>NC_135489.1:92908302-95443302 GCF_052094955.1 Ictidomys tridecemlineatus | reverse complement strand
ATAAATAAACACTCTGATGGGGTGACTGGGAAAGTATGAAGAAAGAATTATGGTGCAATTATGATCTGATTAAATAAATCTTCTTTCAGAGACTTCCCCATAGAACCCTCCTGTGTTGAGGATGGGGGTAGAGTTGGGAATGGGGCAGAAATTAAAGAAGGAAAAGGGCAGAGAAGTGGATTTTGTTCCTGGGTCAGCAGTTTGAATTTCTGCATTTATCCAGTGCGGTAATTTATTAACGAGATTCCCTGGTCCCAATTCTAACAATTAAACCTTTCTTTTAAAAAAGAATACTTACTTACTATATATTATTAGATAAGAATATAAGTCACAAAATAGAATGTAAAGTATGATCTCATCTATATACATAAAATACAGACAAAAGACTGGAAGAATGTATACCAAAATTTTTATCAGGGTAGAGTATAGATGGCTTTTATTTTCTTTTCTGATTATTGATATTCTCTAAATTAGATCCTCAATATCTTTGAAAGAAACATTATTTTTTAAAAGATTATATTAAACTGCAAATGTCTAATGGGAAACAGTATTGGGGACAGTAAAATAAAAACCCAATCAGAACATGAATTAAACAGGTAATTTAATCCCTAAAACAGAAGACTCAAGGGATGTAGGAAATATAAATTCTCTAGAAACTTTTCCTCTTAAGAGTTGAATAGTCTTTGTAAGATTATAAGGCTAATTTTAGGGGCTGGGGATGTGGCTCAAGCGGTAGCGCGCTCGCCTAGCATGCGTGCGGCCCGGGTTCGATCCCCAGCAGCACCACATACCAACAAAGATGTTGTGTCCGTCGAGAATTAAGAAAAAATAAATAAATGTTAAAATTCTCTCTCTCTCTCTCTCTCTGTGCCCCCCTCTCTCTCACTCTCTCTTTAAAAAAAAAAAAAAAAAAAAAAGGCTAATTTTACAAAGGTGTAAATCTAAATGAGAAAATTGTCCATGCAGCTAAGATCATAAGGCCTTTTTTCAACATATAGAAATTGGCCACAGAATTTTGTGGCAGATCTATTTAAACTATTACAATGCCTGGCACATAGTAAGTGCTTAAAAATTTTTGATGGGCTAGGCACGGTGGCATACTTGTAATCCCAGAGGGTCAGGAGGCTGAGACAGGAGGACTGCAAGTTCAAGGCAGCCTCAACAACTTAGTAGGCCCTAAGCAGCTTAGTGAGACCCTGTATCAAAATATAAATAAAAAGGGCTGAGGATGTAGCTAAGTAGTAAAGTGCCCCTAGGAGTTCAATCTCCCAACCCCCACAAAAAAACAAAACAAAACTTTGTTTTTGATGAAAGAAAATTGCCTGACTTCCTATATAGGGGAAGGGACTTGCGCTTTGAAGACTAGAATGTCACAAGTTACTTTAGAAAATAGTTATCTGTAGAAAAAAAAAATGGTGTTGCTTGAATCAATAGAAATGACTCTTAAGAGATTTAACAAAAATGACTTTGTTTCCCTCAAGTAATTATTTGTGGGCCTTCTAACCAATCTCCACCTACAGTGGCCAGCTTCCTGTGCTATGTAAACATTATGGCATCCAGACAGGGCAGTGGGATGCAGAGATTGAAATTTATTCACCTCCACACAGAAAGATCAAAGACAGGAAGTATTCGTTTGTAACAACCAGAATCAGGCTAGGTGATGGCCTTGTGATGGAAGCTGCCACTCAAAGTTATTTATTAAAATCACAAGGTTTGGGCTGGGGATGTGGCTCAAGCAGTAGCGCGCTCGCTTGGCATGCGTGGGGCGCTGGGTTCAATCCTCAGCACCACATAAAAGTAAAATAAAGATGTTGTATCCACCGAAAACTAAAAAATAAATATTAAAAAAAAATTCTTTCTCTCTCTTTCTCTTAAAAAAAAAATCACAAGGTTTACACCTAGGAGGTCAAATGTTAGGTTTTAAACTGTAACAAAAAACTAATCTAAACAAATCCACACATTTATGGTCAGCAACATTTGCCAAGGGCACCAAGAATATATGCCTTGGGGAAACAATAGTTTCTTCAATTAAGGTGTTGGGAAAACTTGATATCCACAGAAGGGGAAAAATGGAAACTGGGCCTCTATCTTACACCATTTAGAAAAATTAACTCAAAATAGATTAAAGACTTAATGTAAGAGCTGAAACTACAAGATTCCTAGCAGTCAGGAAGAAAGTTTAACAATGGTCTTGGCAATGAATTTTTGGATATGACACCAAAAGAACAGGCAACAAAACTAACAAGCAAAAATAAACAAGTAGGGTTACATTAAACTAAAAAGCTTCTGCACAGAAAAAGAAACAATCAACAAAATGAAAAGGTGACCTGTAAAACGGGAGAAAATATTTATAAACCATGTATTTGTTAAGGGGTTAACATTCAAAATATCAGGAATTTACACAACTCAGTAGCAAAAAACAGAACTCAAATAATACAATTATAAAATGGGCAAAGGATCTGAATATACATTTTTCCCAATAAGACATACAAATGGCCAACAGGTTCATAAAAAGATGTTCAACATCACTGATCATGAGGGAAATGGAAATCAAAACTAAAGAGATCTCACCTTATAACTGTTAGAATAGCTGTTATCAGAAAGGCCAAAGATGAGTGTTGGCAATGATGTGGATAAAAGGAAACTCTTATATACTGTTAGTAGGTATGTAAATTAGTAGAGCCATTATGGGAAAAAAAAACAACTTGGAGGTTCCTCAAAAAAACTGAAGAAAAGAACTTTCATATGTTTCAGCAATCTCACTTCTGGATATTTACCCATAAGACTGGAAATCAAGTTTGCCAAAGGGCTTTGTGATCCCATGTTGGTGGCAGCGCATCATTCACAAGAGTCAAAGATATGGAATCATCCTGAGTGACCATCAAGAAATTGTGGTACATACGCACAACAGGATACTATTCAACCTTAAAAAGGAAATTCTGCCATTTGTGACAACATGACTGAAAGTGGATAACATTATGCTAATGAAATATGCCAAGCACATAAAGATAAATACCACAGGTTCTCACATGTGGAATCTAAAACACTCAAGTTCATAGAAGCAGGGAGTAGAATGGAGGCCAGGTAGGCAGGGAGAGGAGAATGGGGAGACAATAGTCAAAAAGCACAAAATCAAACCTCTGTTGTGGTTTTTTGATGCCTATTGCACAGTGTGGTGAGTATAGTTAAATAAAATACAAAAAACTCTGGGAAACCAATACAAAAGGTTCTCTTCGGCTACAAATTTCTAATAAACAAGGTACCGACGCTAGTGGATATTAAAGAAAATGGTATTTATTTAAGGAAAATAAGAATTATCAAAACATTGACATTTTTATGGAAGAATTATAAATTATGTCTCCTGGAACAAATGTAAAACATGAAAGGCCTGGGAAATCTTTAACTGTGTTCCCAGTTATTTTCCTCCAATCCCCCATTTACTGACATACAATTTATTTTCACAATCTTCACTGAGATTTAAGAATTTAAGAAAATTTCCTAACTAATATTTTGTCCCAAATTTAAACTCAGTTGAGGTAGACATTTCTTAACCATGTTAACTTTGTTGATATTATTTATAGTTATACCACCTAAGCATTTATCACAACTTATAATTGCATTGTTTTATTTATTCCGGTCTTCTTCCTATATGATCAAACACCTTGTCTATCTTCTTCATTGTTACATCACCTATACCTACATAGTGCCTAGCATGTAATAAGTATTCATAAACATTTGCTAAATTAACAATGTTAGTTAACAGCAAAACTGATAAAGAGCTAGATACCACTCTGGAGACAGAAGGATCACAGCTTGAAGCCAGTTTGGGCAATTTAGCAAGACCCTGTTTCCAAATAAAAGGTCTGGGGATAGAATGTTTGCCCAGCATATGCTAGACCCTGGTCAATTCCCAATACTACAAAAAAAAAAAGAAGAAGAAGAAGAAAGCTAGATAGTCATTGTGTCCTTAGTTTTCTTAGCAAAAACAAACTAAATCTGGAATTTTGAAACATAAACTAAATCCTCCAAAAATGCATCTTTTTTGGAAATCAAAATGATCTTAAGGCTGGGACTATAGCTCAGTGGCAGAGCGCTTGCCTAGCATGCATGGGGCACTGGGTTCAATCCTCAGCACCACATAAAAATAAACAAATAAAATAAAGGCATTCTGTCCATTTACAACTACAAAAAAAAATTTTAATGATCTTAAATATTACAGAAGGATTGGAACTCACAAATTTGCTCTAAAGAGAGAGAAACATAACTAATATTAATAGGAAAATAGTTGTGCTTAGCTTTCAAACTCTTGCTGTATTATATAATTCTCATGACCCTGGCGGCACTCCCTCCATTTTAAAGATTGGAAAAGCGAGAATCTGTGAGAGGAATTTATTCACTCAATGTCAAAACTAGAAACCATAGGAAATGGAATTAGAGTACCAGTTCTTCCTTTAACCAAAATAAACTATTTTCTCTATCCCACGTTGCCTTCACAGGAAAGAGAAAAACAAAATATATATATTTCCAGTAACAACACAATTTGATGTATTAAATGATCCAGTTATTACTTGAAAACTAATATTCTGATTATTCTATTTATTTCAATTTTAGAAAAGGGACTTTATAAGTAAATTAAACTAAATGCATATTTTAGTCAGGATTAAAGCAATATTGGAAATGACAGATAAATTCACTAGAAAAGATGACTTTTAAGAAACATTTCAATGTACTCGTTTTCACAACCCCCTATACTACTGTTTTAGAACTAAAGGACATCTTCAAATTGAGGTCATTTTTTGTTTGGAAAAATGATGAAATGAGCTTTTAAGAGAATTGTGATTTAAGGTTTGGCCTCAAGATAATTTTCAGAATTCCAATTCTAATTCTGAAGTTTTAAGTCCCTTCTCTCAGAAGAATTTTCTAAATTTGATGAACATGAACAATCTATATGCTAACAGTAGGGACATTACTAATTAATTAATAAGAGTTTAGCTAGGCAGGGTGGCATAAACCTATAATCCCAGCAGCTCCAAAAGCTGAGGCAGGAGGATAACAAGTTCAAAGTCATCCTCAGCTATCTAATGAGGCTCTAAGCAACTCAGTGAGACCCAGTCACAAAATAAAAAATAAAAAAGGACTGGGGATGTGGCTCAGTACTCCTGGGTTCACTCCCCAATCTGTTAGATTATTGGTACTATGGGTGAATTGTGGTTTTTAAACTTTTTTCATGGTGTTTAAAAGTTTGTTTAAGGTTAGCTTTAAAATAAATGCCTTGCTGGGCACAGTGTCCCACACCTGTAATCCCAGTGACTCAAGAGGTTGAGGCAGGAGAATCGCCAAGTTCCAGGCCAACCCTGGTAACTTAGTAAGGTCCTAAGCAATTGAGAGAGATCCTGTCTCAAAATAAAAGAGGGCTGGAAATATCACTCAGTGGTAAGGTGTCTCTGAGTTCAATCCTCAGTATATATGTATACATACATAAATAAATGCATTGAGCCTGTTTTTTTAGGAGATTCAACAGCACTGAAGGAAGATCATATTATAAAAAATGCCAAGCAAAATTGTCAGGACTCTCAAAATGAGAGCTGCTCAAGAGTGTAAGGTGGTATCTCACAAACCTTGGCTTTCCCCAACAAAAGATTTATCTTCCAAAGTTTGTGTGGTTACTCTGTCTGAAGGAGGAGATGGAACCACTGCTTGGACATTGAAATTTGAGTCTCTTGGATAAAACAAACCCAACTGGTCCCAGAATCACCAATTGGGAATCACACAGGGAGGTTGTGAAAATGCAGCTCTCAGATGGGTCCCGGATATTTAATTCAGATTTTTGGAGGGGGCGGGGGCGGTCTGGTAATTTACACTTTTAAATGGTCATAAGGTGAAAATTCTTGGGTATGAAGATTTAGGTTCAAATGGAGATTAGGAGACATGATGAGTGATTTGGGAATCATATATACATGTGTTTAAATCCCAGTTCTTTCAGTTCTGATTGTGGTAAGTCATCCCAACCGTGTCATCTTCAATTTTCTCATATAGAAAGTAGAATGAAAGTTGTACATGAGGTCCATTCCTGTAATCCCAGCTACTCAGGAGGCTGAGGCAGGAGGATGGCAAGTTCAAAGCCTGGGCAAACTGGTGAGACCTTGTTTCAAAGTTATCTAAAAAAAAGGGGGGGGATAGGGAAAGAAAGAAAGAAAGCAGGCTGGAAATGTAGCTCAAAGGTAGTATACTCCTGGTTTCAATCTTTGGTACTTCAAAAAGGAAAAGAAAAAAAAGAAAGCGTACTGACATTTTGTTGTGAAGATCCAACAAAACTGTGGGTATAGGTGTGCATGTGTGTACATGTATGCATGTGCTTAAGAGTACCTGGCATGAAACTTATAGTATGATGTCGGACCTCTCAGGATCTCCAGCTTTCAAAGTCTGAGTCCAGAGTGTGTTAATTCTTTCACCTATACCACTATCACAGGACTATCTGCTTAACGGTTTCCTTAAGGCACTACATCTCCACTTTTCTTCCCTTTCCCCTCTGCTCCCAGAAAACTTTGGGGACATTTTCCTTCTATACCTGCGACCCCCGTAAAATCCCCATGCCACAGATACACTGCATGTCCGTTTGTGTTCTGTGACCCTTTGGAAAGCCACAAGTCACTGTTAATAGCTAAGACCTTTTCAGCGCCCCAAGAACACGAGCAATTGTCACCCAGGTAGAGAATGTGTGTCCGAGAGAAAAGTGAGTTGATCACGTGTAAATCTTGACTAATTTAGCAGCAGAATTCGATCTACACGGGCATTTGGGAACCAGCTGGTCCTATGTTAGGTTCCGCCAGTGTCTTGTTCTCAATTCGTGGCCGACACTTACAAATCAAGAGCCAGACCGTCAACTTTTCAAGGGAAATCACCAGAGGGGATCACTCCGAGCAGCACCGAGGGGCGCTCCCCGCCCGGAGCGGGGTTCTCCCAGCACCGCGCCCCGCCTGGCCCCGGCCGGGCCCTGCAGGGCGACCCTCAGCCCAGACCTTGGCCCCAGGCTCACTCAGGCGGTGCCTCCAAAGCGCCTCGCCTAAGAACCAGACGTTGAAAGAAAGGAACCCCGAGGGCGGGGCGGGGCGGGGCGTGCGCTAATCGGCGACCGGTTCCAACCTTTTGGGGCGCTTCGCAGTCGGCATCCGGAGCCCTCGGAACCGGCGGGTCGGTCTGGCACGTCGTCCAGGGCCCGGGGGCGCCGGCGGACAGGCGGGGCCGGCCCGAGGCGCTGCCTCCGAGGGTCTGCGGGCACCGGACCTCGCCGGCCGCCCGGGGACCCGAGGGCACAGGGGTCCAGCCCAGCGCGCGGGCAACGTCCCCCTTGGCGCGCGCACGGGCCAACACCGCAGCCGCGCGCTCTGGCTGAGGCCGTGGCCCTGACACCGCCTTCGGCGCGCCGGCCCTCCAGCCAATGGTAAAAGCCGCCTTCCGCACGTGACACGCGCCGGCCAATGGCGACCCGAGGCAGCCCGTGACGCGGCAGGCGGCTCCCGGCGCTTTCGAACCGGCGCGGGCGGCGGGGCCTCGCGCGGGTACGGCGTGAGGACTGTCCGGGGAACGTGGGGGAGTCCGGCTGCAAACTTGGGCGCCGGCTCCCTGCTCTCCCCGGACCAGGCCGGACCAGGCCGTGTGGGCGAGGAGGAGGAACCAGGAGAGCTCGGGGGCCGCGCTGACGGCACGAGGCGTCTCGTCGCACTCCCTGCAGCGGCTTCCCGAGTCGCCTTCCCGCCCCTGGTCCTCTCCGCCACTCTTCCAGCATCCTACCTCCGGCTGGCTCCAGCGGCCTTGAGAAATCTGCCTAGGAGCAGACGTGAACAGGGGCGGGCTGAGTTCTCCTCCTTGAAACCCCGGTTCCAGGATCCTAAACTCAAGGTTTTTCCTCTCCTCCTGAGAGTTAGTAGTTATCCCAGGGTCCCAAACTTTTCCTGCTCTGTCATCCCATGGGTCAAGTTTGCCTCATAGGTCAAAATGGAAGTTGGAACTCCAGCCATCATGGCATTATTTTAGAAAAGGCCTTTCTAGAAGTCCCACCCAACTAATTATACCTTAGCTTACAGACTGGAACTTACCAACGTGGGCTCATCTGCGGTGAAATATAAGTCTGAGCTAAGCATATTGCTTCCCTGCAGCAGCTTCCCGAGGTTTCCTTAATTCCAGAAAAGGGAAGAATGAACTTGTATAGACAGCTGTCAGCTTCTGTACGTTCTATTTTCTAACTTCTCAAGTGGTCCTTTTATCTTACACAGATATAAATAAATCCTTCTCCTAGAACATCTTAGGAAGCACCTGGCAGACCCTGTGCTCGATACTTTTCATAAATTTTCCTATATTACTAGCCCCAGGATACAGATGACAATGCAAGAAATAAATGGTGACAAACTGTAAAACGCAGACAGGCTGTTAGATCTACCAAATGATCTGATATGAGTTGCTGCCCAGCATTACAGTGACCTAAGGGATATAATTCTGTGTTCTAAGTCAACAAAGGCCACTCTGCCTAAAACTCACAAGAATCAACAAACAGTAAGACACTGCTTTGTAGCTCAGGAAGCAAGTCCCATATAAGACACCAATGCAAACAGATTGTCAAATCGAAACACCAATGTAGTAATGTTGGTAAACCACGTTTTTAGTAAACAGTAGAGTAAGAGAAGTTGACTTGGTATTTCTCATCACTATCCAAAGGACAGCAGTGCCTTTCTTGGGATTTCTAATAACTAATGGGACTGGTTTTATGTATTTCATAAGCAGTGCCTATTGTATACTTGTATACATTTCCCCAAAGTGTTTTCTAACACCAGTGTCTTGTTTTTTAACTTTAAGATTTTTAGTCCATCTGGAATTTATTTTTACATTGTTATTCATTTTATGGTTAGACTTTTTTTACTTTAAAAAATTTAAAAATACCTTAAGCATCAACACTTAGTGAGATGAACTAGACATTGCCCTGCCCATAGCCTGTGAGGAGACATAAAGGTATACAGATAATTTGAATACATCATGATAATTGTATATGGGTGGTGCAGTAACATTAAAAAAGGCATTCAACCTGGAGGAAAAGAGGGACTTGTCAGAGAAGACCTTCTAGAGAGGATGACAGCTGAGTCTTGAAAATCGAGCTTGAGAGGATCAAGCAGAGAGACTAGGTAATACAAAAAGTTGGCTGCTGAGGGAGAATGGTGCTTCATCTTGGTGGTTAAATAAGACAAATACCAACAGAATTTGGAAATACTGATCAATACTCTTTCAAAACTATCAGGATCATCAAAAACAGGAAGTCTGAGAAACTCTCACAGCCAAGGGGTCCTCTTGGCATCACAGCAACTTAACGTGACTTAACACTAACGATATTAACCTTGATCACTTTGCAGAAGTAGTGTTTCTCCAACGTAAAATCACTTCATTTCTTTCCAATATTGGACTCTTTGGAAGTCATTACATGCAGCCCACACATAAGAAGTGGGGTGCGATGTTCCCTGTGCATTTTTATGTTGTGTGAACGGACTGTCAACTTTTCTTCAGGCTTTCATATTTTCTGTAGGAAGTCCTCTCCACTGGAGGTAGTTATATGAACATTTCCCCAAAGTGTTTTCTAATGCCTCTGTCGTGTTTTTTAAGATTTTTAGTCCACCTGGAATTTATTCTTACATTGTTACATTTCATGGTTAGACTTTTTTACTTTAAAAAATTTAAAAGTATTAATATATATTTAAAAGTTGTACATATTAGTGGGGTAACATGAAGGGGATAATGTGATGTTGTATAATGTTTAAATCAGAGTACCTATCTATCTCCTCAAACATTTATTATTTATTTTTTGGTAGAAACTTCTACCTTTTTGAAATGTATAATACATTATTGTTAACTATAATCACCCTTCTGCACAGTAAGTAGCACAACAGTACTTCCTTCTAATTATAACTCCAAACAGTATTTTAAAGCAAGACCCATAGACCCATATCATGCATACTGTTTCATAATCCAATTTTTACTTAACATATCTTAGACATGTTTGCATAGCAAATTTCAGAAACTTAGAGGGTTAAAACATCACACGTATCCCACAGTTTTCTTAAGGTCTGTCACAAGGCTGCAATTCAGGTATTAGTTGTAGTCTTACCAGAGGCTTAACTGAGGAAAGATCCATACCTCGGTCCTCTCAGTTTATTTGCAAAATCCATCTTGAAACAGTGATGTCATTTTCTTCTGTCAGCTCCTAGAGGCTACCCTCAGTTCTTGTGGCCTTCTCTGTAGACCTCACAACATGCATTGACAGCTTGCTTCTTCAAAGACAACAGGGTACAGAGAAGCAATATTTTTAATGGCATAATATTCCACTGTAACAATTAAGTATTTTCTATAAGTGTTAGATTGTTTCAAATTTTTCTTTATCCTAAACTGTTGAACAATGAATATCCTCATGCTTATCCCTTTGTGACTTCTCTATGATAGTCCTTAAGCTAACACCCAGAAGTACAATTGCTGGGTCAAATGCTATGTACTTTTTGAATGTTTTTTCTCCCAAATATCGCAAAATAAGCCCATTTATACTTCTAAGAACGTATGATAGTCCTGGCTTATACACATGACTTGCTAGCATTGGCATTGTCCAAACATTTAATAGTTGCCAACCTAATAGGTGAAAAATTATATTTCATTGTTTTAATCAATATTTCTTTGATTTATATAGGGAAATGTTTTCATGTTTACTGGACATTGTGTTTTCTGAATTTTATTTACTTTTACTGGTTTTGTAGTTGTAAAAGCACTTGGTGTGTTAAGTGCACTTTGTGGATTACAAATATTTTTGCTAGTTTACATGTTAATATTTTTGTTATTTTCTTTCTTTGGATAATTTACGGAGGGTTTTTGATTATACAAAAGTTTTAAATATTTTCCTGAAGTAACTTGTACTGATCATTTTCTTAGTGTTTTTTGCCTTTGATGTCATGTTTAGAAATCCCTTTCTCACCTAAGTATAAAATTTTACTTTTTTTTTTTTTTGGTACCAGGGATTAAACCCAGGGGCACTTAACCATGAAGCCACATCCTATCACTTTTAATTTTTTTGAGATAGGATCTTACTGAGTTGCTGAGGGTCTGGTTAAGTTGCTGAGGTTGGCCTCAGACTTGCAATCCTTCTACTTCCACTTCTCAAATCACTGGGATTATGGGTATGCACCACCACGCCTGGCATGTTTTTTATCTGACACTTACATTTTAATTGTTTTTTAATTATTGTGTTATAAGACTTATTGGTTTATGGGCCATTCATTTTTTTAATCACATTATTCTAAATGGATAACTCTAGAACATGTATCTCATTGCTGTAGACTTGTGGGAAATTGAGAACTGTGGAATGTTGTTTTCATCATGCGGTTCTCTTGAGTACTTTTTTTTTTTTCCAATAATGCTCACTTTTCCTTGAAGTTTTGTGGAAGCATGTCACTGGGCTACACGAAAGGTCTTAATACCAGAATTGCTAAAGGGAACAAACTAGCATTATTGCCAGGAGGACATGGACAAGGTCCAAAGCACAAAAGCCTTCAAGAAGGCAGTGATCTTGCCACAGCACAATTACTTTCAAAATTAATAACGTGAAGACCAAGGGCACCAAAGCTTCTACTGAGAAAGTGGAGTTATTCATCATTGCTAAAAGGCCACTGAAGATAGTTAGGGAGGAGTAGAAAGCGGAGATAGGCCAGGACGGGCTGAGTAATAAGTCTCTGAGGCACACTCTTGCTCTAGTGAAATTCAAAGGAGAGTCTGGTAATTAGGAAGCCACAGGAGCTTTCATGAGCTGAATTTCTGGTTTTTGTTTTTTGTACTGGAAATTGAACCCAGAGGCACTGTACCACTAAGCTATCTCCCGAGTCCTTTTTTTTGGTACTGGGGATTGAACTCAGGGATACTCGACCACTGAGCCACATCCCCAGCCCTATTTTGTATTTTCTTTAGAGACAGGGTCTTACTGAATTGCTCAGCACCTTGCCATTGCTGAGGTTGGCTTTGAACTCACAATCCTCCTGCCTCAACCTCCCAAACTGCTAGGATTGCAGCGTGTGCCACTGTGCCTGGCTCCCCAGTCCTTTTTAGAGATGGGGTCTCACTAAATTCCTGAGAGCCTCCCTAATTTGTTGAGGTTGGCTTTGAACTTGTGATCTTCCTGCCTCAGCCCCCCAGGTTGTTGGAATTGCAGGCATGAACCACAGTATCTTGTGAGCTTAATGTCCTTTAAAGAATGAATATGTGAAATAAAGACATTGTCAATTTTAAATGCTGTGACTTATTTGCCTGGGATTCCCAGTGCATGCTGTGGTGCCTGGCTCTTTGTGGATCTCAATAAATGTCAATTTCCTCCCCCTTTCTCCTGATCCGTCCTCTTTTTTGTTTCAATTTCTACCACAGTGCACAATGGCTGATATATATATTTATACACATATACATGGCACTTAGTGAATCTTTTTGGAATCGTTTTATCACCATAGGTTTTAATAGTATGGGTAGTTTGGAGAAATAAATGTATAGATATTCATGAGAGAGTTACATGCCGGTAAACACAGTAGCCTTTTTGTTGGATGCCTATTCTGTAATAAGAACTTTGCACCCTTAGTTCCTTTAATCTTTATGGTAGCTGTACCAGGAGTAAGTATTTCTATCATTTCTGTTTTATATGTGAAGAAACAGGGTTCAAAGAGGTAAAAAAAAAAAAAGAACCAAAATTATCCATTAATACGTGAAGAAATCAAGATTTGAAATGATTACAAAGTCTAAGTCATTTTCCAGTGTTTTGCTACAGCCTCTTTAAGTCACCAGATCACTCTGGTGAGAGAGCCCTGGTCATTGCATAGGCATGTCACATACTGCATTTCAATTGGCTGTTTATCTTCTGAAATGGACAGGACCCAGGCCCCCAGATTGTGCAAGACCACATGGGCCAGAGAGAGCTCATTAACCTCCTTGAATTCCTTTAGCTCAGATCCCCAGAGCAGAAAGGCAGCAGATGGTCCGGGCACTGCTCATTTCCTCAGCTGCATGGCTATTTCTAGAGACAGTTTTGACTGGACAGGCTGGCTTGAAATTCCTAGGGGCCGCTGGAGCTGGCACATTTGAGTTAAGCTAAGACCTTAATACCTGCCTATTAAATCTGTTCAGGAGGCAGGCAGGAGGCCAGTATAGTTGAAAACTGATTAGAGCATAGTGATTGATGGCGAGAGAGAGAAAACTGGGTTCCAGCTCTTTGTTATTTATTTTTCATCCATTTAGCAAATGCTTTCCTGAAGTAGATCTGTTAGATGCCAGGCTTTGTGCTCAAAGTATTTAGCAAGAAAGGGTTGAGGGAGACTATCACCTAATGATTTCTTTTGCTTAAGGGGGAAACAGGGTTAATATAATGTAATCATTATCCTTAAGCAAGTTACATCAAGGCCTGTGTACTCCTTTCTCAGAAAATAAGCTACACTATGGAAAGAGGAAAAATGGGCTCCTACAGATGCTTGTGCTGACTTTGCTCTCAGTGGTTCTTCAGATAATAGAGAATCTTCCTTCAGTGTTCTCAACTAAGAGAGTTATGATTAGGTATTACCACTCGCCGTTTCTGCCCTAAGGAATGTTCAGAAGTGGCAGGAATAGACAGGTTGTGTTTGTTGCTGAAACACTGGCCTGGTCATCTCTGCAGTGCTTGCTCTGATCTGTGGAATAGTCATTTCTGAGTTAGATTCCTAAATTGACAAAGTGAGCCATGCCAGCTTGGGGGTGCCGGACAGTTCCATCACTTGAAGAAATTGCACCTGCAGCTGAGAGCTAAGCCACCTACAGAGTGGCTTAGCATTTCCTTGAATAAAAATTCAATGGCCCAAACCCTTTCTCTGCCCTCTGTTTCCTGGCACCCTAAGCTTCCATTATTGTGACTAAAAGAAAGTAAGTCTCACACTGCAGGAAGAGGCAGCCTCTGATTTTGTTATACCCAAAGAGTCATAGTTTCCAACTTTGAGGATCTTTTAGACTAGCAGTACCATACACTTGTACATATTACTTCACTTTGACCCTGCCAGATAGTGCCTTATACCTTAAAAGTACTTTCATATCCATCTTCTCATTAACCCTTACAAAAACCCTGCAGGGTATTATTCTTTTCATCTCACAGATGAAGAAACATTGGCTCTATGAAATGTAATGATTGCAGAGATGGTGAGAGGTAAAGCTGACATCAAATCCATTCCTCTATGATGCCCAAGTCCTCATGTGGTAGGCAGGATTCTCTGTCTTCCAAATTTCCCTCTCTACCACCCGCTTGTACACATCCCATAGAATCTTTGGGACTGTGAATTTGATGGAATTCACTGCTATTTCATGGCCGTAAATGTTCCGTGGCATAGCATTAAGAAAGAATGCTTACAGGAGTAAGCCAGACCTCATCACACGGAACCTTAAAAAGAGTTCTCTAGCCAGTGGCAGCAGCAAAACAAATCAGAGATTTGAAGAACAAGAAAGATTTGATGTTCTGATTTTTGCCTTGAAATCGAAGAGGGTCACCAGGAGCTGAGGAATCCCTGACTGGTGTCCAGCAGGGAAACAGGACCTTCCTTCTACAACTAGAAGAAACTGAATGAGCTGGGGAGTGAGCCCTTCCCCAGTGCCTGCCTGACACCTCCATCCAGGCTTGTGAGGATCTGAGCCGAGCCACTCTGTGCTGGACATGGAAACCACAGAATTGTAGGCATTCTGTTAAGTCTTTAAATTTATGAAAATTTATTATGCAGCAGTAGAAAACTAATACACCTTGCTTTTCTTTTGTTAAATCTTAGGACTTGAGACAAATACTTCACCTTTTCTGGTCATAATTTTTATTTGAAAGAAGGTCGGAAATGATCTTTATTGTCCTTTCTAGCTCAGATGATTCTAAGAATCTTAAAAAAAAAAAAAAAAAAAAAAAAAAAAAAAAAAAAACAGTGTTTGGGCCTGGGCTTTGTGTCCCTTGCCTGTAACACCAGAGACTCAGGAGGCTAAGGCAGGAGGATTTCGAGTTCAAGGTCAGACTCAGCAACTTAGCAAGACCCTGTCTCATAAAATTAAAATAAATTAAAAGGGCTGGGGTGTAGCTCAGTAGAAGAGCATCCCTGGGTTCAATGCCCAGTTTGGGGGCAGTGGGCAGTGTTTTATAAGTATTGAAGGAAAACAATTCATTTGAAAGCACTTTAATATTGAGAAAAGACCATGCAAATGAAATAGTATTCAATCCAATGACGTCAACTATGGCTTCCTGAGATCTTATAGGACAGTTCCTCACGAAAAGTAATCAGTTATTTTAGGGCTTCAGCTATGGATATATTGAAATATGAATTTCTGACTCCTGACTCCTTCCAAAGCCCCCAGCTCATCTGGGGAAGACACTGGGAGTCCATGGAGGGAATGATGTGCTTCAATGTCCTGGGGCCCAGGGCTCAGAAGTAGTGTAGGAACAAAGCCCAGTCAGTGCCTGCCCTCTCTATGTACACATGCAGTGACTGCAGAGTGATCAATGATCTGTATTTTTCCAAGCCCAGAGGGGGAGAGGGGAGGGCATTGGGGGACATAAAGCTTGGGCTGGGCTGGACATTGAAGCCATGTGGTCTGCCAGGCCATTGGCACTGCAGCAGCCCCAACAGGCAACAGCATTGGGAAGACCCAGGACATAAGACTGACTGCAGATGGCACTTGCTGATTCTAAAGCCTAGGGTGGTATTTAGTAAAGGGGAACTGTTTGTGAATAGATTATTACTGGAGCATTTTGAGTGGTGAAGCTAGAGAGAGATTGGTAAACAGGACACTCAATATGTTGAGCACTAGAGTCAGATACCACCTAATTTTAATCCATATAATTGGTATCTACTCATCCTTGAATCTTGCATGTATTCCCTCTGAAGGATAGTATTGTTGAACTTCACTTTCTGGAGTTAGAATGGCCAAATAATAATATATTATTATTCTCAATCACTTCCCAGCTCCGCCTTGCTCCCACCTGTCACCCAATGCAAGATCCAATTAGACTTTCCTGGGGATTAAATGTTCAAAATATAAATTTAATGTGAATAATAAAATCACAGTGTCAAAACAAGAATTACTGGATAGTAAATACTTCAAGGACAGGAGAACGTCTGTCTACATCTCAGTATCACCTGAAGCATTCAGCACTGTCTCCTAGGCACAGCAGTGCTCAGTATTGAATTGAATTTAATTTGAGATAAATTTAAATTAGCATGTAAATAAAAAAAGGAGCAGAGATTATACTAAAACTGTCTTGATGGGTTGTGTTCAGGGTTTCTGCATACGCCTAACCAGAGTGGTTTCACAGCAGAGTGACTTCAGCACTCTTCAGGAGAAATGCCACATTTCAGACCCTGTTCTGTAGAAAAGCCAGCTTTTCTCCAAAGCAGCTGCCAGGAGGAAATTTCTCTCTACGCTAGATCTGAGCTATTCTCATCAGTCACTGGAGACTTGGTTAAAATTATTGTAGATGACAACTCCATGAGATGGTGGTTGTATTACATTAATAATTGTGGTTAATAGTGTGATGCTAAAGAATTATTAAGTAGTTTATAAGCATTGCTAATTTCCCACCATTATACAGAATATAGAACCAGACAGACTTCGTTGATTCTCAAAAGAAATATTTTAGGAGATCACTAAAGGTGAATGTGAGTTATTAAGAGGATGGAAAGAATAAAGGGTGGGAGAGATTGCAGGATGAAGGAATAACCACATTCATGTAACCTAGTTCTTATTAAATTGAAAACCCAGGACTAAATTTGTAAAAGAATAGGGATATTTTAATTGGAAATCAAAGTAAGATTTCAGACTTGGACAGACCTCAGTTCTTTACTAAGAATTGTGCCATCTTGTGGCAGATAACTGTCAGTACATGGTGCCAACAGGTTTTCTCAGAATCATAGTTCTTTTTGAGCTGGAAAGTCATTGCTTTAGAAAATAACTGTTTCATTGATTCCCAACTTTATTGAATACTATTTATTATCTTCCATGCTTCATGGAACCATGTTTTGAAAGGTATAAATCAAGCAAAAATGTGTTTTTTCTTGGTTACTTTATAAAGCTGACATAACTCCACATAAAAAGCAAAGAAATTCAATATTGTGTCTTATTTAACTTTGTAAAACCCCAGTTCTGCCTTGGTAAAGTCATCTTTCCTCTCCGTTGGACTATACCCTCATCTGAAGATGAAAATGGTAAAATAGGTATAACACCTGCCTCATTAAGTAACTATGAGGAAAACTATGGGAAATGGGGACTTGGGAAATATTTGCTCCTTTTCTAGCCTTTTCATGGGTGAAAGCTTGGCTTCATTAAGCTTACTGACCCTTGTTTGTCATTGAAGACCCCTGGGAATTCCAGCTCTGAAATCTGATTTCAATCTAGTTTAACCTTCTTATTTTACACATGAAGAAACTAAGACTCAAGGAAAGAAAGGAAGAGCCCTCTCTCCTGCTCTTTATCTTAAATTGTATACCTCAAAATATTGAGTTTAGATCGTTTTGACATTCTAAAATTCAACTCACTCTTCTCCTGCATATTGCTGCTTCTAGTTGGAGTTAATGTAACCACCACTCTTGGTCCATTGGTCCAAATCAGAGACTGGGGAGTCATCTGCAATCCTTACCTTTACCTCCTCCCACTAGTCTTTTGTAGATTACACCTCCCCAGAATCATGGGGATTCATATGCTCTTCTCTGTTTCTATTATGATTGCACTATCTTAGATCCTTGTCAAGGTTACTGCACCTGCCTGGGTGGTCTCTGCCTAGTCTAAACTGCTTCCGGTCCATCTCCCATACTACTGTGTAAGAAAGCTTTCTAAATGCAAATCTGACTATGCCATTCTCTCTTCAAATGCTTTTATTGTCTCCCCCTCATTCAAAGTCCGAACTCCTTAGGGTGGTGTTCAAAGTGCTTCGCATCTTGCCCAACGTCCCTCCTCTCACCCCTATTTCTCTCAAACCTAACTGTGTATACTTTGGCCACTTTGTCAGATGGGACAGGTCCTCTCTCACCTTTGTCATGTTGCTATCTTGGCCCAGAATGTCCTCCCTTTCCTTTCCTCATTCTTCTTCATTCAGCTTAGTTGTTAGTTTTTTCCGGAAGGCTTCCCCCATCCTCTGTATCCCCAGCTTGAGCTAGGTACCCATCCTGGATTACCAGGTTATGTATTCCATATAAATCTGTATTATATATAAATATACACATTTTTATATCTAAACTTTACATATAAACTTTTATATAACTAAACTTTGCAGTTTACAAAGTGCTTTTATATACATAATAATATAACAATTTCCAAAAGACCGGATCAGGTAGATTTATATGGACCGTAGAGGATTTGACATCCAAGGTCAGGCAGCTAGGTGACAGAGAAGATAACCTGGGTCTTCTGACTTCTAGCACAGTGCTCTTTCCCCTCTACCTCCTGAAACAGAATCATAGAGCAGAGGGTGCCTACGTCAAACCATGACACAAAAACAGAAATCTTCCTGTCCCTTTCCCATACACATATACCTGCCTGTTCACGCTGATTTGGCCTAGCAGGAAACCACCTCTGTAGCCCAGCATTGCGGGTTGGGGGATGCATTTTTAAATTGTGAAAAATGTCATTTCTCCTGACATTTCTAGAAGTACTTCCAGAAATGAAAGCCAATTAACCAGCAACTTTGTTCATTAATTCATTACCCAATTACTGTGGGAAGGACACTTTGAAATAGGCAGATAAAAGAGGTTGGGATAAGGGCAGTGAAGCAGAAGCTTTTCCTGATGTTATAACCCTGGGGCTGGGGTCTGGGGGAGAAGTGTATACTCAGATCAGAAAACAAGGAAAAGAAGTCTTCCCTGAAAAGAGTTATTAGCATTCTGATCAAGTTGTCCATGCGAAAGCTTGTGGAAGAACGAAGACTACTTGGTCCTGTGATCCAGCAGAACCAGTGATAATCACAATGTTTCAGCGCCTAATAGAATCGCCTTGTGGGATCTCTGGCAAGCAGCAGAACACAGTGAAACCCCTAAGATTTGGGGAGTAAATTCATGCTCTCTTCTGTGGATAATTATTCTCTTTGAGAAACAGCTTTTGGCTTGATGTTGGGCCTCCAAGAGACTGAACACCTAGTTATGGTGGGCATGTGACCTCAGTACTCTGTCATGAAGAGGGTGTTGTCTAACCTGCCAAATCATAAGATAGCATACACATCAGCAATCTATCCACTGGGCAGAGGGCGGGCACCTGTGATCCTGGCTACTTTGAAGGTTGAGGCAGGAGAATCACAAGTTCAAAGCCAGCCTGGACAACTCCGGGAGACCCTGTTTCAAAATTTTTAAAAAAATTAAAAGGACTGGAATATAGCTCAGTGGTAGAGTGCTTGCCCAACATGCATGAGTTCGTTCCCAGGACTGCAAACAAACAAAAAACAGTTCTGGAAGGTCAAGTAAGTAGCATGAACAGATGACTCAGCTGCTTCGACACTGACTGCGATTGCATTGTCCTCTCTCTCTCTCCTGAGACTTGCTGTTTGTCTCTCACAATGTCCCTTATAACCATGGAACTAAGAGAGAAGAATTTGAGCCTGGGTTTACCACCCAGGAATAATTATGGGTGAATAATTATGGCACTGTGACCCCATTCAAGGGTGACCATGAAGAATAGCCATAAAGAAAAATTGTATCAATAGGTAGAACTTTGAGAAGTAAATATTATTACTGGGGGGAATATGAGTGAATTTTCCCAGAAATACAAATCTAAATGGATTGAATATCATGAAAACTTAAACTTCCCCTTACCAAGGCTGACCTGATTGATGCTACTGCTGGGTACCTAATCTTCCCACAAAGAAAAAAAAATCAACATTGAGTCCCCCATAAGTTGAATGATGGCAGATAGATTACATCAGAACTTTTCTATGTAGTGGGGCAGAGACTTGTCCTCATTGGAAGAGACACATAGTCTGGTTATAGACTTGCTTTCCTTTGCAGCACCACCATCCATACATTCACAGAGTATTTTATCTCCTATCATGAGGTCCCTAACAGCACTGTGTCTGATCTACAGACTAACTTCACAGCAAAGAAAATGTAGCTGTGAACAAAATGCTGCCAAGAGACTCATCTCATAGGAAAAGACATCCACAGACTGAAGGTGAAGGGTTAGGAAAAATCATACCACTCACATGAACTGTGAAAGCAAGCAGGGCTTTCCATCCTCATATCAAATAAAGTAGACTTCAAGCTAAAATCAATTAAAAAAGGATAAAGAAGGACACTACATACTGATCAAGGGAACCATACACCAACAAGACTTAACAATTGTAAATATATATGCCCCAAACAATGGAGTGTCTACGTTCATCAAACAAACTCTTCTCAAGTTCAAGAGTCAAATAGACCACAACACAATAATTTTGGGTGACTTTAACATACCTCTTTCATCACTAGATAGATATCCCAAACAAAAGCTGAACAAAGAATCCATAGAACTCAATAATACAATCAGTAACCTAGACTTAACTGACATATATAGAAAATTCCAACCTTCAACGAGAGATTATACTTTCTTCTCAGTAGCGCATGGATCCTTCTCTAAAATAGACCATATACTATGCCACAAAGCAACTCTTGGCAAATATAAAAAAGTTGAAATACTACCCTGCATGCTATCAGATTATAATGGAATGAAATAGAAATCAATGATAAAATAAGAAATAAAATCCACTCCAACACCTGGAGACTAAATAATATGCTACTGAACGAACAATGGGTTGCAGAAAACTTTAAGTAGAAGATTAAAAAATGTTTAGAGGCTAATTTGTTCTATCAATTGCTCTGAGAGACACATGTTTAAATCTCCAACTGTAAGGGAGAGTCTACTTCTCCTTTTTTTTCTATTGGTATTATTTCATGTACTTTGAAGACCTATTATTAGATGCACACTGATTTAATACTAAACCTTGCTGGGCATAGTGGTACTGGTTGTAAACCCAGTGGCTTGGGAGGCTGAGGCAGGAGGATTACAAGTTCAAAGCCAGCCACAGCAATTTAGCAAGGCCCTAAGAAGCTTAGTGAGACCCTGTCTCAAAGTAAAAAATAAGAGGGCTATGGATGTGGTTCACTGGCTAAGTACCCCTGGGTTCAATCCATGGTTCAAAAAAAAAATTAAATCTATTTAAAGAATCAGTATAGTTATCTTTATATATTATCCTTCATTATCTTTGTTAATATTCCTTGTTCTGAAGTCTACTTTGTCTAATATTGCTATAGTTATTCCAAATTTTTTGATCAGCATTTGCATATCATATCTCTTCCATTTTTAAAGATTGTCCTATTTACGTTTTGATATTTAAATGAGTTTCTAGTAGAAAACACATAACTTGGGCTTGCTTTTTATCCATCTATCTCTGTCTTTTAGTATAAATGTTTTAACCATTTTCACTATATGTGACTCTCTATACGGTTGGATTTGGGTCTGCTGTATTTATTTTTAAAATATGTTCTTTGTTCCTTTCTTTCCCTCTTTGCATGCCTTCTTTTAAGGTGAGTACTCTCGTCCATGTCCTGTGCAGGTGGTGGAAATGGGCTTCCCCTTGGTGGAATGGGCTGGCTGAGAAATAAAGGCTAGGAAAAATAGAACTACAAAAAAAAACATGAGACAGAGAAAATAATTTCAGAAAGCAGGGGCAAAGTGGGAAAGCCAATCATACAGATCGAGCTTCTATCCTCTGGCAAAATGGAGTCTGCACCTGCTTTATTTATTGGGAAATGTCCAAGACCTTCCATAGAATGTTCTTCACCAAAAAAAAAGGTTAGAGGTGGGCTGTCCAGTTCTCAGTGGGTTACACCCATCTCCAGAGCTACTGCGAGGGATCCTCCTAGTGGAGCAGAGATAAAGGTCACTCGCATTGGGCCATCTATTGCTAGGGGAGAGCCATGCAGAGTGCCCAAGGCCAAACCTAACTCTCTCTGTCTACTGTACGAGAGAAGACCCTCAGGTAATCAACGGATGGCTTCCCACAGAGTACTTTCTATGATTTTGTTCTCTCTCCATGTTTAGCTTATTAGCTAAATCTCTCCTTTTTTTTTCCTTTCTTAGTTGCTCTAGAATTTACGCTGATCATGATCTACACTTAAATATTCTATATGTAGTGTATGAATATTATAATAATATACTTGCATTTTCTCCCCCCATAATCTTTATACTGTTGATCTCATATATTTCAATTTTACATGTGTTTTAAACTCCATAATACATGGAATTTTTTTTTTTACTTTAAATGATTATCTTTTAAAAAGATCATAAAATTGGAAAATACGTTTTTCATCTTATCCACATATTTGCCATTTTAGGTAGTCTTCATATCTTTTAGGTAAACAATTTCCATGTGGCATCATTTTTATTTTCTTGTGAAATCATTGTCTTTGTGAAAATTTGGATTTACACTTCTCTTCAAATTTAGAAAATTTCAGGCAGCATTTCTTTCAATATTCATCCTTCCATCACCTGGGATTTCAATTACAAGTGTGTTAGACAAGGCCCATGGCTTGCTGAGGTTCTGTTTTTTCTTAGCTGTTTTTATAATTATTTTGGATAGTTTAATTTATTATAGTTTCTATTGCTATGACTACAGATTAACTGATCTCTTCTTCTGTAGTGTCTAATCTGCTTCTAACCCGTCCAGTGTTTTTTATTTCCCCATCATTCTTTATCTCTACAAGTTCCATTTGAGTCTTTTTAATAGCTTCCATTTCTCACCTTGTGTGTATGTTTTTACTTTTTAGGCTTTAACATATTTATAAGATTTTTAATGGTTGTTTTAAAATCCATTTCTGTTAATTTTATTATCTCTGTCATTTCTCAGTCTGTTTTTATTGAATGATTTTTTTGGCCCGGTTACAGGTCATATTTTCTTGCTTCCCTGTATATCTACTAATTTGTGATTGGATGCTGCATAATTGAAGTTTCACAATGTTCAGTTCTACACATTGATAGAATATTTTAAGGGGTATTGCCTTGTTCTGGCTTCAGTTAAATTTCTTGTGCATCAATTTGATTCATTTGATACTTGGTTTTAAATGTCAAAACTTTAATTTTACTAAAGTGATTCCAGAGAACTTTTTTTCTGGGGATTATTTAGCCCTACTACTAAGCACAGCCCTTATGAACATGCTACCCATCCTACATTATGAAGTCTCTCAAGCTGGACTTGTAGGAGAACAAAATATTTTCTCAACCTTCCCCAGCTCCAAGAATTAGCTCTGCTTATGGTTTTCTGCGATTCCATCCCTTTTCCTTGCAGAGTTTCCTCCCAAATATGCACAAATAAGTGGATCCTCTGACAGAGTCAATGGAATCCTCTGCAATTTTTCTAGAACTCTGTCTCTCTGCAACACCATCTTCTATACATTGTTTTAAAATTTCCAACTTTCTTGACATCTCCAGCCTCTAATTTCTAACTTCTCCACTCAGTGAGTCACAGGTCCTGTTTGAATTTCTGTGTGCCACCCTGCACTGCACCTTGGAAATTGACTCCAGGCAGTTGGTCAAGGTATTTCCTTCCTTCCTTTCCTTTCAGCTTCTCATTACTGTGTTGTTTTTTGATGTCTGAACGTTTTTGTCTCAGATATTTTGCCTAGCCAGCCAGCCTGTCTGCCTTCTTTCCTTCCTTCCTTCCTTTCTTCCTTCCTTCCTTCCTTTATTTATTTATTTATTTTACAGTCTGAGGGAGTAAATTCTATAGTATTTACTCCTTCATGGACAGAAGTGGAGTCATCAAATGAGCTCTTAATTTCAGTTACTATAGTTTTCAATTCTAGAATTTCTATTTGATTACTTTCAAAAGTTTTCAGTTCTCTAAGAGTTAACCGTTTTCTCAGTTGATGTATTGAAGATGAGAAATATGAAACTTAATTATTTTGAAGTCCCTAGCTGGTAATCCCAACATCTGGGCATTCTGTGTGTACATAGTTTTCTTCCAACTCTTCTGGTCAGTTCATGTCTTTTTGTATGCCTTCCTATTTTTAATCAAGTGCCAGCTTTTGTGGTTGAAAAAAAAATCATGAAAATAATATGAGATTTTGGATTCTATCTCATATAGAGAGGATTGGCTTTTGTTTCTGGCAGGCAGTTAGTGAGGGACATATAATTGCAATCAAATCAAAGCTTGAGTTGATTTAAAATTGGCTTTGAGGGCTGGGGTTGTGGCTCAGTGGTAGAGCACTTGCCTAACATGTGACTGGGTTTGATTCTCAGCCCCACATATATATAAATAAATAAAGATCCATCATCATCAACAACAACAAAATTCTTTAAAAAAAAAACAACTGGCTTTGATCCTTTTGAGAATTGAACTGCCGCCTATTTATCCGAGAGCATGGGGTGTTTAAAAGGGCGGCCTCTTTTCCTTGGCCAAATTTGTGTGAGAATCACTGTCCCCCAGGCCCACGTAATCACCTGTAGTCTTGCTCAGCCTCTTGGCCTCTGCAGCAGCGGCAGCAGCAGCCCTTATTACTAGAAAATGTCTTCAGAAGAAAACACACCAGGTATCAGGCTGCCCCTCTGGACTCCTTGTCTCTCTGCAACGTGGTTGAAAAGACACATTTTATCCAGCTTGTCTGGTTGTTCTTGGTGTAAGGGTTAGTTGGAACCAAGTTAGCTCACCAGCAGGAAGTGAAACTCAGTCTTGATTCCTTTTATAGGTAACACCTTTGCACCCAAGAGGGCAGACGTAATGTCCCATGATGAAACTTGTGCAACTAAAAACCTCCCTACCCTGAGAACTGGAGTCAGCGTGGACTTAAACAAGGAATAGACCTCTCCTTAAATAGCTAAGATTTCAGGCAGAGAAATTTCCCACCAAAACATGTACAGACACTTTGTTGAAAAGAGCACAATCGGGCTGGGCTTGGGCTCAGTGGTAGGGCACTTGCCTTGCGTGTGTGGGGCACTGAGTTCGACTCTCAGCACTGTGTATAAATAAATAAATAAGATAAAGGTCCATCAACAGCTAAAAACAAATTTAAAGAAAAGAGCAGGATCACTTAAGCTATCACGTGTAGGAAAGAAGTCCGTATTAATATCTCAGAGAGTAATCATCGTGGTATTTACTGGCATGGCCAGGCCTCAGAAGTTGTTTTTTTCTGACCAAAAATATTCAGCTCAGAAACCTCTCCCAGTGGCCTCCAGGGTATGTCCTTGCCCTCCAGCATCGGGGGATGTCTCCGTGTCAATGGATTCAAGGATTCTGCTCCTCGTATCCTATTTTTCAGAGAAAATTTCTGAAAGAATACAAATGAAATTGTATCAAGGGGGAAGGTGCCTGGGAGAGTTGAACTGGCATTGAAGAGGCCTTAAGGGACTTGACTCTTACCTTTCATTTCTCTAGTCTAAATAAACAAATAAAACCAAGAACAGGTACACTCTGAAAACAGACCTGTCTCTTCCAGGCTCCCTCTAAAAGCCATCAGAATGCCCCCTGGACCCCTCCTTGGTGTCTGAGGCCACTCCGTCCCATCCATTTGGTGACAGACGTCTTTCCAACCCCACCATCTTTTCTCAGATGCTCTGCATCAGCTCCAGCGTGAACCACTCCTGCAGCCTCCCACTGGGCCTTCCACCTTTCCCACCCCATGGTCAGGCTGGCTCCACTACTACTAGGATTCCCTTCATCACTGTGTACCATACATACCTACGCACCTGAGCAGCGATGGCTCTTCATCACCATGCCACAGGATACAGTCCCAAGTCCTTGGCATGGAGCAGGACACTCCTTACAGCCTGGCCTCAGCTAGGTGAACCTGAACCTGGGCCCCATCACTTATCATATCCATGCCAGTTTCTCAACATCTCCGAGGGGCTTAATCCATTTTGTGTGGCTATAATAAAATACCCAAGACAGCATAACTCATAAAGAATAGAAGTTTATTTGACTTACAGTTCTGGAGGCCAGGAAGTCCACGAGCGTAGTGCTGGCATCTGGTGAGGTCCTTGGTGCTCCGTCATAACATGGCAGAGGGTATTGTATAGCAGCAGGACAGAACGAGCATGAGTCATGGAAAGCTTGTTTTTGTGGTAAAGCCTCTTCCTCCATAATTTATTAATCCATGAATGAATCAATGCATCCACAAGCATAGAGCCCGCATGACCCAATCACCTTCCCAAACTTCCACCTCAAAATGCCATCAGCGTGTCGATATGAGGATCAAATGTGTTAGCTTTCCGTTATTGTAACCAAAAAAACTTGAAAGGGGGAGTTTACTTCGCCTCACGGTTTTGGAAGCTTCAATCCACGTTCAGTGGGTCTCCCTTCTTTCAGGCCTGAGGTAAGGCAGCACATCCTGGTGGTGGAGCCCACTGTGACCAGGAAGCAAAGAAAGGGCAGGAGACCAGCATCCCACAATTCCCTTGGAGAATGCCCCCAATAACCTAAATTCTTCCCTAGGTCCCACCTCCTCCAGTTCCCACCACCTCCCAACAGTGACAATCTGGAGACCAAGTCTTTAACACATGAGCCTTTGGGAGACATTTCAGATCCAAACCATGTCAATTCTGAAACCTCACAAAGGTGGTCTTATGATGAACACGTCTGACAGGTCTCACACAGCAGCTGCTGCATACCTCAAGGTCTCCAAGTAACTTCCACGTGGAACCCAGAATTGATGTAAAGACGAGTCATGAGTGTGCACCAATTTGAAGCTCACATGCAGTCATCCCTTGGTATCCTTGGTTGATTGAACCTGCCGATTCAGAGCCATGGATACCGAGGAAGGACGACATGTTATGAAACTCAGTGATCGCTGCAGCAGTTGTTTAGAGCTTAAACCAACAAAAGATCTGAGGACAGGGAAGTCTTTCATGAATGATGTGGATATAGGATGTTACTAAAGAGTAGTCCAACCTTTATTTTTTTTTATCTTTTTTTATAAGATTAGATTTTTTAATTTTTTTAAAGAGAGAGAGAGAGAGAGAATTTTAATATTTATTTTTTTAGTTCTCGGCGGACACAACATCTTTGTTGGTATGTGGTGCTGAGGATCGAACCCGGGCCGCACGCATGCCAGGCGAGCGCACTACCGCTGGAGCCACATCCCCAGCCCCGTAGTTCAACCTTTAGTTAGATTTGTTATGATTTTAAAATTCTCTGCAGATAACATTCCCCTCGTGGCCTCCCTGCCTTGGCCCCACCCTGGGGGCATTACTGGGAGGCCCTTCACTGGACTTTGCAACACCTGATGGCCCAGGTTTTTGTTGAAATTCCAGCCTGGGTTCTGTTTTCCTTTGAGGAATGGCTGTTAAGCTTATAAAGGGATACGTTCCAGGACACAGCTGATGTCCACGGTTGTGTGGATCATTCACCTCATAGGGGCTCCTGGCTCAGGAAGTCGGGGTTCAAGCCCAGCCTGGGCTGCCGCTGTGTCCCCCTACAGGAGGGGGTGCCTTTGTTGAATTTGTCCAAAAATGCCATGGGGGAAGTGTTGTGGGGTGAACTATGTTCTTCAAAAAGATATGTTGAAATCCGAGCCCCCCAGGAACCAGGTCAGGCTCGGTTATGGGGGACCCTCACACAGCAACTAGGTATGAGGGAAGGGGCATTTGGAGTCTCAGAGGAAGGAAGGGTCGTGGGGTGATGCATGCAGAGACACGGTGAGGCCCCAAGCTGAGCGGTTCTGAGAACTGACCGCTGGCTACCCCCAGGCGCTGGAAGAGACCCGGAAGGATCTCCCCTGAGCCTTCAGGGAGAGCACGGCCCTGCCACACTGTCATTGCTCTAGTTGGAATCTGGAGTGTCCCCTGAAAGTCCATGTGCTAATTAACGGTTTGGTCCCAGCCTGTGGAGTCTTTGGAAAGTGGTAAGAGGTGGGGCCTAGAGGAGGAAGTTAGGTCATCTGGCCCCTGATGTTGGGACCCTGGCTCCTGCCTCTCCCTTTGCTTCCTAGCCACAGTGAAGTGATCAGGCCTCCTCTACCATGTATTCCTGCCATGATGTACTGTGTCGCCACAGGCCCAAGGAGACAGGGCCAAGAGACCGTGGACGGAAACACCTGAAACTGTGAGCCAAATGAAGCCTTTCTTCCTCATAAGTTGATTACCTCAGGTATTTTGTCACAGCAACAAAAAGTGACTAACACATTGATCTTAGACTTTCGGCCTCTAGAATTATGAGTCAATGAACAGCTGTTGTTCTGAGTCACTCCGCATATGCTTTCTTACAGCAGAAAACTAAGCAGGCCCCATGCTAGAATTTTCTTTTATAGATAGCATTTCTAAATATCAGAACTTTTTCCTTATTTCCCCCAGAAATTTCTCAGTACTGGGGTACAGGTGAGGATTGGTGGATCTTATTCTTAAGGAACTGAAAGGTCTAGTGACAAAGATTTTTTTGAAAAACATAACAATAAAGACCTCCTTTCCCTAGGGAGTGCTATTCTACCAGAAGAACCAGCTGGAGAGAGTCTCAGGCCGTAGCTAAGTTGTAAGGTCTAACTGGCAGTAAGCTGCACTAAATACCATGAATCCATGAACAAGTCACTGAGCAGGTGGGCGCTTTGGGAGGAGAGGCTGAGCCTGGCTCCCCACCACATGATGGATCAATCACAGGAGTGTGAAGGGCGCTCAGCCCTTCAAGCCTGGGGTGTTGGTGGTTTCACGGCAGTGTCCTGTCCTGACCAACACATTGTCCCAATTCTGCTGGCAGTTGTGTGGCTGAGTCCCTCCACTCAATGGCCTCCGTTTCCCTGTTATTAAGTGAGGAAGTAGCGGGAAGTGTTTTCATCCCATGATGAGGTTACAGAGTGGGATTTAGACAAAAGCAGAGGACAAGGGAGTTTGGATGATGAGAGATGAGAAAGTTCTAGAAACCACGGCAGATGCAGGATGGTCATCGAGGACAGAGACAGAGTGCAGTTCCAGGGAGGGTGAGGGCCCTGGGTGGAGGGTGTTTTTCAGGAAAGGGACTTTACAGAATCCCTTCCAGTGCAGAGTTCAGGAAGCTGCAGTGACCATGACCTGACTCTGATTCTCCTTGTGTCGGGGACAGAAGCTCCAGGTTACTGAGCACCTGACACGGGCCAGGTTCTGTCCTGAGAACACCTGGGTGTGTTACATCTTCATGCTCACCTGGGAGGAAGGTGTTCACAGAAGCCTGGCGCACGGTCCTGCCAGCAGCTGCTCATCTGTAAGCCGGCAGAAGTGAAGAGATTCACCCTGCCAGAAGCGGGGCTGGAGGAGGTGGGGAGATGCACGGGAATGCCCAGGTGTGTGGGGCGGGCGTGAGCAGGCTGTGGGGAGAGTGAGCCGGGACAGGACCTCACCACCCTGTGATTTTCCCAGACAGTGGTTTTATAGGAATCAGCCATAAAGACCTTCAGGAAGGATGTCCCTGGTGTGCGTGTCCTGCACAGAGCCCCGTCCAGCCTCCAAGCTTGCTCTGGCTTCTAGTGCCTGGCCCTTAGAACTTCCTCCTGGTGCTGGGAAGGCATGTGGATCCAACCTGGAAAGGGGGTTAGGCCATCATCTCCAAGGCCCAGAGAGGACTCACCAGGCTCCCAAGAGAGCCCAGAGGCACCAATACAGAATGTTCCCAACATCATGCATGAATTTTTGACTTTTTAGTGGTGTGGAAGAGATGAGCCCTCACCAGAAACCGTGGAGTGGATTGAGTCAGGCTAACGATGTGGGATGTGATCTTTTCTGGTGGTGCTGGTGACTTGGGGAGGGTTCCTGGTGACCCAGGGCAGGTTCCTTCTGTAGGCCTAAGTCCTTTTCTTGGAGAAATGAGGATACTACTGGCGCTTACGCCCCAGAGCATCTGCCGGATACAGATCCACAGTCCCCAGACCAGGCGCCTGGTGCCTGCTGGAGAGTAATCTGGTGAGTGAAGCGGCAGAGGGGTGTGGAAACCCTGCACTGGTGGTGAAGCAGATGGCAGATGCCTTGGCACTGCCACCGTCCTCCCACGCACCCCTGGCCGCCTCCCACGCATTCTGGGCCCTCTTCGACACTGCTGACCATCAGCATCCCTTCAGGGCACTCTGACCAGCACGGAGATGAGCTGCCCTGGCAGAGGCTGTCCTCAGTCAGTGGAGTGAAAGCAAATGAAGCAAGTGAACAGAGTGCCCTAGAAGGCTTTCGTGGTGCCATGCACAAGGCCCTGGTGTCCTCCCCCTGAGCTGGGACAGGGACTCTGCCACAGAGTCTGCGCACCTCCGAGGGAGCCCTGTGCTTCTGCAGAGGCTCATCAATCCGTCCTGTCCGACGATGTCCCCTGGCCAAGCTCTAGCCTGTTCCATGAGACAGCATAGCTGGTCTGTGAGCGCAGCGAGGCCACACGGGCACCAGAATGAGACTTGGGGTTTGAGTCAGAAAGATGAGCCAAGAGCTGGAGAGGAAGTGATTGCCCTGCTGTGGCCAGGTGCTCATGAGCCGAAGCAGAGCTGACCAGCAGGGGGAGCAGACAGGGGCATGCTGGTTCCTCTTCCTCGACTCCCAGTCACCTATTCGGGGCTCTGGGGTGCAGGACAGGGGAGACATGGAAGTTGGCCTAGGCAGGACTGCCCTGTCCTGGTCTTCAGTGTGCTCTGTGGCCATGTCCCTGCCACAGCCCCGGGGCTACCCAGCGCTGTGCACAGGAAGCCACCCTTCCTCCCCTCAGCAGGCCTCAGCAGTGCATCCCAGCGTCACCTGCTGGACCCACCTTGGCCCTGGGAAGGTTCCTGGCACGGGGGTCCAGGTCCCCCTGCACACCTGACCTGGCCTGGGAGACGAACGTACTGCCAGCCAGGCCCTGGTCATCATGGCTCTGAAGGGGTGTCCTGACCACTGCTCTCATTCTCCCTGTTCTCTTGCTTCCCCCAAATTAGGGAGGAGAGGGGGTGCATGGTGGCTTTGACCCACAGGACCCATCTCAGCGACTGCAGACACTGGGCTCTTCCAACCCAAGACCTGCTCCAGGGGTAGGGACGGTCTCCCTCCTTTGGGTGGGGTCGTGCTCCGATTCACTCTTAGTCACATCAGGACAGCAGATGTGGGACATTCAGACACGGGCTGACCAAAATGTGGTCCCTCATTCCCTACCACAGAGGTCCTGTCCCTGCTGCAGCCAGCTTCCTGCCCCAGGGACTTCCTCAGGCATCAGGAGGTATGGCAGGGACAGAGAGCCATCCTGGTCCCCTGATAGAAGGGTTCATTCACATGGGGGACTCCCAGGTTTACCCCTGTGTAATGATAAAGAGGGAAAACGCCATCAGGAGTGTCCTGGCCTCTTGAGATCTATCCCCTCGGGCAGACACCAGGTTCTGCTCACATGCGACTTCTTTACGGAATTAGTTTGCGACTGCAGCATAACAAATCTCTGAAAATTTAGTGGCTTTCTTCTCTCACGGCTTCTGTGGGTCAGAAGTCTGGGCATGGCTTACATGGTCCTCTGCTTGGGCTCACGGGCTGCAAGCAAGTGCCATGGGGCTGAGGTCTCACCTAGAGCTCAGCTAAGGACGGATGGTTTGGACTGTGTGCAGAATCTCTGTCCTTGCTCTCCAGGACCTGTCCATGAAGCCCTTCTGAGGACCAGCTTCTATTCTGCAAGGCCAGCAGAACACCTCCGACCTCAGGGAGGATCCCAGGCCCTCTGAAAGGGCTTGTCCAGTTAGGTTAGGTCAAGGATAATCTCCCTTGTGATCCACTCAAAGTCAACCACTTAGGGACCTCAGTTATAAAGTAACAAACCAGACAGTCCTATCCAAACACACCTATAGGATCCTAGGATTCCAAGAGATGGATTGTGCATGACGTGGACACCAGGGGGCGATCTTAGAGTTTCCCTGATTCAAAACTGAAGGATAAATTTAACTTTGATCTGTAAAAGAAACATTAATGGCCAGACAGTAAATTTCTAATTTCTAAAATGGATTTTATCAGGAAATGTGCCAATATGATGTTTTCCTTCCTTGTTTCAACATGTCACTTATTCTCTGGGAAAGATAAAAATGACAACAGCTTAAAGCAATAGTAGTTTTTTGAAGCATATCTGGTTCTGTGAGAACAGGAGGAAACAATAGGCAGGACTGCTGGGCACAGTCATGTGTGTTGTGCACCTGCACAATCAGGAATTGCACTCGTAGAAGTTATGTGGTTTATATATGACAGTTCTTCTGTCCTAGAGTGAACTGTAGTAGGACAGGATTGGGGCTGGCACAGGGGCTTGCCCATGGGAGGGTCCAGTATCCTGGGTATCCTAGACCAGACTTGAGCTCCCAGCACCCTGTTCTCTGACTGGAGATTCCCTCCCGCTGTGTGTGCTGCCTCTGTGGCCCTCTCTGACCAGTGGTCAGTCTGCAGGGGACGGCTGTTTCAGCCCATCTTCTCCACTCAGCACAGGGTGAGATAATGGGCCCAGATGCACCTGGAGTGACAAGTCTGAACCTCAGCAATAATCAGAGCTGGAGGGGCCACTGTGGTGCCATGGAGAAGATGCTGGTTCAAATCCCACGTCGGTAACTTGGGCAAATGAGGTCACCCCTTTGCTTCAGTTTCCTTGCTTGTAAATGAAGGGTAAAAAATTGTCACCTTCCCAGAATGGAAGATGTAAGATTGAATGAGATCATGATGGAGGATGGGGTACACAAGGCCTCACATGGAGGACGAGCTCTTAGATGGTGGCCAGGGCATGCACAGGGGAACCCATGGTTGTTCTGAGAAATGCCCCTTGCCAGAAGTAGACTCAGAAAACAGGGAAGAACCTGGGGTCATGGAGCTGAGGCCTCTCATATTCCTGAAGGCCAGAGGGGGTTGACTCCTAGTTTGGGAATGTTTATAAGCCAACTTTGTGGTCGGTCTTTTGGCTGAGACACAAAAATAACCTGCAAAGAAAACTTCATCTTGTGTGCTTCTGAAAGCTCCTTGGGTTCAGGGCCTGTGGTGTGCCACCTGCCGTGGGAAGCTGTCCACCTGCCTTGCTGTGTCCACTGCCTTCTATGTGCTTCATCCTTGCTATCTGTCTGAGCTCATCTGTCTTAGTCGAGTTAAACCGAATTCCCCGAAAGCAGATAAAATGCTGTTTTCTTTGAATCTACAGCATCCAACAAGGGGTCGACTTATGTAGAGAGGAGAAGAAAATGTGCATTTCTTTTCATCATTTAAAAAAAATTTCTTTCAACTTTATTGAGGTATAATTAACAAACAGAAATTGTATACATTCAAGGACTACAGTGTGATATTTTGGTATTCACACACATTGTGAAATGATCACCATGATGGATAGAACTAATGACTGGTTGAACTAATGAACATATCTCCACCTCCCATAGTTACCATTTTGTATGGTGAGAACTCAGGATCTACCCTCAGCACACGTCACAATACATTATTGTGAGTATACAACACACGTCATCCACCAGCGTCTATATGCTGTACATAAATCCTCAGAACCTGTTCATACTATAACTAAAAGTTTGTGCCCTTTAACATTTTCTCCACCCCGGGCTCCAGTAGCCACCATTCCAGTCTGCTTCCAGGATTTCCACTCTTTAGATTCCACATGTAACAGGTCATGCTGTCTGGCTTTCCGTTTCAGGAGGATTCCTGGTGATCCTGGTAGATGGAATGTGACCAGCAGAGGGCACAAGAACCATGGGTCATGGGGAGATGTGGCGTTGGCCTCCCCCAGAGCAAGATTTCCTGGAAATGCTTTTAGCCAACTACACATTTATAACAGCTATTTTTATGTCATAGTCTTTCCCTTCGCTTGTTTCTTGCAAATTTGTCACTTGGCAGCTGCAAAGGCTCAGGGCTTGGGAAACTCCCAGAAAGTCAGGGACATAGCCTTCTGTCTGTCTTACAGATCTCAGCCATTGGAGGGGATGTCAATGGAATGAGAGGAGATGGGAAAGGACATGGCCCAAGAGGGAGTCATCTCACCAGCCGTGGCCTACCCCCTTGCTGGGGGCTGCTGGGCCAGGTCAGGGGACTCTCAGTAGTCCCTTAGGACTGCCATTGAAGGTAGTGAGCACCCTGTAATCAGCAGTGTGTAAGGAACCAGAAGGCAAAGTAAACAATCTCTGCTCCAAAGACCATTGTGAGGATTAAGTGAGAGGATGATTTTGCCTCATTCAGTCCAGTGTCTTTGGACAGTTTTCATAGAAAGAAAACTTTTAATTGTTGAGAATTCAGAAACAGGAGTAGGCAATGAGCCAGGCGATTCTATGTTTCTAAGACTCGCATGCTATTAAACAAATGGGTGCTTCCCTGGAAAAAAAAGAAAAAAACTAAAAGAAAAAGAATTTTAAAAATAAGGTAACCCTTCTCAAATGCAAGTGCACATATTTGTGCAATCAGCGGAATTGATTCTAAACCAGGAATTGGCAAATCGTGACCCTCTGCCCGGTTTTATAAAGCCAGTAAACAGAATGGATTTTACATTTTCAAGTGGCTGAAAGAAATCAAGAAAAGAATATTTCATGACATGTAAAAATGAAATCAAATTCAAATTTCAGTGTCCATAAACAAAGTTTGATTGGAACAAAGCCATACTCATTGGTTTATGTATTATCCGCAGCTACTTTCACACTACAATGGCAACACTGAGTCCCTGCAACAAAGCTTTCTGGGCTGCAGAGCAGAAAATATTTACGTATCTAGCTCTTTACAGAAAAAGCGTTTTGATTAAGGCTGTTAAAACTGGCTAGGCGAAGGTTTCATCTAAAAACCCCTCCTGTCCTTTTATTTGGGGAACCTGAAGTTTGGACAAGGAATGCTCTTGATCAAGGGCAGGGACAGGGCAGGTGTAATGTGGGGAGACAGGGCCCAGGAAATCAGGGCCTGTGGAGATGGCGGCAGCTCCCGTCTTTCTCCCCTTGATCATCTCCAGCAGAAAGCAGAAGGACTGGCCTAGAGCCCTGGCATGAGGCTGGTCCTGGCCTGGCATCTGGGGAGCAGGGTGTTGTGGCCTTTCTGTGTTCCCTGTAGGCCCCAGAATCCTTACCTACGACATAAGCATTGTGCCTGTCCTTCCGTCCCCTCCCAAGGGCTGCAAGGCATCCAATGGGAGGTGCTGCTGGAGGAGTCAGGGGCAGGCCTCCTCCTGCCCCTCACTCAATTTTCAGAGCAGGAAAAGACTTATGGTCACAGCACTGTGTCAGGGAGGACAGATGCAAGTGTCCATCCACCAACCTGCTGGATGGTGGGCAAAGACATCCTGTAGGAGGCCCTGCGTTCCCGCTCCCCTACTGGTGGGGCAGGGCCTGGACTCCTTCTCCCACTGAGGGCTGGCTCCCCAGGGTGCCCAGGCTCCAAGACCCTGGCCACAGGGCTGTGGAACCCTCCAAGGACTCTGCCTATAGTGGAAGACACTAAACCCACAGTGGCTGGTATCTAGTAGCGTGAAGATCCCGTCTCTCATTATTAGGAGGACAGAACTGTGGTTTGGTTGTCCTGATGGAAAGAAAACAGGAAGAAAACGAGGGGCGGAGAGAATAAGAGCGAGAAGCAGGGGAGGATGGGGAGACCTTGCAATAAAGAAGACGGGAAATGGATGAAGAAAGACAAGAAAGCAAGCAAAGGGAAAGTAAAGAAAAGCTCGAGACGCTCCCAAGCGGGTGTCCTCTGCTGGCGACAGCTGGCCGCCTCGCTGCAGCTTGCTCCCTTCCCGCCGGCCGGCCTGTCGTGTGCGTGTGCTCCTGGCGAAGTGCGGCCCCAGAACCAGGTCACCCGCAGCCTCAAGAGCTCCGGCAAGGTCCTGGGTGCGAGCTAAGTGGCAAGTAGGCGACAAGCACCTGCCCCGAAGGGGCCAGTGGGGTCTCTCCAGGCGGTCATCACGTGGCTTTCTCTCTCCCTGCCCCCGCCCCAAGGTCAGGGCGGCTCCAACGCCCGCACTGAGCTCCCCGACCTGCGCCCCGACCGGTCAAACCTCTCCTTCCCCGCACTGCACTCCAGGCGCCACAGCGGATCTCCGGGGTTCAGTTCTCACAGTCCCGCAGCGGGTGGAGGTCCTCTAGGTCTTCACCGCCCAGCAGCTCCGGCCCGCATCACCCGGCCCCAGCGAGCCCCGGCACCCAGCGGCCATCACGTCCTGGTCCTGGAAGTGGCCTCCAGCGCCGCGGGTTCGCAAGACCCGACTCTGATCCGAGGTCGCGGCGGGACCCGCCCAGGCTGGCCAGGGGTGGGTGCAAAATGGAGAAAGAACTGGCCAAGGACTGCCCCAGGACCCTGGCCACCAAGAACCGGGTCCTGGAGTTTTCTCAGCCTCGGAAGGCAGTCGTTATGTGCCTATGTATCTTTTAAAACTCACACTTCAAAGGGAATCACACATGAAACCACAAAACAACCTTATAAAACAACAAAAAATAACCAATTCCAAAAGATCAAATGCATAGGAATAACTACAGACGGAAAGGGGGATGTATCCAGAGGCGCTGTCGCCCCCAAATACGATTTGACCTCCGGGTTCTCAGACGTTTGAAATGACTCAAAACGAAAGTCCACGCTTGACGTCGAAATGTTCATTTAAAAAGGGTCACAGAGAATGGTTTCTCCAAAGGAAAACGTTTGGCGGTCTCCGGGAGACTTGCGAGCTTGGGGACGGAGCAATTTGACAACCCTGTTTGAAGGCAGAACAGACGTCTCCAGTCCCGGTTCCAGACAAGGGCAGGGCGCCGACCGCAGCCCCCGGCCCCCACCGAGACAGGCCCTCGACCCACGTCGAATGCCACCACCACCGCCATCCCCGCCAGCTTGCCCCTGGTTAGGAGCAGTCCGAACCTCAGGCTTCAAGAAAGAAAACGGGGAAGAGCCCGCGCCGTTCAAGGGCGCTAGCGCCGCGTCCCTGGAAAAAGGAACGTGCCCTGGGCGCGCGGCGCTCTGTGGCGGGCCTCTCAAAGATCCAGGTCCTCTTGGTCAACTGGGAGGAAGTTGTTGGACCGCTGGGCTGTTGCTATTTGTTGGATTATACCAAGAGGCGAGGTGAAACGTTTTAAAGAAACCTTCCCTACCTCTCTGGTCCCAACTTCGTTTGGCCAAGTAAGATAACAAAAAACCCAGGGCAGGTAGGAGAGGAAATGCAAAGAAATAGGCCGGCAGTCCTGGGAGGGCAGGAGAAGGTCCACCCGGAAGCCCCCAGACGCTGGACGTTGACCTGTCCCAGGGTTGCCCCCTTGGGTACTCAGCCTCTGTCTTTATTCTGTGACCCCTTCGCCCCGAGCCGGTCCAGAATGCCGTCTGGGAGGCGCTGGGGCAGGAGGAGGGTGCAGGGGAGGGAAGGGGGCCTGGAACCTGCACACCAGTGCTTAAGAGTTTCGGTTAATAGGGTGAGGAGACCCCTTCTCCTCCTCGCCCCGCCGGTGCCAGTTGAAGATGTGGAGTCCCCGGGACAGAGCACGGAGAGGGAACGGTTCTGTGCTCTGGAACCCCCATCTTCCGTCAAGGCCCCCTGTGGCCCAGAGCCCCTCGCTGCCAGGCTACGGGGGAGGGTGGCTGGCCCCGGGCGCTGAGGTCATCTTTTCCACTGCGAGCACCGCAAGTGGACGCTTTCCGGGATTTTCGCAGCGCGGCTGGAGGCCCCGGCTGGTCCCAGGCGTCGGGCCCCGCGGCTGCGCCTCTGGGTGGCGACTCCCCTTCCTCGGGCAGCCTGGGCTGGAGAATGAAGCCCCATTCACTGTGAGCCCCTTCCAGGGCGCCAATCCTGCAATTCCTGAGCAGCGGAGGCCTCGCAGTCATTCGTTTTTTGAGTTTTTCGCCTAAAAGGGGTTTATCTGAGGATTTGCCTTCAGTTCCGAGGACGGGGCTGTCCCAAGGAGGGTGAACTAGGGGCAGGTCCGCAGCGGTAGTGTCTTTGCGCACTGGAGGGGAGGGAGTGCCGTGGCTCTCAGCCTTTCCCTCCAGACAAACCCCACAACCCTTGAGGCCTCATTCCTAGAGGCCGCCTTCACCGCCTTCACCGAAGGCCTAGGCCTGGGATCAGGAAAGAGGCTGGCCAGAGTCCAAGCAGCTGGGGGGCACACCTGTGGAAGGGGAGGAGGCTGGGTCATAGTCCACTGAGTCCCTGAAATCTAGAGTTGAGACCTCCACCAACAACAACCTGACCAGAGAGTTGCCCTAAGAAGCTGACAGGTGGTAAAGTAGATTCGGTGACAGCTGATCAACAATATAAATGCTCAGATGCAGGACCCCAATCCTGAGCATGTGAGACCCTCAGGGCTGCAATTGGGCTGCGCACATTTCAAATCTGGGTGACTTCTCTCAGAATCTAAATAAGAGGTGAGGGGTGGGGTGAGGGCTGTCTGGGCCTAAATCTCTAGAGGATACCCTGGTCTAAGCCCCTTGGAAGGTGGGAAAGCAGGGAGGAAGAGGAGGAGGCAAAGGACACTGGGATGGGGAGGGTGGAGGCCAGGGGAAAGACCCTGAGACTGAGGGCCCTGGAAAGACAGTCCTATACACTGGGGTGCCTGGGTAGGTCCCTTTCTCTTGTTGGCCTCAATTGCCCATTGGAAAATGAAGTGGTTGGACTCCCCATCTAGGGAAGGGCTCTTCGTGCCTACTCACTGGGGAGAGCCCCTCTGGGCTTCTGAGGACCCCAGGAGAAATTGGCTTTCCTCTGCTGGCCCAGGCGGAAGTGGGGTGGGTGCTGGACCAAGAGAAGCCCCAAGAGAAGCCATAACACAGTCCCTACTGCTTGATCACTCAGAGGCCTCCTTGGTGTGGGCCACTGTTACTCTTAGTAGGTCTCACATCACCCCTTCCAAAGAACCATTTTTCCTCATTGAACCACTTACCCTGGGGAGTTGGAAACAACTGGAGGCCACAGAGGCCACCTTCTTCAGTCATGACGATGACCCTAGGATTCAGAAAGTCACCCAACAACTGGGGAGCAGTGGCTCAGAGCCTCTGGTAAGACATTCTTTGTCTTTTACCCCAGTCCCTATGAACAAGGGGTCTTGGCTATCTCCTAGTCTCCCCAGAGTCTGGGCCAGCTGCCACGGTCTAGGGCAGTCTAGGTGGAGCCTCAAGATCGCCCCTTGGCCATCCACTGAACTGAAGAAACTGCATCAGCTTAGGGAGGGGGCAGGGCATGCTGCCCATTTCCCAGAGGTGAGGACTTAGGCTCCGTGTGGAGCTCACTTAGGAAGTAGGAGTGGTTTAAGACACCAGCTGGGAGCCAGGTGCTGACTGATTGTGGTGGTTGGGGCTGGAGGTAGGACGCAGTCTATGGAGTGTGAAGGGGAGGACAACAACTCCTCCTTTTGCCTCCTAGGTACACCCTGCCCTCCTAACCAGGAGATCCTGTGGGTCTTGGGTAAGGACCCCCTCCCTCAGTCCTCACAAACTCCTTGGTGTCAAGTACATCTCTTCTGGAAGGGACAGAAAGCTGGAGCCCAGAAACAGGCAGTGGTTTACCCAGCAGTGGCAGAGTCAAAGGATGGAAACTCCAAACTCGGTAGAGAGTTTACTTTGGGATTGTTCACCTCAGGTTTGGGATTATACTCTCTTTACAAGACAGATCTAGAAGAGGTGCTGCGGATTCCCTCAGTCCTGCAGGAGCCTTTGAGACTCAGAGATGGGGAGGCAGACTCTCAGAGCACCCCCTGATCCCTGCCCTCAGCTCCACCTGGTTCCTTTGATGCTCCAAAGATGGGAAATGGGGACGTTGCATCCTTTCTCTTCCTCTCCATCGAATCCTCTAACTAGGAGGACATAACCCAGCCCACAGCGTTCCCGTGTTGCCAAGGAGAATGTGTCCACCTATCACTTGGGTTTGCATTTCAATCAAATCCGCCTGCAGAACGTTTTCCTCTCAGGGCAAGTCGGAGGGAAAGGAGGCCGATCATGGTAAACTGAGGCGGAGGTTGGCCCCCGCGGTGGAGCACAGGTGCGACTGCCATTCTTTGAGTTGCACCCTGCCCACTGCAGCACCCCTACGCGGGCGTTAGGCCCGGCACCCTGGCGGGAGGCACCCCATCACTCTTTTCCAAATTGAGATGCGGGGGCCTTTGCCCATTCTCCTCCCTAACCCCTGCCTAGGCCGCGGGCCTTCCTACCTGAATCCTCTCTTTACTGTTCCCTCCCTCTGTCAGGCCTGCCTCTGTGCCCTCTGGCACGTCCGGGCCGCGGACTCTCGCTCTCTCTGCACACGTCTCCACGGCATCCCAGGCACCGTCACTCTCTTATCTTTCCTGGTCCCCACCGTCACCGCCTGGGCCTTTTCTCACCTCTCTCTCGATCCCTCGGTGTCTCATCTCTAGGGGAGGGTCTCCTTTCCCGAGTTCTACGTTGGTCCTTCCTGGGCGTGCGCTCCGCTGGTTCTCTTTCGGTCTCGGTCGGCCGGCCCCTCTCACGCCGGCCTCTCCTCTCTTCCCTCCTCCCTCCCTTCTGGGTTCCTCCCTCCGGCTCCGCTTAGCGGGTGGGGGGCCGCAGCCTGGAGCGGAGCGGAGCAGGGCGGGGCGGGGCCGCGCGGGCGGGGCGGGGCGGTGACGCGGGGCTGGCCGGGCTAGAGGCGCGGCAGCGCGGGGCGGGGGCGCAGTGCCGGGTCCGACTGGCCGAGCCCCGAGCGCCCCGCCCGCGCCCTGTGCCTCCGCCCGGCCCGCCGGCGGGGGAGGGGGCATGAGCCGGCGCCCGCGCGCGGCCGGGAGCTGCGGGCCGGCCTAGAGCCCCGCGCGGGCCCCGCGCCCGAGCCCAGCCGCCGCCGCTGCCCAGCCGCGGGCGCATCCGCGGGCGCAGCGATGCAGCGGCCCGGGGAGCCGGGCGCCGTGCGCTTCGGCCCGCCCGAGGGCTGTGCAGATCACCGGCCACACCGCTACCGAAGCTTCATGATCGAGGAAATCCTCACCGAACCGTCCGGGCCCAAGGGCGCCGCGCCTGCAGCCGCCGCCGCCGCCGCGGGCGAGCTGCTCAAGTTCGGCGTGCAGGCGCTGCTGGCGGCGCGGCCCTTCCACAGCCACCTGGGTACGTGCGGCGGCCTTGGGGCCTGGGGGCTGTGGGCCGGTCTTAGCGGGAGAGTAAGAGCCACGCCGTGGGGGCGCCCAGAACCTACCCTTCTTACCTGGGCCCCAGAACCGTCCCTGGACGTGGCTTTGAGCGCACAGGCCCCGGGACGGATTTCTAGGCGCGCTCCAGCCTGGAAGCGGAGAGTGCGGGCAACAGGCTCCGTAGAAACAGGCCTCTTGCCCGAAGGACAGGCCAGGGAGGGCATTTGCTTTTGGCTGCATGGCCGCTCTTCGGCCTTCAGCACAGGATAGGGGGCTGGGCCCGGGGAACAGAACCCGCATTCCCATCTCGGGCGAACGACCGGTCTGCGGATTAGCGAGGGTCCAAATGACCTCAGATCGTGGGCTTCTCGGCTTCGCCGTGGAGAACTGACAACGAGGAGCCTGTGACTACCCAAACTCGGGTAGCTGGGACCTCTAGAAGAAGCCCGCGGCTTCCAATGCTGGGTACAGACACTGGCCCAAGTCGGCCCAGGGTATCCTGGAGTCCAGTGCTGCAGCTGGGGACAAACGAGGCCTCTGCTGCCATAGGGCCTTGCCGTGAGCAAGAGGCCTGCCTGTGAGCCGCTGCCGGGCTGGACCTTCCACTTCCAGGTCGGCTGGGTCTTGGCAGAACTTGAACCACTTGCTCAAACCGTTTTTGCCCACCCTGTCTCTTTCTTGGCCGGTGCCTGTCCTGGCCTGCAGTGCCCTCTCCACCACCTCCATTGCCTTCTTAACTTTCTCATCTACTCTCTGCTCAGCGTTTGGCCTCCCTTATCCTCTCGGTTGTATAGATCTGCCTCTCCCACTTTTCCCCTAAAGAGTCCTTTTCCCGTCTCCCCTCTCCTCCTCCTTACCTTTACTTGCACCTTCTTGGGTCCCCTTCCTACTTCCAAGGGACTAGGACCCAACTCAGAGAAGCCTGAAGGGAAGGGAGGCCTACTAAACTTGGCGGGGACCCCAGCCCCACCAACCGCCTTTTCTGCACTCCCTTCGTCCCTTCTTGGTTGAGCTTGTTCCGCCGGTGGCGGCAGAGCCAGTTTGCTCGTTCTAAGTTCATTTGGAATGCGGTGCTTGGCTGCCTTTCACTTCTATCTGTTGCTTTGTTAGTAGTTCGTTTGAAGCGGGCAAAAAAACATTTTAGGACTAGAGAACATGGAAGCATCTTCAAGGGGAAGAGCCTGAACAGAAAAACAAGAACACAAATTTCGTGTTTGCAGGGTGCTTTGGAATTTCTAGGAAGCCCCGGATCCCATCCCAGAGGATGGCACGGCCACAGCCCCCGGTGTGGCTGCTGTGTTGAGCACAGGAGAGTGACTCTGCGCAGTCCTTTAGGTTCTTTTTCCCATCGCAGCAAGCCGGATTTGGTCCGGGCAGACGCCCACCTTCTTAATTCGCACCGGTCTCTTCGTAATTTCTTTTTTTACGAAAGAGACACTGCATGCGTCTCAGACCTGTGAACGCTGAAATCCAGAGGCGGCTGGGGCATGGGGAATGCCAGAGCAGAGCACCGGGTTGGGGAGGTCCTTTCTTCCAGACTCTGGAGAACAGAACATTGAGGAGGCTTGTCTTCTGCACTTAGTTCAAATCTTTGCGCGTGGCTCACGTGCTTGCTCCAGGCAGCCAGGCGTGGAGGTTTTGCGTGTTCAATTCTCTGAGCTGAAGCTCCCATGGCCCTTGGTGCGGCCGATGCCGAGGCAGAGAAGCGCAGCTGGAGCTCACTGGGCTGCTCACTCTTCTCTCCCTGCAGCAGTGCTGAAGGCAGAGCAGGCGGCGGTGTTCAAGTTCCCGCTGGCGCCGCTCGGCTGTTCCGGGTTGGGCTCAGCGCTGCTGGCCGCCGGGCCTGGGTTGCCTGGCGCCGCGGGTGCGCCGCACCTGCCGCTGGAGCTGCAGCTCCGCGGGAAGCTGGAGGCCGCAGGCCCTGGTGAGCCGAGCACGAAAGCCAAGAAGGGGCGCCGGAGCCGCACTGTGTTCACCGAGCTGCAGCTGATGGGCCTGGAGAAACGCTTCGAGAAGCAGAAATACCTCTCCACGCCCGACAGGTAGTGTTGGGCAAGGCTGGGGCCAGTAGGCGGTGGGAGGGTGGCCATCTGCACTGCTGAAGGTGCGCCCTGCTCTTTCCAGAATAGATCTCGCCGAGTCCTTGGGCCTGAGCCAGTTGCAGGTGAAGACGTGGTATCAGAATCGGAGGATGAAGTGGAAGAAAATAGTGAGTGTGGCTGGTAGCTCTGTAGGCCCTCGGTTTCCCGGGCCATGCCCCTGTGCCCTGCAAGAACTGTTCCTCCCTGCTCCGCGAGGACCTCTTCCCAACCCTTCCGATTCCCTCCGTACCTGGTGCATATGAGGACCCTCTGCCTCTTTGGGTGCCCTATGGGGGCCAACAATCCTTGGTGTCCCACGGAGCCCCCAGGTCCGCTGGCAGCCTTGAACCCCGCTGCAGTCTTAGGGGATGCCTCTTCCCAACGGCTCTCAAATGGCTGCCGTTTCCCAGGGGCGGGGAGCGGTCCTTGATGACCCGGTTGGGTCCTTCCGTCACCCCTGGGTGCTGGGCACAAGGGTCCCCAGTCCACCTCCCGCCCATCGAGGTACTGGTCATCCTTCGTGTAGGTACTGCAGGGCGGTGGCCTGGAGTCCCCTACCAAGCCCAAGGGGCGGCCAAAGAAGAACTCCATCCCCACAAGCGAGCAACTCTCTGAGCAGGAGCGCGCCAAGGAGGCGGAGAAGCCGGCGGAGGTGCCAGGCGAGCCCAGCGACAGGAGCCGCGAGGATTGAGCTCGGCAGAGTGCGGAACCAGGGAGCCAGAGAAGCAGTGGCCGCATGAGTCCGCGGAAACCTGCGGACCGTCCCTTCTCGTCCCCACCGTTTGCTTTCTAAGCATTTTATTATTACTTCGAATGCGGACAATCAGGGGTCAAACAAGGAAGGACAGAGACCCTGAAGCCAAACCCAGGCCCCGGCGCGCTCCTAGTCCTTACTTGGGACGTCCATCGCCGAGGAAGCAACTCGTCTTCCTTGGAGCTCCGAGGCGCCGTGCGCTCCACGTGCATTCACGCCCTGCTCCTTGCCCACACCCTCACCCCGTCTCTGGTCCTGGACGCCGCCAGGCACACACTCGCTTCCGCGCGTCGGGGACCCAGCGGCCGGGCGCAGGGCATCGGAGCCCGAGACAGCGCCGGGATAACTCAGCGGCTCGGCCCGAGGCCGGGTCCCCGATGTCGCTGGGGCTCCTACCCCTCATCTTGCGAAGACGGTGACTTTTTTTTTCCAATAAAATATTTTATGACACAGTGGGGTGTGTTGCGGGGCCTTCTAGATTCCACGGGGGCTGGAGGTCTAGGCAAGGTAAGAAAGGCACTCTCAGGCCCTTCTAGAACATCCTGTTCTCTGGCTCAGTGGAGGTGAGGGGTGCCCTGCTCCCTGGGACCCGGGATAGGAAGGGTCCTCGGCTGCTGCAGGATTCTACCAATCCTTTTCACTCTGGGCGCCAAGGTTCAGCTGAACTCCATTTTCCTTCCTTCCCAGCCTTGGGGCCCATCGCCAATGCAGTCCCCCATGGGACTCTGAAGTGGCCCACAGTTCAGAGCTGCATAGGTTTTTGGTTCTGTCTCCAGGGATTTGAAAGACTACCGACTGTGTGGTCCTTGAAAAGGTCCTGATCAGCCCCTTCCCAAGCGAACCAGAAGCCCAGGTTCCCCCAGAGCCTTCAGCTGCAGACAGCACTTGAGTTCTTGCAGCAGGGCATACCTGTCTGCACTTTTTCCGCTGCACACGCAGCAGGGTGGCGTCTGGGCCGAGGAGACTTGGCTCCGTGCAGTGAGGGCACCTGTTGGATAGCGAGGGAAGACTACTATTTGCCCGAGACCACAGTTGGGGCAGATAGACGCTTTAAGGAGCACAGCTTGGCAGCGTGTGCCCGCTGGCACCCCTCCTCACGGGAGGGTGTTTTTAGGCTGTTCTCAAAGCTTACATGTGGGTTTCTGTCCGGTGCCTCCTAAGGTGATGGCTGGGGGCTTTCTTGGTTGGGCAAATTCCTGAGACCCGATTGAAGCTTCAAGACACTTCCGGGTGGGTGGGAATGGAAGATGGCCACTTTACTGGTTAAAGCTCAGGAAGGTGACACAACTTGGCCATGCCTTTCCCAGTAGGACCAGGTTTCAAAGCCCAAATATGAGGAAGAGTCCAGGATATTCACACTCTTGAGCTGTAGGCTTTGTGTTTCAGAATGTGGCAATGGTCAGGTATGTCCCAGACCTACATCGATGATGGCTTCCTTTTCATGTATCTGCTAGTCCATCCCTTCTTAGAACCAGCCCTTGGAGTTCTCTTCCCTAGAATCTCCAACTTGGAGCTGTAAAGGATTGAGAAAGAAGAGAGCCCATACTTTCTGAGGGCTGTAGGGGATTCTGTGTTCAGTTCTGCCAAAACTCTGGGAAATGATCTCTTGCAGGCTCGGGGCTCTTAAGTCAGCCTTGCAAACAGCTCCTGGACAACTTGCCCAGGCCTCTACTCCCCCTCCCTAGGGGTCCAAGGAAGACTGTGGGACCCTGGCTTCCTGGAAAGAAGGAATCAGCAATGTGTGACTGTGCCCCCTAATTCCTTCCGGCCCTTGAGGTTACATCCAGGTCAGTTCAACCTAGCAATCAGTGCTTAATAACTTTCTCATACCAGACTCTGGCAACCAGGTGATTTTCAGGACTAGTTTAATCCTTTATAGTTCAAAGGAGAGCAAAGTGAAGGTGGAGTTCTGTCACCAGGAGGCCAGGGGAACTGAGACTCCAGCTATGTTTTTGTCAACTCTGCAGAATTGTGGAAGGAAGAGGGTGGAATCCAGAGAAGATTTAAGATGGGCAAGTGGGGGTGGGGGGTGGGTGGGTCTGACCCCAGTGATCACAGTTCCTTGAGGATTCTCGCAGTTTTACTAAATTGGAGGAATACAACATTACACAAATTAGTTACACTCTGCATCTGAGGCTTTTCCCAGGCAGCCCCTCACTGGCCTGGATCAAGTCCTCCTCCCACCGGAGCTCTAGGAGGTGGAAAAGGGGAATCTGGCTACCGAGCACTAAGACCCCAACATTTCAATGAGCACAGCTCCTTCCAGGCACAGATGGGGAACCTGACTCCAGAACTCCGATCCTGAGGTCACCAGCCAGTCAGCGAGGAAGCTGGGCCTCAAAAAAGGGGGTCCGGATTCGAGGGCAGGCGGGAGTAGGAAGAGGGAGTTTTAGACTGCGTCCCTATGCTCCTGGGTTCTATGGATCGGAGACCGAAACCAAAGAACTAGCCCTGGAGGCGACCGAAGAGTGGGCTGAATGCCTGTCCTATCTGGACGGCCGGGGGCTTTCTTGGGTGGGCGAATTCCTGAGACCCGATCGAAGCTTCAAGTCACTCCCGGGAGAAGCGTAGGCGCGAAGCAGACGCAAAGCCCAGACTCGGGGTAAAGGGCCGCATCCCGCCTTCCCTAGCTCCCAGGGACCGGCCTGCGGGCCACCGGCTCGGCCACCAAGTGCTGAGACCCCCTTCCTGCGCACAGCGGCTTGGGGGGAAAGAAGGTCCCTTCGCTCCGGTTCCTTCTGGACTCTGGACACACAAGCCTCTACTCCGCCCCAAGGTCCTGGGAAACAAGACGCGGAGGCAGCACCCGCGGCCAAAGTCGCCGCGGCGCTCCCCGGAGTCCACCACTCCCCCCACCCGCGGCCCGAGATTGGGGGAGGGGCGGGCTCTGGCGTCCAGCGTAGCCGGGCCCCGAGGGCAAAGAGGTAGCACGTGTCCCCTACGGGACCCTCCCGAAAGGAAGGGCCGGGGGCGGCGGGAGGGTGGGGATTAGCCTGGCGGCCGGTCGCGCTCCCCAACACCGCGGAGTGTGCCCTCGGGGTCGGGATTCGAGGTAGTTTGGACAGTGAGGGAGACTTTGGGGGAAAACTGGCTGAAGGATCCGGGTTGCGGGTGCTGGATCACAGACTTTCGTGTCCCTGGCCCCAAAGCAAGTCGCTTTCCGGGTCCGTAGAGGGAAGAGAAGCCAGGGTCCTGGGGCTGTAGGTGGCACTCAGCTCGGCCCAGCGACGGCCTGTTCCTGCCGACCTGGTCTACGGCGGGTCCGATGCAAGCCCCAGGCAAGGCCCCAGCGCCGCCAGGGCCGTCACGGGCACCCGATCCCTCCTCTGGGGCTCTGTTCTCCCTTTCCTAGTTTTGGATTCCCCCGGAGGGTCATTGGTGGGAACTTTATAAGGTGGGAGAAAAGCGGGTGGGGGACGCGCCCGGGGCGAAGTTACCCGGTGGCTGAGTCCGGGTTTTAGGTTTCCCGGAGCCGGAGGGCGCTCTCTTACTGGGTTCACGGGAAACTGAGGCCAGCTGGGAGGGGCCAAAAGCTGACCCCTCAGTTCCATTGTCTTGCCACCGTCCCCAACCTCCCGGATGCCAGCAGAAACCTGGCACTTTCTCTCTTTACCTTTGCCCTGCGGCCTGATTTCGTTTCCACAAACCAGGGAGTCCCTACCCCAGAAGCAACACAGCAGGAGAATGAAGTCAAGAGATAGCCCCTGCTAGGAACCTCCACCCCAAGTCTTGTCCAGGTCCCTAGTTCCCAAGAAAATCAGCTTCTGTCCCGGTCCCCAGCTCTGCCTCTGCAGGAGGGGAACTCAGGGCTGCAGGAAAGTTCTCCAACACGCCCCAGCCCCACTTATCAGGGAAGGGAGCCCGGACTCCTCATTCCCAGCCAGTGGGTGAGGCAAAACGGTGACAAAATCACAGGGCCAGTACACCTGAGGCTGCATGCTGAGAGTCCCCTGGCCAGGACCCTGGTGGATCCTCACTCCCAGCCCTATTTGCTCTAAGGTCCGTCAGAGATCTCTTAAGGATCCAACCTTCCCTTCTGGACCCTTGCCCCTGCCTTCTGGAGGTGGCTCAGTTGTATGACTCCAAAAGTTTAATTTTCCTACTTCTCACTTTTAAGATAGCATGGCCCATTTCTCAACTCTGGGTTCCTATGACAGTGGGGGATGAGGGTATCAGACACTGTGGGCTCCACGCTACTCCATGCCCCCTGTACTGCCAAGGAGGCCATTCTGGGGATGGACCCTGATGACCCCTAGCCTCCCAGACACAAACCCTGGGTGGGCAAAGCCAGGAAGCCTAAGCAGAAGCAGCAGAGAGCGCATGCCCTCCAAGAGGTGTAGGGTAGGGGCAGGGGACTGCTTAGAAGGGACAATGATCTGCTCACCTGTGAAGCAGAAACCAGGTAGTGGGGAGGTGGTAAAAGGGTGTGGGTGGAAGGAGGATATCAAATCAGAGAGGTGGCTCTGACCTTGAAAATATTTAAGGAACACCTCAACTTATGGATTTCCCAAGTAGTTTTCTTTTCTTTTCTTTCTTTCTTTCTTTTTAAAAATATATACTTATATATTTTTCAGAGCTGGGGATTGAACCCAGGGCTTTGTGCATGCATGCTAGGCAAGTGCTCTATCACTGACTTACATTCCCAGTTGCCCCACTTTTTAAAAAATGTAAACTTAGTAATGATCTGCGATTAAAAATGTAAGTCCTAATAAGTCTAAAAGAGATCTTTGGGTAAATAAAAAACAGTCCCAGGTCATCTAAAAGGAATGGGTCATGGCTTCATTAGCAACATTTAAATTTTTTTCTTAGTGCTTCAGGAAATAATTGTGTCTGATATAAATGGCAGCTTGGGCCCCTAATATTTATTAAGCTCTTACATTATAGACCCTTCATTCATCTTGCAAGCATTTATTGAAGGGTAGCAGGCAGTTTCCAGAACTGGAGACATTGCTTGCCAGCACAAACCTGAAGCATCTCCTTGATCCAGTGACTACCCAGTGAATAGGTGCCCCCATTCTCATTTTTCCAGTGATGATAAGACTGAGAGATGTTAGGTCACTTACACATCGATACCAGATACCAGCAGCAGAATTGGAGTCTGATGTTATCTGCGTTGAGTCTCCACTTCTCCTTGCCCAGCAGCCTCCTGGACCACTGTGGGATGCCTCAGATACCTTAGAGACCAAAGCCTCCTCTCACCCATGATACATCTTACCATTTGTTTTTTTAAATGAAGAACTTCCTAAGCACCTGCTATGTGCCAGGAGTTCAAGGTATGGTGCTTACAACCTGTGACCCAGGTGGAGCTTACCCTGGGGGCAGGAGGTGGGAGCAGGGTGGAGAAATGCAGAAGAAGTTACAAATGACCATTTGGTGATTTCATAGAGTGACAGATGTCATGTGGAAAAATGAGGCAGCCGATAGACAATGAGTGGGGTTGGACTTAGGGTGGTCAGGGGAGGTCTTCTGTGGAGCTGACATTGAGATGAGACTTGAATGACAAGAAGGAAATGGCTATGCTGGCATCAGAGGGCAGGCACAGCAAGCGCAAAGGTCCTGAGGCAGTTATGAGCTTGTCCTAAAGGTAAGGAAGAGGAACACCGGGTGGGCAAGGGTTGTAGCGGAGGAGGTGGACTCAGGAGTTGCCCGGAATGTGGCCGCAAGGAGGCGGCGTTGTCCTGGCTCCAGCCCAGCTTCCCGAGAGGGAGTCTGGGGCAGACGCCTCCAGCCTGTTGTGCCTCTCAAATTCAACACTGTCCCCGCGCGCGCGCCTGGCTGCTGCAGCCCCGCAGCGGCTCCGCCTCCGCCAGGCAATTTGCTCTCCCCCCACCCCCTTTCTTTTTCATAAGGATGCAATTTTCTGCGTGCTTTAAGGACATTAGAAGGGCGTTTGACTGACGCGCCATGCGAAACGCATTAACTGGGCTCGCGCAGCGGGCGCTGAGCACAGGAAGGGGCAGGTGGAGGCGGGAGCACGCCTTGGGGAAGGGGACCCGCCTGGTTGGAGGAGGGAGGGCGAGCGGAGAGACCCGGACCCTGAACCCGGAGAGAGAGGCCGGAGAAACACCGGGTGGGCGGGAAGGGGGAGGTGGAGAGGAGAAGGAGGTACACATGGACAGTCCAAGAGAGAGAGAGAGAGAGAGAGAGAGAGAGAGAGAAAGGCAGGGACGGGCAAGCGAGAGTGCGAAATGGGGCAGAATAGAGGAAAAACCTGAAAAGGGAGTGGAGCCACAGGAGAGACGGATTGGAGCAAGAAAGGAGTAGAAGGGGAGAGGAAGGCGGAGAGAGGCTGCAGAAATGCAGAGGTGGTGATAAAATAGAAGAGAACCCAGTCAAGCCGCCGGGCAGACCAGGGAGTGACCCTGGGCACAGAAATGTGGGAGTTCCCTGCTTGATAGGCGGCGGAGAAAATGGAAAGCCACGGAAAACCGTCTTGCTGCGTTTGCCTGATCAGCTCCCTCCTTCCTCAGCGCTTCCCTTGAGTTTCCTCCTCCTCCTCCTCTAGACGTGGTCCCCAGGCAACTCTTGGAAGCCCTGAGGGTGCTGGCTCTCTAGAACTTCCCACCCCCAGGTGCTCTAGGTATCTGATAGGGATCCCTGCTTGGCGTCTCTTAGTGCCGCCTGCAGCCCGAGGTGCTGAGCCAGCATTCTCTTACACACAGGGGACACCTCTGTGGTCACAGCCTGGCTCTTCCCACTGGGAATGCTCAGAACTTTCCAGAGCCAGGAAGACCCTTAGCTAGATGGCTCTGTCCCCTTCCCAAGGGATCTCTGTAGAGTTCCCTTCCCTGTCTGAATGGTGGCTGGTGGCTGGTGGCTGGTGGCTGGGCATGGACAGGGGGAAGGTCTGGAGAGATTTGGGGCTGGTCCTGGGGCTGTGTATCTTCCAGGAAGCCGTGTGAAGGCATGTTGTGGGACCTCTCTGCTTTGGAGCTTGTCTGGCACCCAGCGCCCTCTCTGAGCAGAGGCAGGGAGAAGAGCCAGTTTGTTTCAGGGACAAGCTGTGTGCTCCAGTGGGTGAAGGCACCTTTTCATTACCACCATCTTAACCTTAAGCCCTTTTAGATGGAGTCCACCAAGTCCATTTTTCAGATGAGGAAACTGAAGCTCAAGAAAAGGGGTTCAGGTAGTGGATGGAAGCCAGAGCTACCATGTCAATCCAGGCCAAAGTAATTTCCTGATTAGTCCTGTACCCAAGTCCCCAAGCAGATACCTAGTGACCGTGTATCTGGCTGAGCTTTGTCCCAAAATATGGGACAAAGGGTGAACCCAGGGTCTTAGGCAAGTATTCTACCATGGAGCTACAGCCCACCTCCAGCGTACATCTCTTTTGAGACCAATCAGTAAAAATCGTGAATGCCAGCCACTGAGCAACAGAGGCCACCCAGCCCCCTGAGGAGGGCTGCCTCCGGTTCAGTTCTTGACTTCATTATATTTTAGCCCCAGGACTCTGGTCACATTGCCTCTCCTCTCTGTTTCAGTTTCCTCTTCTTTGAAATAAAAACATCTCATGGCTGAATTGAAGTGAATGGACATATAGTAATTGAGATTTATTCCTCATAAAGGATTTTTGTGAGTGTCCCTGGTGCTGATAGGAACTACTAGGGCAAAGCATCCCACGAACAGCAGGCCTCACTGCTGTTCTGGGTCGGGGGACAGGGCTGACCGTTGCTGCTCCTCTTCCTGGTGGGCTGATAGGTGGAGAGTCAGCAAGTAGGATCCTGGAGTTTTGAGACTGGCCTGTGCTGGGGTCCCCAAGGGGCCAGCTCCACCTTTCCCAGGGATCACTCTCCCATGATTTCCTGTCACTGTTGTCATGGGATTCACATCTGTGTAGAGCTCTGGGAGCTGATCAGTTTGTGGAATCCTCTATGTCCGTCTCACTGGTATCTGCTTTAGAAGGGCAGAGAACCTGCCTATCTTGTACCCCAGTTCCTAAACGGCACCAGAACTAAGAAAATGCACAATTATCTGTGGACCACTGAGTGAATGCCAAGCCACCTACACACTAGGATTCCTCGTCTGGTGTCTGAGTGTATTTGTGAGGATCTCATTTGACAATAGTCTGAACTTTGCTCTCACAGAAGTCTGCAGTACAACATCCCCTGCTCCAGGGCCTGCTGGTGGGACACTGAGCAGATGCAGGTGATTGATTGGCAGGCCCTGGGCAGCCTGAGTGTGGCCTGCGGGGCTCCACTCCCAGTGGCTGTTCAGGGCCTGCTGGGTCAGGTCACGTTTTTACTCTGCTTATACTTTAATGGCTCCCCATCAACTCCTCAGGCCCTGCAGTGGATAGAGGGGTGGGTGGATGGACGGATGACGGCCAGCTCTTTCACCTGTGTGCACTGGCTTTTCTTTCTGAGGGCCTCTGCTACCATCAGCATCAGAGAATGCCCTTGCTCCCTGGGAGCTTCAAGGAATTCACACTCCCTCACCTCAGAAAGTGGTCCCAACCAGGGCTGGTGGGAGTTAGTGGGTAAACACCCGTCCCCTCACCCCCAGGTGTACCATCCACACTGGCTCCCAGAGTTGCCCTGAAGGGACAAGCTCCTGCTGCCCAGTGGGGACTCACAGGACACCACATCCTCTGTCAGGGAAAACTGTCCCTAGCAGCTGGGCTCTGCTTCTGGGTGAGATCTTATTTGAATAACAGAATAGCCACACAAAGAGGTTTCAGGCCATGCAATGCGTAGATGCTTTCTGAGTACACTGCCCAGCTCAGAGCTTCTGGAACCTTCCATGGCTGCACTTTTCCCTTCAAGCCGATGCTAGTTTTGCTTCCACCTGGCAGTGGCTGCCCTGGTGGGTGCATGGGTGGGGTCAGGTCAGGAAGAGAGAAAACGGAGAAAGAAAAAAGCAAGGAGGATAGCATGCTGCCTGCTGCCTGGTCTGCGTGATGCCAACAGGGGCTGTTCAGAGACGCCTGGATGCCGGCCCACATTTTTGCTCAGGGAGACCTTGGATGTTGTATGAAAATAAACTAGTAGGAGCTCTTTTGAAGAAGGGACAGCATGTTTCTTTGTGGTGGGTCTGTGCCCAGCAGCCTGGCGGGATCCTGGGAGGCCCAGTCCATGTGGAGCTGCCGTGCTCCTGCTGATGAGAGATGTGGCAGCCTGGAAGAGGAAGAGGAGGAGGAGGAGGAGGAAGGGGAGGAGGAGGAGGAATGGGAGGAGGAGGAGGAGGAGGAGGAGGAGGAAGGGGAGGAGGAAGAGGAAGGGGAGGAGGAAGAGGAAGGGGAGGAGGAGGAGGAGGAAGAGGAGGAGGAAGAGGAAGGGGAGGAGGAAGAGGAAGGGGAGGAGGAGGAGGAAGAGGAGGAGGAGGAGGAAGAGGAGGAGGAAGAAGGGGAGGAGGAAGAGGAAGGGGAGGAGGAAGAGGAAGGGGAGGAGGAGGAGGAAGAGGAGGAGGAGGAGGAAGAGGAGGAGGAAGAAGGGGAGGAGGAAGAGGAAGGGGAGGAGGAGGAGGAAGAGGAGGAGGAGGAGGAAGAGGAGGAGGAAGAAGGGGAGGAGGAGGAGGAGGAAGAGGAGGAAGAGGAGGAGGAGGAGGGGGAGGAGGAGGAAGGGGAGGAGGAGGAGGAAGGGGAGGAGGAAGAGGAGGAGGAGGGGGAGGAGGAGGAAGAGGAAAAGGAGGAGGAAGGGGAGGAGGAAGAGGAAGGGGAGGAGGAGGAGGAGGAGGAAGAGGAAGAGGAGGGGGAGGAGGAGGAGGGGGAGGAGGAGGAAGAGGAAGAGGAGGAGGAGGAGGAGGAAGAGGAGGAGGAAGAGGAAGAGGAGGAGAAGGAGGAAGAGGAGGAGGAGGAAGGGAGGAGGAGGAGGAAGAGGAGGAGGAGGAGGAAGAGGAGGAGGAGGAAGGGGAGGAGGAAGAGGAGGAGGAGGAGAAGGAGGAGGAGGAGGAAGGGGAGGAGGAAGGGGAGGAGGAAGAGGAGGAGGAGGGGGAGGAGGAGGAGGAGGAGGAAGAGGAGGAGGAAGGGGAGGAGGAAGAGGAAGGGGAGGAGGAGGAGGAGGAAGAGGAGGAGGAGGAGGAAGGGGAGGAGGAGGAGGAAGAGGAGGAGGAGGAGGAAGAGGAGGAGGAGGAGGGGGAGGAGGAGGAAGGGGAGGAGGAGGAGGAAGGGGAGGAGGAAGAGGAGGAGGAGGGGAGGAGGAGGGGGAGGAGGAGGGGGAGGAGGAGGGGAGGAGGAGGAGGAGGGGGAGGAGGAGGAAGGGGAGGAGGAAGAGGAGGAGGGGGAGGAGGAGGGGAGGGGGAGGAGGGGAGGGGGGGGGAGGAGGAGGAGGGGGAGGAGGAGGAGGAAGGGGAGGAGGAGGAGGAAGGAGAGGAGGAGGAAGGGGAGGAGGAGGAGAAGGAGGAGGCTGGAACCAGTGCCATGGGGCCTGTGGGAGAATCACAAGCCTAGACAGCCCTCCGAATCATCATTCATTCATTCTTTCATGCCTTCGATTCCCTCCTTCCATCTTGCAATCAGAATTTAATGATGCCTTCTCTGGACACCCATATTCATAGCCACACTATTCACAATGGTCAAAAGGTGGAAGCAACTCGAGTGCCCATTGACAGATAAATGGGTAAATAAACTGTGTTGTGTATAATGGAATATCTATAACATATTCCATTATTCAGTCTTAAAATAAGACATGCTAAAACAATAACATGCTAAAACAGGGATGGACCTGGAGAACATTGTGCTCAGTAAAATAAGCTGGTCATAGAAAGACGAATACTATAAGATTCCACTCATTTGAGGTTCCTGGAGTAGTCAAAATAAAAAAAAAGATAGAAAGTAGGATGGTGGTTGTCAGAGCTGGGGTGGACTTGGATCAACTCAGTTCTCCCCCTTTTCTTGTTTGTAGTTCTCAAGAATAACTGTAGTGTGCTGGGAATGTAAGCCCTGAGATGTCTGGGACTGGCTGGAACAGCACATAGGAAACACGAAGCCCTTCAGCACTTTACCCCAGAATATCACTTTGCCCCAGAGTATAGAACCCATGGTAGATGGCTTTCTGGAGTCCTTTGGCTTAGTGTAGTGGGGCAAATGAAGACACGACCCCTTGGGACGCAAGGCAGATCTCCTGAGCCCTGAGGAATGCTCACGGTGAATCCTGGGCTTCTCTTGTCCTTGCTGTGACCTGTAAATACCAAACCTGCTTCATGCAGCTTGTGTGTGCGTTGGGGTGGGGGGGGCAGTTTTCTCTTATGGGACTCAGACAAGTGCCAAGCATTGTATAGTGAATCTGCTTCTTTCAGGGGTTGGGCAAGGGGGTTGGGGACTTAGTGTTTAAAGAGGGCAGTTTGGATTTTGAATGTGATGAATTCAGAAGATGGGTGGTGGTTATAGCTGCAAAACAATGTGCATGTAGCCAGGCGCCATGGTGTATGCCTGTAATCCCAGTGACTGGGGAGGCTTAGGCAGGAGGATTGCAAGTTCAAAGCCAGCCTCAGCAACTTAGCAAGGCCTAAGCAACTCAGGAAGACCCTGTCTCAAAATATAATATAAAAAGGGATGGGGAATGTGGTTCAGTGGTTAAGCACCCCTGGGTTCAATTCCTGGTACCAAAATCAAACAAAGAACCCCCCCCCAAAAAACAATGTGCAAGTGTTTAAAACATACTTAAAAATGGTAGGATGATGGGTTTTATATGATGCATATTTTTCCATTACTTAAAAAACTGAATTGCGCCTACATTGCACACAGTTCTGGGGTTCTCCTAACCCTTCAAAGAGTGTTCATTTATGCATCTACTGCTTCATTCGTTTGGCCTTGATTACTGCATTCTTCACTTTCTAATACCTTTGGTGAACGCTGCTGAGTACCTATAGGTGTGGGTGCTGTCTAGGTTCTGGACACAGCCCTGAGAAGGACAGGCAAGACCTCTACCCTTGAGAGCCAAGCCCAGGATCCACTGTGAGCTTCCGGGGAGACAGTGAGCAAGATAAATAAGTAAAGCATGTAATTTGTTGGCTGGGTGTGGTGGCACTCACCTGTAATCTCAGCAGCTCAAGCCTGAGGCAGGAGGATCACGAGTTCAAAGCCAGCCTCAGCAAAAGCAAGGTGCTAAGCAACTCAGTGAGACCCTGTCTCTAAGTAAAATACAAAATAGGGCTGGGGATGTGGCTCAGTCGTTGAGAGACCCTGAGTTCAATCCCTGGTACCTCAAAAAAAAAAAGTATGTAATCTGTCACAAAATGTAAAGGGATTTAGCAAAAATAAAATAAGGAAGGAGGATGGGGTATAAAATTACACATGCACCACTAAGGTGACACTGTACAAAGAAAGAGGGGAGAGGGAAGGGACGGGAGGGTTGAGTGGCAAGAGGCCACAAGGCACTGTCAGACCCCTGCTTCCCTTTGTGAGAGGGTCTGATGGAGGTCTGAGGGGTCCCTTTTGCTTGGTCTGGGGGGTGGGTTGAGGGCCACACAGCAGGCTGCGGGGGAGGACAGCCACAGTACAGGAGGGACGTGGTGGGGTTGGGACCTGGGTGTGCAGAGGTGGGTAGAGCACCAGATTCAGTGTGCATCATGGAGAGAGAGCTCAGGCTTGCTGGTCCCGTGAGGAAGAGGTGTGTCATCGTGGGCCTGGGCTGTGGGTAGGCAGGCAGGGCCACAGGGAGCAGAAGGCCCACAGTGTACCTGGCACATCAGAGCAAGAGGGTGCTTGGAGGCTGCTGTTCCTCAGCAAGCAGTGCTCCAAGCAGCCAGGACTTGGTGTCTGTGATAAGGAATGGGAACAGGGTTGGGGACTCACAGAGGAGAGGAGCAGATCATTCAACCCCGGAGAAAGGAGAGCATCCAGGCAGGGAGGGCTGTGGGGGCTGCACACGAGGGCATCCTGGGTCAGGAGAGGAGCTGGGATAGGCCAGGGGCTTTGTTTGCAGGGGGCTCTGGGAAACAGCCCGTGGGCTGCTCCTTTGGGCAGCTGGTGCAGGTACAGCCTGCCAGGGTCGCCCGTCAGGTGACCTGCCCCTCACAGGTGGCATGCATTTCCTAGGCGCCTCCAGGGGGTAGAGTCATTTTGTAAATGAAGAGACTGAAGACCAGGATGAGCAGGTGAGGTCTGAAGTGTCCTTGCTGCCTGTCCCGCTGCACAGGGTCACCACCTCCTCCTGGGGTGCCGTGCTGGTGGGCAGGGTGGAGAGCACCCTGGTGCTGGTACCTGCTCTGCCACCTTCTCCCTGGGTGGAAATCGGACACAGTGTCCCCCTTCCAGAAAGGCAGGTCTGCAGGGGTGCACATAGATGTCCCACACATGGTCGAGCCCAGCTCTGCCAGGGTCCCCGGCAGGACAAGTTCATGGCTGTCTACACCACAAAGTGCTATTTGTGATTTTTTTTTCCCTAAACACAGTCCCTGTGAGTGACTCATGCATTTAATATTATTTTAATCTATTTTACACTCTGTGTAAATGGGGCCGTGTGTTTCTTTTTACTAAAGGTGTTTTGTTTAGGCTGCTCATAATATGACCAGGAAGGTCTCCAAGGCCAGAGGACTTACGGGGTCACAGAGTGGTTGGCAGCGTGGAGGGCAGCTCAGGCCACGGGCTCCTGCCAGGGGACCCAGCATAACTCCCTTCTCGGGCACAGCAGACCCCAGGACCTGGGCTCCCCGCACACAGGAGCATGATATGCCAGCTGGGGGGACTTGGGGACTCGTGCAGGTGACAGTCATTTCCAAGGACCCAGAGAAGGAAGTAGTCAGAAGGAAATACTACTGCGTCCAAGTCTAGACATGGGTAGACGCAGTGGGACCCCGGGCAGCCCAGGTCCTGTCCTGGTGGGGCTGAATTGGTGTACTTTTTTGAAAATCTGCAGCATCAGGTGTGTGTAGGGGAAACCCACAGGAGGGTGGGAGCTAACCCTGCTTCCATCAGTTTTTGTCTGCAAGGAGGTGGACATACCAGTGGACTCTGACTTTCCCCTACATTCCGTGAGACCCCTGTCTTCTCTCTAGCTGTGTCACCTCCCTTTCTGATGCAGTCCCTGAGCCAGGCTGGCCTTCTGGCTGAACCTTCAGCACCTGCCCCAGGGCCTTTGCAGATGCGATTCCCTCTGCCTGGACTTTCCTCCTACAGACCTGTGACAACCAGCTCCCTCCAGTTTCTCACAGCCACTCAGACAGGATCTTTTTAGATGCTCATGCTGCAGCCTCCAACCCAGGTCCTTCCCCTCTCCCTGCCCAGTGTGCTGCTTAGCTTTCATCTCCATGGAACACGCTACACAGTGTTCCTATTTTATCTTGCCTATGTCTCTCTTCTTCCACAATGAAATTTCCAAGCACCTTTGCCTGTTTCATGCCTCTTGTGTCCTCAGTTCCCAGGACAGTGCCTGGCACACAGAGAGCGTACCATGAAGACCATGAGTGGCTGGTATGTTGGTTTGCTGTTGCATCTCTTGGTGGATCTCTTGGACACATTTCAGCAGGTACCCTGGAGTGGAATTGCTAGGTGACAGAATGAAGACACATAGGTTCAGCTTTTCTGGAAACTTCCAAACAGTTCTCCAAAGCCGCCACACTGATTAAAACTCCTTCCATGAAAATTCTAGTCGTTTCACATCCTCCTCGACACTACGTGGTCCATCCTTCTAACATTACCTATTCTGTAGGTCATGCTAGCTGGCTGAGATGTTAATTTGCATTAGCACCTTTTCATGAGTTTATTGCCATGTGGATATTCCCTTTTGTGAAATGGACATTCAAGACTTTTGCTTATTTTCCTATTGGGCTCCCTGTTATTTTTTTTTTCCTGCCTAAATCCATGTCACTGCAAGCATCACCATTGTGACCCCACCCTCTCTCCCTGCACATCAGTCTGGAGCTGAAGGTGAACATGCAATCCTGTTTTTTGCAATTCTGTTCTCATCCTGAGAAACACTCACCTGGGGCTCATTCAGCTGGTGCTCAACTGAAGAGTCTGTTTCCAAACTGGAACCAAAGCAGACGGAGCCGGACTGGCAGTATGAGGCTTTGGCTCCAGGTGTCTGTCTTAGAAGCAGACCCTGTGTGGGATGTGGTTATGCCCCGGGCCTTCCCACCCCACCTGGCCAGCCACATCCTTGCTGGACTACCCGCCTGCCCCCTGCTCTGTGAACTCCTGCTTCCATTCCAAGATCTGGTTTAGAAGCTGCCTCTTGCCCTCCTCCCTGCTCTTCCGAGTCCTCCTCTGTGTTTGAGTCACTGATGGGTGAGTATCTGTTTCCCCAGCCACCTGGGAGACCTGGGAGGTTGAGTCTGGGTACTGAGGACTGACCGCTGTAGGCCCAGCATGCAGTAGGTGCTGAATGTATGCTCTCAAAGTTCTGGAAGAAGCTGACTACTGTGTCTTGGAACTGTGTTCTCCCATTGGGAAGGGATGCAGAGTGAGGACTTTCACACTAGGGCTTTCCGGTCCCCACGTACCATGCTCCCTCCCACACTGGTCAGCCAGTCCTGCCTCGTGCCTTCCCTGCCTGTAGGTACCACATGTTTCTCTTTAAACCCCTTCACCTTAAAAAAATTGTTGAAGGATCTTCTAATTTATTAAAAAATATTCGAAATGTTTTAATTTTCCAACATCTTTCAAAAAATACTTTATTTGGGGGCTGGGCTGTGGCTCAGTAGTAGAGTGCTTGCTTAGCATGCATGAGACACTAGGTTCGAGCCTCACACCACATAAAAATAAAAATTAAAGTTATTGTGTCCACCTAAAACTAAAAAATAAATATTAAAAATACTTTATTTTTATATCAGTTTTAGGTTCATAGCAAAATTGAGCCAGAAAGTAGAGTCTCCAGTTGGCCTCCCTACCCTCTGACATGCCCAGCCTCCCCCATGACCAACACCCGTCCCAGAGCAGGACATTTGTTACAATCGGAGAACCTCCATGGGCACATCAGTACCACTCAGGGTCCAGAAGGGACATTAGGGTTCACCCTGGGGGGTTGGACCCTCTGCAGGCATGGACAGGTGTGTGACACATCTCCACTGCTGGGGTGTCACAGAGAAGAGCATCGCTGCCCTAAACGCCCGTGCTCCCCTGATTCACTCCCCTTCCTCCACCTCCAGGCGACCGACCACTCGTCTTCCCACCGTCTCACCCTCTCCTTTTCTGGAACATCATATAATTGGAATCAGACAGCACTGCACCTTTTCAGTCTGGCCTTTTTCACTTACCAACATCCAAAAGCCATTTCGTGTCTCCTCATGGCTTCGTAGCTCATTCCTTTTCCACTTCTGAATGCTGTGTGGCCGGGATGTGCCACATTTTATTCACCCTTCACCTGATGACACGCATCTTGATTGCCTCCAATTCCAAATCTTGGCAATCATCAATAAAGCTGCTACAAACATCCCTGTGTAGGTTGATTCATTTGTTTTTGGTACTGGGGGATTGAATTCAGGGGCACTTGGCTATTGAGCCACATCCCCAGCCCTATTCTGTATTTTATTTAGAGATTTATTGGGTGGGGTGGGCACATTGCTTTTCCCACTCTGCACTGTGGTGTGCCCACTGTGGTTGCTGGGAACCATCCAGCCATTGCCGACCATGGTCTCCCAGGATGTGCCGACCATGGTCTCCCAGTGGTGACAGCACAATGGTCCTTAACCCCTCAACACAAGCAGGCTGCTCTTGGGCGGGAAGAGGGGGCTTTGGCAGGTGGATTCAGGTGAGCACTGTGGCTGTGGGCTGATGGGACACAGACCTACAGTTCCTTTGGTCATCCTCTCAGCCAACCCTCTCTGGCTTGGGCAGGGCCAGCCATGCTGGGTGACCCCTTGCTGCCAAATCTGCAGGAAATACCACCGGGCAGGGGGCTGGGAGCTGGCTTCCCAGGAGCCTGATGTTCAGGGGAGCTGCTTCCTATGAGGACTTGGCAGAGGTGCAGGCCTGGGCAGACACATTCCGAACCTTTCCTGGAGGTGCCTGTGTCCACTCAGGCCTGCTTCAGAAGCTCCCTCTGGAGCCAGAATGAGGCTGGAGGGGCAATCAGGGGTGTGGGCACATTTGAGATCCTGAGGCCCTGCTCCTGGAGCCAGACACAGTGGTAAAGTAGAGGGTGTTAGAAGGACCTTCCCCTGGTGGCCTTTGCTGCCAGGTCTCCGGGTCCTGGTTCTGTCCTCTCCCCCACTCCCTCCTTCCTCTTTCTCTCTCGTCTTCTCACTCATACTCTCTGTCCCTGCACCTGGGGTCCAGACAAGGACCGCAGGTAGCTCCCCTGGAATGCAGGGCCAGGTTTGCTCTGAGTCTGAGCGCCTTCTTGATGCTGCTTGGGGACACCAGGTCCCCCTGACCTGAGAGATGCTGATGAAAGACCTTTACTGCTCAGTTGGTGAGTTCATGTGGGGCTGAGTCCAACTGCAGAGCAAGGCCCCGATCTCCCATTCGGACTGAGCATAGAGACGGGCTCCCGTGGCTGATCCTGGCTGATCAGTTCTGGCTTCTGCCTCCACCAAGCCAGAAGTCAGGCAGGACCCCAGTGCTCAGCTGGTCCTGGGCTGCATTTTACAACTGGGAACTGGACACCCAGGTTGGGGAAGGGACAACCAGGGGGCAGATGAGCACCCGATCCTTGGTCCCCTGCACCAACCTATCCTCATAGTCTCTGAAGGGAAAGCAGAACGAGACATGGGTAAGAGAGAAATGAAAGATGGAGAGCAGGCAGAGATATTTATCAGAACTGACAAATAAAGGTCATCTCTCTATAGCGGAGAGAGGGGCAAATCGGGCTTGGGTTCCAGGATTTTTATGGGGCAGGTTTAGGAATCAGAGCTGGGCAGGTCCTAATGCAGGTGGTTAGGGGTTGGGTTGGTAGGAGGGAGTGCTGAGCCTTTCTCAGAAACGCTCTTGGGCGGGAAAGTGAAACTTCTTCCTTAAAATGGCAGTTGTCCCTTAAGATGTCCATTCAGATGCTCAGCAAGGACCTTATAGTTTTAAAAAACTTTCTGTTCTGGGGAGAATGTGAGTGTCTGTGATCTTTTCCTTTTAACCCAGCAGACATTGCTATTGTCAGACCATAGAACAGAGTCTCGTTAAGGACTGAGTTGTGTGTCTCACAACCCCGAATTCCTAATTCAGAGTCCCAATCCCAGAACCTCAGAATGTGACCTTATTTGGAGACACTGTCTTTCGGAAATCCTCAAAGTAAAATGAGGCCATATGGATGGGCCCTAATCCTACATGACTGGAGTCCTTATAAAAAGAAGAGTTACGGACACAGGCAGAGAAGGACAACCCTGTGCAGACACAGGAAGAAGATGGTCAGCCACAAGCCAAGCAGAGAGGCCTCAGGGGAGACCAACCCTGTGAATATCCTGATCTTGATCCCTCCAGAGATGTGAGGGATAAATAAATGTTAGAGCTGACCAGCCTGTGACTCTTCCTTATGGTGGCCAAGCTGACTGATTCAGTCTCCCAGGTGATTTTTTTTTTTCTGTTTATACAGTATCAAGTGCTGCAGTCTGGCTGGGCACAAATCACGAGCCACTCAAGAGGAACAAACTTTATTTCTGAACTCCACCGGCACACTCCACACATGCTCCCCAGGAACCACCAACCGGAAATCCCTCCTCCGGCACTTCCCCAACCAATGGGAACTCTCCGGGAATCCCCGGGAGAACTCCAAAGTAGCAGGCCGAGGCGGACAGCAGGGGTCTAATATACACAGCTTAACATAACCATTATCATCTCAATGGCTTGCTGGCGTCACCTCTCAACCACTCATTCTGGCAAAAATGCCATGCGTCATTCGTCATTCCGGCTCTCTGAGCAATCAAGCAAGGTTAAGAACCTTTAAAATTCTCTCAGTGCTTTTGGAAACAAACAAAAATAAACCTGGAGCCTGAGGGCCAATGGCACATGGGTTAATTCAGTAGCAGACACACCCTGTGCCTCCCGCACCTGGCATAGGGGGTCACAGAATTCTCAAGATTTGATTTGGCCTTGGGGTGCTCCTATTGAAGGGCAAAAACAATTCCCTGTCCATTGCAAATTTATTAATACCAGCTTCTGTGGAGGGCATCACAGCGTAGAGGTGAACATGAACTTGGAGAGTGCGGGGAGCTAGGATACCTGTTCATTCATTCATTCATTCATTCATTCGACAAACATAGGCCTCTTGACGAACCAAGAAACACAAGAGGGTGTGGTGTAACTGGTCAGATTCTTCTCTCCACCAGTCCCTCCCACGCCAACAGTGGCAAGCGCCACCACACACCAGGGACCACTCTGGTGCTTTCAATGCCAGCAACTGAAAGGGCAGTTCAGAGCCCTGCTATTTTGCACTGAACTTTGGTACCGACTGGTTTGGACTTCAAGTTGCCCAGAGCGTTTTGTGTTATCCGACCACATACCTATGGAACGGAGCGTGAAGGTCGTAACAGGGCTTCACTCGAGGCTTTGACTCTATCCCTTGTGACTTCATTGAAACTTACACGTTCTTTTCTTTTTCCCAACCTTCTTCTCCCGGACCTTCCCCTCCTTGATCTTCTTTCCCCTGATCTTCTCCTTCCTTATCTCTCCTGTCTAATCTCATTTTCTCTGAATCACCTCTTAAGAGACCCCGCTGTTCCTGCCCATGGGCAGAATCACACTGTCTTCGGGACAGAAGTCCCCTGTGTTTCTCAAAGCAATAAACCTTCCCAGCTTTTGGCAACAGGGTGAGAATTCCAAGAGGGGGGAATGGATGACCTTTATAAGGTCAGAGGAGGCCACCAAACTGGTTTCCCACAAACTTCAAGAACAATGGCATTTGCAGTGTTCTCTGGATTCAAGAACCAGGAAACGTCCTTCTTTTCTCCATTTCACAGAGGTGGGGAAGGAGAATAACGGGCCAGGCAGTATGCGGGTGGTGAAACGGGGGCTCACAGCAGGCTAGGGTCTCCTGTGGCATTTCTGCCTGTGTGCCCTTGTCCCAAACAGAGGACAAGTCAGCAATAGACAGACCAGGGCCTCCTGCACCCACCAGACTCCAAGCTGACTCAAAGACACAAGTGTCCAGGCTGAATCCAGGATACACACAGGGTTTCCCGCCTCAGCTGAGGGGTGGACACTGTATGGAAATTCTTCTGGGGGGCCTGGCCAGTCCTTTTTCCTCTTCTCTTCAGTGGTGATATCAAGCATTCAGGCTTCATCATCTGTGACAGACCTGCTGTGAAAATATTCCCACTTCGCACCCCTCTCTGAATCCCTGTTTGACTCAGCCGGGAAGTGTGCTGGAATAAAGTCATGCTAGTTCTGAACTCAGAGTCGAGTCCTGGCCATCCTGATTCTTCCACCTCTGCCTCTGAGGACAGGCCTGGTCTAGTGTCCTGGAGGCCGAGAGGCTGGGTGGAACAGAGGCAGGCAGGACCCGTCAGTGTCACCCGCCACCCACAGGAACGGGCCTGCTCATCCACAGACTTCCAGGTGGGGGGAAAGGGTGGTGGATTTAAGCTGCTGAGTTTGGGGATGGCTTCTTACACACAACAGCTATGACACACCACCGTTCAGGGGCCCCTCCCACCCTTCCCTCCGCTGTCTGGGGGAAAACCCTGGCTTTCTACTTCAGTTGGGACCTCAAGCTTATCATCCGCCCCTGTGCCTGCAAAGGGAACCCGTCTTGCTTCTGCCTAGGGAGAGAAATGTCACCTCTTCCTTCCTGGAGACATGTCTACCTTGAGCTCTGGGCCTCATCTTGCTCTGTAGCTTCCAGGAGCTTCTGGAGCAGAGCCCCATAGACGAGTGGCCTCAACTACAGAGGCTCATTGTTTCAGAACTCTGGAGGCCAGAGGTCAGACGAAGGTGTGCACAGGGCTGGTTTCTTTTGAGGCTCTGGAGGAGAATCTGTCCCCTCCTCTACCCCAGCTTCAGGGGGTTTGCTGGCAAGCTTTGGTGTTCCTGGGCTTGTGGAAGCCTCGCCTTCTCTTTGCCTTCATCTTGCATTTATTGATTCATCACTTGATTGATTGATTGATTGATTTTGTGTTGGTGGGGACGGAACCCAGGGCCTCACACATGCGAGGTGAGCACTTGACCACTGAGCTCCACCCCTGGTCCTCTGTCTGCCTCTTCATATGGGACTCTGAAATGCGCATCTCCCTGTCCACATTTCCCCTTTTCATAAGGACATCAGGCATATCAGATGAGGGCCCAGCAAGGCGTCACCTGAACCAATTACATGTGCCACAACCTTGTTTCCAAATAAGGGCACCTTCTGAGGTACTGGGGGTTAGGACTTCAACATGTGATCGCAGGGAGCACTCAGCCTGTCACACCTACCGTTGGGGAGCAGTGAAGCACAGTGGTTAGGGACGAGGACTCTGAGGTTAGGCAAAACAGGAGACTTCCTGGTCCAGAACACTGAGCTTAATTTATGAAATGGGCATTCAAAGCTCTTCGAAGGGTGCTTGGCATGTAGTAAGTACTCAATAAAGCTCTCTGTGTTTTAAACATCACTGTTTCCACTACCTTCAGACTCTTCCCTCTCTACTGACCCTGCTCAGCTAGTCATTACCATCTGTAAAGCACTCCCGGCCTCTACCTTGAGCCCCTCCCACACCTGCCCCGTCTTGACTCTCCAGCATTCTGACCTTGGTGGTCCCCAGTGAGCCTCCTACAGGGACGCTGGGCTTGGCCATGGGAAATTGGCAAGCATGACACAAGCTGAGGCTTCGTAGGAACTTGTCCCCTAGGCGAGCTGGGTCTTGACACCCAACTACCACGTGGCAGCCCAGGCAGCCTGTGGAAAGGACAGGCCAGGGAGCTTTAGCTATTGGCTCCGACTAACTGCCAGCCCCGTGCACGGGGCCTGTTGGTCCTGCTCGCCACCCAGGAGGCCAGCCACACCTCAGATCTGAGGTACTTAAGCTGCCAAGTCTTGGCATGATTGGTTTCCCTGCCACAGGTAGGAGCCGCACACCCCAGCCCTCCTGGTTCTGCTTCTGCTCCTGCCGGAACCATTCCTGGACCCCTCCTGCTGTGGCTGCTTCTCAAAGCCTGGGATGGGGTCCTCTCACCTTCACGTGCCTCTGTTTTTTCTCCCTGTAAGAGGAAGCCAGTAAGACAATTTCCCAGGGTCATTACCAGGAGTAACTCAGTGTGAGCACCCGATCCCTCCCCTAGATGAACCGCAGTTGCCTCCTCCTGAAACAGGACCTGCCCCACGACCTCCGCTTGCTCAGCGCCCTGACCTCTGTTTCCTGACCATTTACTCCAAGGCTCCCTGGCTCTGCCTTGAGCCCCTGCTCCTCCTACTGCAAATTGCCCTTTGCTGCTACTCCCAGCATGGACTCCCGGCCCCGGCGGGCCCCTGATTTCCGACCCTGAGACACAGCTGCTTCCTGGATGCCCTGGGTGACCACCTCACACGCACTGTGTCTGGAGCTGGGCTTGCTGTCTCCTCTCGGGTCCTTCCTTTTGCTCCCTGATGCAGCAAAGGCACTGCTACCCCCAAGCCTCGCTGGATCGTGGCAGGTCGCCTCTGCCTTCACTCCCAGGAGTGAGTCTCCTCCCACGGCTCTGCTTCTCCCTCCCTGTCCACTACCCCTGGTGGAATCTCCCTGGAGCACAGGTCTCATCTTGTTCTGTGACAGGGCTGAGACACCTTCTGAGGCCTCCTGGTATTTTAAGTCTCAATCACATTCTTCACGTCTCTAGACTCTGCCCTCACCAGTTGTTTGAGCTCCAAATCTACATATTCTCCTACCCCAGGGCCTTTGCACAGGCCTCTCCTTCTGCCTGGAACGCCTTCCCCATTCACCTGCTTAGTTAATTCCTTTTATCCTTCAAGCTCAACCTGAAGATCTTTCTCTCCAGAGCTTTTCCTGGGCCCAGGTCCTTCCAGCTCTTGTCATTCATGGACACGGCTCTCCCAGTCCATTTCCGGTGTACCACCGCCCCCTCCTTCATTGTCATGAACCCACTCCTTCACGTAAGAAGTGGCAGCCATGTGAGCAGCCAGCCTTCTACCCTGACTGTGGAAGTATCCTGAGCCTAGCACAGTGCCGGATGCATAGTAGGTGCTCAGGAAAGCCCCGTGGGAGGCTGTTGAAGGAATGAAGGAAGGATGGGGACTGAGCAGGACCAGGAGGGTGGGAGAGGATCCCTCGGTGCCAGGGTGGGGAGAAGGGTGGGTGATGGCCTGGGGTCTGTGCCTGGGCATGCAGGGGAGGGACCTCTCCCAGTTGCTTTCTTCTGGGTCTCACCCTCCTGCTTCCTGTCCCTTGAACCCTGCTTCACTCTTGCCAACCTTCCAGAACCTTCCGATTCCGTAGGAGACCCAGAGCTTTCTCCTGCGGACTCGAGGCATCTCAACCCTTCCCCCCAGCCCCGTCGTCAATGGCTTTGGTAATTGTTCTCACAACCGTGTCGGGATCGAACAAACAGATGTTTATAGTTAATCCCTAATTTTGCCATCAAAAAATATACAATCTTGGGTAGAAACCGAAGAGGAAAGAATTTTTTAATTTACGGTGTCTCCCCACCGCCCCACTCCTGAAATCTGAAATTGCTGAACGGCCTCCAAATTCAATATTGCAAGTCAAACAAATGTATGTGTTCTCCAAAAGGAAGTATTGAATATCTGACCAAGATGGAGAGGGCCGGGAAAATCAGAGGCCAGGGAAGAGCCGCTTGTGCAGCCGGGGCCAGCTCGCGGCCGACTTCCCCAAATTCTGATTTTCCGGTGTTTGTTCATTCTTCTGTCGTTTTTTTCAATGGCCTGGCTCCGGGAGCCGGCTGCGGTGTTCAGACGTGGTCAGAGGAAGCAGAGCCTGAATTTTGGGTGGGTTTGAGTCTCCCTGTGTCCTCGGGGGCAGCTCTGGGGACCAGGGTGACCTAGCTGGGTGAGGACTGTGGTCAGGTCTGGGGAGGAGCCCGAGCTCAGTGGGCGTGTCCAGGGAGTCTTCCTGGGGGAGGCCACACTGGGTCGGGGCCTTGAAGGTGAAGCAGAAAGTCGCCGAGGACACAGAGGCCCGGTGTGTCCAGGGCAGGGCTGCAGCGGGCAGAGAGAGGCCACCAGGAAGGGCCTGCAGACCCAGGGCTTGCCATGACTCTGAGAGCCACAGGGGGCTCTGTGGGGTGTGGCAGGCACAGGATGGGCCCGGCCTGGGAGTGAGCTGAAGGACCCAGGCCACATCCTGGCCACGAGCTCAGCTACCACCTCTCCGTGAGGCCTGTCCAGCTCCTGGCTGCAGCTCCTCCCTCTGCTCCCCGTTTCTCTGCCCCTTCTCCAGGACATGGGCTGCACGTGGAATGGCCCCATCTGGGCGCGTCTGGCCCCCTTCTTTCTGTATCCTAGCACCTCCCGATCCTTGTCTTGCCTGGCCTCCCTTGGCCTCTGCTGAGGTTTCCTCTGAGCTGCCTGGTCCCCAGCCACGGCTCCGATCTTGGACTTCAATGAGGCTACTCTGGCACTGGAGCCCTGACATGGCGTGACAGCCAGTCCTGGGGACACCGGGATCGCCTCTGCTGCATGAACGGGAAAGCGGAGATGCAGAGACCTGCCACATCAGCCAGACTATTGGTTGTCAGTGACAGAAACCAACCCGGACTGGTTTAACCTCGGGCAGGAACTCCTTGGCTCCAGGAACTGGAGCTCGGCAGATCCAGGAAAGGGATCACCCAGCTAGGTCACCATCTGCACCACGCTGGGGCTGGTCCCCAGGGCTGGCCCCTGGCTGGCATCACCCCCTCCTCCGTGCAGGCCCCAGTCTGCTCAGGGCAAGATGTCACCACGGCAGGCTGCCCTCTGGGCCCACTGGTCTCTTTGAGGGAAGGAACTTCTTTCTCCAAAAGCTCAAGAAAGGCCCAAGACGGAATCTGATGGGAGCTCCATGATCACAAGGCCTGCGCAGACCCAGAGGGAGGGTTTCCCAGGAAAATCAGCTGCTGCGTATCCAGGGGAGGCAGTTCCAGGTGTCCACAAACAGCTGCTCACAGGGACCGCCCAGGATTTGAACTTGGGCTCCAGGTGGAGCATCGCCACGCCTATACAAATACAAATCCAACCGGCACATCTTTACGAAGCACTGTGACACGTGCAAGACACCAGGAGATGGCTCCCAGTCACCTGCTGCACGGCAAGGAAGTGGGAGCCAAGTGCTAACACCCATTAAGGAAAGCAAATTATATAGATGAATAATTAAACATAGCATATTAAGTATTAGAAGCAGATAGGTACTGTGCTGCTGTTACGCACGCTCCTGGGGCTGTTCAGCAGGTGATCAGGGTGACTTCTATGCAAGGGCTGCCCCTGGGCCTCTCCTCCCAGTGCATGGTCACTAAATCACGGGTTAGTGGTTTGCAGTTGGCTGTGGGTGCTGTGGGGGGCCTCACTGTGTTATTTTATAGATCCTCCAATGGAAGGTCGGCAAACTTTTCTGTGAAAGTCCTTTTCTAGACTCTGCCGGCCTTACGTGGTGACCGTTGCACTTGTCCCTTCCCCGCCCCTCTGTCCCTCCCCCTTCCTTCCTCCTCTTCTCTGGCCCTTTACAAACTAAAGGGTTAAACCATGCTTAGCTCACAGGCGGTGTCAAAACAGGCCAGAGGCTGCATCTGGTCAGTAGGCCTTAGTGTTCGGAGCCTGGTCTGAATGCAAGAACGTGATGGAGAAAATGTTAATATAGACTCAAGTTAGTGCCAGATCGGTAGTTGTTACCTGTGAATGACAACCAAGGCCACATCCTTCCAGGATTTGATTTGGCGAAGGAGCCTTTCAGATTATCATGGAGGAGTGAGGCAGGTCTTGCTCTGTGTGCAGTGCTGGGGAGAGCCGGGGGCACCACGCACCAAGCCACAGCTCCACTCAGACAAGCCAAGTTTGAACACAAACCTTTGTTCCATGTCCTTAGCTCCAGTTCACCAGACTCTTCTGGAGCACCACCAGGCCTCTCTGTCACCACCGGTCACTTGCTATGGTGCCCAGGGCCCTCTGAGGCTGCTCTTGCTAATCCTGTGGGCAGAGAGGGAAATCGAGCCCAGAGACACGCTGCTCCCCATCACACAGGGGTCAGTGGGCACCCCAGAGGCCTTTTTGTTGCTGTGACCAAAAGACTGGACAAGAACAATTCCAGTGCATCACGTGCCCCGTCATCTTTGTCCTGATGACCTTGGCAGCTCAGTGGCTGTTCCTTCACACAGGAGATGGCAGCCATGTAAGCAGCTAGCCTTCTACCCTGTCTATGGAAGTACCCTGAGCCTAGCACAGTGCCGGATGCAGAGTGGGTGCTCAGGAAAGCCCCATGGGAGGCTGCTGAAGGAACACTTTATTTGAGGCTCCCTGTTTCAGAGGTCTCCGTCCATAGACGTCTGACCTTTTTGCTCTGGGCCTGAAGTGAAGCAGAATGTCCTAGCAGAAAGGGGTGGACGAGGGAAGCAGCTTGTGTCCTGGTAATCAGGAGGCAGAGAGAGCCTAATCCAGGCTCACCAGGGGACAAAATATATACCCCAAAGGCACGCCCCCAGGGACCTAGCTCTCCAGCCACCCCCACCTGCCTACAGTTACCACCCAGTTCATCCATATTTATCAGGGGAGTAATCCACTGGTCTGGTTACAGTTCTCATTTCTTGTCATCTCGTCATTTCTCCTCTGAACCTGTTTGCATTGACTCACACATGAGCTTCGGGGACACCTCATATTTAAAACGAAACAGAGAGGCCCAAACCAGACCCAGCCAGGACCCAGACCTGGGGTTGCTTGAGTGTGGCCCACTGCTCCACAGATGCTGGCCGTGAGGAGGAGCCACGGGCCACCAAGACCTCGGGCTCCATCAGGGGAGGCGGGGTGAGAGGCTGGGAGAGGAGTGAGTGGGTGGGGAAGAATAGGTGCAGGATTGGGGAGAGGAGGGAGAGAACAAGGCAGCAGGATGCACAAACAGGAGGACAGGAAATACTGCAGAGGGACAGGGAGGGGGAGGCGGAGGAGGGAGAGGAGGAGAAGGAGAAGAAAGAGGGTGGGGGACAGTCTAGGAAGGGGGGGCAGGTTGGTAAGGGGGTCTCTGGAGAAGGAAATAAGGGGAGGGGAGGTGGAAGGAGGCAGGAGCCAGGTTGGCCCCCCTGGGCCTTGGACCTCCGCTCTTCTGAGCCATCCTCCTCGAAACCTGGGGACCAGGTCGAGGTCACTGGTCATTCATCATGACATCACAGGTCTGCTCTGGCCCTTGGCAGAGCTCAGTCCCTTTGTCACCCTGAGACACTGTCCCTTCCTTCTCAGTTCCCCTTCCCCTTGTCACCCTCATTACCTCAAGTGTCTGTCCCCCTCACCCCATCCCTGGTCGGCCCATCCGTGTTGTGTCCTGGGGGCAGCGTGGCCCAGCCCCCCTGCACATGCACCGGATGGGCCTAATTACAGAGAAACCTAATTCTTCAAGGCTGCGCGCTCCGGCCAGTGGGGATGTGTGCGTGTTTTCCTTGGCTGTCTTCTGGCAACAGGATTAGGGGGAGAGCAGAGTAATGGGGGGAGGGGGGCTGCAGAGCCCGAGGTCTGCCTGCTGCCTGTTCAGCAACACCCAGCACCTCGGGTGCCCAGTCTGAGCCTCCAGCTGTTGAATCTGGGCTTAGGGTCATTTTCTGGGGTGGGCTGTCCTGTGTGCTGAAAGTTTGGAGCAGCCTCCCAGGCCATTTCAAGTCACGACAGCCACCGGGGTCTCCAGATGCCTTTAAGAGGACCCCTGTCTGCAAACTGCTGGTTCGAAATAAGAGACGGGCTGGGAGGGACATGGACCCAGCAGAGGGTGGTAGGGGCAGAGGGGCAGGTGGCTCCAACTTGGGTGATATTTGAAGGCCAGGATGAAATTGGCCAAGTGGAGGAGGAGGTGGGCTGAAGAGACCAGACGCAGGGGCCACCCTGTTAGGCTGGGAGGGGCGAGGCAGCCCTGACTGGGCAGAGACTTCAGTAGGGGACTGGGGATGGGAGAAGAGGGGTGCACAGGAGAGAGGTGAGAAGCCAGGCCCAGGAGAGCCAGAGGCCCTTCACAGTGGGCGTGCGCAGCCCAGGGCCAGGTGGGGAGGGGACCGAAAGTCAGTGTGACTGTGGTTGGCTTCTCTGTCCCCTTCAAGCAGGTCCTGAGGTTTGGGGAGGAGCCAAGTTCCATATCTTAAGGAATAATGGGGTGCCTTTGTGTAGGAACTTGATGATTTAGGAGTGTCCCAACAGAGTGCCATGGTGGGGTTTCTGAGTGACAAACGTGTCAACAGAACTATGGCTGCTAGGAGATAGGTTAAAGTCAGGTTCCTCCAAGGTCAGGATCAAGGTCAATTGAGATGGCATCACCTTCACAAGCCCCAGCAAGCACACACATTCCTGGGGTTGTGTCCATGGGCTCAGTCCTGGGCGGTGGACTTGACTTGGGCCTTCCTCTTTACAGGTGAGGACACTGAGGTGGCTCTGTGGTCTCAGGGCTCTCGTGAGAGCAGAGTCCGTGGAGTCGTGCGTCTGTGTCAGGCACCGTGCTCTGGTCATACTTGAGACAGGGCACACATCCACAGTGTGCACCTGATCCTCCCAGGTGTCATGAGCAGGTGATTCTCAGCTACTTAAACCTGCTGTGGAGGGGGCCCCACGTTCCTTTGGACCCTGGCGCCTCCTTCCCTTGACCTCTTCTTGGAGCTGGGAAGCCAGCCTTGATCACCCATGGGGGCCCAGCAGGATCCAGGGTACATGGTCCAGGGACTAGAGCCTCCTGGGAGTTTGTGGCACAGCCTAGTACTGCATCTCTGGCTCCCAAAACATTCAGAGAAGGGGGCCATATGAGGCCAGAAGTGACCTCCCTTCTGGAACCTTCTCCTTGGGTGAGCTTCTGCCTGTCCTTTGCTGGGACTTGGAGCACTTACAGCACACACACAAGCACACACACACATTCATGTCTGCTCACATGTATGCACACTGGTTCATGCACACCCACCTATGCTCCATGTGCATGCACACTCAAGCACACTCTTGCACTTGCAAGTCGTGTCCTTTGGTGCCTGGGGAGCTAGGAAGCCATGCGTGGAGGGGACAGCAGTGGGTGTTGTGTGCCCTGAGCTCAGCACCTGGTAATGTTTGCATGTGGGCATGTGGGGGTCACAGGCTTTCTGGCGCACCCCTCTCTGCTGCCTCATTCTCAGGCAGTCTCTCCCCTTGCAGAGCCAGAGCCGGGGTGGGCCCCAGGAAGCCTCAAGTCTGTCGGAGGAACCTTGGACCCCAGGGAGGCTTGACCTGAACTCTGATTGGCTAGACCCAGTCACGTGGGTCCAGGATCCTATCAGGGTGGGGCCAGGCCTGCCAGAACTGGACAGATGCGGAAGGGAGCAGGTGCTTGGGGGAAAATGGGGGGCTAGTCCCAAAAGAGAGAAAAAAACACTAAAAGCTTGGTGTGGGAACCCCGAGCGATCAATGAAAATGTCCTGCAAACTAAAGTCCTAGCCCAGGGATCGTGTTGTGGGCTGTGGCGGGGAATGGTCTCCTTGACATACCCCTGTGTCCCTGGATGTGGTCCCCTCCCAGTGCCTGGTGCTCTGCAAGGAGACCTGAAAAGCAAATTCCCAGGCACATTCTGCAGGGATACTGAGGCCCGCCTCATCCAAAGTCACTCTGCTGGGCATCCAGGACTTTGGGAGCAATGGTGGGACCTTGAGAAGGAGGTGCCAAAGGCAAGTGTGGAGGATGGAGGGGTGCGAGCCACAGAGGTGAGCAAGCCGAGCTTGGAGGTTACTGTGTGCAGTGAGGCCACAGGGTGGGGACGGAACTGGGGTGGGCGTGGCCTGAGGTGGGGCCTGGCCTGGAAGGGGTGTGGCCTGGTGCCAAGGTTTATAAGAGGCGGAGCGCAGGGTCCCAGTGTCCTGGGTTTAGAGAACATTCCTTCTTTCATGCATTCCTTCCTTCACTTCCTTGTGCAGACTTCGTCCATGGGCCGGGACTTGAGGCAGAAGGGGCCCAGCAGAGCTAGGCCCTCCTGCAGTGTCCCGGGAGCCGGGGGACCACCTCCTCCAGTCTTTCCAGGAAGGAGCCCAGCCTGGTCCTGGGCTGTGTGCTCCACACACCAAGCCGTGGGAGGGCTTGCTGCTGCCTCTGGGTCCTCTCTGCCTCTGGTCCTAACTGAACAGCTCATACCTTTCTTTATTCCCTGTTTGCATTTGGTTTCTGTCACTTGTCACTCAGGCACGCCCGGGCTGCATGCACGGTCTGTGGCTCCCACACCCTCTCACCTCCGTTTCTTGCTGTAACACGGATGCTCCCTGTGCTTGGTTCAAGTGATGGTGCAGGCCCATCCTTGGAACCTCATGCTGAAGGGATGCAGATCTGGACCACAGACCAGAGTCCCTGTGGCACCTTGACTGAAGGTGGGTAACACAGTGTGCCCCCCAGTCTTGGGGTGCCTTGTTTCCTCAGAGTTCCAGTCCCATCTCTGAATTCCTCCCTCCCTGGCACAGGAGTGGCACGTGTTTATTGAAATATAAAGAAGACCAGGAAAACCCATTGTCCTGAGCAAGGTGACTGTCTATAGTCATGTCCTCATAAAGCCCTCTAAAGCAATCTCTGAGCACTCTCACGGGCTTCTTCTCCAGTATTCCCTTTACCTCTGAATATCTCCAGCTCTACAAAGACTGCCCCGGTGCTCTGAATTCTTTCTGCATACACTGTCCTTCTATCCAGGATGGATGTTGAAAATATTTAGATGCCACACAATGTCAATGTCCTCTGCAACATGTGGAGCTGGAAATGAAGAACACTTTTCAAATGGAGGTGGAGTGTGTTCTTTCTACCTAGGAGGTAGGTGACACCTCTCCTCCCCTGCTGAGATAAGCCTCATTCTTTTTGTGTGGCCTGAGAATATGTCTATTTTTATCTGTGAAGTCCTTACTTTTGCTTGTGGCCAACTAAGACCCATAGATCATTTTCATGGGCCCTCTGGCTGCAACATTGATGTGAACCTCACTGTTGCTTGCAGCTGGAGTCCCCTAATCCTGACAATGGTCTCTCCAAAGCCGCTTTTGTTTGCAGTGACCCGAGGAGTCTCCTTCATTCTGCCTGATAAGGGCCTGAAACATCATATCCCCTGACTTTGTGTTTTTCTTTGGAGATCTCTATTCCAATACAAATGTTCCCTGAATAGGAGGCAGACCTGATTAGGTCCAGTCCAGTGGGCACCTCCTTCAAGTTTGGCTTGGCCTTTGTGCCCAGGGATCTTATGCATTTGACATTGATTTTGCAGTAGACCTTGTTCTTACCAATTGTACTTTGCAATGTCCAGAGAGCCCTAGCTACAGAAGGATGTCTGCTGGACTAAAGATACTTTTGTTGGGCCAATGGGATGCAGCCAAGGCACCAGTGGCCAGTCTGGGGCTCAGATCCTAGCAATGTGCATTTGTATCACTGCTGCTTCTTATACTATGGCATTACCATGGAGCAAACAGGCCAAGAGATGAGACAGCCCTGCTGTCCCACTGAATCCCGTCTCCATCAGCCCAGCCTCAGCCAAACCTCAGCTTAGTGATGGGTATTTGAGCCAAATTCCTGCTTTTGTAGTACTGCTAAGTGTATGCTCAAGGTGTCCGTTGACGTTATTCAGTGTCTTTGAGGCCACAGTGAACCAACATAGTGGCAAGTGACAGGCGTGGTACCTGTGGCCACAGGAGCTCGAGAGCTTGGCACTGTTTGGAAACCCCAGCGTTATGAGACTTATGGGGGTGGTGGGGGTGGATAGGGAAGAGCAACATGGCCATGGCAGGGCTGCTGAGGCAGGAGCCCTTGTGCCCGCTTGGCTGGTGGTGGCCCTCTCTGGCTGGGCTTTCTCAACTACAGAATAAGGAGGTTGGACTCTGACATGGGGGTCATTCTCACCTGCTCTGCTGACTGTGTGACATGGCACCCCAAGGTGGGTTCACCACGGCGCCCCCTAAAGGCCATTCAAACGCAAGGCGTTCCAGTTGATGGAAGTCCCTCTGGCCCCACACTTGAGCGGTCTCTGAATAGTAGCATTTATTGTATTCTGCTGAGGCTGCCCAGGTGCCATCACAGGACCGCCTCCCTGAATATGGATCGTGTCCATGTCCATCGTCGTTGAAGCCACCCGGGGGCGACTGTTATCATACCCTTGTGTGAATGAGTAGACCACAGCCAAGGAAGCAGCGTGACTCAGCTGGGCTCACACCACATTCACCCCCAGGCCTGTGCAGTCCCCACATCTAACCACCTCCTGGGATGTGTGTGTGTGGTGGTGGGGATGATCCAGACCCTCAAAGCTCCCCGTAACCTGCCATAACAGCATCTCAGCCTGGGGGACTGAAACTGCAGACATTCACTTTCTCACTATCCGGAGGCTCAGTCCAAGACCAAGGTGTCCGCGGGGCTGGTTCCTGCCGAGGCTCCGAGGGAAGGATGTGCGGAGGCCTGCCTCCCGGCTTCTGGTGGCTGGCGATGATCTGTGGCATTCGTTGCTTGCGGGAGCACCACCCATCTCTGCCTCCATCTTCATATGACCTTCTCCCCACGTGTCCGGGTCTGTATTCAAATTTCTCCGTTTCAGAAGGACACAGTCACATTGGATTAGGGCTCACCCTCCTCTACTATGACATCATCTTAACTAATTACCTCTTCATTGACCTTATTTCCAAAGAAGGTCACATCCGGAGGTTCCCAGAGGTACTACAACAAATGGATTTGGCTGGGGGTGGGGGACATAAGTCCACCTATAGCAGCTCCCCCGGCGTGGATGCCAGAGCCCTGGCTGATTCTTGTTTCCCAGGGGAGTGAGGGTACCAGCCTGGTGAAATGCCCACTGTATCCTCCAAGGAAGCCAGGGCAGCTTCTATGTCTCTAGAGGGCTAGCCCAGATGGGCTCCCAGGGGGAAAGGCAGGGAGGGGACATGTGGGGCAGTCACCAGGGCAGGAGAGAATGCTCTGATGGCACACTCTCCCATAATGTCCCCCCGGAACTCCAGAAAACCTGCCTGTGGGCTGGGACACTGTGGGCTGGGGACAGCGTGGAGGAGATCTGTCCCCTGGTCCTGCTGTTTCTACAAGAAAAGAATAGCCTATAAAAGAATTGCAAAACCAGTTTTTTGAAAGTTCTATTAAAAAGAGCTTGAAACCTTAAAAACAGGACCTACCAGGTAGGCAGGGTGAGGAGCCAGTGAGCTAATGGATGGAAACACCCGCCCGGGCTTGGGCCCAGCGCACCGTCTTGCTATTATTAGCTCCTGGGGCTCATGCTGGCCTCTGAGGTGGCTCCAGACTCCGCAGGCTTGGCTGGGCTGGGACTCCTGAGGTCCTTCCAAACCCTGGGGCCAGAGGAGCCCTGGGAGCCCACCCAGCCAGGTCTCATGTGGACAAACTCAGCAGATTCCAACAAGGGGCTGGGAGGCAGGCAGGGCTTCATGATGGAAGAGCCCCATCCCTGCTTGGGGTTCCTGCCGACCTTTGGACAGGTGGAAGCCCCCCCCCCCCCGCGCCCCATGGCCTCCTCCTTCTTGCATGAAGTCTTTCCCACCCCAGCAGCCCAGCTGCCAGGCCATGCGGCCCACGGGCCTTGGCAGCCAGGCCAGAGTCTCCAGCTGGGGATGATGGATGGGCCACGTCAGCGCCGGCTGGAGAGTGGATTTTGTGTGTGTTTGACATTTATTTACTGTCCGTATAAACACTAACACCTATGAAGCATGCTTGCTGTGTGATAGCTTGGCTGAAGGCAGCTCTTAAGTACATAAATTATGTGCACCTCGCTAATGAACGGTTTGACAGGTGGGAAGTTTTATTTACCACTGGCCTGAGTTTTCCTATGAAACCCGGGCCCTGGCAGGCTGGGATTTGTGCACGGCCATAGACCTGCCTATTCAGACTCCAATTCATTTCTTTTTAAAAAATTTCTGCCCTGTCTTCTTTTTTTTTTTTTTATTTCCTCCTTTTAAAGGTTTGACATAAAGCTGAAGTCTATGTATAACTTCGCTGCCTAGAGCAAGTGTGGGGGGGGTGCCAGCCCATCTGGCGGCAGGCTCTTCTGACGGGCGTGTGCTGGAACAATATGTGGTTTGACAAATTTCAAGGCAGGCTTATGAAAAAATAACAGCGGCCCAGCCGTCGCGGTGAGTGCCCGTCCACCTGCGGGCGGGCAGGGGTGCCAGGCCATATGAGTCAGGATGCCCAGCGGGGGATCAGGAGGCCCGTGTAAATCACCCTGCAGTCCGGCACGTGTTGACACAGCAGCAGCCCAGCTCTGCAGACCTGTCTGCCAGCACGGGGTGGCTGCCCAGGGCCAGGTGCCTTTGCCGAGGCTGACAGTGCTTCCCTATGACCATGAGGGGCTGATCTGTCCTCAGTGGGACATGTGACCCCTGGGGTGGGTGGAGCTCTCTAGGCACCTACCCTGTGCTCGGGGGACGTGGAGCTCTGCACCAGGCAGGGTGGTGTCCTGACCGGACGCTCTTCCAGTCTTGTCATCTGAGAAGGGGGTGCTGTGCACCCACTTCCTTGGGCCAGTCTCCAGCATCAGAGCCCTCTGTGTGTCCAGCCCCGGGAGGTAGGTGTGGTGAGGTCACAGGAGCCTGGCCTCCTGCAGTCCTGCCCCGCAGACCCCAGTCGTCTTGGGCTGCAGCCTACCTGCCACATGCTGTGAGGCCTTGGGCTGTTTCCTTCCCTCTCTGTGCCTTGGTTTCCCAGACTGGAGAGTCAGAGTGGTGCTGGCACCTGCCTGAGAGCCTCTGAGGGGGAGCCAGTGTGCAGCACACCTGGGGGCAGAGCGAGTCCTGACGGGTGCTGTCCTGCCACTGTCCTGCCAGCCCTCTGGTACCATGATCCCTTCACCCCAGGGAGGAAAGGTCTTGCCCTGGGCCTCTTGTTATTGGCCCACGTGGCCCCGACTTCCAGTCCTGCGGCTGCTCTCCCTTCCCAGCAGCCCTTTCTCTGGGCTCCCCAGCTGACCAGACTGGAAATGGCTGGAATATCTGCCTGGAGCTTCTGGTATTTTCTGTGAGGTGGAGGCTTTCCCAGGAGGGTGGCTATGGCCGACAATGTGACCTCCTCTGCGGGGGTCTCTGTCGGCATGTGTGTGTATGCACATGGGTGTGCATGTGCACGTGAGGGGGGTTCCCCAGGACCCTGTCTTGTGGGGTGGTCTCAGCTATCCTGAGCACTGTGAGTAGGTTCCCACTTGGAAAACCGGGAGGTGTTGCCCACTGGGCCGACCCATCCATTCCCTGGCAGGGGGGTGTTTGGGACAAACTAGAGGTGCTGGCACTACTCGCTTTGTCACACTCTGAGCCACATGAGAAGCACCCAGGGGAACACAGACCAGCGTGGAGCTGGCTGTCCCCACCAATGTGCCATCCCACGTTGCCTCTGCTCTGGGGCTTCCCCAGCCACCTCTGGCAGGCTCGGCAAGGGTCACCCCAGGCCTGGTCCTACTGAGATGGCCAGAGCCCCAAGCCCTGGGCTGTTCCCATCCTGCCACTTGCTTTCTTTGTGGCTCTGAGAAGCTTCTACCTTCTGGAGTCCCCATCTCATCTCAGTGACGGGGTGACAGGACCCGTCAGAGGCCTGCTGGGCCAGGACAGGTAGAGAGGCCGAGTCTGTGGCCAAGGGCAGCTGGGGCGTGTGGTCCCTGGCACTCGGGAGGCACCAAGCTGGGGAGGACTTCCTGAAGGAGGGGGCATGCTGAGTCTCAGGGGCTGAATTCGGGCAGGAGGTGCGGCAGGAGCCAGGCCTCAGACCCTGAAACCATCTGCCTGGGGAGGCGAGCTGGAGGCCATGCGACAGCTGGAGGCCTGTGGACGGCGAGGGTGGGCCACCAACTCCATGGTCACCCCCAGGAGAAAGGGACACAACCTGCCAAAGTCACAAAACAAGTGAGTGGTAGAACTGGCACCAGCCACCGGTAAGGATGTCTGAGCTGCGGGGACCCTCATGAGGATTTGATGGCCCCGGAGCAGGGCCACATGCCGCCAGCTTTATTAAATTCATATTCCCACTGCCACTCCACACAAATATCTGTATTTACCATCAAGCTCGGCAGTATTTATTTTCTAAAGTAGTTCTGTTTAAACAAGGAGTTTCTCTCTTAAATTCATCCACTCCAATTTCCTGTGGACCCCAGCCCTCCGCAGAGCTGACATTAATCATTTGCATGACTGCAGATCCTGTGGCCACCGAGGGCCTCCGGCAGGCGGCGGCCACGGCCCGGGACTTCACTGAGGACTCCCCCGACCCTTCCAGTTACAGCAGGGAGCATTGGACACTGGTCGCCACCCAGAGTGGCCAGAGGTGGAAGATGACTAGACCAACTCAGCAGCTACCAGCTACCAGCTCCCTCTCTGGCTTGGCTTGTCCCAGCCGAGCAGCCTTGGCCAGCTTCTTTCCAGGGACTTGACCTTCCTCATTAGGGCCTAGACTCCAGATGGCTTTTGCATCCAATGCTGGCAACACTGTGATGCTCCCTTTGCTCATCCTTGAAATGGGTATGCTCTGGGCCCCTGCTGCTCGGTGTAGACTAAGCCAAAGTGGCACATGCACACCAGGTTCTGGCTGCCACGTCTGCTCTTGTCGTTAACTTTTGGTGCCCTTTAGTGACCAGGCAGGGAAAGCACCCAGCCAGCCCAGGGCTGCACCATAGCAGGTGCCACTGGGGGATGGGGGATTTTTTTCAACCCTCTGCCCTGTCTTATTCCCTTGGCAAGACTTCCTGGAAGCATAAGATGCTCTGGCTTGGTCTGAGCAGAGGAGGAGCAGCACACACACTTCAGGAGTCCTGCCACCACCTGCTAGAGCAGAAGAGTGCTGTTCTGGACCCAGGCCACCCTGACTGCACCAGCCCCTGATGGGCCTCCTGTTTGGTTCCTATTGGGCATCTCTGTGCAGTGCTGTAAGTGACAACAGCCAGAGAGACGTGGTTGCCAGCAACAGCAAGGATGGAATCGATTATCAATTTATTGGGGCAAAGGGAGAGCTCAAGAGTGGAGGGGAGGCTGAGTGTTTGGTTTGAAAGGACAGTGACTGGGTCAGCTCAGGAGCCCTCAAAGGCGGAGGTGATGGTGATGATGTCAATAAGTGTTACGACATCAAGTAGGGTTCACTGAGCACCTCCTGGGTGCTGGGCACAGGCCACGCACAGGTGCGTATCTGCTCACTGCACCCACCCCCAAGAGCCGTGCCGGTGGTTCCATGGTTAGCCCAATGGACAGACATGGAAACTGAGGCAGAGAAGTGAGCAGCTGGCGGGAGGCTACACAGCTGGTGACTGATGCACAGGGGTTTAGGCAGCCTGATCTTGGACCCTGGTCATGACCACTAGGTCTGCTTCTCGTCCCCTCAGCTGGAGACAGCATTAGCTGGCTCAGACCTCAACTCTGTAAGAGGCCAAGTATCAGGGGAGGATAGAGCCTTGGGCTGCATGCCCGCCTCTTGTCGGGGAAGGGCAGGCCCTGCCTGGAGCAGAAGCCCGACCCGATTGAGAATTTTGGAAAGAAAACTGGGATGCTATTTCCAGAAGAGGTCTAGATTCTGACCAACCCAGGAGCCCCATGTCTGCTGCAAGGGCTAAAAGCACCTGGGAACCATCAACACAAGCCCTACTTATTCTACAGATAAGGGTAGCGTACCATCTGCTCAGCCGCCACCCGCGGTCATCCACTTGTGGCTGATCTTGGCTTCTCTCTGTCCCTCTCCCCCATTGGAGTACTTAAAGCAAATCCCAGACGTCACTCTTTCCATTTAGCATGCTTAACAGAATCAGCAGTCCTTCCTTAAGATCACCTAACGCCTGACAGACATCCAAATGTCCCCAGTTGTTTTAAGGCTGTCTTCTTGGGATTGTTCATTTCACACAGGATTTGCCGGCCTGTCAAAGGCTTCACCGGGACCCTCTTTGGGGCCTTGCCGAGCCGGTGGCTGTTCTCACACCACACTGGGTCTCACAGGCCCTACCTGCCCAAACACGCAGACGCCCTCCCTCCTCCTCACGGCCGAGCACACTTCCTCCACTCTTCAGTCACCCGCTGTTGACGAGACACATCGAGGTGGGTCCAGGGCTTTGCTACAAAAACAAGACTGCCATTAACATTCTTCTGGAGCCCTCCCGCGTGTTTTCCTAGGGACAATTGTTCCCCAGGCCCTGGGTCGGCACTTCCTCTCTTGGGGTTGCAATTTCCCCTTGGTGAGATACAGGAGGGCTCACACTCCATCAGCAGCTGATATTCTGGGACGAATCTTGGTCACATACCTGAGGCCACACTTTCCTCAGCAAACAGAGGAAATGGGGCTTTGCCAAGAGAGGTGTCCTGTCATCGGTCCTGTTGAACCCAAAGGAAGGGACACAGGTGGGCATCCCAGGGACTGTCAACCATACTGCTCGGGAGTGAGAGGCCAGGGGACTCCAGTGCAGAGGCTAAGGGGGAACAGTCAGTGGGTCAGGGCAGGGGAATTGAGGGGGGCAGAGTGGGACAGGATCTCTCTCGCCTCCATTAGGACAGGGGGTACCAGAGAGAGCAGACCTGGCAAGCACAGATTCTCATCCACGCCCTGCCTCTTGCTGAGCGGTCACCTCTCTGGCCTCAGCTTCCCCGTCTGTAAAATGGGAATAGAGATAACACACTCTTCCAGGGCTTGTCAGTACGAGAGTGAGACACGCTGTTCCAAAGCATCTGGCACACAGAAGGCGCCCAGTAAGCACCACCTCTCTTCCCCAGACCCTCATCAGGCACCACACTTGACAGTTCAGGGCTCCTGCAGGAGCTGCAGGCCGCTCAGACTGCAAAGACCCACCCTTGTGCCCGCCCCACAGCAGGAAGTGGGGTCCTCAGGGCCATCCCCAGGTTATTGATGGAGACTCTGTTTCCCTCTGAGTCTGCCTTTCCCAGACATCTGCAGAGGAAAGAACCCCTGCTTCGGCCACAGGTGCATGCTGGGCAGGGAAGTAGGGGTCACGGAAAAGCGGGCTCCTCCCAGTGCTGATGGCAAATCTCTCCACCCTCAGGACCTAAGTTAAGCACGGCTGCTTCCACTTTCCAAGCTCTTTCTGAGTTTTTCTTTTTCTTTTTGTAACTGGAGATGGAACTCAGGGGTGCTTAAGCACTGAGCCACGTCCCCCAGCTTCCCCCGACTTTTTAAAAAATAAATATTTTATTTAGAGGCGGGGTCTCTCTAAGTTGCGTAGGGCCTCACTGAGGCTGGATTTGAACTTGTGCTCCTCCTATCTCTACCTCTGGCGGCACAGGGATATGGGCATGTGCCACCGCACCTGGCTCTGAGTAGGTTTCTGACATTAGGTCAGGAAACTGAGGCCTGCAGAAGGAGGTGAGCAGGGACTCAACCAGGGACAGAGTCCAGGGCGAGGACAGACCCAGGCTGGCTCCCAGCTCCAGGGCAAAGGAGGCCTTGCCTGGGCCGGACTGGTGGGCTCTCAGCTCCAGCCTGCCAGGGTGGTCTGAGATGGGCCATCCCCATTGTCCAGCCCTTGCCATGTGACAGACTCGGGGCTCACTGTGGGCCATCAAAATGGGTCTTGTTGATTGTTTGTTTTTTAGTTTCCCCTGGTGTCCAAAGAGTCGGGGGGTAGGATGAGAGGAGCCAAATGTCCCATCTTCCACCTGGAGGCCAGCCGCGGAGGCGGACCCACGTGGGTCGGTGACACCCATTTCTCTAGCCTCCCACTTTGCATTGGGGAAGATGTGGACACAAACGTGATGGGAAGAGACAGACTTGGGCCTGCGGTGGGCAGTGCGGCTCGTCCTGCGGCTGAAACTGGGGAGGCTGGCAGAGCATCAATTGGGGGCATATTTTGGGGTGATGGCACCCTGAGTCCCATCCACCTGCACACCCACCAGGAATCCTCCTGGCTAGAGAATGTTCTGACCGGAATCCATGGGGAATGGCCAGTATCAAAGGAGGAGGACATGGACATCTCTGCTACAGAGGGACCCGTGCCATCCCCGGGGAACCCCCAGGGTGCAGGGCCCCAGAGTGCAGCCTGAAGGGCTCACTCACTCTGTGGGTGGGGGACACCTCCAGGTGCCCAGTGGGTGGACATGACCAGGCCTGGGGCCTCTTCACAGAGCAGAGACACACACAGAAGATCTCTTGGGATCCACTGGAAGCCAAGCTTTTCAGGGTGAGGGGACAGTAGGGGAGATTCCCATAGAGCTCACCAGGAAGCCTGAGAGCAGGGTCAGCTTCGAACATCCCACAGACACCGGGAATCGGCTACTGCTCTCTTCCTCCCTCGACAGGGGACAGTCCTGCCCTTTTCCTTTCTGAATACAGGCCACAGTGGGTGGGGAATTCGAGACCGTCCTGTGGTCAAAGTTTCTCCCGTCGCTGAGAAGGACCAGAAGAGATTCCGGAGGAAGCCTGAGACCTCCTGTGGGTGAGGACATCTCCTCCCAGGGCGGGTTGGAGGCCAGTGGAGACAGCTGCTTCAGAGATGGGGAAACTGAGGCTCAGAGAGGCCCGAGGCAGCCTGAGGAGGGACCTGGCTCTTGCTCTGAGCCCCAGGAGGGTGGTCCCCTCTCTGCCTGGTCTCAGCCACGGAGCCCTGGGAATCCCTCATGGCCAGGGTCGCTCCCCGGACTCCCAGGCTCTGCAGCTCATTTGGGGACATCCGTGGAATGCCCAGCACAGACACCCCTGCTGTTTGCTTCGGGCACCTGCATGGGACCAGACCTGTAACCCCTTCTACCATGAGCCAGACACAGGGCTCTAGGATTCTCTGAGATTTTCCAATATCTGACCTCACGGAGCCCCTGCCCCTGTGCGGGGGTGGGCTGGGGGAGGGACCTGAGGCGGCTAGGCATTGTCTCCTGAGCCCTCTGCCTGCCTGGGTGGGGCAGGTCCTGCCCAGGACAGCTCTCCCGCCCCGCCTACCAGATTCCTTCCCATTGACAGCACTTCAGCAGGGCAGGTGGCCGCCCCAAATCCCCGGGTGGCAGGCAGACAATGGGCAGGGATTAGGCCTGAATGCCAGACCTGCCAGTACCTCTGCCTCTGGTGGAGCCTTGCTGAGGTGCCCCGAGCGTGAGTGGGAAGGGCCGGGCCTGAGATGCAGTGATTTCTGGGCGTCTGTCATCACAGGCCACCCGTCATCTGGCTTTGTCTCAGGAACGTCCCTGGCCCCTGAGCACTCAGTCATCCTGCAAGAAGCTGGTGGGGCAGGAATCCAACCCCAGATACTACCCAGAGGAGGGCAGCTCCCTTCATCACCCTGCCCTCGGCCCTGGGGGCTGAGTGGCGAGTATTATGTGGGCTGAGCTGGGGCCCTGTCTGGGTGGGGCTCTGGGCGATTCTCACCAGTGCCCTGAATGTGGCCCCTGCAGTCCAGATGAGCCGCAGGGAGTCCCCGAGCAGCTGAAGTCCAGCCTGCAATGGGGAGAGACGCTCCTCCAACCTCCAGGGCCTAGAGGCCCAGTGGGCTGCAGCAGGTGGTCCCTCTGAGATGAGCCTTTGCATGTAGGTGGTGTGGTTGGTCCTCCCCAACACCAGGGCGCTCTGCCTGTCCCTCAAAGTCCTCAGCTCCTCCTCTGCCTGGGGGCACAATTGTTCCTACCTTTCTGGGATGTAGTAGGTGGCTGCAGTTTGTGCCATGAAGAGCCAGAGTCTGAGGGACCCTGACAGGTCAGTCCCCTGCTAGCCCCTGCCCCAAGTCTCCTCATTCTCTCCTGTTCTTCTGCACCCTCCTCCTCCCTGCTTCCTCCCGTCCTCATCCTCGGTGGCCAGCCTCCTAAACAAATTCAGCCTTGGCCTCAGGATCTCTAATCCTGAGGAATGCCCCTCCACCCCCTCAAACTTGGGGACTGAGTGCCCCCTCTCTTACATCCAAGTCTCTTGGATCTCCAGGGAGCCAATGACCTGTCTGGCCTGACCCGAAGTTGGGCTGAGTTGTAAAATGGGGAGAGACGTAATGGACTCCAGTGTAACCTCCAAGAACCCAGGGGACCCGCTGACTTTGCCCCCCAGGCCTTGGGGTCCTGGCTCCACATCCCCATCCAGCCTCTTTCCTCCCCCTGCTCATCCCACCCTCTCCATCAGCCAGGCAGCAGAGGACACTGAAGTAGGCCTGGGGCTGAGCCCTTCACTTCCTGCTACCCCACAGGCCTGTCTCCCACTGGACTTCTAGGCAGAGCAGACTGTGACCCCAGTACTTTCTTGGCTGTTGTGGGCCATGGTTCCCAGGGTCACAGGGATCCACTGAACTGGCTGCCAAGAAGGTGCCCAGCCTTAATCTCCCAATTAGCATCCTATGACGGGCTGAAGACATACACAGCTCAGGGGACTGAGGCAGACGATGCAGTCACAGACAGGCCAGACTCCCATGGCCTCTTGCCTCTGCCAGATGACCTGGAAGCTCCCCCATGTTTAGAAGTGGAGTCTAGTTCCTGGCCCTTGAGGTTGACTGCTAATTGGTTTTTCTCTTGGAACTGCCTCTGTCACGGGTCACTGGTGAGTAAAGAAAGATGGGACATTTATCCCAGTTGATGGCCAGATTCGACACTAGGATGGAATGAGGCAGGTGAGCATCTACCATCTCCTGATTCCTACCTCCTGGTGGACACACACCTCCTAGTCTTACAAATGTGCATCTAGTTGCTGCTATGAAAGAATTGTACCCATGTAAAATCAGGTGACCTTAATTAGTTTGGAAGTTACCCGGATGGGGCTGACCTTATTAGAAGAGTCTCCTTCAATCTAGGTCCACTCTCCAGGAGGTCAGAAACTGAAAGTAGGAGAGGGGTTCAGCATGAGGAAGACTATCTATTGCTGGATTTGAAGTCAGATGGGTCATTCAGCAAGGGATGGGCCTGGGCACAGGAGCTGAAGGCTAGGAGAAAGTGTGGCCTCAACTCTACAATCAGATCTAATCAAGGGTCTGAATTCTGCCACCACAAGGATGAGTTTGATGTGGATTTCCCCAAAAAAACCTCCAGATGAGGACTTAGCCTGACTGGCACCTTAGTTCAACTTTGGGAAACCCTGAGAAGACAAGCCAGCCAGGACTGCTGGCTTCTAAGCTTCAGAGCTATCAGCTGAGAGACAGTGTTCTTTGAGATGCCCAGTGTGTGGACATTTACTATCTAGCAATAGAAAATGAATCCAAAGGCCGTTTTAAACAAGCCAGTTCCGGGCCATCTGGCTAGCTGACTACAGATCCTGCAGGCACCCAACAAGGTCTGTGGAGACCCAAAGTATAAGTCGAGTCATGAATCAAAGTAAAGACTTGTGGATTTCAGCCACTAGGTGGGGTTACTTGTTACATGGCAGGAGCTAACTGATACAGTTATTGACAACCGCAGTCTGGGAAATGCAGCATAGGCAACTAAGAGGATTGGGGGTTGCAGGTTGCAGGCTGCAGGTCAGGAGGTTTGGCTGGGATTCCCAGGGTTGAGGTAGGCAGGGAGTTGAGCACAGGAAAGGGACTTGGAGGCACGTTGAGAGTCAGGGCAATGGCGGGGGGTGGGGCTGCAAGTATGAGCAAGGGCAGGGCTTCTGGAGCTCTGGGTGGCTTTGTCTTGAGTGTGCCAGGAAGCTGTGAAGGCTTGAACAGGGCCGGGCTGTGGTCATACCTGGGGCCTGGGAACCTCTCTGAGTACTATGGTTTGAATATAAGGTGTTCCCTCATGAGAAAATGTAGCGATGCTCAGAGGTGAAATGATTGGCTTATGAGAGCTCTGACCTAATCGGTGGATTAATCCAGTGGATGGATTAATAATTTGAAAGAACTTTTGTACTGGGTGATAGCTGCGGGCAGGTAGGACGTGGCTAGAGGAAGTAGGTCACTGCGGGCCTGGCCTTGGGCATGGTTCCTTGCTCTGTCTCTGCTCCCTGTCTACCATGAGCTGAGCAGCTTTACTCCCCCAGACACGTCCACCGGGATGTTCTGCCTCAACTCAGGCCCAGAACCTCCCAAACCAGGAGCCCCAAATAACATTTCCTCCTCTTGGTCGTTCTTGTCAGGCCACAGTAATGCAAAACTGACCAGCCAGCCAGAAGAAAGAGGGTGCTCACCCCAAGAGCCTCCTCTCCAGGCCTCTGGGGCTGAATATCTGTGGTCCTCTGAAGCAGAGTGATGGGGCTGGTGGAAAGAGGAGGCCATGCCTGAGGGCCTGTGGAAGGAGACTCAGGTCCCCTGCCTGGGCTAGTCCCCTGCACAAGGTGGCCTGCTCAAGGAGCAGGGGAAATAGAGCCAGCAGCCCCAGCTAGGGGTCTCTCTGGTTAATCCTTTTTTTGTTTCTGTGGCCAAAATACCTAACAAGAACAACTTAGAGAAGGAAAGTTTATTTTGGCTCATGAATTTACAAGTCTCAGTCCATCGTCGGCCAACTCCCTTGCTCTGGGCTCAAGGTGAACGTTGTGGCCGAAAGACCTGCTGAAGAAAATCTGCTAGGCTCCTGGCAGCTGGGAAGCAAAGGGAGAGGAAGGGGCTGGGGAGAAAATAAGCCCCCCAGGGAATGCCCCCCAGTGACCTACTTCCTCCAGCTAGGTCCCACCTCCTGGGAGTCTGTTCAGTCATCAGTGGATTAACCCACTGGAGGGGTCAGGGCCCTCCTGATCTAATCCCCAGAACCCCACCTCTGAGCACGGGAGACCAGATCCAACTCTAACAGACCCCTTGGGCGGTGGAGATGCCCACAGCTACCCGACGGGCCCACGTATACAAACCCCCACGGAAGGAACCACTAGACCATTGTATATTCAAGAGAACGAGGATTGGAGGGGGTGGGAAACCTGGCCAGATCCCACAGCCACTCAGTGGTCTGGAGGGCTTGGCACGCAGGGTGACTGTTCCTGAGGGCGAGGGGAGACGGCTGTGGGAGAAAGGGGAGCTGGAGCCCCCCATGGCCCCTGCCTGCCTCTCGGCCCTCCCCTGAGAGGAGGGAGCTGGAAGTGATGGTACTGCTGGGAAAGCATCAGACCGCATGAGAAACCAATTGTTGCTTCCACTTATGTAAAATAAAATAAAACAACCCCAAAGCATTTGAAGTTCTGCCCGCCTTGGCTGCCTTCCCTCGGGAGCTGGCTTGGACCCGCCCCAAACTCTCCCTAAAGGAGGCTGGTCCTAAGAATGTCCGTGCCCCTGGGGATGCCTGGGCCGGGCCCACCTGGTGCCGTGGGCCTCCTCCCGTGTTTGTCATTGCTGTACCAGCTCTGGACAAACACAGACGCAGTTCTGAGTTCTAGAAAAGCAGGGCCTCCAAGAACGAGCTCTTTGCTCGCAGGATATTAGAACAATAGGCACTTGGAAGCGCGGGTTTGTAGGAAATTTGTAGCTCGTTAGAGTTTCAGGTTGGGAGGTGGCTGGTTCCTTTTCATACAAAGAGGGTCTGTGGCGGCTGTCAGCACTGGAAACCTAAACAGGGACCCCTGGCGCTTCCCCAGACAGGGATGTGGCCCAGTGAATTCCCACTGAGAGCCGGCAGCCACCTCTGTGCCCCGCGCTGTCAGGGCCAGCACTGGGTGGGGGACGAGCCTCCGGTGACCCTGTTTCTGTGTTCTGGCAGAGGTTCCCTGTCCTCTTTTGCTCTGGTCCCTGACTCCTTCCACCAGATGAGTGCCCTCCTGTTGGCCGCACTGTGGCTTTGGGGCCTCTGCTTCCCCTGTGTGCTGCAGCACCCCAGCCATGGCCAGCCTGCAGGAGGGCGGGAGCACGGGGCTCGGCTCAGGTCCTGACCTGTAGGAAGCCATGCCCTGAGCAGGCAGCCACGACCACACAGCCTTCGAAGCATGATTTCCAGATCTCAGCCTTTTGTCTCGGCTTTCTACCCAGACTTCTCCCTCCCCTCTCTCCCCTTTCTTCTCTCTGTTGCTCTTTCACCATGATGGCTGAACCATGCACCCCCAGATCCTCATGGTGAAACCCTAACCTCCAGTACCTCAGCGTGGGACTTCATTTGAAGCCATGGTCTTTAATGTGACTAAGTTTAAATGAGGTCATTGGGTGGGCCCTGGTTCATTAGGGCAGATTGTGGTCCTTTGTTTTAGCAGCTCCAGGAGATGAAGACACACAGACTCTCTCTGTTGTTTCCCTCTCTCTCCGTAGTGAGGGCCATCTTGAGACTATCAGCCTTCTGCGGGACAAAGACACCCTGAATCGGATCCACCTTTATTTCTTTATTCATGGCCTGAGGCAATTTGATGGAAGATTTTGTTTCTACTCAAAGATTTTGCATTGGTGCCTCCAACTCCCTTCTGCATAGGAGAAGCAGTTCCTTGTACTTCTGACTCTTCCAGCAGGATTTCGGGATGCTTCCTTTTCTGCTGTGCTCGCCCTCTGACCAGTTCTTCCCTGAACCCTTGGACTGTCTTACACACCACTGATGTCTGCATGGCCCCTCTTCTCCTGAAGCCACACAGTGCCTAGGTAAGTTCTGGATGCCACTCTAATTGTCCTTCCAGCCTCTGATGAGGGTTCATCCCAGTGGCTGGATGGCCACCACACCGTGCCTGCGTTCCTGATGGGTTCTCTTACTACCCAGATGCTGGCACCACGCTGCGGGTTCTGCTGCAGAAGCCACTTCATCTTCAACCCTGATATCGTGAAAGCTTATTTCTCACACACTGCTCAAGGGGTGTTCTGGTCCCCATGGGCCTCCTGGGCTGACAGCAGCTTCACATCCTCAGTGGCACTATGTGGCCTCTTGGGCAACAGCAAAAGGGAGAACATAGCCCAAAGGTGCAGCCCGGCTCTCGTTTGCCCAAACCTAGAGTGACGCCATTGTTTCTGTCTACGGGTGACTGGCCGAACTAATCCTGGGCCCTGCCTGTTGCCAAGGAGGCTGAGAGGTGTGAGGGTTTGCTGCGTCCAAAGCTACTTTGCATGGAAAACCAGAGACGCCCAGAGGCCGGAGAACCTGGGGCACAGGTCAGCCCCTCCCTCTGCACCTGCCTGGTGGGTAGCAGGGCTGGACATCATGAGCATCCCTGCGCAGCTCACCTCGGGAACCTGGGTGTCGTACTTACCATGGGGGACCTCAGCCCCAGTTTAGAACACAAGGGAAAGCAAAGCCCCCCCCCCCACAATGTGTTATTTCTGAGGGTGGTTGTCCACCAGCTGGTGGATTCACCAGGCTCCTGGCTGGAGGACTAGAGGCATGTGTCCCCTAGAGCGGGGAAGGCCACCAAGGGGAGAATAGGTGGCTTGCAGGTCCTCCGCAGCTCTTCAAGCACTTGGGACCAGGACCCATGTCCCTCTTGCCACTCCCCACTCCCCTGTGCTCTGTTCTGCAGAAGAAAGTCCATCACGATGCACACACCTGCTCTCACCCAGAGGGTCCTGGCCTTCGAAGATGGGTGCTATAGCACCCTATGATAGGCTTGGAATCAGGAGGGGCAAGGGACTGATGGACTCCCATGGTCAGCTTTAGCCCCTTCACTAGGAGGAAGCACAGGGAGGGAGGGAGAGTCCTCCACCAAGCTCCTTCCTCCTGCCCAGCCACCTTCAGCATCCTGACTTGTGCCAGGGTCTGTGCTGGTTTTGTCCTCCTAGAGCCCCCAGACTGTGGAGAACGGGGCCACTCACAGTCACAGTTGCCATGAGGGTGGAAGTAGAGGCTTCTGGGTGGGTACCAGGAAGGCTTCCTGGAGGAGGTGAGGGAGGAGCTAGTACAGAGAAGGAGCAGGAGGGGCCCTGTAAAGGGCTGAAGGGAGATCATTCAGGGGAGCAAAGAGCACAGGCAAGGTGCTTCCAGGAAAAGGCATCTCTGGCTTCTTGGCTGGTGGCTTCTCCCCACCCATGGTGCTGACACCGCCTCCAAATTCCCCCCGAACGTCCTCTCTGGATGTCGACCCCCAGGCCCAGACTTACCTGATTGCCTCACTTCCTGTGCCCGGCGGGCACTGAGCCTCAGCCACTCTGGACGCCTGGCTTTTCCAGGCCTGGCCCAGCCAGGGCAGGGACCCTCAGCCCAGTCCCCTCCAGCCCCCCCACTCCTGTCCAGCCCCACCTGCAGAGGAACGAAGCGCCCACCCCTTGGCCTCCCTGAGGCTGCGGAAGCAGCCCATTACACCCGGTGCCGATAATGGCCCCACAATTGAATTAAGAGAGTTCATGGGAAGCCCAGGCATGAAATCCGTTTCCGTAAAAGTCCAAATTTGGGACAGTGGTGGGGAGAGGGGTGGGGAGGGCTAGGAGTCCACCAAAAACAACACCTCCTGCATTTGTTTCCAATTCCCCATCCAGCACCATGGCTCCCTCCCTTCTTGCCCAAGAACCTTGGGCGGAGGGCCAGACACTGCGTTTGTAATTCTCCCTCATTAATGGGTAATTTCCCCTTGTGCGGAGGGAGGAGAAGGGAGCCCCGTGGGGAAGGCAGGCGGCACAGAGCCTTGGGGCTGGGAGCCTGGCAGGTCAGATGGGCAGGGCTGGGGCACTGCCCATTGGCAGCCACTGGCTCCTTCTCAGGGCCCCACGATGGTGGTGCTCAGATGCCCATGGACAGATGGGGAACCGAGGCCTGAGTGAGCTGGGTGTCTCCAGCATACCCAGCGAGTGAGTTCTCTGTGCTATCTCAATGCCAAGAAATGGCTCAAGACTGAAGAGAAGGGCAGAGAACCCAGGAAAGGTACAAAACCATCAGATTCCCAAATTACGGATTATGGAGCTGAAAATTATTCTGCTGGTGTAGGGGAAAGGGCAGGAAAGGCTGAGCTCAGATCAGCCTGGGTGGGAATCCTGGTCCAGCTCAAGGGGCTTAGGACAGCTGGCTTCCCCAGGCTGAGCCTCCGTGCTCCATCTACACTTGGATGTGTTCAGCAGAGGTCTCTGCACCCTGCACGGGTGAACCAGACCAACCTGGGACTGCTGCCCCCTCAGAGGCAGGACTGTAGGTACTAGGACGTCTTCCCACTTTCTTAGCATTCTTTCACCATCAACAGACCAGTAAATGCCCATCAATAGCCCTGACCACAGTCTCCTGATAGGGGCAGCATGCTGTGAAAGGCCACGGTCATTCTGACATCAAAGAGGTGGCCTCTCAAGGTGGGAGTAGATGGAGAGAGCAAGGGGAATCCCATGGAGAGGCAAGGAGTGGGTGAGGCTCCTTGCCTGTCTCTGTATGATGTCCTGCTGAGTCTTTCCCATGGTCTCAGGGGAACTGTCTGCCCACCTGGAGGTGGGAGGAGGGGGTACCTGCCCCCTTGAGAATGACCGGTAATCTAATGGCAGATCCAATTTAGAAACCAAATGGGTGCTGTGGACCATCTGCCCCAAATCCTATACCCCCCTTGCCATTTCACTGGCTCCAGGCTCCAGCTATATATCTGGGGCCAGGCCCAGCCTTCTCAGCCAGCAGCCCAGGAGATGTCCCTGGGACTCTGTTCAAACCCCTGCCTAGCCCAACATTCCACTGTTGGGGTGGCCCAAGCATGAGGACATTGCAACAGGAAGTAATGGGCTCAGAGCGCCAAACATGGGATCTCTAAGCAGAGCCCTCTCTGCAGCCCTGGACAGGGGGGCTGAGCAGGGTGTGCTTAGGGCACTTTGAGACCATCCTGGGATGCCCTGCAGCAGCAACGGGGGTGGGGGGGTGGGGGGGCACCAGCCAGCAGCCTGAGAGCAGGTTCCTCCCACCTAGCCCTGAAGGATGTGGCCATGGTGTGACTAAAGGGCACAATGTGAGGCTAATGGAAAGCAAACAGCCCTCTGCAGCCGGGAGAGCACAGACACACGCAGTATTTTCTCAGGAGCTGGGTGCGCTGGTGTGAGCACTTGCCACGGGCTGGGCTGTGTCAATCATTGCCCCGCTGTTTGTCTAACCTCACCAAGTGTGTTTTCTCTTTATTAGCAGAACACAGATAGGGAAGCAGATCTGTCCGCAGATGCAAGCCTGCAGGAATTCGTCCTCCCAGAAGAACAGGAGGGAGATGGGAGGCGACCCCATCCGCCAGCTCAGGGCTTTCTTGAGACCCCTGATGGGGCTCCTGGGAAACCAGACTTTCTTCCCAGAGCTCTCAGCGGCCTGGCTCTGGGCAGGGTGTCCTACAGAGATTCCTTCTGTAAGACTCCCTGGGGGCGCTGAGTCTGGCCATTTTACATGTGTAATGTTGAGGCTAAGTGGGGAGGAAAGGAGGGGCGTGCAGGTTGGAAATGATTCTGCTTCTTAACCAAGCTCTAGGCCTGTCTCAGCGCCCCGGGGGCCTTCTGAGTCTGCGTGAAGGGCCTCCTGGGTTGCTCTAGCCGCCTGCCAGAGTAGCCCCGGCCTTCGGATTCTCCTCTTGTGGAAGTTTGGAGGCAGACAAACATTTTCTGTAAAGGGCTAGAGAACACACATTTAGGCTTTGAGGGTCACATGGGTTTTATTACAACTACTCAACTCTGCTTTTTTATTTTTGGCTGGGCAGGGGTGGGACCCAGGGCTGTGCACATGCTGGATAAGTGCTTTACCACTGAGATAAGCCTGGCCCCTCCACTCTGTAGTGGCTGTGTCCCAGTGAAATTTTATTTACAAAAACAGGAGGCAGGCCAGACCTGCCAACCCCTGTGCTAGACTGAATGCAAAAAAGTAGTCCCAGCTCAGACCCCTGTCTAGACCCGGGCTGCTCTAACTCATTAGCATTCACTGGGTAGCTTAAACATCAGACATATATTTCTCAATGTTCTGGAGGCTGAAAGTGTCAGATCAAGGTGCTGGCAGATCTGATGTCTGGGGAGGGCTCTCCCTGGTTCATTGCCTACTTTCCATGGCCAAGAACAGAGGGGGAACGCAGCTTTTGGTGTCTCTTGCAAGAGCTCTAATTCCATTCACCAGAGCTCCACCCTCATGACCTAATCACCCTGCGAAGGCCCCGCCTCCTACAACCCTCACCCCGGGGCTGGACAGCTCGTGAATTTTGAGGGGGACACATTCAGTCCACAAGGACATCTTTGTACTTACTTCTTTTGCAATGTGACAGTACCCCACTCCTGAATCTGGACTGGCCTCTGGCCTTGGTTCCTGTGTGTTGGTTCCAAGCCTGGCTTCTCAGGACTGGCACACCTCCATCTTCAAGGTGCCAAGGAACCTGGACTAGCCCGCTGAAGCATGGGAGTCATGTGGAACAGAGGAGTGTCAGACCAGCAAAGGCCATCTTGCCTCCAGCCACCGAAACTGTGGGAAGACCAGCCAAGGTGGGCCGGATGGGCAGCTCCTGCCCCTGATGCCCGAGCCAACCCAGCCGAGACCAGACAAACTTCCCAGCTGGCCCTTGGCCTTGGAAGCAGTGATGAATGGACAATGTTCTCTGAGTTTTGGGTGGTCTGTCATGCAGCAGTAGCTCATTGATGGACCTTCCACTTCCTCTCCTTCAGGAAGCTGGGCCAGCTTCCTAATCCCAAGGTCCACATGAGCCACTCAACTCGGTAAGCTTCAGGGCTCCCTCTTTATCATCTCTAGTATACAGTTTAGACTATGCAACTTGGCATTCAAGGCCTGCTAGGGTTGAATAAGTGTCCACCAATGGCCCAGGTGTAAAGTCTTGGTTCCCAGAGTGGTGCTATTGGGAGGTTGTGGAAGATTTAAGAGGTGGGACCTAGGGGGAGGTCTTTAGATCATTGGGGGAGTGTCTTCAAAGGGGACTTGGAACCCTGGTCTTTTCCTCTTTCTCTCCTGCTTTCTGGCTCATGAGGTGAGTGGCTTTGCTCTGCCATGTGCTCCTACCATGAGGTGCAAAGCAATGGACTTGCTTATCTTGGACTGGAATCTCCTAAATCATCAGGGAAATCAAACCTTTCACCTTTATAAGTTAATTATCTCAGGTATTTCATTATAGTGACAAGGACCCTTCCTGTCTGTCCTGTGTGAACCACAGTGACTCACAGACAGGTCTGTGGGACTCAGGAGGCCCCACCCCAGCTCTACTCCACCAAGGCGCAGAGCCAGGTCAGGAAGATAGGAAAAGAACAAGTCCCTGCCGAGAGTGCAACTGAGTTGGTTCACTTGGCAGGGAGGACGTGCCCCGGTGTGTTAGTTATGTGTTTTCCATATTCTGATGCTTTGACATCTTGACTTGCTGACTCTAGAAGGAAGTTGCCCTAAGAGCCAGCCAGTTCCTAGAGACAGTAAGACTCACCACCCCTGGGAGTGTTCCTTCCAAATGCAAACCAGATAACCCAGAGGCCATGACCCACCGTCTTCTCTATGGGGCTCTCTGGACCATTAACTGCCCCAATCACCCCAGTGCCAGGTGACAACCAGGGGGAGCCCCTATACTCCAGAACCTACTGAAATTGTTTGAGCTAAACATGGCTATTCTGCCTCACCCAGTCCTTCCTGTGGGAACCACAAGTTCTGCCCACACTCGCGCCTCCCTGTGCCTTCTGGTCGACCCTGTGCTCCCCACAGGCTCAGCAGGCGCTGCCTCTTTTTCTGGGAATCTGTGAGGACCTCTATGACAGTCATTTTCATGTCAGCGTGTCTTACCATGCCTGATTAGAACAAATCCCAGTTCTCCAAAATCAGCTGGGAAAACCCATCTCCTCAGAGCGGCAGTCTCTCCTAAGCCCAGTGACCATGCTCCTGGGTCGTGTTCTGATCGCGACTGTGGTTCCTGGCCCTGCGCCTTTGGACAAGATCCTTCACCTCTTGGAGCCTCTCAACTCAGGAAGACACCATGCAACACAGAAAGCCCGGATCTCAGGGAGTCACGGTGGAATCTGCTTTCTCACTGGGGGAGGGCATAGAATGGCTGGTGCTGACCAGTGCTGACCAGTGGTCAAGGGGGAATGTGTGGGGTGGGGGCGTGTCTTTACTCAGTCGTCTGGATCGCCTATCTCCAACCCACAGCTCCCAAGTCCCCTGGAGTTGGCACCCGGGGCCTCATGGGAGGGCCTAGAAGTGGTAGGGGCCAATCTCAAGAAACTTCATTCTGCCGCCAGCTGGTCCTGTCTCTCACAGTTGAAGTGACCTTCATGCGAAATCCCTCCTCTGACCCGGTTTCCTGGGACTCCTCTGCACAGCAACCCAAGTCAGATCACCCCTTTTCTCTCTGTGAAACCCTCCCCTATTCTGCCTCCCTGAGGGGGTCCTGCATGCTCTGGCCCCTGCCCACTCTCTCATCTCAGCTCCCCCTCGCCGCTGTGCTGCCTGCTGTGCTCTGTAGACGCCAAGATCCTCTGCCTCCGAGCCGCAGCTGGCTGCTCCTCTGCCTGTCCCCCAGACACCCTCACTGCCCTCAGTTCTTTTGCTCCTATGACGTCTCTTCAAATGGGCTTTCTCAACCCTTCCCTGCTGTACCGTCAGCTTCTTATCACTGGGATCCAAATACCTGACAGGGACAGGTGTCAGAGGAGGGAAAAGTGACTTTAGGCTCAGTGCAAGGTCAGCTGGCTCCAGGGCAGAAACCTCGTGGCAGAGGAAGCCTGCTCAGTCCCTGGCAGTTAGGAACCAGAGAGCAGGGGAGGCCGGAAGGGGCCAGGGAGATAGAGTACCCAAGGCCATGCTCCAGGGACCTGCTTCATCCAGCCAAGCCCCACCTGCCTACAGCCCCCCTCCCCAGTAGTGCCTTCATACTGTTAACACTTCTCAGGGGTTAATCAGCTGATGAGGTCAGAGTCCTGATGATCTAAACCTTGCCTTCAATTCCTGCCTCTGAATCTTGTTGCACAGGGGCCTGGTTTTCAACACAGATCCAATCACCTGCCTTGCCTTGTGAACTGTTACTTTCTTATGCATAGGAACAGCTGATTTTTGTATGTTGATCTTGGACCTTGCAACTTTGCTGAATTTTTGTTAGTTCGTATAGTTTTCTTCTGGATTCTTAAGAGTTTTCTATACTTAAGACCACAAGAATAGAGATAGTTTCATTTCTTTATGCATTTTGAATGACCTTTATTTCTTTTTCTTCTCTGATTTCTCTGTCTAGAATTACTGGTTGAATGGCAGTTACAAAAGCAGACATCCAAGCCGAACACGGTCTGCCTTTCACTATTGAATATGTGGTTAGTTGTGGGTTGTCTTTTTTTTTTTTTTTAAAGGCTTAGGAAGTTCCTTTCTATTTCTAGTTTTCTTTTTTTTTATCATGAAAGAGTGTTGGATTTTGCCAAATACCCTTTCTGTGTCACTTAAGTGTATTTTTCCTAAATTTTTATTTATTAAATTATTTATATATATATTTATGTTACATAGTTGTGTGCATGTGTAAATATAATGTGTACATTATGTATATATTATACACAATACATATACACACATACATTATTGGAATGGCTAGCCTCAAATATTTAACATTTGAATCACCTTGCATACTTTTTTCATGTGTGTGTGACGAGAACACTTAAAATCTTCACTGTTAGCAATTTTTGAGTACACACTACATTGTTATGAACTCTAGTCACTATGATGTAAATAGATTTACTGAGCTTATTCCTCCTATCTAACCTGTGTTCTAATATGACATGTATTTCATTGATTCATTGTTTTAGGTTGGTCTCACTTGCCTTCTTGGAATAAATCCCATCTGTTCATTGTGTATTATCTTCCAAAAATGTTGTTAGATTCAGTTTGCTATTATCTTATTGAGGATTTTTGTAATTACAAAGCTTGTCATTTTCTTTTCTTGGGATGCCTTTCCCTGTCATTGGTGTCAGGATAATGCCTTATTAAAGGAGTTTGGGATTCTTCCCTCCTCTTTCTCTTTTTGGAAGAGTTTGGGAAGAACTCGTGTTAAAATTTTAAATTTTTGTTAGAATTCACTAGTGAAGTCATCCGATTTTGAATTTTTATTCTTTGGAAGGTTTTTGATTACTGATTCAATGTTAATAGTTAAAAGTCTGTTCAGATTTTCTATTTCTTCCTGAACCAGTTTTGGTAATTTGGGTGTTTCTAGGTATCTGTCCATTATTGTTGGTGCAAAAGTGTTTCTAGTATCCTCATGTAATCTTTTTTTTTTTTTTTAAATTTCCGTAAGATCAACAGTCACGTTCCCACTTTCCTTGTTTATCCTTGTCACATGAACTGACTCCCTCTTTTTCTTTGTCTGTCTACCTAAAGTTTTGTCAATTTTGCTGAGCTTCTCAAAGAACCAATGAATTGGTCTTCTCAGGCTGGTACAGAAAAATAACCACGACTTGGGAGGTTTTAACAATAGACATTAATTTTCTCTTATTAATGTGTCTCAGCTCTGAAGACTAGAGGTCCATGCATAAGGTACCTACAAATTCAGTTTCTGGCTAGGTCCTGTTCCTGTCTTGTAGACAGCTGTCTTTTTGCTGTGGGTCTTCAGGTCTTTCTACTTTGCACTGTGGTGAGGGAGTGGAAATTTGCTGTTTCTTCTTCTTATAAGGACAAAAGTCCTATCGATATGGGTCCCACCCTTGTGACCTTATTTAAACTTAATTACATCCCTAAAGGCCTTTTGTTTAAATATTGTCGTATTGATGATTAGAACTCCAACATGTGACTTTGGGGTACACACAATTCAGTCCATAGAAAACCAACTTTTGGTTTTATCAGGTTTTTTTCCCTGTTGCTTCACAATTCTTTGTTTAATTTATCTCTGATTCAATCTTTATTTCCTTCTTCTTCTAGCTTTGGATTTGGGTTGTGCTCTGTTCCTAGTTTCTTATGATGTAAAGTTATGTAATTGATTTGAAATCTTTGTTTTTTTCAAATATTTATTTTTCAGTTGTAGTTGTTGATACCTTTATTTTATTTATTTATTTTATGTGGTGCTGAGGACCGAACCCAGGGGCCTTGCACGTGCTAGGCGAGTGCTCTACCACTGAGCTACAACCCCAGCCCCAAATCTTTATTTTTTAAGGTAAGTATTTACAGCTATAAATTTCCATCTTACTTCCCGGCATCCCATATCACTGGTGTGTTGTGTTTTCTTTTTCATTAGACTTTTTAGGTCTTTCCTAATTTCTCATTATCTTTTCTTGACCCTTTGATCGTTTTAAGAATGTGCTGGGGTGTTTGTAGGACAGCTTTTTGTTGTTGTGAAAAGTACCAGACAAAAACAACTGACAGGAAGCAAAGTTGATTTGGGGCTTACTGTTTCAGAGGTCTCAGTCCACGGTTGGCTGACACCATTGCTCTGGGTCAGAGGTGAGCAGAATGTCATGGTGGAAGGCCGTGGCAAAGGGAAGCTGTTCAGCTCAGCAGCCAGGAAGCAGGTGGAGCCAGAGATAAAATATTATCCCCAAGAGCCTGTCCCCAGTGACCTGCTGTCTCCCATGCCCCACTCACCTTCAGTTACCATCCAGTAATCCATTCAGATTATTAGTCCATCAAATAGATTAATCCACTGATCCGGCCACAGTTCTCTAACCATTTCACTTCTGAACATTCCTGCATTGTCTACCATGAGATTTACAAAAAAATTTGTAGTTGTATATGGACAGAATGCCTTTATTTTATTTGTTTATTTATATGTGGTGCTGAGGATTGAACCCAGTGCCTCACACGTGCTAGGCAAGTGCTCTACCACTGAGCCACAGCCACAGCCCTAACATGAGATTTTGGGGGACATCTTATATTCAAACCATTACAGTTATCTAATGCTGCGACCTCTGCAGCATCAACAAAGGATCAACAAAGGGGTGACTGCAGGTAGAGAAAACACAGACATTATTAAGCAAAGCTAGGGCCAGGTGGGACTCTGCCCTCTGATGGAGGAACAGGGACCAGAACTAGCTCAGCAAGTTTACTATATAGGGTCTCATAATCAGGAGGTCGAACTATAGGGGCATTGTAAATTGTTCAAGGTTTGTGAGTTATCAAGAGTTTTCTTTGTACACTAAAAAGTTACAGAGCTAGAAACGTTTTGCAATTATCCTTCGACACTCAAAAAGCCCATTGTACTGGAATGTCTAACTGTTAGCAGCAGAGCCAAGCATCAAGGCTGTGAGCATCCCTGCCTTTTTTTGGCAAGGAGTGTGTCCCAGGCTTGGCTTTGCTGATACAGCAGGATCAGCTGATGACCACGGGCTCATCCATTGTGGACATCTCTCCTTTTTTTAAATTTTTTAACTGCAACTGATGCATATCTACTTAGAGGTGTTGGAAATGGGATCAGAGGAGCTTGCAGCTGCCTGCAAAAAAAAAAAAATTAAAACTAAGGGAACAAGCCTCATTAGATACCATGCTGTATGTTTTAGCAAGATTGAAAGTATTCCGGTCACACAACAGCTTTTTTTGCAAAATTGGTAGGAGAAAACATAAGAATCTTACTTTTTTGTATCACTTAGATGTAGTAGAGCAGTTGTAAGAGATATAAACTAACATTGTTATGATTCCAAGTTCCTAACAGATGCATCTTTATCTTTTCCAATTCTTTTGGAAGCTACTGTATGGGACAGGTGTTACACAAATAAATTGATAAGCAACATGGCACTCTAATTATTGTCTGACCTTAAACTCTGTATCTGATCACCGAAATTCATTACAGTAGCATCTAAAGCATTTAACTTAGCTTCAAGTTTATCATCAATGGCCTCTGTATCTCAGAGGACTCTTGAAGTATTTTGTGCCAAAGCATTGGTGATTGGTGATGGGGAGCACTAGCTAGCCATTTCCTTCTTTCCTTTTTAAAAAACAACCAGGTACCTATCCTTTTCCCTGGTCTCATTTTCCCTTCTGAGTAAGAGAATCTTACTGCTGTAAGGGGAAATGGGTAATGACCACTCTGGCTGCTTCAGGCCAAGAGTGGTTGGTGTGGAGCAAGAAGTTTGGTTCGTTTGTTTATAGGAACGGTTTTGGGTCAGTCGAGGGATCCATGGCAAAATTCTGGTTTGGAGAGGACAGGTTGTAGAGTTGTCTGAGAGATGAGTGCTTCTAAAAGAGATAAACAAGAAGACATGAGTACTGGAATGAGATTAATACAAAATCACTGTCACAGCATCTGGAACATTGTCAATGAATACCAAGGATGGTGATAGAAACCAATAATCTCTCACCAGGAGGTGGAAGAGCTAAGAAGTTGTTGTCATGACAAGGCCCGTGATGACATGTCCTCTGTTTGGGAATATGAATCTTTAAGGATATTAGTTACATTACCAGAGTTATCAGAACTATAAACACGATGCTTGGTTTTTATAATGTCTTTGATGCCCCCATAAAATGTAGTTAAGATGTTTAATGTCATCTGATTTTTGTAAATACCTTTTTATTGGTATAACCTCTGTGTTTAGTAAAGATCCCTTTATTTCTGTTACTTAGGGCTAGATAATCATACTAACAAACACAGATTAAGTCTGCCTATATAAGAGGTTAGGAAGATTTGTAAGCCTTAAATTGACTAAAAAAAAAAAGCCTTTGATTTTGATAATATTTTGTGGGGGGGGTAGTGGGGAGTGAACTCAGGGGCACTCAATCACTGAGCCACATCCCCAGCCCTATTTTGTATTTTATTTAGAGACAGGGTTTCACTGAGTTGCTTAGCACCTTGCAGTTGCTGAGGCTGGCTTTGAACTTGCGATCCTCCTGCCTCAGCCTCCCAAGCACTGGGATTGCAGATGTGCACCATTGTGCCCAGCTTAATAGTATTTTTTGATAGTTACTAGGCACTCCTATCTAAGAATCATTTTTATAGCCTCCAGCTTTATTTAATCTTGGTGGGGCTGACAAAAGTGTTCATATTAAATTGCATTAAAAGAACTATTATCTTTCCTTTTAAATGTCCAGGTATGGCTGTACTTTGGTTATAACTAGTTTTGCTTGGTATTTAAGACCAAGCAGGTCTGATTGACCTTGTTCTTATCTATTGTTAAGAGTCGGTTGAGTTTCCTTAGGAGGTTGTTCTTGGGAACCTGTGAGCAGCCTCAGCTCCTCCAGTGCCATTTTCCAGGATAGATCAGGGTCTTGGTCACATGGCTTTTCTAGGAGGCATCAGGAATAACAACCTCTCTAACAGCCCTCCTCTTTGTGGTACTGGTTGACTTTTTGTTCTCCAGGGTCTCATTGATCCCCCTGATCAGGAGGTCATGTGTGGCCCAGAGCTTCAAAGCCCTCAGAGCAGTCCCCTCATTCCCTGGGTTTAAACGGGCTCAGAGGGCAAGAGCCAAATATTTGCTGCTTTTTCTTGGTCCTTTTATCTTTAGTCTCTTAAGTTTTGGTTTTAAAAATCCAGCGAACCAGCTTCACCAATCTTCAATTAAGAATTCTTGGATTTTAAATTCAGTGCCTATAACTTTACAGTTATTTACCCTTTCCATTTAATTGGGATCAGTATTAGTCCTGGAAGTTAGCCTTACATCTCGTTTGTCCTATACGTGATGACCTATTATCTCAAATTAACTCAGATTATTATATTAGAAGTTGTACTTCTGTAAGGCAGTAACAGACAATAGTTATAAAGTTTATAAGAAAAAATATAAAATGAAATTAACAAGAGTAAAAACATATTTAGTTCATATAGTAGCCATGAACTAAGAAACATAATTTTTATAATTTCAAACCTTTACTTCAAACTTTAGTTTGACACCAGCTTGGTAAAGTGTTCTTCTAAACCATATGTTTTAAAGACTTATATATTTGGTAGATAGGAATACATCTAGTGTTATGGCTTGGATATGAGGTGTCATCCAAAACAACACATGTGAGACAATGCAAGAAGGTTCAGAGAAGAAATGATTGGATTGTGAGAGTCTTGACCCAACTAGTGAATTAATCCCTGATGGGATTAACTGAGTGGTAAATAGAGGCAGGTGGGGTGTGACTGGAGGAAGTCAATATTAATTGGGGACATGGCTATGGAGTATTTATTTGTTTCTGGAGAGTGGAGTCTCTCTCTCTCTGCTTCTTGATTACCATGATAGTAGCTGCTTCCCTCTGCCACACACTCCACAGTGATGTTCCACTGCATCTCAAACATCAAGAAATGGAGCCACCCTTCTATGAACTAAGACATCTGACACTGTGAACCCTCAAATAAACTTTTCCTCCTCTATAGTTGTTCTGGTCAGATCCTTTAGTCACAGCAGCAAAAAAGCTGACTCAAATATGTAGTAATTACACTAAAGTTTTTATACTAACAATGTTTAACTTTTGAAGAAAAATTCAGAATCTGGAATGTAGTGTAATACTCCAGAGTAACAACTGTTGTTCAGCTAGTTGAACAAACCCTAATTTCTTTAAGACCAGTTTCCCTAATAATAAAACTTTACACACATAAGAACTTGATTGATAAGAGCAGATTAGTGTTTTAAGAAATCCTTGTTACTTTAACACATAGAGGATTAACTTTTTGAGATTTACCCTCTACAAACTTTCTGTAACTTATTTAGACATTTTGTAACCTTTTACTTTATCACACAAAATACTTTTACATTGAGAAACAATTCTTTCTTGTTTTAATTTTCATATTAAAATATATTTTCATACCTCAAACTCTTTTATGTCTCTTTTTAGCTGTTGTCCCCTATTTAAGTTTTTGAATTTAGACAAATTACTCCACTTAATAAGATGAAGTACTTTGTTTTTATAGTTCTTTTTTGTTTTTATAGTAATTTAAATGAAACCCAACTAAAAACTTTTGTACTCTTTGTATGTAGAATTAAACTTGGTTGAATCTTAACTCTTACTAAGCTTTTTTTTTTCATGAAGACACAGAAACAAAGCAATCTTAAACTTTTTTGACTTACCAATTTATAAAAACACACGTAATGTTTAAATATGTTACCTTATGGAATTTAAGAAGAGAACTTGATTTTATATTTAGTAGTTTATGTTTAGCACTTTAACTTTGTAAATTAATCATGTCTCCTTTAACAAAAACATTTGTGAAGATTAATCCCATTTATGTTAAATCTAATTTACTCATTTTTAACTGTAAAAAACAGGATATCAGAGGAGTATATTTAACAGTATTAGCCATTCCTTCCCTGTTGAAGAAAAATCCTAGAAGCAATGGATACTACATTTTAGACATTTTATAGAAACTAACACTTTATTGTCTAACCATTTAGAAAAACTTATGAGTTAGTAATTTTAAAGACTTCTAATTTTTTTAAGTCATGAAAATGAAAGATATTTTGATCCATTTTTATTTAAATTTTGGTTTATGGTGCTCATTTATCAATATGCCAATTTTGATTCCATGTACATGATATACAGACACAAATACATATGTAGACATAATAATACAATACACAGGTGTGTAAACAGACAGAAAACAACAATCTTGTAGCATTATATAGGTAGATCTCCACAGCTGAGAGGCAATGCTACAGATGATTATTAAAACCTTTATAAGATTTAACCTGTTAGAAATCAAAATAGAGTCTATCAGACTTTTGCATTATGACATAAATATAGGGAAGGCCTGCATAGTTGGAAATGCTAGGTGTAAGATCCTACAGCCATGGTGGACACTAAAATCAAAGGTTCAGGTGACCTCTTGTCCTTATGGCTATCAAATTTATTCCCAATATCACCACATCTATGTCCCTTTTAGGATTTTACAAAAGGAGATATTCAGATGTATTTGAGAGCTAACCCTTAAAAAATTGACCTCTGAACAAAGATAGAGTGCAAACCCCCCTTTAGTAGATAAAATAAGAGTGATCAGAAAAATACATTAATTTAGGCACAAAGGATCAAATGTGAATTCATCATAAAACCATGAGCTCAGAAGTACAGAATTTTAAAAAATGGGAATTTAAAAAATGACACAGTTGTAAATACTCTACTAAAAGAGCATGTAGAACTTTAAAAATCAGAGTGTACTTTTTTTCTCTATTTTTTTTGTTCTTTTTCATTATATATATATATATATATATAAATAATATATTCATATATATAAAGTATAACTTTCCATTCCTGTAGTTGTACATGATATAGAGTTACACTTGTCATGTATTTATAAATGAACAGAGGAAATTATATCTGATTTATTCCACTGTCTTTCCTATTCCATTTCCCCTCCCTGTCCCTTGTTCCCCTCTGTCTAAGACAATGAATTATATTAGTCACCTGTAATGTTAGTGGGAAGCATAAAAAGGAAGGCTGGTGTAAAAACCAAGATATCTTGATCTTTGTAATGTCTAGTCACACAATCCCTGAGATCATAATTATTCCCCTTACTGTTCATTATTGTGATATTAGTATTTCCTTTTAATAATACATAAGGAGACTGGACCCATGCCCACAAACCAAAACATGAGTTAGTGGTATAATCCCTGGTTAGATCTGCACATGATTGACTAGCAAAATTAACAAAATCTATTCTCTCCGTGCTGTAAGTGTTTAGGGAGAAACTTGTTAGGAAAGCAGGGTGGCAAGTGCCAGAGCAGATAAGATAGCCAGCCATTGAGGTCCCACAGCAGCTTGAATTTACACTTCTTTTTTTTTTTTTTTCCTTTCTGGTCTTGAACCTGTTTTGGAACTCTGCAAGTCTTGTAAGTCTTGCAAGTTCTGTAAGCTCTGTAAGCCTCTGCAATTTAAGTTTTAAATGCAAGCCTAGGAGAGAGAAAGAACTGGCAGCAAGTAAGGAAAGTAAGAAGTAAGGAAAGCTGCTGTTCTCAGCTTGAGAGGCAAAACCTCACCAGAGTCCTAAAGAGTGGTTTCCTTGGGAGACCCAGGGCAAGTCTCATTGACAGAATTTTAAAATTCAGCAAGTTGATGACTTTTGATGGAATACCCTCAAGTTTTAAGCATCACTCTAAAGCTTTAGTACATAAAGATGCCTCTTGTGAGAACTTGAACTTCCCATGCTTTACACCCAGCAACTGATATCCTGCTACTAATATGCACTCCTTACCTGTGACTGCTCGTCGCCTCAAATTTTTGACAGTGATCTCTTCTAATGTCAGGATCTTGAAAAATAAAAATTGACTGTCCCAGGAGCATCTCCTTGTCAGATGCTTTTGTTTGTGTTCCCCTGTACTCGATCCCCTCGCTGTGCCAACTTCTACAACCCACAAAGCATCAACAAAGGATCTTGAGTAGAGGAGATTGGGGCCAGGTGGGACTCTGCTCTCTGATGGAGGAACAGTGACCCAGAACTAGCTCAGCAAGTTGAGGACACAAGGTCTCATAATAAGGAGGTTAAACTATAGGGGTATTGTAAATTGTTCAAGGCTTATGAGTTTTCAAGAGGCTTCTTTTTTAAAACAATTTTTTTGTAGTTGTAGATGGACACAATATCTCCATCTATTTGTTACTTATTTCTACGTGGTGCTGAGGATCAAACCCAGGACCCCACACCTGCAAAGCAAGCGCTCTACCCACTGAGCCACAGCTGCACTAAAAAGTTACAGAACTAGAAACATTTTTGCAGCTATCCTGTTGCACCCAGGAAGCCCATGGTACTGGAACATCTGATAATCGTTAGCATCAGCACTGAGAGTCAAGGCTTTTAACATTCTTGCCTTTCGGTAAGAAGAGTTTCCCAGGCTTGACTTTTGGGGACACCCAGGATCAGCTGATGTCCAGGGGCTCATCCACTCTCCACAATCTAATTTTCACCTATTTGTAAATTTTTCAGTTTTCCTTTTGCTATTAATTTTTAAGCTTCATTTCATTGTGGTCAGAGGAGATTCTTTGTATATTTATCTTTTAAAATCTACTGAGACTTGTTTTATATCCTAACAAATGGTCTATCCTGGAGAATGTTCCATGCACACCTAAGAAAAATATGTATTCTACTGTCGTTAGAGTAGTTTATACGTATTTGTTGGGACTTCCTGGCTTATAGTACTTGAGTGCTCTATTTCTTTATCAATCTTCTGTTCATACGTTCTATGCATTATTAAACATGGGGTGTTGAAGAATCCAACTATTAACGAAGAACTTTCTATTTCTTCCTTCAAATCTGACATATTTTCCTTATTTATTTTTGGGCTCTGTTGTGTTGTTTGCATGTATTTCTACATGTAACATCATCTTGATGATTTGACCCATTTATTGACATATATTACCCTGTTTTGCTTCTCTTCACAGTTCTTTTACTTGAAATATACTTTGTCTGGTATCAATATAACCGCTATCGCTTTCTTTTGGTTACTATCTGCATGGAATCTATTTCTCCTTTCTTCCACTTTTAACTTATTTGAGACCTTGGGTCTAAAGTGAATCTCTTTTAGGTAGCATACAGTTGGGTTTTAAAATTTATTTTGTTTTGTTTTAATCTAGTTAGCCAACTTCTGCTTTTTGACTGGGGAGTTGCAGGACTAGAGGTAATTTCATTATCTCAGCTTTTATTTATCTGAGAATATTTCAACCTTTCTCTTGTTTTCAAGGGATTGTATTGCTGGATATATAATTATTGGCTGACAGTTTTATATTTTCATCATTTTAAATATGTTAGCCTACTGCTTCCTGGTGAATGAGTGTTCTGAGGAGAAATCAGCTACTAATCTTATCAGAGATCACTTATATATGATGAATCACTTCTATTGCTGCTTTTAAGATTCCCTTAGTAATGTGTCTCTGTATGTTTTTTTATATTTATTTTTTAGTTGTAATTGGACATAATACCTTTATTTATTTATATTTATGTGGTGCTGAGGATCAAACCCAAGGTGTCACACGTGCTAGGCGAGTGCTCTACCACTGAGCCACAACCCCAACCCTCTGTATGATTTTTAAAAAATTTTTGTCCTACTTGGAATTCGATGAGCTTCTTGGGACTTACTAAAGACCATGCTGCCACACCAACTTCTCTGAATACCTGGTCCCACCTCCTGCGTTGTAGAAGCAGTACCTGGGCATTCCTTAGTCATCTTGACAGCGGTAGCAAAGTCATATGGAAAGGGGGGCTTGAAAACAGACTTTCTTTTTTACAGCTCTGGAGGGTGAGAAGACGGATACTACAGGCAGCTGTGGTGTCTGATTCAGGCTGCAGGCCAGGCCCTGGGCACAACGATTCCTGAAGGAAGTCCCAGCAGTGGCAATTCCACCGCAGACGGCAGTTTCTGCTGTCCCACCTGAGGCTGACACTGGAGTCCCTTAGCCCCAGCAAGGACCCCAACTCCAGAGCCTCGCCCCCATCACATCTGCTAGGACAAATTTCAGCCACAAATCCCTGAAACAGAGCCTGAGCTGAGGAAAGGGCAGGAAGGTAGAGGAACCACAGGAGGTACCTAGGCAGGCCACGTCCATGTCACCTCCTGCAAGGTGTGCTGGCTACAGGTATAGTCCTCTGAAGATGTCTCCCAGAACATGCAAAGCCTCTGTGTGTATTTGACCAAGAAAGAAGGCCATTAGGACAAGCCCACGTTTTCCCATCAGCTCCTGGTACTCAGGGGGGCTGGGCCCAGATGGGACACATTGGACAGGGTCTCATCCCAGAGAACGAAGCAGGATGCAGAGAGGACCAGTGCATCTGCCTAAGCTGGAAGGGGGACTCTGTGGATTCCAGGAACACCACGTCATCCCAGTAGATGGAGGGACAGGGCCTGAAGGAGGCTTGCAGATGCCCGAGGGGAGGAATCACCCTGAAGAGACAGGTGTGGCCTCCTCTTGCACCAGCGGCCAGGAGCGCCCGAAGCTACTGTGAGGATGGCGGGGGGTTGGGGGGGTGGGGGGGTGGGGGGGTGGGGGGTGGGGGGGGTGACATCGCACCCCTGCCACCTGCAGCCATGTCATCTCTGCTCTCTAGTCTCAGTGTCCACACCAAGCTGGCTTCCAAAGCTGGCAGAGCAGAGGGTCAGAGGCATGTGGGCTCAGTCAGGGTGGCTGAATGAGTGGCCCCTGGCAGGGGTCCCAGCCTCCAGCCTCAGCTCCCAGCCATGGAACCCAGAGCTGCTGTGAGGGCTGGGGCCACCTGGTCAGCCCGGGACATCACAGGAGTCCAGTACCTTGGGGGATGGTGTGGTGTGTATGGTGTGTGTGTGTGTGTGTGTGTGTGTGTGTGTGTAGATGAAGGTATACATGTTTTGGTATGTGTTGCTATGTGAGTGTGCTATTGGTACATGTGTGTGCATGCATGTGAGTGTTTGTGTGATGCCTATGGAATGTCGACGTATATGTGTCTGGATATAATCCGTGTTGGTGTGTGTAGCATGTGAGTGTGCATTGGAATATGACTTGGTGGTATGTGGTACATGTGTGTGTGCGTGGCAGGTGTAGGTTTCTGTCCTGCTCTCCCCTTCCCCTAGAGTTAACCCTAATTAACTAGGGTTAACTAGTCAGCCATATAACCTTGCCCAGGAGCACAAAAGGCCACAAGACCCTGGCCCTGGCCCTGACCCATGGGCTGTGTCTTCCTTCCAAGATGGACTTTGTGGGCAGGGAGCAAGCTGGTGGGAGGGGGCCGCCCTGTCTGGGCTTCTGCGATCATGGAGACTGGGATGGAGGGGTAAGAGCTTCCAGCAATATGCCCATGCTTGGTAGACACCAGACAGGTGCCTCCTGGGTCAGGGCTGGAATAGGAGCTCACTGGGCAAAAGATGGCCTTTCCCTGCCTGGGCTCTCCGGAGGTCCCTGCCCGCCATGCAGGGGCACACAGGGAGCCCCGGGTATGGATAGGGCTTGGGAACTCTTTCCCATCCATCTGTCCCACGGTCCCTGACTACAAGCCTTTCATTGGTTCCACAGCACGGCTCACAGGTGACCTCCAGAGCCCTGGGTTCCTGAGGGAACGTGCATCCCTGTTGCAGAGATGGGTGGTGATCCCCCCAATGGCTCCATGGAGACTGTGAGAAGCCCCAGAAAAAATTGTCATCGTGACACCCTCACGCCCCACTTCGACAGCATTTCATAGGTTTGGTGCCTTTTGTGTGTGACGCTGCTGTCTTCCTCTGGTGCATCAGCCCGCACCCTCAGTGGCGGACTCACCCCACTGGCTGGTCCCCCTCCGGGGCTACTTTGGACTCAGTCCTTGGTTTTCCAAGACCCCACCCTGGAGGCCCCATCCTGATATGTTGGGGTTTTCTTTTGTCTGGGATTCATTTCCTGAGCACATGTTTTGTGCCTGTGAGTTTTTAATTTGGGTTTTTGTTTGTTTGTTTATTTTTTCTTCTTAGCCCTTTGCTTTTATTTGTTTGTGGTACTGGGGACTGAACCCCGGGCCTCACCACTCAGCTAATCCCCAGCCTGTCTCCCTCTCTCCCTCCCTTCCTTCCTTCCTTTCTTCTCTCTAATTTTACTTGGAGACAGGGTCTTACTAAGTTGCTGAGTTTGGTCTCAAGTCTGTGATCCTCCTGCCTCAGCCTCCCGAGCAGCTGGGGTTATGGGCATTCATCACTGTGCCCAGTTCAGTCCTGTGTTTTTAAAATTCATCCTTGCCTCTTACTGTCACCTGCCTCCCCAAGCAGTGTGTCTTGTGAACGTCACTATCCACTTCCGCCGGTTCCAACGGGGCTATCCTCACAAACTCCTCTTGGCCTCCTTGTGTGAAAGGAGAACTCTCAAGGATAATAAGGAGACCCTTGCTGTCCAGGCCAAGGCAGAATGAAAAGCCTGGGCAGAGAACTCAGCCTGGTCAGGTTTGGGGCAAGGGGCAGCCAAGCCTCCGGGACAGTTTGAAAGCATATTTGGGTCTGGAAATGAAAACTCGTAAGACTGGTGTGATAAAGCACAGGATAAACACATGCACACACATAAACATGCATTATACACACATGCCCAATACACACAAACACACATCCATGCAGGTATACACTCATATATGTGCACATACAACACCCACAGACATGCACACATATAAACACATACACACATACACATCACACCACCCCAAACACACATGTATACCCATTCATATGCATTTGCACCTACATGTGAACATAATACACAATACATTCATGCATGTACAGACAGACATACACATATAAGCATACCCATACCCATTCACACACATACACAAACAGAAAAAACAATGTACATATAAGTGAGCACATACGTACATACTCACATACATACATATTTACCTGCACACATTCATGTCAGCACAACCTAGATACATACAGAATACACACATTCATACACAGATGCACATATACATTTGCACACACTCTATGCTCATGCCTCTGCACACGGTAAGACACACAGTGCATGCACACGCACAAGCAGGCCAGGCAGGCGCGGCCCAGACACACGTGGGCACACCCCGCACGGATCGCTTCCCTCGTTTCCCCTCCCCCTCCCCCAGGTGGAGCCCTCCTGACAGGCCTGGGGAGGAGTCACCATCATCTGACAGGTGAGAGCTCCAGGCCCCGGGGGTTAAAGGCCAGGGGTCGCACGGCCACAGAGGTCGGTGCCAGGGTCGTTGGGTGAGAGCCGTTGTCCACCTGATGCCCTCGGCCCCATGGCTTCATGCAGGGAGAAGGGTGGTGGGTTCTTCAGACACTCCGCCACAAACTGCTGAGGGGGAACCTTTAAGCTCCCTCCCCACTGCAGGGGTCAGGGTGTGGGGACAGAGCTGCAGTCCCCAGCTGGCTTGAGGGGCTGGGGACGGGAGGTGCCAGGGAGGATGCAGGAGAAAAGGGTGAGAGGTAGGAGGTCAAAGGTCAGGTAGGAGATGCTGCTGGCAGTGGCCTGAGGGAGGGAGGGGTGTGCTGCAGGCCTGTCCTGGCTGGGCTGGGGGCTCAGGGAATCCGGCCAGGTATGGCCAGGCGGCTCCCAGGGTTGGCTGATGCTCTAAGGCAGGGGCCAGCTCTGGGGTGGGACCCCCAGGAAACCAGTTTCCGTGCTGCCTCCCGCTCACTGAAGTGAGGGCTGAAGGAGGACGTCCTTTTACCTTTTACCTTAAATTGCCTCAATTTTCATTTTCTTGATATTTGAGCAGCCCTCTTCCTGGAGCCGCCTGGCTGGGCCGCAGGGGCTCAGGGAGGCTGCTGTTCACGGTGTGGTCAGGGGTCCAGAGAGGTCTCCATGAGGGCCTGCTCTGTGCCCTCCAGAGCTCAGCCCGTGGGGAGCGTCTTCCCTGAGGCCTGGGCACCAGAACTGGAGGGGCACACGGTAGGGACCCGCTCCCTCTGCCCACATCGCCCAGGCTCCTGCTCCTCAGAATCAGGGGGCTGTGGCCTTGGCCTGTCCCCAACCCCCAGCCAGCCTGCTCCATCTCTCCACACACCACACAGAAACTCCCCCAGCACCCAGCTCCCCCGCCCCCAGGAGCGACTGGCCCTCCCCAGCACCCAGCTCCCCTGCAGTCTCACCTGCCCCGTGCTCACACCCTGCCCCAGCTCCTCTGTGTCCCAGGCCTGGTCAAGGGTCTGAGGAATGAGAGAATGACCTGGTGACAATGGGGTTTCCCCCCATAGTGTCCCCAGGGCAGGGCAGGGCAGGTGAGACTAGGCCTTGGGAGCCTGGAGGGCAGGGGAATGGGAGAAGGCCAATGCTGTGGGAGAATAAAGCAGGGCACCGGGGGGCAACAGGCCCAGCGAAGGTGACCCTTTAGCAGAGCTGGGGCAGCACCAGCTCAGCTCATGGCAGGGCTCAGAGCTGGTGCTGGGCTCAGCCTGTGGCCACGGCGGCTGGAGAGGCCGTGCAGGGGAGGGGGTCTGAAGAGGAGGCACTTCTACCATCCGGGGTGGGCTGAGGGCCTGATGGACAGATGGACAGGCAGATGGACAGAAAGCTGGCCAGGTTGAGGTCAGGGGGATAGCAAGTGTAGAAGGGAGTGCATTTGACCCCAAGGCTGTCTGAGCCCACAGTGGGGCCTGACATCACTAGCTGGACCAGGTCACTTCTGGGGAAGGCGGTGGACCCTCAGCACAGGCCAGCTACATTCCCTTCCTTAGCCCACGCTTCCGGGAAGTGCTCCCTGACATTCGCAGCCCCTACAGGGGTCCTCTCAGCAGGGAGGAAGGCCCACCGGGTCTGAGAGGCAACGGGGCCCTGCTGTCCCTCAGCAGCGCTCTCCCTCTGCCTGGCTGTCCCTCCTCCAGTGGCCACAGCACTCACACCGCAGTCGCTCGGTCGAGGAGGCACGGGGAGGAGATGGCTGCGCTCAGGACATCAGCATTGGCCCTGCTGGGGCTTCTGGAACCGGGAAGCCCTGTCCCCATCAACCTGCAGAAGGACCACCCGCAGGAGCCCGGCCTTTCAGGGCAGGGGCAGCGAGGCCGGAAGCACTCGTGTGGGGCCCATGGCGGCAGAGCCAGGCTGGCACTGGGTCCAGGTCCACAGCAATGCTCGACCCTATCCCCGGCCTAGCCACCTCTCTCTGGCCATCCCCATCCCTCTGTCTCCCTAAACCCAAAGGTCTGAGCCGGGCCTCGCGGCCTGCACCTCACCAGGCCGTGGGGGCCATCCTCACGCCCACATCACGACTCCTCACCCTCCTAGCTGCTGCTCCGTGCTCACAGGGACCCTCTGCCTGGTTCCTGGCACGTGTCCCACACTTCCCAGAAGCGTGGGCTAGGGAAGGGAATGGAGCTGGCCTATGCTGAGGGTCCACCTTCTTCCCCAGAAAATGACCTGGTGGTCCAGTGGCACCACCGCACTCAGCCTGACTCCTCCCACGACCCTGCTCCTCCTCGGCCCAGATACTGTCTACACTCCCCACTGCCCCAGCCCCCAGGCTGGGAGGGGCTGTGTCCAGGCCCCAGGACACCCCAGGGCTCTGACAGGAGCTGACAAGCCTTTGCTGGGCCTGTGTGAAGGAAGGGAACTGGGGGATGAGGGACAGAGAGAGAGAGAGAGAGTCGGAAAAGAGAGAGACCAAGAGACAGAGATATGGAGACACAGAGAGACAGAGGAGACAGACACAGATATAGGGACAGACAGACAGGGACCAAGAGACAGACGATACAGAGACATGGAGACAGTGTGACAGAGACAGAGAAAGACAGAGAGGCCCAGGCGGGGAAGCAGAGATAGAGAGAGACACAGAGACTGATAGACACAGAGAGAGGGATCAAGAGACAGAGAGATACAGAGAAAGACAGAGACACGGAAATAGTGACAAAGACAAACAGAAAGACAGAGATGGAGATAGGCACAGACACCAGGAGAAGAGCTGAGACACACAGAAACCAAGGCCAAGGTAACAAACTGAAAGACAGACGTGCAGAGGGTGAAAGACAGACAGACGTGCAGAGGGAGAAAGAGAGAAAGAAGGAAGCATGCGGAGAGGAGAGGGTGGGAAGACAAAGGGAAAGCAAGGGCGCAGAGGGAGAAAGGGGGAGAGGAGAGACGTGGGGGAGGGGCGGGCGGGCCTGGGTGTCTCCCGGGGACCCTGACCCCACCGCAGGCGGCCCACCCCTCACCTCCCCTCCGAGCTCAGGTTTCAGGGCTTGGAAGGCAGGCAGATTCAGTAACAAATGCATGTGCAACGCATTATGAAGAAAGCCTTAAAAAGCCCTCGTTTATCGCTGTTTACGTTCTGTGATTGAGGGGAGAATTTGCCAAGACCAAAGGTGACTGCTGGTGTTTCTGTGACGAATATTACCTCAAACTAAAGCAATTAGCTTCAAGGAGCCCTGGGCTGTCTTTGGAGGCTTGTCCAGAGCGAGCCCCCTGGTGCCCCACGTGGGCACCCCACGCACACTTCTGCTCTGTGCGTGGGATCTCTGGGTGAGCAGGGCCTTGTCGCCCTGCCCGGCCTGGCCTCGGTTTCCCCTGCTGTGGGATGGGGTGTGGGCTGGACCCAGGGGTTCCTGGGCCCCAGAAGCCGTGTGGCTTATTTCCCTGGATTTTCGGTCCCTGCGCCCGGGCCTGCGGCTTCGCTCCCTAAAGCTGTTTCTGCTCAGGGTTTGGCTGATCAAGTCTTGTCTTGAGTCAATTATGGAAACTGCCTGAGCAGTAATTAGTGAAGGGCAATTAGGAAACACCGTTTTCCAAGGAGCCCCGCTCCTCAGGGCTTCCCAGGCCTGGAGGGTCAGCATCTGACCCCCACAGCCGGCCTCGGGCTCCCCAGCAAGTGGGACAGTACTTACCTCCCGGAGGACTACAAGGAGGGCACCCAAGGCCAATGACAGTTCCTGGCATGCAGGTGGCACTGGGCTACCGTGGTACCCAGGCTGTGTGGCCTGCCCCAGCTGCGACCTCAGCTTGGCCAGGCTTGGCCATCAGAAGGGGAGGCCCCGAGAGGAGGAGGAAAGAGGCCAAACACTCTGCTCGGGGCCTGGGCGCCTGCCACCTGCTCCCACCTCCCGCCCCAAGAGTTGTGTAAACCACATTTTGAAGCTGCTTGCAGGATGCCATCTCCCCCCCACAGGAGGCCGAGGTCCCTGTAGGGATCGGACACACCAGTCCCTCCAGGGGAGCCTGGAGTGGAGCTGACCTTAAAGGCATAGACTGTGCAGCTGGGGCCACCTCTGCGGTCCCCGGCTGTTGGCACAGCGCATTCTTTATCGGAAAACAGAGTTCATTATGTCCTTCCCTCTCAGGGTGGTGGAAAGGACATCGTAGGTTGTGGGCAGGGGCGTGGGGATCACCGCAGATACACGGAGCGTACGAGGGGTCCAACACGGCCAGCACACGCATGTCCACTCAGACAGGTGCCACGGACCCTGCAGGATTTGACAACAGCCGCGGAGACCAGGGTCTGCATCCAGCATGGACGCGAAGAGAAGCCTGGCTACCGGCCCTCCACCCCCGGGGACAGTCCCCCACCCAGCTCCTCATTCTTTACACAGCTGTGGGCTAGTTGCAGAGCCTGGGCCGCAGTCGGCGCCCAGAGAAATAGGCCACATGGCTCTCAGGTGGCCCGAGAGGCCCAAGTCACAGCCAGGAACGGAGCAGGGGACCGGCTATTCAGGTCACTGTTCCAGTCTATGTGACCAAGTGCTGGAGACCCCCCTCTGCCTCCATCATATGGGAAATGATGCCCCAGAGGGTGGTGTGGGCAGGTCCGACAGTGTGCCAGGGTGGTCAGTCTCAGTGGGCAGAGGCCTCAGGCCTGATAATAAGGGGGCATCAGAGACCCCCGGGTTGACTGCCTGATATTTCTTCCTTCCCCGCCATTATCCCATTTTATAGAAGAAGAAACTGAGGCTCAGAGGAGCACGGGAAGCTTGGTTGGACGTCTGTGGAACTGCTGAGTGGAACTGGCCTTGTGGTCCCCTGAGCCCGGCTCCTGGCACTGAGTGCAGACCTGGCCCATCCTGCGTGTCCCAGAGCCCAACAGACACTTCTGGGCCTCTCCGCCTGCAGGTCCCAAAGGCCCTTCAAACTCAGGACGTGAGTCCCATTCCCCGTGGACTCACCCCCAACTTCTTCTCCTGGGAACTTTCTGAACTATGATTGGCAGCACGAAGAGGCCAGTGCCAGCTTTCTGCCCCCCTGGGCACTTTCCACAGAGCCACCCAGGGTTCAGGAGCCTGTCCCTTTCCTTGTCCTGCCTCATCCCCCTCCCAGGGTGTTGCCCTGGTCCCTCCCCTGCACACAGCACCTCTGCTCCCACTCCACCCCACTGCTGCCCGCCCCCACGCCTTCCCTGTCTGCCCTCAGAGGAGCCTGCTGCTCATTTCTCCAGCAACTGTTCTGCTTCAGGCTCTGGTCACACTGCCCCTGTCCCAGAGTACCACTTCCTGCCTCAGGCCCTTGGCACATGACACTCCTGCTGGATTGTCTGGCTGTACCACGGTCACCCCACCTTTCACTCAATATGATGGTCTTGACCCAAATTTATTTTGCCCCTGGGGCCTGCTCTCTGGGCACTCTGACACCACAGGCTGGCCTGAGGTGTAATCCCTGTCCCCCCGCCTCCCTCTGCACTGTGTGAGGCCGGGCCCAGCCTCCAAAAGCCCATTAGCGTGTCCACTAAGGAGTGCAGGCTGGACTACACCAGCTAATGGGCAGGAGGGGGTCCCAGGGTGTCCACTCTGCTCCTCGATGACCCTAGCCCAGGGTTGGCCTCAGCATCCTCAGCCCTTCCCGTAACCAGAGGACACCCCGGGGGACCGACGGCCAATCACAGCTGGCTCTACCTCCAGAGCGAAGCCAGCTAATTCCTCACGGTCTCTGCTCACCTCCACATAAAGCACTTATTCTTCCTCGGCTTGGGGCTTGGGTGGGAAAATATTTTCCAAAGGTCAGTTTTCCAATTATACTTAAAATGTGAAAGTTCATTTTTTTCTCTTGCCTCCTCCGGGTGCAGCCGTGGCCTGCTAATTTCATAAAGATACCATTTAGCTGAGGTAGGTGGGATTCTGGGCATCGGACTCGGCTTCCCAACGTCAACAGCCAGCCGTGACCGTAACGACAGACTTCCCATCATTTGTGGGGGGAAGCCGTTTCTCTCCCCTCAAAAATTATGGCCTGCAGGAACCAGACAACATCCCCATGGCCCAGCGGGAAATTACAGAGATTTTCTTATGTACTTAGCAGTAAGCCCGAGTTTATGAAGTCCTGCTTGGTTTTAATGGCTTGCTCAGGAAGGGCCCTGGCCGCTGGGAATGAGGGGCTGTTGTTCAGGGCCATCGCTTTGGCCTGGCGTGATGTGGCGGAGTCCCTGAGGTGTGGGATGGCAGCCCCAGGGGACTGGGGTCCCGGGCAGGAGGGGCTGGGACCCCCGGGTCCGTGAGGAGGAGGGCAGGGCGGGGTGGGGCTGGGCCTCCATTCAGTGGCTATGACAGGAGGCCAGCAGGACTGCCCCTCTGGTGGCCTCAGCCCCCCCTGAGGACACTGAAGCACTGACAATGGCAGTGTGGTGTGGGGTGGGGTGGAGACAGTGCTGGGGCTGTGGAGGGGTCTGGCTTCCCGGGCATGGGGGGCGGGGAGCGAGCTGGGTGCAGTCCTGTCCTCTCTGCCCAGGCTGAGCCCGGGTCCCTCCAGGAGTGAATGGCGCATGCGTTCTGAACCCCCAGGTGAGGGCCTGGGAGGTGCCTGGTGCGGCAGAGCCTGGCTGAGGACCGGGAGGAGCCGGAAGCAAGCAGAGGCCCTGTTAGGGTGTGGCCTGCAGCCCAGACCTGGAGGACAGGGTGCTGGGGGCCCAGGGGCCTCCTCCCATGGGGCTGCGTGTGGGTGTCCGCGAGGAGCGGAGGAGAGATGACCCAAGCAGGGTCCAGCAGGGGCGCGGGTGTGTGGTCTCACCTCTGGCCTCAGTGGCAGGAGCCCTGACCAGTGGTGCCCGCAAGGCCAGTTTTGGGGAGAAGCCAGGAATCGGGCTCTCGATGTGAACTGCCCCAGTCTTTGGAGTCTGGCACCTATTTCATATTTTTGAAAACCAGGCGCATCAAGCCACAGGGACTGTGGGCCTCTTCCGTCTCCTTCTCGCCCAGCCTTCTCTCTCCCACACCCAGCCACCTGTTGGTTCCTCGGCCCTGCTCAGGGCCTTGCTGTCTCCTCTGCCCGGGACACCCTGAACCTGCATGACGGGCTCCTCCTCTGGGTGGCCCCTGACCACCTGGTTTCCTCTCAGCCCTGGCCCCAACCTGACATCCTAGTTTCTTCCTGCTCATCTGCTTGTTGGTTCACCCCACACCTAGCAAGCTCTGAAGGCAGGGACTTGTCTGATGTATTTTCTGCTTAACTGTTAGGTGCTTGGTAGGTGGTAGGTACTTAATAAAAAATTAGTGGATTAATGAACAAATGGGTGTATGTGCAGCATACCCAGGGGGTGGTGCTACGGTTTGGATATGAGGTATCCCCACAAAGCTCCTGTATTAATGCAGGAATGTTTGCAGGTGAAATAATTGGATTGTGAGAGCTCTACCCGAATCAGCCCATCCTACTGTGAGTGAACTGGGTGGTAACTGTAGCCAGTGGGCTGTGGCTGGAGGACGTGGGTCACGGAGACATGCCCTGGGAGGGCGCATCTTTCCTGTAGCATCTTTCCATCCCCTTCTTCTCTCTCTGCTTCCAGACCTCTCCGTGAGCTGAGCGGCTTTCTACCTGGGCCACTCCCCCATTTCTGCCTCACCCTGGGCCCCGAGCAATGGACTCAGCCCGCCATGGACTACCTCTGAGACCCTGAGCCCCCAATCAACCTTTCCTCCTCTAACTTGCGCTTTTGGGGTACTTGGGTTCATAGTGATGAAAAGCTAGCTAAAACAGATGGACAGGTCAGGGGCCTGGGTATGAAGGGGCTGAGGGGCGTGGTAAGGCCGCTGGGATTGTGGAGCCAGTGAGGGGTTGGGATTTTATTCTAGAGTCATTACAGGGTCTGTATCAGACCCTGGATGTGTGTGTGTGTGTGTGTGTGTGTGTGTGTGTGTGTGTGTGTGAAGGGGGATACAAAGAAAAACCTGATGGACGAGACCTGGGTCCTAGATATTTAGATGTGTAAGTAGAATCGACTAATTCCTTGGCAAGAGTTCTACATACACAAATACAAGCACAGCAGGTGCGGACCTGTCTTCAAAGACTCCAGGGGAGACACACAGCAATTGTGTCCATCCACTCGTCATCCACCCACTTGCCTGTCCACACACCCATCCACCCACTTACCTACCCTGTCTCCGTCATGTAATGAGCAGCTCTCCCACCTTACCAGCCCACCATTCCCAGATGGACATCTGAAAATGGATGAAACTCCGGGTCTTCTTCTTATGAGATTATAGGACAAAGAAAGTTGACAGTTCCTCTCAGCAGGATTGCTCTAATGGTCATCAAAAGGAAGGGCCAAGAATGGCAAAGAAGAGCAACCCATGTTGCCCAGCCTATCAGGGAGGACAGGATGGAGCAGGGTACATCAGAGTGGGGTTCTGAAGATAAACAATGGAAGCAAGTGTTTCAGTAGGAGGAAACTTATTGAACAAAGCCGAGAAGGCAGGAAGTGACCCGTAGCGTTAATACATGTGCAGACTTGGAGCCTTGAAGAGACAATTATAACATAAGATTTTCCTTTCCAAGCATCTCCATGGACAACTTCTTATTTTATCAAAGAACACACCTTTCCCATTCTGTGATAAGAAAACTGAATTTTGGAAGCACCCAGATGCCAAAGGTAGCAAAAGAGTTGGCGTGGCACTGAGATCTGAGACTCACACCCCAATCATTGTCACTCCTAACAGCTTTCTGGATGCCATCTGCAAGTCTTGGCTCTATTGGCCTCTGGCTGCTTGGACAACCCACTGATGAATTCCTCAAAATGGTATTGCAGTGGAAGGAAGGAAAGATCCAGGCTCTGAACAAAAGTTCCATTGCTCCAACACCAAGTAGGAAAGACAACAGGAAGAAAACATTTGTTAGGTATCTACAACATGCATGGACTGCAGTAGGCACTTGAGATGACCAACTTCAACTTATCCTCAAAGATATCCTTATGAGGGAGGGATTATCCTCCTTATTTTGCCCATGAGAAACTGGAGATGAGAGAGATTAAATAGCTTGCCCAAGGTCACAGACCTAGTAAGTGTCTGACCCGGCATGCAAATCAAGGGTTAGCTCATTCCAAACCACAAACTGTGGCAGTCCACAGAGAGTGGCTGTGCACAGGCAAGCAGACAAGGTGAACCAAGCACTGCCTTGCTTTGTGATTTTATTTACACTAGCATTTAAAAAATTAATATAAGTAATATATACAAAAGTTGAACAATAAAGAGGGAACTTGAACATTTAGGCATCTAGGTGTGGACATGATTGGGTACCGAGTGTCAGATTTATCCTATCCAATAAACAACCATAAAACTAGACAAACACATATGAAGCCACTCTTTTCAAGCACTGAGCATCCAGTGAAATCAGAACTGTGATTCTTTTTTTTTAATTTTTTTTTTAGTTTTGGGTGGACACAATATCTTAATTTTATATTTATGTGGTGCTGAGGATCAAACCCAGTGCCTCATGCATGCTAGGGGAGCACTCTACCATTGAGCCACAACCCCAGCCCCAGAGCTGTGATTCTGAGAAATCAGAAACACACATGCAAACTTCATTCTGGTTCTGTGCTTGAAATCGTTTTCCAAACCGTGGCACAAGGAGGAAAACCGGCAGAGCTCCATGTGCAGAGGTAACAGGCTAGTTCAGGACTTTTGAGACAGGTAGTCTGCAGAGCAAGGCACCAGGAAGGAGGAAGCAGTGCAGAGAGGCACCAGATTTCTTCAAGGGAAACTGAGTTTTCTGCAAAACACTCAGGATGAAATTCTGCAAGGCGTAGCAGACAACTACTATAGGATGATTGAGAGGTGAAGAGTGATTCCAGAGGTGGTCTAGTTCTCAGAGACGTTGGAGTTCAGACCAGCCAGTGTAATAAGGAGCTACTCCAGATCCAGCTTTAAAAAGCTAAAATCAACCTGATCTAATTTTCCTAGGTACAAATATGAATATACCACAGTGAATCTCACCATCATGTACATCCACAAGACACTAATTTTAAAAAACTATAAATAAATAGCAGAAAGATCTGTAGAATACAAGGAAGGGAGTAGAGGGAGGGAGGAGGGGAGAGAAAGGCAAAGTACTGGAGACTGACTTGGAACAAATTCCATGCTTTTTTAGTTTTGTCAAAATGAATCTAATGTTACATATAATTAAAAAGAGCAAATAGAATTTTAGCCTCAACAAGATCAACCTCTTCTGTTAGTTAACTAACTGCCTGTCAGAAAACCAGGTGACACTCTTTAAAGAAAAACAACATTTAGCCTCTCAATAGCCCGGCATTAACAATGTCTAAAATGTAATAAAAATGACTAGACATGCAAAGAAACAGGGAAAGGGTACCCACAATCAGGAACAAAATGAAACAAGGTTTAACATAAACAGATATAGAAATAAAGTGTGTTGGATGAGCTGCCAGGCGCGGTGGTGCATACTTGTTATTCCAGTGGCTTGGGAGGCTGAGACAGGAGGTTCGCAAGCTCCAAGCCAGCCTCAGAAAAAAGCAAGGCACTAAGCAACTCAGTGAAACCCTGTCTCTAAAGAAAATATAAAAAATATGGCTGGGGATATGGCTCAGTGAACTCAAATGGACCACATACTGAGATATAAAACTCAAACTATAAAACTTCTGGAAGAGAACATCTTGTTACTTTGGGCTAAGCAAAGTACTAGTTACAACACCAAAAGCACCATCCACAAAACAACAAATTAAAAATTTTAACTTCATCCTCTGCTTTGCAATAAACATTATTAATAGAATGGAAAGACAAACCACAGACAGGGAGAAAAAGTTTGCAAAGCATCACTTGAAATTCAATAAGAAGAAAAAATCTAATTTAAAAATGGGCAAAAACTTTGAACAAGCAATTCAGCAATTAATATATACATAGATGCCAAATAGGCGGATGAAGAGATGTCCAACACCACAAAGTCATCAGGAAATGCAAATAAAAAACCACAGTGAGACAATACTACATACTTATTAGGAAAGCTAAAGTAAAAATGACTATACAAAACTACACAAAATGTTGGTACAAGTGTGGAAAGACCAGCTTGGTGGGAATATGACATGAAACAAACACTTTGGAAAATAATTTGATAGTTTATTTAAAAGTTATAGAAGAGTATCAGCATGCATGAAACCAAACCCAATGAAGAAAACAAACTTGGCAACAGCTTTTAAAACAATGACAATCATAATTTAAATCTCTGGAAATTATCTAAGGGCATACAGCAAATGAAGAGACAATTATTCTAGAAAACATGCGAAGACTCAGAAAGAAGAGAGTTTGTAGATTCTAGCCACGGCCCATTCCGTCCTTCCTCCCTACTTTTGGAGGTGAGACTACTGGGAAGTGATGGGGTCTTAAGTGGGAGTAGTGATTTTCTTGTAGTGGTTTCCTGCTCTTGCAGTTGTTGTAAGCGAGCCTGGCATCCCCCTGAATCTCTCTCCCATCCTGTCTTGCCATGTGACCTCTCCTTCCCTTGCACTTCTGCTATTATAATGGGGCCTTCACCAGAACTAAGCAGAGGTTGGCCCTGCACCATTGACTCTCCAGACCTTGGTCCCATATTATGGCCTTGTTTCCACATGAACAAAAGGCAAGACATGAAGATTAGTGGCTACAGGCCCATTCAGGGTGCATAGATTTTGCCCAGAAAAGAGGGCTCCAAAGCCTTTCACAAAGAAACTGACATTATTTGAAAGAGTATTAAGAAGTTTAAACCTAAAAGTGCTTTCAGAAACAGCATCCCCTTTTAAGGTAAGAGAAATAAGTTAAACCATAGACTACTATCTGGTTCACCAGAAAGAGCCAGGGAAACAGACAGCTAAGAAGTGTCCTCCTGGGTATTGAACAACTTCAAAGACTGGCCTCAAAATCTATCCCCAAACAAATTTAATTGGATAAAACAGCTCAGAAATTTATGTTCCAGGGTAATGTTGAAAACAACAAAGCAACCAGTTGGTAGTTAGTGGAGCCTAAATGATGGAGAGTAAGACCATCCTTAACAGAGAGATAAGGAAGAGGGACAAAGACAGCCCCTCTGAAACCCCTGTCATCCCAGGGTGACTGTGTGCATGCCAAAGGATGTCCCTTTTGAGGAGTGACACCAAAATCTTTACTCCACGAGGGAAATGAGCTTTCACTAAAGTAGTCTAGCAAGCCATAAAACAAACAAGCAGACAGCAAAATTAAGTCTTGTGGAGGGGGAAGGCAATCAGTATTCAAAGTTGCACAAAATATCATCTAAAATGTTCAGTTTTCAACAAACAAATTATAAAATATGCAAAGAAACAGGCACATGTAACCCATATACAGGAACAAAGCCACAGAGAGTTTCCTATAAGAAACTCCAGATGTCACACTTAACAAAGTCTTTAAAGTATGTGTTATAAAAACATTAAAAGAACTAAAGGACAATGTTTCATCAGATGTATAATATCAATAGAGACAGAAATGATTAAAAAAAAGAACCAAGTGAAAATTCTATACTTTAGAAGCATAGCAAATAAAATGAAAAATTTACTAAAGGTACTCAAGCAGTATATTTGAACTGTCAAAAAAAAAATAGTGACCTGAAAGATAAATCAATAGAGATCATGCAATCTGAATAAGAGAGAGAAAATAGAGTGGAAAAAAATGAACATTTTTAAGCACATAAACATGCATGTAATAGAAAGACCAGAAGGAGAGAAGAAAGGAACAAAAATAATAACTTGAAGAAATAGTGACTGAAAACTTCCAATTGGTGAAAAACATTGATTTTTACATCTGTGAAGCTCCACAAAGTCTAGTTAGAATAAATACAAAGAGATCCAAACCCAAACACATCATGGTGAAAATGTTGAAAGCCAAAGACAGGAGAAAATCTTGACAGCAACCAGAGAAGATGCCTCTTTAAATACAAGGGAACTCTAATGAGGTTAACAGCTGACTTCTTATTAAAAGCAATAGATGCCAGAAGGCAATAGTATGGTCCATTTCAGGTGCTCAAAGAAAAATACTGTTAACTGAGACTCTTCTATCCAGAAAATAAACCTTTCAAAAATGAGGATGAAATTAAAACATTCCCAAATAAACAAAGCCTAAGAGAATTAGTTTCTGTGTGACCCACCTTATAAGAAATAGTAAAGGAAGTCCCTCAGGCTGAGAGCAACTAAACCCAGACACAAATTCAAATTCACAGTAAAAAAAAAAAAAAACAACAAAAAAAACACCATTAAAAGTATTTATCTAATTCTTTTTATGTTATTAAAAACCAGAATAAATGCATACTTTATTTTTTCTCTTAATTGACTTAAAAAGAAATTATGTGAAACAATATATACATATATTAAGAAAGTTAAGGAAGGTCTCAGGCTGTAGCACGGTGGTAGAGCACTTTCCTGGCACATGGAGGCACTGGGTTTGATCCTCAGCACCACATTAAAAAAATAATAAAACAAAAGTCCATCATAAACTAAAAATACTTTTAAAAAAGAAAGTTAAGGAAGATAAGACAATGTTTCATTAAATATAGATATTATTTGAGGCTATAAATGTAATATATTTTACAAAAATGGCACAAAGAAGGTGGGTAGTTGGAGTGAGGTATGCTAGAGTAAGGAAATGACACCCTGTGCTAATCCAAACTCACAGGCACCAATGCAGAGACACAGAAATTGTGAATTAGGAGGTAAATAAAACAAACTCAATTGATATACACATGCTCTCTGTGCAATTGATATACACATGCTCTCCGTGCTTAAATTCAGTTTCATGTACAATGTAATAATTACAACAATGTATTTTGAGGCTTTTAAAATGCATGGATATGATGTGTATAACAATACTAGTTCAAGGAGAGAAAGAGGAAATAGAGCTTTCTAGGCAGGCTATTCTATGTTTCAATGGCATTAAATAAGTAGAAATCTTAAGACTCTGATAAATTAATAAGTAAGAGAAAACAGATCATTATAGGAATTAAAATGTTACACTAGGATAAATTCACTTCACATGAAAGAAAAAAGTATAGCAGGAATAGAGGAATGAAATGAAGGAAAAATACAGTGAACAAATGTGAAATGTCAGATATCAGTCCAACTATACCAATAGTAACATTTTACTGAATAGATGAAGCAATACAATGAAAAAGCAGAATTTTCCTACTGGATAAAAATATTCCAATTATATGCTGGCTATAGGAGAGCTACATTAGATTTAAGGTCATAAATAGGTTGAAAGTAAAAGAAAGAAAGCAGGAATGTCTATATTATTATCATACAAATAGCTTTATTTTTTCCTAGAGATAAAGATGATGAAAATGTGAATCTATCAGGAAGTAATAACAATTATAAACACATATGCACCTAACGACAGAGCTCTGCAATACACAAAGCAAAAGCTGACAAAATTGAGGGTGCAGATAGGTAATTTAGCAATAGTAGTAGAAGATTTCAATAACCTACCTTAAATAATGAGTAAAACAACAAGGCAGAATATTGACAAGGAAATAAAAGACTTGAATAATAATATACACAAATTAGACCTAACTAATATCTATAGAGTGCTGTACCCAACTAGAACAGAATATGCACTATTTTCATGTATACATGGAACATTCTGCAGAACAGACCATGTGATGGATCACAAAATGAACACCAACTAATTTTTAAAAATTGAAATTGTACAAATGATGACCTCCAATCACAATGGAGTTGGAAATTAATAACGAAGAAATTTGGAAAATTCAGAAATATGTGAAAATTAACACACTACTAAATAAAGAAATTGGGATTAAAGAAAAATCACAATGGACATTAGAATGTACCTTGAGATAAATAAAACTGAAGATAAAATGTGAAAATTTCTGGAATACAACTTAAGTAGTGCTCAGAAGTAAATTGATGGGTATAAATTACATGAGAGAAGAATAAAGATCTCAGGTCAACACTCTTCCATCTTAAGAATTTGGATTAAGTAGTGAAAACAGAATGAAAAGTGAGCAGCAGAAACAAAATAATAGGAATTTAGTAAAAATTAATAAAACAGAATAGAGAAAACCAATTAAACCAAGTGTTGTTTCAAAAAAAATCAACAAAATGACAAATAACAACTAAATACTTGGTCATGGTGCACAATCCCTTTTACATTAAAGATTTCACCTACCCTGAGTAAGAAAAAAGAGATGACTCAAATCACTAAAACCAGGAGTGAAAGAGGGGACATAATTATCAACCCAGCAGAAATAAAAATAATCGTAAGGGAATACAATAAACAACTATGTATCATAAACTATATAACTTAGGTGAAAAGGACAAGCTTCTAGAAAGAACAACAGGAATTGATTCAATAAGAAAAAATTAAAAATTGGAATAGACCTATACAAGTAGAGTTTGACTTAGTAATCAAAAACTTCTGCAAAGAAGAGCCCAAGACCAAATGGGTTCACTAATGAATTTTACCAAACATTTAAAGAATTAACATGAATTCGTCACAAACTCTTCCAAAAAAAAAAAAAAAAAGGATGGAATTCTTTTCAACTCACTCTATGGGGCCAGAATTGCCCTTCTCTCAAAATCAGACAAATATATCACAAAATGCACCATTCATATTTCCATATTTATATTTTTATATGACTACAGACCCAAAATTACTCAATAAAAATACTGTCAAATAGACTCCACCAGCACATAAAAAAAATATACACCATAATCAAGTGGGATTATTTAAGAAATAGAAGGTTTCTTTATCTTTTGAAATTCAGTTAATGGAATGCACCATGTGAACAGACTGAAGGGGGTAGGGGACACACTTTAATTTTAATCAATGGAAAGAAAAAAAGACATTTGACAAAATCTAATACACTTTCATTATTATAACATTCAACAACCTAGAAATAGAAGGCAACCTCAATATAATAAAAGTCATATATTTAAAAACCCACAGTTAGTTTCATACATAATGGTAAAAAATGGAATGCGTCCCCCTTAAGATCTGGAAAAGGACCAGGGTATCTGTTCTCACCACTGCCATTCAATTGTACTAGAAGTTCTATCCAAGGAAAGTTGACAAGGATAAGGTATAAAAGTAAATTAGACTGGAAACTAATAAGTAAAGCTCTCTCCAATTGCAGATGCCATGACCTTGTTGTATACATAAACACCTAAGTAATTCACTAAGAATCTATTAGAACTAAATAAATGAGTTTAGTAAGGTTGTAGAAATCAAGATGAATATATACAAATAAAGTATACATCTAAACAATTCTATTAGCAATAAGATAAAATACTTAGGAATAAGTTTAACAAAAGAGTGAAAAACTTTTACTCTGCAAACTATAAAATGTTGTTGAAAAAAAAATTAAAAGAAGCCTAAATAAAAGAGAAGACATCCCATGTTCATGAACCGAAGGCTTAATATCCTTACAAGGGCAACACTACCTGAAGTGATCTACAGATTCAACATGATTCTTCTCAAAAGCTCAGCTGAATTCTTTTCAGGTATCGACCAACTGATCCTGAAAATCCATATAGAAATTTAAGGAATAGTCACAAAATTTGGACTAGTCACAAAAATCTTGTAGGACTCCCCCCTCTCTAATTCAAAACTTACTACACAGCTATAATGATCAAGGTAGTGTTGTACTGGCATGGGACAATCATACAGTTCAATGGAATAGAATTAAGGGGAAAAAATCCAGATTTATTGCCAATCAAGTCATGGTAAGAGTGGCCACATGATTCCATGGAGAAGGAATAAACTTTTTAAGCTTGTGGTGCTGGGACAACAGGGTATTCATGTGCAGAAGGATGGAGTTGGGCCCTACCTCACGCCACATACAGAACTATGACCTCACAAGGGTAATTCTTTGTCCTAAGTCAAAGAGTTAAAAGTATCCAAACGTTAGAAGAAAAAAACAGGTGTAAACCATCACAACCTTGGAACAGAAAATAGTTTCTTAGACATGACCTCAAAACCACAGCCACAAGAGAAAAAGGCAGATAGACTGGACCTCGTCAAGACTGAAACATTTTGTGCTTCAACGACATCATCAAGAAAGTAAAGGAAGAAGCACAAAGTGGAATAAGATGTTCGCAAATCATACATCTTATAAGGGACTTGCATACAGATTATATAAAGGATGACAACTACTCAATAATAAAAAGACAAACAATTCAATTTAAAGATGAGCAAAGGAACCATCGAAGTAGCCATTTTCCCAAGGAAGATAAACAAATGGCCATTAAGAGTATAAAAAAAGATGCCATCATCATCAGCCATAAGGGAAATGCCAATGGAAACCATTCATTAGAATAGCTATAATACAAAAAAAAAATGTAAGAGCAAGTGTTGGCAGGGACGGGGGTAAATTGTAACCCTCGTGCACAGCTGGTGGGAATGTGAAGTTGTGGGACTGTATTGGAAAACTGTTTGGTCGGTCCTCAAGATGTCAACACACAGTTTCCACATAACCCAGCTCCTCCACTCTTTGGTATATAACCAGGATAAACAAAGGCCTGAATATGAACATCCAGAACAGCTTTATTTAATAACCAAAAATAGTAGCCAACAACTGGAACCAACCCAGGAGACCTTCAGTGAGTGAATGGCTAAACAAGTCTGGACTATTGACCACATGGACTCCTACCAGCTATAGGAAGGGATGAAATATTAATACCTGCTACCACACAAATAAATTTCCATGGAATCATACTGAGTTTTTTAAAAGGCTATCTATGACAAACTTTGAGGGGTGATAAATGTGTTCAATATGTTGATTTTGGAGAGGGTTTCTGTATCTTTATATCTATAGTTCTAGCTATGACAAGACAAAGGCAGAAAATATTTGCAAAGTCATATATATGAGGAGGGTTTAATATCCAGAATATATAAAGAGCCACCACACCTTAACAACAACAAAAAAGACAATCCAAATAATGGTAAATGCCTTGAGCAGACATTTCTCAAAAGAAGATATTCCAGACATTTCTGGTGGGAATGTAAAAACGTTACAGCCACTACAGAAAACAGCTTGGTAGTTTCTCAAAGAGCTAAACTAGAGTTACCAAGCGACCCAGCAATTCTGCTCCTGGGTATATATTTAAAAGAACTGAAAACAGGGGCTAGAACAGATATTTATTTGTGGTTTTTGTAGCATTATTCACAATGGCCAAAATGGTGGGAACAAGGCAAGTATCCATCAATGGAGGAATGGATAAACAAAACGTGGTGTACTCATACAATGAAATGCCATTCGGTTATAAAAAGCTGTGAGATTCTGATACATGCTATTACATTGGTGAACCTTGAGCACACTAAGTCAGGTGAAATAAGTCAGATACAAAAGGACAGCTACTGAGGGCTCTCACTTACATGAAATGTCTGGAATAGGAAAAAATAGGAAGTCAGACAGAGTTTGCCTGGGGGCAGAAGGGGGATTTCAGTGGGTCTGGTTTCTGTTTGGGGTGATAACTGCACAACAAATTGAACGCACTTACTGTTACTGAATTGTACTTTACAACAGTTAGAGTGGGAAATTTTTACTTTTATTTTTGATACTAGGGATTGAACTCAGGGACGCGAGGCCACTGAGCCACATCCCCAGCCCTATTTTGTATTTTATTTAGGGTCTCACTGAGTTGCTTAGGGCCTGGCTTTTGCTGAGGCTGGCTTGGAAGTGGCCATTCTCCTGCCTCAGCCTCCCAAGCCACTGGGATGACAGGCGTGCGCCCCTGCACTTGGTTTAAAATGGGTAAATTTCTGTTCGATTTCCACAGCTGAAAATAATGATGTAATATATGAAAAGTATTTAAACCATATACTGTAAATGGGAAAACTGTGAATCATATCTCAATAAAGCTGATTGAAAAGCTTATCAGCTTTCACACTTGACTTATTTTCATTTGATCCTGTGTCAATGACACTTCAATAAAACAAACAAAACTGTGCATTTATGACTGATAAAAATAAAATTCTAATTTTTAAAGGAAAAAAATCAAATCCTGATACAGTCTCTTAATCACCTTCCAACAATATGACTTTATTCTTCGATATTTGTTCATTCAGATAAGAACAGAGGCTGTGCCTGCTCAGCATGTGCCAGCCACCCTGTGACTCCAAACCCTCGCCTCTAGTCAGCTTTTCTGTCCCTGTGACAATCTGACCAAAACAAGTGTAGAGGAGGAAAAGTCTATTTGGCTCCAGAGGTTCAGTCTATGGGGCCCACTCTATAGGTCTGAGTAGGAGGTGAGCAGGACGTCATGGCGAAGGATATGGGGGGGGAAGCAGCTCAGGACATGGCAAAAGGAAGCAGAGACACAGAAGGAGCTCTGCTTGCCAGGGACAAACTATAAATCCCTAAGTCACATCCCCAGTGACCTACCTCCTCCAGCCACATCCTCCTCCCTTAGTTATCACTCAGTTAATCCATACCAGTGAATGGATCCACCTATTCATTTAAGGCTCTGAGAACCCAATCATGTCACCTCTGAAAATTTCTTGCATTGTCTGGCAGGTGAGCTTTTCGGGGATACCTCATGTTATGGTTTAGATGTGAGGTGTCCCCTGAAAGCTCACCTGTGAGACAACGCAAGAAGGTTCAGAGGAGAAATGATGGGGTCGTCAGAGTCTTGACCCAGTCTGTGAATTAATCCCCCATGGACTTCTGACGTTCTCAGTGAGACACATGGTCCTTGTCTGCCCTGGGGTGGTGCAGCTGAGAGACGCCAGGTCGGAGGTCATGGAGACCAGGCAGAGGGCAAAGTGGGCCAGGGCTTGGGCCCAGGAGTTGGGGTGTGCTGGGTGGGTGAACTGGGCGGAGAGGTGAGAGCTAGTCCTGGGACTAGAGAGGGCCCAGGATGGGGACCAGGATCCCCTGGACGGTGGGTGGCTTCTCAAAGTCCTTTCCAGCACGTGCTGGGCTCTGGCTCAACGTGGTGCACACCCAAGCCACCGTTAGTCACATCCTGTCCTGTCCTGAAGGGACCTCAGCGTCCTCATCTGGAAAAGGCGAAGGGTTAAGGCTGAGGAAGGGGCTCAGGTCCACCTCCACCTGCCTTGTCCCAGGCTGGTGGCTGTGCCCTTCCTGCACAGCTGTCCCCTCATCCTGGGAAGCTGGGTAGTGCCAGGGACAAGAGGCCCCTCCTCTGTCCTCTGGGCTCCCCCCAAGCTGGGGTCTCCCCATCCCTGGGCCTCTCGTGCCTTCCCAGGTCTGTCTCCTAGGCTTGCCTGGGCCTGTGGCCCCCCAGGGCCTAGCTCTGGCCAGCCGGCTGGGCTATGAATAGCACACGGCCCTTTTCCTTTCCAAATATAAAAATGTTTGCTTTCAATCAGGGGCGTCTGGGGAAATGGAAATTATAGGATTGGAGAGTGTCCTTGGGTAAAGAAATACCTCGAATGCCGAAACCTCGCAGGGCCTCTGATTAGGGCTGGAATAATTCCTGCTGTAATATAAACAGGCCTCACTGGGCTAATGGGGGGCGGGGAGCAGGCTGGGAAATAGGGGCACATGCCACGTCTTTGTTCTCTCCCCTCCCCGTGTGCCATTGTGCAGGCCCAGCCTAGTGTCTGGAGCAGCCCAGCTCTGAGGGGGGCCCTTCAGGTCATCAGAAATCTTGGCTTCCTGGGGTGCTGGGTGACCACGGGTGGGTCATTGTCTTTGGCAGGACAGGATAGATGAGGTGTGCATCTCAAAGGCTTTGGGACTCCAGACCTTGGGCTAGGATGCTGGTGGAGCAGCAAGGAAAGGGCTAGGAAGAGAACCAGGGAAGCCTGGGAAAGTGGCACTGAGAGAAATTTCCCAAATGGTCTATCAGTCACTCAACAAACATCGGATCCTATCTCCTGGTGGCACTAGGATGTGAAGATGGTGAAAATGCTGCCTCCACCAGCAAGGGGCACAGAATTGAGTGAAGAAAGAAGCAAACATAAACCAACAGTCTTGCTGGCCATGGTGCAGGGCTGTGGTTTGGGTAGGAGGCTTTAGACCCCCTCCACTTCTCCCTAGAGAGGGGGCAGGTAGGAGGCAAGGCTATATGTTCTGCATGGTGCCGCCATCTTAAGAGTTCACTTAATCTTTTTTCTTTTGTGCAGGTGGACCTCTCGAACCCACAGCTCTTATTTGATGCCCACTTCTCAGGTGTGCAGCCACGTTGTGCACGGCATGGAGGAGGCAGGCACAGGTGAGCCCAGCTCACCAAGCCAAGAGACCAGCAAACTTTGGAGAACATTTGCAAAATTCTTAGGGTGTGTCTCTGTCCTCAATCTCGCATCTGTAAAATGGGGGCAACCAGGAAGAGGGGGGAAAAGCCATCAGAGGTGACACTGAGAACCAGGATCATAGGCTTTGTGGGCAATCAGCGGCCGCACGCCCTGGGGTACTGCGCTGGCTCTGAGAGCGGACACTTGGCTTTGCCCAACCTATGCTGGAGGCCCAGAGGACAGAGGGGCCCGTGGGGCTCGGCCAGTGTCTGTGCGGAGAAGCAGAGGAGGGGGAATAAGGTGGAGGTGGATTAAGCAGGGACTGGGAAAGTGGCCACCTCTGCTGCCCCACGTTGAGCCCAGTCAGGAGCCAGGACTCAGGGTCCTGCAGACCACGAGACCAGAGCGCGGAGAAGGAGGGGGAGAGGGGACTGGCTTCACCTGCTCCCAGCCCCTGGCAGACCAAGATTCCGCAGAGTGAGTGGGACTCCCGCGTGTCCCCTTCGGCCTCGGAGGTGAGAACCTGCTGAGCACCTGGGAAGTGGGACGGGTGTCCAGGGGCCTCAGAGCGCCGCGGGGCACGGGCGGGAGGCAGCGGCACCGGGAGCCGCGGGCTCGGTGGGGGGTGGCGGGGTGCGGGTGGGGGTGGGGCGGGGGCGGGACCCCTCCCCAGGAGGGTGGGAGCGGCCGCTGGAATGCGATGGCCGCCTCGCAGATGGCCCCCTGCCCGCCGCCGCGGCCGCCAGCGGTTCCGTATTTACACTACATTAATAATGGTTTAAACGTTCTCATAAATAGATGCTGATTAATTGGCAATCCATTTGCCGAGGCCCGGCCTGCCAGACGGTTTCCTGGAGGCCGGGTCCACATCCCGATAAACACCGGCCGCAGCCCAGCGGGCGCTAATGCACCGGCCCCGCCCGCGCGGCCATTCCTCAGGCCTGAGAGCGCCGCCCGCCGCCACCGCGGTGGCCCCAGTTCCCGCTCCCGGGACACCCTCGGGCCCCTGGGGAGGGAGGGCAGCCCGCTGGGGGGGGGGCAGCGGCTCCCTGAGCTGGGACCCGTCCGAGCCATGGGCCGAGGCGCTGCGCCCGGGGGGCCCCAGGAAGTCCTCTTGCTGGTCACCCTCCAGGGCCAGCGGTAGCAGGCCTGTGGGGACTTTGCGGACCTGGAGACCACTGGAGAGGAGGCCGGTGGGGGACAAGTCCCTCGTGCTGCGCTGCGCTGCCGCTGCCAGTAGGGGCCCTGGCCCACCTGTCCTCGGTCACCCAGAGTGCCCTCCCACGCGCCCTCCTTTCCTGCCGCCTGGCAGAGGCCCCTCTTCTCCTGTTGGGGTCCACACTCCGCCCCGCCTGCAGGACGCCGGGAGGAAAGGGACGCCTGGGTGCAGAACGCAGAGCCAGAGCGCCACCGTCACCCCGACGCCCCCTCACAAACCCCGGGGGAGGCCCGAGTGACCCCCTGCGCCCTGCCCTGCGAGACCCCTGCCTCTGGGTGCGGCGGCCACGCCCTCGGGACGGCCTCCTGCGCTCAGCGCCTCACTTACCAACCCCCGCTGTTCTGGGTCAGCTTCCCGCACCCAATCCACAGACGGGAACCCTGACTGTCACCTGCCTAGGATCACCTGGCTAGCCAGTGACAGGTCGGCACGCCCCGCGCATCTGTTGCAGGTTGAATTGTTGAAAGAATGAATGCGACACGTGATGAACGAATGAATCCATAAACCCGGGTCCAGGGAGGAAAGGGGGTGGGGGAGGGGAGGGGTCCCCCTCCCGCCCCTTCCCTGATGATGGGTTTTTAAGCTCGGGCAGACCCCGAGTGGGGAGGTCAAAGGTGGCCGCTGATGGCTGTCACTCAAGCAAAATAGGCCCGTTTTCATTTTTCACTTGGGCCCAGACCCCTCCAAACAGACAGTGATTAGGCCCTGATTGAGCCTTTCCTCCGCCTGATGACTCCCACATGTGACCCGCTCCCAAATTACATGCAAATGTTCCCGGACGAGCTGCTGAAAGCCCCCGCCCGCCCCCGGGAGGGGCCACTCCCAGCCGCCGCGCAGCACCCATCCCCCCGCAGGTGCTCGCGCAGGTCTGCGGGGCTCACCTGCGCCCCCCACCGCGCCCCGCAGCGCCGCCTGGCGGCGACGCGCCTGGTGCTCGGTTTGCTGCCCGCGAAGAGGGTGGCCAACGGGAACCCCGAGGAGGATGGGGACAGTGGTGATGGTGATGATGACAATTGCTATTGGGGTCGTAAAGCTGAAAAGCTAGGGGCACAGGCTGAAGCCAGAGGCTTCCTCTGAGGGCCACCACCCTCCTGCCTGTGTGGCCTGCCGGTGGCCTCTGCAGCCCTGCCTCGGAGTCGGGATGGAGTGGGCTCACCTTGGTGCTGAAAAGCAGAATAAACAGACACCCCAGGGTGCTTAGAACCGGAACACAGTGTCACACTGGCTGCTGACTCTGCCACCCCTGGGGCACTGTGAACGACAACCCAGAGCAGGCCTGGGGCCCCCGCAGCCGCGAATTCTCTCCTTCCCGAGCAGGGATCCTAACTACTCTTGCTGGACACCAGTCAGCGCTGTAAATATGCCTCTGGAGCCAGTCCTGCCCGTTCTCATGCCTGTCCTATGAAGTTGGTGACACCGTGATTCTCATTTTCAGAGGGCAGTGTGACCCACAGAGGTAGAGCAGCCTGTCTGCAGCCGCACAGCTGGTCAGCAATGGAGGCATCCTGGGGCTGTCCACACCTGCAGCTTGGGAGCTGAGGCCCTGGCCAGCAGATGGTCACAGGGACAGCAGGGGCCGCTGCTGTGGGGTGTTCTGGTCCTGGTCCAGGGGCCTCAGCTCATCCTGAGCTGGCTGCCATTGCATCACCCCACCTGGGCTCCAACAGGGGCCACTGCCTCACCCCACCTGGGCTCTAACAGGGGCCACTGCATCACCACCTGGGCTCCAACAGGGGCCACTGCCTCACCCCACCTGGGCTCCAACAGGGGCTACTGCATCACCACCTGGGCTCCAACAGGGGCCACTGCATCACCCCACCTGGGCTCCAACAGGGGCCACTGCCTCACCCCACCTGGGCTCCAACAGGGGCCACTGCATCACCACCTGGGCTCTAACAGGGGCCACTGCATCACCACCTGGGCTCCAACAGGGGCCACTGCATCACCCCACCTGTGCTCCAACAGGAGCCACTGCATCACCACCTGGGCTCCAACAGGGGCCACTGCATCACCACCTGGGCTCCAACAGGGGCCACTGCATCACCCCACCTGGGCTCCAACAGGGGCCACTGCATCACCACCTGGGCTCCAACAGGGGCCACTGCATCACCCCACCTGGGCTCTAACAGGGGCCACTGCCTCACCCCACCTGGGCTCCAACAGGGGCCACTGCATCACCCCACCTGTGCTCCAACAGGGGCCACTGCATCACCCCACCTGGGCTCTAACAGGGGCCACTGCATCACCCCACCTGGGCTCTAATAGGGGCCACTGCATCACCCCACCTGGGCTCCAACAGGGGCCACTGCATCACCACCTGGGCTCCAACAGGGGCCACTGCATCACCCCACCTGGGCTCTAACAGGGGCCACTGCATCACCACCTGGGCTCCAACAGGGGCCACTGCATCACCACCTGGGCTCCAACAGGGGCCACTGCATCACCCCACCTGGGCTCCAACAGGGGCCACTGCATCACCACCTGGGCTCCAACAGGGGCCACTGCATCACCCCACCTGGGCTCCAACAGGGCCACTGCATCACCACCTGGGCTCCAACAGGGGCCACTGCATCACCCCACCTGTGCTCCAACAGGAGCCACTGCATCACCACCTGGGCTCCAACAGGGGCCACTGCATCACCACCTGGGCTCCAACAGGGGCCACTGCATCACCCCACCTGGGCTCCAACAGGGGCCACTGCATCACCACCTGGGCTCCAACAGGGGCCACTGCATCACCCCACCTGGGCTCTAACAGGGGCCACTGCCTCACCCCACCTGGGCTCCAACAGGGGCCACTGCATCACCCCACCTGTGCTCCAACAGGGGCCACTGCATCACCCCACCTGGGCTCTAACAGGGGCCACTGCATCACCCCACCTGGGCTCTAATAGGGGCCACTGCATCACCCCACCTGGGCTCCAACAGGGGCCACTGCATCACCACCTGGGCTCCAACAGGGGCCACTGCATCACCCCACCTGGGCTCTAACAGGGGCCACTGCATCACCACCTGGGCTCCAACAGGGGCCACTGCATCACCACCTGGGCTCCAACAGGGGCCACTGCATCACCCCACCTGGGCTCCAACAGGGGCCACTGCATCACCACCTGGGCTCCAACAGGGGCCACTGCATCACCCCACCTGGGCTCCAACAGGGCCACTGCATCACCACCTGGGCTCCAACAGGGGCCACTGCATCACCCCACCTGGGCTCTAACAGGGGCCACTGCATCACCACCTGGGCTCCAACAGGGGCCACTGCATCACCACCTGGGCTCCAACAGGGGCCACTGCATCACCCCACCTGGGCTCCAACAGGGGCTACTGCATCACCACCTGGGCTCCAACAGGGGCCACTGCATCACCACCTGGGCTCCAACAGGGGCCACTGCATCACCCCACCTGGGCTCCAACAGGGGCTACTGCATCACCACCTGGGCTCCAACAGGGGCCACTGCATCACCACCTGGGCTCCAACAGGGGCCACTGCCTCACCCCACCTGGGCTCTAACAGGGGCCACTGCCTCACCCCACCTGGGCTCCAACAGGGGCCACTGCATCACCACCTGGGCTCCAACAGGGGCCACTGCATCATCACCTGGGCTCTAACAGGGCGGGGCACCCTCTGCGGCAGGCTGGGGCTGCAGCCAGCCAGGCCCAGATTTCAGATTTCATCCTCCTCTGGTGGGGAATGGGGGGCTCAGTGTTGGCCCTGGCAGAGCACTAGGCCCTGAGCTGGAGGAAGGGAAGGGGTCCCAGTTCCAAGGACTCTCCTCCCTGAGGGCCCCCACAGGATCTCAGCTCTCTTCCTTCCACTCATTCCTTCATTTGTTCACTTAGCTAGGCCTTCTCTGACCAACGCCCCCCCTGCTCCCCACCCTGGGCAGTTTCCCATATTCCCAGGTCCTTTCTCTCAAGATCAGTCAGTGCTTTGTTTGCTTGGTTCTTTTGTGGGTCCCCGTTGGAACACCAGCTGCACCAAGGCAGGATCAGTCCCTCTGGAGAGGGGGAGGGTGTGGAGAAGGAGGGAAGGGGAGAGAGAGGGAAGAATGGGGTACACACATCTTGAAGTGTCAGTTCCCGTGCACAGAAGCCAGCTCCCGAGGGCTCCCAGTTTGGGGGCTGGGAGAGGTGAGCATCAGCAGTCACAGGCATATCACAGACTGCCCAGGTGGGGGGACAGCAGTGCTGTCCACCCATGGACCCAGGAAGAGGTACAGTCCTCCGAAGGAGATGGTCAGGGTGTGAGGGGCATCCTGGAGGCCAGGGGCTTTTCAGAGTGAGGTCAGGCTGTGGACAGTGATAAGGGGTCAGAAGGACAGAGGTGGGAAGCGGGGTTTATGCTCTGGATTGCAGAAGGGGGGAGTGAGGTCGGGTAGAGAGGAAGGCAGGTCTTGGAGAAGGAAGGAGCAGGTGGGGAGTCGGGATGGAAAGGGGCCTTTAGCTTTGTCCATGTGAAGCAGCCAGGAGCCCCTTCCAGGACAGGCCGAGGGGGCAGAAAAGAGGCAGTGGGGACGTGAGCACAGCCAGGCTGTTGTGGGCTGTTGGGCAGGTTGTGCACTGCACACAGGGGCTCCAAGGAGTCCAGACAGCTTCTGCCGGGCATACTCAGGGCTCCAGAGGGTGGCTGAACCCCAGCCAACAGGGGCATCTAAGTCCCACAAAGGGTTGTCTGTTCACGCACCTAAAGGCGAGAAGGACCAGAACCTGTGCAAGTCAGGCCAGAGACAAAGACCCTGGAGGTGGCTTGCCCGGGTCGCACGGCTGGCAGGGGCACAGGTGGAAATTGCCCCCCCTTCCAGGCTCTGCTGTCCCTCCCTGCCCAGCCCCGAGCAGTGGCCCCCGCGACTCCTGGGCAGGAAGCTGGCGCAGCCCCTCCCTCGCAGCAGGTGGGTGGCCCCTCATCAGCCTGATGTGGAAAGTGAAATAACTTCTTCCAATTACCCTCGAATCTGGAAACTTTTTGTGCCTCCGACATTTCCTCCAGCCCAGGAGTTAATCAGCCCCTGGGCCGTCCCCCCACTGGGGCCGGGGCGTGGGGGCACCAGGGGCAGTGGTGCCCTAGAAAATTATTTCTCATCACCAATTATTGCCCATTAGAGCTAATGGTGGCGCTTAATCGCCGCACACTTATCTGGGGTGTTTTAAGCCACTGGAACCCCCTCCCCCGCCCCTCCCCCACCCCGCTCTCTGGAGCCCAGCTCAAGGCATGGCCAGAAATATATTTTCTTAAACCAAATCACACATCTGATACCGTTTTGTTTGAAAAATGAGCTGGCCTCCCCTTTCTCCTGTCTGCTGCTCACACAGCCGGTGAAGTGTGGGGCAGCATTCCCAAGCCTGGGGAGGTGCAGCCCCCTCCCCAACGACTCTGCGACGGGGAGGAGCCCGAGCCCCGCTGCAGATGAGGAAACTGAGGCCGGGGAGGCTGGTGGAAGGAGCAGAGCAAAGGGGCTGCCGAGGCCCCCTCTCCCTGCTTCAGCCCAGGCAGGAGATGGGTCAGGAGGGGTGGCCCCGGGGTTTCGGACCCTTGGAATTCGGGAAAGACCAATCAGGTGGAAGGGTCTCAGACAAGAACATTCTAGAAACATGGTTCCCGGGTCTGGCTGCAAAGTGGGGAAGCTCCAGTGTTTCTCTCTGGAAGAGCAGAGCTCAGCTCCTGCAGCTCAACAGGAAGCATCAGGTCAAACCTCTGAGAAGCTCACTGCTTGACCTCGGAGCCTCTCGAGACTCAGCTTCCTAATCTGCAAAGTGGGGCTCTGTTACCTCCTCAGCCGCTCCCTGCAGCTGGCCGACTGCACGTCAGGGCCCGAGTAGTCCCTCGCTCAAACCTGAGGACCTCAGGCACAGCTTCAGGGGCCCTAGAGAGGCACGCTCACTCCCAAAGGGACCTCAGAGGTCCCCTTCCCTCTGGGCACAGAGCAAAGGACAAGAAAGGCCACCCTGCCCCCAGGGAGCTTAGGGATGGCTGGGAGATGGAGGACTCACGGGTGACTGGTCAGGCAGGTCATTCCAGGGGGTCCTATGAAGATCCTGACAGGGTGACATGCTAGAGGACAGCGTGGCATGTGGTGCGAGGTCTGGGAAGCACGCGGTCACCCTGTGCTGCTGTTTGCAGCTCTGGGGGAGCCTCTCACCGTCAGCGGATTCAATGCAAGGGGGAAAAGAAGTTACCACGGAGAAACCAGGGGCGTCTCAGCAGAAGGACAAAATCAGCTGCCACCTTGGGAGTGCAGGTCGGCACCGTGGGCAGTGCCCGTCCCTTGTCCTTCGGCCCTGCTGGGAAGATGCAAGCCAAACAGGAGGAATCCCAGACAGACCCATGAGGAACGTGCTGCCCAAAGACGGCAGTTTCCAAAAATATCGAGGCACTCACAGGCAGAGGCAGAGTGTGGAGAGCACTTTAGACCAAGGCCTGGAGAGACCTAGGAACCGAACCCAGCACCTGACCCTGCCACGAGAGGACACGCTCTGGGGACACTAGAAGGTCAGTGGACAAGACTGACAGGGCTGGCAGGCCGAAGGGTCGCCTTCCTGATGAATTCTGTGAAGTTGAGGACTGAGCGGTGGTTTCATTGTTGGGAAATATGCACTGCACTGAGGCATTCAGGGGTAAAGCGCCGTGATGGCCGCAGGTTACCCTCAAATTGTGTGCGTGTGTGTGTGTGTGTGTGTGTGTGTGTGTGTGAGAGAGAGAGAGAGAGAGAGAGAGAGACTGTGTGCATGAACCAGAGCAGATAATAAAGTGAATAATAAAAAGTAGGTGAGGAGGATGCAGATGGTCTTTGCCCCCTATTCTCATCTCTACGATTCTTCTATAAATTTAAAATTATTTCCAGATAAAATATAAAACAACAACAACAAAAAAATAAGCTGTGATGTGAGTAGGGGGTGGCTGAGGTGAGAGCGGTCAGGGATGGATGGTCAGGTAAGGGGCCTGAAGCATGAGAATAAATGAGTCACTGAGTGCCCAGAGAACAGAAAAGGCTCAGGGCGGAGAGAGGCAGGGTGTGCTCAGGCCGGGGCTGCTGCGAGGTTTGGTACAAACGTCCTCAAAGGCCTGTGTGTGGAGGGCTTGGTCATCAGCCTGTGGCACTGTTGGGAGGTGACGGAGCCTTTGGGGGCGGGGCCTAGTGGGAGGAAGTGAGGTCGTGGGGAGGTAGCTTTCGAGGGGATATCGAGACCCTGTCACTTCCTCTCTCTCTTGGCTTCCCGGCTGCCATGGACAGCCCTCCTCTGTCGCTCCTTCCCACCCTGCTCTGCTCTGCCACCACAGGCCCCAAACAACAGGCCAAGTGACCATGGACTGAAACCTTCAAAACTGAGCCGACGTTAAGCCAGTTGCCCCAGGCGTCTGTGACGGCAATGGAAAGCTGACGAGACCCGTGATTCCGTGGAGGGGGCTGGGGAGGCAGTGAGGCTGAGGATGTTGGCAGGGACCAGGCAAGTCCTGGTGGGGGACCTGGAGCTTAGTGCAACAGATAAAATAGTCCAGAGATGCCATTGCCTGAAGAAAAAACTATTCATTCCTTCCTCCAGCCCTTCAACAAACAGGTTGCGAGCCCCCCCACCCCCCCACCCCTGTCTCTGGTGCAAACAGCCCCAGGGGGTGGGGAGCACATTCTGCTTTGAAGACAGGCCTGGCCTTGCCCTGACCATGGTTTCCGGGTCCACCAGTGAGCGTGGGCTGGGTTCTGCTTCAATGACCAGGAAGCCCTGTGCCTCACGCCACAACAGGCCAAGGTACATGGCTGTTGATCACACTGTGTGCCCCAAGGGGAGGGGGGCTTGTCAATCACCCAGGGACCTCAGCTGGTGCCGGGGCAAGAAGACAGGGCCGCCAGGCGGGAGCCACACACGCCTGCTGCCCACGGTTCATCTGTTAGGCGAGCCACGTGGCCACACCTCAGCTCCAAGGGAAGGGGACAGATCTGTGGGAAGAGCAGAGAGGGGCACCCAGGAGCAGCTGTGAAGACGCAGAGGAGCGCTCGGTTTCTTGGCTGCCCACCCAATGCTCAGCTGAGAATGCTCGACGGAGGCCGGAATGTTCCAGACTAGCAAGGGTTTCTGGCCCCAAGGGGAGCAGAACGAGCTCAGTGAGGAGCTTTGCTGCAGCCTTCAATCCTGGGGGCTGAGCTGTCAGACCCCAAGAAGAGCCTCAGCACTGAGCAGGAGACCCACCTGCTGACCCCAGGTCTCTAAGGGCTGCTGCTGGGGTCTGGGGAGGCGCTGGAGCCCCAGGGCCTCAAGACCAGAGCTGGGACCCCAGGAGGGTAGGGCAAGGCAGAGACCAGGAAGCAAGGCCAGGGGGAGCTGCCTGACAGGGGTGAGCTCTCCGTCACTAGCCAGGCCTTGGGGAGGGGGTTCCCCAACAGGAGCCCTCCCCAGTGAGCCCTGAGGCACGTTGCAGAATGAGCGGGCAGACCACGGCTCAAACTGTCCCCTGGCTGAGGGACACTGTCTCATAGCCTTCCAGTCCTGCTCTCTGCGTGACCTTGGGTGGGTCACCAGACCTCGGTGCAGCCGGGCACAGCACTGTCAGAGAGGCCGTGTGGCGTGTGGCCAGCATCGAGAGGTCCCTCCACTGTCCTCGGCGAGCTCAGGTGCATTCAGTGTCTTCTCTGCCGCCTTCGCCCTGGGCGCGGCCACCCACAGCAAGGAGCTGAGGTCAGACCAGAAGCGGCCGAGGGTGGGCCTGTTTGTTCCGGGGGTCCCCGAGGGATCCAAAACCACTGCCATCCTGGATCGGGCTCCTGAGGGACCTGCCTGGCCACAGTCCCCACCACCCTCTGTTACCCCCCAGTGGAGGCCTGTGCCCCGTTGGGCTCATGTCCTGCCTGTGGCCAGGAGACAGACCCGACAGGACTGTGGCTTCAGCCACGGGGAAGATTCTCAGCAGAACAGGAAACTCCAGGCTGCTACTGAGCTGGCTCCCTGTGGCCTTGGCAGGGCCCGGCCTCTCAGCCAGGCCCTTCTGTGTCCAGCCAGAGCTTTCCCCTGCAGCCCCTGTCCCCCTCCAGCTCCTGAGCTGTGGCACCCGCGGTGGAGACCATCCATCCCCAGGCCTGTCAGTGGTCCAGCTCAGCCCGGCGCCACCGGAAGGGGCCCACGCCAGTGTCAAGGAGGGCCACTCTGAAAGCCGCTGGGGCGCGGCCCCGGGGCAAGATGGATGGGCATCGCGGGCCACTTGAAGGCTGTGTTTATGGGACACCCAGACAGCTGGTCAATCCCCCGGGGACATCACTCACCTGCTACCAGGGCTTCCTGACAGGCCCCAGATTGTGCAGCCGCCCTGATTCCAAAAGCACTTAGGGGCTCAGCCCGGCCGGCCAGAGGGGCCTGTCCCCGCCATCGGGGGCTGACAGATGAGGCCCCTGAGCCCCACGGGAGGGCTCGTGGCCGCCAGAACCACGGAGGTCACCAGCCAGCTGGAGGCGGGCTTGGACGGGGGCTGCTTCCTGCAAGGCCCCTGGGGCTTGGTGGCTGCTGTGGTCACCTGGATTCCAGCTCACTGGGGACAAGCCGTGGTTTGGCTTCATCCTGTTCTGAGTGTGTCCGACTCAGGGCGCCAGAGAGGAACTGACCCTCCCTCCCTCCCTCCTTCCAAAGATGAAGCCGCGGATCTGAGAAGCAGAGTGTGAAAAATCCTGCCCTCAAACCACCCAAAGCCGTCGGTCGACGGGGGTTTCTGTGGGAGAAAGGAGAAGTCTGGGGACACCCCTCTTCGCGGCAGAGCTGGGCAGCTGGCTGCAACGTTGGGGAAGGAGCCTAAGGAGAGAGCCTGATCCAGCTCTGGGTTCCCCCACTCCCAGGCAGGGCCCCGGGAGGAGGGCACCAGATGATGGGCACAACACGGGCTCCTTTTGGTGAGACCACTTCCCAAACCGAGGAGCCTCGTTAGTAATAAAGACAACATAAACCAGACATCGCAACTGGTTCTCATAAAGCACCATTTCAGGGTAGTCAGCTCGAAACAGCAGTTGTTCCAAAGAACAACCCACTCTACGCAAAAATGAACTCCAAACGGATCAAAGACAGAAGTGCAGGAGACAGACTGCAAGGCTTTTTAGAAAAAATCATCGGAGGAGATCTCTGTGGCCTTGGATTTGACAATAGATTCCTGGACGTGACACCAAGAGCAGAGCAAGGAAAGGAAACGAGATAAATTGTGCTTCATCAAAATGAAGAACTTTTGGACTTCAAAGGACACCATCAAGAACGTCAAGACACAACCCACCAAGGGGGAGAGAACTTCTGCCAACAGACAACCCAATTTCAAATTGGGCAAGGGATCCAAACAGACATCTCTCCAAAGAAGCAATGCGAATGCCAACCAGCACGTGGAAAGAGGGCACAGTATCTGCTCTCAGGGAAACACAGGGCAGATCCTCAGAGAGACACCACTCACACCCCCTCAAGTGGCTAAAATCAAAGGGACCGAAAATAACAAGTGTTGGCGAGGACGTTGCTGGTGGGAATGTGAGATGGAGCAGCCTCTGTGGAAAACGGTTTGGTGGTTTCTCAAAGCGTTAACCACAAGCTGGGCACAGGGGTGTAGGCCTGTCATCCCAGCAGCGCCGGAGGCTGAGGCAGGAGGATCATGAGTTCAAAGCCAGCCTCAGCAACTTAGGGAGGCCCTGAGTGACTCATCGAGACCCTGTCTCTAAATAAAATATAAAAGGGGCTGTGGATGTGGCTCAGTGGGTAAGCACCCCTGGGTTCAATCCCCGGTACCAAAAAAAAAAGCTAACTACAGAATTACCCCATGGCCCAGCCAAGCACTCAAGAGACAGAAGACACCCACACAAAAACCTGTACGGGATTGTTCACAGCAGCATCCCAGAGCCAAGAGGGGAAAAAAACCTGTGTCCACCAAGGGATGAACCTATACAGAAAAAAAATGAAAACCATGGAGCTTTATACAGCCATAAAAAGGCACAAAGCACGCTATTGTGCTACAAGCTAAACGAAGGCAACCAGATGCACCAGACAAACGTGTTATGATTCATTTACACGAAGTGTCCCAAATAGGCATATCCATGGGGTCAGAAATCACGCTGGCTGCCAGGGGCTTTGCTGTGTTAGGGGACAGACAGAGGAGGATGGCGGGAACATGGGGTTGAGAGGATAATTCTATAAAGTGGGCCCTCCGTGCTGACCCCACGGGCTTTCTTTTCCAAAAAGCCACTTGCCTGCAGCTGTGCCTGGCCTCAGTGGACAGGATACGTCACATTCCCTAGCAGACGACCTGTTAACTGCAGGAGAAAGGCAGGCCCAAGTCAGTGTCCACGGGAGGAACCCAGGAGGTTCTGTGAGCAGATCCTGCAACTCCGGGAGACGAGGATAATTCCTCCGAACCATAACAATCTGTAAGAATGTATGGGAAGAGTCCAATCAGAACTGGTCAGCGTGGGCCAGGTGACCGAGGGCTGCCCTGTGAGTGAGGACTTGGAAGACTGATGTCACCCTGCTGTCAGTCAAACGTCAAGATGGGACTCTGGAAAGTTCTCTGGGATCTGCAAGAAAAGTGGAGTGCAGGAGGGGCACGCTGAGCTTTTCCGTGAGAGGACCTACTGTCCCTGGAGAGTGTCCCCTTTTCCTATCCCTGCAGGAGACTCGTGCCTGGTCCTCTGGGTGACTTGTCTGAAACCTTTCTGACCTGGTGGCAGGAATCTGGGTTTGAGGGGGGCCGTGGTGCTGCCTCGGTTTCTCAGAAGGCCCAGCCCCGTCGCAGCTGGAGAGGGCATGAATGCTGTGACTGAGTCGGCTCAGGGCTGCCTTCTAGAGTCTCGAGAACGCTTACGTCCGTGTGCACATGAGCAGCTCTCGGAGCTGGCGCGGGGCAGGGTCTCAAAGCTGTTTTTGCTCTCGTCTTTGCTTTCTTTGTTCTGGCCCCAAGTAGCCATCAGGCCGTGGGGGCTGCTAGGTTTGGTGGGGGAGCAGGGATTCCTGCAGGGTTTATCTCCCAAACTCCTGTAAAACCCTGCAATCTTGGGGAATAATTAATGACTACTTGGATTTTTTTTTTAAACAGAGACCAGCCCACTTGTGGTTAACAAATAAAGGGGAAAAATTCTCCACCCGAACCTCAGATGATAAGTGGGTTTAGCAGGCTTCACCATTTGCAATTGAGACATTAAAAACCTTGGAACCAGCCCCTCAAGTGCTCAGACCCTTTGGCAAAGTAATCCCCATCTTGTGAGTATCTTGGCTACAGAAATTACTTAAAAAGCTGTGTGCGTGCTGGTGCCCGTACCTGCTTCAGATCATCCGGTGGTACCTTAGGGTGGAGGGTCAGCGGACACTCCCGCTGTCACACACAGGAACCGGGAAGGGGTGTGGGAGGCAGTGACCGGCCCAGAAGCATCTGGTGCGTGCGTGGGCCACCGGGAATGGGCTGTGGCCTCGTGACCCTTTCTGACCCTGTCTCATGTCTGTATCAGACAAGCCCCTGAGAAATCAGAGGAAGCTCAAGTCCAGGGCACAGCGAGGTCCACACCGCCCCCAGACAAGGCAGGGAGTCTCTGGGGTGGCAGAGGCTCTCCACTGACTTGCGGACATTTTGAAACTGCCGAGCAGGAAATCTTCTCAGCCGAATGCCAAGTGCCCACCACGGAGGACCCCCGGGACGGACATTCGGTCCCTTAATGGCTACCTGTGAGTGCAGGCCAGCAGGGGCCAGGAGAATCGTGAGCCTCAGCTTCCGGGGAGAGGGACAACAGACACGTCTTCGTGTGTTTAGGAAAAAGGGCACGACAGTTTCCCGCCGCCTCCTCCAGTCACGTCCTTGCTCACAGATTTGTTTCCTTCTTCTCAAATGAGTTTGCTTCAAAGGAGATTTTCGGCCACCACCGTCAGCCACCACCGTCAGGCCCAGTAGGACTTGCGGTGCCCTGAGCCCAACAGAAACAGGAAGCCACAAAAACCCAATGGGGACACGCACTTCTGGCCACACTGGGTGCCCCCCACAGCTGGGAGCCTGGGAGGTGGCTGGTGGCTCCTGGAGATGTGCGGGGGACTGGGAAGGGGAGCCACCCGAGCCCAGGCCACGCGCTGTTGGACGTCCCGCCTGGGTGCCCTGAGCCGAGAGGCAGGAGGCTTCCCCTTTGGAAGTGCTGACACCAGGGAGATCCGGAGGAGGGAGGGGACCCACCAGGCTGGGACCCACTGGGACAGGGCGAGGGCATGTGCCTGTGCCCCAGGGTCTCCTCAGGACTGCAGAGCGCACTGGGAGCCAGTGTCTTGTGGGTGTGACAGCCTGGACCCCGGCTCTTCTCCCCTCCCCGGGAGAGTCCCCGGTGCTGGGTGCCGGGTGGGGCTGCTGAGTTCTCCCCTCTCCTTTGTCCCATGGGGGTGGCGAAGGAGATCCACCCTCATGTCCCTGGGAGTCAAAAGCCTTTCCTGAAAGCCCCTAGCCCCTGCCACGGCCAGCCTTGGGTCCATTGCGGAGGCAGGTGGTTTGTACTGGGGGCTGCTGGGCTTGTAAACAGAGGGCTAAGCCGTGAGCAGGGGGGCGGGGGGCGGGGCCTGCACCCTGTGCACCTGAGCCCCGGGCCTCCGTCCAGCACAGGCCAGGACCTGCCTGTGCTCTCCCCACATTGGTCCTCAGTGCAGCGAGCAGGGCCAGGGCCACCCCAGGGATGGGGGAGGTTGTGCACACGGGGACAGACCCAGAGCTCTGCTCCGGCCAGCGCTGGGGCTGGAGGCCCCGAGCCTCCCCACACCTCTCCTGGCACCTGCGGAGGCCCTGCCCAGACTCTGCACCAAGCGGGTGCTGCTGGGCGCCTTCAGCCAGCTGGGCTTCCTGTGGCAGTTTCCCTGCGCCCTGCCCCCAGGGTCGCTCAGCAGCCCCCCTCCCACCCGCCTCCTGACGGTCTGTTTACACGGCTGTCTTCCGCACCAGACGGAGCGGTTCTTAGGGATTCTGATGACCTCCAGCTCCCCGTCAGCGCTAATCAGTGTTTCTGGAATGAATGGATAAAGAATGAATGAATTCCTGAACATCTACCCTGGACGCCCCCCACCTCCATGCTGTGAGTGCAGGAGGGAACGTTCCTCAGGGGGTCAGAGGGGAGGGGTCCATGCTGCTGGAGCCCCTGGGTGGAATGTCGGGGTGAGGTTGGGTCCTCAGAAAGGGGCTGTGACAGAGACCCAGGGAAGAAGCTACTTGGATGGACCACTGGGAAGAGTGCTCCAGGGAACAGCAGGTGCAAAGGCCCTGGGGCAAGAAGCCTAGGAGCTACAAGGAATGGTGAGAAACCAAGGCAGCCGGAGCCCAGTTGGGGGGGGGGAAAGGAGGGGAAGGAGGAAATAGAAAAGCTTAATTCCTGCCCTGGAGAAGCTGCTGGCTAGTGGCTGGATCCCCTTCCATGCTATAGGAAACATGGAGTTGCCAGCCCTGCGTAGGAGCCGTGGGAATGAGATGACGCTTAATTAATTCCAGTCCATCGGATCCGGGGTTGTTCCCCAACCTCAATTCCATGTGTCAAAATCAACACCTGGAGGGTTCGCCTGTCCCCCCAGGGCCTGGGCATCCTCCTGGCCCTCCCTGGTCCGTCTCCAGCCTCTGGCCAGCCTGCCCATCACGCCTGAGGGAGCTTCTGTCAAACCAGGGCTGTGCCCCTCAGAGGGGCCAGCGGGGGCTCCCTGCTGCCCTCAGTGCATCTCCCCAAGGATGTGGTCCTCAGCACACAGTCCCAAGAGGCTGTGGCAGCAAGGCATCAGGGACATTGGCTAAGGGCTTGGAGGTCCAAGTTGTGCATTGCAGGTTCTGAGAGGTTCTGGTCAATGAAATGTGGATAAAACTCCTGGGAAGGAGATATTTGGGAGAGATTTATCCTCCCTGAGGTAATGAGAGAGGATGTTCCGGGTGCCATCCCTAACTCCAGATCACACACTCCACATCCCTGCTTTTGGTTGTGGTTCTGTGTGCCTATGATGTCTGGAGCTATGGCAGCTACTTTGCACTTGTGAGGGAAAAGCCTAGAAGCACTGCAGAGACACTGTTGGTTCAGAACCCTAAAAGGAAGGCAGCTCTGAGAGCCAGGAGCCTGGGCTTGGTTTGCTCACGTGTGCATGTCTGCTCCTTGGGTCAGGACTGGACACAGAACAGGTGACCCGGTTACTGTCCAGTAAATGAGCTCGCGCTCAGCCTGCCGCAGGTCAACAGACAGTACCCAGCCGCTGCCACCCCTTCCTGGTGGACGAGCAGGGGGTGGGGGCTGGCTCTCCCCGAGGCTGCCAGCTGGTGAGTGGGTCAGGGGAGGAAGGAAGGGGAGGCCGTGGACCCCTGGATGCCCATCTGTCCAGCCAGCACCAGCACCCAGTTCCCCTCCAGGACATCCATTACCATAAAGTGTCACAAATGCCACTGAAAGAGACACAAAAGGAAATCTGCACCTGGTCTAGGACCTGGGGGGTGGGGACGCAGGGCCGCGTGAAGTCGGGCTGCAGCTGTGTTCCTGCCACACCTCGGGGGCAGGCGGGAACAGCCTGTGACCAGCCCGCATCCCCGTGAGCCCCACAGCTCTGGGCCACTCGGCCACCTGGGCCCAGGCCGGCAGCTCTGCAGGGCAGGTGTGACTGCCCACCTCCCACGGCTCTGCCTTCCTGGAGACGTAAGGGCACGGGGGGCCCTGGTCTCAGCCAGGAGGAGTGGGCCCAGTCCCCCCCTCCACTGCCTATTTGCAGTGGCCCTGCCCAGGGTGGCTGGCTCCCAACCCCTCACTCCCAGGGGACAGGACCTGACGTGGGGCCCCCGGGGCGGGGGCAGGGCCCTGGTGTCAGGCTGTGCGACCTGCAGCCTGGGTGGGCACAGCCTGGGCAGCAGTCCCTGCCCTGCAAGCCGCGCCTCCCCACGTGCACCCGGCCCACCCGCGGGCTCCGATGACATCGGTGATGGATGGAGGTGGCCGCAGACGTCCCTCCCTCCGCAGATAAACGGCCAGGCCGCGGCGGGCAGAGGCCCTCCAGGCGGGGATGGGGGCCCTGTGTAGAATAAAGGTGAACGGGTGTCACCCACATCTCCATGCTCTTCCCGGGCCCCAGCTGCCTCGTGGCCGGAGGGAAGGACCAGGCTCTAGGAGGACTGAGGAGGCAGCTGCCCGGGGCCAGCTTTCCCGCCCGAGAGGCACGCACCCCCAGCGGGGAGGCCTGGGCACGAGGTCGGGTCCCTTCCCGCCCCAGCCAGCCCCGTGGCCTCCTTGGTGCCTGGCAGGGTGTTCTGAGCCCTTGGCAAGTGACGGGCAGGCCCAGCGTGCCCACTGGGTGCCCTGGTGGGTCCCAGCCTCTGGGTGTCCCTGAGGAACACCCGGCTGGCACAACTTCGGCTCAGAGGCCCTGCCCTCCTCCTGAGGCCCCTCCCCAGGACTGGCACTGGGTCACTAACATGTCACCGTCCTCCCTTTCATCCCTCTCCTGAGTCTCCCGCTGTGGGCGGCTCTCCCCCTGCCCACAGTGTGTCCTGTCCACAGGACGCTGGAGGCCTGGCTCCTACAGGGAGAGCCCCAGGCCCCCAGGGAGGCTGGGGCCTCCACATGGCCATAGGTGAGGCCCGAGGCCTGGACAGGTCTGCTCAGGATGGCGAAGGGGTGAGGGTGGGCGCCTGCCCCTGTGCCTGCTGCTCTGAGTCTGGGAGTCTTTGCCAACCCCCCTGCCAGCCCCCCTGACCCCCACCGAGACACCAGATGCCTAACTTAGCAAGCCAAGCAGCCCTCCTGGACGAGGGAGCTGGAGGCCGTCCAGCGTCCAGCACTTGATCACTAGCCCTGGCTCGCCCGCCCTGCCCACTCACCGGGAGCCAGGCGAGGGTCCACGGGAGCCCAGAGTTGTCCAGAAGAGCGGGTGCAGAGGTCTTGGTGCTGAGCCGCCCAGGAACGGAAGAAGCGGCATGTTCTGCTTTTTGGTGCCAACCCAGGCCTGATGCCAGCGCCTCCCACTGAGCCAGAATCAGCACGAGGACCTCCACCTCCTCCCCAGGAGCCTGGGCTTCAGCCCTGGCATCTCCAAGGAAGTGGGGACAATGGTGCCCTCAGGAGGCAACTGCAGAACTGGGGGGCTCAGGGCTGGGGCGGGGGCTCAGGGGTAGAGCGCTTGCCTTGCACGTGCGAGGCCCTGGGTTCGATCCCCAGCACCACATAAAAAAACGAAATAAACAAAATCAAAGTATTGTGTCCATTTACAACTAAAAAGAAAGATTAAAAAGAACTGGGGGACTCTCCAGTCCAGTGTGGCCTTCTCCCTTCCATGTCCCCAAGGACACTCCTCCTGCCTGAGCCTGGCTGTTGCTGAGAGGAGTTAAGACCCTCCCAGGGCTGCTGCTGGAACCTGCTATACCTGCAGCAGGCCCCTCTGGCTTCTCGGGCCCCAGGAGCCTCTGTTCCCTCTGTCCCTAAGCAGGGGGAGGTGAGCTTACCGGCAGCAGGACCTGAAGCCGTCACCACAGCCCTTTCTTGCGAAGTCCTCAATGCTGAGACCATCTGCTCTTTGGTGACAAGTGGCAGCAGCTTGGTGTTAGGGCTGCGGGTGGGCAGCCCTGGGCTTCGGCTCCCTGACATATAGAAGTTAGAGGTCCACGAAGTCCCATGACCTGGCTCCTGGCCTGGGGCCTCACAGCCTTCAAGAAAGGTCAGCACATGGGGCACCCTGCCTTACGGGGGCTCAGCCAAGTAACACCAAGACAGGACAGCCCCTCCCACTCCCTGGACACCAGGTGGGGCAGGTACCTCTCACCTAGGTGGGGTACAGCGGGCATGTCACCTAGGTGGGGTACAGCGGGCATGTCACCTAGGTGGGGTACAGCAGGTGTCTGTCACCTAGGTGGGGTACAGTGGGCATGTCACCTAGGTGGGGTACAGCGGGCATGTCACCTAGGTGGGGTACAGCAGGTGTCTGTCACCTAGGTGGGGTACAGCGAGCATCTGTCACCTAGGTGGGGTACAACGGGCATCTGTCACCTAGGTGGGGTACAGGGGGCATGTCACCTAGGTGGGGTACAGCAGGTGTCTGTCACCTAGGTGGGGTACAGCGGGCATGTCACCTAGGTGGGGTACAGCGGGCATCTCACCTAGGTGGGGTACAGCGGGCATGTCACCTAGGTGGGGTACAGCAGGTGCCTGTCACCTAGGTGGGGTACAGCGGGCATGTCACCTAGGTGGGGTACAGCGGGCATCTCACCTAGGTGGGGTACAGCGGGCATGTCACCTAGGTGGGGTACAGCGGGCATCTGTCACCTAGGTGGGGTACAGCGGGCATCTGTCACCTAGGTGGGGTACAGTGGGCATCTGTCACCTAGGTGGGGTACAGGGGGCATGTCACCTAGGTGGGGTACAGCAGGTGCCTGTCACCTAGGTGGGGTACAGCGGGCATGTCACCTAGGTGGGGTACAGCGGGCATCTCACCTAGGTGGGGTACAGCGGGCATGTCACCTAGGTGGGGTACAGCAGGTGCCTGTCACCTAGGTGGGGTACAGGGGGCATTTGTCACCTAGGTGGGGTACAGCGGGCATGTCACCTAGGTGGGGTACAGCGGGCATGTCACCTAGGTGGGGTACAGCAGGTGCCTGTCACCTAGGTGGGGTACAGCGGGCATGTCACCTAGGTGGGGTACAGCGGGCATCTCACCTAGGTGGGGTACAGCGGGCATGTCACCTAGGTGGGGTACAGCAGGTGCCTGTCACCTAGGTGGGGTACAGGGGGCATTTGTCACCTAGGTGGGGTACAGCGGGCATGTCACCTAGGTGGGGTACAGCGGGCATGTCACCTAGGTGGGGTACAGCAGGTGCCTGTCACCTAGGTGGGGTACAGGGGGCATGTCACCTAGGTGGGGTACAGTGGGCATCTGTCACCTAGGTGGGGTACAGCGGGCATCTGTCACCTAGGTGGGGTACAGCGGGCATCTGTCACCTAGGTGGGGTACAGTGGGCATCTGTCACCTAGGTGGCATCTCTCACCTAGACACCTGCAGAGCAGGTAAGCCTCACCTGGCGTCCCTCTGAGTCCGGCCACCCTTGTGGCTGCTCTCTGCGCCCTGGTTTCTGAGTGCCTGAGACGGGGATCCCCTGGACACAGTCCTGTGCTGGCCAGCAGGGCTTGGCGTGCTTTGGGGACGCTCTCAGCAGCAGACACCGCCCTCCCCGCCTGGCCACAGGTCAGGTTTCCATCTGCCGTCATTAGGCAGATGTCAAACTCGGAGGCGCAGCAGTAATTTGGACAATTACAGCTGCTATTATTGCTTCCTCTCCTTAAACGGGGCCAAATTACTCACTTAAACACAAACCGCCACGGGCGGGCGGAAGGGACAGGGTGGGGGAGGGGCGGGCACGTGGGAGGGAGGAGGCCCAGCAGGGGAGAGCTCCCAAGGCCACCAGCCCATGTGCTGGTGACTGTCCTGCAGGCTTGGTGTGACATCAGGATGTCACGCTGCCCTGGGAAGAGGCAGTTCCTGGGCAGCGAGGTGTCCTGCGGTCACTGTCAGGAGCAGATCTGTTTGAGCCCAGAGCCCAGAGGGCCACTGCCACCTTGGAATGGTCTAGATGGCTGGGTCAAGCCTCTGCCGGGAGCAGGCGTGGCGTCTGGGCTGGGAGACTGCAGACTTGTCACCCAGGAAGAGCTGGTCTGAGGGGAAGATTCATCTGTTAGCAGCGAGAGCAGCCAAAGTGGTCCGTCTGCTGATGTGGGCAGGCAGCCCTGGGCACCTGGATCCCCCGCTGAGTGAGAAATGCAGGCAGGAAAGGTGAGTCCCTCCTCAGAGCTAACCACAGCCCCACACAGCAGTTGGATGACAGTGGCTCTAACAGTAGCAAGGATTTATGTGGCACCTGCTGTGCGGCCAGCCTGGGTACAGTTTATACAGTAGTTCACAGAATCCCCAGAGCCACCCTTGGAGATGGCCATTTCTTATCACTCGTTTTATAGAGGAGGTGACTGAGGTGCAGAGAGGCTAACCGAGGTGTCTATGGCCACGCAGCACCTCATCCCTTCCCAGAGCCACATGAAGGAGTGGCCGTTGTGTTGCAGGCTGCTCTATAGACGGGGCCTGCAGGCTCAGAGAGGGCAGGGCCACACAGGGAAGACGCTGGTGGCCTTGCTAGGACTGTGTACCTCAGGCAGCAGGCCAGGAGCTGGGTGGCCTGGTGAGGAAAGCAGGATGGAGGCAGTGGCAAGAGGCCGGGTGGACATGGTCAAATGCCGGTCCGGAGGGTCGCAGAGGAGCAGGGGGGGAGTCATAGAGGAGCAGGGGGTGTCGCAGAGGAGCAGGTGGGTCACAGAGGAGCGGGGGGGGGGGGGTCGCAGAGGAGCAGGTGGGGGGTCGCAGAGGAGCGGGGGGGGGTCGCAGAGGAGCAGGGGGGGTCGCAGAGGAGCAGGGGGGGTCGCAGAGGAGCAGGGGGGGTCGCAGAGGAGCAGGGGGGGTCGCAGAGGAGCAGGTGGGGGGTCGCAGAGGAGCAGGGGGGTCGCAGAGGAGCAGGGGGGGTCGCAGAGGAGCAGGGGGAGTCGCAGAGGAGCAGGGGGGGTCGCAGAGGAGCAGGGGGGGTCGCAGAGGAGCAGGTGGGGGGTCGCAGAGGAGCAGGGGGGTCGCAGAGGAGCAGGGGGGTCGCAGAGGAGCAGGGGGGGTCACAGAGGAGCAGGTGGGGGGTCGCAGAGGAGCAGGGGGGTCACAGAGGAGCAGGTGGGGGGTCACAGAGGAGCAGGGGGAGTCGCAGAGGAGCAGGGGGGGTCGCAGAGGAGCAGGGGGGTCACAGAGGAGCAGGGGGGGTCACAGAGGAGCAGGCGGGGTCACAGACGAGCAGGCGGGGTCACAGAGGGGCAGGTGGGGGGTCACAGAGGAGCAGGGGGGGTCGCAGAGGAGCAGGTGGGGGGTCACAGAGGAGCAGGTGGGGGGTCGCAGAGGAGCAGGGGGGGTCGCAGAGGAGCAGGTGGAGGGTCGCAGAGGAGCAGGGGGGTCACAGAGGAGCAGGGGGGGTCACAGAGGAGCAGAGGGGTCGCAGAGGAGCAGGGGGGGGTCACAGAGGAGCAGGGGGGGTCGCAGAGGAGCAGTGGGGGGTCACAGAGGAGCAGGGGGGTCGCAGAGGAGCAGAGGGGTCGCAGAGGAGCAGGGGGGGGTCACAGAGGAGCAGGGGGGGTCGCAGAGGAGCAGTGGGGGGTCACAGAGGAGCAGGGGGGGTCGCAGAGGAGCAGTGGGGGGTCACAGAGGAGCAGGTGGGGGGTCGCAGAGGAGCAGGGGGAGTTGCAGAGGAGCAGGGGGGGTCACAGAGGAGCAGGTGGGGGGTCGCAGAGGAGCAGGGGGGGTCGCAGAGGAGCAGGGGGAGTCACAGAGGAGCAGGGGGGGTCACAGAGGAGCAGGGGGGGTCGCAGAGGAGCAGGGGGAGTCGCAGAGGAGCAGGGGGGGTCACAGAGGAGCAGGGGGGTCACAGAGGAGCAGGGGGGGTCGCAGAGGAGCAGGTGGGGAGTCGCAGAGGAGCAGGGGGGGTCACAGAGGAGCAGGTGGGGGGTCGCAGAGGAGCAGGTGGGGGGTCGCAGAGGAGCAGGTGGGGGGTCGCAGAGGAGCAGGGGGAGTCGCAGAGGAGCAGGTGGGGGGTCGCAGAGGAGCAGGTGGGGGGTCGCAGAGGAGCAGGGGGGTCACAGAGGAGCAGGGGGGGTCACAGAGGAGCAGGGGGGTCACAGAGGAGCAGGGGGGGTCACAGAGGAGCAGGGGGAGTCGCAGAGGAGCAGGGGGGTCTCAGAGGAGCAGGGGGGTCACAGAGGAGCAGGGGGGGTCACAGAGGAGCAGGTGGGGGGTCGCAGAGGAGCAGGGGGGGTCGCAGAGGAGCAGGGGGAGTCGCAGAGGAGCAGGTGGGGGGTCGCAGAGGAGCAGGTGGGGGGTCGCAGAGGAGCAGGGGGGGTCACAGAGGAGCGGGGGGGTCACAGAGGAGCAGGTGGGGGGTCGCAGAGGAGCAGGTGGGGGGTCGCAGAGGAGCAGGGGGAGTCGCAGAGGAGCAGGTGGGGGGTCGCAGAGGAGCAGGGGGGGTCGCAGAGGAGCAGGGGGGGTCGCAGAGGAGCAGGTGGGGGGTCGCAGAGGAGCAGGTGGGGGGTCGCAGAGGAGCAGGGGGGGTCGCAGAGGAGCAGGGGGGGTCGCAGAGGAGCAGGTGGGGGTCGCAGAGGAGCAGGTGGGGGTCACAGAGGAACGGGGGGGTCGCAGAGGAGCAGGTGGGGGGTCACAGAGGAACAGGGGGGTCACAGAGGAGCAGGGGGGGTTGCAGAGGAGCAGGGGGCGTCGCAGAGGAGCAGGTGGGGGGTCACAGAGGAGCAGGGGGGGTCACAGAGGAGCAGGCGGGGTCACAGACGAGCAGGCGGGGTCACAGAGGGGCAGGTGGGGGGTCACAGAGGAGCAGGGGGGGTCGCAGAGGAGCAGGGGGGGTCACAGAGGAGCAGGTGGGGGGTCACAGAGGAGCAGGGGGGGTCACAGAGGAGCAGGCGGGGTCACAGAAGAGCAGGCGGGGTCACAGAGGGGCAGGTGGGGGGTCACAGAGGAACAGGGGGGTCACAGAGGAGCAGGGGGGGTTGCAGAGGAGCAGGGGGGGTTGCAGAGGAGCAGGGGGGGTCGCAGAGGAGCGGGGGGGTCACAGAGGAGCAGGTGGGGGGTCGCAGAGGAGCAGGTGGGGGGTCGCAGAGGAGCAGGGGGAGTCGCAGAGGAGCAGGTGGGGGGTCGCAGAGGAGCAGGGGGGGTCGCAGAGGAGCAGGGGGGGTCGCAGAGGAGCAGGTGGGGGGTCGCAGAGGAGCAGGGGGGGTCGCAGAGGAGCAGGGGGGGTCGCAGAGGAGCAGGTGGGGGTCGCAGAGGAGCAGGTGGGGGTCACAGAGGAACGGGGGGGTCGCAGAGGAGCAGGTGGGGGGTCACAGAGGAACAGGGGGGTCACAGAGGAGCAGGGGGGGTTGCAGAGGAGCAGGGGGCGTCGCAGAGGAGCAGGTGGGGGGTCACAGAGGAGCAGGGGGGGTCACAGAGGGGCAGGTGGGGGGTCACAGAGGAGCAGGGGGGGTCGCAGAGGAGCAGGCGGGGTCACAGAAGAGCAGGCGGGGTCACAGAGGGGCAGGTGGGGGGTCACAGAGGAACAGGGGGGTCACAGAGGAGCAGGGGGGGTTGCAGAGGAGCAGGGGGGGTTGCAGAGGAGCAGGGGGGGTCGCAGAGGAGCAGGTGGGGGGTCACAGAGGAGCAGGGGGGGGTCACAGAGGAGCAGGCGGGGTCACAGACGAGCAGGCGGGGTCACAGAGGGGCAGGTGGGGGGTCGCAGAGGAGCAGGGGGGGTCGCAGAGGAGCAGGGGGGGTCGCAGAGGAGCAGGGGGGGTCACAGAGGAGCAGGGGGAGTCGCAGAGGAGCAGTGGGGGGGTCGCAGAGGAGCAGGGGGGGTCACAGAGGAGCAGGGGGGGTCGCAGAGGAGCTGGGGGGGGGTCACAGAGGAGCGGGGGGGTCACAGAGGAGCAGGTGGGGGTTGCAGAGGAGCAGGGGGGGTCACAGAGGAGCAGGGGGGGTCACAGAGGAGCAGGGGGGGTCGCAGAGGAGCTGGGGGGGGTCACAGAGGAGCAGGGGGGGTCACAGAGGGGCAGGTGGGGGGTCACAGAGGAGCAGGGGGGGTCACAGAGGGCCAGGGGGGTCACAGAGGAGCAGGGGGGTGGCAGAGGAGCAGGGGCGCTGGGGGCTGCATTGGGTCGGACATCCCTGGAACCTAGACCCCTGGGGGCTGGGACCAAGGCCACGTCCATCTTTAGAAATTCCTCCCAGAACAGGGGCCCCCAGGTAGAAGGGGCACAGGGCCTCCTCACACCCACAGCCCAGGCCCTGGGGTTCTCACATGGGCCACCCGGGGCCCTTTCGGGTGTCTGAGTCTGTAGGCCAGAGGGGGTGTGAGGAGCCTGTGGAGGCCGGGACACTAATGCCACTCACCATCGACTGCCACCTGTGGTCACCTAGCCACCTCAATCCTGCCCCCCCCTTCCTCCATAGCTAATGCCCATCCCTCTGATAGACACGTGTGACTGACACTTCATTATTCAGTGTTTCCTGTTGGCTCTTGGACAAACACGATTGTCTGTTTCTAACCCACTCTGCACCGAGGTTCCGCCCTGGGGCCTGCGGCTCTGTTCTCCCTCCGTGGGCCACACAGAAACCTGAAGGGCCACAGGGGACAGGCGTGCGCCCTCACCAGCTCTGTGCAGGGACAAATGGCTGCTTCTCTCTCCATTTTTCACCCGTAAAGTGAGCAGGATTACAGTGCCTCTCGGGGCTCAGAGGGGACAGCTGTGGGCACCCAGACTGGCCCTCGTCAGCCTGGGCTGCACCCTCATCTGAAGTGGGGTTACCATGTGCTTTCTCCTCGTGGGGCTCTGTGCTGACTGAATGAACTGACCTGTATCAAGGGCCTCCACGGCGGGCGGGGACCCAGAATCATGGCCTGGGCCTCTCCACGTATCAGTGCACTGCTGTCTGTAAAATGGGGAACCCCAATGTGACAGGCCTCCCCTCATCTGGGGTAAAATCCCACGTTGACTCAAGATGGACACGTGTGGAAGCAAGGACCCTGTGGCTCAGGGTGTCACAGCCATGGTGTCAGGGCCAACCATGGAGCTGGGGACTGTCTCACCCCCATATCCCACTGTGTCCCTCCTCCCAGATTAGATTCCACTGCCTCCTCCAGGCGGTGGCCTGCAGCCTGATCCCTTGACACCCAGGACATGGGTCTCCAGAGAGCAGGGTGACCTCCTCCCGCCCCGGAGCTGGGCTCACTCCCTGTGCTTCCCCCTGCCAGTCGCTCCCAGGTGCCCTGACAAAGTCCAGGCCCCGGACACTTGTTCTGAGCACGTAAACACTTGCCACTTTGAGAGCTGGAGAAGGGCAGGGTGAAAGGTGAGACGTTTGTCAGCTCCTCATTAACTGCAGGCCTGGGACAGGGGAGGCCGGGCACCTCCCACTCCTGCACAGGCCAGTCCTAGGCAAGGGCTTGGTGACAACCAGGATGACAGGGGATGGGGATCAAGCCCAGGTGGGTGCTAAACACTGTGGTTCATTCTCATGTCATTATAAGCCCATTTTGCAAGGAGAAATGACTGAGGCCAGGGGGTGTCACATGGCCAGAAGGGGACAGGTCAAAGTCTGTCTAGTGCATCTCCCTGGCTCAAAAGTGGTGTCTGCAGGAAGAGGCAGTTGATGACCTCGGTGTCCCACACAGCCGCCATCATCGATAGCTTGGCTACCCTGGCTCCACGAAAGGCGGTTACAGGTCCTAGCAAGTCCAGCCTCCTCTACGATGGAAAGCCAGCCTGGACCCTGGTTGAAGCATGACCCTTAGGAACCCCCAGTCCCGTGCAGGAGGCTTTAGATCTACAAAGAGACAGACCCAGGCCTCGGGACATGCAAGGATCTCTTGCGACCAGGGGAGGCCCCAGCCTGCTAGGCAGGGGCAGGCAGGAAGGGTTTCCCCAGAAGGTAATCTGGAAGCTGGAGGGTCGGGTCCCCAGACACGCCCACCCAGAATAAAATCACATTTGTCCTCTGGACTCCCAGAGCAGCTCCAAAACGGGGCTCACAGAAGTAGGTAACGTGCCACACGGCAGGGCTCAGACCAACGCCTTGGTCCCAGAACCTGCCGCATCCTCCCTGTGGGCTTCGGGAGCTGGCCTGGAGCTTCTGCAACACTCTCCCCTCCCAGAACCAGGATTCGCCACCCGCCTGGGACACTGCACAGACCTCTGACACATGGCTTGATCGACTGAAGCACAGATCTTTGACCTGTTTTTGACAGGAGCACTCTGGGACAAGACGAATTTAGTGCATCATGTAAATGAACTTGAGCTGGGAGTTTGGGCCACCAGGACCAACATCACAGAGTTTTAAACAAAGGCCATTGTCTTTCTGTGGGAAATGTCGCTCCTGTTTATAAAATTGCTTCAAGATGTTTGTGTAATTTGAGCAACAGAATGTCACAGTTCTCGAAGCCCTGAGATCCAGCATAACGCCCATGCATGGATGAAGAACAGAGAGAGACTCTCATCCTAAAATATAGGTGCAGTAACCAGCCATACTATCAAATATACAGAGATTAGTGACCCTGCAGCCACCTCCTTATGTAGATGGTGGTCCCGTGATATGACAACCATCTGAGTTATACCACTATCAACTCAACGTACAGGTAAGAAACGAGGCAGGAGGGTAGATCTCCCATAGGCAGACAGGATGAGGGCCTCAGAGGAGGCCAGCAGAAGAGGAGACCACCATGCCATCCCAGAAAGAGACATCTGGTCTGCAGAACATCCAGTTACTTGCTGCCCCCGACGGCTTCAACCACCACGGCCCTTCTTGGCCAGTCATCAGGGTGTTCTGCCCCTGACAGCTTCAGCCACAGAGCTCTTCCCTAGCTACCTCTACCCCCAACCACAAGGCTGGACCTGTCCTCTTAATTATGTAACTCAGGGATGGAAATTACGCACTGCTGATTGGCTTAGAGAGCTGGATTGTCCCATGCAAGCATCTCTCATTAACATCCACCCTGTCAAGCACTATGTGGGGGGCACTAGATATGCCTTTAAAAACCCCCAGGCAAAGAACAGCCATCAGTACCCTCCCTGGGGACCCCCTCCTGGGAGTCTTTCTCCACTTTAAATAAATCTTTGCCCTCTGCTTGTCTGTAGATCTCGTCCTTTAAATTCACAAGACAAAGAACTCACCAGACAGTCCTGTTCTGTGTCACACTTGTATCGCTCCAATGTATAGAAGAGACACAAGTGATCCTGTTACTGTCCCCAAGTAGGGATGGGAAACCAAGTGATCTTTCTGTGACCCCAAGATACAGATCATGACCCCAAAGATGCCGCCCTCAAGGAACACAGTGATAACTGTGATCACTCCCATGTGCCAGAGAACTTAGTGATTCCACTGTCACTGCAAGGAGCAGGGGATAAATGGCATGATCCTACTGTCCCATCACACAGGGATAAGAATAGCCAAGATCCAGAAAACCGTCCATCTACATGCCGGCAAGGATGCGAACCTCCATGAACTCTCACTCATTGCCAGTGAGAATGCAAAATGATATGACCACTGCAGAAAACAGCCTGCCAGCTTCTTACAGGAGTATACCAAACCTTACCATATAAATCAGCAATTACACTGCTAAATGTTTATCCAATAAAAACAGATCCACAGAAAAGATGGCACAGAAATGTTTCTATCAGCTTTATTGATGATTTCCAGGCGTTTGAAGTCACCAGGTGTTCCTCAATAGGCAAATGGATAAATAAATGGTGTTAATTCAAGCCATGGAATATGATTCAGTGATGAAAAGAAATGAACACTCCATCCACAAAAAGACAAGGAGGAACTTGAAATGCATATCGCTAAGTGGAAGAAGCCAGTCTACTGTATGATTCCAACCACCTCATATTCCGGAAAAGGAGAAGCTACGAAGACAGTAAAAAGACCAGTGGTTACCAGAGGTTTCAGAGGAGAGAGGGAGGGATGAATAGGTGGCACACAGAGGATTTGGGGGCAGTGAATTATGGACACTGTAGTATTCTGCATGGGGATGTGTAGTCACTGTAATGGAAACCCACAAAACTTTGCAACCCAGAGAGTGAACCCGATGTAAACTACTGACTCTAGTCAGTATGAATGCACGAACATCAGCTCATCAGCTGCACCACCCCGACACAAGACACACGTTGTTAATGAGAGTTTCAAACATTTGAAGATGTTCCTATTGTTTTCCTATGATGGATTCTAGTTCAATCCCTCTATGATTTGAGAACACATTCTGAATGACTTCAACTTTTTCTAAATCTATTAAAGGCTTGCTTAATGATCCAGGATATTGTCTATCTTGGTGAAATTTCATGAACACATGAAAATGTGTATTATGTTTTTGTTGGATGGAGTGTTTTATGAATGTCAATTAGATCTAATTGCTTGTTGATGTTGATTATATCCCTGCTGATTTATTTTCTAATCATTCTATGATGTGATATGTATACTTGACTATACTGTGGATTTTCCTGTTTCTCTGTTTCGTTCCCTCAATTTCTGCTTCTTGGGTTTTGAAGCTGTTATTTAGGATTTCTGTGTCATCTTGGTGAACTGGTCGAATTTATCATGATGTCTCTCTTTGGCACTAGTCATTCTTTAGCTCTCCAGTCTAATTTATCTAATACTAATTCAACCACTTTTACTTTTTTTTTTTAATAACTGGGATGAAGAGGAAATCTCAAAATTTAAATACTCAAATCTGAATGAAAACAAAAATACAAAATTTCAAAGTATGTGAGATTCAACTAAGGCAAGGCCAAAACGGATATTTATTGCACTAAAATGCATTAGAACTTCAAATCAATAATCAATAAGAACTTCAAATCAATAATCAAGAAATTAGCAAAGAAAACTCAAAGCAAAGAGAATGAAGTAATAGAGATACAAACAGAAATAAATAGTTACAAACAGAAATAAATAAACAAACAAACAAACAAACAGAAATAAATAGAACTAAAAACAGAGGACCGGTTCTTTTTAGAAACAAACAAAATAAAGCACTCAAAGGACAAAATTGATAATAAGAGATGTTTTGGTCAGTTTTTTCACTGCTGTTTCCAAAAGGCCTGACGAGAACAATTATAGAGAAGGAAAAGTTTATTTGAAGGCTCGCGGTTTCAGAGGGTTCTGTCCATAGATAGGCGGCTCCATTCCTCAGGGCTCCAGGGAGGCTGTATCTCATGGAGGAAGAGTATGGCAAAGGGAAGCAGCTCACGTGGTGATCAGGAAGCAGAGAGAGACTCCACTCACCAGATACAAAATACATAACCCAATGACCCACTTCTCTCAGCCACATCCTACTCACCTGCCGTTACCATAGGTTAATCCATATCAGGGGATTATTACACTGATTGGGTTAAGGCTCTCATAACCCAATCATTTCATCTCTATGTTTTCTTGCATTGTCTCATACTGGAGCTTTTGTGAGGCACCTAATATCTAAACCAAAATGAGAGACACGATGCAAATCACCGATATCAAGAACAAAATGGAAACCATGAGAACAGATTCTCCAGATATCACAAGAACAGGGAAAACTACAACAATGTTACACACATGCAACTTAGAAGGAACAGAATAATTCCTTGTAACTATAAAGTATAACACAGCCAAAATTCAATAACTGAATGAAACAACCTTGTAGATATGAAGTCTATTGAATTTATAAAAAAATTATTCCCCAAAGGAAATATCTAGGCTTCTATAGTTGAACTGGAGAATTTTATCACGGAGCCAATGAACTAACTCCCTTCTATGTAATTTGGCCCAGAAAACAAAAGAAGAGAATTCTTCCCAATTTATTATATAAAACCAGTATTGATGCCAAGTCAGTCAAAAATCACACACAGAAAAATATACCATTATCTTTTATTAATTGAGACCCAAACATACTCAATAAAATATTATCAAATTGAATTCAGCAAGGCATAAAAGACATAACCATGTGGGCTATACTGAAGGTGTTATAACTTGATTCAATACTAGAGTATCAGAGTAATCCACAACACCAACAAGTTCAGGAAGAAAAACTCATACTATTTCAATGACTGTGGAAAAAAGTGTTTGATAAAATGCATTGCCTATTTATAATCAGACTCTTAGTACAATGGGAGTAGAGTGGAACTTCATTAACCTCATTAAAAGCACCTATAAATAAATATAAAAGATCCCAACAGCTAAGTATGATATTGGGAACAATGGCAGAGTAGGATCTGTCTCTCCACCTAAGTGTACCGTGAGAAGCTGTGAGGAGTAACTCTGGAATCCATGTGAAGGGGAAGACTTGGTGAGTTAATTTCAGAAAATTCAAGTCTTTAACGTGCTCACAGCTACCTACCTCTCCACCTACCAGCCCCATGGCTAGCAGCCATTCCTTCCTTCTTAGTGCAACTTGCTAAAGACAAGGTGAAAAGTGCAGACCTCGTTCTTCAAATATTGAATTTTGTCACTGTAATGTCTGGTTGGAGCTTTGGATGACTGAAGTACAGGCATAGAACTACTGAAGTCTGCCATGGTTTCCACCTCCCTGGCTGAAGTAGCATCCAAGATTTAAAGAAGTAGTACTTCTTTTTTTTTCTTTTTGTTATCCCCTTTACCACTTTGGAAAACAGATATCTATGGACTAATATATTTAAAAAGCAAATTCAGGGCTTGGTTTGTAGCTTGGTGGAAGAACGCTTGCCTAGGATGCGTGAGGTACTGGGTTTGATTCTCAGAACCACATACAAATAAATAAAATAAAGTTCCATTAACAACTAAAAAATATTTTTAAAAAAAACAAATGAAAAAAATGTAGAAAGCTAATACTCATACCTAGGGAGAAATTCAGACTAAGAAAAGACCTTAAAAGACCTAAAGCTTTCCTTCCAGGCTGATCCCTATCCCAGAGATGCTCTACGATGATTTTTAAAGACCAGAAAATCCTGCAGAAGGGGGAATGATCTTATTTTCAGAGTTACTACATTGTAAGACTTAAATGTCTAGTTTTCAACAAAAATACCAAAAAAGATACAAATAAATAGGAAAGTGACCTATTCAAAAGAACAAAATAAATCCACAATAACTACCATGGAGGAATTGATGAAGCCCAGACAGGGGACCCACTAACAAAGACTGTTTAAAAACTGCCTTAAAGCTTCTCAAGGCGCTACCAGGGAAATGATGTATGAATAAATAAAAATTCTAGTAAGGAGGAGAACCAAAGAGAAATACTGGTGCTACAAGTTTGCTAGAGGTGTTTAACAGCAGATTTGAGCAAGAAAAGAAAAGAAGATAGAACAGTTGAATTTATTGAAATGAGAAAAACAAAGAGAAAGAAAGATTGAAGAAAAGTAAACAAAGCCCCGAGGAACAAAACCAGACCAAAATTTACATCATGTGAGTCCAAAAAGAGAAGAGAAAGGGAAAAGGGCAGAAAAATATTTGAAAAAAAAAATGACTGAAAACTTCCCAAATTTTGATGAAAGATATGAACCTACAAATCCATCAGGCACAACAAACTTGTAAATCATTTTGTGAGGCCCATATTACCCTAATAACAGCCAGGTAAAGATTTCACAAGAAAATTAAAGACAGATATCACTTATGAATATAGATGCTAAAAAGTTTAGCTAAGTGTTAGTAAATTGAATCCAACAATGCATTAAAAGCATTAATCAACCATGATGAAACGAGATTTATCCCAGGATTAGAAGGCTATTTACATAAGAAAAACAAATCAATAGCACAGTCCACAACAGAATGAAGAAAGGAAGCCACATGATCATCTTGGTTGATGAAGAAAAGGAATGTGGCAAAATTCAATACATTTTTGTGATGAAAACACAGAGCATACTCGGGATGGAGAAAATTTGCTCAGCATGATAAAGAATATTTATTAAAAACCTATTGATTGCATCATACTCAAAGGTGAAAGACGGAAGCTTTTCCTCTAAGATCAGAAACAAGGATGCCAGTTTTCACTGCTCCTATTCAACACTGTATTAACAGTTCTAGCCAAATCTATTAGACAAAGGAAAGAAATAAAAAGCATCCAAAGAGGAAAAGAAAGAAATTTAAAAACTCTCTCTATTCACAGATGACATAATCCTATATGTATAAAATCTCAAGGAATCAAAAAGACAGCTATTAGATCTAATAAATGAGTTCAGAAAAGTTTAAGGTTACAAGATGAACACAAAAACCATCACTGTGTGCACCACGTGACTGTGAAATTCCACTCCTAGGTGTGAATCCAAAAGAATGGGGAATTGAACAGATATTTATGCCACTGACCATGGCAGCATTATTCATAATTGCCAAAGGTCAAAACAACCCAATTGTCCATCAGCAAATGAGAGATTAACAAAATGGGTATGAATATCCAGCCATTAAAAAGAAATGAAACTTTGACACATGCTACATACAATGGGTAGCTTTGAGGACATTATGCAAATGAAATATTCCAGTCATAAAAGAACAAATATTATATGATTTAACCTCTATAAAGTAACTATAGTTGGCAAATTCACAAACACAAAGTAGAATAAATGTTATCAAGGGTTTGGTAAAAGAAGTTATTGTTTAATGGGGACAGAATATATCCTGGAGATGGGGAAAATATTTTTGGAATAGATAGTGATGATGTTGATTACTGATTGTGCAATATTTTCAATGGCTTTAACATAAGTGAAGACCACAATATTATACTTTACTATAATAAACAAAATCTAGCAAGGTATACTTGCAAATGATATTTGAGACCTGAACCCCAAGTAAACTTGAATCTAAGAAATGTTGAGGAAGATTATTTTTTTCCTGGATGCTAACCATAAAGGTAATAGATACTACCTCTGGTATCAAGTCACATCTACCTTCAATGTAACTACTGTGTAAGATGATGGCTTATGCAGCTAAAAGAACAAAGAGATGAGGCTTCACTAATGTACATAACTGATTGTATGAACTACTTGCTAATATATAATTGTTTATTAAAAATACTCTACAGTTAAAATCATTTTGATTGTGAAAGGCTTAGTGTTTTCCTCTAAAATTTAGAACAAGGAAAGGATGTCCATTCTCAATACTGTCATTTTAAATTTTGCTATCACTTTTTGCCACTGCAATAAAGCAAGAAAAAATAAATAAAAGATACAAATATTGGAAAAGAAGCAATAAAACTGTCTCTATTTGCAGATGACATAATATCTACATAGGATATTTAAAGGAATCTATATTTTAAAAAACTTCTAGAAATAATAAATGAATTCTGTAATGTCATTGGGTATGAGATCTCCATGCAAAAATCAATTGCATTTCTGACTACTGTTAGTAAACCATTAAAAATCAAAATATATTAGCATTTTTAGCATTTACAAATGCTTCATAGATAGTAAATGACAAAGTATAATTATAACAAAAAATGTGCAGGAACTATAATGCAAATTCCAAATTAATGATGAAAGAAATAATACCTCAATTAGTGGAGATATACACAGCGTTCACTGAAAGTTTTAGTATATTAAATATGTCAATTTTCTACAAAGCCATATATAGTTTTAATACAATTACTATCAAAAGCTCAGGGATTTTGTAGACTTAGACAAGACTATTCTAAATTCTTTATGGAAAAGCATAAGCCTAATACTAGTCAAAACAATTTTGAAAAAAAAAACTAATTAAATGAGAAGAATCATTCCTCCCAGTGTTGAGGCATACTGTGGCTGTAGGAATGGAGACAGTGTGGTCCTGGTGAAGGGTAGACAAAGATCAATGAAATAGAAAACCCGCAGATAGATCCTTACAAATATATCTAATTAACTTTTTGTCCTTCTTGCAAAAACAATTTTTAATCTTTAATTTGACTTAAACATTGCTTTTTTTATGATAAAAATACCAGCTGTGCAGAGAGAGCTGTGGAGAGGTGGTCCTAGCCGCACACACCTGCAGCTCTTCCTCCGCTCTGGAGGCTCTAGGGCAGCCAGTGCTGCCTTCTTTAGGTCTTTTGGTGGAAGTGCAGAGCATTCTACATCCTTGACAGCCCGTAGGTCCCTGGCCAGCCTCCCAGCAGTCTCTGGAGTGAGAGGCTTCTGCTTGTTCTTGGCAAGTCTCTTAATAATAGAGAAGTCATCTCTGAGATCAATTTGGGTTCCAACAAGATAAAAAAGGAGTCTCTGGACAGAAGTGAGTTATCTCAGACACCCACTTTTCTTTAGCCTTTCAAATCCTCATGTCTCGCAGTGCCGAAATGTCCAAGAGTACATGACTCTCGGCCATTTATATCTGTGATTGCCTAGTTGTCAAAAACAACTAGTACATATTCAAATGGAAATGTGTTTGTTCTGTAGGATATCAGGTGGCTTGCTCTTACCGACAGCACCATTTTCCACAACAACCTACTTAATTGTATTGTGGAAAGAGTTTTATCCACTTTACATATTTCAGATTTGATGTCGACTTCAGCTTCTCCACTGGGGTGTTGACAGCACTTGCCCCATTTCTTAAAGTACCTTTTTATTTCAGAACAGTTTTAGGTTTGCAGAATTATTGTAAAGATGAGTGTTCTCATATATCCCACACTCAATTTTCCCTATTACATTTTACATCGATGTCACATTCATCATAATTAACGAGTATCAACATTGATACATTATTATGAGCTAAAGTCCACAATTCATTCATATTCCTCATTTCCTCCTATTCTTTTAAATTCCAGAATCCCATGCAGGATGCCCTGTTAAATTTGGTTGCCATGTCTCCTTAAGATCCCCTTATTGTGACAGTCTTGTTTTCGATGACCTTAACTGTTTTTGATTGGCCCTGTGTTTTATAAAATATCCTCAAGTGGGATTTAGCTGATGATTTTTCTCATAAGTACACTGGGGTAGTGTATTTTTGGGAGTATACCAAAAAAAAAATACCATTCTTATCACATTATGTCAAGTGCACATTCTCTGAATGAGTTATCCTGTGGATGATAACCTTGGTCACTTGCTCAAGATAGAGTTGGCCAGCTTTCCCCAATGAACCATTGCTCTTTCCCCCTCCCCTTCTGTATTGCGTGCTCTGGAGGAAAGTTACATGTACAACCAAAGGGTGTGGTGTGTTTTACCTCCCTGATGTCAAAGTACCCACACAAATTATTTTCAATTCTTCTGCACTATAGACTTGTCTAATCCTTCCATTTTAAATCATTCAACCATTTATTTTACATCAGCATGGTCTTGTGGACACTTATTTTTATACTTTGGGTTATAATTCAATTCTGTTATTTGATTTCTTGCCAAAAGTGTTCCAACTGTGGCCTTTGGGAGCTCCCAGCTGGCTCTGAGTGACATACCCTGTGAGATAAAGATGGTCCCTGACTTGTGGTGTGACTTAAAGACTCTCTACTTGACAATGGTGCAAAATCCATTTGAATTCAGTAGAAACTATACTTTGAATTTTGATCTTTTTCTGGGGAAGCAGTATGTGTGACAGTACTCTCAAAATGCTGGGCAGTGGTGGTGAGCCACAGCCCCTGAACCAGTCATGGTGTCACAGGATAAGCAACTGATACTCCATAGTGTGCTGTGTGCCAAGCCATGGTGTTTGGTAGGTTATGCGTGTTAAATGTTTCAGACTTAATGATATTTTCAATATAGAATGGGTTTACCAGGAACATAGATCAAGGGCCATCCAAACCTCTACCATAGATTTTTTTGGTAGAGGGCTTCAGAGGATTGAACTCAGGGGCACTTGACCACTGAGCTACATCCCCAGCCCTATTTTATATTCTATTTAGAGACAAGGTCTCACTGAGTTGCTTAGCGCCTTGCTTTTGCTGAGGCTGGCTTTGAACTCACAATATTCCTGTCTCAGCCTCCCGAGCTACTGGGATTATAGGCGTGCACCATCGCACCCAGCTTATCAAAGATTTTTTTAAAAAAATATTTTTTTACTTGTAGTTGGACACAATAACTTTATTTTATTTATTTATTTTTATGTGGTGCTGAGGATCAAACCCAGCACCTTGCATGTGCTAGGTAAGCACTCTACCACTGATCCACAACCCCAGCCCCTCATCATGGATTTTTTAAAAGCACTTCCTTACTTTCTGATACTACATAATACTCCAGGATAGTCTTGTGTATTTTCCTGCCCCAGTCCTAGAATCAACCATATCTCCAAGGATGCCTAGTTCTTTTCATTAGAGAATGGATGTAGAACACAATCTGAAATTATTCTAGGGTGTCATTTCTTCTAGGTCCTCTAAGGTGACAGAGTAACGAAATGATGTGTGTGAAGGCTAACCTGTGTTTTTGCAAATCTATAAATATGTCTATATTTATACACATGTACCTCTGTATTAAGTTAAATGTATTCATACCAATGTCCTCAACTTTAGGTCATTTCCACATGGATCATTTTAGCTTCCTCCCCTCACTCACCCATAACCTCCCCCTCCAACAGTAAGAAACCTGGCACCCAGGGTTGACCAATCCTTTTATTTAATTGTCCAATCCCAAAAGGTGTTGTTTAACCCGGGCCCATATGGTATCAATGAGATACCTGTACTTAGATTCAGTTCCTTTTGCATTTAATCTTAATTTCTGATAATTTCCAAAGTTACTTATTTATGCCCACACTGTCTTCATAAGGTTGTTTTCTATATTTTTTTAAACATATTTAGCTCCTTTGGTCACATTTTACCCTCCATCCAAGGAACCCCCAATCTATTACAAGATTTTTTCTACTTTGCATGCATTTGATTTATGCTTGTAGCTGTCAAGTTCTGGGAGTTTGGGCCATTGCTTCATGTCCTGTATTCAGCTGATACAAAATAGATTAAATGCCCTAAAATATTTCCTATGCTTACCTAATCATCCCTCACACCCTGAATCAACTTGAAACCGCTGATGTGTTTAGTATCTCTATATTGTTTTGCCTTTTCCAGAGTTTGATATAATTGCAATCATACAGTTTCAGACTGGCCTCTCACTTGGCAACCTGTATTAAGGATTCACCCAGGGCTTTTTATGGCCCCATAGCTCATTTCTCCTTTTCTTTTATGAACCATATTCCTCTGTGGATGTGCCAATTTGCCTATGGAAGGACTTCTTGGTTGCTTCCCTTCCAGTTTGGGGTTATTACAAATAAAGCTGTGACAAGCAGACACAGGCAGGTTTTTGTGCAGACGCAAGTTTCCATCTTATTTAGGTAAAACCTGGGAGGGATTGCTGGATTACATAGTAAAAGTATATTTAGTTTCATAAGAAGCTGCCAAATTGCTTCCAAAGTGGGGATGTACCGTTTTGTGTTTTCTCCAATAACGAAGGAGATTCCTGTTGACCCACATTCTCCCCAGTGGCTGGACCATCAGGCTTTTTGTTTATTCATTCCAACAGGCCTGAGGTGATAGCTCCTTGGGGTTTCAATTTGCATTTCCTGATTGGGTGTGCAGAGCATCTTCTCATATGTTTACTTGCTATCTGTATATCTTCTTTGATGAGGTCTCTGCTTGGATCTCTTCCCCCACATTTAAACTGAGGAGTTTGTTATGGTTGAGTTTTAAGAGATCTTTTTTTGTAGGTTGTGTAGACAAGCCTTTCATCAGATACACGTTTTACATATATTTTCTCCTGGTCTATGCTTTCTCCATGTCAATAGGGTTTTCTACAGTAGTTTTAAAGTTTCATAAAACCCAACTTATCATTTCTTTTCATTCAACATGCTATGGGTGTTATTTAAACTCATCACAAAACCCAAGGTTTTATGGATTTTCTCCAAGAAGTTTTGTAGGTTTGCACATTACACTTCTAGTCTATTTGGAGTCAAATTTTGTGTACAGTAGAGTGGTGTCCAGGTTCTTTTTTTCTTCTTTATATAATGACAACTGTTCCAGCAACGTATGTTGAAAAGACCATCCTTTCTCCATTGAACTACCGTTGCTTATTCTCAATAATCACTGGACTGTATTTTGGTGGGTCTATTTCTGGGCAGTCTATTCTGTTGCACTGATCCATGCATTTATTTTTTCACCAGTGTGGTTATGTATCAATCTCCTTGGGCTGCCATCACAAAATATCACAGACTGAGTGACTTAAACAGCAGAAACATGTCCTCCCACGTTCTAGAGACCTGTGGTCCAAGATCAAGTTGCCTTCAGGGTTGGGTTCTGGGAAGCCTCTCTGTCCTGCCTTGTCAATGGCCACCTTTTGCTGTGACCACGTAAGTCTCTCTGGACCGTCTACCTCTTCTTAAAAGAACACCAGCCCTACCTGGGAATTAGAGCAGAAACAGTGACAGTGCCGGAAGAAGACGTGGGCAAAACACTCCAACACATGGCCTGGGCACCAGCATCCCTGAAAAGACTCCTAGAGGTCAGTAAATGGGATAATATTAAATTTAAAAAGCTTCTGCAAGTCACAAGAAAAAAGAGCATGAAGAGAGAGCCTACAGAATGGACAAAAATCTTTGCCAGGTACTCTCCTGACAGGGGATTAGTGACAAGAATATATAGGAACTCAAAAAATACCAAAAACCAAACCAACATCTCAATAAACAGGCAAAAGATCTAAAGAGAAATTTCTCAAAAGAAGAAATACAAATAAATGGCCAACAAATATATGAAAGAATGTTCAACATCTGTAGCAATCAGGAAAATGGAAATCAAAACTACACAGAGATTTCATCCTGCCCGTTAGAACGGCGATCATCAAGAATACAAATAACAATAATTTCTAGCAAGGATATGGGGGAAAAGGTATACTTACACATTGTTGGTGGGACTGCAAATTAATACAACAACTTTGGAAAGCAATATGGAGAGTCCTTAAAAGACTAGAATTAGAACTACCATATGACTCGGCTATCCCACTCCGTGATATTTATCCAAAAGAATTAAAATCAGCATTCTACAAGGAGGTGCGCATACCAATGTTTATGGCAGCATGATTCACAATAGCCAAGTTATGGAACCAGTCCAGATGCCTGTCAATGGACGAATGGATAAAGAAAATGTGGTATATACACAATGGACCTCTGCTCAGAAATAAAGAAGAATGAATTATGGCATTTGTGGTACATAGATAAAGATAGAGAATATTGTGCTAAGTGAAAAAAGCCAGACTCAGAAAGTCAAGGGTTGAATGCCTTCTCTCATATGTGGATGTCAGAGGGGACAAGGAATGTATAAAGGGATCTCATAAAAACAGAAGGGAGATCAGCGGAGCAGAAGCAAAAGACCAACGGTGAGGGAGGAGGGGAGGGAGAGGGGAAGAATTTGGGAATGAAGTTGACCAAATTGTGTTATGTGTATGAATGCGAATGTGCCACAATTCATTCAGTTTTATATGTAACTATCAGGTATCAATTCAAACCACCAGAGGAAGGTATCAGGATGAAAGAGGAGGGGAGGTGGAGGGGAAGTTCTGGGGGTTGGAATGAAGAGAACTGTTATATGCATTTATGAATACATCAAAATAAACCCCACTATTGTATATAACTGTCATGCACTAATAAATAAATTAGTAAAATAAAATAAAGGGCACGAGCCTTATCAGATTAAGCCCCCACTTGTATGTATGATCTCAGTTAACCCTAATTATCCTCCTCAGAATGCTATCTCCAAACATAGTCACACTGGGACCCAGGCTTTGACATAAGTTGGGGGGCACACAATTCAGTCCACAAGCTTGTGCCTTTTGTGCCCTGAATATTCACATCCTCCTCGTATGCAAAATACTTTCACCTCATGCCAACAGCCTCCAAATTTCAACCCATTCCAGCTTCCATTTCAAGTCCAAAGTCCCATCTAAAAATCACCTAAAGGAAGCATGGGTGAGACTTGAAGCTTCATTCTGGGACAAAACTCCTCTGTGGGCGTGGATCTCTGAAACCAGACAGGTCATGTGCTTCCCAACTCCAAAGGCAGGGCACACAGAGCGTAGAAAATCCCATTGCAAAATAGAGAACTAGGAAATATGGAAGAGGTCCTGGGTCCCACCAAGTCCAAAACCTGGCAAGGAGAACTCCATTGAATCTTAAAAAAAGGATCAAGAGAAGTCCTCTTTGCTAGATGCTCGGCTTTCTGGGCTCACTGAGGCAGCAACGTCACCCCTACTTATACAGGCTTGTTCCCACTTCCTTGTCTCGGGGTGGGAACTCTGCTTCCAGGGATCTTTGGTAGTCTACCCTCTGAGGCATTGAGCAGGGTGTCCTGTCCTGCTGACATTGAAGAAAGCCCATCTCCCCATCCCTGAAGCCAAGAAGGAACAGGCTCCATTCCTGGGCTGGTGGTGGGAGTGGTGACCCCGATGTCCTCTGAATCACGTTTGGGATCATTCCTCCTTTATTTAATAGGAAATATCGTGTTCATGCCCAGTAGCTCCATAATCCCATCCTGTACCATCCTGGAATTCCTAAAGCCTGCCTTTATTCATCATGGGTTCACTCTGGTGTGACCTGGCAGCGTCTCTTCTGGTATAATCCCTTCTCGGTTCCTGGTTGCTGCTGGGGTGTTTCACTCCACGGGTTGATCTCAAGGAATGTTTGTTCACCTACACCTTTAATGTTCTCTTCCAAAAGCTTTTCAGGTTTAGCAATGTGGGTAGGCTGCAAAGTTTTGAAGTGTACAAGTTCTGGATCCTTTTTACTAAATGTTATCTCTCTCTCCCGACAGATGTTAGATAGATAATAAATGATAGATAGATAGATAGATAGATAGATAGATAGATAGATAGATAGACAGACAGATAGATAGAAGACATACATACATATTGGGGGAGCTTTCTTATAAGAAATTGATCTTGGCAATTTTGAAAGAAGGAAAGGCCCAAGATCTGCAGGGGGAATGGGCAAACTGAAGACCTAGAGCCTGTGGTTTAGTTTCAGTTTGAGTCTAAAGGCCTGAGAACCAAAAGAATTGAGTTTGTACCTTTTAACCAGAGACTGACAGGCTTGAGACCCAGAAAGAGCCTTTATTTCAGTTTAAATCCAAAAGAAGAGAGGGAAAAACCCTGATGACCCATTCAGACAGTCAGGCAGGAAGCATTTTCTCTTATTTGGGAAAGGGTCAACCTTTTGTTCCATTCAGACCTGCAACTGAGTGGACAGGGCCCACCACATTTGGGAGGGTGATCTGCAGGACTCCGTCTAATGATTTAAATGCTAAACTCATCTAAACATCCTCACAGAAACACTCAGAATAATGTGTGAACAAACATGTGGTTGCTCCACGGCTGGTCAAGTTGACTCATAATTTTAATCATCACACACACGTGACATTTTGATTATCGTAGTCTTATAGTCAGTCCTGGAATAAAGTAACGTGAGTCCTAATCTTAGGGAGAACGCATCTGGCTTTTCCCCGTTGAGTGTGATGTTGGCTGTGGGTGTTTTGCATGTATTATTTATCTCGTGGAGGAACTTCCTCTCTCTTCCCAATTGGCTGCTAAATACTTTTTCTACTCCAATTGCTATGGTCATATGATTTTCTTTTTTAGTTTGTTGATATAGTGGACTCATTAGTTTCTTTCTTTGATGTTAAACTAGAGTTGTGCCCCTTGGTCTTTTTTGGGGGGGTGGGAGGAGGTGCTATTGGGGATTGAACTCAGGAGCACTTAACCACGGAGCCACCTCCCCAGCCCTTTTTACTTTGAGACAGGGTCTTGCTGAGTTACTTAGGGCCTTGCTGAGTTGCTAAGGCTGGCTTTGAACTAGTGATCCTCCTGCCTCCGCCTCCCGAGTTGCCGGGATTGCAGGTGTGCATTGTTGGATTTGATTTGCTAACGTGTTGTTGAGGATTTCTGCCTCTGTATTCATGAAAGATACTGGTCTGTGGTTTTTCCTTTCATGTATTGATCTCATTTTAGTATTTGAGCAAACGCTGACCTCATAGAATGAGTTAGGAATTGTTCTTTCTCCTCTCCCTCTCTTCCTCTTCTTGGGGAAAAGTTGTATGAAATCAGTATCATTTCTTAATTATTTAGTGGAATTCACCAGATAACTCATCTGCACCAGGTACTTTTTGTTTTGAAAGTTACAATTAATCATTCAAGTTTGTTGATAGATAGGGGAATGTTCAGATTGTCTATTTCTCCTTGTGTGAGTTTTGGTAGTTCATTGCCTTTCAAGGAACTGGTCCATCTCATCCAGGTTATTAAATGTGTGGACATAGAATAGTTCTCATTGTTTTTATTATCCTTTTAGTGTCCACAAGATGAGTCATCTTATGATATTGGCAATTTATGTCTTCTTTCATGTTTTCTTGGTTAGCTTGGTTAGAAGTTTGTCAATTTTATTGATATTTTCACAGAACCAGCTTTTGTTTTATAGGTTTTTTTCCCCTATCTTTTCCTGCTTTCAATTTCATTTATTTCTGCTCTGACTTGCATTATTACTTTTCTGTGCTTGCTTCAGACTTAAATTGTTTTTCTTTCCTCTATTATCCTGAAGTGAAAGTATAGGTTATTGATTTGGGGGAAGGGTATTGAGGATTCAACCCAGGGGCAATTTAACACTGAGCCACATCCCCCAACACCTTTTTATTATTTATTTATTATTTATTTGTAAACTTAGAGACAAGGTCTCACTAAGTTCCTTAGAGCACCCTAAATTGCGGAGGCTGGCCTTGAACTTCCAATCTTCCTGCCTCAGCCTCCTGAGCTGCTGGGATTACAGGCATGCATCACCATGCCCAGCAGGTTATTGATTTTTTTTAATCCTCCTTCTTTTGTAAATACAAAGTTAATATTATAAATTTCCCTCTAGGCACTCTTTTTTTAGGCATTGCATATATTTTTATGAGTTCAAAATACTTTGAAATTTTCTCTAAACTTCTTTTTCAACTCATGTATTATTTAGAAAGATATTGTTTTATTTCCAAACCACAGGAATTTTCTAGCTATCTCTGTGTTATTGACCTATAGTTTAATTCTGTTGAAGTCAATTTAAGAACGAACTTTGGTGTGATTTCTGTTCTTTTAATTTGTAAGACATATTTTGTGGCCCCAAATGTGGTTTAATTTGATAGGTATTACATGTGAGATTTAAAACAGTATGCTATGATTGAAAGAAGTAGTCTGAAACATCAATTATATCCAGTTGATTGATAGTTCTATTTGAGTGAACTCATTATTTTTGCCAGTGTGATCTGTCCACGACTGACAGAGGGGTGTCCAACTTCAGTAATGGATTTATCTACATCTCCTGCTGTTCTATCGTTATTTTACTCATGAATTTTGATTATCTATTGTTACACACATACCTGTTTAGGACTGTTAAATCTTCTTGGAGACTCATTATGTATTAACCCTCTTCACCTCTCAATGTTTCCCTTGCTCTGAAGTTTTCTCTGTCTTAAATTAATGTACTCACTCCACATCTCTTTTGATTGTTGTTAGCATGGTATATCTTTCTTCATCACTTTACTTTTAATTGATCAGCATCAGTATGATTAAGGCAGGTCACTTGTAGATTACATAGAGTTGGGTCTTGTCTTTTTACCCACTCTGACAGTCACTGATTTTGATTGATGTTCTTAGACCACTAGCATTTAAAGTGATTATTGATGTGTATGGATTAATATCTATTATAGTTTGGATGTGAGGTATCCCCCAAAAGCTCATGTGTGAGACAATACAAGAAGGTTTGGAGGAGAAATGATTGGGTTATGAGAGCCTTAACCTAATCAGTGAATCAATCACCTGATGGGATTAATTGAGTGGTAACTGAAGGCAGGTGGGGTGAGGCTGGAGGAGGTGGTGCGCTGGGGGCGTGGTTTGGGGTATGTATTTGTATCTGGCAAATGGAGACCACTCTCTCTCCCATCCCTTTCTGAGCATCAAGTGAGTCGCTTCCTTCTGCCACACTCTTGTGCCATGATGTTGAGCCTCCCTTTGAGCCCTGAGGAATGGAGCCTGCTGTCTCTGGGCAGAGATCTCTGAAACCCTGACCCCTCACATCAACTTTTTCTCCTCTACAATGGTTCTGAGTGGGTCTTTTAATCACAATGGGGGAAAAGGCGGACTTAAACAATATCAACCATGGTTGTGACTGTTTTTAATTCATCACCAAAGGCCTCTTTTCAACTTCCTCTGGTTCTAATTGAGTGTTTTATGATTTCACTCTTTCTCCTTTTTCAGTGCACCCATTATACTTTAAACGAATTTAGTGGTTGCCCCAGAGTTTACAATATATATTTGTAGCCAGGTGTGGTGGCACACACCTGTAATCCCAGGCTCGGGCTCAGGAGGTTAAGGTGGAGGATCACAGGTTCAAAGCCAGCCTCAGCAAATAGCCATAAGCAACTCAGTGAGCCCCTGTCTCTAAACAAAATACAAAAAAGAGTTGGGGATGTGGCTCAGTGGCCGAGTCCCTTTGAGTTCAATCCCTGGTACCAGATATATATACATATAATTTCTAACTAAGCCTACCTTTAAATAATACTAATCTTCTACCACTATGAACAGTGCTCGCGTTTACTGCAGGATGCTTGTAACAGCATATTATCAACCCTTTCTCCTATCTCTTGTGACATTCTTACTCTTTGTTAACCCATTGTATATTGGGTTAACAAAGAGTAAGAAAAGTAAAAGATTTTATTTTAATTTTATTTATTCCATCTTTAACTCTCTTTCTTTTCCTATACCTGCACATATGAACACAAATGGAAAGATTTCTATGAAAACAACCAATAGTATGCTTTATTAAATTTAAGATAATCAGCAGAGTTCTCGTCTCCTCAATCTGTTGCCTGCAGCTCCATTAACGTTTAGAAAGCAAACCTAACCCATGATCCAAGCATCCCTGGTTGTCTGGAATTTGGCCTTTTGAAAAAACACTATTTATTTTGCTTTTTCTAGATTGTTCAGATTTTACAGGAAAATCTTGCACACAGTAGAATACCATGCCGCCTTCTCCTCCAAACAGTTTCCCCTATTGTTAGTACCCTGCATTGGTGGGACCTAAGTACAAACACAAAATTCACTTGTTTCATACGGACCTTAGACACATAAGCTGAAGGTAATGTTCTACATTATTTTTAGTGCGCCTGTGTTTTGAATGCAACTAGTCACTTTAAGTCAGGTGTGGAATTTTCTACTTGTGACATCATGTCAAAGGGTTTAGAATTTTGGAGCCTTTCAGATTTCAGAATGCAGCCTGCAGACTTTTCAATTGCCTTTGTTCACTTAGTGCATTTCTCTCCCTTTTTTTATGGCTTCCTAGGCTCATTTTGTTTTAGCACTAAGAAATATCCCACCGTGGCACATTATTCTGTACTGCAATTTGTTCACCCTCTCACCTATTGATGGGCAGCTTAGTAGCTTCTAACTTTTGGCAATTTATGAATAAATTTTATGCAAATATTTGTGTGCAAGTTTTGTGTGGGCATGTTTTCAACTCCTCTGAGTGAACGCCAAGAAGAATAATTGCCGGCTGTATGGCAAGAGTATGGCTAGTCCCAGAGGATGATACTGCCTTCCAAAGTGGCTGGATGAGAGTTCCTGTGGTTTTGCATCCTCACCAGTACCGTGACGTGCATCCACCTTTCCAGTGTCCCACAGAACCATTTCACTGCTGTGGGTGTTGTCTGGGCTCTGGACTCCAGCCATTCTGGTAGATGAGTAGTGATGACTCATTTCTGTTTTAATTTGCATTTCTCTGATGCCATTCAAAGTGCGTTATATTTTCGTGTGCTTATTTTTGTCTACATATTTTTGGTGATGTGTCTCTTAAGGTCTTTGGACCATTTTCCAAACGGATTTTTTTTTTAATTGGTGAGTTTTAAGAGGCTTTTGAAAACCAGTTCTTTATCAAATATGTCCTTTGCAAATATTTCTTCCAGTCTGTGTCTTGTCTTCTTATTCTCTTGATCATGTCTTTCACAGAGGAAGTTTTAAAAATTATAGTGCAATCCAATTTATCCATTCTCTTTCATGCTTTTGGTTTTATATGTTAAAAACCTGTTATGTCCAGGGTCATTCTAGTTTGCTCTTATGTTATCTTCAAGGAGTCCTAAAGGTTTGTATTTTACATTTATGTCCATGATCCATTTTGAGTAAATTTTTGTGAAAGTTATAGTTTGTGTCTGTATATACTTTCTGCCTGTTTATATTTTATTAGTGTGACATAGTTTTCTTTAGATAGGTCATACATACATACATAGATGATAGAGGATAGATATCAGATAAAGAAATGAACATATGTTTATACGTGTATGTGAATATGTACGTTGACATATACGTAAGCATGAGTCCACTTACATAACATTTAAGAAAAGGCAATGATTATCCATGATAATAGAAGGCAGAGTTTTGGTTATCTGTCCAGGGAAAGGTGTTGGTTTGGAAGTGGCATGAGGGAGCTTTCTGGGGTGCTGGAGGTATTTTATAACCTGGTTACACAGATGTATGAAAAAGTAAAAATTGAATTCCACCCTATTGTATATAGGAGTTATCACTCATTTTTAAAGATTAAACTATTTGCACACATAACACAAAGGACTTTTCCTTTATACCAATTAAATTTTCATGTCACAGATTCAATTTCAAAGCGTTCAACCCATGTTTCTTACCACTAAGAAAATGTTGAATCTGATTCTGTCTTCACTGGCACTAGTTATATACGATCTAAATGAAATACCAATTGAACCTTGTAGACTTTTGGTGCTAAAGAGCTTACACCAACACCTTGAGTTTTTTCATTCACTGAAATCTTCCTAACTTTACATGCCACAACCAGTGCGGCCAAACAGGTTCCCATGAGGGTCAAAGGGGATAAGAAAAATAAAGACGAACGCCGATTGTGAAGATACAGCTGGGGTCAGGTGGAGCGCTGCTCTCTGATGGAGAAGCAGGTCTAAAGAATTACACCAGAATTTCTTTATTTATATACGTCTCATCATCAGGTTAAAGACTATGCGAGCATTATTCTTTGTATTCAGGAAAGTTACAAAGTTAGCAACATTATGCAACTTATTCTGCAGTTACAGTCTGCAGTTACAATGTGCAATGTTAGGAGCTTCTTTCATTAAAAAAAAATTTTAGTTGTAGATTGACTCAATGCCTTTATTTGTTTTTAGGTGGGGCTAGGATTGAACTCAATGCCCACACTTGCAAGGCAAGTGCTCTACCACTGAGCAATGTTAGGAGCTTCCTGCGGCTCTCAAGAAAGTCCGGTGTTTAAAGTTACTGTTCTGTGGTTCAGGAGCAGCAGAGCTGGTGAAACATTGTGATTGTCTAGCAGGAGAGTTCCTCTATTCCCAGGAGCTGTGTGCCTGAGATCAAGGTCGAGGCTTGATCTAATTGCTTTGGCTAACATTTGAAGTACTATATTGAATAGGATAGGTCATAGTAGACATCTTTATCTTGATTTTAGATGAAACCAAAGAACTTATTCATGATGCACAATCTTTTAAATATGTTTTTGAATGTGGATTTTAGATGAAATGCTTTCGGTTCATTCAGTCTGATTTTGGTTTGGGTTTTTCATATATATCCTTTATGATGTTGAAGCAAGATCCTTCTATCCCTAGTTCTGCAGTGTTTTTAACATGAATGGGTACTGAATTTAATTGAAGGCTTTTTCTTTATCTATTGAGATAATAATGAGATTTTTGTCCTTAATTCTGTTTATGTGATGGATTATGTTTATTGATGTGTGCATGTTGAACCAACCTGTTATCCCTGAAGTGAAAGAACTTAATTATGGTGTCCAATCTTCTTAATGTTTTTGAACATGGATTGCTAATATTAAAGATTTTTGCATTTATTTCCTCAGGAATGTTGACCTGTAATTTCCTTTGAAAATACGACTTTGTTTAGAATCTTTGTTTAGATTTTATTTCAAGATGGTTATTTTTCCTCTTTCTCTGTTATAAGAACAAAGGTGTTTTCCTTTTGATCTTCACCCTAAGAACTTGGGGTAGTTCTTGGAAGCAAAACTCATGCAAGTATGAACCCCTTAACTCTGGACCCCATGAGCTTTCACCTGCAAAGCTACTCTATTCTGAGTCTCTAGAATTATTCCGTTAATTACCCCAGGTGTTCCTACAGTGGCTGACTTCAACAGTGGCTGCAGTTCACAGTGAGCCAGTGCTAGGCATCTTCCTGACTCTCTGGGTTTCAGGGCAGGAATCTGCCCTCTGAATTCCATTTTCTGACATGGTGATGAAGAATTGTTGATGGTTCCCTTTTGTGTGTGTGAGGACAGAAGTCATGACTTTCAAGCTTCTTGTTGGAAAATCTTTGCATTCATTCTTTTAAGTTTGATTATGTTTTTTAGAGAACTTTTAGGTTTACAGAAGAACAGAACAGAAAGCAGAGTTTCCCAATACCCACTTCATCTTTCAAATGCTGGTTCCCCATTATTAGCAACTTACTATGTGATACATATATTTGATGAGTCAATACTCACACATTATTATTCATTAAATTACCTTAAGCTTCTTGACCCATGTATACCGACCTGTATCCACCATCATGGCGGCATGTGGAATAGCTTCATGTCTTGAACGTCCCCTGGTCTCCACCTGGTGATTTCCCTCTCCCCTTCCCCAGGTTATTACTGATCTTTTTACTGTTTCTATAGTTTCACCTTTTCTAGAATGCTATGTAATTGGAATCATGCAGTGTGTTTCCTTTCCAGATTGGCTTCTTTCACACAGCATCATGCATATAAGTTTGCTCCTTGTGTTTTGTGCTACGGTGACTTATTCCCTTGGAGTGTCAAACAAAATTCCATTTCATGGGTGCATCATTGTTTGTTTACCCATTTACCTACTAAAAGATATCTTGATTTCTTCCAGTTTGGGGCAGTTATGAATAAAGCTTCTATAAACATTTGTGTGCAAAATTTTGTGTGAATTAAAGTTTTCAACTCATTTGGATAAATGCCGCAGTCTGGCTGCAGCAAAATAACCGGGGGCTGACGAACAACTTGTGTACATTGATACAGCAGGAGTGGGAGCCGTTTACTGTAGGACCGGAGGGGTATTTATACATTCCCGCAGCTTATCTTAATTAGCATAAACTAGATACATCAGCCAACCAATAAGGAATCTCCACACTTAGTGGCTCACTGGAGTTACTTCACAAACCACTCCCTCTGGCAAAATGCCAGGCGCCATCCTGACTTGTTTACAGACTCTAACAGATAAATACTTAGGGAAGTGACTGCAGGATCATATTGCAGGAGTATGTTTAACTTTCTAAGAAACTACCATGTTTTTTCCAAAGTGATTAAACTATTTTGCATTCCCACCAGCTATGTCTGAGACTTTTTGTTGCTCCACGTGCTTGTTTATGATTGGTGTGATCTCCACCTTCATTTTTTAAAGCACTTTTGCTAGAGCTGGATCAGTGGCACATGCCTGCCATCCCAGTGTCTTGGGAGAAGGATCCTTCTGAGGCAGAAGGATCTCAACTTCAAAGCCAGCCTCAGCAACTTACTGAGGCCCTAAGCAACTTAGTGAGATCCTGCCTCAAAATAAAAAATAAAAAAGAGCTGTGCTCCTCCCGAAGCCTCTACACAAGGGTTACAGTGAATGTGGTTTATTTGAGGGGTAATTCCTGGAAGCACCAAAAGGGGAGTAGGCACAAGAGTCAGAAAGAGAGGCAAAGAAAGGGAAGGTGCGTTGTCAAGAAAGTGACCGCAGGAGTCTAATGGAGCTCAACCCACGAAAGAACTCTGGGAACCAGGGAAGAACATGCCCCTCAGAAAGACCCAACCCAAGGGACAAGGGGGCTGCAGGATTCCCCCTGAGTTCTCACCATTCATTGCCTGAGGGTGGTCCTCAGGGCCATGCACTCTCAGATGCTCTGGTCTGCCTCCCACAGGCAGAAGCAGCTCTGGAGGCCACGAAGCCTCAAGTAGAGATTCCAGTACTGGCGTTGGATGTAGGTTGGTGAGGCCCAGAGGACATGGGCAGTAACAGGACGGCAGACCAGAGGACGTCACAAGTCAGCACTCACTATCCAGGGGTGGCCAAATTTTATAAATTTTTTAGTACTAGAGATCGAACCCAGGGGTGTTCAACCACTAAACTACACCCCCAGCCCTTCCTTTCTTTCTTTCTTTCTTTCTTTCTTTCTTTCTTTCTTTCTTTCTTTCTTTCTTTCTTTCTTTCTTTCTTTCTTTTATTATTAGTGTTTTTTTTGAGACAGGGCTTGCTAAATTGCTTAGGGCCTCAGAAAGTGGCTGAGGCTGGCTTTGAACTTGAAATCCTCCTGCCTCAGCCTCCTGAGTCATGACAGGCATGTGCCACCACACCCAGCTACGGCCAGATTTTAGAGTGAAAGAGAACACAAATAATACCTCCAATTGGTTTGCTGTTTGTCTGGAAGCTTCTGCACTCCCTGATTTAACCTTTGGTGGGGCAGGGTAGCTGTCTGCCAGGACCTCCATAGCAGGTAAAGGGAACACATGTCATCTATGTCCCATATGGCCAAACGGAAGACCCCCAGGGAGAGAGAGGCCCACACTTCCCATTATTCCAGGCCGTCTTTACCCTCCACCTGAGAATTGGCATTTTCTTCTGCATTTCACAGAAGACACAGGCTCCGACTCTGAAGTGACTTACATAAGGTCACAAGGCTAGGAAACTGGAGCCAGGACTAAAACCTCATGCTGCCAGACACCAAAGCCTTTCCCCACCTCTCAGCCCCACAGGCTCCCTGCTCAGGAGCCCAGCCCCCAGCCCCCACCGTCCATAAATGAGTGTTGGGAAGGCCGCGGCTCCTATTCATCACCGTGTCTTATGAATTAAAAACAATGGCCATGAGGTCATTTCCATGGGGCTCGAGGGTGGGTTGTGTAAATATTTGGCCTTCGGGGCTCTTCTCGGCCGAGCTCCTCGGGTGCTGACGTTAAACACACTCCTTCAGGAGAAATGCAGTGGGTTTCAGGAAGCCCCCCGAGCCGGGCGCTGGGAGGGCGTCTGCTCAGGCTAAGGTTTGACAACACAAAGCCCATTTTTCCTCCGACTTTTTCTCATTTAAGACAAGAAGGATCACCCTCGGCTTGCCGACGCACATACTCACCAGTCATTAACACGCAGGCATTTAAAAACATTTGTGATCAGAAAGGTCTGCGTTTTCTCATCTCTTTAAAGAGTCGGGAGGTTGGAGAGCGAGAGCCAGGGGGGCGTGGAGAACGAGCCGAACCAGGAAGGAAGAAAGAGGGAGGGAGGGAGGGAACAGCCTCCCCGTCCACCCAGTGTGGCTCTGTGGCCCTGCTGTATCCACAGTGGAAAGCCGCACGCCTACTCAAGCCACCCTGCGAGCCCATGTGGAAACGTCCACAGTGCGTCCATGAGTGGGAAAGGAGGCAGGTCTCCCTCAGCCCACGTGGCCCGCCTCAGGGTCAGGGCCATGCACACAGGCACTGCCAATCAGGAGCAGCCGCCTCCTCTGGGTGACAGAATTGAGGCCGTTTTAACTTAATTCCAGGACGGGAGACTCACTACATTAGTTTCCTGGGGCAACTGGAACAAAGGACCAAAAACTTGGTGCCTTAAAAAAGATAGAAATGTATTCTCACAGTTCTGGAGGCTGCCAGCCTCGTCCTGCTTCTGGTGGTGGCTGGAAACTCTTGGTGTTCCTTAGCTGGTGGCTGCAGAGTGTCACTCTCTGCCTGTGCCGTCACAGGGACATTCCCCCCTTTGTGTGTTTCCGTGTCACCTCCTCGTCTAAGAGGACCTCAGTCGGGTTGGATGAGGCCCTGCTCCAACAGGGTCTCATCCTGGGGATCAGGATCCCAGCAGAACTTTTTGGAAGGGCACAATCCAACCCATAATACTCCATGAAAAGAAAGTGGCCATTTGTGGATGGTGAGTGGAGGTGAAGGTGCCCACCATCTGGAGTATGGAACCTCTGTGTTTCTGGGGAATCACAGGTTTCCCCCAGATTGATGCCATTCCCAGCCCCAGGCACTGTGTCCCCACCAGACAGGCTGGGGTCCCTCTCAAGAGCAGGCTGAGGGCTCCAGATGAAGGAGCCAAGGTCAGACTGTCCCCACTATTAACTGTGAACCTTGGAGAGCATTTTCCTGGTTTATGGGGAGGGGCACAGGGAGTGGGACATCCAGGATGAACTGATGGGACGGGCGGAGACACTGGGAACACTGCATCTGAGTATCTTATCACAACCCCTGCTGCTTCCGAGCGTGTGAACAGGAAAATAGAGGAGCCACGGACTCCTTCTTAACAACACTGGCTTCACAGGAGTGTATCTAGAGCACATGTGTAGGCCTGAAGAATGCCAGGAGATGAGCACCTTCAAGCTACCCCGACGCTCAAGAAATAGCAACTCCCACCGCGGCCCCTCCCACAGGGCGGCAGCGGCACCCACACCCTGTTCACGGTTCCCTGGTGCATCCAGAGCTCCTCTCACCACACACCTGTGTGCCTCCCTCAGTGATGGAGGGTGCATGTTGCTTATTTCCAGACTTTGTAGAGTTGGAACCACAGGCTATAGATCCCTTTGTGAGCGTGCGTGGTGGTGAGAGCCATGCACGGTTAAATACGTATCTGTAATTAATTTTCCTCAGCGTTTGTGCTGTTGCCGTTGATGGTTTTGTTGCAGGAGTTCACAATTTGTCCACTCTACTGCCAAGGGCCCTCACTCCCTTGCTGTTATGAGCAAAGTTCCTAGGAACATTCTTTGCCTGTCTCCTGGTGCCTGTGGGTACGGAATTGCCAAGGAGTGGGAATGGGGTAGCTCTGCCAACTGAGGTCAGACTGGCTTCCACTTCCCGAGGCCACCTCACATGCCCACTGTGTCAGTCAGCTTTCTGTGGCTATCATGAAATATCTGAGGCAATTAACTTATAAAGAGAAAAGGCTTATTGGGGCTTCTGCTTTGGGAGGTTGCAGCCCAAGATTGAGTGACCGCAGGCCTCTGGCAAAGGCCGCGCACCATAGCAGGAGGGTGTGGGGAGCAGACTCCACCTCATGATCCAAGAAGGAGAGGAAACAAGGCACATTTTGTTAACCTTTGTTCCTTCTCTAAAATCCATGGCCACGACCTTTATATACAGTCGCAACCTTTCTTCTTGGTGACTCCCGCAGCTCCTAGGCTGGTGCAGCCACCGCCTACAGCCTGGGCCCCAGAGGACCCTGCCTGAGTGCCAGCTTCCCTGTTGTCCCCAAGCTCTGCCCAGCCGGCCACCCCATTGTGCAGAAGGAAGCAGGGTCTCAGGAGATGACATTGGGTCCTGGGGAAACAGGATTGGAACCTGGGCGACAAATCTGGAGGCTGAAGGTCTCTCTACCCCAGGATGCTGTGTGCAGAGCAGGGTGGGCCATGTGGCTTTGGATGGAGCGCCAGGATGGAGGGCAAGATGGGGCTCTGCGTCCTTGTCCCACGGAAGAGCCAGTGTCCTCGAGCTCTCGAGTTTCCCCAGCTCAGCACAGTGGCTGGCACAGCGCCAAGCTGACAACCCAGTGAATCAGATCCTCTGTGGTCCTGGCTTGGTACCAAGGAGCCACCACTGTCACCACCTGGCCATGTGCCCTGGACACCCATCTGTGTAGTAGGTGGGTGATCCCGTGTTCTGAGGGACAGGCTGAGCTCCACCAGGGCCGTGACCTTACAGCCACCGTGGCTCAGCTGGGCCACTGAGAAACCCTGGTCCTGGTTGCTAGAAGGGGGTCAGTGATCCCCACAGGGACCTGGCCCCGCCCAGGGCTCACTCTGCTGGCTCTGGAAATGGCAGTAAGAGAAGAAATCCACCTGCGGGTGCTTTGAAGATGTGCAGGAGTTAGCAGGGACCTGGGCACGAGGACCTGGAGTTGGTGTTCACTGGGTGGCTGTGCCCTTAGGAGCAGGGGCCTGCAGGGCCTGGAGGAGGGCAGGTCACCGACCTCGGACCACACCTGCAAGAGGTAAAGGAGCAGGAGAGGAGAGGAGCCTCGGAAAGCCGCCATCCACACCCGCAGAGCCCTCGGGACCCACCGGGAGCCCTGTCCCTGCTGCAGACTGTGGGGTAGGGATGACCCCACGGTAAGGTAAGGAGGAGGTGGCCAGTGGCTCCCCACAGTGTCCCCAAGGGCCTAGAGCTGCCACCGCACACGGGGGTTAACCTTGTAGCTCTGTGCTCTCTCCCAGGGCCAGCTGGCCTGGGTCCTGCACGCCACTGCCCGCCTCAGCCACTGGAGTTCACCCAAGCCTCTCAGCTACCAGAGTGTGGGCTCAGCACAGGGGAGCGGCCTCTCCGTCCCCAGCTCTGTTCCTCCCGAGGCCGCTACCTTGGCCACAGGTCCCCTCGGTAAATCAGTGCTGCCATCTGCAGAGGGGGTCCCCATACCCTCCCTCCTGTCAGCAATGTGTTCAGAGGGGGCAGGGATGGACAGCTGGACAGTTGGAAGGACCTGCTAGGCCTCCAATGCGAGGTCCCTGCAGCACAGCCTGGGGACTTGTGCAATGCAGAGGGGTGGCAGCCCAAACCTCAGCCTGCCAGGTCAGACCCAGCGCCCCAAGACTGTGGGATGCTGTGAATGGAGGTGTCGGGCTGTCTGCTGCCCCAGGACCCTCCCATCCGGATGCAGCTGTCCTTTCCAGCTCTGTCTCAGATGCTTTCTAATCTGTGACCCCCAGCTCGAAACTGAGTGCTCCTCCTGTGCCAAGCTGCACCTATCAGCTCTGGACTCTCTGACACTCTGCTCCTAGGAGGAGGAGGCACAAAAGAAGCATCACATGTGTTTAGGGAGGGGGGCTCTTGCCACACAAGTCAAGCCTGGTCCCTGGATGCCAGTGGCGCAGGAGCTGGCCCCTCCCACTTGCTGGCTCTGGAAATGGCAGTAAGGGAAGGGTCAGGCCTGGGCACAGCGCCCTCCCTTCCTCCTGGCTCCCTGGAGGTGCTACCTGGGTGCCCCAGGCCTGGCCCTATTAACCCATCTGAGCCTCCTGGGGAGGGGCCATGATCCGTTGAAGAGGGCTCTGCCTAATGTCCATGAGCCAGGAAGGATAGATCCCCAGGGAAGGAGGCAGGGCCCAGCGCCTTGGGCAGCAGGAGAGAGGATGAGGGGACCACTCCCTCTTGGTCCAGGGGTCTGGCTCAACCTTCCAGGGGTCGGAACGAAGTCCAGCTAGGCCAGGGTCACCCCTGTTCCCAGAATGAGATGCCATGCTCCCAGGAAGTGCTCCAGGACTCCAACCTGCTTCCGTAGTCAGACCCTCCGATGGAGCAGCACGCTCTGAACAAGAGGACTGCTGGGAAAGCACAGGAGAGAAGGCACCCGGCGAGCACCTTCCAAGAGCAGGGAACGATGGTCACAATTGCCCCTGACTGCCCGGATTCTCTGTGCTCCCTTCCCATGGTCCTTTTAGGGACCTCACTGCCCAGGCAAATCTGCAAGACTGTCCTAGGAACAGCTCAGGAAGCACATGCCACAGGGCTGGAGTGGAGAACAGGAGAGTGACAGCCGCCCCCGGGCCTCAGTCCAGCCCCTCCATTCCCATCACCACCTGCCCAAGATTCAGTCACATGCAAGAGCCACAACACTCAGCCCTGGTGCCCGGGAGCCCCAGTCCGGCACCATTTCCTGGGTGACTTCCATGGTTCATCAAGCCTTTCTGCTCCTAACGCGTCCCTAACCCGGCTCCTAACTGCTTATCCTCAGTCGCGCGAATAAGTCATAAACTCTGGAGCCTGCCCAGGTATTTATTTTAGTTAGGAAAAAAAAATGCCTTGGGTTTTGCCAAGAGCCATTTGCCTTTAATTGGAAACTTTTGAGGCATTAAGAATGTGCCGAGGTTCAAAACGTGTCTGAAGGCCGTGGAATCATCGATCATTCCAGCGATGTGCTGGACCAGGTGGGAAGAAGGCAACCTTTTAGCAAATCCACCTCCGTTAATGGACTCATTTATAACTCTCAGTAACGCCAGGCCGCATTTCTCCTCCAGAGCTGTAGGCACGCCAGCTAGCACGACTGAAAGATGTTAACATCTGGTGACTGTAAATGAGGCACCCAGAAAAACAAAACATGACCTAAACAAAAGGCAGCGAGGAGGAGGGCAACAGGTCCCACGCTGTGGCAGGGCGGTCATGTGCCTGCAGTGAGGAGGAGACTAGAGGAGAGGCGCCATCTGCAGCTCACTCCAGAAACCTGTGCCATTAGCTTTGTTTAGAGACTCTCTGGGGGCCAGTCCTGGCCAGGTGGTCTCCAGGGACATGACCAATCCTGCCACCTCATCTCCAGACTGTTCCCACCTGCCTCTCTCAGACCCCATCCCACGTAAGGTCTCTGCTCAGAGTCTTCCTTATGCCTGAAGCAACCCTTGTTCCTCCCCTTATCTGTCGTGGTTAGCTACAGCTGCGTAACAAATTACCCAAAGCTTAGCAACTGAGAACAACACCTATTATCACAAAATTTCTGTGAATCAGGAAGGCAGAGGCAGCTTACCTACATGGTTCTGGCTCAGGGTCCATCCTGAGGCTGTGGTCAAGCTATCAGCTGGTCTCATCTCTCTGAAGGTTTGGCTGTGACTGGAGGATCTGCTTTGAGCTTGCTCTGTGGCTGTTGGCTGGAGGCTGTTGGCTGGAGGCTGTGGCTCCTCACCCTAGGGACCAATCCACAAGCTGCCTGAGGAGACTTCAACATGGAAACTCACCTACCGCAGAGCAAGTGATCCAAGAATGTGGAGTGGGAGAGAAGGTGTGGGCAGTGAAGGCGTGGTCTTTCATGACCTAATTTTGGAAGTGATATGTCATCACCTTCATCATATTCTGTTGTATGTTGGGTTAAATAATGTCCCTCAAATTTTAGGTGTACCCAGAAGCTCAGAATGGGAACTGATTGGAAAATAAAGTCTTTGCAGATATAGTTAAAATGAGCTTAGGATAGGCTAGGTTGGGCCTTAAATCTAATTTCTGGCATCCTTACAAGAAAGCCACATCTTCATATATCTGAAGATGGGGCAGAGGTTGGAGTGGTGTATCTACAAGCCAAGTGCTACGTTTGGGCCTAAACCATGCCCTGAAGAACCATGTGTTTAAGAGTTGGCCCCAGGGGGCATTGTTGGGTGGTAGTGGATCCTTTAAGAGGTGGGGCCTATTGGAAGGAAGTTAGGTCTTTGGAGGTGTGTCCTTGAAGAGGATATTCTGACCCTAGCTTTTTCCCATCTCTCTCTCTTTGCCTGATGACTGGCATGAAGAGAATAGGCCTCCACCACCATGTGCTCCCACCATGACCTATGCTGCCACAGGTGAAAAGAAGCAAGGTCAAATGACCATAGACTGAAACCGTGAGCCAAAATGAACCTTTCTTCTTTTAAGTTGTTTATCTCAGGCCTTTTGTCATAGTGATGGAAAGCTGACAAACATTTCAAGGATGGCTGACCACACCAGAAGCTGGGAGATAGGCCTGGAAAGGGCTTTCTCTCAGAGCCTTCAGAAGGAACCAACTTGGCTGACTTCTTGATTTCAGGGTCCTGGACCCCAGAGCTGGGGGCAAATAAACTCCTGTTACTTTAAGCCATCCAGTTTGCAGTGTTTTGTTCTGACAGCCCTAGGAGACTCAGACATTTGGTCACATCCAACCCTGAGCCATGTAGGAGAATATTAAGGGGTTGGTTGGTTATGAGGCATCCAACCACATGCCTAAGCTTTCTCCCTTTGTTCTTCAGATCCCAGGGACCACAGCTTCATAATGCACTTCCACTTGGAGCCGTTTTCACCGTCTTCCCACCCTCCTGGACTGGAAGGCCCACAGGCAAGGGTAGGTTCTCTCTGGTTCATTTGCCACCTCCTTGCTCTTATCCTGGGTGACCAGAAAATGTCTGATGTACTTAGGTTCTTCCTAAGTACCTGAGTGGCCAGGTGAATGTGCTGTCCATCTGCTGCCTATACCCCTGCACTGTTGAGGATCCTCCTTCCACTTTACAGACTAAGACTGAGCTGGTGGAAACTCCTCCCCTCCCGGCCCCCAGCAGGTGGCGTCACAGTTGGGGCTCCAACCTGAGTCTGGCTGGTGGGAGTCCTGGGATCTCCCTGCTGCAGGAACACAGACTCCTGGGTCACAGAAGCTGTCAGTGGTGGGTGAGGCCTCAGAAGGAGTGTGGGCCTTGAGGAAAAGGTGACTATGGACAGGGACCAGCTCATATGGGACCAGCTCACATTCCGAGGGATACGGCCATGAGCCTTGTACCCCGAGAGTATTCTGCTAGGTACTTCTGCTATCAGCCACTAGCAGATACAGTTGCACTGAGTGGCCCATCTGGGTCACAGGACATGTTCTTTGGCTCTCCTAAGCACAGTGGAGAAAAGACCACAACAGTGAGAATGAATTCAGCAATGGCTCAGAAATGAAAATGGACACACACACACACACACACACACACACACACACACACACACGGAGCCTACCTGAGCTGGAGGAGTAGCACCAGGTGTGTCCCCAAGACCAAGCTCCCTCCTCCCCTTACACACAGAGAATCATGCCCCTAGATATATCTACATTTCTCAGTCTCCCATGTGGCTAGACATGATCACACACGTGAGTGCTGGCCAATGAGATCATAACACAAGTGTCACATAGGACTAGTGATATAAAGTGGGAGGTTGAATGCTTCTTTGCCCCTTATATTACTGCTAGCTTGCTGGAATGGCAGACCTGATGGCTGGCACTCAAGCAGCCATATTTAACCAGCAGATTGAAGACAGGGGTTGAAGAAGGCTGAGCAGAAGATAAAGTGCTGGGGTCGCTGCATTTTTTATGAGAGAAATAAACTGGGATTTATCTTAAGCTACTGTAATTTTTACTTTTCTGCTCATTACAGCCAAACGTAACACCAATTTATAAAAAAGACTGTGTTTTCCTATAGTCTAGCTTCTGCTCTCAGAGCTTTCCATACCACTCTGAACACTTGGAGGGGCCACTGGAAAGGAAGCCCTGGATTTGGGGTTCTGACACCTCTCATTCCACCACCTCGGCTGGGAGCTTACACACACACACACCAGCTGTCTCTGCTGCCTCCCTCTGGGACTCAGTGTCCTTTTGTGTGTCTGGGGACAAGGAGCTCCCACTTATTTGAGCACCGACTGTGTGAGAGTCCAGGGTTCAGGTCCCTTGTGTCAGCTATCTCCTGTAGCTCTCACCAATACACCCCAAGGTGACTGGACAATTTACAGATGAGGAAGAGGAGGCTCAGAGATGTCACTTACCACTTCCCCCACGTTCCCATGGTGAGTGTGCAGCACAGGTGATAGAAACCTGACTAACCTTTGCCCAGTGTGGTGGGGACGTGCCTGGTGAGGGCACCTGGGCAGAAAGGCAGAGAAGCTCTCTGCACCCGCCCACACCCCCTGGCTCACTCTGATTGGACAGCTGAGATCCCGTACTCCCCTGGCTCACTCTGATTGGACAGCTGAGATCCCCTACTCCCCTGGCTCACTCTGATTGGACAGCTGAGATCCCGTACTCACCTGGCTCACTCTGATTGGACAGCTGAGATCCCCTACTCCCCTGGCTCACTCTGATTGGACAGCTGAGATCCCCTACTCCCCTGGCTCACTCTGATTGGACAGCTGAGATCCCGTACTCACCTGGCTCACTCTGATTGGACAGCTGAGATCCCCTACTCCCCTGGCTCACTCTGATTGGACAGCTGAGATCACCTACTCCCCTGGCTCACTCTGATTGGACAGCTGAGATCCCCTACTCCCCCGGCTCACTCTGATTGGACAGCTGAGGTCACCTTCTCAGAGCCAATCCCTCACGGTCATGCCATGGATGAGGGCCCCAGGTTGGGTGAACATTTCTACCTCAGTGGGAAAAAGTGAGCCCCAGAAGAAAATGGGCACCATGGCCAGAAGAAGGGGGCAGGAGCTGTGGTGAGCCGTGTCAGCGGACCGTGGTCGCCATTACAAGATGGCGCTGATAAGCGCTGTGGCCTGTGATAAACAACTCCTTATTTTGGGAGAGATGGCACGTAGCTGTAAAACACCCTATGAGAAAGATCCACGTGGCGGCTTTGCATTGGGGCTTGGTATGCTTTATTAGGCTGGGGGGTGCGGGTTAGAGAGAGAAGCTTCCAGAGACACATAAGTAAAGACCTGAATAAACTGCTGAAAGAAGAATCCTGTGTCGTGTCCTCCTTGCTGGCGAGGGGTTGCGGCAAGGAGCCAGGGGAGAGGCCAGCATTGTGGTAATGAGGACCACAGAGCTTGCTTCCTCCCCAACAGCTCTTCCTCCGGAGGAGTCCTGGCTGAGGCTTCAGTGAAAGTGCTGGCCTCGAAGATGGCTAGGTGACTGGGAGCCCGCTTTACAGATGAATGAATGTATTTATATTTATACTTGTTTATATATTTCATTATTATAATACTGTCAATTTAAACAAAATTAGAGATTCTCCCCAAAATACTGATTTTGGGGAGAATATCAGAGTATGGCAATGGAAATTTGCAGAGATTGAGGCAAAGAGAAGGTTTTAAAGACAAAGATGAGGATTACACAGATGCTTTGAAACAATAAGTTTGGTTAATTAACCAATGATTAGTAACAAGGTGGCATCCATCTGAGGTTGAACAGATCATTGTTGGCAGATTTTTCTTATAAAAGCACATGTTGTATGAGGTTGCGCTGGCCTCTGTCCAAGCCTGTGGTTCTGGAAGAGTCTTTTGTGAAAGTTATTATAAGGTGATCACATGTAAGAACCCTTCTTGCATAACCTCCTGGCTCTGTCTACATTTTTTCATTAGGGCTGACACAAAGATTCCATTTTGATTTTTTTTTTTTTTTGAGGTGCTGGGAATTGAACCTATGGCTTTGTGCATTCAAGGCAAGCATTCTACCAAGAGAAGGTTTTAAAGACAAAAACTGAGCTACATCCCCAGCCCTCCATTTTTATTCTGACAACTTTCACAATGTGTAATATATTATCATGTAATAATAATTATATTCCTTATAATGATATTCTGTATTATTCTATCATATATCATCTGCATTATACTATTGTATATTATGTAGTCTCTCTTTTTCATAGAGGACACATTCCAGGATCCCCAATGAGTGCCTGAAAGCTTTACTGAACCCTACACACAAGCCCTGCAGTACCAAGACCATTGATCTGATAACTGAGATGGCTATTAAGTGACTAATGGCTGGGTAGAGTATAAGCAAGGACAGGCTGAACAAAGGGATGATTCACCGCTGGGTGGGAGAGAATGGGACACTTCAAGATTTTGTGTAATTTAAAACTTATTTCTGGAACTTTCTACTTCATATTTTCTGACGGCTGTTGACTGCCTATGACTGAGAGTGAGCCCACACAGAAGGGAGGCTACAGTGTGATTCAGCAGCGGATCCTTCTATGACTGCAGTCCGTGCAGACTCTGTGCACAAGAGCTTCTGTCAAATTTCTGTTCAGCAATTTGTACATAAAGACCACAGTCCAGTTCCATAGAAGGAAGACATGTGCAGTGGTTTGTGCTATGGAATAGTGCAGGAGCTCTGTGCGTGGTGGTTCACATCTTAATATTGCCAAAGGCCCAAGTACCACGGTTGGGAGGTGGAGCACCTTGACAAGGTGGAGCCGAATGGAAGGAAGTTAGTCCATTTCAGGTGTACCCTTGAAAGGTACATTGGGACTCTGGCTTTTTCCATCTCCCTCTTTGCTTCCTGCCATGAGGTAGGAAGTCCCCTGCCCACATGTTCTTGCCATGATTTACTGCGCCATCACAGACCCAAGCAACTGTGGACTGAAACCTCTGAAATTGTGAGCCGCAATAAACCTTTCCTCATTTTAAGTGGTTTCTCTCAGGTACTTTGACACAGGGATGGAAAGCTGACAAATACCAGTTCCTAACCAGCCTTGGAAGCTGGGATCGTGTGTGAGGGGAAGATTGAGTGATAGTCTGTTTAATGCCTGTCTTTGGTCAAAAGTCATCCAAAATACATGTCTTCTCTAGGTCTCAGCCTCATCTTCCAGAAGCAGATCCTGGAACAAGGACACCTGTTCAGAGAGCAGGAAGGCAAGTGGCCCCAGGAGGCACTCAGGAGAGAAGGGTGGCTGCACACCTCCATATGGTGGTCCTTCCTGGCCCTGCAGCTGGGCCGACCAGCTCCTCAGTGTCCCTCTCCCTGCAGTGAGGATGTTGGGAGTTTAGCTTCCCAGTCCCAAGAGATATCGATTCAGTATTGCTGGAGTGTGAGTGTGAGTGTGTGGGGGGGTGATCCTTAGCACTCTGACACCCTGTGCAAGTGGCAAAACAGACTTTAGAGACAGAGGGACACCTCAGCTGAAAAATCAGGGTCTGGCATGGAAGTTTCCGGCAATCACTGATGGGGAAGGCAAGGGGATTCAGGAGAGTGTCTGTCGCATGTGCCCTAGAACAGGAAGTGGCTCTGCTTTGCAGATACTGGGAAGAACCTTTCCCAAGGGATGCGGTTTGGCTCAGTGGCCGCAGCTGCCCATGTCCCCTCCTGACCATAACGCCAGCTCCACACTGCCTGGGAAATAGCTCCCGGGGCCTTCTCGAGGTTAACCTGGCATCTACCCCTCTACCCCCGGTTCTCTTTTCTTGGCCTGGGGTCAACCCTCTAGGACCTCAGACCCCACTGCCCCTTTGCCCTGCCAGGACCTCCAAAGAGAGGACAGGAAGGCTGAACACAGCAGTCTCATCCTGAGGTGTGCCTGGCAGACACCTGGGGAGGCCACCACCAGACACCCGCAGAGCAAGGACACCGCCGCGTCTCCCCTCACTGTCGCCCGAACACAGGAGCATCCCCTGCCAGGCAGCCAACTCATCCCATGGAAGGGGACACCCACCACAAGAGAAAGAGCCAAGTCTTGGCCCGGGCAATGACATGGGAGAATCTAAGTGACACCATGTTGAGCATAAAGTAACCCGACACAGAAGAGTGTACCCTGGGCGGTCTACCCACCCAAGGTCAAAAGCTCTGATTGAGAACACAGACGGCATTCTGCAGCACCTTGCCCCAGCCCCACAAGGTCCTGCCTCCCAACTGGTGCCATGCCAGGGCTGGGGCTACAGCCCAGTGGGTAAGGTGCTTGCCTTGGCATGCACAGGGCCCTGGGTTCTAATTCTCAATACCCCCCCACACACACACACACACAAAGGCCATTCCACCATTTTGTGAGTCAGCTGCTTCAGGGTGGTGGGGAGCATGGTAAGATCAGTGAAGCCCCTGTGCAGGGCTCACTGCTGCACATTCTGGGCTCTGCAGGGCATTCCCTGGTCGGAAGCAATGCTGTGAGGAGCACCCTGACTGTGGGCAAGGACTGACGTGTCCACAAATGGCGGTCATGGCGGAGGCAGTGTACACAAGGTAGGCAGATCCCAGTGCTGATTATCGTCCCGAAAGACACAATCCTGAATGCCATAATCCCCAAGAAAATTGTAAAAAAGAATACTAGCAATTTAAAACAGTGTGTGTGTGGGGGACCAAAAAGAGGGGAAAACAAGAAAAATCTAAAAAGAAAACTCAACGTGCAGAAAAAGTGTATCACCAGGGTAGATTGCAGACAATTGACAGGAGGCAGCTCACGGAGGAGCCGGCCAACATTCATGCTCATGAACTGGATTTTAAAATCTTGCATCATGATGACGAGGGGCTTCTTTCTCTTTTAGGGCACGGCTCACCTCGGAGAATACGCTCACATTCATTTTCTCCCTGATCCTCCTTGCTTCGGATTCATTCCACGATGTGGCAAACAGGAGACGTGCCTATTAGATCTTCCCACCTTCTGTGCCCCGCCTCTGTGTTGCTTGGGGTATGTGGAAATGCGTGCCCTCATATGCAGACCCCAGAAGCAATTCTGGTGATCAATCGTCTTCTTGTCCTACCAGGAATGTAACATTCAACAACTTCACCGGCTTCTTCAGGCAAACGCATCTTTAGCTCATTAAACGCCCCTGGAATTCCATCAGCTGGAGGGAAAGCTAGAGCAGACACACGCGCATTTTTAAGCTGATGTTTTCATCGTTGCTGAATCATGTGGCCAATCTCTTTCCCCAGAACTTAGTTTTCTACCCTCTTACATAACCTTTTCTTCTTTCATGGGAGTTGCAGTTGTTTGGATTTTGGCTTTCAGTTTCAACCTTTGGGGGTTTAATCTTTTGGAACTGTGATGGGGGAGGGGGTTAGACGTTAGGGATTTCCATTTTTCAGGACTTCACTATTCAGAATTAAGGTTTTGGGGACTGTGATTGGTGCCATATGGGGCACTGCTGTGCACACCCAGCTTTAGGGCTCGGAGGGACAGATAAGGCTTGGTTTGTGGTGAGCATCTCAAATTGCATGGTGACTTGGTGGTCCATGGTCAGTCATTCAGGTTATACTAAGACCCAGGAGCAGGCCCAAAGCAGTCCCCCAAAAGGAGAATAGTTATCTGCAGATGGCATTAGGGCCTTGCTCTGAAATCATAATGACATGCACTGGGATTCACCCGAGGGGGCCTGACAAAGGCCAAACAGCATCTCTATCTGTGAGTCACACTTGAAGCACAAGTGGATCTGCTGGACAATATGGCCCAAGGGACAGCAGCTTGCCTAGCAGCCCAGACCTATTGCAGAGACACAACCAAAATCTAGCAGTTGGCCAGGCATCATGGTCTACGCCTAGAATCCCAGCAACTCAGGAGGCTGAGGCAGAAGGATTGCAAGTTCAAGGCCAGCCTCAGCAACTTAGTGAGGCCTGTCTCAAAATAAAAAATAAAGGAACTATGGATTTAGCTCAGTGGTAAAGTGCTCCTGGGTTTAATCCCCAGTACCAAAAAGAAAAAAAGAAAAGTTAGTAGCTTTTTAGGTCACTCATAAAATGGGCTGGAAGAAAGAACACTGATCTCTAGAAAGTTGACTGGGGTAGAAGTCCCCTGGAATTTTGTCACACTTATTTTCTACCCTCTGGTGTATTAACATCTTACCAAGACGTTTAGAGTCATGCTACTTCACACCCAGCTAGACCAGTATGATGAGCTGTGGTAGGAAAGGCTATCAAGATCCTGTGAGCAGCTGGGGCTGGGGCTCAGTGCACTTGCCTGGCACGTGTGAGGCACTGGGTTCAAATCTCAGCACCATACAGAAATAAATAAAATAAAGGTCCATTGATAACTAAAAAATATTTTTTAAAAAATTCTGTGAGCCAAATTATGACACCAGGCTGGATGGGGGGGACCGTGAAGGTGTATTGCTGGCCTTCCCAGCCAAAAGCAAGCGTCTTCTGGTGGTCCTGATGGACAGGAATGTTGGAAGAGGTGTTTTCCACACCAAAGGCCACATGCCAGTACCAGGGAAGGATTCACTTGCTCTAACAATCAAACCACATCTGGAACGGCAGCTGTAGTTGGAGTCACCACTTGGCTAAGCTTCTGATAATACACAGTCCTTCTCCAGGACCCTTCTGCCTCCTGCATGGACCAAATAGGAGACCAATGCGGATGTGTTAGGAATCATCAGTCCTTGACGGTGGCACTGTATCTGGGCAATCCATCAAAGAATCGCTTTTGGTTTGCTACTTTAAAGATAGAGGCAATTCTAGTGGCTTCTGCTCAGTTTTTTGTTTTGTTTTGTTTTTTGCCATAATATCTCTCACTTAAGGAAGCAGGGAACAGATGTGGGGATTCTACCAATGGCTGAGAATGTCTATTCTAATTATATATTCTGGAACTGGAGAATGAATAACAGGGTGGATGTGGAAACTCACTGGACCCTCTCTCTGTAAGACAGTGAGCTACAACTGTCGATCACCTGACTTCCATGAGACCCTTCTCTGATGGACCAAAGTGATTAGGGAGTTGTTGTTTTATAGTGCTGGGGATCAAACCCGGGACCTCATGCTTACTTGGTAAGCACTCTACCACAGAGCTACATCCCCAGTCCCAAAGTGATGTGTGGAATGATGTGTCTCCTGGAATCACCATCAGTTCAAAGTCAGTGTCCAAGAATCTCCCTAAAATCTGGTTTACTTCCTTTCCCCAATCCACCCAATGGCATTAAATGCCTTTTACCTGCTGCACACCATGGTGATTGAGAAAGCTTATAACTATACTAATAGTATAAATTGTTGGCAGTGTACAGGATTCTTCCTCACAGGAACAAGGTCTCCCCTTCCTGTAAGGAGTTCTGGGTTGGTAAACTGGCTCCAGTCTGGAAATTAATGGAGAAGTTGTGATTCTGTGATGATTCCAGTTGTAAATCTGCTCACTTGACCTAGAACTTTCTACTTGTACGGATCAAGTAAGAATTTGGTAAATTTCCTCATCTATCTCACCTCCATAAAGCACATTTCTAAAATCACCATGGTCCATTAGACATGCCTATGGCATTTCAAGCCAGACTACTGCGATTGCTTCTTTGACTCCCCCCCCCCCCCCCGCCGGTCCATGGAAGTAACCGTGTCCACTTGCCTTCCGTGAATAGGCTGCAGCCACTTGTTTCTGGGGTCTAATCACCCTCATTGCATTTCAGCAGTTCCCACTGTGACTTCCGACTGACAGAACAATCACAGAGCTCTTCAAGGATGCTAGGCCTCTCTTCATAAATTGATTCCTCACAATCACGGTGAAAGACGTGTCCTCTGGACCCCCGGAGGGTCTTACATGAACGATCCACTCTAACACTGCAATCTGCCAAAGTCTTTGGTGACTTTCCCACAGGATGTACCAAGGAGTTCTTTAGTGTAGTGTTTTAATTCCGTTGAAGCTGACCCGTCATGGTCTGGCTGACATTCTGTTGGAGCTCTTGTTATCCCTTCAATCTGAAATATTAAACCCAGAATATCTGCTCAGTGGACGCATCTCAATACATTCCTTCTGATCCCACCTATGTTCCTCCCACCATTATTCCACACCTTTAATCTCCATTCATTCCCATATATTTTTCACAGATTTATAGATAGAAAAATCATGGCTTGTGGGTTGGTGGGTTTTAAACTTTATTTTATTCACTTCTTTTTATTATTTTTTAGTAGATCCTTGGAGATCATACTTTGTACCTTACCTTTGGGGCCTGCTGTGATTTGAATACAGTTACAGTTTATAAGCAAAGATGAGGAAAATGAGTGTCCTGCAGAACAGCTTCCTGGGGTTAGTGGGAGGGAGCTACAGGTTCTGTAGGCAAAGGAGGGCTAACCGTTTTAGGCAGGTAAAAGGGCTATTTCTACTGGAAAAGAAACTCGTCAGACTTTAGAGGTTTGATGTTCCCAGTTTCATCAGGATCTTTCCATGTGTCCCCATTCCAGTTTCCAGGATTCCTTCCTAATCGATGCCCTCACTTCAGTCCCCAAGACAGCAAAAAAGTCAGGAGTTCAATTTGCATTGTAACTCAGCCACTCACAAAATGAAATTCTGGGTTGGATTTTCAGGAACCCCAGTCCTATGGCTATAGGAGAGACGGATTTCAGGATAGATATAGAAGACAGAAGGTCATGAATGTAGAATTGGAGTTGGAATTTTGAAGCCTGATATGATTTTCTTTCCTTTACCTTCTCCAGTACATTAAGGATAGACCACATAATGTCATTCTTTAATTGACTGAAATGTTCTAAGGTAGCAAATACTACCTAATGTTTGGCTACCTAGACACTCTCAGAGTCATCAATCTTATTCAGATTTCATTAGTTTAATTTTCACTCATTTGTGTGTGTGTGTGTGTGTGTGTGTGTTGTGTGGTGTTGTGTGTGTGTGGTACCACAGTTTTACCACGTGTAGGTTCATGAATCTTCCAACACCATCAAGACCCAGAACTGTCCTGGCCCAAAGCCCCCTCCCACTGTCCTCTGTAGCCCCCTCCCACTGTCCTCTGTGTTCACCGCCCATCCCCATCCGGCCTTTAGCCCCTGGCAATTACTAATCTGTTTCCCATTTCTACAGTTTTGCCATTTTCATAAAAACATATAAATGCAATCACACAGTACGTAACCTTTGCGTTGGCTTTCCCTTCGCTTAGCATGATTCCCCAGAGATTCGTCCAAGTTGTAGGATGGATTGAGAGTTCATTTCCTTTCACGGCTGAGAAGGGTGCCCTGGTACGCTGCTGGTGCCAGTGTGGTTAGCCATGGGCTTGTGGAAGGCCTCCTTCCGTGAGGTGGAAAATGTTCCCTCTTCTCTTTTCTGCCAGAGAGTAGAGGGAATTTATAGAATTTGTGATCATTCTTCTTTAAGTATTTGGAAGAATTTTCTAGTGAAACCACCCGGGCTGGGACATTTCTAGTTCAGGAGATTTTTTAATTGCAGGTTCAACTTGTTAGTGATTATTAGACTTTTGATGTTATTTATTTATCCTTGATTGAGTTTTCATGGTTCGTGGTATTCAAGAAACTGAATCGTTGGACTTAGGAGCATAAAGTTGTTCCCAGCATTCCCTTATCAGCCTCTGAAGGACTGAAGCAAGGTCTCCCAAGATGTCCCCTAATTCATTAACGTTGGTGATTGTCTTATCTCTTTCATTTTGTCAACCTCCCTACGGGTTTATTAGTTCAATTGATTTTTCTTCATAGAATTAGACTTTTGTCCCTGATTTTTCTCTATTGTTTACATCTTCAATTTTATTAAATTCTCCTCTTAGGGGGCTGGGGTTGTGGCTCAGTGGTGGACCGTTGGCTTGAAATGTGTGAGGCACTGGGTTCGATTCTCAGCATCACTTATAAATAAATGAATAAACTAAAGATCCATCAACATCTTTAAAAAATTCTTTTAAAAATTCTCCTCTTACTACCTCCTTGATGTTGAAACACGTTTTATTGACTTGAGACCTTTTTTCCTTTCTAATGTAAGCACTTAGTACTATAAACTTCCCTTCAGCACATTTGAATCACGCATATTTTCATTTTTTCCTTTGAAACTTCCTCTTTGACCCATAAATTATTTAAAAGTGTGTTATTTAATTCCTAACAGTCTAAAGATTTCCTGTTGTCTTTTTTCTTACAATTACACATCATTTAACAACAGGGATGCATTCTGTGAAATTCACCATTAAGTGAATTTCGTTCACCTTTTGTTCTTTTGTGTGAACATCACAGAGTTCATGCCAAAACTAGGTGTTGCGGGTCAATCATCCAGTGTGGCCTCTTGATACAATCAAGTGACAATAAACATGAGATGTATGAAGCCACTGGCAGGATAACATGGCACAGTGTTTTACAGTTAGCTTTTTTATGAATAGAATGATGCTCTCAGAAATAATGACAGACAGTAGAGTGTAGTACCGTAAATACATCCCAGTAACGTAATCGTTGATCGTTATCAAGCATTAGGCACTGAACACAATTCTGTGTGTTACAGTTTTATACAACTGATAGAACAGTAAGCGTGTTTATTCACATATGACCACCAACATGTGAGCAGTACGTTGCCCTAACGTGTTATGACAGCTGCATTGTCACCAGGCAATAGGAGACTTCCAGCCCATTATCATCTCTTAGGACCACTTGGGTACATGCAGTCTGTGACTGATGTGTCATTACGTGGCACAAGAATGTATTGACTTCTCGTTTTCTGCCATTTTGGCTAGAGAACCCACTCAGTATTAATTTGATTTTTAGAAACTTGTTAAAAGTAGTTTTAAGCTCAGGGTCTGTCTCTTTTCAGTGACTGCCCTAAGGGCCCTTGAACGGCCTGTGTGTTCTGCTGTCTTGGTGGGACTCGTCTATAAATGTCCACCGGATCCTGCTGGTTGGTGGGGTCTGGTTTCTCCACATGCTGCTGATTTGCTGTTTGTAGTTGCACCTGCTGCTGAGTTAGGGGTGTTGACGTCTCTTGAATTGCAGATTAAGATGCGATGTGCCGGCTAGTCTGCATTGTCAACTCTGGATGAAGGGACACCTGAGGTTAAAAGACGTCAGTGTGTGTGGAGGGGGCTGTTTCCCGAGATGTTTGGCGTGTCAGACAGCAAACGGAGGGGGAGGCAGAGATACCCATCCTGACCGTGGGCAGCACTGTCCAAAAGACCGGGAGAGGGTGGAAGAGGCAGGAAGCCCACACAGATGCAGCTCTATTCCTGAATTGCTGCTGCCGTGGCCTGAGGACAGGGACTCCGGCTCCTCCACCCTGGCAGAGCTGACTCTGACCAGCAGGAGTTTCCAGGCCTCCCAGCTGGACTGGACTGCACCGTGGGTCCCTCCTCGGAGGTTCCCACCTGTGGGGATGAGCGGCTGCTGCTTCCTCCAGTTCTCAGCCTGCAGACGGCCATTGTGGGGCTCTGGCTTCCGATCCTGTAAGCCAATCTAATAAATCCCTTGTTTATAATCACATAAAGCATAGAATCACATAAACTATATAATCCTGTTGGTTCTGTTCCTCTAGAAAAACCTCACTAATACAGTTTAATATTCCTCCTTGAAGCTGGACCAATTTTTCTTCAAGTTTTTTTGAGATTCTGCTGTCTAGTTGAAACCATTAAGTTTTCCTGGGGATTCTGTTTTTGTTTTTTGGTGCTGGGAATTGAACCCAGGGGCACCTTACCACTGAGCTACAGCCCTATTCCTTTTTATTTTGTCTTGCTGAGTTGCTGAGGGTCTCACTAAGATGCTAAGGCTGGCCTCAAATTTGCCATCCTCCTGTCTCAGCCTCCCAAGTCACTGAAATTACAGGCATGTGCCACTAAGCCTAGCTGTTGAATTAATCTTTTTCTCATTATCTATCATTTCTCTTTGTCTCCAGTATTTATCTTTGCTCTAAAGTCTTTTTTATCTGATATTTATTTATTTATTTTAAAGAGAGAGAGAGAGAGAGAGAGAGAGAGAGAGAGAGAATTTTTAATATTTATTTTTTTAGTTCTCGGCGGACACAATATCTTTGTTTGTATGTGGTGCTGAGGATCGAACCCCGGCCGCACGCATGCCAGGTGAGCGCGCTACCGCTTGAGCCACATCCCCAGCCCTTTATCTGATATTTATATAGAAATTCCTGCTTTTAAAAAAATTAATGTTGATGGTTTTATCTTTTCCAGTCTTTTACTTTCAACCTCCTTATGCCATTGACGTTGGAGGAAGGGGCTTGGAAGCAGAACACAGTTGTGTGGTGTGTTTTTATCCACTTTGCCAAGCTCTGATCCAATCTTATCGCCACATCTGAGTTCCTGGTGGCAGCTAGGGCATGCCACAACTGGTGCTGGGTCCCAGGGTTGGCTCCACCCAAACCATTTAGATGAGGAGAGTGAGAGATTCCATCTCCACAGAACGGCAGGAGACGGCGAGATGGAAGTAGACAACAGAAACCTCTGTGGCTGCCACTCCTTCCTCACCAGTCAGGGTGCTGGGAGTGGGCAGGCAGTCCTGTCCTTTTGCCCCACCTCCCTTCCTCTTGAAGATGGAACGTGGGTACGAGAGGCATCCTCAGAGGACTCTGAATCTGCCCTGTGCCTTCCTGCAGGTCCGGCCTCCATCAAGCCTCAGGACCCGGCAGGTGGCCATGTCTGATGATGCCCAGCTCTGCACTCACAGAGCCGGGCAGGAGCAGAGGAGGTAGACCCAGCTGAAGGCACCTGAGATCATGCACCTGTGCCAGATGATCAGATGATGCAGAAGAGCAGCCAGTATTCTGAGAAAGGCCAAGTCAGGGGGCTCTGCGCCCCTCATACAGGAGCAGGAACAGCTTCCAGAGGGGAGAGAGCCGGAGCACTGCACCTGCGTCAGCCAGGCTCCTCTTCACACAGCGGGGTGCCTTCAGATCCTGGCCCACAGAATGTGTCCGGGACCCTTCTTCCACCTGGGGTCCACCAGGTGCGGACGTGGCAGCCACAGGGGGTTTTCAGGGGTGCATGGCTGCTCGGAGCAGGGCCAGGACTTGGGTCAGGTCTGTCTGGCCCCAAAGTTTGGGCTTGGCAGGGGAACTGGCTGTGGGTTCTCCAAGGAGAAACAGAAATGGAGGAGCCCATTCAGTGATTCTTACAGGGGGCAGGGTTGAAGCCCCTCACAGTTGATGGTCAGCTTGAGGGCCTGACCACCCATCTCCTCACCTGCAAGTCCTGGGAGCAGTTTACCCATGCAGGCCTATGGAAGGTGGCAGGAGATCACGGCCAGGCACTCTGAGCTCAGCCCGAGGTGGGGCTTGTCATAGGGAGGAAGGTGTCTTTCCTCCTCCAGGTCTCGTTAGAACCCCCACCTCAGTCTCTCCATCCTCTCCCTCTGCTCTATCCAGCTCCATCCTGGAAGGCACAAGAGAACCCTCGGAATCTTAGCAGGGCCTTGAGCTTCCCCAGAGGTTCCAAAGACCCAGTTGGCAAGAGAACCCTGTTCTTCGAGCTGGGGAGAGTTTAGACACAGGACTCAGGTGTCCATAAGAGCTGCTGGGGCCACGGCCCTCTGCCCTGGCTTCCAAAGACCCAATAGAAAGGCAAGGAAAAGAGAGGATAAGGGCAAGTCCTGAGAAAGAATGAGGAAATTCCTTGCATAGTCCTGAGGACTGGTCTTCAAGGTAAATAGAGAAAAACAAAGAAATCAAAGCACATTTGTCTGCCCCAAAAGTAAATATTTTAAAATTAAGTAATAGAGAGATAAAATGCTTGTCTGGAAATTCTGGAAGGAAATGCAAAAAGCCATGATGGAGGGGCAGGACTGCACCAAGAGGGAAGGAGTATCCCATGCGCCCTTTTTATCTACTGAATTTTGAATAATAGAAAAGAGATTACTGGGGCTGGGGCTGTAGCTCAGTGGTAAAGCGCTTGCCTCGCCTGTGTGAGGCACTGGGTTCAGTCCTCAGCACCACATAAAAATAAATAACGATACTGTGTGCTCATCTACAACTAAATCAATATTTTTTTAAAAAAGAGATTACTGTTTTAAAAATAAAAATAAATGATATTTAAGATGTAAGGCTTTTCATGTTTTGTTTGAAGCCATCTTTGATGAGCACATTGGTGATTCTGCTTCTCCCAGAGTTAAACCTCTGTGGAATTTGACCCCGATCAATTATCTGGATGGCAAGTATCATTCCCAAACTGTTCATCCATTTTTCTGTGCGTTATTACCTCTAGGTGTCTTAAATTCTAGTGGGCAGATAACTGCCATGAAATTCTACACTTAGAATTTTATGTACATAATAGAGAGCTCATTGCATGGCTCCAGATTAACTGGACTTTCTGATAGCATGGGTCTGTTTCCTTAAATTGAGGTCATGGAGCTGCACACACTCACACTGGGCTACCTCCCATCGTCCCGTTACTCTGGAGACCAGCAGCCAAGTCTCCATACCACTGTCTGAAAGATCGTGAGCACTGCAGTGAGGCTCCCCCGATGCCACCCATGGACCCACCACCTATAGAAGAAATGGCCTGAAGCAAATCAGCCCCCCTGAGCCCCAGCAGTGGTCTGTGTAAATGAGAACAGTCGTGTGATCAACCCCAAAGGGACACCAACAGGCGCACACGCAAAAGCCTCTTCTCACAAGCAACAAGAATAAATTGGTCTTCATCAAAATTAAATACTTTTATGCACCAAAGGACACTTTCAAGAAAGTTATAGAGTCATCCTGGATCCGACTAGGGGCTAATATTCATAATAAACAAAGAATTCTTACAACTCAACAGCAAAAATACAAAAAAAAAATGGGTAAAAGACTTGAATAGGCAACGTCTCTGAAAAAGATAGTCTAACAGCCAACAAACATCCACACCACTAGCCATAAGGAAAATGCAAGTTGAAACCACTGTGAGATATCACGCCACAGGCCTCCGTAGGGCTAGAATTAAGGGAAAACACAGAAATTAATATGCACTGTCAAGGGTGTGGAGAAACTGGAACTCTTGTGGCCGGCGGAATTGAAAATAGGGCAACTGCTATTTAAAACAATGTGTTGCTTCTTCAAAAAGTTAAACATAGAATTACCATGTGACCCGGAAAGCTCAATCCTGGCTACAACCTGAGAAGAACTGAGAAGCGTTCAGACAAAACCTTGTAGATGAGCATCATCAGCAGCATCGTTCCCCATAGCAAGAAACTGACACGTCCCAACATTCATCAACTGACGAGTGGATACGCACAATGTAGTAGACGCAGACAAGGGACTATCACTCATCCACAAGTAGGAATGAAGCCCTGCTACACTGATGGTCCCTTAAAAACATTCCCAGACACAAAAAGTCACCTGCTGCATGATTTCATTTGTGTGAAACATCCAGAAGAGATACATCCATTAAGACCTAAGGGTGACGAATGCTTGACAGGGAAGGAAGAGCAGAGATGGGGACTAATTGCTTAAGGGGGGTTAGGGTTTTCTTTTAGGGTCAGTGAAAATGTTCTAAATTGTATAGTACCGCTGAGTTTACAATGTTGCACACATACTAAATGTCATTAATAGTACATTGTATCATATGTATTTTATATGCACACACACACACACACACACACACACACACACACACACACACACACATATATATGCTTTTGGCTAGAGAGACTTTTTTTCAGCCTGGGTGACTCTTTAACACATTGCTAAGTAAGAGAAACCAGACACAAAGACCAAACCATTCATTCATTTATTCGTGCATTATTTACCTCTAGGTGTCTTAAATGTTTTCTGATTCCATGCATGTGAGATGTGCCACATAGAGAGATCTGGAGAGACAGTAGAGGGGGATTCCCAAGGTCCTATCTGCCTTGTGGATGTGCAGTCCCTCTGGGGCGATGCAGATGTTCTGGAACTAGATAGAGCTGAGGTTTCACAACTTTGCAGATGCACTAAATGCCACTGAATTGGTTCATTTCCGAATGCTTAATTTTATGTTGTGAATTCCATGTCGACTCTGTTTTAAAAGGTGAGTGGATCGTAAAGCATTGCAGACAAGGTGCAAAGAAGTAGGTGCAAGGATAGAAAACACAAAAGGACAGGTGTTTGAAAAGCTCTGCCGGATTCCCTGCCTCTTGAGGGAATGGGGACGTGGATCCCGAGGGACCTGACTGCTCAAGGCCTTTCCTCAGCAGCTGGGTCAATGGCCTTGCTCCTGTCCCACTATCAGGAAGGCCACTGATGTCATCTGCAGCTCCACATTTATACCTGGCTCAGGGGAGCTCCCCCCGCCCCCTGCAGAAAACTCAGCCCTGTGGTGCCTGATTCTCCCATAGACAAATCCACCCACGAAACTGAGTCCCCTTGGGACAGGCTCAACTATTTTCAAGATATATAAGATAGTATATAATATAAAATATATTTTTAAAAATACATGTTATATAATATTAAAATTTATAAATATATCTAATATGTAAATATATGTTTATTTATATGTACAAATATATTATATAAAATAGATATTATACATATAAGTATATACATTATAATATATACGTGAATAATATTATTATATAATATATTTATGTGTCTATGTATAAATATACATGTTATATTTGATATATGTATATACCAAAATAGGACAGCCTTATAAGAGAGAAACTTTTTTGGCAATGCCTACCCTACTCCTGTCAAAGATGAAAGGAAATTATGTATCCCCCTCACCTCAGTGGTATCAGCAGATCTGAACAGAAGATTGGTCTGTGGTTCTCCCTCTGGGAGAAGCAGGTGATACTGATCTAATTTTCTTATCAGACTAGTTTGGATTTGGTATCAAGTGGGCTGCTCATTTTCCAGCCCCTGCTCAGAAGAAGCAGGTGATCGCTAGCCTCCCGCCCGCAGTGTTGGTGTGGTCCAATGACATGCTGAGCCTACATCATCTCCAGGATCCATGAGACGGAACACAGTGATCTGTCAGGGCTCCAAGTACCACTGAGGCCTTTGGGGTGGTAAGCTTGCACCCCTGCCTGTAGCAACGGAGCCACTTAAGTCTGCCCTCGACCTCTCCATCCTGATAGAAGTGGGAACCATCAGGGAAGTGGCCTGCTCTCTCCACTGTGTCAATGAGGAGCCAGGCATAGTAGCACATGCCTGTAATCCCAGAGACTGGGAGTGCTCAGGAAGGAGAATTACAAACTCAACGCCAGCCTTAGCAATTTAGCAAGACCTTGTCTAAAAACAAAAAACAAAAAGACCTGGAGATGTAGATGAGTGGTAGGGCACCCCTGGGTTCACTTACTAGTACTTAAAAAAAAGGTAGTTTGAGCTGGTGCCAAGAAGGATCAGCCAGGTCTACATCTAGTAGGTGCAGAGTCTCTGTCTAATGCCTAGGTCCTTGATTAATTTGAGCTACGTTTTGTGCACTGTGAGAGATAGGGGTTAAATTTCTTTCTACTACCTATGGATTTCCAGTTTTCCCAGCACCATTTGTTAAGAGGCCATATCCTCCATTGTATGTTTTTGGAGCCTTTGTCAAGTATGAGGTACCTGTATTTTTGTGGATTTGTCTCTATGTCTTTTGTTCCATTGGTCTTCTTGTCCGTTTGGGTACCAATACCATGATGCTTTTGTAACTATAGCTGTGTAGTATAATTTAAGGTCTGGTATTGTGATAACTGCTGCTTTGCTTTTCTAAGGATTTCTTTAGTTATTCTGGACCTCTTATTTTCCAAAACGAATTTCATGACTGCTTTTTCAATTTCTATGAAGAATGTCATTGGAATTTTGATGGGAATTGCATTGAATCTATATAGCACTTTTAGTGGTATGGCCTATTTTGACAATATTAATTCCACCTATCCAAGAACATGGGAGATCTTTCCACTTTCTAAGGTCTTCCTCAATATTATGATGATGATAATGATGATAATGATGATGATGATGATGATGATGATGCTAGAGATTGAACCCATGGCCTTGTGCATGCAAGGTAAGCACTCTACCAACTGAGCTATATCCCCAACCCTCAATTTCTTTCTTTAGTGTTCTGTAGTCTTCATTGTAGAGGTACTTCACTTCTTCTGTTAGATTGATTGCCAAGAATTTTATTTTTTTAAGGCTATTGGGAATAAGATCATTTTCCTAATTTCTCTATCAGCTGATTCATCACTGGAGAATAGGAATACAATTGATTTACGAGTGTTAATTTTGTATCCTGCTACTTGGCTTAATTCATTTATGAGTTCTAGAAGTTTTCTGGTGGAGTTTCTGAAATACAGAGGATAACCAGAAGCTATTTTGAAAATTTATACTCCAATAAATTAGAAAATCTTGAAGTTATCAACAATTCCTACAGGAATTTGAAAAAGGAGGATATAGAAACTTTAAACAAAACAATTTCAAGTAAAGAAATTGAAATCATTAAAAGCCTACAAACAAAGAAAAGCCCAGGACCAGATGGATTCTCAACAAGTTCTACCAGACCTTTAAAGAAGAACTAATACCAATCTTCCTCAAATTATGCCATGAAATAGAAAAGAAGGGAACTCATTCAAATACATTCTATGAAAGTAGTATCACCTTGACACCAAAATGAGACAAAGATCCATCAAGGAAAGAAATATTCAATATTCCTGATGAACACAGATGCAAAATTATCAGCAAAATGCTGGCAAATTGCATACAAAAACTCATTAAGAAGATAGTGTGCCATGATCAAGTGGGGTTCATCCCAGGGTTGCAAGGTTGGTTCAACACACAGAAATCAATAAACATGATTCATCACATAGATAGACTTAAAGGCAACAATAACATGATTATCTCAATAGATACAGAAAAAACATCTGACAAAATACAGCATCCATTCATGATTAAAACACTAAAAAAAAATACAGGGGGGCTGGGGCTATAGCTCAGTGGCAGAGCACTTGCCTTGCACATGTGAGGCACTGGTTTGATCCTCAGCACCACATTAAAAGAATAAAATAAAGCCATGTTGTTCAACTACGAAAAATAAAATTTAAAAAAAGTTTTAAAAATCAGGATATAAGGAACATACCTCAACATTGTAAAAGCTATATACAACAAACCCAAGGCCAACCTCATTCTCAATGGAGAAAAACTGAAAGCATTCCCTCTAAAAACAGGAACAAGACAGGGATGCCCATTTTCACCACTTCTATTCAACATGGTCCCTGAACCTCTAGCCAGAGCAATTAGGCAAAAGAAAGAAATTAGAGCAATACAGATAGGAAAAGAAGAGCTAAAATTATCTTTCTTTACCAACAACATGATTCTATATTTAGAAGACCAAAAAAACTTCTCCAGCCAGGCCAAAGGGGAAACTAAACCTACACACTCACCTGATCTTTGTATTACATACGAACAAAACAGGCCTTGCCAGGCTAAAGCACCGTGAACCAAGGAATAGAGTGGAAGGAATCCCTGACTCAATATTAAGGCTTACTCCACAGCTACTGTGAGGAAGACATGGCAGCGCTACTAGAGGCACGGGACAAAGAACCCAGAAAGAGATCTGCACTAGGATGGCCAAGTGGCTTTGACAAAAGTGCAAAAGCCATATGATGGAGGAATGATATTTTTTTCAATTGATAGTGTTGGAGCAATTACACATGCATAGGCAAAAATGAATCTTGATCTGAACTTCACTTTGTATGCAAAAATCATCATTAAAATGCTGGCAAATTGCATACAAAAACACATTAAGAAGGTAGTGTACCATGATCAAGTGGGTCACTAAATTAAAGGTTAAAACTAAAAAAATACTTATAAAAACTAAGAGGGGAACAATTGACAAGTGGCCTTGCGATTGTTGTAGAGGTCAAGACATTCCATGATGTAAGCTTGGAGAAAAAAGGGTCAAGGCTGCTCCAAGTCCTCATAGGATAGGATCTAAACACACGGGGGTCCCAGGCCCTTGTAGGACTATGATGGCCCATGATCTAGATGCATAGTCAGAAAACAAGACCACGGACAACCTCAGCAGGAAAGGAGGGGAGTGGCTGGGTAGCTCCAAACCACTCACCGTGGAGGATAGGGCCTCTGCAGAGTGCGGCTGCGTCCTGGTTTTTTAAACAGAGGGACGACATGGCTTGGCTGGAGGTAGAAACCACCTGGGACCCACTAAGGACAGCATGGCTCTTCTCTCGAAGCTCACACAGCAAGCTCATGACTGAACCTGGCTCCTGATCTCAGAGGAGGGTTTCCTTCATTCTGAGCAGATTTCTTCACAGTCCCCATCCTGATTCGTGGACCCCAAAGCAATGGCAGGTGCAGACACTCATGGTCCTGGCCTGGCTTGAGCCCAAGCCATCTCCCCTGAATACCCTGATTTTCTGTCAGGAAGGGCAGCTGGAGCAGGAGTGGGGACCCCAGGCACAGCCTGTGTCCTGGCCTCCGTCCCATTTGGCTCGCCGGGTGCAGGCAGGCAGTTGGCTTCTGAGAATGCACGAGGCTTTGGACCTGCTGCAGCTCAGCCTGGCTGGATTCCATTCTCAGATCCCCCGGGAGGTTCTGTCAGGAGAGACAGACACAGAGACCAAGAAGTCCAAAATAACCACGCAGCACTCTTCCCAGAGGCTGCAGGGCCACTGTGGGGGACACAGCAGCATCTGGTTTCCAAGTGGAAAGACACAGAAATCACCAAAAGCCCCTCTCTGCTCAGATGAGGAAACTGAGGCCCTGAGAGGGAAAGTGGGTTCCAAGATTCACCAGAAGAGAAGGGAAGGGCCACCTCCACTCCCAGCAGCCTCCCGGCTCCAAAGGCAGCAGGAGTTGACAGGGGTATCAGTCAGGGAAACCAAGGCACAAAGAGAAGATGGAGCTGATCATTGAAGTAACTGGCCCACGAGATGTGGAGCAGTGGCCTTGGCATGCAGAGGGCATTGGGAACGCTATCTTCTCTCTTGGGAACCCTTCTGGGGTAAGTGATCTATAGGGCTTTCATAAAGCAATCATGACAATAATTCTAACAATAAGCACTCCTGTCCCCTGATTCTGTTCTGTTTCCAGTACCCTGTGATGCCCTCCTCCAGGCTGGGCCTAGCTATTTGGCACATGGTAGGTGCTTAATAATCAAGAGAGCATCTCCTTTTCCCCCTGCGGTGATCGTTGGCTCAGAACTGCTTCCCAAGCACCAGCCCAGGCTCACTCATTCTGTGATGTTTTGCAGGAGGCTGTTGCCCAATTAAGAGTGGTCCTTGTCACTGCTCCAAATCTCCTGGTGTCCTTAAAGCACAGCTGGGACCGTCACCACACACTTTCCTCTTTGGAACCCAGGTAGGTCCATCAGAAAGCTGGTACCAGTATAAAGAACATGACTTTAGGAACAGGTATGTGTTTTTTTAAATATGACCACAAACTACCTAATATTGCACAACTGAGAGCCCTCTTTGAGTCGGGGTGGGCTGTACTTACTTTGACCAATGAGAAGGAGAAACGACACTATAAATGATAAAGGTCCCAGAGGATAGTGCAGCTTTCATACTGCTCACGGGAAAACCCACATGTGGAGCTCTGGCTCTATGTAAAAAGTTCCACTAGTCTGGGGCCACCATGATGTAAGGAAGCCCAATCCATTCTGAGAGGCATCAGTAGACACTCCAGTCAATAGTCACCCCCAGCCTTTCCCTTGGCCACCCCAGCCCTGCTGACAGAGTCAAAATGCCACTTTAAAGTGGACCTGCTTGCTTAGCAATTCCAGCTCCCAACTGTTGTGAATCTCTCTGAGTTTGGTTTCCTTACATTTAAAGGTCAAAGGTGGTCCTAGAGCTTGGATATGTGTGTGTGTGTCAAATGCGAAAGAACTTCCTGAAAATAGAGCAAATCACTATCAAAATATTAACTGAATATGAGCTAAAGGAACAGAGGCTTCAGTGATCACGCATGACAAAGAATAGTATTAACTATTTGGAAAAGCATCAAAACAAACATACTACTATAGCCCTCAGCAATAAAAGCAAAACAAAACAGGAAACCCTAGGGAAGAAAGAGAATATTATTTCCAAAGTTAACATCATAGTAGTCAAATTCCCATTTTTCAAAACAAAAACAACAACAAAAAAATCACAAAACATACAAAGAAACAGCAAATGTGGCCCACTTGAAGAAAAAAAATTAAACCAATAGAAACCAAATATGATTTGAGCTCAGAAGTTAGACTTACTAGGTGAAGACTTTAAAACAACTGTTTTAAAAATGCACCAATAGCTAAAGAAAAGCAGAGAAAAAAAATGACTACAGGAGATCAAGACCAGACAGAGGAACAAAATGAGAAAATCAATAAAGAGGAATTATAAAAGGAAACTAAACAGAAATCCTGTAAAAAAAAAAATAATAACCAAAATTTGAAAAATCCACTAGAGGGTTCAATGGCAAATTTGAATGTGCAAAACAAAGAATTAGTGAGCTTGAATATAGAGCAACTGAAATTATTGAATATGAGGACAATTATGAACCTTTGAGGACAATTATCCAAACTATAGCAATGTACAAATATCAATAACTTAAAAGGGTAGACAAAGCGGTATAGAAGCACAGAGTGGTATACTATGGAAGTTAAATTCCCATCAAATTGAATTATATTGTTACAATGTTAGGATGTTAAAGATAAACCCCATGTGGAGTAATCGCAAAGTAAATATCTACAAAATATACTAAAAACAAATAGGGAATTAAAGTATTTCACTGTAAAAGAAAAAATGTTACCTAAACACAAAATAAAGTAGGAATGAAGGCATGAGAAACACAAAGCTGTAAGCTGTACAGAAAACAGAAAACAAAATGGCAAGAGCAAGTCCTTCCTCATCAGTAATTACTTAGACATAAGTGGATTAAATTCTCTAATCCAAAGGAAGATTGAAACTGGGCCCAGTGGCACACACCTGTAATCCCAGTTACTTCGGCAACTGAGGCAAAAGGATCACAAGTTCACAGCCAACCTAGGCAATATAGTGAGACCTGTCTCCAAAAAAAGTCAGAATGAATAAAAATGATTCAACTATATACTGTCTATAGGAGTCTCACTTTAGATCTAAAGAGATAAATAGATCAAAATAGATCCAATAAAAAAAATACTCCATGAAAATAGTGAGAAAAGGATAGCTATGTTTGACCTTATCTTTTTTGTAACTAGTTGACATTTCACTAGCTGTCCATACTGACCTTATCTTACAACGTCACACAAACAGTCTAAGTCAAAAATTGTTATAAGAGACAAAGAAAGACATTCTATATTGCTAAAAGGATCAATTCATCAAGAATATATAACAATTGTAAACATATATGCATCAAACAACAAAAGCCAAAGATATATAAAGCATGAGAAGAAGTTGTCAAAAAAAACCAATCCTTACCCCTGAATTTCTCTCTTTCTGACATATCATGTGATTTCTCTCTCTCATACATACTCCTGCCATGATGCCATACGCAAGAGAAAAAAATAAATTGAAAAGAAAAAATGTAAAATTTCTATTCAAAGATGACATGATCTTTTATGTAGAGATGCTAAATTTTGCACACCAAAAAAATTTAAGAAACTATCATAGTTAATAAATGAATTCAACAAAGCTGCAGGGTGCAAAATCAATATGCCAAAACTAATTGTATTTCTTATATATGCACAATGAAAAGGAAAGTAAGAAAATAATTTTATTTACAATAGCATCAAAAAGAATAAAGTTCTTAGGGACAAATTTAATGAAGGACATAAAAGACCTGTACACTCAAAATTATAAAACATTACCAAAAAAAAAAAAACATTAGAGAATACATAAATGCAAAGGCATCCCATGCTTATTAAGCCTTTTGGAAGACCTGAGATTGCCAAGATTTCAGTTTTAACAAAAGCAATCTATTAATTTGCTATAAACCCTATGGTACTTTTTATAGAAATGGGAAAAAAAAAACCCTTCTAAAATTCTTACGGAATCTCAAAGAACCCCAAACAGTCAAAACACTTTGAAAAGATCAAAGTTGGAGGATCCAGACTTCCTAACTTCAAAACTACTACAAAGCTACAGTAATCAAAACAGTGTTGTCTGGTATAAAAACAGACATACAGACCAGTGGAATTCAATAGAAGACCTAGAAATAAATTCTCACATACATGGATGGCCAAGTGATTTTCCACAGGGTGTCAAGACCGTTTAATGGGGAAAGAGCCATCTTTTCTTATAAGGTGATGCTTTCACTGGATATCCTCATGCAAAAGAATGATGTTCGACCTTATCTTTTTTGTAACCAGTTGACATTTCATTAGCTGTCCATACTGACCTTATCTTACATACAAAAATTAACTCAAAATGAACCAAAGGCCTCAACTTCACAGCTAAAACTGTAAAACTCTTAGAAGGAAACAAGAGATAATCTTCATGACATTGGATTTAATGATGTTTTTTATAACACCAAAAGCCCAGGCAACAAAAATAAAAATAGACACATTTGTAGTATATAAAATTTTTTAAAAACTTTGTGTATGAACCAGCATTATCAAAAGAATGAAAAGATAAAACACATAATGGAAGAAAATATTTGTAAATCATATATCTAATAAAGAATTAACATCCAAAATACATTAAAAATCTACTAGCACTTAAGAACAGAAAATCAAACAAGCCAATTAAAAAATGAGCAAAGGGTTGAATAGATATTTTGTCCAAAGAATATACATAAATGGTCAATGAACCCATGAAAAGATGCCCCAACCGTTAATCATTGAGGAAATGTAAATCAAAACTACAATGAGATGCCACTTCACCTCCATGAGGACAGATATTATTTTAAAACATGGAAAATAACAAGTGTTGGCCAAGATGGGGAGAAATTGAATACTCTGTGCATTGCTGTTAGAAATATAAATAGGAAAGCTGGTAAAGAATACAGCATGGTGGTTCCTCAAAAAGGTAAAGGCTGAATTACCGTCTGACCCAGCAAATCCACTTCTGGTCCTATCCCCCAAAGATCTGAAAACAGAAATTTGAAGAGATATTTCATAGCAACATTATTCTTAAGAGTCAAGAAGTAGAAGAAAACTCAAGAATACACAATAAGTGAGTGGATCAATTAAACATGGTATTATGGTTTAGATATGAGGTGTCCTTCAAAGGCTTACGTGTGAGACCAGGCAAGAATTTTCAGAGTCGAGGTGATTAGGTTACTGAGAGTCATAATCTAGTCAGTGGATTAATCCACTGATATGGATTAACTGGGTCATAAATAGACAGCTAGGGTATGGCCGAGGGAGGCAGGTCACAGACGACATGCCTTTGGGGTTTATGGTTTATATTTTGTCCCTTGTGAGTGTAGAAAGTAAAGATTCATTCATATTCTCATATTCTCCCTCTCTCTCTCTCTCTCTCTCTCTCTCTCTCTCTCTCTCTCTCTCTCTCTCCCCTCCCTCTCCTCCCTCTCCTTCTCCCCCTCCCTCTCTCTCTCCCCCTCCCTCTCCCTCTCCCCCTCCCTCTCCCTCTCTCTCCTTTCCTCTCCCTCTCCCTCCCTCTTCCTCTCCCCCTCCCCCATTCCCTCCCTCCTCTCTCCCCCTCCCCCTCCCCTCTCCCCCTCCCTCTGCCTCTCCCTCTCCCCTCCTCCTCTCCATCCTGATTGCCATGTTCTGAGCTGCTTTCCTCCACCATGCCCTTCTGCCATGATGTTCTGCCCCACCTCAGACTGAGCCTCTGAAACTATGTGAGAAAATAAACTTCTCCTCCTCTACATTGTTCTTGTCAGGTATTTTGGTCACAGTATAAAAAGCTACCTAAAACATGGTCTAGATATAGAACGTAATATCATTCAGCATAAAAAGGAAGGGAATTCTGATGGCTGCTCCCACAGGGATGAACTTGGAAGGCATTAAGCTAAGTGAAACAAGCCAGGCACAAAAGGCCCAATCCCAAAGGCGCGGCCCTCGGTGACCTCTCTCCTGTAGTCACACCCCACCTGCCTACAGTCACCACCCAGTTAATCCCTATCGGTGGATTAATCCACTGATTCAGTTACGACTCTCACAACCTAATTGTCTCACCTGAAAATCCTTACCTGTTCTCACACATGAGCTTTGGGGGACACTCCATATGTGTGCTACAGGATTTTAGTTACATGAAGTAGCTTAAGTAGGTGAATTCACAGACAGAGAGGAGAGCGGTGGTGACCAGGGACGGGGGAGTAGTTCCAGTCTGGGACAGTGAAAACGTTCTGGGGAGGGATGGTGGCCGTGGTCACACAACATTGTGAAGTGCTTAATGGCACTGAAGTGCACACTGAAAAATGGTTAAGATGGTAAGTTTTATTGTGCGTAATTGGCCACACCAAAAAAAGGGGGGTTGGTGGTGAGAGGGACAAACTAAAGAAAGAAATGAGGGGAGAAGAGGAAGCGCAGGGCCAGGCCAGCCTGACAGCCGACCAGGGCCAGGTGCCTGGGTTTCTGCCTTTCCGGACACAGTTTCCACACAAATGGTGCTCTCAGACCAGGCATATATCCACTTCCAAAGTAAACAGAAGGATATTTTAATTCCCAAAGAAGGAAAAGGCGGAGGGGAAAGTTTCTTCAATCCTCATCATCTTAATTCTTCAAGTGCATGGAAAACCCTCATTCTGCTTCCGGATGGGAGTCCTAGGGTTTCACCCAGGGAAAACCCACTCTCTGAGCAGCTCTAGGAATCACCTGGGTGGTGAGTGGGTAGCACAACCAACCTTCTCTGCATGAGCCTCACCCAGTCTAATTAACCAGCTCCCAGGCACCGTGAGGGGGTGCGCTTCCCCGCATCACAGAGAAGCCACGTTTGTGGGACACCCGGACTTGCTCATGATCACAAGACAAGGCACAGATCTGCCGGAGGACTCCCTACCGACTTCCGGGCACGGCAAAGAAGCTTCCCCAGGCACAGAAATACTGCATTTGGAAGCAGAAGGTTTGCTCCCACCTTTGTCCCAGCGCACGGCTTCCCTTAGCCGCAGCCGTCCTCCTCAGCCTGGTTTTCCTCGTTGGCAAAAGGAAGGTCCAGCTCTTCTCACAGACGATGTCACGGAACTCGGCTCCAGGCAACTGCTCGATGAGCCACGGGCGCATGGCCTTGTGCGCTCATTGAGAAAGACCTCACAGTGACTGGCCTGTTTCCTTCCCCGTTCTTGAGGTGCGTGCCCTGAGAGAGGTCATTTCTCTGGGTCTGTGTTTTCCCTCCAAAAATGGGTGACGGAAGTGTAATGAAGGGGCCTCCCGCCCCAACTCTGACCCAACTCTGAAGCGATCACCCTAGGGAAAGTGGGACACCAACAGCCAGCCGGTGGCGGTGTACAGAGGGGCTGGCTCTTCTGGAGAGGGGTCATATTGATTATCCTTTGAAAACCTTAGAGAGTCTGATGACCTTCAAGGGGAGCAGGAGAAGCAGGAGCACTTTGAGGTGTCCCGGGAACCCACATGAAGGAGACCCCCGTGAGCAACTGCTTTGGGCCTGTCACATTCTCTTCTCACTAGCTGTGTGACCTCCTCCTGTCTCTGGGTCTCACTGTCCTTTAACTCCAAACACCTGCTACCTTCTCCTGAGTGCTTAGAATAAAATCTTCCTGATCCGGAAGGCGTGGAGCACACAGCTGTGAGTGTAGTCAGACATCTCCACCCACCACCGTGGCTAGGAATCCCACTACTGGAGTGTTTTTCTTCACTGTAAGGGTTTGTCATGCACAAGTGTGTTTGCACACCTCCGATGCCCCAAGTTCATCCCTAAGCGTTGGACACAAACATCCTGAGGACATAACGGTATTCAGGCACCAGGAGTCCCGTAGAGATCAGGGCGACTGAGTTTGGGCATAGGAGTTCTCAGTAGTGAGATGACTCAGAGTGGCATGGCCCTGGGGGAAGCCAAACAAGGACAGTCATGTGCCAACTTTGCTGGAGTGGTAGCTGAGTGACTGAATGAGCCAGATGGAGGTTGAGGCAAAGTGGAGACACCTTGCCCCCAAATTAAGCTGTTACTCAGCTCTGACACTTATTGTCATGTGGGACATGGGCTTTTCAGGGGCCAGATCTAACTTTTTTTCTACAAAATCCAGAGATCCAAACTCTTATGTCCAATGACCATATTAGTCAGTATCATCTTGGTTCACTGCACTAACAAACAACCCCTATGTGGCTTAAAACAACAGGGACTTTTTTGTGTGTTCTGGATAGGCTGTAGGAACTTCTGACCATCATAATTATTTGCCAAATTTATGTCCTATGTGACTCATTTTGGAGGAGGGAAGTTTGGAGGTCTGACCTAGTTCAACTCTTGCTGGAAGAGTGGCCCCCATTTCAAATGCCTTCACATCAAAGTGGGGATTTTCCCCTCGATGTCAAAAGTTCCATCCCCAAAGGGACACAGCACTCTTTCCCACCTTGCCCATTGGTCAGAAAAACAATAACTTTCAGTGTCTGTTTGAGTCCCTGCCTTGAATTCTTTGGCTTATATACCCAGAAGTGGAATGAGTAGATCACATGGTCATTATACACTTATGCTTCTGAGAAACAGAAATATTTTTAAATCATCTTTTTAGTAATTTATATTCATTGCAGAAAAGTGGAAAAACATGATCAAGAAAAAAAATGATTATTTTTTCAACTTCCGGGAAGAAAACCTCTATTAACACGTGTCCAGTTCCCTCCCAAGGCATCTCACAGTCCCCCCACCCCTCAGGCTCCAGGGCTACCTGTGTTCTGTTGGATCTGGTACTGGACTCACCCTGTGCACCCTGGAGGGGCACCCCCTGGCTGCAGGGTGCCACACTAGTGACTTGCATGGATGTCACTAGTGTCCCCAGCACTCTCCATCCTCCACCCCAGGCCTGCCTTGTGGGTGCTGGGGCTGAGCCTGCCTGCCTTGCAGCAGCTCCTGAGTCAACTACGGCATGGACTTGGGCTGTCGTGGGGAGTTGAGTTTCTTTTGGCAAACGCTGGAGACTGACAAAAATATTCACGTCAAAACATTTCTAGTGCAAAATTTATGAAAGCATTTGAATTTGGCTTGGGCATTTTTTCCCTTTTTCCCCCTCTCCCCGCCCCCTCCCTGTCCTGACTTGGGGGTGGGGAGAAGAGATAGAGTCCAGATGTTGGTGGGAATTATTCCCTTCTCCCCCTCCCCCCGCCCCTCTGGCCAGAAGGACCTTGGAATCAATGGCCGCTGTGTGCCACACAGCACAAAGGCCCTGTCCAGAGCCCTGGGCCAGTCGGGGCTGGTGAGCTGCGAGGAAGTGTGCCTGCCTGCAGCCTGCCCCCTAACCCCAGGGTCTGGGGTAATTGTGTGCAGAGGCGGCCTGAGGCCGGGCAGGCCATAATGATTTAGGCAGGATCGATTTCACTTCAAGCCTTTTCTACTCCGAAGAGGCCTAATCGAAAGTAATCTGAAAATTAGGGAAAATAAAAACCATGCCCACCGTTACATAAATACCCATTTCCTCGCATCGGCTGCTCGAAATCACCTCATTCCAGAGCAGCGTGATGTTTCCCTCATGGGCAAGGCTGGGCCCTGGGGGGCGTTTGATCTGCCGCCTGCTGCTGCCTGACAGCGGCCAGTGACCAAGGAGGAGAGGGTACAGGGGGAGGGGGAGGCCCTGAGACTGGCCTTGGCACTGGCCAGCCCAGCCTGGTCCCTGTGGGAGCCGGGTCCTCCTGGAAGACCTCAGCTTGTGGCCTGGGGGGGAGGGGAGGGGAGAGAACTAGGTTTGAGGTGGCCTCCATGAGTCCTTCATGAGTCCTTCTCATGTCCTCTCAAGACCCCCAGGGCCCACAGAACGGCTCCGGGTGTCCTGTCGACTAACCTAGCCCTGACTTCCTACGTCCTTGCTTTGACTCTCAGACACTCCCACCTCAGTGGATCCCAGGGCCTTTGCACATTCCGTGCCCACTGCCTCATGGGCCCCTCCCGAGGCCTGGGGTAGCAACATCCGACTCACAGGCCTTGGGTGGGGGGTGGGCGGGGCTCTGGCCCTGTGCCAGCTCCTGAATGGCCGTTATCATTACTGCTCTTTCTGTTGGTGTGAAATTTGAATGAGAGTTCTCTGACACGCCTCCCCTGTGGAAGCGGGCTTAATGTCCATCCCCTGGACCTTGCCTGGGCTTGGGGTGGTCCATTCCAGACTTGGAGGAAGCAGCTGTGTGTCTTCCTCCCCAGGCAGCAGAAGGAAGTTCGCTTTCTCTAGGTTCACTGGAAATGCTCCTGCCGAGCCCCAAGCCTCCTTATAAAAGTCCCACTACCCAGCAGCCCCCATGCTGTGGGCAAGCCCAACCCACAGAGAGTCGTCTCAGCCCCCCAGCCAGACACGTGAGCCAAGAAGCTTCTGGAAGATTCCAGAAGTCCCCAGCTGTCTGCATCCTCCAAGTCTGTTCCCAGCTAAAACATTTGGACTGCCACTCTGGAGCTGTGATGAGGGACAGATCCCGGGGCTCTCCAGGCCCAGCCTGCCACGGTGGCAGAGTTCAGAGGTGAGCGAGGGGGTAGTTCAGGTGGGGCTGCCAGCACCTGGCCGGCTGTCCTTCCCTTGCCTTTCCAGGCAGACAGAAGGACGCCCTCCCCAGGCTGATCTAAGGGGCGAGGTCTTTGAGAGGCAGGGGCTGAGAGCTCAGGGGGTATTTCTGGGACCTACTATTGCTATTTTGCAGAGTCTGCAGTGCTAGGGATCAAACCAGGGCCTCGCACAAGCTCGCCAGAGCTCCACCACCGAGCTACCTAGAACCAGTGACTCCGCACTAACTGGTGTGCACTTGTCACTTCCCCAGCAGGAGCTGAGTCTCACACCTGTCACCGTGCCCACCCCCACTGCGGCCCTGCAGGTTCAAGCACTGCGCCCCCATGAGAAGACGGAGCACAGCGAGGTCGAGTGGTGGCCAAGGGTCAGCCTCTGGTGGAGTCCGGTTTCAGGCCTCCATGACTGACCAGAGCTCAGTGTCCCACGTCCCCGGCCACTCAGACCTCCTTGAGATGAGGCTTCCCTCCTCTAAGCAGTCTGCTCCATTTCCCCTGCAGCTTGATGGGACCCCAGAGGAAGGTGACATGTAGCAAAGAAGCTCGACAGTCCCCAGCCGGGCAGCCCTGACCCACCCCTGGTGTCTCACGAGGACCCCTGGCATCTCTGCGCCCAGGATGACGTCTCCCTAGTGGGAGCTCAGCCAGGGTGGAGGAGACACCGGGAGGGTGGAGGGTCTGTGGCCGGAGGGTGGCAGAGGAGGCAGCCTGGAGCAGAAGGACAACGCCTAGGCTTGGGCCAACCCAGAGCCAGGGGCCCTCAAGCCCCCCAAACCCCAGGTTCTATGGGCCTGAGTGCTACAGGGAGGTGGGGTAGGTTTAGAGGCCTCCCCAGCCCCACGCAGCACCACCATCCTGAGCACTGTCACAGCCAGGCCTTTGTGTGAGGGTCTGGTTAGGGTCATCAGTGTCCCTCCCAGCAGTGTCACCTGGTCCCCTTGCAGCTCCCCAGGTCTCAGCCACATGGGAACCTCGGCCAGGGTTCCTCCGGGTGCCACAGCTGACTTCTTTGAGCAGTGCCTGTGTTGGGAACTTTGAAGCATCCATGGCCACGTCCAGTTGTTCAGGCCAGTGCTGCCCAGGCACATGTTCTGGGCCAGACCAACCCTGAGCACTTGGAGATGGAGCAGTTGGGTGTCGGTGGGACCTGGAGAAGATTCAAGAAATCCCCAAAGCAAGAAAAAGGTGTCCCTGCAGGAGACGTGGGTAGGGGCAGGAGCCGGAGTTGGAATGCACGTGTCCACTCCCACACAAACTCTCCCCAGGAGAGAGGACGGGAAGAGTTTGGGATGGTGGATGTCCAGGGAGCAGAGGGCCCATGTCAGTGGAGCCAAGAACAGCAGACGTGGCCAAGAAGGAGCAGCCAGGGCCAGCTGGGCAGGAAGAGGTGGGCCAGAGATCAAGAGTGGAAGCCACTCAGCCAGAAGCTGGGGTAGGGAGGCAACCTGAGGACCTGGCTTGGAAGACCATAGCAGAAGTGTGACCAGGGGACTCATCATGAAAGACAGGACCCCAAAGACCAGAGGCCTGAGGAAGCTGCGAGTTCCCTTTCCCCCAGAGAAAGTCCCTTCCAGAAGGCCTGGCCTCTGCCTGGGGTGGGGGCTCCACGGGCACATTTTAGGCCTTGAAGCTTGGGTACGTATTCCATGGGGGCTCCCAAGGCCAAGGCAGCTGTAGCCGCAGTAGTCCGGGCGGGGGTGCCAGGCGGGGGCTCCCCAGGCGGAGCTAGTGTTCTGTTGCAATTACCCGTAAGCCTGGTGTTTACACGGGGTTTACAGGGAATTCAAAGCATATCTTCCTGTTGCTTTGGCAATGAAGGCATATCAAGTGAGTGTTCAAAAGGGCTGAGCCGCATTCACAAAAATAAAAACCAAATGGCTGAGTAATTTCCACCAGAGAAGAACTTATTCTCGCAATTGCACGGTCTATTTAGCCTGCTTTCATAAAACCTTTTAACGAATCAAGCCCTGAACCCCCGACAGCAGGGCCCACCCCACCTGTCAGGCTTGGATTTCCAAACACAGGTATGGCCCTCGCTCGGAAGATTGGATGCAGGTTTCCTTTCCTGCACGGAGCAGAGCAGAGCAGGAACCCCAGTGGGCCGGGCCACAAGGCTCTGGGCTGGAGATGGAGATCCCTGTCCTGGAGGACACCCCAGCAAGAGCCGAGTCAGGCTTTCTAGAACCACGAAACACCAGCTCAGCACTGTGACACCCAGGAGGCCCTGCTCAGCCTGGGGAATCCAGGAAAACTTCCTGGAGGGGGAAGTGCCTGGCACAGAAAGAGACAAGGCAGAACCGGAGCACAGGGAAGGGCCTCTGGGTGGACAGCAGCCAACGGCGGGCGGCCAAGGCTCTGCCCAAAGGAGACACGAGGGAGAATGCTTTCATGTCGGATTTTGTTCTGGAAGAGAACGGCCCAGACCATGCCCCCACGCACAGCTATTGCTGCTGATTAACAGGCTGAGCTGCAGGCGTGCTAAGGAATGCGCAGTGAGTCGGATCTCATCAGGGCTTCAATTTGCATTTCCCCTGATGAACAACCCTAAACACCTCTGCATGTGCAGACTGGCCATTTCCATGTCTTCTTGAAAGGGCTTTCAGATCTTTTATTGAATTTTATTGTATGTCTTCTTGTTGAGTTCTGAGGGTTCCTTTTATATTCTGAGTCTATACATCCTGTTTAGTTTTGTTTTCCTCCCAAATGTGGATTGCCTTTAACAATTTTTTTTTTGAATACTGATAGAGTCAAAGCAATTTGCAAAAACAAGATGTCCAGGAGATCCATCATCACCCTTCATGTTGCATAATGGTAAGATGGTAAGAATGAGAAGATTGGCATTGGTCGATGTATCCAGTTAAACATGTATTCATTTGTGCATGCGTGTGTGTGTGCGTGCGCACACACGCACTTCCTTGTTCTTCCAACTTTTATTCCATCCAAGCCACCATCCTATTGGATGGTGCTGCCCACACTTAGGGAGGGTCTCCACTTCAGGTGGCTATCCCACATGTCAATCATTCCTAGACACACCCTCATTAACACACCCAGAAGCCTCTTAGTCCTAGGCATCTGTTAATCCTGTCAAGAAGTGGGCAGTTCAAATGAACCACTACAGTCACAGTCTGGGCTTCGTTTGCATTTCTCCCATGGCGAGGGATGCTGAGCACTCTATCATACGGTTATCTGCCATTTGCTTATCATCTTCAGCAAAGCGTCTGTTCAGGGATGGGAGTGTTGCTCCGTGGTAGAATCCTTGCCTCACATTTGTGGGGTGGCCCTGGGTTCGATTCCCCCCACATAACACCAAACACATATGCACCATTCATTCATGAATTTTGCCTATTTTCTAATGGAACTGTTTTTTACTGCTGGACTGTAAGAGGTCATGATATATTCCCGATCCTGGTCCTTGTCAGCTCTTTGCAAACTGTCTCCCAGGCTGGAGATTGTTTCTCATCCTTTTAATACCATCTTTCACAGAGAAGCAAAAGTCTTTATATTTGATTGATTTTCATTTTATGGATCGTTCTTTTGACACCAAATATAAGAACTCTTTGACTACTCTAAAACCTGAAGATTTACATCTGCATCTTTTTTCCTGAAAGTAATTGTTGATTTTTGTGTGAGGTTTGGGTTGAGGTTCATTGGTTTGCTGAAATAACCTACCTTTCCTCCATTGAACTGCTTTTGCATTTTTTTTCCCAAAAACCAGTTGGCCATACTTGTGTGGGTCTCTTTTTTGGATTCTCTATTGTAACATCCCTAAAGCAAATCGAGACAGTAAAAGACCCTGTCCCTAAACACCCCCTTTCTCTTCCCAGAAACATGGTTAAGGGCACGATGACAGCAAGCCTGGGTCGGAGCATCCAGATGCATGCTACCTTACAGGACACTGGCTTCTCTTATGCACACTGGGAACCAGGGCAAATTGGTGGCACCTGTGAAAAGCTTCTCTCTTACATGTACACCTGGACAGGTGCTCCTTGGGAGCAAACTTAGTAAGCAAATGCTGAGGATGTCACTGTCTCTGTAGTCTCACTATGAAACCCCTCTCTGAGTAGGGACAAGCGTGGAACTGAAGGCACCATGGAAGGGCTACTTGTCACTCATCCAGCCAGCCACCCCCAGACAAAGCACCATGTGGAAGAGGAGGCACTGTCTGCCTGTCACCTCTGAACTCTTCTTGGAGCAGTCGCTAATCTCTTGTAAGTGTCCCCCATAAACCATACATCTTCCATGTCATCTCTGGGCACTTTCTTTGGCCTGTCTGCAACCCACCCCAGTGCCCTGGCACTACTGGGCTGTGGACGAGTCCTGTGTTCTGTGCTATCCATCTGGATGTCCATGCCCCCAGCGGGACCTCCTGTCTTTTCCTCATAGTAGCTGTGGAATGAACTTGCATAGGGAGTCCAGTGGCTCCTCCCACAATGTCCTTCTTTTTTCAAAATTGTTTTAACTAATTGTATCAGTTTTCTAGGACCACCCTCACAAAGCATCTCAAAGGCGGTGACTTAAAAGACAGAGATCTTTGTCTCCCAGTTCTGCAGACTAAGTTCTAAGTCAAGGTGTGGGCAGGGTTCCCTCCTTCTGCGGGCTGTGAGGGAGGGGTCCGTTCCAGGCCTCTCTCCCTGGCGTGTAGACGGCAGCCTTCACGTTCACAGGGTATTCTCCCTGTGCCTATGCACCTTTCCCCTTTTTATAAGGGCGTTGGTCATGCTGGATGAGGATCCTCCCCAGTCGCCTCTTTTCAACTGGATTACCTCTGTAAAGACCAGGCTTCCTAATAAGTTTCCATTCCAAGGTCACTGGGGGTCAAGACGTCAACATATGGATTTGACACAGTTCTGCCCACAACACTAACTGAAGACCTGTTCTTTTCCACGAACACTTCGTAGTGTGCTTTTCTACGCCTACTAAAAACCCTGGGACGTTGATAGAAATTGCATTACACCTATAGATCCATTTGGAGAGAACGACATCTTTACTGTATTGGGTCTTCTAGTTCATGAACATGGTATGGCTCTCCATTTATTCAGGTCTTCTTTGATTTTTTTCATCCATGTTTCATAATTGTCAGTATCCTGTACAAGTTTTCTTACACTTAGCACGAAATATCAGTGTCTCATTTTCTTTGGAGTGAGTGTAAGTAATAGTGTTGTTTTAGTGTCGATTTTCAAATGTTTATTTTTAGTTATGTAGAAATCCCATCAACAGTAGTGTGTTAATCTGCTATCCTTCAACCTGGCTGAACTCACTGATTCCTTTGGATGCAATCAAGTCATCTGCAAATGGGACACTTTCATTTTTCCTTTATAAACTGTGTGACTTTTTCCCTTTGTCTCATCACAACAGCTAGACTATCCAGTACTGTGCAGAAATAACCCTGATACTAACATCTTCTCCTTGTTCCCAAACTCAAGGAGAAGCAAAAGCTGTGGGCTTCTTGTACATGTTCTTTAGCAAACCAAAGGAGTCCCCCCTCCAGTCCAAGTCTGCAGGATATTTTTCAGGAATGCTCTTTGGATTTTGTCAAAATATTTTTCTTTATCGATTGATATAATCATATGATTTTTTTCTTCACTGACCTGTTGATATAGTGGATTGTATTGATTGACTCTAAAATATTGGATTGGCCTTGCATTCCTAGAATAAATCCCAGTTGGTCAATGTGTATACTTTTTGTTGTTTAATAACCATATTTTTGTTGGTTCACATTTTGTGGAGGAATGTAGGATCTAAGTTCATAAGAGATTTTGACCTATAGTTGTCTACGTTGAACTACACTGAACTAATTTTGTCTGGCCTTGGAATCAGGGTAACAAGTCCCCATGAAATGAGTATGAAAATGTTCCTTCTCTTCTATTTCCTGAAAGAGATTGTGTAGCAATGATGCTAATCCTTTATTAATTGTTTGGTGCATTTTTCCAGTGAAGTTATTTTGGCCTGAGATTTTTTTTTTAAGAGATGTAAGTGACCAATTCATTTTATTTGGTGGCTATAGGATTGTTCTATTGTCTCATTCATCTTGGTTGAATTTCAGTCACTTGTGGTATTTGAGGAATTAGTCCATTATTTTCAGTTGTCAAATTTGTTAACACAAATTTGTTCTGTAGGATAACCTTACTAATTTTGAATGGCTATAGAATCACTCTTGACATTGATGCTTTGGATCTTCTATCTTGATTTTGTTAGAAGATTTAGTGATTTTTTTCATTAATTTCCTAATTGATTTTTCTCTTCTCAATGTCATAGATTCTTGTTCTTTATTATTTCCTTCCTTCAAATTGTTTTGGAGATATTTTGCACTTCTTTTGCTGATTTCTAAAGGTGTGACCATTGTCTTAATGTGAAAGGGTTGCTATAACAAAAAAAATACCATAGACTGAAATTTATTTCTCAAGTTCTGGAAGTCCAAGATCAAGGTGGATTTGTTGCCTAGTGAGGGTTCATTTCCTGGTTCTCAGACTGTTGACTTCTCATTATATCTTCGCATGATGCAAAGAGGTGAGACTCCCTGCAGTCTCTCCTCCTCCAGGCCCTCTGCCATGAAGTTCTGCCTCACTTGGAGTCCATGTCTATGAAGTCGGCTGATCATGGACTGAACCTCTGAAACTCTGAAACAAAATGAACTTTTCCTCTTCTCATTGTTCTTGTAGGTCTTTTGTCACAACAATGCAACACCTGACTAAAACACCTCCCAACCCACCTCCAAATGCCATCGTATTAGAGTTTAGGGTGACAACATACAAATCTGGGAAGAACACAGCATTCAGTCCATAACAAATGTATATTATTGACGTAAAAACTAGTCCCACTTCTAATGCAAACATTTAATGTTATATATTTCCCTCTCAGGATGGTTTTCACTGAGCCCTAATATTTTGACATGCCACGTTTTAATTTCTACTGTTCTGCTTGTTATCTAACTTTCTCTGAGATCTATTTTTTGTTCTATGGATTACATATAAATGGGTTATTTACTTTCCAAGTGTTTAGGGATGTTCCTTTTGACTTTACGTTGTTAATTCCTAAGTTAAATCCATGTGGTCGGAGGACATTCTTTTCGTAATTTCAATTTTTAGAAAATTTGCTAAAATTTGTTAAATGGCCCATGTCTTCTTGAAAAGAATGTGTGTTCTGTTGCTATTCAGTGGAGTGGCTAATGTCCTCTCAGTTGCTGAGAGTCGGGTGTTGAAGTGCCATTCATAATTGTGGATTTGTCTCTTCATTCCACTTGATCAGTCTTTGCTTCATGGACTTGGAAGCTGTGATGTTCATTGCACAAACACCTAGGGTTGCTATGTTTTTCTGTTGGATTTATGCTTCTGTTATTATCTTATGACCCTTTTTGTCCCTAGTAATTTTCCTCACTCTTAGTTCATTTTTTTAAATTTTATTTATTTTTTTAGGTGTAGGTGGACAAAACATAATGCCTTTATTTTTATGTGGTGCTGAGGATCGAACCCGGGTCCCGCCCATGCTAGGCGAGCACTCTACCGCTGAGCCACAATCCCAGCCCCTTCACTCTTAATTCTACTTTATGTTATATTGACAGCCACTTATTCTTTTTTAATTAATGCTTGCCACGCATACATCTCTCTGTCCTTTGATTTTCAACCTATCTTTGTCATTATGTTTGAAATACATTCTTGAGAATCACATAGAGTGGGAAGAATTTTATCCAGACTCTCAATCTTTGTCTATTAATTGATATATTCATGTTTATGTACATTTAAAGCAATTATTGACATGTTAGAGCATAAATCTGACATTTTAACATTTTGTACTGTATTTTTTTCCTCGTTTCACTTTTGTTGCCTAGCTTTGATTACTTAAAATTTTTTTGATAGTTTTATTCTTATTTATTTATTATCATCATATTTATTTTTTTATAGTAGCTCTGAATAGTTTGCTTTGTGGTTGCTCTAGGTTATTACCATGCCCACTTGTTACTTATCCCAGCCTGGTGGTGTGGATGTTTTTCTAGTATGAGTGGTTAAGAGAAACTGTACTTGCACTTAGACTTCCTTCCCAGTCCTAGCTTTCAAATAGAATGTTCTTGATTATTTCTTCTATATAACATTGGACACCATTGGACACTGAGGGGGCCATTACTTTTGTTTCGACAACAACAAAAAAAATGATTCAACTTTCATGATGGAGAGTTTACGTTTATTTTGACCGAAGCCATTGACTCCTATTTTTATCGATTCTGTAGTTCTTATTTCTTTTCTGAAGGTCCCTGTCTTCTTATGCTATCATTTTCTTTTTGTCTGTCAGAGACTCTCCTGCAGCTGTTAGATGGGAGTGCTGACAATGAATTCTGTGTTCAGTCATCTGAGAGGGTCTTTAATCCTCCTTCAGTGGTGAAGAATAGTTTCAGTAAATATAGGATTGGGGATTGACAGTTCTTTTCTTTCAGCACTTGAAAATTGTTGTACCACTTCCTTTCGAACTCCATGGTTTCAGAGGAGGAATCTGCTGTCATTGAATTGATCCTTCTTCATAGGTAATGCGCTATCTAGCTCTGACTTCTGAAGATCTTCTCTTTGTCTTTAGCTTTCCAAAGTTTAGCTCTGGTGTTTCTTAGTTTTGAACTTTTGGTTATTATCCTATTTGGAATTCATTTAGCTTCCTCAGTCTGCAGATTTATGACTTTTGTGTGACTTTTTTTTTGTTTGTTTGTTTGTTTTATTTTCTTACTAAAAGTTTACAGGTATTTTTGTGTGTGTGAATTTTAATGTGTCAATTTTTTATTTTATATTTTGTTATTTTTACGTTTTGCCTACACAAGTTCATAAATATTTTCTTCTATGTTTTATTCTAGAAAATGTGCTGTTTTAACATTTTGTTTAGGTCTCTGATCCACTGGCCTTAATTATTGCATATGATATGAATTAAGGGTCAAAGTTAACTCCACCACCTTCCCAAATAGATATCTAGTTCTTCTAGGATCATTTGTTGAAAAGACTTGCCTTTTCTGTATCAAATTGCCTTGTAACTTTGAGAAAATGAATGGACCATAATGGATTAATTCTCTATAATCCATTCAGGTCCATTTTTTCTATATCTACTTGTCTTTTTACTTAGCTAACAAGCCTTTATAACTTCATATCAAATCTTGAAATCAACCAATGTAGTCCTTCACTTTTGTTCTTTTAAAAAATTTTTGGATGTTCTAGATCCTTTATATTTCCATGTCAATTTCCCCCGGGGGCCATCTGGGGCTGCCCAGGATGCTCCAACTTTGTCTAATTTCTACCAAATATATTGCTAAGAATGGAATTTTAATAAATGTATAGATTGGCTTGGGGAAAATTTACATCTTAAAATATCAACTCTGCTAGGCATGGTGGTGCATGCCTGTAATCCTAGTAGCTCAGGAGGCTGAGGCAGGAGGATTTCAAGTTCAAAGCCATCCTCAGCAACTTAGCAAGGCACTAAGCAACTCAATGAGACCCTGTCTCTAAATAAAATACAAAAAAGGTCTGGGGATATGGCTCCATGGTTAAGTGTGCCTCTGTTCAATCACCATTGCAAAAAAAAAAAAGATCAACCCTTCCAGTAAATAAATACACTTCTCTTTATTTACTTGAGTCTTCATTAAGTTCTCTCACCACTTTTGTTAGTTTTTAGTGTATAGGTCTTGCAAATACTTTTTGTTAAATTTATCCTGAAGTATTTCATGCTTTTTTAAGTATATTTTTTAGTTGTAGATGGACACAATACCTTTCTTTATTTGTTTATTTTTATGTGGTGCTGGGGACCGAACCCAATGCCTCATACATGCTAGGCAAGCGCTCTACCACTGAGCCACAACCCCAGCCCCAAGTATTTCATGTTTTAAGCTACAGCAAAAAGTACGGCTTTACAATTTTATTTTCAAGTTGTTCACTATTATCCTATAGAAATCTAATTAATTTTTGGTACTAATCTTGCACCCTGTACCCTTGATAAACTGACATTTGCTAATCCCTCTGGTCTTCACACTTTTCCCTCCTTATCTCTTCCTTGGGAGATAAGATAACAACAACAACTTGAATTGTGCTCTAGATTTTTGCTCAAAGCAGTTCCAGTAACTATTTTGAAGATTCCTTAGGAATTTCTGTGAATGCAATGCCAACTGTGAATGTCATCTAATCCATATGCCTTTTATTTTTCTTGCTTTAGTGCATTGGCTAACTACAGCATTGAATAGAAGTGCAAGAGTGTATATTCTTATCTCAGTTCTGCTCTCAAGAACTTTCTCACCAAAAAGTATGCATAGATGCCCTTTATCAGGTTGAGCACATTACCTTCTATTCCCAAGTTCCTGAGAATTTTTATCTTGAGTAGATGCTCAATTTTGTCAAGCGGTTCTCTTCTTTATTCTCTTAGTGGGGTAAATTACATTGATAGATTTGAGAAGGTTAGGCCAACTTTGCCTTCCTGACATCAACTTCACTAAAACATGGTGTATTGTCCTTTTTTATATGTTGTTGGATTTTATTTGCTAATATTAGCTGAAGAATCTGTGTCTGTGTACATGAGGAATTTTGCTTGTGGTTGTCTCTGTAATACATCTAATTTTAATGACAGGGTAAGGCTAGCCTTGTAAAATGAGATAAGTATTGCATCATCCTCTATCTTCTGGAAAAGTCTATGTATGAAATCATCATAAAATGTTTGCTAGAGTTCACTAGTGAAGGCCTCTGGGCCTGGAAGGCCTCCTAATTGTGAACTCAAAAATTTTTACATATGAGGGCTCATCAGATTTTCTCTTTCTTCTTGTGTCAGTTTTAGTTATTTGTGTTTTTTTTTTAATGAATTTGTTCATAACACTCAAGTTGTCAAACTTATTTGGGTGAGCTTGATCATTTTTATTCTTTTGAAGCCTGCTGCAGCTACAGTAATGACCCCAACACTCTTCTCTTTGTGATATTTGTAATTCGCATCTTCTCCAATTTTCCATATCCCCTCTTGCTAAAGGTTTATCCATATTATTGATCTTCTCAAAGTATGGCCTTTAATTTCACAGATTTTTCTCTATTGTTTTTTTCTATCTTCTGTTTCCCTGGATTTTTGTGTGGATATTTGAATTTTAGAATGAAGTAATTAAAATGAAGTAAAATCTAAAATTCAGAACTCAGTCACATGAGCCACATGCTCAGCTGCACTGAAGGAGCATCTCCGTCCTTGCCCCAGTGCTGTTGGACGGGCCTTACTCTGGGGAGCGGGGGGTCTTTCTTCCGTCTTTCTCTTAGCTAGGCATCTTCTCTAAGCTTCCTGGGGTTCCTAGGAGGACCAGGCAGCTCTCAAATCTTGTCCTTTCCATGACCCTGGCTTTGGCCCCACTCCCCTTCTTCCTGGTCCCTCAAATCATACCATCGGTTCCCACGTCTGCTTCCCGGGAGCTTCTCCCTCAGCAGCCCACAGGCACCTGCTTGACTCTCAATACCCCCGTTAACCGGCTGCCAGAGTCTCCCACGAGCCCCAGTCTCCCACAGCCTGAGGCACAGTGGCTTTGAGGTGGGCACCCACATCACTGGTGATCACTTCCCCGTCAAGAGGAGGGGCCGGGACAAAACCCAACAGCCCCAGAGCTTCCCTGGGGCCTGGTTTATACCTGAGCCCCCAGAACTGGCCCAAGGCCCGGGAGGGAGCTTCTCTGCAGGTCCCCCTGCAGAGTCACGCAGCAGGGCAGGTCCTAGCTCACTGAGTCCAGCCGAGTTCAGGTGAGGCAGAGTGGCCAGGAGGTCGGGAGCCAGCCCTCAGGGCAGCGTGGGGCGGAAGCCAATGGCCAGGTGCCTGCAGGCTGGCCCAGCCCACCAGGGTGAAAACCACCTGGACCTCCTCCCTGCTGGCCAGGCCTAGCCGCTGACCACTGGGTCATGGCTCACCCAGGCTTCACAGGAGGAAACAGTGACAAGCCCGGTCCCCCTCAGGGCCACCCGGGGCCTCTGTGTCCTAATCACCCTGCCACTCCAGCCTCGCACAGCCTGCCCCTGCCTGCCCCAGGGCCCTGGGCAGCTGGGTGTCCTGTCCCCGGCTCCTGCACCCATCCTGGCCAACCCAATCCCTGTCCCTCCGTGTCCCCACTCCTGCCCTCGGCCAGGGAACCCATGTGTCCCTCTGCTTGACGCCTCCTCCTCTCAGGTCCTTCCTCGCTCGGGCCATGGTCACTTCTTGAAAAAGCTACTCAGGTAGCTCCTCTCTGAAGGTTCCCTCCACTCCCTTCTTTTCCAGGGTCCTGGTCACTCGGGCCCCATGAACAGGGGTCGAAAGGGAAGGACCTCCGCTGGCTCATTTCCCTGGCCGCGACACCAGCCCGTGAACAGTCAAGTTCAGAGACAGGGGCAAAAGGGGCCACGGGAGAGCTCCACTTGACCACCCAGAGGAGGCCCTGTCCGCTGGGGTGTGGAAGTTGAGGTAGGAGAGAAGGAAGGGCCCAGAATGTCGGGGTCCTTAGGGCAGTCAATAGGGAGCCACAGAAGGTGGTTGAGCGGGAGAGCAGCCAGACAGGGTGATGTTTCCAAGCTGCATCTGGGGGCAGCCGGGGAGGGAAGCAGACAGACAGGCCTGGGCTGGTGTTGGGGTCCCCGGGGAGAGTGTGCGGCGCCCCTCCTGTCTGAGGAGGAAGGGTGGCTGCAATCCCAGGCCCATCAACAGCCCTCACAGCCGCTCTGCACACTCGCCACACTTCAGTCCAGAACAAGCAGCGGCTGATGGACTGGAAACACCTTCACACAGCGTGAAAACTTGTGTAGGCACTGAATTCAGGGCAGAGCGAATCCGGGTCAGCGCCCAAGGGCAGAAGTCCCCAGAATTCCTCACCTGACTCTTCCTCGAGTCCTCGATGCCCCTCCTCCTCCCAGAAGCCACCCACGGCCCCCCAGCTCCCCAGCTTGGCGCTGCTCCTGGGCACCCCGGACACTGACGTTTGACACCAGAAATCACCCACCGCAGGGACACTGAATCTTGTGTGAGGTTTGTGGGCCATGAACACCGGATGCGGATGGGGGTGAACTCACACCTGGCCAGGATCACCACGCACACCCCCGGAGGCAGAGGGAGGCCGACTGGAGATTCAGAGGTGACCTCGATGGCTTTTTGGAGCAACGATAAAGACCCCTGTAAACACTGCGTGGGCCCTTCTGTGAGCTGGCACCCAGCCCATGCGGTGGATCTCTGTAATCCTGGTGGCGCCCGAGGGTAACGTGACTGTCCCCACGTGAAAACCCCACCAGGTCCTCCCCCGCTTGAGGGATCACAGTAGCTGTGACCCCTGGTGCCCCCTGGAGGCAAAGGCGTGCAATTTTCCTAAACTGCAAAAGAAAGGAAGCCAGGAAGGAAACAGGGACGTCTTCCTGGGCCTGCAGCTCACCAATGCGGATTCCATCACACCCGGGGACTCGGGACGTCTATTGACATAAGATCCCCTTCGACACAGAGGGAAGAGGCATTATGGCCAACACAGGCTCCACTGGACAACGGTCCTGTTGAACTCCCTCTTCTGCATACAGACACACTGCAAGGTCAAGGTGGCCTTGTGCACTTATTCAATTAACTGAAATAAGGAGAACGGAAGAGTCAGAGCTGGTCTACAGCCTCCCACGGCGTGTGCAGGGTGGCACTTGCTCTGAACCCTGAGTCCTCGCCCAGGTAGCCCAAGAGCACGGTCCCAAAGGACCCAGCCGGGGCGGGCAGTGCTCACAGCTGGCAGGTATCATCCCCCGGCACACCAGGCGCTTGCTGTCCCCCTCAACCAGCTCAGGGGGCCAGGGTTGCCGCCCCGATTTTACAGGGAGGAAGTTGAGATCCGAGGCCACCCCGTCGGAAGGCGCCCCAACACCAGGCTCCCCTGGCGCTCCCCCTACCAGCCCCGCCACATCCGCCGTTTGGTAAATAGAGTTTGCAGGAGGCAGGGAGGGGTTTTGATTTTGAAATGGCACTGGCTGCATCTTGGGGCCCGGGGTCTGACCAGGCCCGGAGGAGGACAATTAATGACCAGGATCCTGCAGGCCGGCCGAGGGCCCAGCTGGGGCCGGGTGTTTACACGCGTGCTTGTCTGTTTGGGGCCTGCAAATCCGTGTCAGATGTTAATGGAACAGCGTCATTTTTCTGCAGAGGTGGCACCCCCGGGTTGTTTGGATGAGGCGACCGGCTGGACTCAGATTGGGCGGTGGGCGGATCACCAGGGAGGCCAGGGCTTTACTGGAGGCCATTTGTCAGGCCGCAGACAGCCGCCCCGACAGCCCCGGCTCCCCTCCTGCAGCCCAGGCCTCTGCGCCGGCCCAGCCCCTCCACCCTGCGTCCCCCGCCCCAGGCCTCCCCTCTTCACTGGCTCCGAGGATGAAAATCTGTGAATTGTGAAAACATCAAAAGGATTCACTCCAAAAGAGCAGGAAGCTGAAACTGGAAATGAGTAAATGTGTCATGAAGCACCAGTTCAGCCAAGCGCCAGGAGGGGGCCAGGCCCCGCACCCTGGAGACCTGGGGCGCAGCCTCCACCTGCTCCTCACACCTGCCAAGACCACACAGCCAGGCCAGGTGAGGGCCTGTCCAGGGCTCCAGAGGACCAGGCCTCTCACTCTGACCCCGGCAGCTCTCAACCCACCTTCTACACTCCCACTGCCTCCTGTTACTCCTCAGCAAGCTTGTTCCTGCCCCAGGGCCTTTGCGCAGGCTGTTCCTCCTGCCAAACACTCTTCCCTCCAGGGTCTCAGGGTTCTCTCTGCTCAAAGACCACCTCCTCAGAGAGTCCTCCCGGTCCAGACAGGCGGACACATGCCCAGCCCCTGTCCCCTCTGTGGATCTGAGTTTGGGGAGCACAGTAAGTGGTCAGAGAGCCATGTCCCAGCACACAGTAGGGCTCAAGGCATGCGACCGCTGGGACCACAGAGACAGGAGTCTTTACCACTGGTGCCCAGGGCTTCATTCTGAACGCGTGTCCCCTCAGATCCCTGGGAATTCGGAGTAAGGAGACTCTGTGCAGGACGGAGGGGACGCAGCAGGGGTTTGTAAGTCAGCACGGTGTCTTCCCCAACCCTGGGCTGCGAGCGCTGTCAGCCTCCCTGCCTCCCTCCTAGGCAGCCTCCTCGACCCCCAGCTGCTGTGGATCCCAGTTGAGCTCTGCCTCAGGGCCTCCATCTGCAAACAGGCTCCTCCTCAGAACCGGGCAGCACCCGGGGTGGGCACAGACCCTGCAGGCCTCCCCAGAGGGCCACGCTTGTCCCCAGATCTGGGGGTCTGCCCTCCTGGCCGCCACCTGTGGCAGGGTCTCTCTCAAAAGCCGATCCCTGTGTACCTAAGTCCTGCTGCACCAGCTGTGACCCTGTGCCTCCGTCTCCCTGGCAGTAAGCAGAGGTACTCCTGGGCCCTCCCGCGGGGCCATACTGTGCTTAAAAGCTGGTGACGGAACCAGATGAATTTCGCCGCCTGCTTCCCAGCCTCACGGCAGGCTTGTAATTCTGCTTCCTGAGTCACAGTCCCCTGGCTCCCACAAGCCGCCTGAGCCCCAGCCCCCGGGGCCCCCAGCCCCAGGCACTGAGTAACCTAGGGCCACGCTCCTCCTGTTCCCGGCCCTGCCCTGCCCCCTGGTGTTCATTCTGGGCATTGCCCCTGACTCCTGCTTTGCACCCTTCCCTCCCCACAGCAGGTTCAGGGGCAGGCCCTGGGTCCAGCAGGGCCCGCAGGACCTGGGCACTGGGTCAGGCGGGACCGTGCAGACACGCTGAGCCGCCACCTTTCTGAGCTCCCCACGGGGCATGGAGAAGATGGACAGGGCCCACCTGCCACTCCATCTTCTCACAAATTGTGGGGTCCCCAGGGCCGCTGTACCCGTGGGCTCCAGAGCCTCCCTCCATTCCTCCCGTGGGGCTGTCTGACCAACCTGGGGCCTGGCACCTGCCTCGGAGAGCACCTTCACATCCCCCGGGTCTGCTCGGGGGCCTTCCCTGCGCTCCCTTCCCCCCTGCCCGGCCCCACACTCTGCACGGGACAGGGACCAGGGACAGCACAGGTCCAGCTCTGCTCAGGGTGGCTGGCGCCTGCTCTGCGCCTCGGTGGACTCCTCAGCAGAACTGTGAGGACGGGGATGGGTCCTGGGCATGGGTGAGGACGGGGCAGCGTCTGGACAGAGTCCAGATGTGGAATCCAGCTGGGTTTGGGGATGCCACCAGAAGGGCAGTTTGTGGATGCTCCCAGAGTCCTGCCCCGGGCACTGGCCACATCCGTCAGAGCTTTCCAGGGCAGCTCCCTGCCCAGTGGGCCTGGAGGACCCCGCCGTGCACCCTGTGGCCCCCAACCCAACAGGAGGTCAGAGCCAGCTGCTAGGCCACCCACCATGAAGGGACTGAGAAATGATGGCAATCAGGGTCACTTCCAGAGCACCATCCTCCTGCCCGCAGAGGGGCTCCCGGTCTCCCTGGCATGCTGTGCTGGGCGCCCGAGGACAGGCGGGCGGGCTGCGAGGACGGGGTCTCGGTTCTCGTGTTCAGTGTGCTGCGGACACTCCCTGCTTGAAGACAGCTCGGGTTTGGCTCCTCTGCCTTGAGGGGCCGTTGCCATCCTGGGCGGTGCCCACTGAGGGCAGAGGGGAGGGTCCCAGAGGCAGAACTGGGGCTCCTCACTGTGGCTCACGGAAGCCAATGAGGAGACCGAGTGAAGGTCTCCTCGGGGGTCCCCATCCTCCCCTGTGGAGAGAGGGGTCTGGCTACGGGGCTTCCATGGATCCGTCCACCTGCGCCTTGAACCCCCAGCCTGACTGTCAGCGGCCCGTTGTCACCAACCTGGAGGTGGCGGGAGGAGCATCAGGCTCAGGAGGCCCTGGCCAGGGCCTGTGTCCCCTGCTGCAGGCACAGGCTCAGAGACCCTCCTCCAGGGTCCACCGAAGACACACAGGGCGCCTGGCACAGAGCGAGGGCCGGCACATGGCCCAGGCCTCACAACAGGCCAGGGTCGTGCAAGACGGCACCGGGGCCCTGGGAGACGCTGAGTGGTCTCTGGAAGCTCCTCCCAGGGCCCAGGATGGCCAGATCTCTGCCAGTCCTGACCGCAATTGGGATGGTGGTCGGCCAGCACCCAGGAAGCTCAGCGGCAAGAACATGGGGCTGGGCCCCAGGTTGGGGGCGTTCGGAACCCCCTGGAGGAGAGGCACAGAGCAGCCCAGGGCTGGGCACTGTCCCCAAGAGGCATGGGCCCTGCTGAGAGAGCCCCAGGGCAGCCCCCGGCTGGGGTGCGAGGCCCCTCCCTCTCACTGGGGGCCAGGCCATGAGCGTCCATGAGGATCCCAGGTGCCCCAGGGCACCACCTGGTGACAGCCCAGCCCCTGCCCCGCCCTGCAGCCCAGAGGGCCCAAAGACACCCCTGGGGGCTCAGCTCAGGATGGGCCACCTTCCCGGAGCTTCCAGCAGGGACTTAAAAAGGAGGAGGGACTCACGCCAGGCTGCGGGTTACCGCCGCCAGCGGCCTCCCGGGTATGGCTGGGGTCTGCTTGCGGTCTCCCTTGGGGACAGCTGCTCTCTATTTGCTTAGGGTGTGAGTAAATAGGGCCCATCTTTGTTCAGTGACCTACAACCTGGTGGCCTTGGGCGACCTTGGCCAATTTCTCGCATCTCCAGCTGCTTCTCTGAGGTTGGTGCCTCCCGTCACCGGAGACCCCCGGTGCCCGTGTGGCTGGGGCCTGCACAGGGGCTTGCTAGTGGGGCCAGGCGACTCCTCAGCTGTCCCGGGACCCTTGGGACTGTCTCACCCGCCGTCTTCAGCGTGGTCATCGGCCCCCACCCAGGAAACGCGCCCTAAACAGAACGGGCATCACCTACCCCCGGCAGCCCTGCCCACCAGGGCCACGGACGGACACCTAGTGCGCACCATGGGCACCCTCCTGTCATTTCAGCAAACCCGTCTGGGACAGGGCCTTTCCGCTGGTTTCTTGCGAATGAGGCCTGCTGAGGCGGGTCCTGCACCTGTGCTGACCCAGAGCCCAGGTGGCACAGGAGGGCCTCCAAGCCCCCGGATCTCAAAGGCCGCCACCCCGGGTCCTCGAGGATCTCTCCTGTCCCTTCCTGCCGGCGAGCCTGGGGCGCTGTGGCTCCGTGGGACCGCCCACGGCTTTCCCCGGGGACCACGGACGGCCTCAGGCAGGGCCGCCACTGGAGGACGAGGGGGCGGCGAAGGAGGCAGAAATGACACTGACGTGGTTCTGTACAAAACCTGAAATATTTTTACTTTTTTAAAACTTTGGCCTAAGTGGGCCTTAGACCTCATGGACTCGATACAAGAGTAATATGAATCGGGAAATAAAACACTTTAATAGCCACGATAAACTTTGTTAGAAATGTACATGTTGCCAAAATAATAATAAAATTAAAAAGAGAAAGAGAGAGAGAGGGAGAGAAGGAGAGAAGGAAAGAGAGAGAGGAGAGAGAGAACACAGCTTGATGCCCGGGTTAGATTATATAAATGTTCAACAAGGACAGGGAAAAGGAAACTTTAAAAACGCCAGTTCTGAGTAAGCCTGGGGCCCTGTGAGACCTCCCCTCTCCCAGCCCCGGGCCCTGGGGACGGCGTCCCTCCTCACAGGACAGTGGGGGTGGATAAGGCCTCCGCCAAGCTGCTTCTCCCCGTGGACGAAACATCCAGGTAATGGGTATATAAACAAAGCTCATAAGAAATGTACAAATATAAAAAGCTACAAACATTAATAAATTACAGCGTCACAAAACACAGAAAACACTTCACAAGGTGCTAGTAAAATAACTGTCCCCCGACCCCCTCGTCATACAAGAAGGAAAACAAAGAGCTGGTATGAGCGCTGAAGAGTCATCTTCAGAGTGTGTCTGAAACCGGTCTCGGGTGTACTGTTTGCTTCTGTGAAGACAGAGTGTAAGGCTGCACAGACAGCACTTGTTTTTCAGGCAATACCTTAGTTCCTAAAAGAAAAAAAGAAGGAGAAGGAGAAGAACAAAAGGGAAGAAGGAAAAAGAATCCAAAAGAATCAAAAAAAAAAAAAAAAAAAAGCACTGGAACCCGGCCGTCCATCAGAGTCGGCAAAAAACTCGTAGAAAGGTTCGTGAAGGGCTCTATAGAAAGAAACTCCTAAAGATACTTCTGCTCTCGTAAAAAAGAAGTCGTTTAAAAAGCTATTTACACGCTACATTCTATGAAAAATATGCTCCAGGAAATACATCTAAAATTAAAATACAGGATTGCCTGAGAAACAAATCCAGACCCTCTGCCACGCGGGCGGGCAGCCAGCCACCGGGCGGCCGTGCCCGCCGCACCCCACGCCAGCCAGCCCCGGGGGACACAGAAGTGCCACCCACGCCCCCAGCCCCCTGGCCGCCCTCCAGCCCGCCAGTCTCGGGGCAGGGGCCTCAGCCGAGAAGTGCCTTTCCCGGGTGCGGCCGGCAGAGTCGGTGGGGCCCCTCCACGAGGCTTAGCCCCAAGACGTGGCCGGGCCCTGGCCCTCCCCTGGGGATCCTGCGGTACCCGCTGACGCACCAACCCAGCTGTTGGTCCTAGTGGCCCCAGGGAAACGCCCCTGGGCACTACGGGCGCCACACCCGCTCTCTAGACTGCCACCTGCCAGCTGGGGCAGACCTCTCCTGGCGGGACTTGTCTGAGAAACCGCTCGGGAAGAGAAGCCCAGGGGGCACGTAAACATCCCGCCTGCTCCTCCTCATTCTCTCTGTGTTCTTTGCCTTTTTTTAAGCCTCTGGAGGCTACCAGCCTGTGGCCAGCTCAGACTCTGGGGCTGGTGAGCACTGGCTCACTCTACCTTCCTCCAAGGACTCCTGCTCCCAGCAGAGCTGCGGAGGCCCCCGCCATCGCACCCATGCTCTGGGTGCCTGGAGGCTGTCCTGAAACTGGAATGATCCTCACACTGGCAGGGCCGCTTTTCAGGAACTGGTCACTCTAAGCAACTTGAGAAAGGATGTCCGTATTCGAAACGAGGGACGGCCATGCTTGGCTCGCTCCGCCTGCTCAAGGGACAGACGCTCGTCTGGGGGTGTGGTGGCTGGGAGGAAGCGAGCCCTCCCTGGGTGAGGCAGCTGACCACCCTCCCGGGGGGCGGATGTTCTAGCGGGGCTCCGGGGTCCTGAGCAGAGCAGAAGGATCCTGGCTTCCGGGCTCTAAAGGAGCAGCTTGCCGTTCCGATGGATCTTCAGGATCTTGCCGAGCCGCTGCTTGGCCGTGGCCATACCCTTTTTAGTACGTTTTCCTAAGCGGGCGGGGGAGGGGACACAGAACACAAGGTGAGAGGGCACAGGGGGCAGCGAGCCGGGGCACGGGCCCCCCACACTGGGTCAGCTTGCAGCCCCTGAGCCCCCCGCCTTTCTCTGCAAACATGGGCCTCTGTGGCCACAGCTCTGAGCTCCGAGTCCAGCCAAGTGACAGCGCCCAGCTCAGAGGCCGCTGCGTCCACAGGGGCCACGGTGGGTGGGTGGACTCAGGCTCGGGGACTCGAGGTCACCCTGGGCCTGGCACCCTACGCACCCCGGTCCCCATGGCCAGCTAGGGAGGCCCAGCAGGAGCAGGAGATGAAGACACGGGGGTCAGAGGGGACCCGGCCGACACGATGTCCAGCCCTCGCAGAGGGGCTGGTGACCCTGCGTACCAGGTCAGTCCCGGCCCCACCCTGGGCAAATGGCTGACCACACCCCAGCTCCGTAGGACCCCAGAGCTTCAGACTTGAGCCTCATCCCCAGGACCAGAGGCTGTCCTGGCCCTCTCCCCTGGTCTCCACGGAGGCCAGCTCTTCCCCACACCGACTCTAGGCAGGCCGGCTGCAAGCTTTGGTGTGCCTGGCCGCGGGGGCAGGCGGAGGCCCAGCCGGGAACTAGCTCAGACCCCAGTGTCTGCCGTCCTGAGGCCAGAACCGGCCCTGGCCACGTGCCGTCCTCTATCGAGGGACAGGGGCTGCAAGTCTGGGGCTGCCCCGGGGCCCAGCAGGGGCAGGCAGGACGGGGCTACCTTTGGCAGCAGTGTTGTTGTTGGGGGACGACGCAGAGGGCCGCCTCTGTGTGAGAAAGACTCCAGGGGCCATGGGCTGGGAGGCGCGGCCAGCCGGGGCCCCCGCGAAGGCGCCGGCCGCTGTGTACTCGTGGTCAGCCAGGCTACTGCTGTGTGACTCGGGTGGGGGCTCAGGTGAGCTGCCCTCCTGAGAGGCCTGGCTGCTGGCCGTGCTGGTGGAGGCCGGGGTAGTGGAGGCCGGGGTAGTGGAGGCTGGGGTGGTGGAGGCTGGCGTGGTGGAGGCCGAGGTGGTGCCGGCCGAGGCCGAGGCGGAGGGCGAGGCGGTGCTGGGGGTCAGTTTCCTTTTAGTGCTCTTTTTCTTCCTGCTCTTCTGCTCCTCCTTGGAACAAAACAGGCAGGTGTGTCACCCGCAGGGCAGCTCCGGACACACGTCCCGTCAGAGCCCAGGGGGCTGGGCCCGGGGAGGGGCCGCCACGCTAGCCACAGCATGCCGAGCAGGAAGGGCTCGGGGCCTGAGCCTGGCCCAGCTGGGACGTGCGGCCGTGGCGGCCCCCCCCCACGGTGTGCCTTCCCCTGGTGGGCACAGGGGCCAGGCACCCCGAGCTGCCAGGGGCTCCCAGTTCTGAAGGGACATTCACTCTGATCCTACTGACTTCTGTGGGTGGTCCCCGGATGGAGTCAGGCCTGGTGGCCTGGGTTCCTGGGCTCCAGGACCCTGTCTGGGCTGGGAGAGCAGAGCCCGAGTGGACAGGCCACCATCCGCCTCCATGTGGACGGCTGGAAAAGGCAGGACCCCCGGGGAGGGGACGGGCCAGGACCCCAGGGGAGAGGAAGGGCCAGGACCGGGGGAGGGGAAGGGCCAGGACCCCAGGGGAGGGGACGGGCCAGGACCCCAGGGGAGGGGACAGGCCAGGACCCCGGGGGAGGGGAAGGGCCAGGACCCTGGGGGAGGGGAAGGGCCAGGACCCCGGGGGAGGGGAAGGGCCCCTCCCAGGGGCGCCAAGGGTGAGAGCCATGGAGGTCCCCGGGGGCACCCCCTGCAGCAGAACAGCCCGGCCTCAGCAAGAGGCGCCCATCCAGGGCCAGGGGCCCAGGCCTTCAACGCTGGTCCCCCGTCTCCCCGCGGGATCTGGCTCGGACGGAATGGGCCACCCTGTGAGTCAACGTCCCCCAGCCTGAAACCCCCCAGCCCAGTGATCTGTGTGTGGGGACGGAGGACGGGGGACATCTGGGGGGGGTGCTGGGTCCGGCTCGGGGAGTCTCTCCCCCAACCCCTCCTCACCTGCTGGGAGAGCTTGGCCGCCGCCGCCGCCAGCCCAGTCTCGATAGAGGCCACTCTCGTCCCCTCCCGCACAGGCCTGTCCTGTCTGGGCACCGAGGGGCCGACCCTCGCTGTGGAAGAGAAGGGCCAGCCCCTGAGCTTCCAGCCACGGTCCATCCACCCCTCACCCTGGTCCACCCCCAAGTCCAGAGGACCCCGAGCTCCAGGCCTGGCCACAGCGGGCACCACGTCAGGCTTCTGGGGCAAAGCCTGGGAGTCAGGCAGGCCAGCGGGGCCCCCTGGGAGGGGGACAGGGCTGAGCCACCAGCCACCTCGGCCGGCATCCCTCCGCCAGCAGACCCCTCACGCGGAAAGAGGGGCCCACCCCAGGGCTTCCCAGGACCTGGCCTGGGCCCTGGGCCCCAAAGAGGAGGCCCAGTCATGCTCTTGCGGGCAGCTGACCAGTCCCTCAGGACAGGCCCCCCAACCACGGGACAGGACTAGCCCCGAGCAGAGCCCACATTCCCAGTGGCCAGAGGGACGGCCGACGAGGACACAGCCGTCCACGTCAGTGTCGCGTGGCCCCCCGGCACTACCTGTGGGGCTGTAGGGGGCGTCGTCCGAGCCTTTCCTTTTCTTGGACCGGGACTTGAAGACGGGGTTGTCTTCGTCAGACTCCAGCGAGGGGTAAACTGAGGGAGGCGAAAGGAGGATGGGCCCTGAGCAGCTGGACACAGCTGGCCTGCAGCGCAACACCTCCCTGACCGGTGCCCAGGGCCCAGCCCCAGGCCTGCCACACAGTGACCACCCACATGTGGGCCCAGACGAGAAGGCGCCCGCATCCACCTGACCAGCCACGTCTGCCCCACCCGGCCTCCTGCTCTCAGGACCACCGTCCACATAGGTGTCCACAGAGCCCGGGACCTCGGGGGGCCCCACCTCGAGGCTAGCTGTGGCAGAGGTGGGAAGACCAGGGAGGGACGGCCCCCCAGCAGGGCACCCGGCTCTGGGGACAGAATTCTGGGTCTCCAGCTTCCTCGTGAACCGTCCACCCTCCAAGGCCAGGAGCTGGGTGGGCTCTGCAGTGAGTCTCAGAGGAGGGGCCATGCACAGCGGTACGGTGGCCAGCAGGAGCTGCCCCCGGACTGTGCCTTGCCGGGGACCCTGGCACTGTGGGTCATGGTCCCCCAGCCTCCAAGGCCTGCAGAGGAGCCCCAGGGCCTGTGACTCGGGAGGCAGCAGCAGGAGCCCGCACTCCACACCCCGAAGGAGTGCAGAGAACAGGAGTCGGCCGAGCTGTCGTCTGCCTGTCAACAGGGCGGCCCGCCGCAGGCCCAGATCTGTCCACCAGATGTGGGGCTCGGCCAGCCTGGTGTGTGGGAGCTCTCCAACTCACGGCGGCCCAGCTTGGCCAGGCCCCAGCCTCTGGCCGGTAGTACGCGTGTTGGAGAAAGCTCTGGACTCAGCAAGGCCTGTCCTGGGAACAGTGGGCCTGCCCCAGCACCCCACACCCAGAACCTTCTCCGAGGCACGCAGACAGGCTCCTTGCTCTCTGGCCCTCTGGACCGGGCTGAGGACAGCGTATGCAGCCTGACCACGTGTCTGGTGGGAGACGGAGGCTGTCACGGCAGGAGGCCAGAGCTACAGCCCATTCCTAACTCCCTGCCACACCTCCGACGTGGCCACAGTGCCACCTGGGGTCTCCCACAGAGGCAGGGTGGACACAATGATCCCAAAGTCCTGCCCCTACAGAACGGTAGAGCTGCAGGGGAAGCCCTGGGGCAGGTCCTCGAGAGCTGAGCACCCAGTGACCTGCGACCCCGCCCGCCCTCCTAGGCACGAGGGAGGGGGGCACGGGGAGCACGCACAGGCGCGAGCGGGAGCCACACAAGTGTCCCCGGACGGACAGACGAACGTGGGCTACATCTGGAGGAAGAGTCAGCCTCAAAGAGGGAAGGAACCTGGCACAGGCCCCGGCCATGGGGGGACCTTCAGGACACAGAGGTGACGTGCAGGACCCAGGTGTGTGACGAGTCCCGAGCAGAGGGGCACAGAGCCCCAGGGCACTCCCGGGGCCGGGAAGTGGGAGGGGCGACCGTTAGGGGTCAGGGATTTCTCCGAGATGTGATGAAGGTGGCTGTGGGCGCACACCCCTCTGAGGACACCCGATGAACTGCCGACCTTTACAGGTGGCTTTATGACGTGCGAGTGACATCTCAAAATCAGAAAGGGCTCAGCTCCAGGAAGAGCTCCCGGTGGGCACAGCCCCGGGTGTGAGGTTCCTGCCCGCCACGGGCACCGGCCCCCTCCCTGGCCGCGGCGCCCCTGCCCCGGCAGCACCACACACCGTAGTCCGAGTCCTTGAAGCAGGCGTCCAGGTGGTCCTGCTCCTCTTCGTAGTCGTCCAGGTCCACGCTGTTCTTGGCGGCCCTCTTGAGCAGCCGCTTGCCCGAGCTCTTGCTGCCACCTCCGTTCTTCCGGCCACCGTGGGCTGCCAGCGAGCTGCCCTTGGCCTGGCCGGCGCCCCACGTGGTCTGCAGGCAGGAGTCAGAGGCCTGCAGGTTGGCCATGGACAGCATTCCCTGAATGGCTTCCTGTGTGCTGGGGGACGCCGGCGGCTGGCTGGGGACACAGAGAGACGTGGACTCAGCCACAGCCCTGGGTCCACAGCCCAGAGCATCAGCCCACAGCTCACTATACACAGTGGTCCTCAGCCCAGGACACGACCGAGCCCACAGCCCGCAGCCTGTAGCCCAGGACGCTTGGACTTCCAACAGCCCACAGCCCAGGGGCCACACAGTCACTGGCCTGGGTGACAAGCAGAGGACATGGAGCGGAGAGGGTGGTGTGGCTGATGACTTCCCTGGGACAGAGGTCAGGAAGCCCCTCTGCTCACCCAGCCACACTCTGGGGAGGGTAGAGGCCTTGGGACAGAAATGGGTCACAGAAGGGAGACACACAGGGGGACGGGGCAGGGCCAGGTCCTGCATGATCATGCTCCAGGCTTTGCCATCTCAAGGCTGGCCAGCAGGACCAGCCCTCCCCCTCCTGCACTCCTGCCAGCCCTGTGCACCCCTCAGGGCACCCTGGGCTGCTCTCCCCACCACAGACCCCCAACTTCAGCCCTCACTGAGGACATTCCTTCCCGGTACCTCCCACTCACCACGCTACCCGGAAAGAACAGCACTCCCCTCTCAGGCACAGACTCTCCCCACACCTACACCTACATATCTGCTTGCATGTGCACCTGCATCCACACCTGAATCCACACCTGTCCCCACATCTGCACCTGCGCCCACACCTGCATCCACACCTGTCCCCACATCTGCACCTACGCCCACACCTGCATCCACACCTGTCCCCACATCTGCACCTACGCCCACACCTGCATCCACACCTGTCCCCACATCTGCACCTACGCCCTCACCTGCATCCACACCTGTCCCCACATCTGCACCTACGCCCTCACCTGCATCCACACCTGTCCCCACATCTGCACCTACGCCCTCACCTGCATCCACACCTGTCCCCACATCTGCACCTACGCCCACACCTGCATCCACACCTGTCCCCACATCTGCACCTACGCCCACACCTGCATCCACACCTGTCCCCACATCTGCACCTACGCCCACACCTGCATCCACACCTGTCCCCACATCTGCACCTATGCCCTCACCTGCATCCACACCTGTCCCCACATCTGCACCTACGCCCTCACCTGCATACACACCTGTCCCCACATCTGCACCTACGCCCACACCTGCATCCACACCTGTCCCCACATCTGCACCTACGCCCACACCTGCATCCACACCTGTCCCCACATCTGCACCTACGCCCACACCTGCATCCACACCTGTCCCCACATCTGCACCTACGCCCACACCTGCATCCACATCTGCATCCACACCTGTCCCCACATCTGCACCTATGCCCTCACCTGCATCCACACCTGTCCCCACATCTGCACCTATGCCCTCACCTGCATCCACACCTGTCCCCACATCTGCACCTATGCCCTCACCTGCATCCACACCTGTCCCCACATCTGCACCTATGCCCTCACCTGCATCCACACCTGTCCCCACATCTGCACCTATGCCCACACCTGCATACACACCTGTCCCCACATCTGCACCTATGCCCACACCTGCATACACACCTGTCCCCACATCTGCACCTATGCCCTCACCTGCATCCACACCTGTCCCCACATCTGCACCTATACCCACACCTGCATCCATACCTGTCCCCACATCTGCACCTACGCCCACACCTGCATCCACACCTGTCCCCACATCTGCACCTACGCCCACACCTGCATCCACACCTGCATCCACACCTGTCCCCACATCTGCACCTATGCCCTCACCTGCATCTACACCTGTCCCCACATCTGCACCTATACCCACACCTGCATCCATACCTGTCCCCACATCTGCACCTATGCTCACACCTGCATCCACACCTGTCCCCACATCTGCACCTATGCCCAAACCTGCATCCACACCTGTCCCCACATCTGCACCTATGCTCACACCTGCACCCACACCCCCACCTGCACCTATGCCCACACCTACACCTACGTCCACACCTGCATCCACACTCACACCTGCACCTATGCCCACACCTGCATCCACACCCACACCTGCACCTACGCCCACACCTGCATCCACACCTATGTCCACACCTGCATCCACACCCACACCTACAACAGACATGCTCCTGTTCCTGTGCCCACCTGGACAGGCACAGCTGCACCTCTGCCCAACCCACACTCTCGGTCTCTGGCAGCTTCCATGCAGACCCTCAGGCTTTCTGGGGGCCCCTTGCTCCCCAGTCCTCTGCTGCCCTCTAGCTCCAGGCCTCGCCGCCCACAGCAGCCAGCTGGCATTCTGGCCAGCTCCTCGTCCCCTGCCCCATTCCTGTGCCTGTGCCTCCTCCTGGCTGCACTGGTGTCCCTCCTTCCAGATGCAGCTTCCAAAGTCAGGCTCAGGGAAAGGTGGGACGGGATGACCAGGGTCACTCCACAGAGCTGGGGCTGGAAGCTACTGGACGGCAAGGCCCCTTGAGGCCAAGTTCTGGGATTCTTGGGGAGCCTCCCACCATCCGCACCATGGAGCCCAGCCCCAGTGTCCTTGTGGGGCCTTGCCCCGCCCAGGCCATGTCCTGCCCCAACCAGGACCCCCGCCCATCTGCCTCAGAAATGCCTGAGCAGCTCAGAAATGCCAACGCCCGGGCCCTTCTGCAGATGGTGAGCCAGGCTCAGGCTCCAGACACCACAGGCGGCCGGGACGGAGGGCCTGCATTTCCCCGTAGCTCTAGGCGGGCCTCCTGTCCACGGCCCTGCACTCCTCCAACCCAGGGTGGGATGGCCCACTCTAGCTTGCAGAGTAGTCCTCCACCAGTGGGGATCAGCCCGCCCCGACCGGAGGCACACAGTACCCTGCTCCCCTCCCTGCCTGAGCCCACCGCTAAGGAGGCTGGCTCTGCCACAGCACCCTCTCTCCAGCCTCGGCCCTCCCCTTTCCCCCAGCCCCTGAGATGTGAAGGCAGGACGAGCTGCTGAGAGCGGGGGTGAGCAGGACGCGGAGGGGGGTGTCAGGCCCAGGACAGGACACTGACCACAAGCAGAGGTGGGCGCACACCAGCCCTGTGGAGAACTGCTCGGCCTTCTACGTGGGGGAGAGAGGCTCGTGCACCTCCAGCCCCTCACGGGAGGCAGAGCACACGAGATGAGAGGGGCCGGGGCAGTGGAGGGCGTGCTGCCCAGACACAGGCTGAAGCACCAGGGACCCGGAGACGTCGCTGCTCAGAAGCAAGTGAGTCCCCAAGAACGGGGTCTGACAGAGGGTGGTGGAGCCATCTGGCCACAGCAGCCGCCAGGCAAACCTGCAGGAGACCCGCCTTCAAGGGACTGCGGGAGGCCCAGGCCCAGAGCCCTCTGAGGGTCTCCACAGCCCTCCACGAGAGCTGCCTCGCAGGCCCCACCACGGCCATGAAACATCAAGTAAAGACGACGGAGCTGAGCCCCCTCGGAGGTCTCCTGGAGCTGCCCCTCCGCTGCCCCCCAGGGCTGCCCTGTCACGCTGCCTGGCTGCGGTGCCAAGGCCAACAGCTGCCCGTGCTCTGTCACCACTGTACCACCCTCACTCACCTCTCTGAGCAGGGACAGGCCACCAGTAGGAGCTATTTGTTCTTGAACCCTCTGCACTAGGCCCTACCCTGTCCCCGACCTGGGCCCCAGGGTGATGCTGAGACACCCACCATGAGGCTCCCCAACACAGGTGGAGGGGCCCCCACTGGAGCCCGTGCAGAAGTGGTCTGTCCACCCAGGCCATCTGGGCGACCCCAGCCTGTCCGTCCACAGTCACTGGTGAATCAATGAGCAAAGTTTAACCAGTCAACATGGAAAATAATACTTTAATCCTCCAATTATCATACCCGAATCCTCTCCTTTCTTCCACGGCGGTAAACACTAAGCAAACCATCCACAGAAATTAACATATTTTCCTCCAGTTTTCTTTAGCTGGTTTTTTTTTTTTTTTTTTTTCCAAACAGCGAGTACTTACAGCAGAGCAAATGGACCATCAAAAACTGACCTACACTCCAAATGGGGGCCTGCAGGAGAGGAACTGCCTGCAGCAGGCTGTGGGGGCCACCTGGCCCTGGAGGCCCCCGCGGGCACGTGTGCTTGTGCATGCACGTGCAGGAGGTCACATGAGGTGTCTTCAAGGCCCATCCCCAAGAGGCACGGGGGCCGGGGCAGCTCTGGGTGCCTCCTTAGCAGATGGGCCTCCCGTCCTGGGCACAGAACCTCCCCGTCTCTGTCCCCACTCTGCCCTTGAGAGTCCCCTCTGTACAGCATCCACAGCAAGGTACCTGGTGACCCAGGCCAAGGTTCCATCTGACCTCATCCTGGGTGACCTCAGTCTCACCCCAGCCCCTGGCCTTTAGTCCTCTCTGTGGAGGCCATGGGGGCTCCAGGGTGTCCCCAGGGTCAGTCATGGAGGCTCAGCCAGCACGTACCTCCCCCTGCCAGGCTGCGGGGAGCCCCGCGCAGGGCTGCAGCCTCCACTGGGGAGGGCCAGGCCGCCAGCCTTCACCTCCTGGCTACAATCATCTCTGCAGTAAGGACAGAACAGAAATGACCTCATGCCAAGCAGGAAATCTGTCCCCCAAGGTGCTGTGGACCCCGCTAGTCATGCTTCACTCCCGCTGAAAGACAGGGCCTGCAGCTGGAGGGGCGAATGTGATACTGCACGCAAACAGCCATTTATGAAACAAAACCCAGCCGACCGATTCAGCAAAACCTTCTCAATCAAGCTCTTAATCCGCCTTTCCAGAGCCCCTCCACCATCTAAGAGCAGGCCAGGCCTTCTGCGTCCACCTGCCTCAAGGGCCATGCTGAGCTGTCAGTAGCTCCATCTAAGTGGTCACCTCCAGAAACCAGAGACTAAAACGCAGATCTGGGAAATGGAGCGGGCACCCAACAGGTCGCGAAGGCCCTGCCTTCCTCAGGCCAGGGTGTGACAAGGGACCAGGGCTCACTGCAGGACAGCAGAGCCCAGCACCAGACAATGCTTCAGGAACCCCCAAAGCTCTGGTTCTCAAATCAAGCGGACCGTGACCCTAGGCCCGTCTGCTACCTTGCAGCTGTGGTCAGGCAAGAGGGTTGAGCTCGCTGCACCTCCGTTTCCCAACTGTGTGGGTCTCTGCGCTGTCCTGAGACTAGGTACAGCCCAGTTCCTAGAGTCTCTACCCTGTGGCACGCCTCGCTGCCCGAGCCCAGGGTCTGGCCGTGAGCCCGCGGGCGGCCGCTGCCCGGACGCTGCCGGACGTGGCCGGGGCCCACCTGTTGGGGTTGTACTCGAGCGCCCCGACCTCCTCACTAGCCTGCAGCAGGTCCAGGATGCCGGCCGCCGAGCCACTCTCCTTCTTGACTTTGGCGTTGCGTCCGGGCTTGGTGTCCGTGTCAATGTGCAGAGAGCCCTCGTCCGAGGAGTCGTCACTGTGCTACATGGGGACAAAGGTGCCGGTCAGTGCAGGGCCGTGGAAGGAGGGTGGGGGATCACTTCTTCCCTTCAGGGAGAAACATAGGAAGGTTCTTACAGAGCCCTCTCTTTCTAACCGAACTGAGGGAGGAGCCAGCCAGGCACACGGGGCTGGCAAGGGTGCGGGGCTGGCAAGGGTGCGGGGCTGTCTCCGGGACCCCAGGGCCACCTCCACCACTTCTACAGCAAAGGTCTCACATGAGAGAGCCCAGTGTGAGGCTGCCCCAGCAGGAGGAGCAGGGCAGGGGGAGCACTTGCAGTGCCCCAGAACTCCAGGCCCTGGGCAGCAGCCTCAGCTCCTGGGGCAGAGACCCCAGATCCGCAGAGAGGGCCTCTGCATGGTGGTCTTGGAGGTCGTCTGAGTACAAACCCCCTCCTGACCACAGTCCCCTCCCACAGAGTCCCACCCCGGGGCATCTTACTGCACCTATCTCCCCAGTGGTGGCTCTGACGGGGGCCAGGGGGATGGCTCTTCAGGTGGCCAAGGGCTCAGGCAGGCACTTGTGCCTCCTGTGCCAACCCCACATCTGCGCCCAACCCACAGCCTCTCTGTAAGAGCGCTGAGGAAAGGGCAGGGCGAGGCGGAGGCCCCTGGTCGCCCTGAGCAGAGACACAAGGACCACCCCACTGAGCCTTGGGGCCCCCCGAGCTGGCCCCGGAAGGGGGCTCACCTTGTACACTGCCGACTCCAGCTTTGGCTTCGTGACAGGCGTGGGAAGAACCTCCTTCTTGTCCAACAAGACTGAAAGCAGAGCAGATGTGAGCCCTCCTGCATGGAGCTGGCCAGGCACTGACCTCTCCCACGGCCAGGATGGGCCGCCCGAGCCCCCGCCCCCGCCCACGCTGCACTCACAGGACAAGTCCCTTTTCGGGGCGTTCTTCTTCCTCCTGATGGGAAACTCGTCGATCTTAAGCTCCCCGTCATCTGACACGTACTCATACTCGTCCCGCACGGGCTTGGCCTTGTCCTCCTTGAAGTTCTGCAGGGCCCCAAATACACCAGGGCTCGTCGGGGGCCTGAGGGCCTTGGAGCTAGGGGGCAGAAGGACGCAGGTCAGCCGGCTAGGAGGATCTCCCCTGGAACCCTGGTCCCAGCGTCCCTGGGAAGCAGTTGGTGGCAGAAGACCAGACTGCATTGTAGGAGGTCACCTGTCCCTAGAGAGGAGATACGCCCCAAGCCCACGTCCACCGCCTCAATGCCCTGTAGCCTGGCGTGTGGTCCTGATAGGCAGCTCGTGGGGTACAGAGAAAGTCCTTCTGAGAACAGGGCCCCCAGACACGCACGGGCCCTCTGCCAGCCTGCTAGACCATCCTGACACACACTGAGTCCCGTCTTAGAAGGGGAACTAGCCGAGCCTCCCGTCTTTTCCTGCAAGCTGTTTTGGAAAGAAACCTTCAGGGCCACGGTGTCTGCTCCCTGGCCTAAGAAATACGTAACTCATCTCTGCTGGGGCCAGGAGGGCTGCTCCAGGCAAGACGCACCCACGTGCTCAGCCCTCGCAGCTCCAGCCTGGGCCCCGGGGCCTTGGGATCAATGGCGGGGACGGCAGGGAGAAGCAGAAATGCCTGGAACTTCAAACAGGCGCAGCTGAGTTCTGAGTGAAGGGGAGGCTGGTGCGCGGACAGTGCGTGGGGCAGCCGCTGCTTCCCGTGCTCTCGGAGAAGGGCAGCATCCAGACCGCGGCCTTAGTGCTGCGCATCCAACACGCGCATGTGCACAGGCGCACGCCTAGCCAGAGTCACGCCCACCTTCCTCATCCCATCTCTAAACTCTAAGTGCCATCAAGGAACCAATCCCACTGAAAAGCCTCCCGAGACCTGCAGGCAGTGCACATCGGGGGCAAGCCCGGGGCCATCGGGTCAGGGCACCCAGACCAGACCATGCAAGCTACCACCTGCTGAGCAACCGTGGGCTCCCCCAGGAAAGGACGCTGCCTCTCACCAGGCTCAGCCCTGGCACCTGCCTGTTTCTTCACCACCCCGGGGGGCCTCCTCCCATCTCCTGATGAGGAACCTGAGATCCAGCCATGTCACTCGGTGGCCACTGCAGAAAAGTGTCCACCACTCCCACCAGGACCTGTCTGATTCAGCAGGCAATGGGGACACCTCGGGGACATGTCTGTGCCCAGGACAGGCAGACCCTACAGCCGGAGCCTGGAAGTCCACAGCCTGGTTCACACCACAGCACCCTGGCTCCCATCTGGGCGCCGAGGCTGGTGCCCTCCGCCTTCTCTAGGAAGCCCCCCTGGCTCCCCCGGAGGACAGGCCTCCACACCTAGGGGCCCACAAACCTTCCCCGTGGTGCCCCCACAGCCGCGATTTCAGGTGCACTCAGGAGACTGCTGGGTTCACACTGCCCCATCCCACTGGCCCCTGGCTCCCCTGCTCACCACCTCAGTGCCTGCGTGACAGCCAGGCATTCCACTGGGGCTCCCTCCCTGCCCGCCGCAGGCTCCCTCCTCCCAGCTGCCCCACGGGCCGAGCTTGCTGGAAGCAGAGGCTCAGCTTTCCTGAGGCCTGGCCCTGACCCAGGCCTGGCCCTGGCCCTGACCAAGGCGTGCCATGCGCAGAGCTGCAGTGAGCGAGGTCAGCAGCTTGGAGGCAGAAGAGCCCAGCTGAGGGTACATCGGCCAAAGGCTGTGAGTGTGTGTGTGTGGTGTGAAATGCACGTGTGGCGTATGTGTGTAGTGGAGAGTGGGGTCTGTCCATGCGGGGAGCTGGGTGCACGTGCTGGGCAGGGAGTGTCCACTGGGTTTCCCCAGGTGTGACGGACGTGCTGCAGTGTGCAGGGGTGTGCCGCGGGTGCCTGTGTGGGATGTGTGAGGCACAGGATGCCTGCACAGCATCTGCATGTGCGTGACGCGGTCCCCGTGTGGCATGTGCGGTGTGTGTGGTGCAGCCTGAGCCCCCTCACATACCCCAGGAGTTTCTTGTTGGAGAAAGAAAAGGAAAACTTGTCCTTGTTCCCAGCCAGGGGCGACTTCTCCAGCTTCTGCTCCTCCTCCATCTTCAGTAGGGAGTCGGGTTTGCTGTTCTGAAAGCCAGAGGCAGAGGCACAGGCCTGGAAAGTCACTCACAGTTGGGACGGCTGGCCAGCCCCAGGCCTGCAGGGCCCTCCTGGCTCCCGGGGAGCAGCGATACACAGCAGGGCACTGATGGCCAAGACAGTGAAACGCCACCCACCCAGCGTGGCACGTGGGCTCTGCATGCACGCTGCCCCACAGCAGGTGAGTCTCGGGGGGGTTGTGCGCCCCCCAGACCTGCAGAGGTGCCTCAGGGCACCGCCTGTCCGGTACCTCACCACCCTCACGCATGCAGGGAGTCATGGACCGACCTCGGCTCACACTCACACACACACACACACAACCGCACCTTGTACTTCCACTTGGCCTCCGACTTGCTCTTGGTCTGCTCGCGGATCTCCAGCCGCTCCACGTCGTTCTGTGTGTGGACCAGGTCCTTGTTGGGAACACTCAGGACACTCTTTGGAGCCTAGAAAGCAGGGCATTTATGACTCAGAGGCAGACGAGGAGGATGAGTCGGGCTCCCTTGGTTTACACCATTGAAGCCTGGCCCCCAAGCCCTGGCCTCCTGGCCCCCAAGCCTTGGCCTCCTGGTCCTCAAGCCCTGGCCTCCCGGCTCCACAAGGCCCCGCCTCCTGCTGCCCTCATGTGGCTCAGCCAGCCCCTCCTCCGCCTATCTGTCCATCATTCATCTGTCTATCCCTCCATGGTCCACTCAACCCCCCTTCATCCATCCACCCATCCCTCTATCCATCCGTTCTTCCACGTTTATCCTGAGAAATAAACTACCAGTGTGTCCCACTGTGACCCTGGAGGAGGGCCCCCAAGCAGCCGGTGACAGCCTTCCCCTGGAGGTCATTCACCCTCAGCGGTGCCTGGTCTCAGGGCGCAGGTTCCTCAAGCCCAGACCTCAGACCCTGGAGTCAGAGTGGGTGCCCCAGCTGGGCCTGTCCCTCTCCGGGCTCCAGTGCTGTCCACGCTGCTTCTGCAGGGACACTTCCTCCACCCTCAGGTCTCAGCCCCAGGGACAGCTCCTCGATTCCCAGCTGGGCCACCCTCCCGGAAGACCACCCCTCTCCCTGTGCTGCTTGGCCCTCCTGAGCGCAGCCCCTGCCCGACACCAATGGTGCCACCTCCCTCTGGGCCACTGCTGGCCGGGGCACCGTCCGGGCCTGACACACGGTCCGAGTGTCAGCAGGAAGACGGCCACAGCACGACCCTGGCACGCTCTGGGACACCACCTCATGGCTGCCCCCTCCCCGCACGGACACAAGCCCCTGGAGGGCAAGGACACCGCGGCCCCAGCTGTCCCGGCACCCAGCAGGCCCACCTTGCCCTTCTTGGGCGGCTCCATCTTGGTCAGTGCCTCCTTGGTGTGGGCCTCGAGCAGGTCCAGGTTGGGGATGGTGGGCGAGGATGACTCCCGGCACTTCTTCCCTTTCTTCTTGCTTCCATCCTTGAGCTTCAGGGTTTTGGGGGGCTTCGGGGGCTTGGGGGGCTTCGGGGGCTTGGGGATTTTGGATGGCTTGGGCATCTTCACAGTCTTGGGAGTCTTTTTCTTGGACACTTTCTCCAAGAAGGACCGAGGTGGGGTGGCCTCGACGGGAGATGGGGGCTCCTCCTTCTCCCTGTCCCCGTCACAGACCTCGTCCGAGGAGGCGACGACATTCACTTCTGGTCGGACGGTCTTGGAGGCATTCTGGGATGGGAAAAGGACAGGGTCACGCAGGTCCCTGGACCATGGCCAGGAGGGTCCCCACAGGACTCGGGAGAGGCAGAGAGGGGCCCAGCCACCCCACACCCCCCTTCGATCTGCTCACAACACTCCATGCTGACACGTGACACACGCCCGCCCCACGCCACCCTGTGGTGAGTGCCACTGTCCTGGGCCATCAAGACACTCGGCCCCCCCACATCCTGTGACGCTCTCAGGCAGGTGAGCCGCCTGGAGGGGCAGCTCTGGTCAAGCTGGCTCACAGACCCGGAGGACGGGTCAGCCCACCCTCATCCCGGGCGTGTCCTCACCTCACTGAGCCGGATCTCTCTGGCCAGGTCCTTGATGAGCTGGGAGGGCCTGATGTGCTCGGGGAGCTCATCCTCGTGCTCTGCCAGGGCCTGCGGGACCCGGGGTCGGCACCAGCTCTGCCATCTGCGGCTCCGCACCCCCTGCCCCGTCCCTCCAATCTATTCCCCTCCTTCCCACCCGGACAGGACCAGGACCACCCAACTGTCCTGGGGTAAGAGGCTGCCGTGGAGCACTGGGTCCTGGGACCTGCCTGCGCACCCCACTCCAGAGGCGATGCACAGGGCTAGGACCCCACCTGAGGCTCCCGCCAGCAGCCTGTGGGGCACTTGTGGACCTAAGCCTTCTACCTGGCCAAGCAGCTGGGGTGAGGTGCAGGGGCCCCCGGACTACCCCAGTCATAAGGCCCGAAGGAGATGGTGGCCACAGGACGGCCCCGGGAGGACACCAGCTGTGCTCTCCCCACTTGCCTCACCCATGAGCAAGTGAGCTGCACTGGGCTCCCTGTGTGGACTCCACCTGGTGAAAGTCCCTGTGGACTTGCTGGCGACCCCAGCCCTGGGAGGCAGCCCCCTCCCTCAGGCTGCAGATGGCCAGGCAGCTCTGCACAAGGACAGCCCCAGCAGGAGACAAGGTTCCCAGGGTGCCCAAGGCTGAGCCAGACCCGCGCCCTCTCTCTGTAGCCACAACCCAGGCAAAGAGAGTGCAAACGGGAAGCGGGGTCCCCTGGGCCCTGTTTGAGAAATAGCACCCACTGCTCCAGGGGGCCAGCACCACGGGGCATGGGGAGGGCACAGCCGGTGCAGAGCCGAGGCCACTGCAAGTTGGCTGGGCGCCTGCACCAGGTAGTGTGGCTCCTAAGTAGGAGGGCCCAACCGTGTCCCCAGCACTCCCTGTCCAGATCCAGATGCCTGGTCATTGGGCCAGCTGCTCCCAGGTCCTCCTGTCCTCTCCAGGTTCCTGGTGCTGTCCCCACACAGCCCCAGGTGGGGGGGCACTCTCAATCTACCTGTGTCTTACCCCCTCAGGAGTCCGAGATGGTCCCATCAGTGGGCAGGAGAAGCTGTCTGTGAGTGATGTAAAAGCACTCCCTGGGCCAGATCGGGCCACCCACCTGTCACTCCCCGAGTAGGACATCCCTGGGTGTTGCCCCTGCCTGTCACCCACTCCCCTGTCCAGGAACACAAGTGACCTGCTACCTACCTGCTTCTTCGTCCATGACCTGAAAGCACCATTGAGAATTTTAGCTCCTTGGACTAAATGAGGGGGCAGCTGTTTCCCCGACTTGTGAGAACCTGGAGGGGAGACAGCTCATGAGCTGGGCTGGGCACCCAGCCCACCCAGCCCAGCAGCAGGCTGGAGGGCGCCCAGGGCCCTGCCTCCCAGAGGCCTCCGCCCACAGCCACCTGCCCAACTGCCAACGGTTCCTCTTGGAACCTGGGGTGCCCACCCACCTGGTGGCCTGCCCTGCCAGGGGAAGGGTCGGCCCTCCACCAGCCTCCTGCTACCTTACCCGCGGCTCGCCCACCAGGCTCCTGAAACAGGCCAGCTGGCTTGCCCTCTCCACCCAGTATCCCAGCCCTGCCCCAGCAAAGGACTGTGGGAGTGACAGGAGATAGGCCATGGGCTGTCCCCACGGTCCTGCACCAAGCAGCCCCAAGCGCCTTCTTATTCCCAAGGGGCTATGATCAAGCTACACAAAAGCAGTACCCAGACCAGGACAGAGAGCCCCATCCCAGGTCTGTCCACCCCACAGCCAAAGGCACGGCTCAGTGCCTGCCCTGGGACAGCCGGTACCTTTGAAAGCCTCCAGCAGGTGCTTCCCCATGTACCAGCAGGCAGTTTCAAAGTTGGGAAACTGAGTCAGGCTGCCCAGTTTCAACCTCCTTTCCACCTCATATGCCCTGGAAGCCACAGCAGAAAAACATTTAGTGCAAGGAATAACAAGTCGCCACGCTAGAGGGCGAATACAGGCCACGGCCATACTACCCAAGCCACGCCACAGCCACGAGGACCCAGAGGAACGCACTGGGAGGACCGACCACATCAGGAGGATGCAGTGGGCTGCAGCCCCCGGGACCTCAGCCAAAGCCCAGGAGAGGTGGCAGCAGCTTTTAATGACCTCAAACCATCACTAGCCTGCCCAGCCCCGGGCCCTCAGGGACTGTGAGACCACGGAGCTCACATGCCCTCCCGCCAGCCCAGCAAGGCCAACAGTGGTGCCCAGAACCATCCACAGGTTGGGCCCAGCCGGCTCAGGCCACGCTGTCCATCACACCAACCCAGCAGGGGGAACCCCGCCGCAGGCAGCTGGCACTGCGGGCACTACCTCATCTGCATCTCCACACTCAGGCTGTGGAGAAAGTGTCCCGCGAAGGCCAGGCAGTCCACAGGGGTGAGCGTGGCGTAAATCCAGCCTGCAAGAGACAGACGGGCTCCACCTTGCTCTGTGCACTCAGCAGCTGCCTGTCCAGGCTGCAGACCGGTGCTGGCCTCCCCTGCCCAGGTCCTATCAGCCCATCCTGGCTGCTTACCCCCTCTGAGGGGACTGGGGACAGACGTGACTGAGCTAGCCCAGGCGGCTGGATCGAGCCTTGCACCCCACGGAGCATGAGCTAGGTCCCAGGCCTCCATATGCAGGGGCAGGAGAAACCTCAACTGGGCTTCTGCCCTCCCTGGGAGCTGGCATTGGTCCCCAGGCTATCCTTGGGGATGGAGCCAGGGCCAAACCCCGGGAAATCCGCAGCTCTTCCTAAAATAACTGTGACTGTGAGGAAGACGGGGAGGGAAAGAGGGGCCCTGGAGAGTACAGAGATTTAGAGGCTTGGAAACCAGTCAAACTCAGAGGACATCTGGATCCTGAATTTAAATGGAAAAAGAAATGTCACCGTTAGAAAACCTGAGCACTCTGGCTGCTTGATGATACCGTGAACTTGTGATTCACTGTTCACTTTTAAAGACAGGATACCAGGATTGTAACTGTGTTACCTTAAAGGGAATGAAGGCTTTCAGACAGCGGACTACTTACGGGTGAGACCATGGAGCTAAAAGGCCTGGAATTTACCCTCACAGAAGAATCTGGGGGACACTCAGCTGCTCGGGACCTGCTTTCTCCTGCACTCGGTCAACACATCCCTTAACAGACATCCAAGTCGGCAGCTACCTGCCCTCCTTCCTCAGCACTGGTCTCGGTGTCTTTGATGCATGGCTGCTTCTGCCACCTTGGGCTGTCTGAGCCAGGTCTCCCAGGCTGCTGGCTCAGCCACAGGGAGTCGAGCCCCACAGCCCAGAGGCAGTCCCAGTGTTGACCACACGGGACTGGCACCCAGTGGCTGGGACACAGCACGGGGACAGAGCAGCGACCAGGAGAAGGGCTGGCAAGCCAAGCTCCACCCGTGTTCCCGGAGCCAGCGAGCTCACCTGAGGGGATGAAGAGAGTCTGGCCCTGCTTGACCGTGCACCGGTAGCACTTGTCCACCTGGTCGGCAAAGAACATCTCGCTGTGGTTGGAGGCCGACCGCCAGCGCTCGTACAGGGAGATGTTGGCCGAGGCCGGCCTGATGAGATAGAAGATCTTCTCCCCCTGTCGAGAGAGCCCGTTGGCAGACCCACAAGACCCGGGACACGGGGGCAGCTCCCACCCGGGGCTGAGGACGCTGTGGGGCGGGCAGAGCCTGCCTGGTGTTGGGGACACTGAAACCCAGGGTGGCAGAGCCCCCGGGAAGACACAGAGACACAGCCCCTGGTGCTGGAGACGACAGAACACGGGGGAGCAGTGTCTGCCCAGTGCTGGGGACACTGGGGGACCGGGCAGCAAAGATGTCCTGGCGCTGCTGGAGGACCTGTGACGAGTCCTGACTTGGAAAGCACCCTGACAGGCGCCACTCCTACCTGCAGGACAGCCACCAGGCAGGGCTCTGCCCAGAGCAGTCAGACCCGAGACGTTGTGTACTGGGTCAAAGACGGGCCAGAGGACGCTGTGGAAACTGGCTCAAGGCCATCACCCCCAACCCAAGCCCCGGGGGGTCTGGAGAAGCTAAGCTTAGGGACTCTGCTGTCACTGGCATCTGGCTTTTCTCCTGGCTTCCCCCAGTGGGAGGCTCCTGCTGGGGTGGCTGCCACGGGAGTCCGGGCTGTGGCTAATTCCCTCCCGGGAAGGCTCCCCAACTCCTCTACCTTCTCTGCACACGGGACCCTGGGTGGTCTCACCTAACGGTCAGTGAGCCTCGGTCCCACAGGAAGAGGAGACACAAGCACGTCACCAGTCTCAGTGCACCCCTGCCCCTCTGCCCAGATATGTCTGCACAGCCTCCTGTCCCAGGCCCACAGTCCAGGGTCCCTCTTGTGGGGTAACCTCTGGGGGAACTGCATGGACCAGGTGTGCCCTGAGTGGGGCGGGGCGGGGCTCACCTTGAGCACGTGGTACCAGGCAGAGGCTCCCCCAGAGTCGATGTGGAAGTCTGTGTAGCTGTCCTTCACACAGATCAGGCAGTACTTGGTCACTTTGGGCTTGGCCAGCAGAGCATCATCAGGCCAGTAGTTTTCTACCCAGGACAGTTTCTTCACAATGTCAGGCGGCTCCACGAAGCTGGACATTCTGGGGGCAGGAAAGGAGAGTCAGTGGTGATGGGAACCAGGGCTTCCGTTTGTTTTTTTTTTAAGCTTGGGGCAGGCAAGGAGCACGTCACCCACTGTTTCACGGCCCATGGGCCACGTGGCATGGCTCCCATTTCACAGACAGGCCGACTGAAGATGGCAGACGGTGAACTGAGCCCACTGCTGTGGCCACCCAGGCCAAGACTGCTCTTCTCCACATGCAGCAGAGAGGGAGGAGAAGGCCTGGGAACCCACCGCCCCAGGAGGAGAACCCCTCCCAGAGGGACTGGAAAGCCGGCCACCACTCCACGTCAGCCCACATCCATGTTCCAAAAGGGCCTGAGGGTCCAGGTTTCTCACGGGCAACCCTCCCTGCACACCAGGGCACAGTCAGATCCCGCTGACTCATGCCCATGGCGTGTGGGGGAAGGCGAAGAGAGCCTTGATTCCACTGAATGTCACTGTCCTGCATAAACTGCATCAAAATGTCAAGGCCAGCAGCAACTGGGTGGTGACATTCTGGCCACCCTGGAGAACCAGGTCTTGGAGCTTTTTACTGCCTCAGGCCATACAGGGTTCTCCTGACCCCTTGGCTCCATCTGAAGCTCCTTCCCAGCCCCCCGCGTCCCCATCTGCACCTCGGTGTGAAGCCACGCACACTCTGATGACATCCTCTTTAAACAAAGGCTGGACTTTCCCACACAAGTCGCACTCAGTCACCCCTCACAGCCTCCGTTCCCAGCCTCCTCCCACTTCCTCAACGTGCCTGGTCCAGATGTCTGCCCTGGTGACCACCTCCCCGTGGGAGGGTGGCATACGACATGCTTGACTGGCCCTGGCGGCCTCTCTACTGGTCTGGACTATGCACGTCTGCTACCAGGACCACCTCTTGGTGACAGCGTGACTCCATGGAGCCCAGGCCTGCCTGCTGGAAGCCACCAACTCCAACTCCACACAGGAAGCCGGCTGGAACTAGACCTGGACCCTAAGGCCACTGGCTCTTGGCCCCCTCCCCCCCTCAGTGCTCCCTGACCTCCAGGTGGGACTCTTCTAAGCAGATGCTACAGCCCCAGGACCGAGAAGAAATAATACTTTTATCCGTGTTTCTCCTGATCAGTGGAAGGGAGTTCTCTTTCTTCTTTTTCTTTTCTTTCTTTCTTTTTCTTTCCTACCAGGGATTGAGCCCAGGGGCATTTTACCACTGAGCCACATCCCGTGGCTTAGGGTCTCACTTTTGCGGAGGCTGGCTTTGAACTCACGATCCTCCTGCCTCGGTCTCCTGAGTTTCTGGGATCACGGGCGTGTACCATCGCACCCAGCAAGTTCTCTATCTTAAAGACCCTAAATCAAAACACTGCCACAGTCCCAAGCCTGGTCCTGCCACCCCGACCTCAACAGTTCCAGCCACAGACCCTCACCCTTAAATGTCCAGCCACCTTCTCCCGACCACCCCCCACGAGAGTTCTCAGGCCCCCAGTCCATGCCCTGAGCTACTGCTGCACTCAGGAGGGGGTCCCTGCCCCCAGTGAAAGGCGCTGCCTGCAGGAAAGGGCCCCTGCTTCGGCCACCTGGGTCTTCCTCATGGGGATCTGGCCTGGCCTTTTGCACAGGGCTCACTGAAAGTGCCTGCTGACTCCACGTCCTGACACAGCCCGGAAGTCCTCTCTTTGGCTTGGCCCTCGGGTATCCAGTCGGCCCTTCCTCTGAGCTGGAGAGGATCCCAGCCTCCTGTGGGCCTCCGAGGCTGCCGTGGTGTGAGGCCAGCGCTCAGAGGACAGGCAGCTGGCCCCCGGCTCTCAACCCACTGCACCATGGGCATCTGCAGGGGTGGTGCACACTGGTCACCGCAGGCCCCGAGGGCTGCCCCAGATGCCCGTGGGCTTGGGCCTCATCTTGGTGGCCTGGCCAACCCCTGGAGGAGGACCGGCCAGCCAGACATGGCACACTCCTGCCCTCCCAGTCTTGCCGCGGCCCTGGCCCACACCAGGAGAACACTCAGGTGCACGAGGGCTCGGTGAGAGCCTCAGACTGTGTCTGGGGACACAGGTGGCAAAACACATCCCTGAGAGGCCCAAGGAGAAGCTGCAGGCCAAAGCACCATCTAGTTCTGTCTGTCACCAGGTGTCTCTGGGGAAGGACCCCACGAGCAGGGCAGCAAAGGAAGCTGCTGGAGAAATGACTCAGTGTGTCCCAGGGACCAGCGCCACACACGGCTCGGAGCGCAGCCTTGGGAAGAGTCCCGTGCACATGCAGGCAGCTGCCCTCTCTGTGACCAAAGGCCATCCCTTTGTGCCTTTGCTGTCAGGAGGCTCAAACCAAACCCAGTGTCCAGTCCCCTTCCTTCTGTGGCCCTGGGCCCAGCCTGTAATCTTCCTGGGTGTGGTTTTCTTTGATTCTTCCCCACGACCTCTATGCACACGGGTCACCTCAGGAGCTTTCTGGAAGCAGACATGGTGGGAGTGATACAAGAACAAAATCCCTCCTGGCCACCCCTGCCCATGGTCACGGGTGATGCCCATGGTCACGGGTGATCCAGGTCTTCCCCAGGGGCCAGCTGGAGGGCAGTGGAACCGAGGGTCGGGGGTGGGCAGGGCAGGCTCTGACCACGGCCAAGTACACAGTCCTGGCGGCGAGCAGGGTCCTGAGGAGAGGACGGAGGCCGCGTGTGACCAGCTTAGTGGCTGTGGGATGGGGACTGCATGGCCCGAGGACTGCGTGCAGCTCCTGCCCAGCCAGCAGGCCCTGGGTTCCAGCCCCAGCATCACCCACAAAACCAAAACCACCACCTGGAGCTCTGGAACCATGGGACGAGGTCCACAGGGCCACCCGTGTGGGACCTCATCACCTAAGCAGTGAGGGGGGCCAGGCTGGGGGAAACAGGGTAGGCGCGCAGTGGGACTTCCTGGGAATGCAAGTGTCTGCGTATGTGTTTGAGGGTGTAAGTGTGCCAGGGATGCGTAGTGGGTGTGTCAATGGGTGAGTGTGACAGTGGTTCAGCATCTCAGTGACATATGGGTAGATGTGTGGTGAGCGTGCCTGTGGTTGTACGTGAGAGTGTCATGAGTGTGTTGGTGAGTGTGTCACACATTGGCGTGTCAGGAGTGTGTCACTGTGTTTGTCCTGGAAGAGACCACTCCACACCTCACCCAGGGTCCCTGGCCGGGGACGGGCCTCCTCTGGTTGTTCTTATCCACACTATTCACACTTCCACACTTGAAAAGAGAAACAGGAAGAAGCAGCGTGTGCCGCGGCCAGCACGTCACACTCCCGTGATGGTGGCCCTGTAGCAGGCCCCTCTAGCCCCCACTTCCAGGGTGGCTCAGTCACCTGGTGTCGGAGAACTCGAGGTTGGTGACGTTGAGGACCCGCTTGCGGTTGGTGCTGTAGTAATAGTCCACGAACTCCTTCAGCTTCATCTTGCAGTCCTTCTGCTTGGTGACGTCTGTCACGTCCACGCTCCGCTCTGGCCCTGGGAAGCCGCAGGAGGACATGAGAACAGCAAGGAAGTGATGTGGCTTCCCTTGAACCCAGGGGGGACACACACCCTCAGTGCCTCCTATGTGGCGTGGTGGGCCTGGCCCTGAGGCTCTGGGTGCTGAACTCTCCGGCCTTCCATTCCCCTGGATTCAAAGTGCCCAGTGCTCCCTTCCCCCATCACAGGACCCAGAGGTGGTGAATGCTGGGCCTCAGGCAGGGCAGCCAGGTCCCCTGGTGAGCATGCAGATGCCGACAGTGCGTCTCAGGGTAAGCACACCCTGCACGCCGCCCGGGACACGTTAGTTCTGGACTGTGAAGTCAAAACCCTTCAACTTGAGGGCCATGCCATGGTTTGGATAAGTGTCCCCCAAGGCCCATGAGGTTCTGTCCTCAGCCTGTGGTGCCACTGGGAGATGGCAGAACCTCTAAAAGGAGGAGCCTTGTGGGAGGTCCTTAGGTCATGCCCTTGAAGAGGACTGTGGGATGCTTGTCCTTCTTCCTTCCTCTTTTCCTGGCTCCTGACATAGCAGCTTGCTTACCCACCGTGACCTGGCACCCTCATCAGAGGTCCAAAGCTATGGGACCAAACCAAAATAAACTGTTAGGGGTTAGATGTGGTGTCCCCAAAAGCTCATGTGAGAGACAACACAAGAAGGTTCAGAGGAAAAACGACTGGGTTGTAAGAATCTTAACCTGATAGGGATTAACTGAATGCTAACTGAAGTGGTGGGGTGTGGGCTGCAGGAGGTGGGAATTGGGGGGCGGCTGGAGGAGGTGGGATTGGGGTGTGGGCTGCAGGAGGTGGGAATTGGGGGGTGGCTGCAGGAGGTGGAAATTGGGGGGTGGCTGGAGGAGGTGGGAATTGGAGTGTGGGCTGGAGGAGGTGGGATTGGGAGGTGGCTGGAGGAGGTGGGAATTGGGGTGTGGGCTGGAGGAGGTGGGAATTGGGGGGTGGCTGGAGGAGGTGGGATTGGGAGGTGGCTGGAGGAGGTGGGAATTGGGGGATGGCTGGAGGAGGTGGGAATTGGGGGGCGGCTGGAGGAGGTGGGATTGGGAGGTGGCTGGAGGAGGTGGGAATTGGGGGGTGGCTGCAGGAGGTGGGAATTGGGGGGTGGCTGGAGGAGGTGGGAATTGGAGTGTGGGCTGGAGGAGGTGGGATTGGGAGGTGGCTGGAGGAGGTGGGAATTGGGGTGTGGGCTGGAGGAGGTGGGATTGGGAGGTGGCTGGAGGAGGTGGGATTGGGAGGTGGCTGGAGGAGGTGGGAATTGGGGGATGGCTGGAGGAGGTGGGAATTGGGGGGCGGCTGGAGGAGGTGGGATTGGGGGGTGGCTGGAGGAGGTGGGATTGGGGGGTGGCTGGAGGAGGTGGGAATTGGGGGGCGGCTGGAGGAGGTGGGATTGGGAGGTGGCTGGAGGAGGTGGGAATTGGGGTGTGGGCTGGAGGAGGTGGGAATTGGGGGGTGGCTGGAGGAGGTGGGATTGGGAGGTGGCTGGAGGAGGTGGGATTGGGAGGTGGCTGGAGGAGGTGGGAATTGGGGTGTGGCTGGAGGAGGTGGGAATTGGGGGGTGGCTGGAGGAGGTGGGAATTGGGGGATGGCTGAAGGAGGTGGGAATTGGGGGGTGGCTGGAGGAGGTGGGAATTGGGGGGTGGCTGGAGGAGGTGGGATTGGGAGGTGGCTGGAGGAGGTGGGAATTGGGGGGTGGCTGGAGGAGGTGGGATTGGGAGGTGGCTGGAGGAGGTGGGAATTGGGGGGCGGCTGGAGGAGGTGGGAATTGGGGGGCGGCTGGAGGAGGTGGGAATTGGGGTGTGGCTGGAGGAGGTGGGAATTGGGGGGCGGCTGGAGGTGGGATTGGGAGTTGGCTGGAGGAGGTGGGAATTGGGGGGTGGCTGGAGGAGGTGGGATTGGGAGGTGGCTGGAGGAGGTGGGAATTGGGGGGTGGCTGGAGGAGGTGGGAATTGGGGGGTGGCTGGAGGAGGTGGGATTGGGAGGTGGCTGCAGGAGGTGGGAATTGGGGGATGGCTGGAGGAGGTGGGAATTGGGGGGCGGCTGGAGGAGGTGGGATTGGGAGGTGGCTGGAGGAGGTGGGAATTGGGGTGTGGGCTGGAGGAGGTGGGAATTGGAGTGTGGGCTGGAGGAGGTGGGATTGGGAAGTGGCTGGAGGAGGTGGGATTGGGAGGTGGCTGGAGGAGGTGGGAATTGGGGGGTGGCTGGAGGAGGTGGGATTGGGAGGTGGCTGCAGGAGGTGGGAATTGGGGGATGGCTGGAGGAGGTGGGAATTGGGGGGCGGCTGGAGGAGGTGGGATTGGGAGGTGGCTGGAGGAGGTGGGAATTGGGGTGTGGGCTGGAGGAGGTGGGAATTGGGGGGTGACTGGAGGAGGTGGGATTGGGAAGTGGCTGGAGGAGGTGGGATTGGGAGGTGGCTGGAGGAGGTGGGAATTGGGGGGTGGCTGGAGGAGGTGGGAATTGGGGGGCGGCTGGAGGAGGTGGGATTGGGAGGTGGCTGGAGGAGGTGGGATTGGGAGGTGGCTGGAGGAGGTGGGAATTGGGGGGTGGCTGGAGGAGGTGGGAATTGGGGTGTGGGCTGGAGGAGGTGGGAATTGGGGGGCGGCTGGAGGAGGTGGGATTGGGAGGTGGCTGGAGGAGGTGGGAATTGGGGTGTGGGCTGGAGGAGGTGGGAATTGGGGGGTGGCTGGAGGAGGTGGGAATTGGGAGGTGGCTGGAGGAGGTGGGATTGGGAGGTGGCTGGAGGAGGTGGGAATTGGGGGGTGGCTGGAGGAGGTGGGAATTGGGGGGTGGCTGCAGGAGGTGGGAATTGGGGTGTGGCTGCAGGAGGTGGGAATTGGGGGGTGGCTGCAGGAGGTGGGAATTGGGGTGTGGCTGGAGGAGGTGGGAATTGGGAGGTGGCTGGAGGAGGTGGGAATTGGGGGGTGGCTGCAGGAAGTGGGAATTGGGGGGTGGCTGCAGGAGGTTGGAATTGGGGTGTGGCTGGAGGAGGTGGGAATTGGGGGTGGCTGGAGGAGGTGGGAATTGGGAGGTGGCTGGAGGAGGTGGGAATTGGGAGGTGGCTGCAGGAGGTGGGAATTGGGGTGTGGGCTGGAGGAGGTGGGAATTGGGGGGTGGCTGCAGGAGGTGGGAGTTGGGGTGAGGCTGGAGGAGGTGGGAATTGGGGTGTGGCTGGAGGAGGTGGGAATTGGGGGGTGGCTTTGGGGATATATTTGCATCTGCCAGTGGAGTTTCTCTCTCTGCTTTCTGATCACCATGAAAGCCACTCCCATCTGCCACACTCTTCCGCCATGCTGTTCCTGCCTCACCTGGAGCCCTGAGGAATGGAGCCAGCTGTTTATGGATTGAGACCTCTGAAACTGTGGGCCCTCAAATAAACTCTTCCTCTCTACAGTTGTGCAGGCAAGGTCATTTAGTCACACCCGCCAAAAACCTGACTAAAACATAAACCTTTTTTCCTTTTTAAGTTATTGCTCAGGCATTTTGTTCTAGTGACAGACAGCTGACTAATATAGGTACTTCGCTATTCTAAAAATCAATCAATTGAAAAATTAGGGGAAAAACATTGATCCTGCCTTTTCTGAGGTTGTGATGGAGTTTCCATCTTTCAAAGGTTCCACCATCTCCCAACAGTGCCACAGGCTGGGGACCAAGTCTTTAATACACGAGCCTTTGGGGGACATTGATATAAACCATAGCAGTGCTCCCAGAGTGCAGGATTCCTGACTTTCCAATTTCTAAAGTGTAGGTGTGTGCCATGTCTTCTCCAGGATTACCAGATAACTGAAGAGGAAAAGTTCTTTATGGAAGATCCATGATCAAGAGAAGGAGGAGAACAGAAGGAACTAGCAAGCTGGCCCCTTGCCAGGGCGCAGCGGATAGTTGGAAGCGAGCTGAAGGCCACTGGGGGGACCTCCAGGGTGGCATCACCAAGGTGTACAGCAGGTTCCAGGTGTCCTCACAGATGGGGGCACACCCATCCAGAAGGAGATGTGCCCAGCCTGAGCTCCATCTCCTCAGGACCCTGAGCCTGAGTTTACAGGAAGCACCAAGGACAGAGAGACCCAGTGAGCCACGCCACAGGGACACTGACCACCAACTCCCAGATGTGAGAAGTCCTGCCGACCCAAGTCCCTTTCTCCAATAAACCAAAACAATGGGAGCAGGTGGGAGCTGTCAGGGAGGAGACTTCAAGGACTCAAAAATGCAAGGCACCGTGTGGAAGTGGTTTGAATTCGGATGCCAACAGCCAAACGGAAGGAGGCTCTTTGGAGGGAACTGTGGAGAACTAACCTGGGTCTTCGACACTACGGAGTGTGAGGATGAAATTGTGATTACACATTCTTAAAAACCTGTTACAGCGACGCACGGAAGTTTTTATGGGCAAAAGGATGTATGTGGAGATTTGCTTGAAAACCCTGCAGTGGTGAGGCGAGAGGGGTTGGCAGAAAATCAACAGAAAGCTGGGGCTCGTGGCCAGTGCCAGTGCACAGGGCTCGCTGTCACTGTGGATGTGTTTCTAAAAAATTCCACCATTTTTTTGTTTTAAATTAAGGGGAAAAAGAAAGACTGTAGGAAGCAATAAATACCACTAAGGACCACTTCTTCCTGCCTCCGCAGGGTCCCCACTTCTCAGGGCTGCCAGCAGGATGAAACCTGCTCCTATGTGGGAGGAGCCTGGACAGGGCCCGGGGCCGGGCAGTGCGCACTGGACACTGGCCTTCCCACTGCGCTCCCTGCCCAGCAGGACAGCCAGGCCTGGTGTTAGAAAGAGGACGGCAGCCCTGACAGGCAGACTGGCCTCCTGTGCCTGGCAGGACCAAGGCGCCCAGAGACGGCCAGGACGAGGCCACTCTCCAGCATGGCGGAGCAAGGCGGCTGGGAACTGCCATGTCCCTGTCTACGCATGGCTGCGTGCGCAGAGGCCCAGTGGCCCGCCGCCTGCCCTCCCTCTTGAGGAGGACGGCACAGAACAAGCCTCACGGAGCCCAACACCGCCGACCGCAGCCAGGGAGGAGGCCTCCTGACCCCTCTCCGAGACTCCCCAGCGGTCCCCTCGGGCATGTCCTTCTCCCTGCGTGAGTCTGAGGGCCCGTCCTGGGAAGCCCCAGTGTGCACCTGTGGCCCCTGTCCACTGCCAAAATGGAACGTGGCAGCTTCCTGGGGGGTGCTTCCGTGTGTCCGGTGGCTTTCACAGATGATCTCGCTTTAACCCCCAACACCCCTGACCGTGGGCTGCACAGACGTCCAGGTCAGAGCGAAGGGGCTGCTGGGCTGCGGGGCCTCGCCCACACCCGCACCCTTTCCCCTGCTGGGTGCTGTGTTTCCAGGACTTCTCCTCCTGCCCCACCATGAACACCCGAGTCCAGCCGCCGGGGAGCCCGACCTGCCAGAGTTACCCAGGGGTGCTGCCTCAAGTCTGCCTCATAGACACCCTCCTCCACCTGCACGGGCCCTGACACAGTGTCACAAGCTGCAGCTCCCCACGGACACGCAAGGCGGCCGCCACCAGCATCAGCAGGGACTAGCAGAACCCAGGAGAGGTGGGTGGCCCGGGCACTGGGGGAGCAGATCATGGCGTAGGGAAAGAGGCCCGAACCCAGCTGGCAGCCAGGGGAGGGCAGGGACCCCCATTCCCACCACCCGACACCTCGCCATAGTGGAATTCAAGACTGGAAAACCAGGGGGCCCCGGACCAGCCCCATTTTGTAGCCAGGGTCAGGCGGAAGGAAATGGGCCTGCCGGGCCCCTGTGTCCAGGATGTGGCCACAGTGCGGGGAGGTCTGCCCCGGGCAGTGGATGACCCCCATGAGATGGGAAGGGGACAGCACTTACCCACGTAGTTCTCCACGTCACTGACATAGAACGTGGGGGCGGGGACCGCCAGGCCCAGCCCGTCTTTCTTAGGGACAAGGATGGGTTCAGTGAAGCCGTGTTCCTCCATGTAACCCAGGGTGAGCTGGCTGCCGGGCACGCGGGACACCACATCTTCAGCACTGCAGGGGAAGGCCAGGTCAGAGGCCCTGTCACAGCCGCCAGCGCCAGACAGGTCTGGACAGGGCCCCGGCAGGAGGGGCCAAGCACCTTCTGGCCATGGGCCTCCCAGGCCACTGAAGGAGGCTGGCCCCAGCACCTCCCTGGGGCCACCAGCGCAGTCACAGGCAGACATGGTGCCAGCTCCTGTACCCCCACCACCAGGTACCCTGCTCCCTCATGAGATCAGGGCCCATGGTGACAAGGGACACTGAGACTGCCACACCCCTGCAGACCACTGCCCTTCCTATTATCCCCTCTGACTGCCCAGCCCCAGCCCCAAGGGTGAGGACAAGAGCAGGTTCTGCCACGGCCTCTGGGTGGGCTGGGCCACACAGGAGCAGTGTCCAGGGAGAGCCCCACCAGGTAGGACTCAGGGAGCCCAGGCCTGCAGCCCATTCCCACCTCCCACCGTAGCCCTGGGACACGGCGTGACAACACAAGGCTTTGGGACCACCACCTCCTCGCCCCGGGTGGGGATCCCTCGCCAGAGCTGGCAGCGGCCCAGCGCGGCCACTCCCAAGGCCCTCGCAGCCTCTCCCTCACCCGCCTTGGGACCTGGTTTCCCCGTCACCTTGACAGGACTTGCCAAGCTCCGGGCAGCCGGACTCCACCCAGCTAAAACAGTGGCCACCAGGGTCAGCGCTGACAAGGGAAGGAGCCACCAAAACGGTGGACAGAGTCCATGACCCCAGAAGGGACCCAGGAGAGGCTCCGTGGCTGGGAGGGCCTTGAACAAAGCCCCACAGGGAGGCAGCTGTGAAAATCAGGCCCCTTCCACCTCCCACGCTGCCCAGCCCCGTCTGCCCCACGCTTCTGCCCCAGAAGAGGTGGCAAGGCCAGGACCAGGCATCCGCCAGGATGGCCACTGTGGCCTTCCCAAGGGTATCCAATCCTGGCCTGCCCCCTACTGGACACTGCTGCCACCACAAGGCCAGAGGCATGAGGAGGTCCGCAGGCAGAGGGGTCCAGTGGCAGTCTCGGAGCCTGGACAGGCCCTGACAGTCTTCCAGGGGAAGCAGGAGCCCAAAGAGAATGTGGGTTCCCCGGCCACCACACAGTGGACGCCTTCCCCGCCCACCCCGGGGTGCGGGCACTGTCCTGGGTCCAGGCTGGGCTGGAGGACCCCTGCCGGGAGGTCCCGAGAACAGGCTCCATCAGAGAAGGGGCCTCAGGCAGAGGCCTGAAGGGGCCTAGGAGTGGGGACAGAAGTCGCGTCACCGGGGCCTCGGGGCGTAGAGCAGAGGGCAGGTGTGAGGAAGGACAGGGGGCTGGGCACTGGAGGCCCGTCCACCTGGCCAGGGCTCGTGCTGCAGGCACAGAGCGTGGACAAGTTGCAGCAGGGTGGTGACAGCCTGCAGTTCTGTCCACTGCTGGGGGGACAGGGGACAACAGCAGAACCAAGACAGGAGCAGGAGGAGGCTCAGGACCTCGGTGGGTGCCTGGAGAGTGAGCAGGCGGGACGAGGGGGCTCAGGAGATGCCAACACCCACCGCTCCATCACACGGGGGTGAGGGAAGAGGGCGCGGCCAAGGTGGGTGGCAGGGGACTGGTGTGAGAGGAGGGACCATGGAGAAGGGGCCCGAGTGGGGAGCAAGGAGCAGACCTTGCGGAGCTGGGGACAGGTTTGGTCTGAGGTGTGGGATTCTGCAGTGGAACCACAGGTCGAGAGCTCAGAACAGCTAGAAGACGGAGACAGGTGTGGAGCCTCAGGGCGGGGCCAGGAACAGAGCCCCTGGCAGGAAACCCACAAGGAGGGGAGTCAGCAGGAGAGAAGGCAGGTGGGGGAGGAAGACTCAAGAAAGCACAGGGCTCCAGTGAGAAGAGGGCGCAGCCTCCAGTGCTGGGGGGTGGGTGGGCTGGTTTGTCTGGGCACTGGGGATTGATCCCAGGGTGCTTAACCGCTGAGTGACATCTGCAGCCTTTTTAATTTTTTGAGACGAGGTCTGGCTACATTGTTTGGGGCCTCACTAAGTTGCAGAGGCTGGCTTTGAACTTGCGAGCCTCCTGCCTCAGCCTCCCAAGTCACTGGAATTACAGGTGTGTGCCACTGCTCCCAGCCCAGCTTTGCCCGGAAGTCAGTTAGGATCAGGATGGAAGAGGGCCTGCTGGCTGGACCACAGGGTGACAGTGCTAAAGATAAACCGGCAGGAGTGAGAGGAAGGTGAGAAAGAAGAAAATGTCCCGAGACTGCTGTGGGGCGGCTGGGGAACACCAAGGTCACTCCAGGAAGCTTTGGAAGCCAAGAGAAATTTCTCCTCCACAGGGTCATCCGTGGAAAGCTGCCCTTGATAATCTCCACCTCTTTTATCCCTGGGGAGAATTCCAAATTCACATTAATCCACAGAGCAGGAAGCCCAAATGGGATCTGGAGCTATGAAGTTCACGGGGCCACAGTAAACGGCACTTACAAAACCAAGTGGCAGCTTGGGACATGCCAGCAACTCTGGAAGACCACCCCATGAAGAACCAAGCCCCACAGAAGCAGGTGAACACCAGGAGGGAGACCACAGGGACACCAGGCAAGAGGAAATCCCAGGAACTGAGGGAAACAGAACGGCTGAAAAAGAAATTCTAAAACATCCCCAACACATTCCAAGTCAGAAAACAAAAGGATCCGGTAAAGAACAGGGAGTGTGAAAAAAGAACAGAAAAGGACACTGAAAAGGAACTTCATAGAAATTCTAAAAATAGAAATTTGACTGAGATTTTCCCAACCCAATGGATGCATTCAATGGCAACCTGCTGAACAGAAGAAAGTGAATTTGAAGAAAGATTTGAAAAATGACCAAGGTCATGCTGAAGAAAGGCGATTGAAAGGGAAAATAGAATACAGAATTCAGACATGACTTCTCAGATTAAAAATGTGCACAGAGTTCCAATCAGGAAAAACCAACAAACAAAAAAAACGCGCACATAGAGTTATCAGCGTCCACTCTGGTACATCAAAGACCAGACCATCTTCAGTGTTTTCAAAGGAGCGGGGAAATACCACATTATTTATCAGGAAAAACAAAAAGCCCAGCAACGAGACTGACAGCAGACATCATGAGCAACGTGAGATGTCAAAAGACGATAAAATAGTATCTTCAAGGAGTAAAAGGAAAATAACTTCAACTCTAGAGCTCAATTTCAGGATATTAGAATCATTCAAGAATAAGGATGAAATGAAAACACCGTCAGACAAAAAGAGCATATTTTTCATAGGCTTTTGCTAAAAGAACTAGTAAAGGCTATTTTTCAACAAGAGGGAAATCAAAACTAGAAGGAAGGAGTAGGATTCAAGAAACAATGGAGCCAGGCGTTAGGAGCTTCTTAGGAGGCGGAGGCAGGAGGACCACAAGTTTGAGGCCAGCTTGGGCAACCTTGTGAGAACTTTTCTCAAAAGAAAAATGAAAGGGTGGGCACGTAGTTTAGTGGTAGAGTGTCCCTGGGTTCAATCCCCAGTGCTTGAGAGAGAGAGAGAGAGAGAGAGAGAGAGAGAGAGAGAGAGAGAGAGACCAAGAGATAGAGAGACAGAGAGAAAAAAAGAAAATTAAAAAAAAAGAAGAAAGAAAGAAAAAACAAATGATGGAATGTTGATCTGCAGTCCATACAATTCCTACCCAAACGTGGAATGCTGAACGGAATGCAAGGCACCCGCAGGACACCTCGCAACTTCTAAGTTCACTTCAAAGCTTACGACAATCAAGACCACACAGCCCAAGCACAAGCAGAGACCTGCAGAGCCATGGAACACAACAGAGCGTCCAGAGGTCCACCCTCACATCCATGGTCAAGTGCCCAGACAGACCAAGGGGGAAAGGGCAGCCTTCTCAGGGAGAGGTGCCGGGACGCTGGAGATCCCCATGCTGAGGATCGGCAGAGCCCCCACCTCACAACATAGACAAATTAAAGCAGAATGAGTCAAAGACCCAAATAAAAAGCCCAGGCTACAAAAACTGTCGAAGACCAAAGCATGAATGCTCAAGATCTTGTATGAGGTGATGCTTTCACAGAAGTGGCACCAAAAGCCCAAACAATAGAAAAATCGGACTTCACCAGAATCAAGACTTCAGTGCTTCAAAGGACACTCTCAAGAAATCAAAAAGAGAACCTGTAGCATGGGGGAGCAAATCTGAAAAGGAATGAGTATCTGGAAGAGGTAAGAAGAGATTTTCCCCCCTTTGGGCCAGAAATTGAACCCAGGGGCGCTCAGCCACTGAATCATATCCCCAGCCCTTTTTATTTTTTGAGACAGGGTCTTGCTGAGTTGCTTAGGGCCTCCAAAGTGGCTGAGGCTGGCTTTCAATTCGCAATCCTGCCTCAGCCTCTGGAGCTGCAGGGATTACAGGCGTGTGCCACCACGCCCTGCTGGAATATGTAAAGAACCCCTACAGCTTAATTATAAAAAGATAAATAACCCAATTAACGTGAGGTGCTTAGAACAGTGTGGAACTTGACTTCTGGTTTCAACTCCAACACATACAGAGCTTGAAAGCTGACACTCCCATCCTCACAATAAAAAAGCCAAATAAACCAAGAACCAACGACTTTCCTCAGGTTCATCAGGGAATTGGGGTCACAGGGCAAACAACCATCACTAAATCTGAGGAAACAGGAAAATAAAGAAAATCACAGGCAAGACTTGCCTCACTTGGAGCAGGAGCTGCTAACTGGTGGGAATTTTAAATGGTAATTCTTTTGGACAAACAGCTGGAAGTTGAGTATAGACCAGCTTATGAGTTAAAAAGTCCCCACCCAGGGTGGTGATGTGGGGGTGGGGGGCATACTTTCATCAATTCAGAAACCACCAAGTACTCAAGGTCAAGATCCCTCTTAGAGGGCACAGTGGCATGTGCCTGTCATCCCAGAGGCTTGGGAGGCTGAGAGTGGAGGATCTCAAATTCAAAGCCAGCCTAAGCAATTTAGCAAGGCCCTAAGAAACTCAGTGAGACCCTCTCTAAATAAAAAATTTTATAAAGGGGTTGGTGATGTGGTTCAGTGGTTAAGTGCACATGGGTTCCATCCCGGGTAACAAAAACAAAATAGAAAACAAAGATCCCTCTTGACCCAGGCTGGGGAAAGGGAAAAGAAATCACTTTTAAATACACCTAGAATGTTCTCCAGAACCAAGCTCTACCACCCAGGGGAAATCACTTTACCAGGCCTTTCTATGACAGGAAGAAGGGAAATAAGCCAAGTCCAGCCCCCTGCAGCCATGCCGTCTCAGGTCTCAGGTAAGGGTGGTGCAGGAGACAGAGAAATGCTTCCAAAGGTCACAGCCCGGAAACAGGCCAAGTAAAGCACTGAGAATTAACCATGAAATCACAGAACACGTCGGCTCCCCACAGCCTGACCACCTGGTAAAATGGAAGTCCAAAAGGCTGTAGAATGGATAAAACGAGACAAGACTCCTCTCTTGGCCTTAGAGATGCACTTACAGGGGCGGGATACCTGCCACAAAGAGAGGTCAGGAACTGAATCCACCAGAAAGAAAAGTTTCCCAGAACCTAGCAACACCTTGCTTGCAAGGTTTGAGAAACACCAGAGTGACCAGTCTTTGCCCCTGACCCGGGCAGTCCAGTGGGTGACAAGGTGCACGAGCATCCTGAGGTGGTGGTTTCCACCCGCTGCATGGGCCTGGGTCCGGCTGACCTCCTCCAACACCAAGTTGCACTTCTCCTTGTTATAAAAGCCCAGACCAACTTTCCCTCAAAGGACTGACAGCGTGACCAAACGGAACTTCTTCTGTTCTCTGATGTGCAAATCTATTCTGCACCTTGGCAGAATAAAAACACCTTGGCTTTTATTCTAACCTTGGTCGTGATTTCTTAGTCGACAGACCACACGAGGGCCACTCCTTTGGGAGTTTGTCCCTCTGCGGAGTCCCTTCTCTTCCCTGTGCCGAGCATTCTAAATTCTAAAGACGAGCAGCACCTAACTTTACAGTTACGGTGAACACACAGTGACACAGCTGTAACTTTAGAGTCTCAGTGAACTATAACTGTAACTACATTTACAGAACCCAGAACATCTGTCGACTTTCAGATAGGATCTGCGTGTGTGTGTGTGTGTGTGTGTGTGTGTGTGTGTGTGTGTAACAGGGCCCTCCTTATTCTTTAATTCTGTGCATCACTAACACAGTCCATTGTATGTTTAACTTCTAGAAAATACGGTTGTAACTAGACCTCGGGGGTCAAGGTCAATTGCAAATTTTCAGGGGGGGGGGCGTCGGCCAGGAGACATGTAACCGAGATGATGAAGACCCTGCTCAGCATGGGACCTCTCTGCCCACTGTCCCACCACACATCCTTCCATTCCTCCGTAAAAGTCCTTCTGTGTACTTGAGGTCCCCAAGACAGAGTGCCAAGGGGGACAGCCCCCTCTAGCTTCTCAGGCCTGGTCCTTGAATAAACCTGGCTTCGTCTTTTCCAACTTTCCTCTCCACTACTGGCTTTTGAGTACAGAGCAAACACACACGGGTCCAGCGACAAGAGCACATTAGGATAACAAGTTGGTGATAAGAGCTGCAAGACACAGACTCTATTTAAGCAGGAAATCAAAGAAAATGGGGGGAGGTAATTAAACAGTGAAACAAGAAGAAGTGAAGCCTCTGGCACCTAGAGCTATAGCAAATCTAACATGGCCCCCGTCCTGGCCAGATCAACCTAGCGCCACACTAAAGCCAGTCACTTCACTGCCTCTTACACAACACACCACGCCCAGCTTTCAGCCCCAAATTACAAAGTATACTATATGCAAAATCGTAGCATATGCACAATGGGGATATCAGAAGGAAGAGAGACAAAGAAGCAGAAAAATATTTAATATATAAAAAAATATCCAGAGGCCCAGAAGACATCTATATGCCAAGGCATATCACATTCCAACTGCAGAAAACCAAAGACAAAGGTGATGTTTTGAAAGAAACCAGAAGAGAGAGAGAAATTCCTAGCATGATAGTGGAACTGGGGGAAATTATTTACAAAGCAATTATTCAAAGCCGGTTCATTCACGAAGGAAGAAAATCTATAAAAAGTCATTAAGAAAGGCTGTGATGCTTCAAGACAGAGCATTCTCTCACTCCACCTTCCACTGCTCGGCAGGATGCAGACTCCACTCTAGACACCTGCAGCCAAGAACACAGGCTCCATGGCCTGTTCCCACTCCAGGGCTTCTTTCTGAAACCCTGACTGTCCCAGTCTCTGTGGCTGAGGCTAAGCCCTGGTAAGTACTGCCAGGAAGTGGAGGCTGCCTTCTTGCAGGGGAGCCACACGTGGAACTGAAGTTCCCCCCGATGTGGCGTGCTCACAGCACTGGGTGGAGCCCTGATCACCCCTGCCCTGCCCCTTCTACTCAGCACCATAGGGAGGTTCTAGAGCCAAAGCAATTAGGCAAGAAAAAGAAATACAAGTCATCCAGACAGAAAAGTAAAGAAAGAAGTAAAACCATCTCTATTTTCAAGTCACATGCTCTTTTATAGAGAAAATCCTAAGGGACTCGTTAAAAATTAGAGCTAACACACCAGTCTGCAAGGTTGCAGGACACAAGACTGGTATACAAAAACCAAATACATGTCTATGCACTGAACAATCTGAAAATAAAATGAATGATTCCATTACAGGAGCACCAAAAAGGATAAAACACAAATAAATTTAACCAGAGCAGTCCAAAACTCAGAAAAGTATAAATCATTGTTGAAAGAAATTTTAAAAGATCCAAATAAGTGGAAAAACATCCCAAGTTCATGCACCAGAAGATTTAACGTGGTTAAGATGGGAAAAACTCTATCATAATCTATAGATCAAAAACATCCAGAATCCAAGGTGACTTCTTTGTAGAAATTGACAAGTTGATCTTAGTAAAATGCAAGGAACAGGTAAGGACTCAGAAGAACCAAAATAATCTTGAAAAAGAAAAAGCAAAGTTAGACTTTGCTTCACCCCCTCCTGGTTTTAAAACTTACTATGACTTCAGTAGTCGACAGGGGGGTGGAGGGAGGGAGGAGGGAAGGGGGACAAGTGAGGATGAAACTGATCAAATTATGTTTCTATGTATGTGAAATGTGCCACAATGGCATGTACCAATAAAAAACAATCAGAAGAAGAAAAAAGACTGTGTGGTATTGGCATAAGGACAGAAATAGACCAGTGAAACTGAATTAGCATCCAGAAATAAACATGTACATCTATGGCAAACTGATTTTGATACAGGCTCTAAGACCACTTAGTAGTAAAAAAAATAGGCTCAGTGGTGGAGTGCTCGCCTGGCATGCATGAGGCACTGGGTTAGATCCTCAGCACCACATAAAAAATAAACAGTAAAAGAATAGTCTTTTCATCAAAAAAAAGACACTGGGACAAATGGATAGTAATATGTAAAAAAAAAAAATAAAGTTAGATCTTTGCCTCCCACCATATACAAAAAAATTAATTAAGATATAATAAAGAATAAACTGTAAATGCTACAACGACAAAACTCTTAGAAAGTTCCATAATCACAGAAAAAGATTCTCAACATCCTGGGTCATTTGGTCATGCAAATCAAAATACAGTGACATAACAGATCACCTCCACTAGGACAGTCAGAATCAAAATGTTAAATAATAACAAGACCTAGCGAGGAGGATGTAGAAAAATGAGAAGCCTCATATACTGCTTACAGGAATGTAAAATGGTACAGCTGCTTTGGGAAATGGTCTAGCAATTTCTCAAACCATTAAACACAGAGTTACCATACAACCTCGCAATTCCATTCTTTAAAAAAATGAAAACATGACCCCACAAAAACTTGTACATGCAGAAACAACCCCAATTCCCATCACCCGGTGAGTGCATAAACAGAAATGTGGTTTAGGCACCAGTGGAATATTATCCAGTCATTAAAAAGAAAAAAGCACTGACCCTCGGCACAACGTGGTGAACCTCGAAGGCGTGACACAGGACACAAGCAGCCAGTCACAGACTGAACAATTCTATTGATATAAAATGTCCATAGTGAGCAAATGTATGAATAAAAGAAAGTGACAGTAGTTGCTTAGGGCTGTGGGGAGGGGGATAGAAGATAAGGGTGACAATAAACATTGTGGGATTTCTTTCTGGGGTGGCAAAAATGTTCTAAAACTGACTGGTGAAGACGCACATGTCTGTGAACACACCACAAACCACTGAACTGTGCACTTCAAGTGGATGAATTTTGGTGTGTAAATTACCCCTCACTAAACACGGGGGGCGGGGGGGGGGTTGGAGAAAAAAAGAAGGAAGTCCGAAGAGAAAAGCACTTCCACAGAGGGGAGTAAGGATAAGGTGACCTTCTGTGTCTCATCAGAAATCCCAGAAGCAAGAAAGGAGTTGGCGGAGATACTTAAAGCGTCAAAAGAAAAATCCACAACGGAAAACTTTTTTTTCCAATGAAATTATCCTTCCAAAATAAAGAAGAAGAAAAAAGATCTTGTCAGACAAACAGAGAGGAGCTCTCCGCCACGGGTAGCTCAGGGGGGCCTCTGGTGAATGCCCTTTCTCACCAGGGCCCGTTCAGTGCCACCTCCTCAAGGCGCTGGCCTCCTGGCCACGTGGGAGGCAAGAGGGCCCCAAGGCGGGGTGGGGAGACCGGGGAGCCAGGCACGGGGGCGCACACCTCCATCCCAGCGACTCAGCAGGCTGAGCCCCTCACAATTCAGCAAAACCCTGTCTCTAAAGAAAACCTAAGAGAGGCTGGGATGCCGCTCAGTGCTAAAGCACCCCGGGTTCCATCCCTAGGACCAAGAAGAGAAAGAAGGAAACCCACAGGAAAGATGACAAAAAGGTGAGGCACTTGGCAGGAAGGGTGCCCTCCACCCAGGGGAACAGTGGCTGTGCTCGTCCCCCTGGCCGTCACCCTCGGGCTGCAGGTGGGGGCTCTGCATAACCACTGCCCCCTTCTCCTGGAAGAGGGAGCCCCGGCCATCGTCAGCAGGACCACGGGGACAGAGCACAGGGCCACTGGCTGCAGCGGGTGAAAGAGGAAGGGAGAAGGCAGGGCCACAGGGTAAGGACCAGACTCTGCGGGGCCCCCCACCCCTTCCTGGCCCCACCTGGGGAAGGTCCGGCTCCGCAACTCCTTGATGAAGAGCTGGCTGCCGTTCTGCACGGGCTTCACGTCGGGCGTCTGCCCCGGGCCGTGCTTGTGCCACGTCCGCTTCTTCTTCACTGCAGGGGGGCAGGGGGGGGACAGGGGGTGGGGGACAGGAGGTGGGCAATGTCACCAAGTGCAACCCCTCCTCCGGGGCCCTCATACCTGCTGCCCTGCAGGGGGACCCAGCAAGGCACTCGAAGGGTGGGAAGAATCTGGGGAGCCTGTGAGTACTCAGACCTCCCGACACCCCAACCCTCACACCCAGCACCTCCCGACCCTGACCACACACACACACCGAGGAGCTCGGACCCCACCCTTCCTCGTCACCCTCCCGTGTCACCCACTAGAGTGGCATCACCATCCACCACTCTGACGCAGAACCTGGGTCTCCCAGGACTCCTCTTCCTTCAGGCCACAAATCTGCCAAGATCACCAGAGACACCTCCCGCAAGGTCCCTGGCCAAGGGAGCCACCATCCCAGAGCTGGATGACGCCTTCCACCTGCCCTCCACATCAAGACCCTGACACCTCCCTGCTGGGACCTTTGGCACCTGATAGCCACCACCACAGGTGGCCCTCTTCTCCCACCTCCTTCCCCGTGACACACCCCTGAAGATGGCTGGGGCATGGGGTGAGGAGTCCCCCAGGCCTGGCACGGAGCCCTCTGTTCCGCTCTGAGCAGGTGAGGATGGAGCCTGGACAAGCAGGCTCTCACCCCAACCCTCAGAACGTGACGGTGACAGAGAGGGGAAAGTAAGTCTGACCACCTAGTGACTTTGCTTGTCACAGAGCTGCAACTCAGAGCTGCTGCTTCCCTGCTTCTCCTGTGCCTTGGTCACACAGGACACCTTGCCAAGAGTCAGTCTAGGAACTCTGAGGCCTCGCATCTACTCTATGATGGTCAGATGAGCCTGTGGGGCCCATGGCTCAGAGTCAGTCCCAGGAACATATCAGGACAGGGGACAGCTCGGGGAAGCGCCCTGCAATCCCACCAACTGTGGCCTCTATAAAGAGAAGGTGATGCTTGGCCACAGGCATGGGTCCCTCTTGTCCTCGCAATGTCCATTGAAAGTCCTAGTCCAGGCCAGAACAGCAAGGGCAGGAAGGCAGGAGGCAGGCCTGGGGCCTCCAGAGGGCTTCACAGGCCACAGGCTGCACCAGGAACAGGACCCTCACCAGACACAGGATCTTCCAGAGCCTGTTTCTTGAACTTCCCAGTCTCCAGAGTGGTGGGAAATAAATTTGATGTTATTTAAGCCATCCAGTCTCTGGTATTTTGTTACAGCAGCTGAAATGGACTAATACACACCCCCCCACACACAAACAAAAACACAAGCAAGCAAGCACACACACACACACACACACACACACACACACACACACACACACACATTGCTCCCTAGGGGCTGGGCTATAGGAAATGGGATGGGGAGCTTGCATGTGAGCTCTTAGTTGATGGCCAAACCTTGGCCCCAAATCTCCCCAGGCACAGGAGTGGGGCCTGGGTAGATTGGGTCCACATGCATCCCACAGCAAGTGGGTTGTCACACTGAGTGTTTCAGAGGACACCCGGGGGCACTGAAGACATCAACACCACGTGCTCGTCAATGTGGGCAACCTGTTCAGCTATGCAGCCCCCACCCCGCCCCAGCTAGACTCACAGAGTCCCCAGGCAAAGACACCTGGAACCCGTGCCGACTGTCAAAGCAGGAGCCGCAGCCTGTGGTTTCCAAGACTCTAAGTCTACAACTTCTTCTCAGGTGACACTCATGTGCACCTGGGGCATAAACCACACAGAGCAAGTGCTGCCCCCAAATCCTCTCACCAGGGCCCCCTGAGTGAGCAGGTAGATCCTCCGCCCCCAGGAAACACTTCTTGGGATCTCCTAACGCCAGCCCTGCTCTGCCCTGGCCACCTCCCAGGCCCCATGGTGCAGCCCTGGGTCCGCCCAGAAGCTCTGCCTCATTTGTCTGGGTCCTGCTGCAAAGATAAGGAGGCCCTGAGACCTCCAGGTGTGCTCGGCGAGGCACCTGGACCCAGGAGAAATTCTTCCTCCCCTAATTCTGATTTGAAGCAGTCGCCAGAACGTAGGGTCATCGTTTGTGCCCAGGGTTGCCAATGGCTGGGGAGGGGCTACGAGGGTAACTTCCCTCAGGCACAGCCTTAGCCTAGAGAGCTCAGAAAGCATCACCAGACTTCTCATCTGCACCCCCCCACACACACACACACACATATTTGGTGGCATTTGACGGGGCTGAGGATGTGCTAGGGAGCAAGGGACAAAATCTGGAACGACGGCAGCTCCCACCTTCAGAGCCAGGGACACAGGCAGTTAAGGGTCTAGATCTGGAATGTGCCCCAATGCTCACGTCTTGAAGACCAGGTCTCCAATGCAGCAAAGTCCAGAGTTGGGCTCTGGGGAAGGTGCTTGGGTCAGAAGGACTGTGACCTCCGTAGCTAGTCCATTGAAGGCTGAATAGATCCCTGGGAGCAGGTGGAAACGGCAGGCAGGTGGGGCATGGCTGGAGACCTGGTCACTGGTTTGCCCAGGGGAGTCTATCCTGTCCCTGGCCCCTTCCCCTTCCCCCACCTCCACTTCCTGGCTGCCAGGAGCTGAGCAGTGCCCCTCTGTCACTCCTTCCATCACGATGCTCTGTCTCGCCTGGGGCCCAGAGCAGTGGACGGAAACTCTGAGCCCAAATCCACTTTTCCTTCTTTCAGTTGTTTACTCAGGTATTTTGGTGACAGAAGCAAAAAGCTGACTGACACACAGGCCAAGCCTTAGAGAGGCCAAGAGACAGCAGTGGGGTCCCCAGAGTAGGGAGACCTCACTCTACAGCGCCAGCTTCACCAAGCGCCAGGCCAGCCAAAGCTCCCCTGAGACCAGGCTGCACCCCGAGAACAAGAGCCTGGGCCTTCTCCCACCTCTGCCCCCTCCCTCCAATCCCACTGTGTCTACGGGAGCCCACGGAGCCTGAGGGTCTGGCCCCCCCGGGCTTGCAACAGGGACCTGAGGGAACTCTCCTGAAGGAGACTGACGCCCAGCCCTATCCCAGGGCACCATCCCACTCAGCCCAGGGCCAGGAACGGGAGTGTGACCAGCCAGCCCAGGCCATGTTCAGCCTCGGTTTCTGTGGGTACAAACCCAGGCAGGAGCCCGGAGGCCACACTGGCACACTTGTGACACTGGTCCAGTCCCCAGGTCACTTCTCTCCTGAGGTCTTCGCAGAACATGGCTCTGACCCCCACTTGCCACTCAGGCTTGGTCTTGGAGCTGAAAGGCCACTTGGGTGAACCTGCCAAGCATGACGGAGCCTGTGCCTTGGGAGCCCCCCACTGAACCAGAGAGGGACCAGGGGAAAGGGGAGGGGAGGGACGGCCTCAGCACACACAGACAGCCAGCTCTGTGAGACACAGGCCTCTGAGATTCCCTGGGAAGGGGGTGCTGTTGCTGGAGGAGCAGGCAGAGCCCACCCACAAACACATACGGATGACCTGGGCCCACCTGTGCCAGTGGCTAGTGCAGCAGGGATGGGCTGATCCGGGAGGCCCGATGCACCTTCATCACCATTTACCTGAATTCCCGAGTCTGCACCCCAGACTCAGGCTATCGTGGCCACTACCAGAGTTCATTATGCAGCCCTGTCTGGGCTTTGAATCTAGTGGGGTTTTGCATAGCTCTTGAGGGCGGGAGCCAGTCAGAAGGGGCAGGTGAGGCCTGAGGGGTTCCCAGCTTTGGAGTCCTGAGGCTGTGACACTGCCATGTGGTGCTACCCAGGGCATTTCAGCCCTAGCAGGGCCCCGGCCCTCCCTGCAGCCAAGGCGAGTCTTCGCCACTCCAGATGGCAAGAGGCGGCCTTCCGGGTACTTACGGGTGGACTTCCCGTGGGTTTTCTCGCAGTTCGGGCAGTGGTAGATGTCGATGTCTGGCGCCTCCTCCTCTTCCACCCCAACACAGCTGAAACAGGAGGAAACACTCCGTTACCCTCTCACTCAAGCCCCCTCAGGTGACTGTCACCCACCAACTTTGAGGTAGGGTCCCAGCTCACCACCCGAGGACTGAGGCCAGATGGAGTAGTTGCACAGGACAGGGTCCTTGGGGGGCAGGGGGGCTGCAGGGCTGCCCTCCTGGAGTGGATCTGCCGCCCAGACGCAGACCGTGTTGGACGTGACCACCACGTGGACCCTCTGGATGGGCTGGGCCTCACAGCCAGCAGGCCTGTCTCCACAAGGCCACCTCCACCCTGTCCCCCAGGGTGCAGAGAAGATGAGGGGGGATCTCGGAGCCAGGTCACCCCCAGGTCTTTCCCTGGAGCAGCCCGTGAGGACAGAACATACCAGCAGCAGCCAGGAGCACCCCCTGCAGGACAGACCACGGCCACCTGCCCAGCTCAACCCAGAGGGCTCAGGATGACACCTGGGCCACAGGAATCATGACCTCTCCAACCCCCCTCCCTGAGGTCCTGCCGAGAGCTCAGCCCAGGAGAGAACTGCCTGCTGAGCACACTCTGGCCTGGTCACAGGCCAAAGCCACTTAGGGAATGAGGACAGTGAGCACCAAAGGCTACGACCCAAAACATCAAAAGCTTCTAGCGTATCACACCCAGCAAGAGGGAAACACGCGGCTCCGTTCCGATGGCTTCTACTCTTTTGGTTAAAAGTGACAGAAAAGTGGCCATCTGTGCCAGGCAGTAAGTGGGAATCGAGCTGACGAAGGGCGGGACGTGGGGAAACCTGCCCCACAAGGAAAAGCAGTCGATGGGCCGGGAACACGCTTCAGCGTTTCCCTCTCGTGAGCCAAGAAGTGTGAGGAAAACTGACCAGACATTTTTTAAAAATGACACTTTCCCCAGGGGCACATCCAGAATTTCTGTGTAGGAGGAGTTCAGAGGAACAAGCTGTCCAGAAGCCACCGATGTCCACCGAGCAGATGGTTTTGGTGCAGGGCAGGCACTCCCAAAGAATGAAAGCCAAGTTTCCTACACCATGTTCAGTCACATTTAGAACGGCCTTTTAAATGTTTTCTTTTGTTTAATTTTTTAATTTGGGGGCCGATAGAGATTCACAGCTATCAAAAATTAGTAGGAATCTTTTAAAACACTAAAACGCAAAGGTGATGAGACTGGGAAATAGGGTCAGGACGGCTCCTGTGGGCAGGGCGTACTGCCAAAGCCGGCCAGGAGCCCGGTTCCCCACACACCCCAACAGGTGGACATGGGAACATCCCGAGAGGAAAGCACTGTATGAACCGCGACGCTGGCTCAGCATCCTGTGTCAGAAGAAGATTAGAAACAGCTTAAATGTTCTCTTTAGAGACAAACTTGGCCATCTAGTGTCCCTCCCCCTGATGGAATATTCAGTGACCATTAAGAGTGATGAATGACAAGACCGTGTGGGGGCAGGTGAGTGGCCAGAACGCTGGGAGTTGACAGGCTACGTCGGGGTGGGAGGGGGTGGCCGTTCCCCTTTCCAACTGCCCACACTTGAATCAAGGGGAAGCAGCGTACTTCAGTGCAGATGCCGGGCCTGGTCTCACCCCTGGCTCTGAGCTGGTCATTCTTCCCCTACATCTGCTAAGGACACAGGCTGCATCCCCCAGCCCACTCGGTCACCTTGGCAGTGCCAGGAGGGCTGCTGGAGCCGCAGGGCACACGGGTCCCCCGAGCGGGGAGCTCGGGGCAGCTGGACTCATCTCCAGGGAACCCGTGCTCTCCTGGGGCTGGACCACTGGACACTTTTCCTGGCGTCTTAGAGCCCGGAGCTTTCTTTGATGGTGGAACATCATTTCTCTCTCTGAACTTGTTTTCTCCTCTGAACCTACGTAGAAATGAACTCGGCGACGTCAGAAGAGGATCGACCAAACCAAAAGCTGGTTCTTTGACAAGTCTTTAGATAGACCGACCAAAAAAAAAAAAAGAAGAGGAGACTCAAATGACTAAAACCAGAAATTACTACTGACCTTACGGAAACAGAAAAGGATTCTGAAAGAACAGGCCAATGAATCATACAACCGAGGTGAAATGGACAGATTCCTAGGAACGCACAAACTATCGAAATTTTAAAAAATAGAAACTTTAAACATATCCATAAGAAATCAAGAGATGGAATCAGTCACTGAAAACCTTCCTAAAACAAAATTCCAAACCACCACGAGTGAATTCTATCAAATATGTAAAGATGAATACTAATACCTAGCCTGGGCTGAGCCAGAAATAATCCAACACCACCAATTCTCTCAAGCTGCTGCAGAAAGTCAGAAGTGGAGGGAATATTTCCTAGTCCATTATAAAAATCCAGCACCATCCTGACTCTAAAGTCAGGCAAACGCTGCAGGAAAACTACCCACCAGCAACCCTGATGAACGCTGGTATAAAATCCCCAGCAAAATACGAGTGAATAAAACCCAGCAGCACCTTAAGGGGACCACGTACCACAAACAAGTGAGATCTGTCACAGGAAAGCAAGGGTCACTCCACACGGGAAATGAGCCAATGCTGCAGTCCCCGAGGCATCCCCCTGTCTGTCAGGAAGGCCAGTGTCCCTGGGCCCTGCCTGGAGGCTGGGACAGCAGATTTCTGCTCCTCTTTCCCCGACTCGAGAAGACAGAGCTCTGACCGGGAGTGTGGCTCACCTGGCCCTTTCTCTGGGGCTGCACAGCCTCTGCCTCGCCCTCTGCTCCCTCTCTCCCAGTCCTCTCCTGGTCCCCTTCCTTCCACACCACACCACGTTAATGTGATGAAGAAAACCACACGCCACTTCTGTGTCTCTAGATGGATGCAGAGAAAGCCACTTGACATAATCCAACAGCAACAACTCCACAAACCCTAAACAGAAGGGAACGTCTTCGGATGATAAAGGCCATAAGTGAAAACCCACGGCTAATATCATACACCAGGGTGACATTAGACACACTGATAAAAGGCTGAAAGTGTTCCCTAGAAGATCAGGCAGGGGACAGGATGCCTGCTGTTGCCACTTCTATTCAACACAGTGCTAGAAGTCCTATTCAGAGAAAGGAAGTGAAATTAAAAGCATCCAGATTGGAAAGGAAGATGTAAAATGATCTTTATTTGAATGACATAATCCTACAGAAATTCCTAAAGAATCCACACACACACACAATGCTAGAGCTAATAAATTCAGAAGTTGTGGAATGCAAGATCAACACACAAAAACTAGCTGTATTTCCAAATTCAAGGAATGAATAATCCAAAAATAAAATTAAGAAAGCAATTATGATAACATAAAAGGAACAAAATACTGAGAACCAGGCATAGTGGTGCAAGCCTGGAATCCCAAGCCACTTGGGAGGCGGAGGTAGGAGGATCCAAAGTTTAAGGCCAGCCTCAGCAACTTAGCAAGATACTGTCTCACAATAAAATAGAAAGGGCTGGGGTTGAGCTGGGGTGGTGGCTCAGCAGTAGAGCACTCGCCTAGCACATGCGAGGCCCTGGGTTCGTTCGATCCTTAGCACCACATAAAAATAAATAAAATAAAGATATTGTGTCCAACTACAACTAAAAAATAAATATATATATATATAAAAAAAAAGAAAGGGCCGGGGTTGAAGCTCAGTGGTAGAGCACTTTCCTAACATACACAAGGCACTGGGTTCAAGCCCTACTTCTGGAAAAATAAAATAAAATATTTAGAAATAAACTTAACCTAAGCTATACAACACTGAAATTTTAAAAGGCAGAAATACATGAAAATACATCCCCTGTTCACAGGTCAGAAGACCAAATGTCAAGACAGCAATAATATCGAAAGTGATGAGAGATCCAATGCCATCCCTACAAAATCCCGACACCTTTGTTCTCGGAAATGGAAAAGCTTATCCTTAAATTCGTATGGAATAATAAAGAACCCCAAAGAGCCAAAACAACCTCCAAAAAGAAAAATAAAGAGACTTACACTTCCCAATTTCAAAACTTAAACTTAAAAAGTCATTTTTGACAAGGGTTACCAGACCATTGGGGAAAGGGTAACCTCTTCAACAAACGACAGGCTCATGCAAAAGAACAGACTTGGATGCCCACCTCGCTCCCTATACAAAAATTAACTGAAAACAAAAACAGCCTAAATGTACGATGTGAAACTGTAAAACTCTTAGAAGAAAAAAAAAATAGAGAAAAATCTTTGTGGCTTTGTATTTGTCAACGGATTCCTAGATATGACACCAAAACCGTGTGCAACAAGAGAAAAAATAGATAAACTGGCCTCACGGAAATCAAATGTTCTTTGTGCATCAAAGAACACCATGAGGATGGCTGGGCCTGTCATCTCAGGGACTCGGGAGGCTGAGGAAGGAGGATCACAAGTTGGAGGATAGCCTCAGCAACTCAGCAAGACCCAGTCTCTAGTAAAAAACAAAAAGACTGGGGACACAGCTGAATGGTGGAGTGCCCTTGGGTTCAATTCCCAGTACCAAAAAAAAAAAAAAAAAAAAAAAAAAAAGAAAAAAAGGAGTTGGAGGAGGAGAAACTGAGAGAATGAAGGGAAATACCTGCCAATCATAAACCAGATAAGGACCGGACGTCCATGTGAAGAACGCTTACAGCTCAACAAAAAAGACAAATAATCCCATTTAAAAATGGACAAAGGGTTTAAACACTTTTCCAAAGATTGGTAAATGGCTGACAAGCACATGAAAAAATGTTCACCATTGTTATCAAAGTGCAAATCAAAACTAAATGACGTATCACTTCGTACCCACTAGAATGGCTATAAACTTGCTTTTATAATTTTTTTTTAGAAAAATAAGTATTTACAAGAGTATGGGATAATTGTAACCCTCTTCCAATTCCTCAGTGGAGGGAATATAAAATGGCACAGGCACCTTGAGAAAAAAGTTTGATGTTTCCTCAGAAAATATACATAAAAATACAATGTGTCCCAGCAATTATTCCACTCATGGGTATATACCCAAGAGAACTAAATATAGGCTTCAAAAAAAAATCTTTGAATACAAGTAATAAGAGTATTCACAAAAACCACAAGGTGAAAACAACCCAAACAGCCAATGACAAATGAACAGATAAACAATACGTGGTCCTACATACAGTGGAATATCATTGAGCCCTAAAAAAGGAATAAAGTTTGAGTATGTCCGAGAGTGTGTATGAATCTCAAAACTATGTCAGTGTAAAATGCCACACACACCCGCACTGACACCCTGTGATTCTACTGATAAGAAATGTCCATAACAGGTCCATCTAGAGAGACACAGAGTGGTGCGTAGGCTGGGAGCAAGTCGAGGGAATGGGAGGCTACCATGTAGCGGCTGTGGAGCTTCCTTTGGGAACTGTTCTGGAACCAGATACAGGCAATGGTTACACAGACCGAACATACAAGGTGTTACTGACTTGTTCACATTAAAATGGCTAATTTCAAATTATATGAATTTTAGCTCAATAAAAAGAGAAAAAAATAAAGACCTGACTTTGCCTGAGTGACATCACCACCAGCATGATCTCCCTCATCACCATCACCTTCATCCCCACCATCCTCATCATCATCCCCTTCATAATCAGCATCCTCACCAGCTTCACCATCATCATCACCATCATCTCCACCACCATCATCACCGTCATCTCCACCACCATCATCACCATCATCTCCACCACCATCATCACCATCATCCCCAACACCATCATCACCATCATCCCCACCACCATCATCACCATCATCCCCACCACCATCATCACCATCATCTCCACCACCATCATCACCGTCATCCCCAACACCATCATCACCGTCATCCCCAACACCATCATCACCATCATCCTCACCACCATCATCACCATCATCTCCACCACCATCATCACCATCATCTCCACCACAATCATCACCATCATCTCCACCACCATCATCACCGTCATCCCCATCACCATCATCACCATCATCTCCACCACCAACATCATCATCACCATCATCCCCACCACCATCATCACCATCATCCCCACCATCATCATCACTTTCTCCACCATCATCATCACCTTTTGCACCACCATCTCCACCACCATCATCATCACCATCATCTCCACCACCATCATCACCATCATCTCCACCACCATCATCACCGTCATCCCCAACACCATCATCACCATCATCTCCACCACCATCATCACCGTCATCCCCATCACCATCATCACCATCATCTCCACCACCATCATCACCATCATCTCCACCACCATCATCATCATCATCTCCACCACCATCATCACTGTCATCTCCACCACCATCATCATCATCCCCACCATCATCAACATCATCCCCACCACCATCATCACCATCATCCCCACCATCATCCCCACCATCATCATCACCTTCTTCACTATCACGAACCTCATCACTGCCAAGAATCCTAAGTGTGATTGTGAAGCAGTGCTTCAATGATGGGGATATTATTTCGTCAGCCCTACTTATCAGAACAGAGAAACTGGGCCCCAGGGTTAAACGTGGTTCTTGCTGGTTCATGGGGTCAGTACTGCCCTTGCCTTTGGGGCATTTGCAGGTGCAGATCCAGGAGGCAAATGGACGGATGGGCTGACCCAGGGTGAGCACTCCATAGATGGAGTGGTCACGGCCACTGCCCAAGGTACCCGACCAACCCTCCCAGGCACAGGGCCTTGTCCCTGTGCAGGTGGCTCTGCCAGAGCTGTCACGGCCGTGAGTCTGAGCGAGAGAGCCAGAAGCCCAGAAACAGACCTTGGAAACGTTTAGAAATACAGGGTTCCTCTATCTCAGACCGAAACCCAAGTGCAGTCCAGGTAGCCTAAAAAGTCCAGCAAAAGACAAAACCAGCCAGAGCAGAGTGAGGACCTCCGTCTGCTCCCAGGAAGCCAAGTGGCTGGGTGATCAAACAGAAGTTGGGAAGGAAGCGGAGGGAAGGCCCAGGATTACCACAGTGCTCCCAATCATCAGAGCTGAGAACGCACCTGCGGAGGACGTTTCCCACGCAGAGTCAGGACCGCCCTGAGGCCACTAGACTCGGGGATCTCCCCAACAGATGCCAAGGCCAGGCCACGAAAACAGGAGGAGGGCGGGGACAGAAGCGCAGCCAGCAGGTGGAGCCCGGAGGTGGAGGTGCAGCGTGACACCCAGTGGCACTCTGCACACCTCCCCTTCACAGGGACCCTGGGCCTCAGCAGGCCCAAAGGCTTTTGTGGGGCCAGACACAGAGCAGGCTGGGAGCAGCACCATTGTCATGACCGCCACGATTCATGATGACGAAACGAGCCCCGTCACCTGGCAGGGGACGGGCTGCATCCTGCTGGTTTCAGAGCTGGGACCACCCTGGTCTGTGGAAAGCCCCCAGACGCCCCGGAGAGCAGGCGATGCCCCAGCAAGCCACACGTCTGCCTCAGCCCAGGACCAGCTGTGCCCCGGGAGCAGTGGAGGGGGTTTCCACAGGCGAATCTCAGCGCGTGGGGTATCCACCCTGTCGCAAAGCCACAGTGGAGCTTGGGCTGCAGGCCGATCCTCAAGGATGGAAACCAACACGTTCTTCAAATTCACCTCCCCACTACAGCACCGGCCCCACAGCTTGGGGACCAGGACGGGGCCTGGGAGCACCCACCAGGCCTGTCCTGGCTCCGCCAGCAGATCCCTGGCTCCTCATCCTGACGCCAAGGGAGCAGACAGCGTGAGCCCAGCTCACAGGCGAGGAAGCCGAGGCCAAGGGCACAGCCCTGTGGCAGCCAGCACCCCGACTGGGAGCACTGTCCAGGGAGTCAGTGCACGACCAGGTTCCAAGCACCTCAGGGCATCAAGGGTAGGGGTGCTGACGCTCACAGGGCCACAACCTCGGGTCCTCCACACAGCGTGAGCACCAGCCACAGAAGGACCCACAGGAGGGTCCACCCACACAACGGGGCATCCAGGCCTGCCACCCCACGCCACGCAGCCAGGAAATGAACTGACGGCGCTGTGACGGGGCAGCCTGTCCTCGGCCAGAAGGGCCACCCTGAGCTCCAGGGAAAGAGAGGAGGTCTGCAGGTCTGAGTTTGCCTGGATGACCCCGACCACCATGTATAACCATGAAGCTCTAATGAGAGAGAGAGAGAGAGAGAAAGAGAGATGGTTGTCGCAGGTTGGTCTCTCTGCTTCTGCTCCAGGTAAGCTCACAGAACTGAAGGCCTTGGTGAGCTTCAACCTGAGCCAGCCAGGGCCTGGGCCAGAGGTGGGCACCAAACGTGCAGGGCTAGCCCAGGGGTGACCACAGGGGCCTCCCCATCGCCTGCCACACTGAAGGAGCAGACCTGCTAGGGGAACCGGGCCCTAACCTCGAGTCCCTACGCCAGGCCCTACTGCCCAGGCCACCGACCCTGACCACAGCCACCTAGGGGTAAAATCCCAGCTACCCAAACGAGGCTCAGGAGCAGAGGGACACGGAAGAACCCAGGGACCTGCTGGGAGCCAGGTCCCACTGTGGCCACCACCATCCTCCCAGGCAGGCTATTTGCCAACACTGGTCACTTTATTTTCTTCTCCCAAGGTCAAAGCTTTCCAAGGGCCCCTAAGAAATCACTAAGAACAACAGCCACAGCACAGAGGGGAAGAGTTTCCTAAGCCAGGAGCGAATGACGCTGGCATTGTGAAGGGGGCTTGGGGGCTTGAGGACTCCGCAGCCCCTGCGCTCCTGGTGTGAGTCTGACACTATTCACTGAGTAGCGGGAAACGTCACTCAGCGGTACTGCTCTGTGGACACTCCGAGTGGCCCTCGCCCACCGTGCCCTCCAAAAGACACCCTTTGAAGGCCACCTGACGTTTCCACGGCCAGAGTTAGCTCATTTCAATGCCACCTCCTGGGGAAAAGCTGGCTCAGGCAAAGCATGAGCCCCCAGCAGGACCTCACAGGAGGCGCACGGCTCCGAGCACCCGGCCCACTGGTCACCTGTGCCCTGCAGCAGGGTCCTCGGGCCTCGGAAGCCGTAGTCCCTGGGAAAGAGCAGAGACACGGAGCCTCAGGGACGGCCCCGGGCCTGACCGCCTCCTTCAGCCTTGCTGACAGCCCTCTGCCTCTCCAGGCCTGGGGGAGAGGAGGACCTGACCCCAGGGCAGTCAGCGACTTCGGAGGCAGGGAGGGCCCAGGACACGGGCTCCACAGGAGAACACACCGCCCTGTGGAAACCGGGCAGAGTCCTGTCCACGGACAGCCGCAGTGGTTCTCCCCTCTCGGGCCTGGAGGAGAGCCACAGAGCAGGCTTGGTTACGGGAGAGCCCAGAGCACAGGCCACGGGGCCACCTAAGAACTGATGCTGCTGGGACTCTCCCCCGGCCACTGCCACCTCCACAGCTCCATCCTGCAGACACCAGGAAAGACCAGCCCCATACTTTGGTGATGCCGGCACATGCTGCTCCCGGGCACCAGCTCAGACCAGTCAAAACCTCCTTCCCTGCCCCGGGAGCACCTGAGCAGCTCAGTCCCCAGGGAGAGGCACGGCAGAGGAAGGAGGTCTGCACCAACTCACAGGCCCTGAGTCTGGGTCTCCGTTGTGGGGCTCCAAGGGGCTGGGAGATGGCTCGGCAGGGGTGTCCACACCTGTGGTGGCTGAGGGGCATGGGACAAGGACCAAACAAAGACTCAGACCTGAGAGCTGTGAGGAAAAAGCAAAACACCTGCCCTGAGAAAGGAGAAGCCAATGTGGCGCAGGGTGGGGGGTGGGGGGGGTGTGGGCACAGGGAGCCCAGTTCTGCAGGTCCCAGCAAAGTACCACAGTGATGACAGGAGAGGCAGCTCCCAAAATGTCACCACAGAAGGACGCCGAGGCCCACATGGCCACGAATAGGCATCCAAGCACGCAATCCATGACGTGGCTTCACACTCACACTGGCACACACCCCACACAGACACACACTATGCACACACGGACAGACACACATACACGCAGACAAGCAGGCCACAGTGCTGCTAAACTAATTTACCACAAAAAGAATGAAGTCACTTTTCCATGCGGATGAGTGCCACAATACAGTAAGTGCAGAGACGCGGGTTAGAGGAGAAAAGCGGCCCGATCCCTTTTAACATGAGGACATGCCGCGTGTGTGAGAATCCGTGTATGTCTACGTGCTATGTGTGGCTATGTGTGCATGAGTGCCTTGTGTGTGCATGAGTACCTTGTGTGTGCCTTGCGTCTGTGTGTGCATGTGCCCAGGGATGAGTGTGTGCCTGGGAATGCGGGCAGATGTGCTGGCTTGTGTGTGCATGCACACGTGTCCAGTTCTGGGTGTATGCATGTCGGTGCACACGTGTACCCATACTCATGTCATATGTGGGGTTCGGTCCATCACACTCACCTTGGCCCTGAGGAGGGCCCTGTGGAGAAGACAGGGTGGAGGGAGCCGCGTGCCAATGACACAGGTGCGATCGTACCACTAGGTGAGGCCGACCTGTCTCACCTGAGCCAACTGTGACCCCAGCACCACAAACTGAGTCGACTCCAAAGAGGGCTAAAGCAAATTTAGGGCCAGAAGCTCAGTAACTAGGAAGATGGTAGAATTTCCAAATCCAGAGATGGATGGGGTGGGGGATGCGACCCAAAAGAAAATGGCCAAGATCAAGGAAACTGAACGGGGAGGAGGCAGGAGGGCTGGACTCGGTGACTTGCAGGGGCCATAAAACCCCCATTTAGATGGCTCACGAAGCTTGTCAGCTCCCAGGAAGCCTTCACGCAGTTCCTTGGGTGAACACCAGACTCTGCCACTCGGCACGGCTCTAAGACCCTCCCAGTAGGACAGGCAAGGGGGACCCCAGAGAGGAAGTGCTTTTTGAGAGAGTGCCCCGTTGTCCTGCAGGAATCCCTGCTCTGCAGAGGGTGACATGGAATCCCAGCTTCAAGTGGGTCACAGTACAACACCGAGCAACGACCGGTGCCCAAGGCCACGGTCAGCAGTAAACCACAGGGCGGAGACCCCTGGAGGGCTTCATGTGGTCTTGGGCGCCCTCCAAGCAGAGTCAAGGGTCCAGCACAGTAGCCCAGGGAGGGAAGACTGGGTCCTGACCCTGGCCCACAGCAGGCCACCCCTCACCATGTCGCATTCCTTAATGCTTTAAATCCTGATTGGAACTAGTTTGTGGGTAACACAACTGGACAGCAGTCGAGCTTTTCCTCCTGCTGTTAAAAGCACTGACTTCCCTTAACCTCAGTTCTTGTAACCTTGCTCTGACAGTTTTTTGTTTTTTGTTTTAATTATAGGAAGAATCTCGGATCCTCTTTTAATCCCCAAGGAGGAGGGGAGAGGCGGAGTGCTCATTGACCTTTGGCCCTCCCGCAGCATCGCGGGCGCAGGACCACAGAAGCTCCCCCGGTGGCGGGTGTGCATTAAGGCAGTGACCACCACCGGGAATGGCCCTTGGCAAAGTTCATCTTTAAAAACACCAAGTGACCCAAGTGGGAGCGCAGGGTGGGTGATCTGGTCCTCCCAGGCAGGGTGGTAAGTTGGCAAGGGGCCTCCTAAACTCCAGCCACATGTGGCAAGAGCTGTAACAGATTTGTGTCTTTTAGGTCAGTAACTCCACATTTACAGACCTTAGGCAAAGAGTAGACATGCACACAAAGATTCGTGGTTATTTTAAAATCACAAAAGCTAGGGGTAATGTACATCTCCGGCCAGCAACCGTCAGGTAACCAGGTCAAGCTGTGCTCAAAGGACACAGTAGTTACAACAACAGCTCTTGGGTGGAGGTGTGGCTCAGTGGTAGAGAGCTTGCCTAGCAGGCATAAGTCCCAGGCTCTGATCCCCAGCACTGTCAATACATAAATAAAACTGTGGTCTTCTAAGTGTCTGAGTTGAGAAGTTTAAGTTTCTATGCAACACACTAAACATGACAGCATACCCTCTACACTTTACTAAATCACCAAAAATACCAGGTTTTTATATCTAGCAAAAGAAACCCTGCTTAAGGACAGCCGTCTTCCTAGTCATCTTCTCCCTCCTCCTGTGCCCTGTGCCCTCATAGAACACCTCCTGAGCCATCCGGCTTGGAGTGAGGCTGGGGACCTCTGTCTCAGGACGAATCGTGGTATAGACAGGTTCCTGCTGCTCAAGATGCCCTGGGTGTCAAAAGGAGCCCGGTGGTGATGGGGCAGCAGTAGGCATGAAGAGGCTACCAAGATGTCAGGAGGTCCAGTGGTCTGGCCCCTAGCATAGCACCTGGGGTATCTCAGGTCCAGTGACACCCAGGGCATGTAGAAACCCTGGGCTGTGATTGCCACCACCAACTGGGTGACCAGACGTACTGAGCCACAGTGAGTCTCAGATTCTTTACCACAAAAAATAGACCATCAGATCTTAATAGAGTTGGTGAGAGAATTACAGGAGGGGTTGCATGTACCACACCAACCACAGTGCCTAGCACACAGCAGGTGCCTGAAAAGACAGTTCACTGCTTGTCATAGCCATCACCATCACCACCATCTTTACCATCACATCACCATTAGGATCACCACCGCCAGCACCTCCATTATCATCACCACCATCAGCACCACCATCACCATCTTCACCATCATCACCACCATCACCACCATCATCATCACCACCACCACCACCACCATCATTACCATCACATCATCATTAGGATCACCACCGCCAGCACCTCCATTATCATCACCACCATCAGCACCACCATCACCATCTTCACCACCATCACTATCACCACCATCTTTACCATCATATCACCATTAGGATCACCATCGCCAGCACCTCCATTATCATCATCACCATCAGCACCACCACCATCATCCTCACCATCATCACCACCATCACCACCATCATCACCACCACCACCACCACCACCACCACCATCACCACGATCACCATCGGGATCACCACTACTAGCACCCATACAAGCCAAGCACCACCGTCATCCCCATCATCCCCATCACTATCACCACCATCATTTTCTCCTGCTGGGCTGACAGAACATTACAATAACTTTCATTTCTGGTAGTGAGTGGCTAAAAAAGGGCAAAACTCCACAGGGAAACAGAATCTGGGTGGGAAGAATGCCAACATCTCTTCCTTGTTACCAGGTGTGCCAAGTGCACTCTTCCAGAACCCTGAGTTGATGGAGCCCAGCCCAGCCTCTTTCTCACTCCCAGGAGAAGAGGGACGGGTAGGGCAGCATCTGATGAGCTGGGCCTTGCCCCGAGCTGCTTCCTGGCCGTGCTGACTTCATGTGCACTCTTCTGTGCTTCTCTTCAGCAGTTCAGGTGGCCAGGGGAAGAGAAGGGAGAAAACCCCTGTGGAAGGTGAAGAAGCTGGGCCCAGGGAGCCTGTGTGCATCCTCAAGTTCTCACTGAGTCACAACCAAGCGAAGCACGTTTTGCACGTTGAGCAGCACGCGGGTCCACGCACGGGAGACGCCAACACCCAGGGACACACCCCGGGAGGCTGCTCTCCTAGGTCAGTGGGTGCACATGCTGGGTGACAGACCTGGGAGCCAACGTCCTCTCTCCTTAGTGGACACGACCTGGCCCTGGAGGGCGCGACCTGACCCCTGTGCCTCTTCTGCTAGCAGCCCTGGGGCACGTGACTTGGCTCCTTCACCTGGAAAGGGGCCACAGCACCACCTACTCCAAAGTGGCCGTGAGGACCACATCATGAGAAGGGGACCTGGTAGGTCTTCAGGTTTTCCCAGGGGTCCCCACAGTGGTCAGTGTAGACATCTGTGCATTTGCTCCAAGATCACATGCAGTACTCAGCCTCCGGGTCTCTGAGCTCCTTAAACTGGCAGGTTTTTGTCCTCCACAGCCTGGCCTTCTGAGAGCCCTGGGCTGCTGGTCTCCCGCAGAGACACTGTCTGGGTTTCTCCGGTGTTTCCAGCACTGAGGCACCAAGCCTGCCTGGCAGCCACTGGACAGGCTGCTGCAGGACAGTGTGAGCAGCGTGGACTGGCCCTGGGTGTGGGGTGGACAGTGCCCCTCCTTCTCTCAGGTCAGATGCCAGGCCAGAAGTCACCCCCCGGCACCATTCCCCAAGTCCTCCTGACAGCCCAGGACAGTTCCCCCTTTTACGGAAGGTGCGGCACACAAGGTTGGCAGCAGGCAGGGACGGACCCCAACTCCCCCAAGACCCTTCCTTGGGTGTGGGCAAGAGAAGCCACATGGGGTCAGGCAGGACCTGGCCCTGATCTGGCACGGGTGAAGCGTGAGGCAGAGGAGAAGGTGGCCACGGACAGACGGGTGACAGTTCTCCGTGTCAATGGCCTCCAAGAGGACTCCTCGTTCCTCTTTTTATTTTGAAACTTTAAAATCTACAGAAACATAGAAAGATCAGTATGAGGAAGACTCACCATTTCCCTCAATGATAACATTCAGCTTCATTTGCTTCCTGTCTGATTTTGGTTTTGCTTTATTTTGGTTTGTTTTTTTTTCCTGTATTGGGGATCGAGCCCAGAGGGGCTTTCACCACTGAGCTGCACCCCAATCATTTTTTTTTCTTTTTTTTTTTTTAATAGGGCCCCACTAAGTTGCTGAGGCTGGCCTCAAACTTGTCACTCAGTCTCCTGAGGTGCCGGGTCTTTCACTGATTAGGGGACAATTTCAGACAAAGTGACACCCGGGACGAGCTCCCTCCTCTAGGTATCGACGTCTTCAGGTTTTCCCAGGGGTCCCCACAGTGGTCAGTGTCGACATCGGTGCATTTGCTCCAAGATCACAGGCAGTACTCAGCCTCCAGGTCTCCGAGCTCCTTAACCTGGGACAGGTTTTGTCCTTCACAGCCTGGCCTTCTGAGGGCCCTGGGCTGCTGGGCTGATGCGGAGACCACTGTCTGGGCTTCTCCAGTGTTTCCACGTGATTGTGCCAAGCTGTGCATTTCTAGAGCAGGTGCTGCGTGGTGCTGCATATGCCAACTGCAGGCACAGGCCAGGCTGCCCCGATGGGGACAGGATTGGGGTCTCTTGGTTGAGGTGAGCCTCCCAGTCCCTCTACTGTCAGGATGTGAAGAAGCTCTGATTGGAGGGCTCAGGGTGGTCCTGCTGGACCCACGGTAGCCTCAGGGGCTCTGCACTTGGCAATGTGTCCTGGAAGTCATTCCACACCAGGTCACAGAGACATCTGGGAAGGGTTAAGAAATCTGGACACCAACTTCCACCCTGCCCCAGGGTCCTGCTGGGTCAGAGCCCGTCCCTAAAGTCACATCAGGCCTCCTCGATGGATTTCTCATGCGCCATTGGGACTAGCCCAGACACGCGCCGACCCACATGCCACCCTTGCTTTCCCTCTGGCATCGCTGTGCCCAGCCAGGCAGCCCGTGCCAAGGTGCTGGCTTTGGCTGGCTTATCTGGGAATCCCCTTCTTAGCCCCATTTCTAGAATGGTTTGCTTAAAGAAAACCCCAAGCATGACTGGTGGAAATCAGGCCAGAGCAGACCTCCCCTAAACTCCAGAGGTGCATGACTTAGCGGGACAAGGCCCAGTTCCTGAGCTCTAAAGCCGAGGGAAGTCCCCGTGGCAGCTCCTGTTCCATGACCACGAAACCTGAAAAACCGGCCCCAGGCTCCAGCACTCGCAGAGGAAGCAGGGAAGTGCTCAGGTTCCACCGGGAGATATCCCCAAGTCCAGAGGCCAACAGGAACCAGGAAGGGCAGGCCAGAGTGGCTACGGCACAAAGGCCCAAGTCGCTCTAGGTAACTCGGCTGAAATACGGCATCCTAGGGCAGCCTGTTGAAAGTCAGACCTCTAGGGCATTCAGAAGTGCAGAAACACGGCTGTAGGTTCACTTAAAATAGATAGACGTGGGAGAGACGTCAGCAGGGCACACTGGCCTACCGCTCTAATTGAGGCCACCTCAGGGATGGCCGTGGAGGGTATCTGCACGTGAACTAGACCTTCTTGCACCTCCATAGTGATGGGGGTGGGGGGGCTCCTCTCCTGAGAGCCTGGGAGCTCCACCACATCGTGGATGCAAAGATCAAGATGATCCAGGACAACGGAACAGCTGCCCATTACTCTGAAAAATATCAAGGACCAACATCAATGACTGCTCGCCATTGAGTTTCATGCACCTAAGGCAGGCCTCAGCCTAGAGCTGATGCATGTTAAGGAGGGAGCAAATAGTAAGAAGAACCTCTTCCGGGGGCTGGGGATGTGGCTCAAGCGGTAGCGCGCTCGCCTGGCATGCGCGCGGCCCGGGTTCGATCCCCAGCACCACATACAAACAAAGATGTTGTGTCTGCCGAAAACTAAGAAATAAAATATATAACAAAAGAAAAAAGAAAAAAAAACCTCTTCTGTAGGAAAATTGCATAATGGAATGTCTGCCTGACTCGTGGTTTCTTGCTGCACTGTAGTTGTACATGGCAATAGGATTCCTTTTGACATTCATAAATGCACATGACAGTTTTCTCCACTTCAGGCCCTAGGACTATCTTCCCTTCCCCCTCCCTCCCTGATCCCCTTCCTCTCCCCTCCTTGTCTTCCTTCCCTCTATTGATTTTTAATTGGTGCATTATAATTATATATAAAGTGGCATGATCTGGTCAACTTTATTACCCACTTCTTCCCCTTTGCCTTCCTTCCACCCTCACCCTTGGTCCCCTGCTTCTACTTAGTGAATCTCCCTTCTATGGTCACAAGATCCCCCTTTTTTTAAGTATTTTTTTCTTTCTAGGTTTCATATACGAAAGAAAACATTCGACCCTTGACTTTCTGAGTCTGGCTTCTTCTGCTTAGCATGATGTTCCCCAGTTCCATCCATTTACCAGCAAATGACATCGTTTCATTCTTCTTTACGGCTCAGTAAAACTCCATTATGTATCTACACCACATTTTCTTGATCCATTTGGCTACAGATGGGCACCTGGGCTGGTTTCACGACTTGGTTAATGTAAATTGTGCTGCTATAAGCATTGTTATGCATGTGTCATTTTAGTACGCCGATTTTAGTTCTTTGGGATATATACCAAGGTGTGGGATGGCTGGGTCATATGGTGGTTCCATTCCTCGTCTTTGGAGGAATGTAGAGTGGTTGTACTAATTTGCAGTCCTGCCAGCAACCTATGAGAGTACCTTTTCCCCCAGCAATGGTCTTTATTTGTACGCTTGACGGCTGCCATTCTAAGGTGAGGTGAAATCTCATTGTACTTTTGATTTTGCATTTCCCTGATTGCTAAAAACGTTGAACATTTTTTCATACAGTTTTTGGCCATTTGTAGTTCTTCTTTTGAGACATCTGACTGTTGATTGAAGCTGTGACTTAAACAGCTTACAGAAAAGGACACACAAATGGCTTTTTAACATACGAGAAGATGTGCAACACCGCTGGTGGGAAGAGATGCCTCCTGGATCCGCAGTGAGACTCCTCACCTTGGGGCTGGTGAAGGCCAACAATTTCAGAGGGTGCTTGGTGGTACTGCTTGTGTCGGCAGCTTTTCATCACTATAACAAAACCCCTGAGACAATCAACTTACAAAAAGGAAAGGTTTATTTGGGCTCAGTTTCAAAGCTTTGAATCAGTGGCTACTTGTCCCTGTTGCTTTGGGCCTGTGGCAGCATGGTACATCATGGTGGGAGCACACAGCAGATGAAACCCGTTTGCCCCATGGCAGCCAAAAAGCAAAGAAAGAGGGAGCAGAGGGGCCAGGGTCCCAATATTTCGTTCCAGGGCACATCACCAATGACCTAAAACCTCCCACTAGGTCTCATCTCCAAAAGATTCCACCACCTCTCAATAGTGCCACAGGCTGAAGATGGTGCCTTCCACACATGGGCCTTTGGGATACATTCCAGACCCGAACTCTGAGACTGATGCTACAGACCAACAAGCATCCTCATTGATTCCTGGCAGGAACCCGCATTAGTGTGAGCTCTTGGGTGGGAGCAGCCAATATCTGAAACACAGACTCCTGTTCTATGTCCTCTTCTGAGACTCTGCCTGTGGACAAGTGGCACACCTGTGCACAGGGCGTCTACTGCAGCAGCTAAAGTTAGAACCGGCATAAGCGTCCCCCCCCCCATGGGAAACAGGTAAATTTCCTGGAGTACCAAGAAATACAAACTCCACACTTGCTCATGTGGACAGACTCCAGGAGGTTCAGTTCAGCAAAGAACATAAGTTGCAGAACAGTGTAAAACCATAGCCAGTTTTTTTGTGTGTGTGTTGGGGGGGAAACTGAAGGAAATCCAAAAACATGCTTCTCTGTGATCACAATGTTCTGGAAAGATACATCTCTGGAGAGGTCTGGTAGCTGCAGTCTGTAGCAAGGAGGGACAGACTCTTCATAGCAAAGTTTTAACTGTAGCGTTTTTTCCCTGTGTGTATCTATTGCTATCCACCCAGTGAAAATGTTAAAGTGTTTTTTGTTTGTTTGTTTCTTTGTGTTTTGCCTCCAGGACTAGGGATTCCTTAGGACTTTGCACATACTAGACAAGTACTCCACCACTGAGCTGCGTCCCCAGTCCCTAAAGAATACTTTTAATCATAATAAATGGATTTGGTTTCAATCAGAGTTATTTAAATTTAAAAAGTATATAGAAACTTACTTTAAAAAAAATAAATACTTTCTAATCCTAAAAGATCAATCTGTATAGAATGCAAGTCAAAGGCAAGGACTGGTTCAGAACTGTTCAGAACTTTCAGGTTAAGTGCTTACGACAAGTCAAAACTTGAGGCTCTCGAGCACAAAAAAAGAAATGATCGAGAATCTTCTCATCCTGTCTCTCCCTCTGGTTTGTGAGGCCAGGGCGCAAAAGTCAAGAGTGGAGACTTCTCATGACAATTTCACCTTCAACCAGGCTCCACTCAGCACTGTGAGAAGAGGCCCCATGCACAAGGAGAAGCCTTCTCAGATACCACTCCAAAGAAACACAGAGACTAAAGCATCAGAGATCTCCCAATCACAGGGCTCCAAATGGGAAACAGCGACTTCACGTGATCTCAACATCCACAGGGAAGACTGCAGGATGAGGCAAACACATGCAGGTATCCTACCGGGGACCTCACTCTGGATGGCAATGGACAGGGGTAGACTTCTTGTTTTTAAAATTGTGGCAACAAAAATCACAAAGCTCACTAAAAACGAAAGCAAACAAAAGAACCCAGAGTCTGAAGACACAAAGCAAGTGTCAAGAACCAGACCCAGACACGGCTGGGAAGTTGGAATTAGAACAGGAATATAAAACAACTATGATTCATTCGCTAAGGAAATTAGAAGACAAGCTGTAAGATCAGATTCAATGTAAGGAAAGAGATGGGGCTGGGGTTGTGGCTCAGAGCACTTGCCTAGCACATGGGACACCCTGGGTTTGATCCTCAGCACTACACTGAAAAAATAAATAAATGAAATAAAGTTATATATAAAAGAACCAAAAGGAAATGCTAGAAATAAAAAATGCTATAACAGAAATGGAGAATGCCTTTGAGGGGCTCATCAGTAAACGGAACGTGGCCATGGAAGAAACAAGGAACTTGAACATCTGTCCACAGAAACTTCCAAGGCCATAAAGCTCAGAGGACATTAAATGGGATAAATGCCATGTGTTTACATTGACCCAGCTACTACTTGGAAGGTTGAGGCAAGAGGATTTTAAATTCAAGGCCAGCCTGAGCAATTAGTAAGACCATGTCTCCAAAATATCTTTTTTTAAAGGTCCTGAGATGTAGTTCAGTGGTACAGTACTTGCCGAGCATATGCAAGGACCTGGGTTCAATACCCAGTACTGTAAAAAAAAAAAATTACACTGAGAAAATCACTTTCAAATTGCAGAAACTCAAAACAGAAAGGATACGTTGAGAAAATCCAGGGGGTGAGGAGAAATACCTAAAGAGAAGCAAGGACAGAATTACATCACACTTCTCTAAAATCATGGAAACAAGAAAGGTGGGGAGTGAAAGATTAAAAGTGTTGAGAGAAAAACCTAGAATCCTGAATACAGAAAAATCATCTTTCAAAAGCATAGGAGATCCGGGTGTGGTGCCACATCCCTGTAATCCTAACCATGTGGGAGGCTGAGGCAGGAGGCTCACACATTTGAGAGGAGCTTTGGCAACTTAGCGAGACCTTGACTCAAAATAGAAAAGGGGTGGGATATAGCTCAGTGGTAAAGCCCCCCTGGGTTCAAAAGCAGAGGAAAAATAAAATCTTGATAGGTTATGAAAACGGGTCGCTGGCAGACCTGTCTTGCAAGAAATGTTAAGGAAAATTCAGAGAAGAAAAATGAAATAGGTTAGAAACTCAAATGAACATAAAGAATGTTGTTAGACAAGTCACAAGGGAGGATAAAATGAAAAGGGTTAGTTCTCATATTCTTTTTTTTTTATCTTTATTTTATTTATTTATTTTTATGTGGTGCTGAGTATCGAACCCAGGGCCTTGCACATGATAGGTGAGCGCTCTACCACTGAGCCACAACCCCAGCCCTAGTTCTCATATTTTTATTGCTCCAATAGACAGTAGTTTGTCCAAAATAATAATAGCACAGTACACTTCATGACTGTGGTTTCTGGATAAAGCAAGTGGGTAACAGCAATGTTATAAAGTATGGGAAGGAATAATTAGAAATATGAAGACTCAGATTAAAAGTAAGGGGATGGAACAACTCCATGTCCCAAAATTTAATGACCTGGATGAAATAGACCAATTCCTTGAAAGATACACTTTGCCAAAACTCACGCAAAAGACACAGAAATTTGAATAGACCTGTATCTATTGAAGAAATTGAATCAACAACTATATAACCTGCTAAAACAGAAAGCACCATGCCCAGATGGGTTCACTGGTGGATTCTACCAAATATTTAAGGAAGAAAGTGAACCAATGTTCACAATCTTCTTCAGAGAATAGAAGCATAAGCAATCCTTCCTAATTCATTCTATGAAGCCAGCACTACCCAACCAACGACCTTACAACAAAAGAAAACTACAGACCAATAGCTCTCATGAACATACATGCAAAAATCCTCAATAAAATATTGGCAAAATGAATTCAGCAATGTATACAAAGAATTAGACACCATGACCAACTGTGATTGACCCCAGTAGGCAAGGCTGGTTCAACATTGGAAAATCTGTTTCTGCCATACACCAAAATCCACAAAATCATATCAAGAAATGCATACAAAGCATTTGATAAAATCCAACACCAAATTTATGAAAATAAAAAACTCTCAACAAACGAGAAATAAAGGTAAGCTTTTCAACTTGATACACAACATCTACCAAGAGAAAACAACAAACAACAACAAAACCCACAGCTAACATCATATGTGATGCTCGTGAAAAACTAGAAGAAGGCCACTAAGATCAAGAAAAATATAAAAGCCAGGCATGGTGGCACACACCTGGAACCCCAGCAGCTCAGGAGGGCTGAGGCAGGAGGGTCGTGAGTTCAAAGCCCACCTCAGCACCTAAGCGAGGCACTGAGCAACTTAGCGAGACCCTGTCTCTAAGTAAAATATAAAAAGGGCTGGGGATGTGGCTCTCTCCCAGTTGCTTTTTTACATAACACTGGAAATATTCAGTAATGCAATAAGAAAAGAAAGAATGTATTCACATTGGGAAGGAAGAAATGAGATGGTCATTGTTCCCAGATGACATGGTGGTCAATGCAGAAGGTCCCAAGGAATCAGGAACTAATAAGCAATTACATAGCAAGGATGCGAGATCCAAAGTTAGTGTACGAAAACCAAGGGCTTTCTTAGATACCGGCAATGAACACCTGAAATTGGAATTAAGAAATACTATACTAGTATCCCCCCAAAATGAAATGAGACAGAACTATAAGAAAATATCTAGAAGATCTACATGGGAAAACTATGACACTCCAATGAAATCAGTCAAAGAACTAACAAAAAAAGTGGACGGTCCATGTCCGTGTTCAGACAGGAACTCAATATTGTCAAGATGCTGGTTCTTTCCAACTTGATCTTTAGAATTGACATGAGACCAACGCCTGCCAGTTACTTTGTGGAGATTAACAAACTGACTCTAGAGTTTATGTGTGGCCAAGCGAAAGGCCCAGAATAGCCAGCACAGTATTAAAGGGGTACAAAGTCAGAGGCTCTAAGACTTACTATAAAACAGCAGTGATCAAAATAGTGGGGTAAAAACAGGGCATGGTGGTGCAAGCCTGTAATCCCAGTTATTGGGAGGCTGAGGTAGGAGGATCAGAAGTTGGAAGCCAGCCTTAGCAACTTAGCAAGACCCTGTCACAAAATATAAAACAAAAAAGGACTAGGGAGGTTAGCTCATCCCTTAGTAAAGTATCCCTGGATTCAATTCCCAGTATCAAAAAAGGGGTGGGTGTGTGTGTCGATGAACTCACAGTAAAAGAGGTCAACAGAGCAGGAAGAACCCAGAAGTGGACCCACACAAATATAATTAACTGATTTTTTTTTTTAAAGAGAGAGTGAGAGAGAGGGAGAGATAGAGAATTTTTTTAATATTTATTTATTTTTTTTAGTTATTGGCAGACACAACATCTTTGTTTGTATGTGGTGCTGAGGATCGAACCCAGGCCGCACGCATGCCAGGCAAGCGCGCTACCGCTTGAGCCACACCCCCAGCCCAAATTAACTGATTTTTGACAGAGGAGCCAAGACAATACAAGGGAGAAAATCGTCTTTTCAACAAATGATGCTGAAACCAACCAGACATCTCCTACAAAAAGAATGAGGTGGAGGAGGAAGGAAAGGAAGGAAGAGGAGGAAGAGGAGGAAAAGAAGAAGAAGAATCTAGACACAGAATTTATAAATTTCCCCCAAACTAACTTTCCATAATAGACCTAAATATAAAATGTGAAACTACTAACTCCTAGAAGGTGACACAGAACACATACACAGCCTCGGGTTTGCTGAAGACTCTTTAGATGCAACGCCGCCGAGGGCATGATTCATGAAAGAATCGACAAGTTGGACGTAATTAAAATTTAAAATTCCTGCAAAAGACACTATTGAGAGAGAGAGAGAGAGAGAGAGAGAGAGAGAGAGAGAGAGAGAGAGAGAGAGAGAGAGAGAGACACAATCCACAGACAGGGAGAAAATATTTGAAAACATTTTTGTTAAAGGACTGGTATCCATCCAAGGTTTGCAAAAAAACTCTTCAAATTCAACAATAAGAAAACAAACAATCTAACTTAAAAATGGGCCACAGACCTTGACAGACACTTCACCAAAGAAGATACCCAGATGGCAATTACAGAAGCATATGAAAAGATGGCAGCAGGGAAATGCAAATTGAAACAACAATGACCTCCCACTGCACGTCTGTTAGATGGGATACGACAACAGGAAACGCTGGGAGGCTGTGGAGCCACAGGAACTCTCCTTCTTGCTGGCAGCAATGCAAAATGGCACTGCCTCTCTTTTTGCAGTTTCTTACAAAACTGAACATGCTCTTAGCGTATGATGCAGCAGTTGCTCCCCTGGGTATTTACCCAAAGGAACTGAAAACTTATGTCACCGCAAAAACCTGCACATGTGTGTTTATAGCAGCTTTATTCATAAATGCCAAAGTGTGGAAGCAACCAAGATGTTCCCTGGTAGATGAACAGATAAATAAACTGTGGCAGATCCAGACAACGGAATATTATTCAGCACTAAAAAGAAATGAGCTATCAAACCACGAAAAGACACAGGGGAAACCTGAAGGCCTGTGACTACAGGAAAGAAGCCAGTCTGAAAAGGCTACGCGCTGGATGATCCCAACTATATGACATCCTGCAAAACTATGGAGACAATCAAAAGATCTATCGTTGCTGGGGATTTGGGGAAGAGGGGAGAGACGAGCAGGTGGAGCACGGAGGACTTTAGGAAGATCTGTTCTGTATGACCCTGCAATGGTGCATTCATGACATTAGAGTTCAAAGCCATAAGTGGTCTAACACAATGAGTGGATTTTAATGCAGACCAAAGATCATAACAAACGTACCACCCAATGCAAAATGTAAATCATGGGGAAACTTAAAATCTAAAAGTGGTCTAAAAGTTAAGTCTGTCAAAAATAAATCACAGTGCACAGAACTCTTAACTGAAAACCCCCAGAGAAATATGCAGCGCCATCAGCAGTCACGGTGGGAATGCTGGGAGATGTGGGCAAAGCTACCCAGATGGGAAAAATCTCATGAAGGTGACACTATAGAAACACTCGGGATGCAACCATTCTATCTCATGATTCATTCATTATTCATTATTTATTACTTAAAATAATGAAGAATGAGCAAGCAAAGGGACAAAGAAGAGAAGGTAAGGGGTACTGATTTATGGGCTCAGGAGACCCTGGAGTGTGCTGCTAGGCAGCCTACACTCCTACACAAACGCAAAGAAGGCGCATCTCGCTCAACTAAAAGGCAAAGCCTCCTGCCCCTGCCAGGGTCCACCGCCCTGTCCAGGACTCTTGGACATGCAGGAGCAGAGTGGAGAGGTGCAGCCCTGCCCTGTGTGACCTGCGCACAGGCCAGAGACACACGCCTCTTCCCTACCGACTCGATGACCTGTCCTTCCCATGTAGACTGGGCCTCTTCATCTCAGGTCCCCTCGGTGCCTCCTCCCAGGGTCACCTCATCTGCTTCCAGGGTCAAACCTGGGTCACTGACTCAGCAGAAATGCCCCTCAGCTGGCCAGTGGGGCACACAGGCCACTTCTGACCCAGGGCATAGGCTGCTGAGGCCACAGCTGGCCTCAGGTGGGTGATCAGGAGAAAGCCAGCAGCCGCTGGGTGCTCAGACCCACAGTGGCCACGAGGGTGACGCTGGGCCAGGGTCCACAGAACCGTATGTGGTGGGCACAGGGAGGGAACACTGGCCACACCTGACGGCTTCTCCAAGGAGGCCCTGCGCTGGGCCGGTCCCGAGGGCTGGGTGAGGCCCCAGGCAAGTGCACAGGCAAGGAGCCCAGTGGACCAAGCAGGGGTACACCGGGAGCTGCCACCTATGGTCCCCGCTGGGGACGGCCTGGCAGGATAGAGGGCTGCATCCAGCATGTGCGGACCCCAGGCATGGGGGTCCCTGCTGGACTCTGCAGACAGCGGAGGGTCTGTCAGCCCCACAGGGCTCTGCACTGTGTAATGGCAGACTCCAGCTGTGGTGGAGGGTGACAGGGAGGGCTGGCCAATGGGTGGCTGGTCCCTGATCCCCCTGTCCAACACCAGCAGTCCTTTGGAAGACCCAGGAGCACCTGAAAAACCAACACAAGGACACGGAGCATGTCCTCACTTGAGGACACCGAGGGTACTCACTGCAGCTAAGACCAGGCCCAGCTCGGGGCCCACAGCACTTCCCCGCCGTGGACACGCAGGACAGCCGTGCACAGGGCACCTGCGGGGTCCAGGAGACCCACTGCACCGATGGGACCATCCAGCCCAGCTGCCTCAGCAGCCCTGGGCCCCCGGAGGGGAGGGCAGAGCTGCACAGCCAGCCCGTCTGCCAGCCCCTGACCCTGCAGCCCCTGGTCAGCAGTCCAGCGCCCTCTAGCTCCACGCCTCTCACCTCTGCCCGCTGGCTTCTAAGACTCCCATGCAGAGCCCCAGCCCCAGGCTTGGGGAAGACTAGAGGATTCCACCCCAGGTGGGCCTCACCAGCCTGGCTCCAGGTGATCCCTTGAGGGTCAACATCACAACAAATGAGCCATCAAACAAGACTGTTCCTCTGTCCAGGTAACATAGCTGCTGAGAGCCTGCCCTAAAGAGTGATTCCCACCAACATTTTTAAAGACTCCTGGCAGTTTATAGGACTCCAGGGCCCCAGAGCGAGGAGGCAGGAGGCTGGGATGGAGAGGCAGCCCAGCCCTGCCCGCCCTGGGGGAACTCTGAGGCTCTGATGTTGACAGTCTAAGGACTAAAGCCTCCTGTTCTGCTGCAGGGAAATGCTCCGGGGCTCCTCTCCTCCTGGGTGATGGCACTGTGGTGTCTTGACTCTCGACGCCTCTTTTCACAGTCCTGCCACTGCCCAGCCCCTAACACCAAGGCTCCAAGGGGGCCTTATCAGAAAAGCAGGTCAACGAGGGCAAGAGGGAAGATGGAGGGAAGAGCAGCGAGCAGGAGCCGGGACATCTGGAGGCAGGTTTGCACAGGGCATCGTCCAGACCTGGGTGGGCACCAGGGCACAATGCCAGGAGCCTGAGAGCCAGGCCTTGCCTCAAAAAGCTTGGCGCGGGCAGCAGAGGATCCCAAAGTGGCGTCTGCCAGGCTGCTTTGCAGGATTAGCTCTCTCCTGCCAGCTGTGGGCTCAAACTGCACAGCCCAGAGGGACACGAGCGGGGTATGGCAAACAGCCCCTGAAACACCCAGCCAATCCTCAGCAAAGACGGGAGGCTCCTGCAGGGTGCCGTGGGGCACGCCTGCGATCTCAGCAACTCGGGAGGCCGAGGCAGGAGGATCACAGGCTCAAGGCCAGCCTCAGCAACTTATCAAGGCCCTATCTCAAAATCAAAAATAAAAAGGGCTGGGGATGGAATGTAGCTCAGTGGCAAAGAAGCAAAGGGGCTGCGGAGAGGAGCTCTGGGGCCCATGGTGGCCAGGGACGGGAGTCTCGGAGCCAAAATCTCAGGTATTGAGACGGATGTGAGTCAGAAGAACAGCAATGTGATCCCCCACACCCACACCTGTGGGAGGCCAGGCCCCTCAGAGCCCATCCCGCAGGGAGAGTCCCACTGAGGATGGCAGAGATGGCCTCCGTCCAAGCAGGAGCTCTGGCTGCAGAAACGGGGGGCTCCTTGGGCAGCCACGGGCCACACCCACCTTCCAGGAGGCAGGGCGCCCATCGGCACCACCCCGTCGGCCCAGGCGAGAAATCCATCCCCGAAGTCTTCATGTACAACTAGAAAGAATTAAAAAGTCTTCCTGCGCAGGCAGCCACCCGGCAGACACCCCGCCTTGCGGCAGGGCCACACTCTCCGTGGGGTAGCACCGAGCCCCACGGACGGGCCCCAGTGAGTGGCAGCAGACACGTCACCTGACCGACGGTGGAACATGGTGTGTTACATGACTGGCAGGAAAGGAAGACTGGAGGCCACGATGGGAGGCCAGCAGCGCGCAGTCTCACACCAAGGGAACGACCGTCAGACTGGGAGATCGAGGCCCTCCAGATCTAAAGGGGCTTTCCAATGCAAGACTCGTGGCCACTCTAAACAACAGCTCGGACACTTTTGCTCCTGACTTCCAACACTCCCAGGGTCTGGTGAGCCGGAAGAGAGCTCTGAAGACATCACCCAGGCATGAGGCTGGGAGGAGGCTGGGAGGAGGTGCAAGTGCCCAGCCGCAAGCCGCAGCAGAAACGGGAAGGGCCGACGCAGCCAGAGGGAGCCCGGAAGCTACGAGCAGCCGGGGCGAGGCCCAGGCTTTCTCGGGTCACAGAGACACATGCACCACCCAGTGACCCCCTCCCAAACGCCGGGAAACACCTCTAAAGCCAGCCGGGTCCCGGGCCTTGTACGTCCACGCTGGCTAACTCCTCTTGTCTTCCTCAGACAGACACTGAGACGAAGAGAGGCTGGCCCAAGCCGCGTCCACAGCCCACGGCCACCTGCGAACACAGCACCACCGTCACCTCGGCTCCCGAGCCCAAGCAGCAGTGGCTATTCCCTGAGGTGTGGCTGCTCGGTCACTGGGGCCCACGCGGGCCTCCCACCTGGACTGGGCCCACCAAACACGGAGGTCCAGCCAGGCCGCAGCCCAGCGGAGGGAAAGAGAGTCCCAGAAACACTGGGATGGGACCGTTCAGGGGAAGGAGGGACCGTCCACCTTCCCTTTCCCCCAAGGCCCGTGAGGGTCCACGGGACAAAGCTACCTGCACTAGGAAAAGTGACCCCAGGAAACCCCTCCCACCAGTGTGTGGCCGGCTTGTCAGTGAGGACAGTGTCACCCTGTCTGTCAGGTGACTGTGGAGTTGCTCCGGGATCTCTCTTCACACTCACAGATTCCCAGGAACACTACATCATACACGAACTGTCCCCCAACGCGCTGGACAAACACCATGTCAGACGCTTGGAGCCCGCGCTGGGTTGGGGCCTGGGCATGGCTCCTTGGGCTGCGTCCCTCTGGGCCATCGGGAGGCCTGAGAGCTCAGCAGGGGGACAGCGTGAGCACAGGTCTGCCCCCACCCTGCCCCGGGCACCGCCCGAGCCTCAGTTCCCCAGACCTGCCCGTGGCCAGTCACTGTCACAGCACACCTGGGGTGGGGGCTCTCCCAGGCCCCTCCTGCAGGGGCAGCTTAGGAAAGGGTCACTTGTGCTCACCCCAGCACCACGGTGGGTACACGAGGTGGCAGCCGGGTCCTCACAGGTGAGTGCACTCCAGATGGGAGAGCACGGCTCCTGTCCACCCCTCCAGAGAAAATGTGTAGCTCCAGGACCTGCAGGTGACACCTGCCTCCCCCAGATTCTCAGAGAGCGAGACGAAGGTGACAAGAGGCCCACCGTGCCATCGCCAGGCCCAGCGACACCACATACCCGCCACACACATGGCCACACCACACTCACCGTACACCACGAGCAGACACACACCACGTGCACACCATGCCCAACACCACACACACGACATACACACCACATCCCTACATAGACTACAGACACAAAGACCCCCACACACACCCCAGGGCGCTCCTCTGACAGGAGCTTGGGGCAGGGGCGTCCCCAGGGCTGAATCTTCACCAGCGGCTCAGGGCCTTCCAAGTGCCCCTTTGCCTGGCACCAATGTCATCACTGGCAAAGCTAAAGGGCTGGTCAGCCCTCGGGGACCAGACTTGGCAAAGAAGTACAGGACCCCAGTTAAAGCTGAGCCTCAGATAAGGAACGCAACTGGTGTCCTGGTGACGTGTGGCTCCCGCCTCCAAGGCCAGAGCCCACACGTCACCAGAGCTGGGCCTGCGTGGCATGTGGCTTAGTCAAGTCCAGGCCGGGGGTCCCCTCAGGTGCCCACCGACTCCCCCAGCGGGCAGACGTCCCTGAGTCTGAAGCACTGAGGGTCACCGGCTGTGGCCCCCTTCCCTCAGACTTGTCAAGTCACGGTTTCTGCCCTCCACACCCTGTCCCCCGCCCCGCCACTGCCACGGCTCTTCTGGAATTCTCTAGAACTTCTGCCTGCGTCTCACTGGGTCCCCCCGTTAAACGTGCCAGAGCAACAGGCTGCTAGGGGCAGGGGTGTGGGCGGTGTGGAGCGCGGTGGGACGCTTCTGTCGCGCACACCACCCTCCTGCCCAGCCGACGCCACCGCGTCCCTGGTCCTCGTTGCCCCTCCAAGATAAACATGGTGTTGGCAGTGAACGTGTGCAAAGAGCCAGTTCAAGAAAGCTCACCTCCCCTGATGGTGGACTCACACGGAGAGGCCCCCGCTCGCCTGGGAGCCCCTGCAGGTGGGGAGGGGCCATGAGACTTGCGCAGAGCGTTAAGAAACAGGCTCCAGGAGAAGCAGCCGCACGCAGGACGACTCTCACCAGCCCACGCCAAAATGGGGGCCCTGGGAAGTCCCTGAGGTGCAGGGACCAGGACCAGCCAACGGGAAGGAGCTGCGTGGAATGAGGCCCAGGTTTTCTAGGGAAATGGAAGGATTCTCGCTGACTTGGAGTGGTTTAAAATTAAATCTAAAGAGAGGAAAGGCCCTCACTCCAGGGCCAGGGAGGGGAGCCGAGCCCAGGGCCCAAGTGGCCTCCAGCCCACCCCAGCTCAGGGTTCTCTGGACAGTCCCTCCTCGGCAGGGCCGGCCAAGGCCTCCCCAGCCAGCGGGAGCCCCTCCCAACACTCACCAGCGCCCTTCTGGGGGCTTCTTCCTGCCTGGCTGACCAGGTGCCCAGAGGCCAGGGCCAGCACGGGCTTGGCCCACTTGAGGCTGGGGCTGGCGGCTTGATTTTCTTACAACTGCCATTCTGGAAGCACATGGCCAGCCCTGACTACCCTGCAGACCGCCTGCCTGCTCCTGACCACTGTCTCCAGGAGGGTGGGAGCCATGGCCATCTGCCCAGAGTATCACCACTAAACGTGAAGCCTGACTTTCACTCGCCAAAAATGAATGGTCCCGGGGCTGGGGCTGGGGCTCGGTGGAAGCGCGCTCGCTTAGCATGCCTGAGGCACTGGGTTCCATCCTCAGCACCACATAAACGTAAAATAAAGGTAATGTGTCCACCCAAAACTAAAAGAATAAATGTTCTCTTTAAAAATGGCCCCTCGGGCGCTGTGGGGCACACCTTTAATCCCAGCAACTTAGGAGGCTGAGGCAGGAGGATCCCAAGTAAGAGGCCAGTTTCATCAGCTTAGCAAGATGCTGTCTCAAAAAAAAAATTTACAAAGGGCTGGGGTGTAGTGGAGTGGTAGAGCGCCCCAGGCTCATTCCCAGTGCAAGGGGAGAAAAGAGGGAAGAGGCTGGGCGGTGGCTCAGTGGTGGGTGCTTGCTTAGCAGGAGTGAGGCACTGGGCTCCATCCTCAGCACGACACAAAGTAAAATAAAGACACTGTGTCCACCTGTAACTAAAAAATAAACATTAAAAAAAAAGAGGGAGAGAGGCAGGAGGGGAGGAGGAGGGGGGGGAAAAGAAGAAGAAGAGGAAAAATGGCCACTCCCTGTGCAGTGCGCAGATGGAGCCCCTCCGGCTGCAGGCAGGGGGCAGGTCCCCCTCAGTCCCCGGGCTCAGGAGGTCCTGGAGAGCCTCCCAGACGGCCTCCCTCCCCAGGCTCGGCAGAGTCGTCACCCTGGGCTACAGCCAGCTTTGGGGACATGAGCTGCTCAACCTGGCCTGTCCAACCCCCACCCAACACACAGGAGGAGAGCCGCCTCTCACACACAGAAGGGCCAGGTGTGGTGGAGGCCCGGGCCTCAGGCCAGCGAGCAACTGGCTGCTGAGGACACGAGAATTCAAACTAAGACCAGTCACCAGATCCGAACTCGGCCTCCCCCAGGCCGGGAGCCAAGAGCGAAGCCGACGTGACCCCGACCCGCGTGAGTAAGCGACCCTGCTCGGCTGAAGCAGAGACCAGCTCAGGAAATGCAGCTGTGCATCCTCAGGGAGCGGCCACTGCGACCAAGGCGTCTCTGGATAGGAGCACATTTAGCAGCAAACCAGCTGCGTGCACACACACGTATTTATAGAGGACACGGACCTGGCCAGCACCCGCGGCCACCCGTGGTCAACCCGCCGTCAGCCCTAGTCAGCACCTCTCGGGCTGTGCACGGGGCGTCTGGCACACTCAGGATGGACCGGGGCACAACACGCAGGTGTGTTCGCAGGCATTTCAGAACGCGACTTTGTGTCCACAAATGGTCACAGAACGAATGGGGCCAGCAAATGTTTTCTGTGACTCCAAGTCTTAAATCACTAACATTAAATTTTCAGAGATTCATTACTGTTCTTCCGAAGCGGGAGAGAACCTTTTCAAAGTGGCTCCTGGCATGCTGGCCTCGCGTTACCTTACTTTCTACTTCCAGGGGGGGAGTATCTGTACGTCATCACCTAGCAACTGTAAGTGTTCAAATATCCGTAGGCAATTGTTTAGTATCTGCGTGACCTGAACGTCAACAGTGGGTTAACACCTGTGGGTACCCTGGTACCTATAAAGTAACTTCCCAACATCAGTGAGAGAAGCATTAAAAAAACTTAAAAACCAGATTCAGCATCGTAAGTGCAGTCAGCATCTGAAGGTGTTCGAGTACCTGTAAGTGGTCACTCGGTATTGGCAAGTACCTGAGCATCTGCAACGGTTCAGCGTACGTGAGCACCTAAAGAGCTGTAATTGTTTGGTACCTGTGACCCCCAACTATGTTAGAAGTCACCTCGCGTCTGTCAGCACCCGGGTCACGGTGAACATTACTTGGAAGCCCCACGCAGGAGGGATCCACGTGTTTAACGTCTCCAGAGCAGAACTGATCCACGCTGGTCTGTGCCCTCGGCCAGTGTGCTGAGGCTGCTGCTTGCTGGGCTGCCCCCAGGACCCTCACTGGGCTCCCCCGTGCACCCTGAAACCCACGTGTGCAGCACGAGGTCCCAACTTGCCCCCGTGTCGTCAAAGGAGCAGTAACGGGAGCTCAGCTGCCCACACACAGGAGGGGAACCTGCCAGAAGGGGCTTGGCCATGCAGGCCCACGGTGGCCTCTGCAGCTGGCCAGGCACTTGAGTCCCCACTTAGCGTGGACACCCCGGGTGAGAGAGCACAGCTGCTGACAGGCTGGCCCTGCTGCTCCGGGCTGTGGGCGGACACTGTGGCCCTCTGGGACCAGGACACCTCCGCAGGACAGTTCAGAGGAGGTGAGGGGCTGGCCGGGGAGCTCTCCTGAACCAAAGGCCTCCCCTGCAGCCCCCTGGGCCAAAGGAGTCCACAGGCGAATGTGCGTAACGGGGTGGGGGCTCACAGCAGAAAAGGGGGCACGCGGCGCAGGAAAGGGGGACACCCCAGTCCCAGCCTTCAGTGTCGAGAGGCCTCGGGTCAGCAGCTCTGGGACAGGGCGTTTCTCAAACCCCAGAGTCTATAAAACCCAGGGTCCATAAAATCTGTAGGGGGCCAGGTGACCTGACCTCTAACCCCTGACCTCTAACCCCTGACAACCCTACTTCCCTGCCTGCTTCATTCCTGATTCTAAAAGTAGTAGGGCGGGCCTGGGCGGGCCTGGGCAGCAGTTGGAAAGTGCAGGGAAGTGTAAAAGTGGCAGGGAAAAAGCAGCCTTCACTTCCAAGAATCTTAACCTCTAGATGTCTTAGTTTCTCGGGGCGAGGATGTAGCTCAGGGATCGAGCACTCGCTCTGCCTGCTAAGGCCCTCGGTCCTGCCCCCAGCTCCTCACAGACACTTGAAAATTGATTTTTCAGTCTGTTTTTTACCGTGACTAATCAAAGCCTGCTATCATTTCACTTATTACATCATAAATAGCCCCCGGGTCATTGAAACCTGTTGTAAACACCGCTATGGATGACGGCATGGTTTCCTGCTGCATGCATACACTGGCATTTACTTTAACACTCAACCTTGTAGGATGCTTGGTATATTGGATGAATATTCAGACTGCCTCCATAGGTACTTTTAAATTTATCCTATGAATCTTTACCAGTTATTCTCAATAAAGGGCAGGGTCTCTTTAAAAATCACTAGCAGGTATTCTGAACATCCACTCCAGTGGTTTCTAAGGAAACCAGTTGTATGCAGATTTAGAGCAAATATCTCTTCTAGGAAGCTCAGGGATCTGGATAAAATCCTCAGAGACAAGACAAATCTGACGACAGATTTGTATACAAATGTGGTCCAGGGTCTTATTAACAGAGATAGGGACTCCAGACCAAGGGAGGTGAGACCCCTGTCCTCAGTTCTGTGGTGGGGTTAGGGGAGGAGGTGAGGGGGGATATCTCTGCACTGTTGCTCTCCAGGCAACGTTAGAATATGAGGTGAGGATCAGGAGACCCTCCTGATAACTCTGGGACCTAGAGGTCCCCCACGGCTATGCACCTGACTACGGCCCATCCTGTCTGAAGAGTCAGGCATCCGTTCTTGGGCCTTTTCGTTGTAGCTGTGTTGTTGTTGTTGTGCAGTCATAAAGGACAAGGCAGATTAGGAGACAAAATGTGGATGCAGACAAGCAGTTTGGGCCCCTCTTCCTGGGCCTCTGGATAGACCCTGCCCCTGACCCCATGAGGACCTGGCTGCAGGACCTGGGCCTGGAGCAGGGGCTGAGCCACGGTCCTCCAAGATGGGGCCAGTACCTCCTGAAGGGCGCCCTTCCATGAGAGGGGACAGCACACGGCTGGGCCAGCACCTTTGCGCTTCTCTAGAGCTACAGCAAGGAGACCAGGCAGACAGAGAGGCCCAGAGCTCCCACCAGCTGGCTCTCCACCATGGGCCACACCTGCTGGGGCTCTCCAGCTGCCCACAGCCTCAGGGTCCTCCCAGGATGGGCAGCACGCAGCAGACCAGCCTGGACACCCAGCCACGCCTCAGGGAACCCGCACCGACACACAGGATCGACAGATAGCAGCAGAGCTCTGCTTGGGAAAGGCCCTGAACAACCAGCGGAGAATCTCCCCAGGCCACTGCGAGAACCAGGTCTTGTCCCTAAGCCCAGCCATCCCCCCGGGGGGAATGGAAGCCCACTCAGACGCTGCCAGGGCCTGGGGACTTCTCGGGATGGCAGCTGGTTCTGCTACAGTGATTTCCTTCAGAGAAGAAAAGGCACCAAGGCCCAGAGAGAAGGCGGAGCATGGTCCCTGCCCACCAGAGACGGGACAGTAGCCCGTTTCCCATTTGCAGAAAGCGGAGTTGAGACCCAATGTTCCCTGGGCCTGTTCAGCTCTCACACCCTGTTCAGAGGAAGCCCAGAGAGGGCGACAGCCCTGGAAGCAACCCAGCAAACCTTCTGCCTCAGGAGCGCCTGGTCCAATCCAAACTGTTCTAGAGTCCACTCCTAACAGATGAGACTGGGAAGACCCAGGTAATGAATTCTCTCCTTTCCAAAGAGGAGTTTAAAATTTAACAAAATAATACATTTGAAATCTAGAAGACGCCGTAAACAGGAAAAAGCATTCACGGTCATCAGGCCATGGTCAGGACCAGGAGGACACGGGCATGGAGGGCAGCCACAGGGACCCGCGTTCCAGCAGATCGTGAGAGCACACGTCATGAGACCACCACGTCTGGTCACCACACACATCTGCCAACTGGCACCAGCTCCCTCTCAGGGTCACAGCGGCCTGCCACCTGGAGAGCCACCCAGAGGTGTGTTGGAGTATCTGGGGACAGGCAGCCCCTCCACAGAGCACCAGCCATCAAGGGATATTCTGGCCCGACCCGTGCAGAGCCCAAAGGGGCCAGGAGCTGTGAGGACAGGTGTGTGGCCTTCGGGGTGGGTCTTGGCACAGGGAGGACCTGCAGGAAGGGCTGGGGCCCCAAGCAAGCCCACAGCCTCGTGGATGGCGACGGACACTGCCTCCTACTGTGGCCACAAGATGTGAGCATCCAGGGAACCTGGGCCAGGGCTGTGCAGAGACGCGCCGCACCAGATCTGCAACTTTTCTGTAAAACGATTCTAAACTGAAAAGTGTATGAGGGAGGAAAAGCAGGGAGTTCGGACCTCACAGCAGGATTCAAACAAGGAAGGGGACAGTCAGCCCTCAGGTAGGAGGCAGACCGCCACCCAGCCCTGGGGAGCTCTGCGGGGGGGGGGCGGGGGGGAGACAGCAGAAGGGTCGTCCCCGACCCAGGGGAGGACAGACGGCTCCGTGCCCTCCGGCTTCGCAGGGTGGACCTGTTCCTTGTGTCCACAGCAGCCAGAATGCACAGCTGCGGGGAAGAGGAAGTTAAACGTGAGCGAGCTCAAGAGCGGAACAAGTGCAAAGCCCGAGAAGACTGCTTTTCTAGGTTAATGACTAAGGTGGAAGGAGGCTGCCCGCGTGTAGGGAAATCAGAGCAACCTCTCCCGCAACCGAAACCCCTCCAACCCCGCCACTGGCTTCTGGAAACACAGGCACAACCCGCGCTGGGGGGTGGGGGTGGCTCACGATGGGAAACAGCTGAGATCCCGGTGCCTCCTGCTGCAGCCCAGGGGGTGGGGAGAGGGGGACCCTGCATCACCTGCAGGGCCACGTTCCCAGCGCCCCTCGCCTCTCCTAGTGTGAGGGGAAGGGGAAGGGGAGGCTGTCACCACAGGGACCTCTGAAGGGGGAATGGGGTCGGTTCCGGGGGGGACAGGGGATGGCAGCTGAGGCAGTGCGATTCTTTTTTTTAATTTTTTTTTCTTAGTGGCAGTTGGACACAATACCTTGATTTTTCATTTTTCTGTGTTGCTGAGGCTCGAGCCCAGGGCCCCACACGCACGAGGCGAGCGCTCCACCGCTGAGCCACAACCCCAGCCCCAGATGCAGCTGATTTCTTAGGTAAGTCAATAAATGGAAGCAAAGCCCGGTGTCACTGAGCTTGATTTTCTTTTTTCTTTTTTTTCTTTTCGTTGTCAATGGACCTTTGCTTTGTTTATTTGTATGTGGTGCTGAGGATTTGAACCCAGGGCCTCGCACATGCCAGGCCAGCGCTCTGCCACTGAGCCACAACCCCGGCCCCTGAGCTTGATCTTCCATCAGATGAGACAGTAGCTTCAGCAGAGGGGAGTCTCTTCTTGCCTCAGCTGGGCCTCACGGTGTCTCCCGTGGGACATTTGGCAATGTCTAGACATACTAGTTGTCACAGCTGGGATGTGGGGGGCTGTTTCTGGCATCGGGGGGGTGGACCCCAGGATCAACCATCCTGCAGTGCACAAGAACCAACACACAAGCCCTGCCACCAGGAATCTCCAGCCAGGGTGTCCACAGCTCTGAGACCGGGAAACCCTGGTCCCCGCAAACTTCGTTTCTCTAGACAGTGTCCCTCGGGGGCCAGTTCCAATTACTAGAAAGCTTCTCAAAGTGCCCACTGACCATCTTCCTTCTCCTCCCCTGGTTCCTCCCGGGCCCTGTGAACGGGCGCCCACTCAGCAGAAGGAACTGGAGAAAGGAAGTGCCCCTAGGCGTGGCCGGGCGGTCCCAGACCCAGGTCCCTCCCTCCGTCACACCGGTCAGAGGGTCACTGCCGGCTTGGCCACACACAGACACTTCAGAAGGACTTTATGGGACCTGGGGAAGAAGTGGGGGAAGGGCAGCAAGGCTTGGCTTGGCTGTGCGGGGACACGCAGAGCGAGCTATTCTCATCACTCCTCTAACTTTGTGCTTAACCCTAAGAGGCTGTGTCTGGTCTGGGCGTGTCGCATGGCCCTCAGGCTAGAACGGAGCAGGCACCCAGGCTGGCACCAAGTTCACCTGCTGCTGTCCATCTCTACCCTCCGCCCCCTGGTCCCCATCACGTGATGCTGGGCACAAAGGCAGAGCCACCCCGATCCCGGTGTCACACCCACAAGAGCAAGGGATCCGCCCCGTCACACGTGCAGGACACAGGCTGCCCAAGGCGTCCTCCTGAGAGGGCCCTGGTCAGGAAGGGAGCCTCCGCAGCAGCACCTGGAGAGGGGAACTCAGGTGCGCGGGTCCTCAGAGCTCCAGGCCACCACAGCTGCAGCCTGACGCCGGGAGCAGCCCCCAGGCTCACAGACTCGTGACTGCCCCAGGCACCCGGGTGACTCACGTAGGTGACCACCAAGGAGTCGATGAGCACCAATGGCTACCACGGGCTCCACACCCAGGGCCCAGGAGCAACTCAGATGGCACAAGGCCACCGCAGGGGGACAGGCCAGAGAGGCCAATGGGCACACAGGGGCAGATCAGAGGGTCAGCCACACAGATCAGGACTGCACTGTGCAGACCTCAAGGCCAAGGGCAGCTGTCTTGGGACTGGGGGTGGGGGATGGTAAAGCGCCTGCTAGCACCCAGGAGCCTGTGTTAGCTCCCCAGCCCGGCAATGGCAAGGGCAGCTAGTCTCTGTCCTCTAGTGGAGTGGACACTGGTGGAGCCCAGAGCAGGAGCAGACTCAGACCTTCCGTGGGGCAGGCAACCTTCGCCCAGCCCCAGCTCCTGCGCCCTGGACCCGGGGGTTCCCTCAGCCAGGGATCTTCCGCTCCTCCCCTGACGCTGTCAGCTTCTAACCTGGTCTCTCTGGTCTCTCTCCATCTTTTTTTTTTTTTTTTTTAAGTTGTAGATGGACACAATGATTTTATTTATTTATTTATTTTTTATTTTTTTTTTTTTTTTAGAATGAGGGGCGGGGGACAGAGAGAGAGAGAGAATTTTAACATTTATTTATTTTTTCTTAGTTCTCGGCGGACACAACATCTTTGTTGGTATGTGGTGCTGCTGAGGATCGAACCCGGGCCGCACGCATGCTAGGCGAGCGCGCTACCGCTTGAGCCACATCCCCAGCCCCTATTTATTTATTTTTATGCGGTGCTGAGGATCGAACCCAGGGCCTCACACGTGCAAGGCGAGCGCTCTGCCACTGAGCCCAGCCCCTCTCCATCTTGTCTACCCTCCTGGCAACCCTCTGAGAGACCTTTGTAAAAACACCAACTAGCGAACGTTGGGCCCCTGTCCTGCTCCTACTGTTTTTAAATGCAAACTCCCACCCATGGCTTACAGGCTCACCCACAGCCTGTCCCCTCTCTTGGGTCCAGCTGTCCCCTCAGGGGATTCCCTGGCACAGACTTCTGGGTGGCTGGCAACAAGAGATGTGCCCGCCTGATGTGCCTCCCAGCCATGGTCCCACAGTGGAGTCTGCTACCCGTGTGTGCCACCCATAAACACAGGGACCTTGCTGCCTTCCTCATGCTACATCCCAGTGGCTCATAGACATCCCCCCCCCACCCCAGGGAGTTCAGCCAGTGTGGCCAGCTGGATGGACAGACAGATGAGGACCCCTGTCCAGTCACCCGCACACCTCCTGCCTCCCAGCGCGGTCTGTGCAGGATGCTTGGGCCCTGAGACCAAGGCATGCCCGGTGGGGGACATGCAGTCACCAGGCACCGCCAGGAGTGGCCCAAAGCCTCCCTGTCCCTATCTAGCCCGGGTGTGAGCTGGAACGGAAGGAGTAAGGGCCTCAGGATTGGCCGGGTACCTGGCCGGCAGCTGGGCCTCCCCACAGCGGGTCTCTACAGAGCAGCCTCAGGTCAGGGCCCGCTGCAGAGCTGCTTCAAGGCCCAGGGTGGCACTGGAGGAGCCTGATGGTTGTGTACAAACTGCAGGCAAGAAAGCCCCTCCCTGTGTGTGGCTCTACAGCCCCCCACTACAAGCAGCAGCTCCAAAGACACCAGACAGCGGTCAGCGCCATTCTGTCCACTTTCAGGAAAGAGTAGCCCCCATGTTCCCAGCAAGTACTCCCCCCCAGCGGCTCTCCCTGCCCGCCTGCCCCTTCCCGGGTCCACACACCATCCTCCTGGTGGGTGTTCTAAGGGGAAGGCACAGAGCCACACGCTGATCTTCCGTCCAGCCCACTGGTCTGTGACAGTCCTCCAGGGACTTGGAACGGTCAACAGCAGTGGTAGTGGGCCGGAGTCCAGTTCTGTGCTCAAGTCTGGCTGCCCAGGGTCTGGGTGTGTCTAGTCCTCACCCCAAACCCTGGGCCCATAACACTCCCCAAGGCCAATCAGACCCTTGCACTTGTCCCAGCCCACGGCCTTCGGGGACCAGATGAAGGAGGAGGGCTGGGGTGTCGCTCGGTGGTACAGTGCTTCCCGGCATCCGGAAGGCCCTGGGTTTGGGAGCTTTATACAGTCTCAGGGCCGCTGCTGGCCACCAAGCATTCTGTGTGGATCAGAAAGTGGTGCTCCCACTTTGGGGGAGTCAGCCTTACATGCGCTGCCAGAGCCTCCCCAGACACAGCCCTGCTCAGCACCCGGCCCCTCCAAAGGCCCCATGAGGCAGGGAGGCCTATATCTCAGCGGCTCTCTTTCTGCTGGCCCTGTCACGCCTTCATGACCTTTGCTCTCACTTGCTGGCCCTCCAGCCCGCACAGGCCATGTGACCTCTGACAGCCTGCTTCGGTCTGGCTGCAAGGACCTAGTCAGGTACCTCCCCTCTCTGACCCTTACTGAGGTCTTTGGATGGACATTACAAGGAGCGGGAGAGGACGCAGGTCCCTGCCCAACCCAAGGCTTTGCATGGCCTCAGCATTCCCTCCTGGCCTCCCTGCAAGTTTCTCAGGTCCCTGGACCCAAAGGAGCATACCCTACCCACGCCAGGCTAGGGTCCTCTGCCACCTCCTAGCCAGTCTGCCCCTCCTGACCTACTCAGCTTTAGCTCCAGGTATCCCTGACCCCAGGACACTCCAGATGTCCTCTTCCTAGCCTGGTGGGCTCCCCTGGCTAGTCTTGGAGCTTCCTGGCACTTTTACCAATGAAGGAGTACTACTGGGGTAGCCGACTGCGCATCCGACCTGCCACTTTGTCATATTGACTCTGGCAGCTGAGCCCTCTGAGCGCTGGTTGGCTTGGGAATAACCCGCCAAGCTCTCAATGCTGCATCGGGATCCACGAGGCCGTGTGCTGCCACGTGGAACACCAGCACCGCTCCAAGATCACTCACTGTCTTCACCCCAAGCTCTGGAGGCCAAGGACTGGCACCACCAAATCTCCAACCACAAAGGCAGGGCTCGGGGAAGATGACGGTCAGGGGAAGGAGATGGAGACTTCACAAGAGAACCCTCAAGCACCGTTCAAGAGGGATCCCACATGCATGCAGAAATGCCTGCATCTGGCAGAGAGGGTTGACACATGCTTATGGTCAAAAGGGAAGATAGCATCAGGCATGGTGGCGCATGCCTATAATCCCAGCAACTCAGGAGGCTGAGGCAGAAGGAACACAAGTTCAAGACCAGCACTGACATCTTAGTGAGATCCTTTCTCAAAATAAAACATAAAGGGGCTAGGGATGTAGTTCAATGGTAAAGTTCCCGAGTTCAATCCACAGTTAAAAAAAAAAAAAAAAAAAGACAGCACACAGACATGCAGGAGGCACACGGCATCTTGAATATACACACACAGCATGTGCATAAACACCCTGCACAAGTGTGGCTCTGGAAACCCAGTTACTACATGTTGAAAAGTGATTACAAATAAGGATAAAAACAGCAGCAATGAGACCGGGGTATGGCTCAGTGGTAGAGTTCTTGTCTAGCATGCACAAGGTTCTGGGTTTGAGTCTCAGCATGTCCCTGCCCCCGGGGAGGGGGGCGGGAAGTACTAGCAATGAATAAAAAAAAAAAAAAATTAACCATTTCTGCTTACAATAGCATCCACAAAGAAAAAAAAAAAAAACACCTAGGAAGAAATTTAACCAAGGAGGTGAAGGACATGAACACTGAAAAGTACAAAATGTCCAGTGGCTTGGGAGGCCAAGACAAAAGGATGACAAGTTCAAGGCCAGCCTCAACAACTTAGCAAGACTCTGCCTCAAAATAAAAAATAAAGGGGCTGGGGTCATGGCTCAGCAGCAGAGCGCTCGCCTACAAGTGAGGGCCCTGGATTCTATCCTCAGCACCACATAAAAATAAACAAATGAAGGCACTGTGTCCAACTACAACTAAAAATTAAAAAGGGGTACAGACGTAGCTCAGTGACAAAGAGCCCTTGAGTTAAATCACCGGTACCCACCCCCAAACAAAGTACAAAATTTTGCTGAAAGAAATTAGAGAAGACACACATAAAATTGAGAGACATTTCCACATTCATGGGTTGTCTGAAGACTTAATGCCGTTGAGATGACAATATCACCCAAAGCAATCTACAGATGCAATGTGATCCTTATCAAAAATTCCAACAGCCTTCTTAGAACTGCAGTAGCCAATCCTACAACACAGGGCATTGCAAGAGGCCACAAACAGCCAAAGGAATCTTAGACAAGAACAAAGCTGAAGGACTCATGCTTCCTGATATTAGCTCCGTGGTACAGAACTTGCTTAGTGTGGATGGGGCCCTCAGCTGCCCCAGAACTTCCCCCTACACACACACACAAATCTACTGCAATGATCAAAACAGTGTGGTACTGACATAAGGATAGCATACAGACTAATGGAGCAAAACTCAAAGTTCAAAAATAAACCCTTGTATATAAGGCCAAATAATTTTCTTTTTTTTTAATTTTTAATATTTATTTTTTCAGTTTTCGGCAGACACAACATCTTTGTTTGTATGTGGTGCTGAGGATCGAACCCCGGCCGCACGCATGCCAGGCGAGCGTGCTACCGCTTGAGCTACATCCTCAGCCCAGCCACATCCCCAGCCCAAATCATTTTCAACAAGGGTGCCAAGAGCATTCAGTGGAGAAAAGACTATCTTTTCTTCCACAAATGGTCCTGGGACAACTGGATATTCACATGCAAAAGAATGAACCTGGATCCCACCTCCTACCACTGCAAAAATAGGCTGAAAATGGCTGAAAAACTTATATAAAAGCTAAAAACATAAAACTGTTAGAAGACATCACAAGTATAAATCCTCATAATCCTGGATTTGGCAACAGGATTCTTAGATAGATAGGACACCAAAAGCCTGAGCAACAAAAGAAAGAGTACATACACTGAACATCATCAAAGTTAAAAACTTTATATATCAATGGACATTTTCAAGAAAGTGAGAAGACTGCCCAGGTTCTCAGGGGAAAAAAAAAAAAAACCTGCAGATCGTGTAGCTGATAAAGTTACAGTCTGTAGAATATATAAAGAACCGTTAAAGCTCAGCAATAAAAAAACAACAATCCAATTTAAAAATGGGCCAAGGGGGTTGGCTAGCATGCATCACGGTTCAATCTCCAGTATCTCAGCACCACCAAAAAAAAAAAAAGGGACTTGAGTAGATATTTCTCCAAAGGAAAATCACCAACAAGCACATAAAAAGATACTTCACATCATTAATCATTATGGAAATGCAAGTAAAAACCGCGATGAAATGCCACTTCACACCCACCAGGATGTCTTATGATGGGAAAAAAAAAAAAAGGAAAATAACAAGTGTTGGTGAGGATGTGGAGAAGAACACTGCCCCTACGGAAAATAATTTGTTGGTTACTCCAAAAGTTAAATATAGGGCTGGGGGTGTAGCTCAGCAGCCGTATGCCCACGTGGTTAGTATGCAGCAAAGAACTGAAAACAGGTGTTCAACCGAACATTTGTGCACACATGTTCACAACATCACTATTTACAACGGCCATGGGTGGAAAGGATCCAAATGTCCATCAACTGATAAATGGGTAAACTTTGGCCTCATACAGCAGAATAATGTTCAGCCCTTAAAAATCAATGAATACTGACCCAGGCTGCAATGAGGAGGAGCCCCAAAAACATCACTCTCAGTAAAAAGAGGCCAGATTCGAAAGGTTGCATATTGTATGAGCCTATTTATATGAAATAACAAAGTACCCAGAGAGCCAGAGAGCAGACGGGTGGTCGTCCAGGGTTGAAGGGACAGAAGGGAACAGGGAATGGCGGCTTACAGGATGGAGATCCACTTTGGCATCATGAAAATATTTGGGGACTAGAGGTGATGGCTGCAAAACAATATGCATGCACCGAATGCCACTAACCTATACTTTAAAATGGTTCGTTTTATGTTATCTAAATTCTACCTCAACTTAAAAAACAAATAAATAAGGAGATAAGACTGATTTCTCCATTAGCCTGGACGGACAGCACAGAGACCTTCCCTTCCCAGGCCTGAGGCGAAAGCCGTCGTGGCTAGAATTCTGTTTTCCTGTTTTCCCCAGCACTTGGGTGGCCAGGTGGAGGCACAGTGAGAGTCCTCTACCACCACCAAGCCACAGAGCTGGGACTCCAGGTAGCAGAAGTTAGGGTGAACAATGAACAGACACAGGAGGGACACAGAGAGGGAGGTGCTGCAATGAGAGGGCCCCCTGAGAGACTCTGAGACCAGGATGGAGCTGCTTGGAGGGAGCCGTGTCCCTTACCTAGCACAGTTTGCAACTCTCCTCCGTGACAATTCCACTCCATGCATTATCACAACCGTGGACACGAATGGTTGCCAGCACCTGGTATTTGTTCAAGTCCTTGGGCCAGAGGAGCATAAGCCAGATGCCACCTCCTTCCTGCACGCTGTCAGGGCGTGTGCATCTGCCTGCTGCAGGTCAGAGGACACCTCCCGAAGTCTGGAAACCTGCATGTCACTGAGCTATGTGACATCTCCTCCGGCTGCCTCTGACTTAGTGCTGAGAATGTGGATCATGGTGTGACCTGCCCCGTCTACCATAGGAGAACAAAATAAGATGATGAATGTACAACTGCCCCTAAGGCAGGGAACGCTGCCCAGAGGTCAGCCCCTACAGCAATGACCATCCCCATCCATAACTCCACAAACCAACTGGTGGACTTTGTCTTACCCTTACCCTGAATTTTAGGAGTTAGATTCTTCTAGTACACTCCATCGGGGAACATCATAGGATGGCCCACGTTTATTCCCAACAACAAATCCCGCCATTCTTTTAAAATAGGACCTGGCAACACCAGCAGGGCACGATGCACACCTATAATCCCAGCTACTCAGGAGGCTGAGGCAGGAGGATCACAAGTTTGAGGCCAACCTCCACAATTTGGTGAGATTCTGTCTCAAAATAAAGTCACAAAAAGGGCTGGGGATATAGGTCAGTGGTACGGCATCCCTGGGTTCAGTCCCCAGAACCGGGTGGGGGTAAAAAATCAATCTGGCAAGTAGCAAGGTCCTATGAGGAGATGGCCACAGAGAAGAAGTTGCCCAGAGGTGGCAGGGCTGACACCAAGCATACCAAATCTCAGCCCAGATCTTAGGCTATTTGTGGCCATACCTGATGCCCTCATGGCTCCAAACAAATGTGGGCTGCAGTCCCGAGGCTCACATCAAACATTCTGGCAATTAGGATGAGGCTTATGTTAAGTTGCTCCCCTGGAGACACCTCTTTTGAACAAAAACAGGGAGGTCTGCTTTCCCCTCTAGAAATCCGCCAAATGTTCTTCCCACCTCCCCCAGAAGTTCAGAAACTCACACAGGGAGAAGTCCTTGTCTTAAACTGACGAATCATTCTTCGTAAAAACTTCATGACACTGCCCCCGCGGGGAGGACCCTTCCCCTAGCATTCAGCCTCCGGGGTCCCGGTCACCCGGACTTCAGTGTTGACATCTGACCACGGCAGGGCCTCCTCCCCTCCCGCACACTCCACCGGCAACAACACAGCCGGTCCACTGGGCACGGCCACAAGCCTGTTCCACATCCCCAGGTACCCAGACACAGCTCTGCCACAAGGAGTGGACATACCGACAATCCCATAGTCCATCTCACTCCTCAGGAAGATGCACACAAAGAAAGAGCCCAGAGCGAAAGACAGACCACAGGGTCGGAGGGGCCATGCCAGGCCAGTCTCCAGCAGTTCACCTTCCAGGCATTTCCAGAATCTGACCATCTCCCCACACCCTACAGGAGCCCTGTCTTCTCCCACCTGGATGGTGGCCCTTGCCTATGACTGGCTCACTGCCCCCAACTGCTGGCTACCAGGTTGGACCCTGTCAAAACTCCTGCCCTCCTTTGTTCAGAACCCCAGTGAGGCTTCCAATCTCAGAGAAGCCCTCTTCCCGGCTATACCTACGGGTACCCCCGATGGCCTCCTCCTCTCCCAACCCTATTCTCTGCACTCAGAGCACTCACTCACCCCTCTGTGACAAGACTCACCAGCCTGAGATGGGACTCCATCTGCAAGTGTGATTTCCCTACAAGAAACTCTTTAAGAGACGAGAGACCTGTCTGGCTAACCCCAGAGCTCTCCTGGCCAACTTCAAGCCCCTCGTAGAATTCACACCGACAAATATTTACTGAAAAATAAATGAAATTTTTTTTGTCACCAAAGTCACCTGCACTGCCTTCAAGCTCTTTCAAGCCAATTTAAAAGACGATGTTTCCTAAAACCCTTCAAATGCAATAGGACAAGCAGCCAGCTAAAAGAGGAGCAGAGAGCTATGGTCGAAGGATGTTGGGTGCTTTAACAGAATCATTCTTCCCAGAGATTCAAATGCTCCAATCAAATCAGCAACCAGGTGAGAAGCCAGGTCGTGGAGGTATGGCTGAGGCAGTGGTGGAGGGCATGGGGTCTGGTCTCATCTTCCAGATGGAAGGCACAGGCACAGGGAGAGACAACAACCCATGACCCAAGGAGTCTGTTGGAAAGTGAGACCTCTGAAAGGAGAGGACAGGATCCCTAAACGCGTGCAAGGCACCACATCCCCACCAAACAGAGTACACAAGACAGCCAGGTGGTGACTGGCCTCCAGCTACCTCCTACCAGGTCCTGCCCCCAAACGCATCCCTGTTAAGTAAAAGCCTGAATTCCCAGGCCCTGCTGCATGGAGGTCATCGAAGACCAGCTGGCTGATGAGGTACCCAGTGCCACGAGCACCAGTCAAGGTCAAGGTGAGACTGCAGGAAGAATCTTGCAACCATTTGGGAAAGAAGTAACTCAGGTATGACACTCAGGTCCCAGGGGCTGAAAAGAGGGTCTCCTTCCCCATCTGCTCCCACCCCCACACTGCCTCTTCCAGGGAATGCAGGATGAACCACCCCGGGGATGGCACCCATGCCCAGCCCAGCAGGGCTGTCCCCCCTTCTCTGCCCTCAAGGGGTGCTATGGGGCTTGGCGTCCCTGCAGCCATGAATTAGAAGCAAGATGGGGCCCTAGAAAGAAGCCGCCCCCAGTCGAATCCTCAGGCCCAGCCAGATGCTGCCCCTGTGAGGTGGGAGACCCTCTCTCCAACTCTCCCCAAAGCAAGGTTCACTGAAGGAACATAATGTGACCTAAGGTAGGACAAACGGAGGCTTTTGACTTCAACGGTTACTGTATTTATTTTTACAGTCACTGTGTATGGCTAGTTACACCAATGTTCTATTTCAGGCAATGATACGAAGTTTCCTTTTAAAAGAAATATTCACCAGAGCAAGGAGACCCAGGGAACTAAATGTGATGTGAGATCCTGGAACAGGAAAAGGACATCCAGGGGGGAAACCTGGTTAAGTTGATCTGAATAAAGCCTGCCGTTCAGTCAACAGCGGTGTGCCAGGGCTCTCTCCTTGGTTTCGACGCTGGCGCCGTGGTTACCATGTCAGATGTTAACTTTAGGGGAAGTGGAACGGAGGGCACAAGTAAGGAAACTGTCGTTTTTAAGCCCTTCTGCAAGCCTAAAGTTCCCACAGAACACAAAGTGTGAAAACATGCAAACTTTTAAAAAGTGAGTTGAAATGTGAACTGTGAAGTAAACAATAGGCAGGTGGTCTGCAGGGCCAGGAAGAGGTCTGGCCGTCCAAGAACACCTGGAGGTTGAGAAGCCCGAAGGGCTGCCCCACGCCTTCACTTTACATACAAGCAGGGATGCCGAGGGAGGCCCAGGGATCTGCCAGGGCTGTGGGAGCTACAGCGCCCTGCCTTGCCCACCAGGCCCAACTCCAACCTTCCCCCCACCGCAGCTCCGGCCCCAAGCCAACCAGGGATCCAGACCCACAACGGGGCTTTCCCTGCTCAGGGTTCACTTGGGAAAGGGACCCTTGATTAGAGGAATGAGAAAATATGTCCCATGGCTGACCCCCTTTCAGAACTCAGGGCCACCCCAAATAGGTGGCAGCTGATCAACTGCCTTTACTGAATCAAATTGCAAACCTCAGATAAGGAACAGGAGATAAGATCCCCCCCAAATCTTCCTTCAAGCGTCTATCTCCTCCGCCTCTGCCTCTGGACCAATGCAGCAAAAACACCAACCCCTCAGGCCAGCTCCCAGTCCCTCTCCCCGGCTTGCCCTTTACTCCTGGGTTTTCCCCTGGCCTGAAAGTCCAGCTCAGAACTAGCCTTGCCTTCCCAGAGGGTCGCCCTGGGCACATGACAAAGCCCTCTTGCCTACCCCTATCTGGGCACTGAGTATAGACAGCAACAGGGAGCTGACAGGTACCCAGCTGGTCCTGGGTGGGGACAGGGGAGAAGGAAGGGACCCCACCACTTTCAGGGACATTCAGAGCCAGCTTCCCAGCATATTGAGATCTGAGTACTACAGGCTCTCAGCCACTGTGGTGTGTCCGCGAATCCCTCTGAGGTGGATGGCAATTGGTGGGTGTTTGTAGTGGCCCTGTTTTGGGCAGAGCCACACCTGGTCTCCCCTGTTCTGATAGCCTGGGGCATCTCAGGAGGGCCACCCAGGAGGCTCAGAAGATTTCAGTGAGCCATAGAGCCCCACACCCTCCTGCGGGATATCCCTGTGACAGGCATGGAGATAGGATGCAGGCCCAGGGCTGACAAATGTAACCAGGCCAGGTCACATCCTGACCACCCAGCTCCCCACATGTTCAGGAGCCAGGCTGGACCAGAGGCCTTAGCTCACTTTTAAAAGCCACTGACCAATCACAGTTGAGAATAAGCAGGAGGGTCTCCTCTCTGGACAGAGGATCAGGGACCACCTACCGCCATACCCCCTGCCCTCCCTCCAGCCTGCTCCTGGGCATTGAAGACTGGAACCCCAGAGGGCACACAGCCCTATCCAGCCCCAGGCCAGCCCCCACCCCCACCAGGCCCAAACACATCCCACAGGCAAAGTCAGATTCAAGAGAACCTGTTGGAGCAGTTTAGGCAGGAGGATCACCTCTTCCTCCTCCTCTTTTTACTTCTGGGTGGGAAGGGACCTCATCTTTGAAAACTAGGCACACGGCCAGGTCGTGGAAATGGGCAAGGGCCAAGAGAGCGAGTTTCAGTATCCGGGCTCACCTCCTTCCCGGCTCCCCGTTTTCCTTAGAGAGCATAAGGTCATGTCAAAACCGGGGTGTCCCTGCCTGGGACAGAGAGGAGGGAAATGGGGAACCGCGAAGGCCAGAGAGGAGGCGGCAAAGCCACAACCCCCACCCCCCACACACAGAGACACCGTTCTGTCACCGCACTCCCGCCCAGGCCCGCAGGCCGGCCGGGACCAGGAGCTGCGCGGAGACCGGGGAGGGGTCCTGCCCGCCAGGACAAGGTCCGAGGGAGCTCCCGTGCCCCGGCGGAGGGTGGGGGCCCTGGCCGCCACCTCGCCAGAGTCCCCTCGGCCGCCCCAGCCCTGCCAGCTCCGGAGCCCGCCACTCGCTCCTCTCCGGGGACCCGCGCCCGGCTGCGCGCCTGCCTCTCCCGGCCCGGCCGCCCCGAGCCCGCGCGGGGAAAGTTCCTGCAACTTCGCAGGGGGAGGCGGCGGGGGCGCCGGGCCTGGGCCTCCCTCCTGTGCCCGGCCTCCACGGCCGCCGCGGCCCCGCTGTCAGCCGGCCCGGCCCGGGCCCGGAGCCCCAACTTCCCGGCGCCGCGAGCCCACCTCCCGGCCCGCGGGCCTCGCTTTGTGAGCGGCGGCCGGGGGCGCCCGGCGCGGGCCCAGCGCCCAGCGCCCCCGCCCTGGGCACAAAAGGGCGCGCGGCCCGGCCCGGCCAGACCCGGGCGCCCGGAATGCGGCGGCGGCCGGTCCCCGAGCCGGGCCTGGGGCGCGCAGCCGGAGGCGCGGGGCTTGGCCGGGCGGGAGCCGGGCCCGGCCAGGCGGGGGCCACGGCGCGCTCACCTGCCGTGGAACCAGTCCTTGCAGGCGTCGCACTCGATCATGAAGCGGGTAACGTCGTAGGGGAGCCGGCAGACGCAGTACACGGGCACCGTCGCCATGTTGCCGCGCCGCGCCGCCGCTCGCCCCGCCGCTGCGCTGCCCGGGTCGGGCCGGGCCGGGCCGGGGGCCGGGCCGCGCGGGGGCGGCGGGGGCGGCGGGGCGCAGGCGGCGCCGCGGCCGGGAGGGGACGGGGACGGGGGCGCACGACAGCCCCCGCGCGCGCTCCCGGCCGGGCGCGTCCACACAATGCCGGCGCGCTGGCTGGAGGGGCCGCGCCGGGAGCCGCCCGCCGGCCCGCGGGGCGCAGGGCGCGAGTGTGCGCGGGGCCCGGCCGCGCGCGGGACACAAAAGGGAATGGACGCGCGGGGGCGGCGGGCGGGGAGCCGCGGCCCCACCGAAGGGACCCCCGGCCGCCGAGCGGCCTCTACGTCAGCGCCCCGGGTGGCGCCGCCTCCGCCCGCCGGCCTGGGCCCCGCTCCCGCCGCCGGGAAGGCGGGCCGGGGGAGAAGGTGGGCCGGAGGGTCCCGGGGGAGAAGGTGCGCTGCGGGGACGCCTTGGGAGAAAGTGGGCCGGGGAAATTCCGAGGGAAGAAGATGGGCTGGGGGGGCCCTGGAGGGAGAAGGTGGACCCGGGGCGCCGAGGAAAGGCAGGCTGGGGAGCCTTCCCTGTCCCTGGGTACAGGAGGAGAGCCCGCAGGATGTCCTTCCTCGTCCAGAAAGCCAAGAAGCAACTCCTTCGCCCTAACTTTTTTCTGACCCCAGAGAGAGGCGGAGAGGGGACTGTTCCTCTCTTTTCTTGGGCCTTGCTGCCTCTCTCCCATCCCGAGTTCCGAGACAGTTTCGGCTACAGCTTCCCCTTCCCCTCCTCCCTGGCTGGGGGCTGCTCCACTCCCTCCCTGGAGCCCGTGGACTTCCCTCAGGCTCAGCCCCCCGGACGAGGGGGACAAAAATCAGGGGACCTGAGAGCGCGCTGGCATGGGTCAGCTCTGTAAGGAGACAGCTTACCTGACGTTTGTGCTGCCAAGAAACCTCGGTTCGAGCCCCCAGACTTAGGGTCTGGGAGGACAGCCTAGCCACCGCATCTGTGCAGCAGAAATGGGGAGGCAGAGCCCAAGGGCTAGGTTGTGGCTGTCGCCCCTGCAGCCTGAGCCCCGAACTGGATCTCTGGCCTCACCTGCTGTGTTCAGGGGCTTTGGTGTGTGGGGGAGAGAAAAGGTGTCCTCTGGGGGACCGAGGCCCTTGGCCCCTCCCTAGCTGTGGCATCCTTTGGACACCCCTGCTGGGTAAGAAATCTGCCTGCCTCCCTCACCGTCTGCTCTCCCTTTCCCCCTGTGGCACAGTTTACATAAAGTGGGGAAATGCTGATGGCTGCAAGTGAATCCCAAGTCCTCAGGCCTCCGGTCCCTCACAGCACCTGGAGGAGGCACCGTCCAGCATGATTGCCCAGCCGCACCTGCCTATGGGCTTTGAGTCCCAGGGAGCTCCGTGAAGGTCCTCCCTCCCACTGAGTCACAGTCTGCCCTCAGAGTCCACCACCCTCCCCAAACAGGTGGCCCCTTAACCTGTGAAAGGGCCTTAGCTCCAGGACAAGCATGAGGAAAGTGAAGGGTGGGAAAAAGAACCTGGGAATAAGGGGAGGGGCACCCCCCACACCCGAAACCTCTGAGCTGCCTGGGATCAACATAACCCTCCCTGCCTCCTGCCTCAATTCCAATGTCACCTTTGGTTTTCTTCCTCATGGGTGGTTTTTTTACTTACTTGGGCTCTGGTAAAGGAATAACTATTAAGCCATTGTCCAGCATTAGCACCTTGGTGCGAATTCCTGCAGAAAAGGGGGGTCTGAAAGGAGGCCCAGAGGAAGCCCTGCTGGGGAGGGTGCTGCCCAATTACCTAATGGACACACTTCCTTTCCTGTGACAGCAGTGCCAAAGCAGTAGTAGAGCACAGTGGCCAAAATCCTGAGTTGTCTAGTCACCAAAGCTAGAAACTTCTGGAGGCCCTTGTGTGCAAGGAACAGCAACTGTGGGCAGTCTTCCCTTTTGAACTCTTCCATTTTCTTGTTCACAGATGATGATCATAGTCACCAACACTTACCAAATGCCTCCTAGACACTGCGCTCCCGTTCTTCACCAGGGTTACTAGTCTTAAGCCATACTGCCTGGGTCATGGTGTCGGTGCCATTTTACAGAAGTGAAAACTGAGGCCCAAAGCAATTAAATGCCTAGCCCAAAGAGGAGCTGCCTGGTAAGAGGTAGGAGGAAGTAAGCAAGCAAGGCGCCCACACTTCCCCAATGCTGACCCTGTGGCCCCTGAGCCTCAAGCTTCAGCCTGCCTCCTTCCAGAATGTGCCTGGAAAAGCCCTCCCTCTGCAAGTTTCTCAGGCACTGATCACTGAGATGCTGTCCATCCTCCCTTCCCACAGGATGGTCCCCTCTCTGCAGCTGACCACGACCAACACACCTGCTCTATGCATGTCCACCTGACACTTTCCTGGTACTCAAAAATTTTCCAGGCCAGCTGCCATCTGCAGCACCAAACAGGCCTTCTCTGATACTTTCCCTGTTTTCTCCTTTCTCTCTATCTCCTGCAAATGCACCTTTCCTCCCTTCTCCCAACACCCCCCTATTTAGATATTTGTTGAGCACCTACTGTAGACATTGAAGGCTCAGCAGAGTCTCAGCTTTGTTAGAATCCTCCCTGGAGTGAAGGGAGCCAGTGGGTGTGTGTATACATTTGTAAATGCAGAGAACAGATGGGGAAAAGGAAGGAGTTGAGGGGTGCACAGAGATGCCTCTGAGAAGGGGATCTGGGAGAGGGGGTAAAGGGAGGGAAGTGAGCTTCCCATACTGAAGAGGGTGGGAGGAGGACCACCAAGCAGGGGGGATCAGTAGTCCCCAAAATTCAGGGGGCATCCTGACCCTCAAAAGAATGGGTTAACGTTCATGTCTGTGGTAAGGGGAGGAAAACGCCTCTGTCTCGGTCAGTGGCACAGGGCTGCAATTGGAGTGCCAGGGAAGGCCCCAAAACTTGGTAGCCCCATCTGCTTGTGCTCTCTGGACCCCAGTGCCTGCCCACCAAGCCCTCCCTGTGCCCTTGGGCTCAGGGGCAGTTCAGCATCCACGAATCTGTACTCGTGTCCCAAAGTCACCACCCAGTGCCCCATTCGGCCCAGCCTGTTGCAGGGGCTCACTAGCTGTGTGGCCCCCCACGCTGTCCCTGCACCCTGGCACTCCAGTGGCAGCACAGTTGCAGCCTACATGCCAGGCTGCACACCAGCACAGCTGTTTGAGGCAGACCCATTTTTTTCCCCTTTCAACTCAGAGGTAAGTGTCACCCATTCCAGTGCCTGTTTTTCTCAGGCATGCACCCTCTTGCCCCTTTGCATGACTGAGTGCTAGTGCAGGTTTCTTTTAAATTGTGGTTAAAGATGCACAATTTAAAATTGACCTTTCTGGGTGTGGGTACCAGGGATTGAGCTCAGGGACACTTGACCACTGAGCCACATCCCCAGCCCTATTTTGTATTTTTTTTTAATATTTTTTTTTTTAGAGAGTGAGAGAGAATTTTTTTTAATATTTATTTTAAAATATTGCAGACACAACATCTTTGTTGGTATGTGGTGCTGAGGATCGAACCCTGGGCCGCACACATGCCAGGCGAGCGCGCTACCGCTTGAGCCACATCCCCAGCCCCCTATTTTGTATTTTATTTAGAGACAGGGTCTCCCTGAGTTGCTTAGCGCCTCACCATGGCTGAGGCTGACTTTGAATTCACTATCATCCTGCCTCAGCTTCCCAAGCCATGGGATTACATGTATGCGCCATCACACCCAGCTAAAATTTACTGTTTTAACTTTTTCAATGATGGGGATTGAACCCAGGGTTCCATGCATGCTTGGTGCATGCTGTACCATTGAGCTACAACCTGGCCCATATGAACCATTTTAAATGTGCAGTTTTGTATTAAACACATTCACACTGTGGCAGCCACCAACAACCATCTCCAGAACCTTTTTCATCTTCCCTGAGACTTTGTCTTTCTTACAATAACTCCCTACTGTCCACTCCCCCTGTCCCTGGCAACCATCATTCTATATTCTCACTCTATGAATTTTACTACTCTAGGGGCCTCATACAAGGGGAATCACATGGTATTTGTTTTTTCACAACTGCTCTGTCACTTAGTAAAATATCCTCAAGTTGCATCCATGCTGTAGCACATATCAGAATTTCCCTCCTTAAGACTTAATAACATTCCATTACATGTGTGTTTGTGTGTGAATGTGTGTACTGTGTGTGTACATTGTGCAGGTGTATATTTTTATTGCATGAACATATATATATATATGTATACATATGTACACTATACACACACACACACACACACATACACATACCACATTTTAAACATCCATTTGTCTATCGGTAGACACTTGGGGTTGCTTCCACCCTTTGCTATTGTGAATAACACTGCAATGAACATTGCAGTGTCAATGTCTATTCACTTCTTTTTTTTTTTTTTAAGAGAGGGAGAATTTCAATATTTATTTATTTATTAGTTCTCGGCGGACACAACATCTTTGTTGGTATGTGGTGCTGAGGATCGAACCCGGGCCGCACGCATGTTAGGCAAGCGTGCTACCGCTTGAGCCACATCCCCAGCCCGTCTATTCACTTCTTTGGGGTATATTTTTAGAACTGGAATTGCTGGATTATGTGGTGATTTTTTTTGAGGAACTAACCAGACCATTTTCCACAGTGGCTGCAGTGCATTCCCACCAACAATTCATGAGTTCTAATTTCTCCACATCCATGCCAACACTCATAGATTTGGTTTTCTCTTAGTTTTGTTGTTTTTGTTTGGTAATAGCCACCCTAATTGGTCTGAGTTGGTATCTTATTGTAGTTTAAATTTACATTTCCATAATGATTAATGATGTTGACAACTTTTCCTGTGCTTTTTGGCCATCTACAGATTCTTTGGAGAAACATCGATTCAAATCCTTAGCCCATACCTGAATTGGGTTGTTTTCTGGGTGTTAAGTTGTAGGGATCTTTTATTTATTGTGGATATTAATCTCTTAAATGTATGATTTGAAAATGTTTTCTCCTGTTTTGTTAGCTGCTTTTTACTCTGTTAATAATGTCCTTTTATGCATAAAAGTTTTTAATTTTAATAAAGTCCAAATTTTCTATTTTATTTTAATTGTTACTTGAATGTTTGGTTTCATATCCAAGAAATTGTCACCAACTCCAATATCAGGAAGATTTTTCCTTATATTTTCTTCTAAGATTTTTCTGGTTTTGGCTCTTGTGTTTAGATCTTTGATACACTTTGAGTTAATTTTTTTATATGGCATAAGGTAATGCTCCAAATTCATTGTTTTGAATACAGATATCTGCAACCATTTGTTAAAAAGATTGCCCTGTCCTCACTGAATGGTCCTGATCCTCTTGTTGAAAATTATTTGATCCCCTTTTGAGATTTCTGGTACATGTGGGGGTTTATTTCTGGCCTCTCACTTATGTTTCATTTGCCAGTATATGTGCTTTTATGCCAGTACCACATGGTTTTGATTACTGTAGCTTTGTAGTAAGCTTTGAAATCAGGAAGTGCGAGTTCTCCAACTTTGTCTTCTTTTCCAAAATTATTTTGGCTAGTTGGGGTCTCCTGAGGCTACATATGAATTTTTAGGTTGGATTTTTTTCTTAAAAAATGTATTTCTGAGGGTTGGTTTGTGGCTCAGTGGTAGAGTGCTTGCCTAGCATGTGTGAGGCCCTGAGTTCGATCCTCAGCACCACATAAAAATAAAATATAGTGTCCATCTACAACTAAAAAAAAAAAATTATATTTCTGAGGGCTGGTTTGTGGCTCAGTGATAGAGTGTTTGCCTAGAATGTGTGAGGCCCTGGGTTTAATTCTCAACACCACATGTAAATAAAATAAAGGTCCATTGACAACTAAAAAAAAATTTTTGTAAAAATGTATTTCTAAAAATCAGATCATTGGAATTTTGATAGGGATCACTGTGAATCTGTAGAGTGATTTTAAGAGACTGACTTCTAAACAATATTAAGTCTTCTAAACCATAAACACAAGCTGTCTATCCATTTATTCGCATCTTCTTTAATTACTTTCATCAATGTTTGATCATTTTCAGTGGATAAGTCTTTTGCTTCTTTGATTAAGTTTATTCCTCAGTATTTTTTATGCTTATAAATGAAATTATTTTCTTAATTTTCTTTTTAGATTGTTCATTGCTAGTGTATGGGGAGGGGACTGATTTTCATATGTTGATTTGTATCCTGCTCTTTGTTGAATATAAGTTATTAGTTCTTTCTTTTTTTTTTTTTTTTTTTTTTTTTTGATACCAGGGATTGAACTCAGCGGCATTGAGCCACATCCCCAACCCTTTTTGTATTTTATTTAGGGACAGGGACTCACTGAGATGCTAAGCGCCTTGATTTTGCTGAAGCTGGCTTTGAACTGGTGATCTTTGAACTGGTAATCCTCCTTCCTCAGCCTCCAGGGCCGCTGGGATTACAGGCATGCGCTACCAAGACTGGTGTGTTATTAGTTCTAAAAGGTGTGTGTATACATGTGTAAAATCTTTAGCGCCATCCTGACCTCCTGTTTGGGTAATTAACCCTGTCCTCCAAGGTCACTCCTTGTGAAGGCTTCCCTGATGCCTTCTTTCCCCCCAACTGGTGTATGCTCCTCACTTCCGCTGCTTTTCTCCTCCATAGAACCTTCTACTGCTGGGCGGGCACAGGCCTGTAATCCCAGCGACCTGGGAAGGTGAGGCAGGAGGATCACAAGTTCCAGGCCAGCCTCAGCAACTTAGCAAAGCCCTAAGCAACTTAGCAAAACCTTATCTCAAAATAAAAAATAAAAAGATCTGGGGATGTGGATCAGTGCTTAAATCCCCCTGGGTTCAATCCCAGTATCAAAAAACAAAACAAATGAGTCTACTACCATTGCTGTTGTGGTTGTCCTTGAATTTCTTCTTCTTCCTCCTGCACAGGGCATTGAACCCAGGACTTCCTGTATGCTAGGCAAAAGCTCTACCACTACACTGTATCCCCTGCCTTATTTATTCGTTTATTTATCTTGAGAAAGGGTGTCACTAAATTGCTGGGGCTGGCCTTGAACTTGCCAGCCTCCTGCCTCAGCCTACAGAATAGCTGGGATTCAGGTGTGTGCCATAGCACCCGACTTGGATTCATTTTTTTCCTGTGTGTTTTCACATGACTGTCCTTTCCCCACTCAGGTAAAGTTCTACAGCCCTGAGAGGACACCGTCCCCTTGGGAGTAAACACAGCACTGGCCCCTGCAGACCCTCCAGAGTGACCAGCTGGTGGTAAAGGCCCAAAGGACATCCGTCTTCATGGGGAAACACTAAGTCATTCTTTCCAGATGCATGGGTCTGGGGTGCTTGTGTAGGGCCGACTGTGGTCACTTGGTTAAGACCTTCAGCCTGAATCCCCTTGTCAGCTAGCGAGGCAGGGCTGGCTACAGTTCTTGCTACCTAGGCGGGCTTACTGTCCGTGGAACCCTTTGCATTCTGGTTGGCTTGGGCCACTTCCAGTTTGGGAGGCCAGAGGGGGGAAAAAAATGGGTGCATGCACTGGCTGAGTCCCAACCCTGCTGAGGGTCAGGGAGGACGGTGGCCCTACCATGGTCTCAGACACCTCCACTTTCCAGGACAGTGGCACATTCAGTGTTCCAGAGTCCTGGGCTGCATAAAAAAGGACCACAGACCTAGACAGCAGACATTTAGTGTCTCCAATTTTGGAGGCTAGAAGTCTGAGCTCCAGGTGTCTACAGGGCCACACTCACACAGGTGCTAGGGAAGGATCTGTTCCAGCCACTGTCCACTTCTGGTAGTTGCTTGGCCTATGGTAGTCACTCCAGTTTTCCCACAGGATTCTCCTGTGTGTGCCTCCCCTGTGTCCATATTTTCCCTTTTTATAAATTCACCAGTTGTCCTGGATTAGGGCCCAACCTACTCCAACATAACCTTGTCCTAATTCAACTAATTATATCTGCAAAGAACCTATTTCCAAGTAAGGTCACATTCTGAGTGACTGGGGGTCAGAACTTTACCATATGAATTTGGGAGAGGGCTGGGGATGTGGCTCAAGTTGGTAGCGAGCTCGCCTGGCATGCGTGTGGCCCGGGTTCGATCCTCAGCACCACATACCAACAAAGATGTTGTGTCCACCAAAAAACTAAAATAAATAAATAAATAAATAAATGTTTTAAAAATTTTTTTTCTCTCTCTCTCTTAAAAAAAAATAAATTTGGGAGGGACATGTATCTACCCTAGCACAGGGTGAGGCATCTTATTGAAAAACCTCTTCCTGTCCCCACCTGTAGGCCATTGAGTCACCTTAGCCTGAGCCATGCTAGCGGGGCACACAGGGCCTGGGTAGAGGGCCCAAGCACCCCACTATGGTTCCCCAGGGCACAGAGCAATAAGTGAACAGCTCCCAGCACCACGATGTGAAGGATGCAGGCAGGGTTGGCAGGCCAGCAAGCAACCGGCTCCTGACAAAAAGTCTCTGCTAGGTCCACTCCGTCAAGTAGCAAATAATTTTTCCACCCAAGATATGATGTGTGGGGATGGGAGTGGGACAATAACAAATTAGTGCCTTCTTGGAAGAAGTGAGGCTAGACTAAATCAATAGAAGAGAGAGCCTCCTGATCCCCCTAAGGATGCCTCCATCAGGGAAGGACTGGCCCCTCCTGTTTGCTCCTGCAGGGCAGCTGGAGGTGGGATGCAGAGAGAGTCCCCAAGGCTGAGCCAGCACTCCTCCTGTTGTCTCTGCAAGTGGTGATATGGATTAAGTTATAGACCGTGAATTATTTCTTAAAATGCTTGCCTTTGGCCTGACTGAGGGATCATAAAAGAACCAGGGGACATTTGAAGTTCCTGTCAAAAGAAAAATAAAGAAACAGAGCAAATTAGACATAAGACATGTTCACCAGCACTAAAAATTAAACTCACACAAATGAAACCCCATCTTTACCTGTCACACTGGCAAAGGCCAGTCTCCCCACTCCTAGCAGGTAGGCCTCTACAGACAAATGACTCCTGGGCCCCAGTGGAATGCGGGGGAAACGGGGGCAATGCCATGCTGTGTCTTGGGGCCATATTGGTGAGAGCAGTTCCTTTTGGAGAGATGTTCACCAGGAGTAATGGCATTGACAGTCACAGGATTCACCCATATAGTGGCAGGAACACCTGGAGTCCCCAGGCTTCTGAGCATACCCATCTTGTCTCACAGTGATACTCCAGACTCTGGCCTGAGGACCTTGGATTCCCCCCCCCGCCCCCCCCCATCAATGACTTACTGTCAGACCTCCATCCTCTCCTCCTGGCCTGAGCCCTCTCATTGCTCTGTCACTCATCAGTCACCCAGCTCATTTTCATTTTCATGCCTGAAATACTCTCTGCCGGGCTGAGGATGTGGCTCAAGCGGTAGCGCGCTCGCCTGGCATGCGTGCGGCCTGGGTTCGAAACTCAGCACCAAATAAAGCTGTTGTGTCCGCCGAAAACTAAAAAAAAAATATTAAAAAATTCTCTCTTTTAAAAACAAAACAAAACATTCAATATATGAAATACTCTCTGCCATGCTGGGGATCAAACCTAGGGCCTCATGCATACTATGTAAGTGCTCTACCACTGAACTACGTCTCCAACCCACCTGAAATATTTTTAATTGTACACACGTAGGGTATGTCCCCCATTCAAATGTAAATGCCACAAAGGCAGGGTCCTTATGCCTTCTACTCCTTGGGGCCCAGGGCAGGACCTGACACAGATGTTTCTTAAGAATTTGTTGAGGCTGGTCGTGGTGACACACACTTGTAATCCCAGCAACTCTGGAGGCTGAGGCAGAAGGATTAAAAGTTCAAGTCCAGCCTCAGCAACTTGGTGAGACTCCCCATCTCAAAATCTAAAAAGGAGTTGGGGATGCAGCTCAGTGGTTGGAGCACCTCTGGGTTCAAAGCCTTATAACACACACACACATGTGAGCATGTACATGTTCAAAGAACTTGTTGGATGACAAATAAGTGGAATGTCCTGCTGGGCTACCAGATAAAGACAGGGAATCCACTGTGGTATAGCAATCATCAAATGATGCTAGGTGAGAAAAATGTTATAAAACATATATGGGCAGTATGAAATGTTTTCTATATAAGAAAAAAAAATCCATAAGGGAAACCCACTCTTCACAGTAATGAAAGAGTTGCTGGTGGCTTTTCTTTTCCTTTTTATTTATCTGTATTTTTAAACTTGCCAAAATAAGCATAGTTCTTACAAAAAAGTGTGTGGTGGGGATCAATAAAAGCTATTTTTTTTTAAAGGAAGAAAATAAACACTAAGCCAGGAGCAGTGTGTGTGACCTGCCTGCCCCAAGAAGCCATACATCCAGGACAACACCAACCTCACAATCAGTCTTGAGCCCTGGCCAGGTTCACCTGCAGCTGCAGTCCCTCAGCCCAACTTGGTATTGACCTTTGTTTGGGTCTCCCCCTGCAATTCCAGCGGTGTGGGAGGAACCGCCAGCGTGGTCCTCAAATGCTTGGAGCCTCCAGGGCCTTTTCCCTTTTTCTTTCCTGTTCAAACCTGCAACTCAAGGACTTCAGAAACGGGAAGAGAGACCCTCCTTGCAGTCAACTTCCAGGGTCTACAGCACTTGCCACTCTCCAAGTGACATGAAAACCTGCAGGGGGAAGGTTATCAAGGAAAGGATGTGCATCTTTGAGATGATGGCATTCCTGCTCCTGGGAATTGTGCAGAAACCCATCCTGTCCCCTCTCCAAGCCAGAGGGCTGTTCAGGTCAGTTTGCTGTTCTCAGGTGGGATGGACCTAAGCTTACAGAGAACCCAGTAATAGGGGAGTTTGTGGTTGTCACTGGAAGTGGGGGCAACACTGCTGGCACTCGGTGGTTGGAGACCATCAAACTGAAAAGTCTTCCTCCAAAAATCTGCCCTTCTACCAGGCGTTTGGGATGCAGAGTGTTTCAAACTTGCTCCTCAAAGGCCTCCCGGGAGTGGGGGTAAGATGGAGTGAGTGTTCCTTGTTCCAACAGCCCTGAGAAGGAGCTTTGTGGTGTGACACCCTCAGGCAGCCGGCACACACAGAGAGGGAGTGAAACTCAAAACCCAGCCGCTGAGAAACCAGTGGGATCAAAATGATAGATGACAATCGGGGTGAGGAAGAGCATCGGAGTGAGCTTCAGCTCCTCCCAAATCTCAAGCCCAGTCCTGCGCCACACGGAATTAAACTCCTCTGGGTCCGCATACAGGCAGGCCCTGGACACCTCCCAGGGACTTAGGGACGACGGGGCCCTAGGTCGATGCGGCCACCCAGGACGGGTTCCGGCGACATCGAGGGCCTGGTCAGCCCCAGGTCGACTCGGAGCCCTCCCTGGGAGAGGGCCGACTCGGGACCGAAGCGCTCGGCCAGGGTCCCCCGGGAAACGGGACCATCAGGGGCCGCCTCCGGCACCGAAGGCACCCGGCTCCACGGAAGCCCTCGGCCGCCGCGGGCCGCAAGGCCCCAGCAACCGGGCACCGCCCGGGGCTGCGCGCGCACCCGGCCTGCAGGGCGGCGGGAGAGGACGCCAACAACGCCCCGCCCCGCGCGCCCGCCGCGCGAACCCCGCCCCCGAGCTGGCCAAGGGCCTCCTCCCCGCCCCCGCCAGGTGCGCGGCCCTTCCGCAGAGAGCGCGCACCACGCCAGGTCCTTGCCGGGCTGCAGGTCAAAACGTGGCACGAAAAGCAGGCCACACATTGTAACCCCGAGTTGTAAAAACGTAATTTTATCAAGATCAAATTTATTTCTACCACGGGACTTAAAAATGTTTCCTATTTCTAAGCCTGCTTTATCAGACAATCTTTTTTGGTTGCATGAAACAACTGCAGAACCCCAAAGCTGCGCAGTCAGCATAATTTTCACACTGACCATATATTCAGATTTCCCTAAAGCTAGAACTGTGGAATCAACTTGGAAAGGGCACAATATTTCTACGTTTTGTCTGATGGAACTCTTCAAAAAAGCTATCTGAATTTGAATTAACCTCTGCAAAATGTATGCTTTTACAAGTGAATTTAAAAGCCACACCATACTTTATACTAAAAGAATAAAGATTTTTATTAAGCATTGTAAGTTGCATTCAATAGCCTCCGGATACGCCACACCACAATCCATCGACAGTCAATCAGACCCAACAGCAGTTCATTCTTCACAATCCATGAGTTAGGGCAGAACTCCCTTCAACTTACAGTAAGATCCTACTTAGCTCTTGCGGGCAGGGGTTGGGGAATTACACCTCATTTCTGATCACTAATGTGATGAAGAGCATCAGAAGTATATGAAAACGATAAGAAGTGATTCTGATTTCAAAGTACATTGTTTGGAAACATTAACAAAAACATCAAAATGATAGAAGTATACCTGCTTCTACTAAATTCTTGATGGGAAAGTTTTCAAGAACAAGCAATTTGTTTCCTGCTACAGAAGGGGGGGTGGTTTTTTTTAAGATCAAAGGGTTTTTTTTTCTTCACAGAATTTCATATTTTGCTAATATGAAGGCATAAAACAGCAACAAAGAACAATAATGCATACAGCAGTGAATACACCAGGGTAATGTTGATATTCGAAAACGGCTAGATAATTTTTGGGGGATTTTAGAATAAATGCAACAGAGGTCAATAATCACAAAATTTTAAGGTTAGAGCAAGATCAGTCAATGACTAAACAGAGTTAACATCTTTTATAGGACTATTACTGATTATTAGCATTTTTGTTTTGCAAATGGGCACATACTGGTAAGAATGGAAGAAAGGACAATAACATGCATAATATTAACTACACACTTTAAAAATTATGAACCATGCAGAAGTTTAGCTCAAGTAGTATACTAATGGTCTACGTCCGATTCAAAACCACATAGTTCATTGATCACAGATGCATGGTATTAGTCACGAAGTTTCAGAACACATTGTGTTGATTTTGAAAGGTCATTTGCATCTCTATGATTTCAACTTTATCTCCATTTAACTTGCTTGTAAAGTATGTATGATGTACTGTATATTTAAAATCAGCAGAACGGCAATATTACTCTATAATTTTTTAGTTTCGATAGTTGCACTTTTTTTTTTAACACAAAAGAACCACATCAACGGTGATGAAATTTAAGTAAGAAAGAAAAACTGTGGTTGTGTCTTATTTCTTTCATAATCATAAAAATCAAAGCCTTAAACAAAGCTTCATTGTGAAACAGTAATGCAAAATCAAATATAATGGCATACATATGGTGCCAAATGCTAAAAATTATATTTTAAGCTATATATAAAGACTGCCAAAATTTGTTTTCTTTATAGTTCAAGAAATACAACTATAGGCTTTTGTCATAACCAGTTTAAACTTTGTGTGTACTTCATTTTAAATGCGGGAGTCAAATGCTCTTCATTTTCTTTCTCTCTTTTTTGTTTTATTGTAGCATTTTGACTACAACTGGTTAAAACTAAAAATGTGTTGTTTAAATCTCTGATATCAAAGAGGGATCTGAATTTCCAAAGTCCTCATTTTTCTCTTACGGAAAGGACAAAATGTACATAACTGCAGGCTCTCTTTCTCTCCAGATATTCCTAAATCCTTACCCTTCCAGCATCCTTCACCCTCTATAAAAAATAAGTTTACTCTTCTTTATTTAAGACAGCTGCCTCCAGAGCAGCCTCCCTGCGGCAGGCGCTGTCTGTACTTAGTGCATTTAAGTGAGGATTTGTATTGCACGTTTTAGAGTCATTGTTCAAGGCACTTTCAGAGTGGCTGGGGGCCCTGGTGTCACCCGCGCTCCCGTTCATCTGGGGCACTGGCTTCTCCTCGGCCATCACTCCGTTTTCAGCCAGGGACCCGTCTGAAGACACGGCAGAGGACTTGGATTCCCCGGATTTCGACTTCAGCTCTTTGGCCACTTCTTCCGCTGAAGCAGCGTAAGGAGGTCTGCCCTGTTTAAAGGAAAAGACAAATGGTGAGGCAGCCTGGGAAAGCGGTGGGACAGCGGGCCGGGTTCTGGCCTAGCGACTCTGACTACAGACTCCGAGCACACAGAGGTGGTGCAGCTTCTCCTATATCAGTTCCTCCCTCCTTGGCCCCTTTCCTTGACATTTCTGCAATTAATATCCTGAAAAAGAGGGAGATTCCCATTTTAGGAGCTCTAACTAACCCTTTATATAGCACCCAACCTTTTTTTTGTTTAAATAGTTTTAGTTGTAAATGAACACAGTGCCTTTATTTTATTTATTTATGTGGTGCTGAGGACTGAACCTAGGGCTGCACACGCGCTAGGCAAGCACTCCACCACTAAGCCCAGCACCCAATCTTTTAGGTAACAAATATTCCTCATGAGTCTCCTCTGAAATTGAGGCTGTGCCCATGCCCTCCAAAATGAACAACTGGATGGGCACCCCCCTACCGCCCCCACCCTAATCACCAGGATAGGGTGGTGCCCTCCAGCACCTTCCTGTCATCCTATCCTCAAACCCAGGGGGGCTTTACACTAGTGCAGACTAAGTCCATTGGCTCCACCTAGAAGAGGGAGCATGTCCAGTGACCCTTGTCAAAACACAGGAGTCCCCCCTTTCTCCCACAACAACACTTCTTACTTTAGATCCTGACACTTGTGTTCAGAAATACCCACACTCATCAATGCTATTCTCACAAATCAATGCTATTGTTATATCCTTGGAACTTGAAACAAATAATTTGTTTTGTTTTTATGATGCTGGGGATTGGACCAAGGATCTTGTGCACGACAGGCAAGTCTCTACCACTGAATTACACTCCCAGCCTGAGACCAACACTTAACAACAACTGATTTCCCCACATGTGGAAACACGCACTCTACAACTGGTTTCTCTTTCTTTGCCACTACGAGGCAGCTTCTTCTGCCATCACTAAATGTGCCGTCGGAGCAAGCAAACAGCGCGGCTTCCTCCACCTCTTGAACTGACCTACAGGGATAAAGCTCTCCAGGGAAGGAGAAGAGCTGGGAGTGGAGTAGCAATGGAACAGGATAGCAAAAACAAGGAAAGAGAAGATCTAGAAGCGACAATAAGCCCCCCCCCTTTTTTTTTTGGTGGTACCAGGGAGGGAATCCAGGGCCTTGCACATGCTAGGGATACATTCTAACACTGAGGCACATCCCCAGTCTTTCTGCCATACTTTTAACATTCTGGAAAAGGCAAAACTATGGGGAGAGTAAAAAGATCAGTGGTTGCCATGGGTTTCCAAGGAGAGAGGGAGGGATGACTCTAAGGTGCACACAGGATTTCAGGACAGTGAAAATACCCTTGGATATCATAATGGTGGACATATGGGACATGTGTCAAACCTGTAGAATGTGTAACACTGAGAGTGAGCCCTAAGATAAGCTAGTCCTGATGAACTCTGTTGATCATGATGCATCTGTACATTCATAGCTCTGATAGGGGTGAAGCAGGTGGTGGGGAGCCTGGGGGAGGGGCAGACAGGAACTCCCTGTACCTTCCTCATAAAGTTCCCTGTGAACCTAAAAACTGCTCCCCAAACTATCCTTAAAGAACCAAACTACCGAATTGTGCACTTTAATCAGGTGAGTTATATCAAGAAGGGAAGAAAAAGATACAAAGGAATTGGGCTGGGGATGTGGCTCAAGCAGTAGCGCGTCGCCTGGCATGTGTGCGGCCCGCGTTCGATCCTCAGCACCACACACAAACAAAGATGTTGTGTCCGCCGAAAACTGAAAAATAAATATTAAAAAATTCTCTCTCTCTCTCTCTCCCTCCCTCTCATACATACACACACACACACACACACACACACACACACACACACACACACACACAAAGGAATCAAGATCCTGAAGGCAGGTATAGAAGAACCAGCACGAGAGCAATGGGAGCACTCAAGCGAAAGATAAAGACTTTCCTAATTCAAGATAACTTTTTAACACAGAAAAGATCTGAAATTACCTATGGAAAGAGTACTCCTCACACTGTGTATGGTCTAGGACAACCAGTGCCAGGGAATGACAGAGAGGTACTAACTCTCAAGGAAGACCAGAAACAATCTGGGTGCTTAGGACAACGTCACGAGTGGCTTCAAAGGGAAAAGCATTAGATGTCTTTGACAGTAAAGCTTTATACACACAAACAAAATGAAATGATGTGAAGATCATGGAGAAGAAAAACTGTTTCCTGGTCAGGAAAACCGTTTCACGTTGAATTCTGTTCCCTGAGTCCTTCCTGTGGACGTTTCCTGCAGGATCTACTGAGGAAAGTCTTTGAAAGACCAGAACAGAGGTACAGACATGGGCCTAGAGAGGATGTGGAATATGAAGGTATTTACAGAATCAAGAAAAATAAAGCAAAAAGGGAAAGTATAGTAGGTGATGGCTGCTTCCAGATACTGTGGATAAGAACAGCACAGCTGGTGGCTGGGGTGTCGCTCAGTGGTAAAGCACTTGCCTCCCACATGTGAAGCACTGAGTTCGATCCTCAGCACCACATAAAAGTAAATAAACAAAATAAAGATACTTAGTCCATGCACAACTAAGAAATTAAAAAAAGAAGAACAGCATAGCTATCTTAAAACTGTGCATGCGTGTGTGTGTGTGTGTGTGTGTGTGTGTGTGTGTGTGTGTGTGTGTGTGTATATGAATAAGTGTTAATATTTTCTTTCTTTTTGAGACAGGGGCTCACTCTCTTGCCCAGGCAGTCTCAAACACCTAGGCTCAAGGGATCCTCCTGCCTCAGCCTGCCAGGGAGCTGGGACACTATGATGGTGGATACATGTCAAGCCTATAGAGATTACAACACTAAGAGTAAGCCCTAATGTAAACTACCGACTCTGGGTAATTATGGGTAATCAGGAGGGTTTGACAATTATAATAAATGTTATCACTGTGAGAGGGGATGTAGTAGATAGTGGGGGAGGCTGGACACCAACCCTGCTTACAAAGTTGTTTTTTTTTTAGCTATTTGCAGTGAATAATGTTGGCCATGGTGGTGAGAACAGGTATTCTGAGTCCATGTGTGTAATATTGGAGAAAGCAATGATGGATTATAGCATATTCTAATTTAATTAACCCTGTTTTCTAAAAAACCAAGATTCTCAGAATAGAAAAAAAAGAACATTCAGAGGTTGTAGTAGAGGATAAGTACATTTCTAAGCCCTTAATTGGAACTGGAAGATTCAACAAAGAATTCATGAAGTATTTTCTGGGGTGAGAGGAGGAATTACAGGTATGAATCTATGGGGTATGTTTGTACAGGCATGTATGTACCTTCTGTCTCTGCGACTGTCCATAGGAGAAACCTAAAAACATAGACTCAGTCCAGAGGACATAAGGACATAAAAGAGAAGAGGTAAAATAAAAGTCCACAGCCCTCAACTTGGACAAGAAACAACAGAAGGAATTCACAAGGATCTTATCCTAAAAAAAAAAAAAAAAGAAAAGAAAGAAAGAAAACCAATGGGCACAGTGGGCCAATGGCCAAGCCTCAATCCCAGGAATTTGGGCAGCAGACGTAAGAGGATGGTAGCTTCAAGGCTGGCTTGAACCTTAATGAGACCCTGTCTCCAAACAAAAAGACTTGGTATTTCAGCTCAGTGTGAATCAGAACTCCTGGATTCAATCCCCAGTACCAGGGGAGTGGGCCCCCACAAAAGCCAGTATATGTTGTATGTATATTTATGTTAAAACAAACAGGACAGCAATAGAACACCAGGACCTGTGACCAATGCTGAGGTCAGTGCCTAGGCTGTGGTCTTGAAATGACATTTCCTACTAAGAAAAAAAGAAACCAATAGAAGCAGATGTCCTGGGTTTGGTCCCTCTGGGTGCAGTAACATCCCAGGGAACATGGGATTTTGTGTCCCACCAGACAAGAAGCTGCTGAATGCCAAAGGGAGCACAGTGAGGGACAGAGGCTCCCAAATGAGAAGGAAATGGCTCAGCCTCCAGGGCCTGCATGTCTGGCAAACTCCCGTGTACCAGAGGGCCTGGTGGCCACAGTGCCCATTCACCCCCTTGGTCTGAACACAGGCAATGAGAACCTGGCTGAGAAAGGAGACATGCACAGCGAATGATAGGAAAGCTTGCAGGGCATTACCTGAATTGCTCCCTGGCTTTTATAACCTCGGCCATAGTACCTTCCACCTCTACCAAACGTCCGTATCACTGGGGTGGAAATAACTCCTCTTGGACGCCTAGGTGAATAGAAAAGGACAAGAGTAAATGCACTTAAATTCATCACAGACAACATGTGCAATAACTTTAAGTGGATGTAAAGGTGTCTGATCTTATGCTCCGTAAAGGATCGAGTTTATTGAATATGGTCACGCTAAAATTTATTTAAGAAATCAATCTTGCGAGCGCGCTACCACTTGAGCCACATCCCCAGCCCAAGAAATCAATCTTATTTTCATCATATTCAAGGCTTTTGATTTAAAAATAGTTTAAAAATAGTCTTAAAAAGGCAACTGATTGGGGCTGGGGTTGTGGCTCAGTGGTAGAGTGCTTGTCTAGCATGTGTGAGGCACTGGGTTCGATTCTCAGCACCACATATAAATAAGTAAATAAAATAAAATCCATGAACAACTAATAAAAATATTTTTAAAAAAGGCAACTGATTAGCTGAACGTGTGATTATTTGATAATGGTTAAAATACAAAATGAGCCAAGCATCACAGCGCACACCTGTAATCCCAGTGGCTTGGGAGGTTGAGGCAGGAGGATCACAAGTTCAAAGCCAGCCTCAGCCAAAGGAAAAAAAAAAAAAGGGCTGGGGGTGTGGCTCAGTGCCGCCCTCCCTCCCCAGTTCAGTTCAATCCCTGGCACCTCAAAAAAAAAAATTACATAATGCTATAATAGGAACTTATGATGTTAAAGTGTACGTAATGATACAAAAACATTCCTGCTAAGTTCATCATTTAAAAAAAAGCAATTCAGAGGCTACTGTTTTGCACTAGACAAGATACATTTTCCTGGTCCAGAGCTTACCCTCTTGCTGGTCCTCCCACAGAGACCACTTGTAGTGGGAAGGGCCCTCGGCCTCCACGGCCCCGCCTGCTTCCTGCCCAGTGGCCAACCACAGTGCCAGCAATTTCTAGTTTCCCTCCCTGAGAAGGTATAGGTTGGACTCCTGCACAAAAAATACACAAGAAGACAAAATCTTTATAATCACAGCATTAAAACTGGTAAAGAGAAACAAACAGGCAAATTCTTTTCAGTTCTGGTTTCTATTTAGGATGAAGCCATTTTATCTTGTTTGCAAAGACTCCTTTTTTAAATTATGTAGACTCTATGTACACACTGTGATTTTAAGCTGTTGGTTCCAACAGCAAGGGTGCAGGCCCTTCAGAGAAAGAGATTCAAGAAGGGACTCTGCAAACTCACATGTTTTTCTTTCTTTTTTTGGGTGGGGTGGGGGTTGGGGCAGTGTGCTAGGGATTGAACGCATGGCCTTGGGCATGCAAGAAAAACACCGTACCAACTGATCTGTATCCCCAGCCCTCATGCTTTTTTGTTTAGGCAAATACTTCCAAGTTTATTTCTTTAGCAATAAACGAAACCCAAAGTTCAGAATATTAAGTAGTCACTGTATTTACCAACTTCTATTAATTATAGGTATCTTGAATGTTCAAAAGTTTTCTGACCTAAAATAATTCTCAAACTATTACCTGATAGAAAAAATTCTGATAAAACAAACCAGAGCCCCAAGATTCATGTTTTCTGCTGGGGGTGGATCATCACAAACCTCCCACCATATGGTGGGCTGGCCACTGCAGTGACTGTGTAAGCAAAGGCCAACAGAAATCCAAGATAAAACTTAAGTTTTCTGGTAGCCACATGGAAAAAGTACAGACAGATGAAATAAGTTTTACTATTATATCTTATTTCACCCAAATAACATTATTTCAACATGTAATCAAGATAAAAAGTAAATGGACTACTTTACATCCATTTATGTTCTTTGAAATCTGGCGTACATCTGCACTTACTGCTCAGAGCTGGAGTGCTCAGTGGTAGATGTGGCTACTATGCAGGACAGCCCAGGGTCTGGGTTTCAGACACCGTGGCAGGAAATCCAAGAAGCCGGTTCCTTGGCCATCATTACCCACACTATCCAGAATGGTACCTGCCCTACCCTCACTCTTTCCCCAACCACAGGCCAGCTTCAGTGGTCAGGTACTGCAAGGAGCTGAAGCACCTCAAGAAGCAGAGGACGGGGCTAGGGACATAGCTCAGTTGGTAGAGCGCTTGCCTCGCATGCACAAGGCCCTGGGTTCAACTCCCAGCACCACTACCACACACACACACAAAAAAAAGAAGCAGCAGCAGCAGAGGCTGCAGGGCCGTGAGGTGCAAGAGCAATGGCCATGGAACAGAAAAGCCTTGTGGGAGGCTAGGAGACACAGGAAGAAGAGGGGCCTTCTGGGCTGCAGACGAGCGGACCCACAGTCACATCTCCTGCCTCCTAGCACACCACACCTCCTGCCCAGGTCACTGAGTTGAGAAAATATTGCCCCCCCCGCCCCCCGCCCCCCACCCAGAGAAAGGCTTGCCTACCCTAAAGGTTATTCCAGATTTGTCAGAACAATCCTGCAATGTGACTTGATGGCCAGATTTAGACCTGCAGTCTAAAGCTGAAGTCACAAGTTTCAAATGACAGCAGCATCACAAGATAGTAAATGTTAAAAAGACTTCTCTCCCTGGAAAGACTAACTCAAATAAAAAGAGAAGCAACAGGAATTTAAAGTAAACTAACTTATTTATATACTAGACACCGGATCTTTCTTTCAAAATGTTTTCATGAAATAAACTGTGACAGCCTTTTTGTCAGGAGTTCTGTGCCTGCAACCATCTTCTACACAAGTGTGAGCACCTTGACCAGGAGAGGGTTGCTTGGGTGCTGGTCAGGTCACCCAGGTGCACAAAAGTGTTCGGCTCTAGGTGGTTTACCCTGAAAGGAAAGATGACCACCACAGGGCCACTCCAGAGACCTGAGGGCAGGGAGTCGGGTCAGGGACCCATGAGAAAGGGAGCTCTGATGGAGCAGGTGGCTCACGAGGACAGTCAGGGAAAGCGCCGGATGATGGAGCAGAGGAAAGGCTGGCAGGCGGGAGCTCTGGGAAGGGTGAGTGTAATTACCGCCCTGGGACTTGCTAGTCCTGCTGCTGTCACTGCCTGAGAAGGCTCCGCAGTGTCCAGATGCTGCCGCCACCCGGAAGGCACGGTAAGGGCCTGATGCTACCGTTTCCCCATAGGGGCCGCCAAAGCCACAGACTCCTGTGGGGACCAGGGTAGAGAGAGACAGGGAGAAGCATGAGGGATAGGGGTCAGGGGCCCCCACGCTCGGTGTGAGACCTGGCAGAGTGACCCCCAACTCCTTAAGCTGCAGGGAAGGGGTATCCTGGCCCCCCTCAGCACCTCATTGCCTTGCACCCTTTGCACCCAGAGGCCACCCCTGCAGGCCACCTTCCCTGCAGCAAGTCATCCAACAGGGTGCTAGCCAGGGGATCACACTAGGCCCCAGGAGGCGGATGTTGGAATACGGCTTTCTCGGACCCAGGTGGATTACTTTCCCACACTGCACACAGGAGGAAAAAAACATCTTCAAAACATGAGCAGCGCTGTAAGCTACATTCACGGATTTTAGATCAACCCTCTATAACAGCGCTGGTGGCTGCCATCCTCCCTTCTTACAACCACCTCTGGGGTCTAGCTCGCTCTTTGCTGATTCAAAGAAACACTACTGTGGCCCTCCCAAGACTGACAATTACCCGGGCTTTGCATGGCAGGCTACATCCCACTAGGAGGACAACATGTCCCATTTCCACCCAACAGCGTGCCAACTCGTGACTCACCTGCAAAGCCTCTGCCCCTGCCCTGAGACGGGGGGACGGGCCCGAAGTGCCGAGGGTACACAGATGCGGGGTAGAAGGGCAGAGCAGGCGGTGGTGGGAAGGGGAGTGGGTGGTTCTGCCGGGAGAAGTTGAGCCCCTCCAGAACGCTCTGCCGCATCTTCTCTACCTTGGCAGCCTGCTCAGCCTGGAAGGTAAGGAGCCGGCAGGTGAAAATGCCACTCAAGAGCCGTGACCAGATGTGAACGAGCACTGACAGATTAAAACATGCAGACTCACTGCTGGGAGTCCTGTCTGCACACCCCTCTACTTGCTGACGTTTATCTGTAACCACCCAAATCAATCCTTGGCCATTCGCAGTCCTGTGTGGAGCATGGGGTGGCCTATGAGCCCAGATGAGATGAAACAAGACAACACCGACCTGCCAGACCCAGCTCATGTGGAAAATGAGCATCCTCTTTGTGGCCTGTTTAGTGACTTCTTGTTTGCAATCTGTCCTTGCAGTTGGTGGTTTTGGTGTTTAGGATGGACCCCAGTGCCGAGGCGCTGCCCAGTGTTTCTCAGCACACACGGGACTAGACGTGCCGGTGTCAGAGCAGCTTCCTGCAGCTGGAGTTACAGTGCTGCTGGTCATGAGCTTGAAGGCCACGAATGGACAGTATGTATTAAATGAGGTGTGTGTAAGCAGAAACCCTCTAGGAACAAGGTTCTGAGCTGACTGAGGCAAATGTGCAGGTGGAATCTTGCAGGCACCTAATCCTAAATTTCCGAGGAGAAATGGTTCATACTCGCTAATTCAGGTCTGAGGAGAATTCTGGAAGCTAACTACCAGGAGTAATGAGGACCAAAGGCCTACTAAGAATTCAGTAATAGTGGGCGAGGCCCCCTCACAGGTTTCACAGTGAGTACGGTGTAGAAGATGACACAGTCAGCCTGTGCACCGCACTTCATTAAGGTCAGGCTGTCCCGCCCAACATACCTGACCATCACAGAGGTCGATGAGTGGGGTCTTTTCCCGGCTGGCTTTGAGGAGTTTGGACTGGAAGAGCTTCCCATCGAAATACATCCAAGGACAACAGTGTTCCCAGGGGATGGGCTGTCCACACGCATCATTGGCAAACAATGCCATGTCTACTCCACTCATGAAGAGAGCTGACAGTTGAATTCCTCGGGGGTCTAGGTTCTCAATCTTTAAATTGAAAAGAGTAATTTCTATGGAATAAGAGCACTTCAGTATTCTCCCACTGTCCCACTGCTCTCCAAAGTTAATAGAGATCACTCCTCAATAAAAGGGTACCACTAAGCAGTCCTAATTTGACCTAGCGCTGGTCTTATTTAAATAGAATTACTTCTTATTATTTAGCATATTTAAATTTAAGAACATGTTTTATGAACATACTGAAGTATTCCAGCTTGGCATCTGAAATCATCACCTAGGGTGTATAAGTACTGTATTTAAGGCAGGATGTTACAAGGGGACCAACGATGCGTGGTCCCCTCAGCAGCTGGGACTCTCACGATCCCTTCATGAAATAACACCTCAGATCTGAACACAGGTCAGGTAAATTACCTGGGATAATTTCATTCAGAAATAAATTTGTATTTTGTTTTTATTTTTATATGTTTATCTTTCAGATAGCTACTTATTAAAGAAATTGTCAAAACATTTCAGGAGACATGAATAGTTTATAAATGAAAGAACAAAACAAGAGAAATACTGTACTGAACCATGCGCACTACAGAATTCGCACAGCTCGTACGTCCTGTGTGAGTGATGATGCCTGCTCTGCCCATAGCCCTGGCCTCTCCCAGGACGGGCTGGGCAAGAGACTCAGTGGGAATATACAGTCCACTCTTGATCATCTGACAGAAAGACCTCGTTTGTGGATTATCCAGGACAAGTTTTAAACTCTGCTCTTGTTTCTATCTTCTACCTGGACGGCTTCTCAAGAACGCAGTCTTTATGGGGCATCAGTCTAAATAATGCCTAAAGGTGGCAGTAAAATGGTTTTGTATGAAAGAGGAAAAAACAGACCATTCTGGTGCCAAATGCTAATGAAATTTATGATTAGCTGCTATTTCGTGCTGTTTATGTCAACTTTTCCCATTATTAGCTAATACTGTTTTCTAACCTTTTTAAAAATTTTAAGTCAATGCAAATAAACTTCCAAAATAAGTCTGCTCACAATAAAAGTGGTTCATCTACATTTCCTGACCCAACTGTGCATCATGCCAGCTCCTACGTGCCCCATGCATTACTGGGAAGCAGCTGGGGCTGGATGATGGAATTAGACGTATATTCATTATTTATGTGTATTGTGGAGAAAGAGAGGGTCTAATCGGAACAAAATGGAGAAAATCTATCTTATTTATTTTGATACCAGCCACCCCATCTCTGAGCTGTACAAAAGAAGAAAAATCATCATGACAGAAAGAGGGAAGCGGCTCTGCTGGAGAGGGGTTTAAAGCAGAGGTGGAGCCTGATGAGTAAACAGGGCCACCCCAGGACACTGGTCCCCTGTCCCCTTGCATTTTGGAACAGTGACCACAAAACACTTCCAGCCAGGTGAGGGCCCACCACTTTTGGCCCAGGGCCTCATCCCCGACTTGGCCCACATCAGAGAGCAGAGGATCTGGGTCAAGGGCGAATTCGAGAGGTGAATGGGCTGACGGAGCTCTGAAGAGGTCTGCCTCTGTCCAAGCATCCTGCATAGAATGCCATGCTCGGCCATGGATCCTGGCTGGTCACCTCCAGACACAAACCCCTGCTAACACCCTGGTAAACTGCCATCTGCACTGTGAGTTAAAAAACCCTCAGCAGGTGCACACAGCAGCACTGTGAGGTAGCACTGTGTATAAACATGCATGTATCAACCAACTTCAATACTGGTTGATAGCTATTTTTCATGAATTTAAAAAATGATGTTTCCAGTTTAATTTTCAATTTCAGGAATAACAATTAGAATTAATTTAAAAGTTCTCAAAAGCTACATTAAAAATGTTTTTGGAGTGGGGGCAGGGGGAACTGGACTTGAACCCAGTGATGTTCTGCCACTGAGCTACATTCCAGCACTTTTTACTTTTTATTTTGAGACAGGGTCTTGCTAAGTTTTCCAGGCTGGCCTCCAACTGGCAAGATCCTCCTGCCTCAGCCACCCAAGTCACTAGGATTACAGGTGTGTGCCACTGTAGTCAGCCCTTTGAAAATTATTTAAAACTTACATTTGCATAATATTTTTCTTTCCCTAAATGTTTACTGTGCAAATAATAATGTGATACTTGTAGGGAACTTAAAAAAAGATGTATCAGACACCACCCTTTTTTTCAAACATGTACTTTTATGTGTACTACCTCATTTCCATCTCTCAATACCTATAGGACACATGGACTTCTAACAGTATTCCACTGTAATAGACAGTCACAGACTTCAAGGTCACAGAGACTGCAGAACCCCAATCTGAACCCTCGACTGTAGAAATATCTGCCAGTAATATTCATATTCGAATCTTATTCTCTTACATAAACTGAGATAAAATATTCAGCATTATCCAAAGTTCCTCAGCTAGAGAAACAGAGCAAAAAATTCTGTCTTTATGGGAAATACACACATGAAACTTGATCTATCTAGTTAGCTCAGAACCCAAATCCAGCACAGTGACTCTGTGTGTCCTCTAACTACGGGGCACAGACTCTTACTGTAATTTGTCATATTTACCTATATGCAAAATAATTCTTACAGGTATCACAGACATGCTGCACGCCCCTAATACTGCCTTTAAAGCTCTTCATTTTCCATCTTTTATATTCTGCACTTGGCATGTGAAACTGTTAAAAAGAATTTAAGGCAATTATAGGGATGTCAAGAACAAGGGAGAAGAAACTGGACAGACATTACAACTGGACAAAGTTCCTTCTCCTCGTCCTTTACCCACCCTCCTAGAAACCCAGGCTCAGGACTCATTTTACCTTAATTACACTCATGCTGTTAACCTAGGAGAAGGGCTTAAAAATATAAAAAGAAAAAAATGAGGGTCATCAGTCACTGTCACAGGTGTTCAAGGAACCACACAGAACTCTCAATTATTCATGAACATGGCAGACGGAGAAAGCATGGATGAAATGAAATTCTTAAAAAATTCATTTAAGGTAATGGTTGCAATGTCTTTTCCCACTGAACCTCCCCGCAGAAAAGCTAACAAGAGCCCAAGCTGTCAGAACTGGGTCCGTTCTTCCTCTTTTCTTCCGCTGATGGCAAAGCATGTGGTGGACACTAAGGGGAGAAGAAAGAGGGGCCTGGGCAATCCACAAACTGGTCACGGCCCCGACACAGGAGCAGCGACAGTCAAGAGGCGACTGTGTCTTAAACAGTGAAATGGCATCTCACAGGAAAGGACTGTCATTGCTTTTGCTATGCTGGAAAACTTTAATGTTTACATGAAAAGGCAATTTTAATTTTAATTTCCCACCACTGAATTTTGGAAGCATTGGCTCTGCCTATGAATTTTGGTTAGCACTGAAATAAGGATTGTTCTGGTTCTGATTCTTGGTCTGATCGCTGAGAGGAGCTTAAATCTTTACAAAACAAATGACTGCCTTCCCCTCAAACGCTTTTTCCTCACAGCTCTTCCAGAGTCTGCACCGATCCTGACAATGACGCTGTTCCAGTGTAGGCTGTGCTCTTAACCGGGACTGTCGCCTTGCACACAAGAAGACCCCGGGCAGCAATGAGTGAGACAGAAGGCAGCGGCACATGGAATGTGTCCCATACGGCTCTAGAAATGCCTGGCCTCAGATGAAGAACCGGGAGAAAACCATGAAGGCACTAAGACCTCAAAAGAACCAAAATGAAAGCTTTGAGTGACTGGGTTTCAAAAGTTATATCCTGTGTGTGGATCGGAAAATGAAAAGGATATGGGAAATAAGATGGACTTGGTTAAAGTAACTTGATGGTGAATAAAGCTTGGTGGGCATACCTGGTCCCTGGCGGTGTGACTTTCAGAACTGGGATGTCAGTACTGAAGGAATAATCTATACAAGAGAAACAGGAGGAGAGGTAGGGGGTGGCACCACACTCTAGGAAAGTGATTCCACCCCCTGAAGCACAGCCTGCAGCGCGCACGGTGGTGACGGCACCGGGGAGGACCTGACTGGCCCGCCACACTGCCTGACACCAGAAACAAAAGCGTTAAAGACAATAACAATTTCTGCCTAACAAACAGAAAAGTTGATCCACAAAGTAAAGAACACAATTTGAGGGGTTTCTACGTTTTGGCTTTGTACTTAGCTTGTTTCAAAGTCATCAGAAGCCTCAGGTGAGCTCCACTCTGCACCAAATTTTGCAATTTAACACAGTAATTTAGGGAAAACCAGACATTTATTGAGCACCACCTGTTGAATACTGAACTTCTATAAAGCAAGTCTAAAATTCCTCTGCAGGGCAAGATGCGTTCATAAAGAACAGCAAAAAGATCTAAAAGCGAAGGCAATTTTGTCAAAGGAAACTAACTGATTATAAATCAAACTTTGTAAAAATAAATAAATGAATAAATAAACAAATAATAAAAAACAAATAACAGATGGCAAAGAAAAAACAAAACCCTGTGCATTAAAAAGAAAAGGCAGACCTATGAGTTTGGCTAACTTTGAAGTCTTGAACATTCTAACATTTAATAGAAATTAGAAAGCAATTAACAATTGTGAACACAGCAACTAATAAAAGTGTACTGAAAAAGATGTGCACACTCAAAAACTGGGTGACAACTTAGAGAAAACAAACCTTGTCAAAACAAAGAACAAAAGGAACTGCTAGAAGGCAAAATTAAAAGGAATATGATGTTAAACGCTGACTAAAAAGGGCGTTGGGATGATGGTGTCACGAGGTTCCTCAAGTGGCTGTTTTAAAAGGGATTTTACAATACTAGAAGGGCAAAGAACATTTTTTAGAGAAAACTAAAGTTGTGACTAGGAACAATGGAATGAAATAAGAAAAAGAATCCTGGCTAGATGTTAGAAAATCCTTAAGATCAAGCCCTCCCACGATTTGGAATCCCCTCTTAAAATAAAAAAGAGAAGTTTATTTCCTGATGTGAAAAACAAGATTAAACACCCACTGGTAAATGAGGGAAAATCTTTCTCTCAAGGTGGAACTGATCATTTCCAACTGGGGATGGCAAATCTATATAACTAGGTAGGAATGTCCCTTTTGCCCTGAAGGCTCTTGATTCACATCGAATTAGTATCATTAGTTTAGTGCACAGAGCAAGTCTGCCTGGTAAAGGTTAGCTGTGTTACACCAAAACTCAAAGCAAAACTTCCCGAGACAGGCTGGCACACTACCTTGAGCTCCTGCAGCTGGTCTGGCTCGTAGAGTTTGGGGGACAGCGCTTGGGCCAGGAAGGCGTCCAGCTCCTGACGCCGTAGGATTCGCGCTCCCGGCCACTGCACCATATACCTAGGGAGAGACAGAAACACCGGGCATGACTGTGTGGTCAAACCTAGTGAGAGGGTCTAAGCACATTTGGGATGATGTGATCACTGAGAAAACTCCGAAGGCTTTTATCCAGCCTGTTTTCACAAGATGATGCCAATTAGAAATGAAAATGTAGTCATCGTCCAGGCTGCCTGGAATGGTTTACTTTAATTAAAAATGGCACCTTTAAAAAAAAAAAAAAAAAAGGCACCTAAATTGTATATACTGAAGACTACCTCGTCAGTGACCCCCCCACCCCAAGTTCTGGGGATTGAACTCAGGGGCCCTCAAACACTGAGCTACCTCCCCAGCTCCTCTCAGGTTTTTAAGAGACAGGGTCTTGCTGAATCACCCAGACTGGGCCTCTTGATCCTCCTGCCTCAGCTCCCAGAGCACCTGGGATTACAAGTGTGTGCATGTCCCACTGTGGCTGCCACCAGTGATTTTTGATACAACTTCACTCTTGTGGAACATTTAAAATGCGGAAAGTACACTATAGACACCAATTCACATGACTGGTTCATTTTAATTCAGGCCAGGATGCCCTGGAGGCAGAACCTAGGTCACAGTAAGAAAGATTGATCTCCTGAGTGAAGAAGGGCTTCTCAGCAGCCACCCAACAAGGGATAAGGCACAGGCGGGTCCATGGGGGTTGCCGGGGAAATGCACAGGATGCTCACCAAAGCCCACCCCCTTCAAATGAGGAGCACCCTGGTGTGGGTAGCTGAAGGGAAACAACACCCAAATCTTCAATATCAGCTAGAACAGATCTGCCAAGAGCAATGGGCTTCCTGAAGAGACAAATAACGTTGTTTCACTACACAGGACACAACCCCAGGTAATGTCCAGAGAAAATGAAATGCTAACCGTACAACTGAGCCACAAACCTGCAAGTCCAACGATCCCAATTCTCTTCATTCAACCAACCTGCAGGTGATCTGATCAAGTTGCCAGCTGATCACTAAAAATAACTTCTGATGACAGAATGCTATATGATCTCTTGAGAACAACTCCAAGGAGTCTGGAAAAAAGTGACATGCCTAACAAGGCTCGTTCCACCCCCACCTGCTGAGTCAATTTTTTCAGGGCTTAAAACCAAGTTTACAAAAACCCAGGTCGGGGTTGGTGCTGAACCTAAACTCCTTTTTATAATAATTAATCCATGGTAATACAGACTAAGCAAAGAGATGTAGGTTCCACACCTATAAACCCATTAAGAGCACGTTCCTATTTATTTAAATATTTTACACATATAAACTCATCCACTGTCCTAGCAAGAATGATTACCATCTCATTCTAGAGATGGGTAAACAGAGGCACAGGGAGCTTATAAAATTGTGTGGCAAAAGCAGGGAAATATAATTTCTTTTTCCTTCCTTCCTTCTTTCTTTTTTTGGTACTAAGCATTGAATCCAAGAGCACTTGACCACCGAGCCACATTCCCAGCTCTTCCCAACCCCTTTTTGAGATAGGGTCTAAGTTGCTGAGGGCCTTGCTAAGTTACTGAGGCTGGTCTTGAACCTCCTGCTTCAGTCTCCCAAGTAGCTAGGATTATAGGTGTGCACTACCACACCCAACTCCAGGAAATGCAAGTTCAAGATGAACAAATAGTAAATGTGTCTATCATATTTAAATAAAAGAGTGGCCTAAAACTTTTATTTAAGTAAACTGTCAACATTTGCAATGAGGAAATATACATCCTTTCATTTGAGCACCACAAGCCTTAAATACAATGGTCTTTCTGAGTTGAGTTTTAATCAGGGCTTGATGCAAGAAAAGAGTTAGCTCAGTGGTAAAGCATTGCCATGATGAGGCCTTGTGTTCCATCCCTAACCAACAAAAACAATGACTAGGACTGGGGACATAGCTCAGTTGGTAGAGTGCTTGCTTCACATGCACAAGGCCCTGGGTTCAATCCCCAGCACCATACACACTGCAGGGGCGGGGGGCGGCGTGAGCATGTGTGTATCAGTCCTCAGAGTCATTTGGAAAAAAAAAAACCAAAACACTGTGGAGAAGGTTATGCTCAATTATACAATGTGCTTTGTCTTCAGGATCATGGTTTATGTTCTTTTAACTTTTTAATTTTTGTTTTGTGTTTGTTTTTATTTTGTTTAAACTGTGTTAAATACACAGCTTAAATGTACACCTTTTCCCAGATATCAAGCGTCCATTTTAGTGGCCCTAGGTACAGTCACAGTGTCCTGAAGCCACCAATCCTCCCAAAGCCAAACTGAAACTTTGACCCTCAGGCACTATTTCCCCATAGCACTGAACCAGCTCTCGACAGGCTGGTTTTCTGGAGATCTTCCCTGTTTTTCTGACAGGAAAGCCACTCAGAGCTCAACACAGCTGCAGGAATACACGTGCACTGGGCAGAATTCTGTTTCCACCATTTGGCTCTCTGAACCAAGGTACCATCAGCTCTTCTCAGGGGCAGATGTTAGAAGAATACATGGACATAAACGCATGGGTCAATCATCAAGACCCACAGGCAGCAGTCACAGCGACTCACTCCTGTTTCATTTATTTAGGCTGCTCCTACCTACACTACTCCTCTATAGAATGTCTTTAGATCCCTTTTACACTGCCAAATTTACCTATGCAATTTCTGGAAAAATTCTCTGGATGTTCTTTTCCATGCAACTGAGCAGAGTGTAAATATGTTACGTGAAGAGCTTATCAGCAATGGACCTTGGGGAAGCTAGTTACCCTTCTTGTCTCTTCTTTCTTACCACGGAAGGATATGGACCGTCTCGACTGTTCTGGAGTCTTCTAAGGCTGATCTCCTTTCACTGCCCTTCTCAAACAGGAAAGCCAGAGCTCCAAGAGCAGAGCAGGGGCCCTTACACACCCCTGGGACAGCACGGCCTGCACTCCATTGAGGGAGCACAGCTGGTATGATCTGCAGCATGTCCAAACACACACACTGGCCTGAGGGCCATTCTGGTGCCTCGAGCTTGCCCTCCCTGATAACTCACGTTGACTCTAGCCCTTCCAGGAGTCCCTGAAGTCTGTCTTTCCACTTTTGAGGAGGACCTGATCGATTTTGTCCAGATGTTTCTCCAAGACCTTCCAGGCTGGAACGTGGCTCAGTGATTCAACACTTGCCTGCCATGCATGAGGCATGAGTTTGATCCTTGGCACCACAATTAACAAAAGCAAAAAACCTTCTGCCTTCACAGTCATGCCATGACAACTTGTGCTCTGACTCCCTCCTCTCTCTGCTGCTGAAATTCTAGAGACTAAACTGACACTTTTCCTTTATGCACCTCAACTGCTGCCACAATGTAACATTTAACATTGGAGTACCCCAGCAACTTTACCAAGGAGCCAAGATTAACAGCAGTAGCAAAGACAAAAACTGCCTTTTGGAACCTTGAGAAGATGCCATACCCTTCTGTGGTGTTCCACCAGAGTGTACAGGCTGAATCAAATCTCGAAGAAAATACCTGTCAAATCTACAACAACAGTTTACACAGGAGTTGAAAAACTACAGCCACAGGCTGGCTCCTGCATTTGTGAATAAGCTTTTACTGGAGGCCTGCCTCTCCTGTCCATCCCATGGTCTTGCCTGTGTCTCCTCCTGGGAATAACATCGAGAAGAGCATGAGGTAGTTCCTGCCAAGGAAAGGGTTCACACTGCAGCTAGTAGGGTAGAAGTGCAGAGGTGAGAGTGGGCACAGAGTGAGCCTGCATGTGGCACCAGCCAGATGAGAGGCTGAGGGAGCCAAGAGCCAGGATACAAGGGCAGTCGGAGTCTATGCTGCAACACCAAGGAGCACACACTGGGACTTGCAGCTGAAGTGTGGACATCAAGCTCCACTCCTGACCAACGCTGTTCAGCGGCACCTGTATACTATACTATATCCCCCATCTGGGGTCCAATGTACTCTTGCGTCAGGTGGACAGTGAGTACTATATATCACCTCACTTTTGCTGGGTTGATCTCAGAGCACCCGAAGTCTTCATCTTAAACTTTCACTAATGTAAAGTACTAATGATAAAAACATGTCTTTAGTTGAATTTTCCAGCATAGAAAACCTAGTCAGAGAATGTTAACCAACTGGCACACTATGTTCTAAGCTGATATTCTCACCTTCAACAAGTTATTGGCCTTGAATTTTGTTTCAAATTTAAGAAACTTCAGGAATAAGAATAGAAAGAAAGCTCTATCTCTGCCTCCCTAAAGCCCGGTAGGAGGGGCGCAAAGGGCCATCAGGACTGCATGAAGATGGCCTCTGAAGGGGGCCCATCCCACACAGGGAACATGAACAAGCAGGGAGCCGGGAGGGCCAGTCCCAAGTCTCATCGTCAGAGCCACAAGTTTCACACAATGGAGGGGATACCACTGTGCAGGTCAGAGGGACCAAGGTGAATGCACTGTTTTCAGCGAGAAATAGGAGAGCTGAGGCATCAGGAGCCACTGGCTGAAGAGTCTGGTCTCTCAATCCCACCCCCCTTCTTGTAGGGACCCAGGACAGCTTGAAGAAGTGGGGATCCTGGAGCTAATGCAAGGAGGTAGGAGGAAGGAGAACACCTGCAGAGAGAAAAAGAGATGCTCAGAGAACAAGGGGACAGTTGGAGACCATGGAGGTCCAGTGACATGGTGACAAATGCCAAAATAAACATTGGTACCATGGTCTGAAGGCCCTGGGAGGCCAGTCCATACGGAAACAAACACATGGACAGCCAAAAAGGAGGGCACATTTCCTGAGACCAGAGCACCTCCCCCACGGGACATGCATCACCTGGAAGGTGAGAGCAACTCTGCAGGGAGAAGCTGCACATGCCCCACCAAGTCCTCTGCTGGGGAGGACTGTCCAGTGACCCAGGTGGAACCTTGCACTCCCAAGTGGGAAACTACCCCCGAAAGCACACAGGACCTGTAGTGGGTCCCTTGTCACAGAGGACACTGTTAGGACAATTAAGAAATGAGCCTGAGATGAGATGGACTAAAGGATCCATATGGATTTGAGTCTGGTGGCTACTTGGTGATCCTACAGAATAATCTTGCTAGAAAACTACACTAAAGGATGTGGACTGGATTTAAAACAAAGCTTTTTGTATTGTATTTGCAACTCTTCTCTATGTCTAAATGGTTTCAAAATAAAGCAAATCCAACTAAAACGTACTAAACATCCAATATGTACCCCAATTCAGATAAACTTCAAAATATCCCATTCACCCATCCTCGTGTGCTGCAAGGGCCCAGTGGAGGTGCCCAGGAGTACAGCAGCCTGGTCCACATGCTGCTCCAGGACCGCAGACAGCTGGTGCTGGAACAGGGAAATACGAGGCCCACAGAAGTATCTTGTTGGGCAGGGAAGCAAGGAAAAGCCCCACACCAAAAGACGATGTGTGCCTCAGGGCCAACCCGACCGGGCTCCCAAGGCCAGAGCCTGGGCAAAAAAGTGATTACGACCTACAAAGTACACTTGTGTCCATTACCAGTTAGATAAATGATTAAATAAATGAAGGGGGGAAAGAAGAGAAATTTTCCCAACAGAATTCCAAATAAATCCCCCTTCCAGACTTCAAAATCTTCAATATTTAAAGAATAAACTGTCTAAAATCATTATGTATCTACAGGCCATGTGTGTTTACCAAATATACCTACTTTATAAACATAGTCTACAGTGTAAATTAAACCATATATTGCATTTCTGTGGGCCTACATTCCCAGAACATATACAAATACAGGACCAGGACAAGTCTCAACAGACAATACACAATTCCTACAGCGTGAACTGTCCAGCCTAAGGCTGGACACTGTGATTACCCTGCCCCCCTCCCCAAGCCTTAGTCCCTGGGTCCACCCCTCCACCCATGGCTGGGCACGCACCGTAGGACGCAGCAGAGCACCATGAGGTGAGTGGGCACGTTGGCGGGGTTAAGCATGGCTGGGGTGTCGGACCTCATGCAGGCCAGGAAGGCCCTCATCCTGCGGTTCTTGTCCTCTACGGCCTTGCCCAGCCAGAGCCTCTTCAAATTGGGGCAGGTCCACTCCCGGAAGGCCAGGGCTTCCACTAGTTCCGGGGTTTGAGGAGACTTCCCCTTGTAAGCTGCCCATTCCTTAATGATCACTGGTGAGACTACAGAAAAAAGAGAGAGAGAAAAGAAAGCTCATTAAGGCACATGACTTACCGACCGTCAGCCTGCAGAAAAACAACCTGCTCTACCCACGAGCCTGAAGATACGTCCTTGCAGGTAATTGAGGAGTCCTCACCTTAGCAAACTACCAAGCACAGAGCCCTCATGCTCAAGTACTTTGTGCCCTCTACTCTGTGATTAATGGCTCATTCAGATCTGTAGTGAGGTCATTTGTAAATTTCTTCTCAATCAGATCATGACTTGACTTTCCCATAGACCCAGTGAACAAATCAAGGATGTTAGAATGTACCAACAGTTTAAATCTACTAAAAGTTTTAGTAATATTCACAGAATAGGTAAAATTCACAGAAGTACGTGATTATATAGTTATGTTAACATGGAAAGCCAACTTAGACAGCTAATCTCTTCTTCACAAATTGGATTTGAAAAATAATTTGCATTTGGCAACCACTTTACTCAAGGACTTCCTTCTTGAATAAACAGCGGACTCTAAAGAGTGGCCAGGAAGACACAAGTAGAAAAGAATTTCCAAGTTCTGAATCTGGATGATGTCAGCACAATGACTATATCCAGCAAGACTCAAGACACTGCCAGAATCTCTAACAATTTCATTTGGAAAAAGGGCAAGAAGTTCTGAATTCATATAGTATAAAACAATGACCTCTTATCCACAGTGTGAATTCTTACAAACATAAAAACATGCACATTTTCCCCACATCATTTCCAAATAAATTAAGGGAAACTGTGAGAGTGCAGATACAATGAAGGTGCTCCATGTGCCAGCAGCATGTTAAACTTCCTCGTCAACTGCACTGAGGTGACGGCCTGATGGTAAAGTGTAGGAATGCATTTCAGAAGGAACAAGTGGCTCACTTTAGTTCAGTAAACACCAGAACCAGAGCAGGGACCTGTGTGGTCCTGTGCCCAGTGCGGGGCTCAACATGAGTCCAAGGCCCCACTGCTAGCCACCATACTCCACGGCACGGCCCACAGGCCAGCAGCAGGGGCAGAAACCAGGATGGTATCGTGAATTCTAATTTGGTCTTCAGCACATTATTTCTATCCAGATAACATCAATCCCCCGGGGTTCATTTTCTCTAAAGTAACACCTAAGGCAGGTGAAAGATTCTGAAGGTTCCAAAACTGCGACAGTTACATGAATAACTGGATGGTCTCCAGTTCCACTTCAAGTGTAAATATATCAGGCAATACAACAATCTCTTAAAATGTGAAGAGAACTGTCAGGAGTTAGATACGTGGATGTACAGTTTATCAGCAACAGAAAATGTAAATACATTTCAATACCCAACAAGCCAAGTAACAGTGTCACACACACAGGAACATGTCATGGACATGCCTTGGGGAAGGGCTCCAGACTGTGCCCCTACACATCAAGCTCATTGGGATGAACAGGGGTACAAGTCAGGACAGTCGCTGAAAAGTTAGCCTTTTACAAAAGTGTTACTGCTGTCATTAGACATATTCCTTCCATTGACATTTTGCTATCTTAGTGTTTAAATGTTAAAGGGATAATTTAAAACACTCAAAATATTTGAAAATCCATCAACTCAAAAAACACAGGTAATACATATATAAACATACGCTTATTTGCTTTTATTTAATATTTTTAGGTGTCAGAAAACCAAAAAAATCTCCATCAAGCAGAACCTGTCTTTAGACGCACAATCTAAGGTGCCCCTCCCCCACACCTAGTTCCCACTGAGCTCCAGCACAGCTCAGCTTCCAGAAGCACCCCCAGCAGCAGTGTCAGACACAGAGGATCATCATCATCACACAGCAGCCATCCTGGGAGCCCACTCCCCTCCCTGGCTCCCTGCTGCATCCAATTCAAAGGAAGTATGTGCCAAGAGGAGCAAGCCAGGCGAGGAGCTTCAGAATGATGAGCTGGTGACCAACGCACCCCCACACACCGTTCCATATACACCCCACCCCCCTCCACAACACCCGCCACACCATTCCACACACACCACACACACGCACACTAGCATGGGTTCTAATGAATCACAAAAACAGAATGTTAGAAGCCCCTTGGACTTTCTCAAAAGAGGCCTTCTTATTAAATTTATCTTTATCTTCAATGTTTCTTTCCCTTCTGTCAGCTGTGTTTGCCCCAATTTAGTCATATTTAGCAATCATTTTATTTTATTATGTTATCTTCATTTGGGGAGGTATGGGAGGTACCTGCCCTGCCTGGTGCCCTTAGAAACACTTGCCAGGCTCTGGGTCTGGCAACTCTCCTACCAGGGTGCTGAGGGCTGGCAGCGGCCTGAGCTGGCCTCATCTGACACTGTGCCTCAGATGCATACCTCGAGACTCAGCGGGCCACAGTGGGTGCCGGGAGGAGCCATGCTCTCTATCACAGCACCAAGCATTTATGTTCCCACTGAGCTCCAACACTGCTATTCACAAACACAGCTCACATCTAATTTAGAAACTTGTGTCTGTACCAGAGGAAATAGGTACGATGAACACAAATCTTGCTCCGAATGCAAAGCTGCTCTGGAGTTGCTTTATCTTACAAGAGGCTCAGCTGCTTTTAAACAGTCTAATAACCTGGAGACCATTTGAATACACTGCCACTCAGCAGCTCAGTTGTGGAGCCTTTGGCAAAACATTTACCAAGTACTCAGCCAGCCGCTTCTGTGTCCAGGCAGGGCCAGGGCAAAGAAGGCAGGTGAGCAGCGACCTGCATGTGCCTGAGCCTAAGGGAGGGTCTGCTTGGGTTCCTGACCCAGCCTGGTTGCAGGGATTAAGAAAAGGGGCTGTAACCTCGCTATGCAACACAAGCCTGATGATTAAACATAACAAGCACCTAGCAACCCTCACCACGCAGGAAAAGCTGTGAGGCCAGCCAACATTTTATATATTATTTATAACAAGTTAATATAAAAATAGTTTACAAATTGAAGAATTCCAAGGCTTGTCCAATTTTCAGGTTGACTGTAATAGCGTTGAAGGTGCTGGGGGCCAAACAAAGCAAAAGGCTTGGCTCTGTGTGGTAAGTCTCTGAACTGGGCAGCTAAAGGGTGCCAGTCAGGATAAGTGAGCTGGCAATGCCTACTGCTCTCAGAGAATCACGGCTGCCAGAAGACAGGTGTCTCCACTCTCTGCTCTAGCTCATAGCAGCCAGTTAACAGAAAGGAGGCTGAATTCTCATCGTTTTTGCAAAAACCTCTGGACACACAGGATTGCCTGGAAGGGAGCCAAGGAACCGAACCACAGGAACATCTTGGATGGGCACAGATCGGGCTTTAGGAAAAGCATGGCGGTATGAATGACTCTGTGCCGGTAGCAGGGCAGAAAAACAGACACATATTCCAGAGGTCCACTCATCCAGCTGAAGATCTATGAGTAAATCTTGTGTGTCACCATCAACAAATATATTTATTTTGCTTTTCCTCCTGATAGGAAAACTATTTCAGGAACAAACTTTTTTTGTTTTTGATGGTGCTGGGGATGGAACCCAGGGCCCCAGGCAAGCTAAGGCACGTATGTGCTCAACCACTGAGGTTCAGCTGAGCCTGAGAGGCTCACTTAGCCGTCACACTAGAGAACAACTCTAGGACATCCACTTCCTATGTGACTAGAGGCCAAATTCAGAATGCATTTTCTTTATAGAAAGGACCCCTTTAAACTGCAAGTTGGGGGCATAAAACACTGTCATACTTAAGCTGTCCTTAAAAAAAACAAAAAACAAAACAAAAAAAACCCAGTATTTCCCATCGGACCTTAATCACATTTTCCTAGCATTGCACTTGACATGACAACCAGCCACCTTGGAAATCTGTTATAATGCTGACTTGGAATCAACCCCAGACAAGGAATAAGAAACGTGGTTCTTTGTAAGCCAGTTCCTACAGACTGGTAGTTGCTGCCTATAAGGCCACATTATATGGTTTGTCCCTAAGCTCCATGCCAGGGCACCACCACCAATGAGCAATACTTGCTCAGAGCTCAGGAAGGGGCAGCCTGCATTGTGCACAGGCCACCTTGACAGGGAGGGACAAGAGAGTGAGAAGAGGGCCTGGGGATGTGGCTCAAGCGGTAGCGCGCTCGCCTGGCATGCGTGCGGCCCGGGTTCGATCCTCAGCACCACATACCAACTAGATGTTGTGTCCGCCGAGAACTAGAAAATAAATATTAAAATTCTCTCTCTCTCTCTCTCTCTCTCTCTCCCCCTCACTCTTTTTAAAAAAAAAAAAAAAAAAAGAGAGTGAGAAGAGTGACCTCCATGACCTGGCCAGCTAGCCTGCTATGCTCGTGCACCTGTGTCTTATGAGGCACATCCTGAGCACTCCTCCCAGTTACGAGCTCTTTTGTCTCAGGTCAGAAAGAGGAAACTGGATACAGTGAAGCTGGTTTTTCCTTCTAATAGGTAAACTTCCTGCTCCTTCCTTCCCAAGCAGCACCAGCATGTGGGCAGCAGGGAAGCCCAGTGGTTCTTAGCCACTCAGCTGCACACCTGTGAACAGCTCAATGGATCCCAAAGGTGAAAGGCTGAGAATGCTCTTCTTAAAACTTTGCTACCTGAGGTTGCGAAGGTAACTCGTTCATAATCCTCATTCTCCCCAGGTACGTGATAAAGCCAGGCATGGTGGCCTGCTACTGTTATAATCCCAGCAACTTGGGAGGCTGAGATTGGAGGACTGAAAGTTTAAGCGCAGTCTCAGCAATTTAGTGAGACCCTGTCTCAAAAAAAAAAAAAAAAAAAAGAGCTGGGGATATAGATCAGGGATAAAGCACCTCAGGATTTAATCATCAGCATCAGATTTAAAAAATTAAAAAAATCTCAAAAGTTCAAGGCCTTACAAAATAAATACTAATCCAAAAGAGTAACATCAGACTCTGATGGTGGTGATAGTCTTAAGTAACCATATCTTGGGCTGGATCAATTAAAAGGTTTGTGAGAACAATACTGCAAATACTAAATCAGCATACTACTATTGATCAGTTATGCTATTTCATGAAATAATCTACAATGGCAGACAACTGACTTTTAATCCCAATGGTCACATAAGCAAGACATTTCTAAAGCAAAGGGGACTAGAGGGAAAAACAACAATACTCCTTTTGGTAGCCAGAAAAGAGTAATAAACACAGGGCTGAGGGCGTAGCTCAGGGGTATGCTTGTCCAGCATACACAGGGCCCTGGGTTCAATCCCCAGCACCACACAAACACACAGAGAATGAACATAGACTTAATGTGCCTAACCCAAAAATGTGAAATTCAAAATGCTCAGAAATTCAAATCCTTTGAGTTCCAACATACAAAGTTTTGGGTTTGAGATGTAGCTCAGTGGCAGAGCATGTGTTTAGGTACGCTGTGATGTTGTAGGACCTCGATCTACCCCCTAGTCCTCCAGCCCCCCACCTCAAAATGTTGCAGATCTTGGAGCATTTCAGATTTAGGGTTTTGGGATAAAGGATGCTTGATCAGCAAAGTTTATGCAAATATTCCAAAAATCCAAAAAACTCTAAAATATGAAACATTTTTGGTCCTTTATTTTAAATAAAGGAAACACTCAAGCTGTATAGGGAAATCCTTTATAAAATAATACAGTCTAGAAAACTGCTCTCTAGGTTCTATAAATTTATCATGAGTTTATAATTTACTTCCACCTATTCTATAAGCCTGTTTCTTTTTTTTTTTTTTAAAGAGTGAAAATTTTTTTTTTCTAGTATTTATTTTTTAGTTATCGGCGGACACAACATCTTTGTTTGTATGTGGTGCTGAGGATCGAACCCGGGCCGCACGCATGCCAGGCGAGCTCGCTACTGCCAGAGCCACATCCCCAGCCCCTAAGCCTGTTTCTTTTCTTTTCTTTTTTTTTTTTTAATTTATTTTAGTTTTTTTCGGCGGACACAACATCTCTGTTTGTACGTGGTGCTGAGGATCGAACCCGGGCCTCACGCATGCCAGGTGAGCGCGCTACCGCTTGAGCCACATCCCCAGCCCTAAGCCTGTTTCTTTTACTTACTTAGTTTCGAGATAATGACAAAGACTTGTTATGGGAAATGCAAAGTGAGCAAATAATGGCCACTTTTGTTATTAATTGAATGTTAGTTAAAAAAAAAAGTTAATCACTGAACTTTACACCATGAATTCTTCACTCTTATTGTAACTGAGGCTCCACAATGCAATATATCCTTTTAAAACTTAGGCCTTGCTCATCCTCAAATCATTGCAGCCCCTCCCCTGGCCCTTGGGAAGAATCACTGATTGAGGGTGGCCCAGGGCACCTGAGGACAAAAGCGACTGGGGCAGCCAAAGCTCTGAGGAGGGAGGCCAGGAGGAAGAGGGGGTGCCACAGGACCACCTGCTTCACAGGTGGCCCTAGGGAGCTTGCCAGAGCCTCAGCACTTCCACAGGGTGAAGCCTCTAGTCAGGAGCCTGGCTTCAGAGCCTTGCCCTGTCTCCAGCAGCAAGAGAAACAGGCCTCTGGGCTCCGGCCTCCCCAACCACAGATGCTCCTGGTCCTGCCCTGGGTCGGTTAGTGCTGCCACAGTAGACAAAGGTTTGATGCATTTCCTGACAGAACCTAGGGATGAACACAGAGGAGTGGAAAACAATACTCCAGACTTTCCAAGGCTACAATTCTTAAAGGGTCTGACGTCCTACTTCCACCATACAGCAACTTAAATGATGGCTAGGTAAGTCACATGAAAACTGTGAACATTGATCACCTGCCTTAATCAAGACTCGGTTTCTACATGAACTCATGCCTTACATTAAATGAGAGTTAAATACTTTTAAACAACCCTTTATGACTTTAATATACCCTTTGAATAGTTTTCTCTGATAATAAAGCCCTCTTGAAATATTATTTTCATAATAGTGACCGTGAACTGGAACATACATCTCTACAGCACAATTCTCAGATCCCTGCCTCAGAAATGGCCACCAAGCTGTCTAAGCGGAAGCTCCTTCTGGAGCCCACAGAAAGAGCAAGCCTTCTCAGGAGCCTGCCCTCTGTGGCTTATGGCTCTTCTTCCATGAGCCAATGATGTAGTACAATCTGCATGTAGTCCAGGAGTGACCCCAGGTTAGACTGTGAATGTCAACAGGTGGCAATACCATCATGACCCACCAGTCACCACGAATTCCTGGGAACCTTCCTAGGTCCGGCTTCACTGGAGCATGATCAAGCCTTCTCCTGTCTCACTCAGAGCATCAAGAAGCTGCAGCCCTCTCCCTACTACTAGCAAAATGTGTGATCGATTAATAGATATTTCAAGTGATGAAGCCTAAACTGATGGTCTGAGCAGCCAGTATTCAGTCAGCCGAAATCTGATGAGCAGGTCGAGGCAGGCATTTTAGTGCTCACACCGCAGTGAGCATTAGTAGATGCCACTCACAAACAGCATTCAAATACAGCACTCACAAGAGATTCTCAGCATGAAAATCTCCCTGTGGAGAGCTGGGGTCAGCTAGGGTACTCATGGGTGGGGGTGGATTACTGCCGTAAAATCCCTTTTACAGGCTGTTTGCCCCTCATGAACGTAAGTAATGGATGAAGGAGCTCCCCATGAAGATCAAGATTCCTAAGCTGCTGCCTAAGATCTCTCACACTGAAACTCGGGTCAAGTTTACACATCATTTCCACTGAGAAGCAAGTTTTTATTTGTAACAGCACATCATGAATACATTTCTCCCAACACTTAAATTCTAAGGGCTTTAATTAACTCAGCCTAGGCAAAGTCCACCTGAATGAGCCCTTTCCTTCCCATGTACAGACCTGTCTTTTTCAGTTCAGTCTGTACATAGCTGGCAACTCACCTTGCTAAATAGCAATATCACTCGTACCAAACCTCCAGTGGCTCCCTCATCTCTATGAAGAGTCAAAACTGGAGTCCCTAAATCACCCAAGCAAAAACTGATTTGTTCAGCACCAACCCTTAGAAGGACCTCACCACATCTACGTACTCTCTCTCACATGCGAATTTAATTTTCTTATGTTCCAAATTTCAGATCTTCACCTCCATTAAACCACAGCCATGTCCCTATATCAATTATTCACCCTTTGTTTTAATAACCTGCTAGATACTCCAATAATAATGGATGTGTTTTAAAAATCACCTTTAAAGTCTGATGAATCTGGCAGGTGGAGTCCTCACTCCTCCATGATCTTGGTGTGACCCAGCTGGGTCTCATCCTTTTGCACATTGCTAAGTGGCTACCTTCTCCAAAGCAGGCCTGAGACAGCCTCACCCCCCATTTTCCCTGCCCTCACCCAGAATAGCAGTCCCAGAGCATGCACTCCTCCCTCTTCCTCCCTCCCACCTAAGCTCCATGAACATCCACTCCTTATCCATAACTTTCGTAATTTTCTCCTATTCTCCCTGGCACATTCACCTATTCTCTCCCCGAGTCCTTTCCACTGACCAAATACCACAATAATGATCAAACTTTAACTTCGAATCCTTACCAAGGAGGAGGAGGTGAAGAGAGGAAGGGGGGATAGGGTAGAGAAGAGGTGGGGGGAGGGACCAGACCAACCCGCATTTGGAGATAAGAGTACCTCCACCCTTCTGCACTCTCCCAAGTCCCCTTCCTCCTCCACTAGGTCTACGGCACCCCCACCTGAGGTCTTGCATGCCTGCCTGAGTCACCCCAGACTTCTCCTCCTGGTCCTTCCTTCCTCTGATGGCTCATTCTCACAACTTCTGACCCTGGCTGGGGTTGGCCTGCACGGAACAGGGGTGGGAGCAGGCAAGCACCTCTGGGGCCAAGGCTCTGCCTGACGACTCCCCTCCCTGTGTGCTCAGCACACTTCAGCCCTTGAGAAGGTTTGGCCCCACTGCCTATTAGCACTCCAGACCCAGGCACGGGTCAGCTGTGTGTGCACACGTGCTGATCGTACACCCACAGCAGGGCACGAGGTGTGAAGACTACTCTCTGAAAGCTTCTGGCACTGCAGTACACACGAAGCCAAACATTCTGAGGCCAGAGGGAAAGGGGACGGTCGAGTTGGCCTCCATGGGATGGCACAGGTGATCACTGGAAATTCCTCGAGGAGCCTGCTGTGGAAAGGTAAGTCTACTTTTGGAACACTTAACCAAATAAGTCAAATACTTTCTACCACAAAGCAGTTTTTCCCAGGACAGAAGGCTGGGCATTATTAGCCACGAACCCAAGCCAGGCTACAAAGTGAGAAATGCCATTTTTTTCTGAGCAAATGAAACACGATATGAGCAAAGAATGAGAATGTATTCATGTAAGAGAGCCACATCTTTGAGAAGATGCCATTTCTAACACTCAGTGTTCCTATCCATCAAGGACACAGAGGTGGAAGGTAGCGACGCTGTGGGGCCAGCATCACCTTCTATCAGCTCTGCTCACAGTGGCTCTCAGGACAACTATCTCCAAGGAAGGAGTGACAGGTGCTTGGTTTAAAGCCTTACGGATCACCATTTTGGCACAGAAACTGCAAACAGAAAATTGAAGAATCTACTTAACTTTAAACTAAGTTCTGAAACTCAGAACTACACAGTCAGTACTGATCATGAGTTTCACCTCTAATGAGGCCTGCATTTCCCCACCACACAGCAGGAACTCTGTAACCAAACGTTCTTCCTTTAAAAAGAATGATGTGGTAATTTACAATTTCCACAACTCATAATATTCTTATTTTAGACTGTATGTTTTGGGGATATTTTCTATTTCCTAGTAAACATACACTGGTTTTTATACTGTTTACATCAGGAAATCAAATTGCTGAGAGTAGGAGGCACCATTTTCTTAAAAATATGACGTAAACCCACTAGAAAATAAAAGAAAATGCTTTTGACCTCAACTTTGATCAGAGTTTCAAGTTAATACTTTCCAGCAGCCCCAGTCTATCAGCTGGAAGCACACCGCCTCTCGAGGGCTCTGAGGTAAATCAGCGCAATCCTGGGACGACCCACTCAAGTCCCACAACCTCTGCCATGGATGCAGAGCCCTGCAGGACCTGTCTCCAGACGCCAGCCTGCTGGGGAGAGCAGATCTGCACCTTGTCAACACCATAGCAGACACACAAGTGTCCCGGTTACTAAGACGGGTAATTACAGAGAGTGACGGCCATTCAAGAGTGCTTCCAGATCAACATTCAGTTTAAAGTGTAAACCTGCGGTTTTATTATTTTACTGAATAAGCACCATCACTGGAACATTACTGAGGAAAGTCTGGCTTCTCCTCCTGTCCTCAGGGCTCTACCCTGGCCTACTGCCCAGTGGGCAGCCCGGCCCACCTCCTGTACACGCAGACTCTTGGGTCAACTCAGTCAGGATTCTTCTAAGGCTTTAGAAAATGCACAAGAGATTACGAGGTACCGAGGAAAACAAACAATGGATTGTTACAGTACATACATTCTGGTGGAAGTCTGTTCTTTCTAAAAGCAAGTCTCTCAGTTTTCTTTCTGCTTTCTGCCAAACTAAACAGGACTCCGTAAACATACTGACGAACTGGCCTATAGAGCAGGGCAGCCGGAGGCAGGTCTTTGTTGGCTTCATCTTCAATAGAAACAGCAATTTTGATTTCACCCTTTGCATGGAAGAAAGCAGAATAATATTGCACATTTTTCATGTTGAATTTATAATCAACTCACAGAAACATACTGTATTATCTCCATTAATGACATTGCAATTCTATTCCAAATCAAAGGCTTAACAACTGGCCTACCCCATGACGTACAGAAGAGTTAATTTGGCAGTCTGTGTCTAAATGTATGCTCAAAGCCTCAAAACAGACCCTATACTACTTTATACTTAATCCAAAATTAATAACAAAACACGTAGAAAATCCAAAGTCTTTGAAACAACCTAGACAGATCACACCAGACAACAAATAGAATAGAAAATGTTGAGAACTTGGAACTTTTTTATTTAAGGGATTAAGATGGTCATAGTATAATAAAATTTATAATTTTCAAAGACCTGATACAATCCAAGGAATTAAGTATTCTGAAAATGAAATGGTCATATATTTTTAATTAGGCTCTTTCATTAAAAATGACCACATATTAAAAATATTCTACCTAAGAGAATGCTCCATTTTACAAATGTACTAGGTCTCTGCATTAGTGTGATAGGTGCTCAAAGAGCATCTCATTGTGAGTGAGGTCATGAGCAGCTACTAGGGCAAAGGATCAAAGCACCCCACCTCACTCAAGTTCCAGTTAATCTCGTGACTCAAGAACATGCCTCCCAGAGGCAAAGGACCCACTGTGTGGCCTTCAGCAACCCAGACTGTTGCCAAAATTCTGTGGTCCTGTCTGGGGCATTTTATGACACCAAAATATATCTCAGAATATTTTGTGGAGAAATTTTATTTATGTATATTCATAACATTAAAATATATTTGATATCTTCAATGTCTGTTAAATTTATTGCCTTAATAATTTTATAACATTTTCTTTCATAAAAATTTAATTTCAAAACTGGTCATTCCCTTTTTGTCCACTACTCTCATATTCATTCATCCAGTAGCTATGTGTATTCTAACTCTTTTTCTAAATCCAGTAGCTATAGGTATTCTAACACTCTCATCTCTTAGGATTATGACGCTTTGACAATTCTCTGTACTATCATGAAGCTTCAGGTAACTACATATCTTAGCCTGTACAATGTAATACCAAAGCTATTCAGCTCATAAGAAATAGTATGCACTATACTATTCTCTAGGATACTTAAAAAGCTGAACATTCTAAAATCTGAAAAGACAGGTTTACTTTTCTCAAAGTCATTATGTCAACATTTCCCCCTTGAAATTTGTGAGAACCGAAGAGTGTCAGCTAGAGTCTGCATCCCTCATGTGGATCTGAGTGAACTGTTGGGGACAGGGCTCAGATCCCATAGGGAGGGTGCAGCAGATGGCTCCCTACATCCAGTACCCTACATCTCCAAGAGCCCCACAGGGAAACTGTGCCATCTTTTTACATGTTATTTCCCCAAACTTTGGTCCCTTAAACTTAGCAAAATCCTTTTCCCACAAAGTAACTTTCACTTACCCTTTATAATTTACATTGAACCCTAAAATAATATTTACCTTACAACCACAACCTGAAAGTGATACTATTCATGCATATTAATATCAAACAGTAAGATGAGTTTGGAAGCAATTACAACTAAAAAAATAAATGAACCAAGTAAATATTACTAGCTAAATATTCATGTCCTTTTTAATTTATAAAAGTAAGCAATGTTTGGACTAGTCCATCAACAGTCTACCTCATGAGTACTGTGGAGTAGGAGTCTTTTATACTTACTGACTCCATTTCACAAACCACAGATGAATTGCAAAAACCAAAAAAGCCTGATTATATATAGTGGCACAAGTATTGAGGAAAGCACATAAATAATACATGATAGTAACAAACCAATTCTGCATGATAACTGGTCACTTAAGTAACTTGTTAAATTGTGGGCCCATGATTACAAATGCCAACATAAAGACTACAGATCACTGAAGAGATTTAAATACACATAGATGCACTGGAAACACCCAGATTTAAAAAACAATGCCACACTATATGCACATATTTAATCATGCAGTTGGAAAGATACCAGTAAAGTGAAATTATGACGCTGTATAAAAAGGTCACCGTGTTTTCTGAGTGTGCATATGGTAACAAGATCCTGTATTCCACAATGCTATTAGCACCATTAAAACTGCACTCAATGAAGTAGATGAACAAGTCAAAATACATGAAGTTATTACTACCTACTCAAAAGGGGAAACATTACTTTCTAAGGACAAACAATAAATAAATCAGACATTATATCTTACATCAGAATTAATTCTGACATTACAGCACAAATGTGGAAGAAATTTTGAAGCTGAAATCAGGACAATATAATTACCAGTAATAAAACAATGTGATGTGTCATTATTTCATTAGAAATTTGAAAAATATTTTAAACTAAGTTGAAGAAGAAAGGAAGACTTTCAAAAGGTCTTTACAGGCATAAACTTTCAGCTTTTGTTTGATGTTTAGAAAGGAGAATGTAAACTCTGATTACAAATATTTTACTAAGAAAGAAAAATGGTTTCCAAAATGAAAAAGTACAAAACACCTGTCAAGGAATGGGAGCCACTCCAGGGCCCCTGGATAATACCTTCGTCAGGACGTGGAAGATGTAGGGGTACATCAGCCCCTTCTTGTGCCTGTGCTCGGCCACTCTTAGCACCTCAGGTGCGACGGGGGGCAAGGGAGGTGTGGTGATGTCCATGTGGTTCCTGGTGGGCATCGACAGGAGGCAGGGGATTGGCTGGACTGTGCCCATCTGGCTCCCTTTGCCTTCCACTAGCTGGCTTCCTGAAGAGGCAGTGGAGGAACCTTCTGCCTACAGAGCAACGGGCAGGAGAGAGAACAAGTTTGCATCACATTTCCACTTTCTCAAGGGTTCCAGCTGTTTGTCCACCTGACATCCATGGAAGGTACAGAGTCCTAGCCGGAGAGACCAGATCTAGTGCCAACCTAAAGACAGAGCAATCAGAGAGCTCTTATCTGATCCTCTCCTCAGACTGCCTTGCACACAGAAATGCCACAAACACCCGCTGTCCTCAGAGGACAGCCCTGTGCTCCCAGCTTCTCTGTGTCTGTGTGACTCTGCACTGGGGGAGGGGGGATGGTGCTGGAGGCTCAGGAAGCCACTGTTGCTCCCCCACCCACTGTGCTCATCTCTTGGGACCTCCTGCTCTGTCACTGCTTCACTACCTCACTCGGCTCTCACTCCCCATCACCACTTGGCCAAGTCCTCCGTGTTCCTGCTGTCCTCAAGAAATTGCTAATATTCCTACACAGCAAGAAACTAACACTCAGAGAGGCTACACAGTCTGCCTACCAATATGCAACCAACAATTCAGAACTGAATTCATATCCAGCCCTGACTTAAGTCTTGCTCTTTACTGCCATCGCTGGTATTTAAAGAACAGAATCCTACTGGGTATAGTGGCACATGCCTATGGTCCCAGCTACACCAGAGGCTAAGGCAAGAGGATCACTTGAGCCCAGGAGTTTGGGGCAAGCCTGGACAACATAGAGAGACCCCCACCTTAAAAAAAGAAAAAAAAAAAAAAAAGAAAGAAAGAAAAAAGAGAAAGAAAACAAAACCCCAAACTCAATTACATGCAGGCAAAAATTAAAGCAAAACCAAAACAAACCCAAGTAATCCTATCAAACACAATGGCTCAAATCTATTAGATGGGAAATACCCAATTTGTAATAACTACCCACCAAAACCTGGAATGTGTGCACAGAACAGGAAAGCACTGTGACCCCAGATGATTAATGCAGTGCTGGGCTAGTGCCAGGTGGTGGTGCCGACGAGACGCAGGAGATGCTCTGGCATAATCTGTATCTTCTGAATAACTGCCTAAGAGCAATTATTATTTGTACAATAAACTTCTTTTTCTTGATCAGAATAAAAGTTGGAAATGAGAATTGCTTATTGCTTGATTCAGTGCCACCCTAAAGACACAAATTTTTCTGTTTTGGAACAAAATGTCTTTCAAATGGGTGCAATTAAATGCTTAATTTTACTCTTTAATACACAAGTGTAAAAATAAGTCTTAAGAAGAGTAACTAGTGGATGATTCACTAGTGTTTTCTACATTCTCCCTCTTCCAGAAGAAAACAGGAGCAACTCAAAATGCTTTGGAAGGTGCTTTGAAAATAACAGGTATCCACACTGTAATTCTGTTACTTATTTGTAGGACAATCATTCAACAGTTGAGACTATGTAACAGTTTAGTTCAAATGAATTTCTGATATTCAGATGACCCTGTATATAAACCAACCCTCTTCCCAGCAGGAGTCCTGCTCCTTCTAGGGGCCACAGGTGGCAGGCATGGCTTTGGAAAAAAAAAAAAAAAAATTCTAGAGATCTCTATTAACAAGTAGTGAAATTTAGTTTCTTTCTTTTGGGGAGGGGGACAACCAAGGATTGAACCCAGGGCACTTGATTACTGAGTCACATCTCCAGCCTTTTTTTTTTTTCTTTTTTAATGATTAATTTACTGTATTAGCTTTTTCCTCTTTGGCTTTATTTATTTATTTATTTATTTATTTATTTATTTATTTATTTATTTATTATTTTATGTGGTGCCGACACATGCTAGGTAAGTGCTCTAACACTGAACTGTAACCCCAGCCCCATCTCCAGCCCTTTTTATTTTTTCTTATTTTTAAATTTGAGACAGAGTCTCATTGAGTTGCTTAGGATACCACTAAGTTGCTGAGGCTGGCCTGGAACTTGTAATCCTTCTGCCTCAGCCTCCCAAATCTCTGGGATTATAGATGTGTGCCACCACACTTGGCAGTTATTTCCATTTGTAATGAACACATTCCAGGTGCTCACAGAAATCCCCCAAGATGGGCAACTCAGGCAGGCTCAGGCACTATGCTCCAGAGCAAAGAGAGGTGCACTGGGTAACCCCGCCTTGCTGAGACAGACAGGCTGGAGGTAACTCTCCACAATCACTTCTCCTCCCCTCTGGAAAGACATATGTGACCTATGTGCTCAAACGAAAAAGATTCTTATTTAAACTGACCATTCATACAACATACACAGAATTAGAACTTAGAGAAAGAAGGCACAGACTTTGTACCTTGGCTTGGTCTCCTGGGTCTCCCCGCGTCTGAGGTTCCGTGTGGCTTCCGGTCTTCTCCCAGCCAATCTTGTTCCCACTGATGTGGCTGAATGTAAAAGGAACACCATCACTGACTACCGTGAACCACCGTCCAAACCAGCTCGCGATGACAAGAAGGGCCCAAACTAAGTCTACAGACTTGTGAGAACAACAGTAATACCTCCCATGCTTTACCCCACCCCAGAAATTACCTCTAGAAAGAATTCTGTCCTATTACAGGAATATTTCTTCCTGTTTCAAAGGGGCAAGTGGCAACCATTGATAAGGAAAAGGAATTCTCAAGGAGGGACAGACAGTACAAAGATGGCCTGTGACACACTCGGCACCATGGAGGGTGCAGGGGAAATAAAGGCAGTCCTCGCCTCCAAGGAGCCTTCTGTTGTCACAGGGAGACCAGGAATCACATCATGTAAGTGACAACATTCAGGCAGCAAAAGATTCAATGTTCCCAGCAAAACTAATAAAAAGTGTAAGGTAGTGACACACATGTAGGGCGTCCAGTCTACTCTGCAGCCAGGGCCAGGGAAATTGCCAAGCGGACCATCAGGAAGGCACGGGAAGAGCAATACAGGAAGGAGAAGACGATGAACGGGCGAGTTTAGAGAACAGAAGGTTAATGGGAACTTATTTGAGGAACAGCTTTATTTGGCAAAGTAGTAAAAAAAAAATAGGGTAGGGAGAGGGATGAGGCAGGCCCAGCGGAGATGTCTCTATCAGCCTCTATTAGACCATGTTGTGACCCTGAGGTAGTCTGGTAAAACCACATAGTGGGTTGAATTAGCATGTTGCAAAACGAAAATGGAACAGACCAGAACAAGTGTGAAGAGTAAGCACCATTTCTTAGTTTTCTGCTGACTTGTGCTTGTGGACTACAAGGCTAGTAGGGTGGTTTACCATGGTGCCCAGCAAAGTGAAAAGCTTTGTCCTATAGGTAGCAGGTATCTGAGGGGCCTTGAGCAGGATGGGCAGGGAACCACTCCACGCTGCAGACCCAGCAGACAGTGTGACTCCAGGTGGGGATGGCCAGGGCAGCTCTGGGCATTTTGCCCCTGCACTTGGTCCCTCTGTGGCAGGCCTAAGCACTCAAAATGACCTCATGAAAAGAGTGCTGACAACAGGGCATGCCAGCATGGGACACTGAGACCTGGCTTATCTAACTGACCTGTGTGACAAATGGACAGACTTTAAGACCCATTAATTCTCCTATCTTCTAATCAACTTCATTTTAGTTCTAATTTTTAAATAAAGGTACAAAAAGGATAGATGAGAAGATTATCCCATCCATCTTAAGCCAAGAACACTGTCCCACAAGGTGACACCCCAGAGTCTCATTCCAGCTCCTCAATCCCAGTCACACGACAAGCCCTTCTAGTCAAGGACACCACACACTTGACACAAAAAGACTGCTGTGTGTCCAGGTTCCCAGAGTTGTCAGGGAACCACTGCTCTGTGCAAGGTTGCTATGAACTCAGGTGCCACTGAACCAATAAGAGGACCCCCAGCGACGGCCAGGAGGCATGGAAACCAGGGCAAGCACCCCGGGAGAAGGAGGGTCCGGACCACTAAAAAGGCCAGAGGAAGCAGCTCTATTGGCTGAGTGTGAAGAGGCCTGGACAGCGCACTGGAGGCAGACCCATCAACGACTGGCGGAGTGTGCTGCTGCGGGTAGGGTCAGAGAAATAACAGCTGGATAAGTGCTGTGAGGCATGCAGTGGGGATACACGGGAAGATGAGTCCCTTCATCATGCCACACACCAAGAGTATATGACGATGGTAGCACAGACGACATGAAGAACAGCCAAGATTCTCTAACCGCTGTGAAGACGCGTCTGGAAGGTTCACTGACCACAGAGGCAACCAGCACTCCCCCACCCCCAGGATCAGGAACCCCAGACAGAGGGCAGGAAGGCTGTGCACCAGTCGTGAGAGTGACAGGAGACAGACAGAGCAGTGGGAACACGGGGTTAGGGGATAATTAGCTGACCCCCACAGCTTTCTTGTAAAAAAGCGATTTATCTGCAGCACTGCCTGGCTTAAGTCAACAGAACAGGTAACATTCCTCAAGAAATAAGCTGCTATCTGCAAGAGAAATGCAGGCCCAAAATGCCAAAAGGGGGGACTTATCTGACCTTTACTCAGATCAGATCCCAGAACTCAGCAAGACAAGGATAATTCCCCCCACCATAAAACCTGTGAGAACAGGTTTCAATTAGAACTGGCTGGCTTGGGCCAAAGTGGCTTAGAGCTGGACTGTGTAGTGGGAACGCAGTGGGGACGTAACCTGTTGTCAGTCTCAAGTCAAGACTGTCTGGAAATTTCTCCGGGATCCCCCCCAAAAACTGGAGGGCAAGGCAGGAGAGACTGTCCTTTCCCTGAGATGACCCACCCTCTCCACTGAGGGTATCTGTCCCCTTTTCCCCTTTTCCTATCCCTTCAATAAACTCATGCTTGCTACTCAGAGTGACGTGTCTGAAATCTTTCTAATGTCATCATGAGAGCCAGTGAGAAAAAACTGACCTGACCACCTCAGTTTTGTGGCAGAATCACATTTTTCTAGTGACCCTGGAACTCGACCAACTGCTGTGCTACCAGAAACCCCACAGAACCTACACTTGCTAGTATTAGTGTTTGTTCTACATAGTTGATCAAACTGAAAATAATGTGATCTAGATGCTCCTAGAACCTTCTAATGATTCTATAAAATCTAAAATTTTCCCTGAAAAGCCTCTTGATAACAGCCAATTTTTTTTTTTTTTTGGTATTGGGGATTGAACCCAGGGGTGCTTAACCACTGAGCCACATCTCCAGCTCTTTTTATATTTTGTTTAGAGACAGGGTCTCACTGAGTTGCTTAAGGCCTCACTGAGTTGCTGAGGCTGGCTTTGAATTCTCGATCCTCCTGCCTCAGCCTTCCAAGCCATTGGGCCTGTGCCACCACACCCAGCTGACAACAGCAAATCTTAAAATAAACCCAATATACTTCAATGGGATAACATTATTACTAAACAACTTAAGACAGCAATTATATGAAAATGACAAAGGCCATCCATACTTGGAAGAACAGATGGATTAGATTTCCGAATTCTTCCATGCACATTTATATTTCATCTTACACACTGATAAGATCTTAAAACTGTACTTAAATCAGACGTCTCCCCTCTTTCCTTTTGGCCAGGGGGAGAGACGGTGCAGTGCTAGGCTCTTTGAGGAGGGAGGCTCCCTCGGACCCAGACCGAGTTTACATCGCTCTGTATAAGCCTCTGATGATAAAAATTCAGGCTCAGAGAGAAGGGAACTAATTGAGGCATGTGTGTGCGCGCATGCGCGCACGCGCACGCGCACACGTAAAGGCACTGGTTCAAAATGAGACCCATTATTCCAAACTGTGCCACAAGTAGCCTTGGGAGAGCTGGCTGTGGATGGAAGCTGCACACACATGAAAAGATCCAGCAGGTGAGCAACAGGAAGACCACGTGCACTCTGGCAAGTCCACGTGTGGTAGGGGAGCCCAGCAGGGCAGGGTGGGCCTTGCAGTTTGTCAGAAAGCGGCAACACAGCCTTGCTTCTCCAGGGACACTTGAGGCTACTTCTGCATGAAAGCATGCCAAAGGCAGCAAACTACGCTAGTCCCTGAAAGACTTCCTCCCACGTTTCTTAGTGAATGTGCTAGTTTGCCCACCCCCCATCCCAGAGTATGATGTCAGAGAGAAGAAAAGGGGCAGAACATGGAGTAAAACCTGACTCCAGCAACAGGAAGAGCAAAGGCAAATAATACCAATGTGGAAGAAGTATTAAATTTTGAAAAGTAACAGATACAATCCACAGTAGAAATGTCTGAGGAGAGAGTGTGTGTATAAAGTCAGACGTGGCCAAACTAGCAAGGCTGACTTTCAATAAGAGTTTTCAGGGCTATCTGCTCCTAACTCAACCGGGCGGAGAACAAAAGAGAGAAGGCTCTAGGTCCATGTGTGACACCCTGGAGGGTGTGGGCCCCAAGGCGCTTGGCAGGACTTGGCCTCACCAGACAGGCACTCAGGGTTCTCCTTCGAGGCCTGGTCTGGTCAAATGCCATCCTTCAGAATCCTGATGACCAGGAAGGCCACGCATGCAGACACCTACAATGCCCTCTTGCCCCTAATTATGCCTGTGTCCCTGCACTCAGTCTTCTCCATGGAACAGGGTTGGGAGCATAGGACCAGAGAGTGCAGAAAGCGCATCCCAGGCAACAGTGAGCATGGCTCACACTTTCTCACTGGTATCAGGGAGCTATGTGGTCACAGGGCGCTCCTTACAGAATGTGGGAAGGGTCCCGAGGTGCCTCACCATGAGCCACTGCTGGCTGCTCTGACAAATGAATACAAAACACCTTCAGAGGGGAGTGGGTGGCTAGGACATCCACGGACTCTCTCACTGCAATGGCACAGACCAAAACTAATTTTTGCCAAACAAAATTCAGAACTGTTTATATGAGAAATTACTAGAAAAATCACTATGTGTTAAAAAGCCAAGATAGAAATCTATCCAACATAGGAGCGCGACAATTTGAAAGACAAGCCTACACCTGCTCATTGTAAGCCATACTCCTAGCTGCTGGCCTGTGGGTGTCTCCATATCCCAAAGCTGGGAAACATAATTTTCTTTGTGAACCACAAGGTTTCTGAAAAAACTCAAAGTGGAAGAAAAACACCCGGACCCCCTTAAAGAAAAAAAGACACAAACTCAAGCACATATTGCCTGGGATGTCAGAGCTAACAAAATGAGATTCTTTACTACATTAAAAACCAAAAATATATTTGGGTTTTTGAAAATAAATAAATTATTTGTTATCTGCAAAATGATACAATAATATATTTTGATCTTATATTGTTATAATGGTTTACTTTAAAATAATAGTGATAGCTGCCAATTATTATGCACATGCATCAGTTTGTATAATTCACAAACAACCCTGTAGACCTCCCACTAACACAGGAGTGCACTGGAGTCTGAAGCCAGATAACACAGACCAGGAGGCCAGCCCTTGACAGCTGCTGGGGTACAGAGGCTCCCCAGGGCCCTAAACTCCTACACGGAACAGCCTGCCTTCCCAAATCATCCTCCACAGCCCAGATGTGGGCTTCCAGGAGCTACACACATGAGCTAATGGGGTGTGAGCATGTGTAAAGTGCACACAAGAGATGCCACCATGCAAGTATAACTCAAAACCAACAGTACATGCCAAAAGACACTCTGCGACACTGGGCGCCCTTCTCCACTTCAGGCACACATGTCAGTGTACAAGAACATGAAACAGCCCATGTGAGTGAATAAAGTCACAAAGCTGAAATGTCTTCTCTCTGAATAGGACTTTTACCTATCCACTTAAAAATGTCAGCAATAATATGCAAAAACACTAAAGCAATATTAAATACACATACTTACACTTAATGTACAAGTAAGTACACACGTAAACTTACATAAGTGTATAGAATATAAAAGAGGGAAGAAAAGGGAAAAAGGCAAGTTGCTATCCTTAAGACCAGACCTCAATCTTGTAAAAACTGTATTTCAGTATATGCAGAGAAACAGAAGATGTCTGAACTCTTACAAAGAGAGTCACCTCTCTAGAGGTGGAAGATGGAAGATTCTCGATATTGTATTTTCCAATGTTTTAATTCTATAACTTTGTATCGAGATGGTAATTTTTTAAAGGATGTAAAAAAAGAATTAAAAATATAACAACCTCATTTTGATTCAAATTCCATGAGCCCAAATAAATCTACAAAAAATAACACAAAATAAACATCTCCATAAGGACCTGAATGTAATTCTTAATTCAATCAAAACAGGACTGACAGAGGCCACAAAGGGAAGGAAAAACAAGACCACCACCTTAATTTAAAAAAATGTAACCAAGAATAGAACAAGTGTGTGCAGATGCTACTCTGACAAAAAGAACAGAAGAAAACACATTTCTTTCTTATTCCCCTGCTAAACCAACTGTCATGGGCCTAGTAACTGGCTGGTCTGCTCGTGGCCCAAGGCACCTTTTCCTCCTACGGCAAACAGCACACCGTGGAAGTCCCAGCTAGACCCAGGCCTGCTTCCCCAGGCTTGCCCCCATCGCTAATCTCTGTTGGAAACACCCCCCCAGCAGCAGAGGCTGTGGCTGGGTGGCTGGGTGGCTGGGTGGCTGGGTGGCTGGGTAGCAGGACGGCCCCATGCTCCAAGAGCCCTGCGCAGAACTGTCAGGACTCCCATTCCACAGAACCGAGAACAGAGCCACTTGACAACTCTCCCAATTCAAGAACCTGAAATGCTGAACAAGACATCAAAAAAAAAAAAAAATAAATAAAGGGTAACAAAGGGATGAAGCACAGGGACTGCCCAATGCATGTCATGATAGCCTCTGGCAGTGTGGCTGCCTGTCCTTAGGGTCAGCTCTGCACTTTCTCAGGACATTCCAGGGGCACTGGGTAATGTTCCCTGGGCACACAGCCCACACCCACCTTCCTACAGGTACAGAGCACATCTCCACAATCGGTGCCTAGTGCCCAGTGCCCGTGGCTCTCAAGACTCCTATGGGAAGGGCTGAGGGGCAAGGAGGATCTGCCGGGAGAGCCACGTCTCACCCTCTCCACCCACGGCACCCTCCATAGTTTATCTTTAAGAACAAATGTTTGACAATTTTATGCGTTTTAAAAAAGATACCTTTTTATGTTTTAAGTTTCATTCCTTGATCTTCTTAGTGAGGGTGAACATCCTTCTACGTGTTTAGTGATGTCTGTATTTCCTCTGAATTGCATGCGTCTATCTTTTGCCATTTAAAACATTTATCTTAATTTGTAGGAAGCATTTTTCTTTCTTGGTTGCCTCTTTTATTCTGTGACAGTCCCCATCACCCATCACCAACACCCTTAAAAAAAAAATGCCATTGATTTACTGTTGGGAGAACTAGGCCATTTCTTTTGTAAACTGTCCCACATTCTGCATTTGACTATCGCTTCCTTGTGGTATCATCTAACATGTATTATGGGAAGGATTTCTAAATTGAAGAAGCTGACCTTTGTTTTCCATCACAGGCATCTCAACCTATCCAGTAAGTATTTACTGAGCACCCCTCGGCCCCCCAGGCAGCCTTATGGGGGGACAAGTTGTGAGGCAACTAGAAGGCTGCTCTCCATTGCTATTTCATGGTCTAGAGACTATAAGCATTTCCACAGTCCACCTGTCAAAGGGGTTAAGATCAGATCTCTGAGGCTCAGCTGCTCAACTGTCTAGAGACTTTTCTGTCCCAAAGGAAAACAGCACAGAGAGGAAAATAAACTCAAGTCCAAAGAAACACCAGGCCTCTCCAGCCCAGGCCCTGCTTGAGCACACTCAAGGCTGTTTCCTATGGCACTGAAGGCCTCCAGCTCCACAAGGCCCAGCCCCGGGGACCAGGTATCAACCTCCTACCCTGCTCTCCTGCGCTCTGGACAAGTGCTCCTCTTGAAGTCTTCCTCACACACTTTCATTTGCTCACTGTCCTGCCTCAGAACATACCGCATGAGCACAGCCTGTCTCTCCCACCCACTTCCCTGCTCACTGTAAATAGCAAGTGCTCAAGCATTTCTTGGCTAATAAAGGATAACTTTTTCCCCCCCTTAAGACCATCCTAAAAGCACAGAGTAGGTCTGGGGTTCTAATTTGAGTTCAAACCAAGAGTAACTAAAGTTCTGACTTATTACTCCTGGTTTATTTATTTATTTTTTAAATTATTATTATTTTGGTACTACAGATTGAACCCAGGGGCACTTAACCACAATAAGCCACATCCCCAAGCCCTTTTTATTTTGAGACAGGGTCTTACTAAGTTGTTAAGGGCCTCGATAAACTGCTGAGGCTGGCTTTGGACTTGTGAGCCTCTTGTCTCAGACTCCAGAACCGCTGGGATCATAGGCATGGGCCACCACCCCTAACTATTTGTTTTAAATGTAGACAGGGTCTCATTGCCCAGGCTGGCCCCAAACTCCTAAGCTCAAGTGATCCTTGTGCCTCAGCCTCCTGAATAGTTGGGACTATAGGTACATACTACCATGACCTGCTTTTGAGTTTTTTTTTTTTTTTTTTTTAAACTACAAAATTCCGTTCTCTTACGTAGTCTGGAACTGCATAGAATACACACCACATACAACACATTCAACAAACTAGAACCTTCACTGAAAACCATGAAATTGACTCCTCTTGGCCCCTGCCACACACATAAACTTAAGTTGAACCACAGCACAAGCCAAAAGCAAAGCACACCCCCAGTCTAGGGTCTAACTCTGAGGCTTCAGGCACTTTTCCTATCTGCCTGCTTTCTTTCACTTCTGACATGATTTCTATGTATTAAAGCGAACATGGAGAAGATTCAAGGAAATTAAATCTCTGCTGAGTGAGACGTCTTGAGTCCAGCCTTTTGATGTGGCGCTGTGTGTGCACTGTGCCTTCTCTTCTGCCTGACACTTCACGCTGCAAGGATGGCAAGACACCAACCACAAGACTGAGCAGTTCACACCCCAGCTGCAGAAATAAGATGTGCCTGCAAGAAGCAGTAAAAAATGCCGTGTCTAAGGTGAAGACTGGGAATTTCAAGACTTCACAGGGAGACCAGATCCCAGGGCACAGGAAGAGCTGACCAGACCCTTTATGAACAGGTTAAGAACTGAACACACAGAAAAGCACAGTGCCCAGGCAGCAGTCCTTGCTCCAAGTCCAGCTCTCACCCTCATGAAGACAAATCAGATAGGTCTCCTGAATGCCCACCCTGGTCCAAGCAACCACCTCAATCTGGTTTCTAAACTTCCTCCACTAGCACGTAACTCTTGGGTATAAGCTTACTTCTTTTGCCTTTTTTTTGGGTGATGGGGACATGGGGAACATGAACCCAGAGCCTCACCCATGCTAGGCAAGCACTCTACAAGAGCTCTGTCCCCAGTCCACTTCTTTTGCGTTTTTAACCTCTGTCAATGTTCCAGAGTCTGTTCAGATACTTTGATCTTGCTGACATAAGTGAATTTTAAAAAGCAAACACACAATGACCCAGAATTCTAGAGGGAAAGGGCTTCTTGGACCACCTGTCAGACTTCCATGTGAGCCTGAGACTCATGAGGTACTTATTTAAAATGCAGATTTCTGGGCCCCAACCAAGAAATTCTGGTTTAAAAGGTATTAAATTTATCATCCTACTAGAAGGCCAATTTAAATTTTGGAATGCTAAATTATAATCCTTAACTTCACTTTGGAGTTTCAGGATTGTGTATACATAGCCCACTTATGAATTTTATATTTCTCTGCTACAGTCACGATGTGCAGTCCCAGGGGGCAGAGAACTCTGCCCTGATCGCCACCAAGGTCAGCTGACATTTGCTCCCATTGTACAGGTGGACACACGGAATATTACAGAGAGGAAACATCACTTGCTTCAGGGGACACATCAGCAAGAACCTGCTCAAGGCTGGACACTTTCTCTAACTTCTTCTGTCAGAGGTCAGAGCTAGAGGTAACATCCATCGGCCCTGTTATAACTGAAATATTATTAACTAGCCTTGGTCATCTGCCCGACAAGATAGAATTCAAACTAAGGAAAAAGAAACACAGACTCAACGGAAAAGACACTTCCTGTTTCTTTTTTCCTTACCTTTTTTTGAAACACAAGACAGTTTAAGGGAAGGGGTAGTATCCATTTAAGATTTTCTCCATCAGATTTTAACCAACTACGTATTTGCAACATTCCTCTCCTGGAAGAACTCTGGCCTGGGTCCAGGCAGCTTTCCATGGTTTTACTTGGGCAAATAGTATTATTTCAAGAACAGTTCTATGGGCTGCTGAGTTTGGAGAAGGAGAGCAATTCAGAGCTCCCTGCAGCCAGGGGCCCAGAGGTTAAGGCTGTTGGAACAGTGGAGCTGATGCACATGAACCCCCATATTCTACGTGTCACACAAATCCCTCCCCAAGAGGTTTCCTACAGCTCCGGCCTTGGTGCTGGCCTGGTGCAGATAGCCACAGTGGAGACCTCACAGACCAGGCCCTCTCTTCTCTCTCCTCCACAGCCAAGGAGCACAGGGCGCAGCACCTACCTGCAGTGGACCGCCTGAGTTAACACCCAAGCAGCTGCTGGCAGAGGGAGCCCCCCAGGTCACAGGCACCGGGAGTGCTCTGTGAGCACGCACACTCACTTGGTCGCCCCTCCACTGCCCTCGTCGTTGTCTGATGATGATGATGTAGAAGAGCCAGGGAAGTAGGCGGAATCCACGTGATTGGGGCTGCCACTCTGGGCTGGGTTGATGGGCGAGGACCGCTCATACAGCGGCGTATGCTTCCCCTCGTGAGGAATGTTGCTGTAGTTGTTCTGCTCTGTCAGGTTCTTCCCGCTTGTGTCCAGAGTGAGGGCCGGCTCAGCGAGGCTGTATGGGTATGGACCCTGGCCCGGAGCCCCCCCAGGGCTGGGCACCTGTGGGGCCTAAAGCACAGGGCATAGGTCATCACAGGAGGCTGGCCTGGCCAAAGGCCTGTCGGGCTGCCTCCTCCTGGGTGTTTTTTTAATTTGACCAACATTGGCACCTATCTCATACAGCATTCCAAGAATTTAAGAAATCACTTTAGTATTCATTAAAACGAAATGCCCAAGGCCCATTGCCCCACCCATCTCAGGAAACGCCTTACCACGGGTTTTGCTTGCAGAGAAGTCTGTGGAATGTTGAGCATCTGAGGGGGAACATAAGGTGGCACCATCCCAGGCATTCCAAACGGATTTGGTCTGGCTGTTTCATCAATATAGGAAGAAATAATAAAACAACTGTGAACAGAATGCCATCTCCCTGGGACATCCCTGGAGCCAGCCCACGGCCCATGTGTCTAACATGCCTCAGACGTTGACACCACTGGTCCCACTTCTCAGAATTCTTTATAAACTGAGGTTTAACACGCAGCTCCTGATCCACAATCTCACTGGAACCAGAAGCCCAGCAGGCAGCACAGGGACCAAGCACTTCCCCTTACACTCGGAGAGCAAGAGAAATTTTTTGTCTCAACCACTTAAATACAAATTCAATTCGCAGCCAACTAGCAAGTTTTTTTTTTTTTTTAAACGGAAAAGCTTGCTTATTTATTTATTTATTGGCACTGGGGTTTGAACGCAGGGCTTTGTACATGCAAGGCAAGCACTCTACCAACTGAGCTATATCCCCAGCGTAAGTTTCTAAGTATAAAAAATGTGTAGTACTAGTTGCCTGAGCTTTTGTTTTTTTTTTTCCCAAGTTGTAGATAAACACAGTACATTTATTTATTTTTTATTTGTTTTTATGTGGTGCTGAGGATTGAACCCACATGCCAATCAAGAGCTCTACCACTGAGGCACAACTCCCAGCCCTCAGGTTATTTTTAATTGTTAAGCAAAACCAATTAAGCTTATATATTTTAGCATGCATCCAAGGATCAGTAATTGGGGATTTTGTTTTCTCTGAAAACCACATTTTGTAAACGTGTTCTGATGCACAGTGGCACTTGCTATTCATTTATCTTATACTAACTTGTATTTTCAGAATTCTATCTGGGAATAGAAAACCACATGGAAGAATGGCTGAAACACAGCAGCAGAAAACTACGATAGACAGGCCGAAACATCCCCACCTATGGGGTCCAAGGAGAGGCGGGAGTTCAGGGCAACGTCCGCCGGCAGAAGGGAAACCAGGGAGCGGATGGTGCCTCATGCCAGTTGCTGCTCAGGCAACCTAAGGTGGCACCAGGACTGTGCTGAGGCCTAGGAGGCAGCCCCAGTGCAGCCACCTTGAAAGACCACCCAGGTAAGCACGTGAGGAACTCGAGTCACGGGCCCTGCAGAGCCTGGGAACACCACCAGCCGGAGGGTCCGAGACTCACTCTACCAGGGACGCGGAGAAACAAATCCTGTGGAGAGACACAGCAGGCCCCAACTGGGCCCTCATGGCTGGGCCGTGACCCCCTCTGCTTTCTTAAAAAATAGAATAAAACCAAACTCCCTGAGTTCCATTTTCCATGTTTAAGCAGCAGGAGGGCTGATGTGAATAGCACTGGGCAAAAGGAGCACTGGGCAAAAGGAGCACGGCCCACGGCACCACGTGACCTACTGCTATGTAAAAAAAACACAGGAAAATCCCCCAAGCATGGTTCTTCACTCTCTGCAAGCAAACTCTAGTGCAAAGCTAAGAGGCTTTCTAATACTAGCATGGTGAAACCAGGACTGTGAACATTGTCCTGGACACGCTGTCCTGATCCTGTGGACCTGTGGCCTCCCGAGTGCTAAGCCCACAGAGGTCAGGAGAGAAGGGCAGACTGTTGCTCGCTTCCTTCCACCCTGATGCCCCACCAGCCTCACACACCTTACCTAGCTGGTATCCAGCTGGAGTTCCTGTCTCTAAGCTCAAGTTCTGAAAAGCCACAGGCCTTTGACCTTGGCTTTCACAAAGAGAATCTTGACACAGCTTCTACCTTTGCATTCAAATACAAATAGCAGGGAACAGTGAGACTGGCGTGTGTGCTCACAGAGCACACTCACACCCATGCATACAAAGCCACATCATGTGCACAATCATCTGCACACAAGAAGGTTCCTAAACAAGCAGCAAGTCCACTAATTTTCACCTCTGAGTATAAGGTGAAATTTGCTATGATTATCACAGTCAGATTTGGGCCAAAGAACATTGTAAAATTCAGCCAAGCTCTAATATTGTAATTTACAACCCTGTAAAAGGTCTAGTATACAATCTCTTATAGCTGATCTTCCACACCTAACTTAAATAATTTTTGTGTGCAGTACTAAGGATAGAACCCAGAGGTGCTCCACAATTGAGTCACACCTGCAGTCCTTTTATTTATTTATTTGTCTATTCATTTATTTTTGTGGTGCTGGGGATTGAACCCAGTGCCTGTCTATCTATCTATCTATCTATTTATTTATTTTTTATGGTGCCAGAGATGGAACCCAGAGCTTTGTGCATGCAAGGCAAGCACTCTACCTAACTATATCCCCAACCCCAGCTCTTTTTATTTTGAGACAGGGTCTCACTAAATTACTTAGGGTCTGGCTATGTTGCTGAGGCTGACCTTGGCCTCCTGAGGTCACTGGTGGCTTGTACCACCATGCAGAGCCATACCTAACAGGAGAGAAATGAAAGGCTTAGACTCATCAATATGCAGCAACAACTTTCAAGTGAGGATGATCATTTTTGTTTCATTCCTCTTTGGCCACTACATGCTGAAACATCCTGCAAAGCACAAACTTTCTTTAAAATAAACAAATAATATTATAGCATAAAACCAAAGATTTCCAAAGAAAAAAATATTTTCTAAAATCACATTGCAATTAATGACCTCAAACAAACCTTTGTGACTCCACAGGGTGAGTCACTATTCTCTCATCAGATAGTCCTATAATAATTGAACTAATTTGTCTACATCTTCCTGAAAGCTGCAGAAATGCCTCATCTCCCAAGGCCTGCCTCTGTAGCCTGCAGCCTTCTTCTAAATTGGTTCTTGTTCTCCATGCCACGTGCAGCTGAGCAGAACCAGTGTCTCCCTTCTCCAGGACAAGAGCGTCTTTCTCAGAAAAGGCACTGGGCTGATTGCAGGCAACACTGCTGGTCCCCCATTCTCTGCCTATCACTGACACGAGCTAGAGAGACAATTCTTTGTTTGTTAGAAAAGTAAGCAGACCAAAGACAGGCTAAGACAGGGGAGAGAGAGGGGGAAAACAACAACAACACACACACACACACACACCACAGCAAGAATGTTTCAATTACTATATTAAAAGTATTTTTATAACTTTAAAAGTACTTGTTAAATACTATGGACTTCCTTAGGAATGCAAGAGAAAATCAGCAGCCACAGCAGACTTCAAGGTGCCAGCTGACTTTGCTCCCTGCAACACCTAAGTGTGGCTCTGGGCCCACCTCCTCCAATGACTCATGACACCTACACAGAGCTGCCCAGCTTTTGCTCTCCGTTAAAGATAATTTTAAAAAGGAACAGTGTTAAACTAGAATCTCTACTTAGATCTGAAGGCAGCTACACTCCAAGTGGCGCACGCCTATATCACCAGGGGCTCAGGAGGCGGAGGCAGGAGGATGGCGAGTTCAAAGCCAGCCTCAGCAATTCAGGGAGGTACTAAGCAACTCAGTGAGCCCCTATCTCTAATAAAATACAAAATAGGGCTCGGGATATGGCTCAGTGGTCGAGTGCCTCCAAGTTCAATCCCTGGTACCCAAAAAACAAAAATTAAAAAAAAAAAAAAAAAAGACTCATCTATTAACTTAATGTTACATTAAACAAAAAAAACAATAACAAAGTGAATTTTTTTAAAAAAACAAAATTCTATAACTTAAAACAAGTGCTGACCCTCCAATAGAATATTTTATATTTTATTGAAAGTTTAATAAGTCAATACAGGCTACCACCAACCCTAGTTTTCAATGTTTGGTTTAAAAAAAAAAAAAAAAAGCAAACATTTTCTAGTATTTTAAACATCTTTCAATGGCTATCCTTGCTGAACATCAATGTTCAACAGAAACGAAGGCACAAAGTTACGGGGAGGAGACTCTCCTGTGATCTGTCCCATTATGCTCCAGATGAAGACTTTCCAGAAAGGCAGGGATGGGGTCTGTAGCACAGCGGAGGAGAAGGGAGAGTCTGGCTGTGGCTACAAGGAGACACCTGGCTGAGAAAGCCAAGCAGGTCAAGCCCAAACCAAGGCAATGACAAGGTGAGTGCCCAGAGCTGAGGATGAGCCGGACGAAGGGAGAGGGCGAAGGCCAGGATGGTCAGCTTGGAGTTCAAGTTGCAATAGTTAACTTTAAAAGAACCGTGTAGCTGCCACTGACTACGCACATTTATCAGTCTGTATAATTCACGCACAACTCTGTGGACCTCCCACTGACACAGGAGTGCATAGAGTCTGAAGTGAAAAGTCAAATCCTAAGTAAGTGAGCAGGTACATTCTGTGTGGCACCTGAAAAAACCGGGAACAATGTTAAAAACTGAACTAAGGAAGGCTATTTCCAGTCAGCAGGAGCGCGAGACACCTCAAACCGGAAGCAGTGCTGACAGCTGGGCCGACCCAGGCCTCCAGGGCAGAGGGCACCCTGGCACATGCGCGCGCATCCTGAAGGGCCTGGGCTCCTTGGTCACGAAGCCCGACTTCACCGCCGCACTCTGTGCTTGCCTTTCTCTTCTGCCCAGAGGAGCAGTCTCGCTGCGCCACACTCTGCCCTTCATCTGCCATGCTGATGGGCGAGCTAGGCTCCAGAGCACATGGGACGGGCCTATGGTGGCTGTGTTAGGAGGGAACAGGTGCTGCTCCTTCCCTGCCATGGAATATACATACTCCTCGCGATGTGTTCCTTGTCCCCTTAGCAATTCAAACTTGCTCAAGTCTCCCCTTCATTTAAAAATCCCAACCTTTATGAAAATGATCTGAGGCAGACTAGGAGGCCCAGTGTTTCCCACCCCTCCCACACCTTTCAGAGGTAAAGAAGGAGAAAAACGAGATACATTTTTTCCTGGAAGCCTTTCCCCTGCATGAGGTCTGGAAGTGGTGTGTCCCTGTGAGGCCTGACCGGGGCTATTCTGTGACAACTAGCAGTGTGTGGTCTCACCCTGCCCTGCCCTGAAGCTGTTCTCGGGACACTCTGCTGCACCATTCTTCAGGCCGCCCTTCCCTAGGTCTCCCATGTTCTTACACCTGGCCTACACTACAGTCTGAGGTGCTCCTCACCCTCCAACCACCGCCATGGCCCCACCAGCACCATGAACCACTGAAGCCCCAGCCAGGACCCCTTACTCTGCACAGACACACATATTCAACTATGTGTTACCATCTCCACCTGGATCTTAGAAGGTACATTAAAACTCACATCCAAAACTGTCCCAAGTCGGCTTCTCCTTTAGCAGCACCTGTCTCACAATGGATACCAATCACCTGAACTGCGCATGCCAAAAATCTGGGAGCTCTCCCCCCCTGAATCTTTTCCACTAAGTTCCCACACTCAAGTTCAATGCGTGCTCATTCTGTCTCCTCGTAATCTATGAAAGGTCACCTTTCCCTCTACCCCTCACCAGACTGGCCTCATTTATGGCAAGAACTCCCTGCCCCTGCCCATGCCAACTGAAGTGACCAGGATGAACCCCTAGCATACTGTTACCCAGATTACAACTTTTAGCAAGGATATTTCCTTAGCCTGGAAAATGTGGGGAGATAATGGTAAATGTTACACAGGCAAAATGTTTAACTTCCTCCTTAAGATCAAGAGCTAAATAAGAATATTACCCATGACTGCTGTCTATAAATATTGTGTCCTAAGTCACAGCTGGTTCAGAAGGAAGGAAAAGGAAGACACTGAACTACAGACAACATAACTACCCAAAGGAATTTACAAATCAATTATAAAAATTATTTAGAATTGAGCAAAGCTGTTTAATATAAAATTAATCTGTAAAAGCAGTTTGTATTCAATACACAAGCAATTTGGAATATAATTTAAGATATAAACTAATAGTACCCCCAAATAAAATACTAAGCAATGTACCTAACAATATATAAAGGCTTATCTTTATGAAGAAAATTAAAGTTCACTAAAGACATTCAAGACAATACAAATCAAGAGAAATATAATATTTTATTCAAAATGCAAAATCAATAAAAAAATTTATTCTCCCCAATCTGATCTATGGAGTCAGCTCAACTCCATGAAAACCTACCCAAGGATCACAAAATATACACAAAAGTGAAGAGTCAAGAATAGTCTCGAGGGACTGGGGCTGCAGCTCAGTTGCAGAACACTTGTCTACCACGTGGGACTGGGTTCGATCCTTAGCATCAAATAAAAATACATAAAATAAAGGCAGAATGCCTTTATAGTCCCCATGTCTTGCGGAAGTATTAAGTGGGAAGATCTGCCCAATCAGATATCTATTATCACAAGGGCCAGGATGGTATAGCATGGACATAAGGATAACCAGAAATTCAACAGGATCAGAAACAGACCCCTGTGAAGAGACTCTGCTGAGGACAGCATGGGGCAGCCTGCTCCTCAGCGGGGCTGGGGCAGCAGGTCATGCATGTGAATCCTGCTTATACCATAAGCCAAATTCAGTGCAGATAGGTTTAAGGCAAAAATCCATAAATAAAAATGTTTAGAAGAAAAACAAAAAGTACGTTTGTGACCTCGGACTAGACAGGCGTCCCTCCTTTACACTGTCTTTTCGTTCTTCTGCACAATAATGCACAGCAGGAGTGAAGGGATGCACAATGAGCCCTAGGCACTTGTCTCCCCTTCAGAATGCCCAGCCCGACTGCCCTTCCTCCCCCCACTACCATATGACTGGAGCAAACCTCAGGCATGGTGACTCTTTATTTATAAATACAAGAAACGAATTCTTGGTGTTTTGTTTTACAGGTGCCTTACCACTGAGCTACATCCCAGTTCACCCCCTTTTTAAAAATTTTTTTATTTTTTTGATACAAGGTCTCACTAAGTTGCTTAGGACCTGAGTTTCTGAGGCTCTCCTCAAACTTGCAATCCTCCTGCCTCACCCTCCTGAGTTGCTGGAATTATATGCATGTGCCACAGGGCTGGCTAGGAGAGGGATTATTAACAGAGCAAACAAACAAACAAAAAATGCATGGTTCTGATTTTAAAACTAAGAATCTAGTGTCAAAGCATGTCATCAAGAAAGAAAAATGCAAGCCACAGCCGGGGAGGTTACACTTGCTATCTATAAAAGTGACAAAGGACTGGTATCCAACTTGTATTAAGAATTCCTATGAATCAACACAAAAAGAAAACAACCCAATAGAAACACTGGCAATCAAGATGATCACAATTTCCAATAAGGTAACACTACACGTCCATAAACACAGCTATAGATTCTCAACCTCATTAATAATCAGGGAAATAAAACTGCAACCATCCTGGACTATAATTCAACAATCACCAGATGAATAAACATGTGGAGTTAACTAGAGAGCACCCCACTTCTGGGAGAATAAACGCACTCATGCTGGGCAACAGTGCAGACATGAACAGGAAAGGCAAGTCTGCCGGGAGTGCTGTGCATGGGCACAGCAAGTCACATGCAGGAAAGCTTACACTGACACTGTCTGTGATGGCCATCAGCGGGAAACAACCAATTCTCTATCCACAGTAAAATGCATAAATAGTAACACAATGAATTTTAAAAAAAAGAACTATGCTGAAAGAAAAGAAACACAGTAATAGGAGTATTGAGCTAGAACAGTAAGTCAGAGAATACATGTTATATGATTTCATTTAATAACACAAGTGAACCTATTCAGTACCCGGGGATACAGATACGCTGAATAGATAAAAAGAATGACTAGTATGAAGTTTAGGGTACATGGGTGGGGAACACAATCAGAGCGAGCTATTAGTAAAGTTCTGCTGACAAATATACTGCAGTGTGATATTACACGGTTATTTAAATCTTTATAATTAGGATTCCTTCAATGAGCTCTTGTTAGCCTAAGTAGAATGGAGGGCAGTGTGTGGCCTCTGCACTGCAGCTCTCCCGATCACCGACCATTCTTCCCTGCTTCCTGTGCTCCAAGCAGGATCTTCTTCCTTTTCTTACACCATGTATTCTCACCTCAGGCTCTTGGCATGTGCATTTTCTCTGCACGGAATATACTTTTTTCCATATCTTCACCTTCCTAAACTCTTACCAAATATATAAACCTCACTTACAATATCAGAATTAACCCCTAATTTAATTATATGACTCCATCAGGTTGGGCTTCCTTGAGTTTCCTGTTTTACTTTGCACCAGCTGCACACTTGTCCATTAGAGCAATAATGATGACCATCTGTTAACCACACTGGCCAACAACCACAACAGTGCTTGGCATGGAACAAACAAATCAACAAGTTTCTTCATCCACTGCCTGCTTAAGCACAACTTGGTTGCTTCCAAGTTTGGGCAGTTGTAGATAAAGTTCTGTTATAAACATCAAAGTGCAGGTTTTTGTGTGGACATGGGTTTTCAACTTCTTTGGTTAAATGCTCAAGTGACATGCTTGCTGGGTGTTACTGTTGGGATACGAGGTGTCCCCTAAAAGCTCCTGTGTTAACGTGGGAGACAAACTGTTTAGGTCATGAGAGCCGTACCTAATCAGTGACCAGTCCATCTGATGGACTACTGGGTGGTAACTGTAGGCAGGAGGGGCATGGCTGGAGGAAGTGGTCATCTCAGGCGCTTCCCGGCTGCCCTGAGCTTAACAGCTTTCCTCTGCCATGATTTCTGCCTCACCAAGTCCAAAACAAACTCTTCCTCTTCCAAGCTGTTGCAGGTCACAGCAACTCAAGCTGGCTAACACACTGGACCATAGAGTAGGTGTGTTTCATTGTTTAAAAAAAAAAAAAAAAATCCAACTGTCCTGTAAAGTGTCTGCACTATTTTACATATGTACCAGCAATATTTGGTTGGCGTTGGCAAGTGTTTGTATTCGAGCCATTCTAGCAAGTGGACACTGGAAGTTTATTTACTTTTCACAAGGAAGGCCAGTAGAGTAGCCATTTCTTTAGCCTCGGTGGGCTTGGGCTTCACCTGTGCAGTCTTAAAAGTGTACATGAGGACTCAACTATGTGCACAGAATCTCATGCACAAATCTGGGAGTCCCTAATACCTATTATTTGTTGCTTTAAAAATTCTATCAGTGATTTTGAAGGCTCTGGCTTAACTAGGAAAGCAAATCTTTTGAGAACTCAACTGTGATATGTCTTATTTGTGCTTACATTCAGAGTGACTTACTGGGGAGCTACCGCAGACCAGGCTGTGACAGGACAACCACAAGCATCCCCTGGAGCCGCAGGTCTCAGCACACTATTTATGACAGTAAATGCATAAAAAATAAGTACTCGTCACATCTGTACTACTTTTTTTATTTTTATTTTTTTAAATACTTTTTCGTTGTAGTTGGACACAATACCTTTATTTATTTATTTATTTTCATGTGGTGCTGAGGATCGAACCCAGCACTTTGCCATGCTAGGCGAGTGCTCTACCGCTGAGCCACAACCCCAGGCCCTGTACTTAAAAAAAAAAAAAAAAAGTTGACGTCTTCGTTATTTTTAAATTTTTTTTTTAGTTGTAGATGGACATGACTTCATTATTTATTTGTTTGTTTATTTTTTATGTGGTGCTGAGGATCCAACCCAGCGCTTCACACGTGCTAGGCAAGCACTCTACCACTGAGCTACAACCCCAGCCCATGTACTTATTCTTAAAAGTCTAAGAGTAGTTGTTTCTGGGAGTCATAAAGGCAGTAAGGACACAAACACATTCTTCCCTCATCCCATATTTGTAGCCAGGGATCGTGGTGCACATTTACAATCCCAGCTACTTAGTAGGCTAAGACAGAAGAATCACAAATTCAAAGGCGGCAGGTAAAAAGGGTAGGAGAGGCAGCTCAGCGGTGGAATACTTGCTTAGTATGGATGGGGCTCTGAGTTCAATCCCCAGCACTGTAAGATACACAGAATAGACACAGGTAGATGATGATAATAAACAGTAATAATAATAAAAAATACATTCATTAAATTTTAAAAATACCCCCTAGCTGTAGCTGAATGGTAAAGCACTTGGCTGGCCTGCACAAGGCCTGGGAGTCCATTCCCAGCACTACACAAAACAAGCCACACCTACCCAGGCTGTTCCTGACAGCACTGCTGGGGCAGGGCAAGGTGCGTCGTGCATGCCTACATCCTTCCTTAGACCCTCAGTAACTGTTGGGAAATCAGTGGGGGTGGGGGTGGGGGTGAACTCAGGGGCACTCAACCACTGAGCCACATCCCCAGTCCTGTTTTGTACTTTTGATATCTTTGAGGAACCAGTCCTCTGGGGATACAGAAGGACACCTGTACACCTAACATTTAGGACTGATCTGAGTTAATGATAACCAGTTTGAAGATGTTTTTTATAAGTGAGGTGAGTTTTAAAACTTAATTTAAAAATATGTAATATTTAGCTGGTGGCACATGCTGTAGTCCCACCATCTTGGGAGGCTGAGGCAGGAAGTTTGCAAGGGACCAGACCAGCCTCACTTTTGCTGAGGCTGGCTTTGAACTCATGATCCCCTTGCCTCAGCCTCCCCAACAGGAGTGCACCACCGCATCCAGCCTGAGTTTTCTTTTCAACACTGCAAAAGGCCCACAGGTTAAAAAGGAGGAAACAGAGGCTGAGTGGTGGCTTCCAAATGCCAGGATGAACAGCCAGGCCAAGGAAATTTGTTTCTTTAAATACAATGCTATGGTTTGGATGCTAGATGCCCCTGCAAACGCTGATGTGTTAGAAGCCTGATTCCCAGGGTGATGGTGTTAGGGTGGTGTGGACCTTTAACAGGTAGGGCCTGGAGGGAAAGCTTCGGTGCACTGAGGTCACTGACCTTGGAAAGGATGCAGGTGGTTCTCACATGACCCTCTTGGTGGTGATCTCCAGAGGCTGGTTATAAAAGCCTGGCCTGGCCCCACCCAGCTCACTGGCTTCCTGTATCTGGATGTGATCACCTGCTCCCACACACACTCCCACACGGCCATCTGCCATCACATGATGCAGATGAGAAGGCTGTCCCCAGAAATGAGTCTCTGCAGCACCACACCCTTGCACCTACCAAACTGTGGGCTAAATACACATCTTTTCTTCCTAACTAGACTCCATGCTCGTTATAGGGACAAGAAGCTGAACGTTACAGACACCTGAGTCCCAACTGAATTCCTGATATAGCAGTTCGAGGGAGAATCTAAAATTCCAGCCAGGTTTATAAGCCTCTGGCTAGAGCCAATGCACACCATTTTACGCCCCATAGATATCTAAACTGCTAGCATGATTTTCTTAAAAAGGTTTAAAAAATTCTCCACACATTGTAGTTTCTAAAATAATCAATGAAGACAGGTTCCAACAAACATGAAAATTATGCCCTCACATTGGCTGTTCAAAATTCAGAGTGATTTCCTACAGAATGGCATGATGACATCCGCTCTGTTACAGGCATACTCACCAAGAACCACTCACCACTGCCTGTCACTTATAAAAACACCCCCCTCTCATCTCACTTGGGATGCCAAGAAAGCAGCTCCCCAGGGAAGGAGATACCGCTTCTCCTGGTCCTGTTGTTTTCACTGAGAGGACACACCAGAAAGAACTAAAACCCAGCAAGTGCTCTCTCCATGCTGCTGTGTCTCTAGATTGATCAGAAAAAAACTAAAAATCCATGTGTGCAGGTTTCAGATTGTGTCTATGCAGCTTGGGATAAACCTGCCTTCCCAGTCTCACCTCATTTCTCTGTGGCCTCACCTCCAGCCACACAGCAGACACCCTGAGTCCCACACCGCCCCACTCCCTGCCCCGATGTTGTGCTGTGTCTGCACCTGTTGGCTGGCCCACAGGCATGCAATTCTGATTTCTGCAACAGCTGGCACCACAATGAAAGGCTTTATACAGGGGATATACAGGGAGCTATCACCTGTACTAGCCTGCCTGAAAATACCACTCTAAAATCTCAAATTCTTTACCAATATACCCCTGTTCTTCATGAATAACTGTGTGGTTAAAGGGAAAATGAAACTGAATTCAGAGTCAAATCTATGAAACAACTTATCAAGTCATTTAATGATTAATTAAGAAAATGAAAGCACTTGGTAGAACATTTATCATTATTTGTGGTATTGGAGATTGAACCCAGAAGTTCTACTGGCCACTGAGCATCACCCCAAACTAATTTTGAGACAAGGTCTCACTAAGTTACCTGGACTGGTCCCTTGTAAACTTCCTGCCTCAGCCTCCCAAGATGGTGGGACTACAGCATGTGCCACCAGCTAAATATTACATATTTTTAAATTAAGTTTTAAAACTCACCTCACTTATAAAAAACATCTTCAAACTGGTTATCATTAACTCAGATCAATCCTAAATGTTAGGTGTACAGGTGTCCCTCTGTATCCCCAGAGGACTGGTTCCCCAAAGATATCCAAACCACACATTTTCCAAGTCCCGTATATAAAATGGAATAGATTTGCATATAACCTACACACTTCCTCCAGTGTACTTTAAATCATCTTTAGATGACTTATAGAACCTAATACAAGATAAATGCACATAAATAGCTTTTGTTCTGTGCTGCTTAGGGAATAATAATAAGAAAAAGCTTCTGTGTATATTCAGTACAGGTAATTTTTCCCCCAAAATACTTTTGACTCAATTGATCGAATTTGCAGAACCTGTAGATAAGCAGAGTGACTATACTGTGTTTCTCCACAGTTACTTTCCTATTTCTCCCCTTCTGAATAAAAGTTCTACTCCCAAGTAAACTGTAACAACTGCTTAAGCTACAAACGCCACAGAGATTGTACCATATGCTATGGTTTGGGTGTAATTTGTCTCCCAAAGGTTCATGGGCTGTAATCTCGGTCCTCAGTTTGGTGGTGTGGGAAGTGATGGAACTTTCAAGAGAGAACACTTTAGTGGGAGGTCGTTAGTTAGGCCACCAGGGTTGCTACTCCCAGTATAGACAGCGGAACCTCAGTCTATCTCTGGCAGCATGCTTTGTGATCTCATCTCTCACTTCAGCAAACACTCCTGCCTTTGAGGTCCCACCTACCATAAGGTCCTCAAGAGCTGAGGTGATGTCAATGACAGGACTTTGAATTTCCAGAACTGTGAGGTAAATAAACTTCTTTTCTTTATGGATACCCAGTTTTAGATATTTTGTTATAATAGCAAAAGAACAAACTAATACAGAAGAGGAGCAGAATATCAATGGAGACACTTGAGGATGCCAGTCTACCTCCGTTAAATGTGTCCAGGCTTCCTTCACTTTAACATTCAATCTTTTGGGGCCTTTTTAGGTTTACAAGAATAACAATAATGGCATCTGCTATTGAACAAGTTCTTCACATATACTCTTTAACAGTCAGATAATGACACCATTCTAATAGTAGAGGGAGCCTGAGGCCAGGAAGTGGTGGGGCCCAAAACTCAGGTACAGGTTCTAGAGCTCAATTCATGCTCTCTGATGTACCAACAAGCACTTATTAAACATCTTCTGTGTGTAAGGTATGATACTGACATAAAAGCATACTCTCTCCCCTTCTCCAGGGATAATCCTCAAATATACCATATTATTTCACTCTGCTGATTTAAAAACAGTTAATGGATTAATTATTCATTCAGTCAAGGCTTCCTCTACCAGGGATACAAGATAGGCCCTGGTCTCTCAGGTTGGGAGGAGGTGAAGCAGCGTGGCTGACCAGGGTACAGCAACGGAGATGGAGATGGAGACAAGGCCTAGCAGCCTTGGAGGAGGAACCAGCAAGCCTGGGCGGACCCAAACACAGGAGATTAGGGAAGGGAGCCCTCCAGGCCCAAGAGCTAGTGAAAAGGCCCCAGGCAAAAGCCAGCTCAGTGCATTCATGGCAAAAAAGAAGGCTGGGAGGTCGCCTGGGTCTCAGTGAGCAGGGTAAGGAGCTGGAGGTTACTGCCAGAGCAGTGGGAAGCCAGGGGAGACTGTACACAAGATCTGGTTCACATTTTTAAACACTACTCTGGCTGCTGTGAGGACAATGAACTGTAGGGAAGAATGAAACAGGTATCCCATCAGAAGGCTACTGCTACCTGTGTCACCAAAGACAGCCAGGCAGCCCCGGCTCTCTGGCCCCACACCTTCTTCATCCCAATCTGTGCAGTCAGCCCAAGCCTTCATGTCGCTGAGCTACGTTTCCAGTGTCCAGCACACAGGCAGCACTGAACGGAGTCCGTGGAGAAAAGCTCCTACAGTCAGAGGCAGCTCTTAGGGACATTTTCAACCTTGGAATTAAACTTCAGGAACCAACAAAAAGTCTAATTCCTACAACAATCTCTTGAACATGCCTTCTATTATTAACAGCTGACATGAAGCAAATGACACGACTCCAACAGACTTGGGCACTACTGCACAAACTTTACCACTCTGGACCGTTTTAAGGCAGATTTGATTTAGAAAAGAGGAGCATGCTCATGGCTCATTGCCCAACAGCTTCTTGTGAGACATCATATGCAAGCAGGCTTCAGGCTTACAATTATTTTGGGTCCCCAATTTCAAATATGATCTTTTTGATCTTTCTGGTCTTTTTGAGAAATGAAAAAAATAACTACAAATCCACTGTACTTATGAAGTCATTTACAGACCAAGAGGCTCTCTTGTGTCAAAAGAGTCAGAGACACCAAGATCTCTAGCCTGTGATTCGATGGCCTCCGCTTTTCTCTAAGAAGTCTGTCAAGTTTGCTCTTGCTCCTCAATATCCTCGGGGATTACTAGCAAGTTCAGCTACACTTATGGGCATAAATGCAGAAATTCACCCTTCCAAAGAACAAGACTTGATTGGTGAAGTTGGCAAACCTCTGCATTATTGCAAGGTCAATATGATACAGAGAGGCCTTATTTACTTACCTAAGTAATGTGATGGATGAAATGACATAGGCTTACTAGTCGCTGAGTAATATCCAATTGCTCTCTTAAATCGAATAACTTTGTCATCTGTTCTAGACTGAAACAGATGTAGGAAAACCTTAGTTATGCCACTAGTCATGTGTATGAACATACTTTTATAATTCAGCACATGTATAATAATCTGTAGCCTTTCAAGTTAGATAAGAATTTAGAATGACATTAAAACCTTTAGGGAAAAAAAAAATCAAGAGGTTACTACTGAAAAAAATCAAATCAAAAATTAATTATTTTAAAGCAATGCAGTTAGAAAAGCAGAACTATGAGCTTGTGGCAGAGTTGGGCCCTGTCTCTATGACTTACTTCTTTGACTTCAATTCTGCAGTCACTGGTCCTGCCAAGAGACCCGACCTGCCACCTGCAGCTGGTGGAGCAGACTGCAGCACACTCATCAGGAATATGTCTAAACAGAAACAAGTCCCCCAAACCTTACCTATTCCACTAACACTGACTTGTTCACATGCCTTACTTTCCAAAGAAGAAAATCCCTGACTATCCCCTAAAGGATACAGACAAATCGGGAATTCACAATACCATCTGACCAATTTCATTCAGTTGATCTTCTGCCCACTCTGGAATACAGGTCTTTTTAAGATAGAGAACTCGGAGCAGCAGACTCAGCCATCAACTACTTGAAACCCTTATAGTTTGGAACTGATTGAGACCATCTGGTGGGAGCCTGGCCCCTTAGCCATGGGCTCCTTCAGAATGGCGTGTATGGCCCAGCCAGACATACACAGTCAGTTCGCACCTCCTAAGTCCCCTTCCCAAACCAGCCACACCACCATGCAAAGGCCCACCCTGAGTCTTGCTTTTTTTACCTGTGAATGCTGGAAAACATCTTTAGCTATGGCATCCAGGTCAGAGGTGTCTTGAATGTTGCGGACATAGTCAGCAACAGCTTTGATCACTACATCGCAGGGTGGCAAGACCAGCTGGTGGGCCCGGACCTGAGAAGCAAATGCACATGTCAGCAGTGGGCATGGGACACAGAGCAGGGCACATCAGGATGCAGGATCCAGAAATTCCAACATGGTGCTGCCTTCTAGGTTCCTCTGGGGCCTCCTATCATCCATCTCAGCCCTATAGCTTCCCTAAGTCTCCCATGCTCTGAAGCTCCAGACCTGGACTTTTCTTTCAGTTGATGAAATACAACTCAGCTGCTAAAACTCTGTTAGATTAAAAGAGCACTGACAACCTTTAGTTAGCTTGCGAAGTCTGACAATAGGAACTGTGCCCCACCCCCCCATGCTAAGCACAAAGCAACTCATGAGAGAGGCCCTGGAGCCATCCGCAGCACTACCTTAGGACTCTCTGCAAAACTACAGGGAATAAAGGCAATCACCAAGTGCTGGACCCACAGTAAAAGGCCAAATTTAGCTCTGAACTATGGAACAATGGTACCACTGCCTGATGAAGGGCATGTCTGATTGAAGAATGACAGAACATGAAATACAGTGTAGGAACATCTCATTATCCAAGAGCTGGCATCAGAAAAAGTTAATGGATTTTTTAAAAAGGCAAAGACATCTGATAAAAGCTCTGGGGTCAGCAGAATGACAGTCTCCAAACACCAACCACATCCCGCTCTCCAGAGCCTGTGAATATGCTGCGCTGGGTGGCAAGATGGAACTGAGATTACTAGTCACCTGGCCTTAAAATAAGAATACTGTTCAGGACGACATGGAGAGGTCCCCCTAATCACAGGGTGGGGCTCTGACGACAGAGGAGGGGGCCACAGGCCCGTGAATGTGGGCAGCAGCTGAAGGTGGCAAAGACAAGGGAACATTCTCCCTGAAGCTGCCAAAGGGAACACAGCCTGCTGATACTCTGACTTCAGCCCAGGGAGACCCATTTTGGAATTCCAGCCTCTAACGCTGAGATAATTATGTTGACATGAGGGACAGGGGGGCGAAAATAGGATTAGAAAAATTCAACCTAAGCAAAGAAAATGAAAGAAATCTCTGGCAGACAAATATATTTATACTTTGAAGTTATTACCATGCAAACTTTCAGAGGCACAAGACTACATTAAAAAAAAAAAAAAAAAGAAAAAAAAAAGATGTTTTCCCCATGGTTGAGTAGCTGCTCCTCACCTCCTGAGGCAGCACATCCCCTTCCTTTAGATCACTAGTATCCAGAGGAGGAAAATGGAATAATAAGGGCCTCCAAAGCACCACACCTTCCTAGAAACTCAAGAGTTCTCTGCAGAATGTGAAGAGCTACTGTCACACTCATGCTTACAGCAGACACGTGGTGAACAACACTAGGTCCTGTCCATGCCCCAACTTCTAAGGGATGTTTCAACAATCCCACAGGCAAGTGAGAAGGCTGCCGTGACCACAGGGAGAGCAGGGTCAGAACGGGAGCCTTGAGCTGCCCCGCCCTATGTTCCTCTCCTGCTCCTGCTGGGAGACACTGGGCACTCTGCTCACAGTGAGCATTCCACCAGGAGGGGCAGCACATCTGTGGAGGATCCCTGGTGGCCAGGCCTCAGCCTTGTTCTCTGTGGAGGGAGTACAAACCTACTTACATGCCTCAAGCACCTGGGCAGCTCTGTCAGACACCATTCTGCTTCAAAAGGAAACAACGGAATCTGCTGCTTTTATTCCCATGTGCAGTCTTGCCACACACCCCCCAACACTGCTGCTCAAAGACCCTTGAAGTGAACAGATCCTATCTATATAGATATATAACCCAGGGGTGCTCTACTACTGAGCTACATCCCAGGCCTTTTTATTTTTTGAGGCAGGGTCTCACTAAGTTGCTCATGGTCTTGCTAAGTTGCTGAGGCTGACCCCAAACTTGTGCCGATCCTCCCATCTTAGCCCCCCCAAGTCATTGGGATTAAAGGAAGGTGCCATAGGGCCCAGCCAGATCATAGAAAGTGTCCTCTAAACTTTTCTGAGTGGCTAGCTTAGCTCATGCTGCAAACACTACCCTTTATGACATGCTAACTGCACAGCCACACTCCACCCCATCCTCCATGACCGTTCTATAGCCAGACCCACCTTTCCCCTGGATGGCTCCCAATCTAGCCTTGTAAATCCAGCTCAGGATAAAGCCCCTGATCTACACTGTATGAGAGGGGGGCTCTGAGGCCTAAGGGCCTGTTCTCACCACAGTCCCCACTCTTCCTCAAGGAAGGCAGCCAGTGGACAGAAAAAATGCACTAGTATAGGGACACCCAGCAGGGCTTTACTGCACCCAAGAGCTGAAAGCACACTGCCTCCAGTACATGCTACGTGATGCTTTTCCCACGGCAAAACGTGCAATGAGTTTCAAAAGGATTTACCAGGGAATTAATTTTGGTGCCAGGATCCTCTAGCACACTGAAATAAAGGTATGCATATAGGTATACATACCATGTAGATGATTGTTACCCATCAAAATAAACGGGGTGGGGGGATATCAAGACCTGTTTATTCAAAATCTTCCCAAATAGCAAGTGACTCAACATCAGCAGTCATCACACAGGAGGGTTACTCTGTCCTTGTCTGCTCATAAAAACAAAATCCACACTCAAACCAAGTAACAGAAGTGTTTGCCATATAGTGGCAGGCTACAAAATATTAGTTCCATTTCCTCCTTTCCTTTATTCAGCTTTTGTTTTAAATTTTTAGCTCAAAAAGTTAACATTTGGGAAAAAAAAAATCAAATAAACTGCAACAGATCCAAAGTTGAAAACAAATGTACTTTCTGTTTGTTAGAATAGAAGGTAAATTGTTTCATTAAAAATACAAATGTTGCCAGACGTGATGGCACACGCTTGTGATGGCAGCCACTAAGAAGGCTGGGGAAGGAGGATCACAAGTTCCAGACCAGCCTGAGCAACTTTACGAGACCCTGTCTCAAAATAAAAAGTAAAAATGCCTGGGGATGCAGCTCAGTGGTACAAAGCCCCTGGGTCCAGTTCCCAGTAGTGGAGGGCAGGGGGAGCAAAAAATGTTTCTGATCAATTGCCTTTTATCATGGCACTTCATGGCAATTTCACTGTTATTTGCTTTGCCAGAAAGAAAAAAATTTAGGGCTAGAAAAGACCTCCAAAATATTTAACCCAACCCTTTGCTTTCAGGCAAGAAAATTAAATAATAGGCACCATTTGCCTGGAAATGATCATCGTCTCTGTGTAAAAATATTCTTCTGTGAGAGATTTCACTTTTGGCATCATCTCTTTCCAAATTTCCAGACCTAAAGCTTTGTACTATGATTTTTACACATCACCGACAAATGAGAACAATGCGGGAAGTGCTTAAAAACACTGGCACCATTAGACCTTACCCAGCAACCTGCTGCTGGCTCTGTGATAGGTCATGGTTGATAATCCAGTAGGTGTCCCTGTGTCACCCATGATAAGCTGTCCTTTGACCACTCTGGACAACCTTTACTTTGGATTTTAAAAAACAACAACAAAGACCTTCTTGGACTCTAAAGCCCTGGGGCTGGGTGGTGGTGTGGACACTGGCTGGCCACACTCATGGGATTGGCCCTGAGAGGGCACTTGTGCTGAGGCCATACAGCATGAGGTTTCAGACCCATCCACGAGCAGCTGGACATGCCCAGGAACAGCTTCTGCAAAAAGCTGCAGGTGTTCTCACTGATGGAGGAGAGGCACGGACCCTCAGGGTGGTGGTGAGCACAAGACTGCAACTTAGCAATGGGACCACACCCAAGGGGACTTCAGGAAGCCTCTCTGCAGTCATTTGCTGACGACCCCTTGAGATCTTTCATTCTTTACAGCTGCTAAACTCAGTCAATTGTTTTAGCCTTTCAAGAGCCACATTAAGGGAAGCTGGGCACAGTACACTATAACAGCTGAGACCCAAGGAAACAACTGTCAGGTTCCTGAAGGCAAAGTATTAGAAGAGCCTGCTGAAGAAGCATTTATGGACTTATTCACTGCTTCCAAGCAGTTCACTCCTTGCGATTCTGCAGTCTCATTCTTGGTTATATTTTTAAAATAAAACATTTTCCTACAGCTGTGAATTCATTTAAATTATGTCACCATATCATAGTCCAGCTTTTAAATCAAGCTTATCATACCACAGGACTCAGAAAGCCCATTTAAATCCAGTATGCTTTTTCTTGTAATATTGTTGATTAAAAACTCTTAAAAGCTTTCTAAATTTACCATTAGAAAGAATAACTTGAAGGGGTCTTGACTTTCACATGATGGAAATACAAGACTTCTGCACAAGGGCAAGATGGCAGGTCCCTCTCCAGAGATATGAGGGTCCTCCCCACACAGGTCTAATCTCAGGAATCTGCTTTCACTGCTCACGTGGCTTACAGGAAGCTGCCCCCCAGGAAGACTGGGAGGGGGTTGGTTTCCAGATACAGTATTTTGATTCATCAGGATGGACTTTTGTTTTAGGCAGACATTTACTTCTTCAGGAGGCCAAATCACTGTACCATGTTCCATTTTTGTATTGATGATGTTTCAATTCTAAATAGCCTTAAAACCTCACCTTGTCTGTTTTACAAGACAAAGAAAATGAGCATTTTCCATATTAATTGGTGTTTTAGTTTTACATTGGGTCACACTTTCCCTTTTTAAAGAACAGATATTCTCATTCAAAATTTTTCTTCATTTTGGTTCTTTTTTCCTTTAAACAACTGTTAATGTCAGTGTTCTTCTATGTAGAACACCTCATAATTATGCACTCACAAGAAACTGAACCTGTCTACCATTTAATGTCCTTCATCAGGGGAAGAGGGACCACTCTTATATCCACATTGCATCAAATATCATTTATTTATTTTGCACGTCTTCTTCTCGCTGCCTCTAAGTTTCGGCTGCCACGGCCCAGGCTCCAAGCTCCCTCCCTCTCCTGCGTGCCCTGCTGCCTGCTGCCTGCTGCCTGCTCCCTGGCCCGGGCTCCCGGGCTCTGACACAGGAGGGCAAGCACTAGGAACACAAAAGGCAGCAGGACAAACAACCACCTGGGGCCGGAACAAAAGGCTGCAGCGCTGGCCATCTCTGGTCCTTCCTGCTCTCTGGTCCTTCCTAGTGGCCAGGCTTTCCCTACTCCGCAGACTGGGGCCCACCGGGCCCTTCCCTTCCCTCCCATGGTCCCACTTTCTCACTACTGTGAAGATGACTGCTTTCCGCCCGATGCACACTTAACCCTGAGCACTTTGGTGTCCGAGGGCTGATCTTGCCACATTGCATTTTTAAGGAAAAAGAACTTCTGAATCAGGCTGGCCACAAGACTCAGATGAACACATGTATACACATGAGTTTCTTAACACAATTAAGTTAGTTCCCCCACCCAGGGAAGAATGTAAGAGCCAGTGAACTCCCCTGGAAATGAGGGTGTATGAGTAATCTGATGTCAGCACCTGTGGCTCAGAAAGTCATCAAGTCTTTAAATAATCTTCATCCTCAGCATTTCGCCTCAGACAGGATATATGGAGTTTAGCCCCGAGTCTTTTTTCTTATACTGGTAGAAATTTGAATCCTTGGATGTTCAGGACACTGAAGCGACTGTGAGCCTGTGAAGTGGTAAAACCTGTTTAGTTGCTCACTGTAAGAGTGTGTACCCTGAGTGGGGGGAGGAAGTTAAGTGGAGGATGATAACAACTCATTACAAGTCAGTTTTCCCCAGGGGCATAAACGAGTTAGAAACTCGTTTATATGTTTATAAAGTACATTTTAAATTGTGGTCTAAAACTGACACTGGAATAGGGGAAGATGAATGCATTTAGTTACACTATGCTGTACTTTACGGCATATTAATTCATGGTGAACAAAGAACATTTTCTTTACAAAGATGTTTAGAAAATATTAACTTGATGTTAGAAATCCAAATACTGAAAGAAGCAAAATTAAAAATAAGTGTGCAAAATGTAAAAACATGTGCTTGTTTTGCTTAAATCAGATTATAGTTCCATATCAACTCTCTTATTAGGTCCTCCTACGTTCTTTTACATTTTCTTGGTATTCGGTATTTTATTCTGCTTTTGAAAACCTTAAATTTATTTTACTTATTTATTTATTTTAATTTTTAAAAATTTTTTAGTTGTAATTGGACACAACACCTTTATTTTATTCTTTTATTTTTATGTGGTGCTGAGGGTTGAATCCAGGGTCTTGCACGTGCGAGGCGGGCGTTCCACCGCTGAGCCACAACCCCAGCCAACTTTTAAACCCCTTTCCACTCCAGTCCTAGGCAACCTCTGCTCTGCTTTCTATCACTGTAGTTCTGTCTTTGCTAGAATTTTATATAAAGGCAGTCATATAGATTTCCTTTGGGTTTGACTTTTCATTGAAAATAATGCTCCTGAAATTCATGCATATTTCAAGATCAGTAGTGGGTTCCATTTATTGCTATTTATCCATCCATTCACCAGCTGACAGATGCTTGGGCTAACTCCAGAATCTGGTTATAATGAATAAAGATGCTATGAACATTCAGACACAAGTCTCTGTGTAAACATGGTCTTTCGATTCTTCAGGGTAAATATTGAGGAGTGAGACTGTTGGATATATGGCAACGGTATGTCGGAACTTATAATAAACAACCGCCAAGCCCTTTTCCAACTGGCCTTTCCTCGAGTTCTCCACTCCACAGCACAGGGAAATCTGCACTTGCTCAGGTCCTCCATAACGTCTGCATTATTAGTCTCTTTCACTCAGACCATTGGTTGTTAGTTGTGATATCTCATGATGGCTTTAATTTGCATTCCCTCAGCTATGTGAAGTATTTCTTTGTGTAATTATTGAACATTTTCTAAAATGCCTGCTCAAAGTCTGTGCCCATATGTTATTGGGCTGACTTCTCATTGTATCATTCTTATTATATTTTTGATATAAGTACTTTTTCAGAGACATTCTGTTCTGCAAATAGTTTCTCTGTTGTTTGCTTTTCATTTTTTTTGAATTTATATATGACAGCAGAATGATTACAATTCCTATTACACATATGGAGTACAATTTTTCATATCTCTGGTTGTATACACAGTATATTCACACCAATTCGTGTCTTTGTTCCTATACTTTGGATAATAGTGATCATCACATTCCACCACTGTCAATAACCCCATGCCCCCTAACTTCCCCTCCACTGCTTTTTATTTTTAACTAAGAAATCTTTGTGTGACTCAAAGTCATAAAGATTTTGTTACATTTTCCTATAGTTAATTTCTGCATTCTTTTTATTTTTGTATATAGATATCCATTTATTGTAAAAATGATTCTTTCCCCACTTAACTGACCATTTATTTATACCTGGGTCTACTTCTGGACTCTAATCTGGTACCCTGATCTATACGATCAGCCAGAATTATTATGGTAGCCTCAGAGTGAAATTTGGTAGTATTAAGCCATCCAAATTTGTTCTTCCTTTTGAAAACTGCTGCTATCCCTGTCCTTTGACATTCCACATAAATTTTAAAATCAGCATGTTTTCAGTGTCTATAGAAACTCTTGCTGGGATATGATTGGGAAGAAGGGACATCTTCACACCAGAGTCACCTGACCCCTGAACACAGTTCATCTCTTCATCCACTTGGACCCTTCTTTCATCTTCACAGTGGCATCCACCTGCTCGAGTGAGCTTCTCTGCGACCAGAGGGCACAGACTGGCACTTGCTCAGGTAGAGACTCCGGGCAGGCAGGTAAGACAGGCCATGTGGTATAGCCGGTTTAAGATGCTCTACCAGGAGGCCAGTGAGGCTCTAGAAAGCCAGCACCAAGTGTCACCTCTGTCAGCAATGGAGGCTGAAGAGAAATGAAGGAGATTCAGGTTTAGGATACCAAGAGCGTCCTTCCAGGTGAAGACAAGAACCAGCTGGTGGCTCTAAGGACAGTGCTACAGTGGAGTACCAGAGGACCAGGAACAATGCAACCAGAGGACGTGGGCCCTCAAGCACTGTTTAAAGGGCCAGGGGAGCAGGGAATGACAAAGTGAGGACAAGTGAGTGATAGACCCACAAGCAGTGTAAGTGTATGCGGAGAGAGCTCAAGTCTGAGAGCTATCAGAGGACACCAGCAAGAAAATAAAACCATGGGAGGAGAGAAAATATTTGCAAATCATATATCTGATAAAAGACTTGCATCTGGAATGTATTAAAAATTCTTACAACTCAATGATAAAAAGACAAATAACTCTCTTTAAAAGTAGGCCAAGAATCTGAATAGGCATTATCCAAAGAGAAATGACCACTAAACACAATAGCTCAACATGACTGTCATCAGAGAAATACATATCAAAACCAAAATGAGAAATCTCACTGAACTCAGCAGGTGGCTAAAATAAAACAGCAGACAATAACAAGTGCTGGCACGGATGTTGAGAAATCAGAACCTTCACCCATTGCTGGAGGGAAGGTAAACTGTGCAGTTGCTGTGGAGAACAGAATGGTGGTTCTTCAAAACATTAAACACAGTATTTCCACGTGACCCAGGCAAGTCAATTCTAGGTCTACACCCAAGAGAACTGAAAACATAACACACAAAAGTTTGTGCACACATGTTCACAGCAGCATTGTTTAGAATCACCCCATAGTAGAAATGACTCGAATGCCCATCAGCTGATGAATGGATAAACTGTGGCATATCCATAAAACAGAATGTTATTCAGTCATAAAAAGGAATGCAGGGCCGAGGTATGTCACAACGAGGAACTGAAAGCACCATACCAAGTGAAAGAAACGTGACATGAACACCACATATTATATGACTATTTATAATGAAATGTCCAGAATAGATGAGCCACAGAGTCAGAAGTATGCTAGTGTTTGCCATGGGGTTGGGGGGGGGAGAACATTATTGAGTAGATGGTTCCTTTTGAGGGAAACAAAAATATTCTAAAATTAGATATGGATGATGATTGCATAACTCTAAATTCTAAAAACCATTAATTTGTCTGAAGTCCTGGGATTTTATGGTATGTGAACAATATATCTCAATAAAGCTTTACTGAAAACAAAGAGGGAGAGGATTACTCTAGTAGTAGCTGTGGGAGCACCCAGTGTCCAGGCAAGGAGAAGAAGGGACTCCACTAAAGAAAGCTGAGGCAAAAACAACCTGCAGGCTGTGGGTCCCAGTAAAGATGAAGAGAGTTCATGCCAAAGGCAGAGAGGCCAGTGTCTCCCAGACATGGCAAAAAGATGAGGAAGGGAAGCCAACCTGGAGAGGCCGGGGGGCAGAGGCATGAAGCCAGAGGGCACACACACTCAGGCCTGGAGCTGCTGGGACCAACATGTGGTCGGGTATCAAGAAAAGTGACCTCCTCCAGGATGAGAGCTGCCCTGGAGCCTCCAACGTGCGGTCAGCAGGTGAGGGCAGAACCTGTCACCCACCTGGGACAAGGGGCAGTGCGGGACAGGGATAAGGAAGCAGTGCTGTGATGACATTCAGAGCCAAGTGGGTATGCTGAGCAGGAAGTGCCAGAGGCAGGTGAGGTACAGGGCAGAGGCCTCAGCCTTGAAGGGTAGGAAATGAGCTGGAAAGTGTTTACACGGTTATTTTTAAGACTGATGTTATGCGACTTATTCAAAATAAAACCAGAACATTCCAGCGTAATGATTCCTCCGTCTCCTCCAGGGGCCTCTGAAGAGCTGAACTCGCTTGCCGAGCGTTCATGAGGTCCTGCGTTCACTCCCCAACCCCAGTGCTCCACTCGCCCACCACATCTCAGACCCACTCAGACTGAGCAGGTCTCCTTCTGGGGGCCCTGCCCATACTAGCCAGCCATCTACTGCAAGAAGAGGACCACAAAGAAGTCTGATCCCCTCCATGTAGGAGCATTCTAAAAGAAATATGATGTCCCTCTCTTCCCAGCATTGTGACAGAGGACCCATCATAACCTCTAAAACATAATCAGAAAAGCTATTCCTGCATCCCACCATATTCCAGCAAATTCCTCAGAACTGCACGCCTTTCACCTTTATTTTTAAAAAAAGAAAAGAGAAGGAATCTCTGATTGGAAGGTATAAGGAAAGCAGTCTTGTTTAGTCTTGTATTTAAAATTATTCCATTCAACAATTCCACATATAAATAAAAAATGAGCAAAGAATAAATTTCTTACTAAATGCAGGTTTTCAAGACCTCAGAGCTTAAAGCCCCGCACAGCCAATTTGTACTCTAGAGGGTTTACATGAACCATTGAGAACACACAGGTAGCCAGGCATGTGGCATACACTTGTAATCCCAGGGAGAGGCAAGAGGATCAAGAGTTCAAAGCCAGCCTCAGCTAGCACTTAGCAACTCAGCAAGACCTTGTCTCTAAATAAAATCCAGCACCCAGGGCGTCCATCTGAGAAGCCTCAAGAGATGGACCTGAGCTACTATCAGACTTCAAATGACAGTAAAAATAGCAAAGAAATATAAAAACTATAAAGAGCAACTAATAAGACCAGAAGGGTTAGCCGAACCACCTCATCTTGTCCTCCTCCATTTTTTCTCCATATTCAGGTTAGCTTTTTGAAAAACAGGAAGAATATTTGATATATTTAAAGGTGTCAAAGGTGCCATGATCCCACTCTGAAAGGCAAGGCTGAGGGCTGGCTGCTCTCTGTTCCTGGGTCCTGGAGACCCTGTAATGCCCAGCCTCCTTCCTACTCAGAATCAGACCCAACTGCTATTCCCTGGCTCTGAGGGACACACAGCTTCAACACAACGAAGACATAAAAAAATGTAAAGTTGGAGAAGGCTTCTGGTAAAGAACATTTTTTAAAAAATATTTTTTCCCTTAGTTGTTTACAGATCTTTATTTTATTTATTTATATGTGGTGCTGAGAATTAAACCCAGAGCCTCACACATGCAAGGCAAGTGTGCTAATGCTGAGCCACAGCCAACGCTCCTAGTAAAGCACATTTAAAACAAAGTTTTCCTGCTGTGCCTTGACAGACTGCCCTCAGGATAAGGTGCTCCTAAAGGAGATGACTGAGAACTAGCCACTGCTAGGACAGCCTTAAGACAGAGGCCAGGCCAGGCCAGGAGCTGGAGGGCATTCCCTGAACTGCAAGAGGAAGCACAGTGAGAGGGTCAGGCAGGGGAGTCCTGTGGTGGAGGACCCAGGGGAGGGAAGGACAGACACCTCCAGGAGTCTCTGGTTCGTGTTTACCACTGAAACGGGAGACGAGTTTCTCCAAGAGTGGACAGGGATATCTTCAAAGCAGACCCAGTCGTCAGAAAGCCATCGACTGCTGGCAGTGAAGCTGGGGGCAAGGACAGCCAAAGCAAGATGGGAGGTCCAGGAAAGGAGGCAGGGCTACTGGGGCTCCAGAACAATGGACAGGGACAGAAACTAAAATACATGAAGCTGAACATGAAGTTCAGGAACAGAAAACTAGTAAAACGAAAACAGTGATCTGCAAATAACACTCTGACTGAAGCCTTATAACACCCAAGTGAGAAAGCAGAACACCCAGATGAAGCAAGCACTCTAGAAAGGCTCAGGAAGACCACAGGCAACAAGAAATTACAATTTAAAAAAATAAGTAAAGCCAGCAAACAACTATAAATATATATTTTTTTAAAAATTAAAACAATAAAATACCCAAAATAAAAAAATTCTTATATCTGAAGCCCTGCACCAGGGCTGGCAGCTGCAGCTTCACACCCTCTGGGAGCACCCATCGTGTGGGTTACAGAGGTCCGCAGCAGCAACCTGCCGAGCCACTGTTCTTCCTACCCAGGCAGACTGGCTGCCCTACCACCGGGCACTAGCAGAAGTCAGGCCCAAGCTCCAGACAGCTTTTGGAACCGTAGTCCACCCAAGGCCTCCCATGACCCTTACAGAACATTCTACCCCATCAAGACCAAGCAAATGGACACAGCAGTCCAGGGTAGGACTAGCACTGGGCGCCTCTTCAAAAGGCCAAAACACAGACCTGGTTTTTATTATTGTGAATACAGCAAGGGCTCACCATGATGACAGAGTCAAGACACACACAAGGATGTTCCACTTATTTAAGTCTATGACTCTTTATAAACCTTGCATCAGGAAAAGTGAGGATCTACCCATTGTTTAGAAATAGAATTTCCAACTATTCCAGGTAAGTAAAATATTCTAAGTGTCTATAGCCAATGAAAATAATTTACCTAAAGCAAACAAAGCACAGGTTCAGGTTTGGGTGACCAGCCCTCAGGCCCCACCCAATGGCTCTAGTCTGCTGTTTCTGCTGCTGCCAGACTCCCTGCTCAGAGGACTAGCCCAGTCACAGGGCCACCAGGACTACAGTGAGGGACCTTCCGTCTCCAGAAGAATAGGGGTAATATATAACACTATTTTTCTTTCTTTCATTTATAAAGCTTACCAAATCTTAGAAGGTCCTCACCCGATCCTGCCCTAGAATTGTACAAATTATATGAAAAGGCTTTCCATTTTCCTGTACACAAATGGAATATTCTTTACCTCTAAATCTAAAAATGTGAAGCCCACTCTTAAGGTTTGGATCTAAAGATGTCTCCCCCAAGCACACTTGTTAGGCAATGTGGGAATATTCAAAACTAAAATGATTAGATTATGAGGGCTGTAAGATTGCCAGTGGATTAATCCACTTAATGGATTAATAATTTGAATTGATACATTAATTAACTTGAATCACGTTAATAATTTGAATGGACCCCTGGGTGGTAACTGTAGGCAGGTGGAGCATGGGTGAACACTATAGTCTTGTCCCTGGCACTGAGCAGCTTTCCTTCACCACACCCTGTGCCATGATGTTCTCAGGCCCCAAGCAATGGAGTTGGCTGACCATGGACTGAACCTCTGAAACTGTGAACCCCAAATAAACTTTTCCTACTCTAAGATGTTCTTATCGGCTACTTTGGTCACAGCAACAAAAAGCTGACTAATACACCCAGCTTACTAGCAGTTCTTAATACTTACAATGAGCTCGGAAAAAACCTTAAAACTTGAATAACCACGTTATTTCCTATTGCCTTCTCACAATTTGGGGTCCTAAACATGTCCAGTATCTCATTCACAATCCAATAATAAGCATGATTCACTAACTAATAGGGCAGCACAAAATAGGATTTGTTCCCGGTCCCAGCTTTACTCATTGCAAATATTATCCAATGATTTAAACATTTCAGCTTTCTTTCCTGATCGATTCAGATCATTTTTGAGAATTTCAGCACATACAGCCCCAAAGTAAACATAGCATTCTTTTAGCAGAACCAGAGCTGTAGACAGTGAAGGAACCTCATGGCCTCCAGATGTTGTACTGGTTGGGTGAAAGCTCAGTGATGGCAAGGCACATGGTGAAGTGGGAAAAGACATGTTTAAAGATGAACCTCAGAGCTGGGTGTGGGAGCCGGGTAGCTCCACAGTAGAGCACATGCCCAGTATGCATCAAGTGCTGCGTTTGATCCCCACACCACAAAAAAATAAAATAAACAAATGATGAGTCTAAGAATGCTACTTATCTACAAGACAAATTTTTAAAAAATTAAAATTCACCATTGCCAGTATACTGAGGATTCCAAACTAAGTAAATTATAGACCACTGATGACTTCCTATCTACAGTATTTTGTGATTTTTTTTTCCCCTCAGATGGTAAAAAAACAAAATTTTCTTGGAAATTTTATTAGTTGCTTATTTTTTTTTAACATGGTATGTAGGATAATTTTAAGGCTATCTGGTTCTGCATCCTTAAGTTTGAGCCTTCTTGATCCATGCCTTTTATCACATTATGTAGCATTTTTCCAAAGTCAATCTGTTAGATTATTGTTTACAGAGGTGGGTATTATATGAATTTATTACCTAATCAATTCAGAGCACTTAATGTGTAACACACAGTAAGAAATGAAAAAGAAAAGCTGTTTTATTACTTTTTAAATATTCATATTTTTAGTTGTAGTTGGACACAATACCTTTATTTATTCATTTTTATGTGGTGCTGAGGATTGAACCCAGGGCCTTGCACTAGTGAGGCGAGTGCCCTACTGCTGAGCCACAACCCCAGCCTCAGAAAAGCTGTTTTAAATAGTAACGAACAAAACTAGAGATGGGGCAGAGGAAGTCTGCTTATACCTTCAGGAATCAACAAAGTTTTAAATGTAAGTTAATATGCAGGAAGAAAAGCTCCAATGTAAAATGCCAATTAAAATTCTCAAGAATATTACGAATATAAGCAACTATATAAATTTTCAAAAGATACATTTTATAACTGACAGAAAAAATAGCTAAAATAGCAGATGGGATATATGCAATTCTGCAAACCAGTAATGCTCATGGTGGAAAAAAATCTCATCTAACTCCTTCCATCTACATTAAGATGACCAAAATGATGTTGCGCACAGAAAGTGTGTATAAAAGGTCAAAACATGAGCCGGGTGCAGTGGTACATGCCTGTAATCTCAGTGGCTTGGGAGGCTGAGGCAGGAAGATCACGAGTTCAAAGCCAGCCTCAGTAAAAGCGACTCAGTGAGACCCTGTCTCTAAATACAAAACAAAATAGGGCTGGGCATGTGGCTCAGTGGTTGAGTGCCTCTGGGTCAATTCCTGGTAGCCCTTCCCCACCCCCAAAAAAGGTCAAAACATGGAAGTGGCAAGAAATGCAATTTCTAAAATCATCTCAAAGCCAGAGTGCTTGTATTTCAGAATGTGACTAAAAATCCTACAACTTATCAAGTAACTGGAAAAGTTTCTTTGAACCACTGCTCCATTTTGTCATTTCAAAAATACACACAATTACAATGCATAACACTTGACAGGATCCTGACTTAAAAAAAAATACACCACGACCATAAATAATTTTTGGAGAACAACTGAAAAAATTTGAACATGGATTTAATATTCAAATTCATGGTTCTAGGGAATTATTAATAATTCAACTGATACAATAAATAGCAAAATGACTGAAAGAACGTCTTTATTTTTAGGTGGTGGAGATGCAAGCCAAAGTCTCCATAGGTGGAGCATTTTAGTATCTGCAATTTGATTCCAGTCTGAGTAAAAACAAAGCTTTTTATTTTAGTTTATTTTAAGTGGGGGTTTCCTGGGGATTTATCCCAGGGGCACTTCACCACTGAACTATATCTCTAGCCTTTTTCTTTTTTTTTTAATGTCTTATTTTGAGTCAAAGTCTCACTAAGTTGCTGAGGCTGGCTTCAAACATGCCTCATCTCCAGAGTTGCTGTAACAAAAATACCCAACAAGACAATTTACAAAAGGAAAAGTTTATTTTGGCTCATGTATTCAGAAGGTTAGTCCATGGAATGCCAACTCCATTGCTCTGGGTCCAAGGTGAGGGAGATCCTCATGGCAGAAGGGTGTGGTGGAGGAGCACTGCTGTTCTCCATGGCCAAAAAGCAGAGGAGCCACAGGGAAAATGAACACTTCGTGGGCACAGCCCCATTGTCTCACCTCCTCCAGCCACACCCCACCTGCCTGCAGTCACTACCCAGCTTAGCCCATTCAAACTAGGATCAAGTGACTAGGTTACAGCTCTCATAATACAATTATTTCACCTCTTAAATATTTCTGCACTGGCTTGGGAACTTTGCGGGGGCGCTTCATACCTAAACCCTAAGAGCCATACACACACACACACACACACACACACACACACACACACACACTTTATTGCAAGATACCAACAATTATTGAGCCAAAATTGAAGACTTGAATTGGGTGTCAACATATTTACAGAGATATGAAAAATTGTGGTATATATGTGTATTAAGAATTGTAATGCAAAAAAAAACAAAGTACATGTATAGAGGCATAAATAGGCGTGAATATATTTTATATACAGAGATATGACAAATTGTGCTCTATATGTGTAATAAGAATTGTAAGCATTCCACTGCTGTCGTGTATTTTTAAAAAATTAGATCAATAAAAGATTAAATAAAAAGAGAGAGAGAGAGAAGCAAGCCTCCACGAGTATCTCCACTTGTAAAAGCACAGTGCTTACCAGCCTCAATGCGCATGGGTGCAGCTCTCTGAAGTACCACTGATTACAGACTGCACTCTCCCAGTCTGCAGGTCAGCCGTGGTATCCCGGAGAGCTGAGGGGCAACACTTCAGACCCTACCACTTCAATCCTAAGAACATATGGGAGGGACTCTACTGCCCATAACAAATAGAAACTTTTCTCCTTCAAGGACCAAAAAAAGATTAAAAAAAAAAAAAAGAAAGAAAGAAAGAAAGAAAGAAAGAAAGAAAGAAAGAAAGAAAGAAAGAAAGAAAGAAAAAAAAAGAAAGAAAGAAAGAAAGAACAAGTGATTTCTAATAAGAGGGGGCGGGAAAGCCAACTTTCAAACACAAGTTGAAAACAGTTTGAACCTAAAACTATTAGAGTAAAAAGAAGAACATAGGCTGGGGTAGTGGCTCAGTGGTAGAGCGCTTGCCTAGCAAGCTGGGTTCGATCCCCAGCTCCACATTTGGAGAAAAAAAAACTAAATAAACAAAATAAAGGTATTATGACCATCTATAACCAAAAAAAAAAAAAATTTTTAAAGGGAGAATGTTCTGCAGCACACCAACAAAAGATGAAAAAGGAACAAAATGAAAGCTGTAGCAGACAGAGTATGCTTGAAACTTCAGGAATCAACAGTTAAGTATAAATGAAAGTATAGGAAGAAAAACTCCAATTTGAAGTCAACACCAATGAAAACTGTTTATAGAGAGAGGGCCATTCTCAAGAACTAAGAACTTCGCAAGAAAGTCCGCCGCCGGTAGAAAACATTCATTTCCACGCTCCTTGCCTAGACCAAATAGTTAGTTTCAGAGCTAGAAACAGATATAAAGCCCACCTACCTGTCTTCCTAATTCCAAGGCACTTATACCCAACAAGTGACAATTACAATCACAGGAATCACCAGCGAGAGCAAGATGAAGTGTCCTGGCGGCTCCTACCAATCTCACTCATTACTATTAGCTCACATCAACACATAAACTGCCTCACTTCAGAAAATCAGAGTGAAGTACCTCTTGTCTGATGTTCATTACTATCATAAACAGGGAGAAAATTGAAAGAAAGGTAAGAAAATATATTGTTAATTAAAAGAAAAAGTACAAATGAACCAGTTCTCTAATGAATTTGGGTCTCCCTTATCATCCAATAAGCATTAAATTATACTGTTTTATAACTGCAGAAAATTGGTAAGAAAGCTATGAAATTTCTCAGACTATACTAAAAGACATTGATATGAGTAGCAGATATAACACTTGTTGAAAGTGAATATTGCAAGGAAAAAATTAATATTCAGAAACTTTAGCTCAAAGATTTCCTTCTGAGTAGGCACAAAGCATTCCTCCAGGAGAATTCAGGGAACTGACAATTTACTAACATAAAGGCGTTGGAAACAGGAAAGAAAGGAGGATTGTTCTTTTTGTTCTTTAAGGCTGCTCAGTTCCTGAGACGGGGAAACATGACACTGCTAACTGCCATTTCCTTCTACAATAAAGGGCGTGACTTATAATTATTAGCGTAAAAGCAAAAGTTAAGAGTTGACTGCTATAGATGGTGGAGATCAAATGAAGTCTGTACCTTCAGTGAGGCTAGTGGATGTTCTGGACCAAGTAAACTCCAATGAAAGGAAGCCAGATCTTCATCAGGTAGTATGTGATTTCCTAGAATACAAACATGAATCACGTAAAATAGTAACAAATGACACAGAAATGCCTAAATAACTCACTACATGCTTGCTTGTCAATATATCACTAAAATTTCCAAACAGAAAAGGAGAATATTTCTTTACTTTTTAACATAAAGCAACATACAACCAATTCAAGTACAATGTGAACTTCCAGTAAAGTTTCAACAACATCCACACTAAGGACTGCATAGAACTACAAACCTAAGCAACTTTCCAGCCCAGTGTTAAACAAATATCAATTTGCAAAAAGTCAGTCTGATAATACCCTGTTGCCAAATACCAGCCAAATTCAAGTGTTCATCTCTTCGAGAAACAGCTGTGGCTCAAAATTTTGTGCACCCAGGAACAACAGTCAAATGTGGAATCGGCACAATTATAAAATCTTCCTTAGCAAAATTAAATGACAAATGTCAATGACTATTGGTCACTATCCCTGATTACATGTGAGAAGGCACATCCTAAAACAATTCTCACCCATGCCACCTATCACTAGAGTGCTGTCAGTCACCAAATAAGAATAGCTTTCAACTGAGACAAACTGTATTTTTGAGGGAATACTGTTTTTCCAGTAGTGCTTGAATGCCTGATACACTAACATCTGTAGGTTAGTTACCTCTATGCAACTTAAAAACAGCAATTTCCTAAATAACTCTTGATTTTTCTAACATGACTTAATCACCTCCACATTAAGACAGCAGATTCATTAATTAGCTGCTAACAGAAAGCAAAAACAAGCTGAGATCATATGCAACACTGCTACATCTTAATATTCCAAATGCATCACCATATAAAACAGGCAATGAAGTAGCAGGATGTCCCGTTGATCTGCTCAGGCTGACTGTGCTTTGTGTTGCTTCCTGCTGTTACTGGACTGCACTATTTTACTTTTAAACATGAAATGTCAGAGGTCTTTTGTGAAGATTTAAATTGAAAAAAATATTAAGCCAATTCTAACATCCAAGGCAGACTCTGTGAAAACTTGAGTTAAATATATGAATGACTATTACACTCAACTTTCCTAAAACCAAAGTATAAACTTTCTATTTTGGGAGGAAAAAAGAAAAATGAGCCTTCTCTTTTCTAAAATAGAAAACCTCAGGCTGGGGTTGTGGCTCAGTGGTAGAGCACTTGTCTAGCATGTGTGAGGCATTGGGTTCGATTCTCAGCACTGGATAAATAAATTTTAAAAAAAAAAAAGGTCCACTGACAACTAAAAATTTTTTTTAAATAAAATAAAATAGAAAATCTCACTCTTAAAATTAAGAGTTTAACCTGTAACTTGCCTAACCTTTCTGAAGAGACTCCAAGACTCAAATTAATTAGGTGAAATATTATTATTGATTTTCATTTATTTCGAAAGTTCACAATGTAGTTAGCTAGAGAAGTATAAGCTGGCATTACCACCTCCCAAAAAACATATTCAACATTTCTTAAATAAGATAATAAAAGTATCTTTCACATTTCAAATTAGTTCAGGTATCCATGTTCTAAGAACATGCAATTTTCATAACCTTTGAAAGTTCACTAACATACAGAAGTCATTCTTCATAACCTAAGCAAATACAGAACTTTTCATAAAATGTGCTACCCATATACTCACTTTTAACATCAAAGGAAGTATCCTTTTGTATTTTAATATTTGCAAACACACTTAGATTAGTTTTAAACCTTCAAATCCCAAAAGTCACAAGTTCTCTAAAAATTTACATTTGAAATTAGATCCACATAAACAAACTTGCAAAATCGGAATTTTGTTGATTGGCCATTATATAATAAAACTTAAAACTGTTTTGGAAATCTTTCTGACAACTAGAAATTTCTATGAATTCTGCCATGTAATTTCCCTCTCAAAAAGCAGCCCACATTAGGCTGCTAACCTCTATAGAATACAAACTAAAAGATCATGCAGTTTCCAAAAGGTCTCTCCCATGTGCCCAAAAAAGCCCCAAGTCCCATCAGAATTAGGAAGTCTAATCACAAGAATTAGGAAGTCTAATCACTCCTAAATATACTTTATATGTGGAAACGATTATTACACATTCTGCAAATGAGAGCTTGAGACGTGCACACAGAAAGCACAGAAAAATAAATGACACAAGAGATAAGAAAAACAATAACCACACAGAGTCAAAGAATAAATATTACTCTTGGAAACTTATTAAGGGAAAGAAATTAATATATAAAATCTTAGTTAAAACAAGATTTCGGGCTTGGGTTGTAGCTCAGTGGTAGAGTATTTGCTTAGCATGCACAAGACACTGGTTCAATCCTCAGCACCACATAAATGTAAAATAAAGATATTGTGTCCACCTAAAACTAAAAAATAAATATTAAAAAAAAACAGATTTCAACATTTATTGATTAAAACATAAGTAGTTCTCCCAAAGGAATTTTAATTTATAAATTTACTTAATTTTTATTCTTCCTTTTAAGGCAATTGTTTTTCTTTTTTTTTTTTTTTTTTAATTTTATTTTTAATATTTATTTTTTAGTTCTCGGCGGACACAACATCTTTGTTGGTATGTGGTGCTGAGGATCGAACCCGGGCCGCACGCACACCAGGCGAGCGTGCTACCAGTTGAGCCACATCCCCAGCCCTGTTTTTCTTTTAAGTAGTGAGTATCCTAAAGATGGTGGAGAACATAACAGTGCTAACTGCATGGCATATTTTCCTCTATTATTAATATAATTAATATAATTTATGCCAAAGGCTTAAATGCCCTAATAAAAAATGTTATTTTCCCAAAATTTTTAAATTTATTCACAAAGTAAGTTTTCAGCCCAGATAGAACACACTACATAAATGAATTCTTTTTTTCTTTTTCTTTTTTTTTTTTTTGTGGTGCTAGGGATTGAAACCAGTGCCTTGTGCATGCAAGGCTATATCCTCAGCCCACGTAAATGATTTCTTAAGAACAAAAACACCCCTTTGTCAGTCATGCCAAAAAATCTGAAGTAAAGAATGCTAAGGAAGAGCCTATTCATTGGTTCTTTTAAATTTAAGATATACAACCAAATGATTCAAGCACTGAAGTATTTCAAAGATCAGAATGCTCACAGTATATTTTTTCACTATGTTCCACCTACCTAACAGAGCAGCAAAAATAGGAAAACGATTTGGGTTCAGGTCCAGTTGCTTGGCAACTTCATGCATCAGATATTGGCTTGTCGTGAGACTTTTCCCGTTGCGGCTCAGCTTGAGGGCATGGGCACTGAAGTAGTAGGGGATGTTGCACAGTGCATAATCGGAGTCGTAGGCCACCAAGCCATGGAAACCGTTCTCTCTGCAGAAACCAATCACTTCTTGATGGTGATCCTCAATGCTCTGTGCAACCTGCACAGAGAAGAAAACTTCATCAGATGTGGTAAAACTTGCAGCAGAATGTTCAACAGCAGACATGTCTGTACAGAAGCTGGAAAATTACAGACTATCCAAAAAAGCCAAATAGTCAAAAAGTCCACTGCTCCGACAGAAAGTCTCTGTGGGAAATCTGATTCAAGTCACCTCCTGTCAGTAACTTATGATCCCAATCTAGACTGCAAGTTAAGTTTCCATTTTGTGAAGTTCAAAGATCACCCTGCTTGAAAATATACAGAGCAGGATGACCCATGATACTATTCTGAAGGAAGGAAGAGAGGGAAACAGAACGAGGGAGGGAAAAGGGAAGGAAAATAGAGTATAGAAGACAAAGAAGCCATCTGCCTTCCATGCAAACAAAACAATTTCTTCAAAATAAACCAAATGTGCCAAATAGGTACAAGAATCAGAAGGGTTTTTAAAAGACGCAAAGGCTGAATATTATCCCTCTCCTAGCTCTAAATCACTGTCACTTTAGTGATGAAAAATGTAAGCCAAATGTTCTTTATTTCTATTGAATCCCCACCGTGGAGCATACATACCAGCTCAGATTTCTAGGACACCATGGAGGAAAGAGAGCAGCAACGCCTCTGAAAAGCAGAAAGTCCTCTGCAATTGCCACAGTCCCAGAAATAACTGGGAAAAAAATGTTCTTCTAAAATATTTCAAGTCCAAAGCCACTGATTTCTTTTCTGCTATTTATTATGCTCATTTTTCCAACAAAAATCCTGGAAGGTTTATCTATTGTTTCTACAATAAATAAGGTATTGTTTTAAAAATATTTTTTAGTTGTAAATGGATATTTATTTATTCATTTATCTATTTATTTGTATGTGGTGCTGAGGAATGAACCCAGGGCTTCACACATGTCAGGCAAGTGCTCTACCACTGAGCCACAACCTCAGCCCCTAGATAAAGTATTTTAAAGAACAAACTTTTATACTAAATCAGGTGATTCAGTTAACAATGGAAAATTAACTCTCTACAGAGCCTTCGTGGAGGAACACATGTGCCCTTAACCTAAAATGACTATACTGAGGAAAAAATTAAACTCAAAATCAACTTACAACATTAGACAGTGACATGACCAGTACCTAACAGAATACCTGGATATCAAAGAATAGAACATTTCCATCAGTTCTGAAAATTCCACTGGACAGCACTTAATCTCAGTTCTCAGTGACTTTCATAATACAAGTGGTTACTAAATCTTATTGAAATGTTAGCTGTAATGAAATCTGAGAGGCAAAGAAAGCCTATTGGAAGATACTTATTTAAAGCAAACATAACTTCCTGAGTTTTCTTCCTTAGAATAAGAGGATGCTGTTTTATCCCTAAATCTAAAAACACTAAACACCAGCAATGACCGAAAAGTACAGCTTAAAAAAATTCTAAAGTCAGGCCAGCTTTATTCTCTCACTTCCAGATATGGTAATCTCCAAGTTCAAGTTCTTTACCTTAAATAATGTTACTACACAGAACTTTGTATTTAGAGTGGTGTTGTGTTTTAAAATCACTAGAAATCACTGGCTGTTTCCCAGATATCTTTAATAGTAAGTCTGTATACTCTATAAACAGGCCCGAAAATGAGAGGAGACAATGAGTCACCACTCCCACCTCTCCTCCCAGGACTTCTAGAAAAGGCAGGTGACCACTGGTTCTTTAGATCCATGCACCTTGTAGGTGGTGATACAGAACAAAAACACAGGAGTATGCATATTCCAGATTTATATCTGTGAGGTAGTTTATTAGCACCCTTCCTCCAAGAAACTGACTGAGAGCAGATCCACTTCCATGCTGAGGGAGTCCAGCTGCCCACGGCTCATCTCCCAGTTGCTTACTCTTCGCAGTCCTTGGGCTACAAATTCATGGGATGGAGAAGAACTCCCACAGGTGCTGTATCAGAATGGAATGAAGCCTTCTAACGCAGGGTGGTTTTCAATAAAGACCTGAAGAAAGAGGAGGCCCTGAGAGGGTTTCCAGGAGCCTGTCCACACAGACCTGGGGCAAGTGCAATGGCCCCAAAGTGGGCATGCACATGCCCAGCAGAGACACACAATGAACTCCACCTGGGGTCAAAGATGAAGTCTAAGAGTTGGCTGAGGTCTAACCCATCACTTTCAAATAATGCTGTGAGCGCTGTAAAACGGTGGCAATTATATCTCAAGAGCTGTAAAACATTCATACTCTTTGACCCAGTAACCTCACTCCAGGAAATAGAGCCTGAAAAACCAAACCATCAAATAAAATATTAGAAGCATAAAAATGATCACATTAACTTCTACAGGAAAGAAGCAAATTAACACTATGGAGACAGGCACATACAGCAACCACAGTGGATGTGGAGAAATGTGGGGAAAAATGCCACAATAAAATATCAAATCATTCAAGAATACAATATGGTGACTGTACTGAATGAAAAATTAAATTCAACTTTAAATCAATTTCCGGCTGTACCACAACGGGATGATGTATTCACAACTACGTAAAACTGTATTTATGGAACCAGGGTAGAAAGGAAAAAGCAAAACCCAACACAGTTGTATCAGGGAACATAATTATGCTTAAAAAGCTGGTGGTGTCCTATTAGAAAGCACACCACACTCTACAGCACTTTGGGCAGTCTGACCTGGCTCTCCCCAGGGGACAAGGACCAGAGTGCATCTTTATGGACAGCAGACACCCAGTAAAAACTGAAAGAAGTAAAAACTGTCACATTTTTGTGGGTTTCTGAAGATTTCTTAAATTATCTAAAGATTAATAAGATACAATCTTCTATTAGAGACGGAAATCCAGTAGAACCTTATTAAAGGAAAATGATACATGGAGCTCTTCAGTCACCTCCTCTCCCCAGCCTACAGAATGCTCATTCAGAATATTCAATTTCAGATTGACATTCAAAAGCAAAGTGCATAAACCATTAATAATTCACTACAACTCTAATTTGCAAATGATTAACAATATCTTAACCCTCCCCAAAGTACACAGAGCATGAAACAAATAGCTGACTATGAGACCTAATGTCCTGAAACAAAAGATAAAGGAGCCACTCCCAAAAGGGAGGCATCCAACCTACAGCAAAGGCAGGAGCAGGTCCATTCTCCTGAGTCTCCAAGAAGCGTGGAAATGTCTGGGCTCCAGCTCAGACTCCATACCCAACCTGCCAGATAACCTGCACAATCCCCAAGGTAAAACCTGATGGCTCTTCAAGGATCTTTCAACTTCTAGAATTCTCATACACCCCTCCACCTGTTAAAATTCATTATGCCTTATCTGAGAAAATGGAAACTCAACAGGACATTAAAAACACAAGAAGGGGCTGAGGCTGTAGCTCAGTGGCAGAGCACTTGCCTAGTATGTGTGAGGCACTGGGTTTGATCCTTAGCATCACATATAAATAAACAAATAAAGGTGTTCTGTCCACCTACAACTACAAAAATTTAAAAAAAAAAAAACCACAAGGGTAAGGCTGGGGTGTAGCTCATGGTAAAGCACATTCAGCAAGTGCCAGGTTCTGAGTTCAATCCTCAGCACCAAAAACAAAACAAAAAACCCCACAAGGATAACAGCTTAACCTTCTCAATGGGTGAATAATGGAAGTTTGCTTCAGCAATTACTCAATTAAGGAGGAAAAAAGATCTACAGAAGAAAACCACAAAAAACATGAAGCGAAAAGTTAAATATTGACAACCCAGAGATGGTGGGGACAATGTGGGGACAAGACAACTCCCTGCATTTATCAAAACTCAAACAACTGTTCATCACAAAGAATGAAACCTGTATGCAAATTAAAACACAAATCAACCATGATGTGGGAGGGGAGTGCCAGAGAGGAACACAGACTGCCACAGACTGACCAGTGCACCGAGCTGCATCGTGCAGAAGTGAAGCAACCTCCCTGAGGAAGCCCGAAGGCTAGACAAACACCGCCTCTGCTTGGCAAGGTCTCCCCCCAGGGCCCTGTTAATGATTTTGAAACTGCTTTGTAAGAACACCTGGACAGATGCAAAGGGTACCTGGCAGAGGAAGAGGGTACAGATAAGTGGAGGCAGAGGTCACACAGGGCCAGCCTGGAGATGTGGGGGAGGGGCACTCACCGTGGAGCTGCTGGAGGCCCTGGTGACGCCCAGACCTCCCTGAGCCCAGCACAGATGCCAGGAAATACGACACACCTGAGGCATCTTGTAGGGCCAAGGCAAGGAAAAGCCCCCAAACCAAAGGACAGGGAGTGTCCCAGAACCAACCTTATAATGCAAGCAACAGGGTGGACAACGTGACTGATCACAGCCCCAAATGAACTGCTTCGGACTGATATGCTGATGAGATAAATGAGGGGGGAAGAAGACACAAATGTTCCCTATAGAGGAATCCAAATAATCCCTTCCAGAACAGAAGCTGATTAATCCTGCCGGCCTCCACCCCCACTGCATGTGGGCCTGACTCGCCTGCCTCCAAAGGAGGGTGCCACAAATAAGCAGCCTCTCCCCCCACCCTCTCCGGGAAAGGATAAGCACCCTTAGTACTAAAAAGTCAAAGCCGCGGCAAAATCCCATTTTGGGACCCAAGGAAGTACTTTATATTTAGTTTAAGATAATAATTTTATACTATTATAAATTACCACAGAATCCTGGGTGAATCTTTTTAATCAATAGTTTTAATGTCATTATTTTTAAAAGACAGAACCATCAAAACTCCAATTTTACAACGAATAAAGGCTAAAAAGTTCCCAACCTTACTTGGCAAGTGTTAATTATTTGTCAATTCTTAAAAAGTGACAATGGGGACAGTACTGCACAAGTAACACTCAGCACTGTTGCTGACTCCTGATCCCCAGGGAAGACACTAGGACAATGAAGTGTCCACTGCCAACTTCAGTAACACTTTCTGTACTTCCACTTCTTCATCTGCAAAAATAATAGCATTCCTCCCCCTCACAGGGTAGCTCCACAGCGCATGTCAACAGCTTGGCATCCTTCTGAGTACTGAACACTAGATACATGTCAGTTACTATCTTTTAAGGAAGCTACATGAAACAGGTTTCTGGATACTTTTCACTAGGGCTTGTCATAGAGTTTTTTGACACAAAGAAACAATGCTCTATGTGGCTTTTCCTCAGAATAATTTTACACTAGCTCCAAGAATAAAATGACATATCCTCCAGCCAGCTGCCTGAGTTAGGAGATATAAATTAACCCCATCTATTGCTTACAAAAAAAAAAACAGGCTTTGACCTTTAGTCAACCGAACTCTAATCAACAGGTATTAGGTGGTAAAATTTAACTCTCAGGCTTCTGTTCTCTACTGTGATCCAACTCATGAATGACAACAGAAAAGTCAATTCCAATCTGATGGGAGATGCTTGGGTTGACTCTCTTTAAAAGGGCAATTTACTGTTAGGATACATGTGGCAGTCTCTCCCCTCAGGAAATCTCAAATCAGGGCTGCACAATCACAACTTGCAGACCTTCTTCATTCCATAAGAACTGAATGCAGTGAGCTCTGAAACAAAGAAAAGCAGTTCTCTTAAAACAAGGGCATGATGCATGCAAAGACACTCAACTTCCCTAGTGACCAAAACCCCAAGACACCACCTCACTCTCAGGGTGGCTACTACCCCAAAACTTAATTTAAAAACAGGTGATAAGAAGTGTTGGTGAGCATGTGGAGAAATGGAACTCTTGGGCACCAAGGTGGGAAAGTAACAGCTGTGCCGCTACTGTGGCAAATGACATGCTGGAGTCTCACGAGGTAAATAGAATCAACCTAGGATCCTGCAATTCCACTTCCAGGTTAAAAGCCTGGTTTCAACTGCACACCCTCGTCCACAGCAGCACTGATCGACAATCATGGAAAAGTGGAAGTGACCCACGTGTCTGTCCACACATGAATGGATAAGCAGACCGTGGCTCTCCATGAAATGGAATATTACTCACCCTTTAAAAAAAAAGGAAATTCTGACACATGCTACAACATGGAAAAAACCTTGAAGATACTACAAAAGGTATATAAGCCAGTCATAAAAGGACAAAAACTATGTGATCTCATTACATTAAGTTCCTAGCACAGCTCAGAGTCAGAGGGTAACACGGTGGCCGCCGAAGCTGGGAGAGAGGAATAGGCTGTTGCTTAATGGGGATGAAGTTCCAGTTCAAGAAGATGGAAAAGATGTGGGGTGACTGCAGTCTGGATGGTGACGTGGTGATGTCTGTACAACACTATGAATGTGCCTGATCTCACTGAACTGAATGATTAAAAATGGCTAAAATGGTACATTTTATATTATGTATATTTTATTATCATTTTAAAAAATAATAAGGGTATTGCTATGTCTTCCGGTCTTCTCAGAAAGCTTAGCTTCTCAAATATAACTTGGCTCTAAGACATAACCTCCTACTTATCAAAAGATACAAGTTTTGGGGTGGGATTGTGGCTCGGTGGTAGAGCACTCACCTAGCATGTGCGAGGCCCTGGATTCGATCCTCAGCACCACATAAAAATAAATAAATAAAATAAAGATATTGTGTCCAACTACAACTAAAAGAAATATAAACATTTAAAAATATATACGTAAGTTTTATTTTCCCTTTGGATAATGGCAATCTGCATGCATGTAATGAATTGTGTGTCCCAGCCTGGATCAAAGGGGGACATTTTTTTCCTTTCCAGATTGCTTATGAGATGACTGCAGTCTAGTTCAATGCTTATTCAACAATAAAACCGTTTCCTTTCCCTTCTTAAAAAAAAAAAAAAAAGGAGAGCAAATGTCATAAAAGAAATGCAAATTAAATTTTATAAACTTTAAAAATTAAAAAAGGAATTCTTATATTTGTAATCTATTTAAAATAGTCTGCTATATTAATCTCCTGATGACTCAGCTACATCATAGTGAGATTATTCTTGTTAAGATTTCATTCCAAGCTGCATGTGGCAGCGCACGCCAACAGTCCCAGCTACTCAGGGAGGCTGAGGCAGGAGGACAGCTTGAGCCTGGGAGTTTGAGACCTGCCTAGGCAACATAGTAAGACACTGTCTCAAAAGACTAATAATAATAATACAAATAAAATTTAATACAAAATGTCAAAATTTGATTTCCAGAATTCAGGAAAAAGGAACATCAGATTGGTAATATTGACTAAAAATGTCATCGACCAGTTCCACTGAGGCTCTCGGTGGAGATGGAAGACAATCCACGCTCTTCAGACCTGTGAGGTCGACCCTCCAGCTCTGAACCCTCCAGCTACTGCCCCAACTATAATTGGTAAAATGCCAGTAACAAGGTAAATCCACCGTCCCCAAAGGCTAATTTATTCCTGAGACAACTAAGAAATGCCTAATGACTGGAGTGCTAAAGTGCTATTTCTGAGTTGCAGATCCTTCAGTTCTATACCCTAGACTTATCTCTACTTGCTGTGACAACTCCACCCTCAATATGCCCCTCAGAAGCAGGATATCAAGAGAAGCAGCAGCAGTTGACCCAAGCAATCATTCCCTCACCTTCCACACGCCTCCTAAGAAGGATAAAAGGCTTATCAAAGACAAAAACCTCCACACCAGGTGGCCAAGCTGGGAACTCAGCTCTGACTCTGGCCTTGAAATCCTCTGCTTCCTGCCACCACAGTGCCCTGTGTGAGGGACTACAGTGACTGCGGAGGCATGCATTCACCACACACTGTTTAACACCTGTTACAGGTCAGGTATTGTTCTAAGTGGACAACAGGCAAGGTCTGCTTAGAACTTACTTCCTTGGGTAAACATACAAATAGGCAAAACTGAAATAAATGATGAGCTATATAAGAAATTCAGAGAATTTAAGAATATTTTTATCTAAACTCTGATTCACTATTTTATTTAGAAATTTTCGCCTATGAATACATTAAATAGTCCAGTAGTTCAAATTCTAAAATATCTCTTCTTCATATTACATGGTATTTGACATGTACTCCTATGGCTGACTGCTGAGGCTGGGATATATAGTGTGTGTTAATTAGTCTCTTTCTATTAGCATAAATTTCAGAAAATTAAAATGAAGAGCATGTGGGTCTAAAAGTAGTTTAGGAATAGGATGCACATATGTATGTATTTTAATTAAGTTGGCTAGGCACAGTGGCACATGCCTATAATTCCAAAGGCTCTAGAGGCTGAGGCAGGAGGATCTCAAGTAAAGCCAGCCTCAGCAATGTAGCAAGGCCCTAATCAACTTATCAAGATCCTGTCTCAAAATAAAAAATAAAAAGGGCTGGGATGTGGCTCAGTGGTTAAGCACATCTGGGTTCAATCCCTGGTACAAAAAACAAGTTGTACTTTTTGTTTCCTGGTGTACTTGGAAATATCTATTTCCAACAGTTAAATGGCTTTCTGAAGACCCCAGGCTTAGAGTTCTTCGACTTGCCCATACCAGGATTTCCTTGCCTTGGCACTGCTGATATTTGGGGCCAGAAAATTCTTTGAGGGGGGAGTATTCTATGAATTGCAAAATGCTTAGCAGCACCCTGGCCTCTACCCAATGCCTACAGTTAACAGCCCTGACTCCCCAGCTCTAATAAGCAAAAATGCCACCAGACACTGCCAAGTCTCATGTGTCAACCTCAGTTGCAAACCATTCATGGATCTTCACTGAGTTTATTGTTTTATGGTATCAGAGAAAGTTCTAAACATTAACATGCAAAAATGATTTAAATGCCACTCCCCCTCACCACGCCACACCACACACCTGCTGGCAGGAGTCTTCCTGGAGGTGTCCCTCTCCCTGCTTGGTTCACTCACCCAAGCCTAGGCAGCAACAGGCACTTGAAAATTTACTGAAAGAAGAATTCATCATCTCAAAATGGTCTGGCTACATAATGGAACACAGCAAATACTCCGATAGAGATGATGCCTACATGAACACGCTGGAGAGCCCCCATGGGGTGGGACACAATCCCTTGCCTCAGACAGCTTACAGTTTAGTGGGGGAGGAAAGCGAGCAGGAGGTCACCGAGGACAGGACGGGACCCCCACTGCACAGACACTGTGTGTGTGGTTCTGGCACACCCTGCCCCAAATCAGGAGGGACTTCATGAGGGAAGCTGACGTTTGAGATGGGCTAACCGTGAGTCAGGTTGTGACAAACCAAAGTTGAGTAGTAGTTAGAAACCAGGAAATGGCATAAGCAGAGCTTGGAATATTCTTGAGGAAATGGTGAGCAGTTGGGTTGAAAGCATTTAAAAAGTAGAGAAATTATGAAACATGAAGTAATGGGTTCCAGTTACAGGTGTCTGCATGCCTCAACAAGAGCTGGGCCTCCCTGGAAATGCAGGCGACCGCTCTGCGAGGCTGGCACTGGAGAAGCCAGCAGGGCAGCAAGGCTGCTCTGGTGAGTCCACGTGCTGGGGATGCTGGAAATGAGGGAGAGCACAGTGTGGAGACTGGAGCGGCATGGCACAACGCGACCTCACTACAGGACCACAGGATGGGGCTGAACTGGCAGAGGACTCTGGGGTAGCAGGGCTTACTCCAGCGTGAATGGTCACCGGGCTCAAACCAGTCAGGGCTGAAAGTGAAACCAGAGAGTGAGAGGAGGAGCAGGACAGCAGGGAAGGCCAGGGTGGGACTAGAGGAGCCACAGGTGTGCCGATGGGACAAGATGTGCTCTTGTGAAAGCAGGTGCTGGAGACTCTACAGTGAGTGGCCTGGGAGCTGTCAGATACTGAATAAGGCGTGGACAGGGCCCACCCCACAAAAAGGGGAGCTGGCGACTGTGAGAAGGAAGAGTGGACAACAGGGAGGGGCGAGGACTGGAGCATTCAAAGTCATTTTGAAAGAGCTCTGATCCTTGAAAAGGATTCAAGGAGGCAAGTAAAACAGAGAGCCAGCTTCAGGGGTCTAACTTCAAACTTTAAAACAAAAACAAAAAAAGGAAGATCTAGACAAGAATGGTAACTGCTGATAAAGATCAGTGTTCAAATAGTAAAGAGATGGTTCAAGAACTGCATGTAGCCTGGAGCCCTGCTTGGCTTGGTACTTTTTAAATGGGATAATCTCAAATACAATCCAGATTTATGGCTTTCTTAAAAAAAAAATCTGAAGATCTGACAATACGGACTCAGTCCCATGTGGCTTTCAAAATGTGTGTACCATCTGTGAGGGCTGAACAAATTATGGAACACTACACAGGCATTAAAAAGAATGAATTCTCTATAGAAACGGAAAGAGGTCTTACACCGTGATTACGTTAATGTTAAAACTTAGAACCACATTATAATAACAGATAACATATCGAATGACAGAGCACCTATAGCTTATGCAGTCCCTGTGAAAACTGTGTAGAGATTCTTTCAAAAGGTTAAAACACAGGACTGTGGATGTATCCCAGGGGGGTAGAGAAGTGCCCAGTAAGTGTGAGGCCCTGACTTTGGCTCCCAGCATTGAGGGGGTGGGGGACAAACACAGAATTACATACAACCCAGCAATTCCATTTGAGTGCATACCTAAAAGAATTAAAAGCAGGGACACTCAGATAATTTTTATACTTTGTTCTTAGAAACATTATTCATTATTAACAAGTCAAAAAGTGGGAGAAACTCAAATATTCATAAATAGGCAAATGGATAAACAAAATGTGTAATATACACAATGGACTATTATTTAGTGTAAAGAAGATGGCGGAATTATAACACATGCTACAACATGACTGAACCCTTAAGACAGTCAGCCATCTAAGCAAATTTAACTACAGCCATGTGCCAAATAACAACATTTCAAGGTCGGGCTGCATAAATAACCATGGTTCCATGATTATTATAGGGGTGAAAATTTCCTGTCATCTAGCAGTTTCACTGTATCTTCTCTATGTTTAGGTACATAAACACGACTGTATTACAGCTGCCTACAGTATACTCTACAAGTTTGTAGCTTAAAAGCAGGACATTTACCATAGAACCTACAGGCTGCACCCTCTAAGTATCCAGGAAATCACATTCATCAGAATATTTCTCTGTCATTAAGCAACATGTTACTACAGTCACAAAACTGATACACAGGAGAAAAATACCCATTTTTAAGCGATGACTGATTTGAGTTATAACATGATCAATTTTGAACACTAAGTATTTCCTGGTCAACTAAAGATCCTTAAGAATAAAAACTATAGTCAATTCTCAGGGTCTACTGTTGGATGATTTCTTCTACATAGAAACCCTGCTGTTCCTTTTATAACTGGAAAAAGAACATGGACGTTTTGCTATCCCAACTGACACAGGGCAAACTGCAGGTAGGCACGCCCCAAAGTACTCTCACAATGAAACTGAACTTGGACTTTAGCACTGCACTTCCCTCTTGAAGGGGTGATGAATGGCTTGTCCACAGATGTCATTGAATCAGCAGATCCTATTTCTCTGCATGTAAAATGGGGTAGGGAGGCACTGAGGCCTAAATGACCTAGCAAGTGTGAGGAAGGACCCAGCAAGCACCTGGTCAGATACCAGTTACTTCAACAAGGACGAGAGATCATCATCTCTAGAAACAAACATGTTATTATGCTAACCACGAAAAATCTGAAAGCATGGTCTAATCTCACATTCTTTCACTGACTTAAAACATGAACACCATTTTACATAAGATCTAAGTTACACATCAAAGAATTGATTTAACAAAATTCCAATAGAAGCAAATTCAAGGTACAATCTGAAGGACTTCATCCTATACTCTCCCATCTCTACCACCTGTCTTATAGAAGAAAGATTTACAAAAATTTTGGTGATTTAATGCCACCAAAATTTAAATATAAACATCAGTCATTCACTGAAGTTTCAAAGGTTATGATGACTCATGGCGCACAAGAGGAAATACTCTCGGATTTAAGCTAAAGCCAAGTTCAAATTAGGCTGTTCAATGTTCTAAACAAAACTAGTTCAAGTAAAGGTGAACTTTTAATGGCCAAAGAAATACTGTATAAAAAAGTACAGTTTTTACTCCATCAAAGAAACATTCGGTCCCTGCACCGTGATACACACCAGTAATCCCAGCAACTCAGGAGGCTGAGGCAGGAAGATCACAAGTTTTAGGTCAGCCTGGGCAAATTAGCAAGATCTAGTCTCCAAATGTGAAAAGAGCTAGGGATGTAGCTCAGTGGCAGAGCATCACTGGGTTCCTTCTCCACATGGAAAACAAACAAGCACACTACTGCCTGAAAAAGGAGTTCTCTGAGCAAGGACAACAGGAAATTATACCTTTCTGTCCATTCATAAAACATCAGAAGACCAACAAGATGGTAAATTTTTGTATGAGAAATGCCTTTTATCCAACAGTTAAGTGTTCCTATCAATTCTTTTACCAGTGTTTAACCTTCTTTTTAAAAAACCGTCATTACCACACAATAAAATTTTTATTTATTTTTGATGTACAATTCTTATGTTAAAACACATTACCACCACCACCTCCAGGAAACAGAACAGTTCCACTAACCTAAGAAGCTCACTTCTGCTGTTCACATGTCCACACCTCCTCCTCTCTACTCCTGATGCCAGTGAGTGGCCCCCAATGTTACAGTTTATCTTCACAAGAATGACATGTAAAGAGAACCACTCATTTGAACCTGGCTTCCTATACTCAGCCTAAAACCCCTGTAAAAGATTCTTGTTTAAGTTGATTCACATATCAATAGTGCCTTCCTTTTAATTACTAAGTAGTACCCTACAGAATGGATCTAGTTTATTGCACACACTTACTAAACGATATTCTGATTGTTCCAGTTTGGGAGTGGGATTGCTGGGTCACACAAAAATTCTTAAATCTCATAAGAAACCATCAAACTATTTTCTAGAGAAATGGTGTCATTTTGTATTACCACCAGTAAGTAGGTATGGATTCCAGATGCTCAGCATTCTTGCTAGCACTTGGTTTTGCCAGCTTTTTATTTTTCCCTTTCTAATAGGCATACAGGGATATCTCATCATGGTTTAAGATTTCTAACCATTTTAGTGGTATCTTAAAAATAACAGTATACACTGCCTCACTCCTTAAACAGACAACACTGAAGATACAGTTTTCTAACTCACTCAAATCATCATTGTAGAATAAACATTGCACTACCCTCAGGGACTACTGAAGTACATACATAGGGCTGTTTTTCTTTTTCTAAAATAGCCCCAGAATTATGTCTGCTTTTTATAGCTTTTAAAATCTTCTCCCTTGTCACTGCTTGCTATTAATGGTGCTCCTGCCTCTGGCAGACTTTCCTCTTCACCCTCTTCTCAAGCTGAGTCGAGAAAATAGATAACGGAGCTTGTTAAATTACATCTAAAAAGGAGAAGGCAGTCTGGAAGTGAGAGAGCTTAAAGGGTTCTTCAGTGAAGAAAGAGAAGGATATTTTTTCCTGTTATTATACCTGAACTTCCTGACAACCCACTTGCTTGCTGAGAAATTGCTAGGAGGCAAATTTATTAAGCATCTTTTTAAAAAGGTGAGGTTGCAAGGGAAGGGACCATCAGATAGTGAAGTCATGACAATATTAATCTGTGCAATTAACACTATGCTGTGATTCTGTGTCAGGAATCAACAGCTCATCTAAAATAAAACCTAGACAAAATTACTCTGCAACCAGAAATCTAAGCAAAAGATCATCTTAAATGCGGTTTAAATCCAGTTTCCAAACATAGATCAAAATTCTGATCAAGTCCTAGGTGTATGAGGCATTTAAAGGGACAAAAGATAAAGAGAATTTACAGTTAAAAACAAATCCGATAGTTCTTTCAAAAGATACAGCAACCCTATATATACAGACTGATTCTAAGCCAAAGTAATATTTTTACTGTTCCCTTGAAAGTCACTGACTAGTTAAGGCCACAGCCTGTAATATCACCAAAAGCAAATGAGTAAAGCTCCTGCTGTCTCCTAAGTGGTGTCTCCCAACTCTGAAGACAAAACTATGAACACTTAGACGCTCCACTGGAGGTGGATCACGGAAAAGAAATGGCACCACTTTCCCTCTCCAGAGCCCAGGCCGCCTCTGAGAAAATGTGAGCAGCACACACTGTCTCTCACCCGAACTTCCTGAGGAATGGCAGGCAAAGTATCTGCCAGGCTCAGGGGCCAATCACCACTGCTCCAGCCGCTTCTATCTACAGCCTTAAAACCACTTCACCAATGGGATTGCAACTGGTGAAACTGCAACAGAATCCTGGGTGGGACTTCCGCTATCATTTTAGGCTTAACTACCACCATCTCATCACAGGCAGTGGGGGCAATCAGGAAGAGGGAGAATTTCACAAACTTTGAACTCGGCACAGTTTCAAGAGAAATAGAAAGGACAAGTTGGAAGACAGTGGAGCAAGTGCTAAAAAAACCGATACCATACCCCTCCCCAAAAAAAACTGTTTTGAGGAAAAAGCAAGCGATCAAAACTTTAAGTTTATGATCATTTACGTACTTATTTTGCTAGTTAATTATGGGTCCTCACGTTCCTCTGGCCCACTTTTGGCCTCACAACCCTCTGCCACAGGAACAGCAGAAGGCTGACAATGTGGAGCTCTGATTACCCACCAGTCAGGGCACTGCTGAAGGTCACTGAACACTTAACTATGCACCAGAAAAATAAATCCTGCAAGTTCAGGCCTGTAATTGCCTGATCCCCAAACCTTTACCTCTAATTTTGAACTCCTTCTGCATCAGATACATAAAACTGAACTAGTTTAAAAACAGTCTGTCACAAAACTGACAAAAATCTTATCCTGTCAAGTTTTACAACTCCTGGGAATCAAACGCAATAAAATAAAAGAAAATAAACCACCACCACAGACACAGACACTCTCCAAAGGCACACTCCATCTTCAAAGGCACGGGGGCAGGGTTCTGCGCTCTGAATTAGAGGCCAATGCGCGGGCCTTACACAAGTTTCGCCTCCCATAGCCATGGAGGCAGCACTGCCATTTCCAACTGCTTCTCCCTATGGCCCTGGCGATGCCCCCACTATTGCTAGTCATCCTTCAGGCTTCCAGCATAAACCTGTTGCTAGGAAAGGAAGGACTAAAACCGAAGAATGCATAGACTCATATACTGTTCAAATCAGACGCGAGTGAGCAGCCTGCCCACCTCCAAAAGGAGAGGAAACACTAAGGACATGAGTATCGACACCACCAATGCCAGTTCTGGTGCAGGGCTCTCACCGACGCTCAGTATCCTCAGTCGTCGGGGAGGCCCGAGCAGGCCAGGGAGGAGGGACGGCTGCAGGCGGACTTGAACAGTGCGCGGCCCGAACTGCCGGACATCCATCTGGCGCCTGGGGGCTGGCTCCAGGCACGCTCTCCCGAGTCCCCCGCGCGCCACTCTGGCGACACGCTGCGCCCGGGAGAGAGGCCTGGGACACGGAGGGGAGGTGGTGCGGCCTACTACCCAGTCCTTGCAAAGAGGGAGGACCACCCCAGGCCCAGTCCAGGCTTTCCCTGGACTCCGGCCCAGTCCTGCCCCTGGTCCGAGTGACCCAAGGCCCAGCCCTGACCCTGGGCACCCAGGACCCCAGGCGGAGGGTCCTCGGCCCCCCTAGACCCTGGCCCTCCCTGGCCCACCCGGGGCCCCCGGCCTCGCGGCCCGGCCGCACCTTGACGTGGAAGCGGATGAGCGCCAGGCGGATGCAGTGGGCCATGCAGACGGGCGGCAGGAACCAGACCTTGGGCGGCGGCGTGCCCTTGTTCTGGACATGGCTGACGATCTGCTGCGCCGTCTGGCGCTCGTTGCCCTGCCGCTTGACCCACTCGTGCAGCCGGGCCTTCTCGAGCGCGCCGTTGAAGAAGACGAAGAGCTCGATGTTGCCGCCGAAGCAGGCCTTGGCCAGCGCCGCCAGGTAGCCGAGCATGTGGTTCCACTGGCCGCCGCTGACCCAATCGGTGTAGAAGCCGCCGTACAGGCGGTGCAGGCAGTTGTCGGCGTCCACCAGCAGGCGCAGCGGGGTCTGCGGGGGCCGCTGCCGCCCGCCGCCCACCAGGCTGCCCCGGGCCAGCTTCTGCAGCTCCACCGGCACCACGGCGCTCGGGCAGTGCTTCTCGATGTAGTCCTGGAAGCCCTGCACGCCCATGGCGGCGGCGGGGCGGGCGCGCGCGGGCGGCGGGGCCGGCGGCGGCGGGGCGGGGGGCGGCGGGGCCGTGGCGGGCCGGCGCGGGCGGCCTCTAGGGCGGGCTGGGGCGGGCCGGGGGCGCGCTCACGGCCGCCGCGGCCGCCATGTGCTGCCGCCTCCCAGGGCCATGTCTGGGGAGGGACCTGCCGCCGCCGCGCTGCGAGGCCGAGGCGAGGCTGGGCCGGGCGGGGCGGCGCTGACGTCGGGCCCGCCCGCGCGGACGCCGGCGGGGCGGAAGAGGCGGCGCCGGACGCGGCCGGCTCCCGGGGCGGCGGCGGCCGAGGAGGAGGAGCGGGAGGCGCGGCCTCGCTTCCCGGGCCTCGGGGGCCGCGGTCGGGCGGGCTGAGGAGGCGCCCGGGCGGAGCAGGCCGCGTCCCGGGGCCACGGGCCGCCCCGCCCCGCCCGCGCCGGCCCTGAGGGCCCGAGGAGCGAGGCCGCGCCTCCTGCGCCCCGCGCTCCTCCTCCTCGGCCGCCGCCGGCGCCGCCCGCGGGGCTCGGGCGCTGGGAGGCCGGGCGGCGCTGCGGAGGGCGGCGGCAGCAAGATGGCGGCGGCGCGGCGCGGCCGGGCCCGGCCGTGGGGCAGGTGTGCGGGAGCCGCGGGGCGCGCCGCTCGGCACAGGCGCACAGCGGGAGCCCCGGAGGGACGCCCCGAGCGCGCAGGTCCGCGCCGGCCGTGCGCGGCCGCTGTCACCCGCGCCTCCAGAGGGGGCGCCGCGCGCCCGCGGAGGCACTGCACCTGCGCTGCCGAGCGACGTCGGTGCCGCGGGACCCGGGGGCGCAGCGACGGCTGCTGCGGCGACGCTGGGACCTGCGTGCGTGGGACCGCCACCTCAGGTTCCAAGAGACGGTGCCTTTGATAATCTTCCCGGGCGCCCAACGTGGCATGTGGCTTACCTTCAACTCTCTGCTTTTTTCTGGAGCGACCTGGGGGGGAGGCGGGATGCACCTGAGGCGCAGGTGACCCGCACCAGCGCCGGCCTCCACCCTGCGCGCCAGGGCAGGCAGAGGCCAGCCGCACCTTAATTTCTGTGCTTACCCCAAACTCATGCAGCCACTGTGGTAGGTATGGAAGTCAAATGCGCTTGGTGTTCTGACTAGTTCTCTTTCCCCACCTGCCACTCATGCACAAAATAGTGATGAATTACATGTTGTTTCTTTAATCTATTTAAAGCCATGTTGAATAAAAACGCCCAGAGCAGTCAGTAGATTGACCAGCTGTTGTAACCACTCCTGTTATTTTCGTTAGTAGCACTGCGTTTCATATATTTATTCGTTGTTTTTTTTGTTTTTTTATGTTGCTGGGCCTGGACCCCACGTGCTAGGCCAGCACTCTATCACTGATCTACATACCCATCCTATTTTTATTTATTTAAATATTATTTCTTTTGATTTTTAAAAATTGTCTTAGTGCCATTATCTGGGATTCTGGAAATTATTTTCACCTTCAGACAGTGTAAAATGCTAAGATTCTGGAGATAGACCACCGAATCTATCTCATCTTAACTCTGTGCTCTCTCTAAAAGCCTTTAGAATGCAGTTTTTATCATCTGTAAAATAAGGATACTTACTTCCCAGTTTATGCAAATACTCAATAAACGTTGGGTTTTATATCCACTATGTCAATATACTATAATTGTGTAGACTTTATGTTTGAGAACATGGACCATTTATTTTACTATTTGAAAGTTTAAAATGTTCATAAATTATACTTACTTTTCCTATTTAACTGTTGACCTTTATTTTAAAAAAAATTTAGTAACATTATTAATGGCTGACAAAACATTTTAGATACACTATGTAAAATTTAGGGGTTGGGTGATATTTACATTTTCTAAATCTCAAAATAAAAGAAAATATATTTAAAGTTGAATAAAAAGTCACATGTGCTTGAATTTATAAAAGAACAACTAATGATTGGGGATTTTCATTTCCATCCATTTAATCTTTGGAAATCATAAGAGAAACTTTAAAATTCAGGAAGAGATTGCCATACCAGTGAGGGGGGAAAAAAAGAAAAATGGTAAAAAATACATGGGGATGCTTCACAAAAATTATGTTTTTGAAAACTCAGAAAAAAAGTGATAATTAATAGACAGAGCCAACCCAGGATGTTCAGAAATTATCAATATATGGCAAACCAAGGAGATATTCTTTCAGCTTTTCCTTCATTTTCACTAGTTGGTTTCTTTCAGTCAATTCATCTATAACCCAAAGCAGGAAACAATTGTTTTAATTGCTCAATTCTTTCCAAACCAATGTGTTTTATAGTAGAATGATATCTTAAATTTATATTCCACTAAGTTGAGTCCTGTATTCACCAGCAATAACAGGTGAGTTTTCACTTTTTCAAGTAAGATGACAGAGACCTGGCTCCTACCAGGTCTTGCGGTAGGATAGAGGAACTGGACTGGGGCTAAGCTTAAACACTGTGACCAGGGAAAAGACAGAGTAATCCATGCTTGGGATTTGAACGCCTAATGTTTCCTAGACCCAGGCCTAATCTGTTAATTGATTGTCATCTTAATTTACCTGGAAGAGCACAGGCTTATCTCTAGAGTCTGAGGATTTCGATGTTTTGATGGTTTTTATACTCTAAAATTAGAATATATATATATATATATATATTTTTTTTTTTTTTTTGTCTTTAGTTGTGTGGATTAAGAGTCCTATTCTCACAGGGCGCTTGTAATCCAGCGTCTGGCGAGGCTGAGATAGGAGGATTGCAAGTTCAAAGCCAGCCTCAGCAATGGTGAGGCGCTAAGCAACTCAGTGAGACCCTGTCTCTAAATAACACAAAATAGGGCTGGGGATGTGGCTCAGGGGTTGAGTGCCCCTGAGTCCAATTCCTAGTACCAAAAAAAAAAAAGAAGAAGAAGAAGAAAGATGTGAAGGAACAGGACATTTAGTAGTGCTTTGGGCATTTCTCAGTACTGCCACCACAAGCAGTATTGAGTGTCATTTCACTCTTCAAAGATGGAAGAGTCTTTACCCACCCACTCATTTCACAGATCTGAATATGGGGGTTGAGAGGGGAAAGTGCCATGTCCAGTCAGTGATGTCAATAACAAAACAACAGCTCACTCGCTGAGCACCTGCTATATGTAGGCCAGCTACTGGGATTATGGACATAGAGAAATTGGTCTATTTTTCAGGCAGCTCAGCCTAGCACAGGAGACAGCTGCATAAACAGATCACAGTGTACTCAGGGGTCTCAGATTCAGGAACACAGTCATCCTGGGATTAGTGGAAACTCCCTGATTGGAGAGAAGGTTCTACCTCAAGTGCAGATGGCCTCAGTGTGGCACTATACCCTGAGCCTAGGAGAGCCCAGTGCTGGGAAAGAGGAGACAGTCCTGGCTCCCTTCTGTTCACAACTGCCTCCACCTAAACCTCTGCAGCTACAGTTTGTGGTGCAGAGAGAACTGGCCCAGTCTGGGAGCGGAGAGCCTGGGGCATCCACCTACCACATCAGTGTAGTCAGGAGTAAGGATTTCAGCACAATTATTTGTGAGGTCATCATATACAAAGGCACCTCCAGTTTGTTAAACTAGGAAATACAATAAAATGTTTAAAAATCAAAATTTCTATGTCACTAATACATTGACTAAACTTATCCTGACATTTTTCTTGAGGAACACTGTGCAAAACAATTTTTTCTTATGGAAATTATTTGTACTAGGGCTGGGGATGTGGCTCAAGCGGTAGCGCGCTCGCCTAGCATGCGTGCGGCCCGGGTTCGATCCTCAGCAGCACCACATACCAACAAAGATGTTGTGTCCGCCGAGAACTAAGAAAAATAAATAAATAAATAAATGTTAAAACTCTCTCTCTGTCCCCCTCTCTCACTCTCTCTTTAAAAAAAAAAAAAAAAAGAAATTATTTGTACTAGTTTTGTAACCACTAACCCTATGTGCCTAGAACAACTGAAAAACTAAATTTTTAAATTGAACTTAAATAACCTCATGAATCTAATGGCTACCATATTGGAAGATCTTAATTCCTAAGGGCCCTTACACCAGCTGACCCCATATTAGATTATGTTAGTGTTCATTAGTTTGTTCAATAAATTAGTCATACCTCGTTATAACCTTATTTGTGCAGTGTTTTATGCTTCATAAATTACTTTCCTTCCAAAATCTCCTCTACTGTCTTATTAGATGGCTGCCAACTTCTATAAATGTGGAAATTTTAAGGCTTACCCCCTAAGCAACTATTTATATCACATCACTCAAAAAGTTCTCACCACCTGGGATATATTCTACCAGATAGCTCTTCAGTTTTTCAATAATCTTGAGAATACTTTGCTTGTACCAGACACAACTGTCAATTTATTGCCTGGTCAGTACTGTGCAATTATTATTTCTTGAGATCTGGATAGGTCTGTGAGTGCAGACTAGGCTGAATTACCATTACAGCAGATGTCTCTCACAGGTTTGAACTTGTAGTCAGTCAAATTAACTGAAAAGACCATGTAAACCCCTACCTTGAGATATACGATTCCATTTTACTGTAACAGTATTTTGCTTTTAGGTCATAGGCAGCAAAAATGACTCTCCCTAATGTAATCAAAAAGTAACTTATTACAAAGATTAAGAACTCAAAAATCAATCTATGAAAGTGGGAGAACCATTATTAGAAAGGGGTGGGAACTAGTAGATGTAATACAGCCCAGGTGCTAACAACACAGGGAACTGCAGTCTTTTCTTATCCTGTAGTCACGTGCTCAATATTCAAAGTCATGGAAAAAGTAAAATGGGCCAAACATCTCTTTGGCTTGGCAGTGAAAAGCCAAAGCTTCTTTGGCTTTAATATGAAGAAGCAGATACTTTGAATGACAATCTCGCCAGAACTGTGTACAACGTCAGAGAAAAATCTGGGTACTTTTAGCTGAACATACATGATAAGCCTCTTATGTACCCTGTCCTTAGAAGATACAGAAATCATAAAGCTATGCCTTCTAAGTCTTAAGCCACTGATTAGAAACTGATTGATTGCCAAGTCACTTGTCTAAAGAACTATCCTATTTTGATTTGATTCATTTTCCCTCTCCCCCCATTTGTTTAACACTACAGATACACCCTTCCTACGCCAAGAAATCAATATCTACATTTTTTAAAATTTTAGAGCCTCAGTCATCTCAGCCCCAATATTTTTTTAAGTTGTTGATGGACCTTTATTTATTTATACGTGGTACTGAGAATCAAACTCAGGACCTCACACATGCTAGGAAAGTGTGCTACCACTAAGCCACAGCCACAGCCCAGCCACAGCCCTATATCTACACCTAATCACAAAGATTCTCATAAGATTATGGATAGCCTTACTGCTAGGAAAATACTACAACATTTCTATCTCAAATCTTGAAGTCCTGGGCCAAATAGGATTCCTATTTATTATTATTCCATTAAGTAGATGCTTATTAAGTATTCATACTTCTCACATTTGTAAGATCCTATACTAGGACTCAGAGTTTTTTTATGTTTCTTACCAGAAGCTCAGTCTACTTTAAAAAGATAAAAACATATGCATATATAACTTATATTGCCAAGAAAGGTATTAATGCCTGTGGAAAGACTAGAGAATATACCTTAGGAGATCATATGAAATTAATTTTAAGAAAATTTTATTTTAAGATTAATTTAGATGGAAACTTCTGCTTTTCACTTCCAGCCAAGATGTAGTAACAGGTACTGGGTCACCCTTCCACCTGAAACAACTAAAAAAGGTTGACAAAATATATGAGACATTTGACCATCAGCCAATGCAGAACAGAGATTCTTGAAAGATTAGGGGGAAAAAAAGATGAAGTCACAATTGACTCACTGCCTGGAGAAAGTTTCCAGGCCATGATGTGAGAGATGGGAAATGAGGCAGATCCTGGCAGGCTACCTGAGTTGAGGGTTGGGCAGCATCCCTGGAATTCAGAGAGCAGGAAAGGGGAATGGTGTACAGAAAGAGGACACTGGGGACCTGCAGAGGTCCCTCCTTCAGTGTTCAGTAAGGACTGATCAGTGCATGCACACGAGGAAGCTGCACACAACAAAGCAAAAAATACAGAGTATAGTGCCTGAAACCACCACAAGGCCAAAAGTAGTGCCTATTCCCAGAAGATTGGAGAATCACATCATTCAAAAGTTAACAGTACCAAAAAGAGTCTTCCTTCAGTAATGAGATAAATTAACCTGAGACAAGTTTCAGCTGCAGGCCTGCCTAACAAAGATTGACAATATATAAAAAATATACAGCACCCGACAAGATAAAACAATGTCTGTTATTCAATCAAAAATTACCAGACACTCAAAAGAAACTGGAAATCAACTCTTCATGAAAATTGTTCATTTCCTATTGCTTTTTAAATGTAGTAGCTTAAAATAATGCATTATTGTACAGATCTGGAGGCCACAAGTCTACACTGAGTGATCAGTGCTGTGTTTCTTCTTCGAGTTCCCCAAGAGAATGTTTTCCTTACCTTTTTCAGCTTCTGGAAGTTTCCCACATTCCGTGACTAGTGGTCCCACATCACTCTGGTCTCTCTCTTATAACTCTCCCTGCCTCTTATAAGGATCCTTGTAAGACCCCATTTAATGTCCCCATGTCAAGATCCCTCAATCACATACATAAAATCCCTTTTGCCCTATAATATTTTTAGGTTCAGAGTATTACAGTATGGACATCTTGGGGTGCATAGTATTCTGCTTACCAGGAGGAGACAAAATGATGAAATTAGACACAGACATTGACAGCCGTTTTTGTGATTATATTCCATATGTTCAAGAAATCAGAGGAAATATTGAACATAGTAAGTGGGTAGTTGAATGGATTGAAAAAGTCATTTTCAAATTTGATGAAAATCATAAACCCGCAGATTTGAGAAGCTACATGAACCCATGTAAAATAACTGTGAGGAAAATCACGCCAAAGCACAACATAATAAAATTTTTAAAGCAGTGAAAATGAGACAATGATTATAGAAAACCCTGCCCAGAATGCATATTATGTACAGAGAAACAAGGATAGGAGTGACAGCGCATTTCTCATTGAAATAATACCAGCGGGGAGAAAAATGGAGCAACCTCCAGGCAACCAAGAACTATTTATGTAAGGAAAAAAAAATTGTGAAGGCAAAAGAAGGACCTTTTAAAACAGAAAAGGTAGAAGACTCTCCAATGTAAAAAAATGTTAAATGACGGGTGGTCGTGGCAGTTGTGTATACATCCTGGGTTTTTTGGCTGCTGGGTCAGTCCTGCCTACAGGTGGGACAGCTGTGTTGAGTGCCCTGTGAGAAGAAGGCTCAGTGCACACGTGGAAGGCCCTCACCTACTTTTCACACTCCGAAGGGTAGGGAGTGAGCACGGTGAAATATTTTTCTGAAATCACATCACAGAACACACAGGTTCTTTTCCCGTGCAGATGGCCACCTTCGCAGTGTGTCCTCTCATGGTGGGAAGAGAGAGAACACATTGGTGTCTCTTACATGGACACTAATCTGGTCATATCACAAGAGACCCAAGTTCATCACCTATCCCCAACTTACATCGAGTCCGAGCCCTTTCCCTGGAGAAGGTGGTAATGCTACTTTACTCCATGACCCTCATGTGAATCTATTTTCCAACTAAATATGAAGATGAATAAAGAGAACTTGGACCGTTGTCCAAGCACCAGGGACCATGGCACTAGTTTGGATAATTACTCTGCACACAAACTAGAAAAGTATATGGGACTTTAAGCTGTTCTTCCTTACTTAAATCAAATGATCATGGCCATTATACTTGTTTTCCGCCCCTTGACTCGTGGCAGGAGATGGCTTAAATAAGAAACTGTTAAGTGACATTATTTAACGGCAGAAGGAAAATGACACCAGATGGAAATCTGGGTCTACACAAACAAATGAAGAGAAGCAGAAATGATAACTACCCATCTAGATTAAAATTTCTTATTATTTAAAAGTCTTTAGGAGATCTTTGTTCTATAAACCAGCTATTTAGTAGGCTAAGGGAGGAGGATTGCAAATTTGAGACAAGCCTGGGCAACTTAGATCCTGTCTCAAAATAAAGGGCTGGGGATGTAGTTCGGTGGTAGTCTGCTTGCCTAGCATGCACAAGGTCCTGGGGTCCGTCCCCAGTACTGCCAGGGTCAGGGATCATTGTTTATCAATTGTTTATCAAAAGTTTAAAGCAAAATAATGACCATGCATTTTAGCTTGGGCTGCTATAACAAAATAACCGTGGACCGGGTGACTTAGACAATAAAGATATATTTCTCACATTCTGGAGCCTGGAAGCCTGAGATCACGGTGCCAGCATGGTCAAATTCACATGAAAGTTCTTTTCCTGTGCAGATGACCACCTGCACACTGTGTCTCTCATGATGGGAAGAGAAAGAATACACTGGTGTCTCTTACATGGACACTAATCCTGTCTTATCAAGGTCTTACCCTTGTGATCTCATTTAACCTTATTAACCTCCTTACAGGCTCTATTTTCAAATACAGTCACATTTGGGTTAGGGTACAATTCAGTCCATAGCACTGTGGAGTTTATAGTACGTATGGAACTAAATCTCCATATGTGTGGCAAAAGTAGCACAAAGAGAGGAGAAAGAAAAGTATATTGTCATAAGACTACTTTATGTGAAGTAATACTATATCATCTGAAGTAGACTTAAGGTGAGTTAAAGATAATACTATAACCCTAATAAGCATCAAAGAATAGCAGCTACAAGAACAAAGGAAGCAGGGCATGGTGACACACCCACATTCCCAAGGACTCAGGAGGCTGAGGCAGGAGGATTGTAAGTTCAAGGCCAGCCTTAGCAACTTAGTGAGACCCTAAGCAATTTAGCAAAGTAAAAAAAAATAATAATAAAAAAATAAAAGGAATGGTGAGGCATCTCAGTGTTAAAGCATCTCTGGTGTCAACCCCTAGTAGAAAAAATTGAACCAAAATATCAAACACTTACAAACAAAGGTTAAAAAGGAAGAAAAGAGAAATAAAGGCCATATGCAGCAAATAGAAAAACAGGATAATAGATTTCAATCAAACCCTGTCCATAGTCACATTGATATAAATTGTCTGAAACATCTGTTCCTAGAAAGATGGAATAGAAGTACTTTCTCCTGTTCCTCCTGCTAAGTAGAACTAAAATCCTTGACATTATGTATAGAACAAACATAATAAGCTTTTGAAAGGTAAGGAGATGAACACAACTGGCTAGGGGCCGCCCTCCAGACCCTGGGAAGAACACAGTAATAAATTTGACGGGTTTTCTTTCTGCCTCGTGCATCTAAGATGTGCTGCAGAAGCTGATAACATGAAATATCAAGGGATCTAAAAACAAAACAAAAACCTTCAGTGAAAACCAACTTTCTCTCTAGTCAAAGGACTAGGAAAGGAGCAGCCTGCAGGGAGAAAAAAAGGTTTTGCACAATAATCACTCTACTCTAGCCAAGGACCACCAAGGAAACTGCAGCCAGACCCCCAGCTCCACCAGGAGAGGCGCAGAGGGGAACCTAGGGTTCACTTATGCCACGTAAATCTCCCCAACTCCATGTCAGGACAATTGCAGAGAAGTCCAAGTTGGGATTCCGTACTTCCACCCCTGCCAGGAGAAGGAGAGGCCTGCCCCTGGTATTGTAAGAGACTACATGACAACCGGGACTTCTACCCCAACCCTATGCTAATGAGGCAACCCTCCCCCTCCACGCTGGGATGGTACGAAAGCCTCTTAGACAGTCAGCAGGTAGGGATAGTGTGTTCATTTCTTCTGTGTGAGTAGAGGCCCCATGGGAAGCAGTAATGAGGCATTCCTGCCCAGGGTAGCCAGAGTAATACAGTGGAAACCCAGTGGGGTGCTGCAGTCCTCAGGTTTCCCTATTAGGAACCAGGAAGCTGAATGGGAAACCCTTAAGCTGTTCTTCCTTACTTCAATCAAATGATCATGGCCATTATACTTGTCTTCCACCCCTTGACTTGTGCACTCCCACCTCTCGTGGCTGTAGCTAGCACAGCCCCAGACCTACTTGACTGGAGTGACGCAAAGACAGGTTGACCAATATAGAAGATTTAAATAAGATCAAGAGTCTTGGAATATAATACCTAAATTTTTCATATTTCAGTGAAATACCATTCATTGTACAAACACCAAGGGAAACTCAACCTGAATGAAAAAAAATCTCAATGTGAACGAAAAAAAAAAAATCAGGCATCACGGCATGCTCCTGTAATCCCAGCCACCTGGGAGGCTGAGGCGCGAGAACAGCAAGTTCAGGGCCAGCCTGGGCAACTTAGCAGGACTGTCTCAAAATTTTCTAAATTTTTTTTTTAAAGGACCACAGATGTAGTTTGGTGGTAGAGTATGTAGCATGCATGAGGGTTCAGTCCCCAGTGCTAGATAAAAAAAAGAGAGAGATGCCAACATGCTTGAAATGTCTTAAGTATTTGATAATGAATATTAAGCAGCCAGCATGAAAATGCTTCAATGAAGAATTCAAACAATGCTTAAAACACCTGAAAACTAGAAAGTCTGAGCTAAGTAATAGAAGATATGAAGAACCAATTATGGAATTGAAAAACGTAACTACCAAAACAACTCAGTGAATGGGCTCAACAGAAAAATAAGGGAGACAGAAATCAATCAATGATCTTAAAGACAGAACAATAGAAATGACCCAAACTAACAAACACGGAAAATAGACTGGAAAGGAGAGAGAGAGAGAGAGAGAGAGAGAGAGAGAGAGAGAGAGAGAGAGAGAGAGAGAGAGAGAGGAGAGAGAGGAGTGGAGAAGGAGAAGAAGAAAGCTTTGTGTCATCAGAGTTCAACAAGGAAGAGAAGAAAAAAAATATGTGAATAAATAATGGCTGAAAATTCCCCAAATTTGGCAAGAGATACAAACCTATGGATCAAAGAAGATGAGCAAACTCTAAATAAGATAAACTCAAAGAAATCTGCACTAAAGTGTAACTCAGCTTAGTTAAACTTCTGAAAACTGAAGACAATTTTGAAAGTAGCAGGAGAAAAATGAAAGTTGACCTAAAGAGGAAAACAGACAGTGGGTTTCTCATTAGAAACCATGGAAGAAGGAAGTGACAAAATTTTTTTTTTTTCAAATGCAAAGACAAAAGAACTATCAACCAAAGCAGTTTGCAGTGGTGTGAGCCTTTAATCCAGTGATTTAGGAGATTGAGGCAGGATTGCAAGCTTGAGGCCAGCCTCAGCAATTTAGATGCTTTCTCAAAAATAAGAAGGACTTGGGATATAGTTCAGTGGTTGAGCACCCCTGGGCTCAATTTTCAGTATTGGGGAAAAAACAGTCAGCCAGGCACAGTGGCACAAGCTTGTAATCCCAGGGGCTAGGGAGGCTAAGACAGAGGATCACAAGTTCAAAGCCAGCCTCAGCAACAGTGAGGCACTAAGCAACTCAGTGAGACCCTGTCTCTAAATAAAATACAAAATAGGGCTGGGGAGGTGGCTCAGTGGTCGGGTGCCTCTGAGTTCAATCCCTGGCAACCACCCCCCGCCCAGCCAAGAAAAAGGAAAAAACAATCAACCCAGATTTAGTGGATTTAAGGAATGAAAGAGGAATCAAGACATCCACAGATGAAGGTAAACTAAAAGAATGTGTAGCTATTCTTTTAGGAAATTTGAAATTTTTCTAAACAGATGGTCATAATAAAAATTGAAACCATTAAAAATGAAGAAAGGGCTGGGGCTGGGGCTTGGTGGTAGAGCACTTACTTAGCATGTGTGAGGCCCTGGGTTCAATCCTTGGCACCACATAAAAATAAATAAATAGAATAAAGGTATTGTGAAAAAAGAAATTCTTTAAAAAAAAAGTGAAGGAAGTTGGGTGCAGTGGTGCACACCTGTAATCCCAGCACTTAGGAGGCTGAGGCAGGAGGATGGCAAGTTCAAAGGTAGCCTCAGCAAAAGTGAGGCACTAAACAGCTCAGTGATACCCTGTCTCTAAATAAAATACAAAAAAGGGTTTGGAATGTGGCTCAATGGTTAAGTGCCCCTGAGTTCAATCCATAATAATTCCCTACCCCCCCAAAAAAACCCAAAAAATCTTGCCAAGAATTTTATGTATGGAGTACATAGATCAATTTGGATCAAACTGACAACTTGACAGAATTGAATCTTGTCTCGGTGTGTTAATGCTACTATATCAAAAGACCTGATGCCAGGTGCGGTGGTGCATGCCTGTAATCCAAGCAGCTCAGGAGGCTGAGGCAGAAGGATCACGAGTTCAAAGCCAGCCTCAGCAACATCAAGGCGCTAAGCAACTCAGTGAGGCCCTGTCTCGAAATAAAATATAAAATGGGGCTGAGGAGATGGCTCAGTGGTCACGTGCCCCTGATTTCAATCCCTAGTAACCCGCCCCCCCAAAAAAAAAGTGAAGAAAGAAAAATGAAAAAAGTGAAGGGGCAAATACAACTCATATTCTTGGTCATATTGAGCTTTTTAATTTATGTATGATGGTAAAACAAAAATAACATGAATGATCATCTGTAGAGGAAACATTTGTAGAAGAAATATTTAAGATAATTCCATTTTAAAGAGGGGAGGGCAAAGACACACAGGGCAAAGGCACACAGAGGGGAGGGCAAAGGCACACAGAGGGGAGGGCAAAGGCACACAGGGCAAAGGCACACAGAAGGGAGGGTAAAGGCACACAGGGCAAAGGCACACAGAGGGAAGGGCAAAGGCACTGCACCTGAGTGAGTAGAACACTGACACCACTAGAGAAAAGTGCACAGTGTAGCACGGAGGTCGGCCACTGATGAAGGTTCAGAGAGACACTCTCAAAAACACTGTGGATAGACTAAAACGTAATACTAAAACTGATCCAAGAAACCAAGCAAGGAAAATAAAAGAGAAAAAATTAAAATGCCAAACTTAAGCCCTAATATTTCAGTAATTACATGGCATGTACGTGGTCTAAATATACTAATTAAAGACAGAGATTGACAGACCCAACTATATATGGTAGCTACAAGAAACTCATCATAAATATAATGATAGAGGTTGGATGGAAAGGAATACAAAATGGTATACCAGGTGGACATAAACAAAGCAGGAGTGTCTATGTTAACATCAGCATGAAGTAGATTTCAGAAAGGAAGTTACCAAAGACTTTATATAACAACATAAGGATAAGTAAATAGCAATCCTCAGTGTGATGCACAAACGACAGCTACAAAATATATGAATCAAGAATTGCACCCAGGGACTGGGTCTGGGGCTCAGTGGTCGAGTGCTCGCCTGGCGCGCGTGAGGCACTGCATTGGATCCTCAGCACCACATAAAAACAAAATGGAGGTATTGTGTCCACTTACCACTAATAAAACACATATTTAAAACAAAAACTGAACCTAGAGGGAAATGCAAATAAACTATGTGGAGGGGGGATGGGCTGGGGGTACAGCTCAGCTGGCAGAGTGCTTGCCTCGAATGCACAATGCCCTGGGTTCAATCCCCAGCACCACCACAAATAATAATTATATATATATGTATACTTTGGAAGATGTAAGCCACTTAAGAAATTAAAGTCTAGAATAATTAATGAATAACAAAAGATCAAGTCAGAATTAATTTTAAATTAATAAAATTTAATTTGACCTGCCTGATAGGTCCAGTCCACAAAAGAGCTGGAGCTAGACAACTAGAAAATGGCTCGGGTGGTTTATTTAAGGGGGTACATCAAAGGCAGGGAGGGATAAGGTTTCAGGGGTGGAATCTTGCTTCATGGTGTCTGGAAGTCAGCATGTTCATTGGCATCTTGGCAGGTCATGCCCATCTCTGAGAGGCTCTGTGGCTGCAGCAGGTCACCCCATCTCCGGTGCTATGTGGGACCTGGGGCAGACCTTGTCTAGGGCTCACGATTTGTCTCGGCAGTCAGTCAGAGGAAATGTGCACTGGAAGTTCCCAGACACCACATTCTCCTATTCACGAGGCTGCAATGCCAATGGAGTCCACACATGGCCCACGGATGGCTCTGGACAAAACTACCCTGAGAGGGAAATGCACATCAAAACTACACTGAGATTCCAACTCTAGTTAGAATGGCAATCATCAAGAATACAAGCTATAATAAATGCTGGTGAGGATGTGGGGGGAAAAGGAAGCTCATACATTGTTGGTGGTACTGCAAATTAGTGCAACCACTTTGGAAGATCCTCAAAAGAAAGGAATGGAATCACCCTAGGACAGCTATCCCACACACTGGTATTTATCCAAAAGAACTAAAATCAGCACACTACTGTGATACAGTCACATCAATATTTAGACCAGCACAATTCACAATAGCCAAGTACTGGAACTCGCCCAGATACCTGCCAACAGATGAATGGATTAAGAAAATGAGGTATATATATATATATATATATATATATATATATACACATAATGGAGTTTTACTCATCCATAAAGAAGAATGAGATTATGGCATTTGCCAAGAAATGTATGGACTGGAGAACATCATGCTAAGTGAAATAAGACACTCAAAAGTCAACAGTCAAATATTTCCTCTCACATGCATAGGTTTGTGCAGTGTGGTGACTGAGACTGGGAGTACCTGATTGCTTCATGGCTGTGGTCCCCCTGCTGCTTGGAAATGTTTCTGTGCAAAGGAACAGGGTGCACAGTTGCTCTGATGACGCTCCACCTGAAAAGGCTCTATGCAAGAGTCTTATCAGTCTCCACCTCGATCTTAGGCACATAGTTCCCCGGGATACAGGAATTCTGAGCAGAACAAGACAACTGCAGTGTTTCACCAGCACTACTACTTCCGGGCCTGCCAGCTTAACAGTAACATAAGACAATGGGCTTCCTGGGTGTCACAAGAAGCCCCAAGCATTGCAACAGTGAAATAGCTGCAAGAATGTTTCTAGCCCTGTAACTTTCTAGTGCCCAAAGAACAATGCTCTGTAATCCTTTACTTCTTGATCTTGTTGATTATGAGACCCTATATAAATAAACCTGCTGGGCCAGCTCTTCAGACATTCTTTCTCCATTAGAATGCAGTGGTATCCTCCTGATACCAGCTTTTCTTAATATTTATGTGCATATGTCTGTGTATGTGTGTGTGTGTGTGTTTCTTAATTCACCATTGCTTCTCCCTAGTTCCTTGGGTTCAGCTATGCAAGTCATGGCAGAAATTAGAGTAAAGTAAGGACAAATGGGGAAAAGGGCATATTTCATAAAAATAGAGGGAAGATCAGTGGAGCAGAGGAAGGCCACTGAGGTGGAGGGAGAAGGGATGGGAAAAGGGGAGGAAATGCAGAATGAAGTTTAAAAATTACCCTGTATATGCGTACATGTGTGTGTGTGTGTGTGTGTGTGTGTGTATGAATATTCTACAGTGAATTCCACATTTTTGTATATCTCCAGAGCACCAACTTAATAAATAAATAAATGGAAGGAAGACCAATAGAGTAGAGGAAGAGGAGCAAGAGAGGGAAAGAGGAAGCCCTGTGGAGTGAAATGGAACAAATGAAATTCCATGCATGTAGGATTTCACCAAAATTAGCCCCACTATTATGCATGACTATAATTCACTAATAAAACCAGTTTTAAAAACTGAACTGATAGAAGAAACAGAGAAACCTAAAATTATAGTTAGAAACTACAGACCCCACTCTGGACAATTGGTAGACTAAACAGAAAATCAGCAAGGATATAGAACAACTCGACACCAACAAGCAACAAGATCTGCTCAACATTGAACACTTCACCCTGGAGCAACAGAATGTGCACCCCAGTGCCCACAGAATATACAACCCAAATCAACCATAAGCTGGGCTGTGAAACAAACCTCAACAATTCTAAGAGAATTTAAAACTTTCAAAACATGCTTTGTGGTGAGAGTAGGGCCAAACTGGAAAATAATAACATAAAGATAATAGGAAGTTCTCCATACACTCGAAACCTAAACTATACATTCTAAATGATTCATGGGTCCAAGAAGTCTCAAGAGAAATTTGAAAAGATATGGAGCTGAATGAAAATGAAAATACAATCTATCAAGATGCGTAGGAGTCAGCTGGGGCAATGGTGAGCAGGAAATATTTAACAATAAATTCTTTGTAGGAAAAGAGGAGAGGTTAGTACTAGCCATCAGAGAAACAGTTCAAACCAGGAGATAAATGCACTAGAATGGTTACAATTCTAAAAATGGGTGTGTGTGGGGGGGAACATTGCTGAGGATATAGAGACAATTGAGCCCTTATGCATTGTTGGTAGGGTCACAGGAATTGTGGATTCCTAATTGTGTCCATTATGGAAACCAGATTTTTTTAGTTCCTTATATAAAAATTTAATTCTACGTGACCCAGCTTCTTCTTCCTAGGTGTGTATACCCGAAGGAATTTAAGGCAAAGACTCAAATGAAAACATCAGTGTGCATAACAACATGATTCACAATAGATAGAAGTTAGAAACAACCCAAAGGCCTGTAAACAGATGAATGAATAAACACAACATGATATATCACACAAGGGAATGTTGTTTGGTCATAGATAGGAATGAATTCTGACGCACGCTACAACATGAATGAACCTAGAAAAAAATTGTGTTAAATGAAATAAACCAGACACAAAAGGGCAAACATTATATAATTCCCTTCTGTGAGATATCAAGAATAAACAAATTCATGGAGGCTGAGAGTAGGTCAGTGGTTACCAGGGTCTGGGGTGGGGAGAATAGGGAGTCATTGCATAATCGTACAGAATTTGTTTAAAGTGGTGGCAATTAGGGAGCTGTGTAGTGGTGATGGTTGCACAACACTGTGAATGGAATTAAAGCCATTGAATGGCACATCCAAAGATGGTCGAATGGGAACTTTTATGTTACATATATTCTTCCACAATATTTACAAATTAATGTGGTAATATAACAAAAATATTAAACTGTGCATTTCAAGTGGGTGAGCTATGTGTAAACGAGTCTCAATAAAACTGTTCAAGAAACACTTTAAACCGGGCATGGTGGCACATGCCTGTAATCCCAGCAGCTGGGGAGGTTGAGGCAGGAGGATTGCAAGTTCAAATCCAGCCTCAGCAAAAGCTGAGGCATTAAGCAACCCAGTGAGCCCCTGTCTCTAAATAAAATACAAAATAGGGCTAGGGATGTGGTTCAGTGGTTGGATGCCCCTGAGTTCAATCCCTGGTACCAAAAACAAAACAAAAGGAACCACTAAGAAACCACTTCACCCCTATTAGCCTATTAGAGTGACTGAAATTAAAACATTGTTCATTATCAAGTACTGAGAAGAATGAGGAGGAACTGGAACTCTTAGACAGTCCTAGCAGAAAAAGAGTCTGGAACTGGCTTTAAAATGTTCTGGTAAATGGGGTCCCTGCCAACCAGAGAGCATGGCAATAATGTCTTTTGGGCTTTTGTTTTATTTTGGTTTTGTTTGGGGGTTTTGTTTTAAAATTGTTTTTTTTTTCTCTTTTGGTCCTGATAACCCTAGTCATGATGAAGTACTGCCAAGGCCAAAGCACTGGCAAAGTGAACTACACATCTGAAGGGAAAACACAGATCTTTCCGGCCCTAGGAAATTGGAATACGTGGCCCTGTGGTCTGAAGAATGCAGAGGGGAGCCATTTTTATTTTTTGCCCTTTTCTTCTGGGAGGAAGTTCCTTTGGGAAAATCAGAGGAGACTCCAGGGAGGTAATAGTTAGCCACAGCACCAGGAAAGGGGAGGAAGTCTCAGAATATTCTGGAGAGGAGAGACCTGGAAGGGGGATTCTCTGAAGTATCACAGGTATGTGATCCACCGAAAGAGGGAGAGAGGTCAATAGCATGGAACTTTAGAATTCCTTAAAGACGTTTTTAAAAAGCTTTTGATTTCCCAAAGTGTCACAGTGACGTTCTCGTGAATCCCAGATTGGCTTCTCCTAGATATTCCAATGTGACATAAGACAATTTGAAGATTTTTCCCCCACCCCCACTGGTATATTCCAGATACTATGTGAAGCAAATCTGAGTTAAGAAAAAAATATTTTGGAGGAGGTTTTTCAATCAGCTTAAAAAATCATATCTATTTTCTTTGCTTTACATTTAGAGGAAAAATATTTACCTTATTTCATTGAGAAGAGTCTTTTTAGGCAAAAAGATGGTTTCAAAATCAAGTGCAAACAAGTGAGACAATTTAAAAAAAAATGTTTTATTTAAAAATATACATTTTTTTTATCTTGTTGCAGCTTCAAGATAGACAAAATTATACTGTTAGTAAACTAGGATAAGAAACTATCTTTGCTGGATAAATAAGAGCTGTGGAGATGCTGATCAGCTCTTTTGTCATAGCCACAGAGAGGAAGAACCGTTAAACTGTTGCTAAGCAACAATGCTTCATAGACTAGGACTTTTGGACACCAAAAAGAAAGCAGGGGTAGGAATTGTCCAGATTCACAAAGGGAAAGAGAGGGTGCAGTGCACAGATGAATAGAGATCCAGGAAACCACCTTTTGAAAACTAGGCAGAGGCAATTCAAGTGAGTAGTCAAGAAATAAACCAAAGACCCAGTTCTCAAGTTCTTCCCTGCACATAACACCCACTGAAGGGCAGAAAAATTAACCCAAGAGAGCTCACTGAAGTCAACATGAAAAAAAATGGTAAAATGAATTTTATTAACAGGCTTAAGACTTTGCTAAAGGTACCACCTTCTTACATAACAAAACTGAGATGATTAGGTTTCACATCTGCAAATTAGTCAGCCAAATTAAATGGGAAGGTTAGTATTGATACAGACTTGAGAATTGGGTTTTCTCTTCAATTTTAAACTAAACTGTTAACCCTATAGAAAGCATTTAAAGAAAAATACAAGCATTTCTGTTTTACTTCAGCGGCAAAGAGACTATAATTTCCATCTCTTTTTAGAAATTCTTAAATGTGCAGCTATGAGTTCTTTTCAGCCAGGACCAAGTATCCTTGGCACAGGCATTCCTAACCCCAATGGGGACACTGAAGCAAAAAGCTGGATATTAGCTGAGACAGGGGATACCATTACCCCAGGTGTCCATGGTTACCAAATAGCTTCCAGGTTCTCTCCAGAGGAAGCCCACATCACCCCTTTGGCAGCTCACTCTACCCCTGGTCCTCCCCTGGTCTCCTTGTTCATTATGGCCTTCCCCAGCTCTGGGCCTGTAACTGAGCCCTGCAGTCCCACACTTTCTCTCTTGTGTTTGGCTAAATTTGTTTAACAGTGAAGGCCTGAGAGCCAGAAGAAAGTGGTGTCAAGTTATTTCTACCTCGGCTCCTCCCTGCCTGTCAGGGATCGGCCTAGACCCTTTCCTGCTCTTGCCATCTTAGGCCACGCCTCTGACCCCAGGGTCCCCCAGCTTTCCTCGCTGTTTACCTTAGCCCTACCCACGCTTCCCTCAATCAGCCCACCACAGGATTCTCTTCTGAATCACCAGAGCACACCCTCTATCTTCTGAAGAATTCTGTTTATTTATTTGTTTATTTCTTGGTGGTGCTGGGGATCAAACCCAGGGCCTTCTGCATGCGAGGCAAGCACTCTACCAACTGAGCTATTTCCCCAACCCCCAAGAATTCTGATAAGTACATAAAAATGATTTACAGTTAAAGATGACAAAATATTAAATCGGTCAATAAAATGAAACAGATTTAATTTCGTATAAGATAAAGCAAAGAGTTTTAGTTTGTATTTGTTTAATGTAGAAAATTACTTCCCAGATGGACATTGCAAGCTGACAACCAAATTTTCATTGCTGCTTTGTAAAGGAAGGAAAAGTTTTCCTGGGAGGTTTGTTGTCAACCAATCAAATTGTGTTGGCAATCACGAAGGTGAAAAACTGGTTGTATTAGCTTTTTTGATATTGTTCATATCTGTCAAAAGATAGTGTTATGAGCAAATACTTCCTTATTACATAATTATGAAGAATAAAACATTCCATAAACTATTTCATGTTTTACTGGTTTTGCTATGTTGTACTAATATGAGGATAGGCCATTTTGCAAATTATATGGGAATAGGGTACACATAGCTTTAATAGTGGATACTATAATTATTACTTTTCCTAACCAAAAATCAGAAACTGACTATACACAAAATCTAATGGAGGATGTTCAATTCCTTGTCTCAGAACAACTACTTTCATCTCTTCCTCCAGAGACCTCACTAAAATTAGAAAAACCGAATAAAAAATACATTAAATCTACAATGATAAATAAAACAGGAAAGAGAACATCCACAGACATGGGAATTAGTTATTTTTTTGGAGAGGAGGACCCCAGAGAGCAGAGAGAACTGTCTTCACAGAATGGAAGGGGGAACTCTTGGCCTGTGCGGTTCCAGTGTCAGGATCCTGGACACAGGTACTTGCCAGCTTTGGTCCTCAGCCAGGACTGGGTGGTGGTCCAGACAGGTGCCGGCTGCCCTGATCCCTCCCCCGAAACTGTACATCCAGGTTCCCGCTCCCCTCGCCCGGGAGGGAAACCACAGATTTATGGAGACATGGAAGGATGCGCTCCACACATGGACCCCAGACACAGAGGACAGGTAGGTAGTCTCTGAGCTCAAGGAAAGGATGTGGACGAAAAAAGAGGAAAGAGAGAGACAGGAGCAAGGAAAGAGCAGGCCGAGGGTGGAATTCAATCTGCATGCTGAACACAAAATCCGCACCCTCTTCCTTCAGCGGCTCTTGGATTGTTTCTGGTCAAACTGCAGCACACCCCAAGCCTCCTGGCTGCCCAAGGGAAAGCGCACGAGGCCACTCTCAAAAGACTGTCTCCAAATTCTGACTTCAGGGGTCTTTCAGTTGACAAGCCCTGGCTGTCCTCACAGGCCCCCACAAGCTGTCAGTCACTCCCTTAGGGATGAGGGAAGGCCACAAGCATCACTTTTGTGTGAAGGAAAGCTGACAGAACCGAGGGGAAACGGTGGGCATACGAACTGAGTAAGACTTTTTTGGGGGAGGGGGTGGGTACAGAGGATTGAACTCAGGGGCACTCAACTACTGACCCACATCCCAGCCCTTTTTTGTATTTTATTTAGAGACAGGGTCTCACTGAGTTGCTTAGTGCCTCAGCTGAGGCTGACTTTGAACTCACAATCCTCCTGTCTCAGCCTCCCAAGCTACTGGGATTACAGCTGTGCGTCACCAGGCCTGGCCAGAGTAAACCTTTTAAAACCTTTGAAAGCCTCAGACAAACAAAAGAAGACATTGCATTCGTGCAATAGAACACTTGGATGATGTAAGAGAGAAAGGAAAAAACTCAAGGAACTTAAAATTATGGCAGCTGAACTAGAAACATCAACAAAGAGTTGAAATATAATATTTTTAAAAATTCCCAGGATTCAGAACAAAAAGAAAATAAAATAGAACTGGGCACACTGGTTCATGCCTGTAATTCCAGACGCAGAAGTTGAGGGAGGAGGATTACAAGTTCAAAGCCAGCTCAAGCAACCTAGCAAGACCCAGTCTCAAAGAAAAGAAAAGAAAATTATAGTAGAGAAAGAAGAATTAATTTAGAAAACCAATCCAGAAGTCTGGTATCTGACCAATACCTAGGTCAGAAAGAGGAACTAGGAAAAAGGATGGGTGGAGATGGCAGTGTCTCAGAAGCGCAGTGTGTCTCTAGGTTGAGAGAGCATAACAAGGCAAAGAACCCACATCTAGACATATATGGGCCTGAAACTTGAGTGTACAAGGGACCAAGAGAAAATGCTGACGGCCTGCAAAGCCACACCGTCCACAATGACAGTCAGCAGTCACAGGCGACTTTTGACTATTTGAAATGAGGCTGGTCCAAACTGGGAGGTGCTGTACATGTGAAATAGATACGAGATTCCGAAGGAAAAAAAAATCAAATAGCTCACTAATAATGTGCATTATGGACCACATATTGAAATTATCACATGTTTTTAGCTGAGTTAAAACGTCATTAAAATGAATTTCACTTGTTTATTTCTACTTCAAGGTGGCTACTAGGAAACTTGATTTCGTTTGAAGGCAGCTACCATGTAACCTGTCACACATCTCCTAGAGCAAGGTGGAGAGAAGCAGAGGGTCCCTCCTATGAGGACACAGAAGCCAGAGGATGTCACACTTTCCCCAGCCACTCTAGGAAACCAAAGAGAAAGAATCACCCTAGCAGTTCACATTCAGCCAAACTTCCTGCCAACCCAAAGACATTTTTTTTTTTGGACAGAAGCATTCAAAAGTTTAAGGTCTTTGCCCTGTCCTTGACCGCTGCGGAAGGAAACCCTCCAGGAACTTCAGTGTGTCTGCCAAGAGCAGGGAAGATATGGGTCATCAGGTACAGCGCTCAGCAAGGGTGCCGCAGGCCGGCCCCAGAGGCTCTCAAGTCAGCCTGAAAGAGGAAGGTGGAGGGCTGATGGGAAGTAACAGAACCAGTGAATGTGCTGCTTCAGAGACAGATCACATGGAGCCTCAGATGACTAAAGGAACGGTGTGTAGAAAGCTAAGCCATGCACGCCGGTAATCCCAGCAGCTGAGAGGCTGAGGCAGGAAGATCCAAAGTTCAAAACCAGCCTTATCAACTTAGCAAGACTCTAAGTGTGACCTTAGTGTGACGCTGTCTCAAAATTAAATAAACACATAAATAGAACTGGGAGTGTAGCTCAATGGTTAAGCACCCCTGGGTTCAATTCCTAGAACCAAAAAAAAAAAAAAAAAAAAGAAAGAAAGAAAGGAAAGAAAGAAAGCAAACTAACCTATTTTTATAATAAAAGTGATAATTCACGTTATAAAAAGAAGCATACTCCACCAGGTTCATATGAATGGCATCTACAGGATACAAAATAAGAACATAAACACAGAGCTGTGGTCTAGTCATCCCAGGGGTGAAATCTGCATCTGTCAAGAGAGGAAGACACAAAATAATATCCACAGTAAAGAGATTGCAGAATAGCAGCATATGCGTACACCTAAGGAATATGGAGGCAAGTGGCAGAGAAATGACTTGACAGGTTGGATGTGGTTTCTTCTTACAACTGCATAAAACCAGAGAGTAAGAGGGATGGAGGGGCAAGGGATGCTATTTTGTTTCTATTACTATTACTACTTGTTTTAAAATTATATGCAGAATTAAAATGATAAACATTAAAATTCATATTTCTTTAAAAATAACAACAAAAGAAAATATTAAAAAATCATAACAACAAAAACCCAAAACAAAACCTTAATGGGCACCACTGTGTTGGCAGTACTATGTGAGTCCCTGAGGGGGTTAAAATCACCAGCAGCCAGTATGGAAGGTATCATTTTAAGGTCTAATAATAATATGGACTTCACACAAGTTCACTTTTGCTCTTTGTACTTCAGTTACCTTGTAATATCCACCAAGCTTTGGAGAAGAAAATAAAGGATTTGTTAGAGTCTTAGTATAGAAGTTTGCCAAGAGTGTTCCTTAATAAAACTGCATTTGTCAAACCACTGAGCTCCATGTGCACCCAGAAAGATCCCCTCAAGAGGAGCAGACACTGCCCAGATGCTGGAGCCAGTGGCTGAACTGCCTGATCAACCCACCCCTGGTGCTTTGGATTCATCACCTCTCAAATGAGTGAGGAGCTCTGCAGGATATGCCAGACTCCTTTTGGTCATCTTTTCCCAAATCTAAATGGCTCTGTTGATTTCCAGTGGGAACATTCATTAAATGTTTGCCCACTTTTTTCTTTGTCTTTCTGTCTTGTGTTAGTTATGGCCTTATTTATCTGACTATATATGCTCATCAAAATTTTGTAAAAAGGGGGCTGGGGTTGTAGCTCAGTGGTAGAGCACTCACCTAGCATATGCGAGGCCCTCAGCACCACATATAAATAAATAAATAAAATAAAGGTATTCTGTTAACTACAATATATATAAAAGAAAACAATTTGTTTAAAAAAATTTTGTAAAATGTAGGGCTGGAATTGTGGCTCAGCAATAGAATGCTCGCCTAGCATGTGCAAGGCCCCCCTGGGTTCAATCCTCAGCACCACATAAAAATAAGTAAATAAAATAAAGGTTAAAAAAAATTGTAAGATGCAGAAAAGTATGATGAAGAGAGTTGGCAAAACCGACCCAACTGCTAATTCAGTAACCACTGTTAAATATCTTGAGATACATCCGAGACAATACTCAGTAACCATTATAATCACCTTTCCAACAAATACATCAGGATACACAGAGACAGTCACACTTTTATGTTGAGTATTATTTAGATTTCGTTGTGTTGTGTGTCATGGTTGCATAGCATTCTGTCCTATGAATGTGCCATGTGGTGTTCTTTGAATGGACTAAACCATTATTTTGGGTTAAATGTTTTTTAAAAAAGTGAAATTTTTAGGCTGGGGTTTTGGCTCAGCGGTAGAGTGCTCACCTCACACGTGTGAGATCCTGGGTTCAATCCTCAGCACCATGTAAAAATAAAAAAGTGAAATAAAGGTATTGTGTCCAACTACAACTAAAAAAAAATACTTCTTGAAAAAAGAGAAATTTTGCAGTGAAAACGTATAAAAATTAGAGAATAAAAACAGTTGGAGAGCTGGGGTTGAGGCTCAGTGGTAGGGTACTCACTTAGCAGGTGTAGGGCACTGAGTTCAATCCTCAGCACTGCATTAAAATAAATAAAATAAAAGTATTGTGTCCATCTGCAACTATTTAAAAAACAAAACAAACGGTTGGAACCAGGCTGGGGTTGTGGCTCAGTGGTACAGCACTTGCCTAGCACGTGTGAGGCACTGGGTTCAATCCTCAGTACCACCTAAAAATAAATAAATAAAACAAAGGTTATCATGTCCATCTACAACTAATAATAATAATAATAATAATAATAATGCAGTTGGAACCTGACTGGTTGATGGATGGATCAAATAAGAGGGACAAGAACTCAGAAAACAGACAGCTGTGTGGGGTTGGAGCAGGTACAGGTGAGGACCTGAATCAGGGGCTCTCCAAGAAAGGGAAAAGGAGACTCTTACTAGACCCAGATCCCAGGAAAGGGAAAAGGAGACTCTTACTAGACCCAGATCTATGAGCATGACCAGTGGTGCTTGACCCTTCAGTTAGATGAACAAAACTTCCTGCATGTGCCTGTGACAGACCAACTAGAACAAAAACACACTACAAATGTCGCCAGATTCAGACTTAATTGCCACACCCATAATTTAGTTACAACTAGACTTCTTAACCAAAAAGAAACATTATGAACCCCAAATATCAAATGATGGTCATGGGATTTGATTTTCAAAGAAATTTGCCAGAGAACCTGCTTGTTCTGCCCTTCCCCGACCCCTGCCCAGGAAAATCACTTCTATAATCAGAAAGCTCAACCTGGGGGGGGGGTCACTCATCCCCTCTCTGAGAGGCAAGACAACCACATCCTGCCTCTGGGTGTGTACATACCTTTACTAAATACATCTTGCTTAGACTTTGCTTTCAAGCCCAGCCTGAGTTGATGACCCAATGCTCCCTTGGAGGGACCTCCTTGGTCCTCTGATCAGGGACAGGCTCCACAGGGGGCAGGAGCAGGAGGTGTGACCCTGCAGTGGAGAACAGTAGCCTCCAGTGGGAACATAAGGTTCTATTTTTCTCTAAAAGCAGAGTTCCAGTACTGGAGGAACTGGGCTAATGGGAGGAAGCCAGACCAGGACTTCCATGTGATGTCAAAGCCAGGGACCTGCTCTCAGGTGTGGACTTCAGGCAAGATGTTGCCCACAAGTTTTAAGGCAAAATTCTAGTGATCATAGTAGATATCAGCATCAGTGTTGAATGAGAAGCAGGACTAACCTGATGCTAGTTGAGTGAGCTCCTGACCTTCTTATGGACAGAGTCCCTTTCGAAGCTGGAATCAGCCAAACATAGAGATAAGCATGTAGATTTCAGGAACCTGATCGTGTGATCGTGCATGGAGTTTTGTCTCCGTTATTCTGAATGTTCACTCTTAGGGAGGAGTCTAGCCACTCTGAGGACTTATTGCTTCAACCTCATCTCCTACTACTTGCCCTTGCTTTGCTCCAAACACATGGGCCCCCTGAGTTTCTGGAACTGGCTTGGCATGGTCCAAAAAAAGATCTTTTTATCTGATATTCTCCCAAATAACCAAGTGGCATGACTTCTCCTTTCCTTCAGATCTTTACTAAGACACCTCCCTCCTGACTACGCTGTCTCCAATTCTTGCCCATGCTCGCCACCTTTTCTCTTCTTCTACTCCATGGTACTCATCACATCTGGGATCAGGTATCTATTTTACTTGTTTGTGATAATATATTTTGCTTATTTATAATAATTGTATATACTTTGCTTATTTTATTTTACTCATCTTCCATCTGAATCTATATTCCAAAGAAATGGGGTTTTAATTTTTTTTATCAAGTATATTATCTTCTATATTTAGAACAGTGCCCGCCATATAGTTGATGATAAAAGAAAAAATGTTGTTGCATGATGTATAAATGAGTAGGGGTGGTTTGGAGAAGTGGGTGTACATAGGTCTTATCAGCAGAGTCACAAGAAGAAACAGATGGAATAGCCCATGTGGGGTCATTAGGTGGCATGTAATGAGGGTTATTTAAACGGGTGTGGGCAGGTTTAAAGGGTGATACAGCAGCATTATCGTCCCTAGGACTGAATAGGAAAAAAGAAAGAATAGTTTACCAGAATTTTCAGAGAACAGCTGTAGGAAGGGATATATGAAAGGCCTTCAGTAAAGGTATATGGTCAACCTGTGTTGACCCAGAAGGGAGGAGAAAGGGGAATAAATGCCTTTCATCACTCTCCTCCTATCCACTCACCTTTGTTGGTGCCTACAACCTACGAGGAAGCCAGAGGACAAAGGAATACATTGGTAGAGTCCACAGGGGCAGCAGCCCTGTGGGGGTACAGAGCAAGGGGGAGGGGCGGAGCAAGGACCTGGAGGGAAGATACAAGAGACCAGGAAGTGTTGTAGGTAATTGTTTAAATAGAGTTTTATGTCAGACCCTGCATCTTCTTGTGGCAGGCAAAATCTAAAACAATTCTTTAAGATCTCCACCCAGCTAACACTCTATTCTTTGGAGAAACAGAGTGAATATTCCCCCTAAATTCAGAAATAAAACATGCAGGAAGGCTTTCACCACTTCTACTCAACATGTGTCAGAGGAGCTTGCCAGAGCCATCAGAAAAATGAGTAAAAGACGTCCAAATTGGAAAGAATGAAGTAAAATAAATCTATCTGTATATGATATGATATTATATATTAACAAAACAAAATTAAAGAAAACTCAAAGGAGTCCATGAAAAAAAACACATTATAATTATTAAATGACTTCAGAAAAGTTGAAGGGCACACATTGGCCCACAAAATCAGCTGCATCTATACATAATAATAACAATCTATACACTAACAAGGAAGAATCTGAAAGGGAAATGAAGAAAACAATTTCAAGTATAATAGCATATAAAAGAATATAATACTTAGGAGTAAACATAACCAACCAAGGAGTTGAAAGACTTATATACTGAAAACTACAAAATATTGCCGACACAAATTACAGAAGAAAAAATTAATGGAGAGATGTTCCATTTTCATAGATTGTCAGACTTAACTTCACTAAGGCAATACAACTCAAAGTGATATATGGATTCAATTTAGTTCCTATCAAAACACCATGACTTTTTTTTTTCCCCGCAAAAAAAGAAAAAACTCACCCTAATTTCCAAATACCACAACAATTTTGGAAAAGACCAAAGCTGGAGGACTTACTTTCTGATTTCAAAACTTACTACAAAGTTTCAGAAATCAAAGCAATAAAGCAGACACGTGGATCAATGAAATAGAGCATAGATTCCAGAAATGAGGTCTCACATACATGGAAAATTGACTCTTGACACATGTACAGGGGCCATTCAAGGGGGAGAGGAGTCTTTTGAATTAATAGTGCCAAGAAAACCAGATATTAATTATAAAGGAATGAAGGTGACCCTTATGAAAGCCTACATACAAAAATTAAAATAGATAAAAGGTTTACACATAAGACCTAAAACCACAAAGTTATTAAAAAAAAAACAAAAACATGAGGGAAAAGCTTTGTGACAGGGATTTGGCAAAGATTTCTTGACACCCAAAGCTTAGGCACCAAAACACAAACAAACAAATAAAAACAGATAATTGGTCTTCAAAATTTAAAAAAAAAACAAACACTTTTGTGCGTTAAAGGACATATTTAATAGAGGGAAAAGGCAATATGAGGAATAGGAGAAAATATCATATATCTGATAAGGGATCAATATCTGGAATATATAAAAAATGCCCACAACTCAGCAATCAAAAAAACAAATGGGCAGGTGTGTGGCATATACCTGTAATTCCAGCCACTCGGGAGGCTGAGGCAGGAGGATGGAAAGTTTGAGGCTATCCTCAGCAACTTAGCAAGAACTTGTCTCAAAATAAAACTTTTTAAAAAGGACTAAAGTTGCAGCTCAGAGGTAAAAGTATCCCTGGGCTCAATTCCCAGTGCCCCCCCCCAAAAAAGAATAGATTTTTCTCCAAAGAAAATATACAAATGGCCAATAAAGCACACGAAAAAATACTCAGCATCATTAGTTAGGGAAATGTGAATTGAAAGTACAAGTAAATATCACTTCACATTTGTTAGCATGGCTATTGTCAAAAACACACCAATAAAAAGATCAAATGACAGATTATTGTCCACTTTCAATTTCTATAACAGATGCCTGAGGCTGGGTACTTTATAAATAAAAGAGGTTTATTTAGTTTTCGAGGCTGAGTCCAAACAACATAGCATAGAGTCATATCCCAGCCCGCATCACATCATGGCAGATGGCATCATGGTGGGAACATGTACAAGAGGAGAGATCATGTGTGGAGACAGGAAGCCAGAGAGTAAGAAGAGGTTCTTTGCAAAACAATTTGCTTTCCTGAGAAATAACTCTGAATCTCACAAGAGCTAGCTTAATCCTTTCTGAGACCCCACTGATGACCTAAGGACCTCCCTCTTAAAGATAGAGCCACCTCACACATGGCCAGCTGGTCACCAAGCTCCCCAAACATGAGGGACCCACTCAAATCACATCCAAACCACAGCACGGTGGTGAGCGAGGATGCAGAGAAATTGGAACCCTTGTGCATTGTTGATTGCAATGTAAAATGGTGTCGCTGCTGTGGAAAACGAGTTTGGTGGTTCTTCAAAAAGCCAAACATAGAATTATCATTTAGCCCAGTGATTCCACTTCTAAATATTTACCCAAAATAATTGAAAGCAGATAGTCTGATGCCTGTCTGCCAGTGTTCAGTGCAGTGTTATTCCCGTTTGCCAAAAGATGGGAAAAAAAAAAACACTTTGTTCTTGTCTTCCTCATAATCAAAAGATAGAAAAAAAAATACAGATTTGTACTATCAACAAAATGGGTCATATACATAAAATGGAATATTATTTAATGATAAAAAAACAATGACATTTTCACACGTGTTAGTGGATTGTGTTGGCTTTCCATCGCTTCGGCAAAATATTAGAGAAAGTCACCATGAAACGAGGGGAAAAATTATTTTGGCTCACAGGTTCAGATTTCAGTCCATGTTTGCTTGGCCCTTTTGATATGGGCCTGTGGTGAAAGCACATGGTGGAGAAGCTCTGCCACCAGGAAGGAGAGAGCGTGTGCGAGAGCGTGCACGAGCCAGTGAGCAAGGGGCCAGGGTCCCGACGTCCCCTTCAAAAACACCCCAATAGCCAAACTTCCTCCCAGTGGCTTCACCTCCTAATAGTGCCACCAGCTGGGGACCAAACCTTCAACAGCTTTGGGGGACGGGGGTTGGGGGCAGCGTTGAGGGTCCAAACCATAACACGGATGAAATGTGCAAACACCGTGTTAAGTGAAACAAGCCTGACCCCCTCCCCCCCCCAAGGAGCAAATACTGCACGACTCAATTGATCTGAAGTCTATAGAACTGGCAGATTCGTTAAGGTAAAAAATATAAAGAGGTCAGCGGGATCTGGGGAAGGAGGGTGGGCAGTTGTTGTTGAAGGGGTACAGAATTTCAGTTGGGAAAAAGTGAAAGTGTTCTGGAAATGATAATGGTTGTACAACATTGGCAAAGTAATTAGGGCCACTGAATTTTATACTTAAAAAGGGTTAAAATGATAAATTTTATGTTACATATATTTTATCAAAATAAAGAAAAGACTTTTAAAAAATATGTCCCTTGCCCCACAGCGGCGGCACTCCTTGCCTTTAACTTGAGCCACATGTCCAGCTGCATCAGGAGAAAGGTATGGGGCCCCCAATCATCCACAAAGTCTCCAGTTGAGCACCAGAGCTTTCCCATCCACCATTCCCCTGACAGGCAGAGCCTGTCTCCCACAAGCCTGGACTCCCAGCTCAAGAACCACCTCATCCCTCAAAGAGCTTGTCTGTCACATAAGCCAAAGATGGCTTTTGCACTTTGCCCCCTAAGTTTTTTTTATTTCTTCACAACAAGCTGAGATTCGTTGGTCAAATGGCTACTGATACCAGGCTCCAATTTTCACACATCCTCCTATTTTAAATATACCCCAAATAAGCTTATTGTAAGTCCATTAGAGCTTGCCTGCTTTGCATACCCTGTCCAACATCCACTGGTCATAGACAAAACTAAATGCTCGCTATGAGAACCCTAAGACCCTCCTGCCCTTGGGGACTCTGTGACCTAGACTCTCCGCACCAGGCTGCTGAGTGACATCACCCAGACACGTAAGCCCTCTCCCTCCCTCCCCCTTTTCCTGGAAGCTCCCTTGCCCTCTGCCTAGCATGGTGTTCCCCCAGCTTCCAAAGCCTCTGACAGTCTCCTGCTGAGGGACCTCTTTGTGAGTTGGACTGCCACCCTGTGGTCACAGCTTCTTTCCTAACCAGTTTCTTGAGCTAGACTGGGGCCTGGGTGCAGAGAGGGTGCCCTGGGGCAGCAGTTGGAAGATGGGTGGTCTCAGAATTAGACAGCCAGGGCTCCAGTCTTGTCACCCTGCTGTTGACTGGTTGTGAGCCTGGGCCTGGCCCTCAATCTCCCTGCGTCCTTATCTATGAAACAGGAGGAAAGGAAGTGCCCACCGTGAAGGGCTGTCTGGGGGTTTGGTGAGCCTGGCCCAGAGCGCACACTCAGGAGGTGGCCGCTGTGCTCTTCTGTGTGACACAGGGTTGGGCAGGATCCCAGCTCGTCAGGCAGCTTTGATATGATCTCCAGAGCTTGTCAGCTAATGGTCCAGATCCATCAGTTGGAAACCGATATATAGCCACACATGCACTCACGCACACACCACGTAAGCTGTTTTGCAATCTGCATTTTTTCAACATGCCAAAATTTGGGAATAAAATTTCACGTCAAAATGATATATCTAGATAATAATCCTAAAGTAGCCACATTGCCTGGTGTTAGAGACGTGTTAATAAATTGTCTATTTGGGGATAGTTAAGGGATTCCTTCTGTTGCTCCTCCTCCTCCTCCTTCTCCTTTGTTTTTTATTTGTTTTGTTTTTGTGGTTTCATGTACATACTTGTGCATGCTAGGTAAGTGTTCTATCACTTTTCTTTATGGAAAAAAATAGATGGCAAATATGTGAATATATACAATATTATTCACTTGTCTGAATTTTTAGAACATATCTCTGGAGATGGAATTGCTGCATTAAAGGATGTTCATATCTTGATTCCTGCTAATGTCAACATTTTGCTAAAGGAATTTTACCAAGAAACCAAGATAGTAGATTTTTTCATGTGTTCTTATCTTTAAAAAAAATGTGGTGAACTATATATAACAAAATTTACCAAGTTAATATTTTTAAGTGACATTCAGCATGTTCACATTAACCTGCTACCATCACCATCCTCCAACCAAATAACTTTTTATTTTGCAAAACGGAGACTTCTTTTATGTATTCAACATAGCTCATGTATTTAAAATTTATGTCTACAAAAATAAGTGCACATGGATTTTTATAGCAGCTTTATTCATAATTGCCCAAACTTAGAAGCAACCAAGATGCCCTTCAGTAGTGAATGGATAAAATGTGTATATAATAGACAATGGAATATCTCAACTTTACAAAGAAATCAGCCGGGAGTGGTGGTGCATGCCTGTAATCTCAGTGGCATGGGAGGCTGAGGAAGGAGGATCACAAGTTCAAAGCGAGCCTCAGCAACTTAGCAAGGCCCTAAGCAACTTGGTGAGATCCTGTCTCTAAATAAAATATAAAATAGGGCTGGGGATGTGGCTCAGTGGTTAAGTACCCCTGAGTTTGATCTCCAGTACAAAAAAAAAAAAAGGAAGAAATCAGCTATCAGGTTATGAAAAGACATAGAGGACACTTAAATGCTTAATGTTAAGTGAAAGAAGGGAATCTGAAAAGGCTATTTACTGGATGACTCTAACTCTATGACATTCTATAATACTATGGCAATAGTAAAAAGATCAGTGGTTGCAAGGGGCTTGGGTTGGGGAGGATGGAGAGCAAAGAATTTAAGGCAGTGACTAACACTATAATAGTATAATGATAGATATACATGATTATACATTTGCCCAAATTCATATAATATGTAACATAGAGTAATCCATAATATAAAGGTAGGACTTTGTGTGATAACAATGTATCAATATAGACTCATCCATTGTAATGAATGTATGGCTTTGGCAGATAATGGGGGAGGCTGTGCATTATGTGAGAAGTACCAGAAATCTCTGCACCTTCTTTTTTTAATTTGTTTTAATTAGTTACACATGACAGTACAATGATCTTGACATATCATCTGCACCTTCTTTATTTTGCTGTGAACTTAAAATCACTCCAAAAGTGAATGTCTTTTTTTTTAAGTTATGAAATAAAGACAAAAATTTTAAATCCAAATAATTAAAGGGAAAAAAAAGAAAAAAAAAGGATTTCTAAGACAAACAAGATTTGAGATAACTTGCCAGCTAATAATGACAGCAGCAGGATCCAGGGAGGAGGTTGCAAAACTCCATGTCCCTAAGGGCTCTGCTCCTGTCCCACTTTGCCACAGCCCAGTAACCAGCACCATCCACCAAGAGGAGACATGCCCATCCATATTCCCAATAAAAGGCACCCAAACCATGGAACCAAGTGGATTTAAGTACCCCTGTGACATGGTCCAGCCCTGCTCTCAATCCTACCTAGCCAGAGACCTAGGGACATTCATTTATACCTTTACTAGTAGCTCAACAATTTCAGTCGTGGCTCTGGACCCTGAAATGGCTTTGATACTTGGTACCCATCTTAGCTGGGTCTGGGGGCGATCCTGCTCACCCAGGAAACCTGCAGCAGACAAGCTGTGTGAGCCACCAAGAGCAGGATCACTAATATAGGGCTCCATGTGATGCCTGGAAGCATCCTTGGGACTCAGTTCCAGCCCTGCCCTTCCAGTCCTAGAGACAGCTTTGCCCACGCAGGGACTCGGTGGGAGCCATACCTATCTGTGCCTCTGGTGGCAGGCCCCCTGACTATGGCCTTGACTGTAGACTGGAAATAGCTCTGTGACATGGCCATAACCCTACTGAACTATGGTCCTGGAGGAAGTCATGTCCACCAGGGGTTCTGGCATGACCCACATCCATCTATATCCATAGTAACAGATCTGCCAACCACAGATCCAACTGTGAACCTGGACCTGTAAGCAGCTCCAGTTCAGCCCAACTGTAATACAGGCACTTGGGTAGTGATTGAATCATGAGGGGTCTGCCCTCACATATGAATTAATCCATTCATGGATTCATAACCTTTTTTTTTTTTTTGTATCAGGAATTGAATTCAAGGGTCCTTAACCACTGAGCCACATCCCTCTTTTTTTTTTTTTTTTTTTTTAATTTTGAGACAGTTTCTGGCTAAGTTGCTAAGGCTGGCTTTGGTCTTGCTATCTTCCTGCCTCAGCCTCCCAAGTTACTGGGATTACAGGCAGATGCCATCATGCCTGGCTGGATTCATAACTTAATGGACCACGGGAAGTGGTAAAAACTTTAGGAGGTGAGGCCTCACTGGAGGTAGTAAGTCATTAAAGGCATGACTTTGAATAGTATATTTTGTCCCCAGCCTTGTCTCTTTTTTGTTCTCTTTTTGCTTTCTAGACCCTATTAGATGAGAGCTGTCCTCTGCCATGTGCTCCCACTTTGCGGTTCTGCTTTATCACAGGCCCAGGAATGATGATGGAACCATCCACCTTTCTGCTTTTCTGTCCAAATGACCTGTCCATCAACAAAAATTGAGTCTGAAGTTCCATATTACATTGTACTGCAGTCTATCTCTCCCTTCATCTGTAGTGTTGACTTTATATATTTAGGTGGTCACTTGTTAGATGCACATAGGTTTACAACAGTTACAGCACACTACTATAGAAAACCACCAAATGACCAAGAAAGACAACAAGAGAGAATGAAAAAAAGAAAAGAAAAAAGAAACTGTGAAATGGCCAGAAAGTAAAATGACAATAATATCTACTTATGTATCAATAACAACTTTAAATATAAATGGATTAAATTCTCCAATTAAAAGAGTGACTAAATGAATATAAACAAAAATGAGATGCAACTGTATGCTATTTATAAATACCTCACTTTATATTTCAGGACACACATAGGCTGAAAGTGAGGGGACAATAGATAAAATAAATCTTCAGTGGAAAACTGTAAAATGAGACAAAGAAGGACATTATGTAATCATAAAAGGTCGACTTATCAAGAAGCTATAACTATTGTAAACATATATGCATCTAACATAGGACCACCTAAATATATAAAGTAAACCCTACAGATGAAGGCAGTGATAGACTGCAATATAATGTAATAGGGAACTTCACAATTTTTGTTGATGGACAGCCCATTTGGACAGAAGAGCACTAAGAACAGGATAGACTTGAACTTCACTTTAACCAAGTAGACCTAGCAGCCATATACAAAACATTGCATCAAAAAGCAGCAGAATACTCATTCTTCTCAAAATGTACACAGAACTCCTTCCAGGATTTCTCATCTGTATCCACAAAACATGCCTTAAAATTTTTAAGGAAATTAAAATAACAGCAAATATCTTTTCCAAACATAATGGAAAACTAGCATAAAACTAGAAATAAATAGCAGAAGAAATTTTGGGGAAATTCACAAATATGTATAAATTAAACAACACATTTCCAGATTAATAGGTCAAAGAAGAAATAAAAAGGGAAGTAAAAATCAATTTTGCAACAAAAATGGAAATACAACATACCAAAACCTGTGTAATGCAGCCAGAGCAATTCTAAGAGGAAAGTTCTTAGCAGTGAGTGCCTACAGTAAAAAAAAAAAAAAAAAAAGAAGAAGAAGAAGAAGAAGAAGAAGAAAGATCTCAAATAACCTAACTTTACACTTCAAAAAACTAGAGAAAAAGAACAAACTAAGTCTCAAGTTAGTATACAGAAGGACATAACAAAAATTAGAGCAGAAATAACTATAGACTCAAAGTACTAGAAAAATTGTATAAACCAAGATTTGGAATTTTGAAAAAATAAAATTGACAAACCTTTCATTAGATCCACTAAGAAAAAAGAAACAAATAAATTATGAAATGAAATAAATGACATTACAATTGATTCCACAGAAATACACAGGATTGTAAGAGACTACTATGAACAACTACATAAAAATAAAATCATATGATCATCTCAACAAATTAGAGAACATAGAAAAAAAATGATGGACAAGTCCCTTGAAACATATAATCAACCAAGACCTAATCACAAAGAAATATGATATATAAAAGAATGATTATGAGTGAAGATCTTAAAATAGTCATTAAAATCTCCCAACAAGGGCTAGGGGTGTGGCTCATTGGTAGAGCACTTGCCTAGCACATGTGAGGCACTGGGTTTGACCTCCAGACCAGCACTACATAAAAAAAAAAATTAAACAAACAAATAAAGATCTCTCAACAAAGAGAAGCTGAGGTCCAGATGTTTCATGGATGAATTCTACTAAACATTTAAAGAATACCAATTGGTCTCAATCTTTTCCAAAACATTGTAGAAGAGGAAACAGTTCCAGATTTTTCATGGTACCAGGGATAGAACTCGGGGGTTACTTAACCACTGAGTCACATCTCCAGTCCTTTTTATTTATTTTTAAATTTTGAGACAGATTCTCGCTAAGTTACTTAGGGCTTTGCTAATTTGCTGAGGCTGACCTCAAACTTGAAATCCTCCTGCCTCATCTTCCTGAGCTGCTGGGATTACAGATGTGTGCCACCATGCCCAGTTACCCAAATTCATTTGAGTCCAGTATTACCCTGGCACCAAAGCCAGACAGAGATGTGACTAGTGAACAAAATTACAGGCCTCCATCCCTGATGAACAATGATGCAGAAATCCTCAACAATATACTAGCAAACCAAATTCAACAGCATATTAGAAAGATCATCCACTGTGCTGGTGTGGCATTTTTTTCCTGGGATGCAAGGATCTTTCAGTGTAGGCAAATCATTAAATTTGATAACCACAATAACAGAATGAAAGATAAAATCATAAGATCATCTCAATAGGCGCGGGGATCATTTGACAAACTTGAACATTCAGTGCCCATCGTTATTTCAAAAGACACAATCCTGAATGCCATAATCCCAAATTCTGAAATCCTGAAAGATCAAGTCCCCTCACATCTAAAATTCCTTCTCCAAATTCTAAAATCCTGAAATTCACAATCCTGAAAAACCGAAATCCATAATGTTGAAATTCTGAAGCTGGAATCTTGAAAAATGCAATTCTTATGATGGGGGAGCTATGTAAGAGGAGTAGAGAACCAAACTCTGGGGAAAGAGATGGCCCAGTGATGTGGCAACAGTGAAAACCTTCATTTAAAAATGTGTTCTTGGTCTGCACTGGCATTTCCTGGAGGTTTTCAATGAATTAGAGTTGGACAGGCCTACAAAAAGCCAGTGGAGTTATTGATTGTTCCAAGAATGTCATGTGCATGGTAGGATAAGAAAATATGTAACAGTGCTGCTCTTGGATCCCAGTATTGTCTCCACTAAATTTGTGGTCTCTCTGTGATTGCATGTGGAATGGATTTCCACCTGCCCCAGAGAGCACAGAAGCACAGCACAGAACATGGAGGTGGAAGAGACAATGATCATGTCAGAATACATGGCAACACAAATGCATTTCAAGAAGGGTAGCATCACACAGGAAATGAATGAGAATGTATTCTCCAAGGAGAGCATGTCCCTCTTCCCCCGCCCCACCCCCGAAAAAAACGTATTCAATACAATGCAAGACTGCAAGCTCAGCTAATTGTTGTGTTTTATTATTATTATTATTTTTTTTTTTTTTGCTGCTGCGACTAAAAGACCCTACCAGAACAACTGTAGAGGAGGAAAGATTTGTTTAGAGGCTCACAGTTTCAGAGGTCTTGGTCCATAAGTGGCTGGCTTCATTCCTCTGCATTCAGGTGAGGCAGGATATCATGGCAGAAGAGTGTGGCCAAAGGAAGCAGCTCACCTGATGATCACACAGCAGAGAGAGAGAGACTCCTCTCTCCAGATACAAAATATATGCCCCATAGCCACGCCCCCAATGAACCACTTCCTCCAGCCTCATCCCACTTGCCTGCAGTTACCACTCAATAAACCTCACCGTGGATCAATTCACTGGTTAGATTAAGACTCTCACAACCCTATCATTTCTCCTCCAAACCTTCTTATGTTGTCTCACATGTGAGTTTTGAGGGGAAACAGCATCTAAACCATAACAGGTTGTGAAAGTCTACCATCTCTTATGGACTCCCTCCATTCAACCACTCCTAAAAACTATCCCTGTAATACACTTTTTCATGTCAAATTTTCATTTTAGCCTTTTTTTCATTTTAAGACTTCCCCCACTGTCTTGTTAGCATTACTTTTTTTTTCAATTCATTATAGTGTGTAGTTCATCTTCCCATTATTTTCAACACTGAAGGTATAAATTGTGTGAAGATTTTTACAGAATTCTAGGTAGTTTTCTGCAATTTTTTTTTTTTTGCAAGATGACACTGAAAATGCATTATTGTAATACTGACTTTGAGAGTAACCATTGCATGTAGAGAAAAATGTTGACCCTTCCTCGGTATAGGAAGAAATGTTCTTCTTGTGCATCTGTATTTGCAACACATCTAATTGTTTAAGATCTTAACTCTTTGGACAACATGTGTGGTAGTGACCAATGTTGTTTTCGATCAACTTTGTCAAAAGCCTTAAGTTGTACATCACAGTATTTCAGATGACCATACTTATAAAGCTGAATGCAGTTTGTTACCAACCAAGTTGTATGTATTTATATATTTTTGGATTTTACCTATTTCTTTATCATATGGTATATCTGTTTAGATATGTGACCATATCATGTACCCCTGAATATTTATACTTGCATCCTGAGTATTTATACTTGCAAAAATATGTATGTTATTACAATTATTTATGGTAAAAGTGGCCTATAAACTGTCCTATTACATTTTGTATGTTTATTAAATAAATCCTTTCATAAAAATAAAAGAAAATTCAACTTATATAATTTTTCAAATTATTTTTTCTTGGGATTTTGACCTCAAGGCACTTTAGAATTTAGGGATTTTGATCTTTCAGGGCTTCAGAATTAAGGATTAAGGCATTTGAAATTGTGTCTTTCAGGATTATAGCCCAAACTCTCTTTCATTATATAACCTTTCAATAAATTGTGCATAGAAAGAATGTACCTTGACATAATAAAGGATGTGTGTGAAAAGTCCATGATTAGCATCATACGTAATGGTGAACACTTGGACAATTTTCCTCTAAGATCAGAAACAAAGCAAGGTACTCTTTTCTTTCCTACTTTTTTTGTCTATTTATTTATTTTTAAGATAGAGATTCATTACATCACCCATGCTGGCCCCCAACTCCTGAGAAGAAGTGATCTTCCTGCTTCAGCCTCCTGAAGGTGCATGCCACTATACCTGGCTAAGGTTGCCCATTTCTATGCATCACAGAATGAGAAGTACTAACAAGAACAGTTAGACAAGAAAAATATATAAGTAGTATCCAAATCACTTTCCTGCAAGAAGTAAATTTTCAGTCATTGCAAATCTCACATAAAGAAAACCCCAAAGACGCCCCCCAAAACCTGTTAAAGCTGATAAATAAGTGAGTAAAGTTGCAAGATAAAAATTAACATACAAAAAAATCAGTTGTAGGGCTGGGGTTGTAGCTCAGTGGTAGCACATGTGAGGCACTGGGTTTGATCCTTAGCACCACATAAAAATAAATAAATAAATAAATGTATCCATCTACAACTAAAAAAAATTTAAGAGAAAATCCATTACATTTTTATGAACTGACTATCAACAATTCAAAAGATAAGCTAAGAAAAAATTTATTTATAATTTTTTACATTATTCAAAGGGAGGCAAAAAAATCAATACTGAAAGGATAAAACATGGATAAAATTGAAAAGGAAACAAGTAAGTAGAAAGTGCTATGAATCGGAAGAATGAACATTGTTAAAATGTCTATATCAGCCAAAGCAAGCTACAGATTCAATGCAAAACTGCCAAAATTCCAACGACATTTTTTTTCATAGAAATAGAGAAAAAATTTCTAAAATTTATGTTAAACCAAAAAGGATCAAATAGCTAACATGATCTTGAGTAAGAAGACCAAAACTAGAGGACTCACACTCCCTGATTTCAATGTATACAGAACTATAGCTATGGTATTCAGAACACTTGTGGTCCTGGCATTAAAAAAAAAAAAAAAAAAAAAGGTTTAACACTCCTCGAAGGAAACACAGGGGAAAAGTTCCATGACATTGACCTTAACAATAATTTTTTTTTTGAGACTAAAAACACAGGCAAGGAAAGCAAAAGTAAATAAGTAGGGCTATGATGAACTAAAATGTTCTGCACAGCAAAGGAAACAATCAACAAAATAAAGACAGCCCACAGAATGGGAGAAAATGTTTGTAAACCATGTCCCAACAAGGGGTTAAAATTCAAAATCTATACAGAATTCATGCAATAGCAAAAATAAATAAATAAATAAAAAACTCTAATAACTATTAAAAATGGGAAAAGGGTCTAATTAGACATTTCTCGAAGACATACAAATGTCCAACCTATACTTCAAATGGTGCTACACATCACTAATCATTAAGAAAATGCCAAGCTAAATTGCAATGAGATATCACCTCACACCTGTTAGAGTGGCTATTATCAAAAAGTCAAAAGACACGCGCTGGGGATGTGGCTCAAGCCTGGCATGCATTTGGCCCGGGGTTCAATCCTCAGCACCACATACAAACAAAGATGTTGTGTCCGCCGAAAACTGAAAAATAAATATTAAAAATTTAAAAAAAAGTCAAAAGACAGAAGTGGTGAAGAGGTTGTGGAGGAAAGGGAACTCCTACACTCTTGGAGGTTTGTCAAAAAATTAAGAATAGGGCTGGGGTTGTAGCTCAGTGGCAGAGAGCTTGCCTAGCACAGAGAGCTTGCCTGTCACACATGAGGCATTGGGTTTGATCCTCAGCACCACATAAAAATAAATAGAATAATGGTATTGTAACCATCTACAACTAAAAACTTTTAAAAAATTAAAAATAGAACTTCAGTATGACACAGCAATCTCAATTCTAGGTACATATCCAAAGGAAATAAAATTACTACCTTAAGGAGAGATGTACACTCTGGTAGTCATTGCAGGACTATTCACGATAGTTAAGATGTAGAAATAACTGCCAGGCCTGGTGGCCCAGGCCTGTAATCCCAGCAATTTGGGAGCCTGAGGCAAGAGGATGGCAAGTTCAAGGCCAGCCTGGGCAACTTAGCAGGATCCTGTCTCAAATAAAAAGTAAAATGTAGCTCAGTGGTAGAGGTTCAATCCCCAGTACTAGGAAGAACAAAAAAAGTGATAAACAACCTAAGCATCTGTGGATAGATGAATGGATTTTTAAAATCTGACTTCATATATGCAATGGAATATTTTTCATCCTTGAGAAAGAAGGAAATCCTCTTATTTCCAACATCATAGATGAACCTAAAGGGCATTGTGTTAAGTGAAAAAAAGCCAGATGCTAAAAAAAAAAAATACCGTATGAGCTCATTTATATGTAAAACCTAAAAACATTGACTTTATACAAACAGAATGAAAGGGTGGTTACCTGGGATTGCAGATGAGAGGAAATGGGATGTTGATCAAACGGTACATGTGGTTGTAAGATGAATAAGTTCTAGAGACCTAACATACAGTGACTACAGTAAATAATAACATATTGTTTATCAGAAATTTGCTAACAAGGTGGATCATAAGTGAGCGTTCTCTCCCTCTCTCTGTCTCTCTCTCTCTCTGTCTCTCTCTGTGTCTCTCTGTCTCTCTCTCTCTCATACACACACACACACACACACACACACACACACACACACACACACACACACACCCCTCACATACACAGGTACCTATGGGACATTGAGGAAAGAACCCTCTAAAAGGAACACAGGAAACAATCCTGAGAACTCACGCAGGGCTGAGAATACTTTCTGTTCCAGCCAGTCAAACTGGAAACCTTCATAGCCCATGAAGCATTTGGTAATAAAGAAAAATTAACTCTTTTTTTCTCAAGGTTTCTTGACCTTAGAACTATGGTGTTTGGTTCTAGATAATTTTTTTTAATGCAGCACTGGGAATCCAACCCAGGGCTTTGTACATGCTGGGCAAGTGCTCTACACTGAGCCATGTCCCCAGCCCTGGGTAATTCTTTGCAGTGGGGGCTGTCCTATAAATGTAGATATTTAGTAGCAGCCCCGGCCTCTACTCACTGGATACCAGCAGCAGCACCTGTCTCCCCACCCTCTGCCCAGCTTAGAACAACTAAATATCTGTAGACATGGCAAAAATTCTCCCAGAGGAAGAAATCATGTCCTGTTGAGAATCACCACTCTGCAGTTAAGGCTGTTCTGCTGCTGCTTAACAAAACTTAAAGCAGGCTTCCAAAGAGTCAATGTGCTTCAAGTAAATTAACTGCATCCAAGAAAACAGTTCAAGAATGTTTATTGGAATACAAAAACATTGAGCACCCAAAAATGTAAAAATTCATAATGTCTGGCATATAGCCAAAAGCTACCAAGCACAGAAAGAATCAGGAAAATAGGACTCATAATAATAAGAAGAAATAAACCAATAAAAAGAGAAATAACACAGATGATAGAATCAGTAGCAGACATTCAAAAGTCATCTATTCAATAATAATGTTAAGTGTAAATTATAGTCAACGTGTTCAAGAAGATAGAGGAAAGACTGAGCATGTTAAATAAAGACATAGAGGATGACATGAAAGAGAAGATGATCAAAAGGACCCAAAATCAAAGTCCGAAGTGAAATCACAGTGGAATGGAACAATAGCCAATTACGGTGAACGTGACACTGTCGACAAATAAACCATAGGAGAATATTAGAATAAAAATGAACAGGACATCAATGAATAGCAAAACGACTTCAAGTGTCCTAATGCACGTGTCACTGGAGTCCCCCAAGGAGAGGAATGCACAAAACATTGGAAGAAATAGCAAACAAAAACTTTCCAAATTTGATGAAAATATAAACTCTCAGACCTAGAAAACTCAACAAATCCCGAGGACAAGAGACATGAAGAAAACAAAACCAAATCACATCACTGTCAAATTCCTTAAAACCAGTGACAATGAGGAACTAATAGGAGCAGCAGAATAAACCAAGACAAGTCACGTAAGAGGAACATAGGTGGGGACAGCACCCAGGGTTCCCCACCCCAGAGAAACCTGGTCTGAGTATAATGGAGCAATATCTTTAAAGGAAGGAGGGGAAAAAAGAGAGAAGGCGGGGGAGGGGAGAGAGAGAGAGAGAAGAGAAGAGAAGGAAAGAAAGAAAGAAAGAGGAGAAAGGAAGGAAAGAACCTTTCAACCTAGGAATCTGGAGCTCATGAAAATATCTTGCATAAATGAAGACATAATTAAGAGTTTTCAAGACACACATAAACAAAGACTTCATCAGCAGCAGACATGTACTACTAGAAATGTGGTTTTCTACATTCCCCAAAGAGGGAAACAAATGCCAGAAGCTAACCCAGACGAATACGAAGTCATAAAGAGCAAAGAAATTGGTAAATATGTGACTTTCCCCACTTTGTTAAAAAGTTCTCTTTATAACAGAATTGGCTGTTTAAAATAAAACTAAAAATAATGCAGTATGATGTTTATTACATATGTAGGGGGAACAAAAGCATGACAGCATTATCCAAGAGCCCAGGAGACAGGAAATGGAAGTCCACCCTTGTAAGATGTAAGCAAAGTGACATGATACTATCTCAAGGCCGACTGTTGTAGGTGGAAAGCGCGTGTTGCAAAACGTGGAGCAACCAGTGAAGGATACAACAGAATTTTATATAATAAGGCAGAAAGTATGAGAAAATAGGATCACAACTAATCTAAAAACATTATTCAACTAATCTAAAAGAAGGAATAGTAGAGCACCCCTGGGTTCAATCCCCAATACTGGGAAGAACAAAAAAAAATATGCAGAAATATCTGTGAGTAAATGAATTAGATTAAAAAATCTGACTTCATATTGGCAATGGAATATTTTTCATCCTTTAGAAAGAAGGACATCCTATTTTTCCAACAACATACATGAACATAAAGGACATTATGCTAAGTTAAAGAAGCCTGATGCTATATGATTTGATAGACTACAAGATATTATCTCTCTATTCTTTTTATATTTGCTAAGATTTGCTTTGTGAATTAAAATTTGGTTTATTTTAGAAATTGTTGCACGTGCTACTGAGAAGAAAATGAATTCTGTCATTGATGGATGAACTATCCTAAAGATGGCTGTTAGGTTCTAATTTGTACTTTTTAGTTCTATAGAATCTGTACTTACTTTTTGTCTAGATGATCTTCCCCAGTGATGAGAGAGGCATGGTAAAGTCACCCAGTATTATTGTATTGTGGTCTATTTGATTTTTTTTTTTTTTTTTTTGTACTGGGGATTGAACTCAGAGGCACTTGACCACTAAGCCACATCCCTATCCCTATTTTTTTTTTTTTTTAAGAGACTGGGTCTCAGTGAGTTGCTTAGTGCCTTGCTTTTGCTGAGGCTGGCTTTGAACTCACAATCCTCCTTCCTCAGCCTCCTGGGGTGAGGTGTGTGCCACCATGCGCGGTCCTATTTGATTCTTAATATTGAGATGCTCTATTTGGGGGGCATAAATATTTATAATTATTATAACTTGTTGATGCATGATTTCCTTAAGCAGTATGAAATGTGCTTCTTTTTCTCTTCTAGTTAATTTTGGCTTGGAGTCTACTTTATCTCATATGAGAACGGTGACCCTTTTAAACAAAAGATCCATGTGAGATTTTTCCCATCCTTTTACCACCTTCAGTCTGTGGATGTCTATGCCTGTGATTATTGCTGTTGTTTATTACTCCAATCTGTCAACCTATGTCTTTTTAAAAAAGGTTTATTTCGTTGTAGATGAACACACAATGTCTTTATTTATCTTTATGTGGTGCTGAGGATCAAACCCAGTGCCTCACATATGCAGGGCAAGCACTTTGCCACTGAGCTACAGCCCCAGCCCCTACCTATGTCTTTTGATTGAAGACTTTAGATCATATGCATTCAGTGTTATTATTGAGAGACAATTTTTATTTCCTGCCAGTTTGATTTTTTTTTCTAATGTTTATGTTGGATTTGATTCTCCATTAGCTATTCTTCTTTATAATAGAAGATGTCTCCTGTGCTGATTTTCTTTTTTGATTTTTCATTTCTTCTTCATGAAATATTTTACGGTGCATGTTTTGTAGTGCAGCCTTTCTAGTTATGCATTCTTTCAGCTTTCATTTATCATGGAAGGTTTTTAAAAATTTCACCTTAAATTTTGAAGCTTAATTTTTCTGGGTATAGTATTCTTGGTTGGCATCCATTATCTTTCAGAGCTTGGTACATATTATTCCAAACCCTCCTTGCTTTTAGGATCTGGGTTGGGAAATTGGCTGAAATCCAGATTGGTTTACCTCTAAGTGTGACCAGCTGTTTCTCTCTTCTGGCTTTAAAACTTCTATCCTTTTTCCATATGTTAGGCATTATCACACACACACAAAAATGTGTCTTATGGTAGATCTATTGTGATTTTGTATGTTTGGAGTCCTGTATGCCTCCTGTATTTAAATTTCTGTTTCATTCTCAAGGTTTGTAAATTTTTCTGATATGATTTAATTGAAAAGATTGTGTATTCCGCTAGTTACTGTTTCAGACCCTCCATCTATCCCAATGAATCTTAGATTTGGCCTTTTAATGTTATCCCAGATTTCTTAAATATTCTGTTGTGGTCTCTTAATATCTATGGTCAACTTAAATTCTATAGTCAATTTTATTTTCAAGATTGTATACTTTGTCTTTGAGGCCTGAAAAATCTGTCCTCAAAGTGGTCTAATCTATTGATGAAGATTTCCAATGAAGTTTTAATTTGATTTATTGATTCCTTCATTTTGAGATTTCTATTTGATTCTTTTTAAAAATCTCTATCTCTTTATTGACGTGATCTTTCACTTCTTGTATTTTCTCCCTGAATTCACCCCTTACATTACATTAATCTTCCTCATCTCCCCTATTCTTGTATTCTTGACCCACTTTTTGTTTATTAATCCAATCTGTCAACTTATGTATTTTTAAAATTATTTAGTTGTGTTCATCCACACAACTAAATAATTTAAAAAAAACAGTATATTTATTTTTATGTGGTGCTGAGGATTGAACACTCAAAGGGTCAGTTCACCGTGTATGCATGGGTTCATTTCTGGGCTCTCTATTCTCTTCCATTGGTCTATATGCCTATCCATTGTCCAGTACCATACTTTTAAAATTATATCTTTATAATGTGTTTTAAAATCAGAAGTTCATGTCTCCAGTGTAATTCTTCTTCATTTTGGTTATTTCAGGTCATTTGTGTTTCCATATCAATTTAAAAATTATCTTTTGTATTTCTGTAAAAAATCCATTGACTCCTGTAATCCCAGCAGGATTTGAACTTGGGACAGGAGGATTACAAGTTCAAAGCCAGCCTCAGCCATGGAGAGGTGTTAAGAAATTCAGTGAGACACTGTCTCTAAATAAAATACGAAATAGCACTGGGGATGTGGTTAAATGCCCCTAAATTCAATACCTGATACAAAAAAAAAATCCATTGAAATTGTGATAGGGGTGGTTTTGAATCTGAAGACTATTTTAGGGTAGTATGAATGTTTATACTAACATATTAAAATTTCCAATCCATGAATACATATATGTCTGTGTTTTCATTACTTTCATCACTATTTTGTTGTTTTAGGGTACAAGCATTTTGCCTCTTTGATTAAGTTTGTGACCATTTTATTCTTTTTGATACTACTGTAAATGTGATTATTTTATCAATTTATTTTCATTCTACTTATTAGTATACAGAAACACAGCTGATTTCTAAATGTGAATTTTGCCTCTAAAATTTTACTAAATTTGTTTAGTAGTTATAATCCTTTTTTTTGTGGAACCTTTAGTGTTTTCTATACAAATATCATGTCATCTTCAAATAGAGATAATTTTATTTATTCCTTTCTGACTTAAATCACTTTTATATCTTTTCCTTGCCTGATTGCTTTGGCTAGGACTTCTAGTACTACATTTAATAGAAGTGATGAAAGACAGTATCCTTGCTTTGTTCCTGATTTTGAGGAAAAGTGTTTTGTTTTTCACCATTTTATATATTAGTGAGGGGCTTTTCGATTATGGCCTTTATTATCTTGAGGTAAATGTATCCTATTCTCAATTGCTGAGTGTTTTTATCATGAAAGGGAATTGAATTTTGTTACCTGCTTTTTCCCTCTACCTATTGAGACAAATCATGTGTTTCTCCCCTTCTTTCTGTCAATGTGGTGTATTACACTGATAGATTTTCATCTTTACATCCCAGGAATAAAACTCTTTTAGTATTGGTTCATGATCCTTTGAATGCCCTGTTCGGTGTAGTTTTCTAATATTCTGTTGAGGATTTTTGATCTATTATTCACTAGTGATCCTAGCTTAAAGTTTACTAGTAGTATCTTTTCCTGGATTCAGTATCAGTGCAATGCTAGCCTCATAAAATGAGTTTGGAAGTGTTCTCTCCTTTGAATTTTTGGAAAAGTTTTAAAAATATTAGCATTAAATGGAGGGATGTAACCCAGTGGTAGAGTACCTGCCTTGCATGTGTGAGGCCCTGGATTCAATCCCTTGGGACTGCAAAAAAAGGGGGGTGGCAGAGATTAATGTTGATTTTAAAAAAATGCTTGGTACAAGTCATCTGAGACTGTGCTTTTCATTGTTTCTTTGTTGAAATACTCACTTGTGTATTCTTTTCCTGAGCTTATTGAGCATCTTTATGACAGTCGATTTGGATTCTTTGTCAGATAATTCATGTGGCTCTACTTCTTTTTGGTTGTTTTCTGGAAATTTATGTTTTTCCTTTGCTTTGGTCATGCTTCCCCGCTTCTTCATGTTCTTTGATATGTTGTGTTGGTGTTTGCATACTTAAAGAGACAGCCACCCCTCATTCCTTATGAACTGGGCTTTTCACAGGGGACAACCTCCACCAATCAGCTTGTTAGAATTTGCAGTATCCTTTCTCAGAAAACTTGGAATGAAACCACCATTTGACCCAGTTATCCCATTCTTTGGCATATACCCCAAAGACTTAAAATCAGAATACTATAGTTACACAGCCACACCAATGTTCATAGCAGCTCAATTCACAATAGCTAAGCTATGGAACAAATGCCAAGATGCCCTTCAACAGATGAATGAATGAAGAAATTGTGGTATATATACACAATGGAATATTTCTCAGCTATAAAGAAGAGTGAAATTACGCATTTGTGGATAAATGGATGGAACTGAAGACTATCATGTTAAATGAAATAAGCCAATCGCCCCAAAAAACAATGATATGCGGATGCTGACTCACAATAAGCTGGGAGGGGGGGAGTGGAGGTTCACTGGATTGGACAGGGGAGAAGGAGGATAGGAGGGGAAATGGGAATGGGAAAGTCAGTAGAATGAATCAGACATCACTTTCCTATGTTCATGTGTGAATACACAACCAGTGTAACTTCACAATACGTACAACCACAAGAATGGGAAATTATACTCCATGTATATATGATATGTCAAAATACAATCTACTTTTATGCATAACTAAAAAGAACAAATTTTTAAAAAGAAAAGAATTTGCAGGCTCCCTTTTCCAGGTCATCGTCTCTCACCTTCTCTGGTGCCTGGTGCCAGCTGCTGCACAGCAGGTGTTCTGGAGCAGCAGCCCAGGGCCCTCTCTTGTTTGTGTTTTTCCCAGCAATCCTCCGCTACAGAAGTGCATGCGGGGTCTGCCACAGGAGGCAAAAACCATTTCTTCAGGCAGAACCTCAGCATTTGAACATCTGCCGTGCTGCAGTCTTCTCTTTCTCTCTCCAGGGAGAAGCTAGGGGCTGTGAATTTTCCCAATCCTGTTGCACTTAGCCAAGGGTGGGGGGGTTTCTGACTGCTCCCTACTTATTTAGAATATGCCTGGTTCTATCAATACAATGAGATGAACAAAACAAAAGCCAGTTCCTCGGGAAGTACCCCACAAAGGCCAGACTGCCAACTGAATGTGCCCATGTCGACCATCCCCAGAGAGAGGCTAGGATTTGGGGTTTCACTAGCTCATTCCACCACACTGAGTGTGGAAGAAAGGTTGCAGCCAGTAAGCAAACACTACTGCAAACAGTGCCTTTATTTTCAGCACCTCCCAATCTGCGCTCTTTCCGGTCAGTGCTCATTGCATCAGGCAAGCCATACACTCATCCTTTGGGCAGCTCCTGAAAAGTCTGACTGTATGGCCCCCCAAGGAGAGAGAATCTTACACTCCCACCAACAGTGCATAAGACCTTCAATTTCTTCACATTTTCACCAACACTTTTTTTTTAGTAGTAGCCATCCCAGTGGGTGTAATATCTCATTCCAGTTTTGATCTGCATTTCTCTAGTGATTCATAACGATGAATATCTTTTTATGTGCTTGTTATCAATTTGTATATCTTCTTTAGAGAAGCACCTATCCAGGTCCTTGGCCCATTTTTGAATTGGGTTGTGTGGGGTTTATTTTGCTGAGTTTAGAGTTCTTTGTATATTCTGGATATTAATCCCTTATTGGATGTGTGATTTGGGTCTGGGGGTATCACTTAGAAGTAGAACCCTTGCCTAGTGTGCTCAAGACTCTGGGCTCAGCACTGCAGAAAAGAAAGATGTATTATTTGCAAATATTTCCTCCCATTCTGTGGGTTCATTGTTGCTTGGTTTGTATGATTTTTTTTTGATTCAAAAATTTTAAATATTTATGAAGTCAAATTTGCCAATTTTTAATTTTGTTGCCTGCGTAACCATTGATATAATCCACGTCATATCCTAGAAATCATTGCCAAATCCAACATTGTGAAATGCTGTCATTACGTTGTCTTCTAAGAGTTGTAAAGTTTTATAGATTTGATATATTTTGAGCTAATTTTCATGTGATGTTAGGTAAGTGTCCAAAAACAACTACTTCTTCTTCTTCTTCTTCTTCTTCTTCTTCTTCTTCTTCTTCTTCTTCTTCTTCTTCTTCTTCTTCTTCTTCTTCTTCTTCTTCTTCTTCTTCTTCTTCTTCTTCTCTTTGCATGTGGATATTCAGTTCTCTAAGCACCATTTATTGAGAAGACTGTCCATCTCCATTTTCTGCTCTTGCGACCCTTGTCAAAAATCATTTCACTGTATGTGTGAAGTCATATTTTGGAGTTCTCTATTAAACTCTGTTGTTTTATGTATTTTTCCTTATTCTAGTACAACAGTTTTGATTGCTATAGCTTTATAGCAAGATTTGAACTCAAGACTTGTGAATCCTGAAGTTCTGGTCTTCTTTTTAAAGGTTGTTTTGGCTATTGATGGGTCCCTAGATATTCCATATGAGTTTTAGCCTGGGTTTTTCTATTACTGCAAAAAAAATGTCATTAGTATTTTGAAAGTTATGGCATTGAGTCTGCAGAATGCCTTGGGTAGCACTGATACCTTAATACTAAGTCTTCTAATATGTGAACATGGGGTTTATTTCCGTTAATTTATGCAATTTCAGATTTATTTCAGTAATATTTTATAATTTTTTAATACAAGACTTTCATCTCTTTGATTAATTCTTTAGTATTTTGTTTTGTTGATGCTGTTGTAAATGGATCTGGTTGTTCATTGGTAGTATATGTAAATGCAAACAATTTTTATATCAGTTACTGTGTTTGTGTGTGTGTGTGTAATAGAATTGTATACCTAAATCATATATATTGCATTCATGTTTTCCATGAAGAGAGATAATTTTACTCATTTCTTTACAATTTGGATAAGTTTATATCTTTTCCTTAAACAATTTCTCTGGCTAGAACTTCTAGTACTATGTTGAATAGGAGTGGGAAAATGGTCATTTTTATGTTTTTGTTGGTCTTGAAGAAAGGCTTTCAGTCTTTAACCATTAAGTATGATGTTTTCTGTGGATTCTTCATATACGGTTTTATTGTGTTGAAGTAGTTTCTGTCTATTCCTACTTTGTTGACTTTTTTAATCATGAAAGGATATAGACAATAAAATCCTTTATGATATAATTATACAAGCATGGAATATATCTCATTCTAATTAGGATCCCTTTCTTCTGGGTGTACTTGATGGTGGGATTCACTTAAGTATTTTCATATATGTACATAGGAAAATTACATTAGATTCATTCTACTGTCTTTCCTATTTCTACCCCTCTCCTTACCTTTATTTCCCTTTGTCTAATCTACTAACATCTCTTCTCCCTCCATCTTTATTGTGGCTTCCACATGTCAGTGAAAACACTTGACTTTTTTTGGGGGGGGATTAACTTATTTTATTTAGCATGATATCCAAAGGATTTAAAATTAACATATTACAGTGACACAGCCACATTCATGTTTATAGCAGCACAAGTCACAATAGCTAAGCTATGTAGCCATCCTAGGTGCCCTTGAACAGATGAATGGAAAAAGGAATTGTGGTATATGTACACAATGGAATATTACTCAGCTCTAAAGAAGAATGACTTTATGACATTTGCCAGAAAATGGATGGGTCAGGAGATCTTAAATTAAGATTCAATCACCTTACTGGTTATGGGTCTATTCAGATTTTTTAAATTTATGATTTAGTCTTAATAGGTATTATGTTTCTAGAAATTTGTGCATTTCATTTAGTATAAGTTGTACATAGTGTCTTGCTAAAATCCTTTTGATTTCCCTAGAATCAGTACTAATGTCCCATTTTTCATTTCTGATTTTAGGAATTTTGGTCTTTAATTTTTTAGTCCAAACAGCTAAGGGATTAACAATTTTGTCAATGTTTTCAAAGAATTAAACTTCGGTTACATTGATTTTCTTCTATTTCATTGATCTCTAATCATTTTGCTCATGTGTGAACACATGAGTATGTGTGTGTGTGTGTGTGTGTGTGTGTGTGTGTGTGTGTGTGTGTGAGAGAGAGAGAGAGAGAGAGAAGAGAGAGATACTGGGATTGAAGCCTCTTACATGCCAGAGAAGTGCTCTACCACTGAGTCATCTTTTATTTTATTTTTGAGACAAGTTCTCACTAAGTTTCCCAAGCTGGTCTTGAACTTGTAATCCTCCCACCTGAGTCCCTCAACTAGCTAGGATAAAGGCATGTGCTACCAGGCCCAGCTTACTCTAATCTTTATCATATCCTTTCTTCTACTATCTTTGGTTTGGGTTTGTTCTTTTGCTAGTTCCTTAAATTGTAGAGTTTGGTTGTTGATTTTCCCGTCTTTCTTGGGTTTTAATGTATTTATGGCTATGAATTTCCCCCTTAAAACAGCTTTTGCTGTGTCCCATACATTTCAGTGCATTGTGATTTGTTTTTCATTCATCTCTGAGTATTAACTTCTCATGTGAGTTTTTCAAATAACCCACTGGTGATTTGAAATTGCTTGTTTAGGGCTGGGGTTGTGGCTCAGCGGTAGAGCACTTGCCTAGCATGTGTGAGGCCCTGGGTCCGATCCTTAGTATCACATAAAAATAAAATAAAGATTATTGTGTTCACCTAACAATTAAAACAAATATTTAAATAAATAAATAAATCGCATGTTTAGCTTCCACAAATATGTACATTTTCCAGTTTTATTTCTGTTGTTGATTTTTAACTTCATTCCATTGTTGATAGAGAGGAGATTTTGTATAACGTGTCTATTTTTTAAAGTCTACTGAGAATTTGCAGCCTAACAATAGCCAAACTATGGAACCAGTCTGGATGGGCTTCAATGGATGAATGGATAAAAAAAATGAGGTAAAATATTCACAGTGGAGTTTTTACTCAGCCATGAAGAAAAACGAAATGATGACCTTTGTAAGAAAATGGGTGGAACGAGAGACGATCATGTTAAGTGAAGTCAGTCAAGCCCAGAAGGTCAAAGGTCACATATTTTTCTGTCATAGGCAGAAGCTCGAGAGGACAAAGGAAAAGAAAAGGGGAGGATCTCGTGAAAATCAAAGAGAGCTCAGCGGAGGAAAGGGACAAGGGATGTGAGGAGGGGATGGAGGGGGCCAGTGCCGGGGAGTGACATTGGCCGAATTATGTCCCATGCATGTACAAACATACAGCAGTCAATGCCATCATTATGTACAGTTATGATGTACCAATAACAATGTGAAAAAACAAAAAGAATTAGCTCCAGAGGTGCCTGTTACAGCCGTCACCCAATGGGGAAATTACTCGACAGGAATATCTTAGAGTTTGTAAGATAAACAAACAAACAAATATTGTGTTCCGCCACCAAGAAATAAAATAAAATAAAAAATTTCAGCCTACTTTATAGTCTATGCTGCAAAACACCCCGTGTACACTTGAGAAGAACATAGATATTGCTGCTTCTGGGAAGAGCTTGGTACATGTTTGCTAGATCTAGATGATTCCTTGTGTTAAGTCCCTTAATTTCCTAGTTATCTTCTGTCACTTTGTATCCATTTTGGGTGGGGTGTTGAGCATTCACCTGTTTCTGTGAAAGGACTTCTCCATTCCATTCTGTCAGTCTTGGCTTCATCTGTTTTGATGGTCTGTCACCAGATGCATAAATGTTTAAAACGGTTACATCTGGCCGGATTGAAATTGCATTCCTCTCTATAAAGTCCTTCTTTGTCTCTTGTAACCTTTTCTTATTTAAAGTCTCTTTTGTCTGGTGTCTGGGACGCCTTCCCTGCTCTATTTGGTAGCTCTTTGCATGGAGCACCTTTTCAGACCCTTTAATTTTTTTTCTTTGTGACTGTGGATCTAAAGTGAGTCTCTTGGGGACAGTGTAGATCCTGTGCTTTCACCCATTCTTCCAATTTTGACTTTTCACCAGAAAGCTTCATCTGTTTACTTATAAAGCACTGAGAAGAGATTTATTCCTGTCATTTAAAAATCTTTTTCTGTATGCCTAATACCCCGTCTATCCCTCATATCCTGCATTACTGTCTTCTTTTATGTTTAGTTGATTTTTTATAGTGAATTTTTAAAAATTCCTTTTGCCTTTCCTCTAACACATATTCTATAACCACTTTCTTTCTGGTTACCATGGGGATTACATTTACCATCCTAAGGCTGTCACACTCTAATTTGACTTTATGCCAGATTCACTTCAATCGCGCAGAAAAACTCTGCTACCTTACAGCTCCTTTTCCCCTCCTTTTAATTGGCGATGTCACAAAATTACATTTTTTTAAATATATTATGCCCCTAAACAGAAACTAATAATTCTTTTAAATGCACCCCCCCCACTGCTTAAATTATGTGGAAGAAAGTATTGAGTTACAAACTAAAATCATAAAAACAGCATCTTTCAGACTGATAAATCTAATACATTCCTCTTCTATAGGAAACATGCATCAAAGTTACCATCTATTGCTACAACATGAGTTTTTGTGATTGCGGTTGTATTTTCCTTATGGGGCATTTATTCTTTCATACAGCTTCACGCTACTGTCTCGTGTCCTTTGGTTCCATCCTTCAGGACGCCTTGAGCGCTTTCTCAGGGGCCAGTTTAGATAATGAGCTCTTTTGTCATCTGGGACTCTCTGTGCCTCTCCCTCACTGTCTTGTAGGACCGTTTTGCCAGACACAGGATGGACGCTAGGGTGACAGTCTTTCTCTGTTATCACTTTGGATATATCAGCCCACTGTCTTCTGCCTTCCAAAATTTCAGATGAGAAATCTGTCGCGCCTCTTCTTGGGGAGCCTTGCAGGTGAGGGGCCACCTCTCTCCTGCTGCCCTTGAGGGTCTCCTTTGTGTCTGGCTTTTCGTAGTCTAGTTATGGCGCGTCTTGCCTTGTCTCTTGGGTTTCATCTTACTCGCATTCATTTGATGTGGACATTCATGTCTCAACAAATTTGGGGACTTTTCTGCCATGATTACCTCAAATATTCTCTCCTTCCTCTGTTTTCCCTGTAGGACTTTGACGGTGGATAGGTTGGTCTTTTATGGGCTCCATTGGGTATTTTTTAATTCTTTCCTTTCTGTTCCTCAGACTTAATCATTTCTATTGTCCTATCTTCAGATTTACCAGTTCTTTCTTATGCCTTTGGGTCCCTTTACTGAATATTCATTTATTTTTTGCTGCCTTTTAGAATCTCTCTCTCTCTCTCTCTCTCTCTCTCTCTCTCTCTCTCTTCTCCCTCCCCCATAGTCCTATCTAGCTCATGCATCACTTCACCAACACGTCAGTTTTTCGATCATTTTTAAGATAGTTGTTATAAAGTTTTGTCCCTTTGATGTCTTCAGGGACCGTTTGTGTTGATTTATGTTTTCCCTTTGAATGGGTCATAATTGAACATTTTAATCTACCAACATGGTAACGCTGCACAACAGATTCACTCTATTCCTCAGGACTTTCTTTTTTTGGCGGGGGAGTGTACCCGGGGTTGAACTCAGGGGCACTCCACCACGGAGACACACCCTCCAGCCCTATTTTGTATTCTATCCTCCACCAGGCGACCAGCAGGCTGGTTTCATTAAAGAGGTTCGTGGCAGAGAAGTTAACTAGTGAGATGGAAATAAAACACACAGACTCAATGACCTTTTTCTATGACCAGGTCCTAGACGGCTCTCCCCTCTCTGGCTTTCACCTTGAACCACCCGGTGGGGCAGCCAGGCTTACTCAGGGCTAGCAGGAGAGAGAGAGAGAGCACGCCAGGGAGTGGCCTTTTATTGGGGAACAGGAAATTCAGGGGAAAATTCCATCCAATGAAGGTCGAGGGGGCAGCATTCCAAGGTCACGGTCAGTGATTGGTCTCAGGGTCAGTGGTCAGTCACACCCCCACATGGACAGGCTCTCGCACCTGGAGAGGGTGGGGATAGCTCCGACACAGTTTGGCCAGAGCGCCTCACACCCAATCCGGGAGGTGCCCAATCACGTGCGAGAATGGCTTCCCACACTCTTCAGAGGTAGGTTCTCACTCTTAGCGCCTCACCTTTGCTGAGGCTGGCTTTGAACTTGCAATCCTCCTCTCAGCCCCCTGAGCCTCTGGGATTCCAGGCATGCACAGCTGCTTGCTTTTGTTTATTGTTGTTTTTTTTTTTTTTTTAATGTGGTAAGTGTGGTAGGTTGTCTGTGTGCCAAGGACCAGTCTGAGCTACAAACTTAAAATACTTCTTAGGTCTTTTCTGAGCCTTCATCTTCCCCTTTCTGATTTCCCCTGCATATGCCATTAGTTTTGAATGTTCTAGTCTTTAATGTCTGGCTCCCAAATGGAGAAGAAGAAGAAAATGAAGTGGGGAGGAGAACATGCTAGCATTTCAAATATCTCAGAAGTCACTTCAGCAGGAGGGAAGAGGCTTGCAACAGTGGGGACAAGCCCAACAGTGACCTCCAGCCTCTGTGCTCAGAAGCAACAGCCGGTGACCAGAACACAGATCCCTGGAATCTGGAGGAGGACAGGCTGATTCTCCCACAAGCTGCATGAAATCACTCCAGGGACATGTGCACAGAAGCCCAACAAGGCCTGGGGACAGGGGACATGTAGATGCTACTGCACAAGAGCCAAAATTGAAATTAACTACAATGTAACCACCCAAGCCTGCTCCTGAAAGTTCTGAGCTGGTAACAGACTCCATAGTTCTAAAACAGTTAACACCCAACAGATTCTTCTGGTGCTGCTATCGATATCTCAGTGGAGAGAGAGATCCCTGGTACTTCCCACTCTCACGTCTTCTCAGATTCTCTGTTTCTTCCACTTTTGAAGAATAATTCCTCAGGCTACAGAATTCTGGTGGGTGGAATTTTTTTCTCTCAACACTTTAAATATTCCACCCCACTCTCTTCTTGCTCTCATGGTTTCTGAGGAGAAGTCAGATGGAACTATTATTTTTGTTCCCTGTCGTTCAGCTCCTTCCCCTTAGCTACAGGACTTTTCCTTTATCTTGCCTTTCCTGCAGCTTGGCTATGATATGCCTGGGTGTAGGTGAAAGACACAGGCCTCTTCTCTGTAAGTCTACGGTTGATGGACATCCCATTTCGGTGGTCCCCAGCTTCACTGGACATGGGAAGCATAAGAGGAACTTGGAAATATGTATAGATCCAGGCGCCCCCAAGAGCAATGCATCAGAGACTTCTAGGCAGGACGCAGAAGGTGAGGGTTCACCATGGCACTGTCCTCTTTGCTCATTCTCTCTCGATAGTGCTTTTACATCTGGAGTCATAACTTCATATCTTGAGAAGCAATGTTTCACTTCAACATAAAAAAAAAATTCCTTGAATCTGAGTCTGTGACATGAAGCATTTGTCTACAGTTAAAATGGACATGGCATCACAAGAACTTTGTACCATCAGGGGCTTTTATGAAAAGATTTCGAAAGATTTGTAGTCTCTTCCAATTCCAAGAGAAAGTGGAAGAACCTGTTATGGCTTAGTGTGGAAAATGTCCTGAAGAACGAGTTTTTTGAATGCATGAGCCCAGTGCAGTGAGGTTCAGAAATGATTAAGACTATAACCACTATAACCACATCAATGGATTAATCCACTTGATGAATTAATAATTTGAATGGACTGTGGGTGTAGACAGGTGGGGCGTGGTTGAGCTGGAGGAGGTACATCACTGGGGACATGGCCTTGGGCTGTATCTGTCCTTGCTCCCCCCCACACACACTTCTCTCTACTTCCTGACTGCCAGGAGCTCTCCTCTGCCATGACCTCTGCCATGACCTTGGTCCAGAGCAATGGAGTTGGCTGACCAGGGACTAAACTTCCGAAACCCAGAGCCCAGAAGAATTTTTTCTCCTTTAAATTGTTCTTGTCAGGTATTTTGGTCACAGCAATGAAAAACTGACTCACAAAGAAACTTACTTTAACCCAAGCAGGCTCAGGTGATGTTCATTTTGAATATTATCCAGATTTTATTAGGATTTCCTCAAAACTAAAATAGCTTATACTGACCCTTCAATTGAATAGAATGATCTTAACTTTAAAATGTGATGTCCGCATGATGCTTAAGTTGGCAAAAAAAAAAACAAACAAAACTTATTCCTTTGTCCATGGATGTGTATGTATACATGTGTGTGTGTGTGTGTGGATTGACAATACCTTTATTTTATTTATTTATTTTTACGTGTGCTGAGGATGGAACCCAGTGCCTCACATGTGCTAGGCAAGCGCTCTCCCACTGAGCTTCAGCCCCAGCCCCATGGATGCATTTAGACAGATTTAACTCATGCTATCCACCCTGCTCCTGAGCTTTGACGGTTTATTAAAATGTTGAAATTCTCCTGGAAAGAATTGAACCCAAGTAGACTATCATTGTGGGCCTTTATCATTTATTGTCCTAAGTAGAATAACTTTGAGAGCGAAAAGAGGAGCTCTTAATAACACTTTAGGTATAAACCAAACCTCAACCCAGCCCGTCCATTTCATACCAGGACATTTGTTGTTTATGATCCAAATTCATGAGACGGGTCAGAACAGGGGCTGCACTTCTGTCATGCGCATGACAAGGTCTGGCGTGATACCTGATAATGCTCAAGTCTTTGGTTAACGGGTCCATGCTGTTGCTCGGGAGGCTGAGGCAGGAGGATCTCAAGTTTGAGGCCCATCTGGGCGACTTAGCAAGACCCTGTCTCAAAATCGAAAATTTTAAAAAGGGAGTAGGGATGTAGTTCATAGGCAGAATGCTCCCAGGTTCCATTCTCAGAACCACAAAAGAAAACAATAATAATAATAATAATAAAGGGTCCAATCTGGTGCCACAAGGAGAGAAATGGGAAGGACGGGAATGAAGCGGTACCCAGGAAGAGTCCCAGGAAGGAAAAACAGTGGTCCAGGGAAGGGCATATGGTATGCACATGGAGAGAGAGAGAGAGGGAGTCTGAAGGTAGAACACTGGGCACAAGACGTTTGGGGTATAGAGAACAACAGCCCAGTGTCCGAGCCCAGCCACCAAGTGGCCCCAGGAACTTTGAGAAAGTAATTGGCAGCAGTGAACCTCAGCTCTGCCTCCAGGTTCTGCCCTCCCCTCCTGGCCCCCAGAACCCTCACTACACAGGGACATTTCCTATGCTCTCCACACACTGCCCTCCCTTCCTGGGACCTTTGTCCAGTTTCCTGTGCCCAGAAGCAGAGGTTGGTTGTTTGGTTTGGTGAGTTGACTGAAATCAGCTCCTATGGCGAGATGGATCCTGCGTTCTCCATCCACGTCAGCACCTCCCCGTACTCAGTATGAAATGCCTGCTAGCACCATGTAGGCCAGGGGAAGGAGAAATTAAAACTCAGACTCTTCTAGAGGTCCGAACAGCGCCTGTCCACCGCCTGGATCTCCTCTGGTCTCATGATGTCAAAGGCGACGTCACAGCAGTGCACCCAGGAACTCCCGGGAGAACCCAAGGGCTCCCAGACTCGTCTCGGGCGTTCACACGTCACTAGTAGAGCCAGCTGGTCCAGAAGCATCTGAGGAAACCTCTGGGGGGCAGGCAGCCAGCCTTCACAGCTTTGCCCTTGGAGGTCATGACCCCCCAACAGGTCCTTCCTCTATGAAATCATCAATGGGTTCACCCTTGGAGGAGCTCAGAGTTTTCACCATCCCATCACTTCTTCAAAGCTTCACCTCTGAACACTGCCGCATTGGGAACCAAGCCTTCAACACACCAGCTTTGGGGCCATTTCAGGTCCAAGCCATGACAAGCAGTTTATGTAATTCCGTTCTCTTCTCTTATCATTTATATTACATTTTGACAATTTTCTAAGACTTAATCTCCATTTATAGCTTATCTCTGTCTACTCTGAAGTATCACTAAGCCTCCACGTTGGTAGTACAGATACCTCTGAACAGAGCAGCCCTCGTCGAGGTGGAGACTTGGACCCAATCAACAGATTTGGGAGCTCAGCAGGTGGACTGTGTGCAAGACGCAGTTGGAACAGTGGTCATCCTTTATGCAGAAGCCTTTATTCAGGCCCCTCGTCAGCCTGCAGCTCCAACTTCAGCCTCTAGCAAGTTCTGCTCAGCCCTCTGAGTCTCTTCCACAGGCCTTTTTTATAGGCAGGTCAGACACAGAAGGCACACTGCCAACAGGTCACATCGTGGGTGCATATTCACTAGGAGATGTTTACAACCTTGAATATGTAGCTGAGTCAGAGTTACTGACCTTGGCTCCACACTGAAAACACAGCCCACCAGATGCTGTGGTGAGGGAACCTAACTATAGCCATATGGGGCCCGATCTATACTCCAGTTCCTTCTTTCCTTTCCTTGGAATAGTGACCATCAAACTTAGCCATAAGTATCCTCATCATGTTGGTATTGTTATTACTATTTATTTATTTTTTGGCAGTACTGGGGATTTAACCAAGGGGTGCTCTACCTCTGAGCTACACTCCCAGCCCTTTTTAATACTTTATTTTGAGAGAAGTCTCACTAAGGTTCTGAGGCTGGCCTCAAACTTGGGATCCTCCTGTTTCAGCCTCCCAAGTAGCTGGGATCACAGGCACACACTCACATGTCCACTCTTCTGATAAGCCCATTAAAAGAATTCTTCATTTTTATTATCATGATTTGGATTTCTAGCATTTCCTTTTTCTTTGAATTCCCATCAGTGAAATTAAGCATTTTCATAGAAACTGTATGACAATAGAATTCTTTAAATACCAGATGGACAGCTGCTTCTCAGAAGGAGGCAGGGCAGGCGGGCCAGGAGGTAACCGCTTCTTTGGGCTTTTGGGAAACCAGTAATCACATCCGCCTTCTGTATCAGACCTGTCATTGTCATGGCTGTGAGGCAGACTTTCCGGGGTGTATGATTGACAAAGAATGGACCTCTGACTTAACGGATCTCCTCGAGAATGCAGGAAGGGGCCATCTCAGTTCAGTGGTCAGATTTGCTCACTGCCTATCACCTGCCTGCGTGACCCCTGACCCGGGTATTCACTGAGTGTATTAATTTATGGTCACCCTGTTCTCTGCCTGTAAAAATTGTTATGACTTCTTTTTCTTTGGAGCACTCTTTTAGGACAACTTGAATCTGTGTTTCAAGGCCACGGTCACTCGGGTTTGGCTCAGAACATCTTATCTGCTTTCAAGCAGGGTCATTATTTTCCTTGGACACATCTCTCTGCTTACATCACCCGTCCATTCTGGAGTGCTCTACTTGTTCATTTGACGCACATGCTTCAGAGTGGTATTGAACTCCAGTGTCCCTGCCGTGTCTGCTTCCCATGATTGTTCCACCTCTTTAAATTGTGTTGCTTGTCTTTCATTATATCCTGTAATCTTGGGAGATCCATCAATTGAACAAATAATCCCTGAGGCTCAAATTCTTCCATGGTGATCCAACCCTGCTTGACAAATTCTTTTCTTTCTTTCTTTTTTTTTTTTTTAGTGATGATTATTTTTGAGAAAATTTTCCTTTTACCTCTCCCAACGGCTGGATGTTTTTTTTAATCTCCAGATACACTGCAGTCTATTATTGTCAATGATTGAAACTTACCAGCTGTTGACTGTTGAAGGAGTCTTGGGTGGCTCCTGAATGTTCCTCACATCACCAGCCAATGCAGTGGGTGGTACCCACCACGCAAAGAGCCATTTGTAGAAATGTGCTCACCACAATTGCCAGTGGTCACGAGTCTCTCTTAAAAAGAAATCGCGCGCGCGCTCTCTCTCTCTCTCTCTCTCTCACACACACACACACACATACACACACACACACACACACACATATACACACAATGTTAAAAACTTAAAATTCTCATGGTTTGATCGATCTGGAATTAATGATTTCAATTCCCTTTTATTACTCAGACCAGAACAAATTCCTGTTAACTAATAACAATGTTCCAACTTTTGGGTTTAGTACAAATACCTAGGAACACATTGTTTCACTGAATACATCTGAGAGGCAGGTTGTTCATTGGTCCATTTCTTGATGTGAGCATTTTTTGTTGTTGTTGTGTGTCTGAGCAAAAGGGAATAGTCCTTCAGTTACGTGGTGCAGAGACCCAATGAAAGGGGAGGAATTCTGTTGTCCTAGGATGAGTCTCAGTCTCTCAGTGAGTTCACCTGGGCACTGAACTTCAAGGTGCTTCTCAGCCCAACTCCCCTCTTAGGTGAGACAGAATGGCGGGGGCACTGGAGTTGTGTGTATTTCCCTTCCTTGGGAGTCATTTGGCTTTAGCTCTGATAAAAACCACAGCAGGTCAGGTTTCTCTCAAGGGTGAGGCCTTGATAAGAGTAGAATGCTCTCATATTTTAAAATGTTTTTTAAAGGCAGGTCTCTTTCTTCTCCTCCTGCTGAGGTAAGAAGGAATTTTTCTGATATTCACCATAAGAACCTGGCAAGGCTCCAGGAGATAAATCTCATAAAAGTACAAGGTCCCCGGTGACGGGTGCCCTTGGAGTTTCTAGCTCCCAGCCTGTGGACAGTGAGGCTCCAGGATTCCATCAGAGTTCTGGCTCTCCGGCAGCTCTGGGCTCCTTCAGAGTTTCTCACCCTGGGGTTTCAAAGCTGCCTCTGTTGTGATTCTCAGTATCCATCTCCCCTATTTGAGAAGCAGCCGTTTACCCCGTGAGTAAATTCTCTGATAGATCGAAGAGTTGTTGGTTTTCAGGTTTTTCTCTGTTGTTAAGATAGAGTGATGATTTCCAAGCCCCTTACATATCAAACAGGAAACTTTACTTTCTCCCCTGCACCCAGCACTGGGTATCTTAAACTTGTGTTCCCCCAATCTTTTGGGATTGCATTTACATAGAAATTAGACTACTTCAAGTTTTCTCACGGATTGCTAATGCTTTGTTTTTTAAAAAATCTTTTGCATTATTATTTTAAATAATTTTTGTAGCTCTGTCTTTATGCTCCATAATCTTTCTCCCCCTACAACTTCTTAGGTGGTATGAATCTAATCCAACTTTTTTTTTTTTTTGGTACTGAGAATTGAATCCAGGGGTGCTTAACCACTGAGCCACATCCCCAGCCCTTTTTATATTTTATTTAGTGACAGGGCACGCTGAGTTGCTAAGTGCCTCGCTAAATTCCTGAGGTTGGCTTTGAACTTGCAATCCTCCTGCCTCAGCCTCCTGAGCTGCTGGGATTACAGGCATGTGCCACCATGCCCAGCACTAATCCAACCTATTTATTTATTTATTATTTTTTAGCTGTTGATGGACCTTTATTTTATTTGCTTATTTATATGTGGTGCTAGGAATCAAACCCAGTGCCTCACAGATATGAGGCAAGTGCTCCACTGCTGAGCTAAAATTCCAGCTTCAATTCATCATATTTTTATCTCACACATTTTTTGTTTTCATCCCTAATAGTTCAATTGGTCTTTACATCTTGCTCGTCTCTACTTAACATTTTAAACTTGCAGGATACAGTCACTGTTTTAATATCCTATCTGCTTTTTTCTATCAGAGGTGATGGTTTTGGGCCACCTGTGACTGGCTAGTCTTTTCATTGCAGAACCCTGCCTTCCTTCATCTTTGCTTGGTGAGTTTTTGTTGGATTCCAGCAATAGTGGACTTTATCGAGTTGAATGCTGAGTATTTCTGTTTTCCTGTACATATTCTGCAGCCTTTTCTGGGTTGCAGTTACCTGTGAGTCATTTGATCCTTTCTGGTCTTGCTTTTATGATCCAGGAAAGGGCCGAGTTTGGACTTGCTGTTCCCTATAGCTGAGGCCACCTCTCCCCGAGGGGCCTATGCAATGTCCTCTGAACCAGGGTGCCTTCCCGTCGGGCTGGTGGGAACAGGCACTATTGCTCACTCGATGTTCAGGAGCCCTGCATAGATCTGGCCTTTCCTCTGACTTCTCTGCTGAACTCTGTCCTCCATTTTCCTTGTGCTCCCTGGACTTTCAATTCTAGCCCCACTCCAGAGGCTCTGGGCTCTGCTGAGGCCCTCCTGCCCCTGCTGCTGCCTGGACACTGTCTTGGGGGGGAGTAAGCCAATGCCAGGCAGGGCTCAGCATCTTGGGTTCCTCTCTGTCAGCGATCTCTTTCCTTCATTGTGCTAACGACCACTAGGCCTGGAAATATTGTTCTTTATATTAATCTGCTGGAAGGAGACCCGGTTGGACTCCCCAGGTCGGCTGGGATCCTGCTGGGCCCAAGAACAGGTCCAAGAGAACGAAGCACTAAGAGTGGCCATCTTGGCATCAGAACGCATGGCACCGGATTCGGGCACCATGGTCGACCAGCTGGCCAGTTGCTGTGGGGATGGATGACAGGGTGATGGTCATTGGCTGGACTTTCTCACATGGGTGAGAAGCCAGACTCCTCCAATTGGTGTGCTTCAGGGTTCCTAGTGAGGCAGAAGGAGCATTTAAGTGGGGGAGCCATGCCTTTCTCACAGGTAAGGCTGGGAGAGCTCAAGCAGGTAACTGGGAACATGAGATGTGGCCACATGGGCACTGCAGGCCTCAGAGCACTGATCGAGACACATGGAGCCCGCCCAGCCCACCAGCGACAGACTCCCCAGAGCACACACTTCCTTTCCTTAGAGCTGCACACTGGCCCCTAATCAAGCCCCATGATGTCTCGCTGAAGAGGGGAGGAAGGAGGGTATTTCCACTAATGAGTGGCATTTTCTGAGGCTGCACACCATAAAAATTGATCCTCAGCTCCAAAGAGGAAGCACTGAAAGCCATCTGCCTCCTGAAGTGAAGGGGAAGGGACGTTCTTCTTGACTAAGTGCATGATCCTAAAGGTCAAGGTCTCTGGCATCCCCCCAGCAACCCTGATGCAGGAGGAGAGAGAGGAAGTTTGGAAGAAAGATAAACATGGAGACACAGCAGTCTGTGAATGACATGGAATTAGTTCTCTCTTGGCATGGGGGGGGGCTAGGTCCACAACTACAGGTAAATGAATGTCACATTCCTAATGCCAACCCGGTGTGTGCACAAAGCACCGTTAGTCCCTCTGAGATGCTGCATGGCGTGTGTCTTCCCTCTGGTGGGCTTGCTTCTGGGCCGCACCACTCTCTGTGCCTTGCCACCCCTCCCTGCCCCAGCCCCAATGCGGAGGATGCGCCATTAGAGCAGGACCTCCCTCACCTCTCACCCAGCGAACGGCCCTCCCTGCCCAACTCCCTTGAGCATCAGGCCTTGAGAAGGTGTGCAATCAGCCCTGGCTCCCCTGGGTCTGAGATGTGCGTGGCTTGCAGCTTGTCTCTGCCTGGATGGCACAGCAGGCTTGGCTTATTTTTACAAGTGCCACCAACTGTGAAATCACGTGCCAGCCACACAGCTTGCATTCGGGGCAATAAATAGAGGGAGCAAGTGCTAAGAGCATCCCATGGGGACTGTGAGCAGCTGCCCAGGATTGCCAGCCACACCCAGGCCCTACTTCAGCACAGAGAAGGCCCAAAGACATCACAGGCACAGCAGGCCACCAGAATAGACGGTAGAAGAAATAAAGGAAACAAAAGTAAGTCATACCATCTTATTGTGGGATTTTAAATGGATAAATAAGTATTTAGTTCAACTCTAAAATTCCATCCTTGATTTTTTTTTTAATTCTTTTTTTTTTTAGTTTTCGGCAGACACAACATCTTTGTATGTGGTGTTGAGGATTGAACCCGGGCCACACGCATGCCAGGCGAGCGCACTACCGCTTGAGCCACATCCCCAGCCTCATCCTTAAAATTTTTCCCGGATTTTTAAATATAGTCCCCCTAATTAAAAAAAAAAGTGTTTCATGCTATACTATTGGGCTGCAAATTCAATTTCAGTAAATAAGATTGCTTTTTAAAAAGTTACTAATGGTTGGGGCTGTCCATCAGTGCTTGTGTAGCATGAGGGAGGCCCTGGGTTCAACCCTCAGAACTGAAAAAAAAAATTAACCATTTAATCAGATAATTTGTTCATTATGAAAAATTAGAAAATATGAAAGATAAGCAAAAAAGATCACCTATAATCCTTAGATTAAGAAATGACAACTGTTAACATTTCAGTAGATTTCTTTGTAGCTTTTTCCTTTTATGCATACAAGTAAATAGAATTTCTTAAATAGAGACAGGATCATACTACAAATGTGGTTTTGTTGCTTGCTTTTTTTTTTTTTTTCATTTTTGGTTCTGTGACCAATTCTCTGCATCAATATTCTTCCATGTTATCACCTTAATGTCTACAAATTTGAGTGTACAAATGTGCTTTTGCTTACATGGATTGCATTGAAAATAGTTTTTTGAACTTTTGAAATAATCACAAACTCACAGAGAAGTTAAAAGCAGAATAAAAATGTTTTTCCTGAAGCACTTGAGAATTAGTTGCCAACCTGATACCCCTGAATATTTGAGGTGGTTTCTACACACACGCAAAACAACAATCAGAATGCAGAAGTGCACCGTGATAAATCACTGCTACCCAATTCTGAGAATCCATTCGTGTTCTACCAGTTGTCCCAATAATGCCCTCAGCAGCAAAGGGACCCCCGGGTCTCAGCAAAGACTCAGTAAGTCCTGGCCCCATGAAGAATAGAGATGGCCTGTGGCAAGTTGACCAGGTGGTATCATTAGTGGCAAGAGTGTACTGGGTCCCAGGGACTTGGGGCCACCCCATGTGCAGCTCTGACAAAGTAGCTGCGGAGGAGAGCTGGATGTGGCACACTCTCAGCTGCCCAGAAGCCTGGCCATGTCCTGGCTTCACACTGCACTGTATTAGATTATTCTGACCCCACATGACAGCTGCAATGTCACGCACGCTGACGGATTTCCAAACTGCCCTGACTTCCACTCTGTTCACATCCTGTGACAATACATCTTACCTGGAGGCTACTGAGAACACAGATGAGACGTGTGGTCTTCCAAGGCGTTCTTGACCCCATGGCCCTGATAAAATAGAAGAAGAAACATATTTTATATCATGACCTACTACAAACAAATATATAATCCAAGTCACTGAAACTAACAAGATCAACCCTGGTTGTCAGTAATTAACCCTATTTTCTATCCCCTTCTATTTCCTTTTTTTCAAAAAAATGCTGTGGTGATCCATCAAATTGATTTCATAGCTAACTAGTGGGCTGTGGTGGTGTCTAGTTTGAAAGTCACTGTTAGGTGGAAGATTGATGGGGAACGTTATAATGACCTGAATCAGGGTGACGACGTATTGACACCCCTAAACATGGGACGTCATGTGCCCCTGGTGGAGCTATTGCATATACCCAGAAACTGTCGTCACATAAATCTAATCAAGGACATATAGAGACAGATGTTATGGTTTAGATGTGAGGTGTCCCCCAAAAACTCATGTATGAGGCAGTGCAAGAAGGTTTAGAGGTGAAATGATTGGGTTCTGAGAGCCTTAACCCAATCAGTGCATTAGTCCCTGATGGGGGTTCACTGAGTGGTAACACTAGGGGGGTAGGGTGTGGCTGGAGGAGGTGGGTCCAGGGACCTGTCTTTGGGGTACGTATTTTGTCCTGGTGGAGCAGAGATCTCGATTTCTCTTCTTCCGATCATCAAGTGAGCCGCTTCCCTCGACCACACTCTTCTGCCATGATGCCCTGCCTCACCTGGGGTCCCTACGAATGGAACCGGCCGTCTATGGACGCAGACCTCTCAAACTGTGAGCCCCAAATAAAATTCTCCTCCTCTGAAATTGTTCTTGTCAGGTCTTTTGGTCACAGCAACAAAAAAGCTGACTAAAAAAACAGGCAAAATGACAACATGAGGAAACAGCTTACTCTACGTGAGTCTTTCTACAGGACAAAAATGACCTGTTTTTTTTTTTCTTTTTGTCTTTCCACATCTTTTTATTGGTGCATTGTAGTTATACACAGTGATGGGATTTTTTTTACATATTCACACATGCACACGGTATAACAATATAATTTGGCCAATATCACCCGCCCAGGGTTTCCCACCTCCCTTCCCATCTCCCACCCCCTGGGCCCTTTCTTCTACTGATCTCCCCTTGATTTTCATGTGAATCAACCCCCACCTTTCTTTTCCTTTTTTTCTCTCTAGCTTCTGCTTATGAGAGGAAATATGTGACCCTTGACCTTCTAAGTTTATTTATTTCACTTCACATAATGGTCTCTAGTTCCATCCATTTTCCTACAAATAATAATTTTCTTTTTCTTTTAAATATTTTTTTAGTTGTTGATAGACCTTTCTTTTATTTATTTATATGTGGTGCTGAGAATCAAACCCAGTGCCTCACACATGCCAGGCAAGTGCGCTGCCACTGAGCCACAGCCCCAGCACCTTATTTTTGTTTATAGCTGAATGAAACTCCATTGTGTGTACGTACCATATTTTCTTCATCCATTTATTCATTGATGGGCACCCAAGGTGGTTCCATAGCTTGGCTATTGTGAGCTGTGTTGCTATAAACACCGATATGGCTGTGTCACTACCGTATGATGACTTCGTTTCTTTAGGATACATACCAAGGTGTGGCAGAGCTGGGTCATACGGTGGTTCCATGCCCAGTCTTTTGAGGAAACTCCGTACTAAAAAACTCCTACGGCGGTGGGGCAGCGGGGCTGGAGTTGTGGCTCAGTGGCAGAGCACTTGCCTTGCATGCGTGAGGCCCTGGGTTCGATCCTCAGCACCACAAAAGAATAAATAAAAGTGAAGATACTGTGTTCATCTACAATTAAAAAAATATATAAAAAACTCCTACGGATGAGAAAAGACCTGAGTCAAATGCAACCTGTGGACTTGGTTCTGATTCCAATTCAAACAAAGCATCTGTAAAAAGAAAATGTTGAGACAATTGGGAAATTAGAATATGAACTGAAGATAAAATGATATCAAGCAACCAATGTTATTTTTGTTAGAGATTCACATACATTGCATACATTCTAAGTGGACTGACACAGAATCTGCGGGTTCCTTTCAAAAGCCATGGAAAAAGAAAAGGAAAAGCAGAAAGAATGAGAGGGAGACGGAACGTGGTTAGAAAAAAGTGAATCACTTTGGGGCAGGGTATGGGAATGTGGGGACTCGTTACATTACCTCTCTATGTGTATTTGCCATTTTCTATAATAAAAATTCTTAAAGGAATTTTTAAAAAGGTGTGAATTAGAAAAAAGAAATCCAATTTAAGTTCTGGTTATATCACCTGCGTGACATAAAATGTTGACTCTTTAAAACGTGAGCTTGAACTTCTAACACAATCTGTGTTCACCCAGCCACGGACATTTCCATCCATGCTGCTGATAGTAAAGTAGCTGTAATGGAATTTTGATGGAGCATAAGAAATAAAATTAAGTGAATGGAAACTTTGGCCCAAGAGGCAGCAGACAAAGGCACAGAAAATCTCCTCCTCTTCCGGGCCCTGGCAGGGGCAGGCCCAGAGCAGTCACTAGCTGGCCTGGTGTGGGGTCACCGAGCGACTGAACCTCTCAGCTCCGGCTGTGGGAGGAATCATGGCATGGTGCCCAAAGCGGCTCTGCTGGAGAGACCACTGTGGCTCTCCTGTCCAGTGCCATCTGATTGGCCCTTCAGGGGCCTGTGAGTTGAGGCTTCCCCAGGACTCGAGGCCCTGGGTGCCAGTAGTGCCATGTGGTCAGGCCCAGGTCCCCTTGTTCATACTGACGCCAGTGTCTGCCCAGCCAGACCCGCAGTCTCTGCGCAGGGGCCTTCGCAGCAAGTCTAACAGGCCTCTGGGAGAGAGGGAGGGGAAGCTGCAAGAAGGAAAGGGCACAAGAGGTCTTTGTGAGTCCTAAAGAAGAACACTGTCACCTTGCACTCGGCCACCCATCAAGCAGCACAGACACACACAGGCACACACAGAGGCACACACACACACACACACAGACACACACACACATACACACACACAGGCACACACAGAGGCACACACACACACACACAGACACACACACACATACACACACAGAGGCACACACACAAGCACACACACACAAGCACACACTCAGATACACACACAGAAGCATGTATACAGACTCACAAATAGGCACACACAGGCATACACACACAGAGACACACCCCCCCCACACACACACACACACATCAGCATTGGCAGTGTGACCTTGACACTGCACACTGTGGGAGGTTAGGCACACATTTTTGTTGTGTGTGTCGCACGTGCCTGAAGGACCTGGATGATTTTGTGTCCCAAGGGCCCAGGGCAGTGCCACCTCCCCTGGTGGTTTGGCCAGAGACCCATGGAACAGAGTGATGAGGAGAAACCTGAAGGGCTCACGGATCCAGGTGGGGCCTGGCACTCCAAGTTGCATGGTCCCCTCAGGAGGCCAGTGCGGGTGACGTGGGGCTCTTCCTGCACGTCTGGTGGTAACCCTACCTCTGAGCCTGATGGCCCAGGGCACCAGGGACAGGAGGAAGCCCCCCCTACATGCCTGGTGACTCACATTTGGCTTACCCTCTCGTATCGGAGCTCTCTTGCCTGCTCCTTCCCGCTCTGACCTCATGGAGAAGCAGTAGAGGCAGCGACCAGCGGGCATCAGGACCACTCAGGAAGCAGTGCATGGGGGAGGCCGCAGGGCACTCGTCATGCTGGACTTGGGTCACCTGGTTGGAGCTGGAGTGGTGCAGAGGCACAGCAGGCAAAGGGACTCCACAGGAGTTGGTGGCCAGCAGGCAGCACAGAGACCCCACAGATGCCCTGTGGACAGGGCTTCCGGCAGTGGCTCTGGTGGCCCACGTCCTAGGCCCCTCTGGCAAGGCTTCTCCCTGCCCCAAGGGTGCTTCCTCCCGGACCTGCACTCCCTCTCATTGTCCCTGCCAGTGCCTGCTGCCTCCAGGCAGAATCTTCTAGTTCTTCCTTGCTCAGCTGTGCTGTCCTCACCTGATTCGGTGCATCCAGGAGCACTGTCTTGTCCCTACAGCTTACCCACACCCTTGCTGTGGGGCCACGTCACACTGAATGAAATGCCAGATTCGTGTTCCCTGTGTCACCCTGATTCCTTGTTGCTGTGGTCCGAGTTAGGCCTCAGGCCTTCTTTTGGTCTTTTCGGGAACTTGCGTTTGCTGAGTCAAGGACATCTGGTAAGGACAAATGACTCAGCAGGTAGCTGTGTGACTCAGAAGGGGTTTTCCAAGGACCAGGGTCACCCCCCACTTTGGACAGACCCTGCTCTGAAGTTCAGGCTGATGTTTCAAAAAAAGAGTCACATCAGTTTCTCATCAGGAGGAGCCAAGCTTTACCTTGGACCTCTGTCCCCCAGAACCGTGAGACAGTGAACTTCCTTGATTAAACCAGCTTGTGGGACTTAGTTTCATGCCCCGCTTAGTAACAACTTAGGGGAAAACCAAGGCTCAGGGCGGTTCAGTGACTTGCCTGAAGCTCTGTAGCCAGTGGGAGGTGAAGGGGTCACTCTGACCTCCAGCCCACGGGGACCCACGGGCACTGGCTTTCCTCTACAGGGTGGGCCCCACGCCCCAAGGTCTTCCTTTCTCTGAGAGAAGGAAGCAGGAGGAAGCTGCCCAGAAGAAATGGAAGCTTGTGGGCCCCCCGGGGCAGCCTTCCCCTGCCTCCCCCACCCTCGGTGACCCCCAGGTCTGCGCCTCAGCTGGCACTGGGCCGGCACACTGATGTCTGCTGCTGGCTGACCCTATGTTCTTGCTTTTTGCTTCTGGCCAGCTCTGGCCTCTGCCCTGTGGTAGGGGACACTCCTTGCTCTTGGCTCTGGGTCCTCTACTCCAAGTAATGCTGCCTTTCCCAGGATTAGAGGAGCCAGGCCTGGTGCAGGGGTGGGGACAAGGACGAGTTCAGAACCAGCGAGCAGCATTGATTCCATAATGGATTGCCGTCTCGGGCTTTGATGAACGAACCCTCTGCTCCAAGACTACATGTCCTGACAGGAAAAGTTTTCTAGAATCGTGGTGAGGGGATCAGTGGTCAGGTCACCAAGCACTGGGCTAATGCTGGGTGTACTTTGTCTTACTCAAAGCTCTCCACAGCATTGCAGGAAGAGGTGACATTTCCTGTTTTATGGAAGAGCAACCTGAGGCTCAGAGAGAGAGGGGCCAATATCCTGAGATTAGAAATCTGGAACCGGAAAACCAGGCTCAGAGGACAGGGCACACACCTCTCAAGGCCCCTCAATTAGGCCTCTGGACAGTGGCCATTTGTGCAAAGGTACTTGCTGCTGGTACCTCCAGGACCCAGAGGACCCAAAGGGGAGGCAGTTCCCTAGGTCAGGGCCCACTGTGAAGCTGGACTCTGACGGTTACACGGCTACCAGGGTGTGGGCTGTCCTGGCATGCCACAGAGGACCCTGTACCAGACTCGCTCTGTTGGCTACTGTGGAAAAACAGGGATCAGACCTACCTTTTCCTCTAAAATAGCAAATAAATGACAGATGAAGACAGACAGGTGACTGATAGAGGATATCAAAGGCTGTCGTGGGTCCATGGTTTCAGAGGTTTATTTAGCCCATGATCAGCCAACTTCAGTTAGAGAATCAGAGATCAGAGAGGCAAAGTCACGGGTCAGGTGCACTAAGCGGGGCAGGAACGGGCCTGGAATGCAGGTCAACCTCTCTCACTGCTCAGTCTCACTGGCCAGTCCCTGTCACTGGTCATCCCTCCCATGTTCCAGCCTGAGTCTGGGAGCTGTAATGTGGAAGATGAGGCCTAAGCTCTGAGGATTTGTAGGAGGGACCTCTGAGACATCCTTTGGGAGCATCCTTCGTTACTGACCCTTGACCTTCTGGACTCCTTTCCGCCTGCAGATAACTATTTTTTTCCCTTAGAAACCGACCAACATGTCCTGGTTTACATTCTCCTTTCAAGTCTGACATTTTAAATGTGGGGGTGGGGAGTTGAGGGAGGGAAGGAGCAGGAGAGGCTGTAAGAGAGGGGAAAATCACTTTTGGACTGAAACAAACAAACAAAAAAATCCAAGAATGAAGTTAAAAAAGTCATGTGACACACTCAGCCCCATCCGGAGTCACAACATTTCAAATGGAACACAGGATTAATACCACGGCACAGAGGAACACATGTGAGACCACAGCTCCCCTCCATTCACCTTGTCCATAGACAGGCACCGGGAGCATCGGCATTCAGGGGAGCCGGTCCCTGTCCACAGACCTGCAGCAAGCCCTTCCACCTCTTTGAGCTTCAGGGTCCCCATGTCACCTCACTGGAGGGAAAATCAGGCCATCTCAAGGATTAAAAGAGATGGTGCATGTGCCATTTTCACAGCCTGGCCATAAGCTGTCACTGGTATGGTGATCTGTTGATGTCACTCTGCAAAACCAGGACTCACATGCGAAGCCTGAAGGGCATCCACTCAAACAACTGAGCCATTAAAAGTGACCATGAGAAAACTCGGTCCTTTCCTTTGGTTTCTCTGAAAACAACTCAGCACCACAGCAGGTCACAGGGATCCCCAGGGGAGTGTGAGATGACTTTAGGTGGACAGTCTTACTTTCAGAGTTGTGCAATTTCTTTATAGTTTTATGCAACATGCAGTGCTTCATGTTTACTTACACATTGACACTCAGTTTTTTTTTTCATTTATAAACATGCATTGAATAATTCATTGAACCTAGACTCTGGTGCTAGTGGCATTGATGTGACATGCAATGTACACCGAACTGAATTGTATGACATTCTGTCTTTAGATGGTTCTTTTTAATTACACATAATCAGGATTCATCTTTGTTGTGGTAGATGGACACAATACCTTTATATGGTGCTGAGGACCAAACCCAGAGCCTCTCACGTGGGGGGCAAGTGCTGTACACTGAGCGACAGCCCCAGCCCCACAGGATTGATCTTGACATAATTACAAAAGCAATTGATATAACCTGCTCTAATTCAGTCCCCAGTACTCTCCTTTCCCTCCCCTCCTCCCGCTGCTCCCTTCCCACTACTCTAACGATCTTTCAGCTGTTTACTTATGGGTATGTTTTTTTCTCATTTGTGTCTTGTGTATAATGGTGAGAGTCACTGTGGAATATTCACGTAAGTACGTAGGAAAGTTAGGTCCCTCCACTGTTTTTCCCATTATCTTGTCCTTTCTTCCCCCACCTTTCCCAATCCCCTTCCTCTTCTCCCTGGATTTTTAATTGTGTGTGTGTGTGTGTGTGTGTGTGTGTGTGTGTGTGTGTGTGTGATTGTAGATGAACAGCGTGTTGCAATTTTATTTGCTTATTTTTGTATGTGCTACTAAGGACTGAACCCAGCGCCTCATGTGTGCTAGGCAAGCCACCTGCCACTGAGCCCTAGCCCCAGCCCCTCCCTTGATCTTTGATGAATTCTACTTCACCCTTTTCTTTTCTTTTCTTTTCTTTCCTTCCTTCTTTCTTTTTTCTTGTTTTGGACTAGTTTCTGCATATCAGAGAAAATTTTGACCTTTGACTTTCTGGATCTGGCTTATTTCACTTAGCAATGATGACCTCAGTTCCATCTATTTACTGGTAAATGCCATAAAGCCATTTTTCTTTAGGGCTGGGTAATACTCCGTTGTATATATGTACATTTTCTTTATCCACTTATCTGTTGATGGACATTTAGGTTGGTTCCATAACTTGGCTATTGTGACTTGTGCTGCTATAAACATTGATGTGGCTGCATCCTATAACATGCTGATTTTAGATTTGGGGGAGGAGGTACCCCGGATTGAACTCAGGGGCACTTGACCACTGAGCCACATCCCCAGCCCTTCGTTTTTTTTGTATTTCATTTAGAGATAGGGTCTCACTGAGTTGCCTAGTACCTCACTTTTGCTGAGGCTGCCTAGAACCTGTGATCCGTGATTCTCCTGCCTCAGGCTCCCGAGCCACTGGATTACAGGCGTGTGCCACTGTGCCCGGCTGATTTTAGATCTTTTGATATACACCTAGGAGTGGGATAGCTGAGTCATACGGTAGTTCTATTCCTAATTTCTTTTCTGAGGAGTCTCCATACTGTTTTCCAGAGGGGTTGCACTAATTTACAGCACTACCAACAACATATGAGTGTAACCTTTTCCCGCACCCTCACCAACACTTATCATTTATATTCTTGAGAATTATCCTTCTGACTGGAGTGAGATGGAATCTGTGTAGGATTTCAATTTGCATTTTTGATTGTCAGGGATATTGAACACTTTCTTATATATTTGTTGGCCGTTTGTATTTCTTCTTTTGAGAAGTATATTTTTTAGTTCTTTTTTCCATTTATTAATTGGGTTGTTTGGGGGGTTTTTTTGGTGTTAAATTTTTTGAGTTCTTTATATATCCTGGATATGAATGCTCTATCAGAGGAGTAGCTGGTGAGAAACCAGCTTCTACTGCAAGGCCTGTCCAGAGGGAAGGGGCATGACCCTTGTCCTTGGAAAAACCCACAGACTGCTCCTAGGCACATCCCCACCCTGCTGAGTTGTTTAACAGGAAAGATCTGCGGTGTCAGGTGTCCCTGACTCAGTTATGCTAGGTGAGGACCCATAACAACCCCCTAACAACCACCAATCAGCATGAGACAGGGAAAATATCGGAAATGCCAGGTTTCAGTGATTGGTAACACGACTAGGCCACCCTGCAGTTTCATATACACTCTTGCAACCCCTAAGCCAATCAGTTCAAATGTATCCGCCACTTGAACTCACCCTTACTTGACTTGTTCCCGCCAGTGGATGTGCTAATCAATGCTAAGAGTTGTTCTTTGATTTTCCCACGGTGTGAAATGATTTGCTGTGTGATGTTGTGACGCACAGAGTAACCCTCCAAACCTATAAATCCTCACTGAACTAAATAAGGGTCAGGACTCACTCCCTGGGACCGCTGCGTCAGAAACGGTTGTGAGTCCAGGCTCGAGCTTGCAATAACGACTCTTGTGTGATTGCATCGGATTCGGTTCCTGGAGGTCGATTGGGGTCCCACGAATCTGGCATTACATCGGCAAAGATCTCCCATTCTGCAGGCTCTCTCTTCACACTCTTGTTTCCTTGCTGTGCAGAAATTTTTTAATTTGTTGCCATCCCACTTACTGATTTTTGGTTTTATTTCTTGCTCTTTAGGAATCTTGTTAGGGAGCATATATGTTTTAATGTGAATTAGAGAATATCATCAGCACAAATGATCATGTATATATATGCGCTGGGGATTGAACCCAGGGCCTTGTGCATGAGAGGCAAGCACTCGACCAACTGAGCTCTATCCCCAGCCCCACAAATGATTACATTCTAAGCTAACATACTACTGATGCAGTTTGGGACAAGGCTCTGTTGAGAATAATGAGTTGATTTAAAATTGACGTCAGGAATAGAAGAACTCAGATCACTTAGGACAAAAAGTTCTAAGCAGAATGCCTAATGACTAAAGTTTAGAAAATGCTCATTTAATCCAAATGTTATTGAAAGCATTTCCCTTTCTTCCCCAATCCCCACCCACCCCGGTACTACAGATTGAACCCAGGGTGCTTAACCACCAGACGACAGGGCCCCAGGCCCTTGTTTTTAGTAGTTTTGTGTGAGCAGCAGGGGCCAGGCGAAGTTTGCTGAGTCTGGCTTTGAACACATAGATTCTCCACCTCGGCCTCGAGCAGGAGAAGGGGCGTGAACACGTTTAAGAGAATACCTCATGTGTTTGTATCCTCACATAATCACTCACTTTAAGAATGGATTCTTTTTGCCCTGGACAGTAGTGCACACCTGTAATCCCAGTGGCTTGGGAGGCCGAGGTGGGAGAATTATGAGTTCTAAGCCAGACTCAGCAACTTAGTGAGACCCTGTGTCTACACAAAATATAAAAAAAAGGGCTGGGGCTGTGTCTTGGTGGTTAAGCACCCTGGGTTCAATCTGTAGTACAGGGGTGGGTGGGGATTGGGGAAGAAAAGAAAAGGATTATTTTAATAACCCTATAGAGAAACACGTCATCAGCAGAATCTGCAGCTTTGATGGAGGTGTTTCCCCGTCCAGGATGGTGACCTTGATTCATCGTGCCCTTTGAGCCCTGGAAATGTGGCTAGTGCAATTGAGGAACTGAATTTTTTTATTTGATCAGATTTTAATGAATTTAAATGTGAATAGCCACCCGTGGCCCTCAGCTTCCACAATGACAGGGCAGTTCTGGGCCGGGTGGCAAGGGCTTGTGAGACCTAACAACCTGTGGGGTGCACAGCACTAAAGGACTCATCGCTGACAGAGGAAAACACTAGAGTCGGGGGCCTGGCATCCCGCTCTCTCCACTGACTTAGCCTCTGCCCAGGCAGAACTGGGGGTGTGTGTGCGTGTGCATGCACGTGTGTGTGCTTTCTATGGCTCTTCTCTCTGCCTCTGTCTCCCTGTCTCCCTCTCCTCCTTACACCCCTACTCGGGGCAGGCCCTGTTTCCTGGCTGGACTCTGGTTGGTCTCAGCCTCTCTGTTCATCTTTAGGATTATTTTTCTGATTATTTAGCTTTTTTTTTTTTTTAAGGGATGTTCTGCCTAGCCATGTTGGTTTATTTTGTACTGAAAGCATGATTAGATGGTTGGAATTTATTTTTCAAGTTCTTTCCCACTCCCTCAAGGCAGTGGATTTAGATAGGCTCTCTTTCTATGAAATTTTCGGAATTAGTTCTTCTGTGTCTCGAAACTATTTGGCAGAACTCTGGTGCTCTTTCTTGGTCATGTACCAACTGTCATACCACAATCACTTCCTCTGCCAGTCTTATCACTTTTAATGCACTAAGGATTTCTTCCTCACAGAATACAATGAAGCCTGAAGCCACAGAAAGATGTGTGTAGTACCCTGCTAACTGCAAGAGCTTACAAGTAATAAATACATATTATGTAAACTTTTTATATATAGTATACATAAACAAGTAAAATATGCATGCAGAAAATGTACGTATAGATCATAAATATGCACATAGGCATTATATGTATTATATATGAAATAATTCAGGGTTTTTTTGGTTAGAAAGTATGTGTGTGTATATGTATTTGGTAGAAAATTCACTAAAACCATAACAATGTTTATCTCATTTTTTGTAGTCTTGTGTGTGACTTTTTTTACTTCCTTCTTTGGCTTATTTGAATTTCTTTTTTAAAAAATATTCTTTATTTATCAGTGGATCTTTTATTTATGTATTTGCTTGTTTATTTGTTTATATGCCATGCTGAGGATCGAACCCAGGGCCTCACATATGCCAGGCAGGCGCTCTACCACTGAGCAGTAACTCCAGCCCTGGAATTTCTTTATAAGGTTATTTTTAAATTCCAAGCATTATATATTGTTAATTTTTTCCCTAAAGCCCCTGACTTGACTTTTTGTCATAGCTACTTTTTATTTTATAGCTTTCTGTTCTTATTTCCTTTCTATTATCTTTATTCTTTTTTTTTTTTTTTTTTTTTTTTTAAAGAGAGAGGGAGAATTTTTAATATTTATTTTTTAGTTCTCGGCGGACACAACATCTTTGTTTGTATGTGGTGCTGAGGATCGAACCTGGGCCGCACGCATGCCAGGCGAGCGCGCTACCGCTTGAGCCACATCCCCAGCCCTATCTTTATTCTTTCCAAGAATTTTAACTCTGTTTTTAAATCCTGGTCTCCTCTGTGGAGGTCATGCTGGGCTCTCTCTTCTGTGCTGGTGGCTTCTTGTGGCTCCGAGTCCCTCCCAGCCTCCAAGCATGGCAGACAGTGCGAGCTGCGGCCATCGCCGAAGGCAGGAGAAGCAGAGGCGACACCTAGAGCCTGCCCACTGATCCCTGCTTGCCAACCAGGGGACCTGTGTCAGCTGGTCCTGCTCTGTGGAGGTTGGCCTCCTGGTGGTTGTTGCTTGGCCACACAAGATGGAAGGTAGGAGGGGATCCCGTGGAGCTGCTCCTGATGAGCCTCTTTCCCAGCTCACCACTCTCTGTTTGCCCCAAGCAGAACACTGTGTCTAAACACAAGACTTTTTCAATATTCCATCGTTGGTGAATCCCTTCAGGAACTTTGGGTCTATTCCCTATTCTTCAGGGTCCCAGCCCGCCGCCTCCCAGGTTGCTTTTGAGTTTGGCTTTGTGCAGTGTAGCCTCCACGATTTCACTCTCAGTTTTAGGTACTCATGGTCAACTAGAGTTAGAAAATATTAAGTGGAAAATTCCAGAAATAAGTAATTCAAAAGATTAAATTGGCATTGTTCTGGGTAGTATGATGAAATTTCAGTGTCCCACCCAGACTGTGAATTATCCTTTTGTCTAGTGTATCCAAGCTGTATATGCTACCCACCCGTTGATCACTTAGAAACTGCCTGTTATCAAATCAACTGTGGTGGCATCAAAATGCTTATGTTCAAGTGAACCTTATTTTATTTAATAATGGCCCTAAAGTTCAAAATATTATTACAGCGTATTTTATTTATTTATTTATTTTTAATATTTATTTATTTATTTTTTAGTTTTCGGAGGACACAACATCTTTGTATGTGGTGCTGAGGATCAAACCCGGGTCACACGCATGCCAGGCGAGCACGCTACCGCTTGAGCCACATCCCCAGCCCCATTACAGGGTATTTTAATTGTTCTATTTTATTATTAGTTGTTGTTAATCTCTTGCTGTGCTTAATTTGTAAATTAAACTTTTTCATAGGTATTTATGGATGGGTAGGAAAAAAATTGTGTACATAGGGTTTGATACTACCTATGGTTTCTGACATCCACTGGGGGGTCTTGGATAAGGAGGATTATTGTACTTAATTCTTGCATTTTTCTTTGGATCTGAAGGTGGGTAAGGTACTGTGCTGGGCCTGCTAGCCCAAAACAATGTTGTAATGAACAAATCTCATATGTCTCACGGAAAAGTTAGTGGAAATTGCCCAGGATTGCTTTGTTATCCTTCTAAGGGGTGGAGCTAAAGTTGAGGTGGTGTTATTTGGGTGCTGGCCTTTGGCCAAAGTTGACTTCCCACCGTAAGCTGCCTGCACAGGCCAGCTCCTAAGCCATCGGGAAAGCCACAGCCACACCTGGCCTCCCACTCAGTGCTGTCCCTGCTGCCCCACTTTGGGGGTGGCTGCTTCCTGCTCTGCTGCCCCCATGAGTTTCAATTCCCATGAAGGGATCTGGCCTCAGCCAGGCCAGCCCTGAGCCCACTCCCAGGGTCCCTTCGGGCCTCACCTGCTGGAGTCCCCCGAGGGAGGAAGTGTCCCTTTGAAAGCAACTTTCTTGTGGGAGTCTCCTGTGGCAGTCCTGAAGCAGGAGCCCTCGATTCACACCTGCAGAGCCACCTCCGTTGGTGTGTGCCCGTGGCAGCTGTCACAGCCGCATCCCGCCATCCATCTGCTGGGCCCGTTGGAAGTCTCTGAACGGCCACTTTGTAAGTCCCTCTCTTGGGATTGTGCTCATCCTCCTGGATCACACGGCAGTTGGCGGAGGCTTCATTAATGTCTATGAATCACTATGAAAATCTGCAATGAAAAGCTTCTCAGAAGTTAAAAAAAAATAAAAAGCGCTCTCAGTTCAAGATTGTGCAACAGATTCAGCAGGAAAAAATTTTCACAAAGGTGTAGCCTCTTCAGCCACTTACATATACTAAAAAGTGATTATTAAGAGAGGCAAAGAGCTGGCACAAGAAGTCCAGTTGCCCCAGCAATCTGAGCCACAGCTGCCCTGGCACCTAGGGGACTCAGCACGTGTGCCTGGCTGCAAAAGTACCTCTCCTAGACGCCCTGCCAGTCACACCAGTGAGCTGGGGAGGAGGGCACAGGGGGTAGCTGATCTGACCCTGGCTGGGCCATCTGCCAGCTCCATCCCAATCCTTCCGACCTTTTCCTTTTGCAAGATTGGAACCTGTCAAAGATACCCAATAAGTGACTAATTTGGTATCATTTAGGCCAATGTGGCAGGGAAGCAGGGCGGTTCCCAGTGGATGATTTCCTATGGGACAGTTGGACTCGGTGGCAGGGGGGGGGGGGGGGGGCGGGGCGGGAGGTCAGTCCACCTCACAGGAAGAGCTTCTCTTTGCTTTAGGGGCATAAATGGTTCTCAGCCCAGAAAATAATTTCTGGTAGAATGAACCATGTGTCAGAAGGTTCTCATGGCAGTCTGATCATGGGTAAGCAAGGGTCACAGACCTGTGGACAGCAAGGTTCCTCTGGGCCATCCAGGGACACAGAGCGGGGAAGAGGCATTTCTTAACCATTGCTGTTTTCAGGGAGCACTGGCCTCTGGTAAAGTTCAGCATGGCCCAACCTAAAGATCACGGACTGGACACCCGAGGAAATCAGGTGCACAGAACTTGGTTCTTCTTAGCCTAGTTGGTGTGGATGAGAACCAACATTTAGAAACTGGGAGAGTGTACATCAAGACCTCTTGTCTTTTTTTTTTTTTTTTTTTTTATGGCTTGACTATGTCCCCTCCAAAATTCATGCTTTGAAACTTAATTGCCCTTGTGCTGGTAGGAGATCACAGGTGATTGATCTTGGACTTCCAGCCTCCAGAACTGATTTGTTCTTTATAAAGTACCCAGTCTCCAATGGTTTGTTATAGTGGCACAAATTCACTAAGACAGTGCCTTATTGTGGCCCCACTCTGTGCTTTCTATACCAGCCAGCTCCGAGATACAGCTTTGGCTGACACCCCCATGCCAAGGCACCATCGGAGAGATTGGAGGGTCCCTGGCCACTTGAATTCCTGAGAACCTTCCAGAGCCTGAGTTCAGGAGCCACAAAGAGTTCCTCACTGGGGCCAGGGCTGAAAGAGAGAGATAGAAACACACACACACACACACACACACACACAAATGTGCACACACACGAGAGGGAAGGAGGGAAAGAGGGAGGGGGGGAATACAAGTGTCTGGGGTGGGGAAGACGCACCCCGCACTTTGAGGCCACAGGCACCCACACACTTCCCTGCTCTGAGCTTTGCCTGACCCCCCATCCATCCTGCCCAGCCCAGACAGCTCCCACTTCCTTTAAAATTAAATGTAAGGGGGAAAACACATCTCTTCTTCCGGGTGTTCTGATGTCTGTCATGGCAGGAGCTGACAAGGCTCTCTGTTTCCCCTCCTGTAAATGAACAGGTTGCCTAAGAATCCAGCCCCTAGAGGGTTGGAGAATCTTCCGGATGTTCAGCAGCCTGGCTCCCACTTCTGACAGGAAGTGGGCTCTGATTACTGTTGTGCTTGGGTTTCATGCCTCTTCACGTGGGGGGTGGGCTGCTTTGGATCATGGCCCAATGGCCCTGAGCACAGACACAGCGTTTCCTCTGATGAGCGCTGACCACAGAATTGCACAGAGAGCGCGACGGCTGGTGAGAACAGGATAATTACAGGCCCGTCCCGGGGCTTTTGAGAAGTCTTCAAAATACACTCTGCAATTATTTCTAGAGTTTACCAAACACCTCTGAATGAAAGAAATGGCATCAGAGCCAGAGGATGTTTTAGTTACAGGCCCTGTCCCTCAGCCCCTGCGAGAGACTCAGAGGGTGGCCTTCCTGCTCTGGTCACTCCCGTGTCCTCCTAGACTGGCGGGTAGGGCCGGAGGGGGTGTTCACACACGGGTTATGGCATTTGGGGTTCAGGTCACATAAAGAGAGAAAAGACTTTTCTGTACAGGAACCAGGAGTCTCTCAGGCCCATGGAGGCAAGTGAGAGGACGCATACAGCCCTGGTCTGACGGCTTGGCCCATGGGCAGGCCCAGCTGGCTTCTGCGGTGAGCATGGCATCCTCTCTACTGAGGCCACACATGAGTGGGCTGGTGGCCCAGAGCCAGCCTGCAAACAGACAGGGGGACAGGCCTGGAGATGTCATGTTTACTTTAGGGGAAATATTAAAAAATATACAAACTAGCAAATACAGCATCATCATGAGCGTATGACCAGTCCCAGCCATGACTGGCTAATAGTTTGGCTCTGGACTATCTCGCAAAGACCATGTGTTAAAGTCTTGGCCCCCAGCCCATGGTGCAATGGGGATGTGGTGCAGCAAATGAGGCCTGGTGGGAGATTTTAGGCCATTGGTTGTGTGTGTGCCCTTGAAGGGGATGGTGGGACCCTGGTGCTTCTGGTCTTTCACATTCCAGCCACCATAAGGTGAGAACTTTGCTCCCTACCATGAGAGGCTACCTTGCCATAGGCCCCAGAACATAGGTCCACGCTGTCATGGACTGGAACCTCTAGAACTGTGAGCCTAGAGAAACCTTCTCTCTCCTTAAGTTGATTAGCTCAGGTCTCTTGTTATAGAACATTGTCATAGACATTGCCCATGTCCCATCTGTTATGGGCTGAATTGTCCTCCCAAATTCAATAGGTTGGCATCCCCACACCCTAGTACCTCAAAATGTGAACTATTTGGAGATAGGTTCTTGAAAGAGGTGATTACGTTATAATAAGGCCATTAACATGGGCGCTAATCCAACTGACTAGTGTCCTTCTACGAAAAGATTCTGACCCACATATGAACAAAGCCACGACTGTGTGAAGACACAGGGAGAAGACAGGCCTGGGCTCCACTCTGTGGGTAAGTGTGGCTGCTGGAGGGTGACAGTTTGGTTGAGGTGTAGGTGCATACGATAAGCGATTCACACTCACACTGGAGGAAACTTGAGCACCAAAGACACTGCCCTTACCCTTTGTCTCCAAATGCTTCCTTCCTACCCATCATCCCCCAGCCCCGCTGGGCCCACCACTGTTCATGCCCCATCACAAGTGAGCTTGTATTTTCCATCATTGTGCATGAATGGAACATGTGGCACGGATTCTTTCTGTGTGGAGTTTCTTTCACTCAGATGTCAGTCCCTTGAGATTGACCCAAGTTGTTGCTCAGGTCAGTGGGTCGTCCCTTCCCATTGCTGGGTGGTATGGGGATGTAAGGCGACAGGGCCATGTGCTCATGACCTTCCCTGCTGATGGACATTTCACTGTTTCCAATTCTTGACCCTCACGGACACATCCCATGTGAACCTGAGCATGCAAGAATCTGTGTGGACGCCTGTGTTCAACTCTGAGGTTAATGGCGACAAGTGGAAAGCCTGGGTCGCCTGGTATATGCTCAACTTTTCTTTGGTTGTGCCAAATTGTTTCCCAAGCACGTGCAACATTTCCCATTCCCTCCAGCAGTGGCTGAGAGTTCCAGTCCCTCCCCATCCTCAGCAGCACTTGATATGACCGGCTTTTAAGTCGTACCCATTCCTGTGGGTGTGTGGTGGCGCCCCCTGTGGTCCAACTCTGCATGCTCCTCATGCTCATTCACTATCTGTGCATTGTCTTTACTGAAGCAGCTCTTTAAATATTCCTTGCCCATTTAACACATTGGCGATAGCATGGTAGCATTATTAGAGTCTGCCACGTCCTGGATGTTGTCACTTTTATAAAGTTATCACTTTTATAAAGCACATTATGCTTTTGGGTTCTTGTTAATAAATCTGTGCCTAACTCAAGGTGACAAAGATAGTTTTCCTGTGTTTATTTGTGAAAGGTTTTACACTTTAGGGGTTTTTATGGATCTACAATCCATTTTGACTTGATTTTTGTGTATGGTGTGAAGTATGGATTGAGATTTATTATTATTATTGGTTTTTTGCATATAGAAATCCAGTTGTTCCAGCACTCTGTGTGTGTATGTGTGTGTGTGGGTGTGTGTGTGTGTGTGTGCGCACGCGTATGCACACACATGCGTGCATAGTACTGGCGATTGAACCCAGGATGCTCTACTAGTGTGCTACATCCCCAACCCTTTTTTAGAATTTTTTACTTTGAGACAGGATCTTGCCACGTTGCTCAGGCTGTGTCTAACTTGCAGTCCTCCTGCCTCAGCCTACCCCATAGCTGGGATCACAGGTGTGCACCACTGCACCTGGCTTCTAGCACCATTTTTTAAATTATAAAAATAAAATTTATATAAACAGAAAATAGATTGGTGGTTCCCAGGGACTGGAGGGAGGGAGTGAGGTAGTCATTGTTTGATGATACAGCTCAGTTTGGGATGATGGAAAGTTCTGGGGATGGATGGTGGTACTTAATGCCACTAAACCATATACTTAAACCATACACTTAAAAATAGGTAGGTCACTTTTAGATTGTGTGTATATATTTTTTCTTCCACATTTTTATCGCTGCATTATCATAATGCGGAATGGTGGAATTTGTTGTTAAAGATTATATTTTTTTCTTCACAAAATTTCCTTTGTGCTTTTGTTGAAATCTGGTGTCCTTATGTGTGGAGGTCATTTCTGGCCTCCCTAATCGGCTCCCTTGTGGATGCCATTTCTGTACAGTCTTTTTTAAAATTTTTTTTTTTCAGTTGTCAATGGACTTTATTTTATTTATTTATATGTGGTGCTGAGAACTGAGCCCAGTGCCTCACAAGTTAGGCAAGTGCTCTACCACCGAGCCCCAGCCCCAGCCCTGCTGTGCAGTCTCGATCACTGTGACCTCAAAGTCAGGTAGTCCCTCCTCCAGATTCTCTCTTCCTCAGTGTTTCTGGAGCTCTTCTAGGTCTGCATTCTTCTGAGTTTTAAAACCAACTTGCTGATTTCTTCAAAAGTGCCTGCTGGGAGTTGGGTTTGTTTTATGTTGAATCTGTAGAGAGTTTGCGGGGAGAACTGACATTTGAACAATGCTGAGTTTTCCAACCCATGAAGTCAGCATGTCTCTTCATTTATTTAAATTTTTAAAAATTTCTCTTAGCTGTTTATCCCTAAATATTTCACACTCCGTGGTGTTATTATAAATGGTAATGCTGACTGGATGTGGTGGTGCATACCTGTCATCCCAGCAATTTGGGAGACTAAGGCAAGAGGGTCTCAAGTTCAAGCCAACCTGGGTAACTTAGTGAGATCATGCCTCAAAAATTTTAAAAAAATTTAAAAAGAAAAAGATATATGTAAAAGGGGAATGTAACTCAGTGGTAATGCCCTAGGTTCAATTTCTAGTACCAAAAAAATTTTTAAATTAAATATAGTGATTTTAATTATTTTTTCTGTACTAGTAATTGAAACCTGAGATGTTCTACCACTGAACTACATCTTCAGCCCTTTTCCCCCTAATCTTTCCATATTTGGATATTACCCTTTTTTTGTTTTGTTTTAATTTTTAAATACATGACAGCGGAATGCATCACAATTTTTATTACACATATAGAATAATTTTTCATACCTCTGTTTGTATATAAAGTATGTTCATCTCCAGCCCTTTTTATTTTCAGACAGGATCTTGCTAAGTTCCCCAGCTTGGCCTCAAACTTGTCATCCTCCTGCCTCAGCCTCTAGTGACTGGGATTACAGTCATGTGCCACTGTGCCCAGTATATTGATTTTTGAAAGTTAAAACTCCCACTAATTCCTACGGCAAATCCCATTTAGTCATGAGCTATGGACCTTCTCATGTATCGTTGCTTCAATTTGCTAATATTTTGTTTAGAATTTTAAAATCTAGGTTTGTGAGGGACATTGGGCTCTGGGACTTGTCCCCCCACGTCATCCCCTTGAAATGTCTTGGTCATAGAATGAAGGCAGCAGAATTATCTGGAAGAGTTTATACAGAATTGGCATTGTTTCTTCTTTAAAGATATAGGGAATTCACCAAAGAAGCCATCCATACTTGGAGCTTTCTTTATGGAATTTTTTAAATGCAGTTATACTCAACATTAGCATTCATCTTGACATAATTATAAAATTATGGAATATAACTTGCTCTAATTCAGTCCCCAGTACTTTTGGTCCTTTCCTCTGTATCATCGACTCTACTGATCTTTCTATTTATTCATAGTTTTTTTTTTTTTTTAAATTAGTGTCGATAGCTTTACATGATGGTGAGATTCACTGTGGTACAGTCACATATGTATACTGGGAAGTTAGGTCAGATTAGTTCCTGTCCTTCCATTACTGTGGGATGGTTTTTAACTACAAAATAAGTTTATTTCGAGCTGGGGTTGTGGCTCAGCGATAGAGCACTCACCTAGCACGTGCGAGTCCCTGGGTTCGATCCTCAGCATCAGATAATAAATACATAAAGGTATTGTGACCAACTATAACTAAAGGGTAAATATTTTTATAATTATATTTCATAGACATAGAGCTAATCAAATGATTAATTAGCTCATTAATCGAATGATCTGCTTCTTGACTAAGCTTTGGTAATTTGTGTCTTTAAAGTAATTCGCACACTTCATCTAAGCTGTCAAATTTATTGGCATGTGGTTCTCATAGTATTCCCTTCTAATGCTTTTTTAATATCTGTGGACGGTCTTGATCTAGCCTCCCTTGTAATATGTGTCCTTTTGACTTCTTTCTTCTCCTGACCCAACCGACTAGTGGTTTTCAGTTTTATTATTTCTCCAGTGCTAATTTTTGGTGTCATTGATATTCTTATTGTTTTTCTCTTCTATTGATTTTTACTGCCCAATATCGTCGGCTTTGGATTTAATTTCTCTTTGGCTAGCTTCTTAAAGTGGAAGATGAGGTCATCGACTGAACTTTCCTTCGTTTCCAAAATAGGCTCTTCATGCTATGAATCTCCTTTAGCACTATTCCACACATTTTGAAAGTTTCTTTTTTCCATTTTCATTCAAACTTCTTTCTCTAATTTCTTTTTTGATTTCTTCTTCAATCCGTGGGTGTTATTTCATTTCCAAACATTCAGGTACTCTCCAGTGGAGTGTTATTGATTTCAAATTTAATCCCATTGTGGTCAGAGAACATTTTGTCTCTGGAATCCTTTAAAATTCATTGTCACTCATTTTTTACTACCCAGAATAGAGTCTATTTTGGTACACGAACTACGTGCATATACAAAGAATGCATTCTGCTCTGGGTGGATTCTTGAAATTGTCAACCAGGCCAAGTTGGTTGACATCAAGTCTTCTATATTCCCAGTGATTATTTATTATGGTCACTTTACAGGATAGATCTCTACCCAAGAAGGTCCAAAATGGGTTGAGGAAATAAGGGAAGGAGACTGAGCTGGGGCTTTCATGGTGGTCAGGGGTGAGGCATGTTGAGGTGCCTGTGTGGGTCGGGGACTCACGGTATGAAGTAGTTCATGGACTGGTGCCAAAGGAAAGAGCACCCAGGCTTTCTTCTCGGCTCGTTCGGATGTGGAACAGAAAGCCGGGTGGGGAGTGGGGTGGGGAGAGACAGACAGACAGGTGGCTTAAAAGCTGTCAGTGGTCAAACAGCAAAAATATTGGAGCCAGACTCTTGATTGTGTGTCTACAGGGGCTGTCAATCACTGAGAGGGACACTGAAGTATAATTACGGTTTGTTTATTTTTCTTAGCAGTTCTATCAGTTTTCCTCATATATTTTGAAGGTATTATTAAGTACACCAACATTTAGAATTGTATGTTTTCTTGATGAGTTGATCCTATTATCAATATGAAATGATCCCCTTTGCCCTGGTAATGAACTTTGCTCTGAAACCTACATAGTTTGACTTTAACGGAGCTCCTTCATCTTTCCTTTGATTAATGTTAGGAAAGTATATCTTTGTTCATGGTTTACCTTAACCTGTATTCCTCTATTTAAGGTATGCTTATTGGAGGCAGCCTATGTAGACTTCAATTTTACTGTTCATTAAGTCACATCTGACAACTTCTTCTTCTTTTTTTTTGGTTGGTACTGGGAATCTCATTCAGGGGTGCTTTATCACTGAGCCACATCTCTAGCCCTTTTAAAAAAAAATGTTTTGAGACAGGGCCTCGCTAAGTTGCTGAACCTGGTCTTAAAGTTGAGATCCTCATGTCTCCTCCTCCTGAGTCTCTGGGATTACAAGGCAGGCACCACTGTGCCGGGCTGACAACTTCTTTGAACTAAAGTCATTAGACCATTTATATACCATCACCAAATGTCGTTAGGTTTAAGTCTATCCTCTTGCTATTTGATTTTTATTTATTTCATCTGTTCTTTCTTTGTTCTTCTGTGTTCTGTGTGCTTGAGTTCTAACCAAGAGCTCTGTATCCCTTTGGCATTTGTCTGTCTGGCCAGTTCTTGTGCAGATGGCCTGGTGTGGTCACTGCTGGCCATTGTCTTCTGGAGTCCATGATTCTGATGTTTTTGGGCTGGAAGTGCTGCATGGGATCTATCTCGTGAGCTGAAGAGGGGCCCAGGAAAGAAGGCAGCAGGTTTATTTCTATCTTTAATTTTTCTGCCACAAAGATGTCTTGATTCCTCTCCCACCGCCCCCCCCCCAGGCTACTGACTTTAGTTTTAAAGTTAAGCATGTGCAAGTAGAAACAAGTAAAGCTCGTTCCTACCTAATAAATGGACCATGAGCAGAACTCTTTAATAAGCCATGCACTGTGCACTGAATGTTCATATCCCCATCACTCATACATTGAAGCACTAACCCCCCCGCCCCCGCCCCGCTGTGAATCTCTCTGGAGACAGGGCCTAAATAAGGCTAAATAAAACACAAGATTGGGGCCCAATCTGGTAAGATTGGTGTCTTATGAGAAGAGAAGCAGAGCAGTCTCTCCATGCACCCAGAGCTCAAGCAGGCACGCAGCAAGATGGCAGCTACCCACATCAAGAGAAGAGCCCTCAAAATAAAACCTACCCTTCAGTCGGCTTGGTCTTGGACTGCCCAGCCTCTGGAACTGTGAGAAATGAATCTCTGTTGTCTAAGCTAACCAGTCTATGGTATCTTGTACAGCAGCCCAAGTTGACTGAAACACCATGTTCCCGTTTCCTAAAGAAACAACCTAAGTCAACATGGGCTCTCATGTTAGGGCCTCAGACTGTGAGCTCCAGACACAGTGGTGGCATCGCATGACCTTGGAATCCCCAGGAAACACTCATTTCCCCTAGAGTTGCTGGGTTTTCCCAAGTCCTAGAGAATCGAGCAGCTCTTGAAGGAGATGCCCTTTAAATTCCAGGGGCTGGGCATTTTGTTGTGAGGGATGCAACCTTCTGGGATGCTGGCAGTCACCCATGTGATGGCGGTCTCAGGGTCTCCAGCAGTGATGAAGCCTGGGGACTGCCAACGACTCCACGTCCGTCACTGGAGGAAAACTAATGAACGTCAAGATGCAGTTCTGATGCATGGGACCCGAGAATTCTACCACAGCCCTTGTGCCTGTGCCACTGGTGTGTGTGTGTGTGTGTGTGTGTGTGTGTGTGTGTGTGGGTCTACCCTCCATGGAGTCATGTGAGCAAAGGGGACCCCAAGCCTGTGACTAGGAGGGAGGGCTTAGAGATGAGCCCCCAAAGCCCTGCAGAGGACACGCTGTCAGGGCATGCCAGCCTCCTGGGAATGAGGACTTTCCTGTGGCTTCACCTCTGCCCCTCACGTTGGCATCGCCTGCCTGCCAAGGGGCGACCAGAAAGGAGAAGTTTGAAAAACCAAAGTCCTTTCTCCCCCAAAATATTTTTTATTCTTGCATTACATTTGTGTTTCCAATTGTGAATAAAAAATGCTTAGAAAGTGGTTACAAAACAGCGTGAACTGGACTCGAGGAGTGGGCTGGCCCTGAAGGTCTGTCACTTCTTCACTTAGACGATGCGTGGTGGGCCTGGCATCTGGGCTGGGTCAGTCGGGTTTTTCACTCTCGGGATCTAGAAAACAAAACCACCACAGCTCGTTACAGGCCTCTGAGGTGCTGGCCTTTTACTGAGGGCCAGGCCCTGATGCCCTTGAATGTGGCTCTGCCCTGGGGCACCTGGCCCCACTCTCCTGGCGGCTGCTGAACTGAAGGTGGAATGGCAAAGCTGGATCGGGGCCAGCCTGACAATGGTCATGCCCCGTGGAGAGTCCTGGTGGCCTGTGGTCTAGGTATCTTCCTGTGACCATCTAGGCACATGAAATGACCTCCCAAGCCCAGACAGGGCTGCCCAGTGCTGTTGAGCCCCAGCATCCAGGCGTGTTACCCTATGCATGGTCCAGGCCTGAGCCGTGGGGCTCTGCGCTGGGTCTGGGACAGGGCTTCCCTTGTCCCCTAAGCAGAGGCGCGAGGCCTGGTGCTGTATCTCGATGGGAACGCAGCAGGGCAGCAGAGGCGATCCCCACTAATTGGAAGGTCCCAGAGATGCTGCGGACCTCAGTTGGTCAGGATCAGGCCCAACTGTGTGGCAGAGGTGGGGGGAAAAAGCCATTTAGCACCAGGCCACTGAGAGAGGGCCAGCTGAGACCACACAGGGCAGGTCTTCTCCCCAGGCCTATCAGGAAGGCTGGCACCCTCATGTAACCCATGTCACCTAGCCCCAAGCCTGTTCTCCATAGGCCCGTGATCCTGAAGCAGAGCCCCTGTCTGCCCCGAGTTCAGCCCACCAGGAAGAGAAGTGGGGGCTTGGGACCACAGTCCATGAGCCCGCACCTATAGGACCTCTGTCTGTACTTCTAAAGGTGACTCAGAAGCAGAGTGATGGTGGCCCAGCTAACAGCTTGACCTAGGGCCAGCAGATGACCTCAGGGCCCAGGCTGCATCAGGCAGGAGCAGTGCTGGGGGCAGCTGACCCCGCTGGGGGCCTTGCTCTCAGGCTCCCAACCGCATCAGCACCTTCCTCCAGAGCTTGGGCAGGGGGCTTCAGGCTCAAGGCAGAGCCCAGGTCAGGCCCTCCTGGGCCACCACCATGACCAGTTTGGCCTGTGTGTGGACAGAGGGTAAGAAACAGATGTGTTTCACAGTGTTTTCAAGCAAAAATGTTTATTTTTGTCCTTCACATGTACAAGCTCTTGGGGATCCCGTGCCACCACTGTCGTTGTAGGAGGAAAGGACTCAGGCGCGAGGGAGGGGGACGGGACGGGTGGGAGGGCGGTGGAGGGCAGCCTCCACTTCACTAAGAGGCCCATGCGATTCTCGGACCCGACACAGAGAACAGAAATCTCCCACTGCGGCGTTAAGTCCGGGCAGAAGATTCTGCACAGTCGCCTAGGAAATTCAGATCTAACTGAATCGACGGAATGGTATATCAAACCAAGATAATCCAGCTGGTTCTAGTAAGAACAGCAGAACCGCACGATTCACACGGGGCAGCTCCAGGCAGCCCGTCTTCCAGCAGAAAGTGGAAAATGTCTGCACAGAGGGGTGGGGGGCGGGGCTTTCACCTCCCACCCGGGAGTCCCACTGAAACCCCCAGAGGATGCTCCCCTGAGCAGGCTGGGCTCGGGCTGTCCTGGAGAGGGATGTGGAAGTCAGAGTGGACAGATCACAGCCTCCATGAAAATCATGGAAAAGGAAAGAAAAGTGGGCGGGGAAGCCCTGAGCCCAGGGGTGGTGCTTGCCCTCTGTAGGCAGGACAGCTGCAGGCTACCAGGGCATTCGCTCAGTTAGTGTTTTCTGGCAGGTTCCTTGTGGTCCAGGTTGCTGACATGCCTTACTGAGAGACCAGCTTCCCTGAACATACCCTGCCTGACCGTCCCTCTGTCACTGAATGCCCAGGGAGACTTCCCGCTGCAGAGGACCTATCATTTGCAGCTCCTCAATATTCAAGGTCATTAATTCAATTTTCTTATAAAAAAAAAAAAGGAATTGACAACAGAAAACCAAAGGCTTCTGCTTCAGCTTCGTAAGCCCATTCATAAGTCTTCATCTGAACACAGTAAGGATCTCCACGCAGAAGCCAAAGGTAAATGAAACACACCTTTTTTGATAAATGGGTTTCCCCCCAACATCTCCTCCACCAGGGAAGGGAAGACGGGAATCCAAGGCACTGCACTTCTGTAGGGCGAAGGCGGATCTCTAACCTTCAGCTCAGGGACAGACAGTGTGGGTGTGAACACGGTGGGTGAGTGCAGCCCGTGGGGACCTAAGAGCGAATGGGGTCCGAAGCGGTGGGGGGGTCCTGCCACCCACGAGTGCCCCCTGGAGGCTGCGCCTGTGCCCACAGTGGTGGAGGCACCCAGAGGCCACAACACAACAGGATTCCTCCAGGGTCCAGAGTGATCCACTTGGCCAGGGGCAGGGCAGGGGCTAAGTGATGTGCAGCCAGGGGCCAGGTGGGCCGACGGCGGGTGGCCCCAGGAACACTGGCAGCACAGGCACCTGGGCAGGGCTCCAGCTGCCCCAAGTCCCCGGCGGGCCCCTCTGGGCTGCCCAAGGCCCCCAGGACACTGGAGCTGGGAGCAGGCCTCCGTACTGACCCAGAGGCAGGGCACAGGGTGGGGCTGGAAGGCTGGAGTGGGCAGTACCTGGTGTGGGCACAGGCAAGACCGGGGCGGCTCCAGGGATGGCCGTGGTGCACGGAGGGCCGGGCACTGGGGCCAGACACGGCGTCCCCATTCCTGCTCGAGGTGTGGCCATCTAAAGAAGACAAGAAGAGGGAGGGGCACGGGGCTGGGGTCAGCCGCATTCCTCCCGTGGCCCGGTGGTTCCTGCAGTGTCTCAGTCCTAGGAAAGAGCGATCCCTGGGCTTGCCATGGATGGGCACCCTCTAAAGATGACACCAGAATGACAGAATGACAAGGGCTGGGAAGCAGCTGCTCCCCCTCCTCACTTCCCAAGGCTGCATCCTGGCCATCTGGGGGACACAAGCTCTGGTTGTCCACGGGCCACAGTGGGCCTCGGAGTAGAACCCACGGGCCCGCAAGCCCTAAGGGCACACAAGCAATGCACACTCTCCCAACCAGTGGGTACCATGGTGTCCCACCAGACTGGTCAGTGATATCACCAGAAACCAGAACAGCCCAGGAGCTGTGCGGGAGCAGACACTCCAGTGGGCGCGCGGGCAGAACAAGTGTGCGGGAGGGTTGGTGAGGGCAGGCCTCTGCACTCTCTGTCCAGGGCAGAGGGCTTAAAAGACAGGGACAGGAGCCGCTGGTGCCCCAAGACCAACACCTTGTGAGACAGAAACCTAGCAAGACTATCTCAAAAAAGGAGATCCAGGGTGAACAGCCTTTATATCCTAACCAAAAAGCTAGCAAATTGAATAAATCAACCGTTTTATATGACAAAACATCATAACCAGGTGGGGAATGCCAGAGCACTGACCCACTGAGACTCACTCTACCTCAGTCCAGTGAGAACCCAAGGGAAGGGCTGAAGATTGCAGCTTAGTGGCAGAGCGCTCACAGGGCATGCCTGAGGCCCTGGGTTCCGTCCTCAGCACGAAAATCCAAACCCAAACAACAAACACCAAACCAAACCAACTGGATGGTCTCCACGGACGCAGAGGGTACCACCACCTTCCACATGCCAAGTCCTGCTGCTAGTGAAATGTTGACTGCTTCCTGCAAGTCCCCCATGCTTGGCGGGGGCGGGGGGGCAGTCAAGGCAAGAAAAGGAAAACTGTCTTATCTGCAGATGACAAGAATGTGTACACAGAAAACCCACAAGAATAGCCAAACCAACTTCTCAAACTAATAAGCAAATCCAGCAAGACTGCAGGCTACCAGGTACAAAAAGCAACCCTATTTCTACACACAAGCAAGACACAACCCGAATGTGAAATTTAAAGAACAATGCAATTTCTCACAGCATTGCACACACCAGCTACCCTGGGATAAATCTAATGAGAGATGTATAACAACTTCACACTGAAAAGAAGTTTTAAAAAGATACAAATAAACAGCTGCCAAGTTTACTCAACATGTTTATTATGTCAAATCTCACCAAGTTGATCAACAGACTTGTACACTTCCATCCAAAACCCCAGTGGGTTATTTAAAACACACGTTCAAACATTAAAGATCAAAGAAAATCAAGACATCCTTAAAGAAGATCAACACTGGAGGCCTTGTCCTACCAGCCATTAAACTTACTATAAAGTTAAGATACAATAAGAGAGTGTAGTACTGCCATAAAGGCAACAGAACAAAAGCACAAGTTCGGCAAAGGACCTACACATATATGGCATTTTGACAAATGTCTGCAATTCCATCTGGAAAGAAAAGTGCTAAATCAGCAGATAGGCATATAGGAAAACACGCAGATTGACACATTCCAGCTGAGTGCAGTGGCACAAATCTGGAATTCCAGTAGCTCAGGAGGCTAAGGAGGAGGACTGCAGATTTAAAGCCAGCCTCAACAACAATAGTGAGGCCCTGTCTCAAAATTTAAAAATAAATTTTTTTTTAAATGGGCTGGGGGTGCCGGGATTGTGGCTCAGTGGTAGAGTGCTCACCTAGCATGCATGAGGCACTGGGTTCAATCCTCAGCACCACATAAAAATAAAATAAAGATATCGTGTCCACCTATAACTAAAAAATAAATATTAAAAAAAAATGGGCTGGGGATGTGGCTCAGGGTTAAGTGCCCTGAGTTCAATCCCTGGTACCAAACCAAACCAAACCAAACCAAAATACACTTGTGATTTTTGATGACTCACAGGCCTACATGCAATAGCTAAAACTATGAAGCTTCTAGAAAAAAAAAATTAAAACTTCCACTTCGCTTTGGCCAAAACAAATTGAAAAAAAACCAAAAAACAAAACCTATTGGCAGAACAAATCCACAACGTGTATGACAAAAGATATAATGAACTCCCACAAATCAATAAAAAAGATAAGCACGTAAATGTTTAAGCGGTTAATAACCTTGACCAAGGTACTTTACAGAAAATAACTGCTAAGAATATGAAAAGGTGCTCAAGGGGAAATTAAAATGATAATGAGAAAGCTACTGTTATGCCTCAAATTCTTTTTGCAAGAAACGTATATAATATTTAAATACACAAAAGAAAAGACTAAGGCACTTTAGAGAAAAATTAGGGAAAGAGAGAAAGCAGAAACCATAAATTACAATGTGAAGAAGATTACAAGATTGAGAATTTTTTCAGAATTGGAAATTTTTTAAAAAAATGAAATAGCAGGTGTGTGTGTGTGTGTGTGTGTGTGTGTGTGTGCGCGCGCGCATGCGCATGTGTGTTCTGGGTGGAAGCAAATAGAAGCTCTTCAATGGAAAGAGGCAATAACCAAAATTAAAAGCTCAATGAATAGGTTTACTAGTTTAGGCACAAAGGGAAATTTAGTGAGCTAAAGGAAAAGAAATCAGGAAACAATGTTCCACTCAGAAGAAAAAAATTAACTGATGGAAACTGTCCCTGAGGAGGTTGAACTCACTAGACAAAGACTTTAAATGAACTATATTAAATATGTTGAAAGAGCTAAAGGAAACCATTGGCAGAGAACTGAAGGAAACAGGAAAATGATATATAAACAAAATGAGTATATCAACAGATAGAAATTATAAAAGGACTTAAATAGAAATATAATAGCTAAAGAGCATAAATGAAATTTTAAAATTCACTAGAGAGGCAAAACAGAATTTGAGGTAGAGAAAAAAGAACCTTCAAGCTTGAGATACTGCCATTGAAATGACCAGGTTTAAGGAACAGAAACAGAAAAAGAATGAAGAAAAGTGAACAGAGCTTAAGAGGTCTTAAGAGGAGCTCCACTAAGTGGACCAATTACTGCCTTAGGGGAGTCACAGAAGAAGAGAGAAAGAGGTGTGCAGAAACAGTATTTGAAGAAGTAATAGCCCAAAAAACTGCTAAATTGCATGAAGACATGAATCTACACATCTCAAAAGCTCATGAACTCCAAGCAGGACAAATGAAAGAGATCCACACTGAGATATATCATAGTCAAATTATCAAAAGCCAAAGAGAAATAGAAAATCTTGAAAGCAGCAAGAGAGAAGCGAGGTGTCTCTTATGAGGGACCCTCAATAAGCTTAACAGTTGGTTTCTTAACAGAAACCCCGGAGGTCAGACACAGAGGATGATGTATTTAGTGCAGGAAGAACAAACTGTCATCCAAGAAGTCTACATCCAGAAAAACAATCCTTCAATAGTTAAAGAGAAATTAAGCCTTCTGGAAAAACAAAAGCTAATAAATGTTGTTACTAATAGATATTTCCCACAAGAAATATAAAAGGGAGTCCTCTAAGCTAAAATGAAGTGGCAATAGACAGTAACGCAAAGCCATAGGAAGAAATAGTCACATAAGAAAATAAATGAGTATTATTATATTTTTAGTTTCTCTCCTCTTTTCCCCATATGAGTTAAAAAGCAAATACATCATACAGTAGTTACAAATTGATTTTAATGGGCATATGATGTATATACATACAGTCTATTCAAAAACAATATAAAGGGCAAGAGATGGAGATGTCAGAAGCAGAGTTAGTAGGCTACTGAAACCAATTTGACATTATCCCTTTTTTTTTGGTATAGGGGATTGAACTCAGGGACACTCGACCCCTGAGCCACATCTCCAGCCCTATTTTGTATTTTATTTAGTGACAGGGTCTCACTGAGTTGCTTAGCGCCTTGCTTTTGCTGAGGCTGGCTTTGAACTTGCAATACTTCTGCCTCAGCCTCCAGAGCTGCTGGGATTATAGGCCTGCACCAACACACCCTGCTAATTTGGCATTATTCAAAATAGGTTGTAAGGGGTGGGGTTGTAGTTCAGTGGTAGAGCACTTGCCTAGCATGTGTGAAACACTGGGTTGAATTCTCAGCATCACATATAAATAAACCAAAAAAAGATCCACTGACACCCAGAAAACATTTTTAAAAAATGGGTTGTAATAAGGTCAAGATGCTAATTGAAAACCCCAAGGTAGCCACTAAGAAAATAAAATATATAGAGACAGATAAACAGGAAGGGAATAAAAATGGTATACAACAACAACAAACCACTGACTTTTTAAAAGGGCACTAATGGAAGATTAAAGAGTGAAAACGTATAGACATCCAGAAAACAAGTAGTTAAAAGGTGAACTCTTATTTATGTTTACTTTAAATGCAAAAGGATTAAATCTACAATGAACAAGAAGACATTGGCAGAATGAATAAAAGGCCATGGCAAGTTTATATCTGCCTATGAAAGACACTCACTTTAGATATAAAGACACAAAGAAGCTGAGAGTAAAGGAATAGAGAAAGATAAGCTGCACATAGGATCACCAAGTGATGTAGCTCTCCCACCTCGGGGTACACACTCCAAAGAACTGAAAGCAGGGACTCAAATAGGTATGTGTGTACCAGTGTTCTCAGTAGCATTAAATAACTCATGTGTCCATCACTTAATGAATGTATGAACACTATGTGGCATACCCATAAAATGAAATAGTATTAATAAAAAGGGGAATGAAGTTCAAGAGACTAAAGAAGACATAAAAATGGAAAGAAATCCCACGTTCAAGAATTGTAAGACTGGGGCTGGGCTGTGGCTCAGTGGTAGAGTGCTTGACTAGCATGTGTGAGGCACTGAGTTCGATTCTCAGCACCACTAAATAAAATAAAGGTCCATTGACAACTAAAAAATATTAAAAAAAAAAAAGAATTGTAAGATAGTGTTCTTAAAATGTAATGACAAGCATAATAATAAGCCAATTCAGTGAGGAAATGAAAGTCTTTTCAAACATGCTACAGGGAAAATGATATCCATGTGCAAAACGATGAAGCTGGATCCTTACCTAATACCATATCCAAAAATTAACTCACATGGAGCAAAGATCTAAATGTAAATTTGAAACTAAAAAACTCTTAGGAGAAATCATAAAGGGAAAACTTCGTGATGTTAAATGTGATGATGATTTCTTGGATATGTCCTCAAAGGTACAGGAAACAAAAGAAAAAAAAAAGACAAATGTAAAAACTTCTATGCATTAAAAGATACTATCAACAGAGTAAAAAGAAAAGGGACAGAATGGGAGAAAATATTTGCAAATCTCCTATCTCATAGGGAATTAATGTCCAGAATACATGGATGATTCTTAAAACTATAACAAGAAACCAAACCACCCCATTTGAAAACGAGCAAAGGATTCAAATAGACATTTCTCCAAAGAAGATGTTACGAATGGCTAATACGCACAGAAATAGATGCAAAACCACAAGATACCACCTCTCAGGAAGACCACTATCAAAACCAAACAAACAAAAAACAGAAAATAATTACTGTTGGTTGAGATGTGGGAAAACTGAATCCTTCTGCACTATTGCTGGGAATGTAAAATAGTGTAGCTGCTGTTGAAAACAGTATGGAGGCTCCTCAAAAAATTTAAAATAGAGTTACCATACAATCCAGCAATTCTCCTTTTGGGTATATACTTGAAGCAATCAAAAGCAGGGATCAGAAGGGGTATTTGTTCACCCCGGCATTATTCACAACAGCTAACATGCAGAAGCAATGGCAGTGCTTGGATGACTGGACAGACAAAAAGGAAGGAAATTGAGACACATGCTACAACACTGGTGACCCTTGAGAACGTCATGCTAGGTGAAATAAGCCAGTTAGACAAATGCTGTCCGATTCCACTCACAGGGGCTACCTAGAGGAGTCAACAGACAAAAGGCAGAAAGGTAGTTTCCAGGGGTAGGGAAGGGAGCAACGAGAGCTATGGTTTAACAGGGACAGAATTTCCGTTTTGGAAGATGAAAAGAACTCTGGAGATGAAAGATGATGGTGATGGTTACACCACTGAAGTGTGTACTTAAAAATGTTTAAGTTGGAAGGGCTGAGGTTGTGGCTCAGAGGGAGAGCGCTCACCTAGCATGCGTGGGCCATTGGGTTTGATCCTCAGCACCACCTAGAAATGGAATAAAGGTATTGTGTCCACCTACAACTAAAAAATAAATGTTTAGAAAAATGTTGAAGATGGTCAATTTTATGTTACGTGAGCTTTGCCACAATACAATAATGGGGAAAAAAGGGGGATGGAGTTCTGATATATGCCACAGTGCAGATGGACCTTGAAAGTGTGCTAAGTGAAATAAGCCAGTCACCAAAGACCACGTATTGTATGATTCCACTCATGTAAGGTCCCAAACACAGTCAAACTCAGAAACTAGAAAGGCAGGTGCCAGGGACTGGGGAGAGGAAATGGGGAGTTAGGGTTCCAATGGGGACAGAATTTCTGTTGGAGAAGATGGAAATGTTCTGTGGATGGAAGGCCACATGGTACAACAATATGAATGGACTTAATGCCACTGAAACCCTTCATCTATTTGAAAATGGTAAAAGTGGTAGATTTTATGTTAAATATATTTTATCACAATTAAAAAAAAAACTTATTAAGAATGCAGAGTGTTTGACCAGCAGGATTAGCCGATGTGACTGGAGCCCAGAGCTGGGACTGCCCAGGTTCAGGTGCAGACCCTTCCAGGCCCTGGAACCTATTCAGAATCACCCACTTTGTCCTAGAATGTGATTCCACAGAAAATGGATTAGAGGGGTGGGACTGATAGAGAGCCTGGTCCCAAGGGCTTTGCTGCCATTCAGAAAAGAAATAAGGGTAGTGCAGCCTGCGGGGTGTGGATGTGGAGAGGGAAAGAAACAGATCCAGCTCAAGTGTCCGAGGGACAGAGACAAAGGTTGACAACGTGGATCAAACGCAAGTCTCAGAAAACTTCAAAGAACTGGAAGCATATCTCAGAGCTAAACTAGAAAAGACTGGCAAGAAGGTTGTTAGAAAATAATTACCCACACTTTAGATCACAGTGGAAATGAGAAACTATTTTGGAATGAAGGTTAGTGAAAATGGTACATATCAAAACTTTAGGGAGGCAGCCAAACCATTAGAGGGAATTTTTATAGCCTTGGATGCTTACATTATCAAAGGAAGGCTAGAAATCAACAAATTCTACATCTTAAGATTTCTAGAATGGAATAAGGCCAGAGACAGAAATAAAAAATAATGTCTAAGGAAGAAATCAATGAAGCTTGTAATAACGAATAACATCAAAGATAAAATGAGCTCTCTAAGGAGATAAGGAAAGGGGAAAGAGAAGGAGGAGGCAGAGAGAGAGAGAGAGAGAGAGATCGAGATCGCACAAGAGCAAGCAGAAATCACCGATATCAGGAATTAAAAATAGGGCATCACTGTAAATCTTGCAAACTCTAAAAACAACAGATATTATCAGCAATTCCATGGCAATTGATTTGAAAATTTAGATAAATTTAGTGGAAAGGTAGAAATTTGCCAGGAAAGCAAGACTGCCAAGAAGAAATAGAAAATCTAAATGGTATCAAAACTGTAGAAAACCCCGGATCCGTAACACAAACCTCACCCTCAACGGATGGACAGATATGTGGTAAATACAGTAAAACGTCCATCAGAGTGTGAGTGGTGGCAGGTGGGTGTTCACCACAGACTTTACAATGCTTCTGTGTGTTTAAATTTTTTCAAAGCACAGGTTCCTAGAGGGGTGTTTCCTCCACCAAAACAGCAACGAAATACTGCAGCCCAAACATTGAAGGTAGAAATAACACCAACCTTAACAAACTCCTCCCGAAAACCGGAAGAGAGGAAATCCTCCTCCAACTAGTCCTCACCCCAAAATGTATCACATGCCAAGACCTCAGAGAGTGACTCCATGCCCTGCCCCAGGTCGGCCTGGGTGCATGTGAGCTCAGGTCTAATGCTGGCTGTCACTCAAGGATGATGTGCAGACTTGGCCCCTCCTCCAGCCTGGGGATGGGCAGGATGCAGGTGGGGGTCAGGCTGCTGAGGTTAGGCCACACCCACCAGCTCTAGGCTGGGGGCGAGGGGGAGCTTAGGCTGGCCAGGCTGAGGCTGCTCCTGCAGCCATGCTCAGGAGTCCTGCCCCAGCCCAGCCTGTCCCTTCCACGTGTGACCACAGGACCACAGGCCAGTCACTTACCTCCTGACCTGTAAAAGGGGAAGCCTAACTTCTGGCTCACATCTGACACACAGGGTACTAGCACCTACTGGGCACGCCTGCCATCGCCCTGTCACATGCCCCTGCCCTGGGAGGGCCCGCACCCCCTGCACTCACAGCCCGCGCCTCGCCGGGGGCCTCCATGTCGTGCAGCTTCTGCGTCTGCTTCAGCTGGTTGAGCGTGGGCTTCAGTTGGGCCGCCCCCACCGTCTTGGTCGTCCACTGGTCCACCAGCTTGTGCAGGTCGTCGGTGAAGGTGCCTTTCTTGTTGTTGCTGTTGTTGACCTGCGCCTGGACGTGCAGGGTGGACTGGGGACCCGGCTCGGGGCCTGGGGCCAGGCTGCTGGTGGAGGACCCTGGGGAGTCACATACAGGCCAGGATTGGTGACGCCACACACACGCCCAGCACCACTGGGGGGCTGGCTGCAGTCATTCTTACGTGAAGGCCCAGGTAACGGCCTCACTTCAGTCGGGCAACACCTTGCTTCAAGAGGCGGTCTGGATCAAGGGGCCTCGCTGCCCAGTTTTAGACATGGTGGGGCGATTCCATAAATGGAGTGACCCGGCTGAGACAGGCAGCCGTCACCAATCCCATAAGCCAGGCCAAAGCTGGCAGCCTCCACTCAGAGGTCACTCTGTGACCACCGCTGCCCATCCCACTAGGCTCACATGTGAGAGTGTGGGAAATTCCTAGCACAACCAGACACGTCAGCTTTAGTGTCACAGGAGCTAGGGTCACAGGAGCTAGTGTCAGATTCTTGGGCTCCTGGCCTCAGTGTAACGGGAGGACACAGGGTGGAGGCTGGAAGGCTTGGCAGAAGGCCGGGCCTCTGTTTCCATTGCCACCCTAAAGCGACCCTACACAGGCTGCATTTTTGCATTCCTGTGAATTTTAATGGTTTGGTTGTTTGGAATTCAAAAAAAAAAAAAAAAAGAAATGGTAACTTTCCTTACCAGAGCATTTGAAGAAGGGAGTGATAAAAGGCACTAACACCCAGAGCTCCCTGACACGGGTGCCCCATGCTCCAAGCCACAGTCGGGTGGATGCGATAAGCCAGGGGGAACCAGGAGCCTCTCTGCTAACCAGAGAGCTTGGCTGCTTCCTGGGAAGATTTTTTTTTTTTTAAATTATCAATGTTGAACTTTTAAAGTTTTTAAACTTTGGCCTCCCTTTTCCCCCCTTCACACATAATTTCTAGTTGGCAACTTCCAATGAGCCAATTTAAAAATCTTTCTGTGCTATAAAATAAAATAACCCCTCTCCCTCTCCCCCACCAAAAAAAAAAAAAAAAAAAAAAAGGTAATGACCATCTCTTCAAACAAGCTGTTCCGAGATACAGTGTACTTTAGTGGCTAGCAATGACAGAGCACGGACACCAACAGTCGAAAATTAGTGATGAGATTTCACACACATGAAGCTATTTCTACATGAAAATTTCAGCCAGAAAAGATGAAAGAAAACTTAAAAAAAAATAAAAAAGGAGAAGGGGAGAGATAGATAGAGAGAGAGAGAGAGAGAGAGAGGGAATGAGAGAGAGAGGTGTGAGTGGCCCAGGTAGACGAATACCCATTCAGTCCTGGTATCTCTCCTCGGGGGAGCACTCATCTTTAGCACTTCAAGGAAATACTGATTCCTACGGTTTTGGAGAAGGAGCCAATTAATGATGGGTAATTTGTGGACACTCTGGAGAAGGACAAGCCTGTTAGATGTGAACTGGCGAGACCGCACAAGCTCTAGGAGCCATGGAGACACAAAGGGGAGCCCAGGGCAGCTATCCTGCCAGGCAGAAGCCAAGCGGGGGGCCCGGCGGGGCGGGCACAGAGCAGGCCTCGCCTCCCGGCCGCGGGACACCTGGATGCGCACTAGCCACAGTAAAGCCCATGCGATGAGAGGGGACAAAGGGGGTAAAAAACCCGGATAATTACTACTGCTGTGTTCTTTGCCTAGGCAGAGGCGCTTCAGGGCTGACCCTGTAAGGGAAAAACAAACGACACAAGACCACAGGGTTAGGCAGAACAGCACACACCGGTCACGCCACCACACTTAAGCCAAAGTCGTCAGTGTGCAGGGAGGGACAGACACAGGCAGCAGTTCAGAGAGGAGGGCCGACCCGGCCTGGGGTCTGGGGGTGGCATCCCCAGAGTTAGTGTGCAGGCTCTCACGGGCTTCACCGAGGAGGCAGAGGTGCCAGAGCAAGCCCCCAAGCTTCAGGGAGAAGTGTTTGTCTCTAGAAGCATATTCCAGAAAAAGAAAAAGCAAAGGGGAAAAAAAAAAAAAAAGAGAGAGGGAGAGAGAGAAAAAAGGAAAAAAAAAAGAAAAAGAAAAAGAAAAAAAAACAACAACAAAGCACACGGCTTGGCTTTCTTTCGGTCACCAGGCTTTGGGAGCCCCACTGGTTGAGGCAGGAAAACCCGCTAAGTCAGCCATGGGGTCCGCAAATGGAGCCGGGCACAGCCTGGGCTAACTGGCCACTGAAGCCATTGAAGGTTTTCCAAGTGCAAAAAGATACATCGTGTTGCAGGTTTGAGGCCACTTCCTGATCCCAGAGGGCTGCCCTGGATGAGGCCGGATGGGCATCAAGTAGGGAAGGAGGAGGGTCTCTGTGTCAGGGCTGACCCTGACCTGGGAGGACACTGTTGCCTTTTTTCTAAGTCCACTCCCCAAGGGGCAGGGGGAGGCCTTGTTTTTGGGCCACCACCAAGTGGATCTGTCCTCACTGTCTGGTGCTGGTCAGGCAGGCATCACAACTGAATGTCCGGCAGGGCCTGGCGGGGTGGGGGCACCCGGGGCTGGCCCAGGAGCTGTGCCAGGAGGTGCTGCCATTATGGCTTATCCTACAGTGTCCCAGGGAACTGGGACTGGCCAGGAGGAGCTCAGACTTCCCCAAGGTCACTTGACACAGCCACGCTAACATAGAGGATCTACCCTCCAGCCTGTAGGACCCCCCCTTGCCAAAGCTCACACCCCTCCCCTTCAGGGACACCCTCCTCACAGAGGCCTGCTGAGCGCTGTTTCCCGAGACTCTAGAATATCCAGGGACTGGAACTTCTGGCAGCCTCAGACTTCCTTCTAAAATAGGCTGCACCTTTTACTTTAAGGGACAGCAGGCAAATGTCAGCTGGGCTCCCGGGCCTGAGCCCAGCCCGGGCTTTGTGTGTTGGGCCTGGCAACTTGGTTCTTTTAGTCCACTCTGTGTGGTCTCTGCGGGAAAAAGGGTAGGTGCTCTGCTGAAGTCCCCACTGTTCAGATGAGAAGGAGAGAGGTGAGCAGGGGGTCCAGACAGATCCCCTCTGGAGGAGGGAGCATTTTCAGAGGCAAAAGGGCTGTTTCCTAAGTGAGGGAGAGAACCTGAGGTCTGTAGCTGCTGGTTGGGCTCAAACCCAGAATGAAGGGTTCAATCAGCAAATCCCCAATGTCCCCTAGGGCTCTGTGTGGGGTTGTAGCTCTGCAACCATCCAGACAGCCTGAGAGAGAGGGATATGTCACATCTGGACCCCTTCCCCGGCTGCAGCAGTGTGACCCTCAATGTGGCTGGTGGCCCTGCACCCTGGACCAATTCCTGGCTGTTGTCATAGTGGGACAAACACTAGACAGGGCAATTGCTGGTCAGCCTTTCTCAACTCAGGCCCCAGGTGGCTACAACACAGATAGCTCCCACCTTCCATATCCCTCCTTGACATGGACTGCAGTAACCAGAATGCAGATGGCCTAGTCCTCCATGGCCTTCCTGAGCTCTGTCCCCAGATGACAGGGGCACAGATGGTTCTGATCCTCTGGACAGACTCATTGCCTGTCCCTTGACATCCCTGCTCTCAGCATAGGGTGTCAGTTCTCAGGGGAGCAGCTCCCTCTTTTAGGTGGAGTGGAATCTACCTCTCCAAAGCACCTCTGCCCTGGGCCCTGCCCTTCTTGTGCCCACTAGAGGGCATCTGATGGACAAGTCTCCACCAGATTCCCCACATTTTGCTGAGTCAGGATAGACACCCAGGGGCTCCTGTCCCCAAAGTAGCAGTGGGAGAGCAGACACAGCCATCCAGAGCGTGATGGTTGGAACACCTGTGAGGCCCCAGCCCTGCTCTGCCCTGCAGAGTCCTCTGAAACCAAACACGCTGCTCACAGGCGGACAGCCCACTTCCCAGCACCCACCACCATCCAGACCTTGGCTGGCGGCACAGAGGATGCCTCGGGCACGAAGCATTCAAAGATGAGGATGTCTGACCGGGACAGATGGCATAAAAAGTGGGTCAGGCCTGGAGCAGCTCCTCACACGTGCTTTTTCTATGTCAGTGATCAAATATTGACAAAGTCCACAAAAATTGCAGGAGACTCCAAAGGGTCAGCCCTCCTGGACTCCTCACTGCTGGCTGGCCCTGGCACCGCACCTCAACCCTGGCACGACCTCCAAAGGGTCTGTCTTACTCAACCGAGTAGCATCAGATGCCCCGTGCTGGTGTCCAAGGTCAAAACACCCTTTGGGCTGTCTCTACATCAAGAACCATATTCTCCAGCCGAGAAAATCACCAAGATCTACCCAGGAAGTGCCAAGTCAGAACCAAGGATGTGCCTTGGTTCTGCTCAGGGTGGTCTGGGGACGTTTTTACTCTACCTGAGCAGCATGACCCCAGGTCCCACAAGCCCTGGAGCATACATCTTGTCCCTAGATAGCCACTGTTGTCAAGCCACCCTGATCCAGGGCTGCCAAGGCTGAAGCCTCATGGGCACAGTGGGCCCGCTCACCCAGTGCCCTCTGCTGGGGGCCCCACTCAGCTCCCCCCTCTACAGGGAGGGATGAAGACTTCCAGGGTAAGGAGAATTGGGAGCTGTGGAAGGATCCCTGAGCCCAACACGATGCAGCCAATGGATGATGAAGGAACAGTGCAACATGCGACCCTGTGGTTCCTGTGTGCAGACCAAGGCCTCAAGGTACCAGTGCCTGCCTGGTCAGGTGGGAGGATGCAAAAGGAGGTTGGTCAGCAGTATGTGACCAGAGCTTCTGACCAACAGAACCTCAGCCCCTGGGCCCCTCTTCCTTGGTTCCACAGCCACCATCCTTGAGGACATAGTTTCCCAAGCTCCTCCAGCTACCTCAAGGAAGGGCCTGGTGGGTGTGCAGCTGGGTCCTGGGCCAGTGCCGATGGGGGTGTCTGACACAGGGTCCACACTCCCCTAGGGCCTGGCCCACTCACTGCAGCCACGAACCCATTCCCTGCTCCTCCTCCTGGGGTCAGCACCCACCTCTGGATCTACCTGCTGCTCCACTTGGCTGTGCCCTAAATGGTCCCCCAGCCCAGCCTGCTTGAGAACCTAGGGAGTTTCTGTTCACTGCCTTCTTCTGGGGACAGCCACTCCTTCACTCAGAAAGCTTCATGGAAGCCAAGACCTTTCATATGCTAAAATATAGTGAGGGGTGTCCCACACGAAGGAAGGCAGTGAACAGAAACTCCCCTAGGTTTCATCAAGCAAGCGCTGGGCTGGGCCAGATGCCTCCTCCCTGGCCACACCTGTCCCTAAGCTGCAGCTCCTCCTCTCCTTGTAGCATCACCCCTGACCCCACAACCCCACCGAGCTGGGCCCATTCTGGCATCTTCCTCGACATTTGTTCAAGCTGCCCCTACCCGGAGGGCCCGTCCCTCCTCCAGGCCTCCAGACCCACTCAGTCTGACGACCCTGGGCCTCATGTGCTCCTGAGACTTTGACCTTCCCTCTAGCCCCTGTATTTAGTGCTCAGTCCTCACAGATCTCCAAGTGCACCCTTCTCTTGGTCACTCCTGTGGTCACTCAGGAGCCAGCAGACACACAGATGGAGAGCTCAGAGAGAAGCCCTAAGCTCTATAACCCAGGGGCCAGCAGCACACCGGCCAGGAGGCCTCTCCGCTACGTCCTGCAGAGCACCAGGGGAGGCTGGTGGCCCCCAGCCCACCCTGGCTGCTGAGCCGGCACTCTCCCAGACCAGGTTCTACACTGAGAAGTACCCAGAGCTGGTGCCCATCTGGGCTCTGCCTGCCCAGCTACCTGAGAGCACATGGGGCAGTGTGATCATCTGAAAAGGCGGAAACAGCCCAGTGTACCTGAAAGGGGCAGGCAGCGGACAAACACAGCACATGCTCAAGGCCGGGCAGGCAGCAGCCACCGCACCCGAGGCCGACCAGCCACACCTGCCCCAGACATTCCACACTCTATTCTGTGGCCTTTGTCCATGTTGTCTCACTTTTTAAACCCTTTAAAAACACAACGTCAGTGCCAATCTCAGGGGTACAGTCACGCCACTGTCACTACACTGCTTCACCCAACACACTGGGAAAGCCACCGTGTGCTCTGCCCGGTTCCCAAGACCAACGGCAGCCATTCAGGGGACAAGAGACACCCAGATACCCAGGTGCCTTCAACCCTGGGGACCACCCCAGTGTGAGCTGCATTTGTACCAGGGAAGCAAGAGAGGCACCAGGGGAGCAGGGCCCAGACAAGGCTGGGAACAGGGACAGGGATGGCCTGCCAGAAGGATGGGAGAGATGCACCAGGGAGGCCTCCCAGCCCAGGTCCACCTTCACTTCAGCAACTGACCAGAAGCCACACAGATGTGCCGCCAGCTGGGCACCACCGTGGCTCAAACAGGGCAGCCCATCAAACAGACAAAAGGCCAACAGGAAGCCACTGGCATTCCCGCAGTGGCCTAGTGCCCTCGGCCTGTCCCCACCTGGAAAATGATGATCCGTGCGGGCCTCTGATGGGGTGGCAATGGCAATGGTTACTTACTGCAAACATGGCCTCTGGGTCCCCACAAGCACAATGTATCTTTATTGTACAAGCAAAAAGTCATGTGCCCCAAACCAGCATCTCTAATCCAATTGTCAAAAAGTTCAATTTTTCTGTTAAAAAAAGACAAAAACCTAAAAAGTGCACAATTTTTGATTCGTTTGCCAATCATCAAGAGGGTTAAAAATAAGCCGCACCATCGTGTGGCCCAAGCAGGTGTGCACTCCTGGGCACTTGGGGTGTGTCCTAGGGTGTGTGAGAGAAGCTGGAACTAGGGTCTGGTTTGTTGGAGGTCAAGGAGCTGCGTCAATGACTTCATCCCTGAGGTTTCGGGGTGGGGATGGGGTGTCAGGAAGGCACATCCAGCAAAGCGCTCCAGTTGGGTAGAGAAGAAAAAGGGGCCAAGCAGGACGCAGGCTCCCAAGGAAGAGCTGAGGGACAGATGTCAGTCTCATGTCTCTGAGTTGAAGAGGGGGCGAGGAGCAGTGCTGGGGATCAGATTTCCCTGCGTGGGTGTGTATGGAGTCTCAGGAAGCCCAAGCTGGAGCAAATGCTTTTTAAATTGTAACTTTCATTTTCTGTGGTGCTGGGGACTGCACCCAGGGCGTTGCGCATGCCGGGCAAGCGCTCTACCACTGAGCTGTCACCTCAGCCCCTTAGCAGGTTCTTAGCATCTCCACATGCAGGGCGAGGACAGTGGGCAGACGCAGAGCTGGGTGTGGGGCTGTAGCCCCTGGGCAGAGGTCACAACCTCCGGGGACCTTTAGGACTGCACCGGCCTGCTACATGCACGTCTTCAGAGTTTAGACACGTGCGCAAACACACCGTGCACCTAGAGCAGTTTGGGGGTTATCTTTTTGTTGTGGCTGGAACTGGGGGACAGCAGACACGTATACTGGCCACAATTGCAACAGAAAAGAAAACCACGTCCAACGTAAGAAAAATAAATCAAATAAATGAGGTGACGGAAGAAATGCAGAGTGCCCTGGCATGTGAGGGGCGGAGGGGCCTGTGGCAGGGCGGGGGGGTGCCGCTGCACGTGCTTCTGGTGCCCAGGCGCAGCCAAGAGCATGCACACGGCCTTCTGGGGGCTGGGGGTGGGGCAGACGGTGGTGTTCAACGGGAAGGGCTCATGGGGTCCACCTTTCAAACTGAGGAGGTGACTGCAAGGGGTAGGGGAGGCATCCTATGAGATGTATGAGAGGTAATGAAGACGGGGGCGGGGAAGGGACAAACCAAGGGCCAAGAGGTGGGAAAATACAAAAGAACAAATACAGACAGATGGACACAGATACGGGTCCACTGAGGAATCGAGCACGAGGCTTGCTACTAGACTTATAGGCCCCTCTTTCAGACGTTGGGTGGTAAACCGTCCAGCCTGCAAATGAATATAAAGGGAAGAAAACAGAGAGACACGCATCAAGTACAGGTTGCTGCGATTCCTCCTCCACACCAACAGCCACACCAGCCTTGGAACTTAACATCCACGGCTCCACCTAGCCCAGCCCGAGCACCAAAGCCACTGACCATGGGAGGGGAAGGAGGCAACGGGAGGAGCAGAAGAGAAGAGGCCCGGAGGAGAGGGGCAGGTGCGGGGAGGGGCGGGGCACCTGCGTCGGTCACCATGATTTCTCTGGACAGAGATGGTGAGGACAGGAGAGCGCCTTATCGAGCAGCGGCTGCCGTCCACGGCAGCGTTGACGAGAGAGCATTTCCTCCTCGGGGCCAAATTCCCAGCTTGAGAGCTGAGCCCTCGTCCCCCAGCCGTCCCGTGGACTTTGGAAGGACCCGGTGTTTAGCACCGTGGGGCTCCGCTGGAGGGAGCGGACAGGGGCAGGGCAGCCGGTGCCTAGGAACGGGCGCGGCAGAACACAGCAAGACGCCAAGCCCTGTCCTTTCCCTGTCATCGGGCTGACCCCTTCCAGTTCTGGCCACTTCCCAGAGGCCCATCTAGCAAAGCCATCACCTGCCTCTGAGCACCTTACAGCAAGACCTGGTGATGGGGGACAGTGACATTTTTGGCATCCACAGACTATATCTTCTTTTTTCTCCCCCCCCCTTTTCTTTACCAAGCTGCTCGGCAGCCTTGGCTGCGGCTCTGGTCCCCTCTACACGTATGGGCGTGCTCCTGGACACCACTGAGGCCCTACATGGCTGGCACATGCTCGGAGACAGGCAAGCTGGAAATCACCTTGGCCACGCGCTCCGCCTCCGTCACTGGCTAAGCCGGAGCAGATGTCTGTGGACAAGGAGGCTCGGACGGAGCAGGGCTGCTGGGTCTGCACTGCCTTCGCGCACGGGGCTGTGCTGGCGTGGGCAGGGTCCTTAGCGGGAGGGCCTCTGCTGGAGTCAGACAAGTGACCTGGGCGGGGGGGAGAAGAGGTGACAGGCACCATGAGGTGCCACTGGAGAGGGGACGGTGTGGGCTGGGTCTGCTCTCAGCTCTTTGCTGGGTGACCTTGGAGAAGCTCAGAGACTCCTGCAGAAAACGGGCACAGGGCTCATCTCCTGGATGGAATGTTGGGGACAAAGAAAGTGCCCCGGCTCCCCCAGTCCCCAGTGCCATGCCGGACCTGTGCTGTGCAAATAATTGGCAGGAGACACATCTGGGCCCAAAGCAGCCTGTGTACCTCTCGCTCAAACAAGTCTCCCCTGGGCTTTGGGATCTGGCAGTGAAGGTGTGGAACTCATGCACTGTGCGGACGGCGTGTGGTTGGTTAGTTTGCCATGCCTTCCCACAGGGCATGCGTGGGGATTTGGGTTCATGGGATCTCTGTCCCAGAACGCTGGGGCTCGTGGCATTTGGAAATGCCACTCAGGATGCCTCTAGAGGAACCCCTGACATGCAAGGACACTGCCTTGGAGCCAGACCAGTGTAGCCCCAGAGACTGGCTGCTACCATGTCCAGGCCAGGAGGACATGCCCATCCTTCCACCTTTCCCAAAGGCAGCCGCTTCACACCCAGGGAGCAGACTGACATCAGCCTCAGATGGGGTCAGAGGAAGCAGCCTGCTGTCCTAGGCAGCTTCCTGCAGGGAGGATCAGGTGGGAAGAGCCACCTTGGGCTTCTGGCCATCAATCACCTGGGGCTAAGGTCTAGCTCCAAGCAGCCCCTGCCTCCACACGGATCTCACCACTCTGCACCAAGCACAGAGGCCGGGAGGTGGGGGTGGTCCCCCTGGTCCCGCAACAACTTCCTCTCTCCAGTGAAAGGCGATCAGGAAAGACGAGAACCCCAAAGGTCCTTGGAGGTCTGGTGGTGTTGCGGTTGCACCGAGTCTGCCTCCCAAGGCTCACTCGGGGTCCCCCAGCTCCCTCCCTCCCAGGCCCACAGCAGCCCTCCCCCCAGAGGCCGACCTGTGCTGGAGGCCACGACCTTGAGCTGCTGTACTAAGGGGTTCAGCAGCTTGCCCGCCTTCAGCTTGCTCTTGCTGGTTTTCCTCCGGCGGCCAGTCGGGGGCGCTGTGTGGAAGAAGCCCACGTTGGGCGGAAGTGGCTTGCCCAGGCGGCGGTACAGAGCCTCGATCTCCTGTTTCTGCTGGCTCTGCAGCTCCGAGATCTCCTTCAGGTGCCTGGAGGAGGGAGAGAGGCAGGGCAGGTGGGCTTCCCCTGCAGGAGGTGGCCCGTGGGCCGGGGGAGAAGAGGTGACGTGGGGTGGCAGTGCCTGAGTCTCTACCTTGGACCACTGGAGGGCCACGTGGGGCTTTCAGTGGCACTGTTTATATAAGCCAGGCCAAGGCAAGGGGCCCCCAGCACTGATGCAGGGGAACTAAGCAACTTGAAGTTTTCCAACATCCAGAATCCTAAACACTGCCTTTGCCTGGGTGGCCAGGGCGGCACAGAGGACTCCATACAGACACGTAGGCTGAGGCTGGTGACAAAAGCCCAGAGCATTAGCCTAGGTGAAGGGAAAGAGGCAGCCTCAGTTTATTGTGAGTTATCTGCCCCACATAAGGCTGCGAAGGGAAGGCGTCTCAGAGGAAGGACAGTGCCACCCGAAGGAGTTGACCAAACACTTATTACTGGCCTGGACACTGCCCTGCTGGGTCCACTGTTCTGGGTCACGATCATGAGCTGGGACAGTCTCCAGGACAGCTGAAGGGAAGGAGGCGGAGGCCCCTTGGGGAGTCTCCCTGAGGACTTGCTGGCTGCCTTCCCCACCACCCTCCCGTGCCTTGGGCTGAGCTTTGGGAGGCCAGGTGCCAACCCCACCAGCTGCCTGCACACGGGGTCACAGCCCATCTCCACCTTTTATGCTGGGGAAACATGATTTTCGTGGTTGGACACGAGGCAGCAAGTTCTGAGATCACCTCCTGCATCCTCTAAATCTGCCGAGTTTGCTTTAGAAAAAGTCTTTCTTAAGAAATCCCCACGTGCACGTCAAAACCCTGGGGCTCAGGCACCTGCATCCTAACAAGGTCCAGTCCAGGGGGTTCTGAGGCAAGAAAGACTCGGGACCACTGGCTACTTCCTATCAGATGTAACCAAGTCCCCTTAATACTAGATTGAGGCTCAAATTCTACCCTGCCCACTTCTAAAGATCACCCTTTTCCCCTGGGCTCCACATCCCCACCCTCTCCATTTCCCTGAATCCCTTCCTTCAAGGTGCTTCTGGAACTCCCCCTTCCCCTCCCCTGGCTTCCACCTTACGAGGCCCTCCCCACCTCTAGGCCTCACCCCTCCCCACCTCTAGGCCTCACCCCTCCCCACCTCTAGGCCTCACCCCTCCCCACCTCTAGGCCTCACCCCTCATTTGATTCCATGCCACTGACTCTAGGACCCTGGGAAGGCTGTGCCCCGGAGCCCCTCCCGCTCTGCTCCCACCGGTTCCAGGTGGTGCTGCTTGGGCCCCTCCACTGTCTGGCTCCACTGGGGGATGGAGCTGCTGGGGCTGCCTTCTAGAACATTCCTAGGATCTGGCAACTCTTTACACACCCTGGACCTCCCATGCTACAGCTGGCCCCTCCTCGACCCCCACATGGCTCCTGTAGACACACAGCGAGTCCCCAGTGTCTCTGACACTCCCTGTGCACTGGGACAGCTGCGGAGCTCCTCCTGTGGGCACGTGCAATTTCTGAGCCTGCTTTCCAGCCACTGTGGAGTCCCGTTAGCCACCCCTACTAGCTTCACTGTCCAGGCTCCCCCTCCTGTCTCAAAGGACATCTCAGGGTGGCAGTAAGCCCCAACCGCGAGACAGGGAGAATGAATGAGTGCTGGATAAGAGACAGAGACAGAGGCCAGCAGAGAGACAGACGGTGAGAGAGCGGGAAGGCAGGCATGTGTCTCATGAGAGACGTCCTTCCTGAGGGTGACCGAGGAAGAAGACTGGAGGGAAGAAGGGACCTCAGGGGAGGCGTGGCCCCCTGAGAAGCCAGAACCCAGGCAGGCAGCAGGGTCCAGCCAGCACAGTGTGGAGGACACCCTGAAAGAGGGACTTTCCTCACCCAGCCGGCCAAAGGGAGGGGCCTAAGTGGGCCTCGTCACTGCCTGTCCCCTTGACCAGCAGCTGCAAGTGCATGCCTGCCCGTCCAGGACCTGAACTCCATCCAGCACGGCTCACGGGGCCCACGCTGGCCTCGGCACGTACTTCTCCCGGAGACTGCGCAGTTCCTTCTTTATGTCCGCGTCCTCAAACTCCGAGTCATTGTCGCTGCTGATGTAGGATGACTGGGAGTGGAAGGAGGTGACGCTGATGGTGGGGACCTTCACGCCCGCCCTGCTGGGAGTCTCAGGGCCCAGTGAACCGGCCCGCGAGGACCTGTGTAGGAAGGCAGTGGCCTTCTTCACTAAGTCGCTGGCCACACCACCGCCACTGGGCAGGGAGGACTGCTTCTGCACCGGGGGCCTCCTCCGCGGGCACTCGTCCCCAGAGTCGCTGGACGCAGGCTCGCCTGCACCGACCTCGATGGAGGAGGCCGTCTGCACCCGCCGCACCGCCAGCTTCACATCAGGGCTGGAGGGGACCTCGTCCAGGTAGACGTCGGGCGGGGCGGAGTACCTCGTGCCGCGGGGGGAGGCCAGGGTCCACTCATCCTGCGTGCTGACCACCGAGAAGCGGCCCACGGTCTTGGCCGGTGAGCTGCCGTCCTGTCCTGGCTGCTTCCGAGGTGACTCGTGGCTCGGCGGGTGGCTGGGGCGGCTGCCTCCTGTGTCCGTCTCCAGAGAGCTCTGCAGGGGTTCTGCTGGGGCTTCCCTGGGGACCCTGCCTTCCGGGTCCGTGGGCTCCATGAATGCGGGGCTTGCGGAAGCAGGGACACCCTGGGATACGAGCGGAAATGAAGAGATTTCATGAAAATACCGGCTGAGGGCAGGGCTCACCAGCTGGCCTAACATCATGTCAAAAAAGCCACCCTTACCTGGGGGGCACTGGGTGCTGCAGGTGAGTCTGAGGCCACCTGCCCTCCGTCACTGTCACAGCCCAGCGTGTTGCTGGAAGACGATTCTGCTGTAGGAACATTGACAGCTTTACTGGGGGTGGGACGGGGGAAGAGACAGGAAGGGCTCATGGTGGAAAGAGCCATGCTGAGTCCCTTGGGAGCACCACTGCTGGGCAGGGAAGGCAGCTGGTGTGTGTGTGTGTGCATGCGTGCATGTGTGTGTGTGTGTGTGTGTGTGTGTGTGTGTGTGTGTGTGTATGTGGTCTGCAGTGCTGGGGACTGAACCCAGAGTCTCGCACACCAGTGCTCTAACCCTGAGCCATACCCCTAGCCCAGCTGACTTGTTCTAAGACTGAAAATACACGGTGAACAGACTTGAGGAAGGGAGGAGCACTCCGGATGGCCCGCACTGTTTCCCCAGGTGCCTTTCAGCTTTAGGAGGGTCTCACCAAGCAGGTCAACAGGTCCAACTGCCAACCCTGCTTCTTGATGCCCAGGGAGTGCCAGCTGCTCCTGCAGCTGCCCCAGTGTTCTCCCTCTATGGAGTGGAGGACGGCACGGTATTTCCAGCTACTTTCTTGGGATTGCCATGAGGAGCCAATAAGAGAAGTCCCATGAGCTGATGCATGGGCACCGGCCAGAGCCAAGACCTCATGTGGCAAAGAAAACTCATGGACAGGTTGGGGCTGGAGCTGAACCCATGTGCTACAGAAGGACACAAGAGCCAATCAGCCCCAGGGAGGCTGGGGACCCCCCCCCAGTCACCCCCACCATCTAAATGTCAGGTTCTGTGTCTGATCATCATGCACCTGTGGGCCATACTTGACTTTCCTCTTTGCATCCCTGTGGGGGGCATCCTGCAACCCACCTCTGTACACTCCAAGAATGAGGAGGGGCTCGCTACTACCAGAAGTAAGGGGTGTGCGCTCTCTTATTTCTGGGCAGCTCTGACCGCCACAACGGCACTTGTTCCCACCTCGAATTGGCCTCTCAGACCTTCCCTCCTAAGTTTGCCTTGGAGTGCAAGTTTCAGGGCTTGCAGGCTCCTCATCTGCAGAAGGGGTCTGTGGGTCACCTCTCACAGGTGAGGCCAGCGCCCCATGGAGAGGTAGGGCAGCTGGCGGGAGGTGGGGGCAGACCTCTCCCGCCTCTGCCTGTGCCTCCCCATCTCTGGGCTAAATAGCACCAGCTTCTCACACGTCCATTTTATTTCCAGTCTTAGCTGGATCCTGATTCTCATCCTTCCAATCTCCCCAAGAAGCTCCAGGATGAGAAGGAACCTCGCACCTTCGAGGTTAGACCAGATCACTTAGGATGGAGACTCAGGAGTTCAGGCAATGAAAGGATTTCCACACAGGTGCAAGGAAACCCCCGTTGGGCTCGGGACAGCCCCTCCTCACCCCACCCACACGCTAGCCAAAATCACCATGGCCATTTGTGGATATCTGGTAACCCTGCTGGAGAAACCTTTGGCCCAGGGACGTCCACCGTGTTTAGACACTGGTCATCAGGGACACTGGGGGCCTGAGACATGCTCCCTACATATCTGAGCACCCACCCATTAAGCTTTCAGGTTTCCAAGAAGGGCTTTCTGTGCTTGGACAGAATTCAGTGGGTATTAACTAAATGCCGTGTCTGGGTCCCTTCTTAGATGCTAGATCCTTTTATGCCGTAAAGCCTCGAGAGCAAGGGTGCAGATGCAGGAGGTTCCAGGCCCAGGAAGGAAGTGGCACGTAAGACCCTGCCCAGGGTCAGGCATGACCTTGAGCCGGCTACCTGTCATTGGTGAGGACGCGCCCTGCTCCCGCTCCCGCTCCTGCTCCACAGGGCCCCATCCTGCAGGGGCTGTTTCTGACTTTTCCAACTGAATGAAGAAAGAGACACAGAAGGGAAGAGCTGTGAGCCCGGCTTGCCGACATCTTGGCAACTCGACTGCAAATCTACTTCCCCTCCTGTCTCTGGGGCAGTCCTTGGCCTGGCCCCTGCCTCCGCCTCCGTGCAGACAGTCGTGCTGGGTGGTGACGTCGTGCAAGACTCCAAACAGAGGCCTCTTATTACAGGGGTGGGTCACCAAGAGAGTGGGTCAGGTCAGGCCGTGGCTGGGGGTGGCCCTGCATAACTGGGATGCCTGCCCACCCCCTGCCCCCACCCAGGACAGCCTCCCTGGGGTGGGTGCAGCTGCTCACTGAGGGCTGAGGCAGTATGGTGAGCTCTGGGGGCCACTTCACTCAGTGCCGGTGGTGGGGCCAGAACCCCCCCCCCCCCCCCCCCCCCGTGGGGCCGGTCTCCTCCCAGGGGCGAGGTCTGTCACTCACCTCCATGGGAGTCCCGGCAGAGGCGGAGGAGGTGGGCACGTGCTCCTGATACAGCAGGGTCCGCAGTTTCTCATCCAGACTCTTGATGGTGCTGTCCACAAAGCCTACCCTCGGGGGTGGCCCTTCGCCATCAGACTCCAGGGCTGAGGGCGGCTGTGGAGGGGCAGTGGGCCCCAGTGGTGGGCTGGGGAGCTGGGAGGCAGCCAGGCTGATGGCTCCCACGGCCGTGGAGAGCTGAGGCGGCAGCTGACCAGGGGCGGGTTGCAGGCCCCCACTGGGAGGGCTGGGCTCTGGCGCCACAGCAGGCAGGGGCTCTGCGGGAATGCTGACCTCCCTGGCCGAGGCAGGCTCCCCCAGACCTGCAGAACTTCGGGAGGCCTCCAGAACGGGGGCACCAGGTCCTCGGCCCATGCTGAGGGGCTGGGCGGCCCGCTGGGCATCGTGAGTCTTGGCCAGTGGCTGGGGAGCCTCGTGCTCACTGGCTGGCTCTTGAGGGGTCCCTGGACGCCCTGCCTGAACGGCAGTCCCCGGTGCTGGCTCTGACACGGTGCTGGCGGCTGGTGCTGCTGTGTCTTGAGGTGCAGTAGTCACAGGAGGGGAGGGTGGGGCCAGGGGGGCCGGTGCCCCTCCAGGAGGGTCACTGGGATGGCTCAGGAGCTGCTGAGCAGCAAGGGAGCTGGCTGTTTCCTTCAAGGTCCGCTGGTCTGTGAAGGGTGCCGCGTCTAGAGAAACGGGACAGGTGCCTCTGTTTCTGCCTTACCCTGGTCCTAGTCACCTGGTCCTGTCCAGAGATGCCTTCCTCAGGTGACCTGGCCACAGCCCCGCACGCTGCTCCCGATCCCCCCACACACCAGGTCCCCGCCTGCCCAGGCTGTCTCAGCAGCACCGCTGGCCGCCTGAATGGCCTTCTGCAGACCTCTCAGCCTCTGTCCTCACCTCCTGGTCTCTGATCCTACAGTGTCCCCTTGGGTGGTGGCACAAATGCCACTTCCCACTGCCCTCTCTCTTCCACCTGTCCAAATCCTCACCTGCCGAGTGAGCTCCACAAATGTGGCTGGCAGACCCCCTGGTCCAGGCCCGTTCCGCACAACTCAGAAGTGAGTCTAGTTAGTCAAGGAGTTTGAGTGGCAGGCCAAGAGTGAGCAGGAGCCTGGGACCTGCCCATCCACCAGGCAGCCAGGCTTCGGCAAGGCCACCACGTGGAGCCAGGGGAGAAGGGACCTGGAAAGCCAACCAGGAAACAGCCCAACAGCCTCTTCCCCGGAGCTTTGGGGTGCTCGTGGGGACAACCTCGGAGGAGCACACAACGCAGTCTTGCCCAAACCTACCTGGCCGATCAGCCCACTTTTCTTACCTAAAAACAATGAAATCAACCTCTGTCGTTTAAAACGACATGAACGACGTACCCTAAACAAAAATGAAAACCACAAAGAACAGGTGGAGGTGTGGAGCTTCCCAGGACCCGAAGGCCCTGCCCCAACCAAGGCCAAGGAGCCCGACCAGTGGTCTCTCCTGCTTGTCTTCGTGGCTTTGCCCCAAGTCCTTCCAAACCCGAGCTCTGTTGGGCCTGCACGGAACATGCTATCCACGGAACGACTGTGTGTTCATCTCTCTCTCCCCATGGTGCATGGGAGACACACCCACGTTGTTCTGTACACACACTCACACACACACACACACACACACACACACACACACACACACACACATTTGTGTCAGTGCACACCGGGGGCTGCTGGTGTGGAACCTCAACTGACACAGAAGCCTGGTGTGCAGGTCTCAGATCCTGCTAGGCACACACCCCAGGTGCTGTGGCCGGAAAGCATCTTTGACCTTCAGTACAGGATGCGAAGTGGCCTCCCGACGTGGGGCCTGGTCTCCTAGAGCTTCCTGCCTCCCCACGTCAGCCTGGGAGAGTGTGCGAGGGTTTCCTCGAGGTCTGTTTTTACTGAACACAGCATGAAATCTCCCTCCTAACACACATTTAAGCTTGCAGTGCTCCGCGGCGAACTGCGGGCACTGTACTATAAGCCACATCTTTGGAACTTACTCAAGCTTGTATAACCGACCTTTCTGCCCACTGAAGAACAACTCCACTTCCTTCCCTGCATCCCTGGGAACCTCCCTTCTACTCTGAGTCAATTTGAAACACCTCACAGAGGTGAAACCATGCAGTTCTCTTTCTATGACTGGCTTTATTACTTAGCATATTGTCTTCCAGTTTCCTCTGTGCTGTTGTAAACGGCAGAATTTCCTTTTTAATGGCTGAATAGTATTCTATGTACATGTATATCACATTTTCTTTATCCACTTATCTGTTGATAGATATTTAGTTAGTTTCCATATCTTAGCTATTATGAATAGAACTGCAATAAACACAGGAGAGCAGATATTTAATTCTTCCAGGTCTTTCTTTAGCCAGAGGTGGGACTGCTGGATCCAATGGTAATTCTATCCTAATTTTCTGAGGAACCTCTACACTGCTCTCCATAATGGCTGTACAAATTTACATTCCAACTGTATACAAGGTTCCCATTTCTCCATATCCTTATCAGTACTTGCTGGTTTTTTATTTTTATTTTTTTAAAGATAATAGCCACTCCTAACACAGTGAGGTGGTATGTCACTGTGGTTTTGATTTGTATTTCTTTAACAAATAATTAAATACATTTTCGTATTTTTTTTTTTTGCCAGTTGACTAGCTTCTGGTGTGTATGAGTGTGTGTATGTTGAGGGTGGGGGGATCTGGGGATTAAACCCAGGGTATCATACATGCTAGACAAGCACTCAGCTACACCCCCAACCTTTTAAACGTTTTACTTAGAGATAGGGTCTCTCTAAGCTTCCCAGCATGGCTTTGAAGTTGTAATCCTCTGGCCTTAGCCTCCTGAGTAAGCTGAGATATATTCTTTTATGATACACCTGTCCATGTCTAGGTGGTTTTTCTATTGAGTTTTCATTCTTTTTTGATTTATAGGAGTGCATCACATTTGCTAGATAAGAAACATTGTTGTTTACGTATTGCAAATACCCTCTCTCTGATTTGCCTACTTGCTCTATTAGTGGTGTTTTATTTATTTATTTATTCATTCATTCATTCATTCATTTATTTATTTATTTATTTATTTATTTATTTTTGGTACCAGGGATTGAACTCAAGGGTGTTTAACCACTGAGCCACATCCCCAGCCCTTTTTATGTTGAGTTGGGGTCTCACTAGGTTGCTTAGGGCTTTGTTAAATTGATGAGGCTGGCTTTGAACCTACTACCCTCCTGCCTCAGCATCCAGAGTCACTGGGATTACAGGCATGCACCACCATGCCTGGCAATTAGTGATATCTTTTGATGACCATTAGTGCTTCATTTTAATGCCATCAAACTTGACTTGTGTGTGTGTGTGTGTGTGTGTGTGTGTGTATCCTCAGCACAATGTAGTCAAATTTAACCAATATGTAGCCAGTCTTTCCTTTAAAGTTTTTGTTGAACTGTGATGTGTCTGTCCTACATTGGGCCCAATAAGACACTGTACTTCATTACTTCTAGGAAGTCGACTGTTTTGCCTTTTACACTGAGATTCGAAATTCACTTGTTACTGAATATGTATATGACTTGAGGTTGGAAGTAGGATTATTCTCCCCCCATGCAAAAGGCCTATGTCCCAACTCCTTTTATTAAGAGGCCATCCTGTCCCCACTGTTGGGCAGTGAGACCTCTCTTGTCAATCACATGGCCAAATATGCGGGCTACGTTTGGCATCTCTTCTGCTCCATTGTTCAATTTTCCTATCCTGTTTCAGGATCAGTTTGTTTCCATGATTGCAGGTTTATATAATAGTCATGAAATTCAGCATGGTCTTCTTCCCCTAGAAACCACCTAGATTTTTTCTGGCCTTTCTACTTCCACAGATATCATATATCTGATGATATCCATTGCAAATGGTTCAAGCCAGGTGCAAATGTGCATAGCTATCATCCCAATTACTTGGGAGGCTGAGGCAGGAGAGTCACAAATTTGAGACCAGCCTGGGAAACTCAGCAAGACCCTATCTCAAAATAAATAGAAAAGGACTAAGAATGTGGCTCAGTGGTCAAGTGCCCCTGGGTTCTACCCCCACTGCCACAAAAACAAGACAAAACAAAATAGTTCCAATTTTAATTGGGATCTCATGGAATCTATGGATCCGTTTGGGGAGAAGTAAAGTGTTTATAATATTGGATCTTCCAGTAACATGAATATAGTAGGTATCTTTCCACTCATTTCTTTTTAATTTTCTCTCCATGTTATACGGTTTTGCTATAGAGGTCTTATACATGTGTTGGTTATCTCTGGTGTTTAATATTTTCATGTTACTATTAGTGGAACTTTTCAAAGTTTCTCATTTTCTGTGTGCTGGTAATATATGGAACAATTACATTCTGTATTTCACTTAATTCTAATAATTTATCTGTGAATTCAAATTTCCATGTACATAATCACTTTATCAACAAATAGTGGCTGTTATAACTCTTCCATTGCAGTCTTTGTCACTTTTTAAAACAGCATTTTAAAAAATGCTATTAAATAGAGGTGAAAAATACAAAATTCTATGACTCCCCAAAATAATAATTTCTACTTCAAAATGGGAAAGTTTTAACAAATAGTTTTTCTTGGAAGGAACAGCAGTTTAGCCCAGTAACTTCTAACGAGAACTTAGAGTCAAAGATGCTTATATTGCTCTGTCCAAATTTTTTTTTTTTTTGGTATCAGCTATTGAACCTAGAGGCACTCAATCAGTGAGTCACGCCCCCGACCTTTTTATTTTTTGAGACAGGGTCTCTCTAAGTTGCTAGGGCCTCACTAAGTTGCTGAGGCTGACTTTGAACTTTCGATCCTCCAGAGCCACTGGGTTTAAGGTGTGAGCCACCGTGCCTGGCTCTGCCCAAATTTTAAATAAAAAGTAGTCATACTTTATAAATCACCTTTTATGTAGCACTAATGTGGCGCTGCACTGAGACACAGAAGGATCACCGGCTCTGTGGGTCTATTACAACACACTATGTATCTTTTCCATTTACAGATGATTCCTACTGGAGTGGATGAGAGGAAATGCTACATCAAGTTGGTACCAACTCAAATAAGCCAACGTTTGCTTTGGAAAACCTTGTTTTGAGGGGTTGGGGGTTAGGGTTAGAGTGCTGGCCTAGTATATGTGAGGCCCTAGGTTTGATCCTTAGCACTACTCAAAACAATAACAACAACAACAACAACAAAAAACTTCTTTTGAGATGAAAAGCATTTTCTTCAAATGAAAAATAAAGCTATTACGCTGTGACCCCAACTCTTCCTATGTATTCACAAGTGATCAGGCCACTGGCTCTTGAACTTGGCTTCAGAATGGAATCATCTGGAGGGTTTGAAACAGAATGATGCTGCCTACCAAGTCCAGAAATCCTGACTGAACTGTATGGGCAGCGTCTGGGGCTATGTCAGTCCTGCCTGTCTCCTTCTCCTCCCTCCTTCCCCTCCCCCAATATGGTACTACCTAGGACTTAGGAGACCAAGCAGGAGTGGCAGGAGTGGACATTCTTATCTTGCTCCCCATCTCACAGAGAAGGTATTCAGTATTTCACCAATTAGAACACTAGCTGGGGTTTTCTTTTCTTTTTTAAAAATAGAATTATCCATCTATTGAAATGATCACATGCTTTAACAAATTCACCACATTCTTAATTCAAATTAAGTTAAACCAACCTTGAACTCTGAAATCAACACAATTTAGTCACTGCCATATTCTTTCAAGGTTCCACTTAAATCTATTCACTATTACTTTGTACAATTAAATCAGTCATTAAAAACCTTCTGTGTATATAATAAGACTGCTAGTTCTATGGTCGATATCTTCTATGTCCTTATTGATTTTCTATTTCTGTTCTAAAAGTACAAATCTCCCACAGTGCTGATAAATTTATTTCTTTATTTCTGTTAATTTTGATGTATTTTGAGGTTATTTTATTAAACGTATGCAAATACTGAAATATTCTATCTTCCTGGTAAGACTCTTTCAACCATTTACTTTTGGCTGAAAATCTATTTTTTTTTTTTTTTCGGTACCAGGGACTAAACCCAGGGGCACTTAACTACTGAGCCATATCCCAAGCCCTTTTAAAATATTTTGTTTAGGGACAAGGCCTCTCTAAGTTGCTGAGGCTGGCTTTGCGCTCCTGATCCTCCTGCCTCAGCCTCCCAAGCCACTGGGATCACAGGCCTGAGCACCACAGAGTCCAGCTGTTTTTGTCTACTTTTAACAAGCATTGAGATTTAGCCCATTTACCTTTTAAGTACTGACCTAATTGGGTTAAAAACTATCATCTTACTAAGGATTTCTGTATGTCCATGTTCAGTGTTGCTTTTTCTCTCCTTCCTTGCCTTAATTTTTTTTTTAATTATGTACTACTAGAGACTGAACCCAGATCCTCAAACATACTAGGCAAGCACTCTACCACTGAGCTACACACACCCGGCCCTTTTTATTTTATTTTGAGACAGGGTCTTGCTAAGTTGCTGAGGCTAGCCTTGAACTTGCGGTCCTGTTGCCTTGGCCTTCCAGATGGCTGGGATTCCAGGTGTGCACAGCAGTACCTGGCTATCATACGTTTTCCTTATGAACCTTGTGTCTTTCCTTTCCTCTCTCCCCTGTCATATTCTTGTTCCCAGACAACTAGTGGCCTGCTTTCAGTCCCTAGAGACTGAAAGTGTGCATTTTCTGGTATTTTACATAAATGCAACCACATAGTACGAATTCTTTTGTCTGTAATCTTTGGTTCATCGCAATTATTTTGAGAATCATGCATGCTGAAATAAATACCATTAGTTGATTTCTTTTTGTGGCAGAGTAGTGTTATGCTGTGTGGATAAACCATGATGTGTCCCCTTGCTGATGGGGATCTGGGCTGTTCAAGCTGCTATGAACATTTCTGTAAAAATCTTTGTACAGACATCTGCTTTTATTTTCTCTTGGGTAAGTAGAGTCCCCCCTCTGAATCTATGTGTTTCCCATCCATGTTTTCAACCAGTCATCAGTTGAAAATGTTTTTTTTTTTTTAAATTGCTTCCTTACTGAATATGTACTGTCTTTTTTTCTTGTCATTATTCCCTAAACAATACAGTATCAGTATACGAGTACCTACATTGTACCTATCAATAATGTGGATATTATTTAAAGTATAGATGGGCACAGTGGTTACACTTGGGAAGCTGAGGCAGGAGGAACCAAGTTCAAGGTCAGCCTGTACAACTTAGCAAGACTGTCTCAAAACAAAAAATAAAAAAGCCCAGTGGTAAACCATCCCTGAGTTCAATCCTCAGTACTGCTAAATAAATCAAGCATACAGGGGTTGTTTTTAGGTTATATGCAAATACTACACCATTTTACATAATCTACAGATTTTGGTGGCCAAAAGAGGAGCCTTGGAACCAATCCCCTGCAGATACAGAAAGTTGACAGTACTTGGACACGGAATGTTTGGATCATATGGCAGCTATACATTTACATTTTAAAAAATTAGCATTGGGCTGGGGTTGTAGCTCAGTGGTAAAGTACTTGCCTAGAACACACAAGGCACTGGGTTTGATTCCCAGCACCACAGAAAAAACTAAGTAAACAAAATAAAGGTATTGTGTCTGTCCACAACACACACACACACACACACACACACACACACACACACACATATATTTTTAATTAGGACTGTTTTTTGAAGTTGTTATAGCACTCCGTACAGTGCATAAGAATTCTAGTTCCCTGGGGCTGGGGTTGTAGCTCAGTGGTAGAACACTTGCCTAGCCTGTGTGAGGCTTGGGTTCAATCCTCAGCAGCACATGAGAATAAATGAAATAAAATAAAATGAAGGTATTGTGTCCATCTACTAAAAAAATAAAGAATTATAGCTCCATTACACCTCAATAACACTTGATCTTTTGAATTCTAGTTATTTTAACAAGCATAAGTGATCTTTCACGGCGCTTTTACTCTGTCGTTCCCAACTGAACAATGACCTTTTCATGTACTTGATAGACAGATCTTAGGTGAATTGTCTGTATAGATCTTTTCATTAGCTTATTTTTCTACCACCACATCTTGATAGTTCCTGGTATTACCTGGGTGTAAGTCCTTCATCACACACAAACCTTACAAATATATTTCCTCCTAATCTGGCTAGTATTTTCATTTTCCTAGTATCTCTGAAGGAGTAGACATGGAAAATCCTGAGGAATTATTAGATTTTCTTTAGTTTCCTTCAGGACTGTTTTGTAGTTTTCATATACACATTTTGTCAGATTAGCCCTTATACACATTTTGTCAGATTAGCCCTAAATAGTTCATAGGCTGTAAAGAATAGTTTGTTAGAATTTCAGTTTTTGATCGTTGCTAGTACACAGAAATTTTGCATATTGCTCCGATATACGACAACCCAGCTCGGTTACTGGTTCTAGTAGTTTTAGATATTCCATTGCATTTGCTATACAAATGTTTTCTGTGAATATAAGACTCTTTATTTCTTTTCAATCCAGATGCTTTTTCCTCTCTTTTCCAGACTTACTGAACTGCTTAGACTCTCCAGTAACATGATGAATTAAGAGGTGAGAGCAAATATCTTTGTCTTCTTCCTGGTAGTTGGAGGAAGCATTCCGTCATTCACCATTATGTATGACATTAGTCATAGGATTTTATGTTCTATTCTTCAAGTTGACAAAGTTCCTTTCTATTCCAAGTTTTCTGAGGATGTTTATAGGTGTTCAGTTTTGTCAAATAGCTCTTCTGCATTTATTGACATGATTGTATGGATTTTTTTCTTTATTTATCATTGTTTTCTTACTGTTGAGTTTTATGAATTCTTTATATATTCCTTGTAGAAATACCAAGTTGGATATGTGATTTGCAGTTATTTTCTCCCAGAGTGTAAGTTGTCTTTTTATTCCCTTGATAGTGGGTTTTCACAGGGTTTCTAGATTTTAATTTTGACAACATCCAATTTATCCATTTTTTTTTCTTTTATGGAATATGCCTTTGATATCATGTCTAAGAATTCTGACCACAGGTCACAAGTTTTCTTCTAAAAGTCACATAAGTTTTGCATTTTACATTTGGCCTAGTGTGAATTAATTTTTCTATAAGATGAGAAGCATAGGGTCAAGGCTCATTTTTGCATATGAATGAGCCACTATTCAACATCACTTATTGAAAAGACTATCCTTTCTCCATCGAATCAAATTAGCATCCTTGTTTTTTTAAAAAAATCAAAATGTAGGGGTCATTTCAGGGCTCTCTATTCTGTCCCATTGATCTGTGTGTCAATGCCTTTGCCATACTACATAACTTTATAGTAAGTCTTAATATCGGGTAGTGTTATCATTCTAACTTGATCTTCCATTAAAAAATTGTTTCGGCTACTTCTGTTTCCTTTGTATGTCCATATAAACTTAATAATCAGCTCGTCCATATCTACAAAAATATTGCTTTAGTTTTAGTTTTATTTATATTGCATTAATCTTTATTGATTATAATCTTTATAATCAACTGACATTTTTACTATGTCGAATCTTCCAGCCCATGTACGAAGTGTACTTCTCCACTTATCTACGTCATCGTTGATTCATTTCGACAGTACTTTGTAATTTCTGCATATAATGTCTTAAATTTGTACCTATGCATTTCTTCTTTTTATTACTTATTTATTTTGCTATAGGAAATGGTCTGTTTTCAAAGTTTTGGTTTTCCATTGTTCGCTGCAAGGATCACGAAAAAGTTATTTTTGGACGTTGACTATGAAGCCTGTGGTTTTGCTAAACTCACTTAGTAGAAGCTGTTTGTTGTTGCTGCAGAATCCATGGGATTATCTAAATATAAGATCATATTATCTGATAATAGGGAGTTTTATTTCTTCCTTTTAATTCACATGTCTTTTATTTGCTTCTTGCCTGTCTCGAAGTCTAACAGTTAGGACTTTGGTTCAATGTTTGTTTTTTTTTTTTTTAATATTTTATTTATTTTTTAGTTTTTGGTGGACACAATATCTTTGTTTGTATGTGGTGCTGAGGATCGAACCCGGGCCGCATGCATGCCAGGCGAGCGCTCTACCGCTTGAGCCACATCCCCAGCCCCTTTGGTTCAATGTTGAATTGAACCTTGCCTTCTTACATTCTTAGGGCGGGAGAACACATTGGTCTTTCACAACAAAACATGATGTTAGCTGGAGGTTTGTTTTTATGTTTGTGTTGATGACCTTTATCAGGTTGAGCAAGCTCCTTTCTTAAACTGCTGAGAATTTTTATCACAAATGGATGCTGTATTTGGTTAAATGTTTTTGCTATATCCACTAATATAATGATATCAGTTTTTCTCCTTCATTAGACTATTAATAGGGCAGGTTAATTGAATCTTGACTGTTGCTTTCCTGGAATATACCCACTTTCTCATGGTGTATTGTTCTTTTTATATATTGCCAGATTTGACTCTCTAAAGTTTTATTGAGAAAATTTCCCCTTTATGTTCATGATAGATATTGGTCTATTGCTCTCTCTTTTGGTACTGCCTTTGTCTGGTTTTAAATCAGGTTAATGCTAGCCTCTTAAAATGATTTGGAAAATGTTCCTTCTTCATGTATTCTTTGGAAAAGATTTTGTACAATTAGTAACATATCTTTTTTAAATGTTTGGATGATGGTATATTTTCATATTCACTCAAAAATATTTCTAAATACTTGAGACTATTTCTTTCACCCATAGATAATTTATAAGTGTTATTTAATTCTTCATTATTATCAGAGACTATATCTGGTATAATATCAGTTATACTTAAATTTGTCAGGTTTTGTTTCACAATTCAAGATAGGGTGATTGCTCTACATGTACTAGAAAATAAAGTATATTCTATTATTTTCAGTGTGTTAGTTAGGTCAAGATGGTTGGTAGTGTTGTTCAGATCTTCTATATCCTTGCTGACTTTCCTTCTGTTTCATCTATTACTGAGAGAGAGGTGTTGAAGTCTCCAAGAATAGTTATGGATTGTCTGTTTCTGCTTTTACTTGTTAGTTTTGAAGCTCTGTTATTAGGTGCACATATACTTAAGACTTTACTATATGAATTGATCACCTTATGAATACATAATATCATCTCTTTTCTCTGAAGTATATTGTGTCGGAAATAAAAACAGCTACTCTGGCATTCTTTGGAGGATTTGCACAGTCTGCTGTTTAACATCCTCCTTTTAACCTATTTAAATAATTTATTAGAAGTTTCTAATAGATAGCATACACTTAGGTCAAGTTGTTTGGTTTTTAAAAAAATATTTATTTTTTAATTTTAGGTGGACACAATATCTTTATTCTACATTTATGTGATGCTGAGGATCAAATCCAGTGCCTCATGCATGCTAGGCGAGCACTCCACCACTAAACCACCACCCCAGTGCAAGTTGTTGGGTTTTTTAATCATTCTCATAATCTGTCTTTTAATTCATATGGTAAGACTTTTGCCCCCCCCTGCCCCCCGCCAATACTGGTAACTAAACCCAGGGCTTCACATATGTAAGACAGGGTCTCACAAATTGTCCAGGCTAGCCTTGAACTTGGAATCCTCCTGCTTTGGCCTCTCAAGTTGCTGAGATTACAGGCATGTGTCACCATGCCCGGCTTGAGAGAACTTTTTACCTTTTGTTATTGGTATATTTAGATGAAGATCTGCCATTTTGTTTGTTTACTGGATTGCCCCCTGTTCTGTTAGATTTCGTTTTTGATACTCTGTTTCTTTCTCTTTTTCTCTTTCTCCCCTTCTTTGTGGTTATTTGATTGTTTAAAAAAATTCATCTGAATTCATCTACAATAATTTCGGACAATTCTTTGAATGATCGTTCTAGGAGTTCCAGAACACATACTTAACTTTTCAGTTCTACTTAGAACCAGTACCTTATCACTTCAATGGGAATGGAGAAACATCACAAATGTACAGGTCACTGTATCCACCTTATCATAATTATGTTAATATACTATATCTACAAACGTTGAAAACTCCTCAGACATTATAATCTTTTTTTTCTTTCAACTGTTAGATATGTTTTTTTAATTTTTTTTTTGGCCAGCAATATTCTACAGAATTCAAGAGAAGAATAGATTATTATATTCGTCCAAAATGATCTTGGTTCAGTCCTAATGTTCAGTTACTTTCTGGAATCAATTCCCTTGTGTCTAAAGATCTTTAATAATTCTTTTGGAGCAGGGGTACTGGCTGCAAGTTCTCTTCATTTTCTTTGAGAATGGCATTATTTCATTTGTACATCTAAAAGGCATTTTCCCCTGAAAACGGAATTCTGGATTGTCAGTTCTTTTCTTTCGATACGTTCTAAATGTCGTCCTGCTTCCTGCTGGACTCCATGGTTTCTGGTGAGAAATCTGCAGTGATCTGAATTCCTGTCTCTTCTAGGTAGTGTGTCATTTTTTTTTTTTCTGGCTGCTTTTGCTATTTTGTTGTTGTTATTGTTTTGTTTTGTTTTGGCAGTGGGGTGGGGGGCAGCTTTGGTTTTCAGCAATGTGTACAGGTACATATTTCTTTGTTTTAACCTGATTAGAGTTTGCTTAGCTTCTTGAATCTCCACGTTTATGCCTTTCCCCAAAGTTGGGAAGTTTTCAGCATTATATCTTCAAATATTTTTTTTGGCATTCTTATCTCCCCTCCTTCTAGAAATCTGACACAAACACTAGACCCTTTGTTGTAGATCCACAGGTCCTTGAAACGGTTCACTTTTTCTATCTTCCAGTTGGATGATTTTAGGTGTTTTTAATTTCAGCATTAAAACTTCCATTTGTTTCTTCTTTGTATTTTCTATTTCTCTGCTGATACTTCCTACTTTAACATTTGTTTCAAGAACGTTTGTGATTGCTTGTTCAGGCATATTTATAAGAGCTGCTTTAAGTTGTCAGATCATTCCCTCATCCATGTCTTCTTCTTATTGGATGTGTTGGCTTTTTCCATCTGAGTTGACATTTTCATGATTTTTCACTTCCCAAATAATTTTGGATTCGACTCTGAACATCTTGAAGGATATTATGAAACCTTGAGTCATGGTTGAATCCTATGCTAAATGTTGATATTTTTGCTCTAGTAGGCAAATGACCTGGTTCAGTGCAGACTGCAAGTTGCAGCCTGCCCTGGTTCAGGCTCTCAGGGCTTTTGCTGGACTCATCTGAAACTGGTTTGTGTCATCTAAGGGCCAGTCTGGAACATAGGTAGGTTTATCTATTGATTTAGTTCTCAAAATCCTTATACACTAATTAGGACCAGATTCATGCACACACAGGCTGGAGGTGCATCTAGGAATTCAGCTTGATGGGGTTGTTTTCTGTTCTGAACCTCTGGCCAGAAACCACCCAGTGCCGTGACTGTGCCAAGCAGGGTGACAGAAAGAAGAAAAAAAAACATCCAGTTTGGGGTCTATGCCCCTAAAGACCTGGCTGTCCCCTGACATGGTTCCACCTGCTGCCACGCCAGAGACTGATCTAGGGACTGGAACAAGAGGAGAGGGGAAAAGAAAAAGTGGGGGTGGGGGGATTCCCTCCTGAGCTTTAGGAAGTCCCTTTCCAGTTCTCTGAGCTGCCACTTGAGGGTGTCCCTGGCAGCTCTCTTTGGTACGACAGAGCTCAACTGTGGCCTGAAGGCTAGGCTCAGGTTGGGACATACTGAAGGGAAATGTGCTAAACTCTCAGCAGTCTCCGTGGTACCTGAATCCTGGTCATGCCCCATCTTCCTGCTGCTAACGTTTCCCCGAGTGCTCAGAGAGCTGGATCCCGTCTGTCCAGGATTCATAGCTCTCAGCTCAGTAGTGACAATGGCTGGTGTGTGTGCTTGCCCCATCTTACCCACAGCCCAGTTTCTCTGCCTAGTTATTTTTTTTTTTTACTATGTGCCAGATATTATACTTTAAAAAATTGTCTGTGCAAGTCATTTGAAATCCAAAATGATATTTTCTCCCTCAGAAAGGACTTCTGTGCTCCTGCCCGAGCACACAGCACTGGGATCTCCTGATGAGGGGCCAAAATGTCCTGCCTGGGCTCCTCCCTCTGCAGCCCTGCCTCCTCCATTGGGCCCTGCGCTCTAGTGCACAGCTTCTGCAGGGCCACCATGGGCCCTGGACTCTGTCTCGCCATGGGGCAGCTGAAGCTGTGCTCAGCCTCTCCTGTGGATGGGACATGCTCCAGGGGAAAGGGCCTTGTCCTCGTTCTCCACCTCTGCTGACCCCATCCTGGTGGCTGCCCTCTATTCAGATTTCCAGTGCCCTTGAGCAGGTGATTCTTATAACCTGTCAAACTTCTTTGGTCATCTTCAGTGGATGTTTGATCCAAATCCACACACGTCACTCACTTTTCCCGTCTTAAGAGATACCCTGACTCTGAAAGGTTTCCAGAGGTCGACTTCTCAGTATGCACATGAAGGACGACGGTTGAACTCTGGGCTCTCAACCCCACACCTTGCTGACCTTTGACCCCACATCACAATGTACCCTGACCCTATAGCATGCTGTCCCTTGACCCTACACCACTCTGTCCTTTGACCCCCACATCACAATGTCCCTTGACCCTATACCACACTGTCCCTTGACCCCACATCACAATGCTCTATTCACAATGTCCCTTGACCCTACACACACTCTCCCTTGACTTTACACCACACTATCCCTTGATCCCTTGACCCCTATGCTGCACTGAAATTTATTTTTAGGGGCTTTTCTTTCACCTGGGAGTGTGCACAGTACAGTCAAGAGTCAAATTCCCCTTTTAAAAGGGAGTCTTTCAAATAAGGCTGTTGGTCCCTGACTTCTCAGTTCCCATGACCAGACGGCACCCCATCTCAGGGCCTGGCTTCTTTTGGGGTTTTCTATTAAGCTGACTTTTTCCTGGTGGTAACAAATCTCCAAAGGTACAATGGAAGGCACTGGAAACACAATAGGAAATCAAAGTTGTCTTACAAATATTTTTTTATCAATGTACCATAATGGTGGGTTAAGTTTTAGCCATTATTTTTTGGCCAAGTGATAGGGAATCTTTTTTTTTTTTATTGGTTGTTCACAACATTACAAAGCTCTTGACATATCATATTTCATACATTAGATTGAAGTTGGTTATGAACTCCCAATTTTACCCCAAATGCAGATTGCAGAATCATGTCGGTTACACATCCACAATTTTACATAATGCCCTATTAGTAATTGTTGTATTCTGCTACCTTTCCTATCCCCTATCATCCCCCCTCCCCTTCCCTCACATCTTCTCTCTCTACCCCATCTACTGTAATTCATTTCTCTCCTTGTTTATTTTCCCATTCCCCTCACAACCTCTTATATGTAATTTTGTATAGCAATGAGGGTCTCCCTTCATTTCCATGCAATTTCCCTTTTCTCTCCCTTTCCCTCCCATCTCATCTTAAACTGGCTTAAATGACTAGTTTTGTTTTTCCGAAAGGACCATAGCCCGAGGGCAAACTTACTGTCCTCTGTAGGCAGATCCACAACAGTGATCGCCATCCATGGGGACCACTGGGAATCAGGCTCAGAAATAAAAGGGCCTTTCCCACCTAACACTCCTTGCCAAGCAGGACCCCAGGGTGTGTTTTCCCCATGAAACAGGAAGGGTGCAAAGGTCACGAGGCAGCACAGAGAGAGGCAGGGCAGAGCCCATCAGCACGTGGCACAGCCTCACCTGCACCTTACCTGAGCCTCACCTGCACCTCACCTGTGCCTCACCTGTGGTGGAGATAACAGGGCAGGTTCAAGCTTAGGCTTAGCTGATCCAGTAGAAAACAAGGATGGATAGGGAAAACAGCCCGGTAGGCTGCCCTAAGTTTGGGGTGACAGTGTGGAAGGCCCCTCGCGTGGTGCTGGGTGCCCAGTGCACACCAGTGAAGGGATGTGCAGAAGAAAGCCTGTGGGTTACCAGGGGAGGGATCCCAGGGCGGGGGCTGTGGCTGCTCCTACCTTGGCTGGCTTCTGGCTGCAGGGAGCTTAGAGGAAGTGGGGGTGACGATTCGGGGGCATCAGCTGCTGGGTGCTCAGCCACTGGGCAGATAATAAACCACCTCTTCCCCGTGTGCAAGACTGAGAAACAGAACATGAACAGCATGCTGAGACCAGGTGACACCTCGGCCACACCGGACCGCCACAGGGGGCCCCACAGAACATTTGCACCCACAGGATTTACTCAGAAGGGCATGGGCAGGGAACCCAAGTTCCCAGTCATAGTCCAAAAGAGCTTCCCTCCATGACACAGACGGTCCCCAGTCCCCTTGAAAAAGAGGCCCTGAGGAGGGGCTTCTATATCCTCTCTCACCCAGAGGCATGGGAGATGGGCGGCCGACCCGAGACTCAGGAGTGCCCTGGGTTCATGTTTAGTTCCTGGGACGCCTGCAGCATCGGCGGTGACACCAGTCAACAGGTGACAGACTTCAGATGGGATGGCCACTCCCAGATGGGGGACCCTTGTCACCACACACTCCCACCCCCACCCCCGCTGCAATGCCAAGACCCTGACACTATGCTCAATGGAAGCTTCAAAGCAAACACCTGCTCTAGAGCAGGGGGCAGGGACACGAGGGAATGGCTCTTCCCAGGGCCCAAGGCTCATCTGCTCTGACAGGTGTGGCCCGAGGTGGGGGCAGACTCACCGTTCTGCTGATACACAGGGGCGCTTGCTTGGGACTGTCCACTCTCCTGCATGAAGGAGAGGGATCAGAGGTCAGCGCAGCCCGTGCCCAGGGGGAACTTCCTTCAGAGCTTCCCGCTGAACTGCAGGGTCCACCCTCCACCCCACAGTGCCCCCCACTGCTTCCTGGGGACACAGGCTCTCACCTCCCCCACAGCCAGACCACAGGAGCCCAGGTGTGGTGGGCTGGCCCCCGCATCGGAGCCACGGTCAGCATCTGTGTCCTCGCTGAGCATGTCCTCTGCCTTGTCCATGACATCCTTCATCTGCTCGATGAACGTCTCCCGCTCAGCAGGCAGGATGAAGCCGTGCTCCACCTGCAAGGGCACACGCAGCGGCCATAACCACCCGCCGCAGACCGCACCCTGGAGCCTGATGGGGATCTATGGATCTCCACTCTGTTCTCGGTGCCAGGGGAAGACACGGCAAAGGGGCACGCCCCTGCCCGGCCCAGTGAGGAGAGCAGATGGCCCCAGGGTGACAAGACAGCTCAGCCTAGAGAAGCAGCCTGTCTGGCACTGCCATGCCCAGAGTGAGGGCCAGTCATGGAACCCCAGGCCGGTCCAATCACCTTCAAGGTTGGCAGGTGCACAGGATCAATGGGACCAGGGTGTGTGTGGGGGGGGGACAATTTGGACAGGGGCACCAGGCAGGCCATGAGGGACAAGGAGGCAGATGTGAAGGTACAGGTTCCAGCTGGTGGGCAGGTTTGGAGAGAGGCTGAGCAGCAGGGTTGGCAAAGCTCTATAGGACGTCCACACACCCTTCTCTGTGCCTGCAACCCCTGCTCTCCCGGCCTCGGTGTCTGACCTGTAGCCTCGGACTTGCATGGAGGTGGGGGTGGAAGAGTGATCAGCAGGTGGCCCCCATCGAGGCTCCTGATGTCCCCTGCTTCCTCGGCAGGGACCCTGGGAGTTTGTCTCCTCTCCCTCTCCACTTGGGCGGTCCTTGAGCTCATGCCTGTATTTCACCAGAGCTACCCGAGACTGGCCTTCTCATGGTCTGTGCTCAACAAGATTCGCCCACAGCCATACGACTCTTCTCAGAGCAAAGTCCAGAGAGGGTGTCCCCAAAGTTGGCCACAGAGAGACTACTCAGGGCACATATCTGGGTCCCAGCCTTGCTCTGATTCCACTAAGGTGCACCCCCTGCACGATGGCCTCTCCATGGACCCTGATGTCCAGGTAGGTGGCTGTTCCTCCAGAGCACAAGGCCCATTCAAGCCAGCTCCCTTTCTCCTGTTGGTCTGGGGCTGAGACCAAGATGACCTCATCTTGCACCACCCTCTGGCTTCTCAGGGCCATGTGGTTCACACATGTGATCTCTACCCTTCAGCCAGCACCGGGGACAGAAAGGACAGCCCAGGCCTCTGGTAGGAGAGAGAAGGGTGGCCGGCAGGTGCCACACCACAGCCTCACTACCGCAGCCTTCAGACCTTGGTGTCGCTGTCCCCAACTCTCACGTGGGCATGCTGCACCCCTGCTTACACCCTGTTTTGCTGTGTCCTTGGCCACTCAAGCAGATGGGACATGGTGCATCTCGGAGAGTTGTACACACAGCTCCAGGGAAAGAGGTCAGATTGTTCCCTCTCCCAGCAGGGTCCGATCCCTGCCCACTTCAGGCCACGGATCCTTCTCCTACCCACACACCTCTGCGGTCACCCAGATGCCTCGGCCCTGCCCAGGCCATCTGTTCTTCCTTTCTGGGCTGGATCCATCTGCCTCCCATAATAAGCTGGCTGCAGAGCGGAGCTCCTCTGGCCCTCCCACACCCTCCCCATACCAGGCTCAGGAGGAGCCAACGCTGTCCTCCCCATTCACCTGTTAACTGAGGACAGCATACGGTGCCACACCATGGGCAGTTAGAGCATCCAGCTGTGACACAGGTGCTGCACAGGAGAACATCTGCAGCGTGCCAACTCGGCACAGACCTGAACTAGTGCCCCTTGGTGTTTTCCTGCTAGGTATGAATTTATTTTCAAAGAGATTAAAATAAATCAAAAGCAAAACCAAGAAAACCCTAAAGATAGAGGGCCCTTGGATAACCTGGGAATTGATGCTGACTTAAAGCAAACATCCACATTTCCCCTTCACCACGGGGTGTCAGGGGGGTCTCTGTCACAACATGAGCCCAAGGCCCAGCTCAACACACCCGCAAGGGAACCTCGTGCCCCACACTCAGGAGGCCCATCCCTGGGTGGGGAGGAGCTTGTCTGGACAGCACTGCGTTCCCCCAGCTAACACCCAGACTTCCACTCCAGCCCCCTGACGCCTCTGTCCCTGGGACAGGAGGCTGTGAGGAAGAGCATGGTGGGCACCCAGCAGAGGCTACGTGTGGACAGCCATGCAGAGGGGCCAAATTCGTGTATTTATGTCACGCTTGCTTTGTAAAGGGACTTTAGATGACCTGGCTTAAAAACTCCCAGTTCAAACCTTCACACGGTACAGGAGAGAGAGCCGCAGGAGGGAGGAGAATCAGGATGGTGAGCACATGTTAAAACAGGTCTGAGAAGCTGCAGAGTTGTCAATGTTCACAGTTCAGCAAGAACTGTGTCGTCCCTGGACGGGGACCTCGTGGGGGACGTGAGCAAACGCTCGTCTAATCACCGTGCTGCAAGGAAGGTGGGGGCAGGGCCACAGGAACAGGCTCAGAGGCCGAGGGGACACTTCACAGGCGTCCACTTCATGATTATGCTTTGAGATACAGGAACACGTGCACACAGAGTAACAGGGGGCACAGGTTCGAAAACAAAGTCAGATCAGAGATGTCTCGGGGTTTCAGTTTAGACTGCAGGGTGAAGACCAGGGTTTGCTTAGGCTACACAAAGGGACCAGCCACTGGCTGCTGACCAAGACCCCTCCTGGCCCCACAGTAACCAGCCGCCACCTTTGACCCTCCCCTCCACCAGCCACCATGCATCTGATCAAATTCTCCATCTCTCAGACATCAGACATGAGGGTGGCCCTCAGCTCGGGCCCCACAGTGTGTTCAGCAGTGGGTTTCTACAGAGGCTCTGAGGTCACTTCCAGGAAGAGCTGAGCGATGGCTTTCAAAGCACCTTGAAAGGGAGCAGGCTGGAGGGCGGAGCTGCCCAGAAACACCACCACAGGTTCACACAGCCACTCCGGCAGGAGAGGGCCAGCCAGGCCCACTGACCATGCTGAACGTGAGAGGCCAGGGCTGCCTGGCGTCCTCCACCACCTGAGCTGACCATCCATCTGGGCTCGGCACCTGAGGTCTCCTCTCGGTTATCTTCTGTCCACTGACCCCCACGCTGTTCTTGGGCGGTAACTCTCGCTGTCCCTGCTGGGTTCAGAGCTGACTACATGTGCTCTCCCCTATTGCAACAGTCTCCAAAAATCCTCCCCAGCATTTCAACAAAGGGCTGAACAATTTCTTCTTTAACATCGTGGGGACTGTGCCCTGGGCGTGGGCTCCAGGAAGGTCTTATCTGAGATCTCTCTGTGGAGCTGTCCCAGAAGCCAGCAGCTGGGGCTTTCCCATGAAATCCACATCAGAATTTAATGAAGCCGGGGCTGGAGCGGCTGGGACGCGGTCCAAGGGGAAGCTTTCTGCTGACCTTCAGAGCCAGCTTGTTGAACGCAGCGGCCACTGGCCACGTGGGCCATTGGCATTGCTGGATTAAATTGCATTTCATATTCTGTTCCCTAGTCACGCTAGCCCCACTCACTGTATGTGGTGGCCGTCTGTGTGTTGGTGGGGGGGTGGACACAGCTCCAGCCACCAATGCTGACTGCTTCCTAAGCTCCCCGCTGGCGGTGATGTTCTAGGAAGAACACTATCCTGTGTGGTGGTCACTCATGGGCCAGTAAGCATGGTGCAAACAAGAGGGTCCTTTTGGCCTGTGTCCTTGTGCGCCGGACAGTTTCTAAGGGCCAAAGATCCCCATTTCTAATAGGGCCAGGTGCTGAGGACACTGTGGGATCCCTTGGGAGCAAGGTTTGGGAACAAGTGAAGCCCCTGAGGATGAGGTACTCAACGAGTGGTCTACCTGGGCAGGGAGGGCGTCTCTGGGTGGAGGTGCATGCAGTAGCTGGGGAAACGCGAATGGGGTGCAGGGCTGAGATTGGCCCTTCCACGGGGAGGGTGACAGGTGGCTCTGAGCAGGGACATTAGGTGCTGGGGTGCTGCTTCCCTTTGCTCATTCATGGCACCTGCCTGCCATTTCCTCCTGTTCTTCTGAGGGACAGCTGAGGGGTTGAGACACCCTCCTGGGAAGTTACAGCCTTCAAGCTGCCCGCTGGTCCCCAGAGGCTTCTGCCCAGTGTGGGGAGGAGCCCACAGAACCCAGGGCAGGGGTCAGCGCTCCCCACCACAGCCTCACCGCTCCGGGGCAGCCCCTAGGCACTGGGGGTGGGTGACACCCCCACACAGGGCCAAGCTCAGCCACTGGACCCTGCACGTGCCCCAAGACATGGCCTCGCTGCCCAGGCCCACCCTCACCATGTACGTGGCGATCTCATCAGGCGCGTCCCCGTCCAAGTCAAACTTGAAGGTCACCATCTTATGGTTGTGTGTTTCCAGCTGACACTCCACCATCTTGTCCCCCGTGTTGCACACCTGTAGGAAGCGGAGGGTCAGCTCACGGAGGACGCCGCACCCGCGTGCCCGGGGTCCCAGCCACTCACATTCAGGATGGTAAGCCGGGGCCGGCTGGCCCTCTCCTGCCGGGAGCGAGCACGCGTGGACCTGCGGTGGTGTTTCCGGGCAGCCCTGCCCTCCAGCCTGCCCCCTCCAAAGGCGCCCTCACAGCTGTCACTCAGCTCTTTTCCAGAAGTGACATCAGAGCCTCCATAGCTGAGTAAGAACCAAGAGTGTTAACAGCACCCACGGGTGACAAGCCAGGGCTCCTGCCAGCCCAGCCTGGGGGCCTCAAAACCTCCAGGCCTGGAGCTGTGACCTGCAGAAACAGCGGCTGCCTGTGAGGGGACCCTGCAGCGTCCATCCCAGTAGCCTCCGTGCAGAAGGGTGGACTTGACGGTCACTGGCTGCAAGACCTCCAGCCCTCTCAACATCCTGACCCAAGAACTAGTTCCCAGGCCTCAGTTTCCCCGTCTGTGCAGGAAACAGCAGCCACTTGGAGCTGGTGTGAAGACCCTGAAGCGTCAGCACCCTCAGAGGATGGGCCTGTGGTCACTTCCTGAGCACCCTCAGGAAGAACAGGCTGCCTCCCCAAGAACACAGGGGGTGGCGGTCTGGAGACCCAGGGTCTAAGGGGCTGGACTCTGCTGTTCACAGGAAGTCCCCCGGGGCCTGTCCACCCACAGCCTCCTCCTGCTGGCCCACAGGCCAGGGCCATGTTCCCAGCAGACTCGAAACACAGCTGGGAGCCCGCGACAACCAGATTTCAGCCAGGGCTGACAAAGACCCTGAGAGGAGGTCCCTGAAGCTCTGCCAGGTCGGGTTTAGAAAAGAGGGTGGTGGCACCGAGGCGAACTGGGTCAGGGCCCATGGAGCAGCAGCAGAGGCTGGGCTGAGCCAGCGCTGGGCCCACACCCCTGACTCGTCCCCTCTGGGCCGGTACCTCTCACAGCTCTGCGGGAGGCCAGGCGGCTTGTCCTGGGAGGCTTGCTCCTGAAATAAAAACCAGAGGAAAGAGAACGGGTCACAGCTCCGACCCGCGGGTGGCACGCACTCCCCTCCAACCCCCACCCCACCGCCATGCTGGCCTTTCCTCCCCACTCCTCAGCCCCTCTCGCCCGCCTGTGGCCAGGGGGCTGCCACACAGGGAGGTTTTCATCTGGTTGAAAGGCCTGGAGCCTAGCAGATGCCAAAAAGCTGAGGCTGGTTTCCTTTCCCAATCCGTTAACCCACTTTGATCATTCCTGAAAGAGGACACTCGGGTTTTGTAAAAGCTTTCTTCACATCCTCTCCCAGGGAACGCGTCCTCCAAACCCATTTACAAAACTCCTGCTCTCCACCTTGATGTGGGCTTGTGGGAGGTGAGAGAGGCCAGAACGGGAACGTCTGGCTGTCCCAGACCACACTCCGCCTCCGGGGAGCGGTGGGCTGCGGGCAGGACTGACCTCAGGGCTGAGGTTCCCAGTGCAGCCCTGGGGTGGCTGCAAGCAGGAGTGAAGGCACACACCTCCTGGGCAGGTTCCACTGTCAGCTGCACGGCTGGGCAAGGGCCGCCAATCACAGGCGCAGTGGGCAGTGGCGGGTTTGCTGGCGGCAGGAGTGCGGCACTCGGGGTGGGCACGCCCTGAGCGGCTGCCACCACGGTGGGGGCCAAAGAGCTAGGGAACTTAGGCAGGAGCTCGGGGGCGGCAGGTGGCAGCACGTCTGGCAGAGGCGGAGAGAGGACAACAGGTGGCAGGGGCACAGCAGGGACCGGAGCAGCCACATCCACAGTGTACGGAGGCGGATGGCCCAGCAGGACCTAGGGGACAGGGATGCACGTTGGATGCCAGGGGCCCACCTGACACAGCCAGGGTGGTGGTGGGGGCATGGAACATTCCTCCCCCACCCACATACTCCCCAGGGCAGTGAGTCCTTGTTTCAAGGCACATGTGACATGCAGATTTAGCAGAAGCAAACAGAGAGGGGCATCCTCGCAGCCCTTTCTGTGAGAATCTGTGGTAATATCCAGACCCAGACATCACTTGGGAACCTCTGTCTAAGCCCAGGTGAAGAGCACCAGGTGACCCACAGGATCCAACCAGGCTCCTGGGGCCTTCCCTGGGGCCATCAGTGTCCTGCCTGTGTCAGACCTCCTGGTCAGTTCAGAGTGCACAGGGACCAAGTGCTCCCTGAGAGCGCTCACCGACATCTGCCGTCTCCCACAGGGTGACCTGGAGCCCAGGCCAGCTCCTCCACTGTCCTCACCTCTCCCTGAAATCTCCTCCCAGGTAAAAGGTAAGACAAGTAGAGAACAAGCGGGCTTGGATTTCAAAGTGCCAGGATGATCTGTCCTCTGCCTCACTTGGGGGTGGAGAAGGTTGAAAGTTCTCCACCTCTCAGGAATGGCACCAGCCCTGTTCTCTCGGACAGGCTGGCCTGAGACCTTCTGTTAGCCACCCACGCGGGGTCAGATAGACCACGCCACAGCCCAGCAGGTGGACGGTTCTCTGCTGGTCAGAAGCCCCAGCTGCTGTCACCAGGGTGCTCAGCCCAGCTCATCAATGACCATCTCCACCACGGAGACAACAAGAATGGCCATCAGGCCTGCAGCAACTTATGAAGAGCCCAGAAGGGCCAGGGCCAGGGCCAAGCAGCAATGTCCCGAGCACACGGAGCTCAGGTCTCTGCCGTCCTACTCCTTGGCCTCTGCTTTCCTCAAAAACACACCTGACCCAGGAATCGGCTGGCCAGGCTGCCATGGACACCTGCTCAGACTGACGCTCCCTCAGTAGGAGCACAGGGCTGATGTGCTTCCTCCCGCTGGGTTGTTTAGACAGACACCATCCTGCCAGCCACTAACACTGCCTTCCTGCTCCAGGCACAATCCTTCTGGAAGTGAGAGAGCAAGAAGCAGTGCCGGGGGGTTCCCTGTACACTCGGAATGTGGGGTCCTACTCGAGACTGGATCAGGACAAAGTGAGTGGGGTGGCACCTGGCACCAGGAACACTCGGCCCCAGCCTCCTCCTCTGCTGTCTGGACAGATCCTCACAATAAGTCAGGAGGGGACATCGGCCCCTGAGGCTCAAAAGGCAGGGACCTGCCCTGTCCACAGAGCTGTCAGGGCTCAGGGCTAGGATGGGGCTGCGCTGGAAGACACCTCGGTGGAGACGCCCAGGTAAGAGGTACCCGTGTGTGTGAGGGTCCCACACAGGAGGATTCCAGGTGAGGGATTCCCAGGCTGGGGCCACGGGGTGAGGTACCCAGGTGGATGCATCCATATCAGCTCTTCCCCTCACTTGGATTTGAACAGAATAAACCAGAAGCTCCACATGCAAGTGTGCTGCGCAGATCTGCAAAGCCACCCAGGTCACAGCAGGGCTTGTGTCCCTGTGGACCACAGGGTCTCTCTGCAGTTAGCCTGGTTGCAAGGGGTCCCCACCTGACACTGGGTCCTATGAGGTCCATTCTCAGGTGGTAGCCCATCAGACCCCAGACCCCTCACCTCTTGGCCCAGCTTCCTCTCTGCTAGCAGAAGCACGTCTGCCCTGCGTTGCTCTGACACGGTGCTTTGGGAGGGGCTGACCCCAGATGCATGTAAGCCTGGAGCCCATAGAGGAACCAGTGAGGGCCAACGGGACCAGCATGGGAGGGCAAGGGCGTCCTCGCCCACATGAGCAGCAGCTGCCCACCTCCTGGTCAGGTGGGACAAAGGAACCCACATGCTGCCCTGATGCTGGTGGCTCCCAAGGTGGAAACTGATGCCCCCTGATGTCTTTAGCCTCCTTCTGCAACCCATCTCAGAGATGCCTCCTCCCCCAGCCCTAACCTGCCCCTCACTCCAAACACCAAGAGAAAGCCATGGCCCAGTGAAGGGAGTGTCCCGAGGGCCTCCAGGCACTGGGAGGCAGACCGAGGCCCCATGGGCGTATTACCTGGCTCCCTGAGGCAGGCACTGGTGCAGCCTGCTCGGGCAGGTGGACAACACCAGGCTGGAGGGGCTGAGGGGGGGCTGCCGGTGCCTGCTGCGGAGGGGTTGGGGTCGCCCTTAAGTTCTGCACAGTGTGGTGGGGGGAAGGCGGGATGTCTCCGGGGGCCATCTGCGGGAAGGTGGCCGGGTACACGGGCGGGGTGGGGAGCTGGGCCGGGAGCTGGGCCACAGCAGGGTGGATGGACAGGGCGGCCACCCCCTGTGGGGCCACAGCCAGTAGAGGGATGGCGGCTGGCGTGTTTGGCACGATCGTCTGGCATGGCACGGCCAGGGGCGCCGCCGTGGGATGGGGTAGCTTGACGGCCTGCAGGGGCAGGGCCGGGGACGTGGGGAGGGGCGCGGTGAGGCTTGGCAAGATCACGGCGGGAGAGAAATACTGAGGGGCCGGCACCGGAGCCACGTTAGCCGTGGGCAGGTCAGTGAGGGCCTGAGGGAGGCTGTCGATTCCTGCCAGGGGCGTGATGGGGGGGACCACAGGCATCGGAGGCATCTGGAAGAGACAGGACAGCAGGTCAGTCAGGGCTGCCAGGGGCCCCGCACCGTGGGCTGGGACGGTAGCAGGCCCCGCCTCCCAGGTGCAGTCCTGCAGCTGCTTGGAAGGGCTCCCCGAAACACACCCAGCGGCAAGGGAAACCCCAGCACGGGAAACGCCAAAGAGAAATGAAATCCGTCAGCCTCAGCACAGGCACGGGGGGCCTCCCTGTGTGCACACCGTCCACGGGCCCCACAGGGGGACTCTGAGGGAATCAGGGATGGCTCAGAAACAGGGGGCCCAAGAGTGACCCTAATCTATGGACACGGACCCTGAATCTTTCACTTAGAAGGACTGAGACTGTCAGAGCCTCAGACGGGCTCCACGAGTCGGGAATCACAGGCTGATGCCTCAACTGTGAAAACTCCCATGGAAACTTAACTTCCGGGAGGGTTCTCAGTGGCTGAGGCCACACCCCGACACCAGCAGTAACCCCAGAACCTCCTCTAAGTCTTCTGGCACCTCCCAGAGAAGGCTGGTATCTGATCTGGGGAATTCAGCCCTCAGTCCCTGACAGCTGTCTCCACAGTGGTGCCTTCTTGCATCGCACAACGAGCACCTTCTTGCAATTCATTTGAAGGCAGCAAATAGGAATAAATCAATTTCTATTTTGAAAAGCAACTTAACACCACAAACCACCAAGGAGCAAGAAGATGATTTAACTAGAACCCTAAGCCAGCTCTAACATGGTATCCCAAAGATACTCGAGACAAGAGAATCTTCAGGGGGAGGGTAAACTGTAGGAAGACCCCTTTCCCGGCAGGAACTGCCATCTTCAGAATGAAGGCCACTTCCTGTCCGACCACCAAGGTCATAGCCCATCTCCACCAAGGGTCTCTAGAATGACTGGGATCATGGAGTCCAGTAGCCTGAGCAATGGTGCCCAACCCCAACTACACGCTGTACTGGCCATGCTATCATGTGCCCCTAGTTACAGACAGTATCCCCACAGAAAGACACCAGAGGTCACCTCTGCTCCTCAGGTTGGACTTTAGTAACCAGCCCTCCCTGCAGGAAGTGGTGTCATCCAGCTGGTCACCAGACCTCCAAGGAGCCACCTTTAGCCCAGCCCCGGGTAACACCTCAGGATGGACAGTCACCTGCAGCAAGCCCAGCTGCTTTCCGTATCCACTCGGTAGCCACATTGTGACTCCTTTCCTTGACTTTGGACTAAACTTTTCCAGAACCTGGATGCACCTAAGACTGGGTATTTGTTGGGTGGTGCAGTGAGGGCCACTTCCCCCTCCTGGAGAGACCCCTTATCTGGCCAATCACAGCCCAGAAGGCCTCTCAGTCTGGAAGGAAGGCCTAATAGGATGGGGAGAAAGTGAGGCCAGAGGGCACAGAGGACAACCTGCCCTCGGAGGCTGCCTCCACACTCCCAGGTCTGCCACGCTGGTCACCAGAACGGTGCTGATGCACGTGGAGTTCACATCCAACCCTTCTGATCCCGCCTCCCCATCCTGGCATGCAGACGGGCCCTGCAGGTGCCCTGGAGCCCCACCCAGGGTGGACAGGCCCTAAGACACTGCGGAGAGCCTGCCCAGAAGTACCTGTGGAGGGACTTGAGCGAGTGGCTGCAGGGGTGGCTGAGGCATCTGGAGGGGCTTCAGCTGAGCAGGGGCCACCACCTGGGAGGTCGGAGCCAGGTACGGAGGCAGGTGGGGGGGCACCGGCTGCATGGTGCCCATAGGCTGTGGGGCCAGGACCTGTGGCTGGGCCACTGGAGGAGGCTGGAGGGAGAGAGGCAGGGCCTTCGACCACCAGCCTGCTGAGCAGGGCCTACCCTGCAGACTCAGACACACAGCAGCCCACCCTCACGCTCACTTACACACTACTCCACGCCCCTACTCCTACTCCTACAGACACACAGTCACGTCTACACACGCCACACTCACTCACACACACCACCTCTTACAAGGGACGCTTCCAGGGCTGTGAGGGGGAGTCCCACTCACCTGCTGAGCGGTGGGTGCAGGCTGGCCTGGGCCTGTGGGCACAGCGGCACTGGGGGGCGGCAGCACAGGGGCGAAGCTCATGGCAGGCTCTGGGAAACGCTGCTGGACGAGTGGAGGGTGGGCAGGGGCTGGGACAGAGCCCACGGAGAGGCCCGGCTGTGGAGAGCACCAGGGTCACACTCGGTGGCTGCCCCTCAGTCCTCTCATCCTGGTGCCCGGCCCCATTAAGGACCCTGCTTCCAGGAAGGTGACTCAGCAGAAACAAGGTGTGGCAGTCCTGCAGTGTCACTCACTGAAAAGCCGTGGAGAGCCACAGCTCTCAGCCAGTGAATGTTCTGGAACATTAACCCCATGGAGTATTACACAAGCATGAGAAAAGATCACCACAGAAGCTTTTTAGAAGCCAAGAGAAGGGCCCCTGAGGACATGGGGTGGGGAAGCGTCTCATCTGTTTGGCTCAGCACACAGAAAATGAATTCACGTAGAAAATTCAGAGAGAACGTGGAGCAATGAAAACAAACAGTGCTGGCGCGCTGTGGAAGGCAACAGGCCATCCAGGTGCCCGCAGCACACTTGGCACAGTGGGGACTTCAGCAAAGCAGGGTCCTCCAGGCTGGGCTACAGGAGCAGAGAAACACACAGGCCGCACACAGGATGTCAGCCCCACTGGCTAAATGGGTCAGCAAAAGGATCAGAAACCTGAGCCCCTGGGGGTCATTAAGCGGTTGCTGCTAATGTGTTAATTTTTTTTTTTTCCTTTTTGGTGTCAGGACGTGGTCATAGTTTGTTCTCTAAGAGTCCTTACTGTGCAGAGAGAGAGACTGGAATATTCATAAGGAAGGAGTCTCACTGCCTGGCCTTCCTCCACCACGGGGCAAGGGGAAGCGGGCGGGGCTACAGGAAGTCAGCTGCTCTCTGCAGAATGTCGCCTGCCACTCTCTGGATGGCAGGAGAACGGCGATTTCCAGAGCTGCCCTCCCCGGCTTCATCTTCCACAGCCAGGGCTTTAGGCAAGGCGGTGGGGGGTGCGGTGGAAAGAGCAGCTTGGTTTGGGATCCAGCCTCGAATCTGAATTCAGCTAGATGAATTCACAGGGCGGATGAGCGTGCCCAACTGGGCCAGACTGTCCTGCAGCCCTGGCCACGGTGCACCGCCTGGGAGCTCTGGCAGGTCTGCTGGCCATGGAGGGGTGAGCAGCCTTTCACTCCTGGTGGCCCTCCCTTCCTCCTCCTCCTCCTCCTCCTCCTCCCTCTCTGCTCTTTACTGGGTCCCAGGGCACATCACCACGGCAACCATCCCCAGGAAGGCCCAGCAGGGAGGGGCCAGCCCTTGGCACACAGGAGGAACCCCTCCAGGCCCTACTCTTTCTGCTAGGTATTTCTGTATCAATAGGAAGGGAGGCAGGAGAACAAGCTCTGGCCTCCCCCCTCGGGCCTCCCAGCTTACACACTGAAGCCGCGATCAGCTGCCACACCAAGGACACACAGGACAGACTTAGCCCAGCGGGGACTTAGGCAGCCAGTGTATCCTATGGCTATCGGAAGCCCTTGCAGGGGCAGGAAAGGATGAGAGCCAGATGGAACACTCTGGCTCAGCCCCAGCTTCGGCAACACTCCCAAGAATAACCCTCGGGAGCTGCAAAGAGTCTTCTCTTCAATGAGCTCTTTCTGCCCTTTAAAATCATACTTCATTTTGTGAATTGAACAAAATTGCAAATGCAAATGGACAATGAGCCCCGGGACTCCCGGCAGCCAAGGCAGGCACGCCCAGCAGCTTCAGCTGCTTTTCCAAAGGGACGACCTGGGCCCTTCTGACCGCCCAGCCCCGCGTGGACAGAAAGGGGAGAGCGAGGCCGTAGCCAACAGGGAGAACCCATGTGCAGGGGACAGAGCCTGCCGTGCTCACGCTCTGCCGGTGCCAAGAGGACGACGTGGTGGCAGACTAGTGTGAGGGAGTGACAGACCAGCCAGGGGGAGGGGCAAAGACACAGCCCACGCACAGGGCAGGGGCCTAGGCTCCCTCTGGGGACTTGGCTCCGCTGCCCAGGTCACGGGCAAATTCTCCTCGGTTGAGCACTTGGGCTGTGAAGCAAGCAATTGTTTAATTTCCTTCAATGTTTAAAGAAAAAAAAATCAGAATCAAAAATAAATGCCCCGTGTGACCCCCTGGTGTCCAGCTTCCCAGATCTTACACATCACAGCCGTCCTGCCGGCCTGAAGCCCTGCCTTCTCAAACACTCTCGTGACAGGGTTCCCCACACTCCAACCCTGTTTTCATAGTTGATTTTCAGTGGCTGCCGTGGGCGAGACATGCCGGGGACTACTGGACATCCCCTTGGGGGGCTGGACAGCGAGGCCAAATCTAGGGCTTCGTTATTACAAACGAGGCTTTGCTCTCACCTCTGGGGGGGCGGGTAGTCTGAGAAGACGGCCCAGGCCCGGGGTGTGTCAGCCTCATCACCACCAGCACCTGCCCCAAGGTGTGGCCTGTCAGCTCTGTCACAGCTCCCTCAGCCCTGGTGCCTGCTGGGGTCTGTTTCCAGACAGTATGTCCCTCTTGCCTGGTCATGTGGGTGTGTCAAAGGCTATATGGCCCATGGTTCCACTGCTCCCAGAAAAGATAGGGCTTTTTATGGCTGGCTTCTGGGGGTCTCTCCAGGGAAAGCATGGTTGAGAACTGACCTCAGGCCACGTTAACCCTGACCAGAGTCAGTGCAGCCCAGATGGCCCTCATGACTGGATCCCCCAGGGCCCTCAGACCAGGAGGCCAAGGGGACAGGGCAGGGGTGGCTCTCAACTCACCGTGGCAGTGGGCTGCTGGAAGGCCCCCAGCGAGGGCAGGCTGTGCGGCAGGCCAGGTCCCTCGCTCACAGGGGGGCTGCACACGCATGGGGCCAGGGGTGGAGCAGCGTCCACCAGGGAGCCCAGTACCATGCTCTGCTGGCTGCTCTGGGAGTCTGAGTACACCGTGGAGCCCTGGCCGCTGTCAAAGGTGCTGTCCGCTGGGGAGGACAAAGGTAGGATTTAGCAGGACCCTCTGAATGCCACCCCCACAGCACGACCCCCATGCACAAGGTGGCTCCTCTGTAGATTCTCCTCTGCAAGACAAAGGCTGGGTGGTCGTTCCAGGTTACATACATCACACTTGCATGTTGTTTAAATGATCAACTGCTACAGAGCCTTAGGGGCTAGACCTGTGCCTGACCCTGACATGGCCTGCCATCAACACAGCACGGATGCCAGGCTGGGCGTGTCTCACCGACACTCTTGTGAAGCAGACACCACCACCTCTACCCTGTCCCACAGATGCAAACCCCGTCAGGCTTTACTAGCTCATCCCCGCCCTCAACAGCACCAGGTGGCTTAGAAGGTTGAGCTAATGTCCTTGTAAAGAAAAAGCTAATGTTTTAATTGTGGAGGAAAACGATTCTCGCTGTGTTTATAAGGGGCTGGGGTTTCCAGACTGATCACCTTCACACACAGGGCCCAGGGCTGCACAGGGAACCTGGGGGTCTCAGACCATATCTTATTTAGTTGGAAAACAGAAGTTGAAAACCCTCCACGTCTCAGTGAGAGGCCCGGAGAGGGGGCTTTACCCGTCATGCAGGAGACAAGGAGGCAGGGGCAGCACGGGGGTCCAGTGCTCCAGCTGGGCGACCCAGAGGCTGACCTCCTGTGGGTCAGGTTGGCCTGGCCCCGTCAACCCTGGATGCCCGAGATGGCACAGGCAGGTCTACCAGCACACCTCGCCAAGACGTGCCTGGGAAGACAGCCTGCTGCAGGGTCACCCAGGTCAGGAGTGGAGATCAAAAACTGGTCTGAAGCGGGCTGGGGCTGTAGCTCAGTGGCTGAGCACTCGCCTCACATGCGTGAGGCACTGGGTTCGATCCTCAGCACCACATAACAAAATAAATAAGAGAAAAATAAACTGTTTTTAAAAAAAAAAAAAAAAACGGTCTGAAAATGGCACTTTTGATTTACTGCTTCCAGATTCCGCAGGTATGCCACCTAGAGAGACAGCTACTTTCACCAGAAGCCACATTTGGGAGTGACCACTGACATTATAAAGGGGAAGTAGGGTTGGCTCTGCAATTTTTCCCAGGGACCGCTTAGAATCTATTTAACCTTAAGAAGACCTGAGGAACACTGGGGTTTAATTAGGCAAAATCAATTAGACAAGCAGCTCTGATTTTTAATGAGCCAACTGGTCATTAAAGTGGTCATTGCCACTTAGAAAGGGAGGGAGGAGGAGGAGGGAGGGGGAGGAAGGAGGAGGAGGGAGGGGGAGGGAGGAGGCCGTTACAGCCTGAATCCGTTGCAACCGAAGCAACTTTAACCATGTGTGTAACATTTTAGATTCTGAAAGTGACCGTGTTTATTACTTGTAGAATCAAAAACTTAATTTTAGAAATCATTTTGGGGCCCACTGACAGATGGCGCTGCTGTGGTCCTCGGCTTCCAAGGCGGCTCGTGACGGCAGGAGCCCTCCCACTGAGTTTGATCAGGACTATTGGTGGGTAGCGAAGGGAAGACACACGGGAGAATCGTGAAAGGTGACGTGGCGTTGTGCATTCCAGTACAGAAATGAGCATCTGTTTACCCATCCTGCTACCTGCAGGTTCTGCTCAGATGATATTCAGGTTGTCTGGTGTCCCTGTCGGGTCCCCTTGAAACAAATGGCCTGGGCAGGTCACTAGATGCTATGAGTCTGTTCCAGGCCGATTCACATAGTGGACAAAGCCACATCCCCTCGTCCTCAGCTCGCTGTGGAAGTTTTGGACATTGACAGCAAACACAGGACACCTGTCTGCCCATCATGGAGAACACATTTGGCCAATGTGGAACATTCTGTGGCCCAAAGGGAGAACGAAAACAGGACAGCTGGCACAAAATGCAGAAGAGTATGTGAGGGTGCCATCCACTGGAGGGCAGAGGGAGACCCAGAGGTGTGCGTGTGTTCACATACGTCCACATAAACACGTGCATATCTACATGTGGTCCTGTATGTGTACGTGTATATGTAAGAGGGCACATAAGGGATGTACACGTGTTTGCATCTATGTGCCTGTGTGTCTCTGTATGGGGTGGGTAGGCATCCGTGTCTGCGTGTGTGTGCACATGTCAATGTGCATATGGGGGCCATGCATGTGTCTGTACACTCAGGCATTTTGTGCACATACGTGCATATGCATGTGAGTCTGACACTACGCACATATGTGTGCATCTGCATGGATATTTGTGTGTCCTCATGTGTGGTGGGTTACACGTGTAGATTATCTCTGGAAGGACAGTCAGAAGACTTGGAGCATCCCTTGCCTGGGGAGGACGATTAGGTGACTTGTATACATCTTCTTAGAATTTCTAAATTCTGAATAGACAATTCTCAGAAGAGGATATACAATCAATCAACTAATATATGAAAAAATGTTCATCATCTCTAGCAATTAGAGAAATGCAAATCAAAACTACTGTAAGATATCATCTCACTTCAGTCAGAATGGCAGCTATTATGAAGACAAACAACAATAAGTGTTGGCGAGGCTGTGGGGAAAAAGGCACACTCATACATTACTGGTGGGATTGCAAATTGGTGCAGCCAATACGGAAAGCATTATGGAGATTCCTTGGAAATCTGGGAATGAAGCCACCATTTGACCCAGCTATTCCTCTCCTAGGACTATACCCAAAGGACTTAAAAACAGCATACTACAGGGACACAGCCACATCAATGTTTATAGCAGCACAATTCATAATAGCTAAACTGTGGAGCCAACCTAGATGCCCTTCAGTGGATGAATGGATTAAAAAAAATGTGGCATACATACACAATGGAATATTACTCAGCAATAAAAGAGAATAAAATCATGGCATTTGCAGGTAAATGGATGGCATTGAAGATGATGATGCTAACATAATGCTAAGTTAGCCAATCCCAAAAAAACAAATGCGAATGTTTTCTCTGATATAAGGAGGCTGACTCAGAGTAGGATACGGAGGGGGAACATGGGAGGAATAGATGAATTCCAGATAGCGCAGAGGGGTGGGAGGGGAAAAGGAGGGGGCAGGGGATTAGCAAGAATGGTGGAATGTGATAGATATCATCGTCTAAAGTACATGTATGAAGACACAAATTGGTGTCAACATACTTTATATACAACCAGAGAAAAGAGATGAAAAATAGTGCTATATACATGTAATAAGAATTGTAATGCATTCCTCTGTCATTTATTTATTTATTTTAAATATTTATTTTTTAGTGGTAGCTGGACACAATGCCTTTATTTTATTTATTTTTATGTGGTGCTGAGGATTGAACCCAGGGTCTCACACATGCCAGGCAAGGGCTCTACTGCTGAGCCATAACCCCAGCCCTGTTATTTAATTTTTTTTAATCAATAAAAAAAAAGAATTTCTGAATTCTATACTCCGAGACCATATCACCTATTTTAAAGAAATCATAGTAACTGAGTACAAGCATCTTGAGAGGTGCTCAGGGCATTAAACTGACCTGCACCTGATGTGCACTGACCAGCCCCTCAACATCTCTGATGGATTTTCTCATAGCCGATCAAAGCTGACTTAAAAACATTGGACCATCGATGGGAACATATTTCTAGGTCCCAATCTGGGGCTTTTCAAAGTGTGACAAATGGAGACCTTTTATTTCCCATCCTAGAAATTTTTTTAACCAACTACAATTGTAAAGTGTGTGGCACTTGTGGTGGTGTATCAAATCGGGGACCTCTTCCCCGATTTGGTGATTTTTAAATTAATTTTTTAGATTTATCAGAAAAAATGGAGCAATGATGTAGCTACTTTATTCTCCAAAGCAAACCTGAGCAGTAAAGTCAGCAGTAGGAAAACTCCCTCAAAGTGAATTTAAACAGCCCACTTAGAAGAATTTTTAGCTATTTTCATGATAAATAAAGAATGTGCGTGTTAAACAAATTAAACAGACTTTCTGTCTTTCCACATGAGCAACCTGAAATCCTGGCCTGGCCAGGTCATTGGAATCTGTAATTCTATTCCAGGCCAATTCACATAGTGGACAAAGCCACATCCCCGCCGCCTCAGCTCACTGCTGAGTTTTTAGACACTGACGGTGAACACAGGACACTTGTCTGCCTGTCATGCAGAATACACTAGATCCTCTCAAAGTGGTCTTTGATGAAGCCTGTTTCAAAGGGACTCCAAATTCATTGGTAATGCTTGCTTGAAAACATACAAAAGGGCTACCGTTTTACCCCAGGAACAGAGACATCGGATAATCCTGGTATCAAAGGCCCCAAGCCAAGACAGCTGTGCTCTCCAGGTGAGGTACAGACGTCCTCTCCAAGGAGCAGGTGACTGCGCACAACCCCCCCTGAGGCCCAGACTGTTTTCAGGCAGGGTAAGGAATCTGCAGCTAGTCCACAAGTGCGCAGTGGGGAGCTGGGATTGAACTGGCTCCCTCAGGGTCTACTGGCTTGGGGCAGATTTGACCTCATCTGCCCTGAGGACCAAGTCTCCAGGGAGCCTTAAAGCCTTTCAGGTCACAGGTCACCGAGAAATGCAGGAAATGCCACCAACCCTTCCCCCGGAACAGTGCAAACCTGCATCTGCCCTCTGCAGCCCAAGGGGAAGGCGGTGGGAATAGGCTCACAGAGGTCAAGGATCAGGCCTGCATGTCCCGGAGTCTATGGATCATCTGCCACCACCCGGGGACGTACCCCTTCCAAATATCATGATGTGCCCAGGTGCCAGGAAGGCTGGCAGGAAGTGAGCCTGGCATAGACACGGCTCCAGCCAAGCTCCTGGGACCACCTACAGCTGGAAGCAATAATCCAGCGGCACCAGGACAGTACGGAGCTCACCAGACCACACTCTAGCCTGCCACTGTGCCGACCTGGATTTCCTTACAAAGCATGCTAATAAAGGGTGAGGACTCCCCGCCCAACAGCTGGTCTCACAGCTGGCTGCAGTGACCCTCTTCCATGTACTCACAGGCCAGAGAGGTGGCGCTGGCCGGCAGCGTCGGAGGCAGGAGGTGCTGGTCAGCCTCAGGCTCCTCGGGCTCTTGCTGCCCAGGCTGCCCGGCCTGCGCATGGTAGGTCACTTGGACCTGCAGGGGGGCTGGCAGACCCCTGGTCTTATCAGGGCTGCCTGAGTCCTTAGGCTCCTGGGACTGCAGCGCAGGCCAGATCCTCTCCCGACGCCACTGGATCAGTGCCACGCGATCGCGGATGGACTTGGCCACAATCTTCACGTCACTCTCGTGGAAGAATCCAGAATCGATCTGCAGAGGCAGTCACGTTGTCAGTGCCTTGGGAACCAGCTGACCCCCATGTGTGGCCCACCACCGGGGGACTAGCCCTGCCACCTGCACTGTGGGCTCCTGCTGATGGGGTGCTCTTCCGAGGGTCCCCTCACCTCCCACCTGAGTGCTTCCTCTTAGGATGCTCTCGTCTTCCCGGGAATAATCACCCAGCTTTGAAATGAATCTGCAGGGCCCTGCTTTCCGGACCACAGCTGGTGCAGAGCAGGTGCGCTGACCTGCCTTCTAACTGGAAGGCAGAGGCCTATTCTGTCACTTGAGAGCAGAATAGTGTGCACTGATGCTTGGCAAAATCCTAAGATACATTTATCACACAGAGCGTTTGAGCACATTTGTCAAAGAGCCCCGAGATCTCCAGGAAGCATGGTGAGCTTGCAGAGAACATTCATAGCAAAGCCACTTTCCAAAAATAGAGACTCCTTTTGAAGGGGCTGCTGGCTGGACTGCGGGTGGTGACTGCAACACACGACACTCATCAGCACGAACACTCCAAGTCCACGGGGGCCCCCTCTCCCCTCCTGAGACCTCAGCACTGGAGAGACCGGTGGGGCGAGGCAAGCTGCGCCTCCCAGGGAGGGAGCAGTGTGCACAGAGGTCTCCTGGCACAGGGACCAGGGCAGTGTGGACGGAAGCACATAGGTGGTGGGCAGCATGGCTGGAGGTTATGACCACGCAGCGCTGACCCACAAGAACCTACATAAGGAACAAGGGCAGCCAGGTTCCTCACCATGGAAAGGCAGGAATCCAGAACGGGACCTGGTGGTGCTGGTGGGAACTGGAGCTATTGGTGACAACTATACAACAGACATAAAGACACAAGCATGTGCAAAGGATGAGAGTGTGTGCATGTGTGTGTGTGTGTGTGTGTGTGTGTGTGTGCGTGCGTGTGGGTGTGTGTGTGTCCTGGTGAGCTCTGTCCACCGAGAGGACCTGGGAGCAACACCCAGAGCCCAATAGGAAACCAGAGCCATTGCAAGGACCGGTGACTCAGGGCGGGGCAGGAAAATGATGAGAATGAGCCACTGTGGGGACGTGCTTGGGGGATGACAGGGACGTGCAAAGTGACACCAGCGCCTGTACCAGGGTCACTCGCTGGCAAATCTGGGACAAATGAACAGAGATACAATGATGGTCTGAAAGACATTTCCACAAATTTTGACACACATTTCATCTATGGGGCTGGTACAAATCATCTGGGGGGTGTGAGGGGCAGAGTGTCCTTGCCAGCACTGGGGGCACAGGGGTGTGTCCCTGCCCTCCCTCCGTCCCCTCCTTTCCCTCAGACATCACTGCTCTGTGCCGAGGCCCCCACGGCAGGCAGCCGGGTCTCTGAAAGCCGGTCAGGTCTGAGCCCCCCACCCTGGCTGACCCCTGAGCCACCCCCACCCTGATCGCAAGACCACACAGAGCATTTCCAGCACGGCACTGGGGCAGCGTGCTGTGAAGAGAGCTCAGACACGGGAGGCGAGCTAGGGGGTCCAGCAGAACCCTGGGCTGCGTCCCTGAGAGACAAACGAGGGGACAGTCTGCTGGACAATGACATTTACATAGTTTCAAAGAACCTCCCCACAGGTCACACGCCAGGGACACAAGATGAGAGAGACCCCCCGTGGAGACATCACGGGCGGCATCCTGGGAAATGTGACCGTCAGAACCGTGTGCCCCGGGCAGGCTGTGGCAAGGAGGCCTGTTCTGGGAGATTCCCACAGACGCACGATGGCCTGACTCAGCAGGGCCAATCCCCGAGGGCTGCTGGAGCCTTCCTGAGGATCAGACCACAGAAGTCGAGGGACAGAAAGGGCTGAGGGGACACGTGACGCTGGATTGAAGCTCTTGTGTGCGGCGGTGTTGCTGGGACACTGGGGACCTGAGCAACCCCATGATGGGACAGTGGTGACATGTTGATGGCACTTTTGACGGGGATCACTGTGTGCAGCTGTGCAGGAAAATGCTCTGTTTTGTGAGAAATTGAAATAAAAGTACTTGGGACAACGGGCAGGGGGTTGGCAGCCTATTCTCCAACGCTACATGGGAAAGAGCGCTTTGGAGTGCCCCGTGCAACTTCTCCTTGAGTTTGTGATCATTTCAAAACCATTTGTTTCCAAACAGAATTCTGCTAGAGAGAAGGAAGCTGCCTCGTGAACACACCTAGGAGAGACCTCGGTGACTCGGGAGCGGCAGGAGCAAGCCCGACACATGGCCAGGGGAGGGTCAGTGGACAGGAAGCCAGAGGTGGGCACAGGGTCCTCAATCTACCTGGGAAGCTCCCTGGGCCCAGGACATTCCTTACACCCAGAGAAGGCGCCAGCTGGGGGTCGGCTTCTGGCCTTGGAGTCAGGAGAGGACTTTTCCAAGGACCCCAGACTCTCACCACGGGGACCTCCATGCGGAGGCTGAGGACGGACAGGCCTGACTAGGGTCAGATGTGGGCTGCAGTAGGCAGCCCCATCAGCAGGTGGCGTCTCTGTCACCAATCCTTCAGAGCCAGAGCTCATGGGCGAGGCTGTTCCTCAGGCCTCAGGTAACCTCGGGTCACAGAGCCAGTGGGACCTATGGGACCAGAGGCTGCCAAAGAAACCACTGCCCACCCCAGGTTATTTCTGTTATCTGTGACACCACAGCTACAGCCTGCCCTTCCCCACCTGTCTTTGGGGTCTCCCAGCCTTCCTCAAGAAAGCATTTCTATTTCCTCCCCAACAGGAAAGAATGCATCCAGGTTCAGTACCAGGCTGGCATGTCCCCGTTCCTGGGTTCTGAAGGGCTGGGCCAGGCACCCTTCCTCTCTGCTCCCTCCCCCAGCCCCGTCCTGTGCCAGGCTGATCTGCATCCCCGCCCCCTGTCCCCATCTTATCCTCGCTCCTCTGGAGCTCATTCCAGAGGACTGCATCTGGATTCTGCACCTGGGTTTGTTAAGAGCAGTCTCAGAGCCCGGTGTGTCCCCAGATCATGATGCAATGCCACATGGCAAGTTTCCCTCCAGCTTCAGCCCAGGCAGGGCTTGGTGGCAGAAACCCAGGAAGGGCTGGGGGCTGGACCCCCAGTGATGATTCTGGATTCTCTGGTGGGTGCAAAGGAGGGTGAGGCTGGGACTGGAAGCTGGACAGGCCTCCTGGGGTCCAGCACCCACCCCGAGGCCTAGCTTGGGGCTGTTGTGGGAACGGTGGCTTCCAGCTGGTCACGGGCTGGGCCTGTTCTGTTTCCTTGGCAGGGTGGGGTGTGCGTGGCTTTGTTATTGCTCTGTAACTAGACGCACTCATGCCCTTCTGCGTGGATGCGCTATTTCACGGATGGCACGTCTCATGATGAAAATATGTAGTAAGAGACAGGAGGTGGGGGAGGGAGGGAGCGGGGAAGAGGAGCGGGTGGGCCTCATTGGAGCCGACACAGGGGCAGAGCCTCTGGGTCCAGCCAAGTGCCAAGGATAGGCTGAGGTGACAGTTATGTGCACAATGTCCCTGTCCTGCAGCACGCCATGTCACTCTCTGATGACAGAGACGAGGGGAGTTTTGAGAAGTACATGATCTAGGAACAGCTAAGCAGAGCCCGGGGAAGAACGCCAGGGCACATCTGGGTTTGGGACATGGCTGTCTTACAAGGCCATCAAAGACAAACTGGGAGGCGAAGGTCCTGCTGAAGCCCAGACATTCAGAACCCACTTGTGTGGGATCTTGGGAACCTTCCAGGATGCACCCACCACACTGGAATCACCGCACTGAACCCCGACACCCCTGTCGCACCTTGGCCATCCTGTGTACCTGACCTCCCAGCTCTGCTCCCAAATCCCTCCCACCATGGCCAACCTCAGCCGGGCACAGGCTCACTTGCAGAAGGAATGAGAGAACTTTGTGAGCCTGCTCTTCCTGAGTCTCCTGGGCCCCAGTAAAGCCAGGTCCTTATTCTTGCCCCTGGCAGTCCTGATAGAGGGTCCCTGCAAAGCCAGAACCAGTGTAGCACCTCGAGAACCTGTCAGACTCCCTCCTGCCCTTCCAAAAGGCTGCCTCCCCACTTCTGTCACCAACAGCCCAGCACCAACAGCCAGCACAGTGTCCCTAGACGGGCAATCTCAGCATAGGCCCTCAGCACCAAAGCTTGGCTCTCACACCACACACGCCGGGCATGCAGCTCACTTAACCCATACTATTCGCAATAAAAAGCATGGGGGGGTGCCACATTAGTGAATAGAAGTTGTGTCCCTGAAGGCCCAGGATGGGTAAGGCTGTGGTCATCTGAACGCACGCACGGTACACCTGGACCGTTAAATGGGAAAATGAACCTCTGCACATCACGTCCGAGCAGTGCTATCACAAAGCTCCCGCCAGGAGTCACAGAGCTAACGGGTCCCCTGAGATCTACTCACAGCAGCCATTTCTGTGTCTGGGGCAGGGATGTGACCAGAGGCAAGCCAGGTGAGGGTGGGCTGGCCTGGGAACATACGTGACGACTTTGCAGCATCTGGAGGTGACCATGCAGCCAGCCACCCAGACAAGTCATCCTGGGCTCCAGCCCATCAGTGGGACGTCACACCTACCCTCACCCTCACTGTAAGACCTCAGTCATGCACTTGGGCCATTGGACAAGGAAGGTCGAGCCCCAGCCAGGCCACGGGCAGCCCCAGGAGGTGCCTCTGCCCCAGGCCCTGGGTGCCTAGGCCCTGTGCTCTGGGCACATCGTTCAGGCAGGGGGTTTGCCGGGAGCAACCCCTCTTGGAGTTGTGACGAGGCCAGGGTAGCACAGATATACCCCCAGCAGCCCGGCAGCCTGGGACCCCAGCAGGATCTTAGTTCACCCTGACCCCAGAGCCACGTAGCAAATGCCAGGAGCAGCTCCATCCCACCCCATTTCCCTTACCAGGGGACACGGCTACAGGAAACCCGACCTCACTGCACAACCCAAACCCACTGCCCCACGGACCCCTGGTGTGCTCTGGCAGGTAGATGGACGTGAGAAGCAGAGTCTTCAGGGAGATGAACAGAAGGTTCCCAAAGCCACCTCTCAGCTCCAAGGGACTCACCCCCTCCTTCCATGGCATTATCAAGCCTCAGGTTCCCCATCTGAGCAGGGCCTCAAGGATTGTGGCAGGTAACCTGTGTAGAGAGGCGTCCCCTCCACCATCCCTAACGCCATCCAGGGACACGTCCAGCTCTCCTCACGGGAGGAGCAAGGAACCCCCAGCCTGAGGACCTGTGACTCACGGACATTCTCAACAGAGGTGTTATGTTCAGTGAAAAGCTTATTTTAAAACAAATTAAAAGGGACAAAGGCCTTTGGGGCAAGACATGTCAAGCTGATGGGTCTCCTGCACTGGTTCGTTCCTTCTCAGTTTTCCTGCTAAATATTAGTGGCTCGTTTATTTCTAATGTACCACTTTCTTATTTTGCAAAACCAAGGCCTTTCTGGGCTCCTGTCCTATGTGGTTTGGCCCTTGGTGACTTCCTTGATTCTGCTCCTTCTGGTACAGACTTTCATGTCCTTCTTGTCAATCTGTTTGATTTATGGTCTAAGTCAGTTCATCTTATTAATAACACAGACATCTGTCCATCTCCTGGCCCTACACAGGGCTCTCAGAAGCCCATAGCTGCCTTGGCAGGACAAGACCTCCACTTCTCTGCCTCTGGGAAGTCAGCTGCCCACAACACCCAGCAAACAAGCCCTAACTGGACAAGGCTGTGACCATCCCCCTCCTGTCCATGAACTTCAACAGCCCCTCCCAGCACAGACCATAAAAATATTCTGTCTGTTCAATGTGAGAGCCACAGGCTCCGTGTGTATGAAGCACTTGAAATGTGGCCAGTGAGAGTCAATTTTGCATTTTAATGAAATTAATTAGACAAGCGCTCGACTGCTGAGCCATAACCCCAGCCCACCCCTCCCCCCTTTTCTTAATGTGGTCCTGAGGATCGAACCCAGGGCCTTGCCCATGTGAAAACATCTAATTTTAAAGTATTTACAGTTTCTTTTAGAAACAATTCAAAGTACTTGACATGCAATATAGAAGCTTAATGTGTACCTCATCAAAGAGCTCAGGGATCAAACCAAATTAGTTCCTTTTATATACACTCTCTCACTACATAAAGGGAATACTTCCTGGACTAACGTATTTGTATGTTAAAAGTAACTTGCAATTGCCCAGCAGATACACAATTATGTGCAGAATGAGTTGGGATGCTATCTTATGATAATAAGACTAAAAAAAAAAAAAGAAGAAAATTAATTAGATTTCAAATAAACTACAATTTCAGCAGGCACATGTGAGCTACCATTTTGGATGTCAAAGCCCAGAGAATCAGGTCATATAATTCAGTCTGGCATTCATGGCTCTAAACCCTACCACCTGTCCCCGCCCCATACATTCTGCATAGTTATGATCACATCATTATTTCCAGCTGTGTCTGCCTGGACTGCCACTTTTGCTGTCTGTGCTTGGTGGTTCCATCTCCTGCCCTCACCCCCTGCAGACTCAAGGCCTGTTCCTGAGGCACAGCCCTGAACCCCAGGAAGAAAGAGGCCACGCTCCCTCCCCCGCAGACAGAGGCAGGGTGGCAAGGAGGGAGCAGGAAACAGGGATGGAACTAAGCTCTTCTATCACCTTTCTAGGTGGGAAAATATCAGATCCCAAAAGAATCACCACTGAAGCAAATCTGGCAAGAATCTTGTCAAAACAATCAAGGCCCTTCCTTCCTGGAGAGTCCCAGCTCCTGGCTCACTCTCCCTGTTCGTGTTGGACTCCTCCCGCATGCTACATCTCAGCCTCCCCTCTCCCGAGGCCACAGAGGAGGAGCCCAGCTTCTCCGTCACTGTACACACACACCAGCAGCCAGGTTCCCAGGCCCCTCCTTAGGACTGCCCATGCTCCTTCTGTCCCATCTGGCTCTCGCCCCTGCAGGGCTCAGCTCCTACTAGGGAAACTCCCTGTGGGCAGCTTTCATTCCAGTCTTTATAATCCACGTGCCTCTCACCCACCTGCACCCCAGACTTGCTCATGGCCTGTCTGAGCCCACTTTCTGGGCATATCAGGCTGCACAAGGTACCCACATATTACCATTTCCTGAGCCACTTCATCAGGGGTCTCCTTCTCTAGGTCAAAGGTGAACTCGATGGCACCATTGTCCTTGGGTTTGCCCTTCAGCTTCTTGGGGTCTTCCACCCAGAGCCGCAGGGCAATGGTGGACTTCCTGCCATGGTCCTCCTCTGCAAGTTCCACTCTGACACCAGTGTCCTCTGCAAAGAAGGCGTGGCTCAGCAGGTCCTTGATCTCGTACCTGGAGGGAGAACAGCTCACAGGCAGGGGCTCGGGGACAAGGGGCTTCTGTGCCCAGGCTCCCTGTGCAGTGCCTGCATCCACAAAAGGGCTGTGGCCACACACTCACGCATGATATTGCACATGGGCATAGGCTGCCACCCATTGCAGCTGGGCACTGGGCAGGCTGTGCTAGAAAGTTCTCTGACTTTACTACTCGGTGGGCCCTGAGGGTGGCACTCAACAGCATTCATTTGCCTTCCTACGAGAGACTACAAGGAGATGAGAAATGTTCAGATCCACATCTGAACCCACCTACTGCACTGCATTTGAAGACTTCCATCTTCTCCCCCATTATAAAAAGAAAACAGGCTCATTTTTTTTAATCCGTCCACTCTACAGACAAAGCCCCTCCTGATATGCACTGAGCTTTCCATCCCCACCTGGCGCTGGGTGGAACCAGAGGAGTCAGAACCCCACACCCAGGTACTCCCCCCCCCAGTGCCATGAGGGGGTTCAGGCCTCCCTGAACCCACCGAGGTGGGCAGGCCGCCTTAGAGATGGACTGAACAACCGATTACACAAAATAGGCAGCCCAGAATTCAGAAGGGAGGGAAGGGGCGGAGGCAGATCTGGAAGCCCCAGGCACAAAGGTATTCGCTGAAGTTGGAGAAATGGACACAACTTCCAGGAACAACTAGAGAAAAAGAAAAAAAAAAAAAAAAGGAGCAGAGGGAAGTCCCAGGTTCTCAGACAAGATAGGCTGGGATGGGAATGTGTTCCCAGACAGCAGAAAAGGACAGGAGCCTGAGGGTGGCCCACCCCCTCCCCCATCTCCCCAGCCTGGTGTCGCTGTGGCCTGAGCCAATCCATCTGGCCTCTGAAGTTCTCTCTTGTTAGAGTGTGGCTCTAAATACCAGCTGGAGTGGTTTCAGCTGGAGAAAGACCCAGAACCCAACACCGCGCTGGAACTCACCTTTCCTCCTTGTTCTTGCAGATGCACTCCCCAATAATCTCCTTGATTTCAGGATCATGCACTTTCTCAAAGCTGGCTGGCTTGATGCCCTGAGAAGGATAAAGCAGAGTCACCTGACACCATTCAGGAGCTGACAGGCGCCATCTCCACCCCTGGCAGAGAAATTGCCTCCGGGCATGAGAGCAAAACCCGTCTTGGGCTCACCCTACAGAGACTACAAGGACATTGGACAAAACAGGCCAAATGGCTACAGTCAGACACTGGATGACAGGTGGTGCAGGATGCTGGGCTCAGAGAAAGAAACCCCTGGAGCCCTTGCTCTCACAGCCCAGCTCACTGCCTGGGACAGTTCCCAGACTAAGTAAGGCACAGAACCCAGTAGAGCAGGGGTCCCACTGAGTTGAAGGTGGAGCTCAGAAATCAGGAGGGTGAGAAGGCCAAAAGCAGAGTTCTGGAGAGGGTCTCTGCAAAATAAAGAGGGTGGATGTCGCATTTGGTTCCCATGAGTCTTTGCTTAGTACCACACCACAATTGCATAGTCAGCACCACAGGGTTGGATACAGAACCACCAGGGAGCTGTAGGCCGAGCCATTCCCAGAGTTCACACAGAGCAGAGACAATGTAATAATGTGTACGATGTACAGCATGCCATCGAAAATTACTAGATACCCTGGGAGGCAGAAAAATGTGACCCAAGACCAGGCAGGAAAAACGGTCAACAGAAACGAGAGAGTGCTACAACCTACAGACAAGGAGGTTAAAACTCACTGCAGCTATATACAAATGTATATTATGAGGAACAGAAACGATGGATATTAAAATAAAATTTAAAAAAGAGGGAGGGACCAGAAATGAACAACATGACATCGGAATTGAAGGTCTCCCTGGAGCAGATCAACCACCAATCAGACAGTGCAGAGGGGAAACCATGGCAGCAAGGTCCATCAGAAACGGGGCAGAGAGAGAGATGGCCGCAGAGGCTCTGTTCTGCTCATTTCAGAATTTGGGACACTATAGCAAGGTTGAAATAGGCACATGACACATATAAAACTAAGAGAAAGGGATGGGGGTGGGGATAGGAAAAAAAATTTGAAGAAATGCTGGCCAAAGATTTTCCAACTTTGATGAAAATTCTGTGCCCCAGGATGAAGCACACTCCAGCCCCAGGCAGGACACAAAGCAGAACAGGGAAGAGATCAGAGAGTTGTGTGAAGCCACAGAGATCCACTCTTTAATCTCTGTCCCCACCGCGGGAGGCCAGGAGCCTGGTTTCCTACCATTTAGGACACCTTCTCCAGCTACCGTATATCTGCTGAAGTATGTGGCAGCCACCACGGACACCAGCCCCCCCCCGGCCTCCCGCCCAGGTTGATGGCCCCAATCCCCATCTCCATGGTGACCATCACCCTGGCAACAACACACAACGCAGCTTCCACCTGTGCTGCAGAATCGGACACTGGGGTTGACACCTCCAATAGAGCAGTCAGCTTCTGGAAAGGTGTTGATCAGCGCTTGGCTGCGGAGCCTCCTGAGTGGAGCCTCCGGGGCCTCCCACACCAGCTGCACCGTCATCTGGGAGGAAGAACCGCAGCAACGTGGTAGGTGTGACGCTTCCCACAGACCAAGCCTGTGTAACCACACCTGGGATTCCTCCCCACAACCCCTCCTGGAGTGGGCACGAGTGCTATTTGTGGTCACCGCTGCTGGCTGGGGGCCAGGCCGGGAGACTTTCAGGCAGAGGGGCAGGGGAAGCTGGTGCCAGGCTGAGGCCAGTCGCTCCTCGGCCAGCCAATGCTCACGTGCTCCTGTGCCGAGGGACCACAAATGCAGCCCCGCAACAGAAACAGAATCTCAGAAGCAGGGCCCCCGAGGGTTCATCTGCAATCTGCTCTTGGGGTACGGGGCAGGGAAAACGAATTAAAAAGTATTTTAAAACATTATCACAACAAGATTTAGCCTTCTTTTGAAAGCCTTGTCCTGGATCTTTTTTTTTTTTTTTTTTTTTTTTGTAATTTAAAGACCATAAAATATAAATTTGCCCAAAGAGACTGAAACAGGGAGGGAGGAGAAGGCAAGGAGGTTGAGAGAGATGTGCACACAGAGCCCAGCTCCTGGAGCCCCCAACTACGCAGACATGTGCATAGAACCTCAGACCCCAGTCTGCAACACACCCCCTGGCCCAGAGTCAGGAGCACACTCAGCCCCGAACCTGGGGCCTTTCCATCCCCCCTCCCAGGACAGACCACCGTCCACCACAGTGCCAACCAGAGCCCAGAGGCCCCACCCCCACCCTCCCCAGCACCCACTGCAGACCACCCTCGCTCCCCTCAAGGAACTCTGTGCCAGCGTGTGGACTTCGGTGCCAGGTCCAAGAGATCTGCCAGCCAAAGACTCTCCCCCACCGCTGCCCACAGCACACACCAGAGGACCTCCATCAAGTGACCGATGACTTAGAACTAACAGCCCAAGGAGAAAAGCAGGGACCATCTACCAAGAGGGTTCAGCTGCAGGGGTGGCCGAGGGCAAAGCTGAACCACCTTCCGGCCACCCAGCTGCATGGACAAATCACATGCCCGACCTGGGCTGCTCTGGCTGTGTGCTCCCGCGCTGACGCGGAGGCAGTGCGGACTCTAGGGACAGCCACACCTGTGGCCAAGGTCAGGGGCGGCTCTGCGGACCTTGTGGCCTCAGCACAAGAATCAAGATGGGGCAGCACGGAAATCAGCACAGAAAAGCCCTGGCCTGGCCACTCCACCTCCACAGGTGCTGTTTTCGTTCCCTTGTCCAGTGGGGCCACCACAGAGGGAGAACAAGGCCCATCTGTTTGTACAGCTGAAGCCATCTGATCAACTCCAAAATCACAGTGACGGCAGAACAGGGATTAAAGTTCCCAGGCTGGCCAATGGTGACAGCCGCCCAGAGATACGCTTCACTAGGGGTGATGATTGGTGAAAAGGAAAACAAACTGTGGTTCCAAAACAAAGAAGATGGGGAAGCCGGCAACCCTGGGGCAGCCACAGCAGGGCCCCCAGGGACAGCCAGCCTGGGCATACCTCCTGCAGGGGCCCTGGTGGAGCTTCAGCCTCCTGAGCCTCAGTTCCCTTGTCACCTGGGCCTCCCAATGCTGCACGTGTGGTAGCCTCTGAGGCAAAGCACTGCCTAGGGTGCCCGGTCATTACCATCATGGTTGCTAGGAGACAAGCCTCAGTGTCCCCATCTATAGGATGGCCATGCTCTCTCCTTTTCTTATGCCACCATGGGGACTTTCCCAAAGCCCGCAGAGCCAGCTGAGGCTCTGGTCCACACCCACGGCCACATCCCCATTAACAAAGAGCGGGATGGACTCACACAGGTGACCTTGCGGTAGATCTGCGCAGCATTCTGGCACTCTGAGTAGGGGTACTCCGAGGTGGCCATCTCCAACATGCACATCCCGAAGGCATAGACGTCAACAGACTCATCGTAGTGCTCCTCGTACATCTCGGGCGCCATGAACTCGGGCGTGCCTGTGCCAGGAGCAACAGATGCGGTGGTCAGGTGGCCACAGCCCAAGAGCACCAGAAGCCCCCTCAGTCTCTCAGAGCCACCCAACCGCCTCCCCTTTCGCCCCATGGCACTCTCAGGACACCCAGCTCTACCAGGTCCATTCTGGCCCCCATGATTCAAACAGGTATACTCTACAGAAGAAGCTTCCAAAACTTTCACCTGGAGCCTTCTAATTCCAGCACTGTGATCAGTTCACAGCATACCTGCTGCCCACAGAGCTAAGAGACCATGACCTCCCAGAGGACACGTCCCTACCCTGGACACACCCCTCACTTGTGGGTGGATATTATGCCCCTGAGGACAGGCTCCACACTGGCCAGCACCCACTAATCCAGAGCAGACAAACCCTGGTGGTCACCACAGAATGACTTGTAACTGCAAAAATCCAGGAGGTCCTAAGTATTCCCAAACAGGGGAATGGCTAGGTTTGCTGGGCACACCTCACAACAGAGTGCCACACAGCTCCTGTGGCTATCATGGCAAAAGATAGCAAAATAGCAACTACCTGGCATGGTCCACAGAGTCCTTAAGACGGGAACTGCTCCGTGTATTAAACACGCAAGATCCAAACAGTGTTGGCACTGAGTCTTTAAGGATCTAGAAATGTAGGTCAGGCTTGTAAAATAAACTGCTCAGGGCCTCACCTGCGTGAAATAGCACTCCCAGCCACATGGCTCAGTGGGGATAGGGGGGTTGATTTTCCTTTTACTTATTTCTGGATTTTCAATTTTTTTTTTTTTATTTCTGGGTTTTCAAATTTTTCTATAATGAGATTTTGCTTTAATAATCACAAAAGCCTTTTATTAAAACAGGTCCTACTAAGTGTTGAGACCTCAGAGTAAGGCTGCTTGGAACATCTGTAGATTTGTTGTAAGATTTTTCATAACATTCTAGTTGTTTTTTTTTTTTAAGTTGTAGTTGGACACAATGCCTTTATTTTATTTATTTATTTTTATGTGGTGCTGAGGATCGAACCCAGAGCTTCGCACACACCAGGCAAGCACTCTACCGCTGAGCCACAATCCCAGCCCCTCATTTTTTGGGTTTTTTTTTAAGCATATGTAAAATCATACAAACCAATTAATGGCAGTAGAAAGCACATAATGGGTTTTCTCTTATGCATTGTTTTATTTTGGGTAAAAGTGGGGAAAACAAGAATGTATATGTAAGTGTATATGCAGGAACAGAACTCTAGAAGAATCCACCAGAAACAGCAGGGGCTGAATGGAGTCGGAGGCACCTGACACTGGAATTTTGATCCTCTTGGGTTTTTGAACCACATGGTTACACTGAAAATGTTTTCGCCCTGCTCATTAAGTTAATATTTCTATGTTTCCTTCCATCCCTAAGCCTGTCACAGAACAGTAAATGTGCTCCCTAGGCCTAGGCCGGGGCAGTGAGCAAGGACTCCACAAAAGCCACAGCAGGGAGGTCACAGACTGCACTGGCTTGAGCCTTGGGGCTGGTGACAACATGAACACCTGCTCTCAGGCCCCTCCCAGCCCCTGACATGCTCTGGGGTGCCCTGGCAGATCTGAGGGGCTCGTCACCAACTGCCTGGGCCTGGACCATCTTGACCCCCGAGGGCCCAACATGCAGAAGGTGGAACAGCCGAGTCAGCAGGAAGCCCCACACTGCAGGAAGGAAGGGCCTGCTCTGCAGGAGCCGGCCAGGAGGCCCAGGGGGTGGACCCTCAGGCCTTGGCCTGGCCACCTCTACCGCAGGACCACGGGGAGGAGCTTGAGGGGAGCCTGGCCGCCAGGGCTGCGGGAAGGAAGTAGGAGCGGAGCTGGCCACTCCCTGGCATCTGCAGGGACCCCACTCACCCAGTTGCCCACACAGCACCAGGGCCTACGAGGAGGTCCCTGGTCTCGGTCTCCGTTGAGACCTCAAGGAATGGAGAACCTTGTTCTTCAAGAAAGACGTCACCACCCCAGACGGCCTGGCTCCAGGGAATGGGCTCTGAGGGTGGGGTGGGGCTGGACCAACTCTGGGCACCGATAATGCCTGACTCTACACACCTGGGTGCCGGGGCTCTCTTCTCCTTCCCTCACACAGCAGCCATTTAAATCTGAATTTTAGCAACAGTGCGTGTGTGCAGGGGCGTGTGTGCTCATACCCACGTGGGTCCAGTGGACAGGCCACTCCCTCTCCTGCCTTGTGCTTCTCCACCAGCTGCAGAGCCACTCCAAGGAGCCCAGGCCCACAGACCCCTTACACACCCTCCAGACCCCCAGGTCTCTACAGACGAAACTTGGCATCAAGTGAAGACTCTGGGTCCCATCTCTCCTCCCCGAACCCCACTGTGGGCATGAGACCAGGCACTGGAGACTGGGCCTGGAGCAGCCCCCTCCCACTCCCTCCTATAGAGGGCAGGCAGAGCGATGGCCACGGTCTCTCTTCTGCTTTTTAACAGAGAAGTGGCTGTAGCTGTGGCTAGGAGGCAGGAGAGGTAAGGAGGGAGCCCGACTCTAGCTGTGGAAACTGCTCTGCATTAGGATCTGCCTATTTCTGGGACTGTCCCGAATGACAAATGACTTCCTCTATGGAAATGGAAGCCCTAATCCTAGCCCTATCTGTCCTCAAGGTTTATGTTAGAACAAAACCAAACTAACATAAGTTGGGCCTCGCCCCATCTTCTCACTGGACAGGCAGAACCTCCCTCCCTCTCCCCCAGCAAGATGGACACGGGAAGACACTTGCTGGGGGTCCCAACAGCCTGGAGCCCCTGAGTGCTTATTTGTAATGGCCACAGGTGCCCAACAGCCCAGTTCCTCTCCCACCGTCTACCCGGCACATCAAGCCCATCCACTTGGCTCTTTCTGGAATAACCACCCTCAGTTCTCCTTGGCCGCCTACTCAGTTCACTCTCTCTAGGCCTGGTTGCATCGTCACCGCCTCCAGGAAGCCCTCCCAGGTGAGCCAGGCACTACATGGCCACCTGCGCAGGTGGAGACAGCAGACACGACTGCATCCCTGTCCCCCATCCCTCAGGGCCTCACCCAGCCTGGTTTAGCTCATATAAACCAGAAAACACACTCACAGTGAGGCTGTGAGATCCGTGCAATCAAATCCTGTTGGGGACAGCTAAGAGCACATAAAGATGGAGACCAAGGTGACAAACAGCAGGGGTCATGATGTTGAGGGTGGCACGAGGACAGTGCCTTCCTGAAACCATATGCTCTCCCCCCTAGAGCAGCCAGAGGACCACTGACCCCCACCCTGACATGTGCCACATCTAAAGTGCAAGCCTCAGCCTTCCAGGGGAACCCTGATGGCCACAGCATCACCCGCTCCCACAGGTGCCCAGACGGACAATCAGCGGGGGCCTCCTCCTGAAGAGAGGGGGCCTGTGGCCTGAGGCTGTCCTTCCAACAGGATGACAGACTCCAGGAGGCCTTGGCCCGTTTGCCACCAGGGCAGGCACATTGGTGGGCTGCCTGAGCTGACACCCCTCTTCACAGGCAGAGGGACCCTACTAGTAGACCCAGGGGAGGGATTCCATTCCTAGGACTGCGGGGGTCCCACCTGCCCACCCCCAGCTGTTGGCCCCTGCTCAGGACGGCCTTCTCCCTCCCGTGAACAGGGAAGTCCCCTGAACAGAGCCTCCTTCTCCCTGAGCAGAGGCCGCCGAGGACACTGCTGGTCCCAGCCCCTCTTGTCAAAGCTTCCTGGGCTCCAACTGAGCCAGAGCCGGGGTGACGAGGGATACACCCCGCAGAGCTGGGCCACTGTGCACAGGGCCTCGCTGCCCCTGCCACAAACACCCAGTCTCCTTCTCAACGGCCTCACGCCATCCGAGCTGGCAACGCGAAACCGTTCCCAGGACAGCCATGAGCTCGCGGGTCAGTGGAGGCCCAGGAGCCCGCTGGTGCCCTGGCTTCCTCCAGTGGGATGTCCTTTATCCCAAATGTTTACTTCTGAGGCAAGTCACCAAGGGCAGTCTCCTGCCACCTGACAGCCCAGGGTCTGAGACCAGAGCCACTTCCAAACCAGCCTGGGAACTGCCCAGAGGTCCCAGCTGGGGTGCGGGCCACCCACAGTCCTGCAGCCCAGCACTTGCCCCCTCCAGGATGGAAACTAGACCCTCCCCTGTATCACCCATTTCACAGTCAGAGAAGCTGAGATTTGGGTCTGTCTCTGCTTCCTACAACTCGACTACCCTGGGGCCGTCAGAGACCTGTGCCCAAAAGGCCTCCACCTAGACAGATGCATCTGCCCCCGTGTCCAAACACACTGCTCCAATCAAAGCAGTTCCTAGAGATCATCCGGGGTTTCATTTTCCCAAATAGGCCAAGTTCTTTCCCCAAATGTGCAGCAATATCATGAATTCACTGAGCCCAGAGACCAGCCACTCACTGTCCTTGGTAGCCAGCCCTCAGGCAGGAGGGACAGGCTGGGTCTTGATTAGCAGTGAACTCTCCCAATATCTCGGGCATTCTGACTCCCAGGAGATGCTCCTGCGGCCCCTCCAGGCACATTCTTCCCAAAGTCCACAAGGACCCTCCGGGGGTCTGGTGAACTGTGAGCACCACAGTGCCAGGACCAACAGGAGTGGACACAGAGCAAGATGTGAACCCCCACCCCCACAGCCTGGGGTCCTCTTTCCCCAGCTGCCAAAACCAGCCCCAGCATCACTGTCACAAGCTCCCTAGTTCCTCTGTGGTGGTGCCCCTTCCCCTCCCTCAAGTGACCACCACACCCACACATACCACAGGAAGTTGGCACTTGGCCCACCACCCCCACCAGATGATCAGAGCTGTTACCCAGCACAGCCAGGGAGTTACTGCAGAGACTAGCCAGGCCCTGAGTCTGGACAGGGTGGAGATGGGGGATCAGAGTCAGCATGTCCAGCTGGAGCGGGCAGTGTGTGCCCTACCAGGCAGGTCTCCTGTCCCAGCACCAGAGGCTGGGAGGGACAGCTCTGACACCCAGCCTGAGGCCTCGTGCCCAGATGCCCCCTACTGGACCTCCTGCACAAGTCCAAGGTGGCCAAGCAAAAGCAGATACTTGTGGCCCCTCAAACGCTGCCTGGTCTCACGTGGGCTCCCAGGGCCCGGGGAGAAGGAATGGGCTTACCTATCACACTTTTGGCAAAGGACGCTCTTTTGAGGGTGGCCAGGCCCAAGTCACCGATCTTCACAGACCCAGTTGGCCCAGTGATGAAGATGTTGTCACACTTGAGGTCACGGTGGATGATGGGTGGTGTCCTCGTGTGGAGGAAGAGCAGGCCCTTCAGGATCTGCCGGCACCAGCTGCGCAGCACCTTGGGCTTCATCACCTTGAACCGCTTCAGGTACCTGGGATGGGGGCAGGGCTCACCAGGCAGCTCACGGGCAGAGGCCCCTCTGCAAAGCCTCACCGGGTACCGTCCAGCCTGTCTCACAGCCCGTCCACTGGCACTCGGGACTCACTTGTGATGGGTTTAGGGTGACAGGGGAAGGCTAGGCAGTTACGTTCCAGGATTATGCAGCCAGAGCCAGGCCCAGGACAGAGGCAGCCAGGCCAGGACTGTGACCCTTCACTTGCTCCTTGCACTGGAGACCTTGCTAGTAAAGCCCCTGCCAAGCACAATCCTGATCTCACCCCGAAAGGGGCCAAGGTCGACATAGAAGCCACCATGATGGGTCAGGGTCTCAGCCACTGGATGCTCAGAGTGAGGGCTGGGGGGAGAGGAACCACGGGGGCCAGAGGTCAAGAAGGCCAGGCCTCCCTGCAACTCCCCACTGTGTGCTCTGCTCTAGGGTGTCCCTAGAAGACAGCAGCAGGTACGGCTGGCACACAGACGATCAGAACAATTCAGATGAACCCAGGCTGTGGAGGGAAAGTCCCCTGTGCCCATGGTGCAGGGCAGGGCCGCAGGGAGGAGCAACGGACTGGCATGGCCACCCCTGGCCACGGAGCTCCTGACCCCACCTTGCTCTGTCCAGTGCTTGACACCTGCTCCAGCCCTCACCCTAAAAGTAGTGGACCCTTTGCAAAGCCCTGCCTAGCGCTGTCCAGCCGGTTTTAAAGCCCCCCTGGGCACACTGAGCCACCAGAACGTGCCGATGGCTCCCAGGCAGAAGCAGGACCTCGGCCACAATAAGACCCCTGACGGGGCAGACGATGAGCCGCTTCCCTGGGAAGTCAACCACCTCCCCATGTCCACACAGGGGACAGTCTTCCAGTTGTGTCCTGGCGACAGGTCCCATTTGTCAGAGGAAGCCAGAGGGAGCCACATGCAGGAAGAACCATTGGGGGCCTTTGATTTGCTTCCCACTGCCCAGAGGACAGAGACCTACCCCCCAAAGGACACCCAAGAGGCAGGACACTGGACCACAGGCACCAGCCAAGACAGCCCCAGGCAGTCCAGGGCCTCTGTCACCCTCCAGTCATGACTCTGGCTCACCACAGAGACCACTCCAGCCCACGGGCAGGCCGCACTTACGTCTTCAGCGTCCCCGAGGTCATCAGCTCCGTCACCAGCACGATACACCGCTTGCCCTTGGCGCTGGACTCCCAGAAGTCATAGAAGCGCACGATGTTGGGGTGCTGCAGGCCCTTCAGCATCTCCGCCTCCTCCTTGAACCGCTGCCGCTCCAGCTTGGTGAGCTTCCGGTCCTAGGGGGAGACACAGACAGAACCAGGCGGGCAGCGCAGTGGACCTCGGCCTGCAGCCTCTTCAGGGAGTGCAGCAGGTGTGGGGACAGGGGACAGGAGGAGGTGGAGGCCACGCTGAGGCCTTGAAGGCCCAGCCCGTCACGGCCACACCTCCCCTGCTGAACCAGATCTTCCTCTCGACCCACAGGGCCACCAGCAGTCCATGACAGCTGACCCTTCAGGCCCGCCACCCTGGACACAGTCCCTGCACAGGGACCTCCACCGAAAGGAGTCCCGGGAGGCCAGAGACGCTTCACCACCCCCTCTGCCGAGCCCAGGGGCTTTTTCCATAAAAACACCTCACAGACCTTTGTCCCCTCAGTCATCATTTACTTCCTGAGTGTTTGTTAAGAGAATGAAACATCAGTTTGCTCCTCGTGTATACACAACTCACAGGAAGGGCTCGAGACCCAGGATATGGACCAGAAGAGACACTGACGAGAGACAGAGACCAGAGCTCATGTGAGGAAGGAGCCGTGACAAGGGGCCCCTGGGGCAGGCGGGGGCAGCTCGGCCCCCACAGCCACAGGCCACTCTGCCTGGCCAGCCCAGCAGAACTAAGCCACTGGCCTCAGGTTTAAAATGGGGGACAGCAAACAAACACCACCGTTGCCTAAAAGGGCCCTTCATCAGGTGTGTGAGCTGGGTGTCCCCTGTCCAGAAGCTCTGTCCACGGCCGGGGCAGGGCACCAGGACCTCGCCCCACGTCCAACCCTCAGGTCCAACCACCCCAGCACCGCCTACCCCGCCCCCACTGGTCCCAGCGGCTACCATCCCTTCCTGGACTCCTCTGCCTGGTCTCCTGCCTCACTGTCCCCTATCACCCACGAGACCTGGCCCTTCCTTTCCCGAAACCCTTCACAGGACTCTTACCACCAAGCCCTCAGAATAGACCCAAAGACACAGGAATCCAAGGCCTCTGGGGGCTTCCAACTTCACCTCCCCACTCTGCAAGCACCCTGAGACCTTCTCACCTCTCGGCCCCCCCAGCTTCACCTCCTGGGTTTGGACCAAGAGGCCCCCAAAGCCATGCCTGCCTCCTCCCACCCAGGAGCCACGGGAATGTGAGGAAAAAAAAAGTCGTGTATTTTCAAAAGGCAACCATAAACAAATGAACACAGAACAGAGAAACTCCCAGGAACTCCAGGGAGACGGAAAGCAGGTGGATCTGGATAGATGGCGGGAGAGATCAGAGCTGAACGGAAACACAAACCAAGACCCTGGAATCCTTCAAGAAGGCCTCCAAGAACACCAAGCTGGACCTCAGCATGCGAGGAGAGGTGGCTTATGAGGTCATGATAAGAGTCGTCTTGTCAAGGAGTCATACCCCAGATGATGGCTGCACCCATTAACAACCCTCTGCCAGACCCCATCCCCGGCAACACAAGCCCTAAAGGGCCCCTTCACTCAGCAGTGAGTCGAGACAGCAACCATCACCAACAGCGCCAAACAGCCAAGAGAAACCACCAATAGGGCCAACCCCAGAAAAACAAATAATTCAGGGACCAAAGGCAACATTAATTAATGTTCCCATAACGACCCAAGAAGTAGACATGCATACAGAACAGCAAGATTCTATTTAAAAAGGAATAATCAAGAGAGATTCTTGCAAATTAAAAAAAAAAACTCTATTTTAAAAATAAGATATTCCACAATCCAACAAATCATTAAGTACAAAAAAGTTAATTTTCAGATAATAAAATGGAAATCGTGTTCCGCTCATTAAAATGATTATTCATCTAAGAAAATAAAAGCCAAGCCACAAAATGGAGGAACTACTTTTTTTTTTTTTTTTTTTGCAAAACTATTCTTAATACATGTGTCTAGCAAAAAGGACCAGGACCCCATATATAGAGAACTCCTATAACAATAACAAAACAGAACACAGATCCTTCACCAAAGGAGGTGCAGAGATGGCAGTGGTACCTGAAAGGTGCTGAGCCTCCTTAGCCACCAGGAAAACGCCAATTAAAACCACACTGAGATGCCACTTCACACCCACCCAGAGGGGCCAGATTCATAGATTGATAATTCCAGCTTCCGAGCAGCCAGGAAGAGGCAGGCAAGTGCTCTGGGGGCCTCTTGGACCAGGCCCAGGAGGTGAAGCTGGAGTGGCTGGAGGTGAGAAGGTCTTGCAGAGTGGGGAGAAGAAGTTGGAAGCCCCCAGAGGCATTGAGTCCTGCTCACACAAGCTGCTGGGCGAAGCCCTTGGGAGGTTTACACCTGCCATGTCCAGCCGTTCCCCTCCTGGAGAGCCAACTGAGAGAATGGGAACAAGCCCACAAAGAGGGACACAAGGATGTTCCCAGCACCTGTGTTCGTTCACCGTGTCGCCATCTGGAAGCAGCCAAAACATCTGTGGGCAAGTGCATGAAAGCCAACCCATGGTAGCCCCATCGCCACAGGAATGTGACTCAGCAACCAAAGGGGAACAATTCCTGATTCTCACCACATCTCGGGTGAAAGCATTAAGCTCAATGAGAGAAGCCAGACACAAGGATATGTCCAGTCTGGTCTCGTTTTGATGTAAGATTCTGGAAGAGACGGAGCTAAGGCAAGGAGACTCACCATCTGTTGCCTCTGGGCGGGCAGAAGTCAGTCTCTTAGAGAACATAGGGGAGGAGAAAATGTTCCACATTGTACCAGAGAATGTGGGCTGCGCACATGCGTGCCTTGGTCAAAGATCCTCAACTTGCATATTTAAGATTTCTGTGTTTCACTACGTGTAAATTACACTATGGTGTAAATTATACTTCAACTTTTCAAATGTTAAAAAAAAAAAAAAGAAAAAGTGAAAGTATCCAAAGACCAAAGGAGAAAGGTAAAAGAAAGAAAGAAAATGAGAGAAAAAATATTAAGAGATACGAAGGAATCACCTGGAAGTTGAGCAACTGTGTAAGAGGAGTTCTAAGAACAGATGTGAAGTTTAAATAGACAGCAGAGTAGTATTTCTCCAAACTGGAAGGAAAAAAAAAATAGGATAAAAGGGCTTGCTGAGGCCAGATCAGAATAAATGAAAAATTACCCACTTGTGGACCTGGTCCAGTGAAATTTCAGAATCCTCAGGTCTGAGAGCAAGTTCTACCTGCAAAAGAACAGCCCAGACTGTGCAGGTGACAGGAACAGCATCGTCCAAGTGCTGACCCGGAGTCCTACACCCAATCAGACGTACATCTAGCCAAGCCATCAAGACTCATTTTCAATCAGGCAGACACCTGTAATTCCAGCAGCTTGGGAGGCTAAGACAAGAGGATCAGAAGTTCAAAGCCAGCCTCAGCATCTTAGCAAGGCCCTAAGAAACTCAGCAAGACCCTGTCTCTAGATAAAATATAAAAATGGGCTGGGGATGAGGCGTGGTGGTTAAGTGCCTCTGGATTCAATCCCCAGTATCAAGAAAGAAAGAAAAAAGACTCATTTTCAGATATGCAGGAGCTCAAAACTTTACTTCGCACGTGCCCTCAGCAAACCGAGCTCCTGGAATAACTTGTCACAGAACACAGAGCGATGCAGCAGGAAGGAGGCAGCCAAGGTGACCTCTGGGTCCTGAAGATGAAGGCCACAGGAAGAAGATGGCCCCTCAGCTGGGCCAGCTTGCTCAGGAAGCCTTCTGTTATTTGGATGTGACGTTCGGATGTGAGGTGTCCCCCAAAAGCTCATGTGTGAGACAATGCAGGAAGATTTCGAGGTGGAATGATTGGGTTAGGGGAGCCTTAACCTAATCAGTGCATTTATCCCCTGATAGGGATTAACTGAGTGGTAACTGAAGGCAGGTGGGGTGTGGCTGGAGGTGGGTCATTAGGGAGTGGCTAGGGGGTATATATTTTGTCTGGTGAGGGTATAGTGTGCTGGCCGGCGCTCTCTCTCTCTCTCTCTCTCTCTCTCTCTCTCTCTCTCTCTCTCTCTCTCTCTCTCTCCCTCCTTCCTGGCACCATGTCCCCATCTGCTTTCCTCTACCACATTCTTCTGCCACGATGTTCTGCCTCACTCTAAACCCTGAGGAACGGAACCAACTATCTGTGAACTGAGATCTCTGAAACCAATGAGCCTCCAAATAAACTTTCCCTCCTCCAAAATTGTTCTTGCCGGGTCTTTTGGTCCAGCAGCAAAAAGGCTGACGAAAACATCTTCCCAAGGCAACAACCTTCCCTCTCCAAGTCCCTTCCTGTGGGCCTAGTCACAGGCTTGAGATGTCATTTATAACATGAGTTATTTTTGCCAGTGTTTTACAGCATCCATCAACAGCAACGTGTGAAACTTTTCCTTGTGGCTTCTAAGCAAAATGTTCATGTTGTAAACATAACTAACAAAAATGAGAGGTAGAGGAAAGTACTCTGTATAGGCCACAGTCTGTTTTTTTTTCTTTTCTCTCAGTCCTGGGGATCGAATGTGGGACCTGCATATGCTAGGCAAGTGCTCTACCACTGAGCTATACCCCTGACCACTGCAGTCCTCATTTTTTAATGTCAGATCCAGGTTAAAGTTGATAAAGACTCAAAAGTCAGAAGTTATTAGCCATGGTACCTTGGGATGGGCTTGGAAGTGGGGAGGAGACCTCATTGTATCCTCTATGCCACTGGGCTGTTTTTTCCAAAGTGACATGCTGTTCAGTCATTTAAAAGTCAGCCAGGGTGTCCTCTGGGCATGGCCTTGTCCCTCACAGAGCTTGTCCAGGTCACCCTCAAATGTTCCTCCACTGATGGTCAGTCCCATTAGCCTGGTAACTCCCTGATACAGAACCAACCCAGTTAGTGAAACATTGTACCCTCTGGGCAGCAAGCAAGGTCAGGGAGAAAGCACCTCATCTCTTTGAGGAGGTTTCCAAATCCTATGAGAGTTGCACTGTTCTTAAAGGTCTGGGGGCTGAGGGCTGAGCTCCCGGCCCTCACCCCAGGGGGTTGCATAGACATCTCGTCCCACCTGGACGGGAGGGTAAGATCACTGAGCCCCCCGTCCCTCCCACCGGGTCTGCACAGCTCTGGTTCCCTCCTTCATGGTGAAAATCCACCAGATGGTAAACAACAGCGACATTCTGAGGCCACCTGGCCTCAGGACGCCAGGAAGAGATGAAGCAAGACAGCAGCCTCCAAGCTGGGCAGGAGCCACTCAGGGGAACTTGAGTCAGATGGCCGAGGCAGAACACAGCCTTGGCCCTGGCGGGCCTGTCCAGCACCCTAGGCCCACCTGGGGACAGACCTCAGGGGATGTTTTTGGTGTTGATTAGGAGGATCAGAGGTTCTCTCTGGCCCTTTCCGGTGATACCCAGGGCCACAGCTTGGCTGGAATATCCCTAGTGGCTGCCGTTGCCAGACCCACGAGGGCCACATGAAGTTGTCCGACGGCAGCGGAGGTAGCAGGCCACAGCCCCCTCCTTTCAGCAAAGCTTGGGGCCAAGTTTGAGCATCAGAACTGTTGAGGATGCCGAGTCCCTCAAGCAAAGGACAACCCAGCGTCCTCATGAGAAGTCTCCCCGGGATCATATGTCCAAACAAGAGAGCCCTGAGGGTCTCATCCAGAACCCTCCTCTGTGGAGAAGAGGCCCAGCCAGAGCCCCAGATGCAGGGTTGGACAGGGTGGGAGGGACTGTGAGGCCCCCAGGCCCCTGAAAGAGCTCAGGCCTCTGGGGCTGAGGTTGTGGCTCAGTGGTGGAGCGCTTGCCTGGCACGTGGGAGGCACGGGGTTCAATTCTCAGCACCACACTCAAATAAATAAATAAAGGTCCATCGACACCTAAAACAATTAAAAAAAAAAAAAAGCTCAGGCCTCTCAGCTCCCTCACTTCACTCAGTTCACACACAAAAATGCCACCATCCCAGGGACAGCAGACACCTGGGACAGGTGGCTCACGTCTGCAACTGATGTATGTGCCTCTTCCATCCCCCTCACCTCCTGGAGGTGTCCCCACTACTCCAGTGACCCTGCCTGCTCCACACCTTTCTGGTGGACAGGCCTCCCTGCCACTCCCAGATCCCCAGAATTTGCACAGGGCCACCCCAGCAGGAGGCGTGCACGCTGCTCACTGCCTGTGGGGTCTGAGCATCAGGCTCGGCCAGCAGCAGGGAATGGAGAGGCCTGGCAGAGGGAGGGAGCGCCCCACCCCCACACTCTGCTCCTGGCTGGCGTGTGGCCGGGAGGAAACCTCAGGAGATGGCAGGCAACAGACAGAAAACAAATGAACATGTCATTATGTACTGTGCCCGACCTCAGGGGAAAGGGACGGGCGGGAGCCCCAGCCACAGCACCCTGGCCTCCAGGAGAAGCACCCCCGGCAGGCAGCTCCCACCCCACCCCAAGTGCAGGAAGAGGCCTCCAGGCAGACTGGGGTTCAGGCAGCCCTTAGTGTCTCACAACAGGGATGGACACAGGCCCTGGCATCGGGCAGGCCTTGGACTTGGGTGGCTCAGTGGAGATGTCATGGTATTCCTCAAGGCTGACTGTCCACACCAGGCCCTGGCACGGCCTGAGAGCTCCTGGGTCTGCTCCCACTAACGCCGCAGTGCAAACCCCGGTCCCCCTTCCGTCCTAAGCAACACAGCGGGTCCACGCAATTCCTTTCTTTTCTTTCTTTTTATTATTTTTTAGTTGTTGATGGACCTTTATTTTTATTTATTTGTATGTGGTGCTGAGAATCGAACCCAGTGCCTCACACATGCTGGGCAAACGCTCTGCCACAGAGTTAAACCCCAGCCCAGTCCAGGCAGTTTCTAAAAAGGGCACCGTGATCTAGCTGGACGTGCTCCCCACCACTCCCAAGAAAAAGTGGCCAACACTGGACATGGCCCTGAGGAGCCACAGAGTGCCGTGCACATCCCCAGCTGGTCCGCCAAGTCCACCAGCTGCTGAGCCCTGCACGTGCTGAGGACGAGGGGCTGGTGGCACGTGGCCAGCTGGGCATTTCCAAAGCTCAGTCTTCTTTGTCAAGAGTGCCCACGCGTCTATTATTCTCTGAGGCAGAAACTTGAACTTGAATGACTAGCCCCTCTCTTCTCTGGTAAATAATACTGTTTTCTTTCAAAGGGGAGGGACGGGGCAGGGGGAGGAGGTGGAGGTGTCAGGTGACTGGAAGCCTCACTCTCTCACAGGCCAGCCCCCAAGCCCCTGCCACATACACCACACAGACACAGGGCCCCAGGCAGCCACACACAGGAGAAGCACATGGTGCCATGGAGTAAATAGTCTAGGTTAATTTTGAATGTAAACATCAAAAGCACTAACTCATTCGGGCTTACTTATTTTAAACTGCTCGGGTAAGCAGTAAAGCCAGAGGTTTGGCTATCAGGAGTGGCTTGACCAGCTTGACCAAGGTCCTTCATTTCCAGTATTTTGGCAATGTTGACTTTTTAAAATGTTCTCTGAAATGTCTTTCACGGAATACAAATGCCACCTCCATCAGCCATTTCATAAACAGGTGAGCAAAATCGCCTCTCACTCCAGTCCAGATCCATATTTCCACTCCTGCAGACAAAATGACATGGTGTGGCTTTTTCTCAAAGTCTTTTCTGACGGCCTACAACACCTCTCTGCCATAAATTTTAATTTCCTGTGATCCTAAGACCCTGAGGGGCCAAAGGTGTTTTTTTCTGGTTTGAGTGACCATTACCAATTAGCAAGGCACAGATGACCAAAACAAAGAGAGAACAAATTTTACCCAAAACACTTCCTGTCCCCAGCTGCACGAGCTCTTTCCCAATTACCTCAGGCACCCAGGGTGAATTTAATCACCTCTGGAGAGAGCCCGGGCCCAGCGGCCGGTGCCCACCTCTGGTTCCCATCATGGACTCTGACACCCCTTGCACTTGGGAGATGGTGGAGGGAGTCCACCAGACCACAGCACGGACTCCCCACGCGCCCTCCATCAGGACAGCCAGCCACCCACAGGGCCTCCTTGGCACCGCTGAGCAGGCACGGTGGGGCCTGCAGTCTGGCCTGGCAGTTCACTCTGTGGGCCAGGCATCTGCGGGAGACCCCACATCCCCTGCAGGACCCCACCTCCCACAAGGAAAAAACCATCTCAGGCACAGACAGGGCCATGTGTGTCACCGTGCAGCAGGGATGGGACAGGGTGGGGGGAGGACTCACGAAGGCGGGAGAAGGAAGAGGACTGGGGACAGTGGAGGAAGGCCAGAGGGTGGGGGCACAACAGGTCAGCTCCCCTGAGGCCCATCATGACGGGCATGGCTGATGGGACCAGAAGCCACCCGGACCAAATGCTGGGTAGCACGGTGACACAATGGCAGACAGGAGTCCCTGAGGACACCCCAAGGCCTCCCAACAGCAACGCCAGCTCCGATGAGCAGCCCCAGCTTCCTGCAGGCCAGCGTGTGCCTCAGGACCACCCAGCCATCCCCTGGCCTCTGCCACGCTGCCATCCAGCAGCTCTGGCTTGGGCCATGTGTCACCAGCTCCACTTTTGATGGTGTCACAGTCCCCCCCCACATACCCCACTCTTCCCAACAAATCAGGAAAGGCCCAGGTCTCCCCGGGTATATGTGAGAAGTGCCAGGCCACACTGACACCCGGGGTCACCAAGCACTGCGGCTGGCACAGCAGGCCTGGCCTGGGCCCCTCTCCACCCGAGCTGTCCTGCACTTGGCCTCGAGCCCTGTGGACACATGAAGGGCACTAAGGATTCGGGAGGCCGAGGTGAAATGCAGGCTTGGGGCCCAGCTCCCTGAGCCTCACAGAGCTCAAAGAGGGTACTGGGGGAGATGCCCGACACAGAGAGCCCTGGTGGCTGGACGCTCCTCCCAGAGACAATCATAGGAGCAGACCTGAGAGTCCAGCGCGGTGCTTTCCTGGGAGGTTGGGTGGGGGCACGTCCATGGGGCTACAACGAGCAACCGCAAGACGCCGAATGGCAAGGGAGGGAAGAGCGGCCAGAGGGCCCTGGGCATCGCCGTCCAGCAGCTCCTTCGGTGACAAGGATGCGGCCTGTCTGAGCTGCCCAGCAAGGCTGAGAGGTGGCCCCCGGGGCCAGGGCCTGACAGCTTCACTGTGGTCTACTCGTGTACATGGCTGGTGGTGGTCACAGCACACAGGGCAAGTGAGAGGCTCGCCACCTACTGTCCTCAGAGTGCACACAGCCAGGGGCTGGCCCTGCAAGACCACACCCCGGTGCTCACAGACCCCGTGAGAGGAGGGCTGGGTGGCCAGGCCAGGCGGCACCCGGAAGAGCCTCGCTGCCTCCTTTGTGACTAAATACACGTCAACACCACAGCATATGCTCTGCCAGGGGTTCAGAGCCCCCCGCCGATGGGATGCACCCTCAGTACAACCCCGTGGGCTCTGGACCATGCAACTACCCCACCAAGAAAATGGAGGAGGCTTTACCCCTCATGGCCTGCTGGCAGGTCAGCTAGCAGGACCTGCCAGCTCATGCACAGCCTAGGTAAATGGCCTTCAACCATCCCCAGCCCCACAGCCAGAGCCTCAGGGCAGGGACTCCTGTCCAGGAGAGAGATGAGGAGTAACACCCCTTGGGCCTTGTCCCTCCCGTGTCAGGTGGTGGAGAGTGAAGTCCTGGCCAGGAAGAGCTGTGTGCTAGGCAGAGGGGGTCTGGACTCTCCGTGCTTGGGAGTGCAAGTGGGGACCCTGCACACCTATGCTCAACTAATTCAGAGAAAACAGGGGAGCCCAAGCGAGGCCCAGGGGAACAAGCCATGACAGCAGGCGGAGCTGGGCGCGAAGCAGGCGGGTATTTTATCCCCACACAAGTTGTGAAGTCTTCAGGGCTGACCTAGGACCCCAGGGGAGAGGCACTGGTCTACACATGGCCTCTGGCACTCTGCAGGATGGTGCCTGGCGGGGGGTCCCCTCTTGACCTTGCAGTCCTACAAATGGGCTGAGCCTCAGCCCACACTGTGGCCCTGAGCAGGTGCCACCTGGCCATCTTCCCAGGGACCAGCATCCTTAATGACGGCCACAAGCTAAAAGACAAGAACACGCTTGGGAGTGTCACGTATGTAATCCACGGGGTCCTCGGCAGGGAAAGGGGTTGCTGCCTAGGATCCACAGCCACACCGTCTAGAAACACATCCCTCCCGCACTCGGAAAAACCGACAAGCGACTGTGAGTCTATGTACAACTGTTAAAATAGCGGGCAGGGGGAACATGAGCCAGACCTGCTAAGGCTCACTGCTAGCCCTCCAGGACAGTGGCCAGCCCCGCTGCAGTACACTGGCCAGTGGGGACTGGGGTGTCGTGGACACAGGCCATTACATTTTGGGGCAATGCCTCATTGGGGGTCACCTACCCAGAGCACCTGCCCTCAGACAGAGGGGGCGGGGCTGTCCTATGCCTCTCAGTATGCCCAGCTGCCCCTCCTCTCCAGACTGAGCCAAGTAAGGGGCTGAGGGCTACAGGCCTTGGGCACAATCCTGGTCCCAGTGTAAGACTCAGCATGGTCACTTGGTGGCTACCCTCCTTTCCAAGGTCAGGCCAAAATCAGCAGGGCTCTTCCATCCTGTTTCTGAATCCTGAGTGTTGGCACACACTGCAGGTGCCTGACACCTGGCCATGCACCTCCAGTGGTGGACAAACAGGGACACCCAGACACAGGGCAACTGGAGCAGAGAGGGATCAGCTTGAAATTACAGACTTCCCAAGGCCAGGGCAGCCCTGGCCCTGACCAGCTCCACCACCACAGACGGACATCCCACAGCACGGCAAGCACCACGCAGGGTGGGCTGCACCAGAAGAGGCCTTGGCTTTCCTCACGGGAACGCTGATTTTATTTCCTTATAGAGAAGCATCTGCACCAGCTCCCAGACCATCCACAGACCAGCAGGTCATGAGAGCAGGGGGTCCCAGGGGCACCCAAGCCAGAAAGAGACACTGCCACAGGAGTATCCTGTCCTGGAAATCCCTCCCAACAGCCCATCCCGCTCCGCCCTGAATGCACACCTGAGATAACCAGGCCCAGTGGGCAGAGACCAGGCAGAGCCCTCCCACATAGACATACACACCTGACCACACCATGTATCTGGTTTCTGGATGGGAGCCCCACCCATGGCCACTTCCCTACAGGGACATCTAAAGATAGATTTGGACAGCACCACAGGTCAGCGGGATTAACAGCTCAACCACCGAGAACAGCTCCTATGGGGAGGGGCAGGCAGGACAATCGAGGGTAAGGCCTGTGGATTTCTGCTCACATGGCTACAGAGGCTGGGCTGTTGGGGTCACCACCCCTTTGGGGTTTGAACTCAGGGGGCACCACCTTGCCTTGCAGCTGCTCCACCCCACACAGGGTATAAAGGTTCAGGGCACTACAGACGGCCATGTGTACAGGGCCTGGACAGTCTGCTGAATGCTGTGGACCCTCCCTGAGAAAGCAGACGCCTGCCCCCAACACCTCCAGCCCTGGGAGAGTCCCCAACCCAAGCTGTGGGCACGTAGGAGGGGGGGTTGTGACATCTGCCGCTCTTCGAGGCCCCAGGTCCGATTCATTCCTCTTACGATACCCCTAGAACGAAGCCATCGAAACTCACTTTCTTCCCTTTCCCCTGGGCAGCCCAGATGATCCCACCAAGATCTAGGACGACCTCAGAGGCCCGTCTACAGGAGCCCAAGACCAGGAGGTGGCCTCAGGCTGGGTGTGTGCCAAATGCACATCCTCCCAGGTACAACAGCCTCTGTGCCAGGCCCTGTGCCAGGTTGTGGGACAACGGGTGGAGGAGCATGGACAGACGGCCCCCTTATGCAATCGAGGCCTCCAGGAGGGCTCAGCAGTGGGGGAAGGCCCCAGCGCCCATGTCTGCCCCTTCATTCTGCTGACTCCTCCACACCTCCCGGAGCCAACAGCAAGAACCCTGGGGTCAACAATCCAGACAGCAGGGGCACCGCACAGGTGTATATGAGGTGAGGCTCCAGCTCTACTCATTCTGATGTCACAGTTCTCACTCTCCATATTTGTCACTGCTTCTCCACCTAAAGGAAGGTGGCCCCAAACCACAGCCACACAGGTGGCCAGTGAGTGCCTGCCAAGAGGTGAGTCCACACTGAGATGTACTGTAAGTGTACCTCAGATTTCAAAGACAGAGTATTGTCTTAAAAGAATTTCTTAAATCTCATTGATGATTTTATACTGATTACATGTGTAGAAGACAATATTTTGGCTGGGCATAGCGGCACACACCTGTGATTCCAGTGGCTCAAGAGGCCAAGGCAGGAGGCCACAAGTTCGAGACCAGTCTCAGCAATTTAGCAAGGTCCTAAACAACTTAGTGAGACCTCTTCTCAAGACAAAAAAAAATAAAAAGGGCTGTAGATGTGGCTCAGTGGGAGAGTACCTCTGGGCTTTATCCCCAGTACCAAAAACAAAACAAAACAAAACAAATTTTGGATATGTATAATTTAAAATAATTTCACCTGAGCTTTTTATACATTTATGTGATTGTTAAACTGAAAATTACAGTTATGGCTCACATTTGTGGCTCACATTACATCTCTACAAGACTGTGCTGCCTAAGGGCATCAGCACTAAGCAGTAGGTTAAAAGCCAAGAGGTTGGGCAGAACTTGGACAGTCTCACCAGGCTGGAAGACAAAAATCAGAGCCCAGAGAGTGACAAAGAAAAGAGGCCTAAGGAAATATGCAGGATTTCAGATCAGCCCTTCCAGAAGGGCTAAATGCTAGAAGAGTGAATTAAAACAGAATGGAATAACCCCCACAAAGGCTGAAGCACAGCTTTGAATCATCTCAATTCTAGAATGGGTTAGGATGATTTGATCTTAATCTAACTGCCTCCTAATCTCTAAAGATAGATAAAATCATCCAGAGTCTCAATCATCTCCATAATTTTTAAGAACATCAATAAAAAATGACCAGGCAGATCAGAAGACAAGACCAAATGACAAAAAAAGAAAAGAAAGAAAGAAAGAAAAAGAAAAAGGAAAAAAGAAAGAAAGGAAATAATGACAATCTCTAGATGATCCAAATATTGCAATAATCAGACAGACTTTTACATTACCGGGATAATTGTGGTCAAGAAAAGAGAAAGCAAAATTAATTATTTCACCAGAACTGAAATCTACAAAATAAGAATCCAGTGGAAATCTAGAATTTAAAACTAAAATTAGGAGCTCAGGTTTCACAGCAGATTAGACATAGTTGAAGAAAGGATTAGCAAATTGGAAGACAGGATATAGAAAACACCCACATTAAAACATGGACAAATTGGGCTGGGGATATAGCTCAGTTGGTAGAGTGCTTGCCTTGTATGCACAAGGCCCTGGGTTCAATTCAAAGCACCACACACACAAATATGGATAAATGGAAACAGGAAAGACAATAGTAGACTCTAGAAGACAAAGGAAAGGTCCTATCTATCTTTAATGACCAAGTATTTCCCAAAACTAAAGAAAGATATCCATAGATTCCAAAAGTACTAGAAACCCAAAGCAGATTAAATACAAAGAAAAGCACACCTAGCACATTACGTTTAAAAATTTCTAAAAGTTGGACGCAAAAAGAGAGAATATTAAAAGCAGCAAAGGACTTGAGGAGACGTACTGCCTTAAAAAGATCAATAAGTAGACTGACAACTAACCTCAATAGAAACCATTTTTTAAAAAAAGACCATGGAGTAACATCTTTAAACATCTTTAAAGTGTTAGAGAAAAAAAAAAAGAATCGTCAATCTACAACTCCAGAGCGAGCAAAAATATTCTTCAAATAAAGTTTTTTGTTTTTGTTTTTGTTTTAAGACAGAGATGCTATCAGTGGCAAACAGGTGCTAAATGAAACACAAAGGGGAAATCTTCAGGTAAAGGGACAATGATCTCAGATGGAACTCTAGGAAAGAAAGCAAGCACTGGAATGAATAAATGGATTAGCCATGATTCTCAATACTGACTATAATAACAATGTCGTGTGGGTTACAAAACAGATGGGGGATTAAATTACAACATCACATAAAGCAGAGAGGAGTGGGTAAACAGTTGAAAAGTTCTCAGATGCTTGTATTGCTTAAGATGCAGAAAAGGTGCTAGTTTAGATCAGACTCCAGTAACTCACAGATACATGCTGTAATCTCCAGCCTACCCAATAAAAAATGTATAAATGAATGCATAACAAAGGTTCTAAGTGTAAACTCAATGCCCAAAGCCCAGAGATCCAGGAATGGCTTAATTATAAGGCAGCTACTTCTGCAAACACACTTAATTGCTAAAATTACCATTGCATGGATGGACAAAATAACAAAGATGCAACAAAATGAAATATGACAAATGAAATAGGCACATCCTCACAGACCCCCCACTGCAATGACCCTGCTCTCCTGGTTGGTCCTGCTTTAGAGCCCAGGCCTTCCCAGCACTACAGGAGCATAGCCGTCCCTGTTGCTCCTCTGGGAAGACAGTGTAGGTCTCACTTCCCAAGATCAGAAGGGAATCCCACATGGGACACGAGCTCAGCCTGCAGCCCCCTCTTAGAAAGAAGCTGGTAACCCAGTCACAAAAGAGTCAGCCCACACCTCAAGAAGGAGACCTAGAAATGTGTAGGGCTGGAGCCCTACAAGGTGCTTCTCCATGTCTACCTAGGGCATTTCAAACAGTAGAGAAAACCCCAAGGTCCAGGAGCTACTCAGGGTAAGCATCCTGTGGATGCAGGTGGGGGAACCTGTCTGGGGAGTCTTTCTCCTCCTCACTCACATCCCAGACAATGAGAAGCACCTCCCCTCCTCCACACCTCATCTTTCCCTTCCTTCAGGCACTGACAACCATGATCTGCTTTGCAGCCATGCACTAGGTCCACCAAGATGACCCTCAGGGAGGACCCCTGCCCTGGGAGCTCAGCACTATGGGCTATGCCTGTCATGCTGCTCCCTATTTATAGAGAGGGAAGTTAAGATTCGAACAGGCTCAACAGCTTAGCAGGTGGCCTGCAGAACATGAGCCTTGACAGCCTGACTCCAGTATCTCCACAGCATGTGGCCTGGACCACAGGCCAGTCTAGAGGCCTGTGTGCACCAACCCAGCTCTGGGGGACCTGGGGGTGGGGAGCATTCCTGACTGAAATGGCACAGCCAAGGGCCATCTGGGAAAGTTCCAGAGAGGAGTGTCTGCAAGTGCCAGGGACAGGCAGAATCTATGGGGCAGAGGCCAGTCTCTCTAGGATACTGTCCTGCTGGGGGCCATCCTCACTCACGTGATCCACCAGGCAAGCAAGTCACACCAAGCCTGACAACAGGATCCATTCTAATGCCTAAAGCCAACCTCTCCTTGTCGCATCTCCCAGTTGCCAACTTTGCTGGAAACTAGAGTAGCCCAGGAGGAAAGGGAATGAACCCATTCCACTCTGTAATTCCCTGCAGGGCCTAAGGGCATCCCCACAAGGAAAGAGAGACAGCAAGTGAATGAACAAAAGAGCCCAAGAATCAGTAAACCATGAATGAAGGCACTAGTGAACCAACGTCAATGAGTGAAGCATAATGAGATAGCAAACGGCCAACTGTACTCAGTGAATGACTAGTGGATGACAATGAGTGAAAGACTGAATGATAAGCGATCAATGAATGAGGGAGCTAGATATGAAAATGAATGAGTGAATGAACAAACACAATGAAAGAGTAAGCACGGGCGTGGATGAATAAGTGAGAGCTGAGTGAAGGGGTAACTGGGGAGTGAATGAAGAATGATTAAGTGATGAGTGTGAATGAATAAATGAATGAAAGAGCAAATGAACAGTGAGTCGATGAGGGGATGAGTGACTATCAGATGAAGACTAAGTGAAAAGTGAGTGAATGATGAGGAATGAGTGAGACTGGATGAGTGAATGACCGTCTAATGAACGAGAGCAAGTGAATGAATGAAGCGCAAATGAGGAATCAGTGAATGAGTGAGTAGGTGAATGAATGAGTGAATGAGTGAGTAGATGAGTAAATGAGTAGGTGAATGAATAAAAGAGTGAACAAATGAGTGAATGAATGAGTGAACGAGTAGGTGAATAAATGAATGAGTGAATGAGTAGGTGAATAAATGAATGAATGAGTGGGTGAGTAGGTGAATGAATGAGTGAATGAATGAGTGGGTGAATGTATGAATGAGTGGGTGAATGAATGAATGAGTGGGTGAATGAATGAATGAATGGGTGAATGAATGAATGGGTAAATGAGTAGTGACAAAGCAAAAGAACAAGTCAGCGAGTGAAGGAATGAGCGGGTGAACGTGTAATGGAACGAAAAGAGGAGGCCAACCCTTCCCAAAAGCAGAGGGAGATGAGATTGTTATGCTCAAATTCGGGACCCCCAAAGACCACCAGAGACCCAAGATTGATGTAAGCAGCAAAGAGGTGTTTATTGCAAGCTAGCTCGGTCCTCCGCGCACACAGCAACTGGTGACGCTGAGAGGCCCCCAGCCCAGGGTTGGCAGCAGTTTTATACACTCTTTGGAGAAGGCAGGGACCCCCACATACATCATAGCATCCCTTAGCAAATCATCACACACCGCGGGAAAATCAAATAACAACTCTAAAACATGATTAGCACATTCACTGGCGGGAACAAGTTGGGTAGGGGTGATTGGTTAGTACAAGAGGGGGATTCATTTGAACTGATTGGTTTAAGCCATGAGGGGGTGTACGTGCTGAACGACATGGTTTCCCAACATGTTATCAACCACCATAAACTACTGGGGGTCATCTGGCATCTCAGGTATTTCCCTGTCTCATGCTGATTGGTGGCTGCTAGGGGGCTGCTATGGATCCCCACCTAGACTGACTGAGTCAGGGACACCTGGTGCAGCAGATCTCTCCTGTTATTTGTAGATAAACAACTTAGCAGGGTGGGAATGTGCCTAGGAGTGCTCTTTGGATTTTTCCAAGGACTAAGGCCATGTCCCTTCCTTGGACAGGCTTTGCTCTGAGGTAGAGGCTGGATTTCAAGATGTTGGTCAGCAAGTGAATCCCAGCCACCTCCTCCCTCTGGGGAGTCTCCAGGTCCCACAGGTGGAAGATCCTTGAACCCCAGGCACCTGGACATTCAGGGGTCCCTCATCTCCTGTCCTATCATGCACCACAAACTACACACATGTCACACATCACAACACACAGCTCATGTCACATGTCAGGTACCTGACAGGTGCAGTGTGTCATATGCTTCATGCTATGTCCTATCACAACACATGGCATGCCACACAGCACGTAGCACACACATCACACATCATGACACCTTGTGTCAAGTGTCCTGTCTCATGTATCACACGACACTGTCACATCACAGTACACAACACACGACATCATCCATCACACCAGTGTTATGTCCCACGCATCCTGTCATATCACAATAGCCATCTTAGGGCACATGGGATTCTGCTGTCTTGTGTCACACGTCACATCATGTCACATCGTGGCCTCCTGATGCATGGACAGTGACCCCCCCCCTTTTTGGTAAGGTCAGGGAAGGCACCGGCACTCTCTCCACCCTCATCTGAGGGGCCCAGGAAGGCTAGCAGGTGGCCAGTCTGCGGTCCACAGCCAAGGCCAATGGTAGGTATGCTGGACACCAGAGCCCCCCTTCTGCCACATGCAAATGTGTCCCCGCTACTTGAGCACAACTCCAGGAGCTGCCCCACTGTCCACTCAGCTGTCCTCAGGGATGCCACCATGAGCCCTACAAATCCCTGGAAGTGATGGTAATAAACCCAGACCAGGGAGACCCACGCTGTCCCAACTAAGGGACTTGAGGCCTTCCTCAGGGAAGAGACTGGGCTGGCAGGAGCCTGCCAGCCACAACCCTGGGCCATGTGGCCTGCTCGATTCCCCAAGGCCATCCAGAGCAGAGACCAGCAGGCTCTGGTCTGATAGCCATTCTGTCCACACCTGGCAGTTGAACAGCTGGGCAGTGGGTGTGGGGACCAGCACCTCCTGACCCTGAGCCAGAGTCATCCTCCACCAAGAGGCAGACACAACATCGGTGCCAAATCCCCAGCTCCCAGAGGACCCTGCACCCACCTCAGATGGAAGTGGCCCACGGCCAGTCTCCACAGATCACAGGCCCATGTCCTCTGCTCAGCTCTCCAGAAGCTTTTCTCTGGGAATGTTTTGGAACAAGACAAGCGACTCCTAAGTGTTTAAAGACCACTGTCCCATAACCCGGCCACAGTGTCCTTGGAAGCATCATGGTGACAGCACTGGAGCTGCTGCGGCAGCCACGGACCTGTCAGAGGGAAAGCAGCCCTGTGCGTGTATGTGGACACTACAGGGGCACACACGCCTTCAGAGGACACACACACAGGAAGAAGAGTCGAGTGGCAGGACACACAGAAGCGAGGGCTCACTTTCGAGCAGGGTGAGACAGTGTGGGTGGTTCTCTTTTCTCTAGAAAAATGTATTTCCCTACTGTTTTCCAACTTCTCTTAGAATACAGAGTAAGAGGGTGTCAGATAATGTTGATGCCAAAATGCTCCTTTCAGCAGGAAAAGCCTGTTCCGGCAGGGCGCCATCACAGGGACACCCCGTATCTCCAGAGTCTGAGCTCACCTGGGAATGTGACCTCGGACATGTTGGGCCTCCATGGGGAAACCACCCCAAACCGTGCAGCCTGTGTGTCTTATCTGGGAACCATCAGGGTGGTGCTATTTATAACAGCAAGAAAAACCGGACACCCAAGAGGGCCTGGCAACGGAAACAAGGGTCCCTGGGGGCCGTCATGAAGCCCCTGGACAGGGAAGAAGGCAGCGGATGCTATAGGGAAAGGGCACAGAGCGTCTCACGCCAACTCCACACACCAGAGCAGAACCCAAGCCAAGTATGGTGGCTTCGCTCCTCCAGAACACACAGGGCTTTCTCCTGGCCTCTGTGCCACCAATTCTCTGCAGTCTGCTGAACTTCACAAAACCAAAAAAAGACAGCACCTCGCAAGCCAGCCAGCAAGTGTCCAGGGCCACATGGGCGCCGGGAGCAGCTCGTGACCTAGGCGGCAGCCGAGTGTTTACAGCGAGGCTATTTTCATTTCCAGGGCGAGGTTACCATGGAGTTTAATTCCTCAAGTGCTCCCTTTGGCATCTGCTCTATAAATGGCTTCAGGGTTTGCACAAGGCACTTGCTGGAGACAGAATTACCAGCGCTGGAAAACCCTGGCCGCTTCTCCCTGGGCTTCTGCCACCTGTCAGTCTCCTCCTGGGAGGCCCACCCAGCACCCTAGGCGTGCACGGAGCAACCGTGGCCTGCCGAGTGCCAGGGTCCTGAGTGCAGCTGGACAGCTGGGGGTCCGTCTCCTGCCTGTGGGCAAATGGCAGGTGAGAGATCTGACACCGGTCTCTGCCACCTGATGTTATCTAGGCCCAAGGGTTTGAGGGAGAAATAGAAGTCACCGGGAGACCCAGTAGCTCCGCCAAGGCGGGCCCTGAGGTCAGTCAGGCACTTCTTGCCAAGCTGCTTGAGACCTCCCTTGAGAACAAGGTGGTCACTGTGTGTTCTGGTCATTAGTCAGCTTTCTGCATGGCTGGTCTTGCCCGATTCGGGCACCCCAGGCACTACCCTGGGGACAGGCTCTCAGGTCTAGAGAGGGCCCGGCACAGGGTGGGTTTTGTGAGCAGCTCATGGCTCCCTCAAGCTGCAATCATTCTCGCTCACCAGGTGAGATGTGGGGGCGCGGGGAGTCCCTGGGCCTTGGCAGCTGGAGGGGAAAAGGCAGAGTGAACTGGTGGCATAGAGGCCAGCTGCTCCTCCTGGACACAGGACTCCTCTCACCATCCTGGCTCTCACACACCCAGTCACTGCCAGGGCACATCCCCCAAGAAAACATGCAGAGGATAGAGACAAGGAGGACCTTGGGAAGCAGGAGGATGCCTCCCCAGAGGGCACAGCCCCTCCTACCATCTCCCCCAAGGGTAGGTACCCTGAGGCACAGGTGCAGGGTGAACCACAGTCAGCATGGGCTACTCAGGGTCAGCAGGCACACATGTCCCCAGCACTGGCTCCCAGGACCCACCCCACCCACTCCTACCAGCCACATGGCCACCAGCCTACTAGGGGCAACAGGGGCCACAGGGCAGGGCCGTTGCTCATCCCTGGAGTCTCGAGGTAGAAAAGGAGAGGGTCACCTGCCCTCACCTACGCAGGCCAGGAGAATGGGGAGGGAGGCAGTTCCCCATGCCCTGGATCCACATACACCCAGTCACTGGAGGTGACTCAGAATGTAGCACCCACATCTGCTGTTGGTCCATCCACCAAATCTCCCAGCAGCGCCAAGAGCTAAAGGGGCAGCCCTGACCGGGGAGAAATGGGCCCCTGCTGGGGCAAGAATACTGACCCCAACACAGATGGTGCCCAGGGGATCCTGGGAGGGGATGGGAAGGCATCAGAGAAGCCCTGGTGGCCCCAGTCTTAGCAACAGCCACTTCCTTATCTGTAAAATGAGCAAAGGGCAGAATCTTGCAAAACTGCAGCCTGAGGCTCAGCATGGGGTCTCAGATCCCCGCCCCCGCCCTGGGGTGCTCCTGGTCACACCCATTTCTAGAGCTGCCCAGGGCCTCTGGTGTAACTGGAGCCAAGACCTGCTGTCCAAAAAGCTTGCAGAGAGGCCCTGCACTCACAGGTACCACGGGAAAGGCCCGCAGGAGCAGGTGACCCCACAGGAGTCTTCTCCAGCGCCGACCCATCTCTGTGCCACTCAAAGAGTAAAAGTCAACACCAAAGATAAAATGAAATCCCTCAGCAGTGCCAAAAATACCTCCCCACGGGATGAGGCTCAGCGGGCGCCAGCTTCCACAGCAGCAACTGTTGCTATGGAGACCAGGCTCCAGACAGGGCACAGAGACGGACAGAGAGGGGGCCGGTCAGCTGGTGGGGGACTGCGAGGGGGACAGCTCGAGGGACTGGGGGAATGGAAAGGTGGAAAGGGGGCCAAGGTGGATGGAGGGGGGCAGCCGGAATGGGAGAGAAGAGTGGGCTGGCCTTTGGGGTCCTCTCCAGGCAATGGGGGTCTGAGGCCAAGCCTGGGCCCACTGCCATTGGACCTGCAGGCCCGGCCGGCTCCCCTCTTCCCCATGGCCGCCCCTCCCCCACCAGGGGATGACTCTGGCCCCCTGCTGACACTATGGGGACACAGTGGTCCTCTGCTTGACCCCGGGAGAGGGAGGGCCCACAGCCCTCCGGGCCTCCAGTGCCTCTCCCAGGGATTGGTGAAAGTGATCAGCAGATAAAGCCGTGGAGACAGTTTGCTCAGCAGTAAAATCTGTGGTCGCTGGCAGGAGAGAAGCAGGGTCTTTCTCAGATGTCAGCACATTTCTGATGCGAACTCCCTGCACAGAGCCCTGAGTCCTGTACTCACTGACCCCCAGCCTGGCCCAGTCCACACCTGGTCTGCGTTAGCTTATTGCCCTGGGGCTTGTAGTGCCACCAGCCCTCCAGCCCGCAGGGCCTCGACATCTGCCCACTACTGTCTGCCCCCCTGCAGGACCGGAGTATGAGCTGTGGGGAAGGAGGAATGGGCTCCCCGCCCTCTGCCTCTCAGGACCTTGTACACAGCGACGCGTCGCTAAAACTGCTTTCATATACCCTCCCCCAAGAACCTTCAAGGGCTCCCTACTACCCACCTGACTGGGAAGCCTGTTGGAACACTCCCTGAGTGAGGTTCTGCCTTCTCTGCTGGCCTCTCCAGCACTCAGGAGAACATCCCCCACACCAGTCAGCCATCCTCCGACACTCCCTCCCAAGAATGTCCCCCGTGGCTCCAGGTCCCGCTCAGAACGCCCTCCCAACACTCCCACTCTGTCAGGCATCCAGCCCTGGGCTGGGCTCTGTCCACTGGCCTGCGGTGCTGGCCAGCAGGGACAGCATCCAGGCTGCACTAACGTCCCCCAGCTTCAGGAACAGACCACCACAAACTGGGCTTACAACCACACACACTTACTCTCCCACCTGTGGAGGCCAGAGGGTGAGGCTGGTCTCACCTGGCGAAGCCGAGGGTCAGCAGAGGTGATGACCCCAGGGGCTGGAGAGAAGCTGTTCCCAGCCCTTTCCACCTTCCAGAGGAGCGGAGTCTGACGACCCTTTGCTCCCTCTTCCACAGTCACACCTCCTCCAGACCCTGGCCGCCCCCCATCTCCCACTTGTGTGGACTCTGCCGAGGAGACCAGGCCCCACAGTATCCAGGACAACCTCCCCATATCAAGACCCTTAGTCCATCTGCAGAGTCCCTTTCACTGCATATGATGTCATGTCCACAGGTTCTGGGGACCAGGACGCGGCTGCTTCCTTGATCCAGCTCCCTCTCCCCTGCCCCCACCAGACCCTCTCCTGGCCAACTGCTTCCCCTCCCACCCTCCTCTATGGCCAGCCGACAGCCAGGAGGTGCCTCTGCTTTAATTTGCTTTTCACTGAAAGAGAGAATCCTCCCCCAGCACCTCCCTCCAGCCAGCCCCACCTCCCCAGCATCCTCCAGGGTCACCACATTCGCTGCCTCCCCAGGCCACCTGCCCAGGCAGTCCCTGTCCACCCACAATCCTGAACAGCGCACTACCCCCTGGGCCAAACCCTTGGCCCACCAGGGCCCCTCAGCAAAGGACACCCAGGCTCCAGACTCAGTCAGACCACAGCCCCCAGGAAGGGCCTCTCTGATCCCCCAGGAGGCCCTGGGCCAGGCCCCTCCAGCAGGGGCACGGCTGGCCATGCATACCACAGCCCCCACCCTCCACTGCCCATGTGGACACAGACCCTGGACAGCCCTTCTTCCCAGCCCCAACAATGTCCACCCAGGGGGACCCTACAGGACCCCCACGAGGACAGCCAGCGATAGCAAGCATGGCCCACACAGGCCTCGGTGTCCCCAAGCCCTAGGAAAAGCTGCCTGCCAACCTCACGGGCAACGGGGGGACTGGCCAGCTGCAGCCACCATCCACCCTCCTGATCCAGCTTCTGTCAGGAGGCCCACCCAGCGCCTCCCACACCAACGGGATGACAGGCCACGCAAAGGCCCAGCCCTCCCCGTGTGGTGCCCTCAGGCCCCCAGTAGTTCCAATCCCTTCCCAGCAGAAGGTGTCCCCAGGCCCACAGGACAGGTGCTTCCCCCAAGTCCCCATCAAAGGGCTCCTCTTTCCCACGGAAACACCGTCAGGGCAGACGGGTTCCCTGGCAGAAGAGCCAAGGGACACACCCACACACGTGTGCACAGCGCCCAGCAGAGGCCAGCAGGGAGCCCTCACACACAGCACGGCTGGAGGCTGGGGTCAGGCCACGGGACAAGGCCCAGGGGCGTGCGCTGCACCCACGACAAGCCCACCAGAGGCCCACAGTGCAGCTGAGCACTGGGCCCTCTGGACTATGTGGGGATGGTGCCACACCCAGATCACCCCTTATCCCCCACGCCCCCAGAGCCCAGAGTATGTGGTAGGTGGAGTCAGAGGGCAAGACCCCACAGTGACCTGGGGCACTTCCAACCGGGTCTCCAGGTGGGGAGTTGGCAACCGCACCCCCCACCCCCCAGCCCTGCCAGGCCTGGGGGGCTGTGCTGTGGCCTGCAGGGGAGAGACACAAAGGGCCTTCCTGAAAACCTTCCGTAAGCTGCTCAGGGAAGCAGCCAGCAGGGCTGGAAGGTTCCAATGTCACCATCTCCGTCTCGCTCCCACCGGAGAACAGAGCATGCCTTTGTCTTTCTATCCTTGCCGTCATCAAATATTTACCAAGGCTGACAGGTCATTTCAGCCAGCCGAGAGCCAAGCAGGCTCTTCCCAGGACGAGGGGGTGGGGAGGGAGGCACAGGTGAGACAGCCGGTCCCAAACACCTGGAAGGCTCTGGGAGGCCCGGGAGGCCCAGGCCAGAGGCCAGACTGCTTCCTGCAGGGGAGTCATCATCCCCAGGGCCTCCGACCACATCCCACCAGGGGTTCAAGTCCTGGGTGTCTGGACCCAGTGCCCAGGGCTAGCAGCCAGCGCGGCTGGGTAGAGACCCTGGCCCTGCTCCCACGAGCTCTGGGCCAGCACATGCCGGCCCATCCTCCATGCTGCCTCTCGAGAGAACTTGCGGTGCGGGCCCAGCCACTGGGCTGGCAGGCAGGGCCTTGGGCAGTGGAGGACCAGGACAGTGGCCACCCACCTCCCCCAGGGAGTGCTAGGGCAGGCTCATCCACGAACAGGCTGCTGCTCAGGGTCTCTGTGGGCAGCAAACAGCATCCCAAGGAGCACAGGGGTCCACAGGTGGGGGAGGGGCTGCACGCACAGGGACTGTCCCTGAGGATCCAGAGAGGGGAAGGCAGAGTGTCCCTTCTGTCATTGTGGCATCTTATCTTCCTAAGCTTCTAGAGATTACCGCCTGGTCCTTTCTGTTTGAAAGCCTGATTCTCTGCTTCTCCTTCCCCAGCTCTGCTGCATTCTCTTTGAGCTATTGGTCTCCGCGTTCCACCCTTTTCCCTCAACCCCATCCCACCCTCCTCCTAAGCGCGGCTAGCTCGGCGGATTCACTTTGTGCCTCTTTTTACAAATGGCAAAGGCACAGCCACTGCACCCTAATGCCACATGCTACCACCCTAGGTCCGCCATTTGTGTTCCCATGGAACTTGAACGGCCATTATTAAGTCAGGTGGGACAGGGTACAGGCAGCCATCAGGCAGACCCACCCTGGACCTCAACTCTGGACACAGCAGCCAGCAAGCATGGCTGGGCAGCATGGAGACCCCAGAACAAGCCGTTAGGGTGTGTGTCATGGCCCCTCCCACCATCTTTACCGACCCAAGTGAGACCATCCCTGGGTACAGCATCGTCTCCACTCCTGGGGGTCAGAGACAAGCAGAGGCCCCCATGCAGCCCCTGCCATGCACACAGGGACAGCACACCAGCTGGGGCTGCCCTGCACATGGGACACTGCCCAGCCAGAAGAAAGAGAGGTGGTGCTAGGACCCTGCCTCCCGTCTCCGAACACACTACCCGTGCACTCGGGTGTTCACAGTGGGCACGGGAGGCACCCCAGCCTCCTCCAGGCCTGGGAGGAGGCAGCCACTGTGCACAACGTCCTTCTTCTGGCTTTGGTTGCCTGTGAAGGTCAGAGGCAGGGGACTCTCGCCCAGGGATAACCAGGTTAGGTCCGTCACTGGGCGACAAAGGCCTCGGGAGGAGGGAACTCTGAAACCCTTGTGTGCAGGGGCTGCCTCCTCACTCTCCCCCAACATCAACTTTCTCCATTTCTTTCAAAAGAGCCAAGTTCACTCCCCAGTTCAAACGTCTCCTTTTAAGAGAAGAAATTCCCTGGACTTCTCCGGGCAGAAGTCAGCAGCCTTGCTCTGGCTGACCTGGCCAGAGGGTTTCCTGATGTGAGGACTCAAGAAGGCAGCCCAGGGCACCGCTTGGCCACCAGGGGTATGAGCCCTGCTGACCATGCGGGGGTCTGTGGGGGCTGGGGAGCGCCTGTAGTCACTGACCCTGGCTGATACTTGCAGGGAGGTCTCTGGTCCAGACCAGAGGATGCGGGAAGCATCAGAGCTCAGCCCTGGGACCATCAGAGTAGCCAGGGCACCTCCCCCAAGACTCCAGGCTTTGGCCACCACCTTCTGGGAGGTCTGGGTGGCCCTGGCATAGCCAAGCTCAGAAGCTGCACCCAGTGGAGAATGAGTCTCAGGACCACATAAGGGCAGCAAGCCACAGGCCCAGCCAAGAGGGTGCAAAGGTCTATGTCCAGCTGAAAGGGAGCCAGGCGGAGCTGAGCTAGGTCTCGGTCTACCTCAAACCCACCATAAGGGGATGGCAGGCGGAGCTGACCCCAGGCCCGACTCACAACGTGGTGGGCCTCTGCCCATGCTGCCCAGCTCAGTGCCCAGGCCTCAAGAAGCTGGGCAGGATTAGTAAGGGGAGGGAGGACCCTAGGGTGGTTGGCACCACACACATTAGCAAAGATGCCACAACTGTGAAAAACGACCCAAGGATACCCAAATCAGACAAGAAGGGCTCCGACCAGCGCAGAAACTGCTGTGTGGGAGCAGAGCTTCTGGACAGTTCCACCTGCAGCTCTTTGGTGTCCGTCCCATCACCTCCCTAGGGACAGCCCCTCCAACGGTAGCCACACCCTCTGCTCCTGTGAAACCCCACACCAAGGCACCCCTCCTCCGTGGAGCAGGCCCAGAACTGGCAGGTGGGTGGACAACCAGACCCCACACACAGCCCTGCCCTGGGAGACAGGCACCCGGTGAGGCCTGAGGAAGCCACAAGGGCCCCACCCAGAGCCGGTGGACAGGTGGCAGATGGTCTCCTGGGCAGTGTCCTCCAGCTAGCTGCTCAAAGCACCCCAGGACATGGTGTCCTGGCAGCACTAACGATTCCGCTTCAGACAAAGCTGAGGCCCGAGCCCATACAGCCAGGGCCTGAGGTCAGCCTCCTCGGGCTGGCCATGGCCCTGTGCTGGAGCAGGTCCCCGCTCTGACGTCCTGGTTTCCCTGTTCCTGTTTCTGCCTCAGAAAGGGGAAAATGGCAGGACTCCCCCCGACCCCAGGAAGAGACCTGCCCCCAGTGCACAGAGGGGGCTTGGCATGGTCACTTCTGCAATCGCAGCGCTCTGGTCCCCTGCAGGAGAGGTCTGTCTGCCTCTGCGACCTGCAGGCACAGCACCAGCACCAGAAATGCATGAAGTGGCTCCATGCAGACCGGATGGGGTCTCTATGAGACCCTGAGCCCTCCAGACAATGCCAACAGGTGGAAAAACGAGCACTGGGTGAATAGAGACACAACAAGCAGACCCAACACAGAACCCCTGGTTATGTCTTAGATCCCAACAGGGAAAAGCAGGAAGAGCCCCCTGGGAAGCATGGTCCACACACCAGACAACACGCAATCGGAACTGTCCAGCCAAAACCCAAGCACGAGGCTGTATCCTGGCTCTGCTGGGACATGTCCTCGTTCCTGTCCGGAGACACCTGCTGAAATATTCAGGGGGAATCAAAACTAGGTCAGAAAAAACCCGGACACACAGAGATGCAGCCGTAGAGGAGACGTTGTGAAATACGACGGCGACTCCAACGGCTCCGTTGGTTCAAGTTTGTCAGAGTAAATGGTGGCAGGTAAAGAAGCCTGCACGGTGGCAAGGCAGAGAAAGCTGTGACAGCGGGCTGGGGTGGCAGGTGGCGAGCTGGGAGCAGCCCACACAAGAAGGAAAGGACGGTAGGTGCCTGGGGTCAGGGTGTGGGCAGGGAGGAGTACCCAGGCGTGCTGGGGTGCAGGACGTTCTGTGTGGGGGATGAGCCCGGGCAGAGGAGGCGCCCTCGCTCACAGGCACCCGCTGAGTCTGGAGGGAGGAATTAACCAAGGCAGGCACCTCCCTACCACACAACCTGCCAACCGGAATCCACACTGCCCAGCCCCAGGGAAGAGATCAAAGCCAGCGACACCAACCAAGCCTTTTCCAGATACCCCTGCAGCTAGAGAGGCCATAGGACCCAGTTCTAACCAGAGAAATCAAATAGGATCATGGACAAATATTTTATAGATTAAAATATGGACAGAGTCATTTGAGAAAGAGACTCAACTAGGCCCCGACCTAACCAGCTCCTCACTTGCTTCCTGCCTTCAAAGTGTTTACAAGCCTGGAGCTGTGGCAGCCCTCTTGTAACTAGGTGGCAACCAACTGCCAAGACATCTGAGGAGAGTTTAAGAGACAGAGAAAATGCCATGTCCCTCCTGACACTGCTAAGCGGCCTAGAGGGCCCTCAACTGGCTGCCATCTCCAGATTTCAGTTTCTAGGGAAAGGTCGGCACTGCTCAGCACCACTGGCTCACAGCTGAGACTTTTCTCAGCCCATCCACCATGAGCAAGCACGAAAGAACCAGGGGAGCAAGGACACTGGAGAGAGGGTGGTCCCTCCAGAGCAGCTTCTGGCCTGAGACAGGTGGGGGCTCCAGAGCCAACCGTCCCTGGGTCGCTCTGGGCACTGCCAACGGCACCGTCACCCAGGATTCAGGAGCCCCCGTTTCTTGCAGTGGTGCCGAGAAACAGCAGGAATATCTTCGCCGCTAGCAATTCCCCACAGTCACAGCCCTCCTCAGAGCCCACTCTGATCTCACAAGACACCTGTGCAAAGAAAAGGAAGAGGCTGGGACCCTTATCTCCCAGCCGCCCCGCCCGCAGAGCTTCCCAACACAGGGGCGTTTTAAAGACTCCGCTAAGTCTGCAGCGGGCGGGGTGCCTCGACCAGCGCTCCTCCAGCCCATCTAGTTACAGCCGCCCTGTCTGCACCCTTGAACACTCGTGGGACACAGCAGGAGAAAGGGCCCGCGCGAGGTGGCATGAGCCGCGATTCTGCCTTGGACGTGAGCTGCCCTCTGGGTCTCCTTTCTCTTCACTGAAAACAGAATTCTAAGGACCCATGGGCTCACACATGAGCTCAGAACCCAAGAAAGTCCTCAGCAAACCAGAACTTCCTCCCTTCCCTTCCTGCCCTTGGCCAATGGATGTCCTGGCTACACCTGGGTGTCCTACAGGTCTGGGCTCCAGGCCTGGACCTCCCTCCAAGAGGCCCCTGGGGCCGCACACAGAAGCAGCCCCGGGCAAACTCACCGGGACTCAGGTCACCGAGCCTCTTGGCCAGTGTCCTGAGCCCTTCTCCACCCTGCTGGCCTGCCTGCCCTCACGTCTGCACAGTGCTCCTGTCCACATCTTTAATCTCTAGAATCATCCTGGATACCATGCACCCTGAACACTCTCATGGCCGGCTGCCCAGGTGCTCAGGGAGGTGGGTGGGAGGGGCCATCTACACGGGGGCCCCCAGCATTTCCACGAGGACACAAAGACCCTCGACTCAGAGGCCCTGGAAGCACACGCTCAGGGAGCCCTTGACCCAGGACCACCTCCCCATGACCAGAGGCTCTGTCCAGCTCTGCCCCCACCTCCCCGAGAGCAGGGCAGGGCTGGCCTCTCTGAAAAAGAAGGAACTCATGGGGCCAGAATAGTAGGTCAAAAACCAGGAGCCAACCCAGAATCCTTGCCCCCCCCACCAGCCAACAGCTTTAAAAGATGATCTAGAAACAAGTAAAAAAATTGATTTTTAAAAGCTGACTTTGGAGCTGCATTGTTTAAAATATATATATATAAAGATATATGTGAACAAGAACAGAATATAATATGAAAAATAAAAGCATCTGAATTCAGCCAGGTGCAGTGGCCCATGCCTGTCATCCCAGCAGCTCTGGAGGCTGAGGCAGGAGGATCGAAAGTTCAAAGCCAGCCTCATCAACAGTGAGGCAATAAGCAACTCAAGTGAGACCCTGTCACTAAATAAAATACAAAATAGGGCTGGGGATGTGGCTTAGTGGTCAAGTGCCCCTGAGTTCAATCCCCAGTACCAAAAAAAAAAGTAACTGTATTCATGAATTATAGGTGACTTTTTTTCCCCAGTGTTTGCAAACTTAACTTCTTTCACATAGTTGTACTCCTTTTTAAAAATCAATTCACTCTTTTACAGAGAAGTTCTAGGTTTCCGGGAGGGTTGAGCAGACAGTACAGAGTTCCCTGCACTCCCACACACCCACACAGGCTCTCCTACTGCTAGCAGCTTGCCTTGATGTGGTAAGTTTATTACAATCAATGAGCCAAAATAGATACTTCATTATTCACTGAAGTCCAAAGTTTACTCTCGGGGTTAGAGAGTCTGTGGGTTTGAACAAATGGAAATGACATGGAGCTGCCACTATTCTATCACACAGAATAGTTTCACTGCCTTAAAAATCCCGGGTGCTCCACCTCTTTATCCCTGTCCTCCCTGACCTCCGGCAACTGTTGGTCCTTACTGCCTCGGTGGCTTCACCCCTTGCAGCACGTCAGATCGCTGCCATCATACAGCACACAGGCTTTCCAGACTGACTTCTCTGACTTAGGCATCCGAGTAGAAGATTCCTCCAGGTCTCTCCATGGCTTGATAATGCCATTCATTTTTTCAGTGCTATGTAGCATTCCATTGTCTGGATGTACCACAGTGTATTTACCCATGCATCTTCTGAAGGGCATCTTGGTTGCTTCTAAGTTTTGACAATTATGAATAAAGCTGCTGTAAACATCCGTGTGTAGGTTTTTGCGTGGACATGTTTTCAGTGTTTCATGTTTGGGTGAATACCAAGGAAAGAGATTGCTGGGTTGTTTGGTAAGAACATGTCTTATATTGTAAGAAACTGCCAGTCTTCCAAAGTGGCTGCGCCATTTTGAATTCCCACCAGGCATGAAGGAGGAGGATTCACTGGCTCCACGTGGTCACCAGCGTTTGGTGATGTCAGAGTTCTGGAGCTGGACCCTTCTACTAGAGGTCTCGCAGTATCTCACTGTGGCTTTAATCTGCATTTCCCTGTTGACATATGATATTAAGCATCTTTTCATATGCTTATTGGCCATCTGGTTGTTTGTTTTCTTATTGTTGAGTTTCAAAAGTTCTTTGTGTGTTTTGGAAGGATCCCTTATCAGACGTGCCCTCTGCAAATATTTTCTCCCAGTCTGGGACCGGTCTTCTCATTCTCTTAACAGTGTCTTTCACAGATCAGTTTTTTTTTTTTTTTTTAATTTTAATGAAGTCCAGCTTATCAATCATTTCTTTCATGGACTGTGCCTCTGGTGTTGTCTCTAAAATAATCATTGCCAAACCCAAGGTCACCTAGATTTTCTCCTACATTATCTTCTAGGAGCTTTACAGCTTTGAACTTCACACTTAGGTCTGTGCTCAGTTTTAAGTTGATTTTGTGAAGAAGGTAAAGTCTCTGTCTAGATTGTTTTTTCCTGGTACTGGGGACTGAATCCAGAACCTTGCACATGCTAGGTGAGTGCTTTACTGCTTAGTACATGCCCAGCACCAGATTTGGTGTTTTGCATACAGATGTCCAATTGACCCCTTGTTGAAAAACACCATGTTGCTGGGCACGGTGGTGCACACCTGTAATCCCAGCAGCTCGGGAGGCTAAGGCAGGAGGATCACAAGTTCAAAGCCAGCCTCAGCAACTTAGTGAGGCCTTTAGCAACTCAGCGAGACCCTGTCTCAAAATAAAAAAGAGCTGTTATGTGGCTCGGTGGTGCAGTGCCCCTGGGTTCGATCCCTGGTACCAGAAAAAGAAAAGACTATCTTTGCTCCATTGAAATATCTTTGCTCCATTATCAAAGACCACTTGGCTTTCCCTGTGTGGATCTATTTCTGGGCTCTCTATTCTGTTCCATTGATCTATCCATCCACCCTTCCTCCAATACCACACTGAACACTTTTAGTCTTTTCCAAAAAATTCTAGAATATATTTAATGGAAGCTAACTTAAATTAGAGGTGGTAATCAAATACTTAAAGAAATAGAACTGGATGGGAAAACTCTTGGAAGCACAGGAAAACTTACAACAATCTTCTTTTTTTTTAATTTTGTACCACTGAGCTACATCCCAACCTGTTATATTTTGAGACAAGGTCTCACTGAGTTCTTGAGGCTAGCCTCTAACTTTCGATCCTCCTGCCTCAGTCTCCTGAGTAGGTGGGATTACAGGTATTTACCACCGGATCTAGTTCAACAACCTTCCGGTTGCCACACTTCAAAACTTCACCATCCTCTCCTCTCAGGGCTTCTCTACCCAGACAGGGTTCCCCCAACTCATAGTCCTAGATTCTCCATGGTCAGAGGCAGATCCTGACTTGCTTTCCAAAAATGCCTTTCACACACTTTTCCTTATCTGCAGCTCAAATGGTAAGACAAAGGCAGCCAGGTGCCTCAGGCTCTGCTGCCCCTTGCATCACACAAGGGCAGGGGCACAACCAGCCCCACCAGGTTCAACCTGCTTGCTCTCCACTACACATCTCATCAGGGCCTTTTTCAGGAGGTGAGAAGAGGGTACACTCTGGCTGATGCTTCTCTCAACTGTCCTGTGGCCATAAGGGTCAGCTAGCACCATCCCCCTGCACACAGGAGTAAACCAAGGCTCAGAAAGGCAGGCACTTCCCATGCTGTACCAGGGCAGACCTTCTCCCCAGGAACGCTAGCTTGCACAGGGACCCCCGTGGCCAGGATCTTTGGTGGAGTTTCCTGGTCCAGCTGTGGGGCTCCAGTGCCCTGCATCCCGCCACAATCGCTCAACCAACGTAGACTGCAAAGGAGACCAGACACACAGCCCAGAACTCTGCTGGACTGGGTCAAGTTCTCCTCCGCCACAGCAGTAACGCAGAGCCCCGTGCCGTCACCTTGGGCTTCTTCCAGCGGTGGCCTGAAGCCAGGCTCAAGCCACAAGCCCCAAGAGACACCCACAGGGGCAGAAGAGCCACGCTCTCAGCAAATCCAGGCTTTCTGGAAGGTTGAGTGGCAGGCGGCCCAGGCGGCCCTTCACGGCGCTCCCTCCAACCTCATGACAGCCACTCCGGGCAGGGCTGCAGCAACTGGCCCCTGTCTCCTGGCCTGACTTGAGGCCCACCCCCCTCTGGGGTTCAGTCTTGCTCCTGAGCTGACCACCCAGACCCCCAAAGACAGGTTCTGCCTAGGAGAGCCTGCTCCCCACGAGGACCACCTTCGCTGCCTACAGGATGGTCAAGTTGAAGTCAAGCACGTTACGAGCCAAGACCTGATCCTCCCCCAAATCCGCTTCCCACCTCCTTCTCAGAGGACAGCGGCCGCACCCTGCCAGCCCAAAGCTCTGCTGTTACCCCAACTCCCACCTTCAGTTCCAACCTGCAGCAAATCCTGGGCTCTCCTCCTTCAAACACACCCAGAATCTGACCCTGCTCCCCACCCAGCCCCACTCTGCAGGTAGAACCCTTTGCCTTGCCTGCTGGCTGGCCCCCTGCCCCACCTGTCCCCACATCAGCCAAGGAACCCTGTCAAAACCTCAGTCTGCTCTCACCCCACCCCTTCTCTCAGAAGCTCCTAGCATGGCTCCCACCCTCAAAGAAACCAAGTCCTGGCCATACCTACAGGTCTCCCTGTATGTCTGATACCAGCTGATTTCTCCTCTGTGCTGAAATGGCTCTAACCTCAGGTCCTTTGCACGTCTGTTCTCTGCCTCCCTGTTCAGTGGCTCGCTCCTCCCTCCTCAGGGCCTTCTCCTAAGCACCTTGCACTCCCTCCACCATGGTATCCACCAGATCTGCTAATATGGTCTCACATCTACTCATCTTGTGTGTTCTGGGTCATGATCTGTCCCGTCCTCGATAGCCCTCCCAGGTCTGGAGCTCAGGGTCACCAGCCTGCACCGAACCCTGCCCCTTCCTCTGATGTCACCTCTGGCTAGCAGAGAGAATGGCCCCACATCCACAGAGCCTGGCCCCACCTTAGAGCTACCCCCTCGGAACCATGAAGCAAGTTAGGGGACGCCCAACCTTCCAGGTGACAAAGTGACTGGGAGCATCCCCGGCCAACTCTTACTCCAGGAGCCTGAGGCTGACACAGCCATCACCTAGCCCAGGTCCTTCGCCCCCGAGTGCTGTTTAGCCATTCAGCTAGCGCCAGGTCCCGGCTCCGTCGGCAGAAGGAAGCAACAGTCACACACCGCCTGGGCCTCGTGCAGCCCTAACAGGTCCCCAGGCCTCTTGGGCCCCTTCCCGTGAGCTGGTTGGCCCCTGCCTTGCCTGGCTGGCATCCTTATGACCGCATCAAGGTCACCCAGGCCTCAGTTTTATCTCATGGCCACTCTGCCCACTTCTTGTAAGAAAGATCAAGGGTGCGGTGTCCACCTGCCCCAGCCCCCGCGGGTGCTCAGCAGGGCATGTAGAGAGACGAGGAGACAGCCATCTCTACTGTCACAGGCAGTTCTGGTGCCGGTGCTGCACAAGGCATATTTGATTGTCCTCTCAGGCTTCCTCACAGGTCACAGAGCTGAGAAGACATTGCTAAGGGACAGCAGGAGAAACCAGCAGCGTGTGCAGGTTTGCCCCTCACGTGGGAGACCATCCTGGCCTCTCTCTCAGGGCTCAGAAGGGCAATGCGGCTTACTCTGAGTCACACAGCAACCTGGCCCTAAACCAGGCTCAGCTGGGCACCTCTGAAGTCCAGGGCCTCTGAGGACACCTCAGAAGCACATGTCCAACTGCCCAGAAATGGCTTGCAACAGGGGACAAGCCACAGTGCCGCACCCTCTTCTGCCCCGCCCCCCCACCCATGATGGCAGCCACAGCTTAGGCGGCTCGTGGTCATTGCTGACCACACACACCTCATGACACCACTCAGGGGGAGGAGGGGACCTTGAGTGCTGGGGTGCCCACATTTCTATGGCAGGACAGCCGTCTCCACAGGCCTAAGGACACCCAGCACCAGCCTTTCTCGCCAATCAAAACAAAACCTCGGTCAGGGTGAAGCGTGAAACTTCTCACCCAGGAACACAAACTCAGCGCTGCCACCCAGCCCACGCCAAATCCCAGCTCCCTCAACAGAAGGAAGCAACAGGAAGTCTCACACACACACAGGCAGGCCACCACCTGAGCCGGAGCCCTGGCAGAGAGTCTGGTCTCTGTGAGGAACCCCACTACTTCCCCGTGCCCCCCCATCCCTGTCCCCACCCCTCCGGGCATCAGTAGGGTGGGGGTGAAGGCAGGCCAGGCAGCAGTCGGGGCCCCACACAAGGCCACCGATGCAAAGCATGCAGGCTCTTGAGAGGTGGGAACACAGCTCTGAGATGGCCATCAGCACCTCACAGTGCAGCAGGAGGACCCCTCTCGTGGCTGGGTGGCCCAGGGACCTCTCTATCGGGTCCTCCAGCTGGCAAGGCTCAAGCAGGGCAGAACTGGACGCCCCAGCCCCCCTTCTCTTTAGGCCCTGCTCTGCAAGGGCCCAGCCAGTGCTGAGAGTCAGAAGTGAAGTTCTCCACAAGGCAGATGGATCCCCGAACCTGGCCTGGGGCCCCGGTCACCATCCAGGGAACACAGGTCCCAGACCAACAGGGCACAGTGGCTTTCTGTGGAAGGCAGGGTTACAAAGGGTCTGAGACCCTGCCTCTCCTGAAAGTAGAGGACACGGACAGGGTCCCCTTCCGCCCCTTCCCCAGGGTCCCCGAGGGACAGAGCAGAAGCAGGCAGGGCCAGGAAAGGTCAGCAGGCCACCTCAACAGGTTCTGGACAGTGGTCGGGGCGTTTTCCCAGGACCCATGGCCAACAAGGGAAGAGGGATTTCTAAGTCACATGGGACAGTGTCAGCTCGGTCACCCATGTAGTCAAGAGTTAAGGACGACAGGAAAGTCAACATCCGGAGGCGGGAACAGGTCACCAACACAAGGCACCCCGAGAGGCAGCCATGGGGATGCACCGGGTTCCCTATCACCGCTCTGTGGCCACAACACGCCAGGAGCACCTCGGTGCCACCCCCTTCTAGGCGCTGTCATCCCTGTGCTGTGACTTTGCCCTGCCAGGCACGTGTCTCCCACACCACAGAGGTGAGCCTCGATGGAGGCTGAGCAATGCCCAGGTGGGACCCCAGCAGCCAGGTAGCCATGCCCAGAGCCGACGGGGGAGTCCTAAGCTGCCTGGCAGGCTGTCTGATGGGAAAGGGGTCTATACAGGACCAGAGCTGGCCAAAGAGGGCCAAGGCCACATGGGATAGTCCCAGGAAAGAGAAGGGGTGTGGGAAGGAGATGGGAGTCTGACAGTATTTTCACTTCCTTCATGGTCACTGTAACGGGCTTTGGTGCCAAAACCAGAAGTTCACTCAAAAGCTATTTTTCAAATGGCTTACTCCCCATACCAATAACAACCCCGACCATAATAACAGTTCCAGTTTCGGTTCTGGCCCTCTAGAGAGTTCAGGTGCGGCATCTTGCCCTTGGAGGTGAGATGAGCACACACAGTTCTCCCTGCAAACTTCTTTCACCACCGAGTCATGGGAGGAAATCAGATGTCCTCTAAGCTACTCGCTAGGTCCAAGACCGGGATATTTCTGCCCCTTAGCAGGGAACCCTGGACAGAGTCAGCAAGCAATGCACCTCTCCGGTCTCCAGTGGGGGGGAAAGGGGCCCAGAAGACCCCAGCCCAACCAGGTCACGAAAAGGAAACGGCCACCAGGCAGACTCCGGCATACCCAAAGGGAGGAGGCCACTGCCCGCAGAGGCACTCTGGGCCAGCAGAGAGGGACAGAGACCCAGAGACCACAAGGCCCCCCTGACTGAAGGCAACACTCTGACAGACTGTCCCTCCACCGTGCAAACCTGGGCTCCCAGGAGGCCCCTCTCCCAGTGCCCAGAAACACTGGGGACCAGGAGGCAAAATGAACCTCACCACACTGTGCAACGACAAGGCACCCACCCCTGGCACAAAGCCAACCTGGCTCGCAAGAGTGGCCACCTGTCGCCCTCCACCAGCCAGGCAGGCCCTCTGCACTGTTGGTCGGTGAGGCCTGACCCTATACCACACCCAGGAGTGACCCTCTCTCAAGGACTCCAGCGCTCCTGCCCTAGTCCCCGTCCCGACACAGGGGCTTCTTCCGTGTAGAACCCCTGCTGCCTCCATCACCCCACTCAGCCCAGTCACCACACAGGGGACCCTGGGAGGGTTCCATCCTCCACTCCAGGCTCATGTCCTTCTTCCCTGGTCCCAAAAGGCCCCTTGCCAACTCCTCTTGGGTGGCCTCAGGAGGTTACTCCATGACCCCATGACCTCACGGTTTGGGATGAGGAGGTCCCAGGCTAAACCTGTCACACAAGAGGTTCTCAGTAAAGGGGCTCTTCTGAGTTGGTTCAGAACTCTGCCAGAGAAAACCCTCCCACATCAGTCCCGGCAGAGGGAGGTGGCCTTCCGGCATGTACCTCGGCCTGGGTGAACAGGAGAGGCACCTCTTATTGGGGGAGTGTGGGGATAGCTTCCCCACCAACCGGGAGGGGGTGCCTAGTAACCCCAGGGCAAGGAACAGCACTCTCTAGCCCAGAAACCACCCCCAACCTTTCCACTCCTATCTAGAGCCAAGGAGAAAAGACCCCTGGATGGAGGCCAAGCCCCACCCCGCTGCCCTGCTCACCACAGGCAGACCCAGCGACTGAACGGACGGACGGCCTTTCCTTAAAGGGAAGGAGAATTAACAAGCTCCCAGAGTCATATGCTCCTGCACTGCCTCAGCCAGATCAGCAGGCTCAGGCTGCCGAGGTCTAACTCACATCCAGCCTGCTGCAGCACTCCTCGGCCCTCCGCCCGCAGTGGCATTCTGAGGCCACAGCACCAGTGCGTGTTGGGAGAGCCATGCTGGTCATCTAGCCAGAGCAGGGAGGTGGGAAGCCAAAGCTCCTACCAGGCTCCAGAACCAAGAATCCCCACTTCCCCTTCCTGGATCCTCCCTCCCCTCTGCCTCTCACAGAGGCAGCAGGAACACAGGGTGCGCACACCCCAGGACCCCAGCCCTCGGAGCCTGCCCCATCCACATGTCCATTCTATTCCATCAAGGCCATCTCTTGCCCCCGAGGCCACCTTCTGGCAAGGCTTAGAATCTGTGGTGCAGGTGGGAGGAGCGAGGATCTCCTCAGCCCCTCCTGAAGGACCCTGAAGGACACCACAGACCCCTATCACACCAAGCCACACAGAACCACGGAGGAGAGGCAAGACCTTGGAGCTCTTGGTCTTGGGGGAAGGGAGTGTGGGGACAGCTTCCCCACCAACCGGGAGGGGGTGCCTAGTAACCCCAGGGCAAGGAACAGCACTCTCTAGTCCAGAAACCACCCCCAACCTTTCCACTCCTATCTAGAGCCAAGGAGAAAAGACGGTCAACACCCACCAAATGAGCCCGGCTTGCACACCCCGGCAGGTCACCCTGCAGGGGCTGGAGGACACAGTAACCGAATCCCATTTCTGGGCCAAAAATGCAGGCATCCTGCAGTGTGGCCTGCGGCCCTGGCACCCAGCTTGCCCTGGCTCGCCCAGCCTGCGTCAGCCTGGAAGGCCAGCTAACTTTACAGGCCAGTGGGGTAGGCTTACACCTCCAGCCAGCGCTCTCCCAGGCCGGCCTCTGCCTGACAGCTGCCCCCTCCCAAAGAGGGAGGGCCTGTAAACACCCCCTGTGACAGGAGCTGCCTCCTCTTCCAAGGCTGGCCTAGGGTGGCCTTTTATATAATCTTCCAGGGCCTGGGCTGACACAGCGAACGTGAGGGCAAGGTTAAGAAATTTGCATGCCCAGAGTCTTTGCATCCAAGAAAAAAGAAGGGAAGGAAAAAACCCACTGGCGTTTTGCATGACTTGGATTTAAGGGCTCTCACACATCCAACTGGTGAAGAGATGGAGCCCTGGGAGCACCTAGAGGCTATGCACAGGGCTTCCAAAGCTTGCTCAGCAGGTCCCAGGACAGCACCAGGCACCCTCCCCGGGTCACAGATCCCTGGGTCAGAGGAAGTCCTGCAGATAGCCTGTAGGCTGAGGCACCTACACCTTCCAGGACACAGGAAGCTACTAATTTAAGGGCAGTTGAGAGGCTCCAAACTACCCTTTGAGAGGTCTTGACGCCCTCACACAGCCTCTAGGCTCTATTGGATCAGTGAAGTGGGTTAGGAGGGCTCTTCAAGGTACACAGCCCCCAAGTGCCCCCTCTCTAACGCCCCCCACAGCATGGACACACACAGTACAAAGCCCAACATTGACCTCTGCCATCAAGTGGGCTGACAAGCCCCAGTCAGCACAGACACAGATCGGCCTCTTGTGCGCTGTCCACACAGGCCACCCACACAGAAGGTGACACACTCGGCAGCCCCCGCCATCCTCAGGGCTGCCTAAGGCCAGCTCAGGAGCAAGGACGCGCCCAAGGACGCATCCTCACACAGCCCACCTGCGGGCAGCGAGCCCTCACCTGCAGTTCGCACCAGGCCACCTCCACCCAGGTCTCGGTGTCCAGACCCTTGTAGACTGTCTTGAAGGAGCCCCGGCCCAGCTCGATGTCAAACTTAAGAAAGCGGCCGTCCAAAGAGGTGGCCACGGCCTTGAGATCGTCCTCGTCGTCCTCCTCCTCCTCCGGTTCATCCTTCCGTGCGCGCCCGGGCTCAGGCTTCGCCTCGGTGGCTCCAGCGTCCTCCTGCCTCGCCGCCGCAGCGTCCTCCTCCCGCGGGCCACCGTCGGGGACCTGCGCGGTTGCCGCAGCAGCAGGGTCCGGGCTGGGCTCACGGGCGCCCGCAGGCTCCGGGCCGGGGTCCGAGGGGGTTCCTGGGGCGCCCGGAGGCGCTGCAGGCGCGGCGGGCGCGGGGGCGGCGGGGCGGCCACGGGCGCGCTCTGCGATGAGGCGGCGCGTCTTGCAGAGCAGAAGCACCCGGCGCTGCAGGGGCTGCGGGGGCTGTGCGCTCTGTGCCTCGGTGGCCTCCAGGCCCGGTGGCTCCTCCTGGTCCGACTCTACCACGCTGCGCCGCAGGAAGCGCTGGGGCCCGGGCCGCGCCGCCCTAGCCCGCGGCTCCGCCATGCCCGCGGGCCCCGCGCCGCGCCCGGCCTCCATCAGCGCGCCGGGGGCGTCTCGGCGGCCGCCATCGCGGTCCATCTCTGCGGGCCAAGGACACACAGGCCCGCGTGAGCGCCGGTCCCGCCGCACCTGCCCGAGCCACGGGATGAGACAGCGCCGCCCCGGGGCCCGCGCCCTGCCCAGCCCCGACCTCGGAGGGGGCCTGCCGGGCTGTCCCTGGGGGCTCCGGAGAGAGGGGCTGCAGACTGCACTGGGAGGTCCGGATTGGAAGGGGGGACGTGCCCTGCTCAGCCCCGGGCTGCGGAGAAGGCCTGTCCTGGGCTGTCACTGGGACCCTGAGAGGGAGGACCTGCTGGATGTCCCTGAGGGCCCGGAGGGACTGCAAAGGGACCAGGAGGCCGGAGAAAAGGGGCCCAGCCCCCAGGCCCGGGAGGAGGGCCTGCTGGGTTGTCCAGGGGGACGCTGCAAAGGGGACAGGGAGGCCTGGGGCGGGGGGAGGCACCGGCCAGGCGGCCGCTCCACAAAGGACGCGGGCCCGGGGCGCGGGAGGGGCGCGCGGGGAAGGGGCTGCGGCGGCGCGGCGCGCACACAAAGGCGGCGGGCGGGAGGGCTCGGCACTCACAGGGCGAGCGGGCGCCGTCCATGCCCGCGGCCGGGTGGCCAGAGAGGGCGAGGCGGGCGAGGCCGCGCTCCAGGGCCAGGGTCCGCGCTTGGGGCCGGGTCTGCGCTGGGGCGGGGTCCGCACTAAGGCGGGGGTCGTAGCGCTGCTCCGCTCCTGCGCGCTGCTCCCTTCGGGCCGGGCCACTGCGGGACCGCGCTCCCGCGTGCTCCTGCCGGCTCAGCGCGCCTCCGCTCCCGCACCGGCTCCGACCCAGCGCGCGGGGAGGGCGGGGCGTCCGCTCGTCCCGCCCCCGGCTGGCGCGCGGGGCGGGGCCTGGCACGCCCACCTGGCTTCGGGCGCGCGCCGACACCTGCGGAACCTCTCCTGTTGCCTCCACAGCGGCTGCCGCATCCAGGCCAACTCCTGACCTGTGAAGCTCTTTAGAACACTCCGCAGGGCTGTTGGCCATGCAGGGCCCCCATTTTTCCCTGGGAGGCGATAGCAGGCTCCTTGCCTCACAGTACCATAGCCAGAGCACCAGACCTGGGAACCTGGGTCCCGACAAAATGGGTATTTAGGAAGAGGACCAGGGTACCCTACCCTCAGGAGCCCAAGCCCGGGCTAAACACAGTCAGGGATGAGAGTGTCCTTCCTGCCCTTGCTGTATTTACACCGTCTACGAGCGTCTCGGGATGACGGATAGCAGTGATCATGGAGCAACAGAGGCCCCGAAGGTAGAAGCTACCTACTCTAAAGTCCAGAGTTCCCAATACCGAGTCTGCGCTAGAATACGGTGCCTGGGGGCGTGGAGAGACTTTCAGAAATCCCTCGACCCAAAGTTCTCTTCATCTCTCACCTCTGCAGAATGCCGCCTCTTCTGGGCATGATCTCTCCCTCCAACTTACTCCTCTCAACTCCCACAGGCAAGCCCCACTTGTGGGCATCTCTGAATCTCACTGCAGGGGGTAGACTATGGCCAGACTGTACTTATTTCTAAGTACTGCTCCAGGCACCAGGTTGAACTAGCACCTCACCCTCACCCAATCCTCCAAGACCTGTATCTCACAGTCACTGCACCCGCTTCCAGGTGAGGAAACCAGGGCGCAAGGGAGATGTCAGAGTATTCTCATCTCAGTATCCACACCCCTGGTGTGGCACCAGGTCAGATCTGCACAACCATTTAGAGATGGATGAGCATGGTCTATTGGCCCTGGAGCCTTTGGCACAAAGCAACTCATGTGACATAAAAGCCAGCAGAGTAGATACCAAGCATTCACAATTAGAGGGAAGCATGTTCCAATCCAACTGTCACCCAGCACAGCAGGACTTCCTGGGCCCTGCTGGGCGCTAGCAGCAGGTGCTGGCGCCAACTGGAAACAACTTTATGAAGGCCAATGTTCAGTGTCTTCCCAGCTCTGAGTTCTGAGATGCCACACCGTCACCTATACTGGAAGTATTTACACTATGGAAATTGGCAAACATCTCCCATCAGGACTTTCCCTCCAGAGATCTGGTGGTTCGGTGTGCTTGGCACTGGGCTAGGCTTTGGCATATGCCTGTTAATTTATGTTATCTAATCCCACACCTACCTTGCAGGACAGGCAAGAGCACAGAGCCCACACAAGCAGGAAGCAGATCAGCAGATGCCAGCTCTACAGGTCTGAGCAGCCCTGAGACAGTGATCTGAGCCGCACCTCCCAGGCCAGGGAGGGGTGGGAGCTTCCAGCAGAGGTAGAGAGCGGATAAGAAGCCTTCTGTCTTTCTGTGCAGACTACAGACACCCGTCTTGCCCCTCGCATTCTGACGGGATGTGGGCAAGTCCAGCCCTTTCTGAGCCTCAGTATCCACTCTGCAGAACAGACCTTATCATCCTGGCTTGGCCACCTTAAAGGTTTGCCAGTTCCTCCTGGACTTGGTCAGTCCAGAAAGGGCATCCTGAGTCCCAGCCTGCCCATGACCGGTTTGTTCAGGCTTATCCAAGGGAAAACCAACATGGGATGGAGCTAAGCAAGTTCTAGAGCTGATGCCCACCAGCCTGGCTTCCTGCTGCTCTGACAGGTCGCACTGGCAGCCTGTGGCATCATGGCTGCCTGGTGATGGAGGAAATGGCCAGAAGTTCTCACCAGCTCCAGCATGTGCTGCCCTCACACATGTGTTGATGTTTGTGGAGAAGTGTGGTCACACCAGCGAAGCAGGGAGAACAACCCAGGATGCGCAGGGAGGGGAGACCCTGCTCCTGAGCTAGGGCTGTGTGCGCTCTGACCCTCTGGGGACGATTTCACAGTTGGCTCACAGGCCTCTCATGATGGAGAACTCATTCCCTGTGCCAGCTCATGATCACTACAGTCCCCAGCTCAGGAGCTATGGGACAAGGAATCTCAAGCTAGCCTCCGGAGCAGTTCCTGGGATTCTAGCAGGTAGCGTCTCAGAGTTCCTTGATCAGAACTTGGAAGCCATACGTTTTTATTTTTTATTTTTGTTTATTTATTTATTGGTAATGGGGATTCAACCAGGGCTGCTTTACCACCAAGCTACATTCCCAATCCTTTTTAATTTTGTTTGGGAGGCTGAGACAGGAGGATGGAGAGTTCAAAGCCAGCCTCAGCAACTTATCAAGGCGCTTAGCAACTCAGCCAGACCCTGTCTCTAAATAAAAAATTTAAAAGGAGGCTAGTGGGGGGCTGGGGTTGTGGCTCAGTGGCAGAGCACTTGCCTTGCAGGTGTGAGGCACTGGATTTGATTCCCAGCACCATATACAAATACATGAATAAAATAAAGGTCCAAAAACAACTAAAAAAAATTTTTAAAAATAAATTTAAAAAAATAAATAAAAGGAGGCTAGGGATGTGGCTCAGTGGTTAAGCACCCCAGGATTCAATCCTCAGTACCAAAAAAAAAGAATTGAGACAGGGTTTTGCTGAGTCACTTAGGGCCTCACTAAGTTGCTGAGGCTGGCCTTGAACTTGCAATCTCCCTGCCTTGGCCTTCCAAACTGCTGGAGTTACAGACATGCATCACTGTGCCCAGATGTAAGCCAGGACTTTGATGAGACACACTGTGTGCCCTAGCCAGTTCAACTGGACATCTCTGAGCCTCCACGATCCTTGTAGTGAGATAGGGAGAGTAAACATCGCCTGCTGTTTTGCTGGTTGTCCTGAGGCTCGATGACCTAAGACTGTACAAGAACAAAGCCCATGACCCAGGGTCATGTTATAGCATCTGTCTTTGATGCTGCCATCCTGAAGGCTGACAGGCCAGGTAGGCGTGATTACCTCCTTTTCACAGATGTGTACATTGAGGCCTAAGTAACTCTTCAAGGTCACAGAATGAACAGCAATTCTGCCCCATGACCCCCAGTGCCCCGATCCCAAACCCTGGCGTGAGACAAGTTTCCCCAAGACCCACCTGAGCTAGCAGCAGAGCACCTGCAAACACACCTGCCCCTGCAGATAAAGTTCCAGGACCATGTGGTCTGTTTACTCACCTGTGAGGTGAGCACAGTGGCCGTGCCCAACCGTCTTGGTATACAATAGGTGCTCAACAAATGTCTGTGGTAGGGAAAGACAGGGCCAGCTCCATTGCCTCTGCTCACATTAGGGAAGCTACTGGTTAGAAGGAGGGTCTGACCTGGCCTCTCAGGAGCCTGGTCCCCAGGCACTGCCCAGGTAGGTCTTCCCCTGAGGGACTCATCAGCCCTCTAGTGCTCAGGGCCAGCACAGTCAGGACGCCTCTGAGTTTCCCCTTAGGGAGGACGCCCCAGTGGGACAGCAGATGGGTGGGGATAGTACTGGGAGAACAGAGGCCCCGGAGGTGGGGGAGTGTCCTGGGGGACCCAGGAAGGCTTTTTTGAGACCTGGAGAAGGTTGGAGCCAGACCACAAGGGGTAGCCAAGAGCAGAGGACGGTGCATGGCTGGTGGGTCATTGGAGGCAGATAGCAGTGGGTGTCGGAGTCAGAGCATCTTCTAGCCCTGGGTCTTGCTCCCCAGTGAGATGGGAGCTCCTGCCTGGTCAGGAAGGGCCTCAGGTGGACAGGAAGGGCAGGGAAGAATGAGGCAACACTTCCAGGTGACCTAGCTCTGGGGGATGAATGGGGGAAGAGCCCCTTTCCTTCCACAACAGGGTTCCCTTGGAATCGTTCTGAAGCACAATACCTGAATCAGAAAGTGGCCCCAGTCTCCTAAGAAAAACTGGTTACTGGGTAGGACCTTCTTTGTGATTCTAGAGGGAGGTCAATTTCAGAGTGATCCTCGATTCTGGTAACACAGAAGACAAGAGTGTAAAGTAGAACTGTCCAGCTGGGGTGTCGGTCAGTGGTAGAACACTTGCCTAGCGTATGTGAGGTCCTGGGATGAACCCTCAGCACCCCAGGAAGAAGGAAGGGGGGAAAAAAGAAAAAGAGGAAGGAAGGAAGGAAAATTGTCAGTATTGAGGAGGAAAAAATAAAAAGAACCCAGTTTTGGAAGAAGACATAGCCCAAGAGGCCTGCCTCTGTTTCCCCACCTGGAGGGGAGGCCTCACCAAGTCCAAGGTCAGACCTGTGACCTTGTCTCACTCTCTGCATCCCAGGATGTCTCACGTGTGCCTGCGGTTCAGCAACCTGAGGCTTGAGAAGCCCCCTCCACCTGAAGATTCTAAATCTGTGAGCCTGGGCGGGCCAGGCCTCGGGAGTCTGGAAGGTCCCAAGCAATCCTGGTGCGATGCCTGACACCCAGGTGGCTCCAGTAGGTGCTCAACAGAAGCTGCCCACCTGCCAGGTGAGTGCTTGCACCGAACAAGCAACAGAAGAGACGAACCTGGAGAGAGCTCTGTGGGGCTGTTTGGCCAGGTGGTTTCTGGGTGTTTGTGTAGGAGCAGTTCCATGCCCTGAGCTCTCAGGTTGCTCATTTCTCCTGTGGGGGGGGGAGTTCCGGGAACCCCATACGTCGTGGGGGCTGAATGCTGATCCCAGCTCCCAGGTGGCCCCACAGAAGACCTCGGATTTAGTGACTGTGGGTCTGGCCAATCGAGCCAGTCCATGTAGCTGGGAAGACAGATGATAGGGGCCCGGGAGGGGCCACCAAGCACCCATTATTCAGAGGAACCCTGCCCTGCTGGCCCTGGAGAGGCAGGCCCAGAGCTGGCAAAGCGCAGGGAGGAAGGGGCTCGGTACCCCCTGGGAGGAAGTAAGACGCGTGGACAGCTCAAGTGCCAGGGGCCACACTTGGAGGCATACTGGGTGGCAGGACTGGGTGGCGACAGTCCCTCAAAGACAGAGCATGGAGGAAAAAAACGTGTTCCGAGGGCCACGATCCCCAAAGACTGGCTTAGCACGATTGCTGAGCTGACCCCACTGTTCATGATGGACACCCTGCAGCGTCTCAGGCTTATCCTATTCCCAGGGATCGTACAAATCTCCAGGCGTAGGAGGCGAGAGTCGGGGCTGAGGCCGTGTTTGTAAGGGATGGAGGCTGACTGGAAACATGGGAAGTTGTATGGGTTGGGATGAGAACCAGCCAGCGTGACGTTTGCTTTCTGCATATCTCCAAAAGCCATGTGTGGTGTGTGACAGGAGGACTGTAGCCAGCCCCAGTGACCGATTTTGTTTCTGCCAGGTATGGCCTTCCTGAGAGATGACCCAGCTATTTCTCCTCACTTGTGCTTAGAGAAAAGGGGCAACCACTAACCTCCTTTCAGTTTCTAGGGGCTTCTGTATTCTGGACACTTCAAACAAATGGAATCACACAGTATCTGACCTTTTGTGTCTTTTTTCACTGAGCACAATATTTTCAAGGTTTCTGCATGTTGTGTGAGATTCCTTTTTATAGGAAATAATATTTCATTGGCTATACATTTTGATATATATATATTTGGCAGTACATCTGAGCCTTTTTCATGTTTTGAGACATGATCTTGCTGGACAAGGCTGGCCTCAAAATTTCAATGTTCCTGCCTTAGCCTCCCAGGTAACTGGGATTAAAGACATGTGACATATTGATTTTTTTTTCTTTCTTTTTTTTTTTTTTTTGGTGGTACCGGGGATTGAACCCAGGGGTGTTTAACCACTGAATCAAATCCCCAGCCCTTTTTAAAATATTTTATTTAGAGACAGGATCTCACTAAGTTGCTTAGGGCCTCACTAAGTTGCTGAGGCTGGCTTTGAGCTTATGATCCTCCTGCCTCAGCCTCCCAAGCTCCTAAGATTATAAGGAAATGCCACCATGCCCAGCAGACATATTAATTTCTAAAAAATTTTTTAGTTGGGGCTGGGGATGTGGCTCAAGCGGTAGCGTGCTCGCCTGGCATGTGTGCGGCCCGGGTCCAATCCTCAGCACCACATACAAACAAAGATGTTGTGTCCGCCGAAAGCTAAAAAATAAATATTAAAATTCTCTCTCTCTAAAAAAAATTAAAATAAAATAAAATATAAACCCATCTTTCAAATTAAAAAAATTTTAGTTATAGTTGGACACAATACCTTTATTTTACTTATTTATTTTTATGTGGTGCTGAGGATGGAACCCAAGGCCTCATCCGTGCTAAGCGAGCGCTGTACCGCTGAGCCCCAGCCCCAGCCCCTCGTATTGACTTTTTAAGAACACAGTGGGATTCAAATCTTTTTCTGCTAAGCACAGGGTCATTATTTAATTTTACCTGATTAGGCATATGCTAAATAGAAGATCATATATCCTATTTTGTTTTGGTCTTCCACTGACCAGTCTCCCAAACCACACTCACTGGGCAGCTTCTTGCCCCAAGAATCAAAACCACAGATCTTGAGAGTCTAGGAATGGGTCCTAAGTCTGGGGAGTGGTGTAACCCCATTAAAGCTTGCTGCTAATAATAATATTAATAAAAATAATGATGATAATAATAATAATTATTATTATTATTGGTACCAGGGATTGCACCCAGGAGTGCTTAACCACTGAGCCACATCCCCAGTCCTTTTTATTTTATATTTTCAGACAGGGTCTTGCTAAATTGCTTAGGGCCTCACTAAGTTGCTGAGACTGGCTTTGAACTCACGATCCTCCTGCCTCAGCCCTGGAATTACAGGTGTGTGCCACTGCACTTGGTGATAATAATAATTACAACCAACACTTGGCGCTTGGTCTGTGACTGGACAAAGCTAATGCTTTGCGGAAATACCTTCATGTCACCCTGAGGTGGTGCTGGTATCGGTCAGGTGGGAATCCATGACGTGCAGAGGGCATCCATAGTGCCCGATTGCCACACCCAGCGGGTTGTGCCCCTGGAAGGGAGCCCAGGAGGACTGGCCACATCTCCACCCTGAAGCTGCCATCTGGTGTCCTCAGGCCATTGGGGTGAGCCTTCAGGTCCTGTGAGGTTTCTCCCTTGGGGTTCTGTCCTCTTGGGCCCCAGGTGAGTCATGGCCCGCCCTCAATTCCCAAGCCCAAGCCCATGAGTTCACTGCCCTCCAGGTCAGCTGCCACCGCTGAGCCCTGATTTGGGTGTAAGTTTCCTCCCGGCCCCAACCGCTCCTGCGGCCCAGGCTCGTCCTGTCCTGCCCTTAAATGGAGGCAGCCGTGCAGCCTGGCACAGGCTTTCTAGAAAACAGTCTGTGACCGGAGCAAGAGTCTGCACACTGCTCCGACTGTTTAAGTCAGTGAGTCCTTTTGGAGAATTTGCATGAATGAGGTGACCAGCCATGTGGATCGTGACACAGAAAGATGTTCGCTGAAGGATTATTTAGAATAAGCGTCTTCAATCACCTAAAATCTCTGCAACGGGAAAATGATTAAGCGAACCATGTTATTCCCACATAATCAAATAGGATCAAGCCACGCAAGTGCTGTTGGTAGGTTTGTAACAGCACAAGGAAGGAATTAGAGATAATGGGGAGTGACCGCGCAGGGGCGAGAAACCGGAAGGAACCGCACCAATTCAACACCTGGGAATGTTTCCGATCCGGTGCGTTTTTCTGTGCTTTGCAGAAGAGGCAGCTCTACTTAATATCCAGGCTGTATCTTTTAAATAATTTATACGTGCCAACTTATCAACCCCTTTAAAAAGGGGGTGCTGATAGGCCCCCAACAAGACTATGAGAGGAGCCAAGGGCTCAGCGGTGAGCAGCATGTGGAGACTCATGGATCCCAGTTGAGTCCTGGCACCATCTGCCTTTGTTAATTTCTTTCTTTTTGTAGATGTTGATGGACCTTTATTTTATTCATTTATTTATATGAAGCATGCCAAGCAAGTTGGCTTTTACAGCTGCAGAGATGACATCGTGTGGGGCTGGGGCACACGGTGGGTAGGTGGGGGGGCAGGTTTATTGAGCTGCTTTCAGTGAACTCTGGAAAAACTCCTACCTTGGCTGGGGACACCCCAGTTTCTTTGCCCTTGCCTTGCCTGCAGGGCCTACCCAAAAAGAGAGGAACAGCCACCAATTTGGAAGAACCACTCAATTTGCCAGGGGCAAGTTCTCATCTCCCTGTTTCATAAGGAGACACCAAGGTGCATGGGGGATCAGTGACATACTAGCAGGGGCTGTGGACAGGGCAGAAAGGAACTAGGCAGTGGCTGGGTTCAGTACGTGCAGCAGGGTCAGGGCACCTCTGACTGCAGCCTTGGCTTGTTCCCCTGACTGGGGTAGGCTGACTCACACCTGGGCAAGCAGGGGTCTCTGTGCCCAGAGTTTCCAATTTGCACCCAGCAGGACCCCAGGCCACCTGGCAATCGCAGCCACAGAGTCCCCGTGAGAACCCCCAGGGGCTGCGTCATCTGCCATGTGAATGCAGATGAGGGTTTTTTCCACTTTGCCATAAACATGGCCTCCCTGACTTCTGGTTTTTTCCAGGAGTGTCAGTCTGAATTGCCTGTGCCTGTCTGGGGAGAGCACGCCATGCCTGCTCTGAGTTACTCCACGATGTATAGAGCAGCAGCAGTGAGCATGTGCCTAACCCTGGCTTACTCCACTTGGCGAAGCAGTCGTTTGCCATGAGTCACTCCGTTTTGAGGCCAGGTACCAAGGCAGATTTCACTTGTACGCCTTGTTTGCACAAATGAAAAATCACCATCGGCCTGGCCCAGCTATAAGGCACAAAATTGACAAATAACTTACACATGCCAACTTATCAAACAAAATCAAGGAGCGCCTCACCATGTGGGCACCCCAAGTCGTATCAGAAGCACCAGACACGGGAGCTTATCAATTTCATCTGAGCCATAACCCCTCATTGAAAGGCTGGACACAGTGGGTCCCTGACCCCTGTCACCTGGTCACCTGTTAGGAGCCTTGCCCAGGAAAATTGCCACAGTGATGAACCTCTGATCCTGTCTCTCTGGGCTTTAGCACAGTGCGGTTTCTCCTGCCCATGACAATACCACCAGCCCGTTCCAAGCTGATGCTCTGAAAAAAGGCTGCCATTTGTACCTTCTGCCTTGGAGACTCTGCAGAACGACTTAAAATCCTTATCTGAGCCTGGCATGGCGCGCACGCCTGTGATCCGAGCAGCTGGGGAGGCTGAGGCCAGAGGATCGCTAGTTCAAAGCCAGCCTCAGCAATTTAGCAAGGCCCTTAGCAACTTAGCTAAGACACTGTCTCAAAATGAAAAATGAAAAAAAAAAGGTTGAGGATGTGGCTCAGTGGTTGAGTTCCCTGTGTTAAATCCACAGTACCAATAAATAGATAAATAGATAAATAAATAAATAAAATCCTTATCTGACCACCTGCAGTGACTCTTTGACTCTGACTTCACATCCCTCTGCTGTTCTTGGCACAGCGTCCTGTAACCTCAAAGCCACCTTAATCCTTTCTTTGTCTTCCATGCCCTATATCTCTCTATTTCATTGTCAGGAAGTACATGTGACTTGAGGGTTATAGATATCAGAAGTTAAGATTAGCAAATAAGAGAACTTGTGATTATCCGGCTTATGACTCTCAGGTGATCCATGAGTACTGTTCTTCTATAAATCCTGACACTGTGGAAGGACACCAAACATGTCTGGTCTACGTTAATGACATAGCCCGCTTGTGACGCTGTCTCTGGAAGTTACCTGGCTCATTTAAACAGAGGATGTGCCCGTGTGGACCTGATCAGGTGCTCATACCAGAAAGTAACCATATCACATGCCAGATGGCATGGTAGGCACCTTTACCTGGAGCAGCCAGGAGGCTGACCAGAGGAGGCCCAGATTAAGAGATGGAAGAGGAAGTGTGGGGAGTGTGAATTTCTAGATCCAAAGTAGGGAGGCCTTTTTAAAAATGGCACATGATACAGAAGCTAGCTCTACACAGTCTAGACAGTTGATGCTGGTTATTCACAGTGATGAGTTCAGAACTATTGTTCCCGGGGGAGGAAACGGGGCACTGCAATCAGCCCATGTACAGATCAGCCAATTTCCTCTGGCCCTCTCTGCATTGACTGCTGACTCAGCAACATGGAACCGGCAGTCCACAGCACCTCGACTCACGCCAGATCCAAGTTTACTTAACTATTTTCTCCCCAAGTCAGGTAGTGCTGCCTTTCGGGGGACTCGGGAACACTGGACAGCACCCCAGGACTGAGCCTGGGACCGTTTTAAACAGTGAAGTCACCACCGAAAAGCACAAAAAGTGTGGCACTAAATAGAACCCAGGGAACCAACAAGCCAACAGAGAAATAAACAATGGAAGGAGAGAATCCACATGGGGAAAAAAAACACAATAGGTGCAGATGGCTCTTAAATATGAAAAAAGAAAAAGTGCAAGTTTGCTCTTGAAAAAAATAAATTGCTGATTAAAATCATTGTAGGGGTCTCCCAGGACACCACAGTCCACCTATCAGGTTGACAAAAGTGAGAAAGTGCATCCAGAGGAGACCCTCCCATTCTTTGCTGGGGGGTTTGGGGGCAGCAATCAGCTGTTTGTGCTGAACGTCACCTGGAGTTCAAGTCCATCACCCCACCCCTAAGGGTGTGCGCTGCAACGTCCACCTAAGCTTCTGCATGCCAGCTTTAAGGACAGAGTGTCCCGTTACCAACGATGTCCTTTATCTCTCCTTCCATGATTTCCACAGGGCTCAATCTGTTCCCTGAATTCTGGGTACAGGAGTCGCATCATCTCCATATCCATGCCCAGAGGTCTGGTGTCTTGGTCCATTTTTCTGTAACAAAATACACGAGGTTGGGTAATTTATAAAGAAGAGAAGTTCCCTTGGCTCATGGTTCTGGAGGCTGGGAGGTTCAAGAGCAGGGTGCCGTCACAGGCTGGGCATCTGGTGAGGGCCCCCTTATGGCACGTAAGGCAACAGAGGACAGAGCGAGCGTGACAGAGAGCACCTTTATAACAAGGCGACTCTCTCCACAGCCCAGTGGCCCACTCATCCATCAGTCCACGAACAGACCAGGCATGGGGCAGGCAGAGCTCCAGGGGCCTAGTCACACTTCAGAGGTCCCAAGTCTCAACCCTGCTGCATGGGGGACTAACTTTCCAACACATGAACTTGGGGGGACACAGTCAAGCCATAGCATCTGCGAGCGGAGCCCCCAGTACCTGTTTGTGGTGTGCACTTTCCCCACGGGGGGTCTCCTCTGGGCGGAAGGGACCACAGAGAAGGGGCTGGGGAGGGGCCAGTCCCAGACAGGAGCTGCACGCTGTGAGCTCATTGCCCTGAACCTAGACTGGTGTGCCTCCTCCCAGCCTGCAGGGGGAGACACAGGGTCGGCAGGCCCAGCACCTGCAGCTACCACACACAGTTAACTGCCCCAATGGTCTTCCCTGGACACTCTGTGGACCTCCCAGCATCCCACGGGTACTGGCTGGGCTGGGATAGTCCAGGCCCAATGCACATGTACCCATTGAAGGTGCCACAAAGACCCTAAGAAGTAAGAACCATGACTCTGCATTTTAGGAAAGCCAGGCTCTGTGACCATCTGTCCCCTGTCAAGGTCATTGCTAGCACCCAGGAAGCAGGTGCAAACTGAGGCTGTGGCTTCGAGGTGGGCCAAACGGGCCACCCAGCTTCTCAGGTCCTGCTGTTGGGAGGCTGAGTTCTGACAAGCCGGGGCTGCTCCAGGGTGCCCACCTGGGCAGGGCAGGGCACAGCTCCCGAAGTAGCAGGTCCCCGACATTCTCCACAGGATGGGCCACAAGGTGGGTTTGGGGTTTTGTTGGGCTCAACTTATTTTCAGGAGTTTCAAGCCTGCAAGAAAAGTGACAGGATTTTTTTTTTTTTTTTTTTTTTTTTTTGCTTTCTCTGTCTTCACATTACACCCTAATCCCTGCAAAGCAAGGACGGCCTTTGGATGTCACTGCCTGTCTCTTTGCGTCCCTGACTGGCCTGGGTTATTCCCCTAATGAGTGGCATGCACACAGCTGTAGGCTGGCCTCTCTTCACTCCCAGACTCGGAGCTCAGAAGTGGAGACGCTGCTGATTCTGTGTCCCCCTGTCTGGCAGCGTGCATACCTTGGGAGTAACAAAATGCTAGCTCAAACTGGTTTAAGCCAAAAAGGGAATTTACTGGTTTATTTAATAGAAACTCTGGTGAGCTGCAACTGTTTCAGGTGTGGCTGGATCCAGGCTCCTAAGGCTGGTGTCCAGCTCTCCCTTTCCTTCTTTCAGCTCCATTTCCTCTGTGAAGGTGTCACGCCCCATTGACTCTTTCTAGAGATGGTTCCCACAGCTGCCAGAAGCTTTGGGTTGACCTCAACTCCTACAGTCCCAGGGAAAGCAGCAGGAAGGAATCTTATTGGCTGACTTAGGTCAGGTGGTCACCCCTGAGCCAGTCACAGTGGACAGGACTGGAGGGCAGACTTGGATAAAATGGCTGGGTATAGAAGGAGGGGTTGGCCCCAAAGAAAGGGGTGCTGCTGTTCCACTGGACCAGAGCCTTGATCCTTTTGGGCTGTGCTCACCCCCAAAGATTTGAACTAGTTCTTGGGGTGCCCAGCACGGCTCTCACCCTCTTGGCCTCAGTCTGCTCATTCTGTTAAATAGCTCACAGAGGCGGGTGCCAGAAAGGTCCCCAGACAAGACAAGGACCTGCCAAGCCCAGGGTGCCCGTCAAGTGGTGGCTCTGTCCTCCCAACAGAAAGGGAGCCTCCATTTTTCTAGAAGATTTTATGTGAGCTGCAAATGCAAGAAAGAAGTCACTGATCAATAAACCACAACGGTGACCCTTCTATTGAGGAAACACATGTCCATCTTACAGAAAGCACGCTGTTTGGCAGGATAACTGCTCACTGACAGAGAGAAGCATCCTCTCCGTTAAATAAAGACCTGAACTGCAGCAAGTCGCAGGTCACCTGCAGGCCACACCCCCCCCCCCCCCCGTGCCCTCCACCCCACCTCTGGTCATTTGCCACCTCGGGAAGTGGCTTTGGTACTGTGTCTCTGAGGATCGGGGTTTGGGGGTGTTGACGGGGGCCCTGGGCCAGAAGCTGAGGGCAGAGGTCAGGCCAGGTCCAGCAGGTGCAGAGGGGGACACGCGGCAGAGATGAGAGGCGGCAAAGGGCCCTCGGTCCCTCCGAGGGTGCTCTCCTCAAAAGTCTGGCTGGACGTCAGGCCTGCTTAGGAGGCGGAGAACTGCAGCCCAGAGAAGGTGAGGGAGCTGCCCCAGGGCGCCCCATAAGCAGGTCCCTGCAGAACCCAGCTCCAGGCTCCAGGTGCAAAGCAGGCCCCTTTTCAGCCCAGAGGAGTTTGTGACTCGTGAGCGGAGCCATGGGGGTGGGGGTGGAGCAGGACTTCAAAAGGGACAGGGAACACTGACCTAATAAAAAAACACGATTTATCCAGGTGTGGTGACACCTGTGGTGACACCTGTGGTCCCAGCTGCTCCCTGGACAACAGAGAGACCCTGTCTCGACAATAAAATAAGTAAATAAAAATACGAAATGATATTAAAAGGCAGGCATCTACTTGCATACAGCATATGAAAACTGAGAGATGTGACCATTAATATGCACCAAAAATTCGTATTAACCAATATGGGAAAGGCCAAATTACCAAAAGACAGGCATAGACTTGTCATAAAAGGTCACCAAAGCCCAGAGACTCTACTTCTGTCTGGCCAGACACTGCTGGGTAACAGGCCGTGAAGTTCAGCAACATCCTCCCATAGGAGTCTAACGTGCCTGTTCTCACATGGTCTGCAGTGGGCACAGGCCAGGTGACGCGCCCTCACGGGTCCCTGGGGGCAAGTTGGTCAGGAGAGCCGTTGGCCAATGTCACACACTTGCCGATTCTTTGTTCTGCTTCTAGGAGTTTACCTCCAGGACAGCAAAGTTTGAAGTATTTAAAGGCTGAAAAGGTTGGAAGTGGCCCTGGGTTCCAGCAGGAGGGCCTGGGTAGAAGACGATGGTGCACCCCAACCCTCATCAGATGGAACAGTCATGGAGAAATCCATGGGTCCCAGTGCCAGTTCTCTGTTTGGGAAGAGGTGATACGTCTACTAGCTTCTGCATGCTAAGGTAGGTCCTGGTGTTCCAATGTTCATTTGTCCCCTCTGCTCTAGGGGGCTATATATTCCACCTTGTCATCTCTCCCCCACCTGTACCTCTCAAGGGCAGATGCTCCCAAATCCACCCATCAAAAAGGAGCAATCAGGAGACTGGCTCTTCCCAGTGGCCTGTGTCATGTGCAGCTCACCTGTCAACAGCTTCAGATAGGATCTTGGTTGACCTCAGTCCTGCTCACCTCTGAAAAACGGCCACTCTTCATTCAGCCTGGGCTCTGGGATGAGAAAGGGCAGAGAGTGGAGGGCAGCTGTTACGTGGCCCTCATATAAAAGGCACCAGAGGTAAACCTTTCTTATCCTAAGCCACTGGAGTTTTGAGATCATTTGTTATGCAGCAAGTGCTGACTGATACACTCTGCATTAGATTCCCGGCACTGCGAGAGAATTTGGCAAGTCATAGAAGCTCATGAAAAAATGTTGAAAGAACAGATAAAGAAATGCTCTCAGAGGACTGGAGCTGTGGTTCAGCCATAGTGCACTTGCCTGGCATGTATGAGGCACAGGGTTCAATTCTCAGCACCACATTTAAATAAATAAAATAAAAGTCTACCAACAACTAAAAAAGAAAGAAAAGAAAAGAAAAAAAATGTACTCAGAGAAAAGGACTGCAAGAAAATATACAGCAAATTAGCAGTGGTTATTTCTACTTAGGCAAAATTCTTTAAAATTTTTTTTTCTTTTGTGCTATTCTGATATTTGCAGATAACCAGCCACAGCTGTACTGTGTCCTGCTCAGGTAACATCCTGAACATCTGCTGTGAAACTGTCCTAAGGCCTGAGAGGGGTTGGGAGAAATATTTTAATCATTACTATCATTATCATTAAATGCCTAATAGACATTATAGTCTCGTGATTCAAAGACAGAAAATATGAAAAGGTGTAAGAAAGAATGTCTGTTTTGCCTCCTAAACCCAGATCCTCACCAACAGACCATACCATCTCCAGATTCTGCAGCTTATATGAGAGAGAGGTGCCAGTGCTTAACTTGGGCCTTTTGCTCAGCCCCACATGAGGTTCTGAAGATCCTTCCATTCTGGTCAACATAGAGGGCCCTGGTTCTTTTGACAGCTGCATAATATACCATTTGTCCATCAAGACCACGATTCTATCACCAGCCCGTTCTGCAGTAGTAAACAAGGCTGCAGTGAGTCTGTGACCTGCTCAGGCCAAAACCACCTGTAGAAGGAATTCCCAGAAGTGGCGTGATTGAGTCAAAAACTTTATTGCATTCATAATTTTGATATAGATTTTTTGCCAAATTGCCCTGGGGAGAGATTGCACCGACGCACACTCCCACCGGTGAGGCCGGGAGCATCCGCTCCCACAGTCTTGCCACGGAGTGCGTTAATTGCACTTGGGATTAGAAGAGTGGCAGTTTCCTTGTCTCTTGTTACGAGCCAGGCACAGCCTCTTCCTACAGCTCTCCTCTCTGCCAGCTGCCCACACATGCTGGCATCTCCCTGCCCCACTGTGACCCGGGCATACACCCTGGCCAGAGAGCCTCAGCCAGCACACGCCAGCCTCTGAGCATCCACAGTGTGGGTGTGGCACCACCCCACAGGGGGACAGCCAGGTGTCACGCCCAGGCTCAGCCAGTGCCACCTCTGTGAAGTGGGAGCCATCCCCCGAGTCCTTCTACCCCACAACTCAGACAGCAGGGACCCTGGGACCGGGTTGGCATCTCCCTGCGGTGCCCTGGGTCCCTGTGGGCTGCAGCCACACCCCATAGCCACCAGGCACCTCCCAGAGGCCCGTCTCCAGGCAGGGTTATCAGGGGCCCCCCGGAGTGCCCCCGCCTCCCCAGGCCCAGCACTAGTAACGGAGGCCAGAGTCCCCTGCCCCATGGGACAATGGCTGTAAATGGCACTAACTGGGGTCCAGTTGTCGCAGATGTCTTGGGGCTCACAGAGCATCTGGCTTAGAGGTGCCCAAAAGTCACCATTCGCAAAGAACCTGCACCTGTGGTCCCTCGCGGGTGGGGCCAGGTGGGAGGAGACCACCACATCCCAGGGCCAGGCCCCAGAGACCCCTGGCTCGCCAGCTCGTCTCTGCCACTTCAGACGATGTCGGAGACATCCTTGTCCCTGTTAAAATGTGTGTTCAGAGAAGGGGGATCCCCCCAACCCAGGACCCCCGTGTTCCAGCCACCGTGCTCTGTGAGAATACCTGACAGTAGAGATATTCTGACATATGTGTACAAACATGGGGTGCATCTTATCCTAATGAGGATCCTGGTCCTCTGGATGTCCATGATGGTGAGATTCATTGTGGGGTGTTCACATATGAACGTAGGTAAGTTCTGCCGGTCCATTCTACCATTTTTTTTTTTTTATTCCTGGCCCCTGTCTCTTCCCTTCATTCCTCTTTGTCTAATCCAGTGAACTTCCCCTACCCGCCCCCACTGGTTGTGTATCAGCATCCACATGTCAGAGAGAATATTCGGCCTTTGGTTTGGGGGATTGATTATTTCACTTTACACGACAATCTCCAGATCCATCTATTCACCAGCAAATGCCATAATTTCATTCCTCTTCATGGCTGAGTAATGTTCCATTGTGTATCTGTACCACGTTTTCTTTATCCGTTCATCTGTCGAAGGCACCTTGGTTGGCTCCGTAGCTTGACTATTGTGGGTTGAGCTGCTGGGCACACCAGCCACCATGCTTGGACAGGTACTCCTCTCGCCCTTAGCCTGGGCGTGCATCTTTTCCAAGTGTATTCTCTAATTCTTCACAACCCCGGGTCCTGCTGAGTGGCAGGCATGAGCTGGGGTAGGGGTGGACACAGCATTGAACAAGGCCAGGCACCTTGTCTCCAGGGCCCATCTTGGGTCAGTCACTAGGAGAAGCAAGAACTGCAATCGGATCCCCAGTGAGTTCTGTGTCCCTGCCGCACCTCTGACCTGCCCATCAGCACCTTAGAGCTAATGGAGGGCTTCAGGAGGCCCAGGCCCTGCCAGCGAGGCTCGGAGGCCTTGGGCAGGCTGTGACCCCTCCCCAGCCTCCTTGCCCATCAGTAAGAGGGGAAGGACTGGGGGCTGCAGGGATGCAGTCGGCTCAAAAAGACAAGACCAGAAGGAAGAAGAAAAGAAGGAGAGAAAGGAATATATTCAGGATATAAATAGAAAACTGGCCCCAGATGGGAGGGCTGCGAGACCCCGGGCAGCTTCTCTGAGTTCCTGTTCCTGCATTGCAAGATGGAAACCGTCATCGCAGAGGAGAAGAGAGCTCAGCCCACGCTCCTGCGGCGTCCAGAGGAAGGAGACGATTTAGCAGCTCAGTGCCCACCTTGGGAGTGTGCTCCTCAGTGAGGGGGTCTCGGAGGCTGGTCCTAAGGGGGCTCGTCCTGTCCTGGAGCATGTCTTGCTGCTGACAAAGCCTCAGACAGGGTCACACCTTGGGGGACCCTGCAGCAGGGCAGGCTGTGACAGCACACTTGTTTGTTATTCAGCTAAGTTGCCCAGGCTGGCCTCAAATTGCCATCCTCCTATCTCGGCCTCCCAAGTGTATGGGATGACAGGCGTCTAACACCGTGCCAGCTTCTTGTACCGTGTTTCTGCAGATGCCTAAGTGGCACTACAGGGTGTAAAGGTGATCCTACGTCCATGTGTGAGGAACCACCAAACTGTTTCGACGCGTCTTTGGAGTTGAGAATTCCTTACCAATTCTGCATATTAATCCCTTCTATGATTTGCAAATACTTTTTTCCTATCCTGTGGGCTGTCTTCTCCAAAGTTCTTAATTTTGAGGAAGTCCAACTGAACTACTTTTTCTTTTGACCCAAACCACCCTCCCTCCAGCCAGGCTTCCTCTCCCAGCCCCTGGTCACCTCCTTGGGCTCCCACCTGTCAGACCTGCTCTGAGCCCTGTGCACTGCGGCCCCTGCTGGTGACTGTTGGTATTGCAGATCCTGGGAGCGGCACCTGCCACCCTCTGTGTCCTTCCTTATCAAGGCCATCTGACCCCAACTCAGGAATAATACACTTGACGGCATGCTCTGGGAAGGGAAGAAAAGGAAAGTGTTGAGTCCCCAGTCCCAGACACTGCTGACCACAGGCCATTCTCATCTCACTTTGACCCAATACTAGAAAGATTCTCATCCCCATTCTACCGTGGGGGAAACTGAGGCTCTGGGAAGGAAAGTGGAAGCCCGGCGTTCCACAGTGATGAACTGGAACAGAGTGGGCAGAGGGAGACGGAGGAGGGCCTCCTCTCATCCGTGCACATGGGGAGAGAGCCCGTGTTCAGATTTGCAAACAGAGATTCTGAAAAGGAAGCAAAGACATCCATAAGTCACAGTGGTTACCTTGGGTGGAGTGGGGGGCCTGAGGAGGTGGGGTCTCATGTGGCAGGAAGGTCTTTTTAGAATTTGAACAGTCACTTAACATAGTTCTTCAAAAATTAAAAAAAAAAAAAAACTGGGCGTGGTGGCACATGCCTGTAATCCCAGAGGCTCGGGAGGCTGAGATAGGAGGACCACAAATTCAAAGCCAGCCTCAGCTACTTAGTGAGGCCCTAAGCAACTTAGTGAGACCCTGTCTCAAAATAGAAAGGGTTGGGGATGTGGCTCAGTGGTTAAGCGTCCCTCCGGTACCCGCCCCCCAAAATTTAAATTACAAGGAATGCTGAAAATGTTCTAAAATTGGGGTGATAGACATACAGCTCGGGGAAGATACTAACAACCATTGAACTGTACGCTTACAGGGATGAATTGTAAATTGTACCTCAATACAGCTGTGCCAAAAGGAAGGAGGGGCTGGAGGTCCAGCTCAGATGGAAAGTGCTTGGCTGACAGGAGCTAAGTCCTGGGTGAGGGCGGACGGGGAGGGGAGGGGAGGACAAAGCTCTCTCTGGAGCTGATTGTATTTGGTGCAACAGTTGGCGGCAGACAGCATGAACAGTGGGTTTCCACTCTGTGATGGGGACAGAGAGGCCTACAGCCAGGTGGCTTGGCCTGACCCTGCACAGACCAGGCTCTCAGAACTCACAGGTGTCAGGCCCCTCGGCAGCTTTCTGAGCACAGACCACTGGCTGTGTTCTGAGACTTTCTGGATCTGAGGGTCTGGACAGGGACCCAAGAGTTGGTGCTGCCAGATCGCGCCCACTTGAAGAACCACTGATCTAGCTGGACACGGTGGTACACAACCTGTAATCCCTGTGACTTGGGAGGCTGAGGCAGGAGGACCACGAGTTCAGAAGCCCCCAAACCAGCCTCAGCAATTAGGCGAGGCCTTAAGCAACTTAGACTCGTCTCAAAATGAAAAGGTCTGGGGATGTGGTTCAGAGGTAGAACATCCCTGAGTTCCATCCCAGTACCAAAAAAAAAAAGAAGAAGAACCACTGTTCTACCCGGGTCTGGTGATATAAACCTGTAATCCCAGCAACTCTGGAGGCTGAGGCAGGAGGAGGATTGCAAGTTTGAGGCCAGCCTCAGCTACTTAGTGAGACCCCTGTCTCAAAGTAAAAAATTAAAAACAAAAGGTCTGGGGGTGTAATTCAGTAATAAGAGTGCCCTCAAGTTGAATCCAAGCATTGAAAGAAACCAAACAAACTGGTCTAGACAGCCTCTGGTCACACCAGGTACCAGAGGGCAGTAACAGGAGGGAGAGTTTTACTGGGCACCATCTGGACTTCATACTGTGTAATTAAACTATAAGAAAAACACACGAGCAAGGTTTAAGCTCTAAAAATTATTAGAAGTTATTGAAAATAGGCCTGTGTGGTGAAGAGGGCCAAGTGGCCTTCACTAATATTTCTCTTCTACCTCAGGCATGGCAACCCTGAACTTTCGTTGAGAATGTTTCTTTTGTAGCTAGGCAGGGCCACAAAGTAAGTTTTATTTATTTTATTATGTGAGTGGAAATGTCCAAACAGCAGGCCTGTTGAGAAATATCCGGTGGAGTGGGAGTGCACCCTTCCAGTTCCCTTCTTTCTTTCTGCTTGCTGGGATGCAAGTTTGATGGCTGGAGCAAAAGCAACTCTCCTGGGCAGAAGGCATGAGGTGCAGGTGACATGTTGAGAATGGCAGAGCCGGAAGAAAGGACAAAACTGTACTCCTCAGAATGTGACACTGCCACCCAGACCTGTTCTACTTGATTCAGGACATGATTTTTGTGATAAAAAAAGAAACCTCTGTTTTGTTTAAGGACTGGTACTTTGGTTTGGTGTTACCAATAGCCTCAGTGCTCCTGATTGACAGGCATATAAAGTCCCTGACGTAGAACCTGACTCATCCCTGGGAGCCAGCTGAGCACTGGACCTGGTCACAAAGCTGTGACCAAGGTTGGGGAGAAATGACTCCAGGTCTGAAACCCCCTGTGAACAGAGAAACTGACCGGTAAACCCAAAAATCCCAGCCAGCCCCCTCCCAGCGGAGTGGCTGGCCCCTGGCCTTCCAAGGCCACCCTGCCCGCGGTTCCCCACACTACAGATCTCAGCTGGCAGAGGTGGCGCCCAACAAGATGGCATGTGTTGGGACACATGCTTTTCTGACCGTCTACTCTGCCAATTGCATTAGACTTTCTCTGGTTGACGTGAGCGTGAGTCCTCATTTCCTGGCCATCTGCTGTTTGGGTGGCAGGGAAGCCCTCTGGGTGCCAACGGAATGGCAGCCCAGAATGCAAGAGGCTCCACAGACGTCTGCGAGCAGAGAGACAAGCGGCTGCAGGGAGCCCCGATGCTGGGCTGCAGCCTCCTGCCAACATGAGGGGGGGGACATGCACAGGGACAAGTGTCCCCCGCTTCCCAGCCCAGGGTCAGAGCCCTGGTCTGGGGTCCTCATCACGGCTGAGCTCCCCAACGCTGGCTGGCGCAGGGCCAGCAGGCCTGGCCTCTCATTTACACGCTTTGGAGGGCTCCATTCCCAGCCTCCGCTTGGCACGGAGCAGCCAGCCAGGCGTGACTTGCGCAGGGTCCCCTGCTGCGCTCACAGAGATGTCGCGTCCTGTCCGCCCACGTTTCCAGCCTCGTCCTTCCTCATAGCCCGGATGTGGCTGTACCCCGAGTGTCTCTCCGCAGAGGCGCTGACAAACAGGTGGTCTCTCCACGCCCGAGACTTAGCCTTGAAAAAAAGAAGGAAATTCGGCCACGTGCCACGTGCAGATGACTCCCGGACATGACCCTGGGCACGAGGAGCCAGTCACAGAAGCCACAGGTCGTGTGGCTCCACTGACATGCGGGCCCTAGAGTGGCCAGGTTCATAGTCACATAGGGGACTGCGGGGGTGGGCGAGGACTGGGTGGCTGGTGGGGACAGAGTCCAAAAGGCCTGGAGGTGCGTCTTACAGGCTGGTCCCGACCGAGCTGCGCACTTCAGAATTGCCCACTTCAAAAAATGTCCCCTTGATCACAGCCCTAAAAGTTTTAAAGGACACGCAGAAGAGGACTTTGTGAGTGTGTGAGTCTGTGCACCGCCTGGAGCCCGCCCATGGGCACAGGAGCCACCCCTTGGGTTAAAGGTAAGGAAACTGCACAGGCACCCGGGCTGCGGAAGTCCCCCCGGAGGGCGGACTTGAAGTCCCCCCGGAGGGCGGACTTGAAGCGGGTGGGTGTGCTCAGAGCCCACCTCCCACCTCGGCTCAGGTCCCCTGGGTTGCCTGGGCCAGCCCGGCCTGCAAGCAGGTCGCTCAGGTCGCGCAAAGGATCCCCAGCCGAGGTCGCAAGGGGGCGCCCTGCACCGTCTCAACCCGCCCCGGGAAGCCAAAGAGCCCCTGCCCCTGCCGCGGCCCCCGGCGCCCTCTACTGGGGAAGGCCGGCATGGCGCTCGCTGGGAAGGACAAACCTTCTCCCGGGGCTGCATGGATTGAAGTGGCTTGGAGCACAGAGGCGGTGTCGGCACCGTGACCTTGGGGGGAAGAGAGAGCTCTTGGAGGAAGCCAGAAGAAATAACCATAAAAGAGCTTTTGGAAGAAGCCAGAAGAGATAACCATAAAACCTGGTGAATTGGACTTCATAAAATTTAAAACCTCTGTTTATCAAAACACCATTAAAAGAAAAATAGACAAGTGAGGCATGGCAGCCACCCGTTGTCCTGGGTACTCCAGGATCGCTTGACCCAGGAGTTCCAGGCCAGCCTGGGCAACAAGGAAAGAAGGAAGGGGGAAGGACATAAGAGACAGAACATAGAGCTGGAGAAATATTTATGACACCTGTGTCTTAAAAAATATAAATATACATATCCATAATGTATTAAGAAAACTTCCAAAAAATGATATAAATATGTAAATATATGAATCCATAATATATAAAGAACTTCAGTGAGAAAAAGATGGAAAGCCTGAATTCCAAAATGAGCCAATGACTCTAACAGAGATTTCACAAAAGACAGAAGACCCCCTGGTGAGCCTGCCATTGTGCTCCGGGTTGTCAGAGAAGTGCTAATGAACACTTGGATGTCTCGCTACTCCAGATCCATTGGAACTGCTCAGACTGTAAAAGAGGGCCGGCACCAAGACATGGAGCAACTGGAACATTCATTCCCTGCTGGTGTAAGACGGTCCCGCTTCCTTGGAGAGTCGCCTGGCAGTTTCTTATAAAACTAAGTATTCATTTACCGCGTAACTCAGAAACTCCACTGTGTTTACCCAGAGGAAGCCCACACATGTTTACACCAGTACTTAACAAGGGTTTTAAAAATAGCTGTGTTCATAACAGCCCAAGCCAGGGGCAACCCTAAGCCCATTGCCAGGCGAGTGGATAAATACATTGATGCACCCCAACAAAGGAACCTTGTTCAGGGGTGAAGAGGAAAACAACCGGGCCCTGATAACAACAGGGAAGCATCAAGAACAAGGAGTGAGTGAAAGAAGCAGACACAGAAGACAGCATCCTATTTATTCGTGAGTCTCAACGAGGCAAAATCAGTCTCTAATGGGGAAAAAAAAACATCAGCATTGGGGGGAGGAATTGACGGGGAGGTGGGGGGCCCTCTTGGGACTAAGTCTAAATATTTGTGATGGTCCTGTCTGTCCACAGTTGTCAAAACGCACCCATCTGACCCTCCTGGATTGATCGGTGCCTTTCTTGTGTGTTTGTTATAATCTGCCATTAATACCCTCTGCTCCTTGAGGGCTTCCACCCTCACCCCCTGGGGGCCACAAACCAGAGGGGCTCATTCTTTCAGGGACAATAGGAAGGTTTTGTGTGGAGAGGAGAAGCAGCCACAACATCCTCCAACCAGAAAAGAAGGGAAGGTAGGGATAGTATTTCACTCCCTTGACTGAGTAGAACACCAGGGAGTGGCCTTCCACTTCAATGCCCCCCAACCGCCACTCCTTTCCTCTTTCTTGCTAACAAAAGTCCAGTTGTGTTGAGGTTGTGAATGAGAATATCATCTGAAGGCTCTGGCAAAGATCCCAGAGTCAACCAGGTGCAGTGGTGCACCGCTATAATCCCAGCAACCCTGGAGGCTGAGGCAGGAGGATCTCAAGTTCAAGGCCAGCCTCAGCAACTTGGAGAGGCCCTAGGCAACTTAGCAAGACCCTGTCTGAAAATAAATAAATAAAAAGGATAGGGGGTGTGGCTCAGTGGTTAAGCATCCATGGGTAACAAAATAATAATAATAATAATAATAATAATAATACCCCTCTTGTTGCCTTCCTGACCTGGGGTATTTCCATGACCAGAGGCTTCCGTTGCTCTTGGAATCCACCCCAGGGATAGTGAGGTGCCTCCCTCCATCCTCAGCTGGGCTGGCTCATGAGCGGAGTCTGGAGAGAAGGAAGAGAGAGGACCATCTTAGCCCACTAGAACTGGCAGGCATTTCTAGAGCAGATTTATGGAAACTGTAAGAGGCAAAAAAGAGAAACCAACACTGCTACTTTATAACCTAGCTCCGCTTTTCATCATCCCAGCAGCTTGGGAGGCTGAGGCAGGAGGATCACGAGTTCAAAGCCAGCCTCAGCAAAAGTGAGGCGCTAAGCAACTCAGGGAGACCCTGTCTCTAAGTGAAATACAAAATAGGGCTGAGAATGTGGCTCAGAGGTCGAGTGCCCCTGAGTTCAACCCCCAGTAACCCCTGCCCCAAAAGAGAGCTTCTGCAATCCCCAGTCCCAACATCCTTTGGACACCCAGGTTCAAGAGCAGAACCTGGCCCTAGGACAGTAACAGCTCCTGGCCTGTCACCACACCCAGGGGCAGTAGCAGGACACAGGGAGAAAGGGCCAGTTGTGAGCATCCACCGGAGCTGCCATTTCTGTTTGACCCCAAGACCTCTAGGAGGCCGGTGCTGCATCCCAGGAGCGTCCCCCACCTCAGCCCCTGGGCACTGGGTGGCAGATGGTTGGGGTGGCCGACCTGTGACAATGTGCTCTGTATGAAGTGCAAACCGCCACACTGGTGGGAGAGCTGGACTCCCATGTCCAGTGGCCACTGGGGGAGAGGAAGAGGATGACTCCCAGCCCAGAAAACCTGTCACCACAGGAGCCCCTGGCGGGGTACACGCCCACCCAGCCCTGAGGGGCTCCCCCTGCTGCAGGAAGCTCCTGGCCGCCCTGCAGCTGCCCTGCCTGGGCGCGGCCTGGGAGTCCCGCCCGCTGCCCGCCTCCCCGCCCTCCACACTCTCTCCCTCTCTGTTCCTTTGAAGCCTCCCCCCCGAGCTGTTTTCTCCCTCATTCTTTCTGACAGCCATCGTCCCTGACCAGACACCCCACAGCAGAGGCCGAAACCTCACACTGTGGTCTATCTCTCCTTGAGGATCTGGAGGAATGCAGTGACACACTGAAAGCCCTGGGTCACGCCCTGCGTGTTAGGGGGACAATGGGGTGGCCCTAGGCTCCTGGTGTCCAAGTAAGAACCCAGCCTGAGGCCAGGGAGGTCACCCACACCACAAGCCAGAAGCACCCTGAGACTGTGTGAGAATGCTCTGGGTGGCTGGGACTTGATTGACAGGCAGGGAGCTCCGCCCACCCGCCACAGAGACCCACGAGTAAGAAATAAACCTGACTGTGCCGGCCACCAAGACGCTGGGCTGACCTGATGCAGCAGCAGTGCTTGGCTTCTTATCACCAAAGTCCTTGTCATTTCAGTTATTGTTCGCTGTGCAACAGATTGCCCTAACTGAGTGGCTTGAACAAAGAAGCACTTACTGCCTCCGTTTCTGTGGATGGAGAATTCAGGAGAGACTTGGCAAGATGGATGGGGTGGGGGGTCTCAGGCTGCAGGCTGGTGGTGACCGGAGATGTGGTCTCATCTGAAGGCCTGACTGGGGCTGAGGATCCACGTCCAAGGTGATTGACTCATTCATGGCCAGTCGGTGCTGGCTGTTGGTTGAGGCCTGAGCTGTTCCCACAGGGACATCTGAGCATGCTCAGGACCTGGCAGCCGGTTCTCCCCAGAGAGTGGTCCAGGAGGGGAAGGCAGAAGCCGCGATGCACTTCATGGTTTAGCCCTTGAAGTCACATGGCACTACCTCTGCTGTCCTTTGTTGTCCCATGGACCAGCCCTGATTTACCTTGAGGGGAGACAATGAGTGGGGTGTGACCACAAAGGATCATGGAACGGCTGAGGACCCTTGGCCACCCACTCGTAAGTCTGCTTTTTAAAAGTTAGCTCTTAAAACAATCAAGGTTGTGTGCCAAGATTTAGCTACTAAGAGAAGATGGCCATTGTATCATTGTTTTGGGAAGAAGAAAAACAGCTGGGCGTGGTGGTGAGCGCCTGCCATCTCAGTGATAGCAACCTTGGTGACCGGTGCCCCTTCAGGGACTGGAAGACCATCCCGAAAGGTAGATACAGCCTCAGCAACTTAGTGAGACCGTGTCTCTAAATAGAAATAATAATAATGAAAAGGGATGGGGATGTGGCTCAGTGGTAAATCACCCCTGGGTTCAAACCCAAGAGGAGGAGGAGGAGGGGGAGAGGAGGAGGAGGGGGAAGGGGGGGAGGAGGGGGAGGAGGAGGAGGAGCTGGGGTGTAGCTCAGTGGTAGGGTGCTTGCCTAGCATGCACGAGGCCCTGGGTTCCATCCCCAGTACCAAAAAGCAAAAATCAAAAGTTCATCACATTAGATAAATGTTGATATGACCATAAAGTAGAAATGCACGCAGTTAACTTGTCATAGGAGCATTTTTATAACATGGAGCGATGTCAGTAAGTGACAATAACATGTGGAACGATTCCGGGCAGTACAGAATGGGTCTGGAACAGAGGGGGAAAAACCTAAATAAACCCTCTAGTTTCATGTGCTTTTAGTGGACTTCAAAAATCCCCCATTTGGGAAGTCACAGAGCTGAGCGAGCCACCGTGAGCCTCCCGATGGCTTGGCTGTAGATAACCCCTCTGACGTGCGGCCATGGAGATAAGGGCTGCCTACGCTGATTTTCAGGATTTAAAGGTCGCTTTTGTCAAAGAAACTGACTCTTGCCTTGGACCTGCAGGTGTCCCATGGGTGACTAACAGATAAGCCTATTGAAGACGGTCACCCATTCAGGCCACTCCGTCCCCTCCCTCCAGCCCTCCGCAGACCTGAGTCCCCTGAGATGGTCTTCGTTGACCACAGCCTCACTTTTCTCTGGTTTGCTGGCTTTCCAAATCACTCTTTCCCCTTGACGTCTCTTCTTCCTTGACAAATCACTGGCCCGGCCCCAGCAACTTGCCCTTGAGCTGATGACCTTCTGGAAGGAGGGTAGTGGACTTGAGTCGGGTAACACGTTTTCCTATGAAAGCCCAGGAGAGGTGCTAGTGGTATCAGGAGGCTAGTGACTGTCCGCTGCCCGCCCCTCCCACTATCAGGGAAGGACATTTCCCCGCGCGCCCATCTTGCTTATCCGTGGAAGGTGGTAACAGTCAGCCCTTGGGTCCAAGATCAGACTCTCAGAACACATGCGTGCTTGCCTTTCTGGGAGCTGGTGCTCCTTTATTCCCTCCTCCTTTCCACTTATTTATCTTGGGGTACCTGGGGTTGAACCCAGGGGGCTCTACCGCTGAGCCACATCCCCCACCGTTTTTATTTTTTTATTTCAAGACAAAAATCTCACTAAGTTGCTGAGGCTGGACTCAAGCTTAGATCCTCTTGCCTCAGCCTCCCCAGTTGCTGGGATTACAGGCGGGTGTCACTGTGCCCAGCACCAGGAGCTTCTGACACTCACGATGGGAGGGACACAGAAGGACAGGGCAGTCCCAAGAGAACAGGAGACACACTTAGAGCAGATGTGAAACTGGGAAGCAGCGTGGGTCCTGGCCCGCCAAGGTCAACCCCATGCCAGCCAAATTGCAGGTGCGTGAGCCAGACATAAACAGTCCCCGTGGGTGCCCCTGAGGGCACCGTGCTGGTTGCCACTGATGATATGATATCCAAAAGGGGACGGTTTTGATTTGGGGGCAAAATAATTTTTTTCTTTCATTTTCTAACCTTCATCTTCTAAATTTTCTACATTGAACATATTTTTACAATAGGAACATTTCATTGAAGCATACATGTATTTAAAACAAGCTTCGAGGGAGTTTAAAAGGAAACCCTGGGCTGCGTCTGTTCGCCAGGCACCCAGACGTGTGGTCGTCTAGGGGTAATCACAGGAGGCCTGTTCGGATGCCCTGTCTTTAGAGTCACGCCGTAAACACTTGCAAGTGGATAGCAACCTTGATGACCGGTGCTTCCAGGGACTAGCAGACCATCCCAACAGGTCAATACCGTACAGTGTGCTTATGTTTTCCCCACGGTTAGAAATTCCGTTATTCATGAATTGTCATCCTCATCGATCACGGGACAAGGGGTATCCTCCTGCGCGTGCCTTCCCCCCCTTCTTTGTTTCCCAAATATAAAGACACAGATGGAACTGGAAGAGAGGAAATGAATATTTGAATCCCGCTTGGAATATATTAGAAGATTTGCCTTCTAGAAGGAACCAGCCACACACCTCTCCAAGCTGTAATTATAAGTGACATTGTAGGGCAGGTAATGCAGGTCTCAGAAAATGAGCCCTGATTTTATTCTGAGGGACAATGCACCCTGCTGAACCTCCGGCAAGGGGTAGCAATGAGAAGTAAGCAGAATTAATTGGGTCATCTGAAAATCTCCTTAACAGGGGACAAACAATTAGAAATGAGCTCCTTTTTATCCTCTATGCTAAGTTCTTGCTGTGATAGTTGGCTTTCCAGCAGCCATTTTGGATTATAAGGTTGTTTTGAAGTAAGGAGCTACAGACTATGCAAAGAAGAGAAGAAAGAGCCCCAATAACATTATGGACTTGGCAAACCAGATTTAGATGACCTATCTCCATCCTTCTTTCATGTTGAGAAAAATAAAGTCTACATTAGCTAAGCCTTTGACTTTTCAGTCTCTGTTACTAACACAACTAAGGCAGTCCTCATCTCCAAAACATCATCAGCGTTGGTTTTAGTGCACTAAACTATAAAAGCTGTGTGTAGGTGTGTGTGGGACGGGATGGTGTGTCCCCAGGGTTTCATGTGTTGAAAGTTAATCCCCCAGGTGGAGCCCGTGACAGAATACTGGTGGCTTCATAAGAAGAGGGAGAGAACGGAAGATGCACACACCCTGTCTCTTGCCACCTGACGCCCTGTGCTGCCTTGGGACTCTGAAGCACGAGGGCCACCACAAGACGCAGGTCTTCCACCTTGGGCCAGAACCGTGAGCTCAAATAAACCTCTCTTCTCCATGACGTACCCCGTGTGGAGTTCTGTCATTGGCAACAGAAAACAGACTGGTACAGGGTACTGCAGGGGACTTGATTCTTTTTTATCTGCCTATTTTGGAGGACATTATTATAAGCAGGAGAAATAACACAAGCCCTTGCAGGCTTGGAGGGGCTGGGATGGTCAGGGACTCCTGGGTCACCCCTGGAGCATGGGGCTGTCTGCTCTCACCTTACTGAGAGAAGGAAGGCGAAGCCATATTTGGAGGCCCTCGGACAGCAGGTGAGACCTCAAGTCATGGCATTCACGTCACCGGAACCTCCAAGGCGCGTGTCCCAGTGGCGACTCACCTGTGTCTAGTTTCTCCCCCTCGTCTGGGCTCTGTCGTTCTGTAGGTAATTTCCTCCATTCCTCCTTCTCTGTCTCTGTGTCTGTCTGTCTGTCTGTCTGTCTCTCTCTCTGTTTCAACTAGCAGAGTCTCAGGGAGTCCCCTGCCCAGGACAGGGTGAGCAGCTTATTGTGAACATGGACAGGTTGCCCAGTTTGGAGACAGAGCTGGAAAACTGACACCCTCCCGAGCAGGCCAGCCCAGCCCTCCTGGCGCTCCGTGAAAGGCTATTTCTGTCCTGCCTGTGTTCCGATGGAGACAGGCCACCGCCATCCCATAAATGCCCCTTTGTGTTGGAAGGGTTCTCATCCACTCGTGAGATACCCTCCGCCCAGCCCAACTGCAGGCTGCCCAGGGCTCTGCCCAGCCGTGGGCCTGCGGGGCTGGGCCGCTGGCCAGCCGAGACGCCATCTGACCTGGGGACAGGAAACGTGGCATTTTGGGGAACTGCCCCAGAGGCTGTGTCCTCTGAGGAGCACAGGCAACGCCCACAGGCTGGTTGGGCAGCTGCCCCAAGAGAAGCCGGCGGGTCCTGCTCAGGGCCTGGTTCTTGGTGGGATCTGCCTGAACAGAGCAGCTCTGGCCCCGTGGAGTCCTCTGGCACCCCCTGAGCAGCAGCCCCGAGGGCACGCCTGGCCCCTACTTGGGAACCCTGTCCTCACAGGCCCAGAGACTCCTAGGCCTCCCATCCACCTCCTTCCAGTGGAATCCATGTCGTTCCTATCAGCCTTGGTGAAAAGAAAAGAAAGGAACAGAATCCCCCGCCGTGGCCAGAGTTGGGGCAAACAGGGAGGAAAGACGTGAAGGGCCCCACGTGTTCAGATGGAGCCATCAGAACAGGTGACAGTGGCCAGAGGGCACAGGGTGAAGGGTGTGGAGAAAGTGGAGCCCCGGCTCCGTCACCGGCTGCTCTGCCCTGATCCTCCTAGCACCTAGCTCGCCCGTGTCACCATTCCCTGACCACGCACACAGCCCACCGGTCACTCGTTCACCCTGCCAGACAACACAACGTGTTAGCCCTCAGATGCTCTGGCCAGCCACAGTGGTCGCCATCAGCCCATTCCAGTACCTCCCAGTGCACAGGGAGCCTGCCCACACAGAGTCCTCCTTTCCTCCTCCTCCTCCCAATTATGCAAATAAGAAAATGAAAAATGGTGCTTTGAGCCATGGCCACCTCTAAGTTGCCACACCCCTGAATCCTGGCTGTCCACAGCAGAGGGCCCCCTGCCTCCTGCTAAGGGACAATGGACAGGGTCTGGGCGAGGCGCTGGGCCCGGCTTGCCCGTGGCGGTGACTCAAGGACAGGGACTTCTCTGCCCAGCTCCCTTGGTCCAATGTGGCCCAATCTTGACCTCAGGGCTGCTGAGGATGGCCTTGCCCAGACTCACAGAGGGGCCTCCAACCTGCCTCTAACCTCAGGAGAGAGGCCAGGCTGGGCCTGCCAACTGCTTCCCTGCCCCGTGGCGGTTCTGATGTGTGGCCACATTTGAGACCTGTAGCAAGGCCCCTCCAAGCAAAGGCTGATGACATTCGGATAGAACTGCGATGAGGGTCAAAGGGCACAGGCTGCGGGCTGTCCAATCCCTGCCTCAGAGGAGCAAAGCCGGCGTCGGCCTGGGATCTGAGATGGGCTGCACTTTCCCGGGGAGACAGGGAAGGGTCTCCAAAGACAAGAGGTGGCTCCTGGCCCCTGTGGAGGACTCGGGTGACGTGGACTCACATCTCATTCTCAGAGCCTCGGTTTCCCCTCCTTGCGAAGACACAACAACCCCATACCGAGAAATTGCACCCCAAGCCATGACCTTGGTGTTGGTTGGCATCAGCAGCTCTTGCTGCACTTGGCCTTTGGGTGGTGACTCTCCATTTTTCCTGTTCTTTAGGAAAGCAGCTGTAACTCACAGCTCTGGGCCTGACGGCCCAAGACTGGTGGGGTGGCCCTCTTTACCTCCTGAACTTCTGCGGGGAAGGGTCTCAGGAGAGAAGGCTGAGGGGGGCCCTCGGACCCTGGTGCACAGGGTGGGAGGGGGACACTAAGGAGGAGATGGCATCTCATCTAGGCCCTGGGTGTCCAGCCTGGCCAGCTCCTCAGACAGCTCCCCAAACGAACCAAGGTCAATAGCTAAGGCCCAGCTTGACCAGAGCTATGGGGGCAGGGGAGGTCCGGGCCAGAGCTGGCTGCCACAGGATGTGTCTCCACCAAACCACAGACCACCTGCCCGCCAGCCGGCCGCCCTCACGCCTACACTCTCTGGCCGAGTGGCTTTGTGGCCCGAGTGAACGGTCACTCTTGGGACCAAGAATAAGGAGCCCAGCAGCCCCTGTCATTAGTGGTTTGCTGAGCATGGGTTGGGCCAAGGGACACCTGGGCACTATGCCTGCAGGCAGAGCCAAGCGGACGTGGCTAAGCTGTGTCCTGGCAGACACCAGAGTGGCCAGAGGGTCAGTGGCACCTGTCTCTGGCTTTCCTCCCTCCCCATGTGGGGGCTGTGATTCTGGCTGGGCCGGGGGAGGCAGCAGGCGACTCACACAAACATACCCACGAGGGCCTGATTCAGGTGCAGGGACAGGTGTCCTGCCGTCAGGTGACAGGAAGGAGCCAGCCACATGGAGGCTGGGGGTGGGAGACTCAGGTGGAGGGAACTGGGAGCACAAGGACCCGGAGGTAGAAAGGACCAGTGGGACAAAGAGAAGGGAGGGAAGGGAGAGGGAAGGACCAGAGGAGGGAGAGGGAGGGACAGGGCCTGAGGTATACAGGCTCCAGAGGGGACCCAGGAGGGTTTTATGCCAGTGGCAGAGTCTATTTTTTCAAACTAATTACGAGTATCAGAAGAAAACAAAATTATAGCAGCCTCAAAATGAGATGGTTTGTGGTGGTGGTGGTTGGGTTCTTTTGCCTTATAGCCGAGGGAGGGCTATGCTCCAAGCACTGGGGATGCAGGCTCTTTCCATCAGTGCTCCATTATGCAAGGCTTCCATACTCTCCTCATGGTCCCCTGTGGCTATTGGAGCTCTAGCTATTTCACCCATGTTCCAGCCAGCAGGAAGGAAGAACTAAGGAATATTCCCTGTTTAAGGCCCCTTCTTTGATGTTGTGGGCATCTCTTTCATTGCCAGATTACAGCTGTAGGACTCGGAGCTGCAGAAAGGTGCAGCTCTGAACAAAAGCTTAAAAACCAGGAGCCTATGGCTGAGGTCTGGGGACAGAGAGCAGAGGTGTCTGCTCCCCCTGCCACTGTGCTCTGGCAGCTGGACAGGGCTTTGCTGGACATAGGTGCAGCGTGGCATCAGTGTCCTCCTGGCCTTGGGGAGCCCTGGGGGAGAGTCCACTGTCCAAGCAGGCAGGGCTAGATCAAAGGACCAGACTCAACAGAGGAGGCTGGGGCTGGCTTCCCGCTTCTCCCCGTCCATTCCATTGCGTGAAGGACCAGCTCGTCCCACCAGGCAGTGGACTGCTCTGTTAGCTCTGTGAATGGCCACACAATGTGCCAGATGGCACACGGCCATGACCAGTCACTCCCACTAGGTTCCTGGTGTCCAGGGGACTTCTGGGGCAGCTATGCCTTGCCCCATGGCCTTGGGCATGTGGCTTCTCCCTGGAGAACAGAGTGACATCATCAGGCACCTGCATATCACCAGCCTGTTATCATCCTTGACCCACCTGTGTCCCCTGCTCCCACAGGACCCCGACTGGTGACCTCGGCAAACCTCTGGGTGCTCTGATCCTCCGCCCTCCTGTCTTCGGCATGCTCAGATGGCACAGCTCCTCGTCACCATTCCAGCCCTCCTTCCTCTGTCCTGGAATGCAGAGCTCATGCCACTGCACGCCGCCTCCCTCTGTGCATGATATTGCAGGAGTTGTGATTCCTGGAAACACCTGCCAGACACGCAGCCCCCACTGGCCATGAGGCCAGGTCACAGGCTCCTACAGTGGGTGGGAAAGGATGGGCATGCCCAGGACTGGCAGCAGGCATGTGCGGGCAGCCTGGGAGGAGGCAGGAGCTGCTGTGCAAGCCACTCTGCCTCTTGCAGCTGTGTAGCCTGGGGCGTATCATGCCGCCTCTCCAACCTGGTTCTCTCCCTGTGGAACAGAGACAGTGTTCTGACTCCAGGCCCTGAGAGGCGCACAGCAGGCACGGACTGCTTCCCAGGCTCCCTGCAGGAACGTGCAGTCGGTGTGAGCTGTCTAACAACTGGAGCTTTCTACCATGTTCTCTGGGAACCCAGCGGCACCTCCATGCTCCCTGTGGTGACAGGGGTGCTCAGCCCTGGCAGTGGGGTGGCATGTAGGGAGAAGGGCCCTGGCTCTGGCTGCCTTCCCTCAGGGCTGACAAAAATGCCCTGTGCCCTGCGAAGACCTCCTCCACCTGACAAGCCGAGGCACGAAGGTCTGTGTGCTCAGAAAGGCTGGAGCCCTCGTGTGAACTGGTCATACACACGCACAGCTCTCTTTGTTAGAGCCAGGGGGCTCAGCCATGGCCCTTGCTGGGTCCCTCCTCCTCTTTGTCCCTCCTGGGGACAATTCCCATGGACCCTGGGATCAGGGCCAGCATCTGGAGCTGAGTATACAGTTCAATGGCTCAGCATCTCCAGGAGACCCTGGAAGCAAGGAGGTGGCTGGGACATACGGGGCACGGTCCCTTTAAGAAGTGTCCTGGGCTGGGTCCAGCAGAGGACAGCCTGGTAAGCAGCTCTAAGCACAGCAGGGAAACCAAGTGGGATGACACAGCAGACACCCGGGAAAACCCTCAGTGCAGACATGCAGGACAGTCCCTAGTGACGCCTTGCTCCGACGGCCTGCGAATGCACCACTCACATGCAGTGACCGCTGGGGACTCTGGGGGCCACCATCACAGAGCAGGTTTACAAACCCAGAGTCTGATTTCTCAATTGCATTCAATACAATCTTCTTGTCTTCTCTTGGAAATCAGGACAAATGGATCTCCCAGGTTGGAGCCACCAAAGAGCCCAAAGCACAGAATAGGCTCTGGTTCAGCCCAATACCTTGGGGGCCTTCCCACCCGCCACCTTTGGCCCACCAGAAACATGTTTTCTCTGTGGTCTTCTCCCTCTCTCCAGGACCCCCTACACACACCCCGTGTTGGCCAGAGCCACCCGCAGGGTGGAGCTTGTCCCATACAGTGGCCACAGGGGGCAGTTTTTGTGTGGACGGAGCCCACATTAGAAGATGTGGATTTCCCCCTACTCGTGCACAGTCAAGTGAGGCGACAGTGACCCGGTCAGGTAAGAACAGTGGTGACCAGGCGGGCTCGAGGCTGGGACACCTTCTCTGAGCCTGTCTCCTCAGCTGTAAAGGAGGCCAAACAGCTCCGGGCTGCTGGACCCCAGCTGTGCTCCGGTGGAGGGGCACTGGCTGTCCCGCCACACCCTTCCCCGCAGCCTCAGTCCAATGGGGGATCCGCAGTCCGCCTGTGGGCCGTGGGTCTCAGGGGCTGCGGTCAGAGTGAGCTGGCCTGACTCTCCCAGGGTGGTCTGAAGTGCCCTTGACCCCCAGAAGCCTCTCGTGGGCTGAAGAACGAACACACTAGGACACGGAGACCAAGCCACCAGCCCCCATCACACAACCAGCGGGGCCCGTTGGAATCTGGCCACTTCGCTGGCCCCCACCTGCCCCTCCTCTCAGCTGACTTGCCGTGGGGCAGGAACAGGGCACGGACCTGGGGTGAGGGGAAAAGTCCCCTTTTCTGGTAAATCTCTCAGGGTGACTTGCATTTTTTGTGCCTTCGGTTTCACTTACAAAACTCGCCCCCTCCCCCGGCAGAGGCAAGGGCGGAACAGGGAAGACAAGCTTGGGGCCACGTGGGTTAGGTAGGAGGTGGGTCCCAGGGCCACCCGAAGGCTGCCTGTTCAGCCTGAGAATGTCCAGTGAGGTGGGGACGGGACAGACAGGCTGCCACACTCCTGGGGGACAGCATGGCTCCTGGGCTGAGCTTCTCCCCAGCCATGCCTGACTTTCTTCCCCTGTCCAGTGAGGGAGGAGAATGGCCTCTCCCCAGGACCCTTAGTAACACAAGTAGTGATGGCACCAGGCCCCACACGGTGCTAACCTCTGTGACTTGCCCACTGTCTGTCTCTCAGCTCCATAGGGTAGGGGCCCACTGCTTTCTTGGGTCCAGCCTCCAGTGTCTCCAACAGGATCCGGCACACGAGTGAGCTTGGATGCCATTGTTGAACCTCTGGCCCCTTCATTTCTTTGGGGGAGAGAGAAAAGAGATCAGGCTCACATGGCCTTGACCAAGCCCTAACCTGAGGCCAAGAGCCAGGGCTGGAGATGGTGATGGCACAGAGATTAGCGACCCACTGGAGACTACAGCGCTGTAAGGTGGCAGCTCTGGGCAGCGCCTGGCCTGGGGGCATGACAGGGTCTGCTCACTACTTCCTAAGGCTTTAGGGGAGGCGTGTGCGAACCCCAAGAGATGCACAGTCTCAGGTGCAACCAGTGAAAGGATGCAAAAAGCAGCTGAGACTGGGAGAGGTCAGGGTCAGGACGGAGGAGACGGGCAGCTGGCCTTCACCCCTGCCCTCCAGGCTCCTGCAGCGCTCGTTGCCCTGGAAGATGACGTCCCCCCTCCCCTCCACCCCACCTGGCTTCCCACGCCCGGAAGAGGTGGTTCCAGGGTGTCTCGGGAAACAAAGCCGACCGAGCCACGGGCAGGGCACAGGGTGCCGCCTCGGGCAGAGCGGCGCGCGCTCCGGGATCCGCACTCTGCCGGGTCCCCGCCATCAGGCAGTGCCGCAGTCCCCCCGGCCCCCAGTTTCCCACGTAGGAAAGCTGATGACCACAAGTAGGAAGCCACGTGCACCCACTTGCCGTGCAGCAGCGGGCGCCGAGCCGGAGCGGCCTGCAGCCTGAGGGCGAGCCCCGCCCGGGAAAGCCTGGCCCGGCCGCGGCGGCCACGCCCGCTCGCCTGGCAGCGGCGCCCTGCAGTTTGCAAAGTGCCCAGGGAACGGCTGGTTTTCTTGACCTCACGTCATAAAGTGGCCATCACCGAGGGCCAGAGGGCTGCTGCGCCCGGGCACTTGGGGGCCCTCCGGTGCCACTTACGGGACCCGGCGCCGCGCTGCCCGGGACCCCGCGTCGCACCAGACGGCGCTGTCCAGGCCCGCTGGCCCTGGGACTCCGGGCCCGGCCCCGCCCCAGCGGAGGCGGAGTCTGGGGGCGGTACCGCGGCGCGGCGGGGCGGGGCGGGCCGGGAGGCGAGGCGGGGCGGGGGCGGGCACACAGGCGCGGACTCGGCGGCCGAGGCGCGGGCGGGCTCAGGCCCGGAGCTAGGCGGCCCGGGCGGTCGCACCATGGATTCGAGCACCGAGGAATACGAGCTCAACGGCGACCTGCGCCCGGGCTCGCCCGGCTCCCCAGATGCCTCGGTAAGACCCCCACCCCCGCTGCTGTGTGACCTTGGCCGGCACCTCCCTCTCTGGGCCCGGCACCCGCGGCTCTGCGGGCACCTGTGTGCGTCTCCTGGTGAGCTCCCCATGCTGTGTGGTGGTGGTGGTGGTGGGGACGATGCGCCAGAGCGACGTCCCGCTCGACCTATCCGGGACCCAAGCAGTGGCCCTGGAGGCTCTGGCCGCCCCTGCAGGGTCACAGGGTCACAGGGGCGCGGGGAGGGCTGGCGTGCTGCCGTCTGCAGCCCCGCGGACCGTACCAACGCTCAGCTGCGCGGCGGAGCTGGGGCGCCGCTCTCGAGCAGGGACGGCCTCCCACAGCGCCCTTCTAACTTCAGCCTCACCGCCCCATCTCCTCCTGCGTGCCCCCGGGGTGGGCGGAGGAGAGTCACGGCATCTGGGCTCCGGGCCAGCAGTAAGCAGACGGCTACGTCACAGGGTGACCACACTGCCCTGATGGGGGAACCCCAGGCTCCACTCACCTGCCCTCAAAAATGAACGTCACCCACTCAAAGCCTTCAGAGTGTCCCCTGGCCGGCCCTAGTGGGGCCTGCCCAGAGCTTGCCCTGCAGGGCCCGGGAAGGCTGCGAGCATGGGGCAGGCCTTAGCAGCGGTCCTGCCCCTGTGTTGGAGGTGCATCCTCTTCCTGAACCTCCTCCCCACCTTCCAGCCCCTTCTGCCAGGGCTGAGCCGGCCAGGGAGCCGTCCTGGCCTGGCCCTCTGGTGACTTGTTGACTTTGGACATCCTTTCATTTTCCCACCCCCCAGGAATGGGGGTGGGGAACTATGGTCTGGTTGGGATTTTCCAGGCTTGCTTTAGGCATGATTGGGGCAGAGTGACCAGTCCCAGGAGTATTCCTTGGGGATAGGCTATGTTTGGGAGAAAGGGCACCAGCAGGAAGTAGGGTCAATCCTGGGGTTACACACATGTTTGTCCCTGGATTAGAGATGAGGAATAGAGGAGTCCTGGGACTCACTAGGTGTGCAGAACTGAGACCTGGCTCTGCCCCAGTGTGTGAGCACTTTGAAGCAGCTGGCAGAGGAGACCCTGGCTGTGTGTCCTTGGGGATGGGGGTGCACTCATCTTTTGGGCCTTCTATACATGGTCTTAAAAAGGGAGAACCCGAGGCACGGTGGCGCCTGCCTGTAATTCCAGCAGCTCCTGAGGATGGCGAGTTCAAAGCCAGCTTCAGCAATGGCGAGGCGCTAAGCAACTCACTGAGACCCTGTCTCTAAATAAAATACAAAATAGGGCTGGGTCTGTGGCTCAGTGGCCCAGTGCTCCTGAGTTCAATCCCTGGTACTCCCCCACCCACCTAATAAAGGGAGTACAAATGATCCCTGGCGGCCTTCGAGGATATAGCTCAAGCAAATAAAGTCAGTAAAGAGGCAGGTGACTTGGAAACTGGTTTAAAGGAAGGGATTCTGCTCGCCCCCCACCCTTGGCCTTGCCTAGACTCTACCCTCTACTCAGTACCATCTCTGCTCAGCTCTGTAGGCATCAGGGTGGGCCCTGCCTCCCAGGGGCTCTGGGTGTATCTTGGGCTCAGGAGAGACCTGGTTGGGTGCTCAGGGGTCATTATTTTGGGTAGGGACCAAAGGGAGAGAGAAGCAACCTCCTACCCCTATCTCAGTCTACCTTCAGAAATCAAAGCAGCCCAGACCAGGGGGAAAAATGAAGGCCAAGGTGTAGGATTCCAGGAGCTAGAGGGCCACCACACTGTGGGGTGGGGGATGTCAGGCCTCCTGTGGAGATGATGATGGATGTCCTCACCAGCCCCAGGGTGAGGAGGAAGGCAGACAGGTCTGACCCTCTACCTATGGAGGGTACCTAGGCACAGGGAACAGTAGGAGCAAAGTCCCAGAGGCCAGACCTCCACACACATGCCTCACACAGGCGGTGGGCTGCGAAGCCTGGCTCTGAAGAAGCTTTGTAGGCCCATCCGAGGTCACAGGAACCTCGGGTCCCCAGCAAGAGGCTTCCATGAGGAGTGGTCAGCCTACAAGTCTTTTCTGCTCACCCTGTGGCTCCATGCCTTGTCCCCCCTACCGCGGGGACCCTGCCGCGCCATTTCTTGGGCCACCATGTTAGCACTCTGCCTCAGTTTCCTATCTGTAGACACCAGTTCTTCCCCCTGAGTGGCATCATGGTGAGTCCTATGTCTTATCTACAGGAAATGCGAGGAGCAGGGCCCAGCACACAGTGGCATTGGCAACTTGTAACTTTCTACCCCAGAGACCCTGTCCTTGTGGTGACACCAGGCAGTGTGGGCCCAAAGAGCAGCACCTTCCCCAGGGTGGGTCCTTCAGGAGGCCCTCCCTCCTCCATAACACTGGGCCCTGCTGCTTGCTTCCTAGATGGCTGACGCTCGCCAGAGTCACAGCTGTACCTCCTCTGCAGGGGTGCCCAGGCGGGCCCTCTCAAGCTCCACCATGCCCCCTCCCACATTCCTGGCCTCCCCAGGGCCCTTCACGTGAGGATCCCTGTCAGTGTCCAGGGACTGAGCCCGCTCCTTCTGGACCTTGACTCACTTTGGGCTGGCAGCACAGGAAGAGGAAACATCAATTTGAATGTGGAAATGACCCACAGTCATGTCATGCCCAGTACTGCATTGCCCACTGCAGGAGGGAGATGGCCAAGAAGTGACTGGAACATGGCTGGGTCACAGCCCTCTGGTGCCAATCCATATTCCTGCCACTCACAGTCCCTAGGGCGAGGTTCCTAATGCCACCTCTCTAGCCTCCAGGCTATGGATTTTTACTCACGATGCACAGCCTCAGCTGCCAGAGGAAGTTCCCTCTTTCTCTCATTTCTGCTTACCTGGCAGGTCCTGAGACTGATAGGATCTTAGCTAAATTCTAAAGGCGACCCTGCTGGGCCTCGAGGTTACTCCTGGTCAGTACTGAGCCTAGGGGAAGTAGTGCTGCCCAGCCCAAGCCATAGCCCAGCTGCTAAGAGGACCCCCGCCTCCTGTGCTTCCTGCTGTCTGGCTAGGGTTTCCTGCCAGGAATGCAGATGTGGAACCCAGAGACCCTCAGGCCCTGCTTCCTGAGCTGGTTAGGCATGAACAGCAGAGGCCAGGCGCAGGCCTCAGAGGGCTGGACCTGGAAGCCAGCCCTGGTGGCTTCATGCCAGTCCTGGTCTCGGGGGATGGACCCAGAAGTCCTACCCCTGCGTGGATGAGAGATGCCCAAAACCCACAGGTTCATGGAGGTCATGGGACCCCAATTCTCAGGTCTCCCCACTAGCTACTGTGCCTAGCTAAGCCCAAGAGGCAGGCCTGGGAGCAGGCCAGGCTGGAGTCAGCCAGGATCTAACTAGACTTGGACATCGGTCACCCAGGGCGGCAACTTGACCTGATGCCCCTCTTGGGTTTGCTCAGCCCAGAGGGACCCATGTCCAACTATCCTTTCTTTTCTTGGTTGCCGTTTTGTATGTGTGCGGTTATTTATGAGCTGGTAGAGCTTTCGGGTAGGAGGCAGAGCCTGTCATGATGGGGACAGCCACATATCGGGTGGAGGAACATCCCAGCCCTGTCACCCACTACAGGGCACTGTAACAGGCCACAAGACTTCTGAGACTGCCGTATACAGTCCTCTCCACATCCCTGTCTGCATGTTTTATTTTCTTTTATTTATTTTTTTTTAAAGAGAGAGAGAGAGAGAGAATTTTAATATTTATTATTTTTTAGTTTTCAGCGGACACAACATCTTTGTTTGTATGTGGTGCTGAGGATCAAACCCGGGCTGCACGCATGCCAGGCGAGTGCGCTACCGCTTGAGCCACATCCCCAGCCCCCTGTCTGCCTGTTTTATAGAGGAGAAAACGGAGGCACTTCTGCTCCCTGGAATGGGGATGACAGAGGAGGTGTGGTGGCAGCCTCAGCCCAGCTCTAGGCAAGGCCTCTGTGGCAGCAGCTGGTACAGTGGGCCCAGCTTGGGCCACAGTCCCCCCAGTCAAGTTCTGGGGGACCCATAGCACCCATTGCACTATGACTAAGCCAGGCTATGGGTGCAGCAGGGCTAATTCAAATGCTCTCTGGACCCGCTTCCCCCGAACCTGAGCTCTGGAAGGCAGGTGGCCCAGGACCGCGTGACCATAGAAGGCAGCCCCCTGCATGGGGCTGACTCTCCCTGGGGTTTTTCCCAGTATTTACAGGAAAACGGGCATCACCCCAGCTCCCAGATCTGCTGAGGTTTCAGGGAACTCCTGTTGGCTCCAGGGACACATTAACCAGGGTGTTTGTTCCCTGAACTGCGCAGGTCACAGGCACAGGCTCCAGCAGGAGTTTTGTGGCATGCTCTTGGCAGTTGGTCAGGCTGTGGGGTTCGCTGACCTGTGGTTGATAGGTCTATCTGCCTGCCCATCTTGAGACCGTTGAGCAGGCCCAAGGCCAGGAAGCCCCGAGAGGCCTGGTGTGCTGTCCCCTTCCCCAACCACATGACGCTCCCGTCAGCCCACACAGCCTGGGTGGTTCCCCTGCCCAGGATGGACACCAGTGTGTGTCCCAAGGCAGCCCTGGGCTTCGGGTCCTCGTATTGGGCCTGGATTCTGACCTCCTTCCTTGAGGTGCCCTGGGCAGGCCCCTTCTGAGCCTCAATCTCCTGGTCATGGAAAGGGAAAGTCCAGGGGGTAGGCAGCTTCCCAGGGTGTGGCCCGGTTGTGCATGTGGGGAGACTGAGGCAGCAGAGGGAGGCTGTGGTTAGGGCCTTAGAGCCAGGCTGGGGGGAATGAGGGCTTGAGCCAGGGCGGAGTCCCCAGCCTTGACCATGGCCCAGCCTGTGCTTCTTGTCATTGCATAGAGTGAACAGGAAGCAGATGGCCGGTGGGCCAGAGTACTCCTCACCAGGAGGGACACTGGGTTGGGGACCCTGCTGGCCCCAGGGCTCTGAGCCATTCGGGGTGCTTGCTTCACAGCCCCATGAGAGACAAGCTCAGAGTGGGACTAACTGTCCTGAGCCTGGGCAGGGAGCCCCCCAGGAGCTCCATGTCCACAGCCCGGATACTCTGGCCCACCTTGACAGGGACGATGGAGATAGTGTTGTCATCCTCTAGGGCTCTGAACCCCAGAGCCTGGGTTCAGATTTCAGCCAGTCCTTTCTTGCTGTGTAGCTTTGAATAAGGAACCTCCTGCCCTGGGCCTCAGTTTACCCCACTCAAGTGGGTATGAGGACAGGATAGCGGGGACACAGACTCCCATGATGGCAGGGGCTGAGGCCAGGGGCCAGGATATGAGACTCTGCTGCTGACAGTGCTCCTTCATGACGAATGTATGTTGTGTGTGTTTTGTTTGTACATGCATGTGTGCACATGTGTGTTGTGTACATATGTATGTGGATATGTTTGGGTGCTCTGTATGTGTTTGTGTGCTTATGTGAGCCTGTTTGTGTATATACTGTGTACATGTGTGGGTGCGTTTATGCATGTGTTGTGTGGCGTATGTGTATGTGCACCTTATGTGGGTGCCTCTAAGTGGTGTATAAGTAATTGCACATTGTGTGTGCCTATGTTTGTCCATGTGTGTATAAGTGTTACGTGCTATATTTTATGAATGGGTATTGTGTACATATGTCTGGAATGATTGTATATTGGGGGTATTTGTGTTTAGGTGTAGGTATTTATGTGTGTGCATTTCATATATGTATGTATGGTTGTGCACATGTAGATTGTATATGTTCACATGTGCATATTGTCTTTGTGTATATGCTTGTGGGGTGTATGTTTGTGTGCATGTGTGTCTCTGTCTATGGAAGGTCCTCACAGGATCTATATATGTCTTTTCTCTTAAGGACAGCTCCTGGGCTGGGACGTGGCTCAGCCCCGGGGCAGCCTGGAGGGAAAGCACCTGGGTACCCTGGGTTTAAGAAATTAGGAGCCCCTGCCTACTGTGAGCCAGCAGCCCCTGGATGCTCTGTACCCAGAAGAGCACATGTGTGGCAGGGTGTGGCCAGCTGGATGGCCTTATGGAAGCAAAGCTGGAGGTGACCTCAGTGCCAGACATGGGCCAATAAACACAGACTGCCCACACCCAGACCCATGTCGTCTGGGAGGGGTCCAAGGGGTGCACCACCCCAGAGGGGCCTCATGGCACACCTGCAGTGATTCCCGAGCAGCACTGGGGCGGGGGCTGGTGCTGGTGGCCAGCCCAGGTGGAGACAGCTGTGCTCTGTGCTCTCCAGTGTAGGACTGACCCGAGTGACTGTACCACACAGCAGCTGATGCCAAAGGCAAGCAGTTGGAATGTTCCGGCCCAGGTGCAGGCGGCAGAGCCCAGCCATATCTCCACGCACCCTGCCTTCCTCTTGGGCACACTTCAGCTTAAAGACACACACCACCAGAACAAAACCCTGGCCATGTGACACCTGTGTCCACCTTCCTCACACCTGCAGCACTGGCCTCTCACCCCTGCATCTTTCATGAGTTTGGAAACAGGATCTCCCTCCCAGAGTAGCCCCAGGAGGCCACCACCAGCATTGGCCCTGGCCACTGCCTCCAATTTGGTGCCCAGTCCCTGGAAGCTACAGAGCAGGGCCAGGCAGCCCTGGACAGAGGACCAGGGCTGAGGGTGGGGGGGATTTTTGTGGTGGCTGAGAAGGGATCTGACCAAGACAGTTTGAGGGGGGCTGCCTGGCTCCATGGAAAGAAGAAGCCAGGTATAAAACAGGCTGGCTCAAGAGGTGACTCCCATGGTAGGAGAGGTCTCTGTCCTACTAGGAGAGGTCACAGGAGGCTCTCTGGAGGCAGGGGCCTCTAGGCAGGACCTCAGAACGTGAGGGTCCATGGTAACAGGAAAGGGTGCTGAACGGGGAGGGCAGTACAGGCCCCCTGTGACTGGCTGGGTTGAAGGGTGGGAGGCAGCAGGAAAATGGCATGGGGCTGAGTCGGGACTGGGACCAGCCCTAAGATAGGAGAGTGACGTCACCAGGAGATACGCACCATAGAGAAGAGATCAGGACGTGTATTCCTGTGTTCTTACTATGAAAGTTGAGACAACGAAGTTCGACTGTATGCAGCATGCCAAGGCATCTATTGAGCTCCTGCTGTGTACTGGCAGACTCTTGGTGCCCCGTGTCTTTGAGCAGCTTGCAGCTAGGCCGGGTGGCCAAGCCATGCTGCAGGGCTGTGTGGAGGGTAGGGGCAGGGGACTGAGGAGCCTGAGGGGAGGTGACCGAGGCAGGACTGGCCTCAGGGCCCAGCCCAGGAAGGACTTGTTTCAGGCCTGGGCAATATTCAGGGACCTGTCCACTCACACACCGTTTCCCTTCCTGGCACCCAACAGGAGCCCAGGCCCTGAGTGGGGAGAGCCCTGGGCACAGGCAGGCAGGGAGGAGCACCCCTGCAGCGGGAGGGTGAGGGCCTGGACCACCAGAGTGCCTGGGCTGAGGTTGCCTTTTTCCCTCTCTCTGGGACTTTATTCCTGGGCTCCCCTTTGCAACGGCTGAATGCATTCAGAGTGACGCACTTACCGCGGCCAGGGCAGCAGAAGCCCACAATTGTGGGGGGACTTGGTCCCGGCCCCTCCCTGCTGACCGTCACCCTCCCCACTGTCCCCTCCTGCTGATCACCCCTTTCCTCCCCTGCTCACTGACGGTCCCCTCCCTACAGCCGCCGCGATGGGGCCGGAGGAACCAGCCCATCAACATGAACCATTACGCCAACAAGAAGAGCGCAGCCGAGAGCATGCTGGACATCGCGCTGCTGATGGCCAACGCGTCCCAGCTGAAGGCCGTGGTGGAGCAGGGCCCCAGCTTTGCCTTCTTCGTGCCCCTGGTGGTCCTCATCTCCATCTCCCTGGCTCTGCAGATCAGCGTGGGCGTGCTGCTCATCTTCCTCGGTAGGAGCCTGGGCGCCTGCCACCCTGCACACCTGGCTCTCGCGGAGCTGCCCCTTCCCCAGCCTTCCTCTGCAGGGCACGCCGTCCAGGATTTGATCCCCCACCCCCAGCCAGACCCTGCACTGTGAAATACGCCAGGGTCGGATCCTCAGGCTGGGGCCTCTGGGAGTTGGAGTGCCTGCCCCCCGCCAGGCCCTTCCAGCTCCCTCCACAGGGTAGCCCCGTGCCAGCCAGCTCTTACAGAGTGGCATGAGCCAGGCCCATCACTGGTGACATGGTCCAGTGAGAAAAGAATTGCCAAGTCACACAGGAAGTGAAAAGGGCCCAGGAGGCAGGGGGGGACCCTGAACTGAGGAAGGACCCTGGCCCTGGAGGTGAGGAGGGAACCTAGGCACAGGAGGTGTAGAGGGAATTCAGACCCAAGGTGATGAGGAAGGGCCTTGGACCAGGAGGTGTGGAAGGACACTGGGCCCACAACGTGAGAAGGAAATCCTGGCCCAGGAGGTAAGGAAGGTTCCTGGGCCCAGTTGTGGAGGGACCCTGGCCCCGGAGGCGAGGGGGAACCCTGGACCCTGACCACTATCTCCATGGCCAGAATGTCCAGCCATCCTGCTGGTTTTGAGCAAAAACCCAGATTGTAGGTTGTAACCTCTGGTGTTCCAGTCTTCCCCAGACTGAGTCACTAAATAACATTCCTTCAAAATCAGACCAGCTTCCTCGGATGGACTGACAGGTGGACCCGAGGCAGGCAGGCAGGAGGGTGGGCTGGGCTCCCTGGGGCTCCGTGGAGTGTTGTCTGTTTGCAGCCAGGGCCCCGGGCATGCTGGATCCGGGTCCAGAGGTGAACTCCTTGTCAAGAGCAGCAAGGGTGACTCTTGCTTTGCTTCCAGGCAAGTGAGGGGCCTCCCGGGGCCTGTTTATCCACCTTTGAAATGGGTGTGATTGAGCCTTGGGCAGGAGAGAGAGTCCATAGGGAAAGGCACAGGAGGGCACCGTACATTTGCCTTAGAAACCAAACCTGGTCTGGCTTGATGACCAGGAGAAGCAAGATCCTGGGTGCTTGGCTGGCCTGGGCTTCAGTTCCTCATGGAGAAAGTGGGGGGCTACAGAAGACAGGATCCCCAAACTCAGGGGATGCACTATCAGGGTTTTAGCAAAACATTACTTTTTCCGGGGACAAAACTTATCCCATGTGTGTTTGAAGACCCTGTGATGTCCACACAGCATGGTCCCCAGGTTGGTTCTCTCTCTGGGCCTCCCTGGACACCATCTGCTCCCTCTTGCCCACAGTCAAGTACGACCTTAACAACCCGGCCAAGCACGCCAAGCTGGACTTCCTCAACAACCTGGCCACGGGCCTGGTGTTCATCATCGTGGTGGTCAACATCTTCATCACAGCCTTTGGGGTCCAGAAACCCGTGATGGACGTGGCACCCCGGCAGTAGGGCAGCCAGGTGAGCCGGGAGGGGAGCAGGGGACCCATAGCTGTCAACTGCCACCAAGTCTCTTAGGGCAGGCGAGCCTCCAGCTGGATTTCCTTAGTCACCCTTTTCTACATGGTCTCCACCTGGTCACCACCTTGATCCAGGCCTGGCCCCCCACACTGTACGACGCTCCCCCTCCCCTGTCCCTGCCCTGGGACACCTAACCAGGGAGCAGGATGAGCAGGGAAGGCCAGGTGACTTGGTCTGAGGCTGGGACCATGCACACCACAGTCTTGTTGCTTTGGTCCGGAACTGTCAACACCACAGTCCTCATGGCTGAGGGCCACAGAGAGCCATATTCCCTGTGGGGGACACACTGGCCCCAGTTCTCTTGGCCATGAGCCTAGGGTTGCTCTTCTGGGCTAGGAACTGGGTAGGGTCTGATTCGCTGCCTGGTGGGTTATACGTTGTCCTTCCACAGAGCCCCTTGTGTGCCATCCTGACCCTTCACACCTGGCATGACCAGGCCCCTTAGTAATCATCTGCTGTGTAGCCTGAACACGATCCTTGACCCTCCTGGAGTACTGGTCATCTGCTGGGTTCTGGGCTTATGGGCACTTCAGGGCCTACTCTTCCTGGTCCCCGCCCTCCATGGGTATCCTTGGGGTATCCTCATGGGCCCAGAGTCCAGGACTGCTGCAGGTACTGGGCCGCAAGTAGCCATAGCAGAGTCTTGGACTTGGTGGGTAGTTGTGGTCACTGCTGCTGGACCTTGGTGGGCCAGGCCTTTACATCCTGACAGGGACCCAGGAACACTGTACTTCAGAGGGAGAACCGAGGGCTCAGAGAGCTGTGCCAACTCAGCCAGGCCAGACGTGACCTTCTCACTCTTGAGTCTGAGTCACCAAGTATGAGGCCCTGAGGTGCCTGTGGGCTGGTGACCAGGATGGGCTTGGAGCCCCCCCCCAACCTGGGACACTGTTGAGTGGCCAGGCAAAACTCACACCTCTTCTCTCTTCTCTCTAGAACCCTGAATGGCAACTGCCCCACAGCCTGGCTGCCCAGAGCCCAGGAGCCACGGTGCCCTGAGGTGTCCACCACTGTGTGGAGCACTCCCCAGACCTGCCAGAGCCCAGGCTGCTCTCGACTGGTCCGTGTCCTGGGACGAGCCTCCGTTCTGACTGTGACTGCCCCATAGAAGGCTACTCTTGTCATGTGGGGCCTGGATGTAAGGCCCAGAAGGTCAGAACTGGACAGTCCCACAGACATGCAGCAGGTCCGTGGATGGGCCGGATGAGGGGCCAGCAGTGGCCTCTAATCTCAGGACATTCGAGAAAGACAAGGCGGTTCCCCTCCCTTTGCTGATGCACCAGCAGACCTAGTTCCCATGGGGCCTTCCCAGGTGGCTCTGGTGACTGCTGCCTCCTCCATTTCCTAACTGGGGACACTGGGTAGCCAGCACCACCTGTTGGCCTCCGTGGTGGCCACTGGCTCTGGCCTCAGGGCCTGGGCTTAGTGGCCATCAAAAGGCAGCTGTGCCCGTGTGGGCCATCACCCTGCCCGTGCCCTCCAACCAGCAGTGGCCCTGCAGAGCCCAGCCCCTCCTCGGGGTCCAAACCCCACTTTTCTAATCAGGAATGATTAATAAAGCTTGTGCTTCCCCCTGCTGGGCTCCGTGCACCATCCTCCCCCTCCTGGGGTGGGACCCTGCCCCTCTCCTTGCAGGGGCCTGGGAGCACCGAGTTTCAGCCAGGGCTGCCTTCCCCAGAACGCTGGGTTTGGGGAGCTCTTTGGCTCCCATCTCGACTCAGGGTGAGATTTAGAGGCAGAGAGGCCGGGGTCTGAAGCTCCAAGGCCTTGCTTGCCTTCATTTCTTTGTGCACAGGCAAAATCACCAGGAAGTTTGCAAGAATCAAGAATCCCCTTACACACTTGGGAACATTTTGCCAAGTGTGTCTGTCCTTAGCTGTCCCAGAACCTGCACCTCCACAGCCTTTGTGACCCACCCACACTGGGTCACCTGCTGTGTGGCAGAGGGTGGGCTGGCCTCCAGGGTGTGGGGCCTGAGTGCCATAGGTCCTGGGGTCCCAGCAGCTTGATGTGCTGGGACTGCCAAGTGCTTCTGTGCAAGGTGGTAGTGATGGGACCTTTGCTGACTTACCAGAGCTGTCCCATCAGCTCTGATGTGTGGGACAAGTGCCCACTACCCTGTCCCCATGCCCAGGGACCCTGCTCTGTCATTTGTAGCAACATAAGATAAAAAACAAACCTTGCCTGGATCCCACATGGCCTGTGCCACCTCATTTGAGCTCGGAGCGGGTGCTTGAACTCTACCAGGCCCTGCGACGGCCCTCAGTCTTGCTTGGGTGAAGCGTTTCTCAGACCACGGGCCCGGGGTCAAGGATTGGAGGGTGGTTTCACCAGGATTGCCCCAGAGTGTTTTTTAACTTGGGGACTCTGGTGCTGGATGACGGCTGTCCTCCCCAGGGAGTGGGGGAGGGGCAGCCTGTGTAATGAGTACGGGGAACTGTCATCGATGGCCTGGGCAGGGGCCCCTCATGGAATTCCAGCACTCTCTCCATTTAATGCATGTCCGTGCTGTGCCAGCCCACTTCCTGCTGTTCCAGGTCTGTTTGTACTTCCCCACAGTGGGGTCCAGCACTGCCCTGGTCGGCAGGGATATCCTCTTGGGAGGAGACAAGCTAGGATCCTGTCCTAGACTGGAGCCTCCTGCCTGGCAGAATCCCTTACCCAGCAGAAACTGGCTCCTAGCCCTTGTTCTCTTTTGCCTGGTCCCCAGCCCTTCACCCACCACCCCCAGCACCCCACTATCTCCCAGCCCCTCTGCCCCCCACCTCCCTCTGGCATGGCCCCTGCACCCTGCTCCGGGATACCCCGTCATGATTCCCTCCAGATGAGACACCTGGGCCTCTCTCACCAGCCTCTGTCCTCTCCTCCAAGCAGCCTCCCCAAGTCACAGGGTGGGGGCAAGAGCCTCTCCCAACGCCCCCACTCCCCATTCTTTCCTTGTCCATCTGCGTGTCTAACCTGGAGTGACTCTAGCACCTGGTGCCTTAACCCCGTCACATGTGCCCCCAGCAGTCTCAGGTGTGATTGACCAGTCGGGTCCCGAAGTGACTGACAAGTGAAAGTGCTTATGGCTAAAATGGTCCGAATCTGGGCTTGGCTTTAACATACTCCCAGGGACCCAAAGCAGGGGAAATGGACGGAACCCGATGGATTTGTGCTGGCGTCTGTCGACCCGGGGGCTCAGACACTGCCCTTTCTGCTTTTGTTAATGTCTGTCCTATAAAGAGAGTTTTTCAAGGTGGTCGTGGCATGGAATTTGTTCCCAGATGGAAAAGCAAGATAGGAAGATGTGCCCTGGGCCTCAAGTGGGCTTCTGTCAGAGACAAGGTGGCACTGTCTGTGGCAAGGGCCCGGCTCAGGTGCTGAGTCTCTGGTGGGGCCCTGGTGTGGGCTGGCAAACAGCCACCCGTGTGCCTGGTCCCAAGTCAGCAGCCGGATGTTGGCCAACACGTCGCATAGTTCCTCCTTTGCCAGGAGAGGAAACTCACCAAGACAGGGCCGCATGGTGTGCGGACATGGCTGCAGTAAGGCTGGACTGTCAACCCTGTCACCCCTCCCTGGTGCAGGGTCCTGGCAGGCAGGGCACAGCTTCCAGGTCTGGAGCCCAGTGGTCCAGGCTGGTCATTAACAAGGCAGCTCAATGCCTGGGAGGAGGTGGGGACATCCACAGCCCCATCCCCTGGTGTGTCCCAACCCCCCATGCCATCCCAGGTGCCAGCTCCTGGTCCCCCCACATCTCTATCCCCAGGTGGCATCCCCTGTGCTCGGTCAGCCATGCCAGCTGTCCCCTCACCCCTGAGCAGTCTGGCCTCACCGCAGTGTGTGTTGGTGCCTTCAGGCCGTCACTGGGCTGGTCAGAGCTCAGCTCCGCTCTTAGGGGCTTCCCTGACCGCTGTCCTAGGCTGCCCTCCCTGTTCACTATCCTGGTCCCCATTTGGGTTTATGCTTTGGATTAGAGTCACCATCCACATCAGCAGAGGTCAGTAAGGTGGTTAGAGAATCCCTTGAGCTGGTGTCTGAGCCTGGCCCAAGCCCAGAGCTGGTACTGGGAGAACAGAGGTCTTGCCCCCTGGGTCTCCTGAGGGTCAAGGGCTCTGCTGGGGCTGGGGGAGGTGGGCACCCTCAATTCATGCCTGTGCCTGTCCTTACAGACCCTTGGTCTGCCTGGTTCTCCCACCACCTGGGCCTCTCCCACCAGCCTCTGTCCTCTCCCCAAGCAGCCTGTGTCCCCGCACTGTCTGGCACACAAGTTGGTGTTCCATAAATGTCTGGGGTAGAACCTATTCACTCCTCCAAGGGTGCCAGACCCTATGTCACAGAGGCAGAGGGCCAGATGAAAAACTGAGGCCCAAGACCGTTAGAGCCAGCTCCCAGGTGCGTGTGAGCACCATTGCTGGTCCCTAATGTGTCCTCAAACTCCCTGTACTCATCTGTGCAGCCAGCCCTGCCCAGGAGCCCAGGGACAGTGCTGTGGTAGGGGTGGGGTGTCAGGAGAGGGAACAGGGTGTGTGAGAAGCAAGGAGAAGGAGCCACTGAGTCAGGGAGACCCCACAGAGGGACATGCACGGAGGTCAGGCTGGATGGGGAAGAAGGTTCTAGGCAGAGGGCCAGCCTGGGAGTGAGCCCTGAGGCCAGCAGGAGCTGCACCTGGCTTGGCAGGAACAGCAAGGTGGGGGCGTGGCAGTGTGAGAGTCACCTGGAACTGGGAATGGCCATGAAGCGTGGAGGGCAGAAGGCTGGTTTCTTTTGTCTTTTTCCTATAATAGATGGAGAGGTTAGATAGCTGGACAGGTGGGCAGGTGGATGGGTGAGTGGGTGGACAATATTATTGTCCACGTTATCTATGGACAATAGATAATATGGTTGATAGTTATGATAGCACCATAATTTGGTTAAGTATCCCCCGAAGGTCATGTATTAAAGGGTTGGTCCCCAAGGTGGCACTATGGGGAGGTGGTGTACCTTTAAAAGGTGGGACCTAGTGGGGGTCTTTTAGGCTATTGGGTTCAGGGCTTTGAAGGGGACTATGGAACCCCAGAACCTTCCTTGTTCTCTTTTTGGCTCCCTGGCTCCTGAAATGAGTCTTTTGTTTGTTTGTTTGTTTGTTTGTTTGATTATTTGTTTAACCCAGGAGTACTTACTAACCACTGAGCCACATCCCCAGCTCAGGGTCTCACTAAGTTGCTTAGGGCCTTGCTAAGTTACTGAGGCTGGTATTTGTGACCCTTGACCTTGCTCCCCGAGTTGCTGGGACCACATCCAGCTTGAGGCGAGTGATTTTGCTCCGCTGCGCATCCCTGCCACGTTTACAGCCTTACCAGAGGCTGAACATGGAGCCAAACCTCCAAAACTGAGACCTGAAGTACACCTTTTCTCTTCATAAGCTAACTGTCTCAGGTATCTCAATATAGTGATGGAAAGCTAACAGATACCTGTGGTGGAAGGATGAATGACAGAATGATAACTGATAGATGGACTGATTGATAGGTAGATGGGTGATAGATGACTGATAGATATAATGATAGATGGATAAACAGATGTCAGGCTCAGTAGGCTATCCCAAGCCCATCCCCAGACAGTGTCCCCAGTGAGGAACTAGCTCTGGGCCAGCCTGAAACCCCAGCTCAGCCCCCGCCTCCCTCCGGAGTGGTGTGCAGTCTCTCTTTGCTCAGTGCCCTGGCTTGCCCTCCTACCTGGCTGTGAACATGGGATGTGTCTTCTGAGCCTTGTTGGATATACATGTTGTCTGTTCCTTGTGGCTCTGCTGTCCCCACTGTTTACCCTTTGAGGACCTGGGCCATTTGACACGGGTAGCAGGGCCAGGACCAGGGAATGGGGTAGGCTAGGAGGAGGGCCTGATCTAGGTGTGAAGGTGGCCCTTTCCTGCTGAACCCAGGGGGGGGGGGTCGTCCTCCTTCCCACACCCACTCTGCCCAGCCTCCCCTCCATTTCCCAGGAGCCTTCTCTCCCCCCTGAGTTTAATGGGGATTTAGTAGGGGCGAGATTCAAAGCAGATTTCAACTGCTTCGCTTTTGAAAACCAGGGAGTCCAAAGCTTTCATGGTGTTCTTTTTTAGCTCTGGAACACACATTTTGGGCCAGGTGCCGTGGTACGTACCTGTAATCCCAGAGGCTTGGGAGGCTCAGGCAGGAGGATCATGAGTTCAAAGCCAGACTTAGCGAGGCCCTAAGCAACTCAGTGAGACCCTGTCTCAAAATATAAAAAAGGGCTAGGGATGTGGCTCAGTGGTTGAGACCCCTGGGTTCAATCCCCGGTGCAAAAAAAAAAAACCCAAAAAACGCTCTCTTTTTGGGGAGATACTAATTCCGGTTGTTGACATGGATGTGGCCTGAGTGGGTGTCCCCAGCCCAGCACCTCTTCCTTCCCCCAGCCTATGGAGGCTGCGAGGCCAGTTTCAGGCCAGGATAGACCCTTCCCCCAATGCTTGGGTCTTCTGGGAAGTGGGGTGTGAGGACCCCCGAGACATGGCCATTCCCCTCAGGCTCCACTATAATATGGGTTATGCTCCAGGGTCAGATTAAAATTTGGGGGTCCCATGGTCACTTGACCGGAGCCTCCCCAATCCAGGCCCCAGCTGTCAGAAAGGGGGACATGTACCAGTCCTCTTGTGCCTTAAAAGAGGTCCTTGTTCTCTGACCCACATTACAGGTGAGGAGGTGGAGCTTCTGATCAGTGATGGGGCCCAGCAGTGAGGTGACCCCAGGGACAGAACAGCATCCCTCCCTCTTTACAACTCCTGAGCACCCCTCAGGTGCTGGAAGCCATGTGGACCACGACAGGCTAACCCCCTCCAAGACCCAAGTGAGCCGTGACCTGTGTCTGGCTGGACCTGGGGCTAGGGGACATTGGCAGGGCTCCTGTGAGCCATCTGCAGTGGGGGAGGAGACCCCACCTAGCAGGTGCCGACCCAGTGGGAATGGAAATGGTGACACTACAGAAAAGCAGTGTCAGTGCACCCCCAAATCCAACCCTGCACCTGCACATGTGTGCAGTCATCAACCTTGTGTTGTGCAAGATGCAGATGCATTTCCTGCCCTGGGCTCGTGTGCCCCGTGTCCTCGCTGGCCGGGCTCAGCCAGCCCAGAGCTCCACAAGCCTCCTGCTCTCCTCTGCAGCTGCACCTCCTCTCCCTTGTGACAAACTTCTGGTAATGGAAGCTCTCCCCGCATCCTGGCTGTCCCTACCAGCCCTGCACAGTTCTGGGAACAGTGTCCCTGGAGCGGCCACTGTTCTTACTTGTGTGTGAAAAGTGTTTCCTGGAGTAGGTGACATTCTATTCAGGACCTGAGGATGAGTCTGTTGGTGGATGGGGAGGAATCCTCAAGCAGGGGGAGTGCCTATGCCTTTTACAAGAACCCTTCCACTGTCCTCTCCTCCGTGGGCTCCAGGCCCGGATGGGAGGCCCGTGGAGGACCAGCCAGGTGGGAGGTGGCAGATGGGAGGTGGGGCTTGCAGTGAGGGTCTTTGAAGGCCTCAGTCACAGGCTCTGAGGCTACCTGGGTCAGGAGTGGGACCCAGGTGACTAGAGGCTGGGAGGGGCAGCCAAGGACCATCTGTGCCCAGGGGCTGGCAGACTGGGCCTCAGGGCAGGGCCTCTGTGGGTCTCCAATGGAAGGAGAAAGTCAGCAATCCTGGGCCAGGTGGACTCAAGTCCAGGGGACAGGCTTGTGCTGTTGGTCCCCTCTTGGGGACCTTCTGGGCCTCGGGAATCATGGCCTTCGGCCTTTTCACAGTCCTGAGGAGGTGTGTTCTCTGTGGTCTCAGGTGGGGCCAGCCCGGGACCTTCCCAGGCCTTTGGCCTGAGGCCTTGCCTATTTCTGGACCTCCAGGGACAAGTCCAGCCTGTGTACATGCTGGACACAAATGTCTGTGCCCTTTACAAGGTATGTGTCACCTTCACCCATGTGTCTCTGTCCCTTCACTAAATGCTTGTTACCTTTACCAAGTGTGAGTGTGGTGGCACCCCCTTCTCCACAGAAAATCTTCACTAAGCTTCTCCAGAAATCTTTACTATGGTGAAGATTTTAGGACTGTCCGCAGAAGAGTGTACAAAAGAGTTCAATGTGGGTAAACTTCCTGTTTTCCTGTTGCTCTATTTTACTTGGCCACTGGCCTGGAAGAAATCAGCACTCCAGGTGCCAAAGGCCTCTTTACTAGTATTTCACAAACATTTACCCAGTAGAGTAGAAGTGTGTTTGCAAATGCAAAGTGAGATAATAAAAAGACAAATCCTTTAACAAAGCCTCTGGCCTTGAGCTGGGAGATGTCTACATTTCTAAGATTAGAGAAGTTACCCACTGGGCTCCATGGTAACAGCTGGCAAGGGAGGAAAGAAAGGGGAGGAGAAGCTCTCCCCTTCTCAGGTGCTGTCCTTGAAGGGTTAACTTGCCCAGAACAGTGAAAGGAAGAGCTGCTTTTGTGTGAACTTCTGCAGACTGTGAGCTTCTGAGCCCCTCCCCTTACATGCTGGGTATAAAGTTCTGAAACTACCTAGACTTGGGGTTCAGGGGATTAATTGATTACAGCGAAAGCTGAACCCTCTGATCCTATCTGCAGCCAAATAAAACTGTTTCCTGCTATCTTCGATCCCCTGCCACATCTGTCCCCTGCAACATGAGGGGTGCTTTCCAGTGGTAAATAGTGGTAAATTCATAAAGCTCTCTCGTGGGAACAGCACTGCAACAGCTTTGCTCTACCAGCTGTGTTCAGCAAGGAGGGTTCAGAGCAAGGTTCCCTTGTGACAGACAGACAAACAGAGGCTCGGAGACTTGGAAATCCACACCTTGGCCCTGCAGTTTGGAGGTAGGGGAGCAAGACGGTAATGGGGGCTGTCCCCAAAACCACTTCATCACTGGCTACATGGTGTCCTGGCAGGTGGGAAGCCCCGCAGGTGTGGCTTTCCTTTACCCGCCCTCAGTTCTCTTGAATGAGCACAGGAGTTGGCAGAGAGGCATCTGGGAGCACCACCCACAAATCGCGTTTGCCACTCTCACGTGCTTCATGATCCTGAGTCGTGAGCACCCCCTCTCCCAAAGGAGCCTGGCCCTGTGCCCATGTGTCCACTTGTGGTGTCATCCCAGAGTTAAGGCCTGCCATGGCCCCTTCCACATGCCTCTGGAAACCCCCTGTGGAAAATGCACACTCACCATGATTCTGTGTGCTGCAAATGTTATTGTTTCTCCAAAAATGGCTGGTGGGGAGGGGCTGGCAGGGAGAGGCAATCAGGTGAAATCATCAGGGGCCCTGGTCAGGCCCCGCAGCCAGGGCCTTGCATGCATCTGTGTTCACATGCACGTGTGTATGTGTGCACGTGCTGTGTAGACATTAAGGAGTGTGTACACTGGTGCAATATGTGAGGACACATGTGTGCATACACATGCATGTCCATAACTACTGTGCACATGTGTGTACTTGTGTGTATGAGTGTGCAGTGGGTGAGAGGCAGTGGTGTGGGCAGAGGGCACAAGGAGTGCCCCTCATGCTGGCCTCTTGGCTGCTGTGTGCCTTGGCTCTGGGCTTCCGTTTTCTCTTCTCACGGTGAGGGCAGCAATGTCCCAACAGAGAGCTTGTGACTGGGTGGAGTTGCAGTTGAGGGTCAGGGGATGTCCACTGGCCTCGGCCTTGGGGAGTCCCTCAGAGGAGATGCCTGTCAACGTGGTTCACACTGCCTAAGGCAAGAGGCCCTGCCGGTCGGGGGTGGGGGGGTGGGGGGGTGGGAGGGGTCTGCTGATGGAAGCAAGGGCAGAGCACCAGGCCCCTGGTTTGTGTTCACCTTCCTGGTGTCCACAAAGATACTTCCAGGATGGGTCCTGAGGCTGAGGCCGGCGGTGGAAACAAGATGGGCAGTCCCATCAGTCGCGGGAGCAGACCCTATTCAGGACACATGAAAGGCTGGCTGTGGCCAAATACCAGGCCCAGGGCAGGGCATGAGGAGCCAGTCCCCAGGACCTCAGACGCATAGTGGCCTTTTTCATTTCTTAAAGATCTCAAAGGTTCTGTGGACTGCTTTGTTCCCAAAGTCTAGCTCTCTTCCCGTGGGCAGGGTGGTTCCCGGCCATAAGAGTGACCACAGATGTATCTGACATGGCTGAAGCCTGGTCCCTGCACCTGCCCAACCAGGCTTGGCAGCACCGACTCCTCATTCACCCTAATGATGGATGGGGTGGGCTTGAGGGTTCTAACTCTGTTGGGACCTCTGTTCCCAGGTGATAGTGGCTGGCCTGGGGTGTGAAGGAGCTAAGGCTCTGGTGGCTAGATAGTGTCCAAGAGGCCAAGGGAGAGGACCTGGCAAGGAGGGTGGATGCAGGGTGTTTCCTTGGACAATCAAAGGAGAGGACAGGGACAAGGTGGACTTGAGCTCAGACCTGGCCTAATATCCTCTTTCCCCCTCTACTACCTGAGTGACACTTTTTCTGGGCCTAGTGTCCTCATTAGGAAAGTGGGGATAATGGCCCCTACCTTCCAGGTTTGTTGGGGGAATCAGACTTAACACATGTGAATGCTCAGAGCAGCTGGTACCCCCACTGCAGGCCTACGGAGCCCACTGCTACCCCCAACCCACGGTGGCCAGGCCTGGGACTCAGCGTCAGCAGCAGAGCTGCCAGGCCAGCGGCCCACGTCCCCCTTCCCCACCTAGGCCCATGGGGCTGGACAGAGACCAGATATGGGGACTACCAAGGGTACTAGGCAGGAAGAGTCAGAAAGGCTCAGAGGTGGAGCAAGAGTGGGACAGTGTGGGGCACAGCATCAGAGGACATGTGACACGCTGAGCCTCGGTGGGGGGCACCTTGCCCTGGGCCTTGGCTGGACTCAGGTACGAGGAGCACCCTCTGACTCAGCCCACTCTGGAGCAGCTACAGTCAGAATCACGGAGGAAATCCTGAGACGACGGAGAGACAGGTTGAGCAGACTGAACGTTTAATATCATTAAGCACCTTATGGGATAAAGGTTCTTCATATAGAAATTATAAATAATGAAAAATAGCATTTAGAAAAAGAAGTGCTGGCCCCGGGGCGGGCAGCCACGGGATTCTTTGGTTGAGCAGAGGGCAAGATCCTCTAGGTCTGGGTCTGTCACAAGGCCCTGAAGTCATCTGCCAGGAAGGCCAGCAGGTAGCGGCTGACATGCCTGTCGATGATGACAGGTGAGAAGCCAAGGATCCGCCGGGCCCCTGGCAGCACTTTGGGGTCTGGAAGACACGGGAAGGAAAAATGTAAGAGCCAGCCGTGAAGGGGACTCTGTTCTGCCTGGCCAGGTCACAGAGAACCGGAGCCACCACCACTCCCTCCCACTCTGTCACTTCCTCTCATTCACAGTCTGGGTGTCTGAGTCCACAGACAAGAATCCAGGCAGCCCCTGGAGCCCAGGGCTCCCTAGGAGGCCCACAGGCCTTCAGTGTGAGGGCTCTGGGGATGTGCACCTGGCCCCACACCCTTCCTGGGGCGACAAATTCAGGCACCACAGAAAAGAGAGGTGGGGCCATCCGCATTGCATGGCAGTTGCCGGCCCTCAGCGGTCTCCTGCCTGCCAGGCCTGTGACACCACGGGCAGAAGGACGGGAGGCTCGGGGAGGTGGCCTGCTCAAGGGCCCCACATGGCTGGAACTCACAGGTGTGGCAGGGCTTTGCAGCTGCCCCTCCTTCCCAGGCTCCTCATTCTCTGATGCTGGGGGGAAGCAGGAGCCACCAAGGGCTGGGGGGGGGGGTGGCTCCACACACCCAATCCCTTATGAGCCCTGCCAGGTGGTCCTGAAACCATGTCACTGCACAGGTGGGGAAACTGAGGCAGGAAGAGGCCAGAGGTTCCTGCCAGACGGGCCTCAGGGCCGGCTCCTGGTCAGGGGCTGAGCACAAGCAGGCCTGGGATGCAGCCCTGCTCTCCTGGGGTCTCTTGAGGGCCTACCTGTACCCACCTGGAGGGCAGCAGTAGAGGAAGAGGGCCAGTCCAGCGGCCAAGCCAAGGCCCGCCAGGAAGCTCATGGGTCCTGGGGAGAAACAAGTGTGAACAGGCCCCTGCCCCGAGCCAGAGCAGCTCAGGGGGCCTGTCTACCGAAAGAAAGCCAGGAATGGAGCCCGACTTGGGATGGAGCAGCCCCTGGGACAGAGCCGGAGCCCTGAGGGTGGGAGGAGAGAGAAAGAAAGAGGGGAGGGAGGTGGTGGGGGGCGTTACCCCTGTCACTCAGCTCATGGCTCTCGCTGCCCCAGTCGAGCTCTGTGCAATCTGAGTTTTCTGGAAACAAAATCACAGAGCAGTTAGTCACGGGCTGAGCCCGAGAGCAAGGTGGTCACCTCATGGGAAATGCAAGGCAATGCCACCTCCTGAGGCCACTAGGCCCTCCCATGGCCACACAGTGCTGTGTGGCTCTGGCCAGGCCAGGACTTGGCAAGTCAGCCCCCTCAGGGAGCCCCGTGGTTTGGGGTCTTCTTTGGTCCAGTTGCTGTGACATCATTGTTGTTGGCCACAAGACACCAAATGCAGCATCCATCGTTCAGCCAGCTACTGGCAGGTGTCTTACTAGGGGCAGCTGGGCTGGGGCTTCTCCCCAGGCCCCTCCTTGGTTCTTTCCAGGAAGCCTGTCTGCTGGGCAGGCCCTGGGGGCTTCTAGGAGCCACAGAGGTGCTTTACTTTCTGCAATGGCGCAGGCCCTGGCTGCATTCTGAGGACCCCAGGAACACGTGTGGCTGGGGTGAGAGGGCCTGCGTACTCTGCCCTCAAGTGTCCATAGCGTGGAACCGTGAGGTCCAGGTAGGCCTCTAGGGGTCAAAGACACAGGCCTGAGCAGCTTGGACTGAGCCACGTCATCACTCTGGTCGGGGGCGGCAGCCCCTCCTCCTCCAGCCCCAAGCACAGTGGCCTCAGAATGGAGCCACCATTCCAGCATTGTTGTACCCTCCCTGGTCCCAGAAGCTCAGAGGACCCCAGACCCTTGGGACTTGCACACCTCCCAGGGCTTGGGGATACACTGTCTTTGAGACAAAACTCTCTAAATCAAAATGCGGGAGCCCTAACTGGCCATCCATGCCTGCGGATGCCCTATAGAAACCCCCGCATGCTCAGGCAAGCTGTGGCAGAAGGTGACAACGTCAGTGTCTGCTATGAAACAGGTCATTCCAAGAAGGGATGACCTGGGAACACCATGCAGCCGTAGGACAAGGCTGCCATCAGTGCGGACAGGAGAGACCCGTGGTGAGTGAAGTTCGGAAAGGAAGGAGGAGCAGATGTAGGGGAGGCTGGCCTCTAAAAACTGAAGGAGGAGAGTGGGGAGAGAAAGAGAGAACCAGAGACCTGGAGATAGGAGGAGAGAGAAGAGATAGAGAAGGAGAAGTGGGGAGACCGAGGGAGAGGGGGGAGCAGGAAGACAGGAACAGACAGGCAGAGAGATCCCTGCTGGGGTGACACTCTTCCAAGGTGGAGGTGCAGGAAGGAGGGATGCCCAGGCCTGGGCCGCCGCAGACTCAGAGGGCCCTGATGCTGTGCACGCCATCAGCAGCCAGCCAGGATGTCCTGCCCGGCCCTTGTGGAGCGTTAGTGGGGGGGACTTACGCAGCACGTGGCGGCTGGGCAGGCAGCTGTGCAGGGACTGGGCGTGGATGTACAGGGCTCGGTAGAACTCCTGGCAGTCCCGCTCCCCGCTCCGCTGCAGATGGCTCAGGAGGTCACAAAGTCGTAGGCGCAGGGACACCTTGGGGTTCCGAAACTGGGAAAGGAAGAAAGAGCAGGCTGGAAGGGGTGAAGGTAGGTCAGGGCAAGGTGCTGGGTTCAGAGCCCCCAGCAGCAGGGTCCACCCACAGATGGCAGTGCCTGCAGTACCCATGGCCTCTTAGCCACATCACGTGGCCCTGACAATGCCACAGCCATGGGCATTGCTGCCTTACTCTTTGGGTGGTGGGGTGGGGGGAAAACATTCTGGGGAAAAAAAACAGGCAAAGGACAGCATCCTGCAGCCACTGATGGGACGTAGTGTGGCTTCCTGTGGGACTACAGCAAGTTTCTTCAACCCTCTCAGTCTTGGTTTCTTTATTTATAAAAAGGGAATAGTAAACCCACATGGAAAGATCATTACAGGGTATCAGTGAAGTCATGGCATAAGTGGCAACTTCTGTGAATTTGCAGTCCCTGAGAACAAGTTTCCAGTATTTAAAAATGAGTTGAGAAATGAATGGGCTCTTGTGACGAGCGTAATGGGTGAACATGTGGTTATAAAGGTCAGTGGACAGAGGGCTTGGACAGGGACCAGGAGGCTGTGGCCTGATGCTTCCCCTTGGTGGTGACGTACATGGCTACAGGGAACCACCACAGCGTGACAAGAGCCAACAGGAGTGTCTGGTGTAGAGTGGTTCCCCTTTCCACTGTAAAAACACCTAAAAGCTTTCAAAATTTTAAAGGTGGGTATGAATTAGACATTCAGTTATGGCCTGAGATGCATTTGAGTTGATCATTTTAAATCCTTCTGTGACTTTTAAAATGGAGCAGCACCTGAGTCTGCAGCAGCCCACTTTGGGTCTAGCTCTGTCCTGACCAAGCCTGCCTGTTCCAGGAGAGCCCACCCCTCAGGGCAGCCTTGTAAGTGGCCCTGTGACTCTCACACCAAGTGAGAACTACAGCTCCAAGTTGAGAAGGGACTCATTCAGGGTCCCCGGTGGTGAGGCCACGGGCAGGACCTGAGCTCCAAAGATCTTGTGGGTCTCTGGCACCAGCTGCCCAGCCCTCCAGTCCTGGTGACTGCTGCCAGGGAACCAGCGTTTAGGGAGGAGCTGGCGCTTGGGTCAGGGCATGCTCAACTCTCTCATCCAGTGTCCCTGAGCCCTGGGGCACCCTTTAGTGTCCCTTGGCCCCATAGGAGTTGGACAGGATTAGACCTCCTGGGACAGAGCTCAGGAACTGCATCTCAAATGTCACATTCAGTGGAGCCAATGTGGCATCTACGGCTCTGAGAAAGCCAGGTGTGACCTCACCTCCTGTGATGGATGACCCAGGGCATGTGACAGCTTCTTGGGCCGCAGCAGCCTTCTCTGTAAAAGGGTGATGATGGTGGCTACTCGCAGGGACCCTTCTGGATGCAGAGCACCCAGGAACTACTTTCCTGACACATATGAGCCAGTCCCCCCACAGCCTGTCAGTACCCAGGGCTTCATGCCCACTTCCCAGATGGGAAGCTGAGGTCCCAGTGGACCAGCCTCCCTCGGCATTGCAGAACAGGGCAGAGTGAGCTTGGCTATGAGGCAGGCCAGCACCTGTGGGCCTGGAGCCTCGCTGCCCACCTCTGAGGGCCCGGGCTTCCAGCCTCACACAGGCAAGGAAGCAAGTCTTCGCCTCCTTTCATCCTTTGGAAATGCAGTGAGGAGCGGCTGTGGGGCTCCAGGGCGACGACGCCAGCGGGAACTTCCCATCCCTCCCTCCTCAGCCCCTCTCTGCTCTCCCTCCCGATCTCCTGCTGTCGGGTGCTATTGTATGTTGTCATGTGTCACCTCCTGTAGCCCCTCCACAACTCTGGAAGGACACAGGAAGAGACAGGCTGATGTTCTGGGTCTGCTGGGGTCACTCCACAGAGTTTCGACTTGGGCAGCTCTAGTGCCTGGGCCCAGGGGTGTCACCGTGAGCTACCCTGAAACATTTGGTGTACCATCCCCTGAGAAGATGACCACAGTGCCTGCTCCCCCCAGTCTGGAAAGGAAGGGGATCAAGAGGCATCTTGAGTACCCCCACCCTCACCTCCTCAGCACCTTTTCGGCCTCCTTGTTGGTGAGGATCTGTGGGTAGTAGCGATTCAGCTGAAGGATAATCCTGTCCACCTGCTGCTCACTCAGGCGCCCTTGGACTGTCAGGAAAGGCGTGTCCTGCACCAGGCGGTCACAGTAGGTCTGATCTGAAACAAATGCAGGTAGCACAGGACATGAGCCAGCGCAGCTCCATGGGGTCCAAAGACAGCGCCCTTAGTTCTGGTCGTAGGATGCCCCACACCCACTGGGAAGCCAACACGCTCTAGGGGACACACCTGCAGGTTCACAGGTCCCCCATGCTGCACAGCAGGCATCAAGTGCAGGAGAGCTGTGCCCTGCCCACCAATATGGCTTGCCAGGGATGGATGGGGGCAAGCACAGCGAGAACCCCGGAGGGGCTGCATTCTCTGCCCTTTTTCTATGCCTAAGGGCTTATCATAGGAAATAAACTCAGAGAAATGAAAAAGCCACTTTCCATGGGTCCAGGGAGGCTGCAGGCAGCTCAGAGAAGGCCCAGGGGCTGTGCAGCTCCCCTGCCACGCAGATGCAGATATGCAGGGCTCAGGGGCCTCTGCTGGCATCACCCTGGCACAGAGCATGTCTAGAAGGCCTTGAGAAGCTTCCGCCAACAACAAGCCCTCCCAGGGAGCTGGGATGCTTTGTCTCTTCTCTTAGAGAATCAATTTAAAATCATCATTGTTCTACCGTCTTCTCCATTAAGAACTTGACCAAACTGTATTATGTTCCATATATGAATACACTACAGTGAATCTCACCTTTATGTATATCCATAAGGCAGTAATTTACAAAAAAACTATAAATAAAAGAAAGATCAGTAGAATAAAGGAAAAGGAACAGGGGAGGGAAGAGAGGAAAGGGGAATGAATTAGAGCAAATTACATCCCAAAATATTATATATAACTGAAATGAACTCATAACAAAAAAGAACGCTTCATAGAAGGACAGGTCTTTAAAGCTGAGGGGTGGTGGAAGGTGGGCAGGCACAGAGAGCACAGGATCCCTGTGGGGACTGTGGCCACTTAACTTGAGGATATTATATGTAATCTTCATGTTTCTGTGTGTATCTGGAATGTACACAAAAGGAAATAAGCGAGGCTGGTGCTGTAGCTCAGGGGCAGAGCACTTGCCTAACATGTGTGAGGCACTGGGTTCAATCCTTAGCACCACATAAAGACAAATAAAATAAAGGCATTCTTCCATCTACTACTACACCAAAAATTAAAATTAAAAAAGTAATAAGGGAATTAAAAATGTGTTACAACAAAAAAAAAATGAACTAAACACAAAAGCAATAATGGAGGAAACAAGGGTCCAAAAAAGTTACAAAACATACAGAAAACAAGGAGCAAAATGGCAGAAATAGGTCGTTCCTTATCAGCAATTACTTTAAATGTAAATGTAAATAGGTTAATCTCTCTAATCAAAAGGCACAGATTAAGCTGGGCCCAGCTGCTCAGGGGGAAGACTGCAAGTTTGAAGCCAGTCTCTGCAACTTAGATCCTGTCTCAAAATAAAAAAGGATTGTGGATGTAGCTCAGTACCCCTGGCTTCAATCCCCAATAACTAACATATGCATGTGTGCACACACACCACACACACACACACACACACACAAAAGAATTGAGCAGACACTGTGAGATGTACAATAAGCAAATAAAAATGCTTAACATTACTAATTGTTAGGAAAATGCAAATCAAAACTATGCTAAAGTAGCACTTCATACATACTCATAGCTAAATATTAAAAGAACTAGTGTTGGGGAAGCTGTGAAGAAGTTCAAGTTCTACTTCACTGCAGGTGAAAATGCAAAATAATGCAGCCACTGTGTAAAACAGCATAACAGTTCAAAACCATAAAGAGAAATTTTAAAGAAAAAATGGGGGTCACAGAAAGCAGATCAACCCCTAATCTAGGAGGAGATTATCTAAGAAGGAGTACAAAAGATCAGAGTGACAAATGAGCTGTCTTGATTCTGTACAGGCTGATAGTTACAGAGCTATGGACATTTGTCAAAACTTATCCAACTACTCACTAAAAACTACTGCATTTACTAATAAGATTATACTTCTGTAAGGTTGACCTTTTATAAAATAAGGTCATCATGTTGGAAAAAGTGGGCCCCTTCTCTAGTTTCAATTCTAGGGAAGGAAGCTGCTCTGGTTCACAGCCATTGCTTCTGCCAGGCCCATGCTTTGGCACATCAGCCTAAGCCATCACCATGGCCACACCGGAGGCGATTGGGGACTAGGAATCCTGGCTGGCCCAACATCCTGTGTGGAAGATGGATCACCAACAGCCCAGCCACAGTGAGGGGTCGCCCTAAGCACGGGGTCACCCAGTGACCTACCAAAGTCACGTGGCCAGGTGTACTGGGTAGTCTGGCCTCCTCTCTCATTGCAGAGCGAAGATGAACTAGTTGCATGGAGCAACCCCCTGCGGGGTAGGCCATACCCTCCATCCTTCCACCAGCTCTACACAACCCTGCTCTTGTTCTCAGAGAAACCGAGGCACAGAAAGCAGATAAGGTATCTGCTCAAGACTCCAGTCAGCTGGGAAGTAACAACTGCAAGGTCAGGACCTGGGTACAGTTGGATTGGGGCCTCCTCTTGGCATCCAGATGTTCTGCCTGTCTCATTAACATACAAATCAATGATGTAACTAGCTATATGGGTCTGCTCCCTGCCAGACAGGAGCAAGCCCCAGGCTGCCTATCCAGTGCTGTCTCCCCAGGGTGCACTATGCCATGTACACAAAGCCAAGCATAGTGTGCGCTCACTAAGGAGTTCTGGAATAAATGGGTACTGGTCCAAGGCCCACGGGTGAGGTCTGTTGGTGACAGTGGCCAGCATCCTCTAGCAGCCTCCTCCCACCCTGTAAGCCGCTACCCTAGCAGGGCTTCTGCGGCCCACAAGCCATGAGTCACAGAAGCCCTGAGTCACCTGGCACGGGCAGCACAGCCCAGGGGCTGGGGCTGGCTGCATGGCTCCAGGCTGGGCTTCCTGTGGTTCTTGTGAGCTCTGCATGCAAACCACACATACACAGCCACTGGGAAGCACCAAAAGACACAAGCAGGGCCCCGCCTCGGAGCCAGGCCCTGGTAAACAAGGCCAAGACTGTTTTCATAGGATAAAGGAAAATGGATTGCCCTGTGAAAAACCCACACATACTTCTGCCAAGACCCACCCATGCCCTTGCCTTCCTGCCCAGCTGATGTCAAGCAAATGGATGCCACTCTTGTCACCCCAGTCTGAATTCTTTCTCCTCAGCCAAGACCAAAGCCCTCAGCCTGGCATCTAGGGCCCTGGGGCAGTTCTCATCAGACCCCAACAGGCCCCAGAGCCCACCTGCTTGGGCCAAGAGCCCACAACCATGCCAGGGTTGAGAACAACTAGTTAACTGGTACCCAGCCTATTGTCCTCCTGAGTTCCTCTAGCCCCACCCTACTCAGGTCCAGACCCTTAGGCATCAACCGTCTTCCCAAATCTCTTCCAGAAGCCCCTCTTGTCCCAGCACCCAGTTTAACTAAGCTAACTCCACGGCACACCACGAGTGGGGGAACTTCAGCTGAACACCTGCCCTGGCAGACACTGTCTTCAGTGTTCTCCAGACACCTGCTCGTGTGTGCTTGCTGGAGTCAAATGTCTAGAGGTCTAGCAAGGAGATGGGAGGAAGAAAGGGTGCACTGTTTCCACAGTCTTGAGGACCCCTGCCTGGCTGTGGCCTCTCAGTTGGAGGGTCCCTTCATCAAGAAGCCTTCTCTGGCCCCCTGTTCCCCTTGGAGTGAGCTACCTCTATATTCAGCGAGCCCAGCCCCTATCATAGCACCTAAAGGCCAACACAGCTGCAAGCTGTGTGTCTCAGGCATCCTGATGAACTTGCTAAAGGAGCTGGACACTGAAGGTGCTGGAGCCAGGGCTCTCACTCTGCTCTGCCACTTTGTTTCCTGGATCATATACAGACATAACATTCCCCAGGAAGTGACCAATGCAGGACCCAGTACATACTAGGTACTCAGAAATGGCAACCTCAAATAAGAAGGGTGTGTGGCAATGACAAAAGGGAGCAGGTGGCAGCTGGGATCTCCTCTGGCCTGGTATCCTGGAAGTTACTAGGTTCCAGCTCATGAGTCCCTATTTTTGTGCAGGACTCAGGCCCAGACTCCAATGAGTGCAGAGGAGGGGAGTGAAGACTTCTGGAGCCACTCTGACCCCCAGGGTCACCTCATGTGGCAGAAAAGTGAGACTCTTAGGAACAAGGTGTAGCATCTGGGGGCTCCCATATTCCCCCAACTGCTCTGCCATGGGGTTCCTCACTGGCCCATCACTCCCGTGAACTTCTTTCACAGGGAAAAGTCCACAGAGCAGGAGATGGGAAAGAAGGTGTGTGGCTCCCCCAACCAGAGAGGCCCTGGGGAATGGGGGAGGCAGGCTGGAGCCACTAAGTCTGGAGCACAAATGTCTTGAGGAGAGTCCAGCTGGTGTCTCCGATTTCCCCAAGCCTGTCTGGGGTAAAGGGGTGCGGCTGGGACCCGAGGGAGCAGGAAGTGCTAGAGTCCGAAGAGTGCCACACAGTGCCCAGGAACGCAACGCCCCGGTGCCCCTTCCTCCAGGTGGCTGGGATGAGTTTGGTTATCTCCCTGCCCAAATCACTGCGGCCCCGCAGTGAGTACCACTTCCTACTTCCAGACCCAATCCCATCCCGGGACGCCTCTCCAACCCACAGATGCAGCGGCAGAGCCCGACCGTGGCACTGCACTGCGCCCGAGCTCACCTGTGATCTCTGCCTCCTCGGTCCGAACCTGGCGCCCCGCCCTCCGTGCCTGAAGACCCCCGGCGCCCACCGCCCCACCGCGCAGAGCCCAGGGAAACCCCGACACGCGCGATGCTGCACCCGAGTGGCCGCCAACAGCTGACGACCAAGGTCACTCGGCTCCTGCCGCTGGCCTGACCCTGCGCCCACCTGTCATGGCGGCCGGCACGGCTGTCCGCCCCTCTGTCCGCCGCCCGGCCCCCTGGCTCCGGTGACCGCCGCCCGCAGGTCGGGCCCTAAGCCCCGCCCCTTCCCGCTAGTCCCCGCCCGAATGCGACGGCGACGTCGCCGCCAGCTCTAAACCCCGCCCTTCAACTTGCCCCGCCTCCTCGCGGGCTGGGCTACGACGCCACGAGGAGCTCCTAGCCCCGCCCCTTCCAGATGGGCCACGCCCAGGAAGCGCCGGCTGCGCACCGCCCGGCTTCTAAGCCACGCCCCTCAAACGAGACCCGCCCTCGCGGTCCTGGGCTTCGGCGCCGCCGGGACCACTGAGCCCCACCCCTCGCCGAAGCCCGCCCCTGAGGGCGCCGCCCGGAGTCCCGCTCCCCTAGCGTCATCTCTGACGCCGCGGGGAGCCCCGAATCTCGGCCCCCGTTGGCCCCGCCCCTCGGCCAAGTCCCGCCCCCAACAAGCCTCTCCCCAAGCCCAAGAGCCCCTCCCAGGCCGCGCGCCTCCGAGTCTTTGGCCACGCCCCGACGGCCCCGCCTGCTTGCGGGGTTGAGATCCTGGAGGCCTGGGTGCTGCCAGTCTCCTGCCTTTCAGCTCCGCCCCTGACTACCGCTCCTACCTTTGACTTGAGGAAGCCGAGACTCAGAGAAGACAAGATTTACCCAAGGTCAAGCAGGAGGTCAGTCCAGGGGCAAAAGTCCAGTGGGCATCCAGTAGCCCCCTGAGGTCAACCAAAGTAAGTAGGGCTTGAACAGGGACGTTCCTCCAGTCCAGGGGAGACTTGGGACTCAACAGTGTGACCTGGGTGTGGTGGTTTCCCATTGGGCACCCATCTTTAAAAGAAAACACTGGCCTGGCATTGTGGCCCTGACTAGGTGTCGCGATGGCAGTATGCAGTCGAGGAGGAGAAATAAAGAATGTCCACGCACTTCTGCCTTTGTCAAGTCACTCAGTACAATTTCACTCTGTAGGTTCTTAAGCAAGAAAATGACAATCCTTAATGCCAGGCACTGCAATAGACATAATCAATCCACAGCAAACAATTGTAGATTAACTCTAAGCACTGCAAACACACCTAATCATGACAGCCCATGACAGACATTCCCTCTGTATGCTAAGTTCAAGTGTCAAATCAAAAATCTCATGCCTTGGGCTTTAAGTCCAGAAGATGCACACTCACTCAGACTGTGGTGATCAGGTCAGGAACCAAGGCAGGCTTCTCCTGGGCTGGTTAAAGAAAGAGTCATCGTAGGGAAAAGTCACCGTTTCCACCAGGGTCAAGATGTGGCTGTAGAGTTGGAGAGCAGTGGATCAGGCAAAGGATGAGAAGAGTTGAGATGTCGGTCCAAGTCCTCATTAGGCTCTCTGGCATCAATGTCAGCTGGCTGAATGTCTGTTCATTTGCTCCTTCATTTATACTAAATTTTGGGACTTTTGACCACCCTTCAATCCCTATCAGCTGCCACCGGATCTCTCAGCAATGTCATTTATCCTGAGGTTAAAGTATCTGATCTGGTGGTCCCCACCCTGATTTTTTTGAGTTTCCCTATTGTGGGGCGAGGACAACATGCCAGAGACTTCACTCTGAGGTTGGGATGAAGTGACTTGTTTGTGCCTGAGGGCCACACTGGACGGCTCCATTAGGGGTGCCTGGTGAGACTGCAGGTTTCAGACTGGGGTTTTGAATTGGAGTTGTCTGCTCAGGCCTAAGGACATCCTTACACTAGGGAAGTCAGTTAACCTGCCTGAGCCTTAATTTCTCCACCTATAAAATGGGTGGCTTTGGACAAATCTCTTACCTTCCTGCCCACTACCCCCTCAGTCATAGTCCTGGCCTTTCCAGTTCTGATGCCCACCACAAGAAGCCCTAACCCCATATGATGCAAATGGGCCCTGTCCCAGCTATGAAATGGAGTCCTGTTATGTAGGGGGGTGGTGACCAGGGCCTTAGAGCCATCGACAATGGACAAGTATTTGGTTTTACGTGTCTTCTCCTCCTGTGCCAGCTGTGCCGAATGAGCACACTAATTTGATGTGTTGGAAGCTGACCAGGAATGGGGGCCCAAGCTCAGAGTTCGCTTCTGGGACAGCACAATGGTCTCTGCGGTCCATGTGACCTGCATCACTGTGCCTCAGTCTCCCCTGTGCTTCAGTCTCTCTTTCTAAAGGGGGCTTATAGGGTAACCCTGAGATTGGGTTGCAGTTATCACCAGGAACCTCAAATTTTGGGGCAGAGTTGTGGTGGTTACTGTACACACTCCTCCCCCCAGACTGGTGAAGAGCCCTGCTCAGCTTCCCCACAAGGCAGAGCAGTCTCAGGGCAGGTAGGAGGCTGTCCTCAGTGCCAGTCTGGGGCAAGCAGAGGAACAGTATGTGCAGACCCTGCCGCAGGGCAGGTGTGTGCCCTGGCCTGTGCCTACTCCTGGGAAAACCTGGGATACCTTCTCCTGCACAGACCCCAGATCCCTGTTGCCACAGTTGAATGCGGCCATATGTATCACACTGTGTTGTGGCACCTAGCACTGACCTTTCTGCATTCATTTTACCCCTGAGAAGTAATGTCAAAGTCATAAGTGCCAGGACTGGGTAGGGACAGTGGGAGCTCAGGTTCTGCCCACTTTCAGGGAATCCTGGCGCCTTCTAGGAAGGCCAACATCCCACCTTCACATGGACGGTGAAACTAAGGCTTAGAGCAGTCCCTTGTCCTAGGTCTAGCAGCAGGAGGGGGTCTCCTAAGTGCAGGCTGCTGCTCTTCAGCAATCCAGACTTTGTATAGGATTTGGCCTAAGGACCTCACCCCAACTCATAGGGACTATACACCTTGTACCACTCGGGATGTGACCTCCAAGCCTGCGGGGACATAAGGCCTCAGCTGGAAGAGGGGAGCTTCAGTCGTGCAAGGGGACTACTAGCCCTGATACCTACCCTATAGGCTGCAAGTGGGTACAGTTGTCCCAAAGTCCAATGGTGGGCCCTGGGTACTCTCCCCAACTCTTCAGGCTGGGGGTGGAAGTGGGAATAATGCTGGCATCCTCCCTTCTGTCTGGCTTCTGCTGGCTGCAGCTAAGCGGACCCCAGTGGAACGTGAGCTCCTGCAGATTGATAGGGTTGGGGTCCTAGACCCTCACCAGCTTCTCAGGCACTATGAGTCTCACAGGGTGGGAGGACCCAGATCACCCTGTGCAGAATTCTGTGCCATTTGATGTTGCCCTTCACCTCCCGGAGAGCAACTGAAAACCCTGTCCTTGGATATTATCAGAAAAATCATTCAGGACTATTGCAATAGGGGAAAAGAGACTTGGTATAGACGAGGCTCAATCTGGTCACCATAGCACAGCCTCCCAGCTACTCAGGAGGCTAAGGCATGAATATTGAAAGTTAGAGGCCACCCTCAGAAACTTAAGGAGACTCTGTTTCAAAATAAAATATATAAAATCAAAAATACCAAGAGCTCAGTGGTAGAGTGCTCCTGGGATCAATCCCCAGTAATGTGTGCACAAGTGCATGTACACACGCATACATGCGTGCACACACACAGTACACAACTGGATTCAACACTGAATATAGCAAGGACAATTGGGGATTTATAATCAAGGGGCAGTGGCAGGGCTGGGGCTGGACAGTGGGTGGAAAATTACTAAAGATACCAAGAGTAGGGGGGCATTCTGGCTAAACCAACTGCATGCCCCCATTAAAACACAAGTTGAAAGTTAATCTTCATTGTGAGATATTTGGAGGTGGGACCAAGTGTGATCAGTAAGATTAGGGCTCTGCCCTCTGAATGGGTGAATCCATCATGGCTCAGTGGAATAATGGATTATTGAGGGAGTGGCTTTGTTATAAAAACAAGCCTGCTCTGTGTGACCATGTGATGCCCTCCACCATGCCATGACCTAGCAAGAGCACCCTCATCAGATGCCAGCACCATGCTCCACAACTAAATATTCTTGGAATACCAGTCTATGGTATTCAGTTAGAGCAACAGAAAATGGGCCAATTGACCTAACAGGATTCTTGCTGAAGGCAGGCCAGGGCAATCAGACATCACCCGGGCATGGCAGTGGGGGATGAGCCCGATCAGTTATCAAGGGGGTTCGGATATGGGGGATGCTGGGCTCTTGCTAAGCTGACTCCACAGCTTTCTTTGCTCAACCTGGATTTAACAAGGAAGTGCACACGAGGTCCTAGGGGAAGGGAAGGAGTCCAACTAAAGTTTGGTCAGGTAAAGAATTGTCAGGGTCACAAATTCCCTGTCCCTAACACCCTGGCCCAGTTTGTCACCTTGACATGTTTTTTATCTGATCAGAAAGTAAACACAGTTTTGAAGTTGCGCAGGGAAACTTGGCCCTCTGCTGGTGCTTTGCGCTGGGCAGGTGGAGCAGTTCCCTGATTTTCACTGGCCAGCCCCCTCCTTACTGCAGGCTCTGCTCACCTGCCCCTTTCAACAGAACACCTCCCTCCCCAGGACATCCCACATCCAGCCCACTCCCACCTCTGTGACCACCACCCCATTTCTTCCCTGGAAGGTGGCAGCCACCTCCCCACTGGTTCCCTGCCTTGTCCTATCCCCATAGCCAGTCTGTACATAGGAGCCACAGGGGCTGTGACCCCCGAGTTGGACCGTGTCCCCTGGGCTCACAGTCTTCCTATTCTTCCAGCAGCCACCTCTGCTATTTACAGACCTTTGCATGTGTTGTGCCCTCCACCAAAACATCCTTCCTATTGCCCCGTCTGAAATCCTCCCTCCCTTGGGCTCTGCTCCAGTGTCGTCTTCTGTGTCCCCAAGTCTCCATTCTTCAGAGTGTTATCACTGCCTGATAAATGGCTTCCCTACTGGCTGTCATGCTACAGAATCCACTCCACATGGCTAGTATGCAGGAGGTGCTTAATGAATGCACATGAATAACATGTTGACAACTCAGGAGGACAGCCAGGTGTGTTGGATCAGGCCTGTAGTTCCAACTACTCAGGAGGGCGAGGACAGACACTTTAAGACAGGGTGATGGGGCCAGAGGGGCCTTCTTGAGAGGCTGAGGCTGAAGACAGGGTGTTCCCAGGCCAGGGCAGGGGTCATGGCCCCCACGGGCTGCTGGAGGCCTGCTTGGCTGGAGCCAACCACAACCATGCACAAAGGCAACGTGCATGGTGAGGAAAAGCAAGAACATGCTCTTCCCATACCACACATCACCAGGGGGCACCATTCATCCATTCATTTATTTATTAAATCATTCAACAAGTGTCTCCTAAACATGTGCCCAACCCAGAGTTAGATCCCAGGGAGGCTGAGGAAGTCCTGCTCCACAGAGCCCCTGTGACCAGAGGACACAAGTAATCATGCTAATAAGTGCTATGAAGGACAGTTAGAGAAGCAAATGGTGGCTGGTGGGGCCACCTGACTCCAAGACAGCCCTAGTGGTGACATCATTGTGTCACCTCCTACAGTGACCCAGGCTGATCTGTGTGACCTGTGAAGGGGGGCAGAGGTCTTGGTGTGTAATTTCTAAGGCTGGGCCTCAGAGGTGTTGAGGCGTCAGCCTTGTGCCTTTGGATAGCTTGTTCTGAGGGAAGCAGCAGCCGAGTTATCAGGATGCTCAGCCAGCCCTGTGGAGGCCCCCCGCCAACTTCCATGAGTGAGTCAATCCCCTTGGAAATGGATCCTCCCTCCCAGTGAAGCCCTCAGATAGGACCATCCCTGCCTGACATCTGCCCATATATCACAAGAGACCCTGAGCCCGAATTTCTGATACACATAATAATATATATTATAATATATAACATGTACTTATAATATATATATTGCAATAACCAAAAGGCGGAAACTGTTCAGATGTCCATCAGTGGATGAATGGATAAATAATATGTGGTCCATTCATACAGCTGGAATGTTATTCAGCCTTAAAAAAGAAGGACAGGGCTAGGGTTGTTGCTCTGTAGTAGAGCCTTGCCTGGCATCTGTGAGGCCCTGGGTTTGATCCCCAGCACCACATATAAACAAACACATTAAAAGTCCATTGACAACTAAAAAAAAAATTATTAAAAAAAAAAGGAAGGACAGCCAGGTGTGTTGGAACAGGCCTGTAGACCCACCTACTCAGGAGGCTGAGGCAGGAGGATCACTTGAGCTCATGAATTCGACTCTGAGAAGATAAAAAGGTCTGCAGATAGATGGGGGTGATGTAACAGTATGTCACTGAACTGTAGGTTTAAAAATGGTTAAAATGGCACATTTTATGTGTATTTTTCTACGATAAAAACAACAATGATAAAACAGAGGTGTGGAAATGAGCCCTGGGGGGCTTGACTGGAGGCAAAGAGACTAGGAGGCCGCTTTAATGGTCCGGGCTTGGGATGGTGGCAAGTGCGGAGTGAGTTGGGGGAATCTTGATAAGCCGGAGGACTTGCTGAAGCATTGACTGTGAGGCCTGAGAGAAAGGGAAGAGCCCTGGGTGCTGGCCTGGAGGAAGGGAGGGAGAAAGACTCCAGGGTCCTCGGCCATGCCAGACCAAGACTAGGGATTGCTCTACCCACAGAGCGCTGTCAGGGACCCCACCTGAAGGAACTGGCACACCCACTTCCCGTCTCATGGGATGCTTCCTCTTGAAACCCAGCTGCCATGCTGCAGGAAAGCTCAGGTCACATGATGTTTCCACCCAGAGCCTCAGTTAAGGTCCCACTAGACATACTAGAAGACACTTCTGGAAGATTCCACCCCCGGCCACTGCCCAAATGCAGTGGCATGTGAGAAACAAGCAGAAGCAAGAACCACCTCACTGAGCCCAGAAAATATGCAGAAAGAACCAGGATGGTGGGGGGGGAGGGGGAGGGGTGGAGACAGCATGGGGGGGCACTGCTGTTGTTTTAAGCCCCCACATTTGAGGATGATTAGTTACATGGCAATAGAAAAAGGAAGCAGACAGGTAACCAACTCCCCCCCCCCACCCAATGTCTTTCTATTGGGGAAATATTCTGCAGAGTAGTGATGTCTCCTTTGTGCCCAGTTCCATTCATGCAGCCACTTGATGATCTGAATGACGTCATTCGGGGGGACTCTTACGTTTCTTTGATAATTCGGCTTTGCATTCTCTGAAGTCATTGTTCTCCCCAACTCTAAATTTAAGACAGCTGAATCAGGCCTCAGCGGACTTGACTCAGCATGATGTTGCCCGTGGCCATCTGGTACCCCTGGAGAGTGACCTCCTGGTACCTTAGTGGCTTGGTGAGGTCAGTCTGGTTGAGGTGACATGAGCAAAACCCATGAATGTGACTTCTTTTCAGGCCAGAGCAGTTTGTGGCTGGTGCAAGCCCCTTCAACACCCCCTCCTCTGTCACAGATCGTGGACACTTGCATTGGAATGGGGCATGCTTCACGAGCCAAGGGCTCTGGTGACACCACTGAGCAGAGTCCCTGCCCATCAGCTGGACATATACTGTGAGCAGGAAATAAACTAAGTGGTTTGAGACCCCAAGATTCGGGAAATTATTTGTTTCAGCCACATAAACCTCCCAGATGTTGACAGATATCATAAAAATCACTGATTTCTTGAACCAAGGTTATGGTTTAGATATGAGGTGTCCCCCCAAAGCTCATGTGTGATAAAATGTGAGAAAGTTTACAGGTGAAATGATCGTTATGAGAGTTTCAACCTAATCAGTACATTAATCCCCAATATTGACCGGGTGGTCACTGTAGGCAGGTAGGGTGTGGCTGGAGGAGGTGGTGTGTTGGGGGTGTGCCTTTGGGGTCTATATTCTGCTCTGGGTGAGCAGAGCTCTCTGCTTTCTTGCGCCTTTCCCCAGCTGCTTTCCTGTCCAACACTCCCACCATGATGTCCTGCTTTACCTCAGGCCCAAAGGAATGGAGCAGGCCCTGTCTGCACCCAGATCGCCGAAACCCCAGACGAGCTTTCCCTCCTTAAAATTGTTCTTGTCAGGTCTTTTGATCACAGCAGCAAAATAGCTGACTAAAACAATAAGTAAGTGGAGAAGAGCGAGGTGGCCTCCAGGCAGAAGTGGTGCTCAGGCCCTGCAGGAAGCAAGATGGGCGGGTCCAGGAAACCACAGGGCAACGTGGTGGCAAGCGGTCCCTCTGGTCCCGGGAATTGGACATCCAGGGGTTTTATTTGGGGGGTGGCATATTCCCAGAGGAGGAGCCCCATAGCTCCAACTACCCTGAGGGAGAACTTGGCTCCTGCTCCAGGCTGAGGTATCCCTGGTCCAGCTGTACCCCCAGGTTGTGCTGCAGGCTTTGGGGGTGGTGGAGGTGCCGTGTGCTGCACTTCCTGCAGCCGCCACAGCTCCCCTGGACAGCAGCTCTGCCCTGCTAGGCCCCTTGTTGCTCCCCACCCCTCTTGCCTTCCACCCTCTGCAGCCGCTCTGGGGCAAGCTGGATACTCATTTGTGACTCTCAGCTACTAAGAGCGGCAGTATCTAGGGTAGGCCACCTGGGCACACCTTCAGGGCAGGCCTCTCACCCCTGACTGCCCACGTGGCCTCTGCCAGCTTGGTTCTCACCTTACCCTGATGGGGTGTGAAGAGGGCTTTGGCATGAGGAGAGCCTGGAGCCTGTTGTCACCCATGCCAAACCGTGGCCAGGGCTCTGAAGACCCAGAAGGAACTTGGTGGTTTCTGACCCCTGCATCCAGATCCACAGCAGCCCGGCCACCTGGGCACTGCCCAAAGTCCTATGCCTGAGTTTTCCCCTTCCGTGTCCTGCTCTATAGCCCAAGCAGGATATGCAAGCTCAATCCCTGGCCGCAGTCCTTTGTTGGAAAGCTATCGGCCGGAAATAGGACATCTAGGTATCTCTCAGCTGGGAACTTATCACATCTAGGGTTGTTCATCAGATGCATCAAGTATTTGGTTATCAGTGACATGAAAACATGCCAAATACTTTGTAGGCAAGGAGCAGCAAGAGTTACAGACCGCTGCTCAGGTTCCTTCCAGACCTCAGGCTCCTCTTCTGGTTCTTCCTCATGACCCCAGTGTGGCTGCTGGGCCTCCAGGTAGGAAGCAGGGGAAAGTCAACTTTTTTTCAATGGCCAGAAACAGGTCACACTCCAAATTGTGGAAGGCTGCATATATTTTTAATTGACCCAAGACAAATATGGGGCTCAGAGGTGAAGAGAGGATGGGACCTAGAGCTATGAGATGATCTCCATCTTTTTTTTTGGATACTGGGGATTGAACCTAGTGGTGCTTAACCACTGAACCGTATCCCCTGTCCTCTCTCTGTAAGTTATTTTGGGTCTCACTAAGTTGCTGAGGCTGGCTTTGAACTTTCGATCCTCCTGCCTCAGCCTCCCAAATCCCTGGGATTACAGGTGTGCACCTTCATGCCCAGCTCCCAAGTTCATCTTAAACTAAAACAAGAGTGCAGCATCTTCTAATGCCAGGAGCGCCCTGGTTGGATGCACGCAAAATACAGCTGGGCTGCCCAAGCTGTTCTGAGACCCAGGCTGGAGGGGTAAGAGCTGGGGCCCTCTTGTATAAAATTGTCTTGGTAAGTAATTGACTTAAAGGTTTGTGACGGCTCTAATTCTTCCCCCCAGTGCTAGGAATCAAACCCAAGGTTTATCAGCTGCCACTACCAGTGTGGCCCCATGCTGAGCTTCTTTTTTGTACAGGTGATTGAACCCAGTGGGGCTATACCACTGAGCTACACTCTCAGCATTTAAATTTTGAGACAGGGTCTTGCTAAGTTGCCCAGGCCAGCCTTGAACTTGTGATCCTCCTGGCTCAGCCTCCCGAGTCATTGGGATTACAGGCATGTGCCACTGTGCAGGGCTCCTTGGTTTTAAAGCACATCCTCATTTCTTCACCACTTCCTAGCTGTGGAGCCTAACCCCCCACCCTGGACCCTGGGGCCACCTTGATGAATAGGACAGAGCAGAAGACTTCCAAGGCTGACAGCGAGACAGCCTCTGTGATGCTCACACTGTCACTGGAAAAGCAGCCACTGTGATGCAAGGGAGCCACAGGGGGTGGCCGGGAGGGTGGACCCGCTGGCCAGTACTCCATGAGGTCTCTGCTGACTGCCAGCAGCAACCCCAGGTCTGCAAGGGACGCCACCACCACAGGAGAGACTGAGACCACCCAGCAGCTCCCTGGCCAGCCCAGAGCACTGCAAGGGAACAAGGATGGCGGTTACAGAGGGATGGACAATGGGGACAGTGGTATGCACCTTCTTTTACTTCTTAGTAATAGAATCATTTCCCTCACTTGCGCTTTACATAGATAATACAGGACCCTCCCTGGGTTCCTGCTTTGAAACAGCACCTCCTGCCCAGGAAGGTGCCAAGGTGGCCATCCCATAGTTGCTGAAAAGTTTATTGCCGTCTTCTTATTCTACTACGCAAAACTAGATTGGTTTAGAATATCTCTGTCTCTCGAAAGGAGCCCTGGTTAGAGGGAGGCGATCTACTACATTAAACGCAGCAGCAGCAGCTGGTTCAAGGGAGCCATTACTATAAAGTCGCCACAGCTGGGCTCCTTTGGGACCGCAGGCTCCTCTCTAGGGCCCCCAGCCTGCTAGTGCCCTCCGCTTCTGGAGTCAGCTCGGCCCCGAGGGGTCCCTGCACCTGGAGGCAGATTCCACTGTAGATCCCCAGCTGGACACGCCGGACACGTGGAGTTGCAGGGGCCTGGATGGTGACGTCACCCTGGGAGGTCCATCGTGGACCGCATGGGCATCCCTGTGGCTGTCCCTGAAGCAGGCAGGCCCTGCCCTGGGTTCACAGTGTGGACGACCACTTGGGTGCTGGACGAGCGGGAGGGGCTGCTGGGCCCCGGAGTCCCCGGAGTCTGGGAATCCTTGTCCACACTGTGGGCCATGCCAGCCAGTTCCCTGATGCCTTCGCTGAGGTCTCTGTGGGGAGAGGAGGCATGAGCTGGAGAGTGGATGGGGTTGAGCTGCACCTGCCCAGGTGTCCCGGCCTGGCCCTGTGATCTGTAGACTGTGGACCTGGGACGGACTACTGTCCCCCAGGGCTGGGGAACACTCTCCTCCACCTGAGCGGCCTGTTCCCTGGAGCACATGGAGGCTGTTCGTCTTCCTTACTGGACCAACTGCACAGGCCTCAGGTCCCTCCCCAGTGTGGCCAGGGTGGGTCCTGGTCATCTTCCTAAGGGGTGAGAAGGTGCTTTCTGGGGCTTATTCCAAGTGCATAAACCACCAGGAGTCTGGCTGCCTGGTCAGGACCTGGGGACAGGGGACCAGGAGCATCCAGGGGAAGACACCTCCCTTCCTTCCAGGCCTGTCCCCTTTAGTGGCCTGGAGCTGGATCACTCACCTTCCACACCCTCAACGCCCTGTAGCTCCCAACCCCAAAACACAAGCTGAGGTATCCTTAGGGTGTCCTGAGCTGGCCCAGCCCCTTCTCCAGACTTGCTCCCTGGAGGCTGGGGGCTGTCCTCGCCCCTTGCCGGTTGCCCTCTCCTGTCCCCAAGGCAGGCTCTCCCATAGGCTGACATGAGGCCTCACCTCCTCCAGGAAGTCTTCTCGGATCCCGTTCCCACCCACACTTCGTGCTTAGAAAAATTCCAGAAAGTGTTCAGAGTTGAGAAATAATGTAGTGGTCAGCGAATATGTAAGTGGATCAATTAGTTAATAAGTAGAGAGGAGACAGCTTCAGGAGTGAGGGTGCAGACTTTGGACGGGCAGCCGGAGGTCCCACAGCTTCCCGTGCACTGGCTGTGAGACTCTGCACAAGCTGCTTAACCTCTCTGGTTCTTCACCCGTAACACACCTAGGTGAGAAGCTGGCATCTGGAAGAGCTAGACTGTGCCAGGCACATTGCTGATGCTGGGCGGTGTTCACGACATAAAGCCAGGTCAAGGGGCAAGCCTGGCCTTGCTGGGACGGTCATGACCACCAGGTGGCCTGCCCGGGCCTCATGGCCTCAGATCCAGAGAACCCTGCCTGGGAACCAGGGACAGGGACGGGGTTTGGGGACTCTGCTTCCATCCTGCTGTCCCTGGGAAGAAGCCGCCTTCTCCGAGTCCCCATCGAGCCTGGCCAAGTGCTCAGGGTGCCATGTGTGGGAGAGCTCGGGGCAGGGTCTCTGCTCTCAGCTTCATTTCCTCCTTCCTGCCTCTCAAGCTACACTGACTGGAGCCAGCTGTCAGAGTGGCCCCCAATCAGGCCCCGTTCGGGGCTCCCCCACTCCTGGGGACGGAACAGAGTTCCCTACACGGCTCTGTGACCATCCTTGGATGAAGGGTACCTGTCTGACCCCAAGGCCTAAAAACTGGTGTCTGTGGGACAGGAACAGGCAGGTATGGCCCCAGCGGCACCCTGCGAGCACCTGGCCTCATGCTTTAGCCAGGGAAGCCAGCGGCCCTCGTCCAGGACACCACGGAGCCCTGAGAGCAGCAGCTCTCCCCCTTTCCTAACCAGGACCCAAGACCATCTGGTCACAGCTCTGAAACGGGGAGCTTTTTTTTGGGGAACCAGCCTTGGACACCTGATAATATAAAAAGAAAACAGAGCCAGGCGCAGTGGCACACACCTGGAATCCCAGAGACTCGGAGGAGGAGGCAGGAGGACCAAGAGGTCAAGGCCAGTCGACCCAATTATGTTACGTGCACGCACAGATATGTCCCAGTGAGTCCCACTGTTACGTATAATGACAGCACACCAATAAAAATTAATTTAAAATTAGAATTAAAGAAATAAAAAGGGGGCTGGGGTTATGGCTCAGCGGTAGCGCACTTGCCTGGCATGCGTGAGGCACTGGATTCAAGTCTCAGCACCACATATAAATAAATAAATAAAGGTCTATCAACAATTAAAATAATACTTAAAAAAAATGGAAGGAAGAAAATTCATGGACAGCCAGGGCAACTGGGCGAGGTTCTGACTCAAAATAAAAAAGAGCTAGGAATGGAGCTCAGTGATGGCGGGCTTGTGCCAGGCCTGGATTCAGTCCACACACACACACTTAGTCAACACAGCCCAACCAAACCAAGAAGGAACAGAGCCTGTAAAATCCCTGTGGCCAGCTGGCAGGTCAAGCTCTGTCCATGACGCAGACCTCCTCCTGCTGGGGAGAGAGCCTGAGCAGGCCACCAGAGGAACCGAGAGGGAGTAACATCAGTAGGGCCCCGGAAGGGGGGTTTGGAGAAAACATTCACCCTCCAGATGAAGCAAAGAAACGCCAATAAAAATGATCTGTAAAATTTATACCAGCTAAGGGGGCAGTAAACAAATCATTAGCTCTCAGTGAGGGTGTGGCTTCTCAGAAAATATGACTGAACTAGCTTCTTCAGAGCGCTCAGAGAAAAATTTGGTGATAAAAATACACAGTCTCTTTGGCCTAAATAATCGACTCCTGGGATCACCCTCAAAGATGTTGTTCAAAAGAGAAACTCTGCCAGGTGTGATGGCACATGCCTACAGTCCCACCTACTTAGGAAGCTGAGGTGGGAGGATCCTTTGAGCTCAGGAGTTTCAGGCCGGCCTGGGCAACATAGAGAGACCCCAGCTCAAAAAACCAAAAACAAACAAACAAACAAAAAAAACAGGCTTGGGGTGGGGGTGCTCAATGATAGAGTGCTCACCTGGCATGCATAAGCCTCTGGGTTTGACCCCCAGCACCATAAAATATATAATTAAAAAAAAAAACTCTAAGCACAAAGACATTTACCCCAATCTGACTATTCAGTAGGGGAGGGACTAACAGATGCTGGCATTTGGCATAATAAGTAGCTATTAAGAGAGAGATATCTAGTCAGGCACAATGGTGCAGGCCTATAGTCTCAGCCACTTGGGAGACTGGAGCAGGAGGTTCGAAAGGTCAAGGACAGCCTCAACAACTTAGTGAGACCTCAAGCAACTTAGCAAACAAGACCCTGTCTCAAAATAACTAAAGGGCCTGGGGATGTGGCTCAGTGATTAAGTGCCCCTGAGTTCCATCCCTGGTACAAAAGGGGGCGAGGGGAAGAAGAAGAATGAGGTTTCTAGCCAGGTGTGGTGGTGCACACCTCTAGTCCTAGCTGCTCAGGAGGCCGAGGCTAGAGAATCACTCGAACCTAAGGAGTTCAAGGTCAGCCTAGGCAATATAGGGAGACCCTGTCTAAAAATACTATTAATAAACACTATTAATAACAATGGGATTCCCAAGGCCTCAGACCACTGGGGTAAAGAGGAATGTGTCTTTAAGTGAAAAAAGTTCACAGGACAGTTTCTGACTCACAGGTGACCCTGAGGCTTCAGGGAAGGACATGGGAAAATGGATCACTTCCCTGCAGGCACTGGCCAGGCTCAGCAATTACATAGCTTGCGGGTCCCCACCCCAGTGCCTTGGTTTCCTCCTCTGCACAAGAAGGGCACAATGACGCGTACTCTCTGAGCTCTCAGCCTGGGTCAAGGAAGGGGCACACCCATGGTCCATGGTCATCTTGACAGCGCCAGGACACGGGCACTACCTGATCCTTGCCAGGCAAGGGAGCTGAGGCATGGAGCGCCCATCACGCGACCTAAGGCCACAGGGCTGGGAGCAAGCACTTTGCTGCCTCAGGAGCCACAGGTGGGACAGAGAGCAGCTCCAAGCCAAGCACAGAAGGCACTAGAGAAGCCAGAACGCCCCGTGCAGGGCAGGAGGTGCTCGAGAACGACGGGACACATCAGAAGAACACGGTGCCGTCCGCACACTCCTCCCAAAGGACCACGGAGCCCACAGGAAGCGTGAGGAAAAGGAGGGACAAATGGCAGCCCCAGAAAGCAGGAGGTGGGACAGGAGATCGGGGACAGCCTTCTCTCTACTTCTGTGTACTTGTGATAGTTTCTCATGATGCACCTTCTGGAACAGAATATCCTATGAGTTCAAAGTGATACTAAAGTAACACAATGAAAAGGAAGGAAGGATACAACACAATTGAGATACAACACAATCACACTCAACAAAGGCGGCCTTCTGCAAGAGCAGAATCCAGCTGTGTCACCCCTGGACGCGGAGCCCACGCGCCTCAGCTCCTACATCATGCCTGGATGATAGAGGGATGTGGGGGACTCGCCTCAGCCAGGAGACCCTAGTCTCGTTCCCCACGAGGGCAGCCTGGCCCTGTCAGCACACGTAGCGTCCAGGCCACAAGTGCAAACCCTGCAGCGGGGTGTGAAACACCAGAGGGATGCAGATGGGTGGTCTCGAGACCTCAGAAGACCACACTACGTGGGAGAAAAAGCCTGCCCCAGTTTAAGGAGCCCAGAGAGCTGGAGGCCAAGTGCTGTATGCGATCCTTGAGCTCAGGACGGTGCCTGGATGCCAACAGCCAGGTGTGGACGCCCTCCACCTACCAGAGGTCAGGGCCAGCGTTCTGGAGCCAGGAAAGGAAATGGACTTGTACTGGTTCAGAGAAAAAAAGAGTGTGATGTGTACTGAGAGAAAGAGAAAGGGAAGGGAAGGGAAGGGAAGGGAGGGGAGGGGAGGGGAGGGGAAGGGAGGGGAGGGGAGGGGAGGGGAGGGAAAGGGAGGTGGAGGGAGGTGGAGACAGGAGCAGCACAGCGCTGAGCCCTACGAGCTTCTGCAATCCTGGAGGTCTGAATTCTCAAGAGACGCAGTGTGTGTGTGTGTGGGGGGGGGGCAGTTATGAGCACTTGCAGGTCCCAGCTGCTAAGAGGACTAGAAGGACCCCCAGCCTCTTGTTTTAGGGTTGGGAGCTGAGGCCCAGGACCTGCACCCCCTACCCGCCCCATGCCACCCACGTGGTGAAGCTGTGGTTGTCGTGCGCCTGGCTGGGATGGCTCCTGGGTTTGTGGCTGCTGCTGTTGTTCTGGTTGTGGACCTTGAGGCCAAGGTACGCAGCCTGCACCGTCTCCAGATCCTCGCCCCTCAGCTGGTGCCAGAGCTGGGCCATCCTAGAGGAGAGAGTTCAGGGTAAAGGACACCGAGCAGCCACTCTTGTCCCCGACAGCAGAACACATGCAGAGGTGCGCTCCACACAAGTCCAGGGTGCACCTCCGTGCAGCTGGACAGAATTCTGGAAGAGCCGGGCAGGGCAGATCTGAGGGGCTGCAGGCCACACAGCTTCTCCTGCAGCTGAACTCACCACGGCCGCTCAGAAGCAACCAGGAGCGGCAGAGGAGGAGAGTGGCCTGGTCCAAAAGCTGGTGGTCGAAAGTTCTAGCACTGGACAGCACCGATGGCTGCAGAACACCATCAGCGTCCTTAATGAGAGCTAAGAGGTGACTTTCGTGTTATGTGTATTTTACCCACAATAAAAAAAATGACAAACAAGAAGAGAATTACTGTGGGGAGAAAGCAGAGAGCCTTGGGAGGGCCACCCTTCCCCTGTGGGCTGTGGCTGAGCGGCAGTCTGTGGGACAGTGAGCCCTGTGGGAGGTCCCCGGGCCACCAGGCTGCCGTACCTGTTGGAGCGCCGCTGCTGCTCACTCTTCTTCACGCACTTGAGGAGGCAGCAGGTGAGGAAGGCCACGGACATGAGCAGGATGATGGCACAGCTCACGATGGAGGCGATGACTGCCACCTTGAAGCCGAAGGCCTCCTGGGGCGGCACAGCTGGAGGGAGACAACCGCCAGCTCCTGGTGCCACTCTCCCAGACACCAGGCCCAGCATGGGTGCCAGAGGTGGACAGAGCCTGGCTGGCCCCCAGGGATCGCCCCTCCCGGGGCAGGCAGGGAAGTACTGACGGCTGAAACAAAGGTCCGTGCAGACTGTATCGGGGCTGGACCACAGAAGACTTCCCCAAGGAGGAGCATTCGGACAGGGTTTTGCAGGACGTGCAGGAGTTTGCAAGATCGCCAATTGGAAAAGCTCTGACAGGGACTAATGACCCCCGGACTCCTACCCTTCTGCAGAGCAGAAGGGTGGTTTGGCACAGAGATGATGGCGGACACAGCCTCGGTGGGGACCTGCCCAGCCCACTGCCTGGGTTTCCACAAAGCTCCAAGCAGGAAAAACTCTTCAGGGCCTTCTCAAGTCACTTTCCAGGAAAGGGCAAAAGCAAGAAAAATGCCCATCGGTGGGTCAAAGGTCGTTCACACACATTAGCCGTGTGACCTCCACTATGCACCAGTTTCATCAGATTCTAAGGGAGGCATGGGGAAAAGAGGTCCCAGGAACCTAATCTGTACCCTCCCCTGACAGCAGACATGGCTTGGCTCCTGGTCCAGTTCCATTTCTCCTACTCTCTAGCTGGACACTGCCCATCCAGAGTGAAGACTCCACCCACAGTGGTGACATGACCATGTGCTGGCCAGTGGGGGACAGAGGCAGCGACCAGGACTACTCCCAAGAATCTTCTCTGAAATACGGGGGGGATGCTTTGCTGCTAGGAACCCCCTCACCCCCAAAATCCTGCCTGAAATAACTGCTGTGACACTAGGTCACAATGCTAGGGCCAAGCCCAACAGAGCCACCAAAGGGCAGGGTCCCCGGTCCCACAGAGGTGGAGCATGCTCCAAGCCTGGCCACCCGTCCCCACGGTGGAAGCACCTCCTTGGTGACAACTGTTATTTTGGGTTTTCTGCCTCTTGGAGTCTAATCCTAAGAGTCTCCCTCCTTCTCAGAGATCCAGTCAGCCCACGGGGGTAAAGGCCCTGATAAGTCCTGCAGAACATCCGCCCAGCTTCCGCCCAGCTCTTCTGCCTCCGAGACTCTGAAGTCATTTTCACATACAAAGCACATTAACAGAACCTTCAGGGCTTCCATTTGGAGAAGCTGTGCAGGGCCAGCAGTGCTGCCTCGTTAACCTTTCAACACCCTGTTCAACAACCATAACCCAAAACTAAACAAACGACCCTTCCCGGGCCTGGGTGCTCTGGGGTCAGGTACTTCCTGTGCTCTGTGTTCTCGGTACCTAGAATTCTTGGCATGTGGCACATCCTCTCGGGGTGTGCCACATGCGTGCAGGCAGGAGGGAACGAACGAACACAGCTTCCTGTCTCACAGACGACAAAGTGCCAGCTCCGACAGCACACGCGGCCCCTTGGTGGCAGGGGCACAGCAGTGGCAGAGCCAGGATCTGAAGCCAGAAGCTAGGACTGGAGTCCACGTGCAGGTGGGGAGCTGTGAGGGGTCTCCAGGCCACTGCCAAGCCACATGCCACGCAGGGAGCAGTTCCCAAGCAGGGACCCAGCCTGGGTCCCTGTGACGGGCTTTAGGCCCCCACTCTGGGCAGCTGCAGGGTTGGGGTGGCTCAGGAGAGAGGAGGGTCTTACACTTGCACACGGGGGTCCGCGAAGACCAGTCGGCGATACTCCCCTTCCAGGCACAGGTGAGGAGGCCGGAGCCCACCATCTGGTGGCCCGAGGGGCAGTGGAAAACGAGCACAGTCCCCACAGAAGCGCCATCGCCACGGAGGACTTGAAAGGTGCCCTTTGGGGGTGGCTGCAGCTGAGCACACGTGCCTAGGGAGAGAGACAGCTGTGAGGAGCAAAGGCAGCACTTGGGGGGGCGGAGTGGGGATGTTGGCAGAACTGGGGTGCTGCAGCCCACTGTGGGGTGGCAGGAGATCCTCCAAGGGTTGCAGGAAGCTGGAGAATCACATGGGGCTCCCAGCTCAGGGACAAAGTAGAAGTGGACCCTGCATTAAAGACAATTCTAAAGAAACAAGCATTAGACAATACAGGCAAATACACAATTATCACCTAAGTATAGTTCAAAGGCAGACAGCAAGGAAAGAGAGGTAGCTGGGCACAGTGGTACACATGTGTCATCACAGCGACTCAGGAGGCTAAGGCAGGAGGATCGCAAGTTTGAGGCCAGCCTCAGCCACATAACAAGACCCTGTCTCAAAGAATTTTAAAAGGGCTGGGAATATAGCTCAGAGGTAAAGCACCCTTGGGTTCAATCCCCAGTACCAAAAAAGAAAGTCAAGAGATCAATAGATTTGACTGCATAAAAAGTAAAAGACGAAGCTGAACTCCCTAATCATTGAAAAAAAAAAACATCAACTCATGAAAAATTAGGAGAAGATATTTGGAAAACAGGACGAAGTTTCAATATCCTTAATTTGTAAGAATCTTACACATCAATAAGAGCCAAACACACACTTTTTTTTTTAATGAACTAATGTGTGAACAGCAATTGACAAGAGAAACAAATGGCCAACAGGCACGAAAACATGCTCACCCACACAGCCTTCGAAGAAATGCTCATCCAAATGAGATCGAATCTTGGCCTTATCAAGCAGCAAAAGTTCAAAGAAACAGGGCTGGAGATGTGGCTCAGTGGCGGAGCATTTGCCTAGCTTATGCCAGGCTCTGGGTCCCATATCCAGATCCGCACAAACAAATATAAAAATAAATAAAGAAAAGCCAATCATGTACATCAGCCAGGGCTGGGAAGGGACTCCTCTTAGATCGGGGTCAGATCCCAACCTGTCTGGACAGAGCTTGGTAAGTGTGTCCTAGGTCTGTGCTGTAGACACACGTGAGAACTTAGCCAAAGGCATGAAGAACTTTCTGCCAAGACTCTGTATCAGGACACTCCCCTCAGAGCTACCAGAAACAGTGAAAAATTAGAAATTATGTCTCTAGCTGTAGTCACCTATTTATGAATCAAGGTACAAACAGGCAATCTACAAATATATAGGCAACAAACTGCTACAAAGTGTTTACAATGATTACATAAGCATACAGGAAGCCTGGCACGCTGTTGAGTGCTCAGTCCTCATTACTTGGGAGGACTGCTTGAACCCAGGAGTTCAAGGCCATCCTGGGAAACACAGCGAGCTCCAAGTCTTTAAAAAAAAAAAAAAAAAAGGACAGAGATGCTCTGGATGCAGCAACCCCCGGATTTTTTATGAAACAGTACCAACAACAAAAGTTGACACTTCCAAGGGACTTCGTGTGCTGCACACTATTGTACACATTTTACATGTACTAACCCAGCCACAGGACGACCATCTTCCCAGGGAGAACCATCCTTATTCCCAGGTGAAAAACAAGCAAAACCATGGGGTATGTGTGTGTGTGGGGGGGGTTGTGTTACTTCCTGAGGTCACACAGCTCACAGTCACAGGGTGGACTCAGAACCACAGAAGGGGGACCCACGTAACTTCTCCGTATGCATGCACACAGCATGTGCCCTGCACAATGCACCCGAGACTTATCACTTCCGCGTGGACCGGCAGCTGGGCCCTCCTACTGAGGCACAGGGCTCTGCTAGTGGGCACAGGTGTCTCCTCTATGCCCGGGAATGCTCAGTGAAACCGCTAAGGATGTCCCAAGCAGTGCCCAAGTGCAAGAGGCTCTTCTTTCTGCTATCTCCTGAGTTTCTGAGCATTGACGGAAGAGGCAGCCTGTGACAAAGGCCACCCGAGCACCTTTGTGCCTGTCTGCCTCCCTTCAAGCAGACAAGGACAGAGACCCAGACATGGGGTGATGGAGATGGAGGCCAGGGCAATGGAGGGTGATGGGGCCCATCTTCCATGCTGACCTGCTGTGACCTTCTCCTATCCTGTGCCTGATGCCCCCAGCTAGGACCATCCCCTGGGGGCCGGGCACACATGTCCCATTGAGCCTTTTGTCTGGGAAGCAGTGGAAGCCTGGTTCAGGATTAGCACAGACACCGCATGCTAATGAATGCTAGTTTGCATGACAGCCCTAGAATTCCTCCTTCTAAGCACAGCAAGGCTGAATGGCATCCCAAGGGCACCGGGTAGGGGGACAGTAGGGGTAGAATTGGTACCTCACATATCCATTGAGTGAGCCCACTCCAGCTTGATCTGGGCACCCTCGACCATTGCTTCCCTCCCTGGCTATGGCTGCCCACCAGTGTCCCTTCTCCTCACCCCACAGTTGCAGCTGGGGACAAGGCTGCCATAGAAAACTACACTTCCCAGCCTGCCCTACAGCTGCAAGGAGCCATGTGACAGTGCCTGGCCAATGGGATGTAAGTATGGGTGTCTATGGCCACTTCCAGGCTGGGAAGCAGAGATGTGTGGAAGGGTTGACCAACCTCCCGGATCCTAATAAGAGACAGAAATAAACTCTGGCTGGAGTTAAGCCACCATCTTTGTGGTAAAACCTGAACAAAGCTTCAGGAAGAGTTTATCCCAGTGCCCTGTTGAGTATCTGGGACTTTGCCTGGCCACCCAGGTCTCTGAGGAGACAGGGATAATAACATCAAAATAACACCCAGATTGTACTCCGACAGGGGCCCGTGCTGAGTGCTTTGGTGGCTGGGGAGACAAGCATGTGAACTCAAGACTGTGGGGCTCTGAGTTCTGCAGGGCCACATAAAGAAGTCCCCTGGGCCTCGTGGGCACAGCTGCTTGCCCACGTCAGGCTGGTAGAAGGAAGGAATGAGGCGAAATGCTGAGGCCTTTTCAAGATCCCCAGAACACCAGGTCAGGAGCCCTGGGGATCTTTGGAAATAAGGTATGCCATCTGATTTTACAGCCCTAGACACCAAGGTTCAATGACACTGAGGCCACATAGTCACTGGTTGAGCAAGGGGTCAACGGCCGTAGTTGAGAGTCAGTCACTGGAAGCCGCCATCTTGTCTGTCCCTTCAGTATCTAGGGAAGGCTGAGCTTCCCGTCTGGCAGGACCAATCTGATGGTTCCTTGCTCGTTATGGGCATTACTATCAACAACACGTCTGCACAGAATTCTGTGTTCAAAAAGCATCCCATGTTCCTTGCCTCAGGCAGCACTCATAACAATCCCAATAGGGAACATTGTAGGATTCAAGGTTGACATAGAAAAATTGGTTGTGTTCCTGTAAAGTAGCAATGAGCAAACTGAAAAGGAAAGAAAACAATTTCATTTTAAAAAAAAAAAAGCAGTAGAAACAATTATGTGGGAGTTAATTTAACAAAAGAAGCACAAGTTAGACTCTGAAAACCACAAGACATTGTTGAAAGACATTCAAGAAAACCTAAATAAATGGAAAAACATCCCACACTCATGGACTGAATATTATTAAGATGGTAATACCCTCAAAACTACAGTTTCAACACAACCCCTGTCCGAATCCAGCTGCCATCTTCATGAAAATTGACAAGCTGGTCTGAATATTCATATGGAAATGTAAAAAAGACCCTAGAATAACCAAAACAACCTTGAAAAGGAACAAAGTCGGAAGACTCACTTCTCAATTTCAAAACTATAAGGACAGACCAATAGAGCAGTTCGGCAGAATTGAAATAAACCCTCACATTTACAGTCAATTTGATTTCGCCAACAGTGCCAAGACAAAAATAAATGGGAAAATAATAGTTTTTCAATAATCAGTGCTTGGCAAACTGGATATTCTCATTCAAATAATGAAGTGGGACCCCTACCTCACACCATATGCTAAAAAATAACTTTAAAATGAATCAAAACCTAAATGCAAGATCTAAAACTACAAAACTCGTAAAGAAAACCTAGGGTACATTTTTTTGTGACTTTAGGCAATGGTTCTTAGATATGACACCAAAAAAAAAAAAAAAAAAACAATGCAAGGAAAAAAAAACTGGACTTCATAAAAATTAAAGACAGTGTTCTGCAAAGAAAACAATGAAGTGAAGAGACAACCCCCTGATTGGGAGGAAATATCTGCAAATCACATATCTGATAAGAGATACATCTCGAGGATAAAAAATTATTACATCTCAATGATAAAATACAAAGTTTTAAAATGAGCAAAGGATCTGAACAGATATTTCCTTAAAGAAGATATACCAAAGCCACCAATAAACACATGAAACAATTCTCAACATTAGCCTTCAGGGAAATGTAAATCAAAACCACAACAGGGTACCACTTCATATCCACCAAGCCAACTACTATATATGGTCTCATGGTTTCTCGATGTTACACACAGGATTACCATATAATCCAGTAATTCTACTCTGAGGTAAACACCCGAGAGAAATGAAGACACATGTCCATGCAAAAACTTGTATGCAAAGGCTCATTTGCATACAGCAGTATGAATATGGCCACAAAGTCGAAATGCCCAAATGTCTGTCACCTAAAAAAATGGATAAACCAAATATAGTCCAGCTATACTAGGGAATATGCCTCAATCAAAAAAAGAAACGAAGCACCAATACATGGTACAACATGGCTGAACACTGAAAGCGTTGCAAGTGAAAGAAGTGTGACACACAAGGCCATATTGCACGATTCCCACTTACATGAAAGGCCCAGAACGAGGGCTTTTTAGAGTGTAGTGAAAATAGTCTAAAATTGACTGAGGTGATGTGTGTACATCTAAAAGGAACTGAGTTGTATGTAAATGGGTGGATGATATGGTATATGAAGAGCTCAATAAAACTATTAAAATACTGAGGAAACCATGCTGATAAAGAGCAAAGGCTGGGAATGTAGCTCAAGGGTAGAGCATTTGCCTAGCTAACATGCCAAGGCCCCAGGTTCCGTCCCCAGTACTGAAAAAAGAAAACATTTATGCACATTCAAGACCTGTTTTTTGCTTTTTATCTTGTTCAGTATTAAAAGTCCACAAGGGGCTGGGGATGTAACTTGGTGGTAGAGAGTCTAGCATGACTGAGGCCCAGGGTTCAATTCCCAGCACCACAAAAAAAAAGCAAGCAAGCAAGAAAGAAAACAAGAAAGCCACAAGGCTGATGAGGTGTCGTTGTTGTTGGGTGTTTTCCGTTTTCGTTTTAGTACTGGGGATTGAATCCAGGGGTGCTCAACCACTGAGCATATCCCTATATTTTTTTTTTTAAGTTTTAGGCAGGGTCTTGCCAAGTTGCTTAGGGCCTTGCTAAGTTGCTGAGGCTGGCTTTCAACTGATGATCCTCCTGCCTCAGCCTCCTGAATTGCTGGGATTACAGGTGTGCACCACACCTGGAGGCTACAGAGGCTTGAAGGGGAGGAGTGCACAAATCCTTGGCAGGTGTGCAGGGCAGGGAAAGCCTGAGGAACTGCTGTGCAGGAGGCGACATCAGAGTGACACTGAGTATCCCTCTGGGCCAGGTTCAGCTCTAAACCCCTGGCCCGGGCTATTTCCTGAAGCCCTGGGCTGACCCTTACAGGCCCTCAGATCCAAACTCTTGACTCCAAGTCTGGGCTCTTCCTGATCTCCCGGCCTGGTGTCATCATCAGTGCAGAAGGAAGGCTGTCCTCACAGACAACAGTGGTGATGGGAGCTCTCCAGGGAGGAGAATCCTGTGATCTAGATGCATCCTATCCTGCCAGCCCAGGGAGGTGGACACAGGACTGTGGAGCCATGGCAGATACAGCCACAGTCATGTGGCTCTTCCCCAGGACTCAACACTTCCCAGTCCTCAATTTAGAGCTGCAACTTCTGCATTCTTCTGTGGCTGGGCCCCAGGGAGAGGAGGCCCAGCCTCCCCAGATGTTTGGGAGTAGGCACAACAAGAGGATCTGAGGGAGGGGAATCCGAGAGGGGGAGAGCGCTCATGGCAGTCTGCCCAATGAATGGGCAGGATGAATGGCTGGATTTGAACTCATCCAGAACTTCACTGAAAAATAACATGTGGTGCACACCTGTCATCCCAGCGGCTCAGGAGGCTGAAGCAGGAGGATCACAACCAGCCTCAGCCACTTAGCGAGGCCCTAAGCAACTCAGTGAGACCCTCTCTCTAAAAATGTACAAAAAAGGTCTGGGGGGTGTAGCCCCGTGGTTTAGTGCCCCTGGGTTTAACTCCTGGTACCAAAAATAAATAAAACAATAAAATCACATGCCTTCGGCTGGGGACAGAGTCCAGGCCCTACAGGAAAAACAATGCTTGGAGTAGAGAACCAGGAAAGGAAGGGATGGAGAGGTCTGGACAGAGGGAGGGGCACAGTGGCGCTTTCTCCTCTGCTGCCAGTTGGAAAGTACTAAAGATGGGGGAGACTGTCAAGCAGCCTGCTCTCACGGAACTCACTCCCGGTAGAGCCCCCCTTGACCACGAGGGCTCTGGTGGGCAGGAGTGGCTGTCCTACTCCACACCCTGGGCCCAGACACACTACCCACTGCCAAAAGTCCAGGAACAGAAATTTCTACCCTACAAGAAGAATGTGGTGTACAGGGCCCCCCGTGCAACCAAGGTAGCCAGGCCCAGCTCTGGAGCAAGAGGACTTGGGTTGACGGTGGGTCAGGCCTTATCAGCTAGGGGACCCTGGTCACTTCCTGCCCTGGGTCTGCGTCTCCACATGAAAATGCCGTACCAGACAAGGTGGGGCAGGGCCTAGACGAGATGGCTGTGGCCCCAGCAAGGAAACCAACAACTTCCCCTAAGTGTCTTAGAAAGAGTGGTGTGGACAGTGCGGTGGGGAGAAGGCGGGGGGCGCGAGATGTCCCAACTGGGTTCGCTTCTTCTGTCAACAGCCACATCCTGTGCTCTGTGCTGGGTTCCGCTGTGGGGAGGTGCTTGTCCTAGGGCACATCTCACAAGGCAAGCCACCCACAACTCGGGGGCCACACATCTCGAAAGACAGAACATCCGCCCGTCACGGAGCCTCACAAACTGGAGGGTTGGAAGGTAAAGTCACCAACCCACAAAAAAGAAAGGGAACCAGCCAGCACTAGCAGACTTGTAAGACCCCTGGATGTATCTCCCAATTCAAGACTTCAATAAAAGCACAGAACAGTTTGGAACCCAAGCCCGAGCTGGACACACTGGCCCGGTGACTGTCTATGCAGGGTGGGCAGAGAGGGCTGGTACCCAGCAGGGGTGACGGAGGCCGTCTCCACGAGACTCAGAAGGGGAAGGGGGCTTTAAATGCAGTCAGGGTCCTGAACATGACATCAGACTCTGTCTTTCTAGCCAGCCAAACTAGGGGGCGGGGGCGGGTCTCACAAGGCAGACCACCCCAGCTCCTCGCCATATTGTTGGAATGGTTCTTCCCTTAAAAATAAAACAGAGACATTTGGGGGAAATTACAGTCAAAGGAAGCAGGATGAGCCTCATTCATGGCCCTGTGTCTCCGGGAGGCTTCTACCTGTGAAGGGAGGCCCAGAGGCCCACTTCCTTGAACCCATCTGCCAAGCCAGGTGCAGGGAGGCAAAGTCACTTGCTGGATGCCAGTGAGAGGTCCCAGTCGGGACTGCCCCTCTGAGCCTCCCACCCTCTCTCCCCACTCGGGCTCCTGGGGTCTGAGGCTGATCTGTCACTTTCCAGCACTAGGATTTGGGCAGGGACTCCTCACCTCCCTCAGGTTTCCCCATCTGCACAATGGGTGATCTGCCTCCAGTGTCACAGGAGGGACCACATTGTGAGAGCCTGAGACAGGGGCTGGCCCACAAGATCATGGCCCAGCGGGGGACTTGAATCACATCCCAAGCACCTCAGCTCATGCTGGGACCCAGGGCACCAAACTCGTGGTACTCGGGGGACATTCACCTCACAGGTCTCCCTCCAAGTGCATGCTACCCTGGGACCTCCACCCCTTAGTCCAGGGTCCCCAGGGATCCCCATGGCTCAGATCCCATCAGGGTCTCCTGTACCCACCCCTAGGCCTGGGAGGGCCACACATCCTTCCTCTGGGCTGAGCGTATTTTCTAGATGAGGATACAGAGGGCCACAGCCCTGTCCAAGACTCCCAGACCAGCACCGGCAGCACTAAGGTGGGGGTCTGGACATTGGGCCCCTTGGGGTGACCCTTTTCTCAGGACATGGGCAAAAAGGCCGGGGTGGGCAGGAAGCACAGTGGTTGATGAAGCTTGTACCCCTCCAAGAGATGTTCTGAGAAGCCACCAAGGCTTCAATCCTCACCCCCAAACAACAGAGACCAGCTCCCAGAGAGATCCCCTGACTCAGCCTGCAGACTCAGGGCCACCCCTGACTTCCACCCCAGCCCAGAGACCTGCAGCCACCCCTCACCGAACCCCACATCCTGCAGACCCAGGGCCGCCCTGCCCTGAGCCCCTGCAGCCCTCTCACTACACTTGGTGCCTCAGGGTCAAATCCTACCTGCTCACAACTTAAAATGCCCAAATGCCAGAACAAGGCCCTTTGCGGGGATGCTCCCTCCCCAGCTGTCCCCGAAGACAACCCATGCCCAAGAGGAAGCACTCACCTACCGGAGGAGCAGAGCCACACGGAGGCAGATATCCTTCTGCTGCACCTACAGCCTTCGGGACACTGTACACTGGGTACCCCCAGTTCTTTGCTGTGTCCATGCCTCTGAGCCCTCACCCTCTGGGTCCTGCTCTAGGACAGTTTCACTCGGGCACTCCTGAGACCCCCCCCCCCTTTTCACTATGTGGAAGTAAATCTTCAAGAAGAAAAAACAACAGAAAAAAATGAAGTGTATGGGTTTAATGCAAACAAAAAGACAAGAACCCACAAGGCCCAGCCTGGCCTTCTCATGTCTCGGAGGATGGAGGTGAAGACGGAAGGACACAGCAGAGCCACCCTCCTGGCCCACAAGGGCCCTCAGCCCCACCTGACACCTCTGCCCAACCCATAGGCTGCAGCTACGGGGCATGTGGCCGGCCATGGGTGGGGCCCGGATCCTCCCAGCCTTCTCCTCCCCCTGCCTCCAGAGACTGGCCTGGTATCTGGGAAAGATCCTTACTTGTTAATTTTTTATCTGGGACCTTGGACCATGGACCAGTTCCTCTGTCCTCCTTTCTAGAGCCCACAGGCCCCCACACCTGACCTTTTTAATAAGTTCCTTTTTTTTTTTTAAGAGAGAGAGAGAGAGAATTTTTTAATATTTATTTTTTTAGATTTCAGCAGACACAACATCTTTGTATGTGGTGCTGAGGATCGAACCCGGGCCGCACTCGTGCCAGGCGAGCGCATTACCGCTTGAGCCACATCCCCAGCCCCTTAATAAGTTCCTTTGATGCTGTCAGAGGCTGTGGGGATATCGGGAGGGGAGAGGTGGGCCACTGGACCTTGCCTCCTTGGGGCTGTGGGACTTGGATCCTCACCTGCCAGTGAGACCTTGTTTGGGATACAGTTTCTTCAAATGCAAAATGGGATTTCTCAGGAGAAATTACTCAGTGGGCTCAGAGGGCAGCTTAGGCACAACTTGGTCTTCCTCTGAGAGCAAGACCTCCAAAATCCAACAGCAGGGACAGCATGTGTCTCCAATACTGAGTGTGGGAGGTCCACAACCCCAGCTGTGTGTCCTTAGGCAAGTCACTTGCCCTCTCTGAGCCCATCTCTCTATAGAGGGTGGACTCTGGCTTCAGAACCCCTGAAGCCTTGGGTCTCCCAGGCTGAGCTTCACACTCCAGAGTGTGCACTCTCTTTCAGAACAAAACTAGGATGAATCCAACTGAGGAAAGGTGTGCCCCCCAAATCCCTGGGGATGGAGGTTGAGGCTCCAGGGAGCTAGGCCGCTTACCCCGCAGCTCTGCCAGCACCCTAGCAGGAGGCCACAGCCAGGTCTCAGGGTTAGGAAAGCCTCACTTTAATTCACACCGGCTCCCACTGGGCCTCTGTTTCTCCTCTGTAAAAATGGGCACAGCCTGGCTCTGTGGTGATACGGGAAAGCCAAGAGGACTATCCGGAGCATACCTTCATCTGTCCATTGGGCCTCCTGCTATCTCTCTTTCCAGAACTTTCACAGTCCCTTCCAGGAGTGCCAGGGGGGTCGTCTTCAGCCACCGGAACTCTGTGTTCCTGGACGACCTCCCAGATCAGGGAGTGCAGGCGTTGCCCGGGAGCAGGGCCAGGTGCTGGCCATTTACACTCATAAACCCTACTCGGAGCCAGCCTCCCCCACCCGTAGGAAGACCACAGACCCTCAGGACGCCAAGCCATCCGGACTACTCTGCTCTTTCCTATCCACTCTGGGAAGCCTATGGTAATGGCCCCATTCTACAGATTGTGGGGGAAAATACACCCCAAATGCCGTTTTAGACAGTGCTAAACTATCTCCACGACACCCCAAACCCCACCCCTTCACTTCTCAGCCCATTTCACAGCACCAGAGGCTGATGGCAGAGAGCCACAGAGTTCAGATCAGGTAAAGCCATCACTTTACCCCCAAGAGGACAAGGAGCTTCAGGCCCCGATTCCACTGCGCCTGTCCACAACCTGGGGACAGGTGTACTGTCTGTACCACTCAGCACGTGGGGAAACTGGAGTGCAGAGAACCAGGTCAGAGAAACCCCAAACTCAGCAAGGGGATTCATGTCCAGGAAGTGCTCACAGAGTCCAGGACCCACAGGCGACTTAGAGGTGACCAAGCTGCAAGGGCAGCTTACTGGGGCCAGGCCAGACAAAGGAGAGGAACTCTGAGACCCCCTTCTGATTTTCTTAGCAAGTAGCCTTTTGTGTGCAAATGTATCAGACCTCCAGCCACTCCCTGCCTTGGGCTGACCTTGGGTAAGTCCCACCACCTCTCCTTGCCCTAGATTCCTACTCCTCCAAGCGGTTAGGGCTCCAAATTAGGGACTGTGGGTATTTGAACCAAACCCAGGAGGCCCAGATGCAAGCCTTCTCTTGAATGCACAGCAGGAACCAGACCCCCACCCCCAACTCCAAACCTCCGCTTAGGAAGCGGCAAAACCCAGCCCCAGCCTGAACTGCCCAAGACCCTCAAGTCCAGCCCTGATGGGTAGTGGCCACTGAAGTGAGGTTTGGGAACATCAGAGATAACAGGGTTCCGGTTTGGTGATACTTCTGAAAGGGGTTAGACTTTAGAAGCATCCCGGGAGCAAAGATCCCATTCGAACCCAGTGCCTTGTGCACGGAAGGTGAAACTCCTTTAGCACATTCTTCAAGAAACACTTTAAAACACTTTGGCTTCCTTCCTTCCAGGGACCTCTGGGTCTCTGAGCCCAGGCCAATCCCTGGCCGCGCTGCTGGATGACCTCGGGTGGCCATTCGCGTCTCAGGCTCGGTTTCCCCACTGGTGAAGAGGAGCGGGAGTGGCCACCCCAGGAACCCCGGAGATAACACCCTCCCGGCGCGGAGACGGCGCCCCGGCTAGTCCTTCCCGCCCCTTGGGCTGCGCGCCCCGTCAGGTGAGGCCAGGTCGAATTTCCGCAGGCGTCTGGGACCACGGAGCGACACCGTAGGGGAACACGTGTGCCGACCCGGGGCAGGTAGCCGACGGTCGCCGCCTGTTTCCAACCACTCGCTGCCAGGCTTTGGACCCGCTGGGGCTCCCGCCGGCCGGTGGGAGAGCGGGAAGGTGCGTCCTCGGAGAGGCCGTCGGCTAAGTGACTCCCGCGCCCCTCCGCCCCAGCCGTGCAGCCCCGCAGCGCTTCCCTCGCCCCTCGGCTTCCCCGTCTGTGAAAAGGGAACAGAGCCCCACCTCGGGACCCTGTGGCCCCCAACCTCACCTGTGCGGTTCCCCGGGGCGGACGTAGCGCTCACGGTCCGCCCCCGGGGCCTCGCCCTGCCGCGGAGGGTCGCGGGCGCCCCGCGCATCCTGCGCGCTCCCCGGCTGCCGGCTGGGCCCGCCGATGTGGGGGGCGGAGACTGAAGAAGGGTGGTGTCTCGAGGGGCGGGGCGACCGCGCGTCCCCGCCCCGGACACGCCCTCCAAGGGCGCGGCGCCTTCCACCAATCAGGCCACACCTATCTTTGAGGTGGGGCCGGGACTGGAACCAGATGTGGAGGCGGGGCTCAGGATTGGGACCACCTGCGGGAACTCTAGCCCCGACCCGCCAAAGCCCGCCGATGGGAAAGGTCGCTCAAGGGCTTCTGCCCCACATAGTCCCCTTCGGACCCTCACCTGGCCCCTCCTGCCTGTTCTTCCCATCTTCTCTCTTAGTATAGTTTTCCATGTTTATTTTTTGGGTAGGGTTTTGCATTCTTAGGGTGCGCGGTTCAGCAGGTACCAAAAGGCAAAAAAAGAGCAAAACCCTGTTTCCCCTGCCCGCTCCGACTCCCTGGGTCTCACCGCGTCTTAGGCGGACCCGACGCCATCCCTTGCTCACTGTGAGCCAGACCCTCCGAGGCTCCTTGAGCAGGTTGCTCTTGTAGTAATCCTCGCTAATGAGAACAGGATTCAACCCCTGCGAGGCTGGCTCGGGCCACACACACACCCCTAGGGACCTGCCCCCTCCTGCCTGTTGCCCTTCAGCCCAGCTCCACCTGCAGCAGCCTCTGAGTGGGCAGGAACATGTAGGGGGTCTCAGGTCCCCAGGAATTGAGACTGCTCATGGAAGACCTGAGCCAGCAGAATTTAAACGGGGACCCACCTCTGTGGAGCTTGGAAATGAAGTGGAAATGTGCTTAATAGCCCCGGGACAGCCAGAATCCCAGCGTGGCCAGCAGAGCCTAGGAAGATGGCCCAGGCTCTCAGGCCTGGCTCCCTAGGGCCAGGCAGGGGTGGATGTTCTGGTGGAAACAGAGCAAAGTCCAGCAAGGCAGTCCTCCCCTCTCTTTTTAAAATTTTTTTTTAAAGAGAGAGGGAGAGAGAATTTTTAATATTTATTTTTTAGTTTTCAGCAGACATAACATCTTTGTTTGTATGTGGTGCTGAGGATCGAACCCGGGCCGCACGCATGCCAGGCAAGCTGGCTACCGCTAGAACCACATCCCCAGCCCCCTCCCCTCTCTTTCTGAGTACACTGAAGGAGATGCTCCCCACCCTGCCCGTCAGGCATGGTGTCATCCCCTAATATCTTGTTTCCACTTGGGCTTGTAGGCCACACATGATGGCTTTCTTCAATTTCCTTCACGCATAATCAAGCATGTGTGTCCTCTTTGCCACCTGGGGAAGGAGAGGAACATCTATAGGGCTGCTGCTCCCCCAGCCCCCACCAGAGCACACTTTAGGTCCCCAGTATTCCCTGACAGTTGGCTCTGAGCCCACCACCTGGTTCTGTGTGGACCCCTCTCTGGGTTCCTTTTCCCTCCCCCATGCACTGCCAGGTGATGGCAGCAGCCTATAGGCACATGGTGGGGCCGGGAGGGGAGGTTGGGGGCAGCCCTTGAATTGAGGATGGAGCTATGTGGGGTGGAAAAATTCTGGTCTGTCTGTGGCTCCTCATACTAGCATGCTGAGGCTCGGGCCTCCAGGAGTCCAAACAATGAACACCTATGCTGTTTGCCAGCACAATCTCGGCAACCACCTGACCATATAGGGAGTGCATATTTCCTAGACCTGCAAAACAAAGGAGCACAGACAGAGTGTCTTTTAACAACAGATATTTATTATTTCACTGAAAGAAGGTCAGAGTCTGAGATCAGGGTATGCACAGGAATGTGTCTCCAAAGCCTCTAGGGGAACGTTCTTCCTTATCCCTTCTGGCTTCTATCAGTCCTTGGGCCTGCTGCACCTCCAATCTTCCTAGAGCTGCGTGTTCTGAACAAGCAGGCCTCTGGTCCTGGGCCTCCATCTGTCCTGTTAGGGGATCAAAGGGTGGCGTGAGGACTTCTTTTAGTTCTACAGGAAACTGTACACCTTGTTGTGCCTCGGCACACCCACTTGCCACCAAAACTACCTTCAGAAGCAGCAGGAAGGAACTGGAAATGGAGCCGGGGCCTATTGAACCACAATCTGTGCCGTCCCATGCATTTCTATACGGCCCCTTGTTGTATAGCATGTTTCTGGAAAGCCCAGCCACACCAGTCACACACAGGGAGGGAAACTGAGGCTCTGAAGAGAAAGGCACCAGTGACAATAGACAATAGACTGCTTGGGCCGTCCTCTGATAGGCCTCGTGGTCCCTTGGGCAGGGTTGGGCACCCTTGTGTTGAGCCTTGAAGTTCTCATCTGAAGGGTGAGATGGCTCTGCATCCCCCCAGGGCTAGCAAGAGACTGTGACACATTTGAAGCCCTGTGTCTCAGTGTTCTGTTTTGTAAAATGGCCACCACATGTGCTGCCAGAAATTCCCAAGGGAAGGTGAGGGTCTGGCATGGGCAGGAGGCTTAGCTCTAAGGCATTGCCTGGCCCACAAAGCTTTCCTCAACCACCCTAATTCACCACTTACACCCACAGGCCCTCTTGGCCTGGGAGGAGGAGACCCAGCCCTAAGCCTGCTAGTGGAGATGGGGTAATTGGCTTGGTGTGATTCTCTTAATTGCACAATAATTGTAGAAATGTAAATTGCTTTTTGTTTTCCTTTATTTTTTAATGTGTGTATGTGTATGTGTGTGTGTGTGTGTGTGTGTGTGTGTTTAAATGCTAGGGATGGAGAGCCCAGGGCCTTGCATATGCCAGGCAAACACTCTACACCTGCCACCCAATTAAATGCTTTTTTTTTCTTCTTCTTGATTTCAGTTTCCACACCATAGAAAAATGAGATTTTTCTTTCTAAAACACCTTTCACAGTGGACCAACTCCAGAATGTTCCATTGCAAAAGGGTAAAGGACGAGGAGGCACAAAGGACTCATCATGGGTTTCCTCTCTTTTTGACATTGTTTACTTTTTTAAAACTAAAAAGAACTTTTTTAAAAAATGAAAAGTGACCTTCACTTGTAGCTCCAGTGAGCTGGATCTTAGGGGGGGAAATATTCCCCAAACCATTTCTGCCAGCCTGTTTGGAGCCCTCGTGGGTGTCCCTAATTCTCCTAGCTGGCCTCATGCAAAGGAGGTGACTGGAGTTCTGTCCCCGTCTGGAGTCACTCCCCTGTCCTGCCAGGCTCTGACCACTGGGACGTCCTACCCGGCAATGGCAGATGAGTGCCCCTGGGAGCCACCAAATTCTGGTTCAGAAATGATGAATGGGAACACACAGCGAGCTACCCTGACAGATTTGCAGAATTGACGGAACACTGCTGAGTGCTGGCTGCATGCCAGGCCACTGGGGACATGCGACTGGGCACAGGAGGGACAAAGTCTGGTCTGGGGCTGTCCCCTGTCTCCTCCTCCTCTCCCAGGACCTTCACATGGCCGCTATTGGGCTGTTAGGTAATGAGTGGTCCTTCTTCCTGCCTTTTGATGTTTTTTTTTTCTGAATTTTCAGAATTTACTACAATGAACACATATCTATTCTCTAATTTCCCTTAATTTGAAAATGTAAATAATCACAATCTCACCCCCAACACACACACACACACACACACACCAAACCCAAGTTCCAATTTGTACTTTTCAGAAAAGGTTCAGCCTGACTTCTCATTTTAGAGATGGGGAAACTGAGGCTTAAAGAAGGGAACTGTCCAGTCCAAGGTCACTGGGCCATTAGGATTACGCCTCATTAACATGCTTTAGGAAGTTCCCTTCTCAGGTTAGAGTTCCAAGTGGGGGGAGGGTCTCTGTTTTCATTGGCCAGGAGCTGCTCCCAGCTAAGCTGAGAGGTAAGAAGGTTCCCAGGGTCAAGGGCAACCTGAGACTTAATGCTCAGAAGCCCATTAATCTTCTTTGATGCCCGGCACCTGCCCAACAAGCAGGGCCAGCCCCTAGTGCCTGGTCACCAGAGAAGCCCGGGAGCCTGGCTCCTTCTTTCCCCAGATTCCCCTCCCCCTCCCTCCCATCCAGTGGCTGCTCAGCCCTGACCAGCTCCGTGCTCCTCTAGTCCTGCCTCTGTCCCAGCCCTGGCCCAGTCCTACCTATCCTCTGGTCAGTCCTGGGTAAGCTCCCACTGCTGTCTGAGCTCCAGTCTCTTTCCCTACCTCCTTGTGAAAAAGGTTGAACAGAAAGGTTCTGCCAACCGGCCTCAGTCACACCTGCTGCCTACAGGAGCAGGCTGGGCCTTGCTGGCCCCCTTGAGAGGTCTTCCTGAAGTTTCCTGGGGGTGGCAAGACCCCACCAAACAGAGCCTCGGGAAGCTGTTTGGTGGTCTCCTGTTTTACAGATGAGGCTTGGGGCGAGGATCTGCCCAGGTAACATAGCTCCTCCTAGAACTAACTCCTCCCTACAGCCTGGGCACTGGGCTCTGTCTGGGCTCAGCATGTGGGACCTGGTGTGTTACCAGGGCTCTTTGTGCCTTAGTCTCCACACCTCCAGTGCCAATAGGCAGGGTCCTCTGCTCCGAGGCTGAGGGAAAGATGAAAGATGACACTTGAGTGCTGGCAGCAGACTGGTTAAGCATCCCTGGCGGAAGATGGAGGTGGGGAGGGTCACCTGCAGGCTCCACATCTGCATGCGCCCTTCACTCTGCCTGCGCCAAGAGCAGGCAGCTGCTGCTAATGGGGGGCTTCTCTGGCCCTATTTTACGGACGGGAAGCAGGCTCAGGTCTGTGAGCCGCACATTGGCTTGGTGACTACCTTCCAGGGACAAAAACCCAACTTCAACCTGCTTTCTGAGAAAGCAGGCAGGACCATCCTGCCTGGCATGTCCTCGGGGATCTGTCCTCACTGCCTCCACTCAGCACGCAAACCTCTGTCTGTTGGCCTCGTTCTTCCCACCATGAAAGGACAGGTGGCTTCCCACTGCCTGACGGTTCTGAGCAAGGCCCTTGTGGATCATAGTCCCAGAGGCAGGATCCTTTCTGGCATCCTACTCCCCCATCCCAAAATGACCCTGGACCAATCACTGTGGTTGGGCAGAGAAGCTTAGATAGGCCAGGGCGCGCATGTATCTCCCTACATAACAGATACTTCTTTGTGTTGCTGTTTTTGTTTTTTGTGGTGCTGGGGATTGAACTCAGGGAGTTGAGCATGCTCTAACCCTAACGACATTCTCAGCCTAGTACTTCCTAGATTAGAAATGGCCCCTCAGTCCTCCGTGAAGCCATCTGACCCTTCTCCTGCAGCCCTATCTGTAGCAGTCCCACAGCCCCCAGTACCCATTGCTGTGTCTACAGTGTCCCAACTGCCCTGACTCCCCTGCCCACCCTGCTGGGCTTAGAAACTTTTCTAGTGCGTCCACATGCATCGGGTGCTGCCAGGAAGGACGCCCGGCTCACCCAGGCTGGGCTACTCCCCAGCAGACAGGTTGTACCTCGGGGACAGGAACCAACTGGGAGTGCCCCATGGGACCAGGTACAGGGCAGACGCTGCTAATGATGTGTAAAATGCATGAATGAGACGCAGGTCCAACTGACAACACCCTGGCAAACTCTTGCTCTTATGTCTCTCTCTCTCCACTCACCAAATCAAGCTGACTCTGAATGTGGAATTTGGCATCAGGTGACCTTGAGCCTAAACCCCGGCCAGCCAGCCATAGCCGATGCTACCTGTTACCCACCATGTCTCCTCAGCCATGCCCACTTGGGGGGCCTCGCAAACCAACTCCCAGCTGCTTGAGACTCCCTTTGGGGTCCTATATCAGTCTTTTCTTTATTCTGACATCTGAGTCTTGCTGACCCTATAGGGACTGACAGTGCCCCCTACTCCTGCCAGGGCTGGCCAATTCCTAGAAATAGTAGAGGAGACCTTGGACGCACTCCTCTCAAGTGCAACACAAGCAACCCTGGTCACACCCACCACCTCCTCTTTGGGACTCTCACACTCTGGGACACTATGCACCTGTGCTCATCACCCCAGGGCCAGACAGCTGGGGATGTAGCTCAATGGTAAGTGCTTGCCTAGCACATGCAAGACCTTGGGTTTGATCCCCAACACAACCACCACAACAAAAGTTTAAAAATCAATAACAAGAACAAGCCCAAAGGCCCTCTGGCCATGCAGGGCAGAGCAGAGAGGCTGGGCAAGTGAATGCTCCCTGGAGCCCTCAATCAGTGACTGTCAGGAGCTGGTGGATAAATGCCCTCACTCCTTCACCCCTCAGGTAGCATGATACTGGCACGATTGTCCTGGGAAGTGAGAAGCCAGAGCTGGTCTGGCGCTCACAGCTCCTGTGGATCATAAACAATCTCACAGATCAGTATCAGATAAAGACACTTCCTAATCTTGACTTGGCACTGAACAAATAAAGCCACTAGGCACACCATGAAAATACCAACGTCCCTCCTGTGTTCAGTGAGATGAGCGGCTGCTACTTTGTTCCACCTGCAGCGCCAGCCTCACTTTATCTCTCCACGTTCTAATAAAACTCATTAAGATACCCAAGCATGGAGTTGCTTCCCCTTCCTAAGAGCATCCAGTCTGGCTCTGCTTCCTTGGACCCCTCTCAAAATCCCCCAACATAAGCCCAGGTCCTAGTGTGAGTCCTTCTTAGTACCATCCTCCTTGGATGCCCTAGGTTTCCCCGTGAAATTTGCTCTCACTCACTGCAGCAAGTCTATAAACCCAACTTTACCAATGTGGTTCTGGGAGTCCTTGGTGGGCTGGAAACAGCTCCTAGAGTCCCCCTGCAGAATAAGTTCCAGTCGCCCCCAGACCTGAGCTGCTTGCTTACAAACCCTGCTTGTTAGCATCTCTTAGCTTTCTGTTACTGTGACAAAATACCTGAGATAATCAATTTATAAGGAGAAAAGCTTTATTGTGGCTTATGGTTTTAGAGGTCTCAGTCCATGGTCGCTTGGCCCTGTGGCCTTTGAGTCTGTCATGAGGCAGACATGGTGGTGGGGAGCACTTGACAGAGAAAACTGTTCACTTCACAGCAGCCAGGAAGCAAAGAAAGAGAAAGAAGAGGGGCCAGGGCTCTGACATCCCCTTCCAGGGTACATCCCAAATGATCTAACTTCCTCCCATTAGGCCCCACCTCCTAAGGCTCCACCTCCTTCCAATAGGACCTCAGCCCAGAGACCAAGTCTTAAATACATGGGCTTTTAAATACATCCAGGCCCTGACAGCTGACCTAAAGTTCCATGAATTGAGACCTTAAAACCTACAAAAAAATCCTTGGCACGACTTGACTTGCAGCTGAGTCACTCTAATCTCTACCTTCACTTTCACATCTCTGTCTCAGTTTCTTATCTGGAAATCGGTTATTGGATTTAGGTTTAGTATTAGTTAAGAAAAAGAGTCGGAAGGACTCTTTTTCTTAACTAATACTATATGCAAAGTCTATAAATCAGATGTTGTGGGTGAGCATGAATTTGGTGACAGGGAGGACACTGTTCAATCCATCGCCATCTGACCCACCAAAAAGTCATTTTGGTCCCACGTCCCAAGACAGATCTACCCATCCCAATGTGCCCCAAAGAGAGAAAATGGAAAGGATGAAGGGGTCTGCTAAGGTTTGGTCCTCCAGGGACCTCTGTGTTCAGGGAGATTCTCCAGTGGCTCTATTGGGAGATGGGAGAACTTTTAGAAGGTGGGGTTAGTAGGAGGTCCTTAGGGGATTGTGACACCCCAGCCCCTTCCTCTTTCCTGCTCATGAGGTGAACAGTTTGCTCCACTACTTGCTCTCCCCACCTGCCACTACCATTTGATACACTCACCAGAACCCAGAGCAATGGATCCACCCTATCGTGGACGGAAACTCTAAACCTGGGAGCCCAAATAATACTTTTTTTTTTCTATGTAAGTTAATTTTCTCAGGTGTTTCATTATGGTGATGGAAAGCTAATGGAACACAGGGTCACTTAGTCCAAAGTAAATGTGAAATCCTCTGAAATCTAGCAGGCAGCCCTATTCGATGCTGTGGCTGAATGCTCGATCTGAACCTGGGGTGGTGACCTGCTTTCTGGGACCTGTCTTCTGTGGCTTGCCTTTGCATCTACGGCTCTCCCTCCAAGTCAGCAGGCCTTCATCCATCTCTGTGCCTGTCAGTCCAGGCTGGCAGTGTTTCCCCCGGTGTGACAGTCCCAGAAAGCCTGTGGGTGCCCTGTGTAAACCACAGAGGTCTATGCCATTGACGAGAAGCTCTGCACAGGTCCTTCCTGGATAATTCCATCTCTGTCCCTGGATTCTGGGACGGTCGGTTGGATGCATGAGTCACATCCCTAATCTCTTCAACAAAAATATTCAATAACGTTTTTGGGGTTGTCTTCGGACCACACCTTCCTGGCCGTGGAGTTCCTAATTTTAGCAATCTGGACATGCTGAGGACCTCTCAAATCACCAAGTGCTGGTTCCTTTTTTACTCAACACTTCCTTCCTCAATTTATGGCTTTGCTCTCAATCTGTACGACAGCTGCAAGAAGAAACCAGACTGTATCTACCATACTCTGCTTGGAAATCTCCTGGGCTAAATATCCAAGTTCATGGCTCACAAGTTCCATTTTCCACCCAACAGCGGAGTTTTGTGCCACTCCATAACAAAGCTCACTTTTCTGCCAGTGCCCCCAAATGTGTTCCTCCCGAGCCCTCAGGAGAAGCACCTGAATGTTCATATTTCCACTAATACTCCGTTAATGATGATTAATTCATTCTCTAAGACAATGAGAGCTCTTCCCATGGTTCTCCTCATTTCTTTCTAAACCCTCACAAGGAGAACCTTAAATAAATGTTCATATTTCCACCAACAATCCCTTGAAGTCAATCCAATTCAGCTACAACAAAATACCACAGATGGGGTGACTCATAAACAATAAAAATCATGGTTCTGGAGGCCAAAAAGTCTACTATCAAGGTGTTGGCGATGACAAAGTCCCTCTTCCCATAATGTAATATGGCAGAGGGCAGAGAGACAGAGAGAGGCTTAAGTCTTCCTTTCATAAGGACCCCACTCCATGAAAACAGCATTAATTTTTTAATGAGGGTAGAACCCTTATGGCCTAATCCCCTCTTAAATTCCCATCTCTTCACACTGTTACAAAGGTGATTGAGTTTCCAATACATGCTTTTGTAGGGACATATTCAAACTATAGTACTGGGTTTTTTTTTTTCTATCATTTTCTACTACTATCACCAAATACTTGAAGCAGGCGAACTTGGTGAAGAAAAGAGGTCTATTTAGCTCACTGCTCTGGAGGTTCAAGGGCATGACCTTGGCATCAGCTCAGCTGTGGGTATGCCCCCAATCACCTAGAACTTCCCACTAGGCTTTACCTCTTAAACTTCCCGCCTCCTACCACCACATTGAGAGTCAAATGTCTAACATATGAACCTTTTAGGGAGATAAATAACATCCAAAATGGAACTGGAGATTATCACGCTGAGTGAAATAAGCCAATCCCCCAAAACCAAAGGCCGATGAATGTTCTCTCTGATGTGCGGATGCTAATTCACAATAGGTTGGGGGTAAGGACAGAAGTACTTTGGATTAGACAAAGGGGAATGAAGGGAAGGGAGAGGGGATGGGAATCCCAAGACAGTAGAATGAATCAGACATCTTCCGATGTTCCTATGCTCATATGTGAATACATGACCAGTGAAACTCCACATCACGCACAGCCACAAGAATGGGAAGTTATGCTCCATGTATACGCAATGTGTCCAAATACAGTCTGCTGTCACATATAACTAAAAAGAACAAATTAAGGGCTGCGTCGTGGCTCAGTGGTAGAGCGCTTGCCTAGAACGTGTGAGGCACTGGGTTCGATCCTCAGCACATAAAAATGGATAAATAAAATAAAGGTATATAAAAAAGTCGTATCTGTTCGGAAAAAAATTAATTAAAAAAAAAATAACATTCAAACCACGGCACCCCTTGAACGAACCTCTCCAGCCTGTGTTACCCAAGACCAAAGCCATTTCCACATTTTCAAGGATTGCTGTAAAAATTACCACCGACTCGATGGCTTAACATTATAGAAATCCACTCTGGGGCTGGGATTGTGGCTCAGCGGTAGAGCGCTCGCCTAGCACGGGCGGGACCCGGGTTCGATCCTCAGCACCACATAAAAATAAAGGCATTGTGTTGTGTCCGTCTACACCTAAAAAAATAAATATTAAAAAAAAAAAGAAAAGAAATCCACTCTGTTTAGGAGGCTACAAATCAGCAAGGGAGGCACCTTCAAGGTGGCGCTTCCTCTCAGAGCCTCAGGGGAGGGTCCTTCCTTGCCTCTTCCCAGTTTCTGGCTGCTTCCAGACGTCCCTGGTATTCCTTGGCTCCTCTCCTCCCTGTGTGTGCCTCTGCGTGTCCTGCCCTCTTCTGACCAGCACACCCCACCAATGGATTCAGGCTCTTCCTGATCCCCCGTGGCTGTTGTGACTCTCGTTCACATGAATTCTGCCTTAGCATCCTTCTTCTTCACGGTCCCCTCCTCGTCACACATGACCTGCATATTTTGAGATGGTCTCCACCCAATTCCTCTTTTAGATAGATAAGGCCCCATATCCTGAACCGCTGGACCACGTCGGCTTTAACTCTGCTGAACTTGACAGTGTAACCCAGCACTTGAAGGGTAGTGAAGCCCCTACCCTTCCAATGGACTCCTCCAGCCCTGTCTCAGGAAACCCACCTCCCTAACCGGCCAGGCCCCAGCAGAGGCTTAGGTCCACAGGCCCTGTTCTCCTGCTCCTTGGCCCTGGTTGGGCATGCATGTCCCAAATGCACCCTTTTTTCCCAAGTGGCCTTGTAAGACATGCTGCCCTCTGCTCTCTGGGCTCTGTGAGTACTGGTCAATTTGCCTTTCTCGTCTGTGTTTCCCTGACTATGCTATACTTTTTGTGGTAGTGGTTACTACTGGGGATTGAACTCAGGGGCACTTGACCACTGAACCAATCCTCAGCCCTATTTTGTATTTAGAGACAGGGTCTGGCTGAGTTGCTTAGCACCTCACTGTTGCTGAGGCTGGTTTTGAACTTGCCATCCTCCTGCCTCAGCCTCCTGAGCCACTGGGATTACAGGCATGCTCTACCATGCCTGGCTATGCTACACTTAATCACACCAAACCCAACTGAAATACCTCATTCCACAAACCCCAACCGAGACTTCATCTTGATTAAACTGATTACATCTGCAAAGACCTTATTTTCAAATAAAGTCACATAATGAGGTTCCAGGAAGGTATGGAATTGAGGGACACCAGTCAATTTATTCTACCTTGTATCAGCTTCCATCCCTTCTCTGCCTTGCTCTCCACTCCCATATTGGATCAGTTCCCAATTAAATTCCTTGCATTCTAATGCAGGGAGCTGAGTTTGCTACTAGCAGAGTCCACCTAAGACCCGGCCTCCCTGTGCTGAGCAGTGGGGTCCTCCTCTTGAGGCAGGGTGAGAACCCTAGCCCCTTCCTCTGAGGTGCTACAAGAGAAGACAGCTAAATCCTACAGAGACCAAGGTTTAGGGCCTCATGCAGCCCAGTGACCACTTCCTGACTCTTGGAAATGGAGTGCTTTGAATGAGCCCCCAAATTATCTTTCTTAGAAATGGATGGGCTATTGGAGCATCAACATGCCCTTTGGGGACAGGAATTATTTGGGGGGTAGATGATTTATTTCTTTTGAGTTTGGATACAGAAATGGAAAGCCATGCCCACTTTCTGGGATGCATGTAGCATTTATAGTGGGCAGAGCTTGAGGTTTTGGGGGATGGGGTGTAAAAGACTTGAGCTTCCTGGAGGGCAGGCCTGTCCCTGGCAGGAAGGAGGAAGGATTTTGCCCCTCTCCGAGATGCTGTGAGCCTGGATTATGGGTGGGAGAAACATGGCCAAGGCAGAACCTTCTGGAGGGAACAGGCTGGTCTGTAGTGGCTGCTAGACGGGGGAGGGCAGCGGTTAGTGGGAGATCAGTCGTTATGTGAAATGTACCTGTCCGCGTCACTGCTTCAGAGGAAATCTCTGCCTCTGTTTGGGCCTCACTGGGAGACACTTCCTTCTGGATCCAAGATTTCCTGAGCTCAGGAATAGCCCACTCCTTCCATGAGGCCATGTGACCTTCTGCTATGGTCTGTATCTGGAATGTCCCCTGTCCTGAGGCTGGGTCCCCAGAGCAGCAGTGTTCAGCGGTGGAGCTTTGGGGCGGTGGTTGGATCATGAGGCTCTGACCTCAGCAGTGGACTCGCAGTTGGGGTGGACTAATGGGAGGCGGCGGAAACTGAAAGGGATGGGACCGAGTTGAAGGAGTAGGTCCTGGGGGTGTGCTCTGTGGAAACTATAACCTTGTTCCTGCCCCTTGCTCCCTTCCCTCCTCTCTACTCCTCCTTCTCCCCCTCCCCCTCCCCTTTTCTCCTCCCCCTCCCCCCCCATCTCTCACTGGCTGCCTGGAGGTGACAGCTCTGCTCCACCACACCCTTCCTATCTTGACGCTCTTCCTCACCTCAAACCCAGAGCCCTGGAGCTTGCCGACCTTGGACTGGAACCTCTGAAACCATGGGCCCAAATAAATCTTTCCTCCTTTACATCGTTTTTCTCAGTTACTTTATCACAGTGACCAAAAAAAAACGGACTCACCTACCTCCACCTTGGTTCACACGACCGTCCTGACCCAACCCCGGTGGCTGACGGAACTGGGGTGCTCATTGGCCTGCCCATGTCACAGGCTATAAAAGGTGGAGTCCACTTCCTGGTATCTCCTTGACTTTCCAGAAATTCAGAGCTCCAACAGCCCATTCCCAGGTTCCAGCTCTCCTCTGAGCTGAGTGTCACTGCTGTCCCTGACCCCAGGCGCAGCAGCCTCGTATGGTTCTGGTTGGTCAGAGAGGTCCGAGTCCATCCTGGGGCCGGCATAGGGCTTCCATTGGTGAAGAGGAGATAAGGCCCAAGGAGCAAGGACAGCAGAGAGGGGGGTGCCTTGGAGACCCTGGGGCAGCATGGGGTGTGGGCTCCCCGGCCGGCAGGGAGGGGCCTGTGAGCCCTCAGGGTTCAAGGGAAACCTACCTGACAGGCTTGAGGCCACTGAGGCTCCCGTGGAACCCCGGCTCTCTCTGCTGTGGCTACGATGCAGCCTTCCTGAGGACTGTGGAGCCTCGGCCGCAGGCACAGAGCCCAGAAACTCCAGGGGCAGCGGGCAGGGTGGGGCAGGCCCTGGGGCCAGCGAGGCTGGAGGCCTGGGATGGAATGCTCAGAATGTAGGTGGGGGCCAGCTGCCTCCCCAGGCCTGACCTGACCCAGCGGCCTCCCTCCTGGGCCCCCCAGACTCCAAGCCCAGCCTCATCCAGCATCCCTGGAGTCGGGGAGGATCCTGGTCTCCGAGGAGGAGGCTGTGGCCTCTGCTGGGTGGCATCTCCTCTTAGCTCTCTCCCTCGTGAATGGATGTAGGATCGGTGACCATGTGAGAGGTGAGGTGGGCAGGGGCAACCGGCGGCTGCAGGGGCCACCTGGCACCCTTAGGGACCATGGCTGCCTCATCCCAGGGAGAGGGGGAGATGCCAAGAAGGGTGGATGGGCCTGGACCCCACCACCCTGTGCCAGGTTCTGCCTGCACAGACCGCTTGCCCTGCCCACTGGGGGCAGGTATCAGAAAGGATCAGGCCGCGGGGTCATGATGCAGCCACCATAGTTGTCAGCTGGGCTCATGGCTCTCCCCGTTGTCCTCCTGTAGGACCTAGAGGGGACTCATCTGCAGAGACAGAGGTGAGCCCATCCTCCTCCCCAGATGCCCAGAGCCAGGCCAGGCTGCTCAGAGGGGCTTGGGTTCCAGGAGGCAGGAGAGGCCCCTGCTTAAGGCAGAGGCCCTGAGGACTCCACAGGTGGCTGGTGGGGGGCGGGTTGTATGAAGATCCGGGGCTTCAAAATGACCTGCTGCCTCCATGGGAGGGTGGGAGACGAGCACAGGTGGTGTCTAATCCACCTGGGTCCAAGTCCCCCTCTGCCTTGTCCTGGGAGAGTGGTGGCCTGCCTGGGTCTCAGTGTGCCTGTCTCTAGGGTGGAATCAGGCATCTGAGAGGGAGGTGTCTCTGGTGTCGACGGGACCCAGAAGTGAAGCAGGAGAGTGCTGGACCTCATGCACCCTCCATTGCCCCATCAGTAGATGAGGATTCCAGACCCAAAGGGTCCAGAGGCCATGCGACACAGTGGGGGGACCACGGGCCTTCCCAAGGCTGTCTGCTCCTACTCTGTGCCAGGCTCTGCTGGAGGGGCTGCATCCAGGAGAAGCAGGCTAAACAAGAGAGTAAGGAGCCAAACAAAAAGTGGAGCCAGGCACAGTGGCCCAGGTCTGTAACCTCAGCTACTCGGGAGGCTGAGGCAGGAAGATCACCTCTGGGGAGGCCCTCCAGGAAGGAGGACCTGCAGGCAGAGCCCCAGGCACAGAGCAGAGCAGGTGCAAGGTGGAAGGAAGCTGTGGGCTCTGAAGGTGGGGCAGCTGGAGGAAACAAGGCTACAAGTGTGGCAAGGCCAGGGGTACAGGTGGCATTCAATTCCCCTTGTTCCAAGAACCCAAGTGACATCCAAAGCACACTTGCTTCTCTCATGGGGCTGGCACTCAGAAGGTGTGGCAGCAGTGCCTGGCACATAAGCAACATGACATAACAGTGAGTGAGTGAGTGAATCCTGGCCAGCCCTTAACTCACTGTGTGACCCCAGGTGAGTGTACTCCCCTCCCTGGTCCTGTTTCACTACTGCCAAGACACCCTCTGAATCATGATTCTCTTCTCAGGCAGTATGTAGGGGGGACCTAGCTGCAGCAGGCCTTACTGTGGGCTGCTTTTTCTTCCCCAGGACGCTGCAGATGCAGCCAGCACCTGACTTGGCTTGGTGTGCCAGATGAGGCCTTCAGCCGCCTCTGCTACCTACAGCAGAAGCTGAGCTCCAACATCTCTGCTGTGGGCCTGTCCACTCCTTGGTTCTGTTTTTCTCTTTTTTTCTCCTGTGTTTGGACCTGGGGAAAACCTTTCTGCTCAAGAGTCCTGTCCTCTAAGCTCTGTCCCTGGACTGGCACCAGGAGCTGCCAACCTGAAGGCCGGGCAGGCAGCGGGCTGGGATGGGCACAGGGCACCATGGACCCTGTCCTGTTTCTGAGACCCCAGAAGCCACCTCTCCTAGCTCAACCTGGGGCCCTTCTTCCCAGGCCAGGGGTGGCCTCTTGTGCCTGTGAGGGAGGGGTTGGCCTTGGGGAGGAGGAAGGACAGGGAAGACACAGGGAGCCACCACCTGCCCATGGTGTGGCAGTTGTCACTGCTCCACAGGTGAGCAGTGGCGTGTGCCTGGGCCGGGCTATGGGGGCAGAGCAGGTGACTGAGACCCAGGTCGCCCAGACATGTGGGTGCGGAGGCCTGAGGCAGATGACCCTAGTAGCCCTCTTGCCGGGGTGTCCAGCTGAGGGGACTCTGGGGACAGACCCACAGTGCAGTGGCTCGTGGCTCTGCAGGCAGAGGCCCCTCACTGCCCCTGTTGGAGCCTTGGTCTCCTAATCTGGCAAAAATGGGAAGAGCAGCCTGCGGCCTCCAGACCCGCCCCCAGTGGCACCTGGCAGGTCTGTGCGGTGGGTGACAGAGCCTGGAGCCGGCCCTGCCTCAGGCCCACGGTGACATGGAGCTGAGTACCCTTCGGCACCTTGCCCCTGATTCCTGGCAGTTTTACCTGCTGTGGACTGAGCTGTACCCTCTGCCACCCAGGGGTGGCTGGGAACGTGGTGACTTCAGACTGCAGCGACGGCTAACATTTATTGGGATATTTCACAAGGAAGAACACCCGGGTTTCCTTTTATTGTTTGTTTGTTTCTCTTTTCTTTTTTTCCCCCGGATTTCTCTCACCTCTAGAAAACACTGGAAGCTCCCTCTGCCTCTCAGGCCCACACTGGGGGAGGCTCCCCACATTGTCCAGCACTGGCCTCGGTTCACCCGCAAGTCACTGTGAGGTCCTGGAGCCCTGTCTCCCTTCCCATCCCCACTGGGCTGCTGCAGCTGGAGACAGAAGTTGGGGTTACGGGCCCCACCCTGGGAGCCCCACAGCAGTCTCTGGACCCCCACAGACGGCAGTCCCTACGGGAGTCACTGTGCCCAGGGGGCCAGTTCCAGCTGATGGCTCCGTGGGTCTCACAGGCTTCATCTGTCTGTGACTGTTTCCCCCCCTCAGATGGGAACATCCTGGGGTGGTGATGAGATGGCAGGAATGAACGCAGCTATGGGAGCAGGTGGAGCCGTGTTAGGGCCCAAGCGAGGGTGTGAGCCTCGAAGAGGCTGAGGGTAGAAAGTGACATCAGGGCTGCTCCAGCCACCCCGTGGGGCCCTCATGCCTCTGCACCTGAAGCCCTGCCCAGGCCCAAGCTGGGTGGGGCACTTGATGCATTTGCTTGCGGGACAGTCAGAAGGACCAGGCCCCAGCTCCTAGGTGGGCGCATGGAGCTGCTTTGCTTCCTGAGCCAGGCACACGGCCAGGTGTAGCAGGGACTCCACGCACAGTGTCCTGGGGCCGCCCCACACAGCCCACGAGTCTCCTGCAGGAGTCGGTTGCCCCCACCTTGCCTCTTCCCCACCCCAGCTCACTATGCCCCGGCCCCACCTTACCTGTGTCCCCATCTACCTGTGACAATCACCCATTTCTGCTCACACCCACCCTCTCAGCCTCCCAGGTGGGCACCCCACATAGTGCTGTCATCAGTCTCTAACTCCCCCCCCTCCTGCTGGCCCAGGGCTCTGTTGCATGGTACCCCCACCCTCATGACCTTTGCCATGTCCCCCACATCTTGTACGCAAGACCCCAACACCCTTGGTTGGACCAGAGATGTGGAACTGCTGGGCCAGGGAGTAGCCCAGGCGATTCTGTCACCCTTGCGTCATCACCTTCCTTGGTGGGCCCTGAGGCTGAGCCCACGTGCTGAGAGCCAGTGTTTATTTACACAGGCAGGCGTGGCTTCCACCCCCGACGGGGACAGCCACAGTCTCCACGCCCACCCCACAGGGCCAGGGCCAGGCTCCAGCAGTGTTTCTGACTGTGACTGTTCAGGAACTGAGAGTCCTGCTGTGGGACAGGACAGGTCCACCTTGGTCCCTCCGTGGGTAGCTGAGGCAGAGCCTCGGAGAGGGCCGAGAAGGAAGGTAGAGCCCTAAGAAGCAAGTCCCAGTCCAGTTCCACAGGGGCCAGGGCAGACCCCAGGCAGCACTGCCCACTCCAGGAGCAACAGCGGACCCGGTGGGAAGCGGTCATCGCCGGGCAGCACCCACACAGCCTCCTCTGTCTCACGAGCCAAAGCGACCCCAGGACCGACTCAGAGGACGCGGCCTTTGGCAGTAGCCCAGGTTCCCTGCTCCCGCCACACTGCTGGGCTAGAGCCAGGCTTGGGCTCTTTCCTGAGACGTGCTGGGTGACTCTGGGCAAGCGGTGGTCTTCTCCGGGCCTCAGTTTCTCCTCATCAAAGCAGAGAGACCCTCCAGGGTCTGAGCCGTGGGACTTCCCACCGCCCCACCCCCGCAGCGCTTCACTTCTTCATGTGGTCAGACGTTGCCTCCCAGGAGAGCAGAGGCTCCACGTGTCATTGTCACAGAGAGCAAAGCTTTGCTCAGGAAGAAGCTGTGCCGGTCGGGGCCTGGGGCTGCGGGGCACCAGGGCTCTCCTGGGTGGTGTCCCCGAGGGCGGCAGCACGCAGTGCTCCCAGCCAGCTCTGCCGCAGCTCCCTGGAGGGGGCCCTGAAGTACCAGCGCTGCTGACCCTTCTGCAGCTTCCACAGGTGTCCCGCTGTCAGCCCCTCCTCAGGGTCTGGAGTGCCCACCCTGCAGCCAGACAGAGGGACGGTGTGCGGCAGCCGGCCATCCTGCAGCAAGAGAGGGTCACCACCTGAGCAGGCCGCTGGACTGCCATGCCCAGTGCCAGGCCAACTCTGAGCAGGATGGGCCTGTGGACATGCAGGACAGGCGGCCCCTGGGAGGATGCTGGCAGGGGGCCTTGCCCACCTCACCAGAACCCCAGGCCCCGTGGCTTCCCTCTGATTCTCAAGTCCCAGGGAGCCAAGTCAGGACAGCCCCTGTGACACGGGCAGTCAGCAACTGGGACTGAGAGGGACAGGGCAAGAGTTCCTGATGAAGGAGGGGCCATGTGGGCTTTGGAGCTGCACCTGCCACGTTCTGTACTCCCAGCTGCGTCCAGCCAGGGCGAATGAACAGGTGAACAACAAACAAGTGTGTGTGGGAGGGAGGGGCCAGCCCTCTGTGCCCCCTGCCTGCCCCTCATCCCCTGGTTGGCTCTGGGGTCCTGGCATCACCCTGTCTCCTCAGGGTGGGGAGGAGGGTTATTCTGGGCAGCTGGGAAAACTGAGGCCTAAGACCACAGAATAGCTCAGCCCCAGGAGGGTGACCCAGACTTGCCGTGATTGCTACAGGCCTGAGACTCTGGGCTGTGAGGACAGGCACATGGCCTGGGGCAGGGAACACATACCTCGCTGCTGCCACGCAGGTCCAGCACCCGGGGGTCCGATGCGGGGATGGTGGCCCATACCTCAATCCAGGATGTGCCATTGTCTGACAGCCACAGGGGCCCGCTGATGAGGCTGGGTTGGGGACCCACCGCGGGTGGTTTCTAGGAACACAGAGACAGGTGAGGTCACTGAACTTGCCCCTCATCCCCTGGTTGAGGGGCCAGAGATGCTCAGAAGGAGCTGGCCACAGAGATGTGGCTGACACCTGGAGGGAGGCTGGGCCCGGCCTCACTTGGTTCCAGGGGTCACTCCAGGCATTCTGAGGGGCTCAGGTGCCATAGAGTCACGAGGAGTTTGTAGAACATAGGAGTGAGACCACGGGGTCGAAACCTCAGGAGAAAAGCCTAACAGTAAGTACCACGTGTGGGTCACCATGCAAAGGACCCGCCGTTTCAGTTCTTCACACACCACATGCCACATAGAAGCACACCCACCACACAAGCGTACACACAATTCCCATGCCACACACACACACAACTCCCTCACCTGCCTCACTCACAGGTCCTGTGATGTGCTCTAGAGCTGCTCTGGAGAGGAGTCCCTGAGACAGCTACACGTGGTTCCAACACCATTTGCTAGATCTGGTCTCCTAAGACCTGGTGGCCCTTTGAGGCCTGAGCCCACCCTCCACAGGTCTCTGAGAATACGTGTCAGTACTGACAATGCAGAACCAGGTGGGCCCAGGTGGGCAGGGCACGGAGCATCCTACTGGACCTCCATTCTGCCCTGGTCCTCATATCCTTACATCATCTGTGACCTCTTAGAGCAAAAACCCAGAGAAGGGACCCCTGACAGCTATGAGCCAGGATGGTCAGGAGCTTCGAACACACATGGACCCCGGCCTATCGGGCCACCCAACTGAAGCCTTAGGAGGAAAACCAATGTTATAAACAGGTCCCAGGAGGCCCAACTTCTTGAAGCTGGTGCGGAGAACATCCTGGTGTGTCAAGTGGAGAGAAAGGGCAGTACATTTTTCTGGAAAAGCATGTTTTCCCTTTCTCAGATTTCCTAGGACTTCAGAAAGTAGGGACTGTGTTAGAAAAGTGGCCATATTCAGGGGAAGTAGGGAACCTCCCACGTACCTCCAGGACCTGCCTGTCCTAAGGACTAGCAGGGAGGCAGGCCATCGGGTAGACCTCAGTGCTGGACTTGGGGGCAGCTCCATACTAATCAGGGCCACAGGGAGTGGAGCTGACACGGGTTCCCATCTAACCCCTGGATAAGAATCATCCCCAAGCCTCCGCCCTGAGCCGTCCTGAGAAGCCCAATGTGCACTTACTTTGTATGATATTCTGCTTTCAATTGGCAATCACTCCAACTAGCTCTCCCCGGTTCCAGGACCTGTGAAGTCCACTGAGACCCCCTTCCCCATCATTTCCAATCTGAGGAACCAGGGCCACCCACCTCTGTGCTCTGCTTGGAATCAGAGGGAGCCTCAGCACTGGGACTTGCAGGGGCCACCCGCTCTGCCAGGAAACACCCTCTGCAGACCCGGCTCTGTCTGCTGTTCTCAGCCTTGAATTCAGAGCACTTCCCACAGATGACCTGCAAGACAGAGAGCACCTGTGACCCCGAAACCCAGGCAGAGGAGAAGGAGAGACTCAACAACGTGGGAGGAGTAACGGCTTGGCCTAGAATGAGGTGGGGGCCAGAGCAACCCTGGGTGCTCTAAGGGCAGAGCAAGACTGGTGCCCCCATGTCCTGTCCTCCTTACCTGGATGACCCAGAGTTCAAGGACCTATATGCAAAAAGAATGGGCTGAGCCACCAAGCACATGAGAAGACCCCAAATCACTGGTCATGAGGAAAATACAAATCAAAACATAAGGAGAAACCACCTCACACCCTTCAGGATGGCTATTATTTAAAAAAAAAAAAATAGCCAGGCATTGTGATGAACACCTGTTATTCCAGCGACTCGAGAGGCCGAGGCAGAAGGATTCAAAGTTTGAGGCCAGCCTTGGCAAGACTATGTCTCAAAATAAAAAGGTCAGGGGATGTAACAGTGACAGAGCACCCCTGGGTTCAATTCCCGATGCCACACACACACACACACACACAAGTGTCGGTGAGATGGAGAAATTGGAAACTTTTTACTATCAGGGGGATGTAGAATGGGACAGCTGCTATGGTACAGTGTGGTTCCTGCTCAAAAAATTAAACATAGAATTACCATAGGAACCAGCAAAACCCCTCTGGACATACACCCAAAGAACCAAAGACAGGAACTGGAAGAAACATGTGCATAGCTCCTAGCAGCACTACCCATCATCCCTCAAAGATGAAGGTGACCCAAGTGGCCATGATGCATGTACAAGGAAATCCATGCATAAAATGGAATACGGAAGAACAGGGAAACAAGCCAATGGGTGCCCCTTTTGGACTCTTCTCTGGGCCTTGTCCCATTGTCTCTCGCGCCTCAGTCTTCCTCCCTGCACTGGGTCATCTCCCCAGAACACGAGCCTCTCCTCCTGACCCAGTTCTCTGCACTCCCCCACTTCAGCACCCCCTTCTCTTTTCAACCCTGGGCATTTTCGTGCCCTGACCTGACATTGCCTGGGTCACACCAAACTTGGCCTCCCTGTGGGCAAGGATGATGCTGGACTCAGCACCTGTGAGCCCTTGCAGCGTGGAACCACCCCTCCCGAGATGCTCACCCCTCTCTGGGCCATCTCCCCTGCTTTCCTGACCCCCCTCGAGACTGGGGCTCCTAACGGCTCCCTCCCTGGGCACAGCCAGCTGAGCCCTCCCACCCTGTCCTGCGCCCTGTCAGATGCCAGGCCCCTCCCCACTCCACATCAGTCAGCTGACCTGGGCTCCTCCCTCCCTTCCACGGCTGCCCAGGCTCTGGATAAGCGCCTCTCACATCCTCTTCCATTCCTTCCTCACGAGAGACTCCAGCTGTCTCCCATCTGCTTTCCACCAAGACGCCAGCACAGGAGCCCACAGAAGCTCCATCTTCCACCTGACCTTGCTGGCTTCCCTGACCCAGGCACAGCTTGGGCCTGAGCCACAGCCTGTGGGCCATCCTGTACTCCCCACACCCTTCTCCCCAACTACTCAGTCATTCACCTTTCCATCCATCCCACCACCCATCTATCCATCATCCATCCATCCATGTAGCCACCCACCCACCCAGCCACCCATCCAAGGACTCATCCACTTATTCCTTCCTCCTCTAGACCCTGGCCAGCATGGCAAGGTTTTCCATAAAGACGTGACAAGGAACACCTGCAAGGAACAGACTGTTGACACCCTTTGAAAAAACATCTCCAAGTCATCTGTGGTGAGATCCACTTGCTAACAGATGTAATTTCAATACCTTAACCTAAAAATACTTGAATCATTGGTTTCTTCCTCCCTCCCCTACCTCTGGTACTGAGGATGGAACCCAGGGGCACTCTATCATTGAGCTACAACCTCAGCCCCTGTTATTTTTTTACTTTGAGACAGGGTCTCAATAAGTTACCCAGGCTGGCCTTGAACTGGTAAACCTCCTGCCTCAGCCTCCGGAGTCACTGGGATTACAGGTGCGCTCCACGGCCCCTGCTCCTCAGGGACACTTACATGCTTTGATAGTCCACTCTCAGGAGCAAGGGATCTGGAGGTGAGTGAAGAGGGATGGAGATGGGGTGGGTGTTTGTGGGGGACTGTCAGAGATGTCCCTCTTCACAGGGGCCCTGGGCACTGGGGCGGAGGTCAGCGGGAGAGGCTCCACCTTGGCCGCACTCCTCCCCTCCAGTCCCTCCTCTGCTCCTCGTGCCAGGACACTACCATCCCTTTGTGCTCAAGGTCGCCCAGCTAGGGGCGCTGTGGTTCCAACTCCAAAGTCTTTTTAGTTGCAAAGAATGTTTGTCAGACACTGGAGCTGACAGGAGAAATGTGATTAAGCTTCTACTGCAGAGGGACAATCTCATGCTCAAGGACATCTGCGTCCAACAGGCGGGATCTGGAGGTGTCCTTACGGGGCGGCCACGTGGTTCTGAGAACGCACCAGCTGCACGCATGCGCAGCATCTGCCGCTGGCTGGCAGGGCTCAGCTCCTGCCCTTGAGGACTTGTGAGCGCCTGGCAAGGGACCCCTGCTCCGTGTCGGAGCCCCTCCCTCCCTCTCGCCCGCACTCACTGCCCCGCACAGCTTGCAGTGATGCCTCCTCTTGGTGATGGAGTTGAAGGTCTCACCGCAGCTCTTACAGCTCTGCTTCTCCTTGTCACGCTTGGCCTTGGAGGAGAGTTTTCTGGACTCGAGCTACAAAGACGCACACGGTGCCATCAGCTTCGATGCATGTATTGCAGCACGCTGCCCCATTGAGGAGTGGAATGAGCTAAAGAGTCAAGGAGGCCAGATCCCCCTTCCTGCGCTGACCCCCAGGGTCCACCCCAGTGCATCCCATCCCATCAAGCAATATTCCAAATGGATCAAGAACTTTATGTTTGGGACAACTCGGCCAGTGACTATCTGGTGTGTCTGAGAAAAATATCAACGGAGCCAAGGCTGGAGGGAAATGGTGCATAGTAGATGGCAGTCTGCACAGATGGCATGTGGCACTAGGGCTCGGGGTGTCCCCACCTCCAACCCTGCAGCTATTGGAGATTCTGAGTCCATCTTTCATCCAGCTCTGAATTGGGCAGGTCCTCCCTCGGCCATGTGCCTAAAACATCCATATGTGCTTGTGTATCAGTGGGGGAGAGTGTGGGAGCACACAAGAGGAAACCGGGCGAGCCCAGGCCCTGCTCAAGGGCTCGATTCCCCATTCTGTCTCCTGCAATGCTACCTGAGCTTCCCAGAGAGGTTGGTGGCATGGAGGACAGGAGCAGCCTAACCGAGGCTGCAGCTGAGCCTCAGTCTCCCTGTCTGACTATGACCAGTGACAGTCCCCAGGCTCCTGCCCTGGCCCTCATCAGCCAAGAGGCCCTGGATGAGTCACTTCTCTTCTGAGCTTCAGTTTCCTCATTTGTAAGGTGGAGTGAGTAACTGAGGCCCAGGGCAAGGAACGGACAGTGAGAAGGAAAAGGACAGCATGGAGGAAGGGAGCCATCCCCGGGGTCTGCCATGGCTCTGCAGCCTCTGTCCCCTGCCCACCTTCAGGGTGCCCGCATTCCTCTTTCTCAGGTGAGAAATCAAAGGCCCAGGTGGAAGGAGTGGTTGGCAGTCAGGTGGCCAGACAGCTCGGACCTGTGACTCTCAGGGACCTAGGGTAGAGGACCCTTCCATGGCACCCAGGAGGCAGCTGAGAACCCAGGAAGCTGTGGGGCCATCAGGGAATCGGGGGATAGAGGGAAGGCTGTGACATGCTGGGGCGTGTGGCCAACAGCTCAGCCCCCCGGATCAGTGGAGGCCCAGCCCCAGCCAAAGTTCAGAAGAAAATTCCTAGGGCAAGGAGGCCTACTCAGGGCTGGGGACATCATCAGGCAAGTCTGCCATGGTCAGCCCATAGAGCTAAGCCAAGCCCTAGGACAGGGGCCCCAGCACTTCCTGGCTCCTACATACTGAGGCCCATAGCCCTTCCCTGATGAGGCTCTGCCTCTGACCACACTAGTTCCCCGACACAGAGATCTGGTTTGATTTGTAGATTGCAGTGACCAGGTGGCCAGAGGGGGAGGAAGCCACCCGTGAGGCCAGGGATGGGTCTACTGGCCAGCCACACTCCCCTCTTGGATGAGGTTACCAGGCAGTTTGACGCAAGGAAAAGGCTCAGATTCTCTGCACAGGTGTCAGGATGTCTGAAGGCTGGACCCAAGTCTTTCCAGGACATTGGAAAGTAACTGGTCAAGTAATTCCGCCCAAACCACCCAAAATGTGCCAACATCGACCCAGAAGTTGGAATCCACCAAGGGCCAACAGGGCTGTTCCCTAAGCAGTTCTTCTTCATTGGAGTTAGCTGCACATCAGGGAACTGGGGGAGAACTCCATAAGACAGACTCAGACCCCAATCAGTGGCCCTCATGGAGTCACATCAGTTACATCGGACAGCAGAATGACACAGCATGGGAAATCCAGGTGGACACAAGCCAAGGGCACAGCACAGGGTCTTTCCTACAGGAGGCGGCCAGCAGAAGCCAGGCCGGGCCCCTCTACTCCTCTTGGGATGGCTCTTTCCTGCAGCACAGGGTGGGCCTCCTGCAGGAAAGGCAAGTCCTGCACTGTGAGGGAGTCCTTGGCACAAGGGTGACCAGGGTGGGGTCCTTGCTGGTGCCTTGGGTCTTTGTGTTACCACCCACAGTAGGTCTGGCACCCTGGGACCTTTTGCACTCTGACTTTTAGAGCTTCTGTGGACACAAGGGGACTTTTGCAGAATGAGGAAGGCTTTGAGTTCTGCGGGGCCCCTTACAAAACTTCCTGGTTGGGGTTTGGCTTCTCGTTGGAAAGAGGGTCTTAGAGGGACAGTACCTCTGAAGACATCTCGGCCCAGGAAATGAAACCACTGTACCATGGGTAGATTCATTTTCCTTTCTACATATGCTAAGAAAAAGCTTAAGTTTGGAATTCTGGAGCAAAGATCACTCTTGGGTGTCAGAATTAAATTTTTCTTTTGAGAACCTTGTACATTGCCCACTGTGCGTATATATGTCCCACCCTGTTTGCTCAGTGCAGGTCGACAGATGCACCCTGAGCCACCCCGGGTCTCACCCAAAGCTCAGCTCAGCTCAGCTCTGCTGGGGGTGCGGTGGGGGTGGAGACACCCATGGGAAACACACAGTGATACCTACTGGGGGCAGGGATGCCTCAGCTGTAGGCCTATTGTTGGAGGTGGGGCAGGCCCCAGGTTGGTGCAGGTGAAGGGACAAAGATGAGGAGAACAGAACTGCAGTTGTGACCCTCAAGAACCTGGCTGTCATGGGGTGAATGCTATAGAACCTGCAGAAGGCTGAGCCTGGGCAGGAGAAGGCAAGTGGAGTAGACCAAGCAGTCATTTGGCCACGAGTACCATAGTGACCACAGTCTTACCCAGGGAGATGCCAGACATGGATTGAGGTAAGGAGGTGGGCAGGCATTGAAGCGCTTATTATATTAGGCACCCAACAGCTTCCCTGATCTCTCCTGCCAGGGGAAACCGAGGCTGGAGAAGGTTAACACTTGCCTGAGGCCTCAATCCTTGGCCAATTCTGAGTCTGTGTCTTTCTGCAGGGTAAACCATTTTAAAACATGACCTTTCTGGTTCCTTCCAGCTAGAACACTTCTGATCTGGGCATTGACCCCCAGTTAGCCCTTGCCATGGACTATTCCACCTGCCCCATGCCAATGCCCCTTGGGCCAGCCCTAAGCATGGTTATTCCTACAAACAACCCAGTCCTCCTCACCCAGGGCTTCCTTGACCACAACCCCACCCACTTCTGCTTTTTCTCCATCTCGAGGGCATTGGGGGTCCCATCTCCATGACATAGGGGCTCAGCCCCAGGGAAAGCAGCACAAATAAGAAACTGGTGGCTTCCCAGGGTGCCCGCAATCCTAGCTACTCCAGAGGCCAAGGCAGGAAGATGGCAGGTTCAAGACTAGCCTTGGCAGCTCAGCAAGAACCTATCTGAAAAAAAAAGTGGGGGGCTGTGGATGTTGTTCGGTTGTAAAGAGTCCCTGGATTCAACCCCTAGCACTAAACAAGTGGCTTTCATATGCCTCAGTGACCAGTGATGCCTTCCGAGGCCCATCCCAGGCTGAAGACTGGATCCAGTCCAGGGTACCTCATGAAGCAGTGGGCTGCCTGGGAGTGTTCGCACACAGTTGTGTGAGCTGTGGAGTCGCCTGCTGACTGTGAGCATGCACCCTTCTGGCAGGACAGTCTGTGGGTGCAGCCACACACCCACAAGTACCCACTGCTTCCCATACATCCCTATAAATCCTCCAGGAAAGGGACCAGGAACCACATGGGTCTGGGTACCACCAGCCTCACTCACACCGTTGAGCAATATGAAAAGTTGCCCATGGGCTGATTCACACAATAAGTGTGGGCTGAGCAGACAAAGGGGCAAAGGCTTGGGGCCTGGCAGAGCAAGGGACTCCAGGGCATCTCAGGGAGCAGGGCAGGAAGCAGGTACAACCAGACAAGAGCTGAGCCAGGTAGCCAGCTGGGAGCTTAGACATTTGTTTCCCTGCTGGTTTCCTGTACCACCCTCTGACTTTCTGACTTTCAGTTTCAACAGAATTGACCCCCAGGATGCCTGCTGTGTGGGCAGGCAGCAGTGCCACTGAGGAAGGGGTCTCTCCTCTTGCCTGCTTATCTTGAGCTTCCCCCTTCGCCTCCTCGTCCCACCCCTGAAAGGCCCCAGCCTTCCCTGAAGCCTCAGGAATTTCCATAGGGTTGTCTGACGCCCATCCAGACACCCCATGAGACCTGGTAAAGCTCAGGTCCCAGGGAAGGGGATGACACCAGCCAGGCCACCCAGGCAGGCCTACCTGGCCAGGGCTTCTCACTGCTCCGTGAAGTAGGAAGTGATGTCACCCTACCAAAGAGGTGTGTGCCTCTCCTCCCAGCCTTTCCCTGCTCTTCACCACCAGGTGGCCCTGTCCCCACGGGGATTCCTTGACATCTGCTTCAGGGCCAACACATGTCACTGCCCTGAACCTGCTTTCTCCCCCACAGTGGGACTGGCTGTGACATAACTCCAGAGTAGCAGCAGGACTGGGATACCAGAGACCTCAAGGGCTGGCCACGAATGGGCAGGCTGAGTCCTCAGCTGGCCTAGGCCTCCTCCAGGTAGGCCCACACCTGTCCCTGAGCAATGAGCCGTCTGGGGTGTGTGAAAGAGAGACAGAGACAGACATGAGAGACAGGAGGATAGACAGGGAGACGGAGAGGAAGTACGGGGAGTGAGGCAGGTGTGCAGAGCATGCAGGGCTGTACTCTGTGGTGGTGTCTCGAAGACCCCCAGGGAGGGGAGGAGGAGCCCATGTCCAGGCTGGGGCTGGGGACAGCCAACCTGAGCCTGGAGAACAGCAGGACCCAGCAAGGTGCCTAGGAAGGGCCTTACCAGCACTCTGGTCGCAGCAGCCACCCAGGGTGCTCCTGGGCCACCTGTGGCATCAGTGTTAGTGAGTGTCGGGCCCCAGTTAATGACATGGCTCCAGGTGCTGGTGCTCACTGGAGCAGGAAGTCACTGGGGGACTTCACTGCGCTTCTTTAATCTCCCACATTAAATGGAGGGAGAGGGGCCTCTCCAAGGTCTCCGGGGAGTCCCTGGCTGGCAGGCATGGGGCCTGGCCCTGAGTGTCACCCTTGGGGGCTGCTCTGACTTCAGGGAGACGAGAACACAGGAGGCAAGAGGTGAGAGCACCAGCTTAGGGTGAGGGTCTGAGGCCGGGATGCTTTCCTGGGGTCCTCCTAAGGACCTGGCACCTTGCTGCCACATGACTGGGGGAAACCTAAAGAAACCTGCTAGCCTTGCTCGCTCTTAGTTGACTTAAAATCACTGATTCTGGAGGTCACACAGGTGGGCGATCGTTATTAGTCTCCCAGTAGGGTTTTGGTAGGTAACAGCTCTGACATGTGGACTATTGTGATTATGGCCGCCCAGGTTATTTTCCAGGGACCATAAAGCAGCCTACACTGAAAACTCTGACTCCTCACCCAGGCCTGGCACGCGTTCTGTGGGAGACTGGACAAGATGAGAACCCTTGGCATCCGCCTTCATGTTATGCCTCTCCCCTTTGTTCCATTTTAACCTTTGGGTCAGATTTTTATACTCAGCTCTTGATGTGGACATGCTGGTCATTTGAAAAGTGTTTTGTCCAAAACTACAATGTAGGGTAGACTTGCCTGGTGCCTCTCTCTCTCTCTCTCTCTCTCTCTCTCTCTCTCTCTCTCTCTCTCTCTCTCTCTCTTCCCCCCCCCTCCCTCCTTCAAGGCTAACGGCACCTGCCAGCCACCATGACTGGAAACACCAAACCATGAAAGGTGTAAAAAGAGGTGGCACCAGAGTTCCTCCAGGATATTCAGACGAGAACAGTCCTTCTCTTAAAAGCCTAGCCCTCTGCCCTGTTACTCCTCCTAGTCTGTATCTCTAACTCCTCAAGTTCCTGGAATGGAAAAGCTCTTTTGTGAGCGAAGTTCCCACTTCTCCATTCTCTGGCGGCTGAATAAAGCCTTTCTTTCTCCCCAACACTCGTCTCTCTGACATTGGTTTTTCCGTGGCTGATCTTCTGGACCTGGGTTCGGTATGATTACATGTTTTGTTAAGGCCTAAATTTACACGGAACAAGCACAAATGTTCGTGTCGAGCTCAGAGAATTCCTGCACAGGCACACAGCCATGTGACAACCACCAACAGACTCCCTCGCGGCCTCTACCAAGAGCCCCAGCAGTGACCACCTCCAGGATCCAAGTCACCAGAGCCTGGTCTCAGACACAGCTTCACAATTGCACACCCTGGCCCTGAACACACTGTGGGGGAGGGGCAGGCTGACCTCTGAGCTTTGCTTGACCCCTGACACCTCCTGCCCCTGTTGACTGCTGGGTGTGGGTCACTTACCCCTATGGCACCCCCACTGCCATCGGTCACCAATGCAGGCTCCGTGGAGCTTGTGCTCACCATCTAGAAAGGAATTCAGAGGCTGAATGTAAGGTGACTCCAAGGCCACAGGGCTGCATGTTCTGTGCAGCAGGGGGTCACTTCCTCAAACTCAGCACCTCTGTGCATGGCGGTAGGAGGTGCAAGAGAAAGAATCAGCAAAGTCTAATAAAGTCTGTGATCTGAGTTCGGGGTGGAGCTCTTCCCACAGATGGGGCTGCTAAGCAAGGCTTGGCAAGCTGGTCCTGGATGCACCTCTACAGAGTCTGAAGGGAAGCCTGGACCCAGGGCATCACGTTTCCTCTTCCCAGGGGTCCTTGCTATGCCCCTAGCCCCCACCCAGCACACGACCCAGGAACAGACACTTCCAGGCCTTCCTCGCAGCAGGCTGAGATCAACCTCCTGGTTCAACTTTCTCTCCCAGATAGGAGGGATGGCCAGGCTCTGCCTTGGCCTCAGCCCCGTCTTTTCCTCCTGGCTACTCAGTGGAGACCCTGCAGCAGGCCTCCTGCAGTGACCCAAATCCACATGGAGTCTACCCCCTGTCCCCCAGGGCATCTCCCCAGGGAATCAGAAGAGCTGCCCTCAATACTCTCTCCACAGGGCTCTGAGCTGACCTTTCCCGGAGCAGGAGGGCATCCGGGGAGAATTTACACCTGCAAAAAGATGTCTGCAGCCATTGGACATCCTGGGTTGGTCACAGTGGCATAGAGGAAGGGCACGGGGGCTCAGTGATGATGGCGATGACAGTGACCCACGCACAGGGCTGGCATGCAGATGGCAAAACACAATAAGGTACTTCTTCCACACAAGCACGGACCCCCAGACTGTGGGGCCCAGCAGACTGCAGGGGGCACTCCGTCAAGGGCAGGCAGGTGAACACACGTCTGAGCTCCCTTCCTGGACGTCTGCCCCTCTCTCCTTGGCAGCCAGCCATCCCCACCCTCCTGGCACAGGCTGCTGACTCACCGGGGAATCTGGGCAGAGGCCCGAGTCCTCGTCCAGGCTGCAGGCACTGCTGAACGCCCTGAAGGTCTCGCTCTTCTGCTTGTGCTTCTCAATGGTGGCCTGAATGACCTGGACCCAGGGCAGAGCCATAGGGCTGTCAGCGTTTGAGGAGGACTTGGACACTGTGGGGGGCATCTGCCTGCCTCTGTCCTCCAGGACGGGGTCTGGGTGTTCTGGAACACTGTCCACACCTGTGACCATTTTATTTCCCCTCAATGAATGTGAGTTGGGGGTGCAGCTATTCCCACAGATGGGGCTGCTAAGCAAGGCTTGGCAAGCTGGTCCCTCCTGGATGCACCTCCACAGAGTCTGAAGGGCAGCCTGGACCATGGGCTCTCCCTTGGAGCCACTGGGACCACGGAGACCCCCTCTGAAGGAGGACACTTACCTGCAGCCCCTCTGGGCCCATTTATGGCTACTTATTTATGGGGGAGGAGTTCAAAGTGGCAAGTGGACTGAAAGTCTTGAGGCATCTGAAGGTGCTTATGAAGACACGCCAGTCACTACCTGACTTCAAGGGGCGGAACACTGGGAGAAGCAATGGGCGGTGTGGGACATGGTCACAGAGCCACCTTCTCTGTTCCAACAGGAAATGGTCACACTGCTCAATAACTTGGGGATCTGGTTATTTCAAAAATTTAGAAGCTTTACCTGAATCCATTCTTTCTTCTCTTCTTCTGTCCTATAAGAACAAGAATAGTATTTTACTAACCTGGTCTTGGAGACTGACTGTAGACCGCCAGTCTCTCTCCGCCCTGTGCACGCACCAGCCACTCATTCTCCTAACTGAGGCTTGAGGCGTGGAAGGTTGGCCCTCAGGGCCTGAAGCAATCGTGGCCAGGTAGGACCAGGCTTGCCATTCAGGGCAGCTGCAGCAAGGCCAGTCAACCCCTCCCTGGGCCTTAGCAGATGGTTACAGACTCTCAAGTCAGGGGTGAGGTGTGGGAGGCTGGATCTGCCACACACTCACAACACAAGCCTGGCAATGGGACCACAGCCTCGGAAATTCAGAACAGACACACTGCACTTTAACCAGCAAAGTTGTCAGAAATGTATCAGATGGATACAATGACACATACACACAAAAACCTAAGCATGAGAACACTGTCACCAATTGCCAGGGTGAGATCCAGGGAGGTCCAGGGACCTATCCATGGGAACCTGTTAATGATGATGAGGGAGAATTATGTTGCTTTAGAAAATGGTATGAGGATAGGGGACGATGCCTGAAAAATTTAGTGAAAAATGGAAGATGCGGTCCAGGCTATCCGGGAATAGCATCTGTGGTTATCCCATCTGGAGAGGTGATTTTGAAAGAGTACATGGGCTATGTGACGGAGCACTCGCCTAGCATGTGCAAGGCCCTGGGTTCAATTCCCAGTACTGAAAAAAATAATCCTGATATAAAATTCTTTTTTGGGGGGTAAGTATTTATTTTTTTAGATGTAGATGGACACAACACAATGCCTTTATTTTTATGTGGTGCTGAGGATCGAACCCGGGCCCCACCCATGCTAGGGGAGCGTTCTACCACTGAGCCACAATCCCAGCCCCTAAAATTCTTGAAAAGCATGTGAGTGCAGAAACTTCCAGAAGGATCCTTAAGCAAGGGTTAAGAATGTCTGCCGGGCCTGGGGAACAGGAACTGGGCAAAGGCTTATTTTTTATTGACCTCCCCTTGGTGTAGTAAAATGTTGAATTGTGGATAAAAGAAAAAAGTAAAAACATATTGAAAGGTTATTGCATTTAGGAAAATGCTCCATTTGCGACAATGAGGTCAAAGAAGTTCACAGCGCAGCAGACACTAGGGAGGCCAGAGCCATACCGGGCCTGAAGCTCCAGGGACCTTTTCTTTCCTGTGATGATGAATGTATGTGCTGCGTTTGGCTTGACGATATCCTGCACCTGCAGGAACAGGAGAAAAGAACAAAGAACAAAACACAAACAAACTCAAGCCGTCATTCCAGCTCCTCCTCAGCACCAGCCACATGCAAATTTTTTTTTTTCACATGGAAAATCATCTTTGAAATTTTTCCCTAGGGAGATGTCATGGTGGCTGCTGACAGCTGCTGCAGGAGGGGACCCATGGGGGATACTGGATTGCCTGCCCTGCCCAAAGAGGGCTGAGACCCTGTGCTTGGAACATGGCTGATCACATGCCTGACCAAACCTATCTGCCCATCAGCCTCCTCTAGAGGTGGCCCCCAGCCATCCCAGCCCAGCCTTTCCCACAGACCCCACCTCCCTGCAGCAGGTACACTCCTTAGGAGGGTTGAGGATCTTATGAGAAGAGCTAGGCAGGCCTGAGCCCCCTTACAGATATCTGAGTCCACGTGGGCAGGTGCATCCTCAGTGTAAAGACGGAAGAGCATGAGCCCAGACAGAGCGGATGAAATAGTGTTGTTTCCTTCTAGAGTCTCAGAATCCGTGCTCAGCACCAGACCACAGAGCACAGTGGCAGAACAGAACTGGTGGTCCCCCCTGTGGTCCTCAGTCCCCTCAGAACCCACCTCCTCCCTGCACCTGCCAGCTGGTGGCTTTAAGGAATACAGACTCTGGACCCTGCTCAGAACCTCTGGACTCTCCCAGCCACAGGCTGAGAACTGCATGAACACATCAGATTCATTATCAGGACTGATTTCTTATAGAGAAACACTGGGAAAATGGTTGCTTCTAACTAGGGAAAAAGGTATTTTCCCCCTCTCTGGTTAGCCACTTGTAATAGTTGGGTTTCTTAACCTAGATTCAGAGAATTTCAAGGAAAGAAGGGGTTTTATTTTTTGGTGTCATTTAAGAAAAACTTTACTTTTCTTCCTTCCCTCACCCAGGAACTTTACTTTGGAAATGATTAAACACTTTCATGTAGCCAATATTTTTGGAGCTCTGGCTAATTCAAAGCCTTCCCCACAGGGGACAGCATCCGTTCCACCTGCCACCGTGAGACGTGGAACAGGCTCACAGAGCCAGGGTATAGCAAGCACACACAGGCACCTGTGAGCCCTCTGCTGGCTCCAAGAGGGTGAGGAAAGGAGAGAGCTCAGGGCCAGGGTCCAGGCCAGGGAAGCAGACCCACGATCCACCTCAGATTTGTTCCTATGACCTCAGCATCACCTTGGGGCATGAGGCCCTGAGGTCTGGCCTTAGGTGACAACCCCTGCAGCTAGTGAGTCTGTGCACTTGAGATTCCATCATTCAACATGGGGCCAGCAGGGACCAGGCAGATGGGCCAAACCAGAGAGGGAGGAACCCTGCCCACCCAGCCCAAGATGCCAGGGCCAAGATGATGTCCCAGCCATCCCTTGGTTACATATAGACTTGGTAGCCAGAGCCTGCGTCCCCACCCCTATTTGTGCCCCACCCCCAGTGGGGGAGCAGGCTTGGGAGAGAGGGGCTCACCCACCTGGAGACCAGAGATGTCCATTTTCTCCCTGACACTGAACTTCTGGCCCATGAGTCGCAGTTTGGGCACACAGTAGAGGACCATGCTGTTGAACTGAAAGAGGGACAACATGGTGAGTGACCACAGGACACTTGCTCCTTCAAAGTTTTTCTTTTTCTTTCTTTTTTTTTTTAAATATTTAATTTTTAGTTGTAGTTGGAAACAATACCTTTATTTTGTTTTATTTGTTTTTATGTGGTGCTGAGGATCGAACCCAGGGCCTCTCACATGCTAGGCGAGCACTCTACCGCTGAGCCACAACTCCAGCCCTTTTCTTTAAGGTCAAAAAGTAAAGAATATTTTTTAAGAGATGCAGAGGTGGGCTGGGGTGTAGCTCAGTGGCAGAGGACTTGCCTAAAGTGTAAAGCCCTGGGTTTGATTCTCAGTACCTCAAAGGAGATTAAATTAACAAAAAGTTAATAAATTGAGACAGGCAAGGTGGTAATCCCAGTTATTCAAGAGGCTGAGGTGAGAGGAGTGTGATTTTGAGGCCAGCCTGGGCAACTTAATAAATCCCTATTTGAAAAAAAAAAAAAAAAGATGTGTGCAATCATTTTAGCCATGGTTACATCTATCTTTGAGATGATTGCGGACAATAGCTTTATTTTTGTGCCATTCCTACTTTTTCATTTGTCCACCAGGCACATGAGCTAATTGTGTAATAAGAAAGCAAAACTTTTGAATAAGCCACTGACACACAAACATGAACGAAACCCAGCGATGCACTTGTTGAATGAACCAGCTTTGTCTCAGAGCATTTATGTGCTGTTCCGGAAAAATGAAGCTATAGAAACTGAGAACAGGTTGACGGCATCCAGAGGCTGCAGGAATACTTAACTCCACAGGGGCAGGACAAGGGAATTGGGGGACAGTGCTCATATTCTTCAGTAACTTGATTATGGTAACATCAACTGAATTTGTGCAAAGTCAGAACTGCACAGCAAAGGTGAGTTTTGCTGAATGTGAATTTCTAGAGAAAAGAACTTGCAAAGATCTAATTGCTTATTCAAGAAGAATAGAAGCGAGAGGAAATGATCAGGGGCCTGGAATGGATCTCTCGCTGTAATTCCTTCCTGTCTTTCCCCTTTGCTCTAAATCAGAGTTTGGTTCTGGGATAGTTGGAATCACAACGTGAGGCTCCAGTTTGCGTTCTCCTGGTTGCTGGAGACGGCCCAATCCCCACAGAGGACAGGGATGGATGCAAGAGATAAAAATAGGAGATCTTTGCAGCAAACAGGGTTGAGCCGCTGGCAAAAGATGATGTCTTCAGTCCTGACAGGAGAGGACACAGGAGAGCCATGTCCTTGAGCCCTGTCAGTTCTTTTCAGGACTTGAAGGGGCAGGTGAGGGGCTCTATGGCTGGGGTGGCAGCTGGACTCACCAAGAAGAGGTGGCGGTCCTGGGCCGTGCCATTCTTGGCCGACAGCTTCTGAATGTGGCCCTCCTTGATCAGCTCATTGGCCGGGTTGACAATGTCTTCCTCTCCACCTAGTTGCTCGTACACCTCCAGGAGTTTGTGCATTTTCTCCTGCAAGAGACACAGAATTCAGGCAGGAGTAAGCCTACAGGGGCTGCTGGGGACCCAGGAGAACAGAATCTTTACTGCAACTTCAACCCAGATCCCAATAGGGTAATGGGCCTGCTGACATGGCATGGGAGGGAGACATGGGGACATTTGAGTTGGGTATTAAAGGACGAATAGATGTTCATCACGCAAACAATAATAATAATAATAATAATAAATAACAGCTACCTCCTTTGCTATGTGTTTTGCTCATTTAATTCTGACATTAACTGTGTAAAGTGGGCACCATGATTATCTTCAGTTTACAGACAATTACATGAAGAGGTCAGTTTAGTGGCCTCAATCCACATGTCACCTTTCCTAAGCACTGGTTGGGTGGTACATGGCCAGGCAGAACCCTGAGGTGTGATGGGACAGGGTCAGTAGCTCATGGTCTCAGCTCTGAGGCGGAGGTCAGTGCAGCAGAAGGTAGGGCTGAGCCTGACGGCACTTGACAGTAGCAACACGGTCTGGGGCTGCCATGCCTCAGCCGCTCCTGTGGTTGGACTTGAATGATCTTGGCCTGCACACCTAGGCTCAGGTGGGTTTGGCTCGCCCTTCTGTCTCTGGCATGGATGCAGGTAAATGCAAGTGGACCAAACAACACAGCAAGGATGTGGGGGATTCTCAAGGAACAGCAGGGCAGGGCTGAGGACCTTGCAGGAAATAGGGATGCGCAGGTCCCTGGTATATATACAGAGAAGTTGGGTGTGTGCCCTTAGTTTTTTAGAGGGCAGGGCTTATACCTGGCATGTACCAGGAGGGATGAGCTTACACCTGGCATGTACTGGAGGCAGGTCTTATACATGGCAAATTCAAGGGAAGTTGGGCATGGCATGCCTGGGGCCTGCACTAGAGCTGGCTGGGCATACCTATCTGGCTTGTTCTAAGGGGGGCTAAGCATCTACCTGGTATGCACCACAGAGGCAAGGCATACACCTGGCATGTATTTTGGGAACTGGGTATGCACCTGATGTGTATTAGGGAGGCTGGGGTATACAGTTGGCATGTAATAGAGTGGGTTGGATGTGTACATAGTGTGTACTAGGGAAACTAGGTGTGCACTTGGTGTGTCTTAGGGAAGCTTTGTAGGTACCTGGTAGGTGCTGGGGGTTGGGCACACACTTGGTGCATATTTGGGGGGCTGGGTATATACCTGGAACCACTGGAGAGCTGGGCATGTATAGATACAGCCAGGGAAAGAGACTGAAATACACCATCAGGAAATGAATGAGTGATTTAATGATGACAGTGATGACAGCTGACTCTTATCTGGCCAGGTCGTGTTTTAAACACAGAATGAACAGTGACTCTCCCAATCCTCGTGTGGCCAGTGAGAAAAGTTCTGTCGGTGCCCCCATTTCAAAGATGGGGAAGGTAAGGGGCAAGCACTAAATAACTGACTGAAGAGCACAGATCTAGTGAGGAACAGGCCTGTCCGGCACGAGACAGGGCCCCTGACCACCTAGGGGCAAAGGTGCTCCCTGAGGAGGCCCACCTGGAGCAGGGATGAGGTGCCCTGTGGGGGACCACCTGGGGACAGGGTAGATGTGCTCTCTAAAACAGCTCCCGGCCCTGGCTCCTGCACTGCTCTGCCATTTACCGCCCCCCGCAGGCCCTCACTCACCATCTTCCGGATGGCAGCATTGGAGTGGTTGGCGGCTGTGGAGATGAGCTCCAGGGACCCTGCAGGAGGAGGAACCAGGTCACCCTGGGCACAGAGCGGCTCTGCACACTTACAGGACAGGCTGCCTCCGGGGCCGTGGGCGGCTGCTCCGTGGGGAGGTTCCCACGCTCAGCCCTTCTGAGGGCGCCCAGGCTGCCCCAGACCCCCGGCCCAGGCACAGGGTGGGGCCACGGCCCTGCAGATACACCTCCTCTGCTGGCAGCCTGCTGGGGCCACATCACGTGGGACCCCACTCTCCTGCCTGGACTCCTGTCCTGTCTGCCACCAGCCACAACGGTCAGTGCTAGGGGACCAGGAGCGGCCCTCACCAGGCCCACCAGGTCCTGTGGGGCCTGCACTCTGGATGGCTCCAGCGTTTGGCAGCACATAAGAAATAAGTCCCCCTCCTAAGTCTGGTGGAGGAGATTCACTAAGTCACTTCCTCAAGGGGTTCTCTCTCTGTCTCTCTGATTCTGTCTCTCTCCCCTATCTCCCCTTCTCTGTGTGTCTCTCTCCCCATCCTGTTTCTATCTCTGTCTCTCCCTCCCTCCCCCTCTGTCTCTCTATGTCTCTGCCTCTCTCTCCTCTGTCTCTCTGTGTCTCTGCCTCTCTCCCCCTCCCCCACCCCAGGGCTTTCAGCAGCTGTCCCTGTCCCATCCCAGGCCCCCTCACTTCCCGGCTGCCCGCACTCACTCTCTGCGTCCTTCCAGTCCGGGGCCCCCCTGGGGAGCCTCTTCAGGTAGTCCTTCAGCAGCAGCTCGTAGCGGGGCACCCTCTGCACGGGCTCCAGCATGTGGTGCTGCAGCGTCAGGTTCCCACACACATCCTGCTTCTGCGGGGACACAGGCCAGTGCGGGGCACCCTGAGGACAGGCACGTCCACACTGGCCCTGCTCCTGCTGCTGGCCACCACAGACCCAGGAGGCTGCCTGGAGCGGTCTGCCCTTGAAGACACGACTGGCACAGGCCACGGTTTTGTTTTTTTTTTTTAATTGTAGATGGACACAATATCTTTATTTTTTAATTTATTTTTTAATGTAGTGCTAAGGATCGAACCCAGTGCCTCACACATGCTCAACCTCTGAGCTACAACCCCAGCCCCACCAACCACGCTTTATAACGGGAAGCTAAGGCTCAGAGAGGACCAGAACCCTGACTGGGGTGGCTGCAGGCCCAGAGCTCACACCCTTAATGGAAAAATGGACACCAGGACAAGACTGCCCCCTGCTGGCTAGAGTGATTTTTCCACACCATGCTCATGCATGGGTCTGAGCTGACCTCCTCTCCCCTTTGCTGGAAGATGGAGAAAGCTGTTCCTTACTCTCCCTACAGGGAATCAGGCGAGCATCTCTCCTCACACCTAGAGCTGCTCAGAGTGCTACAGACTTTTTCATTACAAACACAAGAGTGGCCAGGCACAGTGGTGCACACCTGTCATCCCAGCGACTCGGGAGGCTGAGACAGGAGGATTGCAGCCTCAGCAACTTAGTAAGGCTGTAAGCAAGTTAGTGAGACCTCGTCTCAGAAAATAAAAGTAGTGGGGATGTGGCTCAGTGGTGACGCAGGAGAACATTCTCATTCACATTTAAGGGGAAAGGCTGACAGTGTCTATAACTCTGTCTTCAAAGACTCAAAAAAAGAGAGGATGATGGACAGGACAAAATGCTACCAATTTGTAACAGCTTGTCATTTTTGCAACTTTTTTGTAAATGTTTAAAATTATTTAAAAACAAACGTTTTATTTTAAATATGCCTTGGATTGCACAGAGGGAAATCTCCAGAGGCCACAGGAAACTTGACTGTGATGCTGTCCTGTTTTGTCCACTCCAGGGCTTCTCAGCCTTGGCCTCTGGGCATTTGGGTGGGAGACTTTGTGGGCTGTCCTGTGCATGGCAGAGCATCCCCGGCTTCCACGCACCAGATGCCAGGAACAACATCAATGTCTACAGACATGGTGTAGGTCCCTGGAGGGGGGGCAATGTCATCTGCAGAGAATGCTGGACCCTGCTGATTCCAAGGGGTGGAGCCTTCCCACAGCCTGCCTGGTTCAGCACCAGAGATCTGCCCAGGGTGTGGGAACAGGTGACTGTGGGCCATGACGGCCAGCAAGTGTCCCCAGGCAGATGTTGCTTGGGACCATATCTGCCTAATGTGTATGGGGGACAGCAGCCTGTGCCAGGCTGAGTGTCTGTCTTCATCTCAGGAAGGAGCTGCTAATTGAGCTCCGTGGCGCACACATGTCATGATGCGTGGCTGCATGAGTAGTGTCACATCTCCCAGGAAGAAAGCACACGCTCCCAGAGTATCCCTCCCCTCCTCCTGCATTCTGAGACCCAGAGGGGAGACACGGCTGACGGCAACCTGGGGAACAAACCAAATGAACCCCGATTTTTTTTTCTGTTCTTTCTCCAAAGAACAAAGTCAGATATCGATGGGCCAATGCAAATTTAGACGGAGGTCAGCTTCCTCAATTATGGTGTTAAGATGATGACGACAACGATGATGACAATGTAGGAAGAAGAGAAGGAGGCAGAGGAGGGGAAAGAGAAGAAAAGAAAACGGCAAACTTAAGCAGGAGGACAAGGAAGGACACGCAGGCCATGTGCAGGTTGGACCAGGGAGGAGCGGAGGGGACCCCAGCCAGGGTCCCTCTGAATAACTGATGGTACCTTGACTTTAAGGGGAACATGCTTCCTGGGAACGAAAGCATGTTGCAACCGGTGTCCTGGAAAGTGGACTTTTGTCCTGGTCTCCTCTGAGGACATAAAAACCACGGCACCTCCACCAGCTGAATGCTCCACCCTCTGAGAAACCCCGCTCAGGATGGGCCCTGTCTGCCCTGGAGGCCTGGCTGTCGCTGTTTCTGTGGACAATGTGAGCTGGGCAGTGGTGACAGTGTCCCGGGGGAGAAGCTGGGTCAGCAAATGCAGCTGGTTGAGGCTGTTCTGTGGGGACAGCCAGGGAAGAGCCAGCTAAGAAGTACAAGGAGAGAGGTCAAAGGGGGAAAGGAGGGGCTCAGGGAGAGGACACGGTGGTCTTTTCTGGGGCCTGACTCTGCTACTGAGTCAGGGGCACTAGGAGACCATGGTGACCTCATGACAGATGGCCTAGGGCAAAGGTATTAGGGGCCACTCCAAATACCCAGTGGTGAGCATTCAGGGCCCAGGAACCCTCCAAGCTACAGTGAGGCGTGTGGTGTGCGTGTATGTGTGTGTGCATGCACACTCAGGGTCACTACTGGTGTTGAGACGAGCATTCATTCAAAAAATGAACCTGGGTTCTTCCCACACACCACAGTCCATCTGGACACTACATTGGTCTATCTTTTTAAAAAGCTACCTTTTGTACCTGTGGTGAATGTAGGTACTTAAAAACCAAAAATTCTATACGGCCATCCTCACTGTAAAGCTAATAAATCAAAGATTCATGGGCAAAAATAAGTCATGTCAAGGTGACAGATAAAAGTTGATGTTCTTAACATAAAAAACCTTGTGAATCAGTAGGAAAAAGACCAACACTGCAGGAGACAAGGGTGGTTATAAACAGGCTGTTGCTGACAAAGAAAAAGATAATAGGGCACCTGCTAAACGCCTGCCCTACACCTCGAGGGACACTTGGAGTCAGAGACAGATCTCTGAATCCAGGTTCTATCAAATAATCATCTGTGCTGCTAAGCCACGATTTATCCATCTGTGAAATGGAATGACGATTTGTCCCTGGGAGTCAGAGCGAAGCGTCTGTAGAGCATCAGGACCCATCCCATAATTTTACTGATTTTCTCTCTGCTCCCAATGCACCCAGAAGCACGAGCCTGGAGGATGTCTGTGCCCACACCCTGCGGCCACCTACCTGGATGCTGTGGATAACGTCCTTAAATGGCAGCGAGCGCTGGGTCCACGTGCTCACCAGCCCCACCGCCCGGTCAAAGTTCTTGACATACTCGCCATACATCTTCAGGAACGGGGCTAGCTTCTGCAGGATGTCCCCAAGCCGGGGGTTTGTGTCCCTTGGTAGAGGAGGAGGGTCATCAGAGAAGCAGCCTGGGTGGGAGGGGCCTCCCGAGGTTAAAGGACACGAACTTCACCCATGAACTGCACAGGGGGATGCGGGGCAGGCAAGGGCAACAAGCTGAGTCCCTGTGTTGTGTGACGGTGGGCACACTGGTCACCTGTTCTGAGCCTGCTTCCTCCCCTCCACTATTTGGAGGGTAGAATATAACATAGAAGATGTCTATGAAGCACCTCAACAGCTCAGGCTGAGAATCAGAGCCAACACTCAGGAGCACCCTTGGGTGACAGGTCACAGTTTATAAGAGGATCAACTTTACACCTTTTAAGTGAGCAAAGGTTAGAAACGATGGTTCTGTTCAATGCCGACAGTCACCAGGGAGCAGCTCTTCATGCTGCACGATCATACCAACTTCCTTCTCCTTTGGATGGGGCTTTGCGAATAAGTCACGAGAAGTAAAAAAGTACATTAATAGTCTTTGATTTTGGAGCTCTCTGTTGGGGATTTATTCTAAGTAAATACTTGCAAAGAAAGAAAGAAGCCTTAGGCACAAAGGCCTAGCTGTGGTGCTCCTTTGAAAGGATACATGTGGGTTTGATCGAAAGGCCCCGCAACTCGGGGACGGGAGGGTGGGGAAGTGGTGGGTCCCTTGCACCAGAAAGGGAGCGGAGGAGGTTCCTATTAGGCCCTTACGGTTGAATCTCTGTGGCATGAAAGGAGAATCTGTCTCTCACACGCAGGGACTTTGTCATCAAGCCCCACCCAATCCTGACCACCTTGGGGACACAGTGTATCCTGCTCTGCAGCCGGACTCTGTCCTGAATATTCACAAAGTGACTCAGCGCCCCCCTGGGCTACAGGTGAAAGAATCCCCAGCCAAGTCCCCTGGTCCTGGGCTCTGGGGACACCAAGAGGAAGCCAGGCTTGTGAAGGAGGTGGACAGCAGGGGCCCTAAGCCAAGCTTTAGGTTTCCCCGAATTTGGGGTGGGGGTGCACATAACAAGGAGAAATGATGGGTTGAGGGGCCTCGTCTGTGATGTGTCACTAATCGTGTCTTGTAACCAAGCCTTTGCTAAGAATGGGCAGAAGCAACAGAGGGGCAGGATCAACAGAGGAGGAAGATCGATAATCTACTGTTGATGGGGAGGAAATCTCCTTCCTTTTAAAAGCCAAAGTGCAGCGCATGCTAGAAAGGAAAATAAAACCAACTAGCACTATTTGTTCACCATCTTGTGTTTCTGGATATCAAGTCTCATTTCAATTCCATGGATCCCTGTGACTATTAAAACCCCCCTCATTTTTGTATCATCAGTTTCCTCAAAATTTAAGGCTTGGAGACCTTATGTGGCCCATCAAGGTCACCAGCAAGGAAGAGTGGGGCTGGGATTGGGACCTAGGACCAGGCCAAGAAGGGAGGCACCCAGGCCACCGCGAGACAGGCCCCCCCCAGGTGCTGCCTGGTTCTTGCACAAGGAGCCAGGGGGCCGTGGCTGGTACTCACCACTCCTCCGTGATCCGCCGCTGCAGCTCGGGCAGCAGGAACTGACCGTGGAAGCGGTAGATGGAAGAGATGTTAGAGAAGATGCCAGTAGTGACTTCCGAAGGGATTCCTGCTTTCGTCAGTGCGGTGCAGAAAACCTGGGCATGAAGAAGCCCATGTCCACCAGGGAGCATGGACCATGGTGGGCAGTTACCGCGAGACGCATCTGTCACAGCGGGGGGCCCTGGGCAGTGTCCCCACCCTGCTTTTCTTAATGAATGCCAGAGTTGTTGTCTTCTTTTGTCATTAAAGCTTATTTAGAGCTGAGAATTGTGAGCGAGGCAGGGACAGTCCCTGGGGAAGGAGCAAGACATCTTCCTGTTCCCCTTCTCACAAGAAATGAAAAGTCAAGATTTCCTTCTCTGGCTTCTGAGATTCAAGCAGAAGCAACGCATCCTGTCAAGTCTTGGTTTCCACGGGCACTTTATTTCCTGTGCTCAGGGGCCCCGTGTCACCTCGTGAACTCCCACCCCGACTTATTTACACAGAAAAATGCCCAGCAGCCATTTACATACTCAGATCATGCAACCACCAAGAAGAGTCCCAAAGGTGCTTGGGCAGAATCTTTACCCCCCAGCCACAGGCATGGAAAGAAAAATGTAGGTTTCTAGACCAGACTTAAATTTTTCAAAGTTTTAGCATTTTTTTACTCCAAATGCAATGTTCAATCAATGTAAGGATGAAGAGTTTGTCTCTGAAAGTGCCCATAGGAATTCTGCAAGTGGACAAAGCCGGGCCCCTCAGCGGTGGGCTACCTGGTCCAGCAGGTGCAGCCGCCTCACGTAGGTCTCTTCAGTGTGCAGGAGCTCCTGGGCGATGTTGAACAGCTTCTGCGGGTCAGAACACTGCAAGGGGAAGGAGACCAGCTGGGTTACCTGCAGTGTGCCAGGATGACCAGGGGACAAGAGGACCAAAGAAGGCCACTAAGACTGGGATGCGGCGTCAGTTCTCACGGATGCTATTTCCACGGAGGGCTTCAGGAAAATCACAATCCTCCCCAAACCAGTCCCCTCCAAACAACTGTACTCCAGAGACGACTCTCCATTCCTGGAGCTTTGACTACAAAAAAGCTGTAGTGACCACAGAAAAATCTATATTGCCGCGTTGGGGATGTAGCTCCATGGTAGAGTGTCTACCCAGCATGTGTGAGGCCCTAGGTTCAATCCCCAGCACTGTAAAGTTAAAAAAAAAAATTAAAAAGTAATTGCAGAGCAATATCAGATGGCAGTCTGAGAAGTTACGGACCCTCCTTCCTCCACAGAAACACAGACTTGACAATAATATAAAAGACTACCAAACCTCTAGGACAAATACAAAGGCCAGTTGAAAAGCCACAGCACTCACAATTGTAAAATCAAGAAGGGATTCCAGGGGAAAGTGTAGGAAAATTGGTGGCATTTGGCATGCCTGTCTTCATATTTGTACTGCAATAGCAAAATATCTGAGAATGGGAACTTATAAAAAACAGAAATCTATTTCTCACAGTTACGCAGGCTAGAAGTCCAAGATCAAGATCAATAATGAGGTTTGGTGTCAGATGAGGTCACGGTCTCTGTTTCCAAAATGATGACTATGAAGGCTTGCCCCCACGTGACAGAGGGATGAAAGGTCAAAAGGGGGGTGAATGCTGTGTCCTCCAATATCAGAAGAGCAGAAGAGAATGGACCCACAAACTTCCTTTTATTTTATTACTTCTTAATTTTTACAGTGCTGAAAACTGAACCCAGGGCCTCAGGTGTGCTCGGCAAGTGCTCTGCACTGAGCTACAGCCCCTGCCTTCCTCCCTCCCTTTTGTAAGAGCCTTGATTCTATCCACAAAAGCTCTGTCCTCGTGATTTATTCACTTCCCGAAGGCCCCACTTCTTGGTTCTATCACTGTAGTGATTAAGTTTTAACATGTAGATTTGGGGGGCACATTCAGTCCACAGCAGTGCTCCTCTCCCTATGTGACACAGGAGGGAACAACTGGGAGGCAACCTACCATACCAGAGGGCCTCCTGCAGGACAAGAATCAAAGAAATTAAACACGTGCCCATGGTTCTGATGTGACTGACGGCTGCCCCAGGGACTGGACTCTATCTGACTTATCTGAGTGCAGAACTAATGAGATCAGCGCAAGACTTTGGAAGTCACTGAAAACTAAGCCTAACAGTTTGTGAGAGCCTCAGTTCCGCAGGCAGATGCCAAGGCAACAAGAGATTGGAGAAGGTTTGAGAGGTTGTAGGACCTCTAACTGGACTGATTAGTGAAGGACTTCCCCTTCATAAAGATTGGGAGAGGTAATTGTTTTTTTAAATGTTTTTTTCAGCACACACACACACACACACCCCTCCAAATTACAAGCATACAAAGAAACAGGGAAATATGGCCTAATCAGAGGAATAAAATAAAAGCCTCACACCAACCCTTAAAAACCACAAATTTATGAGCTTCTTGAGAAAAACAAATCAATATATATTTTTATAAAAGTTCTTAATGAACTAAAAGGACACAGAAGTAACTAAATAAAACCAGGAAGTGATGCATGAGCAAAATGAAAATATAACAAAGGGATTAAAAACGGTAGAAGAAAAAAGAAAGGACTTAATGTCCATCAGATGGACCAACATATCCATGTGGGAACTACAAAGGACAAGAAAGAGAAAAGAGCAGAGAATATTTTGAAAAAATAATGGCTGAAAGTCCCCAAATTTGGAAAAAAAAAAATTCAAGAAGCTCAAAGAACTTCAACTAAAATAAATCAAGAGAGAACCTCATGGAACCTGTTTTAAAGGGCTGGGGTTGTGGCTCAGTGGTAGAGCACTTGCCTCGCACGTGTGAGGCACTGGGTTCAATCCTCAGCACCCATAAAAATAAATAAATAAAATGAAGGTATTGTGTCCATCTACAACAGCCCCCCCCCAAAAAAGATTAAAAAGAAACATGTTATAATCAAAACATTCAAAATCAAAGACAACAAGGAAAAAAGCAATTATTTAATATATAGGGGCTTTCATGAGACTATCAGAGGATTCCCCAGGAAAATTCGCAGGCCAGAAGGGAGTGGGATGATAAATTCAAAACATTGACAGAGGGCTGGGGCTGTAGCTCAGTAGTAAAGTGCTTGCCTCAAATGTGTGAGGCACTGGGTTTGATCCTCAGCACCACATAAAAATAAATAAAGATATTCTATGTTCATCTACAACTAAATAAATATTTAAAAAAAAAAAACATTGAAAGAGCCAAACATGTTGGTGCACACCTGCAATCCCAGCAACTTGGGAGGTGGAGGCAGAAGAATCAAAAGTCCAAAGCCAGCCTCAGCAACTTAGCAAGGCCTAAGCAACTTAGTGAGATCCTGTCTCAAAAAAAAAAAAAAAAAAAAAAGTGCTGAAAGTGTAAAAACCTGCCAATTAAGAATATAGCATCAGGGTCTCTGCAGCAGCAGCGCAAGAAAGTTTCTTCCACTTTTTGACAGAGTATTGGTTGAAAGGGGTGCAGCCGAAACTGTAACCAGAGGAGGCATTAGGCTTCCAGAAAAATCCCAAGGAAAAATATTGCAAGCAACAGTATTAGCTGTGAGATCAGGCTCCAAAGGAAAGGGTAGAGAGATTCAGCCAGTTAGAGTGAAAGTTGGAGATAAAGTTCTTCTCCCAGAGTACAGAGGCACCATAGCAGTTCTAGATGACAAGGATTACTTCTTATTTAGAGATGGTGACATTCTTGGAAAGTATGTAGACTGAAACAAATCACTGGTGAAATGGCATCCTATGAAGCTGCCCAGTCCACTGAAGTTCTGAAATCTTTCATCATGTAAATAATTTCTGTGTCTCTTTTATAATAAACTGATGATAATCTAATAATAATTTAAAAATAATAATAATATAGCATCAGAGCAGGGCATGGTGGCGCACGCCTGTGACCCAGTGGCTTTAGAGGCTGAAGCAGGAGGATTGCGAGATCAAACCAGCCTCAGCCACTTATTGAGGCACTAAGCAACTGAGTGAGACCTTGCCTCTTAAAAAAAAAAATAATAATAATACAAAAAAGGGCTAGGGATGTGGCTCAGTGGTTAAGTGCTCCTGGGTTCAATCCCCAGTAGCAGAAAAAAGAAAAGAATATAGCATCAGGCAAAACTGCCTTTAAAAAATAGAAAAGAAATGAAGACTTTCCCAGGTAAAGAAAAACAAAAGCTAAGGGAGTTCTTTAGCACTCGACCTGCTCTACAAAAAGAGATGAAAGAATTCCTTCAAGTCGAAATGAAAGGATGATAAACAGCAAGGTTCTCTAATACAGGCAAATACATGGATGAATATAATAATGTAGAACTAGAAAACAATAGCATAGTGAAAATCCACAGATATATACAAATTAACTAACACTTGTGGTAGGGAACTCATCTAGCACATATGAGGCCCTGGGTTCGATCCTCAGCACCACATAAAATTAAATAAATAAAATAAAGGCATTGTGTCCAACGACATCTAAAAATATAAATATTCAAAAAAAAAAAAAAAAAGATCCTGAAGCAGCCACCTAACTTTACGCTTCAAGAAACTAGAAAAAGAATAGCAAGCTAAACTCAAAGCTAGCTAAAGGAAGGAAATAGTATAGATCAGAACAGTGATAAATGAAACAGAATGGAAAAACAATAGAAAAAAAATAGACAAAACCAAGTTGTTTTTTTTTAAAGGTTAGCAAAATTAAGAAAACTTGAACTAGATTAACTTTATATAGAGAGATAACTAAAATCAGAAGTGAAAGAGGGAACCCTATAATTGATACCATGGTAGTAAAAAGATCCTGAGAATACCATAATAATCATACACTCCCAAATTGCACCTTCTAGAAGAAATAAATGTTTAGAAACACATAACCTACAAAGACTGAATCATGAAGAAATAGAAAATCTGAGATCAATAATGAGTAAGGACATTAAATCAAAAATTTCCCCAAAAAGTAAAGTCCAAGGCCAGGTAGCGTTACTGGTGAATTCTACAAAATGTTTAAAAAATTATCATTCTCAACGCCTCACCCTGCACTTAGGGAGCACCGAAACTCAAAGTGTTAATTGAGCCTCAAGTATTTTGCTAACCCTAAAAGAACATCCCCTTTTAGTAAATGGGTGGAGATTCTGCCCCAGAGAAATTCCTGTCTGGGAATTGGCTCAACCTCCATGAATCCAGGAGTGCCAGCCCAGCCATCCTGATCCCCTAGTGGTCCCCAGCCCTCCTCCAGTCCCTGTGGGAATGGCAGCTTCACACCTGACCAGGCGACCTCACATGTCCACTGGGATCAGAGCAACCTCGGGGCCAAGAAGAGCGCTGCTGCGTGTGTCCCTAAACTTTTCCTAATGCCTTTCCCTTATGACTCTCAGGTTCCAGCTAACTCCTCATAGTGCAGAGCCTGGTGCAGTAGCTTGATGTGTCACCCCCTGTCCCACTCCAGGTCTCCTAACTGAGTGGGGCAGTGCTGCGGTTGGGAGCTGGAATGTCCCTCAAGGGCTGGTGTGTTAAAGATTTGGTCCCTGGCCTGGTGCTACTGGGAGGAGGTAGAAACTTTGGGGAACGGGAAGCCTTTAGCTCAGTGGAGAAATGGCCTGCAAGGGGATTAGGGGACCCCAGTCCCGTCCTCTTGGTCTCTCTCACTCTCCGGCCATGAGTTGCATGGCTTTGCTTCACGCTGTGATCTTGCCAAGATGGGCCACCAAAAGGACAACCAATCATGGACTGAAGCCTCTAAAATTGTGAGCAGCCAAAATAAAGCTTTTCTCTTTGTAAGTTGATTTTCTCAGCTATTTGTAGTGATGAAGGTTGACTAAAACAAGGCACAAGGCCCAGGGTCCTGGGCTCCTGGACCAATACTAGCCCCAAGGACCTGGTGCATGGTGAATGCTTATTCTTTTTTTTTTTTTTTTTAGTACTGGGGATTGAACTCAGGGGCACTCAACCACTGAGCCACACCCCCAGTCCTATATTATATTTTATTTAGAGACAGGGTCTCACTGAGCTGCTTAGCGCCTCGCTGTTGCTGAGGCTGGCTTTGAACTCCTGATCCTCTTGCCTCGGCCTCCTAAGCCACTGGAAGTACAGGTATGTGCCACCATGCCCAGCGAACAGCTATTCTTACGGGTAATGGAAGCACTGGAGACTTTCCTTTTTTTTCTGGTACTGGGGATTGAAACCAGGGATGAATAACCACTGAGCCACACCCCTAGTCCTTTTTATTATTTATTCTTATGTTGAGACAGATTCTCACTAAGTTACTTAGGGCCTCACTAAGTGGCTGAGGCTAGCCTCCAACTTGTGATCCTCCTGAGCCACCTTCTACCACACCTCACAAATGCAAACCAACCAACTCCAGTCCACACCATCACCTCCTTTGGGAGGATCTCACTCTGGGCTACTACCCACCAGCGCTCATCACCCCAGGGCCAGGTACCAGAGAACCAGAGAGAGCCTTCTGCCCCAAAGCCTGCTGAAGTTCTCCAAGCTGGGAATGCTGCACCTGCTCACCACGGCAAGGCTACTGCCCACAGCTCTTCCTCGCGCTCTGTCTCTAACTGGCCCTCGTGGCATGCTGTGCCCCTTTCTGCTGGGAACTATGGTCACCAAACTATGTTTTCACTGGCAGCTGTCTCCTGGTCTGGGGATTGAACTCAGGGGCACTCAGCCACTGAGCCACATCCCCACCTGAATAGTAACACCCATTTGAACACAGGGCCCGGCCTTCCCTCTGCAGAGCTGGCTCACAGTGGCACAGCTAGCTGCCTTTCACCTGCCAAGCCCACACAGTTAGCAGCAACACTGCTACCAGAGCAGCAGGCCCCACCCGGCCAAATGCCTCCTGGACCTGGTCATTTGGCAGCTTGCCCTCATCTCTAGGAGCACAGGGCGCTCAGCCTCAGCCATGCCCTGTGGGTGACCCTGGGGAAACACTATGCTCCCCATGCCTCAGTTTCCCCCTTTAGAAAATGGGTGGCGCTCCTGCTGCCTTCCTTGAGGCTCGCATCTGTGGGTGGCACCCCCAGTAAGATTGACCGTCACCCCTTCCCAGGGTGGGGGATGCCCCACCATGCAGCGTGGCAGTTGAGGCTCAAGGTTAAGGTCGCTGCCCAAGGTTTCAGGTGGGGCTGGCCTGGCTTTTCCCAGCTGACCCCACCCCAGGACCCTCCCCTTGCATGTGTGCTTCTTATTGGAAAACAAGGCGCCGATGTCATCGACCACAGATCTCAAACCGTCCCCAAGGAGGGCCCCCACAGACCGTACCTGAGATGGAGGAAGAGAGGCCTACCTGGGCCAGGCCGGTGTCCTCCGCGGCTCTCGCAGGGCTCTTCCCAGGGTCGGGCTCCTCACCCACGTCACTGTCAGCCTCCTCCTGGGGGCTGTCCTGCAACGCCTGGCTGTCCACACCAGTCTCAGGGTGCAGCCCCAGCACCGTGGGACCCGGGGGGACCTCGGGGCCCTCCTCACAGGGGAAGCTCTCACAGGTTATACTGGAGGACGGGCTGTCAATCCCGCTGTCCCGGTTGGGGATCTTCATGATGCTTCTGGGCTCCCCCAAGGGGCAGGTGTCTGGAGCCGGACTGTCAGGATCCCCTGGGTGGGTGCCGGTTCCAATAGGAAGCTCTCGAAGCTTCCCCAAGGAGGAGCTGCCAGGCCCGGCATTGGTGACGGCTTCTGGGGACACTGAGGATCCCTCACCTGATTCCATCCTTGAAGCAGAACGCAGTGGGCTCTGTGGGAAGCTGCCAGGGAGAAATGAACCCAGCTCAGGGGAGCCCCTGAAAGCAGCCCCAAGACAAAGTCAGGCAGGGCTGCATCCGCACCCGGGGGACTTCCGCGGGGTCCTGTCTGGATAGGCTGTCTGACAACGGCACACGGAAAACGTGTTATTTTAAAATCATGTTCTTCTACATGAAGAAAACAAAGTCGTTCTCCAGTGTAGCTGTGGAGTTCCTGTGGGATGAGGCCATCCAATGCTCAGTAAGTTCAAAACAACCGCGGCCAGAGCACAAGCACAGCAGCTTCCATTCATAACGCACTTTTGTGTCCATAGTATTTTGGGAACTGATGATACTCCCAGAAGATGGGGCTGGGGTCCCCAGCGCCTTCACCTCCTCCCCCTGGCCATTACCATCACCTGCTGCGCAGTGAGGAGCAACCTGCCCAGCCCTGACCTCCCACTGCCTCCCAGCGGGAGGGCCAGGTGAGAGGTGGGAAGGTGGGTCTTGCCCCAGGATATGGGCTCAGGCCTTTGCCTCGGGTGATGGTCACTTACCTCTTAGCTAATGCCACTGAGGTTTGACAGGTGAGTGTCTGCTTCCTGCTGGTTGTGGGGCTGGCCTTCAGAGGCTGGACGATTTGATGGAAATCTCCTGCCTAGCAGGTTTGAACCGGAGCCATTTGGGACCTACTGGAAAAGCAGCAGAGGAGGATGGAAACCGTCTCCTCCAGCTGGCACGTGGAGCAGCCCGAAGACCCAGTTCTACAAGCAGGGGGTGGAGAAGGGCAGCTCAGGCCCCTCCCAGAGCAGCAGAGCCCCAGGCAGGGCACAAGGGTCTTCGGGATGGACGCAGGACATGGCAAAGCCCATCCTTGACCTCTAGGGCCACACGCATTGCAGAGAAGGGCAGGGTGGCACAGCGGCCACACCCCATGCGTGGGCAGTGCCCTGCAACCAGGAAGGACAGATCACCTGAAATATGCAGGAAGTGCCCAGAATGAGGAGAGCCAAGGGCACCACCTGGCCTCTCCCCAGCCCACACCCCTACCTCACCTGGACACCCTCCGGGACACAGGTATATAGCCATTCCCCTGTACACTCACACACACACACACACACACACTCTCTCACACTCACAAAGTAGCTCCTATACTCCCACTGACACGCACACAGTAGCTACCTTGATCACAAACACATTCACACAGTAACGCGCACACACACGTTACCTCTCTCACATGCCCACATTGACACACAGACTCACATACACTCACACTCAGATAGTCTTCTTCCAGAAGCTTCTTTATGTGCTTCCTCCCTCACTGCTAAGCACAACAAATGGTGACCAGTGCAGAAACTGGCTCCTCCGGGTACCGGCTGTCTTCCCTGAGCTGGCACCTGGTGGCCTCACCTCCCAGAGAGCACAGCACACAGCCCACTGCGGGACCAGCTCCTGCGGGCGTCCCCTGTGACTTTAGGAGCCAATGGGTGCCTGCAAAGCTCCTCCCCACCCACACAAGCTCCTGTGGGTAAGGCTACCTCTGAGTGGACCTTTCTTCAAGCGACTTCAGGTGGACATTTGTCATTGGCTACTGCCACATTCTGAGCTAGCTCAATGGACAGAAATATTAAGATTTCCCAACAGAAAATACGTGTTTTGCTGCATTCTTCTCATAGCATGGGAGATAAACTCAAGTTTCCAGAAGTCAGACATGACACTGAGATAAAAGTACACGGATGGAATGTGGGCTGTGCTCAGCCCGCGTGTCCAAGAGGCAGCTGTCTGGCAGGGCAGAGTCTGGTTCAACCCCAACTCCGAGGAGTTTTGCTTCTGATCAAGGTGGAACCACAGAAACCAGATTTATTCTCACCTGAAACAGCAGGCCATGAACAAGACTCTGTAAGCCAGTCAGCAAAGCCCCGTGACCCCCGAGAGGAGGGATCAAATGGGACAAGCCTCCCTGTTGCTCCCACTCACTGGGCCCAGGAGTGGGGACGGGAATTCTCCAAGTTGAGAAGACAGAGCTGGGAGTCTGGGAGACCAAGGTGACTGGGGCTTACAGAACAGAGCCCTGGAGAGGAGAGAGCCACACAGAGAAAGAACCTGGAGATGTGAAGGGGGTCCCTCAAGGACTGTTCAGCATGTCGATGTGAGGAAACAAGAGAGGCTAGAGAAAGAATGGCCTGAATAGATCAGAGGGAACATTCCCCGGAGCTCACACAGGGCAAAGCAATCCCTCTTCCTACCAGCCAGTCCTGAAAGTCCAAGGTTGACGCACAGACTCACATACCCTCACACTCAGATATTCTTCTTCCAGGGCATCAGGGCCAGAACTCAGGAGGGACATGCCCTAAGAGTGGGGGTTAACCCTACAGTACCCATTGTTCTGATCTCACCTACAAATCTTAACAGGAAGGCCAAGCTGTTCACAACTTAGCTGCAGCCCTGAAGAGAGCTCAAAAATACTCAAATAATTTAAAAACAAAACCCAGCTCCCAGCAAAAGAAGTCACAATGTCTAGAATCCAATCAATAATCACTAGACACACAAAGAGACTATACAACCCCTAATAAGGGGAAAAAAAAAACTCCATCCATCGAAACTGACCATAACAGACACAGATGTTGGAGATAGCAGACAGGAACATAAAGACATGGATTCTGTCTGTATTTGAATGATGGTGACAGAGTGGTCACTGCAAGTCCCTGTGATCCTGCTCAGCTTTTCCTGACTTGGTTTGGTGGCTTTACATTTAAACCCCAGCAAGACCATGTCAGCAGTGAGCAAGGCACAGGGTGCCCTGACCACACAGGTAAGATGATTGGGGGCCAGCCAAATCAACACCGCCCCCTGGCCTGGAGGTGCCCAGAAGCACTGAATACTCACCTCGGGGTCTCGGCCTGGGAAGTGCTTGAGTCGTCACTGATGAAACTAAGGTTCTCTGTCCTCACTGCTGAGAACACAGCGGAGTGCCTCATGCCTTGGAATTGGGGTGAGGGTCAGAACAGGAAAGAGGTACCGGGGCAAGCTGGGTGGAGAGAAAAGGAGACAAAGGTGTATCTGCCTCTGTTCAGATGCCTCGGTCAGATACTCGCAAATCCAGGTCACACTACCACCTCTAAAAGTGACTTGTACTGTTTAAAACTGGGTGAGTCTGCTCTAGTTTGGATTTTAAATCTCTCTGAAGTGTCCGTGGGCTAAAGGCTTGGTCACCAGCCTGTGGTGCTACTGGGAGGTGGTAGAAGCTTCTGGAGGCAGGGTAGGAGTTAGCTCACTGGGAGTCTGTCCTGGAAGGGGATATTGGGATCCCAGCCTTTTCTAGTCTCTCTTTTTAATTTCTGGCTGCCTTGAAATGAATAGGCCTCCTCCACTAATGTACTGTGCCACCATTGACCCAAAGCAAGAAGGCCAAGTGACCATGGACTGAAACCTTGGAAACCATGAGCCCAGAAAAACCTTTCCCCCTTATAAGTTGATTTATCTCAGGAATTTGTTACAGCAATGAAAAGCTGACTAACACAAATGGATAAGCAAAATGCAGACTATCCATACAATGGTATGGTATTCAGACTTAAGGAAGAAGGCTGGACATATGCGACAACACGGATGAGTCTTGAGGTCATTATTCTGACTGAAATAAGCCAGACACACAAGGACAAATTATTATTATTAGTAGTAGTAGTATAATTATTAGTAGTATTATTCTACTAATCTGAGCTTATGTGGGAAGGGAGGAGCTCTGCAGGTACCCATTGGCTCCTATAGCCATAGGGGACACCGCTGGAGCTGGCCCCACACTGGGCTGTGTGCTGTGCTCTCTGATTTTTTGGGGAGTTCACTTTCCTGGGACCAAGGACACCTCATTGGGTGACAAATCCAGAGGGAGAAGGAAGGGGAGGAATAGAGAGCCCTGCCCATTCAGGAGGGTCAGTCAAGCTCACCAGAGGCTCCAGGCAACCCCAGCCTCATAGATGGTCCTGCCTGGACTTTCCCCTGCTCTGACCCCAGGCCCATCTTCTGGGCTCTCCCTGGGGACATGACAGCCCCTCATCCCCCCCCCCCATGCTGAATGTGGCATGGCCAACCTCAATACATTGTTTCATCTTGAAGGCAACATAAAGATTATTGGCCCCAGGACTTTGCATCTAGCATAACCCTGTTTCTACCCTTTACTGTCCAGACAACCAGGTTCAAACTCAGTGTCTCCCAGCTTTAGTCTCCTAAAGCATCTCCAGGCCTCTGTCATAAGCAGAGGCTGAAAGTTCTAGTCAACTGCAGCAGAACTTGGTAAAATCATGCAGCTGGTCCAGAAATAATGATTTTTGTCTGAGCTTGGAAGAGCAGAAACTCAGAGATAGTAAGCCCAGGAATGCATGGGGGTCAACACACGGAAATGTAGCAAAAAGTTCTAGCATACCACTGTCAGGGCCCCCTGTCACACAGGGTTGCTGTGTCCAGGAAACCAAAAGCAGTACCATTTTTACTTATATGTTTACTCAGTACTTTTTGTTTGGTTTCTATTTTTATTTTCTCTTTAAATTTTCTACTTTATTTACACTTTATATTTATTTCCTATATTTAGTCTCTATTTTGATTTCTTTCATTGAGAAGGAACATAAATACCAACATTACAACCATGAATGAAATATTACTGTTCATTATCATACATTAAAAAAAATGAGAAAAATGAAGATTCAGCCTTTAAAATAGAATAAGATTCCTTCCCTGTATGAGTAGCTAGATGTATGATAAAGAAAGTAGAATCTCAGGATGGGCACACAGCTATTCCCTACAAAATTATTTGAGGGAATGTATTTGGCTATATATTTGAAATTTTTCATAGTAAATATTGGAGCAAACAATTTACCCTGAAGCCCCCAAGATCCTTGATCCCCCTCATGAGGGAGGAGAGATTCTGAATTTCATTTTTTCCATACATTCAGGCAGCTTCTCCCAATGAACACTCTGGGCTCCGGACATCATTCTACTTGTGATAATGCTTGATATTTCCCATTTTAAAAAAGTAAATGAATAATCCCAGCAACTCAGGAGGCTGAGGCATGAGGATCTTAAGTTCAAAACCAGCCTCAGCAACTTAGAGAGGCCTTAAGCAACTTATGAGACCCTGTCTCAAAATAAAAAAAATAAAAAGGGCTGGGGATGTTGCTCAGTGGTAAAGCATCCCTGGGTTTAATCCTTGTTATCAAAAAAAAAAAAAAGTAAATGAAACAAGACAAAAAAACAAGAACTTCTTTGGCAGCCTCCAAGCTAAACCAAAATTCTCAACATATGTGTCCCCTTTGACCTCTCCTTCCACCCCCATCCCATGCATCGTACCACTTCAAGGACTAGCACCCCTCACTCCCTGTTTTATTCAGCTCTCTGCTCCCAACAGGCCCTCCCTAGAGAAGACACCCTCCACCCTCACCTGTCCTGCTCTCCCGCAGAGCATCTCTTTCCCCCACTCTTGCCCCTCGTCATCCTCCTCCCTCTCGGGACGTAAGTGACGTAGGAAGAGCCTTATCTCCTTCGTGCAGCCCTAGGCCTGGTACGCAGGACTCCATATTTTGGGGGGAATAAATAAATGCATTAATTTGAACTGGCAGAGCAAGCAGTTTTTATATCCCTTCTAAAATATTCTTTCCCTTAAACAAAAATAGTGTTTTGACTGAGTCCACATCTTAAAATAACAAAATCCAAGTTGAGATCCCGAAAGGCCTCATTCCACCTCAGAGCAGTCCTGGCTAGGTCAGGCCATCACATCATCTGATCTAAACACACAGTGACCCGTCAGGCCACGGAGAGGGAGTCCAGATGGCCAATTCCCCCTCCCAGTCCCAGGTATGACTTGTAAGAACTAAATGTGGAAAACCCCCCTCCACAACAGAACCTGCATAGATTTAAAAGGTCCATCATCAGACAAAATATGGGGTCTAATTGACTAGACCCCCCAACTTCACAGGACGTAAGTGATCGGGTCACCCCACTTCACAGATTCCAGAGTCCAGTGGTCCCTCACTGGACAGGCAGGGGGAGAGCATTGCAGACAGCAGGGAAGGCAGGAAGACTGAGCAAGCCAGGGGATGTGGGGCTGCAGTTGCGGTGTTGGAGTGGGGCAAAGAGGAAGGGGAAGGGGCAGAGACGGGTGGGGCCAGGACGGCTCTTGACAGCCAGCCACCACGAGGCAACCCAGTTGGTAAGATGAGTTCCATTCTGATTTTTTTTAAAGATTGTAGGATGCAAGGAGGATCCATTTGTGGGGGCCTGGAAGCCACACCGACAGTCGGTTGATGGTTATGGAGGATACTGTCCTAGCACCTGAGTCAGGGAACCCAAGGAAGAGCAGGGCATAGTTAGGCCAAGTATCCCCCTCTGCAGAGCAGGAGGTGCCGTGTGCACAGGGTCATGTCACCAGACTGCAGTAGGCTTGTCCCCAGACTGTCATGTGGCTGTCCCCATTTCACACAGGGTCTTTCCCCACCCTCTTCTTCGCTACCAGCAAAGACACATCCATGGTTGGCAGTGGCCCATTTCCCCCACTGGACACTGACTCCCTCGTCACCTACCAGGACCCAGAAATATCTGCAGAACGGAGGATCCAGTGACCCGAGGAAGATGATGGCAGTGAATGAAGGGCCCCTCATCTCTTGTCTCCTTCCTGGGCTGGCGTGGCCCCTGCTCACTGCCAGTCACCCTGTGCAGGGACAGGCAGGGACAGGCTGTCTCTGCAGTGGCCGGCTCTGGGCTTTCTTTTGTCCTTGTTTATTGTTTGTGACACACGCTCATATCCCTGAGCCTCCTTGTAGCTGCAGAACACTCCACAAACCCTGTCTCCTCTGGGTTTCACATCTGCCCAGTGCTGTCCTGGACTCCTTCGGCCGCTCCTTTTACTATGGAGCCTCAGTTTCCCCTTCTGTAAATGGGGATCGTGATAGGCCCACCTGGGGCAGGTAGGGAGAGGTGCTGTGGGAGCTCCAAGCACAGGTTCAGAGATTCCTGAGGTTATCATTCTAGCCCATGAGCCACTCTTTAGAGCACGGGGCAGAAAAAGCCAGACACAACCTTACGCCCTCCCACTGCGAGGAGGCCTCTCAGAACAAGGCTACTTCGGCTCTAACCTCAAAGAACAACATGCTCCAGGCCTCTGTGTGCAAAGGTCACAGTCCAGTGTGGTTCTGAGAGGCCTTTCACCTTGAGAGGTGCTGGTCTCTGTGCAGAGGCGCCAGTCCCCTTGAAGAGCGGAACCTGGGCCTCAGCCCTGGTAACAGCCCATCTGGGACAAACCACTTCCTCCCCTCCACACTGCGGCCAGCCCCACCCAGCCCCCAGGCTGCTGAATGTGTTGTCCTCTCTGAAAATTTGTGTGGGGACCCAGACAGTCAACTCAGAGACTGGGGGGCCTGGGGACAAGCTGTCAGAGTGCTCTGTCTCCATTTCCTCTTTTGTTAAAAAGGCTTCCCACAGACCCTCTGGGTGCTGGGAAGGGCCACTCTGAATAGCCTCAGAGCTGCTCCCATCTTGAACCTCAATGAACCAGTGGAATTCAGATTCCACTTAAGGGACAAGCAGAGTGGGATGTGCCCCAAGTCACAGTGCGAGAGAGAAGGCTCTGGTGGAGTTTCTTATCCTTGCCGTTGCCCTGGGCCTGGCTCCCAGACGCTCATTCCCCCACAGCACTTACCAACCTCAAGAAAAATGGAAATGATATGGACGTCTCCAATAATAAGGACCCCGCTCTGCAAGCTCCATAGATCCCAGAGGCCAGTGATCCCCATCCCGGAAGTTGCCCGGGACCCTTCCTTAGGCATTGTTGTCCTCTCTGCACCATGTGAACAAGTACTGTGCCACCAAGTTGGGCTGCTGCTGCTGCTGCTATGGCTCTACCCTTGAGCTGCCTGCCTCTAAGGTGGCATCCCCAATGCCCCAGGCTGCCCAGGGGTCCCCAGGAGGCCTTGGTGGACTCAGTCCTCCTTCCTGGTAGAGCCTCCTAGAAGAGCCATGTCTGTTAATGTCTAAACTATGAACTTCAGAGGAAGCTTCTGGAGCCACATTAAATAGGAAGGCCTGCATCTGGGACTGCCTTCCCAGGCTTTGCCCCCAGGCCTGGGTGACACAAGAGGCACCTAGGCTGTGGTCCCACTGCCTGAGGCACCACTCAGCACCACGGAGTAGCTTCCTGCCTTGAAAACATCCGCCTCCCTCGAATGGTTCTTACTTTGCTCCAAATGCCTCCACCACCCCAAAGTCTCCCTCACAAAACCAGACAGTCTTAGGGCTCAGCGAAGATCCCCGGAGCCAGTGCCCACTCACCACTCGCTATTCTCCCAGGCAAGCGTCTCTTCCTCTCGGGCTGAACTTCACGTAGTAGCAAAGCACGACTTCCTCTTTCTAATTTTCACAACACAGGGTCACAAAATGATGGCGTATTTGCATTTCCGTATCATTACGCAGCAGGAGAAGAGCTGGGCTTGGTGGTTCTGGAGAGCCCTCTTTGCTGGGTGGTGGGGGCGCCATCCTCAGCCACAGCTGCACCCACCCACTGGTTAAAATGTAACAGGCTGCTGTGAGGGGCCCTAAGTGTTCTGGGCAAGGACCACCACCACTCTCCTGCCTCTGCCTTTGCAGCCACAGATGTCTCTGGGGAGGAGGAGCCCAGCAGGGTTGGCCCAGAAGCCCTGGCAGAGCCTTCCTAGAGCTTTATGGGTGGAAAAAATGAAATGGCCACAGAAGATTGGAAAATAGGGAAGCCCCGCTTCAGACAGCTTATTTTAAGGAGCTATCAGGGGACCTAGACAGAGCCCCTCACTAGACCCCAAGAGGCTCCCTTGTTGTCTTAGGGAGAAAGTCAATGGAAAATAAAACAGGGGTGCTGAAAGACTTAGACTGCAAAGTCTGACCCGGTTGTACTCATGCCCTGTTCATGCAGCTCTAAATTCTTTTTTTTTTTTTTTTAAAGCAATTTCCCTGGGTCTTAAGTCTCCTTATTGTCAGATGGGGGTGATCACATAGGCCCTTTCAGGGGTATTGGGAAGGGCGTCACCATGAGCTACCAACCTCAGTGCACCTGTGGCAGCGCCTTGTACCAGGGAAATGTCATGTGGGTGTGTGACAAATAAAACCAAGCTACAACCACAGAAGGCATAAAGGGACCTGTGAAAGGGGTGATGTCTGCAATCCATAGTGACTTCCTGGAACATTTCAACAGAGTGTGAAATAGAGGGGTGCTTCGTGAGTTCCCCAAAGATGTCCACTGTGGCTGGAAAGGGGGTCTCATACCCACAACTCCACTCCTCCAAATGTTCGCCGGTGTTTTTGTTGGGATGAGGATGCTGGGAGATGCCACCCATTTCACTCTCTCAGGCCATCTTCCTCTTAACCCCAGAGAATTGGAAGAATGCTCTAGAGATGCACGATGGAGCATGCATTCATTCCCCTCAACAAGTCCCCAGGTTCTGTCTGACTCTGCTGGGCCCCCATCTGAGGATACAGAGCTGCGGTGACCAGCAGCAATAGGCCCAGGTGGCCGGAGAATCTCAAAGGCTCAAGCCCTGGCTCACAGGTGGCATGGCCTTTTGTACCTCCGAGCCTCACTTCTTCCTTTATAATATGGGCCAAACACAAGACATCTGTGTTGGAACTGTAGTGAGGAATGACAACCGGGCCCATGGCATTCTTTGACAGGTGCTCAAGGAATCTCAGCAGTTGTCATTTGAGTCACTATTGCTGAAATTCCCAGTGTCCAGGCCCTGAAGCCTTAGCTTCCATGCCCCAAGGGGACAACCCCCACACCAGGATGCAGCCCTGGACCATCCAGACACTTCCAACCAAGCCAGGAAGGATAGCGTCTGCCACCACTGCTCAGTACAGCTGCCCTCTGCTGAGATATCCCAAGCCAGGAGGCTGGTGGTGGGATCTTATCAGGACCAGACACCAAGGTCAGGGCTCACCGAGAGTACAGAAGTGACTTAAGGAAGTAAGGATGAACACTGCAACAGAGTGGCAGGCCATGTGTGAAAACCCACCAGGTGAAGTACAAAAAAGGGAATATGGGTGTTGGGGAATCCATCGCTTAAAAGCAGAACAGAGGCTGTGTCCTCTTGTTCCTAAATAGGGGTAAGGGGAGGAAATAGAGCCTCTATCTGGGGGTGGCACCATCTTAAAAAAATCATTGTGGGTGGACCAGCAGTTGCCACATCCTGATAGCTACACCCTGTGTAGCCCTTTCCACTGTGAACAGGACTGACTCATGGACACTAGTGTCCAATGGGACCTGCAGAAGTAACAAAGGTGACTTCCAAGACCAGGTAATACATAACACTGCCGCTTCTGCGGGGGTGGGGATGGGGTGGAGGCCAGCTACCATGCCAGGAGGATGCCCAAGCAGCCCTGAGGAGAGGCTCACATGGGAAGAGCTGAGGCCCCAGCCAAGAGCCAGCACCAACTTGCCATGAATGAGTGAATCACTTTGGACATGGACCTTCAACCCCAGTCAGGCCTTCAGATGAGACCACAGCCCCAGCTACCACTGGACGGTAGCCTCATGAGACCCAGAGCCAGAACCAAGCTGCACTCAAATTTCTGGCCCACCAAACTAAAGAGAGTTAATAATCAATTACTACTGTTTTAAACCAATATAAATTGAGTAACTTGTAAGACAGCAATAGTTAAGCCACACAATATTTTCATCAGGAAGAGCAAAGGGTGGGTGACCTGGGGTTGGAAGAGGGAAGATTCGGCTCATAGAAGAGAAGCACCCACCAGGAAGAACAGCACACCTTCTGATTTCTCTCATTATTTCATTCATGTCCCAATGGTTCAACTGAGTCCTTAACCCTGAATGGATCCTAGTGACCATGGAAGACTCCCGTGGGCCACAGTGAAGATCTGTTTATGCCGTGCAGTTTCCAGGACCCTGAATAACTCTTGTGGAGGTAGAGACTCTTCAGAGCACGGTCGTGTGCTCCCTCAGCCTAGAGACGCACTCATCCTCCCCCAAACAGTTCACTGCATGGGGGAGACAGCTCCAGTGAGGAGGGGGGCTCTCCGAGGCCCCTGTTCTTTCCAAGGACCCCCTAAACCCTCCCTACCAGGAAAGCCAGCAATGACTTGGGGACAGACGGGGTCCTGGCCAACACCCATCTGTGAAGGTCAAGCAGCTGTAAAGGTGGGGACCCTGAGGGACCTGGACGGAACTACAGGTCAGGTTAGGGAGAGCAGGAGGGCAGAGACTGCGAGGAGGAGGAGCAGGATCCTCTCTCCTAGGGAGTGTTCCCTGGGAGTGTCCGCTCATCAGGAGGCAGTCTGCAGCTGCTGTGAAGGCAAGTCAGATGCCTTCACTCAGTCAGTCAACAACCCTCTGGGAGCATCTACTAGATACAGAAGAACAGACTGCAGGCTCCCAAGACAGTTCCATAGAAGGAGGCTTTTAGAGGCCCTTGAGTCTGCCACTCCTCCTGAGCAGGGTCCTTTTTCTTATTTGTTAGGGTCACGGTCACTCCAGCAACAGGGCCGTGGTGCTCGGGGTCTGACTGCTTTTCCAATCACCCTCCTATTTTGGGGAACTGAGAACCACAGATCCCACATCCTTCCTGGAAACCCTCAGACTCCAAGAGTTGCACAAAGTGTCCAAGTTATTCTCACTTTTTCAAAAAGACAAGAGAAATATCAGATTAGCAGGGCGGGAGTAGAGTGAGAACCACCGCGGTTACTTCCAACCCATCTGGATAGGGAGACGCCTTGGTCGGCACCCCAAGACAAACCCTACTGCACACTGGACTTACAGACTAGACCAAGGGAAGCAGAAGCTCCCAGGGACAGTGTGGACCGCGTAGGTGGCTGTCTTTGGGTGGGGAGGCTCTGGGGAGGTTATATTTTCACATAACACATAAATTTCAACAAAGAGCATTTATGATATTTGTCATCAAGAGAAATGCCAATCTGTTGAAAAATAAGAGAATGAAAACTCTCATGGCTCATCCAAGACTCCCGGCCCAGAGCGCTTCACACAATGAAAGCCAGCTGTCTCCGTGTCTGTTTATGTACGGAAATTTTAATTTCTACTTAGCTGTCCTAAATCTCTCTAAGGAAAAATGCGGTCAAGAAACCAAAAAAGAAAGGATGCTGAGTGTAATTTTGCTTTCCAAAAAAGAGATTTTTTTGCAAAACGTTTTCGGGATTGCATTAAACTGAAATTTCATTTGACTCAAAGAGAGACAATATTTCCTGAAACTTTACATCACCTTTACCTTCATGGGCCTTCCCTGATCAGGCAGTTGAGGGGAGGACACGCCCAGATCTTGGACCCCTGAGACCTGTGTGCTGTCAAGCTCAGTGGCGTTGGATGGATCCTTTTGCCCCAACACAGAGCGAGTATCTTGCAACACCAGGACACTAAGGGGCTGTCTGGAGAAATGCCTGTAAAAGGCAGAGAGAAAGGAGTAACTCATTTCTCCTCTTTATCTAAAAAAAGAAGAAGGAGGAAAAGAAGAAGGAGAAAGAGAGGAAGAGGAGGAGTGGGAGAGGGAAGAGCATTAAAAAATATTTGACAGTTTAATCCTCTTAGCCAAAGGATCCTTTAGCATGGAACCCAAGAGGTAATCCATCTTCAACACTGAGACAAAGTGACATTTTGAGAACTCCCCAGACAGGGGGCGTAATTACAGGGCGGCTCTGGCAGTCAGCTGTAATATTTGAGCTTGAAGTGGAAGCAATTTTTTTCTTATCTTTAACAAAAAGCTCTGATGTGTCTACCCTTTTGCAAAAGCTGTGCCTGGTACTTTTTTTTTTTTTTTTAACGCCGTATGAAAAAAAAAATGATCCATGCGTAAATAGAGAGTGATACATAAAAACTAAGGCATCAAAGGGGTGGCCACACCCCCTCTCAATCAGGCCCTGAATAGAGGATAATTCCAGCATTGTTATGGGACAGCTGCATGGCGTCAACCAGGAATGTTCCAGAGCCCAGAGAGATGCAGGGGCCTTTCCTAAGCTCTCGATGTCCAATCGAGGCATCAAATTCTGCCAAGTGGTATTTTCACTATCACTTGGATCCTCCCTCCACTATTCAGTCCTCAGTCTCGGCTCCTGACTAACCAAAGCCTATTCAGAATTCAACAGCACGTGTGTGTTTAGAGGGTTTTCTTTTGACCCAGGAGGTTTGGTTTGAGGGGAGACGATAACTAAAAAGGACAGAACGAGGGACACCTCAGGATTCCTATAGCAGCACTGTCTTGAGGGAGGGAGGGAGGGAAGGAGTTGGTTTGTTAGTTGGTTCACTGACCAGCAGTTGGCTAGTTGGTTGGCTGAGACCCTGCAGAAGGCACGGGATTCTTCCAGCACAGGGAACTACACAACTACTCAAAAGGCCACGATAGGACGAGTGACTACATTCTTCTCGGCACACACAGGGTAGTAACAGGTACCCCAGGGATGGGAGCTGGTAAGGCTCGGGTAGTGTTAGCCCTTTTGATCTTCCTAGGCATATCTCTGCACATAAGTACCTTCTCTCTCATGGGACCATGGGCCATGCAGCCATATGTTGGGCCTCAGACGCACCCCTTGAGGCCTAGGTAAACGGGAACACTGAGCCAAGCCCCCACTCAAACCCATCCCATCCCCAAGCATCCCCAAACACCTCCCTTGGTGCCCGCCTCTCTCCAGAATGTCCTGGAGAACCATGAATACCAGCGCTGACCGGAAGCTGCAGGACTGAGATGGCCCTGTGCTCACAAACTTGAGAAAGGAACAGACGTGCATGGTCTCCCTCCAGTGCGGGGGGAACGCTTGTCAGACACAGCTGCCGATGACAGGCTTCTGCTGCAGGCCACACCTGGCACAAATACGCTCTTGGTTCCTCTACCCCATGGAAAGATGCCAGCGGGTAACACATGACCCCATCCACAGCTGGAAAAACCGGAAGCACTTGTCTATGGTTGTACAGCAGGATGGGACAGATTTCCACCCTCTTTCCAGGCACCGGCCCCCAGGGGCATGTGCCCCACAGTGTCCGGTGGACACGTTCTACTCTGGCCCCCTAGACCATGCGAGATCCAGTTTCCTGAGCAGCACCTAGACAGATCCAGGCTCTCAACAGCCTCAAAGGAGCCTACGGTCATCCACAAGCCTCATGAAGGTCTCCGAAGGAGGAGCCCTTATTTTTGTACACCAGGAAACAGGCCTTTGATCCCAGCTCAGACCTTACCTATGGACCAGTGTCTCTGTGAGTCATGAGGCCTGAGGATGAGGAGGTGCCCTTGGGACACAGCACGATCCCAGAGCAGCTGGAGTGGGAGCAAGCTTCCAGCCCTGGGTGAGCAAGGTGGGAATCCTGTCCCTCAGGCCCCAAAGCCAGCTGGCTTTCAGAGGATGCCCTTTGCCCCAGCACAGGGGCCAGAGAAGGAAAAGCCACAGGCTAGGGAGCATTCAGGATTCACTGCTGTTGAGAAACACCTAACTTTTCCGCACAAGGTAAAGTCTGTGACAACCACACCGGGCTGGGGTTCGCTGTCATCTTCACACTTCACAAAATTCAGTCCTATCCATTCATATACACTGGGACACAGAGGAGCACACACATCATTCCTTTTGCTTTGAACTGATTTTAGGTGACGATGCCTCTATGCCCAATCATTCTGGGAAATGACATAGAAAACTACAGCAAAAGAGCCCAGAAATTGAGGCACAAAACTATAAACAGGCCACTGCCACACAGCCTTTCTATAAAGTGCTCAACCCGATCTTCCCAAGAGCCAGTTTCCTTAATGAACCTTGAACTTTCACACAGCAATGTAAAAGAGCCCTTTTCACCCTGGTTTATTTTCTCCCTTATAAGAAGTGACACTTGGGGAGATGTCAATGGTTGTATGGTTGTACAGCAGGATGGGACAGATTTCCACCCTGTTTCCAGGCACCGGCCCCCAGCGGCATGTGCCCCACAGTGTCAGGTGGACACGTTCTACTCTGGCCCCCTAGACCATGCGAGATCCAGTTTCCTGAGCAGCACCTAGACATACTAACAAAAAGAAAAGATAAGCCTGGTATCTGACCTGGGGTACGGTTGCCATGGGAACCTCACAGACAATGGTATATTTTTTTAAGCACACTAATTTTCCTTCCCATTCATTTGGGGGAAAAAAAATTAGGAAGAGTGGCGCGAGGGTGGGGAAATCCAGAAATAAATCAAATCTCATCGCAGCAGCCCACCTAGGACATATCATTCAATAAATGCACAGATAATTTTGTCCCGGAGCCAGGGACCCCAGACCACAGCAAGGACAGTCATGGTGGTCTCCTAACAGCCCAGCCTCACTCAAGCGTGCTCAGAAGGCAACAGGCTGCTTAAAACCCCCCCTCCAAATCACACACCAAGCAGCCGTCCCTGTCCTGAGGACGGGTCCCACCAGTTCCACCCACTGGAAAATCAGCAGCAGAGAAAATGACCCCCACCGTCTCCCAAAGCCACCCGAAATCTAACAGACTCACCACTTTCCCTTGGGGATGAAAATCTTTTTTAAAAACCAAGCAGAGCGGGTGGCGCCCCATGGGCCTGAGCAGGGGAAACTTGGAGGCTGGCCAGAGCTCCTGCCCAGGGGCAGCTTCCGGAGGAGTCCTGAGTGGGTAGGATGCAGGGGGGTAGGATGCAGGGGGGGTCTTTCGGGGACGCCAAGGGTTGAAGGGGGCTTCCAGGTGCTGATCAGCCCAGAACTGAAGCCGGCTGGAGGCTGGCGGGGTGGTCCTGCCTCCCTGGCAGCCCCCTTGTCTTCTGCTGGCCACAGCTGCAGGCACACACTGCGCCCTGACAAAGCCTGCACGTGGAGAGTTAGTGAGAAGGGGCGGGCACTCAGCCTGGGATGCCACAGACTGGTCCCCATGGTAACCAGCAGGCAGGCGCTGGCCTGGCGGTGAGCAGGCGCCAGGGGTCTGGAGGAGCAGGGGGGGTCCTCGTGGTTTTGGGGCTCAGGGAGGATCCTGGAGGGAGGGCTACTTATTTATCTTGACACCACCGCCCCACCACTACCTCCACCTCTGGCAGACTCTTCAGAGGGTCCCGGGGCTGCAGGTATCTGTAAATACTCCTGCTTTGCAGGGAAGCCCTTTCCTAGAGTGTGGACACTTTACCCCGGGCCAGGGTGGCTGTCGTGGGAATTGCGCTTCTGTTTAGGAGATTTTTGTATGGAAGCTGTATACGAGTGCGTATGTGTGTGTGATGCGCGTGGAGAGTGTGGAGTGGGTGTGAGGAGTCCTGATGGTCCCCGCCATGGCGTGCACTTGTTTTAAGTGGGGAAGGCAAGTTGTCCCTGTAGGAAGCCACCCCCACAGTGCTTGCCAGCTGATCGAAAGAGGTCATAAAGTGGCAGCTCTAGGTGACCAGAGCAGTCTGGCTGTCTGTCTCCAATCCCAGAACTTCCCAGGGGTGGTCCCTTCATCGGCGCACCACCACCTCACTGAACATTCAGAAGTCATCAGAGAAATGTCCAAAGATCTACTGTGGTACCCTCCACAGGATTGCTGATGGGGCATGGAGGACATCCGCAATTCAGAAGTCTTTACTTCTACAATGTGTGTGTGTGTGTGTGTGTGTGTGTGTGTGTGTGTGTGTGTGTGTGTGTGAGAGAGAGAGAGAGAGAGAGAGAGAGAGAGAGAGAGAGAGAGAGAGAGACCTTGCAAAAGTACTTATGCAATTAAAAATAAATCCAATGAAAAGAAAACATTTTAAAGGAAAAGGGTGTCCCTAAAAGCAGGAGAAACCAGGTCCAAACCTCAGAGCCCAGCCTGAGCTTATCCTCCACTGTGGAGTGGAGGTCTTCTGGTGGGGCCTCCTACCACTACTGGAGGATTCCACGGGATGCTAATGCCCATGGTTCTGAGGCAGAGCCCAGCTTACGACCATCATTCACATGTGCTTTTTGTTTTTTAACTAGAATCTAACCTGCATGTTGTTTTACGTATTTTTTTTTTCACCCTGCAGCCTATTACAAACTTTCCCTATTAATAACTACTCCTATGGCCAGGAAGACTTCCCACCCAGTCCTCTTAGGCTCCTGATTGGTTATCTTGTGGGGTTTCCCCACCCTCCACCCCTTCAGCCCCTAAAGGGAGCGAGGAGGGTGAAAACTAGTGATTAAATGCTTTCTCCCTTCTCCAATGGGTACTTCTCCAATGGGTACAGCCCTAGCTGCTCTTCTGGATAATGACTGTGAAAAATGACTCACTTTTACACACACACACACACAGCTATTTTAAAGATGGAACATTTTCTGCAAGCCCAGGATATCATACACCGCCCACAGCATGGGGACCTCCGCCCCTCTGGATCCCATGTTCTTTACACACCCAGAACATGGGTCTGTCGAGTTGGGGTCCCTGCCGCAGGTCCACATTTCTGACTTGTTCTTGAGTTTTGTGTTGGGGAAGGACAGGCAGTGGGGCCAGGTGGCCTGCACTTTGATATTATAGTGCCAACCCCACCCAGGCTGTTGTCCCAGTCACTAAAGGGCTCACACAGTAGGCAACTCCACACACAGTGTTAGGAGGGGAGGCCACGCCTAGGGGAGGGGCTTGGCACCCTGAAAATGCTTTCTTCTCATCCCTTTCCCTAGAGAGAGCTCTGGCTAGCTTTAGATGTCCCCATCTGGCCTTTGCTGTACCCGGGAAATCCCTGCAAATAAAAGCATTGGCTTGTGGTCCAGGATAAATGCCTTTGTCTCCTCAAAAGCCTTCTGCTCCTGAAGAGCTGGGGTGCCAAGTATTATGTGGCTGCCAAAAAAAACAGGAGGGTTATGTAGCAACAGAGGAAGAAGGCAGAATGGTAGAAGCCGTGGCTACCCCTCGGTGAAAACCATTTCTGTAAATGCAGGCGAGTGGGAAGGGGGCGGAGCAGATGGGGGACTGTTTGCAAATGTCCCTCTTTTCCTCTTCTTGTGATGAAAAAGAGTATAAGACACAAGCACCAAGGAAGAAGGGAATTTCCTCTGTTTTCAGAGCATTTGTTATATTCTAGGCACTTTCCCTACATGGCTTCCTTAAAATTGTTCAAATACAGGTCTTTTTACCCAAAATTAACACTGAGCCGCCTCTGACAAAGTCTGCTGCACAACTCCAAAAATTTTCAGAGGGAGCGACGTGAGGGTTTCCCACATTTCCAGGATCCACCCCAAGTGAAGCCCCACCCCACCGGGGGTGCTGGCCACGTGTCACTGGGAACTCAGCCCTGAAGGCCTGATCCTGTGGTGGGCTTTGGTCTTCAAAAGCCTCAGCAAAGAAAAAGTGTCTTTCCTTGAGGTTTGAATGGTGACGGTCTTCTTGTGGCATGCAGAAAAATGTCAGACAGGATGATAATGCACCAAATAAAAAATGTGGAAGAAAACCCAAACCTATACAAAATCTGGAGAATGAAAAAAAAAAAGTCAACTCTGAGCTTTATATACTGGGTTTAAAGATCCCAGAAGCTGCCCGTGCCTGTGGGACACTTCACCTTTGCTATTAAGGAACAAAAGGCTGAAAATGCCTTGTCCCTAGAGAGCCAAACACATGACTATCCTTTCTTTCTTTCTTTCTTTCTTTTTTTTTCAGCCGTTACCACATGCTTTTGACATTTTCTAGGGGAATCATAAGTAGGGACTTCCAGTTACCCCAGCAAACTCAGCCCCATGCTCTCTCCCCTGTTACCCACTTTTGTGTCCAACTTGGAAGAGAAAGAGCAGGTGGTGGCCCCAGCCTATTCTAAACTCCCACGTTAGTCAGCTGAGCTAGGAACACACTTGAGCATCCGGGCACAGTTAGGAGGCACATGTGGGTCAGACCTGCCAGGCCGGTGGTCCAGAAGTGGCAGTCTCCCTCCTAGAAGCCAAATCCACCTGCCTGGACACAGACAGACCAGGCAATTCCCTGGAGATGAAAATCTGCCTCAGACAGCATTTGTCTTCTGTATGAGCTGGTCACAAAGAAGGACCAATGTATTGTTATGTAGTTAAAACAAAATCAAATACAAATTGCCTACTAAATATTTCCATTCTGAATAGATAATGAATGAACAGCTTTAAACTCTTTGTATGTGCCAGGCCACCAGATAAGGAGGTCATAGACTCCCAGGAAGGTGTCTCATCAATTCTAGTCCATGGGTAAAGACACGAGGCTCAGAGGAGGGGAGTGGCTCAGCTGAGGCCACACAGCAGGCAGAGGGCAGTGCCTGATGGCAGTCTCTGCGCCCCAATCACGAGACTCCTCATCCCTGCTTGGGCTCATTCCCATCAGCAGTATGTAGGATACTTCTAGGACAGCGGTTCCAGGTGAGGTGAGTGGTGAGGGTCCCCCCACACCACAGCTCCAGATTCCCCTTCCTGATTCCTGGTCCCAATGACCTCAGCTCCAGCTCTGGAAGGTTCTGGAGCCAGCCCACCTGAGTGCCACGAAGGCTCCCATCCTGATGGCCAGGATGAGCTGGACCATGGCACTCTCATGCATTTAACCAAATACTTTCATTCACTTGTCCACACACATGTCTGTGTCAAACACGTTCTAACTCCAAGGTTTATCCTATTGGATTTAAAGATATCCCAGTGGATTCCTTTATTAAACCTGTGAAGACACATGCTTGCACACGTGTGTATGTGTATACTCACACATATGAATGCACTCGTGCCTTACATGTACTCCTCAATCTCATGGTTCTACCACTACAAACCTGAAATTTTCTTTCATTTATTTTTTCTGGTCTTAGGGATTGAACTCAAAGTTTTCTACCACTGGAGCTACATCCCCAGCCCTTAAATTTTTTTAAAAAAATTTATTTTGAGACAGGGCCTTAATAAATTGCTCAGGTTGGACTCCAACTTGCTATCCTCCTGCATCAGCATCCAGAGTTTTTGGGGTTACAGACATGTGCCACCATGCCCAACAGAAACCCAGAATTTACCAAGAGAACATACCCAGAAAAATAAGCAGAAAAAAAATGTTTTAGATACTAAAGACACATTATAATGGTTAATTTAAATTGTCAACTTGATTGGATGAGGAGATGCCAATGATTAAGAGGCTTCTGGGTGTGTCATGAGGGTGTGTCTAGGAATGATTGACATGTGGGATAGCCAACTGAAGTGGAGACCCTCCCTAAGGGTAGGAAGCGCCATCCAATAGGATGATGGCTTGGATGGAATAAAAGTTGGAAGGACAAGGAAGTAGCAGATACAAGCTGGGTTCTTCTTGAATGGGTCCTTGATTGCTACTGTGATCATCTGAGGATATCGAATTCTGGCTTCTTCATTCTTCCAAAGCTGATTTCTGCCAATGATTCTCCAGAAGCCTTTGGTCTCAGACTAGGGTAGCACCATTGATCCCTCTTGTTCTGGGACTTCAGCCTCTTGGACTGCGCGGCTAAGGGTTCCTCCAGCTCTCCAGCCTGCAGACGGCCACTGTGGACTATCCAGCTTCTGGTCGCATAAGCCAACCTAGTAAATCCCCTTTTTATAATCATACTTCCCGTGGATGCTGTTCCTCTAGAGAACCCTGACTAGTACACACATGAACAAAATGGATAAAGAAAGCCCCTGTCTCCCAAACTGCAGGACGTCGTGACAGTTCCCATGAATGGTTTCCCTGCTTGGTTTGTGAAGGCCAATGCTTGGCTCCCTGGCTGACCACGGGACTCCAGCCTGGCTGATCCCTGGCTGGTCCCATCAGCACCTGGGAATGCCTGGGCAAGAAAACCCTTCCCCAGGAATGTCCCCCATCCCCCAGTCTCCCAGCTCCTCCTAGAATGGCAATAGCTTTCATCTTGAGGTGTGGCGGCCCCTGGAACATGGAGCTGTGACCTGAGGGTGCTGGCAGGGTGGTGTGGAGGTGGCTGTGGAGGCCGGGGTCAGGGATGCCAGGATGCTAAACCCTGCTGATGCTGCGTCCATGGCAGGGGAAAGACACTTCACTGACACCTGCATTGCTACCTCTGTGAGGACCTCACCCTTGGCTTGGCAGGAGTTTATGAAATGACATCTGTGCAGCACCTATGCCTCCGTGGCCTCCTTCCCAGCTCTGTGCACGCTTCAGTGCTCTCGTGACACACCTCTGATCCACAGCCCACAGCTGGCCATGCAAACCTGGTGACCTGGACACAGGGAAACAGGCCATGTTTCCAACGCAGCTTCTCTGCCACCGTCAGTGTTTCCAGGGCACAACAGAAATGGCGTGAGAGTGACGGCACACATCCGTGTTCTGGGACTAGGACGTTCAAGACCTGGACTAGCTCTTCCTCAGAAAACTCAGCTTCACGCATTTCCTCTGCTTAGGGGAGAGCATCGGGGACCCAGACTCCAAGAAATGTGGCAGCCAGAGGGGCTTTGGGCACAGCCTCAGCTGACAGGTAGCAAACAACAGAAATCTCAGTCCTAGGAGGAAATGAATTCTGCCGACACCCTTAACAAGCAAGAAACAGATCCTCCCTAGAGCTTCTAGGAGGAATGCAGCCCCGCCTACATCTTTTTTTTTTTAATATTTATTTTTTAGTTCTCGGCGGACACAACATCTTTGTTGGTATGTGGTGCTCAGGATCGAACCCGGGCCGCACGCATGCCAGGCGAGCGCGCTACCGCTTGAGCCACATCCCCAGCCCCCAGCCCCGCCTACATCTTGATCTTAGCCTGGCAAGACCCAAATTGGACTAAAGAACTCTAAGAAGATGTTTGTCTTTTTTGAAGTCACAAATTCGTGGTAATTTGTGGATAGCAGTAATAGAAGACTAATTTGAATTTTTTTTAATATTTATTTTTTTTTAGGTGTAGATGGAAACAACACAATGCCTTTATTTTTATGTGGTGCTGAGGATTGAACCCGGGTCCCGCCCGTGCTAGGTGAGCGCTCTAATGCTGAGCCACAATCCCAGCCCTAATTTGAGATTTTTCTTGCATCTAGAAAAAATTGATTTGAAAGTCCATCTAAAATAGTAAAAGTCCAGGTACTAACTCAATTTTGGAAACAAGACCAATGTGGATGTTGTGGGTTAAATTGGATCCCCCCCAAAAGATGTTCAGGGACTGAGGATATGATATAGCCCCTTGGCAGAGAGCTTGCCTAGCATGCATGAGGCCCTAAGTTCAATCCCCACTACCACCAAAAAATAAGATGTTTCCAAGACCTAGGTCCCATTCCCACGGGTGGACAAGAACTTTTTTGGTCTTGGTAGGTGTAATTAAATGAAGGCTCTTAAGATGAGATCATCCTGGATTTGAATGAACCCTTAATCCAATGACTGGTTTCCTTTTAAGAAAAAGAAGAAATACATCGAGGGTGAAGACGGAGGCAGAGATTGGAGTGGGGAAGCCACAAACTAGGGAACCAGAAGCTGAAGAAAAATCCAGAACAGAGCCTTCCCTGGCACCTTCACAGGGAGTGTTGCTGGCCAATGGCTTGACTGGATATCTGAGGTCGTGAGAGAATAAATTCCTGTTGTTTTAAGCTATTTAAGCTATTAAGTTTGTGGTAATTGATTATGGAAGTCCCACAAAATAAATACAGCTAGATGCAGGGGTGCGCACCTGCAATCCCAGTGGCTCAGGAAGCTGAGGCAGAAGGATCACAAGTTCAAAGCCAGCCTCAGCCACTTAGCGAGGTCTTCACAACTCAGTGAGACTCTATCTCTAAATGAAATATTTAAAAGGGCTGGGGATGTGGCTCAGTCATTAAGTGCCCCTGGGTTCAATATCTGGTACCAAAAAGAGAGAGACAGAGGGAGGGAGGGAGGGAGGGAGGAAGAAATACAACAGGGGAACATGCCCCATAAGATTGCAAGATGTTATGGATGATGATGTACTGGCATAGATGAGTGATAAATAAACCCAGAACTCCCTGGATCGCTCCCTTGTGGAACAAAGCTGGTCATGGGACAGATCTAATGTTGTAAACCTGTAGAGATAAGCTCATGAGATCATCTTGTGCGTGGCTGGGTTGGGTTTTATGTTCTGCTTAGGAGCCCTGTAGCCTTGTTCATGAAAAGACTGATGTGTAATTTGCTTTTCCCACATAATCCTTGTCAGGTATTAAACTTACATGAGCATCATACAATGAGTTGGGAGCATCTTTTCCTTTTCCATATCCTGGAGAGCCTATGAACTATTGAAATCATGTGTTCCTTCCCAGTCTGGAAGCACTTTCTTGTTAAACCATGCAAGGACTTTAGTTTTTTTATTTTGTTTTTTGTTTTTTAACTTGTTTTCAGAGTTGAAAGATTTTTTTAAAAAAATATTTTATGATTTTATTTCTTTAGTGGTTAAAGGAATATTTCTTCCTGAGTCAGTTTAGTAAGTTATATTTTTTTCTGGGCATTTGCCTATTTCATGTAGGTTTGCAAATTTGTGGGCATAAAGATAGTTTTAATCATTTTTTTTTCCTCTTTGCAAAGCTGGAGATTGAACCCAGGTCTTCACAAACACTGAGGAGTGCCCTACCACTGAGCCACACCCTCAGCTCTGCTGTCTTTAATTTTTAGAAAACAGTTTGTTGTAATTGTCTCTCTTGTAAATAGGAAAATAGAAGCAGCGCTTGCTTACAAGGCCACTGGCACAAGAACCTTTGTTGACAATTGTGAAACATTGGATGTTCGTGACTTGGAGAAGGAATTAATACACTGGAGTACAAAATAATACAGAAAAAAATGAATGAACTAAATCTACACATTTCAAAAATGAATGGACTTGTACATATAATGTTGAATGAATGAAGAAAGTTCCAGAACTTTAGGATGGTTTGGATAAGTGTCCCCCAAAGGCCTTTGTGCTAATGGTTCGGTTGCCAGCCTGTGGTGCGAGTGGCGGGTGGCGGAACCTTTAGGAAGTGGGCCCAGTGGGAGGAAGTGAGGTCATGGGGGCATGTTAAAGAGGATAACAGGGCCATACACCTTTCTTTCTCTCTTTGTTTTCCAGCCTCTGCCATGCGGGGAGCAGTCTCCCATGCTCCTCCCATGACGTTCTCCTCACCACAGGCCAAAAGGCAATGGGGCCAACTGACCTCGGACTGAGGCCTACAAAACTGAGAGCCAAAATAAACCTCTCCTCTTCTTAAGTTGATTACCTCAAGTATTTTGTTATGGAAAGTTGACTCACATAACTTTCCATACAGTTTGAAAGCAATTGTATGAACTTAAAAATCAGCTTACAGGTACATCTGCTGAAAAATTAAGAAAGCAAGAGCTGTGGAGAGGGCCAGTGCACGTTCATGGTTTTCCCTGGGGAAGGAGGGAGGAGCTTGGGGCCCAAGAGTGGATTAGAGGAAACTGCAGCTTTCTGGTGACACAGTTCTTAAAACAAAGCCTGAAGTAAAAATGACTCAGTGTTGACAGAGGGAAAGAGAATGAAACTTAGCAGTAAATAATCATTTACAGGAACAAACGATTCCCACATAAACCTAAAATTTTCCATTATGGAGCAGTTCTCTGTTTCTACAGACCTTCCCCCCTACCCCTGAAGACTTTTAACCATAATAGGAACTGATCAGATGGGTTTTGTTTCATTTTTTTTTTTTTTTAAGTTTCTCTTTAGCAAAGAAAACAAACAAAAAAACAGCCCTTCTTTGGCACTTGGACAGGACAGAGTCAGGGCAGCACTCAGCTTTCACACTGGCGCCTTGGACTGCAGGCCTGAATGTCTGGAGTTGGGTGGCACCATCCTCCTAGAGCCTCGCCCCCTTCCAAGTCAATCCTGGGGGACCCTGCTCCCAGCATCCTTGCAATTGGTGTCTCAGTCAGGCTCCAGCAAAGCATCCTTCTGCAAGATGGGCCCTGTCCCTGTGAAGCGGCAGCCCTGGGCCAGGACAGCTGTGCCTTCTTCCTCGAGTTGTGGGCAGGGATGGCCTCAGACCTGGCTAGAATAAGACCAAGTTCATTGGAGTTTAACAACCAATCTCCAGAGGCGAGTCTCTGCCAGGCACGGAGGGGTGGCTGCAAGATTTGCAGGGGCTGGTACAAAGGGCAGATGTGGGCCAAGCCCATGTTTACAAGGCAAAAGAGAAGCACATCAACTTTTTCCTTTATTCCAAGGTTTCTCTCAACTTTTCATGGTGTCCTATATTTGCTATTTAGCCTCATTCAAAATTTTTAAAAATTAAAAACTTTAATCATTAACCTGACTTTTGCCGTTCTTCTTTACATAGAGCAATGCCAGTTTTAAATGCAGGCATAAGCGTGTTGAACTTGTCGGCAGGATCACCCAAGTTGTGTTACAAGGCATACACAAGCTGGAGTCAAGAAGGGTAGAAGGTCCCAGCTCTGAGACGTGGGGACACTCTCGAAGAAGATCCAGACCTTCACAAGGAGCCACCACCTTGTGACTCGGGATCTGTGGCTCTTGGGCTCCCCCTGCCAGCCCAGGGGGCTCGGATTAGCTGATCCAGCCTCCCCACTGCCCACAGCCATCACCCCCACCTATAGCACACAGGTGACCCCTGGGATTCAGAGCTAAAAGCTGCCTGCCCCTCCCCCAGATGCCCAGAGTGTGCACATTTGACTCTGGCCTCCAGCACCCCCACCAGCCTCCCTTGACCCCCCACACAACAAATCCCATCCTCTGCCTAATGCAGTAACTACAGTAATGTGGTTACTGCATTAGGCAGAGCATAGGATTTGTTGCCAGGTTGAGAGGGAAGGCTGGGCAGGGCCTGGGGCACCAGGGAAAGGGGGAGGGAGCCACCAAGAAATTGTCCCAGGGAGGCAGGATGGCAGCAGTGGCAGGGCCACTAAGCACCCCCAGCTTATGATAATGGTCCTATCCGACTTCACTTACAAGACACAGATTCAAAGATACAAGTGTTAGGAATCACAGGATGGTGACAGCAGAGCGCTATGCCAAGTGCAGGGCCCTCTTGAGTCTGAGGTCCTGTGACTACGCGGTCACAGACCTGTGAAGACTCTCTGACTACACAATGGGAGAGCCAGCCCACACTTGCACAGCACTTAGGTCCCACCTGCCCTGGACTCCAGGCTTGAAGACAGAAACTTGGGCACTTTCCCCAGAGCCAGCCTGGCTTCCACGCTCAGGGCAGGGAGGCTCAGAATACCCAGGGTCACACAGGAAGTTTGTGACTTCTAGGACCTTGTGGCATTAAACACACCATGAGCTCCCAGGATGGGCTCTTGAGGAAACCGATGTTAGATGTCAGAAAACCACACACACTAGGCCCGTGTAAAGAACAGCGTAGCTGCGTGGCAAGGTCCACCCTGGGGATAAGTGTGAGGTTTAATGGTCTAATCCTCCCTCTCCCATCAGTTCCTCAGCATTAGAAAATTGTGGCATTGCTAATATGTTAATTCGTTTTCCATAATGGTTCCTTCTGCCAAATATAAATAAGTACCACGCCAACATTTACATAGGCTTGGGAGCCCTGGCTTATATACCTTGTCAGAACCTTTAATATATTAATGGCCCTAAGAGGACAAAGCTCTGGGTAGCTGTTTTCCCACTTCTGTGACCCTTTTGCTTAGGAGCATCTCACAGACTGAGTGCTATATCAAACAAGATTTTAAAGGCTGGGAGAATGATACTTGCCCATGAATTCTGTAACCAGAAGAAAATTATGCTTCAAGAGTGAGTATAAATAAAGTCATTTTCTCAGAGAGGAAACTTAAGAGAATTTATAGCCAGTGCACCTGCTGTAAAGGGAGATCGTCAGACGGATATGATACATGAAAGAACTTTGGAACATCAGGACTAAAGGAAGAGGGAAAAAATGGTCAATATCTTCTGGGTGAATATAATAGACTATTCTATTGAGTTCATTAAAACATATTTAATGATTGAAACAATTTTTCTGATGGGATTCTGAATGTATGTAGATGTAAGATATAAGACAACTATAACATAAAGAGTAATTAATGCCGGGTACAGTGGCACATGCCTGTAATCCCAGCAGCTCAGGAGGCTGAGTCCGGAGGATCATAAGTTCAAAGCCAGCCTCAGCAAAAGTGAGGCACTAAGCAACTCAGTGAGACCCTGTCTCTAAATAAAATACAAAATAGGGCTGGGGATGTGGCTCTATGGCCAAGTGTCCCTGAGTTCAATCCCTAATACAAAAAAAAAAAAAAAAAAGTAATTAGTAAAGAGCTGAATAGTCTGTTAAAGTTTTTACATTCCACTTGAAGTGATAGACTAAATAAACTGAAAAATTAGGAATACATATTATTATCTGTATAACAACTGCTAAAAAATGCTATCAGAATAGATAAAATCACAATAGATAAATAAATTACAATGCAATGTTAAAAAATGTTTATGATTACTCAAAATAAAGCCAGAAAAAAATAGAGGATATAAAGAAATACAATAAAAATAAAACAAATATTATAATGGTAGATCTAAATACAAACATATCAGTAATTTCGTTAAATGTGAATTGTATAGATACACCAATTAAACAACAGAGATTGTCAGAATGAATTTTTTTTATTTTATTGGTTCTTTTTAGTTGTACATGAGAGTAGACTCCATTTTGATATAATTACACAAGCATGGAATATATTTTATTCTAGTAGGATTCCGGTCTTGTGGATGTACACAATGGTGAGATTCGTTGTGATGTATTCACGTGTGTACACAGGAACGTTAGGTTCAATTCATTCTACTGTCCTTCCATTCCCATTTCCCCTCCCTCCTCTTCATTCCCCCTTGTCTAATCTAATGAACTTCTATTCTCTGCCCCATTATTATGGCTTACAATGATCAATCTTATCCTGGGTAGCAAAAGAAACCTCAAAAAATGTATAAGATCTGGGGCTGGGGCTGTAGCTCAGTGGTAGACCCCTTGCTTAGCACATGTGAGATACTGGGTTTGATCCTCAGCATCGTATAAAAAAACAAATGAATAAATAAAATAAAGGTATAAAACAAAAAAAAAGTTAAGATCTGAAATTACAGAGTGTTTTCAGACCATAGTGGAACAAAAACCGAAATTAATGACAGAAAGATAACAGGACAATCCCCCAACATTTGAAAATTAAACAACACACTTCTAAATAACCAGTAAGTCAAAGAATAAACCTCAAGGGAAATTAGAAAATACTTTTAACTTAAAAAAAAAGTCTCAAAACCTTGTGGGTGTAGGTAAAGCTGTGTTTATAGCAACTTACCAAGAGCCTGTCTCAAAATAAAAAAATCAAAAGTACTGGGAATGTAGCTCAGTGATAGTGCACCTCTGGGTTCAATCTCCAGTACCAAGAAAAAAAAAAAAAGTCTGGCTGGGCACAATTCACGAGCCACTTGTCAAGCAGAAACGAACTTTATTTTTAGAACACACACACTGCACCACACAGCTCTTCAGGAATTCCCTCAGATCCCAACTGCCACCTGGGGCTTCCCACTAGCCTCTCAACCCCCCCACTCCTCCTGCTCTTGAGGCCGATTGGCTGGGTCACATGGGCGGAGCCAAAAGAGTCCCCCAATGAGCAGCTCCATGGTCTGAAAGGGCGGGGAAACAGCCCAATGAGCATCACCGCAGAGGAGCCAATCAGCTGGCAGCTGGAAGTTTGCTGGGGCCCCTTCGGCTGTGGCTCTCAACACTAAATAATAGAATAGTTCTAAAATAAGCAGAGAGAAGAAAATAATAATAAAAAGCAGAACTCAGTGAAGTTGAAATTAAAAAAACTTGATAGCAAAATCAATAAAGACCAACAGCCGCTTCTTTGAACAGATAAGTTAAATTGGGAAACAAGACTAACTAGGAGGGGGATACAGATCTCCAGAATCAGGAATAAAAGAGAGACTATCCCCACAGACTCCACAGACATTAAGAGGAGAGTCAGATTAATATCTTAATTCTTCTTTCAAAAAATATTTTATTGTCACACAATCATTATACAGAATAGTGAGTTTCATTGTGGCATATTTGCGCATAACATAATTTGATCAGTTTCCCTCTGTCACTACCTCCCTTTCCTCCTGCCCACACCAGTCTCCTTCCTCTGTCCTTTCTCTCTCCCTTCCATTTTCATGAGATTCTTTATTTTTTTCTTCTTTTTTCTCTCTAGCCTCCATATATGAGAGAAAACATATGACCTTGGACATTCTGAGTCTGGCTTATTTCACTTAACATGATACTTTTTAGGTTCTATCCATTTTCCTGAAAATACATAATTAAATTTTTTTTTGGGGGGGGGCGGTCCTGGGACTTAACCAGGGGCACTTTACCCCTGAACTACATCCCCAGTTCTTTCTGTGTTTTATTTTGAGACAAGGTCTCATTAAGTTGCTGGAAGTCTCATTAAGTTGCCAAGGCTGGCCTCAACCTTGCAATCCTCCTGCCCCAACTTCTTGAGCTGCTGGGATTACAGGCGTGCACCACCACATTAGGCTCGTCCTTCTTTATGACTGAATAAAACTCCATGGGGTACATAGATCACATTTTTTTTTATCTATTCATCTATTGACAAACACCTGGGCTGGTTTTATAACTTGGCCATTGTGAATTGCAATTCTATAAACAAAGTTATGCATTTATTACTACAGTATGCTGGCTTTAATTTTGGGGGATAAATACCCAGGTATAGCTGGGTCATTATGTGTTTCCATTTCTAGTCTTTTGAAGAACCTCTATACTGATTTCCACAGTGGCTGTAGTAATTTACAATCCCACCAACAGGATATAAGAGTTCCTTTTCCCCACATCTTCACCAGCATTTGTTATTTGTATTCTTTTATATAGTTTTTTAAAAATTGTTGATGGGCTTTTATTTTGTTTATTAATTTACTTATATGTGGTGCTGAGAATCGAATCCACTGCCTCACACATGCTAGGCAAGTGCTCTACCACCGAGCCACAACCCCAGCCCTATTATTTATATTCTTGATGACTACCATTCTAACTGGGAGAGAAATGAAGGGGTAGTTGTGTGATGAAAGTGTAGTTGTTATTTGGATTTCACTGATAGTTGGAGATGTTGAACATTTTTTCATTTAATTGTTGGCCATTTATACTTCTTCTTTTGAGAAGTGTCTGTTTAGTTCTTTTGCCTGTTTATTGAATGGGTTATTTGGGGCTTTTTTTTTTTTTTTGGAGTTTTTTGAGTTCTTTATATATTTTAGATATTAACCGTATGTTGGAAGACTAACTGGTAAAGAATTTCCCAATTCCTGTAGATTCTCTTTTCACGTTGCTAACTGCTTCTTTTGCTGTGCAGAAGCTTTTCAGTTTGGTGCCATCCCATTTCTTGATTCTTGGTGTTATTTCCTGAGGCATTAGGAGTCCCAGTGAGAAAATCACTGCCTACTCCAATAGGTTGGAAGTGTTTCCCTTATGTTCTCTTCTGGCAGTTGCAAAGTTTCTGGTCTTATTCCTAGGTTTTTTTAAAAATCCATTTTGAGTTGACTTTGTGCAGGGTGAGAGATAAGGATCTATTTTGAGGCTTCTGCATATGGATATCAGTTTTCCCAGCACCATTTGTTCAAGAGGCTCCCTCTTCTCTAACATAAGTTGCTGGCACCTTTGCCAAGAATCAGATGATGTAGTTGTGTGGGTTTATCTCTGTGTCTTCTGTTCCATGGCTCTATGTGTCTGTTTTTATGCCAGTACCAAGATATTTGTGTTAATATGGCTCTTTAGGATAATTTGGAGTTGGATATTCTGATGCCTCCAACATTAGTCTTTTTGCTCAGAACTGCTTTGGTTATTCTGGATCTTTCATTCTTACATATGAATTTTAGGACTGCCTTTTTTTCTAAATCTAAGAAGAATATTTTGATGGGGAGTGCATTGACTCTGTAGGTCATTACTGGTAGTGTAGCCATTTTAGCAATATCCGTTCTGCCTTTCCATGAACGGGAGAAGTCTTTCCATCTTTTGGTGTCTTCTTTTTTTTTTTTTTTTTTTTTAAGAGAGAGAGAGACAGAGAGACAGAGAGAGAATGAATTTTAATATTTATTTTTTTAGTTCTCGGCGGACACAACATCTTTGTTGGTATGTGGTGCTGAGGATCGAACCCGGGCCGCACGCATGCCAGGCGAGCGCGCTACCGCTTGAGCCACATCCCCAGCCCCCTTGTTGTCTTCTTTAATTTCTTTTTTTCAGTGTTCCATGATTTTTGGTTTCACAGGTTCAGTCGTTGTCGGCTGACTCCATTACTCTGGGCCTGAGGTGGGGCAGAACATCAAGACAGAAGGGAGTGTCAGAAGACAGCTGCTCAGTCCCTGACCACCAGGAAGCAGAGAGCAGATACATTGTCTTGAAGAGAGAAGGAATCTAGCCTGCAAGGGCCCTCCTTGACACCCCTCATGTTGAGTGTGAGCACAGGCTCAGGAAGGTGTGTAAATCAGTCCTTCCAAGTTTTATGCCCCACCCCCCATTTGAGGTAATAAATATTCCCACTGTTCATTTCAATCCTCCCCAAACCACTCCGAGAACAATGTGCAGCATGATCGATCTATTCGATGTGACATCTCCTTGTTCCATGGATTCCTGGGTCTGAAGAAATGTAACTTGGCGGTACAAAATAATTTGGTACTTGCACCATGTTTTGAATGTTTGCATCTACCATCGGGTAGGAAAAAAACCCAGTCTAGAGTAAGTGTCTACTCCAGCCAGAACCCTTTTATAGCCTCCTGGGGATACTATTAGGATGAGTAAGATAGAATAGTTAATGATCCCAATTAAGGCTTATTTTTTAAAAAAAATTTTTAATGGAAAGGCCACTTACTTCAAGAGGTTAACCAGTAGAAACAGTCCAAACACTTCAGCCAACTCCTTTGTCTGGGATGATGGGAATAGGAAGGCAGAACAGACCTGGGTAAATGATACAGACTCAAGAGCTAGCCAACAGCATTAACATCCTCCTGATACTTGTTTAGCGTGGATTTTGACCAACACCCCTACCCAGAAGCTATATAAGCCCCTAGACTCATACATTTAAATGGTAACCCGCTATTGGGCTCCCTCCCGGCTACCAGGAGCTCTTCTTCTATTCTTGCTTATAATAAATCCTGCTCCTTTCATTCTTGCCTTCCGTTGTCCATGGATTTCATTCTTTGAATTCATGAGATAAGAACCCAGAAGAGAATTGGCGGTGAGCTTCTGGGGTCGGCTGTGACAGATACCGAAGGGCATGGTCCACCATTAAGAGCTGCAACATGTCACTCGACAGTTCTGGAGAAGAATCTGGCTTTGCTGGCTGCCACCCTTGGAGCTGACATGCAGGCATCCCCTGTCGTGATTAACTGCTAACCCTAAAATGGTTTTCTGGGCTACAGAGAACAGCAACTTACGCAGACCCCACCCACCAGCAAAAGTGGAGAATCTAGTTTCATCTCAAACTCCGATTTCAAGGAGGGTTTCTGTGTCCTCTACTCATCACCGGTGTGTGGGGTCCTCCTCCCCTGGGGAATCTGCTTCACAGCTGCCTGAGGTTTCTCTCTCTACTGTAATCAGACAGGACAGTTCTTGGTGTTTTATGCTTCAGGGGGTGCAAAAGGCATACGTTGGTGAGCATTCTGTCACTGCATGCTACAGCTTCTCATGTATCCAATCATTCGTTGGACCCAGGTGGGCACCTCCAGTGCTTATGCTAGGATATCCACCTTCCAGATCCAATCACTTAGCAATCCTGGAAGGGAGTCTTTCGATGGGTCCTACGTTGATGTCCTCTTTAAGTTCCCATAGTGATTTCCATGGCTCCATGTCCTGTGGCATCCCTTTAGTAACCCAGTTTGCCATTGACCATCTGCCTAGCCACATGGCCAGGCCATTGGTTTCTTTCCATGAGTCAGTAAAACCCCAAAAACAGAGGCTCTTCTTATCACTCAGTTCTTCTATTACAGCATGGAACACAGCATGCAGCTCGTCCCACTGGACCGACTGTTCTTAACTTCCTCACTCAGAGTTTCCCTATAGGTTGGCCATCGAGCAGTGGATGCTGAGTCAGATGTGGCCCATTTGCCTTGAAAGTGCTGTCCAGAACCAGCCGCTCTTTGTCAGCTCTCAGGGCTGTTTGTAGGGCACTGTCCTTGTGGCCAGAGATACGGGACGTCCTCCGGTGGTTCCCCAGTCAGACCTCGGGGAAAAGAGGCCCATGGATGCAGTGAGAACCTCCTAGCATCCCAAGTAGGATGTCACTGTTTGGACCATCTCCACTTTGCTATTGTGGGACTCTTAAATACTGCCTTCATTACTGGGTGTGTCTCTACCATAACTCAAGACATGAGTACTTCGAATTTTAAGATAATTGTACCCTTCACTCTTTTTTAGGGGTGGTACTAGAGATTGAACTCTGGGGCCCTCAACCAATGAGCCACACCCCCAGGCCTAGTTTGTATTTCATTTAGAGACAAAGTCTCACCGAGTTGCTTAGTGCCTCAGTTTTGCTAAGGCTGGCTCTGAACTCGCGATCCTCCTGCCTCAGTCTCCCGAGCTGCTGGGATTACAGGAGTGCACCACCGTGCCCAGCTGTACCATTCACTGTTAGTGGCCATTTTAATCAATGCCCAATTGCAAGCTGGTAATTTTAGTCTCACGCAGCATCTATCCTACTGCCACCTCTGGTAATTTCCTGGTATGAAATCCCAGTGCTCACCACTGGGTGGCACTCTTGGGCTCTTGCCATAGACTTCCCCTCTGTGTCGGTGATCCCTGAACCGGTCAGCCAGCCTGTTTTGTGGGTCACACAGTGGTGTGAACAGAGAATTTGTTGGCCCTTGAGTTCCAAGTTCTAGCCTATCATTAATAAAGTGATAATCCAGGGGCTGGGTTGTGGCTCAGTGGTAGAGCACTTGCCTAGCATGAGTGAAGCACTGGGTTCAAGCCTCAACACCACATAAAAAATAAATAAAATAAAGGTATTGTGTCCACCTACAACTGAAAATTTTTTTTTAAAGACAAGATTTTTTTTAAAATTTTTTTTTTAGTTGCAGTTGGACATAATACCTTTATTTTTTATTTATAATGTGGTGCTGAGGATCGAACCCAGGGCCTTGCACATGAGAGGCGAGTGTTCTACTTCTGAGCCACAACCCCAGCCCCTACAACTGAAAATTTTTTAAAAAACCTTTTTTTAAAAAATTGATACTCTGTTTGCCCACTATATATTTTATATTGCTTCAAATTAACAATTGTATGGACTCATGCAATTCTATGAATTCCAATTTAGTTATCCAATTCATTGGCTGAAGGGCAAACTTACAGGCTTTCTGTTTCATAGTACGAGGTAGAGAAATGTTCCCCAGTTGGACTTAGAAGCCATCCCATTAACACATTCAGATAAAGGAGATAGATGGAGCCACTTCTCAGAAGTTCTTTCAAATTCCAATTTTCCTCTGGATTTTCACCATGATCCCATCAGCCCAGCCACCGTCACTTCCCCATATCCTCTCAGTTTAATTTAGTGCCACCAAAGACCTCACCAACCGGAGTCACAGTGCATCAGGGTTCCATGTCCCGGTGTCCCAGAAAAATTTCTCCAACCCCTTTACCCTCACATATGTTGGTGATTGAAGTGGGCCTTTGAGAGGTGATTAGGCTAAGATGAGGAAATGAGGGAGGTACCTTCATGACAGCATTAGTGCCTTGTAAACCCACATCAGAGAGCTTGCTTCTCCTTTCCCTCTTCCCCTCTCCCCATCTCCTTTTCCCTCTCGTGATATAAACATCAGAGTGGACCTGAGAGTGGCGGGTGGTTAGAATGTGTCCCTCTGTCCAAACACTGATGCGGTCCACAGAGGGCAGAAGACCACCTCGCTCTGAGCATCATCTGACCAACCTTTGCATAATAAACTAAGAATTCATCAAGACAAAACCTAGGAAGCAGGACTTAACCGCAAAAATAAGAACAAAACAGTCACACATTGTTAGGGAGACAGTTCACAAAGACACAGACAAAGCAAAAACAAATAATGCACAAGAGGGGAACTGTGCATAACTGGAGTCAGTACAATGCATTATCTCAATGTCAAGTTCTCAACAAAATATTATAAGACAAGAAAAGAGCCATACTCTGGGGAAAAAAAAAAAAGGACTCAATAGGAATTGTGTCTGATTGCCCCGAGGTATTGGTTTTAGTAGACAAAGCCATCAAAGCAGCTATTATAAATAAATGAGAAGGGCTAAGGGAACCCATATTTAAGTAGCTAAAAGAATACATTATGATAGCAACAATTCAACAAATAGAGAACCTCAGTAATGACAGAAGTTAGACAAAAGAACCAAATGGAAATTCCAATTCTGGAATTGAAAAGTACAATAACTGAAGTGAACCCTTTTTTTAAAGCTATCAAAAACAGAAGTAAGGTGGAAGAATAATCAAATAGCAAACTTAAAGATAGATGATATAAATTGTTCAATCTAAAGACAAAGAGATGGATGGCAGTTTTTTGAAGCAAAAAAACATCCCAGCCTTCTGCCATTTGTACCTGCATTGTGGTACTTCAAGAATAAACACTTTTCAGTTTGATGTAAGCTTTTGGCAAATTTCCAGAGCACTAAAAGAGTTGAGTGTTTTGTTTTGTTTTACTGTTTTGAAGAATTTCTCCGGATTTATAGGTGCTTTGGGGGAAAAGGATTTGTGGAATCTGTCAAAACTCCAAGTAGCATTTTTATTGAAAAAAAAATTCTCTTTTATTGTTGAAGTGGTAGCATTGTGAATTTTTTCACTCACAATCCACTTCTGAGGCACTGATTCTCTCCCTCCCTGAGTTGCAAGCACTGGAAGGCTCAAAGCTACGTTTCCCAGACCACTCTGCCCTTTCGGCTCTGCAGGGATTGACTTGGGTTCTATACCTGACCCTAGCCGTGAGGAGCGCGCCAGGTGAGGATCTTTCCTCTGGTCTCAGCACTGAAAGGTCAGTTCAACCTCCAGCAGAACCCACAGGCTGTGGAAGACCCCCAACGCTGGCAAAGCCTTCAAAACCTGGGAGCCCAGAAAGGACACCTTTCCACACAGCAGCAGCTTGGGTGAGAGCTTGGAAGAATGGGGTGTGCACACGGCTGAGCTGTGTTCAACGCGGCCTCAGGGAATCTGAGTGGAGGTGTCAGGTTCACTGGGCATCCAGAAGGATGGGGAGGGTGTCCGATATAAAGAAGAGCTTTTGGTCACCATGGAAGTGGTGATACATTGAAGAGCTGACAGCCCGCTCCACCTAGCAGGGCTTGTGGATTCAGATCCACGGATATCCCTCTAACCCTCCGCCTCAGTTGCCTCCTCTGTAAAGTAGGGATAGTAGCTAACACCTGGCTATAGATGGGATCTTTCAGATTCCCCAAAGGCCCATTTGTTAAAGTCTTGGTCTACAGGTGGCATTTTGGGAGATAGTAGAAACTTTAAATGGTGGATTTAAAGGGGCTGTGGCTGTGGCTCAGTGGTAGAGCACTTGCCTGGCATGAGTGAAGCACTGGGTTCTAATCTCAGAACCATGTATAAATATATGAGTAAAATCAAGGCCCATCAATGTCTGAAAAAAAATTTTTAAAAAAGGTGGAGCCTAGTGGGAGGCCTTTGGGTCATTGGGGGCATGCCCTTTAAGGAAAGAGTGGAACCCCAGTCCCTTCTTCTCCCCATTTTTCACTGCCTGTCTATGAGGTTAGTGGTTTTGCTTTGTAGCACTGCCTTCGTGACGGGCTGCCTTGACAAGGGCCCCAAAGCAACAGGGCCAACCATTCATGAACCCAAACCTCCAAAATTGTGAGCCAAACAAACTTTATATATATGTATGTGTATATATATATATATATACATTTATAAACATCCCCCCCCACATCACATATATGTATATATATATGACAGCAGAATGCCTTTTGATTCATTGTACACCAAAAAATTTTATTTTTTTTTGAATATTTTTTTTTCATTGTAGATGGACACAATACCTTTATTTATTTATTTTTAATCAGTGCTGAGAATTAAACCCAGTGCCTCATGCATGCCAGGCAAGTGCTCCACCACTGAGCCACAACCCTAGCCCCTGAACTTTTTATCTTTATAAGCTTATCATCTCAAGTATTTGTTACGGTAACAGAAAGCTGACTAGTACATGCATGAGGCTGTGGCAAGGGTTAACAAAGATAAATGCTTGGGGCTTGAAAATAACCTGGAACAAAGTAGGTGTTCAACACATTGTAACTACTTACAGAGAAAGTAATAATAGCAATGAAACATTTGGTCTGTATGGCATGAACTATGCATTTACCTCACCTGCTGTAAGAGCCTCCTTTGTTAAATCTGTAGAAACTTTGGAGCCTGTTGTTTAACTTGGCCTCCATGGAATGTCCAATTGTGTACACTCATGATTACATTTTATTAAAAGCACAGTAAATGCCCCAAACTCATCACTTTCTAATTATTGTGCTATATTTTGTTGTCATTTGTGCTCTTGAGGTTTTTTACCTCTATGTGTCTGAATGTGGAGTCACCCTGCAATTACTGCTATGACTCTCTTCCCAATGCTGTTCAGCTAGTTTAGCTGAAATTAACAGCTTGAAATTATCCATGGGTGGAGTTCAAAAGTCACAAAATTATACAGATTAGGCCTTTAATTTTTTTAGTAGTTATAGATGGACAACATGCTCTTATTTTATTATTTTTTTGATATTTATTTTTTAGTTATAGTTGGACATAATACCTTTATTTATTTATTTTTATGTGGTGCTGAGGATTGAACTCAGGGCCTCACACGTGCTAGGCAAGCACTCTGCCACTGAGCCATAATCCCAGACCAGGCCTTTATTTTTTAATAGCAAAGCAGATTGTTAAATATCTACCATCACACTATCTGGAATCTATTATCCTTATTGTTATGGATTGATTTGTGAAACCCCCCCCAAAAAAAAATTCATATATAGAAGCCCCCACCCCTCCGGGGACTATATGTGGAGATAGGGTCTGTGAGGAGGAGTTAAGGTTCAAGGAGGTTCATCAAGTAAGAAGGGACTGATCTAGGACTGGTGTCCTTGTAAGAAGAGAAGGAGGCACCAGAGAGGTGGCTCCATCATGTGGGACACAGCCAGAAGGCAGACCAGGGAGGGGGGCGTCAGCAAGCACTGGACCACGCTGGCAGTTTGGTTCTCTGTGAGAACCGGACTGTGAGAACATAAATGTGTGCTGTTCGAAGCCCTCAGTCTATAATATTTTCATCACAGCAGCCTGAGCAAACCAATACACTTGGTTACTAGAGTGCGATCTAAGTTCATGGGAGGACTGTCCTTCCCCACTCTTCTCCGCTTCCTCTGTTACCCCTCTGCCTCCTCCTCATTCCTCAATCCATACGAAATCCCTTCATTCCCAGTCCTTCTCAGGTAGGTCCCTAAGCTGCATGAGGCTACGATGCCCTCTGCAGGGTCCTGAGGTCACAGTTTGTGGCTGACACTTCTGTTTGGAGATTCTGAGTGTTGGACCCTAATCAGATATATTATTTAAAAGATTTTTCTCCCATTTTGTTTAGAATTGTCCTTTGAAGAACAGATTGCAAATTTGATGAAGTCCTACTTGTCCATTCTCTCTCTCTCTCTCTCTCTCTCTCTCTCTCTCTCTCTCTCTCTCTCTCCTTGTAGTTCTATTATAATAGTTAAGAAACCTAGGACCTTGCTTAATCCTACGACACAAAAATTTATACATGTGTTCTTTCTAAGCGTATCATACAGTTAATTAGGTCTTTAATCCATGCTGAGTTATTTCTGCATCTGTATGAGGTGGAGCTCCTACTTTGTGTGTGTGTGTGTGTGTGTGTGTGTGTGTGTGTGTGTGTGTGTGTGTGTGTTGTTAGGGATTGAACCCAGGGCCTTCATGCATGCAAGGTAAGCACTCTACCAATGGAACGATATCCCCAGCCCTCCTATTTCATTCTTCTGTATGTGGTTATCTGTTGTGCCTAGAGCATATGTTGCAAATCAGCTTACCACAAGGTATGGGTCAATATCTGGGCTCTTAATACTACTCCATTGATGGATTTCTGCAAACAAACAAACAAACCCCAAAAGTCACCTGGATTTTGATAGGGCTCATATTGAATCTGTAGATCAATTTAAGGAGTATGTCAGAGCTTTCCAGGAGAAAACGGGCCCTGGAACAAGGAGAAATGCTTGCAGCCAATCTGTCAGATGATAGTCCCACTTGGATGCCTCCTCCACAGCTGTACTGGCTCAAGCAACGGGACCACCAGCCACCTGAGGTGGCACAGGGGTCTGAGGAAGATACCCAAGGGAGAGAAGTATCCACTCACCAGTCAAGAACAAGATAAGGGGCTGGGGATGTGGCTCAAGCAGTAGTGCGCTCGCCTGGCATGGGTGCGGCCCGGGTTCGATCCTCAGCACCACATACAAACAAAGAAGTTGTGTCTGCCGAATACTAAAAAACATAAATATTAAAATTCTCTCTCTCTATCTATCTAAAAAAAAAAAAAAAAGATAAGGAAAGGAACCCAAGAGAGCTCCCACCCAGCAGCTCTATCATTGAATGGCTGTGGTTACATCAATCAATTCAATAACTTTTAGTAATTGAAGGGTCTCTTTCCAGGAACAAGAGAATTGCTCAGGGCTCAAGGGTAGTATGCACATTTCTTGATGCATTAGTGTGTTTGCAGGAGACAAAGAACAGCCTAAAGATTCATTAGTGGGGTTAAAGTGTGGCACATCTACATCATGGAGTACTGTGGATCCATAAAAAATACACAGTGATAGGGAACAGTGCATATCATACACAGCACATACTATTTAAAAATGGAAAGTCCCCTTGCAAGGGACTTACTCTTCTCTGTATATTTTTTCATGCATAAATATGTATAATTTTAATACATTTTTTGAATCTCTGATAGAAATGAGCACTATTGGGTTAGCACTGTGATCATCAGGTTAAAAGTCATGGCATATTTTCTCAGTTTATTAAATGCAATAAAATAGATATAGCCTGGCCAGGCTTGGTGGTGGACACCTGTAACCTCAGCAACTTGGGAGGCTGTGGCAGGAGGATCACAATTTCAAAGCTGTCCTCAGCAATTTAGCAAGGCCCTAAGCAACTTAGTGAAACCCTGTCCCAAAATAAAAAATAAAAAGGGCTGGGGATTTCACTCATTAGTAAAGCACCCCTGGATTCAATCCCCAGTACAAAAAAAGAAGAAGGAAAAAAAAATATATATATATATATAATATTTTTTTGAAAAACTAAAACTAAATCACATTGACTCTAATTAGCACCTGGCTAATTAAGTAATCTACTAAGATACAAATTTTTCCCTTTATTATGATTAAGTTTTAAAACTCTGGGATCATTAAAAATTCACTTGTTGCTTTAGGAAATAAAACAGAGAGATCTCATGTACTCTTCATTCAGCGTCCCCCATGTTTTCTCCAAAGAAGATACACAAATGTCCAGGAAGCACATGAAAAGATGTTCAATTCACTAGTCATTAGAAGAAAACCACAACGAGACTGCTCCTCACACTCATTAGGAAGGCTCTTATTTTAAAAATGGAAAATAACAAGTGTTGTTGGGAATGTGGAGAAATTGGCAGCCCTGTACGTTACTGGTGGAAATGTTAAGTGGTGCAGCTGCTATGAAAAACACACGGGGGCTGGGGATGTGGCTCAAGCGGTAGAGCGCTCGCCTGCATGCGTGCAGCCCGGGTTCGATCCTCAGCACCACATACCAACAAAGATGTTGTGTCTGCCGAGAACTAAAAAAAATAAATATTAAAAAAAAATTCTCTCTCTATCTCTCTCTCCCTCCTCTCTCACTCTCTCTTAAAAAAAAAAAAAAAACACAGGGGTTCCTCAAAAGCTAAAGACAAAGTTCTAATATAGCCCAGCAGTGACATGTCTAAGTATACACCCCACAGAACTGAAAGTTGAGACGCAAATAGAAACAAGTATAGTCATGTACACAATATTGTCTTCAAAATACCCAAAGGGGTGGGAACCATCGGTGTCCACCAACAGGGGAACAAATAAAGAAAATGTGCTATATTCATACAATGAAATATAATCCGGGGAGCATGGTGGTGCATGTCTGTAATCCTAGCTACTCAGGAGGGTGAGGTAGGAGGATCCAAATGTCAAGGCCACGCTGGATAATTGAGTGGGACCCTGTTGCAAATAACATTTAAAAAGGGCTGGGGATGCAGCTCAGTGCTAAAACACTTGCCTAGTATGTACAAGGCCCTGGTACCACAGAGGGGGCGGGGGAAGAATCCATCTATAAAATGGAATGAAGTTCTGATACGACTGCAACAGGCTTGAAACCTGAAAGCATTTCACCAAAAGGGAACAATTGCTGCTCCCACATCTGAGTTCTGGGCAGGGCCTGGAGGCTTGGCCAACACTGCAGCCTAGGTCAGTCTCTCTTCTCCATTGGGTGACTTCCTCTTGCCTTCCTCAGGACTTGATCCCTATGAACATCTCCCCCCGCCCCCCCCCGCCAAATATTTTTTCTTTTAAAAATCTTTATATATAACAGCAGAATGCTTTAAATTTTGTTTACATGTATAGAGCACAATTTTTCCTATCTCTGGTTGTATACATAGTATATTCACATCAATCTGTGTCTTCATACCTGTACTTTGGATAATAATGATCATCACATTCCACCATCATTAACTACCCCATGCCCCCTCCCTTCCCCTCCCACCCCTCTGCCCTATCTAGAGTTTGTCTATTCCTCCCATGCTCCCCCTCGCTATCCCACTATGAATCAGCCTCCTTATATCAAAGAAAACATTTGGCATTTGGTTTTTTGGGATTGGCTAACTTCACTTAGCATTATCTTCTCTAACTCCATCCATTTACCTGCAAATGCCATGATTTTATTCTCTTTTATTGCTGAATAATATTCCATTGTGTATATATGCCACATATTTTTATCCATTCATCTATTGAAGGGCATCTAGGTTAGTTCCACAGTTTAGCAATTGTTAATTGTGCTGTTATAAACATTGATGTAGCTGTGTCCCTGTAGTATGCTATTTTTAAGTCCTTTGGGTATAGACCGAGGCGAGGGACAGCTGTGTCAAATGGTGGTTCCATTCCCAGTTTTCCAAGGAATCTCCATACTGCTTTCCATCTTGGCTGCACCAATTTGCAGTCCCACCAGCAGTATATGAGTGTACCTCCCCCCACCCCACCCCCGCCCCCTCATCCTTGCCAACACTTATTGTTATTTGTATGCATAATAGCTGTCATTCTGACTGAAGTGAGATGAAATCTTAGACTGGTTTTGATTTGCATTTCTCTAATTGCTAGTGATGATGAACATTTTTTCATGTATTTGTTGATTGATTGTACATTATCCTCTGAGAAGTGTCTCTTCAGGTTCTTGGCCCATTTATTGATTAGTAAACCAATGGTACAGAATAGAGGACACAGAGACTAACCCACAAAACTACAATTATCTCATGTCAGACAAAGAACATGCATTGGAGAAAGACAGCCTCTTCAACAAATGGTGCTGGGAAAACTGGAAATCCATATGCAACAAAATGAAATTAAACCCCTATCTCTCACCATGCACAAAACTCAACTCAAAATGGATCAAGGACTTAGAAGTACAACCAGAGACCCTGAGTCTAATAGAAGAAAAAGTAGGCCTTAGTCTCCATCATGTGGGATTAGGCCCCAACATCCTTACTAAGACTCCTGTGGCCCAAGAATTAAAATCAAGAGTCAATAAATGGGATAAACTCAAACTAAAAAGTTTTTTTCTCAGCAAAAGAAACAATCTGTGAGGTGAATAGAGAGCCTACATCTTAGGAGCAAATCTTTACCCCTCACACATCAGATAGAGTACTAATCACTAGGGTAAAAGAACTCAAAAAGCTGAACACACACACACACACACACACACACACAAAAAAAAAAAAAAAAAAAAAACCAAAAACCCAAATAATCCAATCAATAAATGGGCCAAGGGTCTATGAAACATCCTTTATCTGAAACTATGTCAGCAACCAACTAACTCCCCCTTCCCAAAAGCTCTACTGGTCACAAATCCCAATTGTGATTCTGGACCACCCCAGATTGGAAATTGATGATGATGCAAATATTTTGGTATGACAGAATTTTACAATCTACCTCCAACAGATCTCCCTTCTCACTTCATGATGCTTGTGTGTGTGTGTGTGTGTATGTGTGTGTGTATACACACTTGCATTATGCCCAGTTGCCCTGAATTCACCCCACTGTCAGACCACATTATCCATAATTCTACATTTTTGTGTCTCTGGGGACTTCTCTCTGACACACATCTATACTGCCCCTCGAAGTTCCCAGTGTCCCGTGTACGTCATCTGTATCATGGTAGCAGTTAGATATTGAAACCCGTTCATTCCCTCTGAAACGTGAATCTTCGAGAGCAGGACTGTGTCTCGTTCCCAGCAGAAAGGGCTAGGGGAGGGGGTGGGAGCTGGAGTGTGGAGCCACATAGACTGGGGTGCAGATCCTAGGTTTCTCCAGTTATAAGTTATGTAACCTGGAACAAGTAATTTACCTCATCCTGTCTCGGTTTCCTAATCTATAAAATAAGAACAATGGTACCTTCTTTGTACCTTGTTTGTGCGGCTTGAGAGGTAGTGAATGTTCACTGACTGCTCAGCACAGGGCTTAGAGCAGGATAAAGGCTCAACAAGTATGTCGGGGTCTTTGGCACTGCCATCATTACTGCATCTGAACCCCAAGGGCTTGACACAGAGGAGGAGTTTTTGAATGAGTGATATTTGGGCCAAAGACCTGCCAATGTCATATGGATACTCAGGGATTCCATGTCATACTGAGCCAAAGTACACCTGGGCAGGAAAACACCTGGTGGGGAAAGGCCTTGCTCCTGGGCCAGCCAGGAGGGGCTCACATCTGCAAACTCTCTCACCACTCTTTGGAACAGCAACTGGGAAAAGCCTGTTGACATGGCCCCATGTGGATCAGGTCCCAGCTTCTGTGTGCCTGACTTTGCCATCTTCCATCTTTGCCTGGGATATTGGAGCCTTTGCTCACAAAAGCAGAGTGGGTCTGGGTCATCCAAGGGGATGACCTTTTTGCCCCCAGACCTCTGGCTCAGGGGTCCAGCCTTAGATGGGGCCACTGCCCATATTCCTGATACCACCCCCAGATGCCCAGAACTCATTCCCTGTTTCTTCACCTCTACGGAGGCTGCCTCCCTCCTCCTGTGCATTCCCCACCTTCCCACCAGACGGGGAATGTGGCTGGGGAGCAGTGCATGTGAGGCCAGCTTGATCTTCAGAGGCCGAACCCCTTGGGACTCTGGTGGGAACACTCAATGTGGTCCAGGAGATGCTAGGCCTCAAAGGGGTATTGGACAACCTAAGACAGGCACTGTGCCTAAGCCACATGCTTGTTGTTTAATTAAACAGAAGCAGGGGAGATATTGAGAGCCACAGTTAAGGCAGAATGACATCTGGCATTTTGCCAGAGGGAATGGTTGAAAGGTGACCCTGCTCCGGGAATAGGGTGGCTCCGGGGATTAGGGCGGATCCTGCTGCCTTGGGTGCCCGCTACTTTGGAGTTCCCGTTGAGTTCTCACTGGGTTCCGAGAGAATTGGCTCCCGGAGCCGGGTGGAGGGAGTGGATTCCCGGGAAGTGTGTGTACAGTGCCGGTGAAAGTTCGGGAATAAAGAGTTGCTGTTTGGGGCTGGGGATGTGGCTCAAGCAGTAGCGCGCTCGCCTGCCATGCTGCGACCCGGGTTCGATCCTTAGCACCACATACCAACAAAGATGTTGTGTCCGCCGAGAACTAAAAAATAAATATTAAAAATTCTCTCTCTCTCTCTCTCTCTCCTCTCTCACTCTCTCTTTAAAATAAATAAATAAATAAATAAAGAGTTGCTGTTTGAACCTACAAGGCTTTCTGGCGGCTCGGTTATTTTGTGCCCAGCCAGATTGTGGCAAGCCTCTACCTCAGAGCAAAGCCTGTCCAAGGAAGGGGGCATGATCCTTTTCCTTGGAAAAACGCATAGAGTACTCCTAGGTGCCACAGTCTGGCTGGGCACAAAACACAATCAACTCTTTATTCCCGAACTCTCACCAGCACTCAACACACACGTTCTGGGGAAAATCCACTCCTCCACCGGACTCTGCATCCCAAAATACTCTCTGAATCCCGTGAGAACTCAACGGGAACTCAAGGAGGGGGGGGCGCCTGAGGCATCAGGATACATCCTATTCCCAGCAGGGTCCACCTTAAACCTGAAACCACCCTAAACCAAGGAGCAGGCGCCTGAGGCAGCAGGATACTCCCTATTCCCAGCAGGATACACCCTAAACCTGGACCCACCCTAATCCAGCAGGATCCTCCCTAAACCCGGATCCACCCTGGTCCTTGAGCAGCGTCACCTTTCTCAAACATTCATGCAATGTCACTGCAAATGACCTGGATCCAAGGCAAGCCCATTTCCACAATGGAGAGTCCTCCCTCTAAGCAACATTGGGTAGGCTGACAAAGAAATTGCCATGCATCATTCCTACTTGGCTATGGCTCTCAGCACCTAGGCACATACCCACCCTGCTGAATTGTATGTCTGCAAATAACAGGAGAGATCTGCAGCGCCAGGTGTCCCTGACTCAGTCAGGCTAGGTGAGGACCCATGGCAACCCCCTAGCAACCACCAATCAGCATGAGACAGGGAAAATACCTGGGATGCCAGATGACCTCCTAGTAGTTTATAGTGGTTGATAACTTGTTGGGAAACCATGTAGTTTAGCATGTACACCCCTCATGGCTTAAACCAATTAGTTCAAAGGAACCCCCTCTTGTACTAACCAATCACCCTTACCCAACTTGTTCCTGCCAGTGAATGTACTAATCAATGTTAAGAGTTGTTTTTTGACTTTCCCGTGGTGTGAAATGATTTGCTGTGTGATGTTGTGACACATAGAGTATCCCCCCAAACCTATAAACTGAACAAAGGGACAGGACTCACTCCCTGGGATTGCTGCATGGGAAATGGCTATGAGTCCAGGCTCGAGCTTGCAATAAAGACTTTTGTGTGATTGCCTCAGATTCTGTTCCTGGAGGTCTATTGGGGTCCCATGAATCTGGCATTACCACATTCTAGGGAGAGGTCCACGGTGCAACAGCACATAGTATCCAACAGAGGAAAGCAAACAAATCTGGGAGGTGAGGTACAAAGGGAGGGCCATTCTGGGGTGTGCAGAGCCTGGGAGGATTTGGCTCTGACTCTGAAAGGATTTGAGTAGAGAAGGTATGACCTCAGGACCCCTTTGCTGCCACATGAGAACAGACTTCGGTGGTGGTGGTGGGGGGAGGTTGGGAGGGGAGTGCAGAGGTGACATAGTGATCCAGGCAGAGGCAATGGAGTTGGGGCCAAGGAGGGCAGCTGGGGCTAGCAGGAGGCTCTCATGTGAAGTTTGTCCTGAAGCAGGGCAGGCAGTGTTTGCTGGCAGAGTGAAGGGAGGTCAAGGGTGATAGATACCAGGGATTCGGATGTGAGCCTAAGTTTTCTCGTTTGTAAAACAGATGGCCTAATTTGTGACATTGTGAGGACTCAATGAGTTGATGCATGTCAGGGACCTGGCCATGTTGGGAACCGAGAAGGAGCTCAACAAGGGGGTGGCCCGCGGTCTGTGGGGCAGGGGGAGCCACTTGCTTCTTGTTTTTGTGGGTCCCTTATTTCTGCAGCCTTGACCTGATCAATTCCCGCACATCCTCTTTTCTCCCTCAGGCAACCCCTCCTCAGAGAAGCATTTCCTGATTCCTCCACCCTTATTTGTCACCATTGTGGATCCTAGGCTCCTCCCTCATATCCCTAAACTTGATGTTCAGTGCTGTCCCTCCTGCAGAAAGAAAGCCCACAATGTTAGTGACAGATGCTCTGTCTATAACCGAATGTATGTGAGATCTTCTACCTTGTCTCCAAGTTTAAAATTCTCTGATCAGTGTCTGCCCCAGATTTCCATGGCCTTTCCCCTCTCTCCTCAGACCTGTCCCATAGACAAGTGTGGGTGGGGAGGTCGCCAGTGTAGGCCAGTCTAGGTCTGGCAGGCATTGCCGAGGCTGTGCACTTGTTCAAAAAAGGCTCTTTCCTCCTTTGCCCTAGAGTCTCTCCCACTTAATACAAGAGCTTGCCTAGGTCTAAGATGTAGGAACTTCAGTGTGAATCCAGGACAGTCCAAGCAACTGGGCACATCAATCATGTCCCACTTCTACTACAGCTGAACTCCTTAATATCATTTAATATGACAATCCTAAGTATGACACACTCTCCTGGAAACATTAAACCACTAAAAAGAATCAAGCCTACATGGGGAAATGCCTGGTTCCAGGTCTGGAACTCAGAGAGTACAATCTTGGAATGACTCAAGCCAGAAAGTGAGAAAATGCTTTAAAAAAATTATGACATTTTTAAAGGGTATGGAACCAACCTGGAGGAATTCTCCCACTGGCCAAATCTGCTGACATTTGAGTATCAGAGTAAGGCTAGTAATGTGTTGTAACCCACTGAGTAAAAAGAATTCATGGATCCGTATTGCTAATGAATGAATGAGAAGGAATAGTTTTCTTTCACTACAAAGGCAACTCATAATGAAGGATGGGTGGAATCAGAAAAACCACTAGTGTGTAATGATTTATTCATGTAAGAAATATCAATTCATGCTAAACTAAATGTTTGAGGAGTGACAGGATATTTGCAAGGTCTATCTTCTCCTGTGACACTAATCACAAAGGAAAAAGCCAGAGGCAATCAGGGATGCTGATCCATATCACGCGCCTTCCAAGGTGCACTGAGAACTAGCAACACCTCAGTGATGGTTCAAAATGCATGACCTAATTTACCCATGAGGATATGTCAAGAGTGCATGTCACTGCTCTGCAATTCTTGCAAGGGTGGGATTGAAGAAGACCAAGGAAACCCGAGAACTGAATGCATGTGGATCCTTCATTAGAAAAACAAAAGCTCTACAGGATGGTTCTGGGACCCTAGTGAAACTGAAGCATGGATTGTGCACCTGTGTGCTGTGATTTTTATTGTTATAATTTCTTTCTAATTTGATTTTGAGGTTTCCTAAGAGTGACCATAAACCAAGGTAGACATGGCCACTTTCTAGTAGAGGGATGGAGGTGAGCGTAGTTAGCTTCAGGTGTTATATGTCAGGTGCGACAAAATGAGGAAGTGAAACGGATATCTGTTATGGGGTGTGTGTGGTGGGGCAGTTGTGGATTGGCTGGTTCAAAGAAAACGGGATGGGAGAATGAACCTATTTACGTGACTCTGGGGTGGACCGCTAGGTTTGGGTTTTGTGGGGGTGCGCGACTATGGAGTACGTGGGAAAGTTTTGGGGACAGTGAGAAGAATTATAGCCATACCACACACAAGGAGGGTTAGTTTCATCTAGGCACAGATGAAGCGTATGATGTAGCAAATAGTTTAAGCCATGCCTGAAAATGGGTGCCAGGCAGAAACTCTATTAAACACATCTATGGCACTGTGCTCTCAAAATGTCTTCATCCCCATGAAACACGCTTTGAAGGATTGGAGGTCACGAGAGGAAGCAGTGATTAGGTCAGGTTCCCTTGGACTCCCAGCGCCCTTAGGTGTCACCAGCAGCCTTCCACACTTGCACCCAAAGACGCCTGGACGAGCCGCCACACGGTCTCCAGGCTTTGATCACAAGCTGTACACTGACGCTCCTGGCGTCGAGAGCTGCCTTGCTCTTTATACCGCCGGGAACTGGAGCCTAGGGGTACTCCGCGCAGTCCACCAGAATCCACGAGTGTCTTAAGGAGCCGGTGCTAGTCCGCGACCTCGGCGGCGCGGGCCAATCACCGCCGGGGGCTGGGCAGGCGCGGGGCACGACGGGCCCTGTAGTAGGCGTGCGGACCGAACTGCAACCCCCACAATGCCCCGTGAGGTGTCGGCTTCGCGACGGCGCCGGAGGGTCCGCCCCCGCAGGGCGCGGACCAATCAGAGCCGAGGACCGGGTGGACGCGGGGCACGACGGGTCATGTAGTCGGCGCTGCGCCGGACTTCAGTCCCCAGTGTGCTCTGCGGCCGGCGGGGAGGAGCAGTGCGGCGGCGCGGACGGCCGTCGGGGCTGGGCGGCGGCGGCGGCGGCGGCGGCGGCAGCTGAGGAGGGCCCGGTTGCGGGAGCCGCGGGGAGGACCGGCCTCGGCGCGCCGCCACCATGTCGGCGCCGTCGGAGGAGGAGGAGTATGCGCGGCTGGTGATGGAGGCGCAGCCCGAGTGGCTGCGCGCCGAGGTGAAGCGGTTGTCCCATGAACTGGCAGAGACCACGCGCGAGAAGATCCAGGCGGCCGAGTACGGGTTGGCGGTGCTGGAGGAGAAGCACCAGCTCAAGCTGCAGTTTGAGGAGCTCGAGGTGGACTATGAGGCCATCCGCAGCGAGATGGAGCAGCTCAAAGAGGTGAGCCACCGTCTGACTCTACGGCCACCCGTGTCCCGCGACCCTGGTGGGCTGGGGCCTGTGGGGATAAGGTCATCCTGCCCAGCGGGGGTTGCCAGGGGTGTGGACGCGGGGGCACGGGGCCGAGAGCTGTGGTCCCGGGCGGGGTGTGGGAGTGGGCTTGGCTTCGGCCGGCTGCGGCTGCAGGGCGCCTTGCAGACTTCCTCGCCTGCCGGACTGCTTCTCTGCTGGCCTTGGCGGCGCCTTCGTAAGGGCTGATGCTTGCGGTTCTCCTCGCTGCCCTGGGTGTGTCTGTGTGTAGAGTGAGGGTGGGCTGGCAGAGACAGTCCAGGGCTAAGGCCACGGACGCAGGTGACCCGCTGGGCGAGACAGAGCCTGGGACTGGGTGGCCGCTGCTCTGTCACCTTCAAGCAAATCACTTCCCCTCTCTTAGCATGGTTGCTTTCGGCCCATTTCATCTCTTATTGTGAGTGTCCAGAGGCCAGGAAGGAGCCCGAGGGAGTCGGGGCTCTGGTTGTACATGGCCATTGCTGCAGGCTGGAGTCCCCCAGTGTCCTGTTCTGTGGCCCAGCGCTCTGTCCTCATCGCCGTGATTGAGCTTTCACTGCCTGGGATGCATGGCTCCCTCGCCCACTTCCTGTCCTTACCTCCCCCTCAATGTGGTGTCTGTGTTCCTCCTGGACGGAAATGTAGGTGGCCTGTGTCATTCCCACTGTGGAGAAAGGAGGTTAGACCCCCAGGCTGACTGAGAGCTTGCAGGAGGGGGCGGAAGGAGGGGCCTGGGCAGTTCTCCTGGGATGGTTTAATTACCAGTGCCTCTCCCATCCTCCCTGACTCCTCAGCCCTGTAGTGGAGGTTGAGGAGAGAGACTGAACTTTCTGGATGGATACAGTCCACATTGGACCCGGGAACTACACCTTGCTAGTGATGATTGTGGGTAGGGGCACTCCCTGATGACCTTCCTCCTCTGCAAACTGGGGTGCAGCATTGCTGGTTCAGAAGGGGTTATTTTGAGGGTTGTTTGTTTAGAAAGACTTGGTGTGGGAGTCAGGCAACCAGTTTGTTTGATGTGTCCCCTTCCCCATCTGAACCCATCCTGATCTTGGCTCTTGATCACAGGGCTCACCTCCTGGCACTTCTGCTTCTAGCCAACATTGGGCAGATGGACTCTATGAAGGCTTTTTTTTTTTTTTTTTTTGGCCTTCTGGGGGAGATAAATAGGATACCTGTCTATGATAGTGGAGAGGAGGAAATGAATTAATCTTTAAATCAAAGCAGAAATACAGCAAGTTCTGGGTTAGTACCAGAAAACTCCTGCCCCTGTGGGCAGGTGGGATATGGGTCCTTGGACGAGATCTTGAGGACTTGACACTGTTGTTTGTCAGGAAGTACTGTCACCTTCTCCAAGCCAGGCCCCACTGGCATTGGATCCACAAGGGGTGGGATGTAGTCCCTCATGTAAAGGTCCCTCATCTTGAGTTAGGAGGATATGACAGAGGAAGGCCAGGGACTGTGAGAATGTGGCTTGAATGCTTTCATCCTATTTCTGGGGGATTCTGCTCCTCTGACATCTACTGAGGATGTCCTTGCATTCATTTCTTGAGCAGAGGACTCTTGGGGGCTGTGAGGCTGTGGCAGACGAAGATCTTTTGTGGACCCATTGCCTACCCAGCCCCTGCCAGGTCTGCAGCACTATCAGAGCACTCTTCCCTCTGCGCACACAGTGTGTGTGAACCCCTGCTAGGCAGCCCCCGCAGTCCCCTTGTGTGATAACAGCTTTCCTTCAGTGGTATCCACTGTGAGAAGAAACTGTTGCTGACTTGACTCGTCCCCATTTCCCGGCCTTCAATTTGTTAGCTCTTCGCTATTATGGACATAATCATTTTTGGCACAGTGAAGAATCATGGCATAATGTTGTGGCATGTAGCTAGAGGGCAAGTCCCTAGCAGAATGGGGAAAAGGGCGTAAACCATTTCTGAGGTGCTCTTTAGGTGTCTTGCTCTTTAGGAAGCTTAATTTAATGTCATCTCTTGTCTCCTCTACAGACTGGCCACATGGCCCTGGACAAATTGCTCCTTTCACTTTTGTAAGCTAGAATAGGGTTTCTGCTTAAAAGTCCTGCCAGAGTCTAGAGAGTGTGCATCAATTTCAGCAGATGTTGCCAAAATTTTGTTTATAGTTTGCCTCCCATGAATATTGTGCCTTTTCCACACATCCATGCCAGCACAGGTTCTTGCTAACATGTTTGATTTTGGTCAGTATGGAAACATCAGGTTTTGTTTTAAAAGTCAGGATTTCAGGAGGTAATATTTGTGAAGGATTTTCTCCCATAGACAGGTGAACCATCTTAGTTATTTCTTAAAATAAAGTGAGTGTAATTACTAATAGATTGTTCTACAAATAGAATTACTTATGCTTCTCTGGTATTTCTAGATAAAACAATCTTTGAGGGAAGGAAGCTGGCTGACTGGTCCCAAGTGAGTGGATTTATGACCAAAGTGGAGGAGAGACCTATGGTGGGTGAATGGAGTCAGGGCTGGCCTGCTGCCTTTCTCCCTGGGGGATGTCTGTGACCTCATGTTGGCTGGGGCTGGAGGTAGGGAGGCCACCCATGGCTCATTTTGCTGATGATTTTTTGAGTTTGACTCAATAAAGTCCACATCTTCTCAGATTATACTATGCCCTCTTGCCTTCCCCAGCATGGTGTGGAGGAAAATTAGATGGACTTTGGTCAGCCTCATGGTGTTGGTGGTGTTGGTGGTCCTGAGTGGCCATGGAATATCTTGTACTGTATCCTCAGCTGCAGCTTCCAGGGGAGAGATGTGTTGGGCTGACGGGCATGGCAGGTACTATAGGTGAATGGGCTGAGTTCAGGTGCTCTGTGGTTCTCATCAGAGAGGAGACTGTGTTGGGAGAGGAATAAGAACAGTCTTGGCTCCACCTGAGGTTGGGCTCCATGTGTAGATCTGGATGCCCTCACTGTCTTGCACCACCTGAAATAGTGCTGAGCACTGGAGTGTCACCACCCTTGTCTCTGAGGTGTGCTGGGTGGAATTGCGTGTCAGACTGGGCATGGCACCTGGCATGCAGCAAGTGCTTTGTCAGCCTCTCCCCCACCTCACTCATGCCTCCATTTCATTTTAGTACCTGCAGCTCCTCCCTATTCCTGTCAGTTGTGAGTGGTTTCTTTTGCTGCCTCCTGAAGGCCACCCTGTGTGTCATGCCCTGCCAGTTCATGGGACCACCCTGTTTCTCCCTGTGCTCCTGCTCACCCTTCCTCCTGGAAGTCCCGCCCACCCTTCAACCTTGGACATTTCTTTCTGGGAGCTCCTCTGGCTGCCGCCTTCTGGACTTGCATGAGCCTCTGTTCCCAGTGTTTGGGCTACTGGAGGTGGAAGGGTGACAGGGGAATTAGCAGAGGTTCCACCCAACATCCATCCTTTGGTGTCCTTAACAGAGAGTTACTGGAAGTGAGCCCAACCTCCTGAAGCAGGAAAAGTTTTGTTTTGGTTAAGGCAGGTGGGGGATTCTCCAGCTCCTCTGATACCTACTGAGACTGTCCTTGCATTCATTTCTTGAGCAGAGGACTCTTGGGGACTGAGAGGCTGTGGGAGACCTGAGGATCTTTTGTGATGACAGTGATCAGCTGTCTGCATGAAGAAGCCTGTCTTGAGGTGGAAGCTGGTATCCTGTGAATCCTTGAGGCACTGAAAGTGACCCTGTTCCCAGGATCTAACAGTTGGGAAGAAGTAGCTACAGACCTCCAAAGATGATGGCCAAGTGTTTCCATTCTTGTCACTTACTGCCTGGGCTTCCTTTCCAGCCACTGAATCTGGGGCAGAGGTCTTGAAGGAATCTTGAAGGAATCTTAAAGTAACCTTCACATTTAAAAATGTCTGAGACTTCCAAATCAGGCCCTGGTACTGTTTTCTGTAGGGCTGGGGACTAGGCACCTGCGTCCAGTAGAGAATCTCCCCCAGGCATGTGGATGGCGGCTGTAGGCCAGCCCTGCCAGCATGTGGAGGCGTGGCCTTGGCCACCTTCCACTGGAAGTGCGGCTGGCACAGCTGTGTTGGAGCAGGCTGTCTTTAGGGATGCCAAGCATGCTTTGAGGCTTAACAGGTGGGGCCAGAGGGAGGGCCAGACCCAGTGCTGGGAGCCTGGGAGCCCTTGGGGAGCCAGGCATTGTCTGGGCAGGAGAGGAAGCTAATTGAATGTGGTTGTGTCCAGCCCTATGGTTTTCTTACTCTGAGGCCAAGGGTAGAGTTTGGATCCTGCCTGGCGATCAAAAAGTTTGCTGCCCTGGATGAGCCACTGTGCTTGTCTGGGCCACAGTAGGTTAATAATGCCACAGCCTGGCACTCTGAATGAACACTTGGGCTGTCACTGTTTTTCCCTTGGGTCTGAGCACCAACTTCCACAAGAGCCATGGTTTGCATGGGATTCCTGTTGAGCCTCCCTTATCCCTGGGCCAGCTCAGACCCTCCTTTGAGGGTGGAGGTGAATTTTGTCTTTGTCAGTTTGGGGCAGCACCCATCATTCACACCTGCACCTTTACATTACAATGGACTGGAGGATGTGCTTTGCCCATGAGGGTATAGAAGGGTTTGGTTTCTTCTTAGATAATCCAAGAGGTGCCACCTTTTGCGGGACAGGCAAAGTGTTGGCTTAAACCCTGTGTTGTCTGTTCAGTGTTCAGTGTGGCTCCTTGAGCCAACCCCCAGAGCGGGAAGGGGCAAGGTGAATGGCCCAGCTCCTCCTCAGGATCCAGTCCCAGGTCTCATGCCCAGCAGCTGTAGGAGGTGGATGGAGAGACGAGGGCCTCCCTGCTCGGGTGGATGGAGAGACCAGGGCCTCCCTGCTCGGGTGGATGTGAACATCTAGGAAGACTGGGGACCAGCTTCATTTTTAGAAGCTACTGTGTTTAAAAAATTGTACGTCTTAGGAACTTCAGAATGTAGAGCAGAGCAGTGTGGCACCCTGTAGGACCTGTGCAGATATGCGTGTTAAGTGGGGAACACCGGACATTTCTCCTGGCCAGCTCTTCTTCCTGTGAGTGTGTGAGATATACATTTCACCATAACAGGAAACGCTGGATGCTTCTGTGACAGTTTTTTTTTTTAAAAGAGAATTTTAAAGGCAGATTTTTGAATGGTTCCCCTCTGAAAGGACTGTCCTAGTTTTTACATATGTAAGTATATATATATGTTTTAGTTAGAGATGGACACAATACCTTCATTTTATTTGTTTATTTTTTTTAATGTGGTGCTGGTAATTGAACCTAATGCCTCACATGTGCTAGGCAACTGCTCTACCACCGAGCCCAACCATAGCCCCAACTGTACTAGTTTTTAAAAGCCACCTTCTCTGTTTGAAGTTTTAAACATAGCAAAAATAGAAGGAGCTGGTGAGCCTCCCATATTCCTGTCCGCATCTGTGGTTTGTGGCGGTGATTAGTGTTGCTTCTGTACTTCAATTAATCTTGCCTGGCTATTTCTGTAAGTACCTCATTTGCTTTATTGAGAAAAATAAGGACTGTTTTTTCAAACTGTAACTACAGTTGGTTTTTCAACCTGAAACCTACTGTCCAGGCAGCATTTGGTTTTCCCCAGTTTGGTTGCTTTGTCCCTGTCAGGGGCCAAGCAGGTTTTGCATGTTGCATTTGGGTAAAGATAGAGTATATGCAGCCTGTTCTCTGACCCCTTTTCTGTAGTGTCTGGATTTGCTACTAGGTCTGCCAGTCCTGTGCTGTGGAAAGCCCTAGCATGCAGAAGTTCCCACCTTATCTCCCTTGTCCAGGCAATCAACTCTTGTATTTTTTTTTTTTTTAAATTAGCTAGGGTGCTGCCTTTAGTTGATACTGGGCTTGGCTCATGTACTGATGTGCTGTGGTCATCTGTTGCAGCTCATTCCTCACACTAGCCTTTATCTCATAACTGTGCCCACCTGGGGTGTTGCTGTCATCTAGTGAGTGTGTCCTTACATGCCGAAATGCCCAGGGATACCTAAACCAGGAGAGAGGAGCAGTTGCCCCATCCTATAGGTGAAGACACCAAAGTCAGAGTGAGGACTGACAGCCTTCACTCTCACTGGCACAACTCCAGTTCAGCTGCTCTTGGCTTGGCTTGTGACCCCAAGCTGGTCCCTTCCTGCTCTGGACCTCAGTTTTCTTGTTTTTGGCTAGTGAATCCCTGATGCCCTTGTAGTTGGATCAGCTTCTCTCTCTGGTGATACTGGCAGTCATGGCAGCTAGGATGTAGCTGCCCTGTGGGTGCATTGCTGCTTCCTACCTGGTGTGCCCAGCCTAGGCCGTGCCCTTCTCATACCCTGTGCTTTACTGGCGCTCTTCTCACAGGGCTGCTCAGGAGGTGCAGAGCTGGTTGTGGCCACTGTGTGACTTGGGATCATAGTACCTCAAGGTGAGATTTTCATGCTCACTGTTTATTTCTTTAGTGAAGCTCGGTCAGTTCTAAGTTAATGCTGGTTTTGGAAATGCCAATTTGGATGGAACATAGTTCTAGCAGAGTGCTTGCCTAGCATGCTTGAGGCCCTAAGTTTGATCCCCAGAAATGCAACAACCAAAAAAAAAAAAAGAGAGAGAGAGAGAAAATTTGAATTTGATCCAAAGTGATTGATATGTGAAGAAATGATTTGAACAAAATGAGAATTTTGCATTTACCTATGTGTGATTCCATTTTTAAAAAACACTAGTTGTGGCTCAGAGGAAGAGTGTTCGCCTAGCATGCATGAGGCGCTGGGTTCGATCCTCAGCACCACATAAAAATAAAATGAAGATATTGTGTCCACCTACAACTAGAAAATAAAAATGTTAAAAAAAAATTAGTGAGCACAGAGCCAGCGGATCTGAGCTACATGGGAATACACAGGACATACATTCCGCATCTGGTAATACAGTTCCCATCCCATTTTGAAAACCTGCTTTCCTCCACCTCACAGCAGCTACAGAGCTGCCCACCTGTGACATCATAATCCAGTAGCAAACCTCAGCACCTCATTAAAATAGCATCAAGTGTATTGTAATGTGTGTGTGTGTGTGTGTGTGTGTGTGTGTGTGTGGTGTGTGTGGTGTGTGTGTTTACCCACTTAACATGTTCAGACTCTGCTGCCTTTTTGTCATTATTTTAGAAATAAACAACTTTAGGACAATTTTCGATTTGTAGAAAAATTGTAGATAGTACAGAGTTCTTATATCTCCCACACCCGTTATTGTTATGTTATTAACATGGTACATTAGTGTGATGTTTGTTACAATTCATGAACCAGTATCAAGTCATTTTCACTAAAATCCATATTTTCTCTAGAATGCCTTAGTTTTTACTTAACAGCCTTTTTTCTGACCCATAGTCCCATCCAGGATATCACATTTCATTTAGTCATTATGTCTCCCTAGTGTCCTCTTGTCTGTGACAGGTTCTCACTTTCCTCATTTTTGATGACTTTGACAATTTTAAGGAAGATTGGTCGGGTATTTTGTAGAATGTCCCTCAATTGGTCTTTGATGTTTTTCTCATAATTATATTGAGATTATGGATTTGAGGGAAGGAGATCAGAAGTAAAGGGCCTGTCTCATCACATATCAAGGGTACATATGTCACAAGATGTGTCATGATTGTTGTTGATGTTGATCACCTGGCTGAGACAGTTTGTCAGATTTCTGCATTCTAAAGTTATATTTTCCCTCCTTTCCTTTCTGAACTCTTTGGATGGAAGTCACTGTGCAAATTATTTGAAATTTTTTTACATGGAAGATTTAACCCTCTTTCCTTCCTTTCCTTTATTTATCTTATGCATATATGGACTCATGGAAGTTTATTTTATAATACACTGGGTTATAGTCCAGGATTACTTAATTTTGTTACTTAAATTGTTCCAGCTTTGGCTATCAAGAGTTCTTTTAGGTGGCTCTTATGTCCCTATGACATACTCCATTATTGTAACTTATTTTTCCCTTTTCTTTCTAAAGGCATTTTTAACTTTCTGACATTACAGGATGCTCGAGGCTCATGTTATATATTTCTTTTTTGCAATCCTAGGATCAGCCATTCCACCCAAGAAGCCCTAGTTCTTTTAATTGGGAGAGGTGTTAGACACTAAGATCTCATTGCTAGGTGTGCTCATTGCTACAGGGGCGTGTTCTAGACTCTTTCAGCTACAGAGCAAGGGGATTTACATATGTCTCCTAACCCATATGTATACACATATCTAAAACTATTTATGTAGCTGTGTGTATGTATATTTAACTAACCATGAATTCATACTGCTGCAGATCATCCTCACCACCTGTCTTTGCTTAATCTGTAACCTCCCACTCCAGCAGTGACACACCTGGCTCCCACCATCCACCATGCAGCACTTCATTGTTTGATTCCAGTTCACATGTGGTGTCTGAATTGTTAGCCTGAACCCCGGTGGACTGTGTTGTCAGCTATAGTACAGTGCTTCTGTATTATTCCTTTGGTCTTCAGTTTTAGGCTCCACTTTTTACTTAAGTCCCCCATCCCTCTAGGTGAGGTTGTTTCATACATCTATAATATAGTTGAATTGTTTTTACCACATTCTTTATTCCATGATGGGATTCCTGATCTCTTAAATGACTTTTAAAAATTCACATACATCAAAAATTCACTCTTTGTTTTTTGAAGTTATCTGTTTTTGACAAATGCATAATATATCATTTATCTACCCATTCTAGTATTATACAGAATTGTTTCATTGCCTTAAAAAAAAATCTCCTGTGTTTTACCCTCCTTGTGTGAACTCTGTGAACCATTAATCTTTTTACTATCTCTCTAGTTTTTTTTTTTCCAGAATATCACATAATTGGAATCTGCCTTCTTTCACTTAGTAATTATGCATTTTAAGATTTATCCATGTCTTTTAATGGACTGTTAGCTCACTCTCTCCTTTTTAGATTATAATAATATTTCATTGTATGGCTATACCACAGTTTATACAGTCACCGGTTGAAGGACATCTTGGTTGCTTCCAGTTTTCTGCAATTTATGAATAAAGCAGGGGCTGGGGTTGTGGCTCAGCGGTAGAGCGCTCACTTCGCACATTCGAGACCCTGGGTTTGATCCTGTCTTCTTTGCTATCCATTCCCAACTTTTGCTCATTTTAAACTAGGCTTGCTTTTTTTCTTATTGTTGAGTTTTAAGTGTTCTTTATGTAATTTGGGTATAAGTTGTATTTTTGCAAATAATTTTTCCTAGCTTGTTTTTTCATTCTCTTAGTGTCTTTGACAGATTTTTATTTCAATACTATTTTTTATTTTTGCTTTCATGGATTATGCTTTTTGGTGTTGTGAATTTTATCACCGAACCCAAGGTCACATCTTCTTCTTTTTTTTTCCCCTCTAGTTTTCTATTTTTTATCTTGTTCATGTGGGTCTTTGGTCTACCTCAAAAAAATTAAAGAAAATAATTTTTTTTTAAAATGATGAGTATGAGGGCTATGTCTGAACTGATTATTTTGCTTGTGGGTGTCCAGGGGTCAAGTACCATTAGTCGAAAGGACTTTCCTTCACTAAATTGCTTTTGTTCCTTTATCAAAGATGAATGAACAATATTTGCATGGTTCTATATCAGGGCTCCCTGTTCTATTCTTTTCCACTGAGCTAGTGATTTTGCCAGTACCCCACTGTTTGAGAGTGTATGAGTGTCTTCATTAGGTTTCTATCTTTATGTGTCCCTGATGAAGTTATACCCTAACCCATCTTTGCCTGAAGTCCTGTGGCTTTCATTGTGTGATTTTTGTACAGCACAGTGATTAGGAACCAGGCCTGGGTCTCCCTATGCCTTCCTAATGGGTATTTGCCAGAGGCTCAGGTGGAATTGTCCTTGTCAATTGATGGTAGTTCTTTTTTGTTTTTAATCTGTAGAGAAAGTAGTAGTATTTGTACTTTGGGTTAAAAAAAAAAATTCACCCAATAGAGTTGGTTAGCTTTTTCTTAAAACGTGAATGTGGTATTTTTCTTCTTCCATTATGTTCCTATGCTCTTGTTTCTAGGGCTGTCCACAGGACAAGTTTCCATGTCATTTTCCTTCTGCTTGGGCTTAGCTCAGAGTAGGTTTCACTCCTGTAAACTAGCCTGTTGACTGAGTCATGTGTATTTTGATCAAGGTACCAGTTAGGGTAGGGTTCTATAGTCAGCTACCAGGCAGCCTGAGTTTGAGTTCTGCTTGGGTATTCACATAGGCAGAAGTTGGTGCAATGTCCCTGACGAAGGATGACTGATTGTCCTGCCTTTGAGTCAGATGCTTCCACTGTCATTTTAGTGTTAGCCCTACCCTTGCTGGGCTCCTGTTGCCACCACTGCCCTCTGGGAGTTCTTTTCTGTCTGGCAGTCCCCTGGATCTGGCTCCACATCCCAGGACCCCACCCCCACCGAGCCTAGGACCTGTTCCACTCTGAGATGACTTTTTTCACCTCTTTTCTATACTTGCTTCACTGACTTTGGGACAGTTCTGTGTGAACCCACATGTGGGTCTGTGGACAGTCGGGTAGAGCTCTACATTCCAGACCATGTTGGGTCTCCTGTGGCATGGTATCTGTCCCAGGCCTGAGCCCTCCTGCTCATGCACATTGCTGCTGTCAGTCACAGTTCCTCTCCCCACTCACTGGCTGCGCCTCAGTTTCCACCATGGGGTACCTTTCTCTCATCCGCACTGGCTAGAGTCTGAAACTCCATCCTGTTCTCAGGACTCATAAGGGAATGAGACTGAGAGGACTGTCTATCCCCCAGCCCATGCTCCTTAGCCCATGCTGTATCTCTGAGAAGTCACCTTTGTTCAGTGACCTAAGCATGCCTGTACCCTTCAGTAACTCTACACACAACCTAACACAATAGACTCTTCTTGCCAGCGGGGAGGGGGTTGTAGTGTAAACTGCTCCTGTGAATTGGGGCACAGTCATTGCCTGAGGTTTGCATGGTGGCTGCTACGACTGGAACCAGGATTGCTGCGTGTGTGCTTAGACTATGTTTTAATCTGTTTTCCGCTGTTGCAACAGAATACTTGAGATCAAATCATGTTAAAAGGGTTAGGGATTTATTTTAGTTTATGGTTCTGAAGGTTGGCAAGTCATCTATATCTGCTGGGTTTCTGGTGAGGTTCTCATGGAGCTTCAAGTCATGGTGGAAAGTGGAAGGGCAAGCAGGTGCATACAGAAGAGAGAAGGGGGCTGAACTCCCACGAGAAAGGCATACATCCATTCATGAGGGCCCAGACATTTCCCATGAGTCCCTAACACTGCTGCTTTAAGATGTCAAACCTCAACATGAGTTTGGTGGGAACACATTATTCAAGCTGTGGCAGGCTATGACATGGCCTAGGGTGGTCTCTGAAAGAGTGTGTCCAGGATGACCACGCAGGGTAGTGTGTCATCACGGGAAGAAACCAAAAGTGTTTCGCCTTGTGACCTGTCAAGGCACGGGGGACAGGCCTCAAGGTATGAGGGGGATAGGGTTGGGGCTAGGAGACCAGGCACTTGGGCTTACCCTGCCTCTTAGGACAGACACACCAAGTCCTGCATCCCTCAGTCTGAACCTGGGTCTTGTCCTGTTGTGTGAGCCCCTTGTGGCAGGGACCCACCACAAGACGACTGAGATTGGATGTGCACCCAGGGTGCCTGTCACGCTGCAACCCTGGGACGGGGTGCTTGATTGCAGTGGGCCAGCAGACCTTCCCACCTTCCAGGACTTCTGGCTATTGAGCGTTTGTGTCATCACCACCTATGACTGCCTCTCTTTGGGCTCCTCTCGTGTCTCAGGTCCCATGGTGGGAACAATTCTAGATTGTGAGGAGATGGCCTAAGCTTGAGGTTCTCTTGCCACTTGCTGACCTGAAGGCTTGCAGATGTCCCTCCCTAAAATGGGCTAATGAAGTTAAGAAATGTGATGAGGGCTAGAGATGAATTGAGGAGAAAACCTGGCTGCTACCGCACTCTGTTGTGGTTTCCACCCCAACCTGGGGTGGGCTGCTTTGCCCACTGAGCCACCCTCCCCTGGTCTGGAGTAGATGTAAGCTGGACTGTGCCCAGCATGGCCTTGGGCTGCCTCTTCTGCCTGTTTCATACACTGTTGAATGGAGGTTTGTGTTGGGGCAGCCAGCTGCTGTTGAGGATGAGGACTGGTCCCCAGGCCCCAGGACTGGGCTCTGTGTCCTCGGGTGGGGGAGCTTTGGTCCGTGGGGACCTCTGCCAGCCCCAGGGCTCAGCTGGCTAGAAGCCTGTCTGCTGACACCAGGGCAATTAGGGTGTAATCTTCTCTAAATGGCACCCAATTCTGGCTAAATCCCTCCTGTCCAGGGATGAATCCCCTGTTTTCTAAAAGCAGCTTAGCATTTGGATGTTGCCCAGGGCAGCTGGGGTTCTCAGTTGGTGACAGGATGGTCACTGAGGATTGACAGGGGCCTCACGGAGGAGGGGCTGTGACCCAGCAGTGACAACCAATACAACCTCAGGCTGTTCCCTGTTAGGGTGCCTCACAGGCCCTCTGTCCTAATGACTTCTACAGCCACAGTGTAAAGGCTCCTACAGAAAGAGAGCCCTGCAGTGAGAAGGGCAGGCTGCTCCCTCAGCCTCTTGCTGTGGGACACGAGGGACAGAAGGATCATTGGAGAAGCCTGGGCCAGTATGGGTCTATGGCATGTGGTCTTATAGATAAATAAGGCCTGCTGGGCAGAGGAATGTGGGCAGATATTAGTGGGCCTGGCCCCTGAGTCCCAAGAGGCCACCATCCTCTATTGCAGGGATATCATAGTTTTCCCAGGCTCCTGCTTCTTGAGGCCTGGGCCTCCTCCCTGCCCCCCTTCAGGCAAGGCTATCTCAATTCCTCAGGGCCCAGCTCCTCCTCCTGGCCTTTCCTCAGCACCCGCTCCCCAGAACCCCTCTGCCTTTCTCTGGACACCTTCTCTGGAACCACCCTGTTTCAAAGAAGAAAGATGGTTTTTTGGAATGACAGGCCCTATGGTGCCACTGAGGCAAATCATCTGATCTCACTGAGTCTTAATTTTCTTACCTGTGAAATGGGGTTGGTGACCGGTTCAACTTTGCAGGACTGGTATGAGGCCCAGATGAGAACTCTGTCCTCTCCTGGGAGCCCTGGAGTCTATGCCCTCTGCTGTGTGCTTTGAACAAAAGGAGGAGGGAATTGCTCCAGATGACCTTTCCTGAAGCCCCTCACCCAGGTGGGGTAGATGGGAAGAGCTGGCTGAGGAGACCCCAGTGATTTCCTGGGGTACTTTTGGGTGAGTCATCAGGTCCATTGCCTAGATCTGCCTGCACAGGATCATCTGGAACTTTGAACACTTCAAAGCCCTGGCCACACCTGGGCCTATTAAATTGATCTCAGGAGTGTTTATGCTTCTAGAATAATTCTGTGGGAAGATGAGTGTGGGAACTCCAGCCCCTGCAGTTTACTCCTGGAGATCTAAATGCTCCTTCCTCTGCCCATGATATGATTTGGCCCATGGACAGGTCCTGTCTGTCTACTTTGGATACTTTAGTGCCCCTCTTTGGAGTAAGCCTGAGCCCAGGAGGTACTGTGTGGGAACAGGGAAGACCCAGGAAAGGTTTGAGTCTGGGAGCTACTCCTGCTGTGTCATTACTGGGTATATGTTCTCTTACTGACTGGAGGGGAAAGAGGAGATTTCCACAGGAACTTGAAAAGCCAGCTTATCCAGCACCCCAGTGTTCCCTGAACCCCCAATCTTACCCTATATTCTAGCATCTGTCATCTCTTGGACTTGCCATCCCCAACTGCCTATTTCCCAGCTGTGTCCCCATGTCTGTCCTCCGTTCATTCCACAAATACTTCCTCCGAGTGCCCACCACCTGCTGGGCATGGGCTTGTCCTTTCCATTCCTACACCTGCCAAGGAGAAGTTTCTCAGACTCAATGTCGTACAGTGTCCCCTCATGCAAGAAGCACTGCTCTGCCCCGTGCTGTGTCTGGATGGCAAGCCCTGCCTCTGTCTTCTGACCAAGCCTCCTTTGGCAACTGTGAACTGGCTTGTTTGGGTGCTGGTCAAGGGTAGTGTTGGTCTGGAGGGGCTTCTCTTGTTCTGGGGGAGCTCCTGAATTATACCTCTCTGCCAGAAGCCTTCTTTCCGACCTTGGGCCTGACCCTGGGCCCTGAACTTTGCTCAAGAGCTGTGCTCCCACAGGCCTCCCATGAGAGAGGAGCAGGATGAAACCTCTTCCTGGAGCCTGCAGGGGCTTTGAAAGGGTGCACCAGCGTGCAGATCTGTTTCCCACTGTAGCTGGGTCTGGTACAAAGTGCTTCTCCACAGCCAGGCATGATGGCACACAGCTGTAATCTCAGCTATACTGGAAGCCAAGGAACGAGAATTGAAAGTTGAAGGCCAGCCTTGAGACTCTGACTCAAATTAAAATTTAAAAAGGCCTGGGTATGCAGCTTAGTGGCAGAGTGCTTGCCTCACATGCATGAGGCCTGGAGTTCAATCCCCAGTAATACAGGGGAAATAAGTGCTTCTCCACAGGGCTGCCTGACTTCCCAAACTGGGCCAAGATGCTGCAGCTACTGCTGTTTGCAGGGAGGGTGGTGCCAAGTCCATTTTAGACCCTGGCGATATCCTGGCTCTGAAATGTGGCCTGATTGGGATCCAGCACGGAAGTTGCAGGACTCTTCCCCAGCCCTCTAGAAGGTTCTTTATTCATGTGGAAGATTAGCAGATCCTTTCTTAGAGGTTTCCAGGGTTTTGCTGCTAGTGGGGTGTTTCACTGAGGCGGAGCTGAGCCCTGTTTTAAGATCAGGTGGCATTTTTGAAGTGGCCTCTGACCCCCAGGAGCAGACGTTTCTGATGATTCTGCTTGGCACAGTCCTTATTTTTTAAATTGAGGTATAATTCACTCCAAATACAATGTTCAGTGTGTATACTCAGGTGGCTGCTTCCTAAGTAAAACCCTCTGCCTGCCCGCTGCAGTGATCAGTGGACCACTTGGGGTGCAGCTCCTGTCACCTGCCACAGCTGTGCATGTCAGGAGCTAGTTTTCTCACTGCTGAGTAACAGCTTCTGTGAACTGTGCACCAGGCTTGGTGTGGACATGTGGCACGTGCTCCCACCTTTCTTGGTGGAAGCCACTGTCAACCCTTCTTCTTTCTTATTCACATGCCAGCAGGTCTCCAACAGGGAGGTGGCCCTCTTGTAATGCTTTCCTCAGTTACCCTGCATCTGGGCAACAGGTGCTGTGTTTCAGGAGTGAATTGATTTCCATGGGAAGTGGGTTGGGACTTCAGACCACAGGACCTGCTTCAGCCAGATCCAAATTAGTAGGCCTCCCCCTGAAGTCCAGACTTCCCAGGATCCAGGCCAAGCCACAGGTGTTCCCCCCCTTGAGAATAGAAGTTTCAAGTTCCTCAGGTGATTCTGGGGAACAGGCAGGGTTAGGCAGTGCCAATTCTTCTAGCTCCTGAGCCTTCAGACCACCTTAGGGAAATGTTTATGGAGTTAAGTTTCTCACCTGTAAAAAAGAGTTAAGCATTAACTCTTATGAGAGGCTAATGAGCTTCCATTGGGGCAAACTGTGAAAACCAGTTATTATTGCCCTCCTTTCCTGGGGCCAGGCTCTTGCTTGCTTTCCTGTTTATAGCTTTTGTCCTGGTCTTCCTCCTACCCCAGGCTCCATCAGAGCTGGAGCAGGCAGAGCTGATGGCAGAGGTGCCCAAGGCGGTGGGGATTAGGGCAGAATAGGGGAGGGGGTATCTGAACAAAGCAGACTCAAGGAAGACGCCCCAGGATCTGGAAGCCCCCTTCTGATGGGTTCAGTAGCCCCCACCCACCACTGCACTGTCTCGGCCCCTGTGTGTCTGGTGCTGCCAGGAGCGTCTGCACACATCTTGGGCCTTCTTGTCTTGGGTCATTACTGGGTTAAGCAATAGGGAGGGGTTTTAGTTCTTTTCACACCCATCCCCCAACCCAGTCCCTCCCTCATGGCCCCAGGGCCCTCCCAGCCTAATGCAGAGTAGGCCCTTTGACTGTTTCACTGGTGCTTTGTGGCTCCTCAGTGCATCTGTTTGGAGCATATGGCCCTTTGTAAATCTGCAGTCCATTTCTTGTCACTATTTCTTGACCTGGCCCTGTGTTCTTATATCAGGTTTTTATGAAGTGCATTTAGGGAAATTGGATCTTTCATCCTGTCTATGATACTGTTTCATCAATAATGCGTAATTGAACTCCCTGGAGTATATTCAGACCAGGGGTACATTTAGTTTAGAGTTTCATTAACCTTTTAAACTATAGTTACATATAGTTGAATGCACAAACTTTAAGTGCATGAGTGTGTTGGCAGATACCTGCTTCTTTCCTGGGGTCCATTTGCCATTCTGTTCCTTTCTTTTTTCTCTCCAGGAGTGGGAATGACTATGGCTTCTTGCTCACTTTAGAGTTGTACATCCGGGTAACATTTCAGATAGTGTGTCCTTATAGTTGAATTGCTTTGGGATTTTGTTTTAAATGGATTGATTCTATTTCTTTCTTTTTTTTTAATATTTATTTTTTAGTTATTGGCGGACACAACATTGTTGTTTGTATGTGGTGCTGAGGATTGAACCCGGGCCGCACGCATGCCAGAGGAGCGCGCTACCACTTGAGCCACATCCCCAGCCCCGGATTGATTCTATTTCAATACTCTGTATCAGAGATGATTTTGTTTCTCTGTTTTTTAATTTAAATATAATTATTTTCAAGCCCTATTCATAATAATTTTGATAACCATCTCTCTCTCTCTCTCTCTTTTTTTTTTTGGTGGTGCTGGGGATTGAACCCAGGGCCTGTGCATGAGAGGCAAGCACTCTACCAACTGAGCTATATCATCCCCAGCCCCTTGATAATCATCATTTTACACTAGTTTCTTAAAGTAAAATGAGCTGTTGTTACCAGCAACCCAGCCAGGATAACCTGCCTGGATCCCAGCAGACTGGTTTCAGGGTCCGCCCACGTAAGAAATATGCAAATGATGGAAAAAGGAAAAATTAATTTTATGCAGTTTGATCGCACTGGAGAGAAGCAGCTAGATTGCTTTTCTCCAGTCTCAACGCAGTATGATTTATGGAAACAAAAGCCAGGCGATATACACATATAGATTTCACTAATCAGAGAATAGGTCAGTTTTAGACTCCTTGGCACCAGTGTAGGCCAGGGGGGTAGTTTTTATTCTCCAAGTTAAACTCAGGAGCGGTTTCACTTTTCATTATAGTGTAAGGTGAATACAGAATCGACCTAGATCATAATGGCACAGCTTCATGGTTTATCACAGTGAGTACACCTACACTGCCACAAGCAGATCAAAAAATCGTGCTGTCAGCCACCCAGGGCTACTCTAGGTCTTTTGGGGCTGTGACACCACAGATCCATCTTGTCCACTTTCAACTTACTATACCTGGAGCACACGTGTTCACTCAGCGTTACTTTGTGAGAGAGAGATTGGTGGTACCCGTGTGTGTAGGTTGTTGGAACCCCTTGCTGTATGGGGTTTGTGTAGATGTCCACATCCTCCTCAGCCACTCAGGGGGACAGCATTTGGGTGGTTTCTAGCTTGGTGTTTGAACACTCCTGCGGACGGAGAGTGCTTCTGTCTGTTGGGCATGGATGGGCCATCTTCCAGAGAGCGGGGCAATGTGAAGGAGCCCCAGTCCTCACTGTCCTTACTGCTGGCCTTTGTTGTCATTGGTTAAATACTAACCATCCCAATCCGTGTATAGCAGTAGCTCATTGCGGTGCTATTTGTCTTCCTCATGGATCATTTCCAGTACTTCTGGCATGAACGTGTCAGGACCTTCATCCAGTGCTCTTGTTGGACATCTGTCTTTTGTTGTTGTTGTTGTTTGTTTGTTTTTGTTTTTTTCTGGCAGTACTAGGGATTAAACCCAGGGGCACTCTGCCTCTGAGTTAGACTCACCAGCCCTTTTTGTTTTATTTTGAGATAGGGTCTCATTAAGTTGCCGAGGCTGAACTCAAACTTAGGATCCTCCTGTTTCAGCCTCTGGAGTTGCTGGCATTGCACATATGCATCACCGTGCCTGGCTGTCATGTTCTTATTGATGTGGGACCCCTTGATATAGCCAGGGTATGGCTCCCTTTGCCCTCAGGTAGCAATTCTGACCCCTTTGTGCAGTGGAAGGAGCCAGCAGGAAGGGGGCAAGGACAGCTCTATTCCAGCTGAGCCTCTGCCCTTTCATGGCCTCAGCTGAGAGCCTTAGTTTCTTCCTCAGTAAAATGGAAGCATGAATTCTCAGAAATTTGAGATAGGCATTAGGCAGAATAATATACTTTATGAGACATACAGAGTGGTAGCTTTTATTGTTTCTAATAGTTTCATTATAAAATGAGAAGATACCTCAAACCCACTAGGATGGCTCTAATCAAAAGACAGATGACAGCAAGTACTGGTGAGGATGTGGAGAAGTTGGAACCCTCTACACTACTGTGGGAATGTAAAATGGGGTAGTCACTGTGGAAACAACTTGGTTCCTTAAAAAAAATAAAAGTTGAAGAGACAGCATGTTCTTCTCCTAGGCATATATACCCGAGAGAATTGAAAATATACATCTGTGCAAAAATCTAGAGATGCAAATTCATAGCACCACGATTGATTATAGCCTAAAAATAGAAACAGCCCAGACATTCATCAAATGATTAAATGGATTAATAGGATGTGGTCTGCCCATGCCATGAACTAGTATCCAGTCGAAAAAAAGGAATGACATGCTGACACACCCTGCAGAAGCATTATGGCAAGTGGAAGAAAGGAGTCACCGAAGGCCACAGGTTGTGTGATCACATTTCTGTGAACTGTCTAGAATAGACAGATTTATCAAGACAAAAGATAGCTTAGTGGCCTCACGGTCTAGGGGGAAGGGAGCTAGGGAGTGATTGAAATGGAGAGAGCTGTTTTTTTTTTGGGGGGGGTAGTGACAAGGGAGCATTAATATAATGGTCACGCAACTCTGAATGTATGGTAAACCAATGAATTGGTGTCTAATTCAGGGTGGTACTATGGTATATGGATTATGTCTTTTTAAAAATGTTTAAATGGAGTTAAGGGGGAGAGGCCTTTGCTCACTAATCCTCTAGGTAGATTTCACCGTTAGTCTGAAGTAATCTCCAAAAGATTTGAAACAGCTTCCTTCCAGCTCTGCAGCTTTGGTGTCCACAGGGAATAAACTCCATTGAGGAATAATCTTACCTCGATATTAAGTGTAGCCTTCCTCATTAGTGTATTTATAATTTCCTTGGGAGTAAATCATGTTTCTAGTCAAATTAATGGCTAGGGGTTCTTTTTTTTTTTTTTTTTTTTTTTGAGGTAAAGTTATAAATGTAATTGCTCTTTTTCGTTATGTAGTCCTTACCTAACAATCAAATTTGAGGGAATTTGTTTTTAAATGTTTGTCTGTGGCAGAAAAGTTGGTAGTTTGCCTTCTGATGTATGATTTACTTATGCTTGTTGGTCTGTTCTGTTCCATAGCAGATGCTAAATCCAGGTTTTTTAAAAAACTGAATTCACTTACTGTTTTTTGGTTCCTGGGCAAGATCTTCTGATCATGTGAGTAACTGATAAGATGAATATTGGTTCTCTGTATGAGATTTGCAGTGGTTTGCTTCCATGTTCAGCATTGGTTTGGTCTTCGATCCTACCTTCTGGAAGGAAAGACGGGTAGAAACCTGGAGAACATTCATTGTTTGAGTGGATGTGGTAGAGACAGGGACACTGGGCCTGGGTTTGAGTCCTACCCTGCGGCCTGGCACCTGGGCTTCCTCTTGGACATGGCACTTCATGCCTTGGCTCTGCTGTCCCGGGAGACAGGCCTGCTGCTGCTTGCTCTGGCCAGGGATGGGAGGTGGAACAGAGAGATGCGGTGGCTCAGTCCTCACATACCTGTGGCACCGCACAGTCGTAAGTGTTCGGTTACCTGGTTTAGGGATGTGTACTTTTTACAGATTTACTGATTTGGATGCACTAAGTGGCCAAAACGTGCCAACAGTTGTTTTGCTGTAGTCTTTTGTTTCTGGGTTTGGTTGTGTCCCTGTCCCTTGGTGAGACTTGGCCTTGCTACCTTGTTCAGTTTCTGAAGTCCCTGAATAGATGCACTGTTTCTTTTTATCATTAATATTTATTTTTAGTGCAGAGCCACTCCTCCAGCACAGGACTTCTTGGCAGTGATCCCTGAGTTTTGATATGATACGTTTCTATTTTTTGTTTACTTGGTTTCCTGTTGTTTTGTTCTGTGTGCCTTCTCTGATAGAGACATTATTTAAGAGGTCATTTTTGTTTTCATGTTTGGGAGCAGACTAACATAGTTTCCTCTAATGTTTACTTTTTTAAAACAGTTGTAGATTTACTTTTGTTCTTGCGTGGTGCACATACATGAAAGTGAAGTTTCTTTTTTAGATTACTCTGATGTTCTGTGTCCCTTTTTGATATCATTTTCTTCCAAAAAAGAACTTTTCTTGGAAAGAAGGTTGTGTCCTTAGTCCTGGTGTTGTCTTCTATGTTTGTACCAGTCAGTTGCCTGCCACTGTCACTGTGGGGGTCCCAGATTTCTTGCGCTTTCCTAATCGACACTTTTGTACAGTATACTAGGCTCTTTGGGTCATGAAAGGTTTAATCAGCCTTTGATTGTGAATTAAATCTCTTAATGCTGTAAATTATTTATCTCATAGAAATAATGTTAATGCGCTGTTTCTTTTTATATTTTTATCAGCTTAATAGTCCTGAGTCCCATCTTGAATGTAATAAGATTTGATGCCATTTGGCTTGCTGTGGAATCAGAAATAGGTGAGGATCGCATCTTCACCCTGCTTCCCCTGCCCTGACCAGGAGTCTAGCAGTGGGTCCACCAGCAGGTGGTGCGTGGGCCCTACCCAAGCAGATGGTGCTAGGGTGGGTGGGTGGTGCCATTCAGGGATTCCTGGGATTCCCAGGCCCAGCCATTCAGGAAGGTGGGCCCACCCTGGGTGCAGGCATGGTGGCCTTTCAGGAACAAGTGTTGGACCTGCCATCTGTGGGTGAGTGGTATTGGATCAACCCTGACAAAGGAGTGGAGGGATCCCAGCGTCATTGTGTAAACTGTTTCCTGAACAAGCCTTTCCTCATCAGAATGCTGAGGCCAGTTCCCTGCCTTGGCAAATGTTGTGACTGCTACATCAGATGACCAAACTGGTTTAGGAAGAAAAAATTCCTGGGACAGCCCTGCCTGGAAGCCTGTTTCTGACCCTGTTGGCATAGGTCTTCCTAGGAAACCAGGTCCCTTGTGGACAGTGTGTCTGTGGGGGTGGGGTTGTGTTGAGTGTCTGACGCACACCTGTTTCCAGGCTCTGCACAGGTTTGTCTGGAGACTGAAGGGCCAGCCTGTACGGCTGGGACAGGCACACTCTCTTTGTGCAGTATCCACAGTGCTCTCCATAGTGGACAGAGGGTGGGTGGTTTTCTTTTTTAAACGAAGAAACTGTTTCAGTTGGCATTGTCAGACAGCCAGGCAGCCCCTTGGGCTGCAGAGCAGGGTGTCTCCTCTGCAGGTGGACAGCAAGGATGTTTAGGACCTCTGGCATGTGGCCTTGAGGGGACTAGCAGGGACAGGCCAACCATGTGGCAAGTGGAGAGGGGCAGGCACTGACTTGGGAACTGCTCTTCAAGTCCTGTTAGTCTTCACAAGTGGACTGTAACAGAGTGTGGAGCCAGTGCCCATGCTTCCTTGGGACGGAGCTGGCCTTCCTTATGCCCAACAGCCTTATAGCCTGCTTTATAGAGGGGCACAGCAAGGGTGAGTGGCAGAGCCAGTGAGTGGCAGAGCCAGGACAGGAGCCCAAATGATGTGACTGCAGGCAACTGGGACATGCTCAGGAAAGGATATTTCCTGCACAGCAGCTTGTCGGGCTGGGGTCCGCCTGGTGTGGCCAAGGAGGAGGGGAGGGGATTCCTGTTTGGAGGTTGAGAGGCCCTGATGTGAACCCAGCTCTCCTTGCTCCACCTTGCTCTACCTCTGTGCTTTGCCTACACTGTTTCCTCCATCTGGGGCACCTCCCTATCCCCCAGACTCTGATCAGCCGCCTTCATTTCCTCTGCACCAGGCTCAGGGTAAGTACGGGATACCGCCCTTCCAGCATATGCTTACAGATTTTATGTAACGGACCCTAGAAAGTAGCATGCAAACGAATTGTTCCAGGTTGGTAGAGGTGCACGCAGGAGACAATTGGAGCATTGCAGATGCCAAAATCATGAGAGGGTGAGAACTGCTGCCACCTGTTTTATGGAAACACAGCTATTAGATGGTCAATGATGTTCCCTAAATAAAACTGAAGGAGGCATCTTGGAGTTAGAGTCTTGAAACCAGTAAGTTCTGCTTTTAAACTGCAGGAAGCACTTACCAGCCCTTGACCATTTCTGTTGTCCTGCTTCTGTTTCTGGCTCTCAGCCTCTGTTCAGGACAGTGGGAACCAGAGCATCTGGTGTAGGCTGGGGCCTGGCCATCAGGCAGCTCATTCTGGAGCCATCCAGGCTCTCATTTGCTGCCCCTGACCTGGGGTCATTTGGGGAGGGGGGTTCTCAGCATGTTGACACCCTGGGGTCCAGTGATGAGAACCTTGGCCACATCCTGAGTCAGACATGTGCTGACTGTTGGGGAGTTGACTCCTTCTGGGGCAAATGGAAGGCAGAGGAGAGCAGGGAGTGTGTGATTCCCTGAACTTGTATTTCAAGCCTCCTGTTGTTGGGGGCCAGGTGGGGCTGCTGGGGCTGCTGGTGTGGAGGCCACACGGGCTCTCGAAGTGAGTTGTTAACTGACTAAATCCTCACAACGATCACTGGTTGGAGGTATTATTATCTAGGTTACAGATGGGAAGTTGAGGCACACTGTAACTGGTGCCCATCGTGGCCACTCATCTCTACGCTGCAGCTCATTTCAGTGATGGACCAGCTGAGGTGGCAGGGATGCTGACCGTGCCGCCTGCCCAGGACTGGGTGTGGGGATGCTGGGTTCACCTCATGCATGTGACCCTAAGGCCCTGTTCTGTCAGGCCGCTACTGTGGCACTGCGTCATTCTGTACTGTGGCTAGACAAGATATCCTTGGCGAGGCTCTGAGCTCTGTTGTGCCTCAGTTTCTCTGTGTGCAAGGTGGGCACATGAGCTTGGTGCCCGTGGACCACAGCCTAGCTCACAGGCTGTGCTTGGTGTGCAGCAGCCGCTGTCATCACGCCATGGTTTCCACAGGTCACAGATACTGCTGTCATTGAGAGATGAGGTCATGTGTCCTGTACTTGTGTGATTCAGACAGCCCTTAGGGTGAGCAAGGAGGGGATAGCCCCGGCCTGGGTGGCCCCAACTGGACCCGCTGGGAGCTCTTGCAGTGGGACTCAGAGCTTGAGTGAGACTCCAGGCCTTTTGTGCTGGGGACCCACAGGCTGGCCTCACAGGTGAAGCAGGAAGGCCATAGAAACACAGCGTTTGCAGAGGTCAGGTGCTGTTGTTCTCTTGTTGCTCCCCACTGTCCTGACTCTCCCCTTTGGCCTCCCTGGGGTCTGGTGTAGCTTTCCTTCCTGCCCAAGCCCTTTCCTCCACCTTCAAGCCCTAGAGGCTCCCTACTGTCTTCCAGTGCCTTCAGAAGGACTCCTGGTGCTTTTCCCATGTGGTTGCTTATGATGTTCCCTCATCCACCTCTTCCACCATGTTGATCTTCAAGTCCTGCCCCCAGATCCCCTGTGATTTATTTTCCTGCCTTGGAGCTTGCCTTCATCTCCTGCCCCTGCACCTCCTCTACTCCCAGACCATCAGGCCCAGTGCGTGTCCTGTGGCCGTGTCCCAAGGGAGGATCCAGCCTCCCTAGCCATGGCTGGCCTGGCTCCCTGTAGGCACAGATGATTGCATCACGTCCATCTGGGTGTGGCTGACTAAAGACCAGGATCCCAGGGGGTGGGGAGGGGGCCTGCAAGTTGGCCAGGAGCAAACGTGGGCAGGCTCCTTCCTGAAGGCGCCTGGCTGGCTGTGACCTCATGCCTGGACTCTTGCAGCCCTGTTGGATCTTGCTGAACCTGGGCAGCTTCAGCACAGTGGGCAGGGTGTGTACCAGCAGCTCTGCTCAAGAGCTGCACCCTCCAAAGAGCCCCTGGGAGCCATCACCAAGGTGCTGCCTCCTCACAGCCCAGGTGAGTGCGCCCCTGTGGTCCAGGAGGGCAAGAGCCTTGAGCTTCCACCTGGCCCCTTAGGATTGAACCCAGGACTTCACGCCTCCACCACTGAGCTTTGTTCCCAGCCCTTTTTCTTTTTGAAACAAGGTCTTGCTAAATTGCCCTTGAACTTGTGGTCCTCCCGCCTTAGCTTCCCAGGTCTCTGTGATTACAGGTGTGTGCCACTGCATCTGGCTCTTTTCTTTGGGTTTCATTTGTTTGTTTTCTGGCATTTAGTTTTTTAACTTTTTATTGAGGAAAAGTATACAGAGCATAAATCAGAAGGGGATTTTATTTGTTATTTTGTGTGAATATAAAACATTTAATTTAAAAACATTCACACTATTATACATAAAATAGCTATTAAGATGTACATAGTGTAATCTATGGCAGACAGGTATCTTTTTTTTAAACTCTTAGTTATACTATGGCTAAGACTTGTGTCTTTACTCTTGGAAAAGCCCACATTCTGTCACAGGGATGTAAGGTCAAACTTAACAGCCCCACTTGTTAAACACTTGTATCAAGTCTTAACCAGGTTTATTGCAAAAGGACTCTGTATAATTATTTATCAGTTCTAGTACCTTAATAGCTACCCGACAACTCATTAAAACATAGAAACACGCATCCTGAGAAGCAAGAACATCAACCATCCTTTCTGCATATTAGCAACTTGTCACTCCTGAGGTCTGTGAGCAGTCACTTTTAGCTTTCATCCTGAGTGGAAGATGGAATGACTGAAGTGCAAGCACAATATATTATTAGCAGTTTCTTACCAAAAAGGTGGAGGGGCGGCAAAGTATAAATCAAAGTATGTTATAGAGTGTACTGTACAACTCCATAAAAACTGCTTTCCCATAAACTCTCTCCCCGTATCCAGCGAACCAGTTGGATGTCTTTGGGCATGATAGTGGTGAGTGTGGGTGGCACACAGATTGGTGTCTTTAGATAAACCCACCAGGTCCGCTTCACTAGCCTCCTGAAGCATACCTGCGGCCGCATTCTGAAACCTCAAGTCGGCTCTGAAATCCTGGGTGAAGCTGTCATCTGTCTCTGGAAAGGCAACTTTTGGATGAGAAGCTCTGGCAATTTCTGCCAACTGCAAAATTCTTGAAGTGTCAGGGTCCTGGGCCTGTAGTGGTGAGATTTTGTCACTTAAATGGTCAAGGGAATGCTTTTCCTGGTAGCTTTCATGTCCAGCTGTTGGGGGCGGGGCAGATTTCCCACCAGTGGCCTTAGGGAAGCCTGATTGGTTCAGGCTGTTTTCTACCCAACACCAAAACCTTGGACTGTGCTAAACTATTGCCCAGTGAAGAACTGAGCCGCCAAGCAAGAGAACAGGGCTGCCCCTGTGAGTGACTGAACTGTTCAGTGCTCCCAGAAATGTGTTTTCACCCAATAAGCTCCAGATCAAGAATTAAGACCTTAAGGGGCTGGGGATGTGGCTCAAGCGGTAGCACGCTGGCATGCGGGTGGCCCGGGTTCGATCCTCAGCACCACATACAAACAAAGATGTTGTGTTCACTGAAAACTAAAAAAAAAAGGAAATAAAATTAATATTAAACACACACACACACACACACACACACTCTCTCTCTCTCTCTCAAAAAAAAAAAAAAAAAGAATTAAGACCTTAAATCTCTCAAGTGTCCTCTAGGCACTGACCCTCCCTGTCCCAAAGGGTCACTTCTAACAACCTAAGTAAGCTTTACCTATTGAAACTTTATATAGAAACTTTATACAGATCTGTATGTAAAGTACATGCAGCTTATACTGTAGTTTTCTGGTATCTTTCACTTTATATCATAGGAAATACATCTCTGTTGTCTATAGCAGTATCCATTTTTCATTTCTGCATAGTATTCTATTGCATGAATACACCACAATTCATTGATCCTTTTTCTGTTTACTTGGAAACTTGCTGGTATAGGCTTTTTTTTAAAAAAAATATTACTCTAATTGTAGATGGACACAATATCTTAATTTTATTTATTTATTTTTATGTGGTGCTGAGAGTTTGAACCCAGTGCTTCACGGGTGTGAGGTAAGCACTCTACCACTGAGCCACAACCTCAGCCCCTGGTACGGCCTTTTGTAAATAATGTTCCTATAAATGTGTTTTTTCAGGGTTCCTCTCTAGTACATGCCTAGGAGTGGTAATGCTGGATCAGAGAACAGGTGTGTGTTTAGCTTTAGTAGATACTGATTTCCTAAGTGGCCCTACAAGTTGTAGTCCCCCACTAGATTAGGAGAGGTCCTGGAGTTTAGGCAAAGTTGTGTCCTAGTATTCCACTGATGCTGCCGTATTTTTTTTTGAGCAACTGAGGGAAGAAGTGAATGCACAGCACCAGCTGCAGAGGACAGTTCTGACTGGGCCGGCTGACCTTTCCTCACAGAACTCATCAGATGCCAGCCTGCGCCTGTGGTTCCTGGGCTAGTTTTTTAAAGATGGAAACTGAAGTCATTGGACTTGTCTTTTTTTTCTTTTTAATTTTTTATACCTTTATTTTATTTATTGATTTTTTTTATGTGGTGTTGAGGATCAAACCCAGGGACTCGCGTGTGCAAGGTGAGTGCTCTACCTGAGCCACGACCCCAGCCTGTCTTTTTTTCTGTAGTAGGCATTTAGTCTTATAAATATCCTAAGTACTTGCTTATTGACATGCCTAAATTCTTATTTACATTTCATTTGTATTTAGTTAAAAATACTTTCATTTGGGCCAGTGCTGTGGCACATGGCTTGGGAGGTTGAGGCAGGAGGATCGCAAGTTAAAAGGCAGCCTCAGCAAAACTGAGGCGCTAAGCAACTCAGTGAGACCATGCCTCTAAATAAAATGCAAAATAGGGCTGGGGATGTGGCTGCATGGTCCAGTGCTCTTGAGTTCAATTCCCAGTGCCCTGCCCCAGTACTATCATTTGACACATGGGTTACTTAGAAGTGTGATATTTAGTTGCTAAATATTTGGGGATTTTATAGAAATCTTTTATTAATGTAGATTTTCACATGTCCCAGCATCATTTGTTAAAAAACTATTTTTCTATCATTGAATTATCTTTGTACTCTTGTCAAAAATCAACTGAGCATATGTTTAGGGTTTATTTTGGATGCTGTCTGTTCCATCGGTCTCTGTCTACTGCGATTCCATTACTACCCTGTTTTAAACACTACAGCTTCATTTTATGTTTTAATATTAGAAATTATGAGCCCTCCCTCTTTGTTACTTTTTCAGCATTCTTTTAGCTATTCCAGGACCTTTCTGATTCCATGTGAATTTTAAATTTAGCTTTTCCACTTCTTAAAAAAATGGCTTTGGAGTTTTGATAGGCATTGCATTGAATCTCAATTTAATTTTCTTTTAAAGAGACTTAAGTAATGAGAACAAGTCTTTTACTTTGACCAACATAGTTAGCCATTTCTGGTGTGTTTCATTCTTCCTTGTAGGTTTAGATTTCTGTCTGAGAGATTTTACTTCCATGCCTTGTAAAGCAGGTCTGTTGTTGGTAAATTCTTTTGGCTTTTGTGTGTCTGAAATCTTCATCTCACCTTGTTTGTGAGCAACGTCTTCTGGGGGTGATGGTCTGGTTAGCAGTTGCTGTGCTTTTTAGGATGTTGCTCCGTTGTCTCTGGCTTGTCATAGAAATCTGCCATCATCCTTTCTTTTTTCCTTTGTAAGGCATGTATTCTCTGTCTGATTTTAGTATTTTTGTTGTCACTGGCTTTGGACAATTTTATGTCAAACCTCAGTATAATTGTCTTCATGTTGTGCTTCGGGTTGACAAGCTGCTGATGTTTATGGGTTTATAATTTTCATCAAATTTTGGAAAATTTATAAGCTATTTTTTTGGGGGGAGTCATTTTTGTCTTCAAATATTTTCTCTCTTGTCCCCTTTTCTTCTCCGGTGTTTCTCCAGTTACCCATGCCGTAGGCCCCTTGAAGTTGTCCCACCCTTGACTGGTACTCAGTTTTGTTTGGTTTAATTTTGGATAGTTTCCTAGGGTAGTTTTGGGTAGGGTTCAGAGTTAATCTTCTTCTGCACAGTGGGTCCGCTGTTAATACCTATTTTTCTCCTCAGAAGGTCTGTTTGATTCTGTTGAATCTTCTGTCCCTGCTTAGCATGATGTACCTTCCCCAGCTCTTGACTTGGGGGACTCGGTTCTGGTACCCTACTTCTCGGCCCAGCTACTCCTTCCATGGCCACATTAGCACTCAGTGCTATTCATTGATGTTTCTTCCTTAGCTTGGTTTACTGTGGATCTCACCTGGTTCTTCAGCTTTGTTCTATGATGTAGTGGCTAGGAAACGTTGATTCTTTCAGGGTTTGTCTTTATTTATTATTTAATTTAATTATTGTTATTATTATTATTGACATTACTAGGACTTGAACCCCAGGGTCTCTGTACCACTGAGCTATAGCCCTTGCCCTTTTTATTTTCTATTTCAAGACAAGGTCTTGATAAGTTGCCAGGCTGGCCTTGAACTTGGCAATCCTCCTGCCTCAGCCTCCTGAGTTGCTGGGACTACAGATACGTGAGCCGGCCCAGGGTTTGTCTTTATCTTTTGCTGTGCCATACCAGAGCAGTGTTTAATCCTGACTGATTTTTGCCAGTCCTTGGAGGGCTCCCTCTGGCCAGTTCTGGTGGGAACTGGCTCTTGTTTTCAGATTTTGTGAGTGGTGGGGATTGTTCCCTCTGGCCCCTGTGTGTCCTTTCGCCTGGCTTCCTCAGCCTGTGCTGACCATCCCACCATCCTTGTTGAAGACTCGTCTGTGCACAGGTCTGCCTCCTCTGCCCTGCCTCCTGTCTTCCAGCTCCCCCTCCCCCTCCACAGGCCACCACTCCTCCCCCCCACCCCAGGTGACTTTTCTGTACCATGACCCGGAAGTTTCTCCTATGGGGTGAGGACCATTGTGTAGCTTCTATCATCTTGTCACTCATTCCCTGGTGCCAATGACCTGATAAAACTACTACTTATTATTCATTCATATTATTTCCATCACTGTTCAGTTTTTAAAAAATTTTTTTCACATAGGAAGTAGATGTGTTCCCTGTGGCCATCTTCTCTGAACTAGAGGCTCTGTTACTTTGTGTATGCAAAGCCATCTGGGGTACCCGAAGGCTCCAGGCTGGGAGCTTGGATGGAAGAGGAGATTCAAGGTCCAGGTGGGCAGGCCTGGACTTGACTTGGTGTGTCACAGCGTGTATCTATCGCACTCCAAGAAAGCCTCTGAGATGTCTGCAGCTCCAGTTTCAAGTTTGTGGGTGTGTCCCGAGCTGCACAGGTGCTGGCATCCAGTCCATGCAAGTCAGACCCTGCTGGCCTGGCACTGCCCTGTGCTGGCTTGTGGCCTACAGACACCCCTTATCTAATGAGGGACTTGGGGCGGGAACTGTCACTCAGGCTAGAAGCCCTGGGTTGGGGCCAGTTCCATGTCTAGCTTCCCTTCCCGTGTCCTGCACTGGGCAGCCAGCTTGGGTCAGGTGCTGTGCAAATGTAGCATTTTGTTACTTGGGCCCTTCCTGGGACCGGCATGAGAGTGTGGAATAGGAATCACAAAGATGAGCTATTTTGCGTTGGAGCACAGGGCATTGCTGGGCTGAGGGCAGGTGATCATGCCCCTGTCCACTTGAGAAAGGATGGATGACATGAACATCCATAGATCTGCTGTAGGAGTGTCACAGTGTGAGCCCCAGGCCTCCCCATGCAGTCCCAGAGCCATCCCTGGTTGTCCTACTGGGCTGTAGTGTCTCTTGGTCTGATCCAGTACTCCCCGTAACATGGGACAAACACACGTGGCTGCTTCCAAGTGTGCTTGCAGGCAGGGTCCTCTGTCCTTGTGATGACCTGAGGTGGGCCTGTCTTCCCTCTCCTCTTGGCTCCACTCTCGGCCCCATGGAACCTGATGCTCAGACCAGACCTTTTCGCTGGTCCCTGTCGGGAGGGAAGTGGGTTGCCCTCTGTTTCGATTAATGGATGTTAGAAGTCACCTGCTTGGTAGCATCCTTGTGAAACACAGCTTTGTACATTCTCCCAGTTGCTTTCTTGGGCTGAATTCCTAGACTTAACCATAAGTATTAAAGGAAGAAATTGTTCTTTTTTAAGACTAAAAAAAAAAAAATCATCCATCTTCTTGCTCTTTAGTAGCCCTTCTCTTGATTTTGTTCTGTGCTGTGGGCCTGGTGTCTTGTAAACAGAGGAGGGAGCAGGGAGGACACCTGCTGAGTGCCTGGCCCCTCACAGGGGCAGAGAACAGGAGACTAGGCTGGCCAGGGTCCTTAGGACGGGTATGGGCATGGCACAGCTGCTGACCTCAGAGTGTGGACAGACTTGGGAGTCCCGGGTTAGGCCAGCCCGTTGTTGGTTGCTCTTACTTAGGGGTTTCTCTCTGAGCCCCAGGGCTTCTCTGTCTGGGACGCAATGGTGTCTTCACCTCTGGGTCTGCACACACTGTGCTGGGCTCTGGCTGTTTTTTACCCCATTGCCATCCTTGGTTTCTGGGGCTCTGACTGCTCAGGTTTCTTTCAGAACAAATGGAGGGGGATGGGGCAGCATTAAGTGGCTGGGTGGAAAGATTTCTTACCTCTTGTGGGGGGCAGGGGCAGTGCACTTCCCTGAGCCTTGGTTTCCCTATTTGGAGTGGGGAGGAGGTCATGGTTATGTGGATAGCCTTGGGGTTGTTCCCCATTGGATCAGCCAGGCTTATGGAGTCTGACTCCTGATGGATGAGGCCTGGCACTTGGTCCCACTTAGAGGGAGATCCTGCCACACTTGTCTACATGATGTCCTGAACCCAGAACCTTGTTACTGTCCACACTGCTCCTAAGACCCTGTTGGTGTTCATTATGGTGAAGCGGGCTCGCACACACGCCACACAGCACCTCCCACACTGAGGCCCTCACCCCTAGCCTGCTCTCCTGCAGTGAGATCATCTCCTTGGTTCTGTGATCCTGGGACAGCAGTGTCATGAGTGTCTTATCTCCTGATACAGGCGTTTGGACAGGCGCACACAAACCACAAGAAGGTGGCTGCAGATGGTGAGAGCCGCGAAGAGAGCCTGATCCAGGAGTCGGCCTCCAAGGAGCAGTACTATGTGCGGAAGGTGCTGGAGCTGCAGACGGAGCTGAAGCAGCTGCGCAACGTCCTCACCAACACGCAGTCAGAGAATGAGCGCCTCACCTCAGTGGCCCAGGAGCTGAAGGAGGTTTGCTGGTTGGGGGGTACTGTCTGTCACCTGTGATAGTGGCACTGCATGGCAGGTGTGCCTTGGTGCTGTGCTGGCTTTTGTGACTTCTTCCAGGTTCCCCCCTTTCCTCAGGTCTTGTTCCCCACAGCTCAGAGGTGAAGGTATGAGCACTTCAGCATCTGGGTTGTGCCCAACTTGCTGGTGAGGCAGGTGCCCTGAGGAGGCCCAGACCAGAGAAGTGATCAGCCCTTTGTGGGGCCCAGGTCTGGTGCCCACAGTGTGCTCCCCTCACTGGGCACTCCCTTACCTGGGGAAGGTTTTATTTCTTCAGGGCGAGACCATTCCTGGAAGGTAGGCCTGCACCAGAGGAGGACGGTGTCAAAGGAGAGAGCTGCAGGCCTTCTTCAGGACCCTGGAGGAGCCCTGGTCCTATTTGTGGTCTGTGGCCATAGGGATAAAGATGGGCCTGAGAGCCTGGGAGACGCCTGGCAGTGCTGAGTCCCTATGACCAAGGCGAGGGTGTGGACAGTCCTGGGCGTCCCGAGTTAGGCCAGGCACTCTGTCACCAGGAACAGCAGCAGACACAGAAATTCCCACATGAGCTGCAGTCCTGATTGTGGCCTGAGCTTTTAGCCTCTAGGTTCCCATGGAGACGTGTGGATACTAGCTGTGCTCTTCACTGGGCCTCGAGACCTGGATAGGCCTTGTCTTCAGGGTCAGCCTCAGTTTCCCACCTGTGTACCCATGTAGTTTCTAAAGCCCCTTAGGGGACACCCATCTTCTTTGACCCCATATCTTTCAAGGGCTTTTGGGCCTATTTTAGCTGTGAGAGCCCCACCCTGGGCCTGCTGTAGCTGTAAGACCAAGAGGTCAGCAGATCATGGGGTACCAGGGTGTGCAGCAGCCAGGGCCCCATAGGCAGCTTGCAGCCCAGCATCCAGGAATTTGGGGACACTGGCCCTGGGGCCAGTGAGCTCTGGGGGCCTGGGGAGGAGCTGGACCTGGGGCACAGCCCTCAGATTGTAGCCACAGTGGTGACATCATTTCCCTGGTAAGTGCTGCTCTGTTGAGGGTGGGAGACGAGGCCATCCTGAGGGGGAGACTAGCCACATCTGCCCCTGCTGCCATCCCTTTTATTCTGGCTCCTCTTGTCCTGCAAAGCCAGTGCAGGGTTGGGCAGGGGCTCTCTACAGTCCAGCACATCACACCGCCTTCCTTGGCAGCAGAGAGGGCTGGGTGACCCCTGCTGGGCCGGAAATGAGTTCAGTGAGTCAAAGATGGGAGGGGCGGGAGAGTCCTGCTGTTCCTGTTCCTGGCTCAGGAGGAAATCCTGAGTCTCCCTGTGTACCCCTGCCCTCATTTCTTTGGGTCCCCACCTCTGTCCTTGGTCCTTGTGCCTGTGGCACTCTGTCCTCTTGGGCTTGGCCTCCCATGTACCTGGCTGGGAAGCCCCCCCCCCATGTCTGGACTCCCCCCATTCCTAGCCACTCCTCCTGTCTCCCTGCTGCTTTTGTGTCCTGGTCTGAGCCACTGCTAAGCTCCTTTGTGGCCATGGCATGGCTGTCCTCTCTCACTGCCTGAGGCTTGTGCCTTCATGGGTTGGAGAGGACACACTTGTGTCTTCCACCCACTCTTCTTGCTGGCCCTCAGTTTGCCCTTTTTGACCCACTACCTTGCCCCTGACAGCTTCTCTGATCCCCCCACCCCTGGCCCAGTGACTACGGGTTAGGTGTCTGTCCTCCTCCACACCCAGCCCCCCTTGAGAACATGTGAAACTTCATGATACCAAACATGCTTAAACCTGTGTCTGATCTTCAGACCTGGTCATCCTGGTGACCCTACCAGTGTCCTGTCACACATGAGGAAACAGGCGTGTGAAGTGGCTCTGGGGTTCTGTCTCCTGATGTCTGTGCTGTGTAGGGGACCTGAGGTGGACATCTTGTCAGCTTTCTGGGGGGTTCGGGGCCCCTGGTAGGTGGATGAGCATCTTAGGAATATTCTGGACAAGATTGAGAGGGACATGGCCTCATTTCCCAGATGGCAGAGGCCAGAGAACTTCATGCGGGCAGGGAGAGCAGGGCCCCGTGCATACACTAAGGCCTAGTGAGCTGCCGGGGCTGCCTTGTGCCATCAGGGCAGACATAGTGTCCTGGGTGGGTGGGGTTGGGGACTCTGGGGGTTCAGTAAGGAGGATAGCCAACACCTCTGCATACTGGCTCTTGCTGGGTGGTCCCAAGGAAAGGGAAGCTGGGATGGAACCCAGCTGGTTGGATCTAAGTCCGTGCCCCTGCCCTACCCAACCAGTGTAGTTCTTCACAGAGCAGAGTCTGTCCTCTGTAGCATCTCTGTTGTGCTGATATCACACCAACTCACCTGTCACAAGGTGGTTACCTGGGGAAAGCTAACCCTCCAGTGGCCAGTCAGAGCCTGCTTGAGCTCTCTGCAGTTGGGTGTGTGCTGGGTGGTGGTGCCAGGCGGCAGGCCAGCTGAATCTTGCTGCCCACGCAGGCGTGTCAGGGATGGAAGGAAGCATGGTTGCCCTGGAATGAAAATGCAGGTGTTTGGGTGCCTTCGCTGCCATGTGGTATTGCCAGGCCAGCGCGTGACTTGTGTATGCCTCTCTGTTCTTGTGTCTTACCACAGGGCCACCTACCCATAGGCCTGCATGGGCCCAAACACTCTTGACCAGCAGAAGGCTCTGTCATGGCTGACACCCTGGATTCCCTGCCTAGTGACGGTGCAGATGCAGAGCTTCTAGAGTGTTCTACCATGGCCAGGCTGGTGGACGGTGCTGAGGACTTGCACAGATGGCACAGATAGGGCCACAGCAGTGGAGTGCTCCCCGTGTCTGGGGTCCCTAGTGTTACCAGGCTTCTAGCCTGGCCATCTGCTGCTGTCTTTAGTTGGGCACCTCGCCATCTTTCTGCCCCTCCCCTGAAAACACCTCCAGCCCTTCTCTCTCACCACCTGGAGGATCTCCTAGGTCTACCAGTTTTGATGCACAGACCTGGGGAGTTGGTGGGACTCAGGACCTTTCCCTCAGCCCCCATTCCACCTGAGCAGCCATCCACCCGTCTGAGCACTGCTGCATGCCATGAGCATTAGCAGAGAAAGGGCAGGGGTTGGGGAGCACTTCTGGCAGAGGGGCCTGAGCCCCCATGGAACATGAAGAGCCTGGTGCTTTGGTTGCATGGCACCTCCAAGCTGTCGAGAGGGGCCTGTGGTCCTTCCTGTGGCTGTGCTGGGGCTGTTTTCTCTCCCTCCATCCCAGCACATGCCTCACCCGCCCTCTCCTCCTGCCCGAGGTTTTGTGAGACTTGGCCTTCTCTTCCTCTCTGCGTGTTGTCCCTTTCTCTTGGTGTTGGCTCTGGTGCCTCCTTGGGTTACCTCAGGAGAGGGCTGTGTGTCACTTTGTCATAAATTTTAAATATGATCTTTGTTCTGAGTGGTAAGCATTTATTTCTCAGTGGATCTTATATCCTGACTCCCCCTTCCGTGGCCTTCCTTGTTTCTTTCTTTCTCTTCCTCTTGTGTGGTCTTGTTTCATTTTACTGACCCAGCGCTGCTGTTTTGTGTGTGCCTGCGTGGCATCTTGGAGTCTCATCAGTAAGGTGTGAGCCCTTCAGATGAACGCATGATAAAGTGACTAGAAGCAAATCCCACATAAACTGTGAGTGTGAAGCATCAGTGAGGACAGAGCTTTGGGTCCAGGGTGGGAACAGGGCTTCTGGTTAAGGGCTCTGGAGCAGGGGCATTGTTAGCCTGGGGATGCTACCCGGGCACTAGGAGCAGGGGACAGGAAGGGAGTAGAGTGCAGGGAGGGGATAGAGGCTTGTCTGGGTGTTGAATTTGCACCCAGGGAACATTGGCAGTGTCTGGAGTCACCTTCAGATACTACAGTGTAGGAGGGGCTGCATCTGGTGGACAGAGCTCAGGGAATTGTTGAGTGGACCCTGCAGCGTCCAGAGCAGCCCCCATCGCCAACACCTGGCCCCGAGCATCTCCAGGGCTGAGGTGGAGGCATGTGGTTCCAGGCGCGTGATGTGGGCATTAGCAGGTTGAGAATTCCTGCAGTCTGGGTTGCCTCATGTTTACCCTAGCCCTGCCCAGGCCTCTCCCTTTCTGACTCCTCACAGGTGACTTGGAGCCCAGAACAGGCTTTGTTGAGATTATGCACACCCTGTGCAACTTATCTGCTTACAGTGTGTGATCAGGAATTTTAGCAAATATTTACAGATGTGTGCCTTTCGGTAGTCGTTTAATTATTTATTTTTGTGTGTAGTGCTGGGATTGAGCCTAGGGCCTTGTACATGCTAGGGAAGCCCTGCACCCCCAGCCCTTAAAGTCAACTTCAGAAGATTTTATTGCTTCAAAAAGAAACCCCATTCACAATCAGTCCCATCCCCCTGGCACCCACTAATCCACTTTCTGTCTATGGATTTGCCTGTTCTGGACATTTCATATAATGGATTCATACAACGTGTGGCCTCTTGTGACTGGCTTCTTTCACTCAGTAGAATGTCTTCAGGGTTCATTCGTGTTGTAGCAAGCGTCAAGACGTCATTCCTTATTTTGGCTGAATACCATTCCATTATATGGATAGACCACATTTTGTTTACTCATTCACCTGTTGATGGATGTTTGGATTGCTTCCACCTTTTGACTGGGAACATTTGTGTACAGGATTCTGTGTGGATGTGTGTTCGTTTCTCTAGGTTAACTGTTTGAGCAGACGTGTGCCATAGCATCACCATTTACTAGCCCAACAACGGGGTGACCCCATCTTACAGATGGAGCGCTGAGGCTGAGAGCAGACTGAGTCACTTGCCAGGGGTCCCTCAGCTTTAAAGGGCTGAGAGAATCTGACTCAGGACCATGTGCTCTTCCCTACACACCATACTGCCTTGGGCTGCTTCTCCCTGTCAGGTGGCCACACTGGTGCCCAAGGGACTGGATCCTAAGTCCTGGTGCTATGGTATGCCATGTGTGTCTGCCTACACTGAGCTCCTCTTATGCCACTTACAGGCAAAAATGGTGGGGCTGGCCACAGAGGTCACTCATGCCCACATTTTTACTGCTCTGGCAGATCAACCAGAATGTGGAGATCCAGCGCAGCCGCCTGCGGGATGACATCAAGGAATACAAGTTCCGGGAGGCCCGCCTGCTGCAGGACTACTCCGAGCTGGAGGAAGAGAACATCAGCCTACAGAAGCAAGTGTCTGTGCTCAGACAGAACCAGGCGAGTCTGAGGGTGTGGGTGGGCACACAGATCAGCTCTGGGTCTCACCCCTCTTGCCCACCCCTGTCCTCTGTCTCCTGTCTCTCTCCACGCACCTGAGGCCCAGAACCAGCACACTACAGTGGGGGCAGGGGATGCAGCCAAGAGGGCCTCGACTCTCCAGGGCCACAAAACAAAGCCTGTGGCTGCAGTGCCTGCTGACCGTCGGCCAGGCTAAAGTGTAGAGAAGAGACCAAGAGAAGATAGAGTAGTGGCACCAGAACCCTCTAGGCTCTGTCCCCTCGCGGGTGCTGGCATGATGCCTGAAATATTGCCATGCCTCCACTTGCAGCAGGGATGAAGAGGGCCCTCTCTGTGATGACACAGGTGCCCGGGCTCTGGGGACCACTCAAGGCCTGAATGTGCCTCCCCCTCTCCGAGAGCCACAGCCCTGCAGAGAACTTTTTCCTCAAGAAATTCTAAACTTTGTTCAAGACTGCTTTCCTCCGAACCCCTCTCCCATCCAGCTCCTCTCAGCAGAAGGTGTTACCATCAGTAGCCCAATATTTATATCCTGGGTGAGCAGCTTGTGTGTTTATGCCACAGTCTGTGTTTACAAAGGCAAGTGGGGAGCAGATTATGCTCCCTAGGAACTGCAAGGACAGCTCATAGCCCCTGTGCTGCAGTGACAGCTCATGCCTGCATGTGGTAATAGCAGTTGTCCACGAGTAGGTATCGTTTGGTCCTTGGTCATTACTGTCTGTTGAAGCAGCCCATAGCATCTGAGGAGGAAGTTGCGAGTGGGAGAGACCCTGTCTTTGATGAAGTCACCCCTTTCCCCAGCATTCCTCGCCTACCAGTTTTGGACACTGAGGTTCAGGTCTCCACCTCTTGAGAGCACACCCTAGGATACGATGCCACCTGTCCTGTCCAGAACCCATGGATTCATTCAGTTCTTCATTTTATTGGTTTTTTTTTTTTTTGGTTTGGTTTTGAAAAAATATTATGGACTAAGGCATGTATTTTAAAATTGCCCAAAAATGGGGGAAAAAATTGTCCAAATGTCCTGACTCCTCACATTAAGCATCAGTTTATGTCCTCTCTTTTCCTGTTCACTGCAAATACATTTTCAAATCAATGAGACTGATTGTGCTTTCCACCCACCCTCTAATTCCCTGAGGCCTGCAGTTCTGAGGGTTTGGTGCTGAGACATTCTCCTTCAGGGGAATTTCAGTTCCTTCATTTTGAAATAATAGCCATAGCACACATAGGAGTATATATTTTATGTGCCTTAAGATTCTTGGTTGGCTATTAATGTTAACTAAGTAATTTTGTAGATTTTTTTTTAATTGTAGATGGACACAATATTTTTATTTTACTTATATGTGGTGCTGAGGTTCAAACCCAGTGCCTCACACATGCTAGGTGAGCGCTCTACCACTGAGCCACAACCTTAGCCCCAATTTTGTAGAATTTTAATCAACACACTTGGTGATATTTTTAAGAAACCTTGTAGAAATTTGGCAGTATAGATGCGTGTTCCCAGGGCCATAGCAGCGCAGGCTGCCCGTGTCTGGCGTTGGTGTTGCCCACCCTCATGGTTCCTGCTAGTGGGCTGGGTGTTTCTGTGCATGTGCGTCCCATGCCCTGGAATGCTCTTGGCATCTACATCCCTTGATGGAGTAAATGGCATTGGCCTCTGCTTCCTCTGCAGGATAGTGCTTCACCATGAGGGTCACCTCACATTTTGTGGTACATTCTACTGATCTGTCAGACCTAAGCAGGGCCTCCGAGTCACCTTGACGAGGAGTATTAATGCTCTTTCTCAGGTGGAGTTTGAGGGCCTCAAGCATGAGATCAAGCGCCTGGAGGAGGAGACTGAGTACCTGAACAGCCAGCTAGAAGACGCCATCCGGCTCAAGGAGATTTCAGAACGGCAGCTGGAGGAGGCTCTAGAGACACTGAAGACGGAGCGGGAGCAGAAGAATAGTCTGCGCAAGGAGCTGTCGCACTACATGAGCATCAATGACTCCTTCTACACCAGCCACCTGCAGGTCTCCCTGGACGGCCTCAAGTTCAGTGATGACACTGCTGCCGAGCCCAACAATGACGCCGAGGCCCTAGTCAATGGCTTTGAGCACGGTGGCCTGGCCAAGCCATCGCTGGACAATAAGACGTCCACACCCAGGAAGGATGGGCTGGCACCCCCCTCCCCCAGCCTCGTCTCTGACCTGCTCAGCGAGCTCCACATCTCTGAGATCCAGAAGCTGAAGCAGCAGCTGGTGCAGGTGAGCAGGCAGCCCCCCCCCGCGCCCCCCAGGGCTGGCAGATCTGCACGCACCACGGCAGCTGGGCTCCCCTGGCACCTTACTAATGTTAATTTACTCCCACTGATTTTAAATGGTGTCATTAGTATGACTGAAACTCCAGTAGAATGGAGTCCCAAAGAAGGAGGCTCCTGATTATTAGGTGAGGTTTGACACCTATTGCTCATATTGTTCCTCAGTACCCACATAGTGTCCCTGTGAAGTGCATAATGCTGGCTGGTATTACATGTCCCCTCACTCCAAAAGACCACAAGCCACAGTGACAACAGGGCCATGTGTGGGCTCATCTCCTGGGAGATTGCTCTTGATGCAGCAAATAATCAGGTGCCTTCCACAGAGTGGGGCACGACAGTTGGCAGAGCCCCTGTCATTCAGAGCAGAGAGCTAGGGCAGCGAAGAGTCCCCATCAACCTGCTCTGCCAACATGTTGCTCTGCATTCTGAGCTTACTCTCCTTCAGTAGGGGTGGAGGGAGCCCTTAGGGATGACCACCATTGCTGGGGATGGGAGCATTCTGAGGATCTACTGCAAATTCTGTCCACTTTGCACCCTGCATGTTGCTGAAGGCCTGGTCAGGGAACCCCCAGGCCCATCCTGGCACAGACCAGGATGTATTGCTGGCCCACCCTGGAAGTCCTCTCACAGGCTTTCCTGCTGTTGTGCCTTTGCAGATGGAGCGGGAGAAGGTGGGCCTACTGGCCACACTGCAGGATACACAGAAGCAGCTGGAGCAAGCTCGGGGAGCCCTATCCGAGCAGCATGAGAAGGTGAGCCGCCTCACAGAGAACGTGAGCGCCCTGCGGCGCCTGCAGGCCAGCAAGGAGCGGCAGACAGCCCTGGACAATGAGAAGGACCGCGATAGCCACGAGGATGGTGACTACTATGAAGTAGACATCAATGGGCCCGAGATCCTGGCCTGCAAGTACCACGTGGCCGTGGCCGAGGCTGGTGAGCTCCGTGAGCAGCTCAAGGCACTGCGTAGCACACACGAAGCTGCTGAGGCCCAACACGCAGAAGAGAAAGGTCGCTATGAGGCTGAAGGCCAGGCACTCACCGAGAAGGTCTCCCTGCTGGAGAAGGCCAGCCGCCAGGATCGGGAGCTACTGGCCCGGCTGGAGAAGGAGCTGAAGAAGGTGAGCGATGTGGCTGGCGAGACGCAGGGCAGCCTGAGCGTGGCCCAGGATGAGCTGGTCACCTTCAGTGAGGAGCTGGCCAATCTCTACCACCACGTGTGCATGTGCAACAACGAGACCCCCAACCGTGTCATGCTGGACTACTACCGTGAGGGCCAGGGAGGGGCCGGCCGCACCAGCCCTGGCCGCACCAGCCCCGAGGGCCGCGGGCGTCGCTCACCCATCCTCCTGCCCAAGGGGCTGCTGGCCACAGAGGTGGGCCGAGCAGATAGTGCACCTGGGGACAGCAGCCCCTCACCCAGCTCTTCACTGCCGTCACCCCTGAGTGATCCCCGCCGGGAGCCCATGAACATCTACAACCTGATTGCTATCATCCGCGACCAGATCAAGCACCTACAGGCTGCCGTGGACCGCACAACAGAGCTGTCCCGGCAGCGCATTGCCTCTCAGGAGCTGGGCCCTGCTGTGGACAAGGACAAGGAGGCGCTCATGGAGGAGATCCTCAAGCTGAAGTCGCTGCTCAGCACCAAGAGGGAACAGATCACCACGCTGCGCACTGTGCTCAAGGCTAACAAGCAGGTGAGATGGGACTGGCCTGGTGGACGCTTCTTACCCTGGTCTCCAACCTCCTCCTGCTGCAGGGCCTCTCTGGCTTCCTATAAGATAGGACTGACTCTGTGTCAGTGTAGGCTCCTGCCTTCTGCCTGCCAATGGCTCCCAGCTAGAGGGTGGAATGGGCGGGCACTCTTGAGGGTCCCTTCAACCAGAGCAGCTTGGCTAGAAAAACTTCCGCCGAGCGCCTTCCACCAACTCTGAGGTGGAAGTAAAATGTGAGATCCCAGCCTGATTGCCCTGGAGAGAGCCATGTGGACTTTGTGGGATCCCCAAGGCAGATTGCGGGGTGCATAGTCTTCCTATACTGGTGAGGATGGTGAGTGGAACTCAATGAGGAAAACTGAAATGAGGCATGGCTGCTGGAGCCTGTCCCCAGGGGTCCATGGAGGGAGGTGTCTCCCAGGTAATGTTCTTTGTGGGTGCAGCACACCTGAGACCCAGGGTGCCCCTGTGAACCTAAAGCATCTCCAGGACAGCCTCACACCCTTCACCTACTCGCCCTGCACCTGTCTGTCCCTTAGACGGCTGAAGTGGCCCTTGCCAACCTGAAGAGCAAGTATGAGAATGAGAAGGCCATGGTGACTGAGACCATGATGAAGCTACGTAACGAGCTCAAGGCCCTCAAGGAAGACGCAGCCACTTTCTCCTCGCTGCGTGCCATGTTCGCCACCAGGTAACTGCAGCACCCACAACCCTTCCTTTTTTTCAGCCTCTCCCTGCCTGAGGCCCACAGCCCTGCTGGCCTGGCAGGGCTCGTGTCCAGCATCTTCAGGGGCCAGTGCAACTCAGGGTTTGGGGAGGACTGCCCCAGTCCATCCCTGGCATATGGCTCAAGTTGGTGAGAAGGAGGAGTGAGATACAAGGACCTGCAGCATCAAGGTCCCCAGCTGTCTGTGCCTCAGCTTCCCGAGCGTCTCGTGGGCAGGTGCCCAGGTGGGAACATGCCTGGTGGGCACCATTGAGGGTGTGCAGTCCTTCCCATTCTTGTCGCTGCCTGGCCTGGCCCCAGCAGCCCAGTTCTGTAGGCTCTTTCTAATTTTGCTGTTAGTGAAAACCTGGCAGATTCAATTAGTTTTGCTGTGAGTATAAGGAAGCTCAGGAGCAAAGGGACCAAGTGGAATGAGCTTTGTGGATAAACGGGATCCAAGAGTTACAAGTGCTAACTCGGGTCCAGTGGATGATAAGTCCTGAATTAGGTTATAAGGCTCATAACAAAGAGTTCAAGTTTGTAGATCCCCACCCTGCCTATTTTGAGGGTTCTGGGATAGTCTGAAGGCCACTCTGTGTTTACACCCCTCCCAGGCTGGGGGAGATCAGATCCCAAGATTGGAAAACGGGTCGCTTGCCTTTTACCATTCAAAGGCAGACAGCACCACCTGCTGGTAGGTGTTGGGATGGCATTGTGGGGGATATCTCCACCCTCCAACCCCTCAGAACCTGGTCAACCCAGCCATTTCCTATGGTGGATGAGAAAGTGGAGATGCTGAGGGTTGACAGGATGGGAGCTGGGCCAGAAACTGCTTCTTGTATCCCAGGCCAGTCACTCCCAGTTTCTCAGACTTCCATGGGGAGGCCCTGCCAGGGTAGACAGGGATGAGGAGAGTTCCAGGGTTTCTCTAGAAGTTTCTTTGTCTTCCTGGGATGTAGGAAAGTTCTTGGGGAAGGGTCAAATGACTCCTTGGCATATGGCATGTGGACCCTAGTCTTTTAAACTTGTTTTATTTAAAGACCTGACTTCAAGGGCTGGGGCTGTAGCTCAGTTGGTAATGTGCTTGCCTTGCATGCACAAGGCCCTGGGTTCCATCCTCAGTACCACCATAAATATAAATAGAGACCTGACTTCAGATGGACTCAGAGTTCTAAACCTGTGAGTAAGTCAGTGCAGGTATGTTACTGAGAGGGTGCTGCAGAGGGTGATTCACAGTAGGTGGGCACCCAGAGGGCAGGGATGTGGGACGGGCATGGAGAGGCTATGCTCAGTGCATGGCATGTCCCCCACCATCCTGTAGCCCTGAGGCTTAGCCTGCCTGATGTCTCAGCACTTCCCCCGGGCCCTCATGGGAGAGGGATGCCAGGAACAGAATAGAGTAGGTGTTTCTCTTTCCTCCCCAGCCTGCACCTGGGTGGGGCCAACGTGTCACAGTAGGTGGAGGCCCAGGTACCGGGATGGTGTTGTGTACAGAATCCACATGTTCCTTTCCCTGGCCCTGGGTGTTGTTCAGCACGGACTTGCCAAGTACCAGCAGTGTGCTTACTGTGGGAACAAGCCCAGTCCTGCCTTGGCTATATTCTCAGACCCTGAGAGCTAGTGATGTCTTGGGTACCTGAACCACCTTGTGGCCTTAAAGTCAGAAGAGCCAAATTGCTCAGGGTCATAACCTTTTTATAGGAATGTCTTTTAAACAAATGGCAAAATAGCCCTTCCCCCTGCCCCAAAAAGGCAAGACAAAATTTAAACCAACTTTACAGGGATGTGCTGCCTGGGACCGAGCACCCCTCTGACCCTAGTCGGGACTCCTGCCCTTGCTAGGAGAAATCAGAACTTGTCTCGTCCCTCAGCTCCTGCCCCAACTCAGCGGCCCCGTGAGGGACAGCCCTCCCCTGCCTGGCCCTTTAGCTGTGCTCTTGGTCCCCATAGATGTGACGAGTATATCACACAGTTGGATGAGATGCAGCGGCAACTGGCCGCCGCGGAGGATGAGAAGAAGACACTTAACTCCCTGCTGCGCATGGCCATCCAGCAGAAGCTAGCGCTGACCCAACGGCTGGAGCTGCTCGAGTTGGACCATGAGCAGACCCGACGGGGCCGTTCCAAGGCCACCCCCAAGGCCAAGCCAGTCACCCCGAGCGTAAGTCACACCTGTGCCTGTGCCAGTGACAGGGCTGAGGGCACTGGGCTCTCCAACCAGGTGTTCTGCAGTGAGAAGCACAGCATTTACTGTGATTAGGGCTGTGGGGGCGCCGCACGCTGCAGCTAACGTCTGCTTCACCTCAACTAACCCAGCAGCAGCGGGACAGCGGTGCTAGGCCGGTCTTAACGTGACTAATGCACAGAGGGCAGGATTCTAGCCGAGCAGCAGCGTGGGGCACATCTGTCACCAGGATGCTCCTGTGAGCTTTCTGTCGCTTCTTCCTCCTCAGCCCCCTCAGGAGCTCCTGGTGTCAGCTGTTGTCTTGGTGGGATCCCAGAGGTGGGGGTGGAGCTGTGCTCCATTACTGAAGACAATGCAAGAAGTGTCTTCCGGGGCCCCAGGCACTATCGGGAAAACGCAATGGAAAGAGTCCCGGTCCCGGTCCCGCTCCCTTGGGACCCACAGAGGGGCAGAACCTGAATTGAAACTTGCATGTTCCTCGCATGTGTCTAATGTCAGCACCTGAAAGCAGTTGTAGAAGGTTCTGGCATCCAGCCTCGGGATGGCTCTGCGGTTGGCATAGTTTTAAGGAAAGAGTTATGTTGTAGTCTTTTGCAGGATCTCACTGCAAATCACATTCAGGACAAAAGTACAGAATTTCATCCCCAGACCAAGAGAAGAGTGACCCTGAGCTCCTGCATTCTGCAGACAGGACTCACGTCTCAGACACAGCTGACTGTGGGTAGCACAGGAGAGCAGAGCTCAGCAGCCCTGGTTTCTGAGATTTACATGCTGGTCTGGTGGCCCTGTGAGGTCCCAGTTGGCAGGGCCCAAGGCCTAGGGTTTCCTTTTTTTTTAAAGAGAGTGAGAGAGGGGAGAGAGAGAGAGAGAGAGAGAATTTTTTTTTTTTAATATTTATTTTTTAGTTCTCGGCGGACACAACATATTTGTTGGTATGTGGTGCTGAGGATCGAACCCGGGCCGCACGCATGCCAGGCGAGCGCGCTACCGCTTGAGCCACATCCCCAGCCCAAGGGTTTCCTTTTTTAATAAGAAAAGTGTTCCAAGTGCCTGGCCAGTTCTTGGTCCTCCGTGTGACGCCTGTCCTGTTGTATTTGGATAACCCGGGCTGCCCATTTTCAGGCCTTCCTCCCAGGGAGTTTCCGACCTGAAGAAGCAGGGCTTTGAGAACTGCAGCCTGAAGTCTGAGCTGCCAGCGGGCTCGGCTGAACTGCAGGATACAGGTGTAGCAGAGCCCAGCCTTGTTTTGGGAGAGCTTTGCATGGTCCCGGGGCTGGTTCCCTGGCTGGCAGGTAGGAGGTGTGTGGTTCTCTATTTAGTGCAATTTGGGGGTGGTGACAGAGGAAAGCTAGCCAAGGGCTTTCTTATATGGGGAGGCTCTGTCCGCGCCAGAGCTGTGGCATCAGGCATCTGAGTTCACACGTTCTGAAGCAGAACTCTTCTCAGTATTTTTCTCCTGATCCCTTTGGGGGCAGCTGGACCTGAGGCTACTGTCTGTTCCCGATTACTGCTTCCCTAAGGGAAGGGGACTAGCGTTGCCTGGTGCGAGGCCATGTTGTCCTCACACAGCCGTCTGCCCACCACCCGCTCTTCTCTTTGGTGCCGAAGGTGGCTCGGTCTCCTCTGGATTCTGGACACCACACAGTGCAGAACAGCTGGGGTGCAGAACAAGCCATGTGTCCCCTGCATGACCATCCTGGGGATGGCTGCCCGCATGCCCACCCACCTTCTTCCTTGCTGTCTCCTCGCCAGGCCAGCACGCAGCTTCTCTTGTACTTGTAATGGGCTTTGCGGGCACTCAGAGCCACCGGTCCCCCTAACACACACGGAGGTCTCCCTCGCCAACTAACGGGCTCGCACATGCCCAGCACGATCAGAGTTTTAGTTGTCGAGTGAACAGGAAGCAACAGGTGACCAATTTCTAACTCTTTCTTGTTTTCTCCCATTTTCAGCTGTAGAGTAGCTGCTGGGGAGGACGTGGCTACCCGGCCCTGTCACACCGCAGCCCCTTCCCCTCCCCTCCCATGGCCATGCAGAGGAAGGAAGGGCAACCTAAAAGTCCACTTAGAAACGTTTTGGCTATGCCACTGCAATTCTTTTCAAAATAGCATTCCCCGAGGTTTTAATGGGAGTGAAAAAAAAAAAAAAGCTTTAATATTGAGAATGCTGCGAGCTACTGCCTGAAAAGTCCTCTGCTCGGCCGAAGAACCTGCTTCCACAGCCCCCGCAGGCTTCTCGGAGCTCACGGGAACGCCCACCGCGGGCCTCCTTAGTATACACGTTCCTTTTTTATCCGATCAACCTGTGCACTTTTGATATTTTGATATTATACTTGCTTCCTTGAATCCTCGAGTAGACAGTCTCAGATGCCGTGGTCTGTGGTCTGGTCCTGTAGCTGTCCGTCTTAGCTCCTGGCGTGTTGATCTGGTGTCAGCACGAGACAGAGCTGTGTGCTCCATAGTGTGTAGCTCTAGACTGGAAAGGAGGCTTCAACCCAGCAAGGAGCTCAGCTCGTGTATCCACGCTGTGGTTCAGCCTTTTAGGTTTTACGGCGTTTATGGCTCATGTTTGAAATTACAGATTTTAAATGCCATGTTCATTAAGAAATCCAGGGTATTTCGATTCTGGGGTTTTTCATATTGTATTATTATTATTCTTAGGAATAGTTCAATGTAACAAGAAGAAAACTTGACCTTTGCTCTGGTTAAAACAGTAATAGGCACTTGAAAAAAAAGATAAATTATTGAATGAGTAGTATTACCTACAAATTCCAGAATTGTCTGGGTTTTAGGACATTGTGAAGCATGACTGATTAACAGAATTTTATACAACTGTACCAGTGAAATTCCAAATTGGAATTGTTTTGTTACTCTGGTTGTTGTGCCAAATTGTGGTACACTTAGAAAATTCTACAGTTGTCGATTTTTTGGGTGTTCTATTTCAACGCCTTTTTGTTAGTAATCATTGCCAGTAGTGCCTTCATCAGTTAAGGGAGGTGTCCCAGCGAAGTTGATTCTCTACAATGTGCAGTGCTAATTGGGAATGCTGAAGGCCAGTGTGGACCAACAGGTGGGAGCGGCACTCACCTCACACCTGTACCTGGGCATCTTCATTGAGGGAGAGAAAACAGTGATTGTACAAAATTCTGTTAGTCAGTGATTCTTTACTTGCAAATTCAGGGGCTTAGAAAACAAAACCACAAAATCTTGAGTGTGTTTTGGGAACCAAATGGACTTTAATGGGACAAGCTAAGCAAGCTGTACGAACACCACGTTTGTAAAGAGCTGAGGGCGTTGAGAGAGCGAGCCGGCGTAGTCGGCACGTGAGTGGGGGACGAGGGTTAGCCATAGTATTCTTTGCAAATGTGAAAACAAGACATTATATCTTCTCTTGCTTGGTGTAACTAATCACTGTTAATTTCAGGAAACAGAACTCATTAAAGCTCCTTAGCAAACCAGGTCTGCTTCCTGTTCTGTTTGCTGAGTGAGGTTCACGGGTGTGGTCAGATTGGTACTATTGGAGGAAAAGAAGCTGTCCTCCATCCTCCAAAAAAAGGGACAAATTGTAATAATATAAATTGCAAGAATCAAAGAATTCTGTTTCCTGGAATGAGCATTTCTTATTCCTAGTTGTTGGGACTCCTATTTTTACCTTCTGTTACAGTGTTGATTCATAAGAAATATTGTTACATTTGAGATAACTTCATCTGTATGGGGTATTTATTTGCAATGATGTCTAAGTACTGTATTTTTTCTGTGCATTACCTTAGTGTCAGAATGTTGGTCTTTATTTTAAAGTCATATGCATGTCTTCCTGCCAAGGAACCTTTACACAGACCCAAACAAACAAATAATAATAAGCAAATGCCTTCAATTTCTGAGAAAATGAGGCAGAGCATGGAAAAGGAATAGGAAGGAGAAATTAATTGAAACTCTCTGGACACAGACATGTGACATGAATGTCTACAAAGCCAGCATGCATAGGAACAGCGGGCCTGGGTAAAGAGTCACGTTGGTAGGACCAGTAAATAAAGAATAATAAAAAGATGAAGCACATCGCTTGCCGTCTGTGGTTGCTTTGACCCCTGTTCTGAGTGACTGGTTCCAGCAGCACACAGTAAGGTCAGCACCTCAAAGCCCGCCAGCCTATCGGGTAACCCTGGTTCTGGGAACTGGAGAAAACATGGGGGTCCATCCTCTCAGGGGTGTGGGGAGGAGACAGTCAGGCATATCCCCCAGGGTCCAGTCGGCACTGAAAATATCCAGCCAAGGCCACCAGGATGTACTGTATTTGCACAGATGATGACTTCGAGTAGCCTGGCGTGTGGAAGCCTGGCCGGCTCTCTGGACCAGGAGTGAATAGATTCAGGCAACGAGGGTTACCTGTTTAACAACACAGAGCCTGTTTAACTGGGGGAATGTTCAAAGGTAAACTGGGAGCACTGGAATGATTGCCATGGGTGTGGGAAAAGGGAACAGTGTCCTAGCTACAGGGTACGCTGTGGTTTCCTCTTGAGAACCTCACTCTGCAGAGGATCATCCCAGGCCTCGTCTCCCTCTAGGACCCCTCTTTAGTAGCAGTGCCATGACCTGTTTTCAGTGAACTATTCTTTGGTGGAACAGAAGAGACTGTTGTTCCAGTGGGCCCAGGAAAAGTTTGAACAGACCCCTCAGCTGGTCTGGAGGAAGACCTTAAAGAGGAGGGAGGCCTGAGGCACCAGCGCCCAGTGGGCAGTCCCCTTTCCAGGGGGTTGGCCTGCACCCTCAGCCCTCACCTGTGTGTGCCACCTGCTGCGGTCTGGCTACTTTCGCTCCTTGGGGCATTTGATTCACACAAGCATCTGAACACTGAGCCTGCTTCCCCCATTCTGGGTCTCCCATTGTAGGGAAGGAGTGACAGCTTCAGTGGTGGCATCCTAGGGCTGAGGAGGGGAAGGGTCCATTCCAGAGGCTGCCTGCTTAGCCGTGATTCCTTTCTGTGAGGTACCTGATGTGTCATCAAGCCCTTGATACCTGGCATGCAGCAGGTGTTGGGTGGACACTTGTTGGTAATAGGGTTCAGGCTGATACCATTATCATCACCAGGGCCTTTGACACCAGGCCATGGAGCTGGGCGTTTGTCTTTTGAAGAATCTAATTTTAAATCATGTGTTTTTCAAAGTGTAATTGGCATCCAGGGGAGTACACACATCCTAACAAGGAGCTCGTGTTTGTGTGCAGTGAGTACAGCAGTGTGGCCAGCAGTTCTGAAGCTCCCTGAGCCCCCCAGGAGTGCTTTTTGTGGAATGTTTTATCTTCAGCACACAAATTAACAGGGCGTCTGCCTGCCAGGCCTCACGAGGCCTTAGGCTGCCTCCTGCTCACAGAGCCTCCCAGGACAGATATCCCACAGTCGGGGTTTGCCTCTGCATAGGCTCACCTTTCAGTCATGTCCACACAATGGAGCCAGAAGGGGCTTCGTGTTAATTGTTGAAGTTCCTAGTATACAAGTTCACCTCATTTTCCCAAAAGTCTTCTTAAACACAATTCCTGGGGTGAAGGGGTCCCCCCACATGGAGCACCTCTTCCTAGAAAGCAAGAAGAGGCAGCACCTCACCATAGAAACCCCCCCCCCACTTCCATGCAGGAAGCCTGGGAAGTGGGAGGAAAGAACAATAGGAATTTTCCTTTTGTTAGTCTCACCCTCAAGAAAGGAACCAAGAGGGGCTGGGGATGTGGCTCAAGTGGTAGTGCGCTCGCCTAGCATGCGTGTGGCCCGGGTTCGATCCTCAGTACCGCATACAAAGATCGTGTCCACCAAGAATTAAAAAAATAAATATTAAAAAAAAAAATCTTAAAAAAAAAAGAAAGGAACCAAGAATTAAGGTTTCTGTGAAGGGCTGCACACATACACACATACACGAATCTGCAAACAATAGTGTTTACTAGTGGATTGGTTTTTGTTTTTGTTGTTGGTTTTTTGTTTTTTCTTTTTTGATACTGGGGAATCGAACCCAGGGGTGCTTAACCACTGAGCCACATCCCCCATCCCCAGCCCTTTTTATATTTTATTTTGAGACAGGCTCTCGATAAGTTGCTGAGGCTGTCTTTGAACTCATGTCCCCCCTGCTTGGGCCTCCCAAGCTGCTTTTTTATAGGCATTCACCACCATACCCAACAGCCTGCAGTCAGCATCCAGACTAGAAGCCCTAGAAGTCCTTGTGCTCTCTGCATCTATTCCTCCCCCCAGGGAGTTCCCTGATTTTGTCAGTGCAGGTCATTTTTGCCTCTTTCTGAACTGGAGCTTTTATAGAGTTACCTATCAAACTGCATATCGGGATCCAGCTAGATTTGGAGGTGCCCTCTTTAGACACAAGTAAGTATGGGTTGAGCCTAGTGGCTCATGTCTGTAATCCCAACAGCTCAGAGGCTGAGGCAGGAGGATCACAAGTTAAAAGCCAACCTCAGAAACTTAGCAAAGCCCTAAGCAACTTAGACGCTGTCTCAAAACAAAAAATGGGCTCTGGGTGTGGCTTAGTGGTTAAGTGCCCTTGGATTCAATCCCTGGTACCTCACAAAAGTAAAAGTATGGAAAATGATATTTCATGAAAACAGTAACCAAAAGGGTACAAGAATGTCTATTCTAATATCAGACCAAATAGAATTGAAGACAGAAATTTGTTATGAAAAACTAACAACAATCTATGGTAAGTTCACTAACTATAAAAGTTATAACAACTGTATGTATATATATATATATATAACAACGTACATGCACCAAACATACCCTGAAATACTTGAACTAAATACTGCCAGAATTGAAGGGAGAAATAAATGGTTAAAAATTTTATACTCTACTCTCAATATTAAATAAAACCACAGGACAGATCAGAAAAGAAGAATGTCTAAACAGGACTATAAACCAGCTAAACCCAAGGGATTTCTAAAGAACACTTCACCCAACAGCACTACCCACATCAATGTACATGTGACATTTTCCAGGACAGAACACGTTAAATACGACAAGAGACTTGATTAACTTAGGAAGATTAAATTGTATGGATTATATTCTCCAATGGTAATGAAATAAAATTGGAAATAAGAATAAATTTGGAAAATTCAAAAGCATGTGGAAATAAAACAATACATTTCCCTGGGCATGTACTCTATATTATTTATTTGCAGTGCTGGGGATGGAACCCAGGGCCTTATGTACACCAGGCAAGCCCTCTACCATTGATCCAAACCGCAGCCTACCATACTTCCTAGGAAGAGAGAGCTGGAATTAATAACCTAGCATCCTAGCTTAAGAAACTGGAAAAGTAGGAACAAACTAGGCAGGAAACAAGCAGTAGGAAGAAAACAGTATAAAGGTTACAGTGGACTTAAATAGCACAAAGAATGGGGGAAACTTCCACAAACACCAAACTTTTTTTAGAAAAAGGTGAACAAAAATGGCAAGCTATTAGGTTACCAAGACCACACCCACTCTCTCTCTCTTGCGGGGCAGGGGCAGCGGTAGCGGCGGGGGTTGGGGGTGGGGAATAGAAAAAGGAGGACTAAAATTACTAAGATCAGAAAAAGGGGATGTTAAAACTGATTTTACAGAAAAACTAGGGATGTGAAGATTATAATGCTAATTAAACATCAAAGGTCACTTAATCCCAATACAGCAAAGGGAAAGAACCTAGTTAGTAAAGGTTAGATTGAGGATAATGAAATTGAAAATCAAGAGAAAAATCAACAAACCAAGAATTGATTCCTTGAAAAGGTACATTCGCAGACCTTTAGCTAATTTGTCCAAGGAATAAACAGTAGACCTGTGACAAACAAGAGATTCAATCAGTAATCAGAAGTCTTCCCACAGGAATTTCAGTTTCTGCTGTGGTTACGTAAGGAGATCAGAAGTTAGCATTCTTTCCCAACAACAAGGAAAAAGGTGAACATTCTAAGATCCATCAGAGGAGTGAGTCATAGAGCAAACCACTACACCAGAATCTGAAGACCAGGGGGATGCATGAAGTCTCAGATGGAAATGAAGATCATGTTATTTGAAACTGGGAAGAAAGAGCCAGATACATTGATGCATGCATGTAATCCCAGCAACACAGGAGGCTGAGGCAGGAGGATTACAAATTTGAGGCCAGACTCAGCAAGTTAGGAAGACTGTCTCAAGATTGGGTAGCTCAGTGGTAAAGCACCCCAGGATTCAAGTCCCAGTACCAAAGGAGGGAAGGAGAAGGAAACTAGAGGAAAGGTCATTCTTGTTCAAAAAAGGCAAATACTGGCTGAATTTTGTTCATGCCCTAGTATTTTATGGAAGGTAGAACTTGAAAGCAATTAAATTGGGTATTTAGCAGAAGCTATTTGTAAGCAAAATTTTGGAGGGGCGGGCTGGTTTCTTTTGACTGCCTATAGTTAAAATGCCATACAACAGAAAAGAGATCATTAAACATTGATCAAAAGGAAAGTGGAACTTAGAAATTGGGAAAATTCTCAGCCTGTCCATATTAGAAAAAAAGAAAGAAAGCCAATTTGGTAGATAACAAACTGTGGCCAAGTAATCCTTGGTTGAAATAATATGTATCATCTAACTCAGTGGAAGCCAAGTACTATTCATCAACAGAGAGAGATTAGTCACCATCTATAAACTGTTCTCCAAGGCAGTGGAAGAATGACCCAAGAATCATTTTAGAGATTAGAGCTGCCCCTCCCACCAGCAGCCCAGTGCAAAGCTATGGGGTGTAGTGGCCTTCCGGAATTCACAGGATGCAGCAGGCAGAGGATCACTGCAGATACAGCGTCACCCCAGAGAGGCTTCACTAGGCCCAAGGCTGGTGGAGCCATAGTGGAGGGGCTTCTTCCGTGGCCCTAGCCCAGTAAGGCCACCAGGGATTGATTCCAGGGAAACCCAGTGTTCGTGACTCAGGCACAGAACCACTGTAGGCACACACCTGTCTCAGAAGCAAGGTTGCCACCCCATGTGTCCTGAAGGTGGTACTGTCACCCTAGTGGGTCTAGAGGGCAGAGCTCTGAGCCGGAGAAGATTTTCCTGAACTAAGATTTAGTGTTATTTTTCTGTTGGGTTTTAGACTTCCTTGGAGCCTGTCATTTCTTTCTTCCTATTTCTCCATTTTTGGAATAGTAATATCTATCCTATACCCATCTCACTGTTGTACTTTGCGAGTGAGAATTTGGTTCAGACAGAGCAGTTGGCTTCAGAATGAATCCAACACTCATTCTCACTTACACCTGATTTACTGGAGACTCTGACTCTAAATTTTTTAGTTGATGTTAGAATGTCTTAAGAATTTTGAGAGGGGCTGGGGATATGGCTCAAGCGGTAACGCGCTCGCCTGGCATACATGGGGCTCTGGGTTCGATCCTCAGCACCACATAAAAATAAAATAAGGATGTCGTGTCCACCGAAAACTGAAAAATAAACATTAAAAAAACTCTCCTCTCTTCTCTTCTCTTCTCTTCTCTTCTCTTCTCTTCTCTTCTCTTCTCTTCTCTCTTTCTCTCTCTCTCTCTCTCAAAAAAAAAAAAAAAGGAATTTTGAGGTTACTAGGATGTATTTTAGGTGTGAGTAATGAGGATGGAATCCAGGGGTACTCTACCACTGAGCTGTATCCCCAACCCTTTTTATTTTTTATTTTGAGACAGCGTCTCACTAGGTTGTAGAGGCTGGCCTTGAGCTTGTGAACCTCCTTTCCCAGCCTCCCAAGTTACTGAGATTATAAGTGTGTGTCACTGTATCTAGCTGATTTAATGTCTTTTTGCATATGAGATGTGCATGAGTTTTAGGATACTCAGGGTAGAATGCGAGGGTCTGGGTGTTTGTTGAATTCTGATCTCCAAGGTGGTGATATGAAGAAGTAGAGCCTTTGGAGATGATTAGGTCTTGAGGGTGGGGTCCTCGTGATTGGAAAAGCACCCTTCTAAGAGATTCCAGAAAGCTAGCTCTTGCATTCCACCATGTGAAGTTACAGTAAAAATACAGCTGCTCATGACCCAAGTAGTGAGATTTCACAAGACACCAAGTCTGCCCACACCTTGATTTTGTATTTCCCAGTCTCCATAACTGTGACAAGTAAATTTATATTTTTTTAAAAAATTATTTATTATTCTAATTTGTTATATATGACAGAATGCATTATAATTCATATTACACATGTAGAGCACAATTTTTCATATCTCTAGTTAAATTTCTATTTTTTATAAGCCACCCAGCTTAATGTATTTTGTTACGCAGTCCAAATGGACTAAGACACATATAAAGTGCTCAGTTAAACAACAACAAAATAGTGGGAACAGGGTTGGGGATGTGGCTCAAGTGGTAGGGCACTCATCTGGCATGCGTGAGGCACTGGGTTCAATCCTTAGCACCATATAAAAATAAGTTATTGTGTCTACCTAAGAAAACTAAAAAAAATAAATATTAAAATATTTTTTAAAAAATAGGGGGAGCAAAAGTAGGAATAAATAACAAGGGCAGCAAATAGAAAACAGTAACAAATATTAACCCAGCTATCAATGGATTAAATGTCAGTGGTCTAAATACTCTAAAATTATAAGATTATCAGAGTGGGTTAGAAAACAAGACCCAACTGTAAGTTGTCTGTTAGAATCTTTAAGGGGCTGGGGTTGTGGCTCAGTGGTAGAGTGCTTGCCTAGTATGCATGAGGCACTGGGTTTTATCCTCAGCACCACATAAATATAAAATAAAGAGTTTATGTCCACCAAAAACTAAAAAATAAATATTTTTTAAAAGAAATCTTTAAATGTAGCATATGCTTAAAAAGAAATCTCAAGAGAAATTTTTAAATACTTTGAACTAAATGATGAAAATGCAGATTATCAAATTTTGTGCTTAGAGGGAAATTTATAGTATTGGATGCATGTCATTGGAAATAGGAAATTAACCAGCTAGTTCTTTGAAAAGATTAAAAAGAAAAAAAGAAAAGGCAAATGTCTAATAACTACTTAAGACAAAAAGAAAATACAAAGTACCAGTATTAGAAATGAAGGAGGGAGACATTACTGCAGATTATGTGGACATTAAAAGGACAATATAATATTATGATCAACTGGGCTGGGGATGTGGCTCAAGTGGTAATGTGCCTGCCTGCCATGCGTGAGGCGCTGGGTTCGGTCCTCAGCACCACATAAAAATAAAATAAAGATGTTGTGTCCACCAAAAACTAAAAACAAATATTTAAAAAAATTCTCTCTCTCTCTCTCTAAAAAAAATGAACAACTTATGCCCACAAATTTGATAACTTAAAATGAACTCATTTCTTGAAATAATCTGCCAAGATTCACACAAGAAGAAATTGGCAATCTACATAAGCCTACATCTATTAAGGAAATTCAATCAAGAGTTAATAACCTTCAAAGCATTAAGAACTATGCCCAGATGGGTTCACTGGTAAATTATATCAAAACATTTTAAGGAAGATATTACCCCAGTGCACTACAGACTCATCCAGAAGATAGAAGCAGAAGGAAAGGTAAGCATCATCCCAATACCAAAACCAGACAAAGATTTGAAAAGAGAAGAAAACATACCAGTATTTCTTGTGAATAGAGATGCAAAAATTATCAGCAGAACACTTGCAAACTGAGTCCAAAAATCATCAACAAAAAAAAAATTAATACACCATGACCAAGGAACTTTTATCCCAGGTGTTCAAGTTTGGTTTGGAAGTGGAAAGTCACTTAATTCAGTTGATCACATAAACAAGCTAAAGAAGAAAATATGAATAGATTCAATAAATACAAACAAAGCATTTAACAAAACCCAACCCCCATTCTTGATTTACAAACAACAAAAATCATACCATCTTGGTAAAATAGGAATAGAGGGGAACTTTTCCAGTTTTATAAAGAACATCTACAAAAACCATCATAATTATTTGTGAGAGACAAACTTTGCCTGCTAAGATAAAAACAGGACAGGGGTATCCCCTGTTAACACTTTTCACTTTTCAACATTGTACCAAAAGTTGTAACAAGGCAATAAGAAAAAAAATAAAGGAAGTGAAAGGGAGAGATGGAAGGGTGGTATATAGGTTGAGAAGGAAGAAATAAAACTGTCTTTGGAGATGACATTATGTAGAAAGTCTGAATATCAGTAAAAATATAGAATAAGTGATTATAGCAAGATTACAGGGTACAAGGTTAAGATACAAAAATGAGTTGCTTTTTTATATACCAGTTAATGAATCAGTGGAACTTGGTGTTAAAAACACAATGCCGTTTACATTAGTATTCCCCCCCACAAATGAATACTTTTTTTTAGGTATAAATCTAACAATATATGTACAAAATCTATGAGGAAAACTAGAAAACTAATGAAAGAAATCAAGAACTAAATAAATGCAGAGAAATTCCATGTGGATAAGAAGACTTAACCCTGTCACAATGTTTTTTTCCAACTCGGTTTATAGATTGAATGCAATCCCATTCAAAATCATAGCAAGACATTTTGTGAACATCGACAAACTGATTTTAAAGTTCATGTGGAGAATACATCCAACTCCATATTGAGGGGGAACAGAAGACTGACAGAACCTGACGTCAAAGGTCAACAGTAAAGCTACAGTCATCATGACAGTGTGGTGAGGCAAAAGAATAGACAGAGTAGAGAACTCAGAAATAGATCCACATTAGTCAGCCGATCTTGACACAGAAGAAGACAGCCTTCCGAACAAATGGTGCTGGAACAGCCGGATACCCGTATGCCGAAATATATTTTTTAAAAGAATGTAAACAAAGACTTTTTAAAAATACTCAAAATCGATCACAGACCTACATGTAAAATGCAAAACTATACAACTATGCAATTCCTAGAGAGTAATATAGAAGAAAATCTCCATGACCCTGGGAATGGCAATGACTTTTTAAGTAAAACACAAAAGGAAAAATCCATGAAAGAATTGATAAGCTGAAATTCTTTTAAATTAAAAGAATCTTCTCTGTGAAAATACTGTTAAGAAAATGAGAAGACAGCTACAGATTGGAGAAAGTGTTTGCATAAGCTGTGTCTGATGCAGGTCTGTTAACTAAAATATACAAAAAACTCATAAAAATCAACAATGTGAAACTAATGACCCAATTACAAAGGAGCAAAGGACCTGAAAAGACACTTCACTAAAGAAAATATACAGATAGCAAATAGCCGTATGTTCAACTTTAGACCATTAGAGAACTGTAAATAAAACAGTGAGATACTGCTGCACACTTAAGAGAAAGCAAACGTTGAAATCCTAACATCACCAAATGATGTCAAGGATTTGCAGGGGACCCTCAGCCATGGCTGGTAGCAATGCAAAATGCCTAAGTAAATTTGTTTTTTAATAAATTATCCAGTCTGCGGTATTAGTTACAGCAAGAGAAAATGGAATACTTTGGTAGATGAATGGATAATGCATTGTGGTGCATTAAGACAATGGAATGTTATTCATTGATGAAAAATAAGTGAGCTTAAGTGCATGTTACCATTTAAGGGAAGCCAGTCTGGAGCCAGACATGGAGCCATTCATTTAGTGGGGGTGCAGATTGCAGGAGCCAGCACTCCTGTAATCCCAGCAATTTGGGAGACTGAGGGGGATTGCAAGTTTGAGACCAGCCTCAGCAACTTAGTGAGACCCTGCCTCAATATAAAAAGAAGGGCTGCGGATGTAGCTCAGTGGGTAAGCATTCGTGGGTTCAGTCCCTAGTACCAAATAAATAAATAGGCCCATCTGAAAAGGTGACACAGTGTTTGATTCCACCTTTATGGACTTGTGGAAAAGGCAAAAACTGTGGAAACAGTAAAAAGATCAGTGGTTACCAGGGCTTAGCAGTGAGAGAGGGAGGAATAAGCAGAGCACAGAAGATTTTAGGGCAGTGAAACCATTCTATCCAATTCTGTTACTGTGAAAACTTGGAATTATACATTTGTCCAAACTCATAGAATGTACAGCACCAGGAGTGAACCCTACCTGTAAACTATGTACCTTGGTAATATTTTATCGCTGTAGGTGAATAAGTTATGACAAATGTGTCATTGATGCAGATGTTGAAAGTTGTGTGTGGGTGGAGGTGGGGAGTCTGTGGGAAACTCTGTACTTTCCTCTCTGCCATAAACTTAAAACTTCTCTAAAAAAATCTTCTAGCAGGGACTAGGGTTGTGGCTCAGCTATAGAGCACTTGTCTGACTTGTGTGAAACACTGGGTTCGATTCTCAGTACTACATATGAATAAATAAAATAAAGGTCTATCAAACAACTAAAAATTTTTTAAAAAATCTTTTAGCAAAGAAAAGTTGAGGACCACAGATGACTAACCTCATGAGTTCTACTAAGCCTTAAAAGAAGAATTAACACTTCTTTTCAAACTCTTCTAAGAAATAAGAGGACATTTCATATCTAAGGCCAGTATTATACTCACACCAAAGACAAAGATATACAAGAAAATTATAGCCCCTTCCTTCATAATCATACTAAGTAATATTTATGACTACATTAAAGTGAAGATGAATATAACTCAGGCTTGATTTCATTTTTATGTGTTCAGTGTTACATTCATCTTTCTCGTGATTTTCAAATAAATTAAACATTTTCAGGATCCCCTAAGCGCAGTACATGTCCACCTACCAGCACTGCCTGGAGGCCTCCCTTTGCGTATTTCTGGGTTTCTTGATGATGCTCAGGGTTGTCCAGGGTGCCTGTATTAGATTTCTGTTACTGTAACAAATACCCAGGATAGGAAATTTATGAAGAGAAAAGGGTTATTTTGGCTCCCTTAAGGTTTCCACCACCTTCCAAGAGCACCATAGGTTGAGGATCAAGCCTTTAATACATTCCAAATCCAAACTATAGCAATGCAGATACCAGCCCTTCCCATATACTGCAGGTTTCCAGATGGAACATATGCAGTTCCTAAGGAAGCTTAGAGGACCTTAAAATTCTGTTAGGAAAAAATAAGTTTGTATGTACCACAACCCCCATTTCCTCATAGGTTGAAGCCCTAACCTCCAGAACTTGAGAATGTAACTGTATTTGTATATAGGTCCTTTACAGAGGTAATTGAGTAGAAATCAAGTCATATGGGTGGGCCCTAATCTAGTTTGACTGATGTCCTACAAGAAGAGATTAGGGGACACACACACACACACACACACACACACACAAATCAACACAGGAGAGGATGGCCTTAGGAAAAACCAACCCTGCCAATCTAATATGGTAGATGAACAGAGGTGCCAGCAGTCCTATTGGCCTGAAGTTTTGTTCTGGTTGGAGTGAGGAATGGCTCGGGATTTAGTGTGGAATTTTGGAAGTGGAGACACCAATAGGGAACTTGGTAAGCTTATCGCATGTCACAGGTTGATCCAAAGCATTTACACACATACATGGCAAAGGCCAGATGGGTTCCAGCCATCTCACACTCCAGCCAGCAACACACATGTGTATGCAGAGGACATGAAAGAAGTCCCAACAGGATGTGAAGGCTGAGATAGACCTGGAAGTGACCTGAGGTCAGATGGTGTGCCCTGGCCCAGGCCTCCATCCATCAGTAGACAGTGGAAGCCTCATTGGCTCAGAGCATAATCTGACCAAGCTTTAGCTAAATCTACACTGGGAAGCCAGGTGTCTGTTTATTGGGCAAAATAAATAAATAAAAAAAAAGAAAAAAAAATTCATACTGGGTAATTTATAAAGAACAAAAATTTATTTCCCAAAGTTCTGGCTGGAAAGTCCAAGATAAAGACATCAGGTCCAGTGTCTGGTGAGGTCTCAGCTTCCAATATGGTGCCTTGTTGCTGTGCCCTGCAGAGGGAGAGAACACTCGGTCCTCACATGGAGGAAGGGAGAGAAGGGAAGGGCAAAAAGGGGACCTGGCTAGTTGACCTCCTGCCCTTCTATAAAGTCACTAATCCCATCCCTGAGGGCATAGCTCTCATGGCCTAATCACCTCTTACAGGCCCTGCTTCTTAATACCATGGCATTGGGGATTAAATTCCAATATGAATCAGTCTCCCTATTGTTATCTGAGGAGGGACAAACAACAAGTACTTCTGAAGGTCACAAAGACTGACCTAGTCATGGAATTATAGATTATCATTCCTTGACACTTGATCACCACATCAATTAGGCTCATGTATACTAAGGAGATCAGAACAGGAAGAACTGCAAGACTAAGACCCTATTTAAGAAGTCTCTAGGAGGCTGGGGTGTGGCTCAGCAGTAAATTCTAGCATGTCTGAGGTAAAATCTTTAGGGAAATCCACAGGCATCACGGGAGGCAAAAGCAATACCATGAGGGGGAACTTTGTCTCTGCACCTACATCTATGCCAAACGGTAATCACAGCCTAACTCTAGATAGATAAAACATAAAACCTCCTTTTCTAATGGCCTATTTACCTGTTCATTTTACCCTATATATCATATCTAACTTTCAACAAAAAAATTACAGTCTGAAGAGGCAAAACAAACATCGGACGGAGCCAGACTTAGATACGGAAGAGATAGATGACATGCAAAAAATAAATGGGTGACGTAAGCAGATAGGTGGGAACTCTAAGGAAGAACCCAGGGGAAATGATAGAAATCAAAACATTCTAACAAGCCAGGTACAGTGGCACACACCTGTAGTCCCAGTGACTTAGAAGGCTAAGGCAGGAGGATCACAAGTTCAAAGCCAGCCTCAATAACTTAGTGAGGCCCTGAGCAACTCAGCAAGACCCTATCTGAAAATAAAAGAAAGACTGGGGATGTGGCTCAGTGGGTAAGTGCCCCTGGTACAAAAAACAAACAAAAACTACTCTTAACATAAATCAGTAATGAAGGACTTGTTAGTGGACTGGGCACAGCTAAGCAGAGTCAAGTGAGTTTGAAGGTAAGTTTCAGAAACTTCTGGAACTGAAAAAGAGGAATGAACAAAACAGAACAGAATACTCAAGAACTTTGGGACAACTGCTAGAGATGTAGCATACATGTAATGGGAAGTCAGAAGAACTAGTGATTGGCAAAAATTGATGACAAAAATTGGTCTTAGAGGACACCAAGGAGGATAAATACAAAACAAACAACAAAAATCTACACCTACGCATATAATTTTCAAACTGCAGAAAACCAAAGACAAAGAGAAAACTTTGAAACAAGCCAGAGAGGGAAAACACCTTATCTACAGAGGAGCACAGATGAGAATTACATCAGACTTCTCTATAGGAACCATACAAGCAAGAAATAGAGCAAAATATTTAAAGGTTTTCAAAGGAAGAAAAACTATCCATCTAGAATTTTACCTCCATTGAAATTATCCTTCACAAGAGAAAGACTTTCTCATATAAAAAGAAATTTAGGATTGTCTCCATAGGCATGACTTGCAGGATATATTGAAAGCTCTTCAGAGAGAAGAGAAATAATATAGGTCTGCCAGGCGTGGTGGCGCACACCTGTAATCTCAGTGGCTTAGGAGGCCGAGGCAGGAGGATTGCAGGTTTGAAGCCTGCTTCAGCAACCTATGGAGACCCTGTCTCAAGATAAAAAATAAATGGTCTAGAGATATGGCTCTGTGGTTGAAGTGTCCTTGGTACCAAATATAAATAAATAAAATACAAGTCTGAAACGTGGTTCTACACAAAGGGAAGCATTTATAATAAATAAGGAATAAATGAAAATAAAGTGAAAATCGTTTCTTACTCTTAGTGAATCTAAGATTGCTCAAAATAATAATAGCAATAATATTTTTGATTATTATAGGTCATAGATAGTGAATGATAGCAACATTAAGAGTAACAGGAGTGAGAAACGATTGTGTTATGTACAATACTTGCCCTGCCTGGAAAGTGATATTGTTAGTTAAAAATAGACTCGGATTAGCTGTAAATGTATATTGAAAATTCCAAGGCAAATACTAATTTTAAAAAAAGTACAATTGGTATACTAATAGAGAAAAGGAATTGGACTCATAAAATGTTCAAAAGAAGAGAGCACGCAAAGAAAGAATGAGGACAATAAACAGTTAAAATAAGTAGGTCTTCATCTAACTATAGCAGTAATTACTTTAAATGAGAATGGTTTAAATATACCAATTAAAAGACTGTCAGAGTGAATTAAAAATAAACAATCCCCAACCATATGTTGTCAAGTAACCCACCTTAAAAGTAGGGATACAAATAGATTAAAAGTAACAGGATAAGCTCCCCACCACCAATAGGAAGCTAGTACTTAAAACACAAAACAAAATATGCAATGGCAAGGGATGAGGATGTGGAGAAATTGGAATCTTTGGATATTTGTAGTGGAAGTGTTAAATGGTGCACTGCACTGGAAAACAATTTGGCAATTCCTCAGAAAGTAAAAATAGTTACCATATGTTTCAGGATTTTCATTTGTGCGTGTATACTTCAAGGAGTTGAAAGCAAGGACTCAAGCATATAGTTCTAGACCAGTGTCCACTAACAGACAAATAAATAAATCAACAAAAATGTGGTATATACATACAATCAAATACTATTCAGCCTTTAAAAGTCATGAGATTCTGATCCATGATACAGCATGGGTGAACCTTGAAGACAAAAAAGGTCAACTATTGTATGATTCTATTCATATGTGAAACTACTGGAGGGAAATCCTTAGAAAAAGGAAGTAGAATAGAGATTACCAGTGGCAGTGGAGGGAGGAAAGGATTAGTGTTCAATGGGTGCAGAGTTTCTGTTTAGGATGACTCAAAGTTCTATAAATTGATGGTAGTGTTAACTTGCACAACATTGTGAAAGTACTGAAGAGCACTGAATTATATACTTAAAAATTGTTAGAATGGTAAAGTTTGTGTTATATATATTTTACCACATATAGAAGTGAGGGAGATGCAGAAAGATATACCTTGCTAACAAAAGAAAATAAGAGTGGCTGTATTAATTTCAGACACACTACAGAACAAAGAAAAATTTCAGGAATAAATAGGATTCAGTTGTCTAAGAAGACATACCAACTTGTATGCATCTAGCACAGAGTACCAAATATGTAAGGTAAAAACTAACAGAAATATAAGGAAAATTAGATGAATCATCTGTTATGGTTGGAGACTTTAACACCCCTCTAACTGTAGTGGACATAGCCAGGAAGTGCACTGTATTGGTCATGGTTCTCCAGGGAAACAGAACCAATAACAGCGTGTGTGGTGGTGGTGGTGGGGGGAAGGTGTTTAAGGAATTGGCTCATGATTATGGAGGCCGACAATTCCAAAATCTGCACAGTGGGTCAACAGGCCTCAGACCCATGAGTTATTCAGGTCCTAAGTCTGTGCTGCTGCATTCCCTCTTGCTCTGAGGAAGTCAGAATTTTTGTTCTACTCATGCTTTCAACTGATTGGAAGAGGCCCAGACACTCTGTGGAGGGCAGTGTATTTATTAAAAGTCCACCAATTTAAATACTAATGTCATTCAACATACTCTTACACCCAGTGTTACAGTTTGTCCCCCAAAGGCTCATGTGGTGAAAGCGTGGTCCCCAATTGGTGATACTGTTAGAAGGTGTGGAAACTTAAGGAAATAGACCTATTTGGAGGGAGTAGTCCATGAAGGAACATCCTTGCATCTTGTCCCTGGCTCTGTTCCCCAGTCCCTGTAATGAATGTCATGGGGTCAGCAGCTTTTCTCTACCATGTCCTCCCTCCATTATAGACTGCCTCACCATAGGCCCAGAAATGGTGGACCCAAGTGACCGTGGACTGAAACTGTGAGCCAAAATAAATCTTTCCTTAGGTATTCTGTCCCCATGACAGAAAACTGACTGGCAGACCCAGAATAATGTTTGACCATATATCTGGACACTATGACTCAACTTTAACATAAAATTAATCATCACAGATTAGCTTCACTAATTTATCAATCTACTGGATTGAATTAGTGTCTGTAGAATACTTCATCTAACAAAATAGAGTATGCATTCCTCTCAGGCTCACATAGAACATTCATCAAGACAGACCACATTCTGGGGTTACCTTCACAAATTTAAAAGACCAGAAATATGTAATGCGCTCTCTCACCACAATGGAACGACATATCAGAAGTAAAAACCTACCAGAATTATTTGCAATTAGATTTAGACAAAGATTTTTTTTTAAGATGTGATACCAAAAAGATAAACTGTAAAGGAAAACTGTTAAATTGGCTTCATTAAAATGAAACATGTTGTGATTCCAAAGAAAACATTGAGAGGATGAAGATGAACCACTTACTGGGAAAAATATTTGCTCATTGTATATCTAATAAATGACTTATCTTCAAAATGTACAAGGAAATCCTATAACTCAATAATGAGGAAACAAAGGTTGAAATAAATGCTCAGAACTTTTCCAAGGGTGTTGGCTACTGTCACTTGTTTGGCAGAGATTCAAAGGCAGGCAGAAGAGTGGAAAGGGCCTAGCCATGGGGCGCAGGGACTCCAGTGAGCCCTGATGTGAAGCTGTTGCCTAGGAAACTGGAGGCAGCTGAACCACATGTGATGGATTAGGTAGGCACATCTGGCTTTCTGTGGTGGGTCCTCCACTGGAAGTTGGGACAAAAATTAGGGAAGCTGTCATTGATCAAGTCCTGGCCATCTCAGGCTAATTATTACAAAAGTTAATGGGTAGCTTCCTGGATTATCATAGAGGTTGTCACTGCTGATTTGACCTATAGCTGACTGCTCTCCTGGGCTGATTACTATAGATAAGGGGATAGTTTCCTGGGCAGGTCACTACAGATAGTGGGTCAGAGTTCCATTTTTGTATATTCAGTCTCACAAGCAACTCAATTTAAAATTGGGTTAAATATTTGAATAGATATTTCAGCAAAGAAAACATAAATGGCTAATACATCATGCTGGTAAAGCTGCTAGCAACCGGAATCCTTATAAATTGCTGGTCAGAATGTAAAATTGTACAGCACCAATGATACAAACTTATCAGAATAGTTTGGCAGTTTCTGAAACAGACAAGCATTATAAGACCCAGGAAATTTATTCTTAGAATTCTTCTCAAGAGAAATCAACATGACATTCAATCAGAGGCTTGTACATGAATGTATATGACATTATTATTCATGATAGCCAATGAATGGAGAAATTCAATTGCCTGTCAACTGATGGATGTGTAAACACAATGTGGTATGAACACTAGTTGGTTGAAACAAACAAACAAACAAATAGAAAAAGCTGTAGCATGTATGAACATCAAAAGTATGCAGTGGAAAAAATATAAGCATTGAAACTATCCACCTGAGGCTTGAGGATCTCCTTGGCTCCTAGCAACCAATCCTGACATTCTGACTCCTGCCCTCAGTTTAGTGGCCACCACCTTGGTCTCCAGAGCAATGGCTCTGAGAAGCAAGGCAGCACTAGTTGACAAACTTTCTCTGAAACTGCAGCCTCATGCTCTTCAAAATCAAGGTTATTATCCTTTTTTCTGATCCAGGAGGTACTTTAGAAGGAGACTGGGGGATCAGGCTTCCTCTTTTCCCAGTTGTAACTGCAGTACTGGTCCCTATCACCCAGATATCACTCCTTTCACCTTAAGGTTGAGAGACTTATGCCCATTAGGGTGCTTTTGGTTATGAGTAACTGAACTCTGGCTTCAGTCAAGAAAATCTGTGTATGCATTTGAATCTTCACAAGGCAGTCTACCTCCAAGAGCAGCTTGTTCAGGGTTATGTCCTGCTGAGGTCTGGATAAGTGTTCCCCAAAGGCCCAGGTGTTAAAGGCTTGGTCCCCGTGGTGACCCTGTTGGGAAATTATAGAGTCTTAGAGCTGGGGTCCTGTGGGAGGTCCTTAGGTCATTGGATGAGTGTCCTCAAAGGGATTGTGTGACCCTAGCCCTTTCTTCCTTCTCTTTGCTTCCTGACTGATGAGGTGAACAGTTTTTCTTTGCCATTTGCTCTTGCCACATGTGCTGCCTCTCCACAGGCCCAAAGCAAAGGAGAGCAACTGGTCATGGCCTGGAACCCCCAAAACTGTGAGCCAAAATAAACCTTTTAAAAATCATCTCCGGTATTTTGTTATGGTAATAGGATGCTAACACATGACCCTATGGCTGCTCAGTTTTCTGCCCTCCTCTCCACATAGCTTCATGCTGAGGATGGAAAAGTTACAAACTGGCTTCCGGAGCTACTCTGGCACATTATCACATGGCACATTATCCGAGAAGACAACTCCTTTCTCTCCATCCACAGGACATAATTCTGGCTTCACTTGGGTTGCTTGTCTAACAGGATCAGGGAATGCCATGTGGAGAGTGGCCCATGGCTGAGGCTAATGTGAGTCCCCTCAAGGAGCTGGGATGGGATCATTTCTTTCCAAATGCCATGACTGCTACCTGGTAGTTTCAAAGGGAAGTGATGTGGGGGGGTGGAAGCACTATGTCCCCTCCATCAACCCTGCAAGCCTCCAGTTTACCTGGGAATGCAGGCCACAGGCTGAAAGGGCCTCACCAACCCTCTGGTTTTAGACAGGTGAGTTTCATCCTAAGAGTGTTCTTTCTTTAGGTGCTTTCTGCAGCCCATGTGGACAGAGCTCACATCAACAGTTTTCTCCAAGAGCCCTAATCCTGCAAGTATCAGGTACATGAACTGTATCCCAGTGGACAACAGGCAACAGTTCAGCAAGGAGACTGAGATTCTAATTCTTTCTAACTCCTCTGAGCCTCAGTATCTTCGGAAAATGGAGACGCCATGTATGTCTGCAGTGTAAGAAGACAGACCCTTCAAGCCAGGATGCCTAGCTTAGGACCTCTACCGTCACTTACCTGTGAGAAAGTGAGCAGATGACTCAATGTATCGTCCTCAGTTTCTTCACCAACAAATGGGACAGCTATGGTGCCAACCTCATAAGGTTGTTTAACAACTAAATAAATAGTGTAGGTAACCAGCTTCAAAAAGCACCTGCCTGGGGTTGGAGTTGTAGCTCAGCAGTAGAGCACTTGCCTAGCTTGTGTGAGGCACTGGGTTCAATTCTTAGCACCTGATACAAATAAATAAAAAAAAAGATCCAGAAACAACTAAAAAAATAAATAAAGCACCTGCCTGGGTATGCCCCATGCAAGTCACCTGTTACTACTGCTGTAGTTCTCAAAGTGGGGTGCTCAGCAGCACCATCTGGGAAAATGTTACAAATGTACATTCTCACTCACCGGATCTGGTCCCAGGTAACCACACATCTGTTTTCTGTTGGGGAATGGGATTTTGCTTGTGTTCCTTTTGTTCTGCATAATGATTCAGAGTTTAGCCTGTGCTCTTTAGTGCTCTGAGATTCATAAGAGTGTAGTGTATACTCTAAAAATGCTGTTATCAGAGGCTGCTCTCTACACACTGTCTTGCACCTGGAGGTCTTTCTTGCCACCTTGGATCTCTCCACCTTTCTTTCAAATGTATCCCCCATCCTGCACCACAGATGACCTGTCCCCAGCTGACGGCTTGGAGGTAGTTTCCAGTTTGCCTATAGAAACCTCTACAGGGCACGCCTCTGATGTGTACCTTGGCATGTGTGTCTGTCGGTGCAGTGGGCTTAACCTTGGTGCCACAACTCTGGTGTAAGAAAGTCCTTATCCTACTGTGTTGTGATTGGATGCTCATCTGTTCCCTGTCTCCATACCCTGGGGTAGAAGAATTCAATCCCTTCCTTGCAAGGGTGGCCCAGCCCAGGGTACTAACCTCAGAGGTTTCTAGTGGTCACTGCTAAACCCTGCTGCTGCCTATTGGGGTTTGTGCCATTTTACTCTTGGTCGGGGGCCTGGCTAGTGCTGGTTCTTCCTCCTTGGGGAACTGTGTGGCCATGTCAAAATGTACACTAAGTCTTATCTCCCATTTTACAGTTCTTCCACCACTTCTCGTTGAACTTGGAGAAAACCCCCACTTCCCCTTCTGTTCTGCCTTCCCCTGTGTCTACCTCTAGGGATCTCAGGCTTGTGCCTTCCTTGGGGCCTTGCACTTGCTCCTCCCTCTCCCTAAAGGTCTTTTCTCTTGGACTCTTCTCATCAGCCGTAAGTCCATCCCTTGTCCCCCATCATAGCTCCTAGTCATCCCCTCTCTAAGATAATATGCATCACCTCCCTGCCCTGGGCCTGAAACAAGTGAATTGGACTTTCCTTCCTGGGAATGTGTGTACAGTGGTGGCTCCCTCTGGGGACGTCTGTTCAGAGACATTTTTGGTTGTCACAACTGTGGTGGGGGTACTAATAGGCAAATATCAAGGATGCTGCTCACATTTTATACTTTTTAGGGTTCTCCAGAGAAAGAGAACCAATAGACTGTGTGATTTATTATCACACAGTCCGGGCGTGACAAGTTCCAGAATCTGCAGGGTGAGTCAGCAGCCTAGAAGCTGGGGGAATCTGGCCATGTATCCCAGTCCAAAGACTGGCAGGTGGAGACTCAGTAAGAGCCAAGAAAAAGGCATGTCCCAGTTTGAAGGCTGGAGGCAGGGGTTATTCCCCTACTCAGGAGAAGGTCAGCCTTTCTGTTGCATTTGGGCCTTCAAATTGGTGGCTGTAGCACCTCTAAATTAGGGAGGGCCATTGGTTTTACTCAGTGCTGTGGACTGAAGGTGGTGCCCCGCCCCAAATTCTTATGTTGAAATCCTAATCCCCAGGGTTATGGTGGTATTAAGAGTTGGGAGTTTGGGAAGGTGATTAAGTCACGGGGCAGGAACCTCATGAATGGGATCAGTGCTCTTATGAAAGCATCAAAGGAGCTTGTTCACCCGGGTCTGCTAATTGAGGACACATGGAAGGTGCTGTCTATGAGGAACAGGTCCTTACCAGTCTGCCAGCCCCTTAATCTTGAACTTTCAGCCTCTAGGACTATGAGAAGTAAATTTCTGTTGTTTATAAGCCACCTGCAACACAAATGAATAAGACAACTATTCTGCTGGTTTAAACACCAATTTCATCCAGAAACACCTTCACAGGCACATACAGAATAATGCTTGATCAGATGTCTGGGTACCCCCTAACTATCACACCAGAACCCAGAACACAACCCACAACAACCTTCCACAATTCTCCAGCCCAAATGTCAGAAGAATTGAGACAGAAACCCTAGTAGGGTTTATCTTGATCCAAAGACATATCTAGAATAAATTCCTAGGAGATGGTTTTTGCATACTTTTAAATTTTGTTGCTGGGGATTAAACCCAGGGTCTTGCATATACAAGGTGAATACCATCACTGAACTACATCCCCAGCCTCTGTGTAATTATATTTTAATAGATGTTGCCAAATTGTCCCCCAGAAACACTGCACCTGGTGAGATGACATTTCATAGTGCAGAAAAGAAGGTACTGTTTTTTCATGGCCCCACTAGCTCGTGTATTATGAGGTATTTATGCTTGAACAATTTTTCTCATCAGAAAGCTGTGGAACCAACTCTTTGGTCAGTGAGTCAGGGACTCTGTAGCCTTCTAGGATTGACTGTTTTCTAATTATTTTTATAATACAATTTTCTGGCTGCTGGGTGGTGAAGCAGGTTGACGTTCTTGAGAACTGTGAGTCATTTATGCATGTAAGGGCTTATCATAAGGGACTTGGCTGGCGCCAGGGGAGGACATCCTTTCCCTGGAGCAGGGGCTCATAAGAGAAAGAGGGAGCCAGGTTTCAGGCATCCTCGTGGGAGTATACTGGGCAGGGAGGTCCCCTGGGAGCAGCCCTAAGCCAAGCACTGCATTCCTGTCTTCTGTGCAGCCCCACCCCCAGCTTCTATCCCAGGGGACTATTGTTTCTCCCTTTTGGTCCTGCAAACAGGGGCATCTTCCTGGAGCCAAGTGGACTGAATCTGGTAAATTCTAGTTCCCAGGCAGCATTGTCAGGCTGTTGGCCCCAGTTCTTGCCTGGCAATATTGTGGGGTATTTCCATGACATTGGTGTAGGCTGGCGCCTGCCTGTTTATTCCTCTACCTTTGGGTACCTCCCAGCTGCTTTCTGGCAGGCTGGCCCCATTGCCTGGAAACCACACCAGGGTAGCTTCAGGGTTCTGGCATTTGCCTTGCACATATGAGTGGTGACACATTCCTACAGTTTCTCTTAGGAACCAAGATAGCCATGAATCCCACTAGCCAAGCCTGCCCTGCACCATCGCCTAGCTCTTAGTCATTGTTACCCAAAGCACTTGTATAACCCAGTGACTCAAGGAAGTTTGCATCTGTCTGGGACCCACCATCACTGTTCCCATCCATCCTCCCAAAAGCTCTTGAAGGTGCCTCCCTTGCCACTCCTGCAGGCAGCTGGCTTGCCTTTGTCTGCCTCTCCCACAGGTTTCTGGCCAGGTTTCATGGTGCTACCTGCTGTCTTCTCCAGTACCCTAGAGCTTTGCTCTGTACCACCTCTTCCTGTACCATCAAGCCATGTTCAAGGACTGGGACCCTCTATTTTATTAAGCCTTGGCTTGTGACTATTCTCTGCCTTGACAGTGGGTCCCAGTCTGATCTCATTAGTGGTACCTTGTAGCCAGTTCCAAGCCAAGGATTATTGTGGTGTTTCCTGATCCTTCTCAGGAACTATGTGGGGAATGAAAAGGAAAGGGTACCCTGCCTGGCACACATCAGGTTGGTTCCGCTGTATTGGATACACCAATTCTAAAAGACGCTTATGTCTCTTTTAGAATTGGTGTATCCAAGCCAAGGAAATAACGCCATGATGTCTCAAGAGTTCCCCTTCTATCCCAACGTGCAGTGCTATAGTGGTAGTTTCTTCCCAGTAATGGTCTCTTTCAAAGTCCAGTCAGTCCCTAACAGACACCTCCTACTCTCCCTGACCTGTTAGGACTCTCACCCCATGAATTCTCCCTCCTTAGCATTTGCTGTTTATTGAAACTGAGTTCAAGGACTTCTTTGAAAGTTCCATTGACAACTCTCCAGCCAGGGTTTGGAGGATTGTATAGACTCACTGTTCCATACTCTGGCATCAGCAAAGCATCAGGGCATAAACATGTGCCCCTAAGGCAAGATAATTTATTTTACTATTATTATTATTTTGTACCAAGGATTGAACCCAGGGGACACTTAACCACTGAGCCATGTCACCAGCTCATTTTATTTTTTGGGACAAGATCTCTCTAAGTCACTTAGAGTCTCACAAAGTTACTGAGGCTGGCTTTGAACTCTGCATCCTCCTGCCTCAGCCTTCTGAGTTGCTGGAATTACAGGCATGTGCCACTGCTCCCAGCACCTCATTCGTTTTTGATAATATGAGAAGTAAAACGTTACAAATGCCACTGAGTTCCCTATGTATCTCCCAGTCTCACTCCTTGTACAAAATCAGGGTCCTGAATTCAGGGTTTATCAATGAGCCATGTATTGTTATTCTTTGGCTATGTGCCAGAGACATGATGTCAAGTTGCAGGAGTCTGCTCCATATATGAATGAAATCACACTACACATACCCTTCTGAAAAATTTTTTTCTCAGCTTTATATTTCTGATTCATTCCATTGATAAATAAGGACCAAGTGCATTTATTTTAACTGTTGTGTGATCTTTTGGCGAATCCACTGTAATGCAATTCATTGATTTCTCCTGTTGATGGACATTTAAGTCATTTATTAAGAGAGTACTGCGGTTCTTGTTTCCTTCTATACATGTGGAAAGACACTTGTTAGGGCACATACCAGGAAGGAGATGTCCTAGCACCTGGCAGCCTTAGGTTACTACATTGTCCAATCAAGTCTTCATGTCTTAAACAGCCCTACCTGAAGAGATCCTTTAACCCGTTTCCTCTTAAGCCTGGGCCATAGTCAAAAGACACTGTAATTTTTGCCAGTCGGACAGGCATGGGATAGTACTTCTCTGATACATAAGCATCTCTTTTAGAATTGGTGGATTTATTTTGCATTTTGCCTGGTTACTAGTGCAGACCAGATCATTTCACATTTTTGTTGGGCATTTTGGCTTCCCCCTTTGTGAATTTCTTGCTTCAACTTTGTGACCATTTTTCTCTTTAGCTCAGTGTCTACTTGATTTCTAGAAGTTCTTTATATATTTTTCTAATTAAAAATTATTTTATTCAAGCTGGGTGCAGTGTTGCAATGCCTGTCATTCCAGTGACTTGGGAGGCTGGGGTAGAGGAATCAACTGAGTGAGACCCTGTCTCAAAATAAAAAAGTGGGGCTGGGGTGTAGCTCAGGGATAAAATGCTTGCCTAGCATGCCCAAGGCCCTGGGTTTAATCCCAACACCACCAAAATAAATAAATGAAGATAAATATGATAAGGATGAGACCTGATTAAAAAAATAAAAAGGGCTGGGGATGCAGCTCAGTGGTAGAGCACCTCAGATTCAACCCCTAGTACCCAAAATTTTTTTATTCATTTTGTTTATTTATAGATGTTATTTTTAGAGCAGTTTAAGGTTCACAGAAAATACAAGTGGAAAGTACATAAAGTTCTTACCCCACCCCCTGCCTGGGAACAAATTCCCCTACCATCAACACACCCCACCAAAGGGTACATTTGTTACAACTATGAACCTACATGAACACATCATTACCACTCACTGCAGTAAGTTCATTCTTGGTGGTGTACATTCTATAGGTTTGGAAGAATGTATAATGGCATGTATCCAGCATTATAGTATCGTATAGAAAAGCGTTCCTTCCTCCCATCAATCCCTGGCAACTGCTGATCCTTTTTACTGTCTCCATAATTTTGCCTTTTTCATGTCATAGGGTTGGAATTATACATTATGTAACCTTTTCAATCTGGCTTCTTTCCCTTGGCAATAAGCATTTAAGATTCCTCCATGTCTTTTTTTTTAAACATCACTTAAAATTTTTTGTTCTAATTAGTTATACATGACAGGAGAATGTATCTTGACACATTGTATATAAATGGAGCATAACTTCTCATTCTTCTGGCTGTACATGATACTGAGTCACACCAGAAGTGTAATCATACATGTACATGGGGTAATTTTGTCTGTCTCATTCTACCATCCTTCCCATTCCCACTGCTCCCCGCCTCATTTCCCTCTGCATAATCCAAAGTTCCTTCATTCTTCCCTTAACCCCCCACCCCCCCACACCTACTATGGATCAGCATCCACTTATCAGAGAAAACATTTGATCTTTGTTTTGGGGGGGGATTGGCTTATTTTACTTAGCATGATATTCTCTAGTTCCATCCATTTACCTACATAATTTCATTCTTCTTTAAGGCTGAGTAATAGTCCATTGTGTACGTGTACCACATTTTCTTTATCCATTTTTTTATACCATATGAATGGCTTTCATGGCTTGGTAGCTCTGTTCTTTAAACAGCACTGAATAATATTGCATTCTATGGCCATACCTCTTTGCTTATCCACTTAGCTACTGAAGAAGACCACCAGGTTGCTTCCAAGTTATGTCAGTTATGAGTAAAGCTGCAGTCAATAGATGTGAGAGGACATAGGTTTTCATCTCAATTGGGTAAACACCAAGCACAAAGGCTTGATCATATATTAAGACCATATTTTTGGGCTGGAGTTGTAGCTCAGTGGTAGAACGCATGCCTCACATGCATGAGGCACTGGGTTCGATCCTTAGCACCACATATAAATAAATAAATAAAAGATATTGTACCCATCTACAACTAAATATAAATTTTATATATATATATATATATATATATATATATATGACTATATTTACTTTTCTAAGAAGTACAAAACTTGTAAACTGGTGGGACCATTTTGCATTCCTATCTCAGCCATGATTGGGAAATCCTGTTGTTCCACCTCTTCTACAGCAATAGGTGTTGGTGTCTGCCAGTTATGTATTTTCTTTGGTGATATGTCTTGTTAGATCTTTTGCCATTTTTTAATTGGGTCTTATTGTTGAATTATAAGAATTCTTAATAGATTCCGGAATGCAATCCTTTATCAGAATGTCTTTGATAAATATTTTCCCCTACTCTGACTGGCCTTCTCATTCTCTTGACAGTGTCTCTTGCATAGCAGATTTTAATTTTAATCAAGTTTATCTTTTTGATTATTGCTATCATAGGTGTGCCTTTGGCATTTTATTTGAAAGTTATTGCCAATCTCAAGATTACCAATGGTTCTCTTGTTACTTTCTATGAGTGTTTATAGTTTTGGTTTTACATTTTGGTCTGTGATCCATTTTTGGTTTATTTTTGTGAAAATGTAAGCTCTGTATCAAATTTTAAAAATATTTTTACATAGATTGGTTTCAGTTGTTCCAACTGAAAAGGTGGGTATTCCCTTTGCTTATATCTCTGGAAGAGAATGTAAGAATTGGAATAATCTCTTTCTCAGATGTTTGGTACAATTCAACCTATCTGAGCCTGCCACTTTCTGTTTTAGAAGGTTATTAGTTACTAGTTCACTTTCTTTGATAATTATATATTTCTTTCCATGTGAATTTTGGCAGGTTGTGTTTTTTTTTTGAGGGATTATTCCATTTATTCTAGATTATCAAGTTTGTGTGCACAAGATTGTTCATAATATTTCCTTATTAACCTTTTAATGTCCCTTCTTTCATTTTTAATATATGTCCTCTCTCACTATTATCACAATATTTTTAATATTGTGTCTTCTCTTTTTTTCTTATTAAGCCTCATTAGAGGCTTATTGATTTTATTAATCTTTTCAATGAATCAGCTTTTGATTTCATTGACATTTCTCTTGATCTCCTAAGAATTTCCAATGTCATTGATTTCTATTGGAATTTTTATTATATTTACTTTCTCCTGTTTACTTTGGATTTAATTTGCTCTTCAAATTCTTAAGTTTCCTAAGTGGAAATTTATCGATATTTAGAACTTTCTTTCTGACAAAACAGAATAGAATATACAATCCTTCTCAAGGAATACATTGCCTTGGGCAATGAGTAAATGCTGGGTTGAGTTTACTGGAGGATGCTAACTTTATATTGAATCTTACTTTTTCTAGAGAATTAAGATTTTTATTCTCTGTGGGTAATCTGTAACATGTAAAGTTCTTTGCAACGGATCATCAATACATTTTTCCCCCCAATACTGGGGATTGAACTCAGGGGTGCTTTAGTACTGAGCTACATCCTGAGCCCTTGGGTCTTGCTAAGTTGCTCAGGCTGGCTTTGAACTTTGATCCTCCTGCCTATCCTCCTGATTTAACAGGTGTGTGCCACTGTGCCTGGCCAAAGATACTTTTACATTTCTTCATTTAAAACAATTGAAGCCATCAGGAGTTGGTGGGGAGCAGGTGTCAGTGGCCCAGATACTTAACCAATAGCCATCAGGCACCTATCTCAACCCCTACTGCTTTGTTACAGCTGCTGCTGTCATCAGTCAGGGCTCCATGCATATCTCTAGAAGCGGAGGAGACCTCTACTCAGATGTCCCAGGTGTCTGACCCTGTCATAAAAGAGAATTTAAAGGCACATAGTACAGTTCAATGGTAGAGTGATTGCCTAGTAAGTACAAGGCCTTAGTTTGATCTCCAACACTTAAAAAAGAATTCTGTTGGCTTTTGACAGTTTACTAATAATGTGTTTCAGTGTGGATCTCTTTGATTTTATCCTATTTGGAGTTCTTTGAGCTTTTGAATGTTTATATTCATATCTTTAATCAAGTTTATGAATATTTTGGGGAACATAAGCTTTTCTGGAATAAGTGCATGACTGCCTACCATGAGGTTGTGGGGTCAAGGATGAGAAGTTACTGTTAAACCAATGCCTAAAATTGACCAACATTAACTGCAATTGACCATCTACGCCTGCCTGTGGAGTTTCCAAACCTTCAGTATCCTCTAGAGTTCTAGCAGGTTCTGCCAGTACAATTGTTGTCTAGGTGGGAAGATGGATTCCTGTTACTTCCTAATCTACCATTTTCCCAGAATCCCATCTCCTTCTCTCTCTCTCTCTCTCTCTCTCACACACACACACACACAAAAAAAAATGCAAAAACAAAAGTTCTGCATGCTAATGGGATACTCCTTTACTTTTGAAGGATAATTTTGCTGCATACAGGTTTTTCTGTTTTTTTTTTTCATTTTTTATTTCTTTGGTGTGTACATAATTTTTGTAGATAGCTGAGGCCACCTGGGATCACCGGGAGGTGCCATTGTGCATGGCCATTCAACTGACAGCTACCACTGCTGCCCCAGCACACAGCCAAGTGGCCACACTAGCTCTGCATGATGAGCAAGTAGGGAAGGAATTGGCCAGCTATGCAGCTCCCTTGATTGTGTGGTTGTCCTTGCAGCAACCTTTGATTTAGCCACTGCTGCTCCACTGTTAACACTAATAAGAGCTGGAGCTGATAACACTAAAGGGAACTGTACTTTGCCTTTTCACGATTTCTATCCAAGTTGAGCAAAACAAACAAACGAAAAAAACCCTCAGCTGATTGGTAACATCATTAGCAACTACTAAGGGAGTATCCTGAACAAGAGGACCAACAACAGTGGTGATTGGCATGTCTTGCGGATAAGTGGCTGCCAGAATCTTTGCTTCTGTCAACTATGAATGGAGGGTTCTATCTGGCTCTCCCTGTGTAGCTTTCCCCACCCAAAAAACACCACACCCCTTGTTTGTGTCCTCTATTCTTTCATCACCTTTTCTTCCTCTCATTTCTATTGCTCACCATTTCAGTTTCAGTGTTAAATTTGTATTGCACAGCAGACATCCACAGAGACTCCTGACTAAATTTGGAGGGTGGAAGTTGTAATGAAAACCAGATTGAGAAATGAGCAGATAGTAAAGATAGTTAACACTTTTAGGCTATTTGTTCTAGAAATTTTGAGGTAAGAAAATAAGTAAAGACAGGTAACAGCTGAGAAGATTTTCAGAATAGATAGTTGAGTCTTTTTAGAGGAAGACAGCAAGGGTAGTTGAAAGGGAGTGAATACCCCAAAGGATGGGATAATTGGTTTTAATGTAAAGCAAAGAGAGTCAGACTAGATCTGAAAAGGGACTCTGAGCATTATGGAAGGCACCAGTTAAAGGAAGGCACCAGTGACCAGTGTCAGGGAGAGATGCTGACAAGCCCAGCAGACTCCAACCACACCGGTGGCATCTATCTAGAGTTCAGTGGGTCGGTTGTCCACAGAGAATGTAGGAGCAGAGAGGACTGGAGCCAGTGTTGAAGGAGAGCTCCTAAAAAGAGATAAGAGCTAATGATGGGGAAGGAAGAGAGGATAAGATGGGTGGGAATACTCAGGGAGAGAGTGGTGAGACCCAGTAGCAAGTCAGGTTGGACATGCAAGGACAGGAGTAGGAGAATCAGATGCAGATGTTTCCTGGGACTGTTTGCAGACAAGTGTAAAAGAAAGGATGTGAAAGGACATCTGAAAGGTTGTAGGGAGCCATGGATAGTTTCAAAAAGTATCCATAGCCTGAGGCCAAAGAGTTGTGAGCATGGGCTGCTAGGTAGAATGTGTAGATTTGGTATAGTCTGTCTTATGCAAATATCACTGAATGTTATGGACAGCGAATATGGAGGACAAGAATGGATTGCACACAAGAGCACTAATGAATCAGCCACATGATTCACAGATGGCAGCTCAAAGAATGGCAGATGGGGGAATATATAACTGTTCTTCATGACGCAGTAGAGCAGGAAAACAAGGAAAATGATTAGCTGGGCACAGGAGAAAAGGTGGTCTACTGGGTAAGAAAAATGAAAAAGAGCAGAGCATAGAACTAAGCAGCTAAAAGAGGGGGGATGTTGGGAAGATCAAGGTGGGCACTGCTCCAAAGAAAGTACATCAGGGACCAAGAAGGGGGAGAGGGCTGGGGATGTGGCTCAAGCGATAGCGTGCTCGCCTGGCATGGGTGCGCCCCGGGTTCAATCCTCAGCACCACATACAAACAAAGATGTTGTGTCTGCGAAAACTAAAAAATGTAAATAAAATATAAAAAAAAAAAAAGAAGGGGGAGAGCATGTGGAGTACCACTAAACTTGCTTCTCATGTTTTTAACCTTTTGGTATAAAGTTGTGTCTTCCAGGTTCATGGTCAAACTGATATTTATGCATGGTTTCCCTTTAGCGGGAAGAATCAGGTCCTATAGGTCATGAGAACAGTCAGTGGGAGATTTTTAATGCCTCCAGGGACCCATAGGGTCAGTGCCTGTTGTCAGCTGTAAATAGTTAACCGAAGATAGAGACCTTCATCCTGACTCCTTAAGATTAAGGAGAGGGGCTGGGTTGTGGCTCAGTGGTAGAGCGCTTGCCTAGGCACTGTGTTCAATTCTCAACACCACATATAAATAAATTAATTAAATAAAGGTACATCAACAACTAAAAAAAACGTTAAATTAAAAAAAAAAAGATTAAGGAGAGCTGGAGTAGTGGTGCAGGCCTGTCACCCCAAGAGCCTGAGGTAGGAGCATTGCAAGTTAAAGGCCAGCCTTGGCAACTTAGTGGGAGCCCTTCTCAAAATAAAAGGGCTGGGGATATAGCTCAGTGGTGAAGCCTCCAGTAAGGAGTGGGGGGAAGAAAGGGAGAGATTAAAGAGGATAAAAATCTCGTAAGGGGGGCTGGGGATGTGGCTCAAGCGGTAGCGTGCTCGCCTGGTGTGCGTGCGGCCCGGGTTTGATCCCCAGCACCACATACAAAACAAAGATGTTGTGTCCGCCGAGAACTAAAAAATAAATATTAAAATTCTCTCTCTCCCTCTTTCACTCTCTCTTTAAAAAAAAAAAAAATCTCGTAAGGGGGAAATGAGATTAGAATACAAAGGGCCTGACCCAACCCAAAAGGTGTTTTTCTCCTTTGTTTTCAAAGGTTGTTCTTGCAGTTGGCCAAAGCAACCTGGGACCAATAAGAGCAGGCACCACTTGACTGACAGTCCCCACTGTTGCCCCTGGGGATAGCTACATGGCCTCACCAGTTCTGTGGACAAGGTTTAGGTAGGGTAGGAACGGGATCAGGGCACCACTTATGCCACCTTTGCAGCCCCTGTGCCCATTGTGGCTTTCACTGTTTCTACAGCAACCTACTGCTCAGCAGCTGCTGCGCTGGAGGTCATTTCTCTTGCTGCTGTCACTCCAGAAGCCTTGGTCCAGCCTCTGTGGCTGTCATCATGGCTGTGGCAACTGCCACTTCAGCTGCAGCCAGTTTAGAGGCATACATGGCACATGGCTGCCATCTTCCCTTTGAACTTGCTGGGAATTTCTCTTCCCCAAACACGAGAGCTGAGTACAGATGGACTTCATACACGTGTAGATCACCATGGTTAGCATTATGGTGCAGATAGTCTGTGGTCACCAGTTGACTGTGCCTGCAGGAGCCACCCTTTTGTCTATATAAGCTGTATTCCTGTCCTCAGGGTGCCAGTCTGATGGCTATAATTCTGAGATCAGAGTGCCAGCATGGTCGGGTTCTGATGAGGGCTGCCTTCTTGCTGGGTACTAATCGCCTCACAGGGGTTCCACCTTCATGACTCTGCAAAAAGTTCACCTCTAAATACCATCACATTGTTGTTTGCCCTTCTGCATAAGAATTTCTGGGGGACCTAAAATTCAGTTCATACACTTCTTATGTAGGAATCCTATCTAATAATACACATTCAGTCTTTGCTTCCAATATCCACCTGAGGAGGTGATCCAGTATACTCTTGTTCCTGGTTTGGGAGTAAAAAGAATTCAGCTTACACTGTCTTAAGCAAAAGATGGAATTCATTGGCTCAGAAGCTTTAAAGCAATCTGGTCAACAAAGTACTTGCTATTTCTCAGCTGTTTCCTGTTGATTCACCTATGCTGCCTGGGACACTACTGGCAGCATAAGCTAATGAGGCTGTTCTGTCAGCCAGCTGAAAGTGCTTCTCCCCCTCAGGTCAGTGTAAGTCACAGGAGTGAGCTTCACAGGATCCTGTGTATCACCTCCCTGTACCTCCTGAACCAACCCCTTTATGTAATTTCCAGGGAATGTAATTCCTGGTTGCCTGCGTCAAAGTCACAAGCCCAGCCTTGAGACTAGGAATTAAGCCCAGGTAAGTCAGACTACCTAAACTGAATAGAGGAGCGGTGCAAAGGAGGGGATGTGGGGCAAAGGCATCAAAACAAAACAACAAAACAAACAAAAACACCCAAACCAAAAAACTGATGTCCCCCATTCCTATGGCTGATACTTTGTGATAAACACTCCTCTTTGGGCGGGGGCGGGGAGATAAAGATTTAGAATGTTTCCAGCACCACAAAGGTTTCCTCAAGCAAATATTTTAAGACTTAATGTGGTATTGATATGTAGTATGATTCTGACTCCAGCACTTCTTTCAAGTTTAGGGTCTCCTGGCCTTGTAGGTGTGGGAAGTCAGGCCTTGGTGAACTTTATTAGTCTTTTCACTGTTCTGTGCTTGTTCCCTCCACCCCTTTGGGGTCTGTTTACCTCCAGGAGTGGCTATTACTACCATTTCTGAAACTTTCCTGCAGAGGATTCTAAACAGCCTCCCACCTGGCCTCCCCTTTATCCCAAGCTAGAGGAAAAAGAGATGCTTGAAGCTGTTAGATCATTTTCCTGATCTTCTAGCGTCATTTCGCTGTTATTCCCAAAGCCTGGCAGGTACCCAGAGAGGCTCTCAGTAAGCCATTCTCAAGACTAGGTCTGACGGCCCTACCTTTATGAATCACATATCTGCATTAGGCTCGGTTTTCTTCATATACGTCAACCAAAGCAATCTTTAACATTGCAGCAAACCTAATGCAGATCTGAGAATCCCGTTACTATCCACTAAGCTTTAAAAAGAGTTGCAAAAAATGTAAAACACCATCACTCTTCTTTATTTTCGGGATATTAAGTTTATCTACTAATTACATGTAATGTGTTCGTTTTTAAATTTAAAAATACGGCTAAACATTTGAGGGGAGTACTGGGGAATTAACCCAGGGGCGCTTTACCACGTATTACATTTTCCCCCTTTTGAGACAGGGTCTCATTAAGTTGCGTAGACTGTCCTCGAACTTGGGATCCTCCTGCCCCACCTTCCCAAGTCAACGGAACTAGAGGCGTGCGCGACCACGCCGGTCAAACTTCTTGTTTTAATTTAAAATACAGTAATACCGAGAGCTATAACCCATATCAGCAAAAGCCTCTGGCCCCTCAGTCACTGCTAGGAGCATCAAGTGATCCTGAGACTGAGGACACGTGAGCCTCACAGCGGCTCTCCGCCCTAGGGAATAAGCCTAGGGCCGCTTTCCTCCGCCTCACCTCTGTCCCTGGAGGCCCGCGGGCAAAAAGCGCCACCAGGGAAGGGGGTGGGGTGTCTCTCGCTTTGCTGGGCCATGTTTTCCCCCGTGGAAAGCGAGGACGACAACGTTTTTACCTCACGGGACCAACGGATGCTCTGCGTCTGGTAATCCCGTGAGGGTGCAATGGGTCATATTCCATTCTACAGAAGCGAAAAATGAGGCTCAGAGACGCCAAGCACCTTGCTGGGGTCCCACCGTCCAGCGGTCTCGAGCCCCAAGACGCCAAACGCTGAGACAAGACACTGCCGAAGGGTCCCGGGCGCCGTGCAGCCGCCGGTCATTCTAGCCAGCCTCACATCCGGCGCTCGGGCCGGAAACCTCCCTTCCGGTTCCCAAGACCGCGCTTCGGAAGTGAGTCACTCTGCCAATACCTAAGATGGCCGTTGGCTCATTCACTGCTGCGGTCAAAGAGGTGAAGTGGGCGGGATCCCGGAAGTTGCCCGGCTTGGTCATGGCAGTCACCGGGGGCGTGGCTTCCGGCGGCCCGCGCCTACGAGTAGCCGCGGAGGAGTCGACCGCAGTCGGCGGCTGACAGGCGCTCCTCCCCAGACTGCGGCCACTGGAGCCGGGCGAGGTGGGTGGCCCCCAGCTCGCGTCCTCACGTCCCGGACTGCGAGGCTCCAGGGCCGCGCCGGGGCATGGAAGAAGGGAAGATGGACGAGAATGAATGGAGGTACCACGGCGAAGGGAACAAGAGCCTGGTGGTGGCCCACGCGCAGGTGAGCGGCAGTCTGGCGGCGCGGTTCAGGGCCTTACCCGAGGGCCCGGGTTTTCGGGGCATCCCCATATCCGCTAGCATCTCCCCAGTTTGGGTCCTTCATCCCTCTAGCAACTCTTCAGTTCATTCCCGCATACCCACCAGCACTCTCCCTAGTTCGGTCTCCAGTCATCCCCCAGACCCCATGTCTGTCTCTCATCCCTCTGGATCCCGTCCCCGCTTGGTCCCCGGTCCTGCCTCCAGTGCCACTACCGCCGTTGGGCCTTTCAGTTTTCCCCTCTTCTCGGTCCCCCATATCCCAAGTATCTCCTAGTCCCCGGCGTGGGTTCTGAGCCCTCCCCCACCACGCCGGGTCGCTGCCGAGAGGCCTCACGCAGTGCAGCCTCTGCCCGTGTGCTGGCCTCTGGGTGTAGGCCAAGTCGGGACCAGGCCTGGGCAGCACAGGGGGGAAGTGCCTAGGATGCTGTCGCTCCAGGCACGGAGGGAATTCAGCCTTATGAAACGAAGGTTCTGCTGTTCTCCCTGCTGCTGTTAATAACGGGGTACTGCCTACAGATTCGCCTCCGGAGTCTTTTAGAATTTAAAGTTTCCTGACTCAGTGAGTTTCAGAAACTGCAGTGAAGACTTTCAAGGAGGTGGATACAGGAAGAGAAGCCTATGGATTTGTGGCCCAGAATTCTTTGACATCTCTTTTGGTACAACCCGGCAGGAACGTGGTGGGTAGGAGGGAGAAAGATGCCAGGTAGGGAAGATTTAGAGCGGGACTTAGAAGCACAGGGAGCTGGGACCATTCCCAGTTTTGCCACCGTATGGGGAGGCTCAGTGCCTGCATTTGTAAAGTGGAACTAGGAATAGAATTTGCTTTGGCATTTCGGGAAAGATCAATTGAGAGGGAGCCAGACAAGTTATGCCTTGCCAGTGATACCTATCAGCCCCTTGGTCAGGTGAAGTAAGCAGAACTCAGAGCAGTTAAGGTCCTGCCCCATTACAGCAGCTGTTCAGGAATGGTGCAGGTTCTGGAGTAGGCACCTGGCCCATGATTCTATCCTTGTATTTTGTTACCCATTAGCATAATTGGGGAATTAAAGAACTGAGACCACAGGTTCTATTTATGACCTTTAGGTGAGTTAATAATGGACAAGGCTAACCTAAAGCTTCCCCTTCTAATGGAAGCTGATTTATTAAGTTTCAAAAGTAGTGGTAGATGAAGGAGCAAGTTCTAGACTTGGAGCAAAAGCACACCCAGGGTAGAAGAACAGAGGCTTCTGTGCAGTTACCTCTGACCCTTGGATCTCTCTCCATTGTCCCCAACAGGCACATGTCCACCCTCCCTTCCCTAAGGAGGCATTTTCAAGGTAGCCCAGCTCCTGCCTTTTTGCACAACTCCATTCGTCATGGTTGTGTTTTTTTTTTTGTTTGTTTTTTTTTTACTTGTACCTTTTTAACTTACCTTCAGCCATTAGGCTGTCCTGGACCCATGCTTTCATGCTTTATTTAATTATCATCATCATCATTATTTATCATTACATTTTTGCAGTGCTGGGGATGGAACCCAGGGCTTTCAGCATGCTAGGCAAATGCTTAATCACTGAGCTACACCCTAGCCTTAATTTTATTTTATTTTATTTATTTCCTAGCCCTTAATTTTAAATCTAAATTTTCTCTCTATGCGCCTTCTTCTTTGGTGAAGAGAGTTTCAGCTCTTCACTTGAAATTGAAGCTTATCAACACAAACCATCTCATAAGAAAATGTTTCCCACGAAGTTAAGGTGGATGATGTTTGCATCTAATGTAGGTAAACTGAATTTGTGCTGTGTTGAGAAGCCTGGAGAAGCCTTTGTGCTTGGCCTGGTTCTCGAGCCTGGCTGCCAGCTCATCCCTGCTGGCATGCTCAGGCTTTGGGCTGAGAAGAGAGTGAACCCTGGAAGGCAGCTTTTCAGGGCCTGTTGTGCCCAAGGAGTGTGTACATGAGTGGTTAGAAAGAAGGTGGGTGAGTAAGAACTGGAGGACTCCCATTCCTGTGAGCACTTAGGCACAAGCACTGCTCTTATTTCTATCTGGGCATAGGTGCATCTGCTTCTCTGCTCAGCTCTCCAGATCAGTATCATCCAATCCAAGAGAGATGGAGGCCTTCACCAAGTCTTTCCAGATGGAGGTTCACTGTCTCTGAGAGGGCACTGACCTTATAAAATCCCATCAATCCTCCCTCTGCAGCACGAGAGCATGATGCACAGTGCAGGTGCAGACAGTCATCTGAGGCCTGACCTGCAAGAGCTGAGGGTCTAGGTGGGGACATCTGCACTGTCATTGGCCAGCAATAGAAGGAATATAGTGATGCGTCTTCTGCCATATGCAAGTGTAAAATGAGAGGAAGACTTTTGTGGTATGCAGGACTTGGGGCCTGGGATTGAGGAACTCAGTGTGGACTGCTGGAGGTGGTGGGGCATGTTCAGGGTGGGCAGGAAAGTGAATGCAGGCCAGCCCATAGAGAGGAGTTGTAACAGCATTCCTGACAGGTGGTAGTCATCTTCCCCATAGCCCCTTCCTTCAGGGGCAGCCCAGTGGCCCAGATGGTTCCAGTGTTGTCTGACAGGACATGTTCTTTATTGTTTGGGACAGTTGTGTAGATATCCCTTTCCCAGATACAGCACCTGATTTCCTCTGCTCATCTGGTATGGACCATCTGACGTGCATGCCTCCTGTTAGTCACCTGGACACTGTCCCCCATTGGTGTCTGGAGCCCTAGGCATGGACCCTGAGGGGGCTTCTTGAGCAGGGCATGTTGCATCTGGACATATACTTACCTTGTTGCTGCCTGAGTGCATGGCACTTGAGCTAGCAGCCATATCATAGGTCATCAAAACCTGTGACTATCCTCCATGCTACTGGGCTGGACTTTTGTCCCCAGGTCTCTGCACTTGCTCCTTCCCTTTGACCTTATTGGTTTTGAATTACGGCTTGTCCTGTGAAGGTCATTTTATGTCTGGTTTATCCTTCCATCTGTAAGGTATCCAGGGCACTTGGTCTCTGGGTCATTCAGGCCTTGGTATGCAGGGGCAGACAGTGTGCACTTGTCATGACACTAAGCTGTCATGTTTTCCTTCTTGTTGACAAAGGTAACCTGAAGGATTTTGCTCTCCATTGACCTGCCAACAAAGAACATTTGTCAAACTTGTGTAGAGAACTGTTTATTTCCAGTCATTCCGGTTTTGTAGCCTTTCTCAGATTCTGAGGAGAGCTTCACATCATTTCTGCAAATTGGTTAGTGCTGTGGTGTTTGTCTGGGCTTTGCAGGTGTGAAGGTCAAGCAGTCAGGGGTGAAGGGTCATCTCATTGTTTCTCTTCTCATCTTCTGTTTTAGGATATCTGGTTTTCAGATTTTTTACTTTCAATATAGCAGTATTTTATATATATAATGTAAACAATTTAAATGGCTATTTTACAGAGACTGCATGAGGTAAATTATGCTGTATTCCATATAATTTGGGTAAATGTTTACAATGTTAAAAGGAAAAAGGTTACAAAAGATGTATAGTGTGGTGTGGCTTTAAGTATATATGTGGGAGGAAATACATCAAAATGTTACAGGTAGTTACCACTTTGTGACCATATCAAGATTTATTTTTGCCTCCTTTCCTTTTTTTTTTTTTAAGTGGGGTTTCACTATGTTGCCCATGATGGGCTAGAATGCCTTGACACAAGCAGTCCTACCTAAGTCTCTCTTGAGTGGCTGGAGCTATAGGTATGCATAACACTACACCCAGCTCCTTATTAATTTTTAAAAATATATTCTACATTTTCTACAATGAATACACATAGTAATCAAGAAAAGGTGCTGGGAGTGTAGCTCAGTGGTAGAATGTACATTTAGCTTGCTTGGGGTCCTGGGTTTGAATCCCTACCATTTAAAAAAAAAAAAATCAGGAAAAAGGATTTCTAAATGGTTTATAGTCTTTGATCTAATTTCTATTCAAGTTTTTTTTTTTTTTTTTTGAATACCAGGTATTGAGCCAAGAGATGCTTAACTACTGAGCCACATCCCCGGCTCTTTTTATTTATTTATTTATTTTTGAGACAGGGCCTTGCTAAGTTGCCTGGGACCTCTCTAACTTGATGAGGCTAGCTTTGAACTCATGATCCTCCTGCTTCAGGTTCCCAAGCTGCTGGGATTATAGGTGTGCGCCACAGTGCCCAGCTTTGTTCATGTATTCTTGTATTCTTGAAAAGGAGATAATTAGAAATGAAAATAAAGATTTTTGTACTAAAAGATATTCATTACAGAATTATTTTTCGTAGCTTAGGTGGAAAGCAGTTGTTCAGTGCTATAGGAATGTTGTTAATCACACTTTTTCTGGAGATGCTGGAAGCCCATAAGTGTTGATATTCTTTGTTTTTTCGCAACCATATGGCATATCCCTAAGCTCTGGGCTCTTGTTGAAATAGTCAACGTTTTCTTGCCACTAGCGTCTTAAAAAAAAAAAAAAAAAAAACCTCTGCATTTAAGGTTTTTATTGGCGTTCTTATAGGCTGCTGTTGCTGATATGACTTCTTTCTGTCTGTCTTTCTTTCTTCGTCTTTCTGCCTCCCTCCCTCCCTCCCTCCCTCCCTTCCTTCCTTCCTTCCTTCCTTCCTTCCTTCCTTCCTTCTCTTTCTTTCTGTCTTGTACTGGGGATTGAAGTCAGGGGCACTAGACTGAGTCATATCCCCAGCCCTATTTTGTATTTTATTTAGAGACAGGGTCTCACTGAGTTGTGTAGGGCTTTGCTTTTGCTGACGCTGGTTTTGAACTCTGGATCTTCCTGCCTCAGCCTCCCTAGCCACTGCGATTTCAGGTGTGTGCCACCATGTCCAGTAATATGGCTTCTTTCTTGGTGAGATTTGTTCTTTTCTTGTCCCACTCTATCTTATTGCTGAGCTCTGCATGTGACCCCACTTTATTTATACCTTAATTTATATTTTTCATTGCATGGTTAGGATTTTTTTTTTTTTAAATTCTCTTTGGTGGTTTTTAGCGCTGTGCCTCACTAGTATGTGAAGGTGTTCATCTGTTTGGTTTTACGTCTTCCCAGGTGACATGGCCACTTTTTCCTCCTCTTTGGTCAGAACTCAGTTGGAGATAGAGCTCCCCAGTGACTTTCTTCTGAGAGCTGCAACACAGGAAGGTGAGGGAGGCCTTGCTGCATCTGGAGAGCAAGGCTGCACTTGACTGGGCTTGCTTCATGGCTATTGTGCAGCTCAGGCAGGCAGTCCCAGGGTCCCCATACTTGCTGTGCTTCTTCGGTTATGTGCTGCCATGAGTTGTGCCTTCTCTTCACACGTGTTCAGATTTGCCATCCTTTAGGTATCACCAGGCTGTCCCAGTTTGTCCCTTCAGTTCTTCCCGTTTTCTCAGTTATATCATCAGTGTGGCACATTCTTTTTTTTTTTTTGTGGGTTAGTACCTCCCCCATGGTTTACACCTGGGGATGTAAGGATGACCGAGAGGTCAAGCTGGAGCTGAAAGAGCTTGGGAAGGAGGTATCTTGCCCAGGTTGGACAAGGTTCCTGGGTCAGCTTCCTGGCTTTCCTGCATGCCTGCAGAACAGTGGGCTCCCTCCCAATATTACAGCTTCGCAGGCACCTTCCTTTACCACAGCTTCATTCTCTGTTGGTTTGCTTTGTGGTTTTTCTCTGAGGTTGAGTTCACCCTGAGGCTGAATTGTACCAGTGGGAGCACTTAGTGGAGCCCAGCCCTGGCAGCCCTGCTTCTTGGACTGCTGAGTCCTGGGGGCCCTGGGGATGTGTTTCTGGTTGTATTGCAGAAGTCAGTGACTTGGCATCTTCTGCTCCTGGTGATTGGCAGACCTGGGTGGTGTTGTCTGATGGAACAGAGCAGAGCAGGATGAAGAAGGGCTGTAGGGGGCCCGCCCCACTAGATGCATTTTTGGGTCCACCATGGTTCCTGCCTAGGAGTCATCTGCACTGATTGGGAAAAGCTGGCAGAGTGCTGTTTCTGGCCACATTCCGAGGGGTGACACCTATGCTATTGTGTTTTTCTGTCTCCCTTTGAAAGTAGCCTAATCTCAGCTTCCCAGGGTCTTTCAGGTCACCTTCCTAGGTTATCTCATCACTATGATGGAATAACCAACTTGTGAAAGGACAGGGGACTTTGGTATGATTGACTTAGAGGGTGACTCCCATCCCACACCTTAAGAGTGCCTTGTAGGTGATGAGACAGCCTTTTCCTGTTCATCTTTATGGAAGGTCTCTCCATAACAGGGGACCATAAACCTTGTTATGGTTTAGATCTTAAATGTTCCCCAAAGACCTATGTGTTGAAGGCCTGGACCCCAGCCTGTGGTGGTATTACAAGGTGGTAGAACCTTTAGAACCTTACACTACTCTAGTCTAGTAGAAGGAAGCTAGATTGTTGGGGACAATATTTCCTATGCAGGGAATATTGGGCCCTCCATCTCTTTCTGTAGTTTTCTGTTTTCTGACTGCTATGAAGTGAACAGCTTTATTCTACCATGTGCTGCCTCCACAATGTGCTACCTTTTCAGACCTGAATGCCCTTGAACTGAATTACCACAGACCAAAACCTCTGAACCTATGAGTCAAAATAAATCTTTTCTTCTTTTTAAGTTGATTTCCTGAGGAACTTTGTCATAGTGAAGAAGGCTGACTGGCAAATATTCTCTGTCTTCACACTGGCAGGTGTTCATTTTAATGTATTGGTTCACTGTAGGCTTTTTAAAAATAATTTATTGTGGTAAGAAAACAACATGATATCTACTTTCCTATTTAATGTTTAAGAGTAGAATATAATGTCATTAATAGGTATGCTTTATATAGCAGATCTCTAGAATTTATCTTGCTTGACTAAAACTTTATGTCCATTTATTAGTAATGCCACGTTTTTCCCTCACTTCTCTATTCTCTAATAACCACCAGTGATTCTACTCTACAGATCCATGAATTTGTCTATATTAGAGATCTTCATAGCTGAGTAATCATGCAGTGTTTGTCCTTCTGTTTGTCTTAGCACAGTATCCTCAAGTTTCATCCATGTTGTATCACACTGCAGAAGTTCTCTATTTTTTTTAGGGTGAATAATATTTTATGATGTGCATATTTGTTGTATGCATTTTCTTTTATCCATCCATCCTCCATGGATATTTAGCTTGTTTACACGTCTTCATCACTATGACTAGTGTTATAATGAACATGAGAGTACAAATATCTCTTCCAGATCCTGATTTCCATTCTTTGGGATAAACAACAGAGTCTGGTTTCAGAGATTCAGTCCATGGTTGGCTGAATTCACTGCTTTTGGCTCGAGGTGAAGCTGATCATCATGGCAGTAAGACATGTTGTAGGAAATTTGTTTTCACCTTATGGTAACCATGAAGAGGAGGGAGAGTGAGCTCTCTGTGGCCTTTCATTTTTATTTATTACTAATCATTATTTCTTCCCTCTTCGGAAAATATATAGTATTAGAAGGAAGAAAGTAAAAATCACTCCACATTTCCCACCTAGATACTAGCTTTTATTATACTTTGGTGCACTTCCTTCCAGTCTTTACCCAGTTTTATACCTTTTTTGGGTAGTTAGAAATCTGTTAATTTTCAGTTCTGGATTCCTCCAGGTGAGGGTGCCTCTTGGTATCATTCTGTTAATGAGAACTGATATTGGGTTGATTTTTTTTTTTTTTTTTTTTTCACCTAATTTCTGCCATCAGCCTGCATGAGTGTCACCAGGCTTTGTCACCACCTGCCTAATGGCCTCTACCTGGCATAGCCAGGGGATCTCCCACCTCCAGCTGGTCCCCTCTGCTCAGGCCTCTTGTGAGGGTCAGTTGGCACTGGCTGTGCGGGATAGGCTAGCTGAGTGTGTTTGAGTGTTGGTATTGATCAAGATTGGCATTTTAAGCTGATTCTGCAGTTTCCTTGGGGATGTTGGTCAGGTTTCTGGTGACATTTTTGGATGATAAGTGGGTAGGTGGAGAGAGCTTAGTTACCTTGAAATGGACACATCACTACATTCAGACTTTGTTGGTGTCGGTTCTGGCTCTTTGAGAGGAAGGGAATGACCTCTAACAGGGAGGCGGAGCCATGGTGCATGGATGGGGTGGCCGAGGACACACTGGGGTGGCTCCAGAAGGGGTGCTGGCAGGCCTCTTTGCTGCACAGGGCTGGCAAGGCCTGTGCCACATCCTCTGCCAGGGGCTAGCTCTCCAGCCAGTGCACACGCCCCACCCCCAAACTGGCAACTCAGCAGCCACAGGGATCCTGACAGTTGGAAGGACATGTAGGGTTCCTTTGGGGTTCGGGCCACCATCCAAGGCCTGTTTCATCCTGCATGACCTTGATCTTGGGGATCCAGCCTTGATCTCTGGGCTTCCCTCCAGGCTGAAGCTGGGCCACTTTATGTGTATGTATTAATGCAAAGGAAGTTTATAATTTCCATTTGTAAATAAACAGAAAAGACTAGCTTTTCCTGCCTTTACCAGGAACATATTGATCAGAAACTTTGGAAATCTGAATCTGTATTAATAGGCAAGTGTTGCCAGGTATGATGAGGCATGGGTGTAATCACAGTAACTATGAAGTTGAGGCAGGAGGATGACAAATTTGAGGCCAGCCTTATCAACTTAGTGAGGCCCTGTCTCAAAAAATGAAAAGGGTTGGGGATGTGACTCAGTGGTAAAGCACCCTTGAGTTTAATACCCAGTACAAAAAAGATAAAGATAAAAGATGGCCAGATGCCTCCAGGTGAGGGGCTCCTGTGTTCCTCACAGTTGGAATTTCATGGGGCTTTGAACTCCTTTCTCTGAGGCTGTAGTGGAGAGTTCTGTGAAGAAAAAGCTCACATGACTTGCCTTGCATTGCTTTTCTTAAGACTGCTTGGCTATAAAAATCTGGTTTTTAGCCCTTTAGGCCCCTGGAAAGTTGAGAGAGACTGTTTTCCTCTAGATAATGCAGAACTCTGTGGGTGGCATGGATGGCCCTGTTGGAAGCACAGAGGAGAGCTTGCATTGTGGATGGGCCAGGGCAGTGTGGGTTAATCTGTTGATCAGGGCATGAGTATGTTTTCTTACTACATTTTCCAGCATGATCAGGCTTACCCTGGGAAACTTAACTCACTTTACTCATTAACATATGTTTGTAGTGTGAAATACTTACTGTGAGTGGCAGCATTCTTATTTGGTGTCTAATTGTGGAAGGAATTGATCAGACAGGCCCTTGAACAGAACAGCCTATTGTGTCTAGATGAGGAGTGAATAACAGTTAAGGAGAGTGAGTTTCTGAAAAGTTGTCAAGAGTTTAGATTTCTGTGTATAAACTTCTGATACACTTTCTATGAAAGTGTGTTAGCCAGTTGATTTCCAGGACTGATTGTTGATGCCTGCCTTGACAGTTTAAGTATGTATGCCATAGACTTCAGCCCTCCTATTGTAGTTGGTGTTGAAGGAGGGCACATTTATTCAGTGGATTCACAAGAAGCCTGGTATATGGCACCAACTGGGAATGAGAGCTCACTAAGGGGTGCTGGGGAAGCTGGGTGTGGTGGCACATGCCTGTAATTTCAGCTATGTAGGAGACTGAGGCAGGAGGATCGCAAGTTTGAGGGCAGCAACTTAGCAAGAGACCCTGTCTCAAAAAAAAAAAAAAAAAAAGGCGTGGGGGGACTGGGGATGTAGCTCAGAGGGAGCATCCCTGGATTCAATCCCCAGTCTGCCCGAAAAAGAAGAAAAGAGGGAGGATTGGTGGTGCTGTAGAAGCCAGCACCTATGCCTGTAGTCTACACATTGTCTTAGCTGCTCAGGAGGCTGAGGTTGGATTTGAATTCAGGAGTTCAAGGCCAGCCTTGACAACATAGTAAGATCCTGTCGCTTAAAAAAATATATAAATAAATTTAAAAAGTTTCATATATGTTGTGTGTGTGTGTGTGTGTGTGTGTGTGTGTGTGTGTGTGTGTGTAGGTAGGTAGATAGATAGATAGATAGATAGAGATAGATAGATAGATAGATATAGGTGTAGATATAGGTATAAAAGGAAGAGGAGGAACTCGTGGACCAAGAGGTCCCAACTAGGACAGATGGGTTTTAGGAGGAACAGTGTTTCTGAGTGGGCATTCCCCAGGACTGAGGGCTGATTTCCTTTCTGTTGGGCCTTATTGCTCCTTAGGCATCTTCTAGAAAGCTGTGCTCTCTAAGCCTTCTCCAATGTGCCCTGCCTACTCTTGCCCCTGCCAGGTTCATGGGTGCTACCCAGGACTCCTGCCAGTCACCACCTCCCACTCCTCTGTGCAGGTGAAGCCTGCCCCAGGCACACTCTTTCCCATGTAGAATATGTGTTCTTATTCTGTGTACTATGAACATTAAAACATTTTGGAATATTCCAGTAAACATAAAAAAAAAATTGTGGTCATGATCTGATACTGTTAAACTTGTGTTGAACGTCTTTTCAGACCTTTTCATACCAACAGATCATATGTATTTGTTACTTCAAAGTTTTTATTTTGAAAACCTAACATTGGAGTGTAACATACCTGTAAGAAAAGTGCTGAGGTTATGAATTTCATTTAATTGTGATAAAGTAACAAAATCTCATTACCATTCCCTTCTGGAACCTTCCTTGGGGGCATTTCCACCTACCTGAGGAGTGGACACCAGGGGTTGATCTTGCCTGTTTTTTAAAATTCATATAGGTAGGATTATTTGTAGATAGGTGTATATGTATATATATAGAGAGAATTTTTTTTTAAAGAGAGAGTGAGAGAGAGAGAGAGAGAGAGAGAGAGAGAGAGAGAGAGAAATTTTTAATATTTTATTTTTTAGTTCTCGGCGGACACAACATCTTTGTTGGTATGTGGTGCTGAGGATCGAACCCGGGCTGCACGCATGCCAGGCGAGCACGCTACCGCTTGAGCCACATCCCCAGCCCCTATAGAGAGAATTTTTATGAAAGTGGGCTGATGCTTTGTATGTAGCAGTATATGATGACTGCATGTCTGTCTTTAAATACTGACACATTATTTTCTTGTAAATGACTGCATGGTATTCCATGGTTTGTGGTGTGTCCCCACTATTGGTGAGCAATTAGATTGTTTACACTTGGAATTATAAACTGTTTGTTATACAAAGTAGCTAAAAATCACTTGAACTCCGTTAGTTATTTCCATAAGGTAAATAAGTAGGAATGGACAGGCTTGGTCAAAGGCAGTTTTTCCTGGCTTCCCTGCTACCCACATGCCCTGGAAGTGGCTTCACTCTAGTGTTCCTTCTCTGGGTCCTTCCTGGCAGCCTCAGTCCTGGAACCTCCTTGCTTTCTGGCCCCTTCTCAGCTACTGACTCCTGTGCCTGGGTGTCAGGCGAGTACTAATCAGACTGTTTTATTTTCCAACAGCGTTGTGTAGTGCTGCGTTTCCTGAAGTTTCCTCCAAATAGGAAGAAGGTAAGATTGGTGGGTGGGCCACCCTGGCATTCCGACTGTTATTTAAGAAGAATTGGGGGCCAGGTGCAGTGGTGCATGCCTGTAATCCCAGCACTTCGGAGGCTGAGGCAGGAGGATAAGTGCCCCTGGGTTCAATCCCTGATACAAAAAAAAAAAAAAAAAAAGGACTTGGATTTTTCCTTGCTGCAGAAACATTAATGCTATTTGCAGAAATTTTAAACACAGCAGAAGCATCCAATGGAATGTGGAAAGGGGTGGGTGCTCATTCCTGATATGAGAACTGCCAGGCCCCAGCACTTTGACCCATGTTTCACCATGTGTCACCATGACAGGGTCTGTGTATTGCTGAGCAGGACCTGCCCTGGCCTGGCCTCTGTGTCCTGCTTGAGGGCCCTGTTTGGGGTGAGGAACCTAGGACCAGGTCTCAGCTTTGCATTGCCCAGTCCCTTGGTACCCTTGCCCCAGTTTACCCATCTGTGGTTAATTGTATCTGTGAGCACAGTACTGACACTTGGTGGCCAGTCTGTGTTGAAGTGGCTCTGGGCAAGGTCTGGTGGATAATTAAGCTTCTTTTGACCAAGTCTTCCCAATACAGTGTCATAGACCCCCAGAAAACTTCTGCTGCCCCGTGCTCAGCTGTCTAACTCCCGGTATATGTGAGTCTCAGGTGTTCACAGGTGCTTACTACACAGTGGAGGCTCCTGTGTCCATGGCCCTTTCTCTGCTTCCAGCACATCCTCTGAGGGAGAGGCTGAGACACTCATCTGGCTTGTTCTACCCATGAGGCCTCCTGGGTGGGTCTGATCCTTCTGTGAGGGTGGGTACCCCACAGTGTGGCAGGTGAAGTGCTTTTGAGGTGGTGCTAGCCATGTCGAACGTGTAGGATTGATGTGTCACCATCTCACTAGGGCAGTGGGTTGAGTGTCTGTGGGCAGAGGTCGTAGAAAGCCTGGGCCCATTGGTGGGTGGACGTGGCAGCACACACAGGTGCCTCACAGGGTTGGTTTCACAGGGGAGGAAGGAACTGGAGTGTCATTGGCAGGTGGGGCTGCAGTGAGAGTGGAGTGGAATGAGCAGCCGAGGCGCCCAGAGGGGCCCCAGCGTCCCGGGCTCCTTGCCTCAGCTGCTGAAGAGAAATGACCCAAAGGATTCTGTTTCAGTAGATGTGTCCCAGAGGTGGCTCCATCCTCTGTTCTGTCTATCCCCTGTCCATTGACTGCACTGCCCAAAGCCACCTGAGGCAGCACATTCTAGTTGGCGTTTTCTTCACATGTTTTGCAGCACAACAGGTGGCTAAAGACTGTGGCCTGGATGCAGCCATTGTGACAGGGTCTTGGGGATTTTGGTGTCCCCCCAACTTTGGTGGGTTCTGCCCAGAGGTCCATCTTGAGGCCATCTTAAACTTGTCTCTTACAGACCTCAGAAGAGATATTTCAGCACCTACAGAACATAGTGGACTTTGGCAAAAATGTCATGAAAGAATTTTTGGGGGAGAACTATGTTCACTGTGGGGTAAGTGACTTTTGTTCATGTCTATCCATGGGTGGGTTCTGTGTGAACAATAATAGCATCTTGATTTTCCTTTGGAACTTGGTGCTTTTGAAAACCCCATATATTCAGAGTCTCCAGGCGCTTTTCCTTCCTGTGCTGTGAGGCAGCTCAGCAGATGCTGAGGACCATGAGGACCAGAGAGAAGCCTGCTACCTCCCCTGGCCCTCCTGCTTGGTGAGGGCTTTTGAATGAGTGTCGGCCTGTCCTTAAGCTCAAAGGGACAACTTCCAGTAGGTTAAGAAGCAAAGGGAGCCCCTTCCCTGTCCCTGGCTGGGGCTGCCTGTCCTCGTGGAGAGCACATGGGTGTGAGGTTGGAGGCAAGTCCTGCTCTCCACACCCACCAAGAGCTCCAGTTGCCCAGTATAATTTTAAAACCTGGGTCTAGAGGAACAGCTGTGAGAACCCTTAGCACTGCTGTGTGTGCGGGAGCCGCCTGCTGCTTACTTAAGGTCAGTGGGGACAGGACACACCCTGACCCACCTGTCTGACCTGTACTGTCCTCTGAGCAGAGCCTCAGGCCTGGGCCCATGAAAGCGTCCTCAGTTCTGCCTTAGCTGTTGCCAGGAGGCTTGCCTTCTGTGGCCTGTTTCCCACACTGTGGTCTTGTTGGACATCTGGAGGTCATGGGTGCTGCTTTAGGAAGAGTCGTGAGGTTCTTCCACACTGTGCCCCTTGGATGGTGTCTGTGCCGACCATTCTCCTTGAGGAGAGAATGTTTGCAGAAGTGCTGGAAGTGCTGCTGCCCATACTCTGGCTCCTGTGCTGAGTGGGAGTGTTTCTGGTCCTGTGAGTTTCAGATCTCTTTCTGGGAGGGTGGAGGACATGGCAGCGATGGTGTTTACTGGCTGGGATAATTGGATGTGGGAGTGCAAGGGATGGTGACCTGTGGGGTGGTGGTAGGGACTCCTTTGAGGTAGGGGGCAGGGTCAGAGTTGTCTGCAGCAGTGGCTCTGGGTTTGGTTCTGTTTGTCTTTGATGTGCAAGGTCATAGTAGAGTAATTCGCAGTGATGGCAGCTCAGCCCACAAGGTCACCTACTATGTATCGCCTCCACATTAAGACACTTGCCAGAGTCAGCTTGCTTTTCCTCAGGTGAGCAGGTGCTGGCAGGATGCTTGCAGTGTGGGCCTGATCAGCTTCTCCAGGCAGACGTGTTCCCCAGGTGACAGCATCATTAGGGCTGCAGGGCCACACCTGCCCTAGTAGCAAGGGTGGATGTGTCAGCAAGTTAGGTGAGTGAAGCCCTTGAGAGGACATTTGCATCTTGTTTGCCCTGAGACGAGACATAACAGCCCCTGTGCCAAGGCTGTGGGAGACAGTGACCGCCACACCCTGACCCCAGGCCTGCTGAGGGAGCATGATGTGAATCTAGGCATCTTCAGGGACCTGGAGAGCTTAAGGAACTCCCCTCAGTCCTCCAGCCACTGCTCTTAAGTACTGTAGAGGTCTGCAATTTTACAAGTTCTGCCTCTGTTCTTTTTTTTGTCTTTTGTAGTTGTAGATGGACAGAATGCTTTTGAATATTTTTATGTGGTACTAAGGATTGAACCCTGTGCCTAATATGTTCTAGGCAAGTGCTGTGCCACTGAGCTACAGCCTCAGCCTCTCCACCTCTCTTCTGACCAGATCTACATGAGGTTGGATGCTACTGGGGTGGCCTTGACTCCCTGTTTGATCCTCGGCATGCCGATGTGTTGGCCAGATTGGGATATGTCCTTCTGAGCAGTATCCCTTCAAGGATGGTACCACATCTGGAGGTCCTCACTCCGTGTCAGTGGCATGTCTCCAAGAGGGGCATTCTGTGGATGTTAACTTTGGCTCTTTGCAGGCTAGTGCCACACACAGGGACTGCTTGTCACTGGGCTCATGTGGTTGGTTGGATGGCAATGCTATGTAACTTCAAAGGGGCTGCCTACTATAGACATTTCATCTTGACTTAAAACATAGACATCCACATCATAAAATCAATAATTTAATGTTGTATTGAAGGAACCCAGGTCAGCTCTTCACTGGGTGGCTGTGGATTCATTTGGGCGGGAGGCAGAGGGTGGCCTAGAAGGTCTCTGTGTGTCTGGCCAGAGACCTGGGTGCTTGCTGTGTCTCCCCTGGTGTGCTTGGTAGTGTGGGACTAAGGTGCTTCCAGGATGGAGGATCATCATGCAGTTCTTATCATCATTGTTACACAGCTTAGAGACAGGCACCTGTGCTTTTGTAATTGTGATTTCTTTAAAGCAGAATAAGAACTGGGACTTTAGTGAGATAACCCAGGTTTTCAGTTTTCACACTTTTGTGTTTCCCACTGTTTTACCTTACCTGAGTCAGTACTTGGTATTTTAGTACCTCACCTGTTGTCAGCTTATATCAAGTGTAGGTAATGAAATCACAGGTGAAACTGGCCCAGCAGGCTGGGGAACTGATGTTTGGGCCAGGGCATGCCAGGCCTGAATGGAGAAGCTGATCTCCTCATGGGCAGGATCCCAGCATTTTTGTTATAGGCAGGTCTCCTGCGTCCCTTTGGGACAATTCAGCCACCCTGAAAACACAAAAGGAAAGGAAAGATGGTGAGCAATGAGACCTCAGCTGAATCCCTTTCACCTGGGATCTAGTTTCACTCAGCAGAGAAGCAGCTGAGTGGAGAGAAGTGCTGGGCAGTAGCTCTGTGGGTCCCCTGTGGCTGCGAGTCCCCTGGTGTGCAGGCATCTCCCCTGACATTGATCATCAGACTGGCACTGCTGCTTAGGTGGAAGCATGAAATGCTCAGGATGTGTGAGGGCTCTGCAAGGGTCTTCCTTGTGGCCTGAGAACTGCTGCAGGCTCTATTCTGTGTCCGCAGATGCTGTGAGGATTGGGGACTGCAGGAGGGGCTCTGTGGTGGGAGTCTGGTGGTATGAATGGCCACTGGCCACTCTGAGAGCCAGCCACCGTTAGTACACTGAAACGTTGGCATCTCTGTTTAACCTGGATTGGTTCTGGAAATAGACCAGCTTTATCACCAAGACCTATAATGAATTTAAGCTGTAAATTTTTTTTTTTTATTGTGATAGAATGGTTCATTTCACATTGTGTGTATGCTAACCCTGTTTAGATGCATTGCTATTCTGTGGCATCAGCTATCTTGTCATTGTGCAATTGCTCTGTTTTGTTTATTCTTACAGGAAGTTGTTCAGCTGCCTTTAGAGTTTGTGAAACAACTGTGTTTAAAGATACAGTCTGAAAGACCAGGTAAGGATGTCCTAGTTTAGGAATATTGTTTGTGATTTAAAAAATATCACTTCAGAAGTGTTTGACATGATCCCGTGGCAGCAGTTCTTTTTCCAGAAACTTTATCATCTCCACACGTGCTTACCCTGGCCCCATGCCTATCTTTCTTGCACTTGCTGGTGGCCTTATGGGCAAGACCCAAATTAAAGCTTTTTTCCCCCATAGTCACTGTCAAAGACATAAAGTTCATGTGCAAAGCATGGAAATATCTCTTCCTAGAGCACAGCCAACCAGTGAGAGGATGGAATTGGCCACCATAGAATTCCTTCCTGATTTGATTTGGAAAATGGAAGCCAGTAGTGCTCTGGGCCTGGGGTCTGGCTGTGGCAGGGAAGAGCAGGCTTTGTGCTGGAGGGGAGCCTGAGGTGGTTGTTGGCACAGGACAGTGTCTGGGTTCCCAGTCTTCATCTCCACCAAGGTGGGTAGAGGCTGGCTCCAGGGTTTTGCTTCCAATTGCTTGTGCTGCTCAGCATTCCTACTTCATGTTACAATCATAGTTGAAGCTTTATTGCACAGTGGTAAGAACTGCTGTCCCTCATAGCAACCACTTGGAATGAGGCTTGCTATATGAAAGAAAGGACGCCTACCCCAGGGGCCTGGAGCCCAGTGCTCTTTGGCTCTATCCACACCAGTTTCCAGCAGAGTCCTGTGAGGCGGAATGGGAGCACCATGTGTTGGGAAGGGCCCAGGCTTGAGAGGAAGAGGGGCTGCAGACTCCTTCCTCTCTGAGTTCCTGGGCTTAGGGAGCCATAGAAATTGGGGGCCACTCCCAGGGCGAACCTTGCTTCCAACAGTTGCATGTTTAGGGTCCTTCAAAGCCATTCTTAGGGTTGATAATTGGCTAGAAAAACCCCAGGTCTCACTGTTACATTCATGGATATGGTTTATTACAGTAAAAGGGTAAAGACAAAATCAACCAAGGTAAGAGTACAGAGACAGGTTGGAGAAAGTTCCACAGGGCACATGGGCAGCACCTATTCTCTTCGTGAGGATGTGTTAGTGCCCCATGTGATGCCACTGGGAAAGCTCACAGCCTCAGTGTCCAAGGCCATTACTGAGGTTCAGAGGCATGTGGCCCAAGGCCTGCCATGAACCACTTTGTTACTGTCATGCATCCCAGAGCACCCAGGTAAAGTTGAGCTTCTAGCTGGGCTCTAAGTGACTTTGGAGCCAGCATGATGGTGGGCTGGTTTTGGGTGAGGTTGACCCTCCCCCATAGGATTCTTTTCAGTGCCTTGAGGTTAACTGTCTCTCCTGCTGACCTTCAGATGTCACTCTTGCTGTCTTCCAGAGTCTCGTTGTGACAAGGACCTGGACACTCTCAGTGGTTATGCTATGTGCCTTCCCAACTTAACCAGACTTCAAACCTACCGCTTTGCAGAGCACCGACCAATTCTGTGTGTAGAGATCAAGGTGAACCCAGGGAGAAGACTGATTGGGCAAGGGGAATATTGGTCTCAGACTGTGAGGCCATGAGGTGTCTGCCTCAAGTACTTGTATGGCCCCTCAGCAGGAACTTGGTCTGCTTCTCTGTCCTTCCAGAGCCACTTACTACATTCCACATCTCCCCCAGTGAGAATGCCAGTCATGGATCCCTCCTGCAGCTCCCAGAGCCCAGGTTTAGGCTCCTTCCTGGGAGTTGACAATGCCCTGGACTGGGGCAAGCCCACGTCGAGGTTCACCAGGGGAAAGCAGGTCAGGTCATCCTACACACATCAGTTCCAGGGATGCCCTTTAGACTGGACACTGTCTAACTCCAGAACATTTTCATCACTTCACCTGCACAGGAAGGACTTTCCCACAGGCACAGTGGCTGGTGTGTCATGATTAGGAATCCTGAACTTTTAGTGGGGGGAGGGCAGTAGATGCTGGAGAAGGGCCAGGGCCCCCTTGCTTTACCGTCCGTGTTGAGAGTGGCTGCCTAAGCCTCCCAGGAAGTTTTTTTTAACATCTGTCTATTACCTCTCTCCATCCTTCCTACTTCTGAGGCAGTGATCTCTGGGTCATGCCCTTGGCCTGAGCACTTGATCCTCAGCCAAATTCTCTAGCACCCAACTCTGAGCACAGGCCTTCCGTGTTGCTTGTGCTCAGAGGACACAGGTTTTAGAAGGCAGCTGGATTCCCTGATGTTCTGGAAGCTACCAACTATCAGTTGGATGCCTTTAGGCCACGGACTGGTGTCAGCAGGAACAATGGTTATGCTCCTTGGAGCTGGGAGTTTGGGTCCATCTCTACGCCTTCTCATCTGCATTCCATAAAGAAAGCACAAAGCTGCTCTGTGTTGTGCTCTTGTTCAGCCAGTACAGAGCCAATGTTCCCTGTGGGAATGCTAGCCTTGGGTCCTCTGGAGGCCAAGAGAAATTTGTATGATGTGACAGGGAAGTGTTGATCCCTCTGGAAGCTGAAAGTGAAAACGGCTTCTGGGGCCGTTCCACCTGAACCCCCATTGCTCTTGATCATCTTAGTGACTTGTATGTTTAGAGCTGTGTGAATTCTCCCTAAATATTATTTTCTTCCTTATTTGCTTATTTTACAGCCAAAATGTGGGTTTATTCCTTTCTCCAGCTATGTTACCCATGAGATGAAGCACAAGGTGTGTCGCTACTGCATGCACCAGCACCTCAAGGTGAGAAGAACTGATTACCAGGTTGCAGGAGGGCTGCATGCAGGGTGTCTGAGCTTCCCGAGGAAGCCACCCTGAGGTTTCAGAAGAGTTAAGGAAAATGTGAATATTTCCTGTTGACTTTTCTTTTTAATATTTATTTTTTAGTTGTAATTGGACACAATGCCTTTATTTTATTATTTTTATGAGGTGCTGAGGATTGAACCCAGGGCCTTGCACTTGCTAGGCGAGCGGAGTACCGCTGAGCTGCAACCCCAGCTCCTATTGACTTTTCATTTCACAAGTTCAAGTTTCTTAAGATATAGTTCACAACCATTAATATTCCTCTTAACTATTTAATTTAGTGGGTTTTACTCTTTCACAAGGTTGTGCAATGGACACTTCTAACTCCAGAACATTTTCATCATCTCAAGAAGAAACCCTGTCTGTTAGCAGTCACTTTCCATCCCCCACTCTTGCAAGCTTCCACCAACCACCAGTCTGCTCTGTCTCTGTGGATTTCTCTAGTCTGGAATTTCACAATGGACTAATAATAGTAATATGCCTTCTGTGATTAGATTTTTTTTCATGTTGCATTAATTTTTTGAAGTTGATCCATGTTGAAGCATGTCAGTACTACTTTCCTTTTCTGGCTTCCTTATAACAATATTCCATACGGTATTCCATTGTGAATGTACCATGTTTAGTTTATTCATCTATCTACTAAATAGAATTCTAACATGTGGATCATTTTTCACCTTTGACTATTATGAACAGTGCTGCTATGAACATTTGAGTACATGTACTTCTTTGAGACCCTGTTTTTTAATTCTCTTAGTAGATTCCTATGAATAGAATTTTTGAGTGTTAAGGTAATCCTGTGCTTAACGTTTTGAGGAAACACCAAACTATTTTTCATAGCAGCTGGACCTTTTGTATTCCTACCAGCAATGTGCAAGGGTTTTGATTTCTCCTTGCCAGTACTTGTTATTGTCTGTTTCTGTGGTTATATCTATCCTAGAAGGCATGAGTTGGTATCCGTTTGCATTTCCTTAATATTAGTGGTGTTGACCATCTTTTCATGTGCTTATTAGCCATTTTATATCTTTTTTGGAGAAATGTCTATTCAATTTCTTGGCCTATTTCTGAAATAGTTTTTTTTTTTTGTTGTTGTTTTTTAATGTATTCTAGATATTAATACCTCATGAGATATCTGATTTGCAGGTATTTTCTCTAATTTTCTGTTACTTGCCTTTTTTCCCTGTGATTAATGTTTTCTGATGCACAGAAGTTTTTAATTTTGATGAAGTCCAGTGTGTTGTTTCTTTCATTACCTGTGTGTTTGATGTCATATTCAAGAAATCATTGCCAAATTCAGTGTTATGAAGCTTTTCTCCTGTATCGTCATCTTCTAACAGTCTTGGGTCTTACGATGAAATCTTTTGATATCTCTCTCTCTCTCTCTCTCTCTCTCTCTCTCTCACACACACACACACACACACACACACACACATACACACACACACACACACACACACACACATTCTCTCTCTTGCTGTCTTCAGTACAGGGGATTGAACCCAGGGGTGCTTAACTACTGAGCCACGTCCCTTTTTATTTTTTGAGACGGGGTCTCACTAAGTTGCTTAGGGCCTTGCTAAAGTGCTGAGGCTGATCTCAAACTTATGATCCTCTTGCCTCACCCTTCTCAGCTGTCATTGAGAATAAATATACATATATATTTCTCAATTAACATATTTTTTTATATGCGGATGGATACCATACATTTATTTTGTATTTAATTTCTTTTATGTGGCACTGGGGAACAAACCTAGTGCCTCACATGTACTAGGCAAGTGCTCTATCATTGAGCCACAACCCCAGTCTGGTCTTTGATATTTTTTGAGTGGTTTATGGTTAAGTGTTCAACTTAAGACTTTTACGTATAGATAGCTGATTTTCCCAGCACCTGTCAAAAGACTGTCCATTCATCCAAATAATTGTCCTGCCACCCTTTTTGAAGACCTTTTGGCCATAGAGGTGAAGGTTTATTTCTGGGCTCTCTTCTCTGTTTTTCATTGGTCTTCTGCATGTCTGTCATTATGCCAGTATTATACTATTTTGTTATTGTAGCTTTGTAATATATTTGAAATTGAGAAGTGTGGTGCTTCTAGCTTCTTTTTCAAGATTGTTTTGGCTACATGGGCCTTCTTACTCGTACATAAAATTTGAGAATTGGTTTTTCATTTCTTAAAAAGAATGCTGTTGGAATTTGACAGAAATTGCATAAAACAAAATCATTTGGATAGGATTATTATCTTAACAGTATTGGCTCATAATCATGAACACAAGTTTGTTGTTTTTCTTTCATCTTCTTTAATTTCTTTCAACATTGTAGTTTTTGGTACTTTGTCTAAATTTCTGGGTATTTTATTCTTTTGGAATATTGTAAATGTCATTGTAAATGGAATGGGCTTCCTTAATTTCTTTTTCAGACTGTTCATTGCTAGTGTATACAGCCACTACTGGCTTTTTTATTTTTTTCTTGGTGTTGGGGATTGAACCTAGTACTGCTCTGCCACTGAGCTATAACACCTTTTTTGTTATTTATTTTGGGGACAGTGTGTCACTAAACTGTCAAGGCTGGCCTTGAATTTGTGATTCTCCTGTCTCAGCCTTCCAAGTCACTGGGATTACAGGTTTATGCCACCATGCATGGCCACTACTGACTTTTGTATGTTGATCTTCAACTCTGCAAATTTGCTTAGTTTTTTTATCAGCTCTTATAGCTTTTTTGTGGATCATTTTGAATTTTCTGTACATGGTATCATTTGTGAATAGTTTTAAATTTTGGTGTCTTTTTTTAATATATATTTTTTAGTTGTAGATAGACACAGTACATTTGTTTATTTATTTTTATGTGGTGCTGAGGTTCGAACCCAGTGCCTCACATATGCGAGGCAACCGCTCTACCACTGAGCTACAACACCAGCCCCTAAATTTCGGTGTCTTTAGCTTGTCAATTTCTGAAGGAAACCATCTAGCATTTTTTTTTTTTTTGGTACCATGGATTGAACTCAGGGCACTTAACCACTGAGTCACATCCCTGTTCTATTTGTATTTTATTTAGAGACAGGGTCTTGCTGAGTTGCTTAGTCCCTTGCCTTTGCTGAGGCTGGCTTTGAACTTGTGATCCTCCTTCCTCAGCCTCCCGAGCCACTGGGATTACAGGTGTGCACCTCCGTGCACGGCTACCTTCTGGGATTTTGATAACTATTCCATTGAATCTGTGGATCAGTTTGGGAAGTATTGCCATCTTAACACTCTTGATACTCAGTGACCTTGGGATGTCTTTCCATTTTTGTAGGTCCTTAATTTCTTTCATTGATGTTTTGTAGTGTAAATTTTTTACTTTTGTTATATTTATTCCTAAGTTTTTTATTCTTTTGGATGCCAATTCAGGGGAATTTTTATTTTCAGACTGCTCATTGCTAATGCATAAAAATATGATGGATTTCATAATTTAAAATATATATTTAAAAATTTGTGAGGTGAAATACTTCTAACATAAAATTTATCATCTTAATCATTAAGTGTGGAGGTCAGTGGCATTAAACATATTCATATTGTTGTACAACCATCACTACCATTTATTTCCAGAACTTTTTTCAGATTGCAACACTAAAACCCTGTGTTCATTAAACAATAATTTCCCATTTTCCTTTCCCCTAGCCCTTTTGTAAACACCACTTTACTTTCTGTCTCTATGTATGTGACTAGCCTAGATACCTCATGTAGGTGGAATCATACAGTATTTGTCTTGTTGTGACTGGCATATAGTCTTTAACATAATATTCTCAAAGTCCATTCATGTTTTAGCATGTGTCAGATTACATCCTTTTTAAAGGCTGAATAATAATAATTTGTACCATATTTTGCTTATCCATTTGTCCATCAATTGGCACTTGGGTCAGTTTCATTGTTTGGCTGCTTTCAGTTCTGTTTGTATATACAACAAGAAGTAGAATTGCTAGATTATATGGTGATTCTCCTTTTAATTATGAGGAACTGCTATGGTATTTTCCGTTGTAGCTGCACCATTTTACATTCCCATCAGTGGTGCATCAGGATTCCAGTTTCCCCATAATTTTGTCAACACTTGTTATTTTCTGTCCCCCCCCTCAATAGTAGCCATCCTAATGGGTGTGACATAAGAAATTAAATTGTTTGTTGTTTACTGGTTTTGTATCCTGTCACTTAGCTGAACTTCATTTGTTCTAAATTTTTTTTTTTGTGTGTGTAGATTCTTAGAATCTTTTGTGTATATGATCAGATCATTACCACATGGAGATGGTATTCCTTCTTTCTTTCCGACCTTGAATAACCTTTCTTTTTCTTCCCTAATTGCATAGGCTAGAACTTGTAGTATTGTTATATAGAAGTATTGAGAAGTAGACATGTGGACATACTTGTTGTGTTTCTGATCTTAGGAAGAAAGCTTTCAGTCTTCTTCATTGAATGTGTACAGTTTGCTGGCGTTTTCATAGATTTTCCTTTTTTTTTGGAAGTTCTTAAAAGATATTGAATTTTATGAGATGCTTGTTTTGTGCCTGTTGATATAATCATGAGATCATGAAGTGTATGTGTTCTTCCTATTAATGTAGTATTAACATTGATTTTCATAAGTTGGACCACTTTTGTATTTTTGTATTGATATGCTATTGAATTCAGTTCTATAGTTTTTGTTGAATTTTTGAATCATAAGGGATACTGGTATGTGGTTTTCTATGCTAGTGATGGCTCTGTCTTTTGTCATAACTGACTTCAAAGAATGAGTTAGTATTTCCTTCTCTACACTCTTCAGTTTTTCTTGAAGGGTTTGAATAGTGGTGTTGATTCTTTAAATGTTTGGTAGAACTCCCTTGTGAAGCTATCTGGTCCTGGGGTTCTTTATCAAGAGTTTTGTTGTTGTTACTGATTCAGTCTCTTGTTATCTGTCTATGGAGGTTCTGTTTCTTGTGTCAGTTTTGGTCATTTTGTGTTGCTAGGAATTTGTCCATTTTGTCTAATTTGTTGGGACACAGTTGATCTTACTATTCCTTTATAATTACTTTTTGTTTCTGCAGCATTGATAGTAGTATTCCCTTTTTTAGTCATGACTTTGGTAACTTGATTCCTCTTTTTGTGGCCCAACTAGAGGATTATGTCATATTTAATTTTTCATAGAAATAACTTTTGGTTTTGTTCCTTTTCTTTGGTTTTGTTCATCTTCTATTTTGTTTCACTTATCTCCACTTAATCTTACTGTTTTCTTCCCTCTGCTTGTGTTTCACATGTTCTTTTTTGTTTCTTAAGAAGTTAGGCTACTATTTCGAGTCTTTCTTCTTTTTAGTAGAGAAGTTTACAACTCCCGGTTTCCCTGTAAGCACTGCTTTCTCTTCATCCTCTAAGTTTTGGTATGGTGTGTTTTCATTTTGTTTATCTCATTTTCTGATTTCCCTTTTGAGTTCCACTTTATCCATTGGTGATTAAAAATATCTCCTTTCCTCATGTTTGTTACTGATTTCTAATTTTACTGCACTGTGTTTAGAGAACATTGTTTGCATGGTTTTGCTCTTTTTAAATTTATCAAGGTTTGTTTTGTGGTTTAAATTTATCAAGGCTTGTTTTGTGGTTTAATTTAAGGCTTTTACTTGAATGTTTCATGTTTACTTGAGTAGAATGTTGAATAGAATGTGTTCTCTATTTAGGTGTGTTTGACTTATACTGTTGTTCATGTCTTATTCTTCCTATTGATTTCCTTTTCTTTTAAAATTTATTTTTTTAAGTTTGTGGTTCTAGGGATCAAATCCAGAGTCTTGCACTGTTCTGCCATTGAGGTACATTCCCAGTCCTGTTTTTTTTTTTTTTTTTTTTTTAAATTTGAGATAGGATCTTAGAGTTAAGGCTGACCTCAAACTTATGATCCTCTTGCCTTAACTTCCCTAATAACTGGGATTACAGGTATGGACTACCATGCTCAGCTACTTATACTTTTTAGTAACAGAATTTAAAATTCTGTTGTATTCGGTTCCTTTTTGTAATTTTTAGCTCTTTATTGATTATTCTCTATTTAAGACATTATTTTCCTTGTTTTCTTTAGTTCTTTGTCCCTGCCTTTCTTTAGCTCTAATTGTATTTAAAATTGTTTATTTAAATCTTTGTCTAGTAAGCCCAGTGTCTGGGCTTCCTCAGGGACAGTCTATCAGTTGCTTTTTTCTTTGCGTATGGACCATTCATTACATGCTTCTTGATTATTTGTTGAAAACAGTCATTGTAAGTAATGTGGCCACTCTGGAAATTGGATTCTCCCCCCTTTCTAGAATTTTTTTTTTTAATTACTGCTGCTTATATTGTTTTGTTTAGTGACTTTTCTGTGCTTATTTTGTGAAGTCTGTATTCTTTGTCATGTTTGGTCCTTGAAGTCTCTGTTTGCTTAGCTTGCTGGGAAGTTAATTGATAGATATCTTCTTCAGATCCAGTAAGTTAATTGATAGATATCTTCTTCAGATCCAGTAAGTCTTCCAGTCTTTGCCAAGGGGCTTTTTGTTGTTGAAGCCTACTAAACACTCAGCTGGGCAGTGGACAGCTCTGCCTTAGCCTATACTTCACAGAGCCATCAGCTCAGGAAAGAGCTCAGGGCCTTTTCAGGTCTCTCTTGAGCCTGTTCATGACTCATTAGATTGCCAGGGATATTTGGAGCTTCTCAAAGCTTCTTTGTACATCTCCTTCTTGGGTTTTTCTTCTTTTCTGGTACCAGAGATTGAACCCAGGGGTGCTTAACCACTGAGCCACATCCCCTGCCCTTTTTTATTTTTACTTAGAGACGGGCTCTTGCTGAGATGCTTAGGGCCTCACTAAGTTAATGAGGCTATCTTTGAACTTGTGATCCTCTTGCCTCAACTTCCTGAGTCATTTGGATTATAGGTGTGCATCACCACACCTTACTTTTTCTTTTTCATTTTTAGCTTTAAGTTAGCCTGTAGTTTGTCCCATCTCAGAAAGTTGTGAAGTTATATAATTGCTTCTAAATATTTTTGACAAATGTCCCTAGGAAAAAGGGCTTCTGTACCAGAGAGCTTTGAATCAGGTTCTTTCAAATGGAATCTTCCTAGAATCCAGAGACGGGCTAGAAAGTGATGGTCCTCTGCGAACATGGCTTTGGGGATGCACCTGCCCTGTTCTGCTCGCTCTGGGGCTGCCAGACTGGGGGTGTTCACTGTGATTGTGAGAGGTGGTTTCCATGGTTCCCTTGGAGCTAGAGATAGAGAGATGGGAATAGGGCAGTTCAAGTACTAAAAAGCACTCTATTCTTGCTTAGATTTGGCTGATTTTCTTGAATAAATGTTTCTTGGATTGTTGCAAATCTCTGGTCAATTTCCAGAGTTCTAAAATTTTTGATTGACAATTTTTGCTAGTTTTCTTCCGCAAAAACCATGCCCAGCTTATGTGATGGGTTTTGAAGAACTATTTTTTTTTTTTTTTTTTTAAATTGTGAAGCAATACCTTGTCATGTAACTGATAAAATAGAACATCATATAGATTTGGTCACCTGCCTTCCAAGGTAACTCATATTGTCAGTTTACACAACTTTCCAGACTTTTTCCTGTGGCAACAAAATGAACATATTATTCAAGGGAAAAGAAAGTGATGTGTTTCTCTCAACATGTTCTAAAGTTTGTGTGTGCACACACACTTATATGGTGAAATTGGATCATGCCATGTGTATAAGTTCTGCCAAGTCCTTGTTTTTTTTTTTAGTTTTTTATTTTTATTAAAATAACCCTTGAGGATTTGTTGTGTATTCTTTAAGGCCTTTTGTAGTGTATATTTGGATGTATAGATATGTAGATAAACTTTTTTTTTTTTTTTTTTTAAGAGAAATGACCTCATACTGTAGGCATCATCCTGCCGGTTGAACTGAGCCCTACTTCTTTCTGGGCCTGGTGCATAACATGTATTCATTCCTTCATTCAGCAGATTGCTGGCTGTGTGCTGACCCACTGAGTGGGTTCTTTAGTCCTTTCTTTGCTCTTGCCTTTTGGTTTCAGGGTTCTGCTGTTGTTGATAGTCTGCAGTCAACATTTTATCCTTATACCTTTTTGTCCTGTGTCAGTTTTTCAGGATTTCTTGTAGATTTATCAAGCCTGGGGGCATGCACATTTTTTTTTTTTTTAAAGAGAGAGAGAATTTTAATATCTTTGTTTTGTATGTGGTGCTGAGGATCGAACCTGGGCCACACGCATGCCAGGCGAGCGCACTACCACTTGAGCCATATCCCCAGCCCGACATACACATTTTATATTTTGATTACCACCACAGAAGGTTGTGTCCGTTTTTCATCCCACTGGTGATATGGAGTTACTTGTTAACAACACCCTCTCCATTACTGGGCTTTACAATTTTAAAGATTTATCAATCTTATCACCAAAAATGAGCCCTGTAATTTTCATGTGCTTGCTGCTTTCTTCTCTGCTCAGTGAAGGCCTGGGCTGTGGTCACTCTACTCCCAGAGATGGGTGAATGTTTCCTTGGCTCCCTCCTGCAGAGAGTTGTGCACCTGGAACCTTTTCTGGGAGAAGTCTACAGCCCCTCTGATGGTCGCATTTCACTTACGCTGCTCTGTGTTGAGGTGGCTCTGTGAAGTTGCAAACACCCAGTCATTTGACCCCCTCATTGTTGTTTTAACAGGTAGCAACTGGGAAGTGGAAGCAGATAAGTAAATACTGTCCCCTTGATCTCTACTCGGGGTAAGAGACATTTCTCCTTTCCCCTCCAGAGGTGGGGTTGGTGACCCACTAGGGGATATCCTGTGGGGTGGGTCCTGTGGGTTCTGCGGAGTATTGGTGGGGGTATCTTGTGAGGGGAACTGGGGGGGTTCTTCTAGTGTCAGTGGTGGTGAGTATTCTGTGAGGTAGGAGCAGCTGGCAGGTCTTGTGTGAGGACGGTGGGAATATTCTGTGAGGTGTGAATGGAGGGGGCTGTTTTGTGAGATGAGAAGGATGGGGTATTGTGCGAGGTGTATTCTGTGAGGTGTTGACAGTGAGAGGTAGTCTGAGGTGGGGGTGCTTAGGGAGATTTGAGAGATGTTCATGGTGGGGGGTGTTCTGTCAGGAGTGGGGGTGTATGGAGTGAGGTGGGACCGGGGGGGTCTCCACTCTTCTAGGACTGGGTTTTAGGCTTTGTCCTTCTGCTCACAATTGAAGTAGTCACGGATTTACTGATTTTCCTTCATTCAAGTTCCCACCAGATTTGTCTTCTACTCATGCCACGTTGTCATCCCCACCCTTAGACCCTTCTAGTCTGGTCATCTACACCTTTGGCCTCTTGTTTGTCTACACATGTTAAAAGGGCTGAGGTTGCAGCAGCAGCTTCTGCCCTGGGAAGTCAGCCTCCAGACAGTGGTCAGACTCTCAGGCCTCCTCTGCGCACTCTGGCCCTGCAGCTGTGCTGTGCACCCAGCGTGTACCAGCTTGCATGTAGCACATGACCCAGTCTTGGCCCTTTAAGGTCAGGAAGGTGGTGGTGACTGGGCTGGGGTGGGCCCATCCAAGAGCAGGGGCTGCAAGGGAGCAGTCAGGCGCTAGGGTGGAGGGATGGCAGGAGGAGGCTGGTGTAGGGAGAGCTGAGGCAGGGCCTGGATGGTACCTGTGTCTCACAACAGCGCATCCCAGCCCTGCCCCACTTGGGCTGGTTCCATGAATAAGTTGACCTCAGGGCAGAGTGTGATTGTGAGCCTCTGCTGTCCTTTGTGACAAGCCAAGGCCCTTTCCAACCTCGTCTTCCCTCCTTGGACCCTGGCCGGTGCAGGGCTGTGTTGGTTCTTCCTTTGCCTCCCAGCCTCCCAGTGCTCATCTTGTGTCCCCTGCCAGCTCCCAGCACACAGTGCCTATGGGCACTGCCGCAGTACTTTTTGTTGAGTGCTACTGCAAACCTTCCAGAACAAAGACTTTCAAAGTTAAAAAGTCCAAAATGAAGTGTTAAGTGTGCCAGAGCACAGGGAATGTGCTAATTTTTCATGTGGGAATCCTCCCCACACCCAAAAGCTGAAAAGTGGTTTTTGTTTTAAAGGTGCTGGGGCTAGAGCCCAGGGCCTTGCTAGGCAAGTGCTCCCCAGCCAAGGCTCTTGAGTTTTGAAGCAGTTATTGATAAAGGTCTTTGTTGAGAATTTATAACTTGTCAAAACTCAACTTGGGAGCCTTCCCGGAATGTTCAGAATGCAGCCTTTCTAGAGCTGACTTTCTGCGGGTGGGGGGCTTGGATCTTGCTGGCTTGCCCTCCCAGGGTGAATGGTGACCTTCTGACTGGGCTCAGCATCCTTGCCTGGGGTGGTTTGCCTCCACCCCAGGTGGGTGGTTAGGGACAGTGCTGGGGCACCTCTGGAGAAGAGGCCCAGGGGTTAAGTGGTGGTGGTGGTGGGGTAGGCTGAGGTCTTTGGATAAGTGAGGGGCAGAGCGTGGGGGAAGTCCCAGCCCTCAGCTCCCAGGAGGTCAGAGTATGCGGAGTCCCAGGACTTCTACCCCCCTCTTCATGCTCCCCAATGACCTGTCAAGTGGCTACCTGAATGCCTGCCCCAACCTTTGGAAGCTGCAGTGGGAGAGCAGTAGTGGGGGACACACACGCTGGTGGGGCCCTGGCCTCCTGCTCCCCTATCTCAGCTGGGGTTGCTCAAATCTCCTGGGGCCAGGGTCAAGCCCCCTCTTCCCATGTATGCTCAGTGCTGTGGTGGGGGAGGATGTCATTGGACTTTCCCAGACTCTGGGTTTCCCAGTTAAGCTGGGAGCCAGGTGTGGGTGCACATGGAGGTCAGGGTTATTCCTGCTGCCCTTAAAGCGTGCCAACATTTGCTCATTTTAGAAACAAGCAGAGGATGCACTTTGCCTTGAAGAGCTTGCTGCAGGAGGCACAGAACAACCTGAAGATATTTAAGGTGAGAGTGGCTTCCATTTGTGGGTGGTTTTGAGGTGAATCCGCTGCACTCTGTTCCTGGCAACAGGTTCAGTGATGACAGATGGGAGCATCTGAGCTAGGCTGCCTCAGGTCCTCAGAGTCTGAAGTTGCCTGGAGTGACTGGAGTCCTCGCTCCTGGCCACCTACACAGATCTTCTAGCCCCAGGCACTTCCTGTTTTCTAGCCCCAGTCCATAAGCATAGCATTCTGGTGACCCTGGGTTGTCTGTGTCCCCTGGGTGTGTGACAGTGAAGCCATACTGGATGTGTCTTCATCCCCTCTGAGGTGCCAGAGGGCGCACACTGGACAAAGACATACCTGGCACTGTCCCAGCTATCCTCCTCTGTGGGCGGCCCATGTGGCTGAGGAGGCAACCAGAACGGGGGCTACCGACTGCGCAGGTCCTGGTGACTGCCAGGGCACTTGTGGTAAGCTGAGTGCCAACTGCCAGCTTCACAGTGTCTGCCTCTTGTGTGCCTTTATTCCCGGTTAATTTAGGGACCTTGTAATTTGGGGAGCTCCTTGTTGAAAAGCAGATTCCCTAGGCCTTGTAGTTCTGACCATCCCAGCCCTGACAGCCTAGGGACAAGGGAACATTCGCCATTCAGCATAGCTGCCTGCAGTTCCTTGTAGCCAAGTGGGCTGGTGGTCTGGCCTGCTGCGAGCAGTGCTGCCCAGGGCGAGGAGGAGGAGGGCTGGGACGGAGAGGGAGGGGGTGAGGTCGGGGGCAGGGCTGGCCTGGGCAGCAGGTGGGGGCTGTGCCTATGCTGGAAAAGTGTCCCTGGAGTCTCCATTGCCATGGCCTTGACCTGTAGGTGCTGGACCTGCATGTGGCGGGGCTGATTGTGGGCCTCCCGACCCCCAGGCTTCCGTCTAGGAGAGGTCACCAGTGAGCTGGAAGCCCTTTCTCTTGCTGCGGTGTGTCCTGTGCTTTTGAGAACTGGGTGGACAGCCTGATCTTGACCCATTTCCCTTGTCTAACACAGAAGTCCCACTGCCCTGCCCCACCTTTATTCCCTGCCTCCACCTTCCCTAATCCAGGAAAGAAGACGTATTTCAAAGGCAGGTTTTATTTTTAATTCTTCTCAAAGACTCAAGGAACTTGATATTTAAGTCCTGAAGATAATTTCCTTCTTTGGGGTGTTTGTTTAAAGCCCTTAGTGAGGGTGGTATTTCTGACCCCCATCAGGCCCTCACTCAGGGTGTCACTGCCTCATAAAACTCGCAGGGGAAAATCCAGATGATAAGGCAATAGTTTACAAAGATGGATGGAGACAAGTGAGATGGAGTGACTTTCTGAAATAATAGGACAGCAGCACAGTAAGTGATTGGTGGCAAGCCCCGCCGTTTCTCTGGAGCAGCTGTCTCTGACCCTAGACCTATACTGCCCTGCGGCTCTTTAGACCTGCCCAGCAAGAGAGGACACGCCCAAGGCCCTGATGTCCCAGGTGTGGAGCTGCAGCCTGGGTCCTGGCTGGTGACCTTGCACTGGATACTAGTGATGAGAGGCGTTGGTTGGGGCCTGCAGGGTGTGGACACTGTCAGGCACCACCTGGACTTCCTAGGGCATTGGCTCTGCCAAATGCCACCTGAGGTCCTTGAGCAGCTGAATTTGCATGTGTACAAAGCTGCCCACCTGGATTCCCAGCTCCCATTGACCTTCACATCTGATATCCTAATGCTGGATGGAGAGGCCCTGCTGTGAGAAGTCCCTCAGCCACCTGTGACTAGCTTCACTGTGGGCACTAGTAGTGGCCCTGCCCCTGACGTCAGCTGGCCACCTGTGATTCCACTTTTGGCTGCCTTCCCTTGCCTACTGCCCAGTGTGTCCCTGTGGTTAACTGGGTGTGGATACCAAACAGGTGCTCCCAGAGAAGGGCCCTGGGATACAGTAAGAGGAGTGCCTGCTCGCATCTCTTAGCTGGGGATTGCCCTCTGTGAGCTACTTGTGATCTCAGTGCCTGAGGTAGTAGCTGGTTCTGGCAGAGAGTCTTATCTGAAAGCTTGGTAGGTGCTGATGGCCTTAGTTCCTTCTGCTTGGGGCTCCTCCTGGGGCTGCTCTGTGGCTGCTGTTTTGTGAGGAATGAGTGACTTGAGATGGAAGTCACATCACCTTTTATAATGTGGCCCTGTGGGTGGTGCTGTTGCCTGTGTATCATGTTGGTTATACTGAGCAGACCCCATGAGGAGAGGACTCCAGGAGTAGGAGTGCCCACTGTACTTACACAGATGAAGCATAAGGTTCAGAGGGCCTCTTCCTGCTCCTGGGGTCAGCTGTGGCTCAGGCCTTCCCCAGACACATCATATGTCCTGTGAAAGCCCCTGTGTCAGGTCACTGGCCTATCTAGGGGAATCTGTGGTCACTGTTTTTCAGAGTTTTCTGCTGTTGAATCCAGGAGTAGGAGTGGGAAACCCCCCAAGTCAGGGCTGAGAGCCTCAGGAGCACACAGTACCTCCAGATGGGCCCACTCACGTTCGTTAATGCAGAGGCCACTGTCCCATCATCCTCAGTGGCCAGATCAAGCAGCTCCGAACAGTGTTGCCAAAGAAGCTTCTTTGTTGGACTGTGGGAAGGCAGGACTCTCAGGGTGCAGGTCTCACCTAGGGTCTTGCTTCTGCAACTCTGGAGTTCCAGCCCCAGGGTTGCCTGGGGTCAACTCTGTCAACGCTTCAGCCTCTGCTCGGGCCCCTGAGTAATGGGCTGTTGCTTTTGGGAAGTTGATGCCTCGCACTGTCTGCTCGGGGAGGTCGTCTGGTAGGCTAGGGCGCTGGTTTTCAGTTTTTGAACTTCTCTTCCTTTTCAGGTTCAGTGGGATTCACCTCTTGGTTGATGACACAGCAAATGAGGGCAGGTTTCCCAGAGAGGCCAGAGTGTGCAGCAACCCCAGGGGGCCCATCCAAAATATTGGGGCCTTCTGCTTGTGCCTGACCTTGCCCCTGCAGGAGCCGAGGTTTTTACTAGCTTGTGGGATCCATGTCTCCCTCTCTCTTTTTCCTGCCTGAAGAATGGTGAGCTGATTTATGGCTGTGGCGATGCCCGGAGCCCTGTGGCTGACTGGAGGGAGCTCGCACATCACCTGAAGCCTTTCTTCTTCCCTTCCAATGGCCTGGCCAGTGGGCCCCACTGCACGCGAGCTGTGATCCGGGAGCTGGTACATGTCATCACTCGGGTGCTGCTGAGCAGCTCGGACAAGGGGCGGGTCGGTGCACTGAGGCCTGGGCTCCGGGGCCCGCGTGTCTGTGAGGCCAGCCCTTTCAGCAGGAGCCTGCAGCGCCAAGGTAGGAGCTGGCCTTCCCTAGGTGGGTGGTGGGTGTCCATGGGGTTTTAGGACTGTCCATTCCCAGCGGGCAGCCGTGGTGGAGCCGACAAAGCCAAGTCAGTGGCCCTGTGAGGCATCACAAAGCATCTTGGTCTCTTTGATCAGGGCTCCCCAGGGTGGCCCTGTTGCTCACGCCCAGTGGACACTACCTTTCTCATCTTGTGGCTGGATTTGTAGAAATTGCAGAACATGGGACTGGGGTTGTGGCTTGGAGGTAGAGTGCTCGCCTAGCATGCGTGAGGCACTGGGTTCAATCTGCAGCACCATGTAAAAGTAAAATAAAAAAGGGGCTGGGGCTGTAGTTCAGTGGTAGAGCGCTTGCCTGGCACATGTGAGGCCCTGGGTTTGATCCTCAGCACCACATATAAAGGTATCATGTCCAACTACAACTAAAAACTAAATATTTAAAATAAAATAAAGATATTGTGTCCACCTATAACTAAAAAAATAAATAAATAAAATTTGTAGGACATATTTGTGATGTAGGTTTTTTCTCAGGAATACATCCATGTTTGTATTTGCAGAATTTGTTTTTTGTGTGTGGTGTCGGGGATCGAAATCAGTGCCTCACGCATGCTAGCCATGTGCTCTATCACTGAGCCACAACCCCAGCCCCTGCAGCATGTTTTTGACTCCATTATCCCTTTGATCTTCATTGTAACTCTGTGGGTAGGGTCTCTATTTCTTCCTTGAGAACTGAGGCCAGGAGTCCTACGGGGCTGGACCTGAGAACTGTGGGTGAAGATGCACGCTCACTGGCTTCTGGGTCCAGGTTGCCTTCCTCAGACAGGAAGAAGCTGAATCAGGCCATAGAGGCCAGCCTGTTGTGATGGACGTCTAGTGAGATGGAGCTGCGTGTCTTGTGGGAGACCACTGAGACCTGCTAAGAGTTGAAGGTGGCAGGTGGCTCCTATGCCAACAGAAACCCTCTTGGCTTTGCCTTCTTTGCTGCCCCCATTCCAAATTTTTCTTACCACAGATGAATTTAATTGGGTATATTTTTGTCATAAAAGCAATTCCTATTAGAAGATTTTGTGAAAATTCTGGGCTCACAGCTGTAGAGTGTGTCTGGAAGGACCTTTGGCTGCCAGCCACTGGGATGGTCTGAGGTCTTCTAAGAGGAGGCTCCCTGGTGCCTGGGTTTCTCCCAGATCTGGGGACACTTGTGTGCAAACAGGCATAAACTTCGATGCTCAGTATTTCCCTCCACATGTTCTTTTGCAACTTTTTTTTTCTTATTTAACATAAATCTCTATCAACAAGTGCATTTTTTCAACTTGTATTGCCCTGCTATTGTGGTAGATATTCACTGGCATTTAACACGCTTCCTGGGGGACCCTGTGAGCAGCTACTCCCGTGTCCTGCCTGGCGAGTGCACCCTGATGGGCAGCCTGATGCAGGCCTGCCACGGCTCTTCCCTGCATGGATGCTGGCTGCCCTGTTTTCACCTGTGGCTGGTCCCTTCTGGGAGATGGTGGGATTTGGTGTGTTCCAGGCTTGGGCAGCAGTGTCAGCATACACAGTGTTGAGTGGAGTTTTGTCTCCTTGAATGTCCCTTTGAGATCATGTCCTTGTCAGTGGCTTTGGCTACTGTCCCTGGCCCTGCCTGGCCAGTTCTGAGCTTGTTCTGAGGGCAGCCAAGCTTCACCTTCTCAGTATGAATTTATGGCTCTTAACTCTGGAGTCGGGGTCTCAGTTATCCTTTGTGGTCTTTCAGATTTGGGAATGTCAACATGATCTTTTGCAGTTGGGCCTATCATAAGGGATTTCTGGGGTGAGTGTGGGGTTCAGTGGATGCTCTGAGGAGGAGAGTGTGTTTGGAGAGCACAGGCACAGAGTGAGATGCTCGGTTCCTGTCCTTTCCTTTATGCATGGCTTGGTGTGGCCAGCACAGTCCTAGCGAGTCCTAGCGTGTTCTGACCCCATGGTTCTGAGGTGGTCATGGTCTGCCCTCAGCGCCAGGCCAGGGCCCAGTCCTCGCCTGCAGTGGTGCTCCACAGTTGAGCCCAGGGTGGGCCCTGCAGTCTGCACCAACCTGTGTCTCCCTCCCACAGTCTTCAGTGTGATAATAAACCTGCTCTCGTTTTCCCCTGATGTTCTTGGTAGGAAAAAACACCCCAGAGCGCTCGGGGTTACCGAAGGGCTGTCTTCTGTACAAAACCCTCCAGGTGCAGATGTTGGACCTTCTGGACATCGAGGGCCTCTACCCTCTGTACAATCGGATTGAGCGGTATCTGGAGGAGTTTCCTGAGCAGAGGTGAGGCTGGACATGAGGGGAGGCTCTGGTGGGCCAGGGATCAAGGTCTCCCCAATTCAAGGGTAGAACAAGCCACCTGGTGCCTAACTCCTGGAGGACAATGCCTGCTGGCTATTTCCCCTTGCACTCAGGTGCCATAGCCCTGTTGGGAATGTAGTACCTCGTGAGGAGAAACCCAGGCATGAGGTGACTGGTTTTATGAATTAGATCCGTGGTTTTTCTTTTACTTCCTCTTTGTAGTAAAAGAAAGCACAGCATATCTGTGAACCCAACTATTCAAAATCCTGAGTCAGGGCCAAGCCTGTAGAGGGCAGTATCGTTCCATGGGCTGCTGTGTGGAGCAATGGCTGCGGCTGTCCCTCTGAGTCCCCAAGCTTTCTTGTCAGCTGCAACTGGGTCCCTGTGCCTGCACTGGGGGCCCTGCAGTGTCAGATGGGGGTGGGTCTGCCTCCTGCCTCCTTAGCTGCCTTTGGAACCTCTGTGGGTAACTGGAGAGGGCCTAGCCTCAGGGCTCCCTGGGCCTTGGTCTTGCTGGGTTGTTTCAGACCTCAATGCTTCAGAACCAGGTTTAATATAAGGAAGAAGTAGATCCGTTGGGTGCCCTATAAAATGAATTGTGAGACTGTTAAATTCTGCTACATGCTGTAGAATGTGTTAATCTAAGAAATAATTTCCAGGTAGCTTTGTCATCCTGTTTTTTTTTTTTTTTTTTTTTTGGTGCTGTTCTCTTCAGAAAAATGTTACAAATAGATGGGCCTTATGATGAAGCCTTTTACCAGAAGCTGCTTGATCTGTCCACTGAGGATGATGGGACAGTGGCCTTTGCATTAACGAAGGTGAGTGGGCCCGTCGAGGTACTGTGTGCTCCTGAGGCTCTCAGCCCTGACTTGGGGGTTTCCCACTCCTACCCCTGGATGCAACAGCAGAAAACTCTGAACAAACAGTGACCACAGATTCCCCTAGAAAGGCCAGTGACCACTAAATGCTGGTGCATATAGTGTCCAAGGAATATTTCTCCTGGCTCAGTTTCTGCCCCAGCCCATGCAGGTGAAAGGAAGGGTCTAGTGAGTGCTGTCCTGAGGGGCCACCTGGTTGGGACCACGGCCCAGGGTGGCCACTTTTAATCACTTTACAGCAGCTTTAGAATGGACTCAACATCAACCATCCTTTTCCTTGAGGCCTGGCCAGGGGCAGGGCCCACACCACACCCAAGACTGTCGGCTGCTCTCTTTACTCAGGCCACAGGCAGCCCAGGAAAGGCTCTCTCAGAGGAGGCCTGATTGTACTCTGGTTTTGTGAAATTCTGGCAATTCAGGGTTCCATGAACTTAGGTAGAAAGAAGATTGCATCTTTATTTTCACTGATTTCTACCTGAAATTTAACATTTCCATCCATTTTGAAAGTGGCATGACCTCATGGGGTAGGCAGGACTTGAGTCTTAGCCACTAGGAGAGGCCAGGCCTCCCTCCCCCTCACAGATCACTTCCTGAGGTGTACTTTAGAATTCATTTCTTTTTCTTTTTTAAAGAAAGAGAGAATTTTTTAATATTTATTTTTTAGTTTTTGGCAGACACAATGTCTTTGTTTTGTATGTGGTGCTGAGGATCGAACCCGGGCCACATGCATGCCAGGCGAGCGCGCTCCCTCTTGAGCCACATCCCCAGCCTCTAGAATTAATTTCTTTAAAAAATATTTCAATATTTTATAAGGTCACCCTTTTTTTATTTTTTTTTGTCTTTAAAGTTGTTATTCTGGGCTGTTATTCTGTTCTCTTCCTCTCTCACTCTCTTTAAAAAAAAAAAAAAGAAAAAAAAATAAAGTTGTTATTCTAAGAGGGGTCATAGGTTTACTAGGTTGCTCAAATGGTGATGAATTCCTCTGTTCAGGGAGTGAAGTGCGGTGCTGCCTTCCTGCTGGTGTGTGATGGGCCAGGACCTAATCTGTCCCATCCTGGAATTGTTTTGGTTCCCACCCTTGACAGAGCCCTAATGCTTTCATTGCCTATGGCCACAGCTGTAGAATGTCTGAGGAGGAAGCTGAGGATGTCTACCAGGGCCACAGGGGAGTGAGCTGAGTCAGAGGCAAAGCTCCTGCAAGGGTAGGGGAAGGTCCCAGAGGAGAACCTCAGGGTTGGGATAAAGCTGCCATACAGCATTGACAGCTTGGGTACATCAGCCTAGAAAAACAACAGCATTGCCTTTCCTTTTTTTCTTCTAATAGAAGACACTTCTTTTATATTTCTATTTTCCAATCTCCTAGCAACTACATACATGTATTACCTGACGTTTTATTTTAATTTTTCAACTTCAGATATAGTCTTGTTGTCAGAGACTAAAGCAAGTCATTCCTCAGCTGTCCTAATCTGGCTGAAATCTGTCCATTGGGACACACTAAATGCTGGTGTAGAGAAACTGGGTCTTGGATGCAGTGCTGGAGGGGCTGGAGGATGGCACCACCTCTCTGGAAAATGATCAACGGTACCAAATCTGCAACCCTCATGCAGCCCAGTACTAGCACTCCTGGGCCACTGTCCAGAGAGATGAGGTCTTATGCTCACCCCAAAACTGTACAGGGATGTTCTCAGCAGTTTCATTTGTAATAGCTAAGAACTGGAAACGTCCTGGGTGCACAGGCTGTGGTACAGTCATCCCTGGAACTTCTCAGCAGGAAAGAGGAATAGTCTATTCATCTGCATATCGGCTGGATGGATGGCCAGGGAGCTTTGATGAGTGATAAGAGTGGATTCCCCAAGGCTGCACACTGCAGGATTCCACATGTGTAACATCCTTGAAACGACAGATTAGTGGTTGCTGGGAGTTAAGAGAGGATATGATTATAAAAGGTCAAACCTCAGGATCCCTTTGGTGATGGGACTGTTCTGTACCTTGACTGTGGTGGTAGCTGCACAAACCTACACATGATAAAACACATATGTATATGCAGCCTGGGAGACCTGAGTGAGGTCATGGGTTTAATCAAGGTCATGCTCCTTGCCATGATATTGGACTATAGTTTTTGCAAGATGCTACAATTGGGAAAATCTGGGAAGTGTGGCTTGCGGTCTTCCAGTATTGGCATGAGAGGGTTTCCTCTTGTGTTTCTTTTTTTTTTTTTAAGGACTAAGGTGTTGGCAGCTGAGTCTGGAGAGGGTAGTTATGATGCTGAAGCTGGGGAGTGGATCAAGAACATTCCACAGAAGTTTTTTTTTTTTTTTTTTCCCCCCTGTTATTTATCTAATTGAACCTTATGCTTCTGGAGAAGGAATAATAATTTCATTGCTCAGGACACTGCAGTTCTTGGTATCTCTGGCTGTCATGTAGTGTCTGGAGCAGGGATCAGCCACAGATGATTCAAGCTTTGATGTCTCTGTTTACAGCTGCTCAGCTTTGCCACTGTAGCTGATAAGTAGCCACTGATGGGACACAAATGAGCACTTCTGTGTCCCAGGAGAATTGTATTCATAGGAATAGGTGGTAGGTGCTATTCGAGGCGCTGCACTGTTGCTTTTTTTTTTTTTTAATTCCTTTTTTTTTGCTCTACTGGTTTGGAAATCCCTTCTGTTTCTGTACTGTGAATGGCCACATCTAAGCTTGATCGATTATTTACCACCCCTTCCCCCACATCAGTGTGGAACTTGGGAGATGTCAATTCATTTAGCCCTCCCACCATGTGTGCAGTTATTATCTGGTATTTTGTTTGTATTTTTTTTTTTTAACTAAAACAAAACAAAACAAAAACCCCAAAACACTTTTTTTCCCCTTTTTTTCTTTTGGGTGTTAGGGATGAACTGAGCTGTACCTCCAGCCATTGTTATTTTTTTAAACCAATTTAAAGTATTACTTTATACATATATTTGTCTAGATTTATCTATATGGTTTGACCAGTATCATCACTGCCTGACCTTTTTATACCTTTCTACCTTTTTCTATAACAACTTTATTAAGATACAATTTATATGCCATATAACATACCCACTTTAAGTCCACAATGCAGTGATTTTACTTTTTTCACACATGTGCAGCCCTCACCACAGTTAATTTTAGGAGACGTGAGGATATCATCCCATTGTTTGCACTAAGCTACTACCACACTACCTTCTGTCCTCTGTAAGAGATTTGTCTATTCTAGAAAATATGTATGAATGGGATATTTAATAGCTGGTCCTTTGTGTCTGACTTTGTTCACTTAGCATAAGACTTTAAAATCTCATCAGTGAGAAGAGAGGTTGAACTGGGGATTTCTCTCACCTCTGCAAGCCAGCACTATGGGAAAAGAAGCCTTAGCAGGGGTCTCTTGTTTTGTAGAAGGGCTGCTGAAGTCCTGCAGACCCCTGCCTCTTCTCTTGTGCAGTTATACCATCGTTACATGTTTTTAATTTGTTACTGTTAGTGTCAGTATTTATGTTGTACTTTCACCCTTATGCACATAAACATTTGTCAGATTCTAGAACTAAAGTTGTTGCGTTATTTTGATAGACTCTAACACAATATCCCACCCAAAAGATTTTTATTAATTTGGTTTGTTCTTGCAACTTGAGGACACTGTTTTCTCTACCCTCACCAACATTGAGAAATTATTGGTATTTAAACTTCTGTTTCATTTTGTATCATGAAATGTAGCATAATCAGAAAAGTGCTCAGAAAGAAAAATGTACAGTCCAATGATTTGTCACAAAACAAACCCTTGTGGGGCCACAGTAGAACACAGGCAGCTGCCCGGAGTCCCTGTTGGTGCCCTGGCTAAACCGCATTCTACTGATTGGTATTCCAATGGATGTAGTTTGTCCTGTTGGAGTTTACATGGATTATATTACACAGACATGTATTCTCCTGTGTCTTGTGGTAGTGGTGTTTTCTTTTTCCCTCTGCACCATTTCTGAGATGCACCCTGGTGATTGCCTGCTCAGGCCATGTTTTCATTGCTTCATAGTGATCCGTGAGTGGAGAGACTGCAGTTTTCCCATGCTGTTTGTGGACGTTTGTGTTGCTGGTGCTATGAATAAAGCCAAGGGAAGCAAGCATTCTTACACTGATCTCTTGACATGTATGCACTCCTTTATTGACTCCATCCTTGGGGGCGGGATTTCTAGGCCAGAGTGATGTTAGCTGTAGTAGATCCTGCCAAACAGCTTTACCTGCTGTGTTCCTGACAACAGGTGGGGAGTGACCTGTGCACCACACTCTGGTACTTGTTTGTACATCTTGCTGATTTTAGTCATTCTGGTATGTAGTAATGTCTCATGGTGAGATCAAACACCTTTTCATATATTACTGGATTTTGTTTGCTTGTGAAGTAACCATTTAAGTCTCTGTAGAGCTGTAAGTCCTGTCCTTATTGATTTGCAGGAGTTTCTTATACGCTCTGGGTAGATGCCTTTTGTCAGGTCTATGTGCTACATATAGCCTTTTCCACTCTTATCTTTTCATGTTTAATGGAGTCCTGTAGAAGAAGAGAAGTTCTTAATTTTAAGGTAATTCAATTTGCCAGCCTTTTTTCTGTTAACAAGTCTTTTTACCCTAAACTCCTAAAGATAACTTTCTTCAAAAATGTTATTGTGGGGCTAGGTGCTTGGTGTATGCCTGTAATCCCAGCTACTCAGGAGGCTGGGGCAGGAGCATCACAAGTTTGGGGCAATTTAGTGAGACCCTGTCTCAAAATAAAAAGTAAAAAGGGCTGGGGGTGTGAATGTGGCCAAGTTCAATCCCCAGTACCAGATAAATAACCTCAAGGCTCTATTCTGGGGACTAGGGTGTGCTTGGTGATATAGCATTTCCTTAGCAAGCAAGAGGCCTTGGGTTCCATCGCCAGCATAGGAAGAAACAAAGTTATGCCTTGCCTTTCACATTTTGGTGAGCAATCAGCTGTGATTTGTTTTTGGAATGGCATGACGTAGTCTTTTCTTTTTGTATGGAATTGTCCTGGACACTGTAGTCTAGTACATCTTTAAAGTTGGTGGAAGGAATCCTTCTACCATCTTATAGATTGGGGCTCCCACAGTTCCTTCCTTGGGTTTGATTAATTTGCTTGAGTGGCTCACAGAACTCAGAGAAATGTTTACTGGTTTGTTATAAAGGATGTTACAAAGGACATAGGTGCTGAGACGGACGAATAGGGTGAGGTACCACTTTTCAGGAAGCTCTTAGAACCTTGACTATTGGCAGTTTTATGGAGGCCTTATTACACAGACATGATTGATTATGTCACTGGCCTTTGGTGATCTGTTTAACCTTCAGTCCCTGTTCCTTCTCCAGATGTTGGAGATTTGTGCTGTGAAAGTCCTAACTGTAGTCCTGTTGTGGTCTTTCCAGCGACCAACCATCAGCCAACTCATCTGGTGCCAAAAAAACACTTATCACTTTACAGATTCCAAGGGTTTTAGGAGTTGTGTGCCCAGAAATGGGAACAAAGGCCTAATATATATTTCACAATATTACATTTCTTATCCAAGAATGTTTTGGCTTTAAAAAATGCCTCGGCTACACTTGACCTCTTGCTTGTCTACATCAGTTTTCGTTCACCTTGTTCAGTTCATGAACTGGGCTTCTGGTTGGTTTGTAATTCAAGGATGGCAGACGTTGGTGTCTGTACAGTACCGACCCTTTCACTTCGGATGTTTTCCATTTTTTTAAGTGTTATTAGTGATAAAATATATTTTTTGGTTTTCTTCAGAAGGATCTTATTTTTCTTTTAGGTTTATTTAAATATGTTTGATAGTTTTAGATATAAATGGTATCTTTAAAAATAACTTCATTTTAAAATGTTTAGGGTATATTGGCATCTGGTTGGGTTTTTCTTTTGATCTTGTATCCATCAACTTTGCTCACTAATAACCTAAGTTGCTTTTGGATTTTCTTGTATGTAATCATAATCTCTGAATTTAATTTTTTTCCTTTCTTTATTTTATTTTTTTATGTGGTGCTAAGGATTGAACCCAGTGCCTCAGGCATGCTAGGCGAGTACTCTACCACTAAGCCACAACCTTAGCCCCTAACTTTTTTCCATTCTAATCCTTTTTTCACTTATTTGTTTGCTTCAGGGTATATAGTTAATTTGTGATAGTGGGAATTTTGATTTTGTTATGACTTTCAAAGAGAATTTTACTATTATTTAGTGTAGGATTTTTGTTTTAAAATAGATGGTTGGGGTTGTTGCTCAGTGGTAGAGCGCTTGCCTAGCATTGTGAGGCACTGGGTTCAATTCTCAGTACCACATAAAAATAAATAGATAAAATAAAGGTATTGTGTCCATCTACAGCTAAAAAATATTTTAAAAAATACAATGTTATCAAATTTGTTAAATTTTATTTTTGGTCAAGTGGATGTTGAATTTTATCAATGCCTTGTTTCTGTTGATAAGATCATATGATTTTTTCTTCTTAATGTGGTTAATACATCAGTTTGTTCTAATAGATTTTGTTTTGTTTTTATTTTTTATGGTACATGGGGATAAAACCCAGGACTTTGTGCATGATAGGCAAGTGCTCCACTACTTAGCTACACCCAGGCCTTTAAATATTTTTAAGGTTTTGAGACATAAAATTTTGAGATTTTAAGTTGTCCAGGATGGCCTTGAATTTGGTCCTTCTGCCTTAGCCTCCCAGGTATCTGGAATTAATAGGCATGTGCCACCTTACCCTGCTTCAGTTTCAGATTTTCTATTTCATGTTTTGGTAGGTTTTCTTTATCTAAAAATTTGTCTCTTCTATCTGCATTTTCAGTAATAAGGCATATGGTTTTCTGAGTAATACTTTTAATGTTTTTTTGGATTAGAAAAATGTTCTTTTATTCCTGTGCCTGGTATTTATTTTTATGCTGTGTCTTTTTTCTGTTTGTGACCCTGCCCCACAGGCATATGTTGAAACTTTAACTCCCACCGTGGTGATGTCAGGAAGTGGGGCTTTGGGAGGTGATTAGATCATGAGGCTGGAGCCCCTCATGACTTGGATTAGTGCCTCACATAAGAAGCCTAGAGAGCTAGTCAGCCCCTCCCACTGTGTGGCGTAGAGTGAGAAGACGGCTCATTATGAGGAAATGAGCCCTTGCCAGTACCAAATCTGGTGGTACCTTGAGCCAATGTCTGAACCTCCAGAGCTGAGAGAAATAAATTTCTACTGGGTGTGGTGGCATGCAACTGTGATCTTAGTAACTGGGGAGGCTGAGGCAGGAGGGTCTCAACTTCAAGATCAGCCTCTGCAATTTAATGAGACCCTGTGTAGCTCAGTACTGGATCAACCCAGGATCAATCTCCAGTATGGGGTGGGGGAGGTGGGGGGGGTGAGACATTTCTGTTGTTTATAAGCTACTTTATTGTTATGGCAGCCTGGACAGACTGACATTGTCTTCTTCATCAGTCCTCAAAAGTTTTAGTTTTGTCAGTTTCATAAAAATTAACTTTTGATCCTTTTATACTATGATGATTTTTTATTTTGTTAATTCTCTTACCTTGATACTCTACCGTTTATTTTCGATTTTATTAATTCTTACCTTGATCATTCTTTTTCTACTTAGTTTGGATAACTTCTTCCTGCTCTGTTAGTTGGGAATGAACCCTTTACTTTTCTGTTTACTTTTCCTGCTGTTGTAGCAAGCTGTCAACTCTTAGGATTTAGTCGTTTCACCCTCCTCGTGGACAGTGCAGGCTTCCTGAGTGTCTGCTGCTGCTTGTGTCGGCGCCTCCGCGTCTGCTCCAGGAGCCGGGGTTGCTGCTGCTCTCCGGGCATGCTCATCCACCCATGTGCTGCCCTCTGCTCTGCCCTGTATCTTAGCTTCCACGGGGTCACTTAGTTTTTGTCTGAAGAACACCTTTTAATGTTTCCTTTAATGGATTCTGATTGTGTTTAATGATAGTATAAATGCTTTTTTTCCCCCTTTTGGGGGCTTTTTTTTTTTTTAAGATATATTTAATGTCTGTCTGCATTGGGGGAAAACTTGTGGCCTTTGTCGTGATTTTTTTTTGCCCACTTTCTCTCCTTTGGATTCTAACTGTATGTGTGTCAGACCCTTTCCTCTATATTTTCCATTTCACGTTTCATTCCGGATATTTTCTTTTGATTTGTCTTCCAGTTTAGAAGTTCTCTTTAGCATTTTCTTTCTTTTTAAGGTATCTACTTAGTTTGGATATCTGTCATCTCTGCTTTGTTCCCTGCCTGCAGATTACCTTCTTTGTCCGGCTTATATCTTTGGGGGTAGCTAGGTTTTATGGTAGTGTTTTTACTTGCTCAGTAACGTTAGCATTTTAACTATAAAAAGTGAATAATGTGGGAATTGCCGTTGCTTTGGAAGAAAAGGTGGAAGATCCTTCAAGCCACGGTGGTCAGTGGGCTCCTCTATGCCAAGTGCTGGGTTGGCTCCTTCCCCACCTGTGGAGGGCGGCCTTAAGAACAGTGTTCCTTCCGCGTGACCATAGCTGTAATCCTCCACTTTCAAAAGGAAATTGCTGGTTAGGAGAAATGCTCATTGTTAACAGTTGTTGAAATTATTCCCATCAACCACTGTGTCAGCCTTTTCAGTTTTTTCTAATATGCTGTTAAAACTACTTGTTGAATTTTTAATATGAAATTTTGTTCTAGGGTTTCTAAGTGGTTCATTTTTATAGTTTCCAGTTGTCCTCTGAGTTGTTTTGTCTGTATCCTTTGAACACAGCAGCATGTGTGTCTGGCGCCACAGCTGGAGTCCCTGGAGTGGGAGTCCACTATTGTAGGTTTACTTTTTTTTTTTTTTTTGTAAGAGCATTTTTCAGTTCTCAGCAAAACTGAGTGGAAAGTGTGGAGATTCTCATTTGCCCGTCCCCTGGTGTGTTTATTGTTGGTTTACATTTGTGTTGTTCTGTCTTATTGTGCCTGCATATTTTTTTTCTTATGTGCCAGAAACTATATTTGCAATTATTTTAAAAATAATTTAAAGCCTTGGATCATGTTTTTCCAGAGTGAATTTAGGTTTGCTTCTGCCAAGAGGCCTCAGAAGCTCTAGCAAGCTGGAGTTGTTTTAATCTAGTTTTGATGATTGATCTCTTCGAAGTCGAGCTTCAGTTCCCAGTAGGGCCTGTCGACTTTGGCTCAGTTTAGATGGACACAACACCTTTGTTTTATTTATTTATGTGGTGCGGAGATCGAACCCAGTGCCCCATGCATGTGAGGCAAGCCCTTTACCCCTGAGCCGCAACCCCAGCCCCCAGTTTCATCTTAAAGGAGCATTATTTGCACATTAACTCTAGGATGGGGTTCATCGTGGTTACTGTCCCCAAGGTCCTGGATGGTAGTGAAAAGTGTCTCTCAGACAACCCTCCAGAATTAGAAAGCCCTCCCCTGGAAAGCAGACCCAAGTGCCTTCGTCCCCTCTGCCACCTCAGCTCTGCTTCAATCTGAGGTTTCTGATAGTTTGTTGAGCTTTTGTAGTTGGCCTCAGCAGAAGAGTTGGACCCAGTTATCTGCTCCAGCCCCACTCACAGGGAAAATGTGTCCTTTCATTTCATGCCTGAGGCACAGCTTTGCCCATCTGAAGAGTAGAAAGTATTTCATTGTTACATTAATTTGATTTTCATTGTTACTTTGACTAGTAGTGAGATTAATCATATTTTCATACATATAGAGGGTCTATGAGATATATATAAGAAAGGCTGTATTGATAGGAGATATGTACGTATATATTTATATATTCATCACTTTGGGGCCTCTTGTGGGCAGTTTTCTTGGTCTATCGAGCTCTGGCACTTTAGTTATTCTGTGTTGATACTGTTTTATGCTGCATGTGTTTTCTCCCCATCTTCCACGGTCTTTGGATTAGGACTATATCACGTAATAGCTCTTTAGTTTTTAAGTCTAGAGAATCTTGTAGCATTTTGGATTTGTATCTTGGTTAGAAAGGCTTATAGCTGCACTAAGGACATGATAAACGTTTTGTACCTTTTTTTTTATATTTGGCTCAGATCTTTTGGACTGGAGTTTTGGTGTCAACAGGTGTTGGTGTTCCCTCTGGGGCGAGGGCCTCACCTGGAGGGAGCAGGTCTGAAGCACACTCTTTTGTTCTTTGGTCCTCCCCACACCTGCCTGGGGGAGGGGTAGCTTTGAGGTTGGCCAGGGCAGAGCCTCCTGCTGCATGAAGCAAGGTTCGAGGGGTTCTGAACTGTCATCAGCACTGAGGCCAGTGAAGACTTGTAAGGCCAGTTCCTTTTTATCACTAGGTTTTCTTTTTTTTGGTGGAGCGGGGCCTGGAGATTGAACCTGACACCAACTACTGAGCCACATCCCCAGCCCTATTTTGTATTTGATTTAAAGACTGGATCTCACTGAGTTGCTTAGCACCTCACTGTTGCTGAGGCTGGCTTTGAACTCGCCATCCTGCATCAGCCTCTGAGCTGCTGGGGTTACAGGCGGGTGCCACTGTGACTGGCTTAGTTTGTGGTTTTTAAAGCGGGAGCTATCCAAACTAAAAACTTCCAAGTGAGACATAAAGTCGAAAGGAGGAGGAGGAAAAAAAAAAAGTCTCAAACTGTGCATTGCAGAGGGAACAGTTGTGGACGTTTTGTGGACTGTCCTTTTGATCTCTCGTGTCACCTGCCATTCTTTTTTTTTTTTTTAAATTGTTGATAGACCTTTATTTTATTTATTTATACGCGGTGCTGAGGAACAAATCCAGTGCCTCACACATGCCAGGCAAGTGGGTTACCGCTGAGCCCAGACCCAGCCCTGCCATTCATTCTTGGGCCTCACTTTTGTCATCTCTGTTGACGCCCGCAGTGCCCATAGAGTTGTGGAGGGTGAAGAGTTAGCATGTCGTGCTCCTAGTGTTCTGCGTGCACTGCCTGCTCAGTGCTCTGTGGCGCCAAAATGCCAGGGAGCGGGGAGGACTTACTGCTTTTCTTTCAAAGACCAGCCGCAGTTCCCTTGCTGAAGACAAGTCATGTTTCAGGTTGCAGCGGGGCCCATGTGGGGGGGGCAGCAGGCTGGGCAGACCTGTGTTCTCATAGCAGGGACTCCTCAATACCTCTGCTCTGTGTGGACCACACTCCTAACTTCATCCTCGGCTTCTGTCACAGGAAGCAGTTCCTGTACCTGGCTGATCAGTGAAGGGTAGTTTGGTGGCTGTGAGCGTGACCCGGTGCTGACCTTTCCCTCCCCACAGGTGCAGCAGTACCGAGTCGCCATGACTGCCAAGGACTGCTCCATCATGATTGCGCTGTCCCCAAGTCTGCAGGACACAAGGTGAGGCCCATGTTGCATGTCACCTGCCCTTGGGCTAATAGGGGTTTGTGGAATAATAGGGCAAGCAGGTTCCCCATACAGCTTATTCTTAATATCATTGGACTTACTAACTCTTGCTTCTCTGTAAGTTTATAATTGTGTCAGATATTTCTAGAGAGTAACTAGAGATGATTGTCCTATTAGATTGTATTTTATCGGTGTCATTGTTTTTCCATACTGGGGAGTGGACTCGGTGGGAGTTCCACCACTGAGACACATTCCCAGCCCTTTTATTTTCCATTTTGAGACAGGATCTTACTGTGTTGCCTGGCTGGCCTTGAACTTGCAGTCAGTCTCCTGAGCAGCATGCCTGGCTATTGTTATTTTCTAAGAAAATACCCTAAGGGTGGAGAAGCGTGTGGATAACATGGTGAATTGCTTTGAAAGAGAGCTCAAGCCCCTTCTGGGCTCTCATACCTGAGGAGGCCTAGGTTCCCCGTGGGCCTTGTTCAAAGACTGTACCAGGTCAGTGGAACGTGCCAGCTCCAAGACTGTCACCATCATCTTAACACACATGTTCACTGGTCTGCCTCCCCTTCTGAATAACTAGTGTCTGCAGTCTCTCCTGGCACTGCTTCTTATAGTCCCCCCATGAGTTTTCAGGAATTCGGGATGAGCTTGATAACCCTCACTAGTTGGCATCTTCAGCACTGATCTCCAGGATGCTGAACCCTGCGCGTGGTACCTGGAGTATCCTGTTGTTCTGACGGGTGTTCTGTGTCAGGATGACCTGCATCACCATCTGCCAGCCACCCATCTTTCTGATACTTTTGAGCTAAACAGTTCCCAGGAATTCTGTTCCCTGACAGGCACAGCACTGAAGGCTGTCCAGAGTGAAATGTGCTGAGGAGCAGGCACAGGGCACAACTGAGGTGAAGCACAAAAATGGTGCTTCTGTTTAGTTGAAAAGTCCTCTCATTCCCTAAGAAAAATACCTCCAGTACTTGGTTATAAGGAACCTCCAGATGGATTAAACATTAGATAAGAGACACCCACAAAGACATTACTTGCCACCCAGCCTGACCATGGGTGCCGTGGGAAATGGAAAGTGCGTGAATGCAGGTGCTGAAGGGAAGTTGCAAGAAATGTGGGTTCACAGACTGACAGAGGCCTTCCTGTAAGAGGCTGCTAGTGGACAGATGTGCACTGTGCTTCCTCCAGCACCTGTGTCCTGTGAGTGTAGCGCCCAGTGGTGTCACATGGTGTGAGCTTCGGGCTGGGTCCTGTCCAGTTTGTACCAGCTGCCCAGCATAAGTCAGCACTTGCTGAGAGGGGAGAAGAGCACATGTCCAGAAGGTTCCTTGCCATGTGGGTGTCTCATACTGGGGGTAGAGGTACAGGAATCACCACCCACAAAATGCTCTATTTGGTCCTTTCTCCACAGAGCCAAAGGAAGATCATCTTTTTTTTTTTTTTTTTAAACTTGTCAGTGGCTTGGATGTGACTCGGGGGCTGTCTCAACTCACTGACTTCTCTCTATTGCTTTGAATTGGCAGGGAGTTAAGGGAAATTGGTTATGGGGAGGGGTGAGGTGGCATGACTGGGTAGGACACTGATTGATTTCAGTTGCAGAAACTCTGCTCTGTGGGGTCTCAGAGGCCTCAAAGCTGAGCAATGTACTGTGCAGCAGGATTGTGATTTGAGAATCTGAAAACAATCTTAATGTGCAAAATAAGGAAATAGTTGAATTATTGTGTGGCCATTTGCTTATTAAATTTATAAGTGTTTGTTCCATTTTTATCTTAACATTTCATCCTGAGACCTCTGCCAAATTTATTTCATGATGCAAGTAAATGCATGATAAACATGAAAAAATATTTAAAGGTAGGAGGCGAAAAAATTAAGGACAAAGGAAAGTTGAGTATTGGAAAGCATTTCTTAAGTGTTTCATACACAATGATTTAAGTTTAAAAATTAAGCTGTGCATAGGTAAGCTTTATGTTGGAAAAACTTTGCTGGTTAGAAATGAACCTTAGATTTGAAGGAGGTTAAGCATGCGTAAGCCTGGAATTCTGTGATCCAGTTGAGGAGTGACAGGAGAGCTGGAAATTCTGACCTGCATTTGCAGAGGACTCTGCCCTGGGAAGCTGCTTCGCCTGCTGGAGTCTGGGGACAAGGCCAGAGTAGGGACCCTCTGTCAAGGGGCTATGAACTGGTGGCCTAGCCCTACCTTGCAGAGTGGAAGTGGTGGGGCTCCCCAGAGCTTTGTGCACAGGGATTGGGCGCTCAGTGGCTCTCAGAAGCCATGGCCAACTGTGGCCAGGGTATGTCCCAAGTCATCTTCACAGCCATGAAATGCACACCAAACCTAAGACTAAATTTAGATCCTTAAATTTTAATGTATAGCTCACAGACAGGTTGACTACATTTAAACTTACCACACCCCTAAAATAAAGGCTTCTCTACTTCTGTTTCGGCCCCATCATAAACAAGAAGGTCTTATGTCTACTGCCTTGTTTGTGCAGGCATTTTGTGATTTTGGAATCACAGGGCGAGCTGCTCACAGCCTCCTATGTCTCAAGTTCTGGTCCTCTACTCCATTTCCTGTTCCAAACAGCACGGGCAGCAGCTTCAGCCTTGGGCTACTCTGCCCGTCCTTCTTGCTACCTTGCCTACTGCTTTGGGCCCTGGAGACCAACTGTCCAGGCGAGGGCAGCAGCTCCCTGCAGCCTGGTTATCCCAGCCCCAGTATCTGAGGCCATGGCAGAGGGACATATGTGCCTTGGGAGATTCTTGCCCGGTTTTAGCTTCAAGGACCGACCCTGGGGGCAGGCAGATGTTTTGGTGGCAGGGGCTAGTACCTGCTTCCCTGGCTCATAAGGAGCGTGTGGTCAACCAGGTTGTCAGAAGGAACTGCTTAGAATTCCCTTCCTGTCGTCTTATGTGTCTTATTGGATGCTGCTTATAACCTGAGAAATTGAGGTGTTCTTGAAAAGGCATAGGCCTTGTCCTGGGCTGACCATGGGCTTCGGGGCTCTCTGTAGCAGGCTGATCAGGGTGAGTTGTCCCTTTCCAGCTTCCAGAGGGAGACCCAAGATCTTGTACACAAGTTATTTGCTATTCTCTGCTATTCAGCAGAGAGTCCTGGCAACTGATTTGTGACCGTTTTTTTCTATGAACAGAATTCTGAAACGGGTTGAGAGCTGAGGTCTTTATTAGCATCCTTAGAACAGGCTGTCTCCCAGGAGGGAGGCTTCACAGCTGGAGTTCTGTTTTTAATGATTTCTAAATTGAGAAGAGCGGTAAATATGGTACACTTCTTCTGGGCGAAATGAAGTTTATAATTCATTCAGCCACTCTTTTGAATGCTATGTGTTGAGTTTTCTGAGCAAAGCAGATAGATAGATACACAGCCATCTCAGGACCAGATTCAGTTGTTCTCAAAGTGCTATTTTTCCTTTTGGTAATGAGGATTAAACCCGGGGTGCTCTGTCACTGAGCTACATCCACAATTTTGAGAGGGCCTCACTGATTTGCTGTGCCTGGTCTTCAGCTTCAATCCTGCTGCCTTAGCCTCCTGAGCCCTGGGATCCCAGGCGTGTGCCACCGTGCCCAGCCCTGAAAGTGTTCTAAAGTACAAGTAATTGTTCACACTGTTATGAGCACATAACTATTCTGATGTTCACAAATGCTACAAAACTAAAGAGAAAATACCGAGTACTGAAGGTTTGCTTTGAGAGTAAAACATGAAACCAGGCCTGTCTCTGTGAGGAGCATTAAGAAGGCTGCTTTCCTCACCAGGCGTGGGAAAGGTGCGTAAAGAGGAGTCTGTTCTTGGCTTTCATCCATCTGGCTGTTGAACGGCCAGAACTACTTTTTAATTCTTAGGTTTTGTAATGCTTGGCTCGTGATAAAGTGACTTTTTCAGCATTCGTTCCCGCCACTGGGGCCTGGGGAATATCACTCAGGCGTTCCACATAATGGCTTTTCCATCTTCCAGTCCTTCATCTGTCTTGTCTGATGTGGCTCAGGGTGCTGGCCTGTGTCCCATAGGTAATTACTTTGTGGAAGCTCACATGCTAGTGTAGACAGTATGCACACAAACACTGACTGGGTGCTCTTTGTGAGCTGGGATAAGAGAACTCGGAGGGTCCGTGTATTCTGAAATTGCTTTTTTACTTGCAGTTCTGATCAGAGGCCTGTCATCCCCTCATCGAGGTCCAGGCTCGCCTTCTCCGTGTCTGTGCTGGACCTTGACCTCAAGCCCTATGAGAGCATTCCTCATCAGTATAAATTGGACAGCAAGATAGTCAACTATTACTCAAAGACTGTGCATGCCAAAGATGATGCTGTGGTGCCGACTCGGTTGAAGGAAAGTGAAGACTGCACGTTAGTTCTCCATAAGGTCTAACTTTTTTCCCTGCAGTGTCTTTGAAACTTGAATGTGAAAGTTGAATGATAGCTATTTTCTATTGTGTTGGACGACTTCTGGCTGTGAATGTTTTTGCTTTTAACCCTGTTGAGGTGAGATTGCCTCTTGAAGACATAAAATTAAAGAGCACTAGAAACATCTTCCAGGACAAGGAATGTAGGATGTGAGCGGGGTGTCCCAGGAGGCTGCTCATATTCTTAAATCGGAAGTGTCCGTTAAGCCCTGGGAAGACGTCCTGGGTAGTTCTTCCTTCAACCAGGGCTCATGTCTAATTCTCTATGCGAAAAGCCTTATAAGACCAAGGTTTGGATCTCCTACCACCAGAATCCTGACGTAGAAAGAATCCTGACGTAGAAAGCTTGAATTGTCACAAGCATCTTATGGTTTGGACTTTTGGAAAACATAGATACCACTGGAACTTTCCCGGTTGTTACTGGTCACTTTTTCAATTCGAGCCACACATCAACACAGGCTTTGGGTGGTTCCCTGCTGCAGAGAGTGATCAGAGTTAGTGTGGACGTCGGTTCTGAGTGGTCTAGACTCAGGGTCCCTGTGGAGGTGCCGAAGCTCACGGCTCTTAAGGGTCAGCAGGGAGTGTGAGACTCAGGTCAGGATGGACACCACTCACAAGAGCATTGACTTTTTGTTTTTGCTTTATGATTTTAACTCTAGGGGGAGATACAGTGTTCTTTCCTACCTGAAATCGCTACTGTGGAAGCTGGGAGCACAGCTGTAACTCACTAGGCTGCCGTGGCTGGCTGGGGTGGGCACGCCCGGTGTCCCAGCATTCTGGTTCTGGTAGCACTCCGTCGTGTCGGGTGGTCGAGGGACTTCCCAAGCTGCACTCCTCCCCTCGGTTTGCCTGGGAGCTTTTTTGGGTGTGGGCCCCAGAGCCTTGCCATTCCTGTTGGGCTGCCACGGGCCCTGCTTCTGGAAGATGCGTGGCTCCTAGCTGGTGCCGAGGGTTCTTGTTGGGATCACCAGAAGTGTGCCCGGCTGCTATAAAATTGTTGGGACTCTTGGCTCCCCTTCCCCATGGCAGGTTGTACAGACTGATTATTTATATAATTTTGAGGGACTAATGAAGGCTTATTGTAACATAATATTAGTGAAACCATGGAATTGTATGAAAATGCTACATGAAAAATGAAAATATTTTGCTGATTGTAAAATTTTTGTGGGAAATTTTGTGATAACTTGAGAATTACACTTGTTTGAATCAAGCCAACTCTTCTAGAATTGATTCTTGAATTCTGTCCTTACATTTACTTTATTCTATACTTGGACACACTGGCCCCTTTTCCTTCAGCTTGCGTGGTATGTGTGCTAGGGTGGGGCTTTGGAGGTCCACCCCAGTCACGTCCACAAAGCTCAGCTCGAGGCTGTGGAGGGTGGGAAATGGCCATTAGCACTGTTTGGATTCAGGATGGTTTGTTGCCACGGGCCTGGGCGGCACTTGGGACAGGTTTCTGCACAATGTGGTGCACTGTGCCCTGGGCTACGCCATGCTCTTGGAGGTAGCATCCCTCTGCCAGAACCCCAGGCTCTCCGGGAGGTGGGCTGGGGAGTAGTGTTACAGCCTGGCAAGGGGCCTCATCCAGCTGGATGGGCGGAATGAAAACAAGCAGGCTGTATTCTCATAGGAGGGAGGAGGGAGCGCCCCAGCCTAGGTCTCGGCCCTCCGTCTGGCAGGTGGTACTGAGGCTGGTCTCCAGCCCTGCCACGTCCCCGCTGCTGTGCTCAGATTCCAGGATGCCCCAACGGCATGAAAACCCTCACTGACCCTGACATATGGGGGATGGAGGGGCTCCCATCTCTAGTTCTCATCTGAGATTATGGTGTAGCACTCAGACCCTCTGGGGTTCTCTAGTGAAGGTCCTGTGAGAAGGGAGCAGTGCTGGGTGGCTGTCATCTGGCACTGTTTTGACGTTAATAGCCGTGCAGACTGTGGGGAGACCAAGAGGGTCAGGACTTGGAGGTGCTGCTGTGCAGCCAGCAGGGCGCAGGCATGGCTGCTGTGGCTTCTGAGGAATGTTAAGAAATGAAGCTCCATCAACAACTGCCTCCAAAAGCCCCCAGGTGGCAGGAGGTGGATGGCTTCTCAGGGCTGGACCACACGTGGCTCCGTCTCTGGGCAGACTGTGAGGTGAGGTGGGGGCCCAAGCTGGTCCACACACGTCAAGGGAGGGAGAACCACTCTTGGTATGTCTTCTCGAATGTTCAATTCTATTTGACATTTTATACATGAACAGCTGTATTTTTCATGCCATGAGAGTCTGATGTAGCATAACTGCATAGACAGCTTGTTTTGGGCAGCGATGAGGCCTTAACCCAGGGCTTCATGCATGCCAGGCAATTGTTTTACCACTGAGCGACGTGCCCAGCATTGGTTTATTCTTTGGAGACAGGGTCTACATTGCTGAGGCTGGCCTCAAACTTGATCCTTCTGCCTCCCAAGTAGCTGGGATGGTAGGCAGGTGTCAAATGCATCCAGCTAAGGGTGTGGTTTCTGAGGGGAAGGTAGATAATACACTTAGAGTCAATATAGGTCGCATGCTTTTCGGTGCACCATCTTGTTCCTTCCCTGTGTGGGAACTAGTCATTCTCTGCACAGAGTAATTTTTATCAGGCTTTCTAGAGCGGCTTCAATTCCAAGCACTTCTAGCAGGGTTCGGAAGCTCTGAGGAGCGGTTTCTAGGACTCTGTTCTTGTCCAGCTCCAGAGCTGTAAAGAAAAAAATAAACCAGGTAAGAAACCTTGAGCTGTTGGCGTCCCCAAGACCCTTCCTCCTCCTGAAGGATCACATGGACCTGGAGGCACTAGACCCGGAGCAGAGAGATGTGATCTCACCCATGGCTTGAGGCAGAGAACATTCTCTCCTGCCTTCGGCCAGCAGGGCTGTGAGGGAGCGATCACTCTTGCGCTTTTTGGTTTTTAAATGTTCTTCTTAGTAATTACTCAATGCACAAAGTACACTAAGCCAGATGAACAACACCTAGCTTTGACTGAGAAGTCCCCTAGAAAGGACATCCGTACCCAGAGCCCTACCTCGCTGAGGGACTTTGGTGAGCAGGTCCAGCTTTGGTGAAACCTTCCCTTCTTCATCTATCTGTATTCTCCAAACAATCACCAATTCAAACCTGAAAGAGGTAAAACACATTGGCCAGTGCTTTTGAAATCTGGTTTTCAGTTCCTTTTCTCTATTCTGGCTTCCTTGCTCCTAAAGACATCCACCCCAGAGGAGGGAAAAAGGTGGTCAAGGGGAACCAGGGCCACACTGCAAGAATTGGATGTGGATAGGACGCAGAGCGACAGGAACCTGCACATGGCCGGTGCCGGTGCCGAGGGTCATCTTCCTTGGAAATACTCTGGCACTGACAAAGCCGTGTATGCCTCTACTCCATGGCTGGAGAATTTCGTGCCTCAATGCCTGAGCCCAAGAGAAGCCTATGTGGTGTGGGCTGGGAGAAACGGACAGGGACCAAGACCCTAAACGCTCGAGAGCTGAGGCAGCCAGGCATTTTGGTGGACTGACCTACCGGAGGGTGAGGAGTAAAAATGAACGCACTGTGGTCATGGGTCAGAGGCAGAAGGACACCTGCAGAAGACCACCTGTTTGAAGGCTTGAAGAGGCGCGCACAGGGAGATGCACAGGGGCAGAGGCAGGAGGCTGAGGAACACGGGTAGGGCAGTGGCTCTGGGCAGAGTGTGGCTAGTGAAGGGAGGTGGCCGTGTGGGGAGCCCTGAAGCAGTTTCTCTGACTTGGCCTCAGGGGCTTCCTCACCCCAGCCTTCGTCCTTCCATTTATGCAGTGGTTCCACACACACCTCACCTCCTCCTCCTCCCAGCGCCCCCTACATTTGCTCCTTAAAACCCCTCAGTGGAACTGAGGCCCAGGCCAGCAGGCACTTGTCTGCATTTCCTGTGGTGGTATGTTCACAGGGTGCAGGAAGGCCTGCCCACTTCTCCTCCACCCCACGGTCTCTGGTCCTCAGGGGATAGTTTCCCTTCTATTGAGAATCCCTGTTTCACAGGGACTCGAGGCCGCAGCGGCCCCCACTCACCCTGGCCTCCTGGCGCTGCGGATCTCCATGCAGCTGGAGCAGGACCCCTCCGGGAGGTGCACAGTGTCGGGGTACTTCTCCTGGTGGGAGAAGTGGTTACACAGATCCGTGAGGAAGGAGGAAGAGGCCCTGGGCTGGGATTCTGGGGACTGGTTGGGAGTCGGGGAGAACCCCACTTGGAGTTGAGAGCCCTGTGCCAGGGCCGAGTGCACGGCCCCACTCCTTCATCCTGCCTCACCTGTTGTCACACAGGCCTATCCCTTTCGAGGTCTCTCCAATGCCAGGCAGCCTCCACATTCCCGTGACCTGTCACCTCCCCTGTTTCCTCATCTCATATGACCACTGTACAACTCTGATTTTACCGCCTGCCGCCCACTCGACCCTGGTCGCAGGCCCCCCAGGTTGCAGGCCCCCTTGCTCAGGTCTGCTAACCTGGCCCTGAGCTGTGAAGACTGTTCTCAGAGCTCTGGCATCTGCCACCAAGCCTTTCACTCTGATCCTCTGAGGGTGGTGACTGCCACACCGCCACAGCAGATGCTCCTGGACTGTGCATCCTCCCAGCTCCCCCCAACAGCCCCTGGGATCCCCCTGACGCCCACTGCACCAAGGGGAAGTCTCCATGATGAGCTGTACCCCACTCTGCAGCCACTGCAGGGGACAGGGTGCACTTTCCCCGTGTCTAGGCTCGCCACTCCAGGGTAGGTAGGGCTCCCCCACATGCTGCGACGCCTCTGGACACATTATTCATAGCAGGACCTGGGAGTCTCCTGTCTACCAGAACCGCCACGTCTGTGTCATGACAGTTGAGCTTGCTTTACAGGCATCTTCACAGCCGGGAAGCAAGAACCCATCTGCTCAGTTCCCACAGACTTCCATCTGCTCTTACGAGTCATGTTGTAGGGTTCGAGGTCTTATGCCAACGACTCTAGGTTGGTTCATCATGAGATTTCAAGGTTCTCTTGTCTGTGTGTCCTGCCACCTGGGGATGGCTTAAGTCTGATGCAGGCCCCACCCTGGCCAACACCAAAGCCACAGTGGCCTCCACAAGCCTCGTGAAGGACAGTGAGGCGCACCTGAGAAGCGTAGTCTGCCAGTCGGTCCCACGAGAAAAGGGGACAGGCTGGGACCCGGCTGGCACAGCTTCCTGGGAGGCAGATACTTGCTGGACTGAACAGCTTAGCTCCCTCAAGTGAGGTTGTGTGGGGACAAAGATGCGTCACAACTTTTAAAGGAACCAGCTCCCTGTAAGAACTGCTGCCAGCACCCTGTGCATTAAGCCGCCAGAAAGCAAGAATGCATCCAGACCCTAAAGTGGGTGGGCCTGGGGTCCGCTTACAGATAATGACTGATTTCAGCAGAACAGTTGTTAGGAGAAAATGTATACCTAAGTGACTTAAGCGGAAAGTGCTGGTTGATTTTTAAACCTCAAGCTCTTCTAAATTAATAACAACTGTTTGAGGAACATAAAGGAGAGTGTGTGGACGTGGCAGTTCAGCTTCCAGGCTGTGCTTGGCAGCAGCACGTGGGACTCCGGGGACGACAGGGGCTTGGGCTGGCTCCAGCATGGGGCCACGGCGCAGCCTCCAAGCCAGAGGGAGCAAATCTTTGCCTCCCCAGGCTTTTCTTCTTTGGGAGCAAAAAGAGTTTAGGTGTTTTCACTAAATATACTCCTTTTAGTTTTTCCAATAAAGACAAAAGTAGAACTGCTGAATCCGGGAAGGCCAGGCGTCAGCATGTCCTGGGGAACTCAGGATTGTGTGGAAAGCGTCCTTCTGTGTAATTTATTCATCTACTCCTGTCCAGCTTCACTCCCTTGTCTGGTCACCTCAACTGCAGAGCACAGCTGGAATCAGAAGGAAGGAATTAAAGGCTGACAGAAGGGCCAGAGAGCCAACCCCAAGAATGGCAGCCTCATGACAGTCACTGCAGTGCTCTGAAGGCCAGCTCACCTGAGCAGATGCACAGGTGACTTTGAGGGAGAAATGATCTCACTAAACACAAGATGGGTTTGAGGTCACTGGCTTAGGATCAGCCAAGATTAACAGTGATGGAGAGTTTCAGATACTACTATATCTGACATTGGTCAAAGATGGTCAAATGGTCAAGAAGGAGGTAAGATGGACAGCTATTGATAAGGTGGAGATATGTTCAATATATATAGAATACTTTACATGAAAATACACCCAAGCCAGGCACGTGGTGCATGCCTGTGACCAGTGGCTTGAGAAGCTGAGGCAGGAGGATCGCGAGTTCAAAGCCAGCCTCAGCAACTTAGCAAGACTCAGTCTCAAAATTTTAAAAAAAAGGAGCGGGGATGTGGCTCAGTGGTTAAGGTCCCCTGGGTTAAATCCCTAGCACCAAAGAAAAGTACACACAAGATTAACTGGAAACCTATAATTGATCTGGAAAGCACCTCTGAGACATCAAATAGCCGCCAGGGAAGGGAAGCACCTGGCCAGCTCTCCAAGGACTCAGCCTTGGACCCAGGGCTCTTTGCAGAGAGCTGCAGTGATCTGCACACCTCAAGGCTGTGGTGCCTGGAGGAGCCCCGCAGGAGGCTGTGCGCATCCACAGGTGCCTGGGGAAGGCTGTGCTGTGGAGGGGGCTGTTGGGAGGGGGCCTTCCTGGCTGGCCTTTCCTTCTGGGGCCCCAGTCTCCCTCAGGAAAACTCCACCTGAGGAACGTGCTCAGGCCGCAATCCAGATGGGTGTTTATCCAGCTGCTCGCCATATGGGGCAGTTTGCATTGGAGGCCTCTCCTGGTATTCATGATAGAAAAATGGTGGCAGTGGCAATGTGGCAATTGGATATCCGCCCATTCCACACCTGAGGCCCACTGTGCTGCTGCAGCCGCTGCTGGGCTGCGGGCTGCGAGTCCAGAGTGAGGACCCTTTTTAATGGCGCTCTGCAAAAAGCTGCCCCTGGTGGCGTCTCACCCCTAACTAGTGCAAGGCGAAGAACGAGCACACCGCCTTCCACCCAAATGAAACTCTTGAAACGTGTGCACACTTCTTGTGTCCACAGGTGTCCACTCACGTAGACTTTACTGTTTTCCCAAAGATTATGTCTGACTGATTGAAAGAATAGAATTTTTAAAAATTGAGATATAATGCTTGTCAAAGCTGTGTGTGTTGGCACACGAGGCTAAAGAAGCACTATTATTGCAGGTTCGAGGACAGCCTCAGCAATTTAGTGAGACCCTATCTCAAAATGAAATTTTAAAAAGGGCTGGGGGTGGAGCTCAATAGCAGAGGACCCCTGGGTTTAGGTCCCAGTACCGCGCACATGGTCATCCTACAGTGCACTCATTTAAAGTACACACCACAGTGGGTTTTAGTGATATACCAGCAGCACCAGTGTCCTTCCCTTCTCTTGGTTTCCCTATTCTAGATATTTCGTACAAGTGCAGTTGCACAGTGTGCGGGTTTTGTGACCAGGGCTTAGTGTCTTTTCAGGGCCCCTCCACGCACTAGCAGGGATTACATCATTCCTTCATATTGCCAAATAGCACTGCACTGGACAGGTACTGGCCACATTTTGTTTATCGGCTTATCAACTAACAGACATGGGTTGTTTTTAGTTTTTGGCCACTGGGAATAATAATGCTACAATCATCATGGGAACATAAGGTTTCTTTTCTCTTGGTTACACATCTAGGGGTGGAATCCCAAGCTGTTTCCCACTGTGGCTGTGCTATTTTTATAATTCCATTAGCAGCGTAAGTTACCTGGCAAATGTATGGTATTGAAGAATGTTCTCCTTTCTGTGTATTTTTTATGATCTTAATGGTATCATTTGAAGCACAAAGTTTTTAATTTTGAAGGAGTCCAATTTGTTTTATTTCATTTAATATTTTTGTGCGTGCTTTTGGTGTCACAGCTAAGACACTATTGCCTAATCTACGGTCATGAAGACTAAATCCGGTTAAGAATTTTATTTTTGGCTCTTATTAAGTCTTTGACCCAATTTTGAGTTGACTTTTGATTTCTGTGTGAAGTGGGAGCCCAGCTGTGTTCTTCTGCCTGTGATCACATTGTTCTTGATCAGCACAGATTGCTGAGACTGTCCTTCCCCATTTAACTGTCTTGGCTGCACCCACGTTTTTCAGAACTTTCTATTTTGGAAGCTTGTGGGATCCACAGAAGCGAGTTCAGTGAGGTTACCCTGTGGGTGAAAAAGTTGCCTGGACTTCTCAGGGACTGGTGCGGGGACAAGTGGACACCCTCATGGAAGAATGAACCCCACTGCCTACCTCACACCATGTATAAAAGTTTACCAGTGGATATAAATGTTAGAGCTAAACAGACTTCTGAAAGAAACCACAGTAGGAAATCTTGGTAATCTTGGGTTACCCAAAGATTTATCAGATACAAAATGAAAAGCAGTGACCATAAAAAGAAGCATAAATTGGCTAAATGTCAAATTGACTTCATCACCCCTCCCCCCAAAAAAAGGGTCTCACTATGTTGCCCAGGCTGGCCTTAAACTCCTGGGCTCACCTGATTGCCTCACATCAGCCTCTCAAGTAGATGGGACTGCAAGCACATGCCTCCTAACCTGGCTCGTAATTAGACACTCCTAGAAGAAAAGAAAAAGGCTGGCCCCAAACTAACTGAAAATATTGGCAAAAACAGAATATGTAAAAATCATACCTCAGTAATAAGATAAATCACACCTCAGTAATAAGATAAACAACCCACTTTTAAATAACGGCAATGACATTAAGATGCTTAATCAAAGATGAGACATGGGCAGCGGAAGACATGTTACTAGTAATTAGGGACACGCAAGCCAACCACACGGAGGCCCCCAGCACGGCTAACGTCAGAAAGACCAACACCGAGTCTTGGTGAAGACGTGGCGCATCCGCATCCAGCGAACATTTTTACTGGGAATCAGTAAGTGTGTAACATAAAACATCACCACACAGCCCAGCCATTTCACTCTTGCACATTGACCCAAGAGAAGGGGCGACAGGTGAACTTGGATGTTCACTGACATTTTCAGAAGGGGCCACGGCCCTGTGGGGACTCCTCGGAAGCAGTGGGTGGATGGTGGGAGAACGGTAGGACGCTGGTCCCACAGCTGCAGTGTGGCTGCTGTGCATCTGGAGGGGACAAGGAGAGGGTGGAGGGGTTGGGGTGAGCAAGGCTATGCAGGAAGCTGGGGACTGTGGCCCTCATGGCACTGGGTGGCCTCTGTGTACTCTGGGGAGGGAATGGACGCCCCTGGCTTGGACCTCTAGTTGGGGTGGCGAGGCAGGTGCTGTTGCTGAGGTGAGTGAGAGATGGGGCCCTGGCTTCAGGTAAGTCCCTGGGAAGTGTGCAGGGATGGCCAAGGAGGGAAAGCCCAGGCAGTGAAAGCAGCCTGTGCGGCGGGAGGACGTCTGCCTGCCTGACTGGGGTGGGTCAGGAAGGGCACAGGTGGGAACAGCAGGCACGGATGGCTTCCAGCAGCCCCATCAGGAGAGGCTGGGCAACAGTGGGCCTCCAGGCTCTGGTATCTGGACACCTGGGATGATCCAGGGAGAAGGGAAAAGGGTGGAGGAGGAGAGCAAGGGCCATAATGGGTGCTCCTCCCTGCAGGAGGGCTCCTGTAGCTCAAATGACTCTGGCTGTCCTAGCCTGCTGGGACTGGAGAGAAGCACTCCAAGCTTCAAAAAGGTTTAGAAATGCTACGAGCACTTGAGGACTGGGATCTGCCCTCATTTTAAAAAGGAAACTAAGGACTACAAAGTGGTTCCTCTGCACTGTACACTGGTCCAAGTCCTGCACATGCATTCCCGTGATACACGATGTAGATGACAGTCGCTGGTTCCACTCAGACCACAGGGACTGCGGTGCCGTGGTTCCTGGCACAGCTGCTCTGCCAGGAACAAGGTGCTTGGTGCCCAGGTCAACTGCACAGCTTTGAGAAATCACTTGGATGAGCCACATTTGACTGTTTTTAAAATTTAATTTGAAACAACTGGATTTACAGAAGCTGTGTCTGAAGAGAATGCTGAGCTGCCCCTTCACTCTGCCTCTTGCTCCTACACAGAGGTGTCTCCCCACTCGAAGACAGGTCCTTTATGACCAAAACCACCAACCAGGCCAGAGTCCCTTCCTGATGTCCCTGCAGCATCCTGCTCCTTCCTGATCCTCAGGCCCCATATGAGCTGGCCTTGCCCTACGTTATGTCTTGACAGTCTGGGTGGCAGGTGGCCCCTCTGACACAGGCTGGCTCTAATGCCATGTGTTCAGGCAGGAGAGAAGCCAGGGATGTCCCAAGACCCCTGCTCCCGGCCAGGCCCCAGGACAATGGCTATACAACCACAGTGAGGGTTGTTGAGGGTGGCTTTCTACCCTCCTTATGTGAACCAGCACTAACCAAGTGAGGTCTTTCTCCATGGGCTGTAACTTTTGCGATCACTGTTGACCGTCATGCTCACACCTCCTCGGTCTGTCCTGCGTAAGCCTCTACATGCTGCTCCTGGGACCTTCTGATGTGCCCCACATTGGAGGCTTCCTGACTCTGGCCAACAGGCTGTTGGGGGCTCATTTTGTTCTTCCCAACCCTGCTCTAGAATGAACGGTTTCTCCAAGGAGCCAGTAGTACTGGTGACCAAGACAGGGCTTGCTGTTCCTGGGGACTCGTTACTTTTAGAGCCTCTCAGTGGAAAGAGGTAGGACAGATGCTGGTATGTGTGCACATGTATGCGTTTGCCAGTGGCCATTCCCACACCTGTCTGTGCACACAGTGTTCAAAACAAGCACGTACGAGCTCATCTGGACACCTCAGTCCACACACTTTGCAAGTCTGAGTTGCTGCAGCCTCCACTCAAGGCATTTCCTTGTTTTGATCAGCTAGTTTGCTGTCACCCAAGAGTGCCTGCTGCCCTGCTGAGGGAAGGAAAGGCAATATCTTTAAAAAAACTAAACATGGGTGTGATGCAGTAGACACAAGGCAGCTAACTGACACTGGGAACCTTCTCAGGTCCTGGTGCGAGATTGGGTAGGTGCCTTGGTCCTTTTGGTCAGAATGTGCTATGAGAACCAAGGAAGCTGAGACAGGGTTTTCAGACTGTCTTGAGCTCTAGCAAGGGAAGGGCTGGCTTTCCCAGGGCAACGCTGGAGAGCTCCTTCCTATTTGAAGCCACCATCACAGCATCAGAAGCCCTTCTGAAACTCTCCTGACTGGCACAGCCATGGGAAGGGAAGGCTCGCTCCACAGTGTCTCCAGCTGAAGTGCTAACAGTCCCATGCTGCGGCTGGCCAGACGGTGCCCCACCTTGAGTCCTGATTAGAGCATGGAAAGACCAAATTTCCAAGTTAATGGAGCAGACTTTAACTATTTTCTCTTGAACCATATTTTTTTCTTTTCTTTTTTAACACTTATTTTTTAGTTGTAGCTGGACACAATATCTTTATTTATTTATATGTGGTGCTGTGGATTGAACCCAGGGCGTTGCACATGCTAGGCGAACACTCTACCACTGAGCCACAACCCCAGCCCCTGGAACCATATTTTTCAAGCAAATTTTCCATGAAGTAAACAGAGCAGGACGAAGTTTTGCTGCAGAGTTATATCCTCTAAACCATATGATGCACACTTTCCTGGATGTGGTCTTGCAGACCCAAGACACAACACACAGGCCCAGGCACACGTGTCTGCCCCACGTCTGTCCTGTAAGAACAACAGGCACAGCTGCTCATGGCTCGGGGGCATCAGTGCCTCATCTGGCTGATCCCACAGGGCTCAGAGCTCAGAGATCAGACATCATTAGTGGATGAATATGGGCATCCACCAAGGACTCCTGAGGATCAGCACCACGAGAACCATCCAGGAACTAACTGGGAGCAGCTGGGGAGCGCCATTACAATTGTCACTTGTCCAGAGGGAGCTTAAAAATGTGTGTTAAATATTGCTTAGTAAAACTACCACAACAACCTCTATTCCAAGTTCATGGTGGGTCATAGACCTGGGAAAGTTGGAATGTCGTGGCAGCACCAACAGTTACCAGACCAAAAACACAAATCTCTTAAAAGACAGGAGGGCCCAGCCCAGCCTGGGTGTGACCTGTGGTCATCTTTCTGTGCTGATGTCTCAGAACCCTCTCAAGGGCGTTTACCAAACACTCTCCATGTGCCCAAGCTCGAGGGGTGGTCCCAAGCTCAGCACTTGTTGCCTCATCTCTGGATCACTCTAAGGCAGGCCTCTTTCCTCCCTGCACCCAACATTTCTTGTTTATACAGATTTGGGGAGAACTGGAGAACCTCAGGGTTGAAAGAGACCTACTTTAATGGAAATGGACTCCAACAGCCATTCTAAAGCAAACACTTGGGAAATTAAAAAAAAAAATAGCAATGTACGCATGAATAACCAGCTTGGGTCATCAGGGAGAGAACCACAGTGGAGGACGACCCTTGGAAAGTCGCCAACAACAGGTAGATGCCAAAGTTCAGGCACCCTTCCTTTTGTATGTCCCCAAGCTAAAAATGGATGGAAGAAGGCAAAGGTTTTGACCTATGAAAATTATATGAAAGTCAACATCAGCGTCCATAACGACACAGGGCTGCATGGCCACACTCACTCGTTTAGGTCCATGTAGCCCGTGGCCGCTTTTGTGCTAAGGCAGCAGAGCTGGGTACTAGAGATCTCTTGGCTCCTCTCTGGCCTCTGACCCTGAGGGATCAGGGAGGGCCTCAGTCCCTGGGGAGCCTGTGGTACACCAGGCAATTTGGACATCCCTGAGACACAGACCAACCACCTGGAGGCTGGAGGTGACCAGGGCTTGGGGGACTCAGAGCCTGTTCCCTGCGGGGAGCAAAGTCTGGCAGGAACTACATCCTATTTTTTATAGCGTTTTCTTTTGGGAAGTGACCCTGGGAAACAGCAGGAGAACAGATGAAAAGCCACCACCCTGCACACCGTCCCTCCAGTGGCCCGGGCATCACTGAAGAGGAAGGTCCGGCGGTCTTGCTGGACTCAGCCCCCAACCTCAGGGGACTGCCTTCTCTTTTTCAGTCTCCTTGCTCTAGGGCCACCATCAGGGCCCAGTTCAGGTGCCATTTCTGTACTTTTGGATTACAAAATGGTTTTAAACCTCCAGGAATGAAATTTCAACAGAAATTCCTTTATTCCCATAACCACAGTTCCTTCTGCTTCCATGTAGTTTTTACTTTTTTTCATATTTAATTTTCATTCCAGAAAGCTACAAAAACTCTTCAAAAAGTCCTCCTTTATTTTATAACAGTATTTAAATTTCACTTATCTTTTGTTTTTGATCTCTGGCACTCGTGGCAGTTTCTGTCTTGGGACGACAGAGCATTCTGAGCTGGCACTGTGGACAGGCCCCTGGTGCCCCATCTTCTCAACTCCCTCCGCCCAAACCCTGCTCAGACAGAACACCCAAGCTTTTTTCCATCTCATAACACACATCACACCCCCAAAGAAAACAAGATGAGTTACTTCCCCATTCAATATCCCCTCCCGTCCACCCTCTCATCCACCGACTCCCAGATATTTAACATTGAGTTTTCTCTCTGGAAATTGCTCTGCCCTTGCTGGGCCTGGGGGCGAGGCCCACTCCCCCTTGTGTGTGTGCCTACAGGGGTTCTTAGATACTCCCAGCCCCTCTACTCTGAGCCCTGAGTAACCTTGGCAGGCCCTACACATGAGCTCATTGAATCCTCAGCTGTCGTAGGAAATTTTTGGTCTGATGCCCATTGTAATGAAACTGAGGCTCAGAAAAGTTAAGAGACTTGCTCAAGATTACAAAACTAATAGAGTGGTTCAAACCGAAGGCAGTCAGATTCCAAAACCCAAGCTCATAAACATATTACTATAGAACATTTCTAAATTCAAAGACTGTTGTAATCTACAGGTTAAGTTTCAGTACAATCTCATTTTGTAACATGATTCCACATTATGCTGGGGACTGACTTTGATGGTAGTAACAGAAGCATTTTTGTTAGGGAACATAATTGCTTTAAAAAAGTTTTGTTCATATATTCCCCATCTAGTGCCAGGCACGAATAAGAGCATTTTGACTTAGAGAGCCAGATCTAATAAAGGAAACTTCCTAGGCCTCACTTTTAAAATTGATGAATCCTTAGTTTTCTCTGTAGAGGAAAGTTATTTTAAAAAGAAAGAAAGAAAGAAAGAAAGAAAAAGCCAGAGTGGGCCCAGAGTTCAGAATTTCTCAGTTCCATTTTTCCCACACGTAGGCTGGTCATCACAGTGGGGACAGCTGTGGATGGGGGTAGCCTGTCGCCTCACACAGTTTTAACCAGACCCTCTGCCACTCCGCCCTTCCTTCAGGTTCCTGCTGTCTGTCTTCTGAGCACTCTGGGGTTCCAGAGAACACAGCCATCTTCCAGGCTCTCTGTGGTCTCAGGCAAACACCGTTTCAGCTTCCTAGCTTCCAACACTCTGTTGTTGCCTTCTGCCGGCCTGTTCTTTACCTGCATATTTATGTCTTTTAAATGCCTGCACACTGGTGTCTGTCTGCAATCCCAGCTACTCAGGAGGCTGGAGCAGGAGGATGGTAAATTTGAGGCCAGTCTGGGCAACATAGCAAGAAACCTTGTCTCAAAATAAATAAATATGAGCTAGGGATGTGGCTCAGTGGCAGAGCACCCTTGGGTTCAACCCCAAGTACCTGATGGGCAAGGGCATATCTTTACTGTCATGTTAGAAAGGCTATGTTAGGGTGTACAAGCAATACTATATATTTCAATCTGTCATTTTTGGGGACTTTTGTGTTACCATGTTTTTAATTTTCCCCCAAACTTAACAGCTAGTTTGGACATGGCATTTAAGGTTGAAATTATGTTTAAATTATATTTTATGAATAAAGCCCATGATGTATGTCTAAACTCACTTTAGAGTCCTACATTCAAATACTTTTTGGGGGTGGGTATCAGGGATTGAACCCAGCGGCACTGAGCCACATTCCCAGCACTTTTTTTTTTTTTCTTTATTTTGAGACAGGGTCTCACCAAGTTGCTGAGGGTAGCCTTGAACTTGTGATCCTTCTGCCTCAGCCTCCTGAGTCTCTGGGATTACAGACTCCCCCACACACGTCCAGCCCAATACTTTGTTTTTAAAGATGGGGGAAATAAAAGAACCAGGAGTCAATACTTCTTAGAAAAAGAACAATTCCCTATCTCTAGGACAAAGAAAAACAAGGCATGAATAACTCACATAGCTCAAGAGCCAGGCCAGGTAATCCCAGTGGCTCAGGAGGCTGAGGCAGGAGGATCACAAGTTCAAATTCAGCCTCAGGAACTCAGTGAGGCCCTAAGCCACTTAGTGAGACACTGCCTCTAAATAAAAAAATTAAAAGGGCTGGGGATGTGGCTCAGTGATTAAGCACCCCTGAGTCCAACCCTGGTATGGTACCAAAAACAAACAAACAACAATAAAAATCCTGAAACCAAACCAAAGCAAAACAACATACATAGATGGAGTTTTTTTTTTTTTTTAAGATTTTTTAGTTGTAGATAGACACGATATCTTCTCAGCAGCACATGGATCCTACTCAAAAATAGACCATATATTATGCCATAAGGCAAATCTTAGTAAATATAAAAGTGTGGAGATAATACCATGCACCATATCTGACCATAATGGAATGAAATTGGAAATCAATGATAAAAAAAGGAAGGAAAAATCCTACACCACATGGAAAATGAACAATATGTTATTGAATGATCAATGGGTTACAGATGACATAAAGGAAGAGATAAAAAAATTCTTAGAGTCAAATGATAATACAGACACAACATAACCGGAATCTATGGGACACAATGAAAGCAGTTTTAAGAGGGAAATTCATATCCTGGAGTTCTTTCATCAAAAAAAGAAAAAACCAACAAATAAATGAACTCACACTACACCTCAAAAACCTAGAAAAGGAAGAACAAAACAACAGTAATTGTAGTAGAAGACAAGAAATAATTAAAATTAGAGCAGAAATAAACGAAATTGAAACAAAAAAAACCATTGAAAAAATTGATAAAACTAAAAGTTGGTTCTTTGAAAAAATAAATAAGATAGACAAGCCCTTAGCTATGCTAACAAAAAGAAGGAGAGAAAGAACTCAAATTACTAATATACGGGATGAAAAAGGCAATATCACAACAGACACTACAGAAATACAGAAGATAATTAGAAACTATTTTGAAACCCTATATTCTAATAAAATAGAAGATAGCGAAGATATCGATAAATTTCTTAAGGCATATGATTTGCCCAGATTGAGACAGGAAGACACACACAATTTAAACAGACCAATAACAAAGGAAGAAATAGAAGAAGCCATCAAAAGACTACCAACCAAGAAAAGCCCTGGACCTGATGGGTATACAGCGGAGTTCTACAAAACCTTCAAAGAAGAACTAATACCAATACTTTTCAAACTATTTCAAGAAACAGAAAAAGAAGGAGCTCTTCCAAATTCATTCTATGAGGCCAACATCACCCTGATCCCAAAACCAGACAAAGACACTTCAAAGAAAGAAAACTACAGACCAATATCTCTAATGAACTTGGATGCAAAAATTCTCAATAAAATTCTGGCGAATCGAATACAAAAACATATCAGAAAACTTGTGCACCATGATCAAGTAGGATTCATCCCTGGGATGCAAGGCTGGTTCAATATACGGAAATCAATACATGCTATTCACCACATCAAGACCAGAACCATATGATCATCTCGATAGATGCAGAAAAAGCATTTGACAAAATACAACATCCCTTTATGTTCAAAACATTAGAAAAACTAGGGATATCAGGAACTTACCTCAACATTGTAAAAGCTATATATGCTAAACCTCAGGCTAGCATCATCCTAAACGGAGAAAAACTGAAGGCATTCCCTCTAAAATCTGGAACAAGACAGGGATGTCCTCTATCACCACTTCTATTCAATTTAGTTCTCGAAGTACTAGCCAGAGCAATTAGACAGACAAAAGAAATTAAAGGCATAAAAATAGGAAAAGAAGAAATTAAATTATCGCTATTTGCAGATGACATGATAATTTACTTAACAGACCCAAAAGGATCTACAAAGAAGCTGCTAGAGTTAATAAATGAATTCAGCAAAGTGGCAGGATATAAAATCAACACGCACAAATCAAAGGCATTCCTGTATATCAGCAACAAAACCTCTGAAATGGAAATAAGGAAAACCACTCCATTCACAATATCCTCAAAGAAAATAAGATACTTGGGAATCAACCTAACAAAAGAGGTGAAAGATTTATACAATGAAAACTACAGAACCCTAAAGAGAGAGATAGAAGAAGATCTCAGAAGATGGAAAAATGTACCCTGTTCATGGATAGGCAGAACTAACATCATCAAAATGGCGATATTACCCAAAGTTCTCTACAGGTTTAATGCGATGCCAATCAGAATCCCAAAGACATTTCTTGTAGAAATAGATAAAGCAATCATGAAATTCATATGGAAAAACAAAAGACCCAGAATAGCAAAAGCAATTCTAAGCAGGAAGTGTGAATCTGGAGGTATAGCGATACCAGAGCTCAAACTGTACTATAAAGCAATAGTAACAAAAACAGCATGGTACTGGTACCAAAACAGGCAGGTGGACCAATGGTACAGAATAGAGGACACAGAGACTAATCCACAAAGTTACAACTATCTTATATTTGATAAAGGGGCTAAAAACATGCAATGGAGGAAGGATAGCATCTTCAACAAATGGTGTTGGGAAAATTGGAAATCCATATGCAACAAAATGAAATTGAATCCCTTTCTCTCGCCAGCCACAAAAGTTAACTCAAAATGGATCAAGGAGCTAGATATAAAAACAGAGACACTGCGTCTGATAGAAGGAAAAGTTGGCTATGATCTACATATTGTGGGGTCGGGCTCCAAATTCCTTAATAGAACGCCCATAGCCCAAGAGTTAATAACAAGAATAAACAAATGGGACCTACTTAAACTAAAAAGTTTTTTCTCAGCAAGAGAAACAGTAAAAGAGGTAAATAGAGAGCCTACATCCTAGGAACAAATTTTTACCCCTCACACCTCAGATAGAGCCCTAATATCCAGAATGTACAAAGAACTCAAAAAATTAAACAATAAGATAACAAATAATCCAATCAACAAATGGGCCAAGGACCTGAACAGACACTTCTCAGAGGAGGACATACAATCAATCCACAAGCACATGAGAAAATGCTCACCATCTCTAGCAATCAGAGAAATGCAAATCAAAACCACCCTAAGATACCATTTCACTCCTGTAAGATTGGCAGCCATTATGAAGTCAAACAACAATAAGTGTTGGCGAGGATGTGGGGAAAAGGGCACACTTGTTCACTGCTGGTGGGACTGCAAAATGGTGAGGCCAATTTGGAAAGCAGTATGGAGATTCCTGGGAAAGCTGGGAATGGATCCACCATTTGACCCAGCTATTGCCCTTCTTGGACTATTCCCTGAGGACCTTAAAAGAGCACACTATACGGATACGGCCACATCAATGATTATAGCAGCACAATTCACAATAGCTAGACTGTGGAACCAACCTAGATGCCCTTCAATAGATGAGTGGATAAAAAAATTGTGGCAGCTATACACAATGGAGTATTCTGCAGCACTAAGAAACGACAAAATCATAGAATTTGCAGGGAAATGGATGGCATTAGAGCAGATTATGCTAAGTGAAGCTAGCCAAGCCCTAAAAAACAAATGTCAAATGTCTTCTTTGATATAAAGAGAGCCACTAAGAATAGAACAGGAAGGAAGAGCATGAGGAAAAGACTACCAGCAAACTAAGACGAATGGGGGGAGAGAAAGGAAGAGAGAAGGGAAAACATATGGAAATGGTAGGAGACCTTCAGTGATACACAAAATTATAAGAGGTTATGAGGGGCAAGGGGGTGGGGGGAAAAAAAGGGGAGAGAATTAAACAACAGCAGAGGAGGTAGAGAGGGAAGATGGGAGGGGAGGGGAGGGGAGGGGAGGGGGGATAGTAGGGGATAGGAAAGGTAGCAGAATACAACAGTCACTAATATGCCATTATGTAAAAATGTGAGTATGTAACAGAAGTGAGTCTGTATTATGTATTTGGGGAGTTCAAAACCCAATTGAGTCGAATGTATGAAAGATGATATGTCTTGAGCTCTGTAATGTTTTGAACAATCAATAAAAAAAAAAAAAGAAAAAAAGAAAAAGAAAAAATAAAACTTTTTTAAATGTAAAAAAAAAAAAAGATTTTTTAGTTGTAGATAGACACGATATCTTCATTTTATTTATTTATTTTTTATGTGGTGCTGAGGATTGAACCCAGTGCCTCGTGCATGCCAGGCAAGTGCTCAACCCCTGAGCCACAACCCCAGACCCATAGATTGAATTTTAAATGGTTAAAATTTTGTATTACCTCAAGAGCTGATGGTTATGGAAAAATAAAATTAACCCTGGGCAAAAGAATCAACGCTTGAGGGGGAATAAAGCCATAGTAAAGCAGCGCCAGCAGCAGCCATGATTCATTCTATTTGCATAGCAGTTCTAGTTCTGAAAGACCTTTTATGCATTGAATCACAGAACACCTTTAAGAGGCAGGGACATAAAATTATGCCTGTTTTAAAAAATAAGAACAACAAGGCTCACAGACAGTCTGCACCAGCGCCCAGAGCAGCAGTACAAGTGGGCTCCCTGCTCGCCACCTTTCAAGAAAACTTTAGGTTCCTCATGCACCAGCTGAGGTGTAAATGAGGGGTGGGGGTCAGAGGGGCATTCACCTGAGACAAGAGAGCAGAAGTCTCAGGGACCCCCCTTGACAGGCTCCTCCAGGGCCTGCTGTTATTTTTTTCTTACATTGACTTTTTCTAATATCTATTTTTTCATTGTGGGTAGAAAAACAATCTTTATTTCACTTTTATGTGGTGCTGAGGATTGAACCCAGTGCCTCACGTGTGCGAGGCAAGCACCTACCACTAAGCCCCAGCCCTAGCCCTTACATTAACTTTTTAGAACAGTTTTAGATCTGTAGAAAAATTATGAAGACAGTGCCGAGTCCCCTCCCTCACCCCATGTCCATAACATCTTACATGAGTGTGGCACCCTAGCTACAATAAACGAACTAATGTTGTACATCGTTATTATCACCTACGTCCTTCCTGTATTCAGATGTCCTTAGTTTTTATTTAATGTCCTTTATTTTTATTCCAGGGCTCTATCCAGGATACATCACAGGTGAGGTTATTGGGGATGGTAGCAAAGTGCACCTGGATTCCTACTTCTTCAGACCTTTCCCTCTGTGAACTCTCCTAGTGTAAGTGACCTCGGTTATCTTATGAGGAGCTCCCATTGTTTTCCTTAAAGATTTTAAAGAGAAAATGCATTTTATTTGGGTCCTAGAATAACACTCGCCTCACAGTCTGGCCACAGACCACAGAAACAGCTACTAATCACTGTTCTCCTTCCTTGCTGGCCTGGGCAGGAGGAAGGAACCAGCTTATTATGGCTTGACTATTAAAGTCAGAAGAGATAATGGAAGAGTAGAAAACACTGTGTTCCCATTCATCTATTTCCTACAGATCATCCACGAATTGGCAAAAGGGATCTTATAAACCATTCATATTTGAACATGAAACATCTCCTGAATTAGGGTAAGAGAGGATGGCAAGACAGAAAATCCTTTGTGCCCTGAAATGGCTCTGTTTCCCTAGAGGAACTCTTAGCATAAAGTACTTTAGATTGCTCTGTTGGTGGCCCACACAACATGACGTGCATCTGAGATGATCTCACAGCATCCCTGGTATGTAAAGATGCCATGGTCCAGCTTTTCTCTGCCCAGTAAGCTTTCTCATCTCCCTTCTTCTGGCACAAATCCCAAAGGCCTGTGCTTAGGACAGGCTCGTCTACTCACGGCCCCACCAGCGCCTTCCACACAGCGCACAGTTCCCTGGCCAGCCTCTGTGCCTTGGAGATGGGAGCTCAGCACAGGGAGATGGTGACACAGGCCGGCACTTCTCTGACTGTCTGGACTGCTCCCGCCCTCCTGCAAGCCAGGAGCCATTCAAGTTCCTTTTTCCACTTCAGCCAATGCTGTCCCACCCTCTGACCTTGTGGTGAAAGAGCCCCAACTACACACAGACATGATGTTAACACATCTGAGGTTGAAAACGCTGGGTATTCATAGAAAAACACAAGAAATGCCACATCAGGGAAATGCAAACTAAGACCAAAAGGTACGCCATGACACACACGCCCAGTGGGCTAAAAACCCCCAACACCAGTGTTGAAACAGGAGTGAACAACTGGAGTACTTGGACACTGCTGGTGGTGTAAGTTGGCATAGTTACCTTGGAAACTGTCTGGTAACATACATGTACCCCTTAACTCATCGGTTCACCCAACATAAACCTGCACATGTTCTCACATGCTCATGGTGGCCCTGTTTGTAATGGCCAGAACTAGAGAATGCACAGGACACTGTGATAAATACTCTGTGGTACATCACACAGTGGAATACCACACAGCGACGAGATGGATGATCTGTGGTCACGCACAACGGGGACCATGGCCCAATTCCATCCATGTCAGTGTTAACAGCGGGCTGCTGGCCCTTCCCCTAGAAGCCAGCAGAGTGCTCGTCCGCAGTGAAAGGACAACTGGAAGGAGCAGAGGGCTTTTAGGGGCTGCTCAAGTTCTGTTTCTTGATCTGAGTGGTAGTTTTACAAATTCCTTTTGTGAAAAAATATCAAACTGTACATTTATGATGTACATCCCTTTTTATATGTGTATACTTCAACAAAGAATTAAAAAGTAAAGGCAGCATCCTTGACCTCAGGAAGCACACAACTTGGTAGAGAAGACAGACAATAAGTACATAAATAAACTAAGTTTATAATTAAAACATCATGACATAGGCGAAGACGCCATCCCTTTTGCCGTCACCTTGCTGCTTTCTCCTCTGGAAGCACTGTAGCCATCCTGGTGACTTTACCGCCTGTCTGTGGATCTATCAGCGCTTTGCCGTATCCATCCTACACAACAGTGACCATAATGCACAACACATTGTAGATTCTCCAGGATTTGGTCCAAAGAACATATAATGTACTTTGTTTCCCATGAACTTCTGGATTAAGACTAGCCATCTGTAACCATTCTGCATGCTTCAGTGCCTGGGATACTGTTCAGGGAGCAATCACTGTGTCTTTCTTGGGGGAGGATTGAAAAGGCATATTTTTCAGTAAATATGTTTCAAAGCAGGTTTGGTGGGGCATACCTATAATCCCAGCTACTTGGGATGCTGAAGTAGGAGGATCACAAGTTTGAGGCCGGCCTAGGCAACTTAGTAAGACCCTGTCTCAAAATAAAGTAAAATAGTGCTGGAGATGCAGCTCAGTGGTAGAGCGCTTGTCTAGCCTGTGCCAGGGCCTTGGGTCCAACCCTCAGCACTGCAAAAATACACAAACACACACACACACACACACACACACACACACACACACACACACACACACACAAGTATGCTTTGGATTTCTCCCCAAACATTTTATACCAATACACAAGGAATTCTGATTATTTTTCTGAGTGTTCTGAATGTTTTTAGTGCCTTTTTGTTCTCCTAGTATTTCAGTATGTGGAAAGGATTACAGTTATCCGAAAATAAGGAGATTTTTAATGTTGACTCTCTCTGGGCTCATTTGTAGAAAATTTCAAGTGCTTTATATTTGTCTATCCTGAAACTATGGTCCAACGTGACTTGGCTCAACTAGAATTAGCTGCATTGCATTTGAAATAAATAGGCTAAGAACCGAAGTCTAGAAATCTTTGTTACATGAAGATTTTAGGTGTAGACATTTGTTTTGGTGTTTGTGAGTTTCTATTTGTTTTTCAAATCTTCCTCTATTAATAATTCAGCTTGTGTCAGTTAAAAATAAAAAATATATTTCAAGAAGTAATTTGGCTTGCTTGTAGGTTTAAGTAAACTTGAAGAAACAATACTAATTTTCAGAAGCCAAGGCTGACCAAAGAAATGGAAAAGGACTGCACAGTTCTTAGTTTTATTTGGAAACACACAGATGCTGTGTTTAAGGGCTGGAGAGGGACAAGGGCCCCTGAGGCCCGGAGACTTGCATAACAGCTAACTGTGATCATGCCGTCCTGGCCAGCAGTGGGATGGAAACAGAGAGTGAAGGCCAAGTCGGCGAAGCTGTCTGCTTTTTTCTTAAAGACAAAATGTCCAAAAGACAGACTCCAGTTTCCTAAAAGTTGTACTTCAGCCTCAAACAAACATGAACTCTATGATGTTTTTCAAAGTGAAGTACCTTTTTTAAAAATATATATTTATTTTTTAGTTGTAGTCAGACACAATATCTTTATTTATTTATTTTTATGTGGTGCTGAGGATCGAACCCGGGGCCTCGCACGTGCTAGGCGAGTGCTCTACTGCTGAGCCACAACCCCAGCCCTAAAGTGAAGTACCTTTTAAGCACATCATTTATTCACACATTTGTCCAGAAAAAGGATTCTTTATTTACAAGTACCATAGCACTGAATACTGACTAGATAGGCTTTACTGCCTCTTATGAAGCAAGAAAATGCACAGAGACACCAAAGTCAGACTTTGGAAAAAACTGTAGAACAAGTCATTAACAATCTGTGTGTTAGGGCTGGAGTCATGGCTCAGTGGTAGAGCACCTGCCTAGCACTCATGAGGCACTGGGTTCAACCCCAGCACCACATAATAATAAATAAACAAAATAAAGATTTTTTTTTTAAAAAAAATCTGTGTTAAACAGAATTAGAGAAGCTGAAGTCCTTTGTTGACATGTACCTCACCCCTGACGCCTCATCAGAGAACTTAACTTGCTCAATCAGTGCCTGAAGGTGACTTTGGGGCAGCTGCAAATGTTTCTGGGTCTTCTCTTTCTTTCTTTTTCAAAATTTCTCTGGGTCTTTTCTGTTTCTCAGTCTTTGTATGTGAATGAGAGAGGGATACTCTCATAAAGCACTCCTATGTGACTGGCTTATATTAACATGTTAACACGTCACCACATGTGAAGCCATTTACCTCATTCCATCTTGTAGCAAGGAGAGGTTTAACAGAACTATGCTTCTCCTGAAGAGCCAAGCTGCATATTGTCAGATGAAATAATCAGCCTTTCTTTTGGGAGGTGTGATAGGGAGAGCAAGGATGATACTGTGTAGTCTGTGCTTATAGATGAATATACTCCTTAAAACCTATTGAAAACAATTAAAAATGGGACAAAAGGTGATAAAGAGGTAATGTGAACATGTGGTAATTCTCAATTTAGATTATAACTAGACTTTATAAGATGAAGAAACTTAGGCATTCAGCAATAACCTGTCATAACTGGCTTAAATTATGCATTTGTAGGATCCTTGGTCTGACGACCTCCCTAAATGCACAATCACCTCACAGCCCTTAGCACAGCTCTGGCAGGAGGCTCAAGGTGGAAGGCTGGAGGAAGGCTGGCAGCCTCGATCCGCCTGGGGTGGGGGTCACAGACCACGGCTTCTCCGAGATTTAGGGGCAAGAGGGGTTTCCCTGGACTCGACGCTGGACAGTCAGACAAGGGAGGAGGACCGCTTTGGAGCCATGCCAGTGCCAGTGGGGGCCACTGGTCGGCCCAGCGGGAGGCAGGATTGGTACGGCAAAACCTGAGGTCACAAAGCAACTTTTAGCAAATACCAAAAAAAAAAAAAGTCATAATTCCTTGCATCTTATCAGATCATAATGGAATGAAATTATAAATAAATATGAGGGCTGTGGATATAGCTCAGTTGGTAGAGTACTTGCCTTACATCCACAAGGACCTGGGTTGAATTCCCAGCGTGCGTGCGCGCAAACACTTGCGCGCACACACACACACACACACACACACACGCAAACACAAACTCTACAGAAATTATATAAACACACAGAGATTGAACAATATTCTTTTAAATGATGAAGGAGTAATAGAATAAATCAAGGGAGAAATAGAAAAATTCAAGTGAGAGTAGTGTTACAACACACCAGAACCTCTTGGGACACTATGAATATAGTTCTAAGAGGAAAGCTTGTAGCTATGAGTGCCTACCTAAGAAAATCAGAAAGACCCCAAATAAAAAACTTAAGGATGCATCTCAGGGCCCTTGAAAAAGAAGTACAACCAATTCCAAAACCAGCAGAAGGAAATAATTAACATCAGAGCTGAAATTAATGAATTTGAGAATAAAAAACAATAGATGCCCTTCAATAGATGAATAGATAAAAAAATGTGGCATTTATACACAATGGAATATTACTCAGCACTAAAACATGACAACATCATGGCATTTGCAGGGAAATGGATAGCATTAGAGCAGATTATGCTAAGTGAAGCTAGCCAATCCCTAAAAAAACAATGCCGAATGTCTTCTTTGATATAAGGAGGGCGACTCAAAAACAGAGCAGGGAGGAAGAGCATGAGAAGAAGATTACCATTAAACAGGGAGGAGAGGTGGGAGGGAATGGGAGAGAGAAGGGGAATCGCATGGAAAATGGAAGGTCTTGAGACCCTCACTGCTATACAAAATTACATATAAGATGGTGTGAGGGGGAAGGGAAAAAAAAAGAGAGAAATGTGTTACAGTTGGTGGGGTAGAGAGAGGTGATAGGATGGGAGGGGAGGGGAGGGGAGGGGGGATAGTAGTGGATAGGAAGGGCAGCAGAATACAACAGACACTAGTATGGCAGTATGTATAAACGTGGCTGTATAACCAATGTGATCCTGCATTCTGTACACGTGGGAAAAATAAGAATTCATACCCCATTTGAATCAAATATATGAAATATGATGTCAAGATCATTGTAATGTTTTGACAACTAATAAAAAAAAACCCTAAAAAATAAATATTAAAAAAATTGAAAAAAAATAGCTGTGAGCAAAAAATATAAGTGTGGACAGAATGTGGAAGAAATGGAGCCTCACACACTGTTAGTGCAGCTAACACAAGAGAAGGTTAATGTGATCAAAAGAAGGAGAAAATATACACTTTGTAAAACAGTTGGAAGTTTCCTCTTTCTCCTTTTAATATCCTTTACAAAATCTAAAATGATACATTTCCATGTTAAATAAAACTGTTCCTTTTTATTTCTTGGTAATACAGGGTGTCTAATGTATTCATAACCCACATATACACCTCCTCACAGGAGCTCTGGGGATGTGCTCTCTTACAAGGTCAATCTCTCAAACCTTCCTGTATCACTAATTCTGGGCCCCAACATTGGAACTTCTTCCAGGGAGGCAAGGCTAGAGGGACATAAACTGCTCTTTGATGTGGGTTACCCAATACTTTTCTCAATCCACCCTGGATTCCCTTTCCACAGTGAATCCTGTTATTTCATCCTTTCTGGACTGGGACAAACAACTGAGGGTATCTGACGAGGCAATGTTTTCTCTTCTCAAGAAACCTTCTCTGGAGCCCTGGGAGTTAGAGAATGGAAAGGGAGAAGGTACAACAGGGAGGGGTTTCTTAAATGTAAGCTACTCAGTCTGTTTTATTTTTACAAAATTCACATAACAGAAAATTAATGATTGAAGGTGTCTAATTTGGCAAAACTTAGTGCATTCTCAGCGTCGTACGATCACCACCTCTATTTACTTAGAAAAAATTTTATCACTCTAAAATAAAACCTGTACATTGTCCAGTTAATCCCAATTGTCCTCTCCCCCAGCCCCTTGCTCTACCGGTCACACACTCACTAATCTGATTTCTGTTTTTACAAACACATAATTCATCCAAATAGAACCATACAATGTGGTCTTTTGTATCTGGCTTTTTTCATGCAGCACCAAGAGTTTTTGTGTCTGGCTCTCAGCCCACTTAAGGTGAGACAGGGAAAATGGGAGGAGTGAAGTTTAAAGGCTGTCAGCAAACATCAAAAACAACCAGACTCTTGATTCTCTTAAGTTTCCAAAGTTAGCCTCCTAAAGTATGAGTGTTTTCATTTTGTTATTCCCCTCAAAAATGAATGTTGAGATTATCTGATGCTAAAATAAAGACTAAACTTCAAAACTGTGGTATTCAAGGTCCTCTTCGGAATTCCCCCAAACATACTTTCTAGCATTTATTCTGATACCACACCCTGGCCCCCATTCACAGGTTTCCATTTTGTGCTACCTGTAAAAATTGTCATTGTACCCAAATTCTCTCTCTTTACGAAATCTCTCTGTTCTTTCTGATTACTGGTGTACAACTAAATTCTAAAGCACTGAAGCACCTGCATAATTTGCAATTTGGTCAGAATATCTTACCATTTACTGCCAGCATAGTACCTAGGCACACAGGAGGTGCTTGACAAACATTTGTTGAATACATGAATGTTCATGACATACAAATAAAAATGCTAAAGGGAATCAAAAGAGATTTAGTGAAATTAGGAAATATAAGAGAATGAGAAATTTAAATAAGAAAGTAAAATTAAGGAAATTTTTACAGGCATTTTAATATAAAAGCTCTAGGGCTTATCTGTACAACTTTTATGTTTTTATCTATCAGTTTAAATTTTAAAACAAAACCAAAAAGCTTTATGAATGACAACTGGCTGGAGACAGAAGTAACTACTAGTAATTCCTAGCACCTAAGTGCCTGCTGAATGACATCTAGTTGGTTAAAACAAGTAAAGAAGCAATGGAATAAAGAAACACTAAGCATCTACTCTGTGCCAACAGGATGTGAAACACATACTTAGGCGAGGGCCTTGTCTGATTTGGGAGGCAAAAATTAAGTGGAATAAAGCTGACACATGCTGGGAGTCACTGACAGATACTTGTTTGGAGGGAACTTGTGTTATTGCAGATGGGAATCACTGAATGGTACCTCATGAGATGGGTCAGGCCTGGACTGGGGTGGTCATGGGAGCCAGCACAGCCCCTCAGACAGGTGAGGATGTGGACCTAATCACATGGTGTGACCAGCCTTTGGTTCACATTTGACAGTGAGCACAGTGTCTACACAGGTGGGACACTGAACGAAGTAACCATCAAGTCCATCTGAGAAAGGAGAGCTTGGCTGCTGCCGCGTGCCCGCCATCACTCAGGCTCCCCTCCTAGGACATCCAGAAGCTATTTTCAGCATGTAGACATTTACAATTTTCTTGTGCTGTTCTGAATTAAAGACACTAAATGGCATACCATCATGAACAGATGAAGGCACAGCTTCTCCAGCTAGTGTGCTGGTGATTTCATAGTGAAAATATTGTTTGTCTCACTAAAGCCTGCTTGAAATTAGCTGATTTCAAAGCAAAATAATTCTTACCCATTGAGGACAGTGTGTATTATAACTAACACTTTTAAACTACTCTCTATATTAAAGAAAGAAAAAAAGAAAGAAAAAACCATCACCTCTCTAAATCAGAAAAAATGCTGAAAATGAAATCAAGCAACTACTGTTTTTGAACTTAGTATATAATCACAGGACAATTCTCATGAGATTGTGCTAAAGAAAAAACTGTATAAGATTCCTGTAATTAGTTACAAATACTGTAAATGAACCAAGCCAAAAAAATAATTAAATCAATAAATACTGACAGATTAACAGATGCAAAGTTTTTACTATATTATGCAACAAAGTACTCCAATATAAAGATCTTCTCTTCAGGAAGTAAAGATAAAGACATATTGACTAGGGCTGGGGATGTGGCTCAAGCGGTAGTGCGCTCGCCTGGCATGCGTGCAGCCTGGGTTCGATCCTCAGCACCACATACAAACAAAGATGTTGTGTCCGCCAAAAACTAGAAAATAAATATTTAAAAAAAAAAAAGACATATTGACCAAAGAAAGTCAAATAAACATTAATAACTTTCCTCTGTTACCAAGGCTTTATCACAGGATAGTCTACTTGGAAGTTCATTCACAGACTACCCTATTATTACCACCACCCAGCCATGCCTGTACAACTTCCATTTGACCTTGACCACACAGATCACAGTTGACAGGACCAAGGATGACCCAAGCTGGCCCAAGCAGATTCTCTTAGAGAAACCTGAAAGTGAGAGCCAGACCACCCATCTGGGGAGCTGTTTGAACTGAGGATAAAAAGACTTGAGGATGCACAGATCGACCCTTTGGCCACATGCCTGTCAACAGTGACAGCTGTTCTGCAGAAGACAACACTTTGTGAAAGAGGATGAAACACTATTGCAGAAAGTGGGAGGGATAGGCAATAAGACCCCAGAACAAGAAAGAGCCTGTGTAGACATGAAGAGGCCTCGTGATTTGTCCTGCCCTTTAAAGCAAGGAAATCCTTCAGTGTTCCTCTAAAATACTCTCTTGTATACTTGGGGGCTTACTTGAAGAAGATTACCATGACTTTCCACCAAAGAGTTTCAATAAGCACAATGGCCATTTCAATTCCTTTAGTGTCAGTGTGGAATATGGGATAGGAATGAGTCTCCCCCCCACCAAAGGCTATCTAGGACATTGTGATTAATATAGTTAATAAAGAAGAGGGCAGAACCAGCCTCCAAATTATTTATTCTTTGCCTTTGGTCAATCTCTTGCCCTCAAGCAGTTATTGTTTTTAGAATAATTTTTCCAGTTTTATAGTTGCTTTCTTGGGAGGATGATTCACTGTCCTCTTCATTCTGCCATAGTTGGAAATCCTACCACAACTGACTTTTATAACTCTTTTTAAAATTCTTTTTCCTCTTTGCTTTTTGATTAGCTTTTAAAAAGTGTATTTTTATTATTAGTTCAAAAGTTACTTACTGTATTTCTGTTCATTTAGTGGGTAACTTATTTTGTCATGCTTCCTCATCAAAGTCTAAATTAATCCATGCTTAGTCTCAGATGAAGATTATCTTCTCATTCTAAAATAAATATTTACTGGCAGCAAGCTCCATTTCTATTTATCTGACATGAATTTTTGTACTTAATGTCTGTACTTAATGGTTGTACTTCACTGGTTTGATAATTGCAGCTTGGTGGTAAGTTGTGAAATCAAGAAGTATGATTCCTACAACTTTGTTCTTTTTTCCCCACAATCATTTTAGGTATCCAATGTTCCTTGAGATTCCATGTGAATTTTAGAAAAGGCTTTTCTATTTCTACAAAACACATTATTGGGATTTAAACAGGGATTGTGTTGAATCTGTAAATCCCTTTGGGTGGTGCCGAAATCTTCACAAGTTTTTCAACCCATGAGCTTGGGATGTGTTTTCATTTATTTATATCCTCTTTAATTTCTTTCAGCAATGTCTTGTAGTTTCCATTGTAAAAATTTTTCACTTCCTTGGTTAAATAATTTCTAAGTATTTTATTTTTTATGCTATTTTTGAAATTTCCTTATTTTGTTAGTTGTGAGCATACAGAAATGCAGCTAATTTTTGTACACTGACTTGATATTCTTCTATTTTGCTGATCTCACTGATTAATTCTAAAATTTTGTTTTAAATGGAGTCTTTATGGTGCTACATAAAGATTAAATCATCTACAATCAGATAATTTTAATTCCTTTCTAATTTGCGTACTGTAAAAAATTTTTAGTTGTATATGGACAAAATACCTTTATTTATTTATTTATATGTGGTGCTGAGGATTGAACCCAGTGTCCCATAGGCAAGTGCTCTACCACTGGGCTACAACTCCAGCCCCTTATTTCTTTTTCTTGCTTAATTTCTTTGGCTAGGATATCCAGTACTGTGTTGAATAGAAGCATCAAAGCTGGTATCCTTGCCTTCAGTCTTTCAGCATTGAGTCTGACTTCTTCTGTGGATTCTTCCTTTATGGATTTTAAGATGTGGGAGTAGTTTCCTTCTATTACAAATTTGAGGTTTTGTTGTCTTTTGTTTTAAATCACAAAAGGGCATTAAATCTTGTCCATTTCTTTTCTGTGTCTATTCAGATAATCTGGTGATATATCCCCATTCTTGTGTTAACACTGTATATTATTGATGGATTGATGGATTTTTTAAAAAAGATTGTACTATTTTGATCTTTATTTATTTATGTGTGGTGCTGAGAATCAAACCCTGTGCTTCACACATGGTAGGCAAGTAGTTGTGAGCATACAGAAATGCAGCTAATTTTTGTACATTGACTTGATATTCTTCTATTTTGCTGATCTCACTGATTAATTCTAAAATTAATTGATGAAGTTTTATATGCTAAACTATCCTGTATTACAGAATTAAATCCCACTTGGGCATAGTGTGTAATCTTCTAAATATGATGCTGAATTTGGTTTGCTGAGGATTTTTGCATCAATTTTCATAGAGAATATTGATCTGTATTTTTTAAATATCTTCGTCTAGCACTGGTATTGGGGTAATTAATGCCAGCCTCATAGAATGAGTTAGGAAGTGTTCTCTCACCTTCAATTTGTTCACCAGGGAAGCTATAGGTTGGGAACTTTACTACAGGGAGATTTTTGATTACTGATTTAATTTCTTTACTAGTAATAGGTCTGCTTCTTTATGATTTATTCTTGGTAGGCTTTGTATTTCTAGGAATTTGTCCATTTCATCTGAGCCATTTAATTTTTTTGTGTACAACTAATCACAGTACTCTGTAGTCCTCTTCATAATTACAGATTGATAGTAATGTCTCCACTTTCATTACTGATTCTAGTAATTTTATCCATCTAAAAAAAGGGCTGGTTTCTGTTGACAGTGCTGAGGACTGAATGCAGGACCGCTGCACATGCTAGGCAAGTTCTAAACCAATAAGCTATAGTACTAGCCTCTAGAGAAGGATTGTCAGCTTTGCTTGTCTTTTGTTAAAAAACCAAATTTTGTGTTTACTGATTTTCTCTTTAATATTTTTCTATCTTCTAATTTATTTATCTCTGCTTTGTACTTTATTCCACAGGGTTTGTATGCTGTGCTTTCAATTTTTTCTTGTAATTTCTTCTTCCATTGATTGGCAGCTTAAGATTGGGTTGTTTAAAATTCACAAATTTGTGAAGTTCCCTGTTTTACTTCTGTCATTGATGTCTTATAATTTTTAACACCTATAAATTGTACAAAGAAATGGGCTTCACTGGGCCATTTCCACACATGCAAGCATCCTGCATTAATTATGTATACCTTCCTTTCCACCCACCCTCTCTCCCTTCTCCTCATGATAGTCCCTCTTTTACTTTCAGATCATCTTTTTCTATTTTGACTTCTTACTTCAATCTTCTATAGTCAGAGAAGATATTTTGTATGACATCTACCTCTTTAAGTATATTGGGCCTTTATTTATGGCCTAAAATTTAGCATGTGCTGGGAAATGTCCCATGTGCAGATGAGAAGGATATATCTTTTGGGTAATGTGCTCTGCATATGTTTGCTAGACCTCATTAGTTTATTGTGTCATTTAAGTCTTTTGCTTCCTGACACATTGTCTGTCTAGCAGTTCTAGTCATTAATGAGAGTGAGTTATTAAACTCTCAAACTATTACTATAGACTGGTACATTTTTCTTTACAAATCCTATCATTTTTTGTTTCAAATATTTTGGTCTATCATTACATTAAGCATGTAATGTTTTAATTTTTTATGCCTTCTTCCTGTATTAAATATTAATACATAATGTTCTCATTTGTCTCTTGAAATCTTTTTGATTTAAAAAGTCTATTTTTTTAATGATATTAGTATAGACACTAAATTTTCTTTTGGTTTCCTTTTACAAGAAATACCTTTTTCTATCCTTTTACTTTCTATCTGTTTCTGTCCTTGAATTTTAAGTGAGATTTAAATAGACAGCATTTAGTTGAATCATTTTAAAAACCCATCCTGCCAATGTTGTTTTTTGGAGAGTTTAATCCCTTTACAATTGTATAATTACTAATAAGGACAGGTTTAATTCTGTCATTTTGCTATTTGTTTACTATATCCATTAGTTTATTTTGTCTTGTTTTGAAATAGGGTCTCACTATGTTATTCAGACTAGCCTCAGACTTACCATCTTCCTGCCTAAGCCTCTGGAGTAGATGGGGTTACAGGCACGTGCCACTATAATGCCCTCCTTATATATATATATATTTTTTTTTCCCCTTTATTTCTTTGCCCTCTTTTCTTGCATTATTGTTTTCTTTTGTATTTCATTAACTTTTTGGAAGTCTGTTTGTTAGTAAAACATTTACACTTCTTTCTTATTTCTATATGTATTCTTTGTGGTTACCAAGGGGATTACATTAAAATTCTAATTTTAATTTACATTAGCCCAATTTTAATAACAACCAAAAATCTGCCCCTTTAACAGCTCTGTCCCTTTGGTTGTTGATATCACAAAATTACATCTTTATATGTGGTAAGCCCCAAAACATAAATAATTCTTTGAAATGCATCAAGCTCTTAAATTATATAGAAACAATATGTGGAGTTATAAGCTAAAATTATAACAATAGTAACTTCTGTACTAAAAATTGGTTTTAAAAAATGCATTTGTCTCTTCAGTCTTTTTTTTTGGGGGGGGCATTAGTGGGGATTGAACTCAGGGGCAACTGACCACTGAGCCACATCTCCAGTCCTCTTTTGCATTTTTATTTAAAGACAAGCTCTCACTGAGTTGCTTAGCACCTTGTTGATACTGAGGCTGGCTCTGAACTTGAGATCCTTCAGCCTCCTCATCCTGAGCCTCTGGGATCAGGCATACACCACAGCACCCGATTAGTCTCTTCAATTTCGAAAACAAAAAGTGGAGTCACAAGCACAATATTAACTTTAATAACTTACCATGTATTCACTTTGTTGAAATCTTTATTTCTTCATATAGCTTTCTGCTACTATCTAGAGTCCTTTCATTCACCTGTAGGACTCCTCAAGCCTGTCTTTCAGGGCAAGTATAGCAGGAATTTGTTTACTCAGGAACGTCTTAATTTCTCTATAATATTTGAAAGACAATTTTGTTGGATATGGGGTCCTTGGCATTTTTTAATTTCAGCACTTAGTTTTTAACAGTCCTTTTTATCTCTGCTCCTCAGACAGTGTTTTCTATCGTCTTCAAGTTTGCTGATTATTTCTTCTGTCTGCTCAAATCTGCTTTTGAGTCTCTCTAGAGAATTTTTCATTTCTTTTGTATGTTTCTTCTCTGGAATTTCTTTCAGTTTCTTGAGTTTTCAATCTCTTTATTAATACTTCCATTTTGCTCATTCATCATTTTTTTTTTTTTTTTTACTTTTTCCACATTTTACTTGGGTTCTTTGAACAGTCTTAATACAGTTTTTGAGTCTTTTTCTAATAATATGCCATGAGGTCTTTTTCATGAACAGTTTCTATTGATTTATTTTCCCTCTTGGAATAGGCCATACTTTTCCATTTCTTTATATGCCTTGAAATTTTATTGTTGAAAACTGGACATATGAATCTAATAATGTAATAACACAAGAAGTCAGATTCTCTTCCTTCTATAGGGTTTGTTTTTTAATTATTTTGGTGGTTGTAGAGTGTTTTTGTGACAAAGATCAGACTCAGGTATAAAATTATATCTTCTCAGGTCTGAACTGGTACTTTTTCTGGGTATGCCTGGTCATTTCTAATTTTCCCTGTATATACAGTTACTTTTCAATTTTTATATACCTTTATTTATTTATTTATTTTTTATGTGGTACTAAGAATTGAACCCAGTGCCTCACACATGCTAGTCAAGCACTCTACCATTGAGCCTGAGCCCAGCCTGAGCCAGAGCCCCAGCTCCAGCAGTTACTTTTTAATGTTCTGGTCATCAGTGTCTGGATCTTAAAGGGGGACAAGAAAAAAAAAAAAAGGAGGGGGGAAGGGTGCTAGTCCTTTATGTTCCCTGGAAGTTGCTCTAGTAGGAGGTGGGTGGCTTGTAACAAGGGAGGAGGGGCAGCCACAAAAGCTGCCTCTTTGTCTGCTCCTCTGTGATCAGAAGCAGCAGTCAAAGCACCAATTCCTGATACACGGAGGAGAATGTTGATCCCCCAGGTTCATTAAGCACAGATGTCTGCCATGGGACTAGGGTGGGGAAGGGGGTAGCTGCTACTATGCTCAGAGCTGAAATTGACCAAATCAACTACAATTTACTATCTAAGCCTTCTTCTGAATGCTGCAAGCCTGCAAGAGACTCCAGAATTCCAAAATAGTTACATCAAACTGACTGTATCTGTGCAACTACTGTCTAGGCGGGGAGACAGATTCTTGATGCTTCCTACTATGCCATTTCCCCAGAATCCTCTAATATAATTTAACCAAATCTCTATTGATAATCATTTAGACTATTTTCAATTTTTTACTATTTTATATACTACAATAAATATCCATGTATGAGATTTTAAAAAATTTCTCTGTACAAAAATTTTTGTAGGATTCCTAGAAACATAAAGGCTTGACATTTTATAGAAGTTAGTGAAATGACATAAACAGTCTATCATTTCACATTTCTTAACAACAAATGTATGATAGGAGGGAGTTTTAAAATTTTCTTTAGTTTCTCTAATTTTTTAAAACCTTGACAAACAGTTTTATTATATATAATGGTCTATGATCTCATGCAATTTTGTGGCTTCAGTAATATCTATACACATTCTGAGAAATCTTATATATTTTCCCCAGGTTTCTCTTTTGTTTTGCAGAACTGATTATGTTCTCTTTCTCTGTAAATCTGTGATCACCTCAGGAAATGGCAACAATGCAGCTGAATATGCCAGGAACCCCGGCTTCATATATTTGATTCCTCTTCCTTCCCCTTCCCTATATCCAACTACATCTTAGGTCCTGCTAATGTTACCTCCGAATTATATATTGAATGCCCCTACCTGAGTAAAGAAGTCTTCTCCCTTTTTTGGATAACCATAGTAGCCTTAAAAGTGCAATGCCTCTAATAGACTTCTTAAGCTATACTACAATCAGTGAGATCTTTCCAAAATGTAGACTCAGTTACTCCCCCCCCTCCTCACAGCCTTTGGGTAAATCAATATCATTTCCAAATCCTTCCTTGCATGATACAGACAATTTCTTTTTGAGCCTCCTCTCTCATAATCATGTTCATTCCCTGCGGGAGGAGGAACAACCAGTAAAAAGGACTAAGGAGTGAGACATAAGACAGGGGAGCTGAAAACACCTAAAGAATGGAGTGTTTGGGCTGGGGCTGTAGCTCAGTGGAGAGCGCTTGCCTAGCATGCACAAGGCACTGGGTTTGATCTTCAGCACCACATAAAAATAAACAAATAAAATAAAGGCACTGTATCCATCTAAAACTATAAAAAAATAATAAAAAAAAGAATGGAGTGTTAGCTGGGCATGGTGGCACACGACTATAATCCTAGCAACTTAAGAAGCTGAGGCTGGAGAATCATAAGTTTGAGGCCAGCCTTAGCATCTTAGGACCCTGTCTCAAAAAATAATAAGGGCTGGGTGGGACTCAGCGGTTAAGGACCGTGGACATACTGAGCATTCATGCTCCCACTGTGCTGCATACCCAGCACGATCACACTATTCAATTCAGAGGCAGTGATTTGTCTGATACCCTAGCGGAGAGTAGTGACTATAATCAACTGTAGTTTCTTAAATCTGTTATTGTTACAGATTTCAGCAATCAGCTCAAGATGTAATAAAAGTTTGATGAATGACTTAATCATTGACAGGAATATGTGTGACTCCTCAAGGAATTTATGTACTATTTGGGGAAAACAAAGGAAAATTACCATTCATAATATAAAGCAGGGTGAAAGGAGTCCTGGCAAAGTAGTGTGCCTGGGGTGCAGAGAGCATTGTGGGGCTGGAGATCACTTGGAAGGGATGACATTTAATGAAGGGACTGAAAAGAGAATGTGCTCAGAAAGAGGGGACTTGAGGTTTTAAAAGAATGATACTTAATTGTTTTTAATGTTAATTTTTCCCTGTGTGGCATGACAGAGGTTGTACACATTTGAACCTATAAGTAGGCATGCCTAAATTCTTCATTCTACCAGAGGTATGCACAGCAGAACATTATATTATAAAATACTATTACAGTGTTGTGATTATGCCTTTTTGTTTTTATCTCTATATTTCCTAACCATTTCCAATTTTTTCCTTCTGCTTTAACAAGGACAAATTTTAGTGTTTTTATTTATTTTTTTTTTTGTTTTTGTTTTTAAAGATTGGAGTTTCTAGGCTGGGGATGTGGCTCAAGCGGTAGCGTGCTCGCCTGGCATGTTTGCGGCCCGGGTTCAATCCTCAGCACCACATACAAACAAAGATGTTGTGTCCGCTGAAAACTAAAAAATAAATATTAAAATTCTCTCTCTCTCTCTTAAAAAAAAATTGGAGTTTCTTTGGGGAAAATGAGAAAAGAAATTAATTGAAAACCTCCTGAGGATGAGGGTGTAGATCAGTGGCAGTGCATGTGCTTGGCAGGCATGATGCCCTGAATTGATCTTCAGCACAAAAAGAAAAGCAAAAGCAAAGGAAAGAAAAGACCTCCTTCAAACACATGGCAGAATTAAAACAAAAATTCTCTTTAAATACAGCATAATAAATGCAGTCAACATTAGTTTTTCCTTTTCCTGGACACGAAAAGATACTAAGGGAAATGAAAATGATGATGTCACCCACCAATAATGGGGAAAAAATGAGGCTGTGGACAAACACACTATGTTTGGATTTATTAAACCTCAAGTGAATATCTTTTTTATCCCCTCATGAGTGATGGGTTATGTTAGTTGCCAAAGTCTTTTTTTTTTCTTCATTAAATACCTTTGTAAATATTGTGGTTGCCCTGGTTTATAGCCATCTCTTTCAGACAGTGTATCAGTGGAAAAGAATTCCTATTCCCAGCAAATGTTAAAACTACCATATGTGAGATCCTCTCACCAACCTCACGCTAAGCATGGGCTTCAGGAGTTGCAGAAGAAAAATTACAGGGAAAAGAACAATTCTAGAGGCTATGTCTACAGCTGCCCACTTTCCAAAGCAAGAATACCACACCCTGGAATGCAAAAGAGCACAAGCTAGGAAATCTCTCTAATAGTATTACATGACAGATCAGAAGACTGAGTCCCAGAAGGAGAACGTGACTCATCCTGGTTTTTCTGAGGCACGTGACCCAGCTGAGGCCTGACCTATTCTGTCGGCAGCAGTCAGTCACTAAATTTCTCTCCAGGTACTAAGCAATCTGATTTTCATCTGAATATTATGGATTTGAGGGAGGGGGAGGCCTTGATACACATGAGAATAGGTGCCTGTTAATGTGCTAGTGAGTCTCCTGGAGAAAGAAGTGCTGACTGGTGATTCCACCTTGAGTGCAAGAAAAGGAAATCAGACCAGCTTGGGTTCATTTGCAGTTTTCTAATTGATCAGTAAGTTAGGTAGTTTAACTCACCAAAGTTTAATTTCCTCATTTAGCTTCTGTGATGTTTTTAGTTTTCCTTGTTCATAAACTGGAGAATAATAATGCATGTCATCAGGTTTAAGAATTTGAGAGTACATGTGTACAGTGCCCAGCAAAGAGCCAGGCATCTGGCAGCCAGGAGGTACTCAGGCATGCTGGCTCCCTCCATCGCTCATCATGTATAATGTTGAGGGGGACTAGGTCAGTACCTGATGCTGCCAATGAGCAGACTGACTGTTCCTAGGTTACTTTAAAATCTACAAAGCTATTTAAATGCTGAATAAAACCTGGCATGGTGGTGCATGCCTGAAATCCTAGGGACTCAGGGAGCTGAGACAGGAGGATTGTAAATTCAAAGCCAACCTCAGCAATTTAGTGAGACTCATAGCAACTGAGCAAGAACCTAATAAAAATAAAAAAGGACTGTGACATAGTTCAGCAGTAAAGTGTCCTTGGGTTCAATCCTCAGTATCAAAAAAAAAAATTACATTTTTAGTTTCAAATGTGCATTCGTATAGCCAAAAAGGAACAATATGGTTTTTGAGAAAGGAAATTAAACTATAAACACCAAATATACTTTTCTTTGTATAAGTTTCTCCTGTAACTTAAACTCTTCCTGAACTCTTGTCAGAACAGTACAAGCTTTAAAACAGGTTGTTCCTGGCTGTAGAGATGTAATATAAACTCACTATATCCTTCCAAGCCTAAGCTTAAATAACCAGCTGTTAACAAGAATGATGAAGCTGAATTTAAAAACTCCTCCAACCAATAAAACCAGTGGTTACATAAATGTCTTGCATGTCTGTAGTTCCATGAAGTACCTACAATAAGGAATAACAAGTTTGGAGGGACAGCAGGGAAGATAGTAGGTCTTTCTCTTCTGGATATGCTGATGCGGTGCCTGGGAGAAATCCAAGCCAAGGTGACCAACTGGAAGTCAGCAATTTTGATATAAGCTCAGAAAATAGCTTAGAACTTAAAATGGATATGTAACCATTAGGGTGAGTTAGAGCCATGTGACTGATATAACTCATTAGCATGTTAATGCAGTGTGATTAATGGAGGTGCTCCATTATGTTTAATAAATGAAACAGACTATGAGAGAGAACAAGTGGGCAAGAGGCCAATATGGGATCTAAGGAACATCGATGTTTAAGGTATGGACACTGGCGAGAGGATCAGTATGACATATTCAGAAAGAGTAATGGAAGAAAGAGCACACTGACCTCCAAGAATAGGGTAGCCAATAAGGAAAGGACAAGAAAAAAGAAGTCTGATTCAATAGGTTTGGAGCCGATCAGACTTTCAAGAGAGCAATTTCCCCAGAGCAATAAATGCAGTAGCAGCACTGAAGGAGAATAAAGAGTAAGTGGGAGTGAATATGTGGACGCATTTCCTATAGGCTATTTTTTCAAGAAATTGAGTAGAGAATGGAAAGAAGGAATAGATGGCATTTTGAGAACAGGCAAACAAGATGTAGGAAAATTAATGTTGGCTGGTAGAGAAGTTTGAGCATGTTAGTAGGCGGAGAAACAAACAAACAAACAAAGATTATGCAAACTACCATGCTTCCGATTCAAGGATGCTGTCAGGCTATAGTGTGACCCTACCTGGATGGTCACTGTCCTTCACTTGGTTCCTGGTCTCTGATATTACTCTCTTCAGACAGGTTAGTTAGTTCAGCTCAAGATTAGGCATTCATGTTTGGGTTATAAATCCAAAGAAAGAACACTAGGGAGGTGTGTATTTATACCCAAGACCAGATCAGCAAACAACACAACCCAAGAGCGAAGGACTTATCACTGAATCATTCGCCTTTCTACATATATGTGTGACCTTTTGCTGCAACAAACAAGTTCTCAATGATGCCTACTTTAGTCATATTAGAATTTACCAGCTTCTCACAGGTTTATCTACTTCTTTTTTCCCCGCCTCCAAACTAGATTATTTCAAAATATTGTGATTTGTGTTATGCTTACAGTATATTTTCTATAATCTCAAGAGCAAAGTACATTTAAAAACCTGGGACATCATTTTGGGGGACTATGATATATCACACTTAGGTGAGGCTATTTCATCAAACTCCTTATCATACAACAGTACTATTTGTTTCTCAGAATATTTTTTCTTTTTTTTTTAGAGAGAGAGAGAGAGAGAGAGAGAGAGAGAGAGAGAGAGAGAGAGAGAGAGAGAGAGAGAGAGAGAGAGAGAATTTTATTTATTTTTTAGTTTTTCCGCGGACACAACATCTTTGTTGGTATGTGGTGCTGAGGATTGAACCCGGGCCGCACGCATGCCAGGCGAGCGCGCTACCGCTCGAGCCACATCCCCAGCCCCAGAATATTTTCTTAACTGAAAGCTACAGGTTCCACTTATAATCACCCTTATATTCCAATCCCAGTATCACACTTAGACCTGAACAGGAAGGGTCTCTGACTATGCCCTCTTCCACTAAACCAGGCATCTCCATGCTCACCACAGTGAACACTTTCTCGATCACATGGTGGGTCTAGCATCCCAGAATTCCCTGCTCAAATGTTTCTAGGGCTCACAGGTAGCCAGGCCTCTTCCCTGGCTCCGACATCTGGAAGGCAGATGCTGCTTGTGTGAGCAACTTTGCCACGAGGAATAACTGCTCACATGCAGTTGAAGGAGGAGCTTGGAGGCACCTAGATCAAAGAACAGGGTAGCACCTGGCAACATCAAGGCTGGCCTTGATGTTGGGATTCTCTTGCCTCACCATCCCAAGGAGCTGCGATTACAGGCATGCAACATCGTACTGGGCTTTATTTTTTCATTATGCCCAAATCAGCCTGTCTTTTGACTCTAGTACTAGTCTCTGGAGCACAACAGATCAAGCTGATAGCCTGTTTTCCTATCTGCAGTCAGCTGTGTCTCCCTCTTTAGTTTTTTAAACAATCCACATGAGGCAAGAGGTTCCCACCATGAGCAGAGCCTCTTCTCTCACAAAGCCAGTGGCTATACTGCTTATCCTCCTGTGGTTAACGAACTGTCTAACGCAGCACAGCTTTTTTATAATGAGTTCACATTTGGGAAAGTCATACAGTCTTGTTCTTCAGCATACCTTGGCTTTTCTTTGGTCTTTACGTTTCCAGATACATTTTAAAATTTGTCAAGTTCCACAACACACACACACACACACACACACACACACACACACACGAACTCTTAAGACTTTTGATTCAGATTATATCAACTCAAAAGATCAGTTTAAGGATGAATGATAACTTAATAACAATGAAGTTTTCATCCCGATTATAGTCTCTTTCTCTTCTTCCCCACCTTCAAGATTTCTTTGATTTCCCTCAAAACTTTATAAATTTTATACAATGATACTTCCGCAATTTTATTATATTTATTCCTAAGTACTTCATTTATATTTTAAAAAATACTTGGTATTTTAAAATATGTCTTTTCATTGATTTCATTCTTTCACTATATAAAAAATGTAATTTACTTTTTTGGGGTGGTTATCAGGAATTGAATTCGTGGGCACATGACCACTGAGCCACATCCCTAGCCCTATTTTGTATTTTATTTAGAGATAGGGTCTCCCTGAGTTGCTTGGCGCCTCACTGCTGCTGAGGCTGGTGATCCTCCTGCTTCAGCCTCCAAACTGCTGGGATTATAGGCATGTGGCACCTTTCCCAGCTGCAATTTACTTTTATATGTTAATTATATATCTGAAAAATTCTAAAGATTTTAAAAATAATTTAACTGAATTCTTTTAGATTTTGTACATCATAGTCACATAATCTCAAAATAATAATAACTTTCTTTGCTTTATTCCATCTTTTTGTTTTTCTTGCTTTACTGTAGTGGCCAGGACTTTCACCTGGAAAGGGAAAAAATTTAGTATTTCACCCAAGTATTGAGATACAATTTATGTACCAAAAATCCTACACTATTTAAGGTATACAACTCAGTGGGTCTTAGTGTAATTATTCATGGTTGGGAGCCAGCAGCACCATCTTTTACATGTTTATTTTTAAATGCTAGAAATTGAAACCAGGACCTCATACTTGTTAGACAAGAACTCTACCACCGAGTTACACCCTCAGCCTCTGCCACCTATTTTTAGAACATTTTACTTGCCCCCCAAAGAAATCCTGTACTCATTAACGGTCACTCCCCACCCTCTCACCCCAACAACCCCTCACTTCAGGTGACCATTCATGTGCCTCTCTATATGTATTTGCCTATTCTGGATTTTTCATATACCTGGAATCATCCAATAGATGGTCTTTTGTGTTTAGGTTCTCTCATGTAGCATTTTTTTTTTAATATTTATTTTTTTTAATTGTAGTTGGACACAATACCTTTGTTCCATTCATTTACTCTTATGTGGTGCTGAGAATCGAACCCAGGGCCCTGCACATGCTAGGCGAGCGCTCTACCTCTGAGCCACAATCCCAGCCCCTTATGTAACATGTTTTTTAAAATTCATCCATATTATAGCATGTATCACTGATTCTTTTGTACTGGGGATTGAACCCAGGAGCAGTTAACCACTGGGCTACATCCCCAGCCTTATTTTATATTTTGAGACAGGGTCTCACTAAGTTGCTGAGGCTGGCCTTGAACTTGCAATCCTCCTGCCTCAGCTTCCCAAGCTGCTGGGATTACAGTCTGTGCTACCACACGTGATTTAAAAAAATTTTTTTTTAATTTGTTCTAATTAGTTATACATGACAGTAGAATGCAATTTGACATATCACATATAAATGGAGTATAACTTCTCATTCTTCTGGTTGTACATGATGTAGAGTTACACAGGTTGTGTAATCATATATGCACATAGGGTAATAATGTCCAGTTCATTCTACTATCATTCTTGCCCCCATCAATTGATTTTTTTTTTAACTGCTGAGTACTATTTTATTATTTGGAGATACCACATTTATCTATCAGTTGATGAACATTCATGTTGTGTCCACATTTTGGCTGCTATGAATAATGCAGCTATGACTATTCATATATAAGTTTTAGTGTGTGTGTGTGTGTGTGTGTATTTTTACTCCTTTTGAACATAGAGCTAGAACATATCTTGTGACTTTTGAAGATACTCAAGAATACTTTGTCAGACTAAAGTTTCCTTCTATTAATACCTACTATGGCAAATGTATGCTTTTTTCTTCTTCTTTCAACATTAGTGGATGTTAAATTTTATTAAGTACTTTTATTTGATCATGTAGTATTTAGAATTTTATCTGAATAAACCCAGTGTAGTTATGATATATTAACCTATTTATATATTATGGGATTTGGTGAGCTAATATTTTTTTTTTAATTTTTTACTTGTAGATGGATACAATACCTTTATTTTATTTATTTTTATATGGTGCTGAGGATTAAACCCAGTCCCCCACACATGCTAAGCAAATGCTCCACTACTGAGCTACAACCCCAGCCCCAATATTTTATTTTTTTAATCTGTTTGTTAGTGAAACTGACTTATATAATTTTCCTTTGTGATAATGTCCCTGATAATTTGTAGTAAAGTTATTCTGGAAGAATTTAACCATGAAGAATATAGCCTGTAGTATTCTTTATGGGAATGACTAAACTTATAATTTGTTTTCCTTAAATAACTATAGATGATTCAGATTTTGTTCCTTCTTGGGGTAATTTTGTCAAGTTTTATTTTTCTAGGGATTATTCAAATCATCTAAATATGCCATTTATTGGCATAAAGTTGCTTATAATATCCTCTTTTCTAAGTTTTCAGAATCTGTAGCTATAGCAATTTTTCTAATTCTCACATTAACAATGTGCTTTCTCCCTTTGTGTATCAGTCATACTAAACATTAGTTTTATTTTAAAAAACAAACTTTTGTGATGCAGAAAAAGCATTTAACAAAACTCCAACATCCTTTCATGATAGAAACTCTAAACTGTCGCGACCCCTTGCCCGCAAGGAAGACGCAACTCGGGAATCTTCTTTCAGCGGTTTATTCAGGCCCTTGATATTTCTTCTACTAATCCTCGGATGCCCCTCCCAGCCTTAATAAAGCATCTCAAGCCCCAATGTGAAGCTGCCACGTGGAACTTTCTCATAGGGTGCTGAAAAACCATGCGCTAACTCTCCCAAATAAGGAGTTGTTTGTCACATACCACAGCGGAGCCAGCGCCATCTTGTAATGGTGACCATAATCTGCATAAGCGGCAGAGGCGGCTCACCACACTAAACCAATTATGTGTAGAAGGAATGTATTTCAACACAAAATAGGTCATTTGTGACAAGTCCCACAGTTGACATCCTACTCAATAATGAAAAGCTGAAAACTTTTTCATTAAGATCAGGAACAAGACAAGGATGCCACTTCCATTCTACACAGCATTCGAAGTCCTAGCCAAAGCAACCAGGCAAGAGAAAAAAATAGAAGGCATTCAAATTGAAAATGAAGTGACATTGTTCCTGTTTGCAGATGAGCCAATCTTATATGCAGAGCATCCTAAAGACACAAAAAACAAAAACAAACCTCTTAGAGCTAATAAATAAACTCAGTGAAACTGTAGGATACAAACTCAATACAGGAAACTAAGTAGTGTCTATAGAACAGCAAACTATCTGGAAAAAAAACCCAAGAAATTATTTTCATTTACAAGAGCTAAAAATATCTCCCAAAACCAAAAGAATAGATTTAACCAAGGAGGTAAAAGATCTATACATTGAAATTTAAAAAGTACTGTTGAACACAAATTAGTGGAAGGATATACCATGTTCATGGATTAAAATATTGGTAAAGGATCCACACTATCTAAAGTAATCTACAGATTTGATGCAATCAAATGATACTCTTCAAATAAACAGAATTCAATCCCCCCACTACATATGAAAACACAAAAGACTCCAAATAGCCAAAGCAGTCTTTGAGTAAAAAGAACAAAGTTGGAGGCATCACATTACCTGACTTAAATTACACTACAAAGCTAGAGGAACAAAAATAGAATACTACTGGCTTATAAACAGAGACCAGTGAAACAGAATAGAAAAACCTAGAAATAAATCTATGTTTACAGTTGATTTTTTACAAAGTTACCAAGAATACAGAGAAAGGATACTCTCCTAAAGTGGAAAAATCGTATATCCAGATGCAGAAGAATGAAATTAGATCACATCTAATGCCATATACAAAAAATAGAGTGAAATGAAGACTTCAATGTAAGACCCTAACCTCTGAAACTACTAAAACAAAACAGGGGAAAACTCTTTGACATTGGTCTAGGCAATTATTTTTTTGATATGACTCCCAAGGTCCATGCAGCAAAGGCAAAACAGACAAACTAAAAGGTTTCTGCACTGCAAAGTTAGCAATCAAAAGAGTAAAGAGGCAATGTACAGAATAAGAGAAAATATTTGCAAACTACACATCTGATAAGAGACTACTATCCATGATATATAAGGAACACAAAGGACTCAATAGCAAGAAAACAAGTAACCTGATTTTTAAAAATGGGAACGTAATCAGAACAGATATTTCACAAAGAAGACGTACAATGGTTGTTATAGTCAGCTATTTCACTACTGTGACTAGAAGACCTGACCAGTACAATTATAGGAGAGGAAAAGTTTATTTGAGGGCTCATGGTTTCAGAAGTCTCAGTCCACAAGAGGCTGGTTCCATTCCTCAGGGCTCAAGGTGATGCAGGACATAATGGTGGAGAAATGTGGCAGAGGAAAGCAGCTCCCATGATAATCAGAAAGTAGAGAAAGAGGTCTCCACTTGCCAGATACAAATATCTACCCAAAGCCACAATTCCCAGTTCATCCAGCCATACCCTACCACTTCAGTTCCAGCCAATTAATCCTTCTCAGCGGATCAATTCACTTATTGGGTTAAGACTCTTACAACCCAATCATTTCTCTTCTGAACTTTCTTGCATTGTCTTACACATAAGCTTTTGGGGGATATCTTACATCCAAACCGTAACAGTAGTTAAGAGGTATATGAAAAAATGCTCAACATCTCTAATCATTAGGAAAATGCACACTAAAACCACATTGAGATACACCTCACTTAGAATTTAGAATAGAATGGTTATTATCAAAGAGTCAAAAGATAACAGAAGTTGTCAAGGATATGAAGAAAGGAGAACATGTGCATACTTTTGATAGGAATGTAAATTAAGAGAATCATTATGGAAAACAATATGGAAATTCCCCCACAGATTAAAAACATTACTACCATATGATCCAGCAAACCCACTACTGAATATATATCCAAAGGAAATAAAAATTAGTAGGTCAAAGAGATATCTGCACTATTCACAAGAGCCAAGAAATGGAAATAACTGAAGTGTCCACTAAATAAAGAATGGATAATATGGTAAGTACTATTTATGGCTAAAAAGTGTTACACTGCATTAGTAATGTAGTACTATTAATATAACCATAAAAAGGGACAAAACCCTATCCTTTACAACAACATGGATTGAACTGGAAGTCATTATGCTAAATCAAATAAGCCAGGCACAGAAAAGATAAATACAAGGCTGGGGATATAGCTAAATGGTAGAGTGCTTTATGGGCAAGTGCAAGGCCCTTGGTTAGATTTCCCCTTGCTGCAAAAATAAATAAAAGGCAAATACTGCATGATCTCACTCATATGCAGATTCTAGAACCACTGAACTCAAACAGCAAGCAGAATGGTGGTTACCAGAGGCTGGGGAGATGTTAGTCAAAGGGTATAATGTTTCAGTTGGACAGGAGAAATAAATTTAAGTATTTGAGGTGATGGACTTTAAAAAAAAAAAAAAAAAAGGACTTTAGGGGCTGGGGTTGTGGCTCAGTGTGCCTGGCATGTGTGAGGCACTGGGTTTGATTCTTGGCACCACATAAAAATAAATAAATAAAATAAAGGTAATGTGTGCATCTGCAACTAAAAAATATTAAAAATAAACTTTTGGTTTTGCTGATCTTGTGTATTGCATATTTGTTTTATAAAATTCCATTTATATTTTTGCTCTTTAAATATTCTAATAAACATTCCCAGTGCCAAAGTCTTCTCACAGTTATCTCCTAGATCTGGAACCAGAGATTCTACATCATCTTCTCACCTCACAGATGATTTTAAGATGTTTTTGTATGTGATCGAGCAGTTTTAGTTTCTTCAATGCAAGGGGGCTGGTAGAATCGTCCAATTTACTAGTTCAGAATATAGAAAACTATGCACTTTAAAAATTTATGCTTATATGCATTACCATTAAAAATGTAGAAATCATTTAAAAAAACAGTGGCAGGAAAATGGGCATTTAGTATATTTCTGGTGAGGGCATATCAAAATCGTGTTGGAGAGCAACTAGAAACATGTACCAAAACTCAAAAAGCACATTCTATTTCAGGGGAAAAGGGGAAATAAATCAAATATCCATCAATAGGAGGATGGTTAGATAAATCATGGCATATTTCTACATTATCATTCACTTAACTATTCCACTGTGAGGGCAAGTTTAACAAAAGGAAACAAACAACTGTGACATTTCCTTGTGAATTCTTTAAAAGGCTTTGAACTATGCCACGAGAAAGGCCGGGATAGTCCTAAAATACCTCTGGGTCAAGATAAGATTCCTGACTTAGTGGTCCTATCTAACAGCTCCAAAATTTAGCTTTTTCTGGAGGATTAATATCTATAAAGTTGTCATGTTGTAACAACTTCACCCTTAAAATAAAAACAAACTCATTGGCATTCTACACCATAGGGTGAAAACACTGAAAAGATCACCTTTTTTAAGTGGCACCTAAAGGAAATATCCCCAGTCTGAATCCTCACAGGCAGACCACCCTGTGATGTGGGTACTGCTGGCTCTGCTCACATTCTTCTGGTGATCAACATCATGTTCCTGCAGAGCCAAGTTTCAGGATATAATTATGTCTGCAATAATAAAGGGGGCAAAGAAAACGTAATACCAGCAGTTTCCATGCACTCCTGTGGTTAAAATAGTTTCTGCAAAAGGAATCATGTAACAGTCCATTAAACCACAAACTTTTGGAGCAGTGACTTCAGAAATTGTAAAATTTGTTTTTCTGCAACCATGTCAATCTCAGCATGGTAGTTACTATTACTCCTCTATGCTCATTCTTTTAAGAACGACTTTTTTGCTGATTGTTTATATTCTTTTAAAATATTATTCTTTTCTCATCTGGTTATAAAAAGCCTGAAACATTGCTGCCCCCCCCCACCTCAAATTACATAGTAAAATACCCATCATAATTCCATCACTCAAAAATAACTACTATCAAGAGTTTTATTTAATCCTTCCAACCTCTTCTCTAGTAAGATGCTAAATTACATATATCAAAAGAAGGCAAGAGGGGATGGGGCTGTGGCTCAGCGGGAGAGCGCTTTAGCATATGCAAAACTCTGGGTTCAATCCTCACATAAAGATTAAAAAAAAAAAAAAAAAGAAGATGGCGGCAAGAGCCAGGTGTGGTGATGCATGTCTGCAATCCCAGAGACTCGGGAGGCTGAGACAGGATGATCCAGAGTTCAAAGCCAGCTTTAGCAAAAAGTGAGGCACTAAACAACTCAGTGAGACCCTGTCTTTAAATAAATATCACACACACACAAAAAAAAATAGGACTGGGAATGTAGCTCAGTGGTCGAGTGCCCCTGAGCTCAACTCCGGGTATCCGGGTATCCCACCCCACCAAAAAAAAAAAAAAAAAGAAAAAAAGAAAAAAAAAAGAAAAGAAAGCAAAAACATAATGAATGTACAATTTTAAAAATTGCTTTTTTCCTCTTGGTCTGCCATAAAGCTATCAATATACAACAGGGTTAATTATTTTATTTTAAAAAAATCTGTGGCTATAGTGCTTCGGAATACTTTCCTAGAGGTTTCTTTTGCATAGAAATTGTGTATCTATGTGGGAACAGATAGCACAGCTATTGTTAAGCTGTTAAGTAGGAGAGTTTCCTATTGCCCCCATACTAGCCAATACTGCATGTCATTGTCATCTACACACACATCCCCCCAAAAAACCCCAAACATCAACAACAACAAAAAAAATCACACAAACCCAATATGTGTATTTAAAATCAGGCCATAATTTTTTATTTGCAGGGGTTCTCAGCCCTACTGTAGACTGAAATTATTTGGATAATTTTCAAAAATACAGGTGCACGGGGCTGGGGTTGTGGTTCAGTGGCAGAGCATTTGCCTTGCACATATGAGGCACTGGGTTCGATCCTCAGCACCACATAAGAATAAGTAAACAAAATAAAGATATTGTGCCATCTATAACTAAAAAATTTTTAAAAAAATACAGATACACAAACTCTACCCCCCAAATTTGTCATCAATGTTCCTCTTTGGTAGTAAAAAAAACCAATGTTTTAATTTACATTTTTTGAGTATTACTGAGGTTGAGAAGCAATTCTATCGATCACTGCTACTTCCTCTTCTCTGAACTGCTGGTTTATGGCTTTTTGCCCATTTGTGAGCTCAGATATCTTTTTCTTTTGGTCTGGAAACAGCTCTTTGAGAATTTATCCCCTATCTGCCTAATTTTAGAGTTGTTCTCAGCAGTCTGATGTCAATGTAATCCAGTATCCTATGATTTACTTTTTGTCTTTCAAGTATGTAAGATTTTCTCTAGGTCTCCAGAACTCTTAAATTTGAAAATTATGTGCCTTGATGAGGGTCAAACTTCATCTATTATGATGAATGCTTGCCAGGTCCTTCCATAATAGATATCCCTTCCCTTCAGTTCTGGAACATGTTCTTGAAATGTTTTTCCATTGATCACACAACTCCCTCCATTTTACTTTCCTGGAATTCCTAACTAGATGGTGAACTTCCTTGACTTGTCCTTTAATTGCATCTTTTCTATATCCCATCTACCTTTCTGCCTTTGGTCCTATTTTGTAGGAGGCTTCCTTACCTTTATCTCCTAACATGACTATTGAGCTTCTTGTGTGTTATCAAGTTTTTTTTTTAAATATATACTTTTTTTTAGTTATAGATGGACATAATACCTTTATTTTATTTTTATGTGGTGCCGAGGATTAAACCCAGTGCCTTCCACATGCAAGGCAAGCACTCTACCACTGAGCTACAACCCCAGCCCCTGTTATCAAATTTTTAATCTCCAAAGTCATCATCAGATGTGTGAATGTATATTGCAAGGGAAGGGGTTCCCATCACTAATGTCAGACTCTTTCCAAATGCTTGGTAATCCCAGACTATCTACTTATGAATAAGAATTGAAGATTAATAAAACACTGACCAAAATCTCTGAACATGCAGACCAAGCTTGTCAAGATTGTGCTTGGAGTTGGGTTGTATTCATAGCTAGTTTGGGCTCTGAACATGGGGGCTCCCTGTTCCTCCCGGCACCCACCTCACTGTCCAGCCACTCCAGCCACGTGGACCAGCACATGGTTCTTATGTGCAGACAAATGTGGAATACTTGGAACATCGGGAGAAGTCGGTTCCTCTTCCCTGTTCCTCTTGTGTATACCTTCCCAGTCAATGTCACTGCCCCCAGGACCCTCCTAAACCTGGAAGACCTACAGAGCTGTCCACTCTCACATATTTTGTGCTGTGGTGCCTTTCTTCAGATGAAGCCTTTCTACCTTTGGTCATTTCTGATAATTGTGGTACTAAACTGAGGTGTGCTCTACCAGCCCTTTTTATTTTGAGACAGGGTCTTGCTAAGTTGCTGAGGCTGGCTTCAGTCCTCCTGCCTCAGCTTCCCAAGTTGCTGTAATTACAAGTGTGCGCCACCACACCTAGCTGCCTTCAGTCTTTAAAGAGTTTATTACAATTACTTGTCTTCTAACAACACTACTTATTATTCTGCAGTGAAGATTTACATTTTTAAAAATGAAAGAGTTTTCATTATTTACAAGAATTTGGGTAATCAATGTACTTAGTCCATATCTTAATTCAGTCTGTTCAGGTCATTTTAAGATTTGGTGAAAACAGAAATTCAGCCCTTCTCTGTCAAATAATCTGTATCCCTGATAGTTCTTATGTAATTACCTAGTTTATGACAGGCCGTGAATTACTCACTTTTCTTATGTTACTCCTTTCATTTTCACACAAAAAATTAAAAGGATATCCGCATCCCAGCTGTACAGAGGAAGAACCTTTAGTCAGAAGCATTAAGTAACTCCCTCCGAGCCCCGCAGGCAGCAGTATTGGGCGTGGAGTGCTGACCTGTCTCTAACTTGCTCATGTGCAGCCGAAGAAACTGAGGCCAAAGTAGACAACTAACTAATTTGCCAGAATAACAGGTAATTAGGAGCCTTACAGCTTCTTCCCACTGTTTCTTTTTATTACTTAGTGGTTAGGAGTTACATAATTTCCAATGGCATTTAGATGTAGCCAGTTATTGTTTTGTTTACAACATTGTGTGAGACTGGGGTGGGCTGGCAGAGAGAGGATGAGAGATTTAAATTTAAAAGGGATCCCAGACACATGCAGCCTTTAGTCAGACAAGAGCACCATCCCTACAGACTGATAAAGCTCAAGTGATATGCTGGTGGGCATGAACTTCAAAACTTTTTATGCAGACAGCCTATGAAACCACAAATTTCTTAAGCTCCCTTTTGTGTTTTCAGCTCTGCCTTGTCAGCCTGCAAAGGAAACACTCCCCCCAAACCCCGCTGATGTTTTCCACTTTTCCTGAGTTTTTTAAAAAAAATATTTCCCTTGGTAACCATTTCCCTGGTTACTTTCTTGGCTGATTTTCTACACAAAGAACTGAAAGGCATTTATTCCCAAGGGAAGGAGTTATTTTAGATTTTACTAAGAAGTCAGCTAACATTTTCAACATTCCCTTCTTTCTTTGTTTTTAAAGAAAGCTCTGATTTTGTTTCATTTTCAGCTGGAGACTTAAATGACACCAAGAAAAGTCTACTTAGTTTAGATTTCCAGGTAAAAAAGCTTTAAATTTTAAGTTTCTGCTAAAGCATGTGGAATGGTTTTGATAGCTGGGTATTTTATGTGCAAATATGTTTAATTCTTGAGAAAATTAGCTCTTTACTAATAGATTTTAAAAGTTCGAAGTGTGCATTATTCTGTTTACTTGTTTCTTCCCCCTCCCCAGGATGACTACTTCCCAAGTATTTCAAACTTTATAGAATAAGAATTATTTTCATATATTCAGATAGAATTATGTGACTAGAAGTATAAATTTATTTGAAGAGTTCATTCTTTCTTGACTTTTAAGTCCTAAAAATCAAAGAATAAAAGATGTTTTTCATTTTAAAACTGTTGGGTGATGAGAAGGAGAAATAATAGCTGATGACTTCAAACAGAAGGTAAAAATTCTAAATATTTTAGAATTTTACTTAAGAATTAATGAAAAACTTTGGAGAAAAATGTTAATCAAGTTTACAGATGCTATTCAATGTTGGGATAAACACAAAAGTGCTAAAAAGAAAAAACTTTACTGATGAAAATGATATTATGATTAGAGTGTCATAAAATTTTAGCTCTGGAAACTTATTCGCTCCACTATAATGTTGCTTTTTGAGGCAAACACTAAATGTAAAGCAAAATTCTATAGGCCACTGAAAATAACAAGGACCTAAACATCAATTATAAAATTACTTTTAAGAGGTCATTCCATAAAATTCATTTAAAATTTTAATGAGACACTAATTTTGTCAAAATTAAGATACATATCTGTCAATTTACTTCTGTACATTTCTATTACACTTCTGAATAAGAAAAATGAGTCGACTTGAGGGACAAAGAGATAATGAGCGATGTTACCGGGATGTGAATACTAGGGTCACAGCAGGCACACCCTCCTGCACACTCACGTAGGCCATGCCCTGGCAAGTGGGTGCTTCTAGGAGGCTGGGACAACCTGATCCCGGAGACCTTCCTGGGAGTTTATCCTCGAGCTCTGAGATCAGGGCCTGCCTTCTCAAGATCCTCACCTTTCACAGGATAGTGGGTCTGCACATATGACTGTCAAACCAAGAAAATGTCAGTGTACACAGTTTATATCATGCAGAGCATTAATGCTGTGTGTCCATCAGAGTTTGCTTGCCTCCGCAAATTCTAGCTCTACTCTGCCCCACAGCTCAAATTTTTATATTGCTTTCCCCTGCTGCTAATGCTACTCCTTTTCAACATGCTATCTTGCTCTACGAGTTAACTTTTTCAATTTCAGGTACCAATAGGATTCTTTATATAGCCCATGTTAATTTTTCTGAAACTAAAGTAGATCATAAAAAGCTATTCAAGTATGTCATTTCAATGACCTACAGCAATGGATTTGACACCACTGCAGTAATTAACATACATACATGATGTATGAAGCTTACTGCTAAAGTGGACAGCGGCTGCCTCAGAGACTGCTGGCTGCTGAGCCAAGATGATAGAGTGGCAGATCCACGCAGGTGAAACTTGACTTAGAGGGTGACTTTGGCAGAAGAAGTTTAGAATGACTGAGATTCAAGAGGGCAAACCAAAAGGCACAGTGCCCCTTTTTCTCTTACAAAGTCCATAGAAATAACAGAAGATATGTTACAAACAAGTAAGTGCATGAATATAAATAGCTATACTGGGAAATAAGTGGATTCCTGGTGGGACAGAAACTAAGGAGTCCTTCATAGAGGGAAGATGGAATTGAGTTTAAAGAGGGAAAATGTAGCTGCCCCACGCCTGTAATCCCAGCAGCTCAGGAGGCTGAGGCAGGAGGATCCAGCATTCAAAGCCAGCCTTGGCAATGGTGAGGTGCTAAGCAACTCAGCGAGACCCTGTCTCTAAAAAAAATACAAAATAGGGTTGGGATGTCCCTCAGTAGCCAAGTGCCCCTAAGGTCAATCCCTGGTAACCACCCCCAACCCCAAAAAAGGAGTGAAAATGTAGTCTTGAAAAGGCATAGGACAGAGCAGATAGTAAAGAGAGCTTGAAGGGAGAAGTTTTTAGTTAAAAAAAAAAAAAATCCCAAGAAGGAAAACTGAACAACAACAATAAACTATTTCTAGGCATATCATAGGAAAATTTCTGAATATCAAAGATACATTGAAAAAATTTTTAAAAAAATCATAGGAAGAGAAATTTCTACAAAGGGATGTGAATCAGATTTCAAGTCAAATGTCTCATCAACACTAAATAAGAAAATAATGGGTTGATAATCTGCAAAGTACTATGGAAAAATGATTAAAATAATTTTGAAACCATAATTCTATTTTCAATCACATAGAAAGTATTTTTAGACACATAAGAATCACAAACTTTTGCAACCTGTAACTTTTTCTAAGAGGATACATATTTCTGCAATAAGCAAAATGAACCTTAAGGAGCTACTCTTACAAGGCAAGTCAGACTCATTGTTCTGCTGACAATAACTAGGTAGGAAGATGAGAAAAACAACAGGACCAGTGTTTGGATTAGGCCTAAAATCTAGGGAGGTTTGGAAGAGCTTTTCTTCTGGAGCAATCTGTGGATTCCAGAGGAGGTGGCTGAGAATGTTAGCAGATCTTTAGAATAGTCTGATGAGGCAGGAGAGATATAAAAACAAGGAAAAGGGCCAAAAAGTGGGGGTGGTGAGAACAGTAGTGCTGGTGAAATTGGCAGTTTCAAATGGGAACCAAAGTGTAATTATTAAATAGAAGGTCAGCTTCAAATAATTCAGTGAATGATTGATAGTGCCCTCAACCTCATACCAAAAATGTAAATCTTTAGATAGAAAATACATAAATCCTATTTTCCAGTAATTTTCCTACAATGTCTGGCAGCAAATCAAAGGTCTTTAGGCAAATGAAGAAAAAGAACAACATGACTACAAGCCTAAAGAAATAATAGATGATAATAGAGTCCAGAAAACTATTCTTCAAACACAGACTTTATAGCAAACAAGATAAATATATTAAAAAAGTAAAAGACAAGAGTAAAAATTTCAACAGAGCTGGAAACAATAAAAAGAAACAATAGAAGTCAATAGCTGGAGTTAACAGTACATAAACTACAGCTGAAGAGAGTATTAATGAACCAAAAGATGAGTGAGGAGAATGATTGAAGTAAATCGTGAAGCATCAGAACAAAAAGTATTAGGAGGCAAAGTGACATTGAAGACATAATGAGGAGGCTGTCACACCAGTAAGTGCAGTCATGACAAGGAGATGAGAGAAGCATGATAGACCTGTGTGCAAAGAGATAAGGGCTGAGATGGTCCTAAATTTGATGAACATTAGGACACAAATTCAGAAAGCCCTATGAATCCCAGATATGAGAATCATACCTACGTACATTGGAGCAAAACAGCTGAAAACCAAAGACAAAGAGAACATCTTAGCAGTCAGGGGGGCAAAAGTTTCTTTTAAAGAATTAATAATTAGTTTGAGATATGTCTTCTCAACAGAATCAACAGAAACAATAAAGATATAGGAAGAATATCTTCAAAATGCTCTAGAAACACTTTTCAACCTAAAATTCTATATCCAGAAAATATATACTTTCAAAATGAAGGTGATATCTAAACATTTTCAGAAAAACAAAAAGAGAACTGATCCTCAACAGATCTACACAGAAGTAAATACTAAAAGATATTCTTTAACCAGAAGAAAAATAATCCTCAAAAAGATTGGAGATAAGGAAGGAGTGAGAAGAACTGAATAGGATAAATATGTTAGGTAAATCTGTGTAAGTGGTCTCAACTGCAGGGCAGGCCATACTTGGTAATGTCTGGAAACAGATTTGGTTGTCTCAACTGGTGGGGAGGTGCTTGTGGCATCTAGTGGGTTGAGGCCAGCAATGCTGTTAAATAGCCTGTGACAACAAAAGGCAGCAGCTCCTCAGGAAAAAAAAAAAAAAAAAGAGTTACTAGCTCCAAATAATAGTGGCAAGGTTGAAAAAGATCTAGATGAACTTTGAGTACATAACGATGATAATACTCTTTTGAGGGTTTAAGATCTATCTAGAATTAAAAAACTGTAAGAGTGGCATATGTGCCAGGATGGGCCAACTGGAGTCAAGTCTGTACTAGTTTGTGCATTGTCCAGGAAAAGGACAAGGTACTAATTTATATTAGACATTGATAAGTCAAGGATGTACGTGGTGATTTCTACAAAAAAATGGAATAGTAGAAAGTATATCATGGAATGACAAAAAAAAGAAGTCAGTTAAAAAGAGAGCAATAAGGGGCTGGGGATGTGGCTCAAGCGGTAACGCGCTCGCCTGGCATGCGTGTGGCCCGGGTTCGATCCTCAGCACCACATACAAACGAAGATGTTGCGTCCGCCGAGCCAAGAAAAAATAAATAAATGTTAAAATTCTCTTTAAAAAAAAAAAAAAAAGAGAGCAATAAAATGGAAAAAGGAATATAGAATAAACAAGAAAAAAAAGAAAGCGAATCATCAAAAAGTAGGTTTAAACTCAAACGTATCAACTATTACATTAAATATAAACAGGTTATATGTTCCAATCAAGATTCAAAGATTACCAGATTTCATTCAAAATGCTACTAATAAAAAGTGTATCAAAAATATACTAGGGCTGGGGATGTAGCTCAGTGCTAGAACACTTACCTAGCACACAGGAGGCCCTGGCCCAGCAACATAAAAATGAAAAAAAAAAAAAATAGAAAGGCTGAAAGAAAAATGATACAAAAAAAAGGATACACACATTATGTATGTACACATTTATATAAAGCAGATATTAACCAAAAGAAAGCAACTATACCAACATTAGACAAAGTAGCTATTTTGGCAAAAAGCAATACTAGAGATGTGAAGAATATTGATGTAATGATAAAAGTACCAGAAAGATAACAATTCTGCACTTGTAGCTACCTATAACAGGGCTCCAAGATTTATTAATAAGCTTGACCAAAGTGATTCATAAATGCTAAACTACATAAAAAGTCAACCCAAAATAATATAGTTTAAAAACAACAGAGACTTCACTATTATTTGTAAATTAAAAATTTAAAAATAAAATTAAGAATACTTCCAGGTGATACATGATATATGCAACAATGCCATTTATGCTCAAATGTATATGTTCATTAGAAGGGGTCATGAAAGACATACTAAACTTGGGGTTGGAAAGCTGTAGCCCACAGACCAAATCCTGTTTTTAAACAAAGTGCCATCAGAACACAGTTATGCCTACCCATTTCCTTATTTTCAAGGGCTACTTTGTGTCTACAGTAACAAATCTGAGTAGCTGTGACAGAGAATACTGGCCTGCAAACCCCAAAATATTTACTCTCTGGCCCTTAATGAAAACATTTGACTACCCTTGTACTAAACTATGAATTATGGTTAAGGCAACTTGTCTTTTCTGCCTTATAGACTTCTGTATCATTTTGGTTTTAAAAAATATGTATTGTTTTTCTAAATTTAAACACATTTTTAAAATCACTGATGAAAAATATTAAGAACTCAGGAAAAAACTGTGAACATGGTTTTATCTTTAAATCTCTTTTTGGGGGGTACTGGGGATTGAACTCAGGGACACTCAACTACTAAGCCACATCCCGGCCCTATTTTGTATTTTATTTAGAGGCAGGTCTCACTGAGTTGCTTAGGGCCTCACTTTTGCTGAGGCTGCCTTTGAGCTCATGATCCTCCTGCCTCAGTCTCCTGAGCCGCTGGGATTCAGGGAGGAGTGTGCCATTGCACCCGGCTTTTAAATCTCACATGGGCTATCATGTGGACAACAAATTGTATCTTAAGCTAAGGAGGAACTTTCTGCCAATGCTGTGTGAATACAAGGTGAGGCCCAAGGAATTAGAGTTCCCCACTACAGAAAAGTAGATGATGTCAGAAGTCAATCAAAGCAAGTTCCGTACAGCGTGCTAGGAACCAATAGAATCACCTAGACATAGGAAAAACACAACAAACTCTAGGGAGGTTCAGAAATCAAGGATCAGAATTCTGACTGCAGAAATTGCATGCATAATGTGGACAATGACACCAGCAGTAGTGCCATCTGCCATTAAGAATTTAAAGATCAATATGGAGGATAATGAGTCTGGATTTTTCCTCTCTGACATGCAGTACAAGACTTGGAAATAGATCAAATGAAAACAAAGTCTTGGACTTGGGAGAAAACTTTGGGAAGGAGGTTACCATATGGAAATGATGATTATTTTCCACTGTTTCTTTTGATAACTAACCAAAGAAAGACTCCATCCAATTATAATTCATTATGTTTTGCCTATAGCAACATGTGATTGTCTTGATTAAAAGCCTAGAATAACTCTTTATTTCTCTAAATCAGGTTTCATGGACCTCAGCACAATTGATATTTGGGCCAGCTGATTCTCTGTTGCAGCAGGCTGCCCTGCACACAGTAAGATGTGTAACAGCATTCCTGGCCTCTTCCCACTGGACACCTACATTGCCCTTCCCAACTATGACTACTAAAAATGTCTCCAGAAATTGCCAAATATCCCCAGAGGACAAAATCCCTCCACAACTGAGAAGCACTGCTCTAAACTATGAGCTGGCAACCATTTGCTGTAAATGACTTTAGATTTTGTAGGCCAGATTATGAGTCTTGATTGCAACTACTGAGCCCTGCTGCTGTAGACCTAACCATAAACAATACAGAAACAAATGAGCATGGGGTGTTCCAGTGTATATACTTTATGTACACTGAAATTTATTTTTATTTTTTAGTTATAGGTGCACACAATATCTTTATTTTATTTTTATGTGGTGCTGAGGATCGAACCCAGTGCCTTAGACATGCTAGGCAAGAGGTCTACCTCTGAGCCACAACCCCAGCCCTGAAATTTTAATTTTATATGATTTCATTTATAATAAAATGTTTTTTTTTAAGCAGAGCAGGGAATCATATCCGAGGACTTGTATATGTTTGAAAAGTATTCTACCACTGAGAAACATCCCAGCTATATATTTTTTTAACTATTTAAAAACAACAAAAACATTTTAGCTTGAAGGTTGTACAGAAACAAGTTAGCAGGCCCAATGTGTCTTCTGGGCTGTAATTTCTCAGCCCTAGCTGCAACTACTATCAGCTCCATGGCCTACCTCCTAAGGTGCTACATGACATGATTTCCCCTCCCTGATTACAATGTAGCTCATACAACATTGTTAAGTACCTGGGACTAGTGTAGACTGTGGTTTTTTTTTAATACACAACTTAAATGTGTTACTTCCTCATAACATAAAGTGATAGCCCTGTCCAAGTACAATAGTGAAGACAACTGAAAATTAAAGCATACATAAAGGTACCTGTAAAACTACTACCACAATCCAGAAAATGAACATCACCACCTTCAAAAGCTCCCTCATGACCTTTGGTGATTGCCACCTGTCTCACAGATAAACCCTCACCCCTGTCTTGAGGCAAACACAGACATGTTTTCACTACAGGGTAGTCTATACCTTCTACAGTTTCCAGATAAAATTAGAACTAACTTGTCAATTTTTAACCAAAACAGCCTGCTAGAATTGGTTTTGTGATAAACCTATAGATTAATATGGGGAAGAATTGAGAATTTAACAACATTGAGTCATCTGATCCACATACATGGTATGTATTTCTACTTAGAGGTCTTCATTGTTTTTAGCAACACTTTTATAAGTTCCAAGATGAACACTGTGTCAATCTTTTGTCAGAAGTATTCTTTAGCATTTCACATTTTTATGCTACTATAAATGGTGTTGTATTTTTTACTTCTATTTCTGATTGTAGTTAGTACATAGAAATGGCCTCGATTTTTGTAGATTGATCTTACATCCTAACACCTTGCTAAATTCTCTTATTAGTTGTAGGAGCTTTTTTGGGTAAATTCCATGAGATTTTCTATATAAATGACTAAGACATTTGTAAATAAAGCCAGTTTTCTTTTCTTTTTTTTTCATTCTGGATGCATTTTCTAAAAAGGGCAGGTTTATAAGAATTAAAATCCTAGTCTTCTTAAATGTTATAGGAAGACAGAATATATTTGGGTCTGTTAGTAAATATGCCCTGTTCCACATTAAAAATGTATTTTCTGCTGGGTGAAGGGGCACACACCTGTAATTCCTGCTGAGGCAGGAGGATCATAATTTTGAGGCCAGCCTCAGCAAGTTAGGGAGACCTTGTCTCAAACTAATGAAGTAAAAAGGACTGGGAATGTAGCTCGGTGGTGCTGCCCCTGAGTTCAATTCCCAGTACCAAAAACAAAACAAAATGAAGCCTCCCCAAGAACAACAATAAAAACTATCTGTTCAGAGATTATAAAATGGTATTTATGTACAATATGGACACATATTTTATTTCTTGAACTTGTAATATTATACTGGCTAGAAAATGCAGTAAAATGTTGAGCAGAAAGAAGTGCTATGAACTGATGTCCTTGCATTGTGCCTTATCTTAAGTAGAAAAGATTGAATTTTTACTACTGAGTATGAGGTTAGCTGTAAGTTTTTTAAAAATGACAATTATCACAGGGATGACTTTTCCCTTTCATTCCTAGTGCTGAGATTTTATCAGGAATGGATGTTGGACTTTGTGCAGCAGCTCTCCATCTCAGGGTGGGCCTTGAGAGAACCATTGCCGAGGACTGCAGAAGGGCTGTCAGGATGGGGCAGCAAGTGGTGCATGGGGGTGGGGGTGGGATGTGTGCATTTAAAAAAGGTGTCTCAGCTGACTTTTGAGAGGCAGTGGAAGTTGCACCAGCTTCGCTGGCAGAACTAATTGAAGTTCAGGGGAGCTCTGACTGCAGTCCTGGCAATTACCTGTGGAAATTTCTCTTTATCTGTCCATACTACCCAATTTCACTGGAATGCACCAGTCATCTGACCCAATGCTGATGGCTAAACTGTGCCTAAATACTTATTTTCTCAAAGTCCTTTTTTAGTTTCACAACATGCTTGGCCCTGCACTGGCCACTAGACCTGCCAATTAAGAGTTACTCTCTTTCTTTTGTTTATCACTGATGTCATGTCACTGTTACTTTTATGTGGTACAATCAGGTCATTCCCCAATAAATTAGAAAGCTAGAGAATAAGAAATCAAAATAGAAAGACAGGAGCTGGGTGTAGAGGTACACATCTGTAATCCCAGCAGCTCGGGAGGCTGAGGCAGGAGGATTGTGAATTCAAAGCCAGCCTCAGCAAAGGCAAGGGACTAAGCAACTCAGTGAGACTCTGCCTCTAAATAAAATACAAAAATAGGGCTGGGGATATGGCTCAGTGGTTGAGTACACCTGAGTTCAATCCCCAGTACCAAAAATCAAAAACCAAACCAAAAAACAAAAAACCAGAAAGACAGGTGAAATGGGTTGTAGGTGATTTTAGTCACAGAATGCCTTAGCAGACAGGTGAAGAGAAATCTCTTAAGTAATTGCCAAAACCCCAGAGCATAGTGAGGCCCAGAGAGGAGTTAGCTGACTGCAGCCCAGGTGCCAAGTCTGTCTTTGACAGTAATGAGCATTTTATTGGAACAAAGACATACTCATTCATTTGCATATCATCTGTGGCTGACTTTATGCTACAGTGGCACAGCTGAATAGTCACAACAGAGAACACAGTTATAATGCCTGAAATATTTACTATTTGGCCTTTTATGGTCCAAGTTTGCTCAAACCTGGTCTAGAGATAAAGATGTGAAACGTTCTTTGATTTTTATAGAAAAAGTCCAAATTTTGATTTGGCAGTAATATCATAGGATATAACCCATGCATCACATCAACATTATTTCTCAAAGCCTTCCTACTGAGGAATTACTAGCAATAACAAGCCAATTTTCAGGATAAAAATTCAGTCAGCACTAACTTTGAAATTTTGTTTCATTCTAGAAACCAGATTCACTAAAGCAAACATGAAGCTTGCAGTTTGGTTCTGTTTTGTTCTGCTTATCATTTTCCAACCTGACTTTGGACAAAATGAAGACACTCCTAGAAAGCAAAGGAGGAAGATGTATTATCGAAGACTGAGAAAAAGTTCCTCACTCAACCACAGGTCAAACAGACACGCTGGAATTCCACAAACAGCTGTTGCACCAGTAGCAAGAACACTTCCCACAGTTCACTTTGATTACAGCACAGAGGAAAAGTTTGAATCAATTTCAAGTTTTCCTGGAGTAGAATCAAGCTATGATGTTTTACCAGGTAAGAGAATAGTGTGAGAGAGAAAGAAGATTGGGAGAGGCAAGAGAGAGAGAGAAAGAGAACCTCCATGAAATTAAATTTTAAAAGAAAAATCCAAGTTAGCACACTTCCTAACTTTTGGTTTAATCTAAAAATGTACATTTTAGAATAATGTAAAAAAATTAATTTAAGAAACATAATTATACAAAATTATTGGAAAAATTAGAAAATTATCCTATCACTATGCTAATAAAATCAAAGCTATCATTTTGGGTTATTTCTTTCCAGTTTGAATGCATTTTATGCATTTTAAATAGTTATAATCATAATTCAGCTAAATTAAAAAATATTTAAGGGGCTTCTTCATTTGTAACTACAGATTATATAGAATAGAAATAAATTATTTAAATGATTTTATAAACACACAGTTATTAAATATTTCAATCCAAATTTTTTTCAGAGTGAAATCCACTGAATTTATTTTATAAAAAGACTAAATAACGGGCTGGGGTTGTGGCTCAGCGGTAGAGCGCTCACGTAGCACGAGCGAGACCCTGGGTTCAGTCCTCAGTACCACATAAAAATAAATAAATAAAATAAGGGTATTATGTTCAACTACAACTAAAAAATAAATAATAAAAAAGACTAAATTACTACCTTTTTAAAGGTTGAAAAGACTGGAAAATCTGCTAAAGTTTTCAATTAGGTATTTTTAAAAATTAGTATTTAATGAACCACATTGTTCTAAGTTTATAAGAAAAAAGTAATTATAGGTATGTCACCATTAAACAGAACTCCGAAAAGACAAAAGAAAACAACATCATATAATTTTCTATGGCCAGTAATTCATACATTATCTCAATAAGACCAAATGCTTCTAAATTATTATTTCCATTGAGTTAACAGAAAAAAACATACCATTATCACAAAAACTGGTGATTTAGGTGACATTTACACCATAAGTGGGAAATGAGAGGCAAAGAAATCAACTAAAACAGTCATTGTTATAGAAGTGTATCCATAACCACTAAAGAAAGATAAAGTAAATTTTCTTAGTTAAGGAAAAAGATATCCAGGCTATAATAATAAAAAAATTAAAAGATCTAAAAGTAGTACACATAATGTGATCTCACATCTGTTTAAAAATTTATTTTCATATTTATTTATTTTGAGATAGGGTCTTGCTGTGTTGCTCAGTCTGATCTCTAACTTGTGGGTTCCTCAGCCTCTCAGTAGCTGGGATTATAGGCACATAATCCTCATAGCTCTATGCCCATCTGAAAAAAAATTTTAATATAGGATGATATGCATAAAAATACAGAAGATGTATATTAAACATTCTAAATTGTCAAAAAATGTTTTCACAGTGATCTTTTTTTTCTTTTTATTTTTTTTATTGTTGGGCGTTCAAAACATTACATAGTTCTTAATATATCATATTTCCAAGTTTGATTCAAGTGGGTTATGAACTCCCAATTTTACCCCGTATACAGCTTGCTGCATCACATCAGTTACCCTTCCATTGATTTACATATTGCCATTATAGTGACTGATGTATTCTGCTGTCTATCCTATTTTCTACTATCCCTTCTCCCCTCCCCTCCCCTCCCCTTTTCTCTCTCTACCCCCTCTACTGTAAATCATTTCTTCCACTTGTATTATCTTGTCTTACCCCTCCTTTCCTCTTATATGTAATTTTGTATAACCCTGAGGATCACCTTCCATTTCCATGCGATTTCCCTTCTCACTCCCTTTCCCTCCCACCTCTCATCCCTGTTTAATGTTAATCTTCTTCTCAAGCTCTTCATCCCTACCCTGTCCTTGGTTACTCCCCTTATATCAAAGGAGTCATTTGGCATTTATTTTTTAAAGATTGGCTAGCTTCACTTAGCATAATCTGCTCTAATGCCATCCATTTCCCTCCAAATTCTATGATTTTGTCATTTTTTAATGCAGAGTAATACTCCATTATGTATAAATGCCACATTTTTTTTTATCCATTCATCTATTGAAGGGCATCTAGGTTGGTTCCACAATCTTGCTTTCGTGAATTGTGCTGCTATGAACATCGATGTAGCAGTGTCCCTGTAGCATGCTCTTGTTAGGTCTTTAGGGAATAGTCTGAGAAGGGGAATAGCTGGGTCAAATGGTGGTTCCATTCCCAGCTTTCCAAGAAATCTCCATACTGCTTTCCAAATTGGCTGCACCAATTTGCAGTCCCACCAACAATGAACAAGTGTACCCTTTTCCCCGCATCCTCCCCAGCACTTGTTGTTATTGGACTTCATGATGGCTGCCAATCTTACTGGAGTGAGATGGTATCTTAGGGTGGTTTTGATTTGCATTTCTCTGCTAGTGATGGTGAGCATTTTTTCATGTACTTGTTGATTGATTGTATGTCCTCCTCTGAGAAGTGTCTGTTCAGGTCCTTGGCCCATTTATTGATTGGGTTATTTGTTATCTTATTGTCTAATTTTTTGAGTTCTTTGTATACTCTGGATATTAGGGCTCTATCTGAAGTGTGTGGAGTAAAGATTTGTTCCCAGGATGTAGGCTCCCTGTTTATCTCTCTTATTGTTTCTTTTGCTGAGAAAAAACTTTTTAGTTTGAGTAAGTCCCATTTGTTGATTCTAGTTGTTAACTTTTGCGCTATGGGTGTCCTATTGAGGAATTTGGAGCCCGACCCCACAGTATGTAGATCATAGCCAACTTTTTCTTCTATCAGACGCCGTGTCTCTGATTTAATATCAAGCTCCTTGATCCATTTTGAGTTAACTTTTGTGCATGGCGAGAGAAAGGGATTCAGATTCATTTTGATGCAAATGGATTTCCAGTTTTCCCAGCACCATTTGTTGATGATGCTATCCTTCCTCCATTGCATGCTTTTAGCCCCTTTATCAAATATAAGATAGTTGTAGTTTTGTGGATTGGTTACTGTGTCCTCTATTCTGTACCATTGGTCCACCCGCCTGTTTTGGTACCAGTACCATGCTGTTTTTGTTACTATTGCTCTGTAGTATAGTTTGAAGTCTGGTACCGCTATACCACCTGATTCACTCTTCCTTCTTAGCATTGTTTTTGCTATTCTGGGTCTTTTGTTATTCCATATGAATTTCATGATTGTTTTATCTATTTCTACAAGAAATGCTGTTGGGATTTTTGATTGGCATATATAGGATGATATGCATAAAAAATACAGAAGATGTATATTAAACATTCTAAATTGTCAAAAAAATGTTTTCACAGTGATCTTAAAATATTTCTTTAAAAAATTTTTATAGCTGTAGATGGACAGAATACCTTGTTTATTTTTATATGATGCTAAGGATTAAACCCAGTGCCTCACACATGCTAGGCAAGCACTCTGCCACTGAGCTACAGCCCCAGTCCAAATATTTCTTTTTTTTTTACTGTATTACTACAAATAACATAAACGTTACCATTTTAAAGTAAATTCAGTCGTATTTATAGTACATTCACAATGACCACTACTGTTCCTGAACATTTTCATCACCTCAAAAGAAAACCCTGGGGGCTGGGATTGTGGCTCAGCGGTAGTGTACTTGCTTTATGTGTGAGGCACTGGGTTCAATTCTCAGCACCATGTTTACATAAATAAAAAATAAAGATCTATCAATAACTAAAGGAAAAAATATATTAAAAAAAAAAACCCCAGGACAAAAAAAATCCTCATTCCTTCCTACCTACAACACTTGGCAAACCCTCATCTGTTATCTGTCTCTATGAATCTGCCTATTCTGAAAATTTCACATAAATGGAATCATATAATATGTGACATTTTTAGGCTCAGCCATGTATACTATGTATCAGAACTTCATTCCTTTTTATAGCTGAAAATAATATTCCATTTATGGAAAATTACATTTTTTATTTATCCATTCATCACTTCATAGACATTTGGGTTGCTTCTACCCTTTGGCTAATGTGAGTAGTGTAGCAATGGACATTTGTTGAATTTTATTTGAACACCTGTTTCAATTCCTACAAGTGAAAGTTCTGGGTCATAAGGTAATGCTAAATTTAATATATTGTTTTATGGCTGAGGCTGTAGCTCAGTGGTAGAGTGCTTGCCTGGCATGTGAGGCACTGGGTGTGATCCTCAGCACCATACAAAAATAAATAAATAAAGGTACTGTGTCCATCTACAACAAAAAAATATTTAAAAAATTTTTAACTCATCATTCTAGTGAGTATGAAGTAGAAACTCATTGTGATTTTGATTTGCACATCTGTATGGACAAATAATGTTGGGCATTAGACTTTATGACTTACAGTCCATTGTTTATCTTCTTTGGAGAAATGTCTATTCAAGCTCTTTGCCCATTTTTAATTTTTTTTTTTGTCGTTGTAGATGGACAGAATGCCTTTATTTTATTTGTTAATTTTTATGTTGTGCTGAGGATTGAACCCAGTGCCCCATGCATGCTGGGCAAGCGCTCCACCAATGAGCTACAGCCCCAACACTCTTTGCCCATTTTTAAATTGTGTTGTCTTTTTCTCTAAAGACTTCTGTAACCATATGTTTAGATAAGAGACTTATATGACTTGCAATCATTTTCTCTCCCTGTGTATGCTGCCTTTTTATTTCTTGACAATATCTTTTGTTTTCTTTCATTGCTTGTGTTTTTGGTTTCATATCTAAGAATCTGTTGCCAAACATGAGGTCATGAAGATTTACCCCTATATCTTCTTTAAAGAACTTTATAGTCTTAGCTTTTATATATTTAGGTTTTTGATCCATTTTGAGTTATATTTTGTTTTTGGTGCAAGGTAGAAGTTCAACCTCATTCTTTTGCATATGGAAATCCAGTTGTCCCAGCACCACTTGGTGAAGAGACTTTCCTTTCTTCAGTAAGTGGTTTTTCTATCCTTCTTGAAAATTAATTGGCTATAGATGTGTGGTCTTTCAATATTCACACTAGCATAAGCTGGTCACTGTAGCTTTGTAGTAAACATTTTGTAGTTTCTTAAAATATGGAAGTGTGAGGCCTCTAGCTTTTTCTTAAAATTATTTTGGCTATTTTATATCCTTTATAATTCAATACAAATTTGAAGATCAGCTTTTTCATTTCTGTAAAACAAACTATTATGAGTTTTGAAAGGGTTTAGCTATAGTGCTTATAAAATTAGGGGGGAAAATCATGTTTATTTTTTTCCAGAGTGAATAGATGGGTGAGATTAGTTTATTTGCAAGTACCAAAATGAGAGATAGATAGGTCCTGAATGGGCTGAGACAGTGGCAGGGGTTGGGTAAAGAGGAGACCAGTGAGAGCTCATCTAGGGGTAGAATTTGAGGACGGTGGCTCAGATGGAGGAAAGGCATCAGCAATGATACCTGGGGTGAAAAGAAAATATTCCTTAATATTCTCTATTATAGCTAGCTGATACGGGGTTGCAGATAAGTGGACAAGCATAGGTACAGAAGTGAATATACTAAATACCACTGCACTGTGCACTTTAAAAGGGCAACTATTATGGTATGCAAATTTTATTTGAATAATATAAGAACTGGAAAAGAGACAGCTGCAATGTCTTACTGAGATGTCCACAGAAACAGGCTGTCTGTTTCACCTTTCCCGTGTTTATATCCACAAGCATGGGATGTGGGTGGTTACTGGCGCTGTTCCAGCTCTCTGGGGACGCCATAGAACTGCACTGCTTTCCCCTCTGAAGTTAGATATAGCCACACAATTTGCTTTGGCCAGTATGATTAGACATTTGAAACTCAAGTGTGATTTTCAACCTCTTTCTTATCACTGTGGCAATCTGGGAAGCCTGCTTGTTGTCAAATTGAACAAGAAACAACTGAGATTTAGAGGGTTGTTCCTTCTGTTGTGTAACTTAGCCTATCCTGAAAGGCTGAATGTGTGGTTCACAGTCAAGTTACCATGGGGAGATCATTTTCAGAGGCTTATTGAAAGCAGCTGAAAAGAGAGCCAGTGAAAAACATTTCAGAGGCCCTTTTTACCTGTGTACAAATGTTTACCGTGTCACAGATTCTGCTCTTGGCCGGTTATATCAGTTTGACTTCACATCTTGTCCACGTCCATTCACAAATGCTGGTAACTACTTAAGAAAATTAAATGTGCTATTATTCTCTTCTAGGAAAAAAGGGACACTGCTTGGTAAAGGGCATAACTATGTACAACAAAGCTGTATGGTCTCCTGAGCCCTGCACCACCTGCCTCTGCTCAGATGGAAAAGTGCTCTGTGATGAAACCATGTGCCACCCCCAGATGTGCCCCCACACTGTTGCACCTGAAGGGGAATGCTGCCCCGTCTGCACTGATACTGGTATAGAGATTTAGCCAAAAAAAAAAAAAAAAATCACATGTGTCTTTAACTTCTACTTGTTTTTATTTTGTCACTACTTTAAGCTGTAAGTGATGATGAACTAGCTATCAACCTACTTAAAATAAGGCACAGTGCTCATAAACACAGAGTCTTAGGAAGTATGTAGGCAGGGTATAGAACATCATGACTGTGACTCTATTAGAGTAGGACCAGACTACATTCCACATGTGACTTCTAGCTTTAAACATACAGTGACAGAATTTTTACAGTAGACCATGGGTTATTATGAATTAAGCACTTTGGTCTGATCTGTACAGGCATTATCTCACTTAATCCAACTCACCATGGGTACAGTTATCATTTCAAATGAAGATACTGAAGTCATGAGAACAAAGCTTCAAGTCTCCTGGCTATTCCCAAACACTCCAGGGCAGCACAGGAACCTGCTTCATGGCCTGAGTAATCTCCAGGGAAATACAGGTTTTGTGTGGAGCAGTTTTCTTAGATCCTCACTGACCCCTCTCCAGTGAGGCTGGTACCTAACCAAGTAGAGGTCCTTTGGAGGAAGGTCCAGTCCTCTTGTGAGAAAAGCCAAGTCAATGACTTGTAAAAAGAAACAAGCACTTTTTAAATAATTTGAGAGGGAGAGATAGAGACATTTTCTCTTTTCTATAACCCGGCAGAGTGCTCCTACAGAAGCACACAGTTATTCACAAAGTAAGTATCTATAAAAGTCTTGCCAGCACGAACTTTAGCATATTTAGGAATTGTATTTTGCTTCACCCTGCCAATTACTTACTAAAACATGCTTTGTGAAAAATGTTAGAAAATAAAAGTGTTTAATGAAAATGATTCCTTGGAGTGAAATACAAGGTCTATAGGGCAAGATCCAGAAATTCTCAGACATTTTTCAAAGGACATGGAGTACTTTTGAAATGTTGTAGTTATTTTGGAAAAATAAACTTGGATATACAGGAAGGATTTTAAATGCTTCAATATGATAGCTTTCACTTCCCTTACTTTTTCCTATTCTCCTTCTACATGCTTTGTTAGAGATGTGAAAAAATAACTGACTTTATAATATATGCTGAATTAATACCACAAGTAATTTTTCCAAGTGATTATATTTTCTGAGTTCTTTTTAGGGGTAGTTTGTATATAGTATTATGTGAAAGAAGAAAGATGATTAATTTATAAATTTTGATGGATGAAAACCTAGGTACTGTGAACTCACTTTTCCTTAGAACTCTTTACTTATTAAGACTGAATCTAAAACCTACGTCACGTCTTCTTCACTTCCTGCCAAAGATATAAAACTAAATACAAGTGTAGATCTGTTTTCTATGATCCTTCTCTCACCGTCATGGAATGATGAGCAGCACTCCTGTGCATATGTCTAAGTTAAAACAATACCACTTAGGGCCAGGACATTCTTGATGATAAAACTGATTTATATAGAGTCCAGAAAAGACAGAGAGAACTTTTTCTTTCTTTAATTTGCAGTATTGGGGCTTGAACCCTGGGTCTTGCACATGCTAGGCAAGCTCTCCCTAGCCCCCCCAAAGAGAATTTTCTGTCTATAATTCTGAATTTCAGAGCATCCCATCAGGCCCAAGGAGCTAAAAGAAAATTGGGTGAAAATAATAATAAATCTATAAATAAAAACTATAAGTAAAACATGTAAGTTTCACCTTTTAAAATAAATGTCTGATAGCAGGCTATAAATTCTTACATTATCAATAGCTCCAATTAATGGAACAGTATCTATTTTAAAGGAATCACATCTGATCATATCACAATATCACAACAGCATTACTTTCCACTTTGCATCATGTGGCAATATTATTCCCTCTTCAGTCACCAGATAAGATAGTGTTAAATTCTAGCCAAAATAAGTGCTAAGTTATCTAATGTAGAAACTAGTACTAAGACCCATCCCCCCCCCCCCCAAAAATGTACAGATCTTCCAAAACAGAAATAAAGTTATGGTTAAATTTTTTCAAGAAAAATTTCAAAGTGGCACTCAAATATTGGAGGGAATAATATTTACTAACCTCATTTTCATTATGATTTTTTCCTTCTATTAACATCCTCAACTTGCCCCTGCTACCTGCTCTTGCATGGTCATTAGTCTCCTATTCCCTACTCAGTGGTAAAGCGTTAAATGATAGAAATGAATTTTCTGGTGATTCTTCAGAACAAAGAGAACCTACCATTCATAAGCCACCTCCTCAGGTGGAAATGGACCAAGTATTCAGACAAGAAGCACTTGAATCTGAGGAGGATGAAGAAGTTAAAGAGAATGGGCACCAGGAAGAGACTGCTGGACCCCAAGACCAGGGCACGCTTCACAGTGAGGAGGAAAGCCGGAGACGGAGGAAGCCAAGCCCTAGGGAGGGGAGGCCAGCACACCCATGGCTCTACCGTGGAAGGGGGGAGGAGGAGGAGGAAGAGGAGAATGAAGAGGAAGGAGAGGAGGAAGAAGAGGAAGATGCTGTGAGAGGAGATGTGTTCCGCCTGCCCTCCCGGTTCGCCACTGCTGCTCCCCGTAGAGGCAAGCCTCGCCTGCCCAGCAGCTGCTCCCTGTCCTACAGGACCATCAGCTGTGTCCACACAGCCCTCAGTCACATCCCACCACTCACAGCACCAGAGATAACAAGTCTGGAGCTCCTTGGTAAGAGATGTTGACTTGTTTTATTTTGTACTTTAGATGTAAATGGTGACTCTCACTGCTCAACGCATGTTTTACATTTTAATTTCATTAGAGACTAATTTCATCACACATGTGTTCTGCGCAGAAGACAGATGCTCACCATAGAACAGCTCAGTTAGGTGGAAAGCAAACTTCAAACCAAATGATGTTTTTCCAAGGATCTTTTAAAAAAGTCACTTTTAAAGAGGTACAATTTATGTATGGTAAAACTTATTTTAGTGTCTAGTTCTATAGTTTCAACAAATACATACAGTTATATAAATACCACCATAATCAAGATATAGAATATTTCCATCACTCCTCAAAATTCTTCGTGTCTCTATCTCATTAAAAAAACTGATCTGTTTTCTGTCCCCTATATCTTTGGCTTTTAGAGAATGTCACATAAATGAAATTGCACAGTTTTCAGTTGGGCTTTTTCTTTTCTTTTTCGTGGTATTGGGAATTGAACCTAGGTTGTTCTACCACTGAGCTACATCCCCATCCCTTTTTGAGACAGGGTCTCGATAAATTACAGAGACTGGCTTCTAACTTGCAATTCTCCTGCCTCAGCCTTCCAAGTCACAGTGCCCCACTGTGCCTGGCCAGTCCTTCTTTATTGCTGAGCAATGTTTCATTGTATGGATGAACCAGTGGCCAGCTGGGGAACAGCCAGTGTTTCTAGTGGAGTGCTTATATACAAAGTTGTTCTAAACATCCATATACAGATGATTGTATGGACTTGAGTCTTTATTTCTCTGGGGTTATGTCCAGGAGCTGAAGTGCTGAGCAATGTGGCAAATTCACATTTAACTTAGTAAGAAACCGCTCAACTCCAACTGGCCACACCATTTGCCCCAGAAGTGTTGGAGAGTTCCTGAGGCTCCACCACCTGCCAGCACTAGTGTCAGTTGTTTCCGCTCACTTTAGCCATTTCAGTGGGAATGTGGTATACAGATCTTGCCCAGAGGGCCACCAGACAGGTTCAGAGTGGAAGAACAGCAAGACCAGTTGTGAGAGACCGGCTGATGGGACACACTAGGGGTAGTCCCGAGAAAGCAGGAGTGAGGGGATCTAATGGGTGTAACGTTTGTGCAGGGACGGCTATCTGCAATAGGACTCTGCTAATACCTTTGACACTGGCAGAGTCCTGTTGCAGATAGCTTCCATAGCCTCCCTGACACAGGCTTTCATCCCACTTTCATATGATCACCTCAAAAATTCCTCTCATGCCCACTAAGGCCCCTCCTCCTGCAGGCTACATGCCAAGTATAGACTGCCCTAAGAAAGCTCAATTTGTGAAAATTCAAAGTCTTGGGAAGGATGAACAACCCATGCTGGACCATCCTATCTAGGTTTTACAAGCAGGTCATCACATGGTTTTTATAGAATGTATTATTTCTGAACGGTCACCTTTTGTGCTTAAAATAATCAACTACCATACTTAACTAAATGTCAAAACAAAAACTTATCAAACTGAAGCAGAATGAAAACAGAGGATAGCATTAGTTTGAGGGATGTGGTCTGAGAGATGATCTTCCCAAGCTTTTTTTTTTTTTTCCTTAATTTTTTTTTGTATTTGTAGATGGACAGAATGCCTTTATTTTATTTGTTTGTTTTTAATGTGGTGTTAAGGATAGAATCCAGTGACTTACATGTGCTAGGCAAGCACTCTGCCACTGAGCTCTAGCCCCAGGAAGCTCCAGCCTCCTTCCCAGGCTTCTTGTACAAAGAAGGAAACATGCTTACAGGAAGTTAGTGACTTGTCTGTGATTTCTTGGATAAAAATAGTAACATGTTGCCAGTCCATTTCCAAAACAGAAATGAAAAAATATGAAAAAGAAAAATCAGTTTCTATATAACCTTGCAGAAACATACTTTTGTTGTAGATGCAGAATGCTACCAATACTATCCAGCAGACTGCATTCTGGCTGTCTTAATCAGAGTCATGTGAAACATGAAGTACTGACCATTATGAACTTTTGAGAGAAAATTCTGATTATGTTGAATTGTCTAGTTATTACTGTGAACATGCATTTGTTTATATATTTTCTGTCCTTGTTCTGCACATTGCTTTCTCCTCCAGATAATCAATAACCATGTACATGCATGCATGCATACACCCCTTACACATGTTAACATGTATGTATGTGCACGTGGGCCTAACACAACTGCTGTGTGTCCTAGGGAATTCTATCACCTCCATCCCGGATGAAGCATTTAATGGATTACCGAATTTGGAAAGGCTTGATCTAAGCAAAAATAATATAACCTCTTCAGGAATAGGCCCAAAAGCATTCAAGGTAATCATATGCTCCAATTTGTGAATAACAATCTATGTGGACTTGCACTGGCTGTTGGTGGAGTGGGGAAGGGAGAAAAAGCAAAGTTTTAATTGGTAGTTTTCTTCTACATTAAAAAAAGTTTCCTGGGCTAGGGTTGTGGCTCAGTAGTAGAGCATTTGCCTAGCACAAGTAAGGCACTGAGTTCAATCCTCAACACCACATAAAAATAATTAGAATAAAGGTGTTGTGTCCAAATGCAACTAAAGTATTTAAAAAAAAAGATTTTTTAAAAAACTTCCTCTCTGATGTCCCTAAATCACATTTAAGTTTTCTCTTGAATACAGTTTGTTGGTTTACATATTCATAGTCTTACCCTAAGAACACCAGCAATAACAATAGTGACATAACTAATATTTTGAATTTATGAACTAGTTTCTCCCCAAATAGCTGGAAACATGTTAAAATCCGATCCCTTAGTATATAAAGTATTGTCTAGGAACAAATGAGTGCTCATCTGGAAACTCTATTAACATTTTCAGGTCAGGAAGCTATTGCTTTCTTATTTTTGTGCATGGGCAAAATCTGATGGAGGATACTTTGGCAGAGTGAATTCTGGAAAAATAAATGGGTTTAGAACAAATTAGCATGGGATAGGTTGGAAAAGAAGAGGGAAAGAGAAATGATAGGAAATAGTACAGCAAATATTTAAATGGAACAGATTTGAGTAAAATTTTTTTTAAAAAAAGGAGAAGAGAGGATCAAGGAATTTCAGGAAAACAAAAAATAGAAGAGAGGAAAAGGATTTTGTGTATAAATAAAAACTAATTCTCTTTCTCTGTCTCTCTCTCCCCTTCGCTCATTTTCTTCATACCCCCTGCCCTGTGATGCTGGGGTTTGAACCCAGGGCCTTACACATACTAGGCAAGCACTCTATCATTGAGCTGTGTCCCCCCTGCCCCACACATTTCCTATGCTTGATCAAGAGATTTCTTGATCAAAGCAAGATTTCTTGCTTTGAGATTTTTGTGCTGTTCCAAAACTGCTGCAATTTGAATATGATCAATGGAGAAGAGAATTATTCCATGTGGCTTCACTAAAATTTACCCAATTTCAGTACTCTGCTTTTGGAGGTTGCAGGCGAGCTTTGTCCAAGAGGTATGCAACTACAAATGTGGAAACATGCTTTTTCAGAGGTCAGTTGTTTGGGTAGCATACATGAATAGCTTGTGACATTTGTTGCACTTTGTTTTGAAAACTTTTCACAATAATTAGTGCTATTTTATGACCCCTTTTCTAACATAAATATTACCATAGTAATTCACAACAGATTCACAGTATTGCATGACTTAAAAAAAATTTCTGTCTCTTGCTGTGAAGGTGAACACCTCAGACCTCAACAAAACACAACTGACCCCTTAGATATAGTAGCTTTCTAAAGGTGTAATATGTGTGAGTAGAATACGAGTCATCAAATGCAGCCTGCTGCAAATGCTTGATAATCGATGCTATTACTTGGCAGGGGAATGGGGTGTGGCCTGGACATCACTGTTTAAGCCTAAGGAAGTGCAGAATTGTAAAACTTAGTCCCTACTTTAAAATAAAGATACAGTAATGTATCTCACCATTATGTGAGATACATCATTGTATAAATGTGACCAGATAAAATGGTAATTTTGAGATCTGCTTTTGTAGCTTTTGAAGAAGTTAACACGTCTGAATATGGATGGAAATAATTTGGTACGAATTCCTTCAGAACTACCATCTACATTAGAAGAACTTAAAATCAATGAGAACAATCTTCAGGCTATTGATGAAGAAAGTTTATCAGGTATTTAACATTTGTTTTTTTACATGTTTCCTTAGAACCTTTCTTCCATTGTTGTATAAAAATTAGGTCACTTTATCATTTCAGTTGATCATCAGTGGCCACTACTTTTGATTGGTAAAACTTAGCCTTTTTATTTTTAAAATATTTTTAGTTGTATATGGACACAATACCGTTTACTTATTTTTATTTATTTATATAGTGCTAAGGATGAAACCTAGGGCCTCACACATGTGAGGCAAGTGGTCTACCACTGAGCAACAACTCCAGCCTCTGGTAAACTTAATCTTAAAGTATATTTTAAGCTGTCTGTTGTCTTTAAAAATAAATAAATAAAAGTAGCCAGACACAGTGGCACATGGATGTAATCCTAGTGACTCGGGAGGCTTAGGCATGAGGATCACAAGGTTGAGGCCAGTCTTAGCAATTTAGTGACACTGTCTGGGGGGAAATAAAAGGAAGTGAGCTGGAGCTCGGTGTACAGAGCCCCAGCTTAGATCCCCTGTACCAAAAAGAAAAAAAAATTATCTTATTGATCCCAGGTTCTCATCATTCATAATACAGTAACTCTCTGACAAATCCCTACTATCTGAAGGGCTGCACTAATACCTCCCACAATACCGCACATTTTGGTGCTCTGTTTGGTGTTGAAACCGGAGTCCAATCACACAAGAATTATGTATGAAGAGTAAGTGGACATAGAATGAGGCTGAAGTGCTGCAGGAATGAAGGCAGTGCACCTCCCGCAGCAACCCTGGCTTTGTTTCTGAGGGTGCGTGGGCCAACATGGTGTGCGTTCTGCCATGTCCTCACTCCATGGTATGTGGAACCAGGCTGCACAGAGGCCCAGCTTTCTGATGGATGGACTTTGGTGAGGTGCATTTGAACCAGCTGTGATGCTCTGCTGCTTTTTCTGGACTTGGTGAGGTAGCCAAAGTTGGCACAATGGGGCTGTACAGAAGAGGCTTGGTTATACTCTACTTTTCACATACTCTGACACCTTTGGTTAGAGGGCATGCTTCCTTAAGACAAAGACTGCTTAAGTTCTTTTAATTTCCCATTTAGCCTAACTCTTGAAGGACTCAACACTTGCTGCTAACTTCATTTAAAACATATTTAAATGTAAATGTTGATAAGTCAAGCATTTAAAGGAATAAGACCATCCTTCTATTTCCTTCAGCTCCCCCCAAATTTTATAGAAACAAAACACTTCTGGTGATGAGAAAACTAATCATGAGACTTGCCAAATCTGAGGATAATGAAGTTATGGAAATGCTCAATTTCCAGATGGATTTCAGGGTACACATGAAAAACATTAATAAGTACAAATTTTGATGGGCTTTGTCATATGGAAAAGACATTGGAAAATTTAATTTCTAACTGCTTTGTTAGACTGAAGGGAACATGAAATTTAGACCAACAATACTGACAGGCTACTTAGGAATGCCACGTGGGTTCACATTTCTAGCAGTACCGTCACACGACAAGGTAAAACATAAGTCCTTATTTTGAAGGCACTCTCCTATATCCGTGGAACTGCTTCTCAGTGAACTTTTCTCCCTCGCACACTAAAGCTTCTGTATTCCCAGTGTTGATGTGTAGTCCAGGGAGAACTGGCTGCCTACCCTATCTCATACTTGAAGCATGGAGATGGCACTGATCCCACACAGGTGGCAAGAAAGGAAGCTTTCTGCATTGCTCTTGCCCAGAAAACCTTCTTGTACTTCCTGGGTGGGCTGTATCTTAAACCTACTGTGGTGCTGGATCCCTGGATCCAGGTCCTCCCTTGTCCCTGTGAGGCCTGCTGCTCTGGACGGTAGGGCGGGCTGACAATGGGCAGGTGGGTCCAAGCACAGCTCTACCCAGTTCCAAGATGCAGCTGCCTGTGTGAGGGCCCCTCGCTTGGCCTGAGGTGGCTGTTGCTCTCCCAGCATCCCTCTCTGGCATCTCCCCACTTATGGCAGATTATAGTTCCAGAGAAGTGGGGAAGAGAGCAGTCCAGGAATAGAAGACAGCACATAAAAGACATGAAGAGATAGGCTGATTCTAGGTGCTATGACAACTGAGGCAGGCATATGATAAGGGTGCAGGGCAGGTGAACACACGAGGATGAATGTGCCTACCACATGAGGTGTGGGGAGATCACTGCACATGTGTGCACACACTGAGGAGAAACAGAAGGTCAACAATCCAGGGAGAACAATGAAAGGAAGAGGAGGGGCAATGGGAAACTGGGCATGCTTCAGAAACATTCCTGTCTTGACTAGTAACCAGAATGAACAAAGCACCATCACTCAGGTTTCCTATAGGCCACCATTAACACTGACATGTCACCATGTCCACAACAGGTCATGGTACCTCACCCAAAACAAAGGTCTTACCTCTGCCTAGTTCCTGCTCACAATCCGTTTTCAACATCAACCAGAAACGTCCTCTAACTCCATCTTGTTGCTATATGCACATACAGTGTTGGGCATTTGCCTGTTTCTCTCAGGAGGTCACGCATGACTGTCAGTCCCCTTGTTACCTACTTTTTAATGGAAAACTTTCACCGTTTAAAATATCTCACCTATGTACAAGAGAAATGTTAGCTTATTGGTACCTTTAGTTTTGGAAATAGGAAAATATGAGGAAATATATCCACTTATTGCAGATTCTTGGCTGGTCTCCCTACTTCCTGTCATACAGCCCTCAACTGATCTTGAGCTCCACCACCAGTTTACCACATGGCTTTTGCCATGCCACCCAAGCCTTTCTCCTGAGCCTAGAGAACAGGAGCCAGACTTGCACCTAGGGCACAAAGGCCTGTTCCAGAGTACTTCTCCCAGAGGACTGACTTTACCCCATTGCCCATAGCCCATTGCAGGGTGAAGCCCCCACCCCCAGTTCACCACTGGGCCCTTCGCCTGAGTGTGTTTCAGTGTACAAGCTTCTCCCACTTTTATCTAAATCTTTTTAACCCCAAATCTTACCACTTCCATTCCACTTGAATCTATACTTCTTTCTCTTCCAGCATTCACTGTCCCTACTCTTGCTGCTGCCTAAACGTAGGAATGGATTGCACAGGACATTTGGTGCAAGACCCATGATGGGAGTTAAATAGGAAAACATCCCTATTCTGGGAATCTTGACCATGTCTTGAATCTCTGACTCAGATTCCTCTGGGTATGTCACTGTTGAGTGGTGTGATCCAGTGCTACATGTCCAATTGACCTGGTACCACTCCTGAGGCCACTAGAAACAGTGTAGAAAAGACTTGTTTGTATAAAGGCCTTTCTTGGTAGCTCAATCTGGATGCGTGGAGAATTTTTTCATCATCTTTCTTTCAAAACTTCCATTTGGCTGCACTCTGCGCCAATAAGTGAATAACTACGATGGGAATTCACTGCTCTGCTTTATTTCTAACTCCTTTGCTCAGAGATTTTGAGGGTTTTCCAGGGAAAGAAGGTTGCTTTTTTTTTTCCTGGAAAAAGGAATCCCTCATCAACCCTTTACTATCATGCTGCCAATTCATACCTACATGTCTCTGCAAATGCTTCCAATGATCTTACATGACTTTTCTACTCCTTGCCCACCTGAATTTCAAATTCCTGCTTGATCAGTGCAGCCTCTGTAGATGACTCTGACCCTCTCCCTGCCTTCTTCCTCCTCCTACCCCCTTTTGCTTCTGTTCCTTATATATATTTATAATGTATAGCACTAGAGTCATTTCTTTTCTGGACCATGCCTTTTGCCCTGTTTGAATGGTGCATTTGAGATATGTGAAGTACTTTGGAAAGGCGGGGCGGGGGGCAAAGATAAAGAAACTACACACTCTGAATAAACTAAATATTTCACGTGCATAGTATAAGACTGGTATTTCTTTTTCCTTTTTTTTGGGGGGGGGGAGGTGGTGTTAGAGATGGAACCCAGGGCCTTATGCAGGCTAGACAAGCACTCTGCTGAGCTTATAATTCTAGACCAAACTGCATGGTTGTAAAAATTATTGTAATATCCTGATAACTTTATTTTTTTGTAGACTTAAATCAACTGGTCACCTTAGAATTGGAAGGAAACAATCTCAGTGAAATCAATGTCGATCCTTTAGCTTTTAAATCTTTGAAGAGCCTATCTTATCTGCGTCTGGGAAAAAATAAATTTAGAATTATACCACAGGGTCTTCCTGCTTCTATTGAGGTACCACTATTCTTCTTCTAATGTTTTAAATGTATTATACTTTAAATACAATATACAACAAAACAAACAATAAATCTTAAAAGACTATGGTGATATCCATTAAACTCAGTAGAGTTTTGGTGCTGTATACAGAATTCACTATAACCTGAGCTTCTATGTCCTGAAAAAAGTGAAAAATGATGCTGCTGACAGCTCTTGGAGGGAATGAGGAAGGGGAACTGAGAATATGAATAGAAAACCCAACTTCCAAAAGGTACTCTGAGTCCCAAAACAGCTTAAACTATCCCAAACCAAAACCATGAATTTCAACACAGATGAAGCTCAAAACTCATAGACCTCCTGTCTCCACTCACAAGCAGCAGATAGAGTCACAGATACTCGGATTGAATAGCAACCACAAAGGCTTTGATCATTCCAGCAACTCTACAGCTTAAAAATTTTGATGGATCCCTATCAAAACAGTCTTGTGACCATCTCCAGGCCCAGAGCCCCATCCTCATTTCACCCCTGCAGCACCTCCCCAGCAGTTTCCAGAGGTGTAGTTTCCTTGCTGCTGGTGTTGGAGGGGGCGGGCCACGGCTTAGGTCATCTATGGCCAGTTAGTGTCAACACTCCTCATTTCTTACATTAGGAACACTGGGACCCAGAGTGTCTGTAAACACTGACAGACCCAGCCAGAAGTCAGGTTCCCTATCTGAGCTTCGTTTCTACCACACTGTATGATCATTCCATCGGAACCCAGGATAGAGCTCACCCTGGCAGTGGCTCTAGTGAGCCAGAAAAAGGTCATCTATTGTCACTTCATGGCTACCTCCTTCCCTCTTTCTCATATTTCCAAACTAAGAGATGTTTGGAAATTAGTAGTTATGTAACACTGGAATTTACCAACAATTGGCTTTACATCAGAATTACCTGGGTTCTCAAGATGTATAGACTCCTGGACCTATTTCAGACATCCTAAGTCAGATCCTTTACAGAACAGGGTAGAAATTTAGATTTTTTTTTTCTTTTAAAGGACTACTGGGGATTGAATCCAGGGTCTTGCACTTGCTAAGCAAGTACTCTACCTCTGAACTACACCCTGGTACTTTTAAAAATTTTGAGACAGGGTCTCATTAAGTTGCCAAGGCTGGACTCAAACTTGGGACCCTCCAACTTCAGCCTCCCAAATTAATTGAGATTATAAGCAGGTGCCAACACACCCTGATAGAATTTTCTTAAGTATCAAAATTTTATATAGATAATCCATGCAATTGGTAAAACACATACAACTTGGATGATATGTAAGAACAATGTGCCCATTCCCATACCTGATCTCTTTCTGGCTTTTCTCTCCAAAGAGACCTACCTGGGAGGGCTGGGCATGCAAGCATATAAGTGCAAAGCAAACACCATAAATCCTTCCTAAGTCACTGCTGCATGCCAGCCTCCCCCAATTCCACTCCTGAAGTCGGTCTCACATCATTCTTTCCTATAGCTGCAGCTGTCAGCACAGGAATGGGTATGCCATGACTTAGTTCCTGACTGAGGTATATTTAGGTTAGAATGTAAACTTTTTAAAAATATTTTTTTAGTTGTAGATAGACACAATATCTTTATTTATTTATTTTTATGTGGTGCTGAGGACCAAACCAGTGCCTCACATATGCAAGGCAAGTGCTCTACCACTGAACTACAACCTCAATCCTGAATTGTAAACTTTAAAAAACTCATGAGGTGATCCTAATGTACAGACAAATTTGGGGACCAATGATCTAGTTCACTCTTAATACATATGAAGGTAAAAGTGAAAAGCTGCAAGTTGCTTTAATAATACCTGAACTAAATGACAACAGAAAAGTTACCATGATGAAAAGTTACAATGAATACGTAATGCCAATTCTTCTGAATTCTGTTGAAAATAAGAATTTTACAATTCATATCCTTTAGCTAAAAATTCCTTCAATGCCAACTAATTTATCTTGAAGACAGCTAGCTATTAAAAATTTACTAATTGGGGTCTGAGGATATGCACAAGGCCATGGGTTCAATTCCCAGCACCACACACACACACACAAAAAAAAAAAAAAAAAAAAAAAGAAAAGAAAAAAATTATCTAAACTCTATCCAACTAATAGTTCTAACAAACTCTAGCAAACTCGGCTGGTTCTAAATTAAGGCTCTTAACTAATTAAAATTAACTTTTATCACATGGGGTTGTGGGAAGCTGTTCTGGAGGATGAGCCCCTCTTGGGCACCAGCTCTGGACCTTGGGCAAGCATTGCTGTCTCTCTAGGCTCAAGTTCCTAACTAGTGAGTGGAGATAAATAATTTCACCTACTTTCTGGAGTTTTGAAGTATAAATAAGATATTGTGAATCAGTTTTATAAATTAGAAAGTTTTATAAAAGAATGTGGCATGCTATATTTTATAACATATTATGGCTAAAAAATTAAATGAAATTCATTTAATTCCATAATCAGGATAGACAGTACTTTTTATTTTACTAGTTATAAAATATGACAACTTATAAGTATGAACTCACTTGAAAGAGCAATAAAACTCTTTAGATAACACTAAATAAGAACTCTTCATTAGAATTTTAGTCTCTGAAAGTGAAAATATTTATCAACTAACACAAATGAAAGAAAAATAAGTCTTTTCTCTTAATTATAGGAATTATACTTGGAAAATAACCAAATTGAAGAGATAACTGAAATTTGTTTTAATCAAACCAGAAAGATTAATGTGATTGTACTACGTTATAATAACATAGAAGAAAATAGGATTGCTCCTTTAGCCTGGATCAATCAAGAGTAAGTATATTCTACCTCTTCGCTTTCTTAGTGAGCTCTCACCCTACCCCAGGTTTGATTACTCTGTAGAGTTGTTCATGACATGACTAGTATTAGGATCACTACTGCCTACTGGACACCCTATTGCATGCCAAATGCTGAGCTGCTAGCACACAAATGCCACCATAGCTCTGCCTTCCACACAGGTTGTCAGGAGGTCCTCCTGTACCTCACTGCCTTCTTTTATCCAAACTTTCTCTTTCTTTGGCCTAACAATGGAAGCAGAGAGTAGAATCCATCTTCCTGGACAGGAATCAGCAGGCTCACTGCAGCCCTCAGTGAAGTAAGTAGGAGGCAGCTGGGGTGAGCCTTGGCAGCATGTCACAGATGATCTGGACAGGCTGGGTATGTCCTGGAACAATGTACCACAAGTAGCACAGCCTCTGAAACAAAGGCTGTTCAGAGGTGGAATGGAAAGAAATGAAAAGAGGCCTTTGCTGGTAATTGGAGGGTACCTTAGGCCCCTGTGTGTAGAGAAGTCTTCCTTAAGTGAAAAGAGATGGGCAGAAATCCCAGAAGACTCAGGGGAGGCTCCTGGAACAAGCCAGGAATTCAACACATTCCCTAGGTGCTCTAACGAGTAACAACTTCTAGATTCCTCAGTCTTATCCCAAGTTCTAGGTGTGGCACATCATCAAATCAAATGTGAAATGAAAATGTGGGGAGAAATACAAAATAAGTAAAAAACAAACAAAAAACTCAAGCAAAAAACTTTCTTGCCCAGGGCTCCTGGATTTCATCTCTCTCTTTTTTTTCCTAATTAATTTCTTTTTTTAATATTTATTTTTTAGTTATAGGTGGATACAATATCTTTATTTTATTTTTATGTGGCGCTGAGGATCAAACCCAGTGCATGTGAGGCAAGTGCTCTTCCTTTGAGCCAAAATCCCAGCCCTGGATTTCATTTCTGATTCAACAGTTCAACCATAGAAATATTTCAGGGAAATCTTTGGGCCTCCCCATTAACCCAAAGATGTGAATTTCTGGTATGCCCTAGGAAGGCAAATCTGTAGCTAGAAGGCAGTGTGGGTGATGGGAAGATGATGAGCCTTGCAAACAGACGGACCCATACCAGCACACAGTTACACTTATGTTTAGGATCATCACTGCAGACTGGTGCACATTTGGCCCTGTCAAAATTCAGAGTTGCTAGTCACTACTCTGACATTTCCTACCCTGTTCACTTTTTCTTTGCCACAGAAACCTAGAATCCATCGACCTGTCCTACAACAAGCTCTACCACGTGCCTTCCTACCTGCCCAAGTCTCTGCTGCACCTTGTGCTCATTGGGAACCAGATTGAACGGATACCTGGCTATGTGTTTGGTCACATGGAACCAGGCCTGGAATACTTGTACCTGTCATTTAACAGACTCAATGATGATGGTTTGGACCGAGTCTCATTCTATGGGGCATATCATTCTCTGAGAGAGTTATTTCTGGATCACAATGACTTAAAATCTATACCACCTGGGGTGCAAGAGATGAAAGCACTACATTTTCTGAGATTGAACAACAATAAGATTCGGTAAATTCTGGCCTTTTCAAGTATCAATTAAAATTGTGGCTGACAAAATATTTATATCATTAAACAGCCATGACATGAACTTTGGGATTTACCTAAAAAAAGAAAAAAAGGGGTGGATGGGATGAATTAAATGGGGTTGGGTTAAAAAAAATTGGCAATGCTAATAACTCTTGAAGCAAGGTGATAGGTACATAAGAATTCATTATGTTTTTTCTTTTTTTTTCCATGTTTGCAAATTTTTATAGTATTACTGAATATTATTACACAATACTTTAGAACATTGAGGACAGGTTCAAATAAGGTTGTGAAGTAATAAACAGACTATGCTACTACATATGAAATTTGAAAGAAACTTATCTGCACAGCACAAACAAATATATGCTAAAATTAAAATACATTCTATCTAGATTTTTCTGAAGGCAAAAAGTTTTTTTCTGAAGGAAAAATTCTGAATGAATTTATTGAGACTCAACTTTGTTCGCTTTTAGGGATATATTTTTTTTGCATATTTTCAGAAATTACCTGTCCCTTGATAGCACAACTAACTTAAGAATTAAGCTGGACATTTTGTGAATGTGATCTTTACCATTGGCAATGAGGAAGAGGGAAACTTAAGCTCTCTCAGAATTATGCCCCTTTCCCCTTCCCTATTTCTAAAATTCCGAACTAAATGCCTAAAAAACAAAGTAAAAGAAAGGTATAAGAATTTTTAGAAGTACTGGAGGAAGTGGCGGGTGAGGAAGGCTTTGTTAAAATTCAGCTTCAAACTTTGGGGGCCAAATGATTTTAGAGGTTATGCATCAGGAGACATAATGTATTTGTCTCACTGTTAGTGATTCTAAAATTTAACAGTGGATTTATGTGGCCACAGCCTGGGGACTCTTAGCACAAACTTTCTTCTCATCATTGAACCAATGGTTTCATTCAGAGAAGGTTATTGCTTGAATCTATTATTTCATTAGAGGTAATGAAACTATGAATTTCTATTTTTACCATTCTTTCCATGCTTATTAGCTAGAATCCCTCTCTAAAGAAATTTTGCTCATCAACTAGGGCTGTTTTGCTACTCTGAAAGGATGGACAAACACTCAATTCTTTCCTTTACAATGCCAGTCAGAATAAGTTAATGCCTATGGGATTCTACTTTAATATTTTGTTTTGAGATGCCCTCTTTCCCTGGAGAATGAACACATGCATGAGATCCATATGGTAAGCTGGAGACTGGAGAAGGGCCAGTCTTAGACTTTTTTTTTTTAGTTGTTGATGGACCTTTATTTATTTATTTATATGTGGTGCTGAGAATGGAACCCAGTGCCTCACACATGCAAGGCAAGCACTTTGCCACTGAGCCACAACCCCAGCCCAGTCTAGGACTTTTTAAAACCCAATTATATGGGAATTAATGCCCCTCAAAAGAGCTGCATTAATTCCTTGCAAGGGCAATGATCCTACCAGCTTTTCAAATTGCTACCCAGGAGACCAATCCTCCAGGAAATGAATCCTTGGGGAGACTAAGCACTTCAAATCTTAACACAGTGCTTCTGGTTTTCAAATCACAGATAGGAAGATTTCCCCTACTTGCAGGGTGTTATCATGCTCCATTCAAATGTATTTATAGCTTCATTTTTCACATTTCAATCTTTAATATAGTTGGAATATATTCTGGTTTATGATATGAGAAAAGGATCCAACTTTATTTTAAGAACAAAAGCATTTTTTTAAACAAATGTAAAACTTCAACTCCTAAATCATGAAGGCAGATTATTACTTGGACCATTTATGATTTGCACATCTATTTTTCCTTAGGAATATTCTTCCAGAACAAATTTGCAACGTTGAAGAGGACAGTGACTCAACTCTGGAACATCTTCATCTTGAAAACAACTATATTAAAGTTAGAGAAATATCACCCTATGCATTTTCATGCATAAGATCATATTCAAGTGTTGTTCTCAAACCACAAAACATTAAGTAATTCCAAGATTTCTTGTGACATTTATAAATTTTATTCATGTATTTGTTGTAGTAGCATTTGTCATTAATAAGAAATATAATCCTCATGTTATACTCAATATCATTATGCTGTCAATTGATTTGCCAATCCACAGATGAACAACCAAATATACATAATGCAAAGGGTGTAGTCTTCTAGCTTTATGGAAGGTGAAAACCCTCAGTTTCCCACCTCTAGAAAAAAGCCACCTCGCTAAAATATAACGTTATATATGCCTAGCTAGACCAGGAGAGTCTGGAACAAATAAGGATCCAACAATGGTTGATCTGACTCCTGCTGTTAGCTGAGAACTCCTCAAGTCCCTTTAAAAATTATGCATGTTATGATTTAAGACCAAGAAACACACTCCCAGGAAAAAAGAGAAAACAGAATTTATGAATTATTATTCTGTTAAAATAATGATTTGTTAATTTCTGTAAGATCCCGCGCTATAATTACTAGTAAAAATATATCTCACTATTGAGTTAGCTTTAGTTCTTGTATTAATTATATGTATGAATTTAAAACACTATTGTAATGGTAATTTCCTGGTTTAGATAACTGCACTGTGGTTATGTACATAGTTAGCATTAATGAAAGCTAGTTGAAGTGTACACATGAACTCTATACTATCTCTGAAAGTTTTGTAAGTCTAAATTTATTTTTTAAAGATAAAAAAACAGTACTTTCAGATCATCTTCATTATTCTTCACTCAAGATCAAAAGATTATGGAAAGCAGAAGAGTTTGTTAAAAATATAAATTATTTTTGACTATACTCTTATTAAATGTAAATCTAATACATGTACTTTCTTTTTTAAAATATTTATTCTTAAGCTTTAGGTGGATACAATATCTTTATTTTACATTTATGTTGTGCTGAGGATTGAGCTCGGTGCCTTGTGCATGCTAGGCGAGCACTCTATCACTGAGCCACAACCCCAACCCACATGTACTTTCGAAAACCTTTGCTCCACTAATCAAAGTTAGCACCTATCACTTTTGCTCTAATCTACTGAAATGTATCCTTTATTCAGTTCAACTAAACCCAACTTAAGTAGTGTTTTCATTTACCATATCCTACCCAAACCACATATTAAAGTTTTCATTCCACAATGACCTTTTATCTTTGCATTGCTAAAATAACACAGAAACTATGTTAACTTCACTTCTATTGTTACTCTCTCAGTGTTGTGTCTTGAAGCCAGACACCAGACTCAAAACTTAAATTTTAGACTTGGCCCCGCCTTGAGCAGCTTCCTCTAATTTTTAAGATTTCAGTTATTTAATCTCTTTCTTCCTCTCTTTGTTATTTAACCTCTCTCTTTTTGTTAGTTTGAGGGATTGAACTCAGAGTTGCTTTACCACTGAGCTACATCCCAGCCCACTTTATTTTTCATATTTCAAGACAAGATCTAAGTTGCCCAGGCTGACCTTGAACTTGCAAAACCTCCTGCCTTTGCCTCCCAAGTAGCTGGGATTATAAACATGTAACACTGCACTGGTTTAATCTTTTAATAGTTTTCCCATCACCCCAGGAACCTCCATCATGACTTCACAGGGCTATTATGAGAACCAAAGAAAAATGTAAAGCATTTTGGAAAACTGACTGTAGTTATTATCATCAATATTTCATGCAAAACTGAAAGTAACCAGCATATTCAACCAGTTTGGCAATTTCATGGTTAACTTTCTTTTTTTATTTATTTTTAATTTTTTTTAGTCATACATGACAGTAGAATGCATTTTGATATATAATATATACATGGAATGTACATACACCAATCATATTGTCTATTCTATTCTGCTGCCCTTCCTATCCTCCCTACTCCTCCCTCATGGTTAACTTTCAAGGCATCTGAGTTAATGTTATTTCTAAACTTTTGTTTCTAAGCATCTTTCTTTGATACCTAGGATTCTGAGATTTCAACATGAATAGAATAATATATGAATATAACTATTAGGCTCAAAGGTAAAAGACTGCAGGTGCTTGAGAACAGAAATAGAATCTTCTGGAAACAAAAAGCTTGGATTCATAATCAGTTTAGGAATGTAGGAGCATCACTAATTTAAACTGGCTGAACATAATTTAAGATAGAAGATAAGCTTACATATCCATTCAATAAGAATATTTGTGCAATATTTTCTGCTTGACTATAAACACATTGACATAAGTGGCTGAAGGACATCTAAAACATAAAAGGGCCTCAAACTGAATAAGGTAAGTCAACTGAGTTGACACAGAGAGATTACCAGCCATTCCTCCATTCATTTCTTATTCTGACCTCATTCAGCAGCATTTCAGATGCTGTTCTCTTTCACATGACAGAACAAAGGTCTCTCCTCTCTGCTAGGGCAATAAGCAAGAAATCAAGAAAGCAGGAAAATGCCGAGTCAGTCATTCAGGAGGCAATGCATATAGGACACTAGGCTAGGCCTTCTCTGCCTGGAGATTCCCAGAGAGGATGTGGCCACACCCAATGGCCTACAGAGACTACAAGCAAGGCTATTATCTGAGGAGCAGGCACATCTCTTCCCAGCCTTACAAAGGTAACAGAATTCCTAGTAAGAGCCTAAAATTAGAATACCTGATTGGAACTTTGCTCTTCAGTTGGAAGATTCATTTTTTTTCAACTGTTTTTATAGTTTTAAAAACATATCCAACATGGAACTTGTTCAGTCTTGAAATTTCATCATGTTCTGAATGGAATGTTTTAAGTCCAATAAAAAACAGTGATAAATGTTCTTATAGCAAACATTCTCCATGATATAAGATGATAACAAACAGATGTTTGATTTGGCCTCATAAATGTACTGTAACTACTAATACATATGTACACCAAGGAAGTCCTGGCCTAGCCATGGTCTAAAAATATAATCTTCATATATATATACAAAGGATGCTAACTGTATTTTTAAAAATTAATTTGAGGTACTGGGGATTGAACTTGGGGTACTCAACCACTAAGCCACATCCCCAGCCCTATTTTTGTATTTTACTTAGAGACAGGATCTCACTGAGTTGCTTAGCGTCTTGCTTTTGCTGAGGCTGGCTTTGATCAAACTTGCAATCCTCCTGCCTCAGCCACCCAAGCTGCTGGGATTACAGGTGTGCGCCAGTCTGGCTGTATTTTAAATTTTGAGGTGTGACTCATTATATATATGAATACTTTTGAAAGCAATAAGGTATGCTATAGTATAGGACATATATAGCCGGGTATCATGAAGAAATAATTATATCAGGAACCAGGAAACCTGGAAGCCCATGTATATTCTTCAGTGACAAATTATGCAGTCATTTTACCACTCTGGGATTCATTTGATTCAATTATAAAAATAACATATTTGGAACAGATCAATGTTTAGCACACTTGGAACTCTGTTTCTGACAAGGAAGTAAGTACATGTCTTCCAAATCAGGCAGTTTTGCTCTCATCAGAAAGGGTGCGCTCCCCCTCACCCTTTTTTTCTTCTTAAAAAAATCAATGGACTAGGTATTATCTAAATGACATACCAGCTTTTACAATCTACCAAGCATATAGCCATCTTCCTTCCCCTTTCCCCAGCTCTACCTACACTCCCAGACAACCAGACTGGAGAGTCCTGGTCTTAGGCAGGGGCTGCCTGTTGTTCCTTTGGAACTTGGACAAGCACAGGGGAGCAGAGTTAGCCCTGAGCAGCTTGTTGCCCATAAGTCCTGAGTGCTCCTTTTGAAGGGAGGGGCACAATGCCACAGAGCTCACAGACCTAGTGTGAAGCAGACAGGTGACAACATTGGACTCAGAACGTACAGGTAACAAAAGACAGTGACAGGGGAGTATGTGATCAAATCTGGACTCGACCTTCATTTTCTGACTCTGAAGCATGCTCCCTTCCTATTGGACCATGCTGTCTCCCTGAGTGTTTGGTCAAAAAGTCTGGGGAACCTAGAGCGCTGCCCTGAGAAGTATCCCAGTCACGATAGCTGATGCTTACTTAGAAAGCACTACCAACACAGAGGTGAAAGATAGTCAAAACCACCTCTCCTTGGGCTGGTATTGTCAGATGGCACCATATACATCTTAGAGGTCTTTCTCATTAAATCAGAATTAATTACTAGTTAAGATGAGTGCTTTTATTAAGTTTGGGGAAAATGCCCACAATATTATAGAATTGAAAAATCACATGAGCACAGCATAGGTACCTCCACCTATTATCAGGGCAGGAAAATTATTCCTATTCACGCATAGTTATTCCAGTAACTCCCTCCAACCCCCAGTGCTGGGATAAAACCCAGGGCCTTGTGTATGCCAGGCAAACATTGTACAACTGAGCTATATCCTGGGCTCCACTCCAGTAACTTTTTAATAACATGTTCTGTAAACCTTTGAATCCATTTGAAGTGTTAATAAATATGACAATACTTGTTTTAAGATTACTTTAGATTTGGTAAGTATATGAAAATTTAAGCCACAAAATTTAAGAACATGGCTAAAGAAAAAAACATTTACTGGCAGCACACTCTGTAAGCACAGTGCTATAGGCAAAAATGTTTTCACTGAATTGAGAAACTTAGGGATAAGAAAGGATGCCTGTGATATAACATGGGATATAATTAACACTAACTCCTACAACATACACATGCAGTTCAGAGAAGAAAAGGTCAACAGGTCTGAGCTGGGCCTGGAGATAGGAGATGTATCAATAGAGGGCAAGGGATGAAAGAGCATAACTCAAGCATGTCTTAGATCTGGGCTCACTGATCAACAGGAAGCTGGCCTCACTGCAGCAGGAATGAGTAGCAAGGGGAGGTCTACCAAGTCCAGGCAGAAGTGTAGCATGCCACCAAAACACCCTGAAGGGGGAAGGCTCCTATGAAAGCAGCGGTGTAAGAAAGGGAAAAAGATAACCAACCATGGCAAAAATCCAGAACACGCAGCAACTTGGGAGGCTGAGGCAGGGGAATCACAGGTTGAAGGTCAGTTTCAGCAACTTAGTGAGACCCTGTCTCAAAATAGCTCAGTGTAAAGTGCCCCAGAGTTCTGTCCCCAATACAAAAAAAAAAAAAAAAAAAAAAAAAGCCAGAAACAGAGTGAGTGGGAACCTACACAGCACAGATGCAAGGACTCCAAAAGGAATTCAAATAAGTAGCTGTCTGAACAAATAAGGGAACACACAGAGAAGTTACCAGAGAAGACAGCTGAACCAAGTCTTATGCTCCTGTTGGGAAACTGTGAAAAAGAGCCATTTGTAAGAAAATAGCGACTGAAGCTGGAGCGTCATGGTGGGGTTTACACCACAGGATGGGGAGGATGGTAATGACAGGAAGGCACAGGATGTAGCCCAAAGCCAAGTTAGGACACATGCCTGGAGGGGTCTGGGAATAAAAGAGCAGCTGACACTCATTTGGGGTGGGGGGAAGCAAACTTTATGGCAGTCTTCATGATTTAAGCCTCTGATCTCCCAGAGTCCCTACCAGGCTCCCTTCCTACTGGATAATGGAAGAGTTGTGCCTAAAGTCCAGCTCCTCAGAAAGTTTCCACAAGCACTTGCCCATCAGTCCTCAGTGCTCCACCACCTGGGACAGATCTGTGCATATTAATTAAGTCTGTATTGATTACCTAGTAGTACTAGTTAGATATTATTTCTTTGTATATGTGGGTGTTGTAAAATAGCTGCTTCTCCAAAAAGATCATAAAGCTTAGGAGAAAAGAGAAAAGTCATATTTTGGACCCTTGTATTCTTTGCTAAATGGCTGTTGGATCAAGAGTTCCATCTCCCTGTTCCCCAGGGTGAACTGGATCAACTCATGAGTTGTCCAAAGTTGATATTAACAGTAATCCTAAACAAAACAGAAATAAATTTGCAAACCTTCAGGATTTTCAAAGGAAAAATGAGAAACTAAATGGAAAAAGATTTATACAGGGCCATAAAATTAATTATGAATAATTTCTCCTATTCATATTTCTTGAAATGGACATGAGAAAGCAGAGTGTACTTTTTCATATTCTGGGGATGAACCCAGAGGTACTTTACACTGATCCACATGCCCAGTCCTTTTTATTTTTTATTTTGAGACAGGGTCTTGCTAAGTTGCCGAGGGTCTCACTAAGTTGCTAATGTTGGCCTCAAACTTGCAATCCTCTTGCCTCAGTCTACTATGTCTCTGAGTTTACAGGCGTGTGACACCACGCTCAGCCAGATTATAGTTTTTGAACAATTAACTCATGCTTCGACAACTGGTAATACTTAGTAATCAATCTGGCTGTTGTGCATAATAGCAACATTGACTATGTCCTTCCAAAGCCATCATTTAAACATACCATGAATTACTATGTTCCCAAGACGCTGACATAATAGAATACTCAAATTCTGCTGTTTAAGTGAAACCTCAAGAGTGGGATAAAACCTATAAGATATCAATTCCATCTCTCTCTTAATTAGAGAAAGAGAAGAAACTTTCCTCATAGAAGTATTTACAAACTCAAAGATGACTGAACCAAGATCCTTGATCTACCTAAAATTAAAAAATATTATAAATACCAACCCCAGAAGTTTCTGTCCAGCTCTAACCTAATACCAGATGACCATCAGGGGCCCTTAAATTCTAGATGACTGTAAAGTGTAGAGATTCATCTCTTTTAGTTAAACAAAAGCAAAAACAAGTATTACCGTTCTGAACTGGGATTAGTATTAGCCATGGACCTGGCCAAGTGGCTTAGTCTGGGTATCAGTGTCCATGTTCACAGAATTGGGAAAACATCAGTGTCTCACAGCTGATGGGATAATTAATGAGATGATTTCCTGAAAAAGTGCTGGGCAAAAGGCAGACATTAAATATAAATGAATGTTATGGCCTACATTGACAGATCTCAGGAAAATGGCCCACTGGGAGATCTGTGACTTGTTCAAGGCTGTCAGGCCTCTTAGCATTATTATTTATTTATTTTTGAGACAGGGTCTAGCTATGTTGCCCAGACTGGTCTTAAAACTACTGGGCTCAAGTGATCCTTCCCACCTCAGCCTCCCAAGTATCTGGGACTGCAGCCATGCGCCACCACACCTAGACTGATGTTACTTAAAATTACGGTTTCTTAGATCCATGTGAAACAGTAGATGAAGGAGGGAGCCTAGGACACTAGCAGAGTTCTCAGCATACTGCTGTGTACAGGGTCAGAACATAAACACCTCAGGCTTCACAGCTGGACATGTTCCAACAGGGAACCTGTGGCCATGCCAGCAGCTAAATAAACCATGGCTCTCCTGAGAAGGCGGCCCCAGATTTACAAGATTCATTTATGACCACCTTCCTACTGGGTCACAGTATGCTCATGTCCATGGCACAGCACAGAGCAAACTCTAGTGTCAAATATCCCTGAGCAGGATGTCTAGGCTGAGAGAGCCCAGTGGGTAAGGAGGCTGGAATTCAGAATCTAAACTATTTCTCATCATAGGTTTAAAAAAATTCCTGACCATAGCAAAGAAAATTAAGTTTGACCTGTGAGTATAATTCATGGTGGTTATCCATAACATCCCCAAAGGAGAAAAACTATATAGTATTTAAATTAGCCAGTCAAACAAGAAAAATATTTGATCAATAAGCTTGTCCTGTAGGTGGATTCCTATAGGACAAGCTTACTGAGAAATAACCTGAGTGAATCTCCAAGTGTCTCTTGCTAGCCTCCATCACAAGTCTGCACTGATAAACCCAAAGTTTGTGCAGCAGACTTTGGGCAGGGGGTTCCTGGCCAAGTTTGTTCCTTTCCAGTTTCACTACTGGCCCTCTGACCATCCACTCCAATTAAATCTCATTCAGTAGAACCAGAGGCACTTGTAAAAGATTTTCAGAGAAAGAAAAATCTACTACAAACTGCAGTCCTGCATTATACAAGTTATGATTCTTCATATCTCAAATTAGGATTTCACATGTTACATGTCTTTGCTTTGACTTAAACAGAAACATAAGGGACTTAAAATCTCTGCCAGAATTCAGTCCATCACATGCTATTATTTGCAAAGGAGTGAATGTTTCTAACTTAACAAAAGCACAACTATTTCTTCTACGAAGTTACATTTCCTTTTCTACTTGAAAACTGATAGTTAAAACTTAGTTACTTTTTCCTTTGCATAAAATGTGAAGAATGTGAATTCCACACCAGGGAAAGCAGAATTGTATTAAAAATAACGCGTGACTATACTAAATGCTGTATTACTTTGGAAAGGAAAAGGAATACATCATGTTATTAAAATGTCCTGGTTTGTTTCTAAGTAACAGAATCTCTGTGGTCAAATAAACTTACATTAAACTATCAGCTGATATAAGCAAATCATTTTGTAAGATGTGTTGTGCTTAAGATTTATTTTGCATAAACTTGGAATCACATTCACAATCACCAAAATTTATATGGGAACCGTTTCAGGGCTAATTCAACCAATATTGTGAAACTCAGAATAAAGACTGCATTATAAATTGTAAGTCTATTCTAGGGCAGTAGTTCTTAACTATTTGAAGGATGGGGCCCTTTTGAGACTATGATGAAAGCTATGATGGACTCTCTCTGCAAAAAAATATACACATGAAAACACTCTGCATGTACCAAAAGATTTATAAAATCTTTCCATAAATCCTCTAGGGATTCTTGTACCCAACATAAGAATCCCTGTCTAGTTAATATCTTAATTAACTTAAAATAAATTTTACAATATTTTATCAGAGTGGGCGGGGTATATAGCTCAGTTGGTAGAATGCTTGCCTTGCATGCACAAGGCCCTGGGTTCAATCCCCAGCAACACACATACACACACAGACACACACACACAAATTAAAACAATATTTTACCAGAGTAAGGATAAACCAAAGGATTAACATTAAGGCAAAGTGCCTTATTTTTTCTATTTTTTAAGCATTTATTCTACTTGTTCAGTAATATTTTCAAGGCTACGGAAAAGTTTAAAGATATAATGAGCATCTAAATACCCTTCACCTATATTCATCGATAATACCGTCAATTCATTTAATCTTTCTTTCTTTCTGTATACATTTGTTCACCTATCCATCCTTTTACATACTTGCATCTAAATCATACCTATCCATCCACCCACTTGTATACTTGTATGTGTAACTATACCTGTTCATCCACCCGTCCATCACCAGGTGACAAGTCTAGACCATTGGAATGTATGTTGCAGAAATCTTAATACTTCACTCCAATATGTCAATATGAATCACCTAAGAATAAGGATATTTTTCTCAAACAACCATGAGAAAATTATTAATTCTCTCAAATTATCAAATCCATGAAATTTTACACTGATTCAATATTATCTAGCATATAATACCTGCTCAGATCTCACTTGTCCCAATAATGTTCTATGCTATCATGAATGAGATAATAGCATAATCAAGATGTAATCAAGGTTTATAGACCTGTTATTGGCCATTTCTCTAAGGAGCCCTAATTCCATCCAGTGGGGAAGAGTATTTAGAAACACAGATCTGGAAGCTAGATATGGTTACTACTCTCAGGTACTCTCAGTTCAAAGACAGGAAAGTTTATTTAAACCATTACTTATTCCAATTCCTCAAAGCAAATTGACTTCTGAGACATTCTTTAAAAATATCTGACATCCATACAATATAATAAATTAAAATGTGGAAGTCCTTTGGCATTTATAAGCTCAAATTCTCACTAAATGATACTTTGTGGCAATAATTGATTTTTATAACTGGACACCTCAAGTAAGATGACAAGAGAGAGCTCTACCCTTTCACCTTGCAGACTTGAGTACGTGAAAGCTCAGAAGGCAGAGAACCAGAGAGACGCTTCCCACATGCTCAGAGAACTACTGCCATACGGGATTTCAGGGCTTGTTCTGCTAGAATTTTTCAAGATATGCTATACATTTGGACTTTAGTATAAAATTCCCTGGCTTTTAAAAATGTCATATGCTCCAAACACAGCTACAGGCTGAATATTGCCTATGCTTCATGATCTACAGGATGAAGTAAATTTATTATAAACCCAAGTGCCTAGTATACCACAAGGGACCCTTGAATATGAAAATAACCCATGAAATCTTAACCATCCATTTCTTCACAGAAGTTTTTTTGTGCAAAACCCTATGCTATGCAAATTTACAAACATTCTTAAAGTGACATTTCTACGTTAACACCTCCTTGCAGCCTTCATCCAACAGTGAGTTTCCTCAAACTTTCATCCTACTCTATGAAAACGGTTGTGGAAAAAAATGTCCTTGTTCTGAGGTTATTCCTACTAAAGTACTGAAGTATTAGGATGTATGCAAGTTCCTTCACCATACTCAAACCATTTGTTGGATGAATGGATGGTCTTCCTTGCAGCAGCTACTATTACAAGAAAACATTATGCAAACCACTCCAATTCCATGAGAAGGTGAGGGCACACAACATACTGGCTAATAAACATCAGAAAACACAAATGGCTGGTAGGCATTGTGTGCATTCACAGTTCACCTCTACCACACAGCTCCTAGAGTACCTACCTGCCTCATCAATTATTTTTTTTAATATTTATTTTTTAGTTTTAAGTGGATACAACATCTTTATTTTACATTTATGTGGTGCTGAGGATCGAACTCAGTGCATCAAGCATTTTAGGTGAGCACTCTACCACTGAGCCACAACCTCAGCCCTATCCATTAAATTATTTATTTGCATGACACAATTTCTAAGGTCCTTCCCTGTTGTGATTTGTATTTGAATTGTGAACACTCCTGTTCATGTCTAGACCAGAGAAGGGGTAGACAGGGTTTCAGAAATCATATGTGACCTTGGCATTAATTTATTTTTATCTTCACCATGTTACAATATATAGGGCCAAAAAATAAATTTGCATTTAAGTTCCTTTTAGGGCAATCAATATTTCTGTTCATAAAGTGTCACTATAGAGGCTATTACTTTTCCAATTTATCTTCTTGTTTGCAATATAATACGCAGATTACGCAAGACTTTGGTTTTTGTTTTCTGTCATACATAGCACCTATAATCAAAATACTGTGTACTAATTAAAAATATTGCCATACAATTAGTTCTTCAATATTTAGGCCAAAGCCACGTGAGGAAAAAATATCAAATGTATAGAAAAGCGGTCCCCTCCATAGGACCTCCTGAGGAGCCAAACACAGGAGATCTTCCTCTCATAATGCTTAGGGAAGAGGAGGTACACTGCTGTGTTTGGAATAATGACCTGGGAAAACATGGCAGGAACAGCTTCTCCTCAGTTCTTGTCTGCTACGCCACATCTGGCAAAGGGGAAGTATGGCTTTCCACAGCACAGCCCCATGACAGGGAAGGCTGCACCCTGGGCCACACGGCTACCACACCAGCTACCACACCATCTGCAGAGCAAACAGAGGGATGAGCCAAGCCCCTGCCAGCACCAGACTCCAAGGCCTATTTCTTCCCCCCAACCTCTAACCTGAGATCAAAGCAAGACAGCAGAGGAAGACTAGCTTAAGACTCATGGTGGGAAGAAGAGAAAGCAGCCCTAATACACCTGTAGAAACATGTTACAGAAACTGCCTCCATCTCTCAAGAGTGAGGGGAGGGAACTTGGGTGGGTGATGTGGACATAGTGTGTGCAAAGAAGTAAAAATACATGTCCCCTGAGCAGAGGAGTCTGAGCTCCAGACAATTGTTACTATATAAAAATAGGAATCACATATTGGCAAAACTTGATTTCTCCAGAGAAGTTGAAATCTTATAATTTTTAAGTATAGCAATTCCCACCTAATAAAAATACACACATGACCCACAAATGATAGATTAAGAGTGTTCATAGCAGTTCTTTAATAGGTAATTAGCTCAGTAGAATATATGAATAACTTGTGGCATATTCCTGGGATAAAATACTATGCAGTAATGAAAATAAATGAATGACTTCTAACCATAGTGACACGGAAGGCTCTCAAAATGAATGAAAAATGCAAGAACACAGAGTATGGTTCTGTGATTTCATTTACATAAAGTTCAGGAAAGAACCTATGGTGCTGAAGTTAGACAGGAGCTTTTTTTTTTTTTTTTTTCTGGTGGAACTAGGGATTGAACCCGAGGAACTTCATCTCCAAGTTACACCCCCAGCCCTTTTGAATTTTTATTCTTTTTTAAATATTATTTTTAGTTGTAGTTGGACAATATCTTTATTTTATTTATTTTTATGTGATTGAACCCAGGGCCTTACATGTGCTAGGTGAGTGCTCTACCACTGATCCCCAACCCCAGCCCCTTTTTTAATTTTTGAGACAGGGTTACACCAAATTGCCAAGGCTGGTCTTGAATTTGCAATCCTCCTGCCTCAGCCCCCTTGAGCCACTGGGATCAGAGGCAGGTGTCACTATGCCTGGCAACAGGGTTCCTTGAGGAGGATGAACATGAAGATGAATTGAAGAAATGCTGGGATCACTTGATCAGGATGGATCAGTTTGTGAGAATGAACTGAAATGTACCATTATGATATGTTTATCTCATTGTATATATACTTCAATAAAAAGTTTAAAAACAAAACATTATGCAGGACAAACTGAATTTTACCCAAGAGCTTCCTGTTCATGACTGTGCTCTGATGGAATCCAGGCTGGATGCCCTGGGCACAAGAATTAATACCATTCCGTTCAAACTTTCATGATGTTCCCAATTCATCAAGTTAACAGATATATTCACAACTAAAAGATAACTGAATAAATGAGAATATGAGCATTCTAACTCAAACAAGATGGCTGCCATTTCCTCAGGTGCTGGAGCTCCAAGTACCACCTGAGCTATGCTGAGGACTGGTGGTGTGGGACTGTTGAGCTGGCTGTGATGGTCAGACTCAAGGTCCAAGGATGACTATTTTATTTAAGTGAAGGGAATATGAACATATGCACATGTGAGGCATAAGTAGTCTCTCCATGACTGTAACTGTATCGCTTCAAACAATGAGTGCCATTTCTCTGGAAAGTGGGAACAACAGATAATCAAGATTCTTTATGACAGGAAGTATCAGATTCTGATGATTGGTTGGAAAAGCTGCAAACAGACTGGCCCCGAATTCACACAACAACCAGGTGATCCACTGGGGACCACTATGCAGGGTGAGTCTTTGTCTCTAGAGTTAGAAAAATGTCTTATCTCAAAGGACTGTCTTAGTGGATGGGAAGTGGGCAATTTCTCAGGGTAAGTGGAAAAGGGGGACACAAACAATGATTTTCTTCTGAGAGTATAGCATCTTCCCTGCTTTCAGGTCTCCAAATTCCTAGTGAGGGCATAGCCAACTTCCCCTTATTGCAAAGGAGAACCTGCAAAAATCCACAGGAGTTACCTGGTCACTCATATCTGTTTGTACCATACTATGTGCTAGGGCTGGGGAGCAGCTTGCAGGGCCTTGTCTGCAGTTCCTTTGACATGCCTATGGCTGGAATAAGAGCTTAAAAAAAAAAAAAGACTTGAGAAATTTGTTTAATGTAATAGCTTCAGTCATTAGGAGAAAACAAAAGCCTGGACTCCCCTCTCAGGTCCACTGGAATTTGGGTTTACAATTCAGTAATGTTGGTGTTCTTTACTAAGATTGACAAATATCTTAATAGTTTATACAGGGTGAATGATTTTTGAAATTGCAGTTTGTAAGTAATCACTCATTTAAGAATTTCATAAAGTGTTTTTTTCAAATCAGGTATTTGAGTGACTCTGACTGTAATTTCAATGGCCGGCTGCCATGCATTATTAAACTCTTTTTTTTTTTTTTCTTCTGAATCTTCCAGTAGACGTCTAGAGTTTAGCTAGAAGTTTTGGCTACGATACAAACAGTGATGGAAAACATATGAGCAGTAACAAGTTTTAATCTCGCTCCTCAGTACTAACATGGACTAATCTGTGGAAGCAGTTTATTCCAGTATCACCCAGGGTGCAGCCACACCAGGGTGCAGCTGTGTTAGCGAGTTTTTTTTTTTTCTTTTAAATGTAACACATTCTCATATTTTCTTCTTAAACAGTGCCTGAGAACATTTACATTATAGATAAGTAGTGCAGGGTGGATAAATTCTACTTTCAAGACCACTACTCTCTTCTGACAAGGTATGTTTTCATGTCTATCTTACATGTGCCAGTATATAATTATTTTATAGTCAATACTGGGAGACATTAATGTTACTAATAAACATTTGTAAATAATATGGTAAAGTTTAAAGCTTATTTTTATAGTTTCTTAAAAATCAGCATTTAAATACAAACCTAAATTTGTACTTAAAATTACTATAGTTTTATGCCTTTTGCATAATAAATTTATTTTAAATATAATCTCTTTTATAATAGCTAAGAGAAAACCTGACATTAAGCTTTATAATAAAAACCAACATGACTGATTTTAAAAATTACTTCAGTAGACATATGTTCTTTTAGGAAAATAACATTACTTTAGTCATTGATGATAATGAAGTTTGGGGATAAAATAGCAAATATTTATTTCAAAGTGTAAAACTGACATTTTCTAATGTGTTTTTAAAATGTGTGAATTATTCAAATATCATTTTTACTTACACATTTGAATGTTCACATTTTCTTCGATATTTTAAATTTCTTTCTTATTTTTTATGCAATGAAATGATACTGAACAGTAAATCCACATTATTTCAAAAAATACCAGCAATAGTTTAACTATTTCTATATTCCATATGAAAAATTAGGGACTGCTTTTAATAAAATCCATAGTTAGAATTTAATACATTCAAAGATTCCCTTTATCCTTTCCCAAATTTTTGATGAAATCTTAGATTTAAAATATTAGGCAATGTGTTCAATATTCTGCTTCCTGGTAATCTGAACAGAGCAGAGCATTTTTCATGTTCATCTGTTCAGAGGTGTTGTAGCCAAGGAACAGTGGCCACATGCTTTAGGGACTGAGTCATAAAGAACCTGAAGGGTTTATATCTCCCTAAAAATAAAGCCTCCCCCCTTTTTTCTTTTTTGTAATCCCACCAAGAATCATTAGGTTGTTAAAAAAGAAAAATAAATCACAAGTCCACACCCATGTAAAAGCATCTTCATGTTTTCTGTTTGCTTTTGGCATTCAGCAATTTTGTGCCATAGTAGAAAGGAGGAGGATATGCAGTCTTCTATTACAACTAACCACTACATTAAAAAGAATATTCCCATACCTGAGCTGAGGTTTGAAGCAAAATAGGCTAACTTTGCAAGTAAGGCATTGTAGTAAATGTCAGAAAAAGGAGAGGCAGGAAGGTGTTTTTTTTTTTTTTTAATAGCAGCTAGGTTGCTAGAGATATTAAAAAATTTATGAAGGAAAAACTGATATGAAAGGAAAAGCAGTCAAAAGGTCTTTAATCAGAATGCTATTTATACTTCTAAAGTAAAATTAATTGTTTCCTGTGGAAAATGTTGTTTTAAAAGCATCAGTGTCCAAAACAAATGGTACTGTGCATAAATTTCCAAATGCATGCTTGGAGTTTTAACTTGCCAGCTTACAAGGCTATCTTGATTATACCTTGATTATATTATTTGGATTCTTTCTGTGAGCCATGTGGGGCATGTTATGTTATGTCACATTTATATACTAAAACCTATAACTGATACCTGTGAACTGATAGGAATGTGGAAGCCAAGAAGGGAAACTGCAAAGTGGATCTATAAACATGGGATTTAAAAGCACGGTGACTTGTTTATTAAACACAGTGTCTCAGAGGAAATACCATTTCACTTAGACACATTTTCCATTCCAAATCTGGAGCGGTATAAAGGACACTGTCGCATTTCTCAGCTACATTTCTAGTTCTGTTATGAAGCCTTTTGAGGACCTGGTCAAAGCGTATTTTCCAGAGGAAAGTCTGTTTACTGTGCACAAATAATAAGATGGAAATCCACTAAGAGGCTGAGCATGGTGGAAAGCGCAGCAGTGAGGAATGAGGATGCTGCCTCAGCTCTGCCACCTCCGGGGAGTTTTGGACTCCCAAGCCTCAGCTTCTTGCTTTATTAAAAAAAAAAGGTCCCTGTAGGAATGTCTTAGAGGCCTCTCTCATGTCTAAATGGCTATGATTTATTAGTAACTGCAGGAGCACTGGAATAATATTTTAAACAGTCTTCTGATTAAGAGAAAACTGAGTCCAAAATCCGAAACTGTCCAGGAGTAGAACACACTGGCAAAACTGGTTAAAGTCAGGGAAATATTGAGTCTTCCTGAGAACAAGATATAAATATTTTTTAAAGTTTCAAAAATAGCACAGACTAAATGATGCCAAAACTAATAAAACTGAGTTTGAGGCATATTAAGAAACTCAAAATTTTAAATAAAATTAAAAAGCATATCATTTTAAGTAAGACATGATATTCTCTATATTCTTCCCGAATGAGAAAGCACAGCTATCAAATATTCCCTCCTAGATATTCTACTATTTATCTATGGGTTAGCAACTGTGCAGCAGAACACGGGAAAGCCTAGGACCTACATGTGGGCCAATGGAGCCTCAGGCAGAGGCCCAACACATGAGGCAGAGGGTGTAAACAGTGAATTCCTCAAGGAATCAAGGCTGGCCTGACTTTTCTTTGCAAGCAACCAGGATAAGAGAACACAAAATTATTCTTATAGGGTCAAGAGAACACAGAGCTAGCACAGAGAAAATAATTTGCCAGAAGATGTTTTGGGTGTCAATATAACGAGTTTTCTAAAGCCATCAATGGGTAGCAGTGGATGATGATGCCTTGAGGTGGTGGGTTCCCTTTGAGTCCTTTCACTGGAGATATTCAAGCACAGTGGTTCAGAATGTTCTGGAACCTTCACCACCAAGAGGGAACTTCAACTAGACGACAGGCCCTGCATCCACAGGCCTCCATCTGTCACCAGTGAAGAGCCCAGCTACCACATTACTCACACAATTGCAACACTCCCCCTTTACTTGCAGGCAGCAGTCTCAATTACATGTTTTCACTTCATCTCTGATTTGAATAAAGGCTTTCATGAGATACACCAGTCTAAAAAATAAGAGAATCGGAGGAACCCTGCCTGACACTCTGCTGACCCAGGGTGGGCTGCTCGGCATAGTCGCAGCGGGATATGGAACAGCAGCAAGCCTGTCACTGTTGTGCTCCCCCTTTCTTGGCCCTGTGTAGCCAGCCTCTCATTATCCTTTCTACTCCAAATTCTGCTTCTCACCCTTTATCCTGCCCCTCAGCCTGAACCTCTGGCTGGCACTGAGGGAGCCTCTCCTGAGCTCATGGAGGCTACAAGGCTGAAGGAATCTGGCAGACCAGCATGTGGCCTGCACAGGAACAAGGCCAGCCCTTAACTCCTGCTGCCAGGCCACAAGGAAAACCAAGACATGTTCTTGGCATCTGCTCTGGAACTCCAACACATTCCTCTTATTATACGTTATATATATATTTTTCCAGTTCTGTAGTGTCCTTAGTTTTCTATTTCAGTTATATTATGTGTTAAAAGATATATTTTTTTCCTTGTGTAGACTGGGAATTTAAATCCTTATAGCTCAAAGTTTCTAGGAGAAAACATGTTGAAACAACCAACCAAATGAAAAATAAACAAATAACTTCATTAAAAATCCTCATTTCCTAAGTCAGGCGCAGTAGCACACCCTGTAATCCCAGTGACTTGGGATGCTGAGGCAGGAGGATTGCAATTTCAAGGCCAGCCTTAAGTGAGACCCTGTCTCAAAATAAAAAATAAAAATGGCTGGGGATAGAGTTTAGTGGTTAAGTGTCCTGGGATTCAATACCCAATGCCCCAAAGAAACAAAACCAAAACTTTATTTCCTACAAACCAGAAAATGAAGTTAGGAATCAAGAAATTATGAACTTCAAAACAATTTCCCAGTTAGGTGTTTTTGTTTGGCTTTTGGGGGAAATAAATCAGAAGAGTATCCAGGAAATCCTTAACTGTACCACCTGTGATATCAGTCTCTGGAGACGGGGCAGGAAAAGGCAAAGGTACATAGGTAAGATCAAAGCAAAGCAGACTTTGTTGGCAAACCAGTATTTTGAAAAATTTTAATGCAACTAATTTTAAAAATCATGCATGAGTGTTCGCTTCAGCAGCACATATACTAAAATTGGAACGATACAGAGATTAGCATGGTCCCTGTGCAAGGATAACACGGAAATTCATGAAGTGTTCCTTACTTTTTTGTAATAATAAAGGCCTTATAATTTAAAAAAAAATCATGCATGAGAAAATAATGCTTCACTCACAATCTGACCACCCTTACTCTTACCAGTTATTGTGCACTATTTCAAAACTAGGTATTGTATGCTTTTTTCATATGCATGTATGTTTTCACAAATGTCTTCAGCTTTATTGATCTCAAACAGCAACTGACAATTATGAGAGCAGAGAGACACCTAACAAAGAATATCACTTTCAGAAAGCTAGAGACACACATCCCTATTCAAATGTTTGAGATCCCCACTCCAGAGCAAGTGTACACAGCCAACATTGTCTTTTACTAGTCTATTAGTTTAGGTGTTTTATTTTTAAATTTTCTATCAATGCACCTAACATTAAAGTATCAATCTTTTTTTTTTTTTTTTGTACCAGGGATTGGACACAGGAGTGCTTAACCATACCTACCCCCAGCTCCTTTTATTTCTTATTTTGAGACAGGGTCTCACTATGTTGCTTAGGGCCTCACTAAATTGCTGAGACTGGCCTCTAACTTTCGATCCTCCTGCCTCAGCCTCCTGAGTCACTGGGATTATAGGCATGTGCAACTATGCCCAACTTCAAGGATTAACTTTAACATCACATACTTTCCTCAGAGTAGTTGATTAGGAGTTGTGGTTGTGCTTTAATAAGGGAAATATGAGAGAGAATACAGAGAGGAGAAAGAAGTGCTCCAGCCCACACATTCAGCATCGTGACATAATTCCTAGGGCACAGTGTGTGTATAAGAAATGCCCAGTGAATAATTCTAGCAACCTCAAACTAAGCCAGAGACAGGATTTCACATGACATTGAAAGTTTCTCATCACCATGGTCAAGAAAAGCTTTGAACCTGGAAGATGGAGCTAAAACTTAAGAATACTAAAGAATGCACTGGAATCAAGGACAAGTTTTGATTCAGCTAATGACCTAGAGCTGAATTTCCAGGGAATTGAGTATTTTGGAGGTCCAGGTGAAGCCAGGAACTAAACACTAAGGAGCCAGGAACTTCAAAAAAACCTGAAGTCTAAAAAAACATAATGGGTCAAAATTAGGCAAGAGCTGAGAAACAGAGTCAGGAAAAAGTGATACTGAAAATGAAGACCAGATGACCTTCCCTAGACCTGTGCCAGGATTTACCAGCAGGTAGGACCCACAGCATCAATGGCAACACTAAACTATAGAAAGTTTTTTGACTTTCTTAGCTTTGCCATAAGTAATCTCTTTCCTAGTATATTCAAGTGTAGATTATCACCGAGATTGCATACACACTTGGTCAGTGTGACACAGCTAGCTACCCACTGGGCAAATGTTCACATCACCATTTAGATTTTTGGAGCATATAAAATAATTTTCAGATTAATTACTCATAGTAGGATTTTCTAACCCTCTTCTGGTGATTAAAAAAGACACACCATGTGCAAATGTGTAGTTTAATTAAGCCAGGGAGTTAATTGCTTATTGAGTTCAGGGAAACTCAAGCCCATGCAGTGATATCAAAGCTGATTTCTGTGTTCTGGGAAATGGTAACAGCTGAGAGGACTCAGGGACTAGGGGAGGAGTTCTTCCTGAGGCAAGGTTAGCCCTGAATGAAATCTCTCTTATTCATTCACTGTTGGCACTCAGGCGACTGAGGGCCAGAGGACTTTTAAATGACTTAGGCTGAAAACCATTCTGTGGAGCCTCTGCTAGGGAGGCCAGTAAATGCCCGCCTGCCAGGACTGGGTCTCATGAATGGGCTTCTCTGGGATACACTTATTTGGGATGATTTCATAATGTTTTTAATTTTATAGAAATTTCTAAGAATGTGCCAGTTTCACTGAAGTAGTTAAGAAACTACATGTAAACATCCCTGTGGAAATATCAGCCAGCACATGGCAATGAATCTACGCTCTGAGGGTTCTCATTAATATGTTCCAGTTTTGTGTGAGTTAAAAAAAAAATCATAACTAAAACCAATGCAGCACCCACCAAAAACAAAACTCAGTGGAAAAATGAATAAAAAAAGAGTCTGGACATCACTTGGATTGGATCGAGTATTAGACAGTGGAACAGATTAGAAGTAAGAAGATACCAATGACATTGTGGAAAAAGTGACCAAAGATGAGCGGAAGGATGGAGAGAGTGAAGAGAAAATGGTTTAGGAAAATTTCCAGATGTTGTCTAAGGGGCGCTGATGATGTTTCTTTGGCAGGGTCATAGATATGTTTTTAAAAATTTTCATTCATTTTCTAATTATATAAGCATTACTTATTGCTCATTATAAAAATTAAAGTGAAAGGGGGAGAAAACAAAAGTTGTTTGTGATTCTACTACTAGAGCTTATTTTTAATCAGGTATATGCATGTAGGTTTTTTTTTTTTTCTCCTGCCTTTGCATTTGTAAGTATAGTAGGTATGGAGTTTTTATAATTGCTTTTATAACCTCATTTTAAAATGTCTTTGTAAACATCTTGTAGGTTCCAAAATATTTCATGGCATAAATAAACCCTACCCTATTTAATTTTATTGTTATCACTACGTTAACCACTAGGATTGTCTTTTAATTTTTTATATTATAAATTATTCTGTGATGAACATCTTTTTGAACTTTTTAACTATTTCCTGAGATTAGATTCCAAAAAGCAGAATTTGTAAATAGCAAATAAAGATTTTTTTAAAGCTCCCAAAACTTATTGCTAAGTTGCTTTCCAAAAAGTTTTTATAAATTTACCCTCATACTACCTACCAAAGCAGAAGAATGCCATTTTATTGTATTTTTGCCAGGACCCAGAAATGCATAGATGCAGAAGTTATGTCTGTTTAAATTCTAACTTAATGCTCAATGTCTACTTAGTCCTAGATCAGTCTTGCACCTAAAAGAGCATGAAGGAATATGTGCTTCTATTGCTCTTGGCTGTGTGCTCTGCCAAACCCTTCTTTAGCCCTTCACACATGACTCTGAAGAATATGATGCTGAAGGATATGGAAGATGCAGATGACGATGACGACGATGATGACAACTCTCTTTTTCCAACAAAAGAGCCAACGCACCCCTTTTTCCCATTTGATTTGTTTCCAACATGTCCATTTGGATGCCAATGCTATTCACGAGTTGTGCACTGTTCTGATCTAGGTAAGCGCCACAGATCCACTGTTTTGAAGAATAATAACGCTATTTTGATAAAATTAAAAGGATAGGAATGGTCATTGCTGAAATCTGAAAAATCATCCCATTGACTACACTTTTTTTAAAAAATTTAAATGTTTAGGTGGAAGTGGGATATGGCAGCACATGCTTGTCATCTCAGCTGCTTGAGAGGCTGAGGCAGGAGGACTGCGAGTAACAGCCTGAGCAACATAGGGAGAGTTTCGCTTATAAGAAAAATAAGGAGCTTGGGGTTCAGTAGGGCATGTATGCTCAAGGGCCTAGGTTTGATCCCCAGTACCTCAAAATAAACAAATAAATAAATGTTTAGGTAGAGAGCACAACAAATTGCAAAGTACATCCACAGTTATTTTAAAGATCCAGAATAATAGAAATAATAGGGATCTTACAATACAGAACATTTCTTTCTTTTCCCAAATTAAAGCACTATTTCAATTTTCTTTACTGTGGTTCATATCATTGTATCAGCAAGTTGAGAATGTCCTTTCTAGAAAAATTCTATGATCATAAAGTAAGATGCTTGCCCAGAACAATGAAACAGGTTATACAGAATATGAAATCTGCAATCTAGATGTTTTATTTTAATAATTTTTTTTTTTTTTTTTTGGTGCCAGGGATTGAACCTGGGGCACTCAACCACTGAAGCCACATCCCTAGTCCTTTTTATTTTATATTTTGAGACAGGGTCTTGCTAATTTGCTTAGGGCCTCACTAAATTGCTGAGGCTGGCATTGAACTTGTCATCTTCCTGCCTTAGCCTCCCAAGTCGTTGGGATTATAGACATGAGCCACCATGCTGGTTTATAATCTAGATGTTTTAAAGATAATATTCTATTCATTTTGAATGCTTTGGGTCTAGAACTGCATAGAAAAGAAGTGATTGAACTAAATTCTCTCTGAAATTTTCTAATTCTCTATTGAGTATCTTTTTAAACACTTCTAATGAAGAAGCACTCAAGAGCATACTCACCTTGCTCAGAGAGAGGATGTGATCAGAAAGGACATAAAGAGTTGTACTCAGCTACTTCCTAAAGAGGGGATACAGAGACCCGCCCCACTGTGGAGGCCAGGGTTTGGCCACAGCTCCCACAGAAGCCAATGGTCCGCTAGGGCCTCTTCCGGAGTCCTCTTTGCATATAATACACACAGCTCACCTCCCTCATAACATGACTATGAAAGGCTCTTGATAAATTGTCACTTTTCCTCTCTCAGGAAATAAACACTTTCCAAAGCTTCAATTCCATCAGGGCCATGATGGGAGCAGGTTTGGCAAAAATCTGTTATCAGGAGGATCCTTTCAGCAAAACCTCCCACTTCCCACAAGACTTCCTATCACTTTCTAAAACCAAAATGATCTCTTATAACAAACAAAACTGGCTCTGCCTTGCTAATTCATCAAGTTATCCCCTTTCCTCTTTCTTTCTATGGTGAAAGTTCTTAAGAGTTGCTAATTTTTAAAAATATCTTTATTTTTACTTGTTTATTTTTTTTATGTGGTGCTAAGCTCGAACCCAGGGCCTCCCGCATGTGAGGCAAGTGCTCTACAACTGAGTTACAAGCCCAGTCCAAGAGTTGCTAATTTTAAAGTATGGAGGGGGAAAACACAAAAAGCAGAAGGTAGATATTCAAAATATTTGGATATTCAATTCAGATTGGGGCTGTCATACATAATCGCTTTTTAGGATAAAGGCAGAGTTTTTTTGTTTCTTTGTTTTTGTTTTAAGTCCAAAGTGTAAATATTTAAAACTCACTTTAAAATTTATAAAAAGATGAACTGAGGGACAATAAGTTTAGTATAATAAAATGCTGATGGTACAAAGTAGATAAATAAAATGTGGATTTTTCACTATAAAATTCTTACATCTATTAAAACCTTTCATAATCAAATATTAGGAAAAAAAGCCCCAAGGAGGCCTTAGTCTCATCAATCATTTTGTTGCATGGAATGTCCAATAATTAGCAGGAGATAGGCACCTTCAGTCCAAAGACTAAAGGTTGGCCATCTATAGAAAGCAAAGAAACTAAGGAAGAACTGCATTACAAACAGCTTCTGAGTTTTTCTCATTTTTCTCAACCCAAGAAGAGAGAAAAAAGTTTAAGTCTATAATCATTTAATTAGTATTTGCCTATCTACACAAAGAGGAAGCATGCAGCTGTACCTTATTCTAAGATGATAAAGACAGCTATCATTGCACCTGCAAAGAGGAACAACAACTAAAAGGTAGACCTGTGTACTTCTGGCACAAAAGTGAAAAAGACAAGTAAATAAAATACCTTTGCTCCTGAGCTAATGTTATGCATGATGATATAAGTAAAGGTAAATATCACACTTAGTTCCTAATGAAGAGTCATGTAGGAATAAATAAGAATTAGTTTAATTTATGACTAGAAGAGTCGATTACAGAAAATGGGTGGTGAAATTTATGATTATGTACATGACAATAATCTATTTTCTAAGCACAACTTTCTATATTTTGAGCCTTCCTAAAAATGAAAAAGACCTACATGCTTCAATTTCTCACTATCCCAGCCAAAAATCTAGACGAAAGCTAGTCTTCATAAGCTAAGCCTCAGCTGCCTGCCAGTCATCTTACACCCAATTATTTCACCTTGAAGCCTGCCAGACTCAAGATAAAAACCCTGTACAGATAAATGAGCTATGTGAAATGGCTCTGAGTATTAAAACAAAAAGAAAAAAACCCTATGTTTTTGTCATATTACAACTACTGAGTCCTGGTACTTAATGATATTCATGCATATAAAAAAATGTACATCTCTATCATATCAGCGATTGATCTAGTCTTCAGCATGACTAATAAATAATATAACCACATACTTCTACCATTTAGAGATCTTGTCTTTGGTACGATTTTCTAGTAGTTGTAACACGTTTGCTTATTTCTCAGGTTTAACCTCGGTCCCAAACAACATTCCATTTGATACTCGAATGGTCGACCTTCAAAACAATAAAATTAAGGAAATCAAAGAAAATGACTTTAAAGGACTCACTTCACTTTATGTAAGTATTTGCTAATATTTTCAAATATTTTAAGTGAAAATCTGTATCATTAACAAAATAGTTATATTGTATAAGTGTAAACATGTTTTTTAGGTGAATATGACAAAATTTCTGTATTCAGAAAAGTTATAGTCAACAAGAAATTATAGATTTAAGTCAATTAATGATTTAATCCAACTGATGTTTACTGAATAATAGCCAGGTAAAAGGTGGTGAGCTGAGAGTTGATGGACCTTAAATGTGTTTCTAATCCATTCAGGTAACAATAATGGCTATATATTAAAATGAACAAGAACACAATTATTTACAACGACCACAGCCTAGAGCATAAGCAATCTTTACCCAAACCTGTTGACTCCAGACACCACAAATTTCTAATATCAGCACATAGGAGATATCTAAGTGACTAACACTCAGACTTTGCATCGAGCATGAGCAGCAAGGTAACGCTCCTGTTGGCGCCTGGGTTGGCCTCCTGCAGAAGGGTCACTCTGATGGGTACCCATTGCTTTCACTACTCCCTTTTGAATTATGCAAATAGCTCAGATTTGGAAAGTCACCATTCCAAAATACAGCTTCAATGTATGTATTTTTAAAAAAGCAAATGGAAAACTTTTTTTTTTTTAGAACTGAGGCCTCACTTAAATATTAAGACAATCAGCAACAGCACAAAAGATTCTACCAAAGATCCACTCAGCCCACCCCACTAACTTCAGACCACAGAAACTTTTGAATAATAGAAAGACCATTTTTCTAGCATCAGAAGTTGGAGATAAAAATTGTACGTGTGTATGTGCGCACACTTATTTATATATTTATGTAAAATAAAAGCAAGAATAGCTTATGAGGCTGGGGCTGTAGCTCAGTGGTAGAGCGCTTGCCTTGTATTTCTGAGGTATTGAATTCGATCCTCAGCACCACCTAAAAAAATAAATTAATTAATAAAGATATTGTGTAAAAAAATAAAAAAGAACAGCTTATGACTGTTTCCATTACTTCAGCCCACATTCAGCTTAGATGACCACAAGAATACTAATGACATATTTAATACCAGAGCTATGTGAGCTTTCAATTTGTCATATCATTATTTTGTTGCATTTTAGGAGTCTTCCAGGTATTTATTCCACATGTACTCCTGTTATGCATTGGGAAATGATAATCTACAATGTGTCAGGAACATTAGGTCTCTTTACCATTTTCTTAATCAAATTCTATATGGCAATTTTGTTTAAGGGTGAACATTCTGGAGTCTAAGTAGAGCTGAGCCCAAATCTAATGGGGAAATGGCCTCACCTTCCTCAGCTGTAAGAGAATGTAATAATAGCATGAATTTCACAAAGTGGTTATAAGGTTAAATCAGCAAATACATGTAAGGTGCTTAGTAATGGTAGGGTCCCCACCCCCATCTTTTAGCCAATGTTACTACCAGGCCAATATGATTAAGCTGACCCAACATACTCATGTAAAGCTGTTTTGTTTTGTTTTATAAGATGGGGTCTTGCTCTGTTGCCCAAGCTGGCCTTAAACTCCTGGGCTCAAATGATCCTCTCACTTCATCTTCCTAAGTAGTTAGGACTATAGGCTACACCACTGCACTAGGATGTAAAGTACTTTTAAAAGTACATGTTTTATACTTGAATTATAGGTATATTGCACACTTAAAGAGAATAAAAATATTTTAGACAGTTTACAAATCTTTTACGTTTCAGCTGCTTGTTTAGCATTGTGACTCTCACACAAAGGGTGACATATCTAGAGAGTGAATGTGATCTATGACATTCAGGCCTCCCAGCTCACTTCTTGCTGCTATTAAAGACACATTCACCATGACTTCTTGTTGTTTTACTTCTGCACAATACACTTTTCTTCTGTCCTTACACATAATCACACTGCTTATTAATGATGACTTTAAGGCTCCATGACAGCCAGTTCCTCGTGTGAAAACCAACATTGGCAGTACGGTGATCTAGAGTCACTCTGCAAGCCTATCATGCTGGGTTAGCATTTGACAGTGCTGTATAAAAACTTCCATTTGAGCTTTATTACTCATCCTTCCTTTTATGCAGCTCCAGCAACTCCATGTCTTCACCATAGGAAAAAAACAAACAAACAAACAAACAGACAAAAGCTCATGTACTGAGTCTGAATCTCACTGAGGGACACACCAGCTCGGGGCAGGGCAGCTCTGACCCTTACTTGCAGGATGATCACAGTTACGTTCTGCATTACTCAAAGGAGAGCAACTTTTTCTGCTAAACTTAAACCTTATGGGGTCAAGTGAGGTTCACAAATCATCTTTGTGATGCACCATCTTGCTAAACTCCCCACCTCAAAAAACTAAAGGAAAAGAACACTCTCCTAGCTGGCCTCACATACTCAGAAAGGTGCATATCTTGACAGCTGGCAATAAGATGCAATCTCCCCTCTTCTCCTAGGCTTAACCTTTCCAGGTGCAACCTTTAACAGTAGTGGTATGTCTAGAAGGTGAGAAAAGAGATGCAAAGGGCTGAGTGAAATGGTAAGCATGATGGTAAAGGGTGTTTACTGGGCAACCTAAGTGCATATATCTCTGCTATGAAAAACAACGATGTGAGTAGTACCAGTCAGGCCTGTTCAATCAGTCTGGAAACAAAAAGAAGACTGCTTTAGAATGGAACTGTGATCAAAATCCCTGAAGGGAATTATCCTCAACTTATTTCTTGAGAAAATCAAAGGGTCTACAATAAGAGGGACAAAAAGGTTCTGAAGATTCTAAGCAATCTGCCAGCATCCTTGGCACACACTGAAAACTATATCTTTACATCTGGCAAAGAAAATGACTAAGCTATGTCATTTTGTAATAAAAATTGTTATCAAGGGGCTGGGGCTATAGCTCAGTGGCAGGGCACTTGCCTTGCAAGTGTAAGGCACTGGGTTCAATCCTCAGCACCACATAAAGAATAAATAAAAAAAGATATTGTGTCCATCTACAACTAAAAGAATACTAAGGAAAAAAAGAAAGAAAAGAAAATGGTTATCAGAAGACCAATATGTCCCAGTTTGCCCAGGATTTTCCCAGGTTGGGTTCTGAAATTCCTACATCCCAATTTGATGGTTCTCGCAGACCAAGGTAGCTGGTCACAAAAAGGTCTTGGCCACAAAGAACACAGTCACCCTGGTATTAAGCTCTTTACTCTCTGGGGTTAGATTCATCTCAAGGATGCTGCCTTGTAGCCCTGAGAAATATCCACATAATTGAGACAGGGGTGCACCATTTCTCAGGATCCACTGCTACCTCAAGGCCTGAAAATATGCCAGAATGCTGAGGGAACTTTGTAGGAGGGGTTTTCCTTACAGGTCTCTGCTCTGGGAGAAATGGTAAATGTTAGCACACATGAAAAAAGTGAGGCTTTCAAGGTCGATTAAATCATGCAAAAGTATTTTGTAGAGTAAACAGATATCATTTAAGATAAAAATAACATTGTTGGTCACTTCCACGAAGGGTTGGGTAGAGGTTGAAGCCTCAACCATGACTGTATCAACTACTCAAAGATAAAAAAGATAAGTGTGTATCAAAAGGAATAATGTTAATCAATAAAGCTTTGCATTGTTCCTATTCCATAGTAAACAATGTTTTTAAAGCCTGGATTGGACCAAGAAAATTTTACATAGTTGTTCAAGTACATAAATGACCTAAATCATATTGATTTTAAAGATGAATCGTTATTGAATATCAGTAAATCAAATCCACTTTCTAATACTATGTAACTTACTATGTTTATCTAGGCTCTGATTCTGAACAACAACAAGCTAACAAAGATTCACCCAAAAACCTTTCTAACCACAAAAAAGCTGCGAAGGCTGTATTTATCCCACAATCAACTAAGTGAAATACCACTTAATCTTCCCAAGTCACTAGCAGAGCTCAGAATTCATGATAATAAAGTTAAGAAAATACAAAAGGACACCTTCAAAGGAATGAGTGCTTTACACGTGTTGGGTAAGTTATTCCAATAAATGGGCCATCTTGAAATCATCATTAACATGCAAATACTGAAATTTATTGTCATTATTTTAGGATTTCTAAGATAAACTGTTCATAAACAAATGAGAATATGAAATAAAGTTTAGGGTGGCATCTCAGGCCTTGCAGTCCTAGCAAACTCAAGAGTCTGGGAAAACAGCAAGACCCCAATTCTAAATAAATAAAAAAGAAACAAAGGTTTCTTGGGAGTTGATGTACCACTGGGTTTTCTAACAGATTCTAATAATTAAAGAAAATATGGCTTTTGTAGTACATAATCTCTTTCTCAAGAATCTCCTTTGAAATTCCTAGTGTGGGCTCTGTTTTATGAACTGGACCCTAAGTAATAAAATCTATGCTATTCTTATTTAATATAAAGGTAATATTTTTAATTTATCACATAAACTACTAAAATATAATGTACAAAGCTAATTCATATATCATTTGAAATATAAACCTTTTTGTTATCTGCTTTAGGAGTACTGATCTAAGCAATTGTTGTTGTGTGTTTTAAACTCCAGTATATTTTACTTGTAATACCCATCAAATAACCATGCCATTCGCTCTGCAATATCCATTCAAAATTCTTAACCAAGATTCTCATTCATTATTCACTAATTTAACCAAGTACCTGGCACTGACCAAACAGCCTCTTATTAGCAATTCCTTGAAGTTCTCTTTCTGCTAATAATATAATTTCTAATTAACTTGTGATTAAAAACAGTTTGGAAAACAAAACAGAAAACACAAATGCTTCAAATTATATGAAGAATGATCTTTTTTTCTGAAGCAATATTATTACAACTTTTATCATGCTTACTATTGGAGGAGAATGATAATGTAATTTCTTAATTTAAAGCAAAAAAAGTGATCCTATTATATATTCCAGTTTACAAAGTACAAAGGAACTTTACTGAAACCAACAGAAATGAGAGTAAATCAACAGGAATGATGAAATCCACACTTCTTAAAATATTCTTGGAATGTGTCTCTCTGCATTATGAATTTCCTTTGCATAACAAGCTATGTGTGCTAAATCATGTCATTTCCCCCACAGAAATGAGTGCAAACCCTCTCGATAATAATGGGATAGAGCCAGGGGCATTTGAAGGGGTGACAGTATTCCATATCAGAATTGCTGAAGCAAAACTAACCTCAATTCCTAAAGGTATGTATTTGCTTTAAGACAATATTTTTAAAATTGTCCTCTTTTAATGACCATTAAATGTAGTATTGTAAACTGAACAGTATACATTGTCAAAACTACACTACAATTAGAAATCCTTGTATCAATGTATCTGGTCAGAGTAGTATGAATTTAACTTTGTTTCACATAGCATAGGGAGCCTTATATTTTTTTGACAATGTTAAATTGCAATATTTTTCCCCAGTAAAAATAAATATTGAGAAGCAATGAACTTTTTATTTTCCTTCTCTTTTTTGACATTTACTCACCTATGTCTGACATCAGAGGCAGAAAATTCTGTAGAGAAAAAATACAGATAGTTGGCCAGACCGTACTCCCAGCTGAGCTGCCACACTTGAGGTAAAGCCCTTGAGGCCTTATGGAGGTGCCTGGCTCTGGTGAGAGTGGATGTACACTGGTTCTCCAACAGCTCCCTTCTAGGAGCGCTATGAAGAGGAATGCACTAACAGAGAATAAGGTTTCAGGCAAGTGTCTGGCCTAGAAGGCGTCCTCTCCTAGCAACAAACTTACCTGAAGGAACCCTGCACTTTTGATGCTAGCTTTAAGAGAATTAGAAGCTGGCATTTCAATGTCTCCTTAACTTTGTTAGATGACCAGTTTTCTACAATGTCATCTCCATGCTCCCTGATGACTAGCTGGACAGAATTACCTTTATGGGAACTCATACTCAAAATTTTGCTTCCCTTGACCCAGAAAAGGGCTCTGTGCTTTGACGATTATCTAGGTCAGAAATAACCCATGTGAGGAGTAATATGTTTTTCACTCACAAACACATCTTTCAGTATCCACTACTAAAAGCAACAACTTTATCGTAACCCCTCTCTACTACCATCCTGATCCAGAGATAAACAAAACAAATATAAACAGAGAACTTGAGATACAGTGAACTTATTATTAATAACAATTATTAGTAATTATTATAATAACAATAATTAGTAATTGTTATTATCAACTAATCTTTCACCTAGGTTTCACTTAGGTGAAAGACATTTTTTCTATCAGAAAAAAAAACCCAGTTAAATCCAGACTATACCAATAAAAACCACTTTCATTTAGCCTTAAAGGAGGTGGCTGTTTTTTTTTTTTTTTTACAAGAAATCTAAAATGTTAACCTTAAGCTTTTCAGTTTTAAAATACCTATGCAATAGGTAAAATATATAAAAATCCCTTTTTTATGATGGAAGCTGACAGGGAAAAAAGGAAAGTCAGGACAAGGAAGGGAGTGAAGGCAGAGGGAGGAGAGGAGGCAAGACTGAAGGGCAGGAGGAGGAAGCTGCTGCGCCAGACTGTGGCACTTGGCAAGGTGCCCTGGTTGTTCTTTATGTTCACAGATCTGACACACGTAACCAGGCAGGGCCACTTGTACATTCACACTGGTGGGCTTTCTTATACTGCAAAACACCCCAGTTATAATTCTCAAGTTTCAAACTGCATCTCAGGGTTAACTTCTCGTGAAATTCTCAACATTCTCTGAAAGCTTAAGGAATGTTAGGAAATTAAACTGCAATCTCTCAATTTACATAACTACTCCTTCAAGATCTGACATTCAGAAACCAGTTAAACTATATTCTGCTTTGTAGCTTATTCACTAAAATGTGATGGCTGACTTTCTGCATATCACAATTCCATCCATACTATTCCTTGTGACAGGATGAAGTGATAGACCTCTCAGGAGTCCCTACTAGGAAGAAATAATAGGAGAGTCTTCCTTCTTATTCACTTGGGAAATTCTGCATAATTGCATTGCTTGCAATGTGTGTAGGCAGTGTGGTGGCAGTGGCTGTAGCACCCGTGTGGGAACAGGGTGGGAACAGACATTCCTGTAGAAGCCTATTCAGGCTTCCCGTGTCCACATTCACTGAGCTTCTGCCAGATTCACACCTCTGCTCTCACCTGTTTTAGAGGCTGTGTTCCACTTTTCTCTGTGGTCACTCACCTTCCTCAAATTCTTCAAACCCTCTTTCAAAGATTTTGCTTTTCTCAGACATGCTACAATCTACTCTAGAACAGTAGGCACATTACACTATCCATTTTTCAGTGAGACACAAGGTATTTGAGCACAGAACATTTATCTTACATACTGGAAGGAACATATAGTCATCCCATAAAATATAATTAAACTCAGTTATTTAGAATTCAAGGAATTAGAAACATCTAAGTTTAGAAGAATTATTTTCTTGCTCTCTACTAACTTTGAAAGTTCAAAATAAATCCTGAAATCAAAATTAATTAAGCCACGAAGACTACTGATATATATATAAAATCCCTTTTTTGGTAGTAGAGAGGGGTTATGATAAAGTTGCTGCTTTTACTAATAGATAATGAAAGATAGCTGTTTCAGAGTGAAAAACATATATAATGTTTTATATATATATATATATATATATGTATTTATAGTCGTGTGTGTGTGTGTGTGTGTGTGTGTGTGTGTGTGTGTGTGTGTGTGTGTATGGACATTTCAATGACTTTCATCAGTCTTCATTGTTAATGTAGGAAGGAAATGTTTCAGCAAAAGTTGAAGGAAAAAAAAAGCTGTTCCCATCTACCTACCTAGAACCTTTGGTTGACAAATAATTTATTATATAGAAAACAAAACAAGGCCTGACTGAATTTCTGGCCAGTCTCTTTCATTCAAGCTTCATCCAGCCTTGTCAGGATATACCTGACGTGTTCAGGAGAAAGAACATTCATGGGGTGTCTGCCATGTGGTGGCACAGCAGACACACTTCCTAATTTATAAAGAAAAAATAATAATGCAATGAATTGTCTCAGAGTAAATATTTGTATAATTATGTTAAAAAAAACCTGTGCAAGATGCTTGATTGAATTCTCAGCACCACATGTAAATAAACAAATAAACAAAGGTCCATCGACAACTAAAAAAATATCTAAAAACTTAATTGGTCACTTTCTTTGTATCACTTCATTACTTGACAGAATTAATCCTTTCAGCTACTTTTTGTATAAAAACTGTAGGACAAGTAATTTAATAATTGATAAGGGAATTTATTTAGAGAGCAATTCCAACTTACAAATCCATGAAGAATGATAAAATCAAAAAGTCACAGTGGTGTATACCTGAAATCCAGCTACTTAGGAAGCTGAGGTGGGAGAATGCTGGGCTCTGTAGTTTGTGGCCGGCCTGACAGCAAGGAGAAACCCCAACCCAACCCCAAGCAAAGAAAGAAAACAGAAAGTCACCATTTTACAATTCCTCCTATGAATGAATAAATGCCAAAAACATCCGTTGAAAGGTGATCTCCTTGACTCTGCATCTCTGGATCTGAGGGCCAGGTCATAAGAAACAAGGGGTTAGGATTCTGATAAATAACATCTGGAAGCTGTACACAATTTATAAAAAGAATGTCTCAAGTCAATATTTGAAATCAACAGAATAGGAAGAAAAAGGAAGGAGTATATTATAGGAGATCTTAAAAGACATAAAACAAACCAATTGTAAGATGATATATTTGAGACACCTGGGATGGAGGGTGACCATTAGATGACAGTAAGGAATTGTTAATTTTATTAGATGTGTTATCAAAGAGGTTAAAAGAAAGACAAGCTTTTCAGTTAGACATTAAGTGAAGTGTTCATAGGTGAAATTACACTGTATGAGAATTGAGTTTAAATACTATAGCAATCAAAGAAGTGACTAAACAAATAAAAAGCAAATAGATAAATCAGTAAATAAATGGGGGTAAATATAACAAGATCAGAAAAAATGGAAATAACTGTTGAAGCTGGACAACAGCAGGATAATTAATAATAATAGTTTCCATTTTTGTGTATAGATGAAATTTTCAATGATAAAAAAAATTAAAGTAAGTACTTAAACAATTGCCTGAATCCATAATCTGATACTTGACAAGTAAATAGTGGGGGTTGGTCTTACTTAATCTAACAAACATCTTTCTCTTATTAGACCTACCATCTACTTTATTGGAACTCCATTTAGATTATAATAAAATTGCAACTGTGGAACTCGAGGATTTTAAACGATACAAAGAACTGCAAAGGTAAAAGTTTCCAAAATCTTAACTTACAAATGGTAAACCCTATGACTAAGATAGTAATGAAGCTTCTTGGAGAACATGTACGGGGGGCTAGGGATATAGCTCATTTGAGAAAGTGCTTGCTTTGCATGCACAATGCCCTGGGCTTGATCCCCATCACACACACACACAGACACACACACACACAAAAAGCCAACAGGTATGTAAAAATTGGGAATGTTATAGACATCATTATCCAGTATGAAGACAAAAATTGGTGTCAACATACTTTATATACAACCAGAGTCAAGAAAATTGTGCTGTATATGTGTATTAAGAATTGCAGTGCATTCAGCTATCATTTATTTATTTTAAATAAAAGAGAGAGTGAGAGAATGTGTACAGGGAAACTAGTTGAGATCATTGCTATTGCTACTGAAAAGTATGAAGGGAATACTAGAAAGAAACATTGTTTTTACTGTCTATACTAACATCAGAGGCAAACCAGTGGAAAGAAGACAAAGGCACTCTGTGAATTTTCCATTTGCTAGATTTAGCACAGATAATTTTCTAAAAGTGGGAGGAAACAGTTGTTCCATACTGAAACAGGTTAGTAAATAAGGCCATAAAACACTTTTCTGTGATCATATAAAAAATAGGTCAGACTTATATTCTAACTAGTATTGTTGTATTTTCAGCGAACTCTATCAAACCCAGCCATCTGCATGAGTTAATGCATTTCATATCATTTTTAGGTTGGGCCTAGGAAACAACAGAATCACAGAAATTGAAAATGGAAGTTTTGCTAACATACCACGTGTGAGAGAAATACACTTGGAAAACAATAAACTAAAAAAGATCCCTTCAGGATTACAGGAGTTGAAATACCTCCAGGTAAAACATTCTACTTGTGTTTGGCAGACATGAACTCTTTAATTTTTATAAAACACTCAAGCAAAAACCAAGCAAGTAGCACAGGTAACACAGACACAAGTACTCTCCAGGTTGCATGAGGTGTTCTACCAGGTAGGACTACAAAGCTGTCACCTGAGAAGTTCAGGTCCCATAACCACCTCCAGTTTCTCCTACCGATACTGCAAAGGTCATTGTTGCAAAGCTGCGGATCCAGCTAACTTCAAGTTTCTGAAGTTTCTGAGGTAGCACAGCTTAGGACACCAAGCAGGATACTATATGCTTTTGTTCTTGAAACATTTCACAAGGCAGAGCAAGAGTATTAGGATCCAGGTATTTTCACCATCAATGTGGTGTTAGATTAGAAGTAGATATGCTTTTTTAAATATTCAAACCCAAATATATAATTGACTGAAAGCCACTCTTTGGAGTATCAGGAGTTCACTTTGGGGTGGAGATGAGCTCAGTGGTAGTGTGTTTGCCTAGAATAAAAGGTCCTGATTTGATTTTCAGTGCCACTAAAAAAAATTCACATTTTATCATTTGTTGCTTTTCATTATTAGAAATCATTCCTTTCTCATTGAGCAGCTCTTAATTTGCTGGCAATTGTCACAGAAAGTGAAGAAAATATTTTGCACATAATTCTAGGACTTTCACAATCCCAATGGTTTTTCTCTATGGCCTCAGATTAAGAATCCCTACTTAATATTATTTCACCTTAATCCATTTTTCTCATGTGCAAAGCCTTTCTCTTCTAAGAAGAAAAAGACACCCTGAGAACAACAATGAGAACAAAATGGGACATTGAGCACTCAACTTCTAGATTTTGTTCTGATTCCTCTTTAAACTAAAGTTTTGCTTCTGTATTCCTTGGAAATACATCCATCTAAGGATGTGCTGTATGCAGGTATGGATCTTGGGGCAATACCTGCTCTGATGTTTCTGAAAACTACATCTGTACAACGGCTAGTAGTGACCACAATCTGGCTACCTCAAGCCAGTTCTCCTTGATCTCACATCTGCTATTCTGTGCCACTCAGATCCCAACTTCTTGTCTCTCTCATATCTACCTGCACGCCTACTCGATTTTTTTATTTTTTTGGTACTGGAGACTGAACCCAGGGGCACTTAACCACTGAACTACATCCTTACTCCTTTTTATATTTTATTTTTGAGACAGGTTCTCACTAAGTTGCTTAGGTCCTTGCTAAATTGATGAGACTGGCTTTGAACTCATATCCTTCTGCTTCAGCCCAAGCTACTGGGATCAAAGGCTTGTGCCATCATGCCTGGCTTATTAGCATTTTTTTTTTAAGAGAGAGTGAGAGAGGAGAGAGGGAGAAAGCGAGAGAGAGAATTTTTTAATATTTATTTTTTAGTTCTCGGCGGACACAACATCTTTGTTGGTATGTGGTACTGAGGATCGAACCCGGGCCGCACGCATGCCAGGCGAGCGCGCTACCGCTTGAGCCACATCCCCAGCCCATTATTAGCATTTTTTAAATGAACAAAATTGTGGCACAAACAGAGAAGAATACATGTCACATGTATACAATTCAATGAACATCCACAAAGTAAACACATCCCACACACAGCCTGTCGTCACTCACAGTGAGGTCAGAGCTGTGATGAGGGATGTTGACCTCTGACACTGAGCAGCAGGGGACATGCAGGGGACATGCAGGGGACCACACAAAGCCTCTGTCACAAAATCTTAATATTAATATAGGACAGAGAAGAGTTAAACGCCAAAGAAGTATTTTAACAATGCCTGGAGTTTTCATAATCATAGATCCATCTTAAATAAAACCAAATTTAGAGGTAACAAGAGTCAAAGCCAATAACTCAGCTTTGCCAGCAAGAAGCTCCTACTTTTTAATATGCCAAAACGCTATCAGGCAAGCAGTTTGCTTTTACTTCCCAAATCTAAATAAAAGCCTGAAGAAGAAACAGAAAAGCAGTTAATGGGATGAAAGTTCATCATTCTTTATGAGTAATAATTTAAAAAAACACATATGTGGCTTATAATACTGTGATTTGTCCACTGCTGCAAAATAAAGATTCAACTACTGATATAGTATTACAAATATGCATTTAAGATGTTGACAGACACATCTTTCTATAAAACAAATTACAGCTTCTTTCCACAATAGAAAATGCCAGCCAGTGTTCCTTCATGTTCATGTTGTGAGTTGAATTTCTAGATCACTGAATTTCATTCCTTTGCTCATTTCTAATACTTTCAAAACAAATTAATGTAAACATGGCATTGAAAAAACTATTTACACACATCAGGGGTGGGAGGAGTTAGGGGACCCAGCTGATCAGGCAGTATGCACTGAGCCATGGCACCAATGGCACCAGTTTTATGCCATACAGGCCCTCTCCCAAATATGAACTTGGAGTTGTTAGAACAGTATTTAGCATGCATAAGTAAGTGTATCTCTTTTAAGTGAAAATACATTCAAGTGAATGAAAAATAAACTGCTGAATAATATCATAAATGCTGACTATAAACAGAATATCTTCTTTGTACATTTACTGTGTATTTTAATCCATTCTTTTTTCCTACTACAACAGATAATCTTCCTTCATTCTAATTCAATTACAAAAGTGGGAGTGAATGACTTCTGTCCAACAATGCCAAAGATGAAGAAATCTTTATACAGTGCAATAAGTTTATTCCACAATCCAGTAAAGTACTGGGAAATACAACCTGCAACATTTCGTTGTGTTTTGAGCAGAATGAGTGTTCAGCTTGGAAACTTCAGAAAGTAATTACTAATGTATGCTGAATATAAAATTCAAAAATTCTTACATTTGGAATACTTGAACTCTATTAATAATGGTGGTATCATACACATACACAAAAATCTATCTCATATGGTAAATGACAAAAAATTTCAACAGAATTTTGCCAAACTATTGATACATAAGGATTAACAGAAATAAGCATGTATTGCAGTTTCATTTTGCATACAAATGATTTTACATAAATTTCTTGCTTGAACATTCCTTTCTCAGTAACAAAAATAGACATTCAATATTTAACCTTCAGTTATCAAGTGCATTTCAAAAACAACCGTACTGTAAATGGAATGCTTGACTTAGCAACATTTGTGCTTTTTCATTTGTTTTCAGAAACACAAAACTGACAGCTATATGAAGAGCACACTATACTATTCTTATTCTTTATTAACTTGGGTAGTACTGTAATATTTCTAGTCATGTTCAAGTATGGTTTGATATAACCACATTGAAATCCTCATGTGTTAGAGCATGTTTTTTATTTTTAAAACTAACTTTTTATAATAAAACTTCCAGTAAGTATTCATTACCAATCAACTGATGCTATTCGTAAAAGCTGGTTTTTTGGCTGTAGCACATTGTTTTCTTTTTTTTTTTTAATTATTACCTGACTATAAAATCTCTGTAAAAGTGCATTGTGAGTGATTATATAAAATCTATAACTCACATTTTTTATTCAGTTATTATAAGCTTTTAATAACATGTCAATTGTTAGGTTACATAACATTGTCACCTCAACTGTAAGGAATATTTTTAGGATGTCCCTTGGAAAGACCTTGTTTGGAAGACTCTGAACACTGTCAATTCTACACTAATTTGACTCTTTAAATACATAGTAGACTGGACAACTCTGAGAAGCACACGTGGTCTAATGGAATAGGCAAAGAATCAAAAAAACTGAAGACTCTGTATAAAAGTTAAGAATACTTTGATTTTTTTTTAAATTGGCATTCATCATAAGTGAAATTAGAAAGTAAGAAAAACATCATTAAAAATATTGGTTCGAAATAAAATATTTGTGCTCTGGTCTAATTCCTTTTCCACCTGGGAACACAGTTCTTTTCAGAAAAATCTAATTTATGGATAACATTTTTAGAGCAGCATTAATTTTCCCTCCTTCCTTCCCTCCCTCTCTCCCTCTCTGTGGAACTGAGCAACATCTCTAGTTCCTTTTATTTTTTGAGAGAGGTTCTCATTAAATTGAAGGCTAGCCTTGAATTTATAATCCTCTTGCCTCAGCTTCCTGAGTCCCTGGGATTATAGGTGTGTGCCACCATGCCCAGCTAATGTTTATTCTCAGTAACAGTACTAAAAAAAAAAAATCATATAAGTCTTGCACTATTAAAGATAATCGCACCTTTATGTTAAACTATCTCAAAAACTAGATTTAATTTATTATTTTTTGTAGGGGAGAAAATAACATACAAAAGGGGTAGAGGGCTGAAATCAAGGTTAAGAATGGGTATATAAAATCTCCTATCTTTTGTGGTGCTAGGGTTGGAACCCAGGGTTTAGTGCATGTTAGGCAAGCACTCGAGCTCTGAGCTACACACTAAGGTCTCATTCTTGACAGCAGTTCGTCAATTTTGGCACTATTGAGATTTTGGGCCAGATGGCTCTACACTGTAGAATGTTTTCATTAGTTCCCTGGTCTCTACCACCAGATGCTAGCAACACCTGCATCTTCTGCCCATCTCTGTTGTGATAATCAACAATTTCTCCAGATTTTGCCAAACGTTCCTGAGGAGGACAGGAGATGAAACAAAATCTCGATTTATTGAGAACAGTTACTTTAACAGGAAATTTACTTAATTTTTTTTTCAAGTTGTTCTAATGATCAATCTTGCCCCCTCCCTTTCCCTCCCACCCCTCTGCCCTATCTAGAGTTTGTCTATTCCACCTGCTCCCTACTCCACTATGAATCAGCCTCCTTATATCAGAGAAAACATTAGGCATTTGGCTTTTGGGGGTTGGCTAACTTCACTTAGCATTATCTTCTCTAACTCCATCCATTTACCTGCAAATGCCATGATTTTATTCTCTTTTATTGCTGAGTAATATTCCATTGTGTATATATGCCATATTTTTTTATCCATTAATCTACTGAAGGGTATCTAGATTTTAAGACATAAATTTGCAAATCTGTAACAAAACTGCTACTTTGGTGAAAACTGTAGAGGGAAGATCACAGTGTGATTAAAAATAATAAAGATTGGGCTGGAGATGTAGCTTAGTAGGAGAGTGCTTGCCCAGCATGTGTGAGGCCCTGGGTTCAATCACCAGCACTCCAACAAATAAAGACATATATAAAGTAAAGTGAAATAATAGGAGTCAATTACCAGTACACAAAGAGGAACGCAGGGCTCTGAGCTGGAAATCCAGTTCCATTTCTAGTCCAGGGCAAGTCATCACCTCTTGGACCCCTTGGATCCTGCTTTCTTATCTTCAGAGGATAGAGGTGACAACACGGATCTATGAAGTTGTTATGAGGCTTGGGTGATAAAAATGAATGTGAAATGCTTTGCAAACCAAAAGTTCATAAAACATGAGCAACTATTATACCAGACAACTATGGACAGACAAAAAAAATTAAAGATCATTAAGTCCTTAAAAATAAAACACTATAAGGATAATTATTCTAAAATTAAAATACAGTATAAAGTTTGAGTTGTTTTAGTATTTTTCTACAACAAAAATAAAATAAATCATGATGTCAGGGCCATGATAAGAACACATATAAAAATAAAATGTTCAATGAGAATGGAAAAATCCATTTCTTGAAATTATTAAAATACTAAGATTAATGCTGAAGCTAACAAACAGCTTAGAGCAGTTAATATTTTTTTCTAAAAAGAAAAGACAGAACAAAAATGTTTAAATAATGGAAATGATTCCAGAAATCCCCTCAATTAACATCCCACAGTTAATGTTTGTGTTTTCCATCCACAGCTGTTATCCACTTTTTAAGTTTGCAAAAAACAAATCATTAATAAAAATCATAAACAACCAAAACTTCATTAAAAATTTCTGCTATAAACACATTTTATGGTAAATATAAAATATTATCCAGTTGAAATCCATTCAAGATTGAAAACAAATGAGTTATCACAACTTACTGGGTTTATTAAAGCCTTCAAGGCAACAAAGAATCTCAATGACCACAAATCTATATTTCCTCCCAACTATTGGTCATCATCATTCATGAAACAAACATAATACCTTAAGAAAACCACTTACCAACAAAAGCTTAAAAAAAGAACAAATAATATTTGTTCCCCTTGAAGCTACTACACTATTTCTCTTTCATTCACAATTCCCTTTTGCTTAAAGAAGAAAGAAAGAAAGAAAAGACAGAGTCTTGCTATGCTGCCCAGACTGGACTTAAACTGTTGGGCTCAAGTGATCCTTTTACCTTGGATTCCCGAGTAGATGGGACTACAAGTACATGGCACTCTGCCTGGTGTTCCCATCACTTTTTCAAATCATTCTTACTCAGTCTTCATTACCTTTCTATTCACATGGACCTTAACCTATTGCAGCTGACCTAATCCTTCTAAATTTATTTTCCTCAAATTGTGTCATATAAATAATATTAATCCAGGATAGCTGATGTTTAAAGAATACTTTGACATATCCTACTAAATGCTTTACTTATATTTATTAATTTAATCTTCACAATAACCCTATGAAGCAGGTACCTTTAGTTATATCTGTTTTTTGTTTTTTTTTTTAGGTGTGGGAACTGAGGAATAAAGATTTAAATAATTTGGGCAGATATGGGATTGATACCCAGCAGCCTTGATTCATATAATACACACACACACACACACACACACACACACACACACACACTCTTTTCTCTCTGTCCTCTAACAATTTCATTTGCTTTTGTGTTTAGCCACTACCAAAATCCAAAATTCACATCTCACATGCTGACCTCTTTCATGAGGAACAAACCTTGAAAAGCAAACCCAAATATTCAGTGCCATAAAAATCAACCTCCTAAACAATTTCCTTTAAACTCTCATGATCCCTTTCGATTTTGTCTTTCCTCCCAGTTATTCAGGTTCTAAACTTCTAAGGAGTCACTTATTCCTAACACTCTTGCAACAGCCAAGTAGGCACCAAATCCTTCCCTGCCTTCCGATAAACATAGACTCCTTTTATCCTCAGTCACTATATCACAATCTCAATTCCAGCTGGAATATCAAAATAGTTCCCTGGCCTCATCTTGCTTATCCAATTCTAACAAACTGCCATCTGGATTAATTATGTCATTCCCTTCATCAAAATCTTACAATAGTTTTTTATTGGTGACTGAATTAAGAACACATCATAACTTTAAGACTATCTTTTAAGACTATCATCTACATTCAAATGATGACATTTGAGGTTTTTATTTCACAGTTCGGCTCCAGATTACTTCCTATTTCTCAAATACACTCTACATTTTCTGGCTCCTATGTCTTTGTTCATACCATCCTCTGCATCTGTCAACATTTTAACTTCAAATGTCTGTGTCAAAACTATTCATCTCAGCTCATCTTTTTGATTCTCACATAAACTGATGTAGACTGTTGCCTCATCTCCCAGGTCTTCCCAGTATTTTGACTGTGCTTCTCCTTTGTTGTCATGATAGAACTTATTATAGCCATTTGTATGCTGGTTCTCTCTTTCACATTTTCCCAAGGATTTTAGACATGCTGGTTGCAAGGACTGTCTTGGTCATCTGTCTCCCTTTCCCTAATACTTGTACATTGCCATGGCTCCACATTTCTGAATGAAATCATTGAAATGAAATGTGCTCTCATCCTAAAATCGAAGCGTGTTTTTATCCTTCGCATCTTTTTCCACTCTAGCAGCTCCCATCCCCCCACCCCCGCAGCCCTGTCACAGTCCACACTTCCTATTTGAAGATGTGCTGCATGATGTGGATGTAGGGCAGCCAGTCTTTTTTTTCCCCAATGCACTTTTACATGATCACTGAAGGCATCTTTTACATTCTCCATTACAGACTCTGGGGAGCTCTGGAACACATTCTCCCATCCAATTACCTCTGAACAGAGTTAACCAGGAAAAATTTCCAGCAATAATAGCTCTGTCAGTAAAATTTAAAAATTGCTTTGAAATGAACCCATTCACAGAAGAGGCTGCAAAGAGTCTGATGGAGAAACACAGGGACAATTCAGGCTAAGGAGTAAAAACACACACTACTTTTGCTGCTGCAGTAGCCAAAAGATGTGACATGAAGACTTGTAGTGTGACGGAGATTTTCTTTTCCCTGTTTACTGAGAAATATTTATAACAGGAGCAAAAGCAGGTAAAACAATATGATAACTAGCAATGATAATTTATTTATTTATTTATTATTTTAAGTAAGTTTTATTGAGTAGAAATTCAGTACTGTATAATTTATTAAAGTGTACAAAATTTCTTTAGTACAGGTATGCAACCATCACTATAATCTATTTTACAGTTTCATCACAAAAATGATCCACATATCCAAGTTCCTCCCACTTACTCCTTGGCAAGCCTACTTTTTCTATGGATTTCCTTACTCATATATTTTATATAAATGGAAACATAGCAGGGGGTCTTTTGTGAGTGGCTTTTTCTGCTTAGCCTAATATTTTCCAAGTGTATCCATAAGGTAGCAAGTCAGTACTTCATTGCTTTTTATTACCAAGGACATACTACATTTATTAATTCATTCACTTGTGGAGGGTTGGGTTATCTCTAGTTTTGGGCTATTACAAATAGAGTTACTATAAACACAACAAATTTCTGAGTGGACGTATGTTTTCATTTCTCTTGAGTATAAACCTAGGGATGGAACTCTGGGGCCAAATGGTAACTATGCTCTTTTTGAAGCTGTGCCATTTTACATTCCCATCAGAATTTATATGGATTCTAATTTCTCCACATTCTTGCCAGTATAATTATACATTGCTTCATGGGTTCAAGTTCTATATGTTAAGCCAAATAATGAATATTTTTTCCATATGGAAACTATACAATATAATAAATGTCAAAGAAAGCACTTTTTCTTTACTTTCAGGATCTAAACATTCTGAATGTTCAGAGGTCTTTTGCTATATTATTTTATATTCAAATATCTATCTATAGAGTCAAGTTACATGACCAAAACAATTTAGAAAAGTAATTAATTGTGTTGTACAAGATTTTCCACCTAACACTATCATGTTCAAAGGAATTCATGTTGCAATGCTGACAAAATCTGGGGCTACTCTGGAAAAATGTGAAGTTTACTCATTACCTTAACCCTGAGGCAAGTTCATCCAGGACAGTGCTGGCTTCCCAGCTAAAAGTAACCAATGAAATACAACGTATCAACTGCAGTTGACGTGGTTTCAGGAAAACCACACTTGAGAATTATAATACTTTATCTTCCTTATCTCACCCTCAGTCATTGAGTTTGTAGTCCACCATGCTGTTTACTTTGTGGATTGTGGTAGTAAATGAGTCAAGATGGACTTCCTCAGAAATGATAATGAACTGTGGTCCCAATTCTTCCCAATTTTCAGGTACAACCTGCCGTGACCAGAGTGGCCAAACTAGCAGGTTCTGGTGAGGGGTGATGGGAGATTGGAAGAAATAAAACTCATGTACTCAGACTGCGAAATTAACAGCTGGGACTTTTGGAGTGCTGCTCTCTGAGAAGCAGGTCTAAAGAATTAAGCCAGCAATGTTTATTATATATGTCTCATTAATCAGATTAAAGACTAGACAAGCATTATTCTTTGTATTCATGAAAGTTACAGAGTGAGCAACATTATGCAGCTTAGTCCTCAGTTACATTATACAGTTGCAATATGCAATGGCAGGAGCACTGTGCAGCTCTCAAGAAAGTCCATTATTTAAAGCTACCTTTATGTGAGCAGGTTCAGGAGGTGCAGAGCTGGTGAAACATTGTAGTTGTCTTAATAAGAGAATTCCTTCATTTCCAGGAGGTGTGTGCCTGAGAGCAAGATTGAGGCTCTAGCACAGAGCCTCCCCATGGAGGGCATTACCACAGCAACCAGGCATCCTGCACCTTTGCACAGAAACTTTCCAAGGTACCAAGCATGCCACAGCCATGCAGTCATCAGGGATCTCAATTTCAGACAATGCTTTCCCATTCACTGTCATGGCTCTCTACAACAATAAAATCTTTGTCTTTATAAATCAATAGATCAAATGAACCTGTCATCTTTTGCAGTCTTTTTGTACTCAATATCAATTGCCACTCTTTGATGTCTGAACTGAATACTTATAGAGCTGTTGACCACACTGCTCACTTTATGAGCTCAGGGTTGGTAGTTATCAGCAAGGTGAGTTCATACTTCTGCAGTCAAGTAAAGGTTTCAGAGGGATATATGCCAAGCTGGCACAGAATAAGAACTCGGCCATGATGGGCCACTGCTCTTGGCCCATCATGATGCCCTGCTCCCAGGACAGCTGCTGGGCCATGGTGAGGCTGCAACCAAGGGGAAATTCCAGTAACCTGTGACAACCACCACCTGGTTTCAAAAGTCCTATTTTTTTGTTTGTTTGTTTTTAGCTGTATTTGGATACAATATATTTTTTATTTTTATGTGGTGCAGAGGATTGAACCCAGGGCCTTGCACATGCTAGGCAAGTGCTCTACTACTGAGCCACAACCCCAACCCCTCACTGTGGCTCTTTTTTTTTTTTTTTTTTTTAGGTGCTGGGGATTGAACACAGGGCTTGTGCATGTGGGGCAAGCACTCCATCAACTATATTCCCAGCCCCTCACTGTGGTTTTGATTTGTATTTTTCTGATGCTTTCCTTCAAGTGTTTGGCCATTTCTTTGTGGAGATGTCAATTTAGAATCTACCTCCATCTTTAAATTAGTTTTATTTTTTAAATTATTGAGTTGCAGAAATTCTAGACACAATTCCCTTAGAAGATAAATGATTTGCAAAATTCTTCTCCCATTTGGTGACTTGTTTTTTCACTTTCTTGATAGTGTCCTTTGACATGCAAAAGCTTTCAATATTGGTGATATCCAATTTATCTATTTGTTTCTTTTGTTGCTTTTATTCTTTGTGTCACATCTAAGAAACAGTCACCTAATCAAAGCTCATGTATATTTATATCTAGGATTTCTTTTAAACATTCAATAGTTTCAGTTCTTTTGGTTAGGTCTTTGTTTCATTTGTAGGTAAATTTTGTATATGGTGTTACAAGGATATCCAGTTGCCCCAGTACCATTATTCAAAGCAGATCAAGATCAAGATACCAAACACATCTATCACCTACAAGGTTCTTCCACACTCCTTCTCAGTCCATACTTAGCCCTAAGGGCACTAATTTCATAATGTACACTGCCATCTATTAATTTTACCTGTTCTTGAACTTGAATTAAACAGACTCATACACGTAAATATTCAGTTACTAATTTATTTTGATTGTTAAAAGAGAAAATTACAGCTGGGCCTGGAGGCCCATGCCTGTAATCTCAGTAACTTGGAAGGCTAAGGCAGGAGGATTGCAAGTTCAAGGCCAGCCTGGGCTTACTGACACTCTGTCTCAAAATTTAATAATAATTTTTAAATGAAGTCTATGGATGTAGTTCAGTAGTAGAGCATCCCTGGGTTTAATCCCCAGTACTGTAAAAAAGAAAAAAGAAGAGATGCAAGGTGCAGTGGCCCTAAGCAACTTAGCAAAACCCTAATTTTAAATTAAAAAAAGGAAGAAAGAAAGAAAGAAAAAGTGCTGGGAATATGGCTCAGTGGTAAAGCTTCTCTGTGTTTAATCCTTGGTACCAAAAAGGGAGAAAATTACAAACAAATCTAGTTTTGCAGATCTTAACTGGCTTTATCTGATTCTAAAGTAAGGTAGCAGTCTAGACACAAACCGGTTTAGAAGAGAATGGCTTAGAAGAGTCTACCAACCAAACGGCAGAACATATGCAGAGCCAGAAAAAACTTAAGCACAGAAAAGTACAAAAAATGGAAGTGAGATAGAATAGCCAGTTTAGTTATAGCTTGCATCTGTCTTATCTTAACATGATTTGAGCAGTTGGTTGCTTATGATTGACTGAAACTCAGCTACTACTTAGGAGAGTAGGTCACAGTTTGCTTACCTAAAGTATTAGGTTACAGTTCACTAGGTGTGGATAAGCATTTATTAAACCAAACTAGAAAATTTATGGAAGCAGCTTGAGGCCAAACTTGTTAACACCCTCAACATAATAGCTATGAGATGCATCTATGTTATCACATGTATCAGCAAATTCCTTTTTATTACTAAAGAACATTTCACAGTAGGGTGCAGTGGTGCATGCTTGTAATCCCAGCAACTTTAGAGGTTGAGATGGGAGGATTGTAGGTTTGAGGCCAGCCTCAGTAATTTAATAAGGCCCTAAGCAAGTTAGTGAGACCCTATCTCAAAATGAAAAATAAAAAAAGGTTGAAGATGTGGCTTATTGATAAAGCTCCCCTAGGAGTATCAAAACAAAACAAACAAAATTATTCAACTGCATATATCCCAGTGTATTTTTTTCATTCTAATGTTGAAAGTCTCTTGAGCTGTTTTTAGTTTGGAGCTATTATATATAAATAAGTTGCTACAAGCATGTTTATGCACAACTTTTTAAGGGCATATGCATTCATTTCCATGGGATACATACCTGAGAGTAGAACAGTTGAATCATAGGATAGGACCATTTACAGATGTGGTGGACACTACCAATAGTTTTCCACAATTGTACCAACTGATATTCTCACTGACAATGTTTAAGAGCTTCTTTTGTTCCACAACCTGATCCACAATTGATGCTGTTAGTCCTTTTTTATTTTTTTATTTTTTGTACCAGGAACTAAATCTAGGGGTGCTTAACCATTGAGCCACATTCCCAGCCCTTTTTATATTTTGAGATAGGATATTGCTAAGTTGCTTAGGGCCTTGCTAAGTTGCTGAGGCTGGCTTTGAACTCATGATCCTCCTGTCTCGGCCTCCTGAGTCACTGGGTTTACAGGAGTGTCCCACCATGACCAGCTGTTAGTCTTTTAAGCACAGCCTTTTTGGTGGGAAAGCAACAATCACCTTGTGGTTTTAATTTGCATGTTTCTAATAACTAAGGACATTAAGCATCATCTCACATGCATACTGGCCAACTGGGTGGCTGCTTTTATAAAATTCCAAGTCTTTTACCCAATTTAGTGTTGTTTTTTTTTTTTTAACTGATTTAAAGTGTTAATTATACATTCCTAATATGAGTCTTTGATTACTATACACACTGTATCTCTCCTCAGGCTGTGACTTTTTAAAAAATATTTATTTTTTAGTTTTTAAGTGGAAACAATTTCTTTATTTTATTTTTATGTGGTGTTGTGGATCGAACCCAGCGCCCCACACATGCCAGACGAGTGCGCCACTACTTGAGCCATATCCCCAGCCCAGGCTGTGACTTTTTTTTAACTCTGAAAAATTGGTGTTTTTTTTTTTTTTTTGATTAACAAAAGTTCTTATTTTTAATGATGTCCAATTTATCAAGTTTTGACTTCATGATTGGTGTTTTTAACTTCTTCCTTAAGAAATCTTTGTTTACCCCAAGTATATGAAGTTACTTGCACCTATTTTCTCCTGGAAGCATGTTTTATTATCTTTCATATTGAAGGTTTATGACCCATCTTGAATTGATTTTTGTGTTTGGTATAAGATATGCTTAAAAATTCACTTTCCTCCCTTTGAAAAATCCATTTGTTCCATATCATTTATTGGAAAGATATCTTTAACTCACTGAATTTCAGTGGTGTCTTTATCATAAGTGATTTCATAAATCTAATTTATTTCTGGGCTCTATGTCTATTTCTAAAGTCTGAATTTTTATTCCATGTGCTTGAAATTCAGTAATATAAGTCCTCCAATTTTGTTGGTCTTTCTCAGAATTGTCTTAGTTATTCTAGATCCTTGGCATTTCCACATTAATTTTAGAATTAGCTTGTAAAATTATACAAAAACCCTGTTGAAATTTTTACTGGAACTACCATAAACCTGTAGAACATTTTGGAGAGGACTGTCATCTTAGTAATATTGAATCTTTCAAACAATAAGTGTTCTTTAATTTCCTTCCTCACATTTTTTTTAGTGTCCACATAAAAGTTTTATACATTTTTGGAAGTTGTTCCTTGGTTATGGATAGATCAGATGTTATCACACGTGACAGTTTTTTATGCTGATTATGTGTTGCTAATATATGGTCTAAATTGATCATTTCATACTGACATAACCAGCAATCTTGAACAATTTGCTTATTAATTCTAATAGTGTACCTATAGATTCCTTGGATTTTTAAAAATACAATCATGTCAAGTGCAATTTAAAATAATTTTTATTCCTTTTTTATTTTTATTTCTTTTCTTGTATCCCACTATTAGGACATCCAGTACAAATTTGAGTATGAGTGGTTAAAGTGGACACCCTTGCCGGTACTGAACATCAGGGGTGGACAAATTTTGCTATTTCCTCACTGACATCACATTTAGCCTGCCTGGCTCCTCATGTTACGTTACCTGTAATTTTTTTTGCCAATAGATACCCTTTATCAATTTAAAATCTCTTCCTATTCCACTTTGCTTGAAAGTTTTCATCCTCACAATGGTAAACTGGATTTTATATAAAATGGTTTTCTTTAATTATTGAGATGATCTTATACTTCTTTATTTTGTTAATATTGTGAATCATGGGCTGGCAATGTGGCTCAAGCGGTAGCGCGCTCGCCTGGCATGCGCGGGCGTTGGGTTCAATCCTCAGCACCACATAAAAATAAAACAAAGATGTTGTGTCCACCGAAAACTAAAAAATATTAAAAAATCTCTCTCTCTCTAAAAAAAAATGTTGTGAATCATAACGGTCATTTTCCAAACCAACTAGAATTCTTGGAAAATTCTTGATCATAATGTATCCATTTTATGTATACTAGATTTTAATATATAATGTCTTATTTACTATTCATATATTTATTGGCCTACAAATTTTGTGATGTCATCATCAGATTATGGCATAGAGGCTATTTGGCCTAATAAAAAGAATATCTTCCTCCACTTTTTAAACATAATAAAGTATCACACAAACATATTGACTATAATTACTTAATACCATCAAACCCAGTAATTGTTCAACTTTCCAACTTTTCCACAATTTTTTAAACAGGTTTGTTTGAGGCAGTATCCACATAAGGCCTACACAGATGCCCTGAATTGATAAGAAGTCTTTTAAACTATAAATTTCCCCTTCGTCTCTTTCTTACAATTTATTTGATCGAGAAACTACGCAGTTATACAAAGGTAACTTCCTTTGTTTAGATTTTGATGATTGTATAGTGGTAGTATCCTTTTAACATAATGATGTCTTCTACATTCCCAATAAGTCAGTAGTTGAATCAATACTGACATTTAAAAATTTTTTTATTTGTTCTCTTTACATATACATGACAGTAGAGTATATTTTGACACATTTATATAAACATGAAATATATCTTATTCTATTTAGGATCCCAATCTTGTGGTTGAACATGATGTGGAGATTCATTGTGGTTTATTCATATGTGTACATAGAAAACTTATGTTAGGTTCATACCACTGTCTTTCCTATTCCGATCTCAATTCCCTTCCTTTTATTCCCCTTTGTCTAATCCAAAGTACTTCTATTCTTCTGCCTTACCTCCTTGTTCGAGAGCATTTGCATATCAGAGAGAACATTCAACGTTTGGTTTTCTGGGATTAGCACTAGGCTGCTATAAATATTGATGTGGCTGAGTCACTGTCGTATGCTGATTTTAACTCCTTTGGATATATACTGAGGAATGGTATAACTGAGTCAAATGGTGCTTCCATTCCTAGATTTTTGAGGAATCTCCATACTGCTTTCCAGAGTAGTTGCACCAATTTGCAGTCCTTCCAGCAATGTATGAGTGTGTCCTTTCCTCACATCCTCACCAACATTTATTGTTACTTGTATTATTGATAATTGCCATTCTCACTGGAATGAGATAAAATAGAGATTAATGGTCTATCTGAGGTACAGGTGGCAAAGATTTTCTCCTATTCTGTAGATTCTCTTCATGCTCTGATTTCCTTTGCTGTGAAGAAGCTTTTTAGTTTGATACAATGCCATTTATTGATTCTTAATTTTAGTTCTTGCCAATCATTTTCCCCCTCCGTCACCTGCAGACCCTGCCTTTTGTGGACTCTGGATTTCAGCCTCAAACTCAGTCACTCTAACTCTGGCCCTTTTGACTTCCTGGCAGGGCATGACCCTCCCAGTTGGTACTGGGAGCCACTAAACTGAAAGGGAAAAGGGGATCTATGTGGATTTCCACCACTTTTATTCCCTGGTGTAAAACGCTCTCTGCCTCTGAGTTTCCCCTGGCTTCTTGGGCATGCTCTATGACATGCTGTGTGGATTTGTCAGACCTGATTTTCAGACTGGCTTGGGCTTGCCAGGACCCCCTCAGCCACAGCCACAGGTCCCAGCGGGGGTGGGCTTCAAGATGGCTCTTTCCTTAGCTCTCCTCGGGCATCTGGGAAAGACAGGACATCTCTATAACATGAGAGTACTATGCAGAACACCTCTGAATCCGTCTGGCAGTGTCCTTAATCTCTGATTTTTCCATAACAAGACATGCCACAGGCCTCCCAAAAATGCGGGTTTGCTTTATATGGCTTTGGTTGCAAAGGGACTGCTGTGAAGGCAGGCAGGGGTGTAATTTTTACCTCATTCTATTATATCCAACCTCCTGAGTCCCCTATCTGTTTTGACTGTCCAATATTATTTCCCAGTAAAGCTCCCCCCATCCCCCGACCCCCACGGCCCTTCCCCCCGCCCCCCCCCCCGCCCTAACCACTTTACTGAGAAGCTGTCTACCCTCTTTCTTGGTTTCACACCATGAAGCAGCCTGAAAAGCAACCTTCTCTACTGTACCATCTTCCAGATCTAATACTGACATTTTAAATTATTATTATTTTTGGTACTGGTAACTGAACCCAGGGGCATTTTACTGATAAGCTACATCCCCAGCCAGTTTTATTTTTTAGACAAGGTCTCACTAAGTTGCTGAGGGCCTCACTAAATTGCTAAGGCTGGCTTCAAACTTGTGGTCCTCCTGCTTTGGCCTCCATAGTCACTGGGATTACAAGTGGGCAACACGGGGCCTGGCTCAATTTTGACTTAAAAAGAATTAAAAAAAATTTTTTTTTTTTTAGTTGTCAATGGACCTTTATTTAATTTATTTACTTATATGTTGTGCTGAGGATTGAACCCAGGGCCTCACACAAGCCAGGCTCTACCACTGAGCCAAAACCCCAACCCCTTAAAAAGAAATTTTAATAAAGTTGTAAAAGTTTTATAAGCATACAGCTTGATAATTGTTTACAACTAAGCACAGCATGTAACTAGTATCCAGGTTAAGATAAGAACACTCCTAGCACCTAAGACTTCCGTCTGGTCACTAGCACATAAAAGGGCCACTACTGTTTTGACTAGCATGATTTACTTTTCTTGATGTACTTGTATATCGATGTGATCACACTTACACTGTAAATATTTGTTCCAATCACTGACACGAGCAAAGCAAGAACATTGCTGTCCAGACACTGAGCTCTACTATCCTCATCTGGGGTTCTGACTTACAACCAACCAAGGCAAGGGGACAAGGAATTTCTTACACAGGAAATGTAACGTCAAAAAGTTCTTCATCATCAATAGTGCTTGATGGGCTGTGCCTATGGAGACTGCTGCATCTACCAGTGGGGGTGCTTTCAAGCTCAGGAAGCTTCTGCGTGCAGGTCTAATGAGAGTAGGCTCTCCACTAACCCTCCCAGAGGACACTTCAAGCAGTTGCGAGTCATTTGAGATGCTGATGAACCAGAGCAAAATGTTATAACTCTTAATTTGTTTGTACTAGGAAAGAAGATGATATTCTCACTTTCTATAGGAGTCAGAGGCAATGACATAAAGTTATCAGTCCTCAAACTGCACTTAGTGAATTACACAACTATAAAAGTTCTCCAAAAGCCACTAAAACATTTCTTAATGTAGTAGGAGCTGAGTTAGCTTATTCAACCTGGTTTTAAAACTAAATTAACATTATTCAAAAATGAACATATTAACTTCTCTTCCATATAATCTAAAAGGATTAGTGACCCATAACTTAAGCTCTGAGAAATGGTAATATCTGAAAACCCATCTTCCCACTTCATAGCATCAAAAGCCCCTTCTTTTCCCCTTCTATTTTCACTTGCCCAAGGCCCACCATAGCTGTTCACTTGCTCCAGACATACTGCAAAAAATTGCCAACAATATAAAAATTTCTCTCATCTCACAAATTTCTCCATAATCAATTTATTTAACAACTATTAGCTTGAATAAATGTAAGTAATAGAAATTCTATTTCCTAGATCTATATATGTATCCTCTGCTCCCACCCATATTTCCCATCAATTTACTACTATGAATAAGTCAAAGAGTTCCTTTCATCTAAAGGGTACTTGTAGCAATATTATATAATTCCACAGAAAATGTGGAGACTAATCCATTGAGACTGAGTCTAATAATATTAAACTCAATCTCTACGTCTTCATATGGAGATTAATCCATTAATACTGAAACTAATAAATCTCAAGGGTGACTCCAAGTACTTAAACATGGAATTGAAGAAGAGGATTAGACATGAAAAGGCATCCCCTAAAATGACAGGAAGCCAAAGAAAAGGTGGGACAAAAAGCCAAAGGTGCAATACAATTTTAGATATGGAGTAGCCATATTTACATCCATCTCGTAAGATGAAAAACAACTCCACAGATAGAAAGGTGACCTCAGGGGGCTGGGGTTGTGCCTCAGTGGTAGCACACTTGCCTGACACTGGGTTTGATTCTCAGCACCACACATAAATAAGTGAATAAAATAAAGGTCCATCAATAACTAGAAAATACATATTAAAAAAATAAAAAAGAAAGGTGACCACAGACCACTGATAAGTGACAAGCTATAGGGACCAGACCACCTGGGCTTGTTGGCTACTCTGACTCTATAGCTACAGGGGTCCAACAAGCTTTGTCCATTTAGAAACCACAGAATAATTTCTCTCTTATTTCCAACATATTTGTTAAAAGATACATTTCAAAGTGCCCTCCTCCCTGGCTCCCCCACTAAAAAAATTAGCCCATTAAATTTACAGGGCGAATTACCTAATTTTTACCATGGGAGGGCAGTCTTATTCTAATATGCTTTAGAAGTCTGAAATTAAAAACAACAAAGTCAGATATATTTTAAAATAATCTTAAAACACTAATCATATTTTAAAAATTCAAACAATGACAAATAACTACAAGCAAAAACTCTAACATATGGCTGGACTGCTAAAAAATACTTGGGAAAATGAAGGGATGAAATATTTAAAAACAGACAAAAATTATGCTTCGTATATTTATAAAGTATCTAAGTCACTTCACAATAGTAGGAAATCTTAATAATAATGATGATGATAAGAAGAAGAGGAGCACCCAGTATTTACTAAGTCCATACTATATGCCAATAACAAAATAAGCACTGCTGAAATACCCGCACTTGATCAGTAGAAATGGACACACCAACCCTCCAGATTATATGGACATGCAAAGGACTCACAATAGGGACAGGGTATAGCTCAGTGTATACGTATACTTTGTACATATGTGTTAAATTACCCACGCTGACCTCTCCAGGTGTAAAGATGCTAGAACCTAAAATTTTAAAAAGAATCCCTGGTAATTCTGATCCTGATGGCTCTCTTAACTACACTTTAGGAAGCACTGATTGAGAGGACTCCTAAACTTCTGACTTACCTAAAAAAGGTGGGGCTGGGATGGGGAGGCACCATTTATAGAAAAAGTGAATAATGAAGGAAAGAAAACTTGTGAGGTGTGTCAGTTTTACTTTTGTCCTCTTGGCTTGCTCCCTTACAATATGAAGACCTAAATATTTAAACTTCCTAAAATAGTGTCTGCTTCCTACTTTTTAAATTTATAAATAACATTTTAGAGTAGTTTTAGGTTCACAGCAAAACTGAGCAACAGGTATAAAGACTTTCCAGACCCCTTTCTTTATTGAATACTTCCTGCTAGTGCTATCCAAAGCTCCAGGCCCATCTTGTTCTTTCCCTCAGTCCTCCTGGAATCAGCCATTTTCCAAAGGAGTAGCCCTGGTTCCTTTTATTGGAGAATGGTATTAGAAAACAAGATCTGGGGCTTGGGATGTGACTTAGTGGTAGACTGCTTGCCTAACATACTGACAAAGAAAAAAGCCAAGATCTAGTTACTAGGTGTGCTCATTGCTCTTGGGCTATCTTTTATTCTAGACCCTTTCAGTTTCAGCAAGGAGATACACATGTGTCTACTAACTCATGTAAGTACATGTATCTATAAATATCTCAATACGTAACCATCTGTGTGTATATTTAGCTAAATATGAGTTATATTACTGCATCCAACTCTAATCCACCATGATGTGGACCATTCTTACCTCCTGCCCTTGCTTATCTGTTACTTCCCACTTCAACAGTGAGAAGCCTGGCTCCTACCATCTTCCTTATAATAAATAACTTAAACATTCCATTCCAGTTCACAAGTGCCCAGTATATGGGTATACCCACATACTCCTCTGTCTCATCTGTTTTTATCCCTCTCCTTGTTTTATTCTCCTTGATTGCACTCTACACCATTGCACTCTACATCATTTTGATTGCACTCTACATCATTTTCTCTTCACAGAATACCATTTGATAAAAGCTTAGTTTCTGATTTCCTCCTTTATGATATCACTGCTAAGTCCCCAGCATCTAAAACTGCCTTATACACAGTAGGGGTTCAATTAAAAAAAAAGAGCTGAATAAATGAACAAATGAATAAAAACATGTTATGCCTATTATATTAATTAATTAAGCAGATCTCACTTTCCTAGCTGAATGTTATTCACTTTGAGATACTATATGCACTTTAATCAAATTACAATTATAACATATAATTTAGATTATTCACCAATTCAGCTGACTTCCCAATTATCACAATTAAAACCAATGAACTAAATCACTGGTCACCAAGTATCATTCACAGCTCCTACTTTCCTGGAAGGTCTGACTCTAACCATCATCTCCCTCTATTTCCAACCACTGCCAATTTAGATCTCCTAAACACTGCCAACCTAGTTTAAAATTTTAGACAATTTTGATTCTATGCACTCTAGCTATGTATTCATTAAATATTTTTCCACATTTGCTGGGAACATGAACAACATAATCATTACTATAAGTTCAAATCATCTAGTTAATGAAGAATTATATAAAAATAAAGTGGTTAATTTTAAGTTAATCTTCCAAAGAACTGTGGAAACATTAAAACTTTTTAAAAAAGTACACAGATCTGCTCTCTTTTCCTTGTGTGGAAGCCTGAGGTTTAAGAACAAAGATACTAATAGGAAACATATGGAAAAGATCAGTAACAAAATGGAATCTTGGCCCAAATGTTTTGCCACGTTTTACATACCAATGTCTCAAATAATAGGCTAGATTTTTACAATATTGAAACGCTGTATATGTTTCTTAAATCTGAAACATAACAAAATAAATCTGTGAGTTCTATGTAAAATATTAATAGAAAACATGGTTTTAGGAACTTAAAATGAACTCCAAGGTTTACTTTACCTTATTTGCTCAAGCTTGAAAGAATCCTCCCTCCCCAAAAGAACACAGGTCCCACTGCCAAGAGATACAAGTTAACTCTGTTTCAATATGAAAACATTAGCACAAAAATTTAGCATCTAAGCAAGCTCCTTAGCTGTTACTCTTTAGGAGAAAGTGCTCAGTAAAATGGGGACATTTTCTAAATCTGTAAAATAAAGGCAATAGTTATCAGGCCATAGAATCTTTTCATTTCACCTTATTCAATACCAGAAGAAATCAGACATACCCTCAAAGCGCAAGGCAAAGACTACCACAGTAAAGGATTCATTTTTATTTTAAAGGTCATTAGGCATTCTAATGAGTATATTCAGGAGCAAGATGAGAGAAGGGATAACTAATAGAAAAGAAGGTATCGATTTTTGTATGGAAAAGTTATATCTTTAATTTGTGAAACCAATGAAAATCTACTGCATTTAAAAAATATATTTGAGCCAGTCATATGGCTCACACCTATAATCCCAGTGATTTAGGAGGCTGAGGCAGGAGAAATGTAAGTTCAAAGCCAAGTTCAGCAATTTAATGAAGTCTAAACAACCTAATGAGGACCTGGTTTTTTTTTTTTTTTTTTTTTGGTTGTTATTGTTTTTAAAAAGGCTCAGTGCTTAAGCACCTCTAGGTTTAATCTCTCATACCAAAAACAAAACAAAAGAATAAATTTGATATGAAATATTTTTATTCTGATTCCTTTAACAAAAGCATTGATGTGAGCATGAGATGTTGGACAACCCAGGGACTAAAGACAATTCTGAGTTCCTCCTTAAATTTCCAAGATACTGGCCTCCTTGTCACAGGGGACCTTAATTTGAAGAATTCTCTGGCATGAAAATGAAAATAAAAACAGTAATCAGTACATGCTGTTTCATTTAGTTCTGTTTTCCTTTCATATTAGAGGAAATTCTTGCCACACCTCAAACCAAAATTAAGGGGAAAAGAAAGAAGTAAGCCACATAAATCTGACCAAGAACACAAACATCTTAATTTGAATCCTCAAAGTTTTGTGTAATGAAAAGAAATACATAATTTTAATTCAACCCAAGTGTTTTCCAACCAGATTGTATTTGCTTAAATTGCTACAGTAATTCAAGGGACAACCCTGTCTGGACACAGAGTTACTGTGGATTTTTAAAGAGACTCAGTTAAAGAATTTAGGAATTTCTGATTCATTTAAAGGATTTGCAAATTCATCAACCCTTGAAAACTAAAGCAAATTTAACAGGTATGATGATAAAATAATTTTCAATTTTTAAAGAACGTATTCCTACTGTTGAAATTAAAAAGTACTTTAGATTTGTTTAATGTTAAATAGACTGCAGCTACCATAAAAGCACAATTTTGGGAAGCAAAATCTGGTAATAGTACAAAATTTAAATTTTGATTAAGCAAATTCAGAGAAACAAATAAGTAGAGTGAGTTTAAATTTCTAAAATAAGATTACCCAACAATTTTGTTTAGACTTTTTTAAATTTTAAGAAAGAAAAGATTCTCAGGTCATCTCTCTCTCTCTCTCTCGGGTCTTTGTTTTTTCCTCTCTCAATATTAAATGACAAAAATATCTAATGTTTTTGATCCATGAATGTCGCTAGTGAGTATAGCTGTAGTGATGATAGATAATTACACTCAAGATTTTCTCAAAATTTTTCTATTAATCAAATTCCCAACATAAAATGTTTTGTTTTCATTTACCCTTTTCTGAAAGGGAAGGCACAAATGCCTTATTCAATCTATTGAAAGATCTACTACAGTTACTTGAGTTCATGGTAATTAATAATTAAATGCATCATGGCTAAAAATAATTGAGTTTTAAAATTTTAAATAGCAAAAGAATTTCAGAAATTTAAAACTAGTTTTGGACAAAACTTGAATATTGTTTCTTACAATGCTAGCTTCTATAGCATACAAATGAATCCTTAAAATAATAAAATGCCATGACTCTTTTAAACTTTCCAGAGCTAAGTAAATATACCTCATTTTTATAAAGAATTTCAATCAGATTCTTGATGAAGGCATGAGTGCTTTCCTCCACATAAGAGAAATTTATGATATAGAAGCTTTTATTGTAATATGATATGAAAACTCACATTAATGGATAATGTTAAAAAAATGATTTTATATATATATATATATATATATATATATGGTTGTTTTGTTTTAAGTTTTCCTTTTATTATTTTTCTATTGGACAGTGTAATAAGAGAGTGATATTGTTAAGATATTCATAGAAAAGACAATAGCCAAGTTCTTAATGTTCATCTGAAGAAATCACAATCGTGAAATAAATGCCTAGAGATAATCAATATTAGTAAAAAGAAGCATTGCTAACAAGATGAAATCTATAACTTATTAATTCAATCATCCATTCAAAAAAACTTTGGTCACTTATAATCATAATTGATTTTGTTAAAAATTAGAGCTTGCAGGGTGAGGGGTGTAGCCCAGTAGTAGAGCACTTGCCTAGGATGGGTGAGGCTCTGGGTTCAATCTCCAGTACAACAACAATAAAAATTAGGGCCGGGAAATGAGATGACTGATGTGTGTTCTAATGTTTTGCTGTGAGTTTTCCTATAAGGAACAAAGCATAGACTGTAGAATATGAAAGTGAAAGTAGCAAAAATATTCTTAGCAAATGGTTGAGATTAGTTGGATAAATGAAATAAGATCATTACAACAGGAAAAATTATCACAGGGAACAAGGAAAAGGAATCAGAGCTGATGAGTGTATGGATAGAAAAGAGACTAATTTCAGACAGGAAACTACACTTGGTTAAAAGAGGGCAGGACAAGGTGGCACTAGAGGGTTACAAATACAGAGGGAATGTTTAAAATGAGTTTGGGTTTAGAAGAGAAATTGCATTTCAGGGAAGTATTTCTTCTTAGGCGCCCGTAAAGAATAAAAGTTGACAGCATGAAGAATTTCCTTTATTTTTGGAGAGGTCCCAGTAATGAGGTTTCGATTTTAGTCAAAGGTGTATAATTAAGTGTAGAGTCAAAGATATCATTCACATATCCTTTTTTCCCCCAAATTTTTCATAATTGTTAAACAACAGACTCTAATTCTCAAATGTAAATTTGCTAAATTATGATATCTAAAGTTATTAACACAAAGATAAAATTCAGACTAAATGTCAGTGAGCAATATTCTTTTAACATTTCCAGGTGTGGTGTTGCGTGCCAGTAATCTCAGCAGCTTGGGAGGCTGAGGTGGGAGGATTGCAGGTTCAAAGCCAGCCTCAGAAATTTAGTGAGGCTATAAGCAACTTAGTGAGACCCTGCCTCTAAATAAAATAAAAAATAAAAGTGGCTGGGGATGTGGCCAGCCTTGGGTTCAATCCCTGGTTTAAAAAAAAAAAAATCCTGTGTGAAAGTTGGCTGCTGCAGACAGACTCCTGTGTGTCCTGGTCCAATGGTATGGCCCATCTCTACCTCTCAGCTTCCACCTTCATCTTCTGGGAAAGCAGCAGTTTTAGAGACCCAACTCTAGTGGCTTTAGGGGCACTAAAACTCATATGCTATAGTATAATGAGTGATAATAAAAACCCTATAGAATTTCCTATAAAATATAATCCACAATAAGATGTATAGGATTTTCTATACCAGTTTCTGCCAATCTCCCAAAGTCTAGGTTAAATGATGTCTAAAAAAGACTTCCCCACTACAAATTTTTACTCCTCCCACTACAAATTTTTACTCCTCACACTTCAGATAGAGCCCTAATATCCAGAGTATACAAAGAATTCAAAAAATTAAACAATAAGAAAACAAATAACCCAATCAATAAATGGGCCAAGGACCTGAACAGACACTTCTCAGAGGAGGACATACAATCAATCAACAAATACACGAGTAAAAATGCTTACCATCTCGAGCAGTCAGAGAAATGCAAATAAAAACCACCCTAAGATACCATCTCACTCCAGTAAGATTGGCAGCCATTATGAAGTCAAACAACAACAAGTGCTAGCGAGGATGTGGGGAAAAGGGTACACTTGTACATTGCTGGTGGGACTGCAAATTGGTGAGGCCAATTTGGAAAGCAATATGGAGATTTCTTGGAAAGCTGGGAATGGAACCACCATTTGACCCAGTATTCCCCTTCTCGGTCTATTCCCTAAAGACCTAAAAAGAGCATACTACAGGGACACTGCTACATCGATGTTCATAGCAGCACAATTCACAATAGCTAGACTATGGAACCAACCTAGATGCCCTTCAATAGATGAATGGATAAAAAAAAATGTGGCATTTATATACAATGGAGTATTGCTCTGCATTAAAAAATGACAAAATCATGGCATTTGCAGGGAAATGGATGGCATTAGAGCAGATTATGCTAAGTGAAGCTAGCCAATCCCTAAAAAACAAATGCCAAATGTCTTCTTTGATATAAGGAGAGCAACTAAGAACAGAGTAGGGAGGAAGAGCATGAGAAGAAGATTAACATTAAACAGGGATGAGGGGCTGGGGATGTGGCTCAGCGGTAGCGCGCTCGCCTGGCATGCGTGCAGCCCGGGTTCGATCCTCAGCACCACATACCAACAAAGATGTTGTGTTCGCTGAGAACTAAAAAATAAATATTAAAAAAAATAAAAATAAATAAATTATACATTGTGAAGATAATAATTCTTTAAAAAAATTAAAAAAAATAAACAGGGACGAGGAATGAGGTTTTAGAAACTTGAAAGAGGATGGAAAAACAATAGTAGGTGAGAAGGAAAGGAGATTAACTAAGTTTTAAACAGCCATGAAAGATTAAGGTTGTAGTTGAGAATTGAGAGTAAAACCAGTTAGTTTGGTCCTGTTTTTCTTTTTAAAACCTGTACTTCTTATTTTTTTCTCCATATTGATTGCTGCATTAAAACTGTACATATGGTGGGATTTGTTGCTTCATATTTGAATATGCACATAATATAATTTGGTCAATATTATTTCCCAGTATTTCCACTATTCCTCCTCCTCTTCCCTTCCGCTGGTCCCTTTCCTCTACTGGTCACTCTGCAATTTTCATGAGCCTCTCCTCCCTCTTTTCCTTTTTTCCTCTCTAGCTTCCACTTAAGAGAGAAAACATATGACCCTTGACTTCGAGTTTGGCTTATTTCACTTAACATAATATTATCAAGTTCCATCTATTTTCCTGCAAATAAAATAATTTTAATCTTCTTTATGACTGTGTATATGTAATACATTTTCTTTATCCATTCATCTGTTGATGGATATCTAGGCTGGTTCCATAGTTTGGCTATTGTGAATTGTGCTGCTGTTAACATGAGTATGCATGTATCACTACAGTAGGATGACTTTAATTCTTCAGGATAAATACCAGAGTAGTATATCTTCATGATATTGGGAGTAAAGGATGAAATGCAATGAAAAGACAGTAGGATTAGTATATTTTACATTTTACTGAAACTGGAAAATTATTGCATTTGGAATTACCATATGAAGATAGTGGTCAGAGTGTGAGATGAGCAAAATTAAGAGTATGAGGGGGTTACTGTACTGATAATGACAAACCTAGGATGTGGGTACATGGGAAGAATGGAGGACATGATCATGGAAGGAAAAAGGATCAAGGGCCTCTAACTCTACTTGAATAAGTGCTTCAAATCCTAGACACATACAATATTTACATTGTATGTATGCATTTTTAAAATTTCGGACAAGAAACTCAGATTTTCTCAAATGGTATTCTGTGAAGAGAAAATGATTCAAGCAGCATCTTCTCAATTATACTGATAAAGGACAGTACCGTTCTAGATGAATAGGAGATAAGTAATTTCATTACAAACATTTGTTCTCTCATGAAACCCTAGATGAGAAGGGTAGCCAAAAAAAAAAAAAAAAAAAAGTCTCAGGAAAAGGAAAAAAAAAAAAGAGGTAAAATCTTTAAGTTTTTCCTAAACAACATACTCATTCTACCTGTGTATAGCAGTTTTCAATTTGCAAAATACTTTTAAATGTGTATCTCATATGATACCAACAACTACCAGGTGAGATAAGCAGGCTAAGTATAATTTCAACCATAATTTTGTAACTTTCAGTTTATTTATTTGAGACAGTCTCACTGTGTTACCCAAGCTGGTCTCGAATTCCTAGGCTCAAGTAAGCCTCCTTAGTCTCCCAAGTAGCTGGCACCACGAGACACATATGTTCAGTAACAAGACTGAAATGCAAATTTTCAGTCTTAAGATATAATACTCTTCTCTATAAGTTTCAGCGATACAAGTACTAATTGTATAAGAAATCTTTCCCCTTACAATTCTACTCCACATAATGTCCTTCTGCTGCGCTGCACTGCACTCTCTGCTTCCCTGATTCTCCACTAGACTTTAAACTCCTGGGAGACAGGGAAAGTTGTGTTTTGAATATTTGTATATCTAGAAATTAACTAAAAATATTAGTGGAAATAAGGAAGTTAGGAAGAAAACATAAAGACTAATTTACTAGAAACTAAACTTGGCAGGATATAGATATTACATTTGAAGTTGTTACTCAAACAGAGAAATTAGACTCTGGAAACTGTTTCATGAGGACAATTTGAAGGTGCAAATAGACTTAGAAAGCATCAAGAGGAAACAAATTAGGTTTTTGTAAGTATCACATGTTATCACATAAAAGGGCACATTTCGGGGCTGGGGATGTGGCTCAAACGGTAGTGCGCTCGCCAGGCATGCGTGCAGCCTGGGTTTGATTCTCAGCACCACATACAAACAAAGATGTTGTGTCTGCCGAAAACTAAAAAATAAATATTGAAAAATTCTCTCTCTCTCTCTCAAAAAAAATTTTTTTAAAAAAGGGCACATTTCGTATTCTTTCAAAGGGGATTAAAGGGTACCAGTAATAGAAGTTGTGGGGTGAGGATTTTAGCTTTATATTAGGAATCTAATTAGCAAAAGCACCTAACAGAAACATAGGTCTCTCCTCTCATAGGGAGTAACCATGACTAAAGGATGGAATGGCTGGTAAAAACACCCAACATTTACAGTGGAGGGAGCACGTGACTGTAGTTGAGTCATGTCAGGTAGCTAATACTAAGGGAGTAAGCAAGATAACTGAGGTTCTCATGAAAGTGAATGGTTTCTTAGTAAAAAGCATACAACCCTAGACCTTTGATTCTGGTTCAGTGCAAGGTGATTTTTTGTTTTTTAAATTCTGCTTCATTGGTATATAATCATTACTTTTGGTTTCAGTATTGCCCATTCTTCTGGATATTCTCTTATCTACAACATAATATATTGTATATAATTGTCAATTTAAATGAGAATTATTCTGAGTTTCATTCATTTTTTTCCCACAATATATTTCCTTTTCTCCTTGCAATAGGAAAAAAAAAAAAAAGAACATGGGCTTTTTAAGTCTAGTATATATCCTTTTCTTCTTTTTTGGAGACAAAGTATCCTGCCAATATGAAACTTATCAATGGGATGAAGATTATGACCAAGAACCAAATGAGGATTATGAACCAGAAATCCAATTTCGTCAACATGTAGAATATGGAGTTCCTTTTTATCAGCATAGTTTAGGTTGTGCCAGTGAATGCTTCTGTCCAACTAACTTTCCAACATCGATGTACTGTGACAATCGCAAACTCAAGACTATCCCAAATATTCCAATGCATATCCAGCAACTCTACCTTCAGTTCAATGAAATTGAGGCTGTGACTGCAAATTCATTCATCAATGCAAGTCATCTTAAAGAAATTAACCTCAGCCACAACAAAATTAAATCTCAAAAGATTGATAATGGTGTGTTTGCAAAATTTTCAAATCTACTACAACTTCACCTAGAGCATAACAATTTACAAGAATTTCCATTTCCTCTTCCTAAATCTCTGGAAAGACTCCTCCTTGGTTACAATGAAATCTCCACATTACACACAAGTGCCATGGATGGGCTGGTAAACTTGACTATGCTCGATCTCTGTTATAATCACCTTCATGACTCTGTGTTAAAAGAAAAAAACCTTGCCAAGATGGAAAAATTAATGCAGCTCAACCTATGTCATAACAGATTAGAATCAATGCCTCCTGGATTACCTTCTTCACTTATGTATCTATCTTTAGAAAATAATTCAATTTCTTCTATACCAGACAAATACTTTGATGAACTTCCAAAACTTCACGCTCTAAGAATGTCACACAACAAACTGCAAGACATCCCATATAACATCTTTAATCTTTCCAACCTTATAGAGCTCAATGTCGGACACAACAAATTGAAGCAAGCATTTTACATTCCAAGAAATTTGGAACACCTATACCTAGAAAATAATGAAATAGAAAGTATGTAAAATTTTATATATTTTAATGAACAAGGAATGTATTTTGCCTCTTTAAAGAATAAATTGTTAATAATCTATGCTTTATAAATTATGAGAAAATGCTGCTTTGAAATTGGCTAAGGTAGAAAATTGACCCCAGAAAAAGGTTTTCCATTAAGTGTATGTCTTTCCTATTAAAATTTTATTATCTTGAATATTAGGAAATTGTACTAATAGAGTATATAAAGAAATATAAATATAAGTCCCCTGAGTAGTGGGACTATGAATGATTTTTATTTTATTTGTTTCTATTAAGAATTTATTAAATAATCAGAAAAGTCAGTAAATTTATATTAACTTTGGAAACGAAAATTCATTTATACTTTCATTTTCCTTAGCATCAAATAATAATTGAACCTAAAACCACTTATAAATATTTTAATAAAACTATTCCATGTAACACAAAACCCTACATAGAATTATGAATATAAACTGGTTTTAATTTTTAATTCCTATTTTTCAGATATCAATGTGACAATGATGTGTCCTTCTATTGACCCACTACATCTTCACCATTTAACATACCTTCGTGTGGACCAAAATAAGCTGAAAGAACCCATAAATTCATATATCTTCTCCTGCTTCCCTCATATACATAGTATTTATTATGGTGAACAAAGAAGCACAAATGGTCAAACAATACAACTGAAGACCCAAGTTTTTGGGAGATTTCAAGATGATGACGAAGATGATGGAGATGATCATGATAACACTCCTGAAGGCCAAGAAACAGAAGGGACAGAAGAACACTTCAACCCTCACTACTATGAAACTCAAGAATGGCAAGAAATTATATAGGTATATGTTTATGACTTCATAAAATTTATAACTAACTGAACACAAAATTCTGCAAAATAATATATCTAGAATTATGTATTAGTATAAAACCAGAATTGCATTTAACAATCAACCGCATCATTGCATAGCATTAGAACTTACTCAAATGACATAGATCTTTAGAAATATCAATTAGAAATAGTGAGAATAAAAAACTAAACTTCAATGGCTTCTTATACTTTTTTCAAACTTTTAAACATCATCAAGCTGGAAAAAAAGTGAACATGCCGATTCTCATAACAGTAATTTCCACAGAATGATTAAGAAAATAGCATTAGCCAGGAGACCAAAGCCAAGTCCATTCCATCACTCTGAGGACATCTGATAACAGTAGGGCACATCAGTGTAAAAAGCAAGCATTCATTTAAGTAATACACTGTCCTCTTCCACTCTGTCTTCAGACTTCAAGCTTGTTGTTGTTACTCATTCGTTATGGTACCCTAGGATTACTATTAGGAGCACAGAATATATTTTATTTTCAAGAGGCCATCTTACTAAGAATCCAAAGCACACAGATTTATGAAATCACATGTTCACACTTTTCTCTTAAAGCATCAAAGAGGTAACTAAAAACCACCAGATTATTTCAGAGCAATTTGTCTTTTAGGAAAACTTAGCAATAGTCCAAAATCTTTATTGTGTTCCATTTTCTCTCTCTCTCTCTCTCTCTCTCTCTCTCTCTCTCTCTCTCTCTCTCTCTCTCTTTCTCTCTCTCTCTCTCTCTCTCATAGTTATATAAAGATTTGCTGATAAATAACTGCTTTGTTCACAAAGTTAAATTAATGTTGCCAAAATAAGTCATTTTATATAATAAAAAGCCCTTACAGTTCATACTTACTTTGTGCTGAAGTGTTTATTGACATGGTGCTAAAGGTGAATATAGATCCTTTATAATTCTAGAATAGACAAGTTTTAACATCTTCTCTAAAATCTTAAAAATCACTCATATTCTTTAATCTATCATTTTGAAGTATTTTAAGTGTACCTTATAACAAAGATTCTAACTGCTGTGATCAAGTCTCTTGATTTACCAGGCAAACATTTCATAGATTTCCTCAGGTAAGAAATGCAGCATTAAAAGAGAATAAAATTATGACATTTGCAGGTAAGTGGATGGTATTGGAGAATATCATGCTAAGCAGAGTAAGCCAATCCCCAAAAACCAAAGGCCGAATGTTCCTCTGATAAGTAGATGCTGATCCATAATGGGGGAAGAGGGAGATGCAAAAAAATGGAGGTACTTTGATTGAGCAAAGAGGAGGGGGCAGGGGGGCAGGAAAGATGGTGGAGTGAGATGAACATCATTACCCTAGGTACATGTATGACTGCACATGTGGTTCGATGTTATATGGTGTACAACCAGAGAAATGAAAAGTTGTGTTGCTATTGTGTACAATGAGTCAAAATGCACTCTGCTGTCATATATATCTAATTAGAATAAATAAACTAAAAAATTAAAGAATCAAAAAAAGAGAAATGCACACCAATTCAAGGCTAACATATTATATGAGGAATTCCAAATACATAATAACAATTTGGACAATATGCAATAATCAGACAGGTAAAACTATATTTCAGAAGTATCCACGCTTGTGAGTCTTTTGTATTTCTGGAGATGTCAATACAAAATGAAGCCACTAAGTGTTCTTTATATATTCAAAAGGCTGCTAGCATTACCAGGAATTCTGTGAACACTTACCTGCTCACAGAAAATCCTTAACAATTCAGATTGAACATGAACAAAACTCCATTCATTTACTCATCAAGCCATTTGGTGTACAGTGCTTAGCAATGAGAGGTCAAGAAACAGTACAATGTGTAACTGTGGTGTAAGATGTAGGTATGAGTTAAGAGTAAAAGGCTAGTAATTTGGGGAATGTAAAAGTCCACCTCTCTCTCTCTCTCTCTCTTTTTTTTTGTAGTTGTAGATGGACAGAATGCCTTTATTTTATTATTTATTTATTTTTTTTTAAAGAGAGAATGAGAGAGTAGAGAGAGAGAGAGAATTTTTAATATTTATTTTTTTTTTAGTTCTCGGAGGACACAACATCTTTGTTGGTATGTGGTGCTGAGGATCGAACCCGGGCCGCACGCATGCCAGGCGAGCGCGCTACCGCTTGAGCCACATCCCCAGCCCCATAATGCCTTTATTTTATTTGTTTATTTTTATGTGGTGCTGAGGATCAAATCCAGTGCCTCACCCATACTGGGTAAGCACCCTGCTGCCAAGCTCCAGCTCCAGCCCCACCTCTCTTTCTTGAAAAATTTAAAAACAGTGTCATAAATTCAAACATTTATTATGAATTAATAGGTGGAAAATACCATGAGTATTTAATAGGGGCAAAAAAAGGTAAGACTATTTCTAACCTAGAGCAATTTAAAGTTAATAAGGATCCATCAGATAAATGCATTTCAAAATCACAGTGAGATACCACTTCATGCTCATTAGGATGGCTGGAATCAAAAAGCAAATAAGAGTTGTTAGAAAGGAGACAGAGAAATTGGTGCCCTTGCACACTTCTGAGAAGAGCGTCAAATGGTGCAGCTGCTTCAGAAAGCAATTTGGCAGTTGTTCAAAAGCTAATGTTATGCATAAGTCAGTAATTCCACTTCCATTTATGAATCCAAGAAAATTGAACACAATGTTCATGCAAAAATGTGTACATGAATGTCCATAGCAGCATTGTCCATAAGAGTCAAAAAGGAAATCATCCAAGTGCTTATGAACAGATAAGCAAAATATGGTTTATCTATATAGTGGAATGTTATTCAGTCATAAGAAGGAATGAAGCACTAACACATGCTACAACTTGAATAAACCTTTATAAACATTATGCATGGTAAAAGTCAGCTATAGAACACATACTGAATGATTTCATTTGTAAATAATGTGCAGAACATGGAAATTTATAGAGACAAAATTTATTGGCTATCTAAGGCAGCAGGGTAGAGAAATAGGGAAAAAATGGGGAGTGACTCCTAATGGGTTGCAGGGTTTCTTTTAGGGGTGATGAAAAAAAACCTAAAAATGATTATGCTGATGGCTATATAAAAGCCTGAAAATACTAAGCTCTACTGAATCATATACTTTTAAAGGGTGAATTGTATTGAATGTGAATTAGCTCAGGAAAGCAGATATTTTGGCCGAGCACACTGGTACATGTCTGTAATCCCATTAGCTCAGGAGGCTGAGGCAAGAGGATTGCAAGTTCAAAGCCAGCCTCAGCAACTTATTGAGGCCCTAAGCACCTCAGTGAAACCCTATTAAAAGGGCTTGGGATGTGGCTCAGTAATTAAGTACCCCTGGGTTCAGCCCATGGTACCAAAAAATAAAAAAAATAAGACCAAACAGCTCCTCCTAACACAAAGAAGAAACAAAGAAAATGCTGAAAAGGCAGCAACTATGAAAAATTGTATGAGCACAGATACCACCACCATTACCCCTTGTGAGGACCTGCTGAAGTTGCTGAAGGCTACAGAAAGAAGTGGTATCTTGATGTGTGACAGGAACTGACCAACAGAGGGGAGAAAACAAGCTCTTGGCTGAGATTAACATAAAGAAGTAGTAATTACTTTTTTTGAACTCTTACAAAATTTAAAAAGTAAAAAATCTTCCAATTTTCAGAATTCTGGAGCTTCTATTTTTATCTTTCTGAACTTATAAAAATAATTTAAATTCTTAAAGAACAACCTTATCAAAAATAAAACTACACAATTTAGCAATTCAAAACAAGGACTTTGATATCACATATTTGGGTATAAAGCCTGATTTAACACTTTTAAGCCAGGTAACTTTGAGTAGGTTATTTGGTTTTCCTAAGCCTCCCCTTTCTAGTTTTTCTTTTGTTTTGTTTTTTTGTGCTGTTGGGGATTGAACCCAGAGCCTCACACATGCCAGACAAGCACCCTAGCACTGAGTCACATCCCCAGTCCTCTTTCCTAGTGATTAAAGGAAGATGGCTCTTATATAGTTGATACAAAGATAGAAAGTGCATGCCAGTTGCAGGTATCCAATAAACACCTCTTGCTCAGGAGGTCTGGCCTGCAGCCCGTGGGTCTCGGTGCTATACACTCTGGAGTGCTTGTGTTGGCTTTCTTGTACTGGAGTGTGCACAGAAAGGAGTCAGCACCTATTTTTCAGGTTCTTCCAACATTCTACTCATACACAAGATTGATGGACAAGAGAGACGTTAGTAATGATTTTACCAGGGTATGTACTCCACAAAAAACCAAATGCATAGTCACTGTGGATAGTTTAGCTTTCCAAAGCAACTAACTTGTGAAAGATAGTTCACATCTTTCAAAAAATGGCTCAACAGGATGAGGATGGCAGTATTTTCTCCATCACACTCACAAGTTTGCTCTTCCACCCAAATTCTTCCTATCAGGCAGAACAACTCATCTCCAATCTGCTCTGGTTCCTCTCTACAAATATGTATAAACAAGTGCATCAACAAACATCCTCCAGCTAAAAGCCCAATGAGGAGGTAGAGTAACCACCATTTATTCTTTGGTAACTCAAACCTATCTCAAGTATTTCTCATTAAACGTAAAACAAACAAAACAGCATAATCATTTTTAGGTTCCCCAGGAGAAACTGAAGAATAAAGTATTTTATTTAACTAGGCCATAAAGATTGCAGAGTCCCTGTACTGCAGCAGTAAACCATACTAGTTGATTTGATATTTATAATAAGAAAGAAAAACATGAAAATACACCTATAATTTTTCTCATTATTTCCATTATACAACAAAGTAGTTGTATTAGCTAATAGACTAAACCATTTAAAACTATTAACAAAAAATCCAAATCATAACATAAATCCAAATTTAATCAAGAAACACACAGTGAACATACATTTAAAGGCTTGGGGATGTAGCTCAGTGGTAGAGTGCTTGCCTAGCTTGTGTGAGGCCCTGGGTTCAATCCCTAGCAAAACACACACACACACACACACACACACACAGAGTAAAACTGAACATATACTTAGCTTTTAGAAAGAAAATAAAAATTTCAAGATGCTTCATAAATTAGTTCAAAATAATACTGGCTGAAAATGCTTAGCTTGTATTTAAATATTATCTGAAACACTACACATATGTTTTCACTTTATTCTTCAACATTGGAGCTACTAAACTAAAATACAGATGTATGCATATCACATAACATACTTAACCAGCTCCCTGTGGAAAAAAGAAAATAGAAGAAATAAACCTTGTCTCTTCTATATACTCTTTCTGTTATGAAGCATTCATATGACTCCAAGGACATCTGGAACTTAAACCTTGGTTTCCTGATTCCAAATTAATTTTTTGTAAATCTTGGAAATAAAGTATAAGAGCAGCTGGAAACAAGATTAAATCCTAAGATCTAAAAATCTGAAATTCCTTTTATGCTCCAATTTCCTTAATATATACAACTATGCCTAGTTATAAGCTAAATATGCTTAGTTATAAGTATCATATTGTGGACATCTTTTATCAATTTACCTGTTTAGGTTGTGAATTCATCATAGAGATTTATGCACTACTAAGAAAAATATAAATTCACAAATAAAGACAAATTTTTACCATAAACTCTTCCTTATGTTGAGTCATAATTCCCCTTCTTTTAAATACTTAGGAAAATACTCATTGTACTCCTGTGAACAAACAACCAGTGTTCAGGCATGAGCAGGAGATTTAAACCATAGGCTTGCCATAATACCTTCAAATGTTGGCTTTAAAAGGTATAAATATGTAAACTCAGTAGTTCTCAACAGGGTCAATTCCTCCACCCCTGACATTTCCACAACTGGAGGTGGTACTGATAAACAACCTGCAGTGCATACAAAGGCCCCGAAACAAAGGATTATCAGGGTGGAGCTCATGAGAGAGTGCTTGCCCAGCATGCCCAAACCCTAGGTTCAATCCCAAGAACCACAAAAAATAAAAACAAAAAACTCCCACAAGAGAATTCTAAGGTCTGAAAGTCAATGGTATGGAGGATGAGAAACTCTATGGTATGTAAATTATAGTCATTCAGATAAAAAGCCAAGCACAGTGGTGCACCCCTGTAATTCTAGTGACTCAGGGGGCTGAGGCAGGAAGATTTCAAGTTCCAGGCCAGTCTTGGCAATTTAGTGAAAACTTTTCTAAAAATAAAAAAGGGCTAAGGATGTAGCATAGTCATAGAGCACCTCTAAGTTCTATCCTGAGTATCAAAAACAAAATACAAACACAAAATAACAAAGAATGAGGCCTAAAGAAATTAAAGAATGGGTCCAAGATCAGCTCAGGTAAATGCAGATCAAAACTAGAACTTAAGTGTTCTGATAGCTAAAGTTAGAAGATGAAGGAAATGAAAATGGAGAAAAGACTCTTATGGTTTGTAGCTTTTATTGAAAGTCCATTGGGTAGCTAAAAGGGCTCTGTCAGTAGAACCAAGATACCCAGAAAACCCTTGTTTCAAAACTCAGTTCCATATTCATTCTCATTCTCATATTCTCTCCCTCTCCCTCCCTCCCTCCCCCCCCCCTCTCTCTCTCTCATAAACAATTGGGAGGAAGAACCACAGGTTAATGGGACACTATCAAAGAAATAAATCTCCTAGAAGATACAAGGATAATGCAACAGGGTCACCTAAAAGAATCCAACAGATAAAAATCCTTCATTTTGGATACAATGTCTACTCTTGAACAGTAGCAGTTTTCATCTTGTTCCTAGTCTTTTAACTAAAACAAAACATTTCCTTCTTGAACAGAAAACAACCTATTTTAGTTTTAAGCATTTTAATATTGGGAAATGTGTATACAATGTTTGGCTTTGGCTAGGTGTCATATTAACTACTTGGGAGGCTGAGGCAGGAGGATTGTAAATTCAAGGACAGCCTAAGCAACTTAGCAATACCCTATTTGGGGGGAAAATTAGATAAGAAGGGCTGGAGATATAGCTCAGAGGTAGATCACCACTAGGTTCAATCCCTAGTATAGCAATTGAGAGAGAGAGAGAGAGAGAGAGAGAGAGAGAGAGAGAAATGAGAGAGACAGACAGAGGGAGAGCGAGAGCGAGAGCGAGAGCGAGAGCGAGAGCGAGAGCGAGAGAGAGAGAGAGAGAGAGAGAGAGAGAGAGAGAGAGCGCGCCTGAAGAGAGGTCTGGACCTTGCCTTGACTATCTTAGTTTAGATAGGACCAGTCAAATTCAATAGTTTCAGGTTGAGGTAATCAGAAATATCAACCATGAAATTTAGATGGGGGCTTTGCATAATGTAGTATCAGTAGATGTGGAGGTTGAATTCAATCACATGAACAATCAACCAGTCATTAATGAAGCCCCAATAAAAACTCTGGACACCAAGGCTTGGATGATCTTCCCTGGCAATCAATTCTTTGTGTGTACATACTGTCACCATCAATGCTTACAGGGCAACATATCCTGAGAACAATGGAAGCTTCATATTTGGAACCCCTCTAGATTCTGCCCTATGCATCTCTTCCTTTGGCTGATTTTTCTGCTTCTCTTTCCCTACATAAGCCATAATCTTGAGTAGTACAACCTTCACTTACTTCTTGAAGCATTTCTAGACAATTATTGATTATGAGGGTGGTTTGGGGAGTCATCTGAACTTGGATTTGCTATCAAAGGTGAGGGTGGTCTTGGAGGGTATGGCCTCAATTTTATCATTTGGCTAACTTTAAGCAGGAACATCAGTTTATTTTCCAATGTAATTCTGGATATTTCCAGACTCTAGCTTGTGTAATCATTGCCCCTTTGGTTTATGTGAACACTCTGAGACTTACTTTTAGTCAACAAAATGTGGCAAAGCTGAGAGTACACATGTGATCATGTTTATTTGAAGGCCACAAAAGACCATGTTGCCCACCTTGCTAAACATAACCTCCCTCTCCAGTGTAAAGCAGGTTGCGTGTTGCAAGCTGCCCTATAAAGGAAGTCACACTGCAAGGAAGGAGGCCTTCAGCTAACAGCAAAAAACTGAGGCCTATAGTCCCAAATTTTGCAAGGATCTGAATGCTACCAACAACTCTTCCCCATTGGACCCTCAAAATGAGGCTCCAGTTCTGGCTGCATTTCAAATGCAGCTTTCAGATGAGATTCTGAAGCAGGCAATCAAACAAAGCCATGTCAAACTCCTGACCCACAGTAGCTATGAAATAGTAAGTGTATGTTATTTAAAGACATTAATTTGTGATAATTTCTTACACAGTACTAGATAACCATCACAACAATCAGAAACACACCACAAGAGGGAAATTTATAAAATGCAAATAGGGTCATAATTACTTAATGGCTTAAGAATTTCTCAGTAGTCTCTCACTGATTACAGACCAAAGTCTAAACCTCTTAGGTGTTTTAGTCAGCTTTTTCACTGCTATGACTAAAGGACCTGACCACAACAACAGTAGGGGAGGAAAAGTTTATTTAGGGGTTCCAGTTTCAGAGGTCTTAGTCCATAGCTCCATGCCTTAGGGCTCAAGGTGAGAAAAACATGGCAGAAGAGTGTGGTAGAGGGAAGCAGCTCACATGGTAATCAGAAAGCATGGGACTGTGCAGGGTGGGGGCAGAGAGACAGAAAGAGAGATCTCCACTTTCCAGAAACAAACACATACCCCAAACCTATGGCCCAAAGCCCCACCTCCTCTAGCCACACCCCACCTGCTTTCAGCCACCACCCAATTAATCCCATCAGGTGATTAATTCACTGATTGTGTTAAGACTCTCAATCCGATCATTTCTTCTCTGAACCTTCTTTCATTGTCTCACATGTGAACTTTTGGGGACACCTCACATCCAAACCATAATAGTAGGGTATAAAAGACTCGTTTTAATCTGATTCTGGTTCCTTGTCTAATCAAATCTCTTAAAATAGTCCATTCTGTTTCATCTTTTCTCTTTCGCCCTCACTCTAAGCTCCAGCCAATTTCAACCAAGTACAAGTTTTTAAAAATTATCTATCCATCCCTTCCACAATAAGCTGTGTCTCTTGCCTGGAACACCTCAATGTCATGCAACCCTCCTCTTTTCAAATCTCTATAGAAGTCAGCTTGGGTGCACCTCCTTGACCTCAACCAATAAAGGTTGTGGCCTCTTCCAGTTTCAGCCAGCCCTGTGTACACTTCTGTGCAGCAAACCCAACTTCATTCTAGTTACTTATTAGCTGCCTTTCTATTGATTTAGACTACAAGAAATCCTTGAGGGGGAAAACTGAATTCTATTTGTCTAAGTTAGTTTGTAGTTCTGGCACAGATCTGATGCTTAATAAACTTTTATTAAATAAATGAATGCTCATAAAATTATACTTATTGGTCATAACTTTTCAAGGAAAGACATTACAATACACAAAATAATTTTCTGTAATCCAAAGTACCAAATTGTAGCATTAATGAAACCATGACTTCAAGGTTTTCCAAATCTGGACATATATCTATCCAGCTTACATTTCAGCTCCATTAACCTGCCATACAATACCAATCAATATCTATTATTTTATGATTACATATTTTTAAGACCCTCTACTGTTTCAAAAAATAAATTTAAGGTGGGAGTGGTGACACACACCTATAATCCCATTGGCTTGAGAGGCTGAGACAGGAAGATATTGAGTTTGAAGTCAGCCTCAGCAACAACAAGGTGGTAAGCAACTCAGTGAGACCCTGTCTCTAAATAAAATACAAAATAGGGCTGGGGACGTGACTTGGTGGTTGACAATCCCCATCACCAAAATAAATGAACAAATAAACAAATGTGATAAAAAAGAAAATTCAGAAAAGTTTACTCTACCTTTAAAACCATAAAATCAATAATTTATCTCAACCAAAATCAGAGCATATCATAATTAAAATTAAAGTAATTCACATTCAAATAAAAACTTGGGTGTTAAAAGTTTTAATTTATCTAAACTTTGATTTGAAACTTGCTAAAACCAATTTTCACTAGAAAAGAGAACTGGTATTCTTTCAGGTTCCATTTTAACAAAATATTCATATTTGTTAAATTTTTACCTTAGAGAAAAAAGAAATATTACTCTGATTGCCAAAAGCACTAAAGAGTAATACAAATAAAAGTGAGTAGGTTTTAAAAAGTGAATCTTCAAAGTTACTTACATGGTACCTATAATACCACTTTAACTTTTTAAAATCAATTTAATATTAAAATAAGTTTATGCAGTTCCATTCATTCAGCAAACAAAAATATTTTTATTACCAACCCCAAAATTATAGATCAATTTTATTTTTAAACAACTAATTCTCATACATTGGTTTTTATTACATGTAACTAAAATAAAGGAACAAAAACACCAAAAGATCAAATTTTAAAATAAAGTAGGCTAAAACTAAATATTTCATTGGATATTTCAGACTATAAAATTAATTAAAAACTTTAGACAAGATCTTTAGTCCATATAAAATTAGAAGCACAGACCACATTTTGGTTTTAGTGTTCTTTTTCATTCAAAAAGCAGGTATTTTATCTCATGGGAAAGCAGCAAAATGAAAATTGTGATTTTTGTAACTATGTCATTTTATAAACTCATATTCACTAAAAGATTAGTGATTATTACACAAGATAAAAAGAACATGGGTCTGTATTCAGTCGAAGCAGCCACATAGCAGCGATTTCCAACATCTCCAGCACAGTTCTCTAGTACAACACCCTGCATTTCACCCTAGAGGAGGAATGTTGGCAAAGATCTTTACCACATGGAAACTGCTCTCTTAAAGCTGCTGGGCCCTGAAATTTTATTCAGCAGTTTGAAATCAATCCACCGCTTTCCTCACTCACCCTCCCACTTGGGGCTAATGCACAGGCATGAACACCTATTGAGGAAAACCACAAAAAACTTCAAAACGGCTATAACGGTAGGCTTTTTTCCCCACATATTATTTTAAATATTATTTGCTAAAGTGTGATGTATCTAAGAGTCTTAATAAATGTAAAGGACATTTCTAATGTGTTTAAGCTCAGTTACCTTGAACAATTAATTTTTAACAATTATTTTCATCTACCATTGCATTACATAACTTAATATTGAGGCAGGTAAGAACTGGGTGTTACAAAACTCACAAACCCATTTTATTCTTAATTTTCAATCACTGGGTTTTTGAGAAATTGGCATCTATAATGTAGCATCAGCAACTCTGTATGATTCTGAAGTTACTTAAGAAATAATCTGAAATATCTGCCCACCAGATAAAATACACTGGTGAATCTAAAAGAATCCTTTCCAGTATGTTCCTCAAAGTTCCTTGATTAAACTCTGCATTTCCTCTAGTCTACAATACTATTGTTGCAGTTTTCATAGTTTAAACTGAAAAGACCTTATTATTAATTAAAAATAGTGATAATCTATTAAATTTACAAAACTCTATATTCTGTAAGTATTAATGACTACATGATATGAAATTAAGATTTAAGTTTTAAATTTTTTCTAGGAACTTGTTTCAAAAAGCAGAATCAAAAGTTCTTATAAAGCAGCAAAGTTGAAATATGATATTTTTAACTCACATGAGACAGATCTTGGGTCTTCATTTAACTATTTCTACTACAGGTATCCTAAAAATATTTCATTGTATATAAGTACCTCTATTGAAGGCACTTATTTATTAAGAAACTTAAATTATCAACCTCTCTTAAATCTTTGATAGACAATAAATAAAACTTTCTAAAACTATTTTTCAGAATGTTTACTGATACATGCAAACTGCTAGTATCTAATTAAAGATCACTAAGGGTTAAATACTTGTTCTCTGGCCCCTACTGCGTACACTCTGCCAAAACATCCTCTAAGCTTTTAAATATTGCTTCGATGGTCTGCATTTTTATTTCCAGGGAAAAGCAGAGTTTTGTCCCACAATCTGCAGGCCACTGGTTTATTAACTTCCAGTCACCTTGATTTCTGCTGAAATGAAGACTGTGCAGTCTACACTGCTCCTGTTACTGTTCATGCCTCTGACAGAGCCAGCACCACCAGCTCAGCAGGACTCAGGCATCACCCATGAGTATGGAACAGATAACTTGGAAGAAACCATATTTAGCCAAGATTATGAGGATAAATACCTGGATGGAAAAAATATTAAGGTATTTTATTTCTATTCTAAATTTACCTTCTAAAATATTACCCATTTAAATGTACATTTTGTTTTTCTTGAATTTATCTGATAAAGTAAGGGGAAATGAAAAGCATTTTAAATGGTTAAAAGTAATTCATAATAATTGTCCCCTGAGATTATACTTTTAGAATATGCATGACTTCCAAATTAATAAATAGTACTTATGGTAACCAAATAGTTGCTATAGTAAACAAAAAATAAAATTTAAGGGAAACTAAACTTTAAAGATGATCTCCGACCAGTTGCAATTTATATATTATGTTATGTAATGCCCTATATTTGCATATTTTACTGCCTGAAAAATAAATTAATGAGAATAAAGATGAATTCTTAGCTTAGTTTATTATTTGGGGAAAAAATGGTTCAAGGAAATGACCAGAAGAGCACAGGTTATGTCAACTACACAAAGTACCAAAATTTGAAAAACAAATTCATAGGGGCTTTCTTTTAAATCAGTTTTAGCAGTTTAGACTCTATATCAGTTTGCAAGGATCTGTAACTGTTATTGAGTTAACATTCTACAAGGAGAGTTTCTATAACACATCATTCACATCTCACCTTCAAGCAATGTAATTATTTGTGGTTTTCTTGGCACACAGAAATGAATATTGGTTAAGGAAAAAGTTACATAGCACATAACTATCTGTTGCCCATTGTATGCGTCATACACACATACACACATACAATGGAAAACCAGAAATGTAGCCAAAAATGTAATAAAATTGGTTGCTGGATAAGTTCTTCTCTGCTATAAACCAGAAGGTGACGATTTTAATACTAACTAGTTAAATTACTTTTCTTTTCGCACAGAATAAGCAAATGTTAATACCATTATTTCTTTCTTCTAATGCAGTTAGTTGATATACTGGTATTATTTTTGTCCATGATTATGACAGAAAATATTGGTATTTCCAGTCATAGTTACAAATTAAAAAAGAAGCAGCACCCCATCATAATATAAGCTAAATATAAGCTTTTGGCTCACTTGGATAATTTGAATCTATCAATCAATTATAAGAACATTTTCAAATTCCCTGATTCTTAAAAAGTTTAGAGATAACTTTCTCTCTCCTTCTTCTCGTTACAGGGTTTTAGCAGTTTTTCAGCCTAAACATGTAGACTAAATTTTGTGGAATGGAAGAGAATTCAATGGGACAGGGGGTAGGGGAGGCAGCCAGCATAGATGAAAAAATGAAGACCAAGGAAGGCAAGGCCAGGAGTGATGACCGAGATAAAGTGAAGCACACTTACAACAAGTGGAAAGAACAGGACCCCACATAATATGCTATACTTCAATGGCTGAAAACATACTTTCTGAGAATAGAGGGGAAGGTCAATGTTAGGGACTCCAGTTCCCCAGAGTTGACAGCTTAGGCCAGTGGTTTGAGTACCACAGAAGGCCAGAATAAAGTGGCTCTGAAGGTCAGGGCTTCAAGGAGACATGTAGGTAATTAAAGGTTCAACCCTAAAAGAGACAGATGAAGCTTACACAATACTTCACTCATGTGGCTTCAGGGAGCTCTGGAGTACCTCTTGCTCAAAATGATAGAATCTGATAAGAGGAACTAAGACAAGAACCACATGAAATAGTTTCACCTCAAAAAAACTGTCATTCCCATTTGGAGAATTCTCTCCTAGTTTCCACTAGGAATTTCAATGTATTCAACATTTACTAAGTACTGAGTTCAGCCATTGCAAATACAAAAATAAAAAAATAATCTGGTTCTTTTACTTCAGGAGCTCACAGTCTAGGGTAAAAACACATTTATATTATAATGTAATAAATTATGAAATAAAATTATGTAAAAAATGCTAACAGAACACAAAAGAAATTGTGATTATGACACTCTCTGTGACACCTGGGTTGACAGTCAAATTTAGACCTCATCACACCTGATAACAAACTATTATTTCTCCAATAGGAAAATATGATAATACCTGATGAGAAAAGTCTTCAGGTACAAAAAGACGAAGCTGTAACATTATTACCCCCCAAGAAAGAAAATGATGGTAAGTACAAATACTCTATAATCTAATTTTTTTCTAAAAGAACCTTTAAAAATAACTGCAGGAACTTTATCTTATAGTAATAAAAAATTACCTCAAGATAACAGTAAATGTAAACTGAAATTTTAGCTCCAGTGGTAAAGACAAGCAAATATATTGGGAGTGCAATCATTTGTCACCGCACACTATGACTGAGAATATGGAACAGGAGCATTCAAGAACAACCAAAGCTTAGTCCAAGCTTACCATCTACAGAATGTATGTTTATACCCAAATGAAATCAATTCCAGAAATACTTAAAGATTGATCATTTCCTGAATACAATTCACAGCCTCAGGGTAAGGTAAATAAAATGTAATTCTTGCCTTCAAGAAACTCGCGAAGAGAAATGGCTCTTTTTATAATTAATTAAAATATCCATTTCCATTAAACTAATAGAGAACTTATAGTAAAATAAGTTCCATTTAATAGTTCCTATGTATTCCGTTTATCCCTGCTCTAAAATAGAACATCATTTCATACAAAATCATGAAAAATACACATTAATTTCTATAATGCTACAATAAATTTAAAATGAACCAAGCAAAAAATATATCTTAAAGTACCTTAGGAAAAGCAGACTTAGACAAATGGTCATTCCTTGTTCTTAGATAGGATGACTCAATATCACAAAAATGGTAGTTCTCTCTAAGTTCACTAAAATTACTAAAAACTTATAAAAGCTGGAAAAACAGATTCTAAAGTTCATATGGAAAAACATGTACAAATACAGGGGGAAGCACTGAACAATGTCTGGTATATGCAGAATGAGACCTACCACACATTAAAACATATTATACTTTTAAAATTGTGAATCCTAGTACATGAATAGATAGAAATGTAGCACACAGTACCAACTTAAATCACTGACACAAAAATGGTACTTTTAAAAAACTGGGGCTGGGGCTGGGGTTGTGGCTCAGTGGTAGAGCACTCGCCTAGCAGGTGCGAGGTCCTGGGTTCGATTCTCAGCACCTCATAAAAAATAAATAAAATAAAGGTATTATGTCCAACTACAACTAAAAAATAAATATTAAAAAAACTGGGGCTGGTAAAACTACACATCCATTTGAAAAAGGATATAATTAGATTCATACTTTAGACAAAAACAAAAAACAAAAAACATACTCCAAGTAGATTAGGGATCCAAATGTTTATGATGAAAATACAAGCACTAGAAGGCACCCTGTGTGGCGAACACCTCAAAGTCCAGATATATTAACAGAAAAGATCATTACATTTGATTCCATTAAACTTTTGCAAGCTGGGAATGATGAAATTCCAACAGCAATGGGCACACCCAGAACTGAGATCTTGGTTTCTAATACCATTCTGCACTAAAAAGAACCAGTACTTTTTGAAGAGAGAACTCGCTTTAGGATTGAGGTAGGGAAAATGCAAGATTTGTCTGGGACATCTTTCTAGGCCAAAAAATAAAGACGTGCTCAAAGAATAATAGATGTGTATAATATTTTTTTAAATTCATCAAAATGTGTGAAATACACAAGTAAATATTTAGAAAATATATATAAGTCCTATACACTGAAAGTCAGACAATACTATTGAGAGAAATTAAAGAAGATTTAAATATATGGAGAAATATATTGTGTTCAAAGTCTGGAACACTTAATAACATCAAGATATCAATTTTCCCCAAACATAAATGCAACTCAACACAACCCCAATCAAAATTCTAACAGGCATTTTCAAGATTTTATTTTTAAATTAAAATAAATTAGCTATGTCTAAATTTGTATGGAAAAAAGGCAGTTGTAGTAGCATATGCCTTTAATCCCAGCAACTTAGGCAGTTAAGACAGGAGGATAACAAGTTTGAAGCCAGCCTTGGCAACTTAGCAAGGTCCTGTCTCAAAATAAAAATAAAAAGGGTTGGGGATGTAGCTCAGTATATGAGTGCCTCTGGGTTCCATACCTAGTACAAAAACTAAAAAATAAAATTTATATGGATATAGAAAGCACCCATAATACTCAAAACAATGTTGAAGAAGAATAAAGTTGGAGAATTTATATGACATCATAGCAAGACTTATAAAAGTACAAGAATCAAGATATTGTGGTATTGGTGTAAAAATAAAATTTTAAAAACATCAATGGAACAAAATAAAAATCCAAGGGTTTATACAATATGGTGAACCAGTTTTTGAAAATGTGCCAACACAAATCAGTGGGGGAAAGGTTAATCTTTTCCCAAAATCATGTTGAAATATCAACAACCATAACAGAGAAAAAAAGATATTAACCTTTTTTATTACCATATTTACCATAAAAGTTAACTCAAAATGGACCAGTGCCTAAATGTAAAGAGCTTAAACTATACAACTTGCAGCGGGTGGGGGGGGGGATTAAAATCTTAGTGGTTGTTGTAGTTTGAATCTAAAAATGTGCCCCCAAAATTCATGTGTTAAAGATAGTTTCCCAAGCTGATGGCACTATTAGGAGGGATGGAAACTTTAGGCAGTGGGGCCTAATGGGAGGGATTTAGGGGTGTGCCCTTTGAGGGTATATTGGGACCCTGGGCCCATCCTCTTTCTCTCTCTGCTTCCTGGAGACTATGAGGTGAGCAGCTCTGCTCCACCACATTCTCCCTGCCATGATGTTCTGCCTTGTCATAGACCCAAAAGGAATTGTGCCAACAAACGACCATGGACTAAACCTCTGAAACTGTGAGCCAAAAATAAATCTTTCTTCAAGTTGATTCTCTCAAGTGTTTTGCCACCGTGACAGAAAGGTAACACAGGGACTACCAAATAGTCCATAAAAACAAAAGCAACAACAAAAAACATGTATATAAAGGAATCATTCATTAAAATTTAAAATATCTGTATTTCAAAAGACACTGACAAAAATAAAAAGACAAGTTACAACTGGGGTAAACATTTAAAAAAAAAAATCTGACAAATGACTTATATCTAGAATACATAATCCTAAAAGTTAATAATTGTACAAAAATCCAGTTAAAAAATAGGCAAAACATATGAATAGACACTTTACCAAGGAAAATTTGTGGATGTCAAATAAGTACATTATAAAAATGTTCAATATTACTTGTGATTAGGGAAATGCAAATTACATAATGACATACCACAACACACTCTACTTGAAGGTTAAAATTAAAAAGACTGACCATATCAAATGTTGATAAGGATATACAGCAACTAGAGTTCTCATACATTGTGGTGGAAATGTTAAAAATGGCATAGTCCCTTAGAAAATAGCTGGAGACTTTCTTCAAAAGAGAAAACTTACACTCATAATACAATCCAGTAATTCCACTTCTGGGTATGTACTTGAGAAATGAAAGCATTAAGTCTACAAAAATCTGTGTATAAGTGTTCACAGAAGCTTTCTTAGAAATGGCCAAAACCTGACCCAAATGTCTATAAGAGCTGATGTATTAATTGTATACACTTAGACAATGAAATGATAAGTAATAAAGAGGAATGAATCACTGATACATTCAACAATGGTTGAATCTCAAAATAACTATGTGGAGTGAAAGAAGCCAGACAAAAGAATATATAGTGAATTATTCTTTTCTTATAAAATTCTCCTAAATTCAAAGTAATGAAAGCAGATCAGTGGTTGCTTGGCAACAAGAGTGGGAGAAAGGTATTATTAAGGGGCATGAAAAAATTTGGGGGTGGGGATGGTTATATCAATTGTCTCAATTACAGTGAAAGTCTTGTGGGTACATACTTATATCAAATACAAATTGTACAATTTAAATATATGAATTTACTCAATTAGCCATAAAAAATTGTGGGAGAAAAAGCTTAAAAAAAAAAGCCAGCTAATCCATGACAATTTGATTATTAAAACAAACATAATGGTAATTGATTATGACTCATGAATAGAAAATCCATGAATTCATATTGATAAAAAAAAATAAATAGGAAAAGAATGGTCCACTTTACAGCAGAACACCAACTAACAAAAACATAAGGAATGATGGAATTAGATACTCGCTACTTGGCAACTATTCTAATAAGGAATGAGTCGGGCCTGGAACAGTGGCACATGTCTGTAATCCCAGTGGCTCAGGAGGCTGAGACAAGGGGATCGTGAGTTCAAAGCCTGCCTCAGCAATGGTGAGGCATAAGCAACTCGGTGAGACCCTGTCACTAAATAAAATACAAAATAGGTATGGGGATGTGGATCAGTGGTTGAGTGCCCCTGAGTTCAATCCCTGGTTCAAAAAAAAAAAAAATCATTCAGTTAAGAATTATTGATGCATCCTAAAACAGTGGATAAAAGTTTGACAACACATCAATTTTTTTTGTTTTTGTCTCAAAGTACTTCTCCAAAAGATATTATTAATTACAAGGTGAAAAATAGTAATCTTACAGAGTGAGAAACATGGCAGACCCATTTTAGCCATATGACCAAAAACATTATCAGGAGTGAGACAGATACCAAGTGTCTCCTGATACGCAACACTGAGGACACAACACCATTTTCAAGATATTCCAGCCAAAAAATGAAACTCTCAGACAAAACCTAATACAAAGAAATTCTGCAAAATAAATGTCAGAGGACAGCAGGGGATGGAGGGTTTTCACTTTTCAAAAATGATACAAAAAACAAAGACTAAGAAACTGTTCCAGGTTAAAAGAAAAAGGTGGGATAAATAAATGCAATCAATGAGTTGGGGCACAAATAACTTCCCAAGTTACCCCGAGGCAACTCAAGTAGAATTCAGACCTGGGATCTGAATAGTGCCTGTGATGACTTCTAATTTTCAAATTAATATTTTGCTCATTCAACTAGTGATTTCTAAAGACTTTAGTCACTGTCACCAATCTGAAATAAATTTATAGATTTAAATTTTTTTTAGACCTTAAAAATTCTAATTATCAAGCACAATGTAGGTCATTGGCTACCATTACTAAATAAATATGCTTACTACTATCATCTATGATTCTGTCAAATACCTTTTCAAATTAGTAATAACATTTTTAATACCAACAATTTTAGCACTAGAGGCTAAATATTTTCAAACTGCTTTTTATACTTTCATGACTTTGTTTCCCAATTTAGAAATGCCCACGTGCCTCTTATGTGTTTGTTTAAGTGGCTCTGTGTACTGTGAAGAAGTTGACATCGATGCTGTACCACCCTTGCCAAAGGAATCAGCCTATCTTTATGCACGATTCAATAAAATTAAAAAGCTGACTGCTAAAGATTTCGCAGACATGCGTAAGTTTAAATACGATAGTAGTACTAACTCCTATAAAGAAGTTTGTACATACTTATAGCCTGCCACATATGGAGTTGTCACAAAAATGACTGGTTTGTTGGTAAATATTCTTTCCACTCCGACTTTCTCTGTCATCTTTCTTTACTGGTGATTGATGTCTGTGTCGACAGCCTAACAAACGAACAGCAGTAATTTTTCAACCCTCATAACTCAAGATCCACTTTGCAGACTGAGAGTATCTCAGTGGCAGAGAGCTGGCCTAGCATGCATCAAGCCCTGGGTTCAATCTCCAGAACTTCTAAAAAGAAAAAAGAAGGAAGGATGGATCCATTGCTTCAGATAGTGAGCACCACCAACATAACTACAATACTTCTCTAACCATAATGTTTTATATTCCACCTTTTCTGTGAAAGCACAGAAACTACTTTTCTTCATTTTAACTCATGTTTTATAAACCTGGCTATATATTAAAAATATCTGGACAAGTATTTTTAAAATACTAATACAAAGCTGTATTTCCCAGAGGTTCTAATCCAGGATGTGGCAGAGGCCAGGCATCATCATTAAAAAGAACCAAACTTCTTTGTTGCAAATAGTGGCATTTAACTTTCCCAGGTCATTAATGATGTTAAACTCCTGGATTCCTATTAAACCTTAACCCAACAAGGGTGTTATCATTCGTATAGCAGAAGGCTCTACCTCTTCAGTATAAAACCTCAGTTCTGGATCACTGATTTCTTGTCAGTTTCTTAGACTCTGTAGCTCAGTGGTAAAGTGCTTGCCTAGCACATGCAAGACCCTGGGTTCGATCCTCAGTACCACATAAAAATTAATAAAATAAAAGGTATTGTGTCCATCTACAATTAAAAATATATATACTAAAAAAAATCACACACACACATAGGAATGTGCACTGACCTCATTATACATTTACTGTATTAACTATAACTGCATTCATGCTGCCAGTAGTATTATCTCCCAACTGTGGAATGAAGTACATTTCATCCTCATGATTTGGGATCCCTTATTTGCAAATTAACCTACTTGCTAAAGTCTTTTTGTAACCTCCAAATCAATACACATGATACTTTCATGATCATTAGCAGATACGAATGGAGCAGCAAAAAAAAAATTTGAGTTATTTAAAATGAGCATCCCCAGCTGAGGCTGAACAAAGCAAAACTCTCTTCTGATTTCAGCTCTCATACTGTAAATAAATGCTTATTCAGTCTATTTAGTGACATGTTTTCTGTAGTTTTATCCTTTTTATTGATAATTTTACTGTTGAAAAGAACCCAAGATTAGTGCTGCAGTGCTCCATAGCATTTCTAAGTGCAGGAAGGCTGTGATATGCTTTACAGAGAAAATACATGTGCCCAATAAACTACATTGAGGCATAAGGTAATAGTGCAATGTTAATGAGTCAACATTGTACATTAAAAAAATTATCTTTAAGTAAAAACACATAACAGCAGCAACTGGTTGACAAAAATAATTGACTAAAGGCTCATGGGAACCTAACCTTGTAATTCCCCTAGGAGCAATGGTTCAGTTTTCATTAATTTAATATTTGTAGCAACATTATAGAGCTGACTATTGTGGCCTGGCACAGCGGTACATACTTGTAATTCCAGCTACTCGGAAAGTCAAGGTGGGAGGAACACAAGTCTAAAAGCCAGCTTCAGCTAGTTGGCAAGACCTTGTCTCAAAATTTGAAAATTTAAAAAAGAGCTGGGAATGTGCACACCTGTAATCCCAGAAGCTTGGGAGGCTGAAACAGGAGGATTGTGAGTTCAAAAGCAGTCTTAGCAACTTAGTGAGGCCTTAAGCAACTCGTTAGACCCTGTCTCTAAATAAAATATAAGGGCTGGGGATGTGGCTCAGTGGTAGAAGACCCCTGGGTTCCATTCCTAGTACCAAAGGGGGAGGAGAAAAACTACTGTGAATGAGTACCAACTATATTTCTCAATCATCTTGGAAAAAGTGATATGCACATACATATGCACACTGAATTTCTCAATCTCTCAATCTGCATGACTGTTGCAAATCAGGGAACACTTAAGTAATAAGGCTTAGAGAGATTAAGGTAACATACCCACAATTACAATGCTATGTGCTGGCCAAAAATTTTTTTCAAAAGCACTAATTACATGACTCCAGTCAATCTAATGTTATGCTTACTTCCCATGATTTGCAATAAGAATTTATTTCAATGTGCCTATGCATCCTGAGAAATTCAAATAGAGAACTATGGAAAGACTACTTAAAATCTCTTCCAAACCTGAGATTCTTGGACTGTAGTTAGACAAAGCATTATCGTTAGACACAAAGAGACATTCAGTGTTCAACAAAATTCTACTGATGCAGCTTGAGATGTATCACATAGTAGAGATTGACTAGCATGTGCAAGACTTGAAGTTCAATTCTTAGCACCATCCACACAAAAGATAACAACAGTAAACTTTCCTGAGTAGACACTCTAGTAGGCACTAAAAAAAAGATGTGATCCATTAAACAAATGCTTTCTTCAGGCAACAAGATTTTTTTTTCCCCCCTCAAGCTAACTTAAGAAGACTTGATTTTACGGGAAACTTGATAGAAGACATAGAAGATGGTACTTTTTCAAAACTTTCTCTGTTAGAAGAGCTTTCGCTTGCTGAAAATCAACTACTGAAACTTCCAGTTCTTCCTCCAAAGCTTACTTTATTTAATGCAAAATACAACAAAATCAAGAGCAGAGGGATCAAAGCAAATACATTCAAAGTAAGTATTTCATCATATGGCTGAACACAGTATCAGCGATAATATATCAAAAGAGAGAGAAACTTTGGTCAGTAATTCTGTTTTGATTACTTATTTTTTCTTTCTTCTTCTTCTTCTTCTTTTTTTTTTTTGAAATGCTCTAGCTATCTTGCCTGCCTTGAACTCCTGGGTTCAAATGATCCTCCTATCTCAGACTCCAGAGTTGCTGAGATGACAGAGGTGTGACACCTCATGGGATTTTGTTTGGATGACCATTTAAAATTATTTTGATGAAATAAATGAAGATATTTCTTTCATAACAAAGAGCCATTATACATTATACAATGTATAATGTGTCCATAAATATATAGTCTCTTGAAAATGTTAAAATATTTCACTTCTCTTCCCTTTTTGTTTATATTTAAGATCTCCTTTTTCAATTTTAAGAGAGATTTTAAAGTTAGATCAGAGTTCCTGATATGTTTCTGATAAGGAACTCAGAAGTTAAGAGGCTTTTAGCAGACTTTTTAAAAGCATACTCACTTTTTAAAACTTGTAATTTCAAGATATAAATTTAAGTAGGGCATCTTTGAATAATTGGCGTACTAAAGACTTACCAAGATAATCAACATTTCATTAAAAAACAAAAAATGTTGAGCTGGGCACAGTATCACATGCCTATAGTCAATATTATTTGGAATGCTGCAGCAGGAGAATCATTTGAGCCCAGGAGTTTAAGGCCAGCCTAGGCAAGACAGTGAGACTCCTTATGGGGGAGGGGGGTGAGGAATGTTTCAAGTACTTGTGGTTTTACACATATAGAGAGGATTCATGACAACTTGAATGAAAATGATAAATTTGGCCTTTTTGTAGCTTTGCTAAATGCCCTAGGGTTATAACAGACACTAGTAAAATAAGGTTACTATAATTCACATAAATGAGACCTACTGGGAAGATAGGTACTTGTTACCCATATGTTGGAAAAGCAGGATGCTTTTACAAAGGAATTTAATAGTACAGAAAAGAATTAGCAAGATTTGATACAGAATGCATATCAAAGTTAAGGTAAAAGAGCAATATCTAGGAAAACTATAGTATATAATTATACACTTTAATGAGTTAGTGTTCATGAAGAGTAACCCAACATGAATTCCTTATGGAAAAAGCCATAGCAAGTTAAGTGTTTCATAAATTGCTTCAGGAAACATGTTGCTCAACATACATCTGTTAGGTGTGACTGCTTCACTACAAGTTGGTGGAGTTGAAATGGGAAGCTTCAGAAGATCAAGAGAGGTTAGGACAGCATCAGGATCCAAAAAGCAATTTCCCACAGTAAGTGAACTCATTAAGCTGTTTCCAGGACAAATTCAAAGGGCCCAGAAAGATCATGGCATCAAAGCTTCGTATTCAGAGATGAGATGAATGGACAGAAACTTGAGGTAAGAAGCAGAGCTTTGCTGGTCATCATAAAGGCCATAAAGGACCAAAATACACTAGTTGTGAAGCCAAACAGTGATGACCAAAACAAGAAACTATCATACCAAGCATATGTACTATTGATATTGTTCATACCAATATTCTTTTATAGAAACTGCTTGAATCCAGTGAAGGAATACACAAACCTCAATAACACTCCAACTAAATTTTCCTTTCAGAAATTGAATAATCTCTCCTTCCTCTACCTGGACCATAATTCCTTGGAATCTGTGCCTCCTAACTTACCAGAAAGTCTACGTATAATTCATCTTCAGGTATAACTGCTCTTTTCACAATCTCTGGCTTTGAGTACCTATGGGTCATTCTTAAAATTCACTGAGAAAGTCACTTGTAAATTACGGTCAGATGACTACGGCAGTGCAATAGCTCAATGTTCATCAAAAGTATTAATATTTAGTCAAATGAACCCTCCTGCCCAGAAGCTGAGATTAGAACCAGACCAGCCACTGGTTACATTCACTACAGGTGTAAAGTATGCTCTTAAGTGAAATTTGTGTCCAATGTACACTTGGCATCTCTTAGCTAATCTTAACTCATGGACTTACAGTGAGGGGGCACTGGGACCTCTAATTCATGTCTCTTTCTCCAAACAGGTAAACATTTCTAAGTACAACATCAAGTAGGGAATGCAAAAGTGAAGGAGGAATGAAAAAAAAAAAACTGAAATTGTTTTTTCAGAATTCTAAGAATTCCAACTTGCATTACTTCCTTAGAGAATACCTAAGGACACAGTATTTTGGAAGTGACACTCTAGAATAGGATACTTTCTCCATTTAATATAAGCCTATTTACAGTCAGAACTTTGTGCTACACAAAAATTACTCTTAATAATTGATAGTCTGTTCTTCCAAAATATCATTGTACACTTAAAAAGGGGTGCTCAGACTGCATAGTTTTATTATCATGAGATACACTGTATATGATATTTAACACTTTTATGAAAAAATATTCCATGGGATCCTACTATATAGCAACAGATGGTTGATTCCAGATTTATGATCAATTTTTATTTCCTTTTGTTTTTCAGTTTAACAACATAACTTCAATTACAGATGATACATTCTGCAAGGCTAATGACACTCGTTACATTCGAGATCGAATCGAAGAGATTCGCTTGGAGGGCAACCCAATCATCCTGGGAAAGCATCCAAACAGTTTTATTTGCTTAAAAAGACTACCTATAGGGTCATACTTTTAATCACTATCAATACAGCTTGTAAGCTAAAGTACACATACATATAATCTGTCTAAACATTATCTAAAGGATCATAAATACTGGTTTAATATTAACTTTTTATCCCACTGAGATGGAATTTTATGTTTTAAACAAAGATGTTGAACAATCTTACATAACTGAATCTCTAAGTTCAAAGTAATGTAATGTGAAAATATTTAAACAGCACTAGAAAACCCCTCTTGTTTACACTAGACTACCATTTAAAAGGCATGTTTTTATATAAATACCATTTGGATGTTATTACTCCCCTTACTAATAAAGGAAGAGAAGAAGTCCAAGAAACTTTCAACTGTCTTTCCTGTCCTTTACTGTATCTCAAAAACATTTAAGGCAGATTTTCCAAAAACTTCAAAAAGCTAAATGTTCCCAGTGATCTCCAATGTTTTTTCTTTTATGATTCATCATTATTTATTATGAAGTAGGAATTTTGATTTCTTCCCATCAGGGCAGCTATTTTAGCTATATTTTCACTTAGTCTAAGAAAAAGGAGATAGTCTCATGCTTCAGCAAAATTTTCCAAAAGTAGAATTTTATTCTCTGATAAAGACCTAATATAGAAAGGTTCACAGTGTTCTGCTTTGTGGTTATACAATTAAAATCTTAAAAAGAGTAAACATTTTTCTTTTATATAAATATTAACATTCTAAGCCTATCATAAAACATTTAAAAAGTCAAGCAAGTTAAAACCAGTAAACTTCTAAGAAAAATCAAGCCTATCCCATTTCTCAGAGAATAAGATTCCTCCACTGTACAGATTTTCAAATATGAAATAATAGCAAAATATTTTCTTTTTACATTATAGGAATGAGGGTCTCATAAATAAATTTGTTCAAAGATGAGAAATGAAAACAAAGTGTCTTCTGTGGGGTCACTGAACACCATGTGCCACCTGCCCATACATACACACATTCACCCAAACAAACTGAAAATTCGTACTAAAGCTTCTCAGCAACATTCTCATGTTTTAGAAACATGAGTCTGATCTGTACACGTAAAAGTACCAATGACATTTCCATTATAAAGTAAACACTGGAATTGGGTATGTCTTTATATTATACTATTCCTGGAACACTTACTTATTTCCATTAAAAAATTTTTTTAATATATTTTCTTTTCTTTAAAATATATTTTTTTAGTTGTAGTTGGACACAATAGATTTTATTTATTTATTTTTATGTGGTGCTGAGTATCGAACCCAGCACCTCACATGTGCTAGGCAAGTACTCTACCACTGAGCCACAATCCCAACCCCTACTTATTCCCATTTTTCACCATTTACTTGTTTTTTCCCCTACCTCAAATGACCCTTCCCACATTTGTCTAGGTAGATGCCAAAATAAAACTTTTTCATTTAAGCATCTGTGATGTTTTAAAGCCACGATTTCTAATCTAATAATGCTTATTAATTTATTCATTGATTGTGGTAATTGACGAGCATAGGTATTTTGTGTGTTTACCCCATTTCTCTATGACTGAATGAATGCTCACTGAAAAGCCTGGACACCACTTTATCTTCTAAGAAGCCTAGCACAATATCAAGCACATTGGAATTAAACATACAATAAATATTGTAAAATCCACCCAAACAGAAGGGTTCTATTTTATTTGGAAAATAGCCATCTTTAAACTATCATAATCATGAATAAATCAATGAAAATAAACTATAACTGTATCCAGGAATACACACCTAATAAACAAGGGCTTGGTGAAAAGGCTGAGTCTAGGGAGGTGTTAAGTTTCTAGTTTTCAGAAGAATGATATTTTTTCTACATTCTTTTCATAATAAAACATACTGAGAAAAGCACCATGAAATAAATCACACATTAAAGAAAATTAAGTCTGTAGTTAATCTGAATTAATGAATTTTCTTAAAGAAATAATTTTGGGACTTCTAGATAAGAAGATATAACATTGTATCTTCACCTACACATCCTTAAAATAAAAAATACAAATTGTACCACTGAGAAGGTAAAAGCAGAAATAATAAAGTAAAAATGAGATTCCATTATATTATGTAGATGTTTCATTCTTGATAATAAGAAAAGAGGCTTAAAATTAAAAATGATTTACTCCTTACAAATACAATCTCCAGATTCAAAGCAATTCTTATGAAGGCCACAATTATTCTTTTTTCAGAAATAGAAAAATTCACTCTAAAATTCATATAGGAGCTCAACAGACCGCAAGTAAACAAAAGAATATTGAAAAGAAAAAAGGGAATTCTCACACTTCCTTAATTTCAAAACTTACTATAAGCTACAGTCATTAAAATAATGTGATACTGTCATAAATACAGATATATAACCAATAAAATAGACTAATGAGTCCAGAAATAAATACTTGACATATGGTCAAATGATTTTCAAAAGGGATATCAAGACCACTCAATGGAAAAAGGACAGTCTCTTCAACATAAGCTGCTGGGAAAACTGCATATTCACATGCAAAAGAATGCCTTACACCACAAACAAAACTTAATCCAAACTTAGCGCAGTGACACATGCTTATAATACTATCGGTTCTGGAGGCTGAGGCAGGAGGAGCTCAAGTTCATTCTATTTATTTATCTACTTAATTTGTACTTTTTATATACATATGACAGTAGAGTATATTTTGACAGATTATACATACGTGGAGTATAACTTATTCTAATTAGGATACCATTCTTGAGATTGTACATGATGTGGAATTTCTCTAGAGGTATATTCACATGGGAGCATAGGAAAGTTATGTCCAATTCATTCCACTGTCTTTTCTTTTCTTTTCCCATCCCCACTCCCTTGCCTTCATTCTCCTTTGTCTAATTCACTGAATTTTATTCTTCCCCTCCTCCACTTATTGTGTTGTTATATACACATATCAGAGAGAACACATGATCTTTGGATCTTGGGATTGGCTTATTTCACTTAGCATGATAGGTCCATCCATTTACCAATAAAAATCATTTTTAAGGTTGAGTAATATTCCACTGTGTATACACACCACATTTTCTTCATCTGTTGAAGGGAAACTAATCTAGTAGGTTAGCTATTGTGAGTTGTGCTGCTATAAACATTGCCAATACAAAAAAATCGTTATAAAAGCAGGCATTGTGCAAAATCATGTGGGATGATAAAGATTAAGTCTTCAGATGCAAAGAATTACATGTTCATTACACAGATCATTTTATTTGTTATACAGTGGTATAAAACTTTAAAATAGAATGACTGGTAAACACTGGGCAGACAAATTTCAGATTTGTTCTTTTCCCAAGGATGTCATAGACTTCAGAGCCAGGAGACTACTTGGAATCAAATCTTGGCTCTGCTGCTTCCTTTTATTTTTTTTTTTAATTTTTTGGTGTTCTTTTTAGTTATACATAACAGTAGAATATTTTGACATATTATACATAAATGTATAACTTCCCATTCTGTGGTTGTACATGATGGGGAGTTACAATGGTCATGTATTCATATACTAACATAAGAAACTTATGTCCAATTCATCCACTGTCTTTCCTATTCCCATACCTTCTCCCTTCCCTTTATTCCCTTTTGTCTAAACCAAAGTACCTCTCTTCTCCCCCCAACCCTTATTATGTGTTACCATCCACAATATCAGAGAGAACATTCGGCCTTTGGTTTTTTTAAGATTGTTTATTTCACCTAGCATGATAAGCCTCCAGTTCCATCCATTTAACTGTAGAGGCCAAACTTTCATTCTTCATTATGGCTAAGTAACGTTCCATTGTGTATACATACCACATTCTCTTTATCCATTTATCTGTTGATGGGTACCTAGATTGGTTCCCTGGCTTAGCTATTGTGAATTGAGCTGCTAAAAACATTAATGTGGCTGTGCCACTGCAGTATGCTGATTTTAATTCCTTTGGGATAACTGGGTCAAACTGTGGTTTCATTCCAAGTTTTCTGAGGAATCTCCATGCACCAGTTTGCAGTCCCACCAGCAATATATGAGTGTACCTTTTCCCCCACATCCTCACCAACATTTACTGTTACTTGTATTCTTGATAATTGCCACTCTGACTGGAGTAAGATGAAATCTCAGTGTAGTTTTGATTTGCATTTGTCTACTTGTTAGAAATTTGAACATTTTTTAAATATATTTGTTGACCGATTGTATTTCTTTTGCTGTGAAGTATCTATTCAGTTCTTTTGCCCATTTATTGATTGGGTTATTTGTTTTTCTGGTGTTAACTTTTTTTGAGTTTTTTATATATCCTGAAGATTATTGCTCTATCTGAGGTGGAAGTGGCAAAGATTTTAGGAGAAATACAAGTTCAAAGCCAGCCTCAGCAACTTAGTGAGGACCTAAGCAACTTAGTAAGACCTTGTCTCAAAATAAAAAATAAAAAGAGAGGCTGGGGTTGTAGCTCAGTGGTAGAGCACTTGCCTAGCTTTTATAAGGCACTGGGTTCAAGCCTTAGCACCACATAAATAAATAAATAAATAAATGAAGGCAATGTATCTGTCTACAACTAAAAATAGAAAAAGAATTGAAGTATGGACAGTTCAATAAATAAATAAATAAATAGAGCAGAGATGTGTCTCAGTGGTTAAGTGCCTCTGGGTTCAATTCCTGGTACCACAAACAAACATACAAACAACAACAACAAAAATCAAATACATAGCCTTCAGAGCTAAATTATTAAATTTTGAAAACAGAAATCAAATCTTTATGACAATTAATATAGTAATAGTTTATTGAATAGGACACAAAAAACACAGGCCATAAAGAAACATGTGAGAAACAGTTTTTTATGAAAATTAAAAATTTCTGTGCATTAACACTCCTTAGTCTATACCCAAAGGACTTAAAATCAGCATACTACAGTGACAAAGCCACATCAATGTTTATACCAGCTCAATTCATAATACCTAAACTATGGAGCCAACTTAAATGTCCTTCAATAGAAGAACGGATAAGGAAAATGTGGTGTATATATATATTCAATGGAATACTATTACTGAGCCATAAAGAAGAATGAAATTATGGCATTTGCTGGTAAATGGATGGAGTTGGAGAATATCATGCATGCTAAGTGAAATACACCAATCCCCAAAGACCAAAGGCCAAATGTTTTCTCTGATATGCAGATGCTAATTCACAATAAATTGGGGGGTACTAGAGAAGAACAGAATTAACTTAGATTAGGTAGAGGGGAGTGAAAGAAGGGGAGGAAGGGAATACATGGATAGGAAGAATAGTAGAATGGTACAGACATTATTACCTTATGTATATGTATGACTGCATGACTGATGTGATTCTATAACATGTACAATCAGAAAAATGAGAAATTATACTTCACTTATGTATGATATATCAAAGTGTATAAATGCATTCTATTGTTATGTATAACTAATTAAAACAATTTTTTTTTAAAAAAAGACACTGTCTTCATCCAGAGAAAGAAACTACACACACACACACACACACACACACACATATATATATGAAACCAATTTCTACCATATATATATATATATATATATATATATGAAACTTTACAATTCAACAACAACAAAAATCCTAATTCAAAAATGGAGAAAGAACTTACCCATTAAATATACTAATGGTCAAGAAGCACAAGAAAAGACATTAGCATTGCTAATCTACTAGGAAGAGGCAAATCAAAACCACAATGAGATATCACTACACACCTATTAGACTATTAACAAAACAACAACAACAAAAATCAAACAAACAAACAAAAAAACAGAAAATACCAAGTGTTGGAGAGGTTTTGGAGAAACTGGAACCCTTATATTGGTTAATAGGATGTAAAATGGCACAGCTGCTGTGGAAACCAGTTTGATTCTTCCAAAAATTCAACTTAGAACTATCCTATGATTCAGCAATTCCATGTCCAGATAAATACTTAAAAATTCTAGGCAGGGACATGTGAAGAGATATTGGTACATGTATGTTCAGAGCCACATTATTCTAACAGCCAAAACATGGAAACAAGTGCCCATCCACAGACAAATGGATAAGCAAAACGTGATACATCCACACAAGAAAATATTAAGCCTTAAAAAGGAAACCTGAAACATGCTTCAACATTGATAAACGATGATGTGAACTAATCAAGACACAAAGTCAACTCCTCTTGTATGAGGTACCTGGAATACTCAAATTCACAGAACCAGAAAACATAAAACTGTTTACCAGGGGATGGGGCAAGGAGGGAATGGGAACTGATGGGTACAGAGTTTCAGTTTTGGATAATGCAAAATATACAGAGAAGATTAATGGTGATGGCTGTAGAAAAAAAAAAATCAATGCTTTTTTCAATCCTAGTTATATTATCATCAGCAAAAGCCAGTTCATGGAGTGCTCTATCCTCCATAGAATCAACATACCAATCATACTTCTTCACTTGCCTGGAGAGCAGCCAGAGTCAAAACAGCTCACAGTTACCATCAGCCACTCAGGTGCACAATGAAACAGCAGTACTGGGTGACTCATTCACTACCTCAACTGCCAGCAATTCTCCCAGTCATTATATTTTACCAGTTGTGAAACACAGATATTTAATTGTCCTAGCACAAGACTACATATAAGAAAATATGACAAAATCATGAAAACACCTCAATGATCCATAGTATGGGAAATGACCATGTTTCATTCTGAAGAAAATCCTCTGCCTGACAAATTTTATTAGCTATGCCAAAGAGAATAAATCTTATAATAATAATAAAAAAGGAATACAGCCCAAAATAAAGAGGAGTTAGTATCAATCTTAAAAACAACAGTCATGACCATTAGGCTTTTTAAGGAACATGAACCTTAAAATTTTATGTTGACTCTTTCACAGGTGGTTTTTGTATGATTCACTGCTGTCAATAATGTGATACCATCAAGCTAAGAAAGACCTGAATGATTACCGAACAGCCAAACAATTCTGGTTACACCCATAAAACAAATAAAAACAAGTGCTTTAAAGTCTCTCCACCAGCCCAAAGACTCATTACTTCACAAAACAGACTTCAATATTTAAACTAAAAATGTGCAAGAATTAAGAGATTCAAAATACAGTCTGGATCAGGAAGTTAAGATTATAGTACTTCATGACAAGCCTGCTCTAACTGTATTTTTTAGTAGAATTTATTATTTTATTTCAAGTACCCTTGAAAGACTGATTTTTCAAAATGTACATCTTAAAATACATTAAAATTTTACTCTATTTCTTTCAAAACATCAACATAAATTAGCCACTAGTTTATACTGAAGCTTCTTCTCAATTTATTACAAAGAACTGCAAATTCCTGAAGTCAATGGAAATATTTTCTCTTCTTTGAAAACTTTGAGAAAACTATGCTATGACTGAATCTCCAAATTTACAACCAGTTTCACTTTCCATATATGTTTAAATTCAAAGACTTTAAACTTTACCTTGAAATGTTTAAATGTGCGCTTACGACATTTGTACCACTCCACAAAAAAATGTAGGCTTCGGAAGAACATGAATAAATCTCTTTTTTCTTCAGCTCTGTAGAAATAAGAGAGTATGATTAATAAATACTATTAAATGATAGACCAAATCTAGCTTTACTTCTTATTCTCCCTTTATATGTTCTATGCTAACATTAAAAAAGTACTGGATATACTTCTACATACTAAACCTTGAACTTCTGCATGTTTTTCACTCTATGATTGCTACTATCTCAGCCTGAAATGCCCTTTCCAAATGTTTAAGTCCTATCAATCTTTCAAATGCCACATTATCCAAGAAATCTTATTTGATGAATATTGTACAATAAGGAATAGTTAAGAATTTATGTTGGGCTGGGTGCAGTGGTGCATACTTCTAATCCCAACAACTCAGGAGGCTGAGGAAGGAGGATTGCAAGCTTGAGGACAGTCTCCACAACTTAGGGAGACTTTGTCTCAAAATATAAAAAGGGCTGCAGATGTAGCTCAGTAGTAAAGTGACCCTGGGTTCAATCCCCAGTATGAAATAAAAAATATTTATGTGCCAGTTTAGGGCACAGTTTAGGGCACACAGCCACATTAGTAAAAGGATGGACTTGGACTATCGAGACCTCCAGGAAGAAAGTGTACTGATGAGTGAGCTCAATCACAAGGCCAATAATTTAATCAATCATGCCTATGTAAACCCAAATAAAAACTCTGAACCTAGGAGCTCAGTGGAACCTCCTGACTGGGGAACATTTTGATTTGCTGGGAGGGTGATATGCTAGATTCTACAAGAAAGATGTTTATACCCAGCCCCTTGCCCTTCCTCTCACAGCCACCAGCTATGTATGTGCTGCTTCCATTTGGTTGTTTCTAAATTTTAACCTTAATAATAAAATGGTAATTATGAGCATAGTGTTTTCAGTAAGCTCCTCATGGTTTTAGCAACTATTGAACCCAGGGGCCTAACAGGAACTCCTGAATTCATAGCCTATCAGTTATTAATGCAGGTGGACCCTAAAACTTGGAGCTGGGGTCTAAAAGGAGGCAGTCTTGTGGGGGACCTTGCCCATAACCATAAGTGTCACAACTAAACTATATTGCATAATTCCTGCACCACATATCCTATTCCCTAATAGCTATAAATAATTTCATTTCTTTCCCTATGAGCTCCCATAGAAATCTGTCTTAACTCACCTAATACTTTATCTGTTGTAACACTGTCAGCCACATAAACTATGAGCAAGTAGGGGCCAAAATCTGTTAGTTCAATTTATTCATTCGCTAAATAAATGGTTGTTGGAATCGAGTTCCTGTTCAAGCTATAATGGAGTAAACACATCAACTGAAAAGCTCCCATTAACTATAACTGAAAACACTGGACAGAGAAAGCAAACATCAGAAGATCTGAAATTTTGGCAGAAAAAAAGCAGAATTGGTAGTATTCTGGAATCTAAGAAAGACCTGATTGGGCTGGGGATGTGGCTCAAGCGGTAGCACGCTCCCCTGGCATGCGTGCGGCCCGGGTTCGATCCTCAGCACCACATACAAAGATGTTGTGTCCGCCAAATACTACAAAATAAATATTAAAAAAAATTCTCCCTCTCTCTTTCTCTCTCTTTAAAAAAAAAAAAAGAAAGAAAGACCTGATGATGAATTCCTTGGAGTTTATTTTTGCCTCCTATATACACCAGTTTGGATACTTGAGCTGCCTATAACCCAGAACTACCAAAGGGTGCAGATAAAACTACAACCACAAGTTAGGGAAAGACCACTCCCTTTAGCCAGCAGAGGGGGGCACTGCAGAATGGAACCCTAATACTGCATTCCTTTGGCGCCCAAACAAACACTCTAATCCCAGCAGCTTAGAAGGCTGAGGCAGGAGAATTGCAGTTTTGAGGCCAGCCTCAGCAACTTAGGGAGACCTAGTCTCAAAATTCAAAAAAAAAAAAAAAAAAAAAGAATAAAAAGGGCTATGGATGTGGCTCAGTGGTTAAACACCCCTTGGTTTAATTCCTGATACAAAAAAAAAAAAGAGGTTAAAATTACCATAGCTCAAGTGAAATTATCCAGCTCAAGAAAAGAAAAAAAAAAAGAATAAAGAAAATAAACAAGCCTAAGAGATTTGGGAGGCACCAAAAAGAATACCAAAATACATATAACGGAGTTCACAGAAGGAAGCTAAGAAAGAAAAGGTCTCAAAGCAATCTCAAGAAATAATGGTCAACTAGACAAAGGTGCCAAAAACACACACTGGACAAAAGATAGCCTCTTCCACAAATGGTGCTGGGAAAACAGGAAGTCCATATGCAGCAAAATGAAACTAAACCCCTATCTCTCACCAGGCACAAAACTCAACTCAAAGTGGATCAGGGACCTGGGAATTAGACCAGAGAACCTATGCCTAATAGAAGAAAAAGTAGGTCCAAATCTTTATCATGTCAGATTAGGTCCTGACTTAACAAGACTCCTAAAGCACAAGAAATAAAAATCAAGAATCAATAAATGGGATGAATTCAAATTAAAAAGCTTCTTCTCAGCAAAAAGAAATAATCAATGAGGTGAAGAGATAGCCTACGGTATGGGAGCAAATTTTTACCACACATACATCAGATAGAGCACTAATCTCCAGGATATATAAAGAACTCAAAAAACTTAACACCCAAAAACCAAACAACCCCATCAATAAATGAGCTAAGGAGCTGAACAGACACTTCTCAGAAGAAGATATACATGCAATCAACAAATATATGAAAAAGTATTCAACATCTCTAGTGATTAGAGAAATGCAAGTCAAAACTACTCTAAGATTTCATCTCCTCCCAGTCAGAAGGACAGTCATCAAGAATACAAGCAACAGCTCTTCGGTCTCGGACCTAAGTCGTGGCAACATGGCTAAACACACTAAGAAATTCGGAATCGTCGGTAAATATGGGACCCGCTACAGTGCCTCCCTCCGGAAAATAGTGAAGAAAATTGAAATCAGCCGGCATGCTAAGTATACTTGTTCCTTCTGTGGCAAAACCAAGATGAAGAGATGGGTTGTGGGGATCTGGCACTGTGGTTTCTGCATAAAAATAGTGGTTGGTGGTGCTTGGACCTACAACACCACTTCTGCTGTCACAGTCAAGTCTGCAACCAGAAGGCTGAAGGAACTGAAAAACCAGTAGAAAGTTCTACCATATAGCAAAAGTGTGGCTTGTTGTAAATTGTTTTCGCTGGATGTTCTGATGTGAATTGCATTAATATTGCCTTTTCAAAAGAGATTTGTAAATTGAAGCCCTTCTCATTTGAATTGGAAAATTTTGTTGAGATGGGTTATTGTAATTCAGGTGTTTTTCCCCCATTAGTCAGATGATAATGGCAGGAAACTAAGTCTTACAACTTAGGTATATACTTAGCTTTTTTTCGTTGTTTTGTTTTTTTAAACCACTGTTCAGTGACTCAGAGATATGTTGACATATTGTACAAAATTTGTTTTAAAGGTGAAATGTGGTAAAATACACAAAGGATATACATAAAAAAAGAATACAAGCAACAATAAGTGTTGGTGAGGATGTGGGGGGAAAGGTACACTCATATACTACTGGTGGGACTGCAAATTGGTGCAACCAATCTGGAAAGCAGTATCTCCATACTGAAAACTACTAATGGAATCACCATTTGATCCAGCTATCCACTCCTTGGTCTATACCCAAAGGACTTAAAAACAGCATACTACAGTGATGCAGCCACATCAATATTTACAGCATTCAATTCATAACAGCCAAACTGTGGAACCAACCTAGATGCCCTTCAATAGATGAATGGATAAAGAAACTGTGGTATATATACACAATGGAATATTATTCAGTAATAAGAGAGAATAAAAAATTATGGCATTTGCAGGTAAATGAATGGAGTTAGAGAATATCATGCTAAGTGAACTAAGCCAATTCCAAAAAAGTGAAGGCCGAATGTTTTCTCTGATAAGTGGATGCTAATCCATAATGGGGCAGTGGGGAGCATGGGATGAATGGAGGAACTTTGGATTGGCCAAAGGGGAGGGAGGAGTAGGAAGGGGGCATGGGGATAGGAAAGATGGTGGAATAAGACGGGCATCATTACCCTAGGTACATGTATGATCTCACGAATGGTGTGACCCTACTTTTGTGTATAATAAAAGAGCATTCTGCTGTCATGTATAACTGATCAGAACAACAACAACAAAAAGAAATAATAGTCAAAGATCACCAATTAAGCCCCAAAAGTTAATATATACACCCAAGAGCTCAAAAACTTCAGGGAGAATAAACACAAGGAGATCTACACCAAGACACATTATAATTAATCTGTTGAAAGCCAAAGAAAAAGATAATTCAGGAGAAAAATGACTTGTCATACAAGAAATCATTTTATAGCTGACAAGTGATTTATTATTCCAACACAGGAATTCTGGGGGAACAAACTATAGTCAAACTGCAGCATTTGTTATGAGAAGTGATAAGTGTTATGAATATATAGGGTGAGTGTATAGTAGGAGAAATCGAGTCTGAGTTATTTTTTTTTAGTAAACAAAATAGGAACTAAAAGAGATATGAAGATTCTATCCTATCAGATGAAAAAACAGACCTTAAATAAAAATTAATATATGAGGCAAAGAATTACATTAGATATTGATAAAAGGGTCAGGCTATCAAGAAGATATAACAATTATAAACATACTCTCATCCAACAGACCCCCCAAATATGTGAACTATAATTTGACAGAGTTAAAGATAGAAATAGTTCAAAAATAACAGTTGGACACTTCAACTACCCACTTTCAATAATGGACAGAGCAGCTAGAAAAGAAAATCAATAAAGAAACCAAAGATTTGAACAACACTGTTAACCACTGGACCCAAAAGGCATATCAAAACATTATACTCAACAACAGTAGAATATATATTGTTCTCTCTTGATACCTTCTTCAAGAAAGACCATATGTTAGGTCACAAAACAAGTTTAAACAAGTAACAAAATATGGAAATAATATATTTCTAGGAACAACAGAATAAAAGTAGAAATCAATAAGAAAACTTAATAGATTTAGAAAATTCACAAGGATGTGTAAACTATACAAAATACTCTTAAACAGCAAGTCAAGAAGAACAGTAAGAAAGAATCAGAAAATACTTGGACATAAGTTGAAATAAAAATATAACATAGTAAAACTTATGCGGCACAAAATCAGTGTAAAAAGGGAAATTTATAACTGTAACATCAACATTAAAAAGAAGATATTATGGGCTGGGGCTATGGCTCAGCGGTAGTGCACTTGCCTAGCATGTTTGAGGCACTGGGTTCAATTCTCAGCACCATATATAAATAAATAAAATAAAAATCTATCAACAACTAAAAAAAAAAAAAATTAAAAAAAAAGATCTTATATGAATAGCCTAATGTTTACACCTTAAGGAACTAGAAAAAGAAGAGCCAACTAAAACCAAAGCTAGCAGAGGGAAGAAATTAATAAAGATTACAACAGATACCAAGGAAATAGTTAACAGAAAAATAAACCAAACCAAACCGAAAGTGGATTCTTAGAAAATAAAATAAAATAAAAAAATAACAAACTTGACAAACTTTTTGGCAAGGCTAAGAAAAAAGAAGACTCAAGTTACCAAAATCAGAAATAAAACTGGGATATTACTACTGATCTGACAGAAATAAAAGGGATAATAAGAGAATGCTATGAACAATTGCACATCAACAGATTAGATAACTTGGCTGAAATAGACACATTTTTAATAATATAGAAATGAGCAAAACTGAAAGAAAAATTTGAATATAGTTCTTTCTTGAAAAAGAAAATTTGAATATACCTACAATAAGCATAGAAATTTACCTGATTTACATCAGCCTATAGGTGGGCAAGATCATTTAACACAATGCCTATATTATAATGAAGTGTTGAAAATCTCATGTAAGTTATTGAATACTATACTAAAGCTGAAAAACAGAACAGTTGTATGAGTACACTTTCACAGTATTTTTTAAACAGTATTGTTAAGATGAAAAATTGTTAAGCTGAAACATCGTAAGTCAGACACTGTACATATATTAAAAATTCTCAACAAAATAATAGCAAACAGACACCGGAAGAACACCATATGAAAACAGAGTATTGCATCTATAAGCAAAGGAATGCCCAAATTACCAACTGCCATCACAAACAGAAAGAGACCTGGAGCAGGCTTCTAGGCTTCTAGGACTGCAAAATATCATCATCCTCAAAAAAAAAAAAAAAAAGCTTTTATTAATTATGTTTCATGAAGAGCTAGTAGAGAGAAGCTTGAAGTCTTCAAACATATTGATAAGATGATGGGAACAATCACCCTGATTTTATCAGTACACATTGTATATATGTATTGATATATCACACTGTATACTAGGAATACATACAATTAAACTTTTTTAAAAAATAGTATGTGGTCCAACATACTGCTATCCCACTGCCAGGCTCTGATACTATAAAATATGTATTTAGTTTTCATCTTCATTTCCTAACCCTACAACTCCTGAAATCCTTGGGATTCCCAAAGTGATGGTTCCTTTTTCTATACTCAGGAGTTGACTGATGGCTGTTAGCACCTAGGAAGCTTCAGGGCTAGAGCAGACCAAGACAGGGTTAGAAGTTGGGACTTGCAGCTCTACCTTCAACCTCCAGGAAGAAGAGAGTAGCTGAAAGTTGAGTTGATTACCAATGGCCAATTATTTAGTCAGTCAAGCCTATGAAATTAATTCTCCACTATAAAATCCAAAATGATAGGGTTCTAGAGAGTTTTCAGACAGCTAAATATGTGTAGGTGCCTGGAGAGTGGCGCACCAAGAAGGACACGGAAGCTCCAAGCCCCTTCTCTAGTACCCTGCCCTGTGAATCCCCTCAACTGTATCTTTTGTAAAAGTATTTGTAATAAGCCAGTAAATAAGTACATATTTCTCTTGAGGTCTGTAAGTGCCTCAAGCAAATTAACTGAACCCAAGGAGGAGGCTTGTGAAAATCTTGATTTATAGCCAATAGGCCAGAGGCACAGATGAAACAACCTAGGTTTTGGAACTGGCATATAAAGTGGGAAGCAGTCTTGGGGACTGAGCCCTCAACCTGTGGGATCTGATGCTATCTCCAAATAGTACCAGAATTAAATTTGAGGATATCCAGCTGTCTGTTGCTGTAATGCTTTGCTTGTAGTGAGAAATCCTACATCTTCTGAAGTTATAGAAGTCTTCTGTGTTAATTATGGTGAGAAGGGCTGGGGATGTGGCTCAAGTGGTAGCGCGCTTGCCTGGCATGCGTGCGGCCCGGGTTCGATCCTCAGTACCACATACAGACAAAGATGCTGTGTCCGCCAAATACTGAAAAATAAATATTAAAGTTCTCTCTCTCTCTCCTTCTTTCTCACTCTCTCTCACTCTTTAAAAAAAAAAATATGGTGAGAAACCAAAGGAAAATAGGCAATTTGTTTTTCCAACATGGGCATATACCCAAAAGAAATAAAATCAAATGTCAAGTAATCCATACTTCCATCTTTATTGCTGCACTTTTTTTTTTTTGTACTAGGGATTAAACCCAAGGGCATTTAGCCACTGAGGAATATCGCAGCCCCTTTTTTATTCATACATTTATTTCACTTACACGCTTGCTAAGTTGCTAAAGCTGGCTTTGAATATGTGATCCTCCTGCCTCAGCCTCTTGAGCCATTGGGATTACAGACGTGTACTACCATACTTGTCATTGCCGCACTATTCAAAATAGCCAAGATCCAGAGAAGTTCATCAAAGGATGAATGAATTTTCTTTAAAATGTGGTGTGTTGTATGTACACACACAAAAAATGAAATATTAGTTATGAAAATTCTATTTTTATTCATTCTGTTATCTGTAACAGTATGTCTGGAACTCAATCACATTATGATGAGAAAAAAAAGGCAGGTACAGAAAGAGACACTGCATGTTCTCACATGTTGAAGCTAAAAAACTGATCTCATAGAAACAGAATAAAATACTGGTTACAAAAGCCTGAGAAGGATATGGGAGAGAGTGTTACAGAGAGGATGATTATTAGGGCACAGTTTAATAGGAGAAATAACTTTTTTTTTTTAAATGATTCTGGGTCTTGTACATGCTAGACAAGCCCTCTACCACTGAGCCACATCCCCATTTCCCAGTGGTTAAGTGCCTCTGGGTTTAATCCCTGGTACCAAAAAAGAAAGAAAGAAAGAAGGGCTGAATACTTCCCAAATTTTACCCCCCCGCCCACAAACAGAATAAAATTAAAGATTTCTAAGCCTTGACAAATCATGGCTGAATATCTGAAAACTGAGGGCAAAGAAAAGTTCTTGAGAGTAAGCAGAGAGAAATGAAGAATTCCAAAAAAAGGGAACAATGACTTACTTGTGGATTTCTCATCAAGAACTATGGAAGCCAGAAGCAAGTGGCACACATTTCAGGAGCCAAAATAAAAGAACTATCAAACTAGAATTCTCATTTCCAGGGAAACTTTCCATAGGTAATGCAAATAAACATATTCTCACGCGAAGAAGACTAAGGTAATTTGTTGCCACAGATATCATTCATATGGTTTTCTTAGCTCTTTGAGCTGATTGAAATCTGAACATCGGCTTCCTCAAGGCAGCATCTACTGATGTTTTTTCCTCCTGTGTGCCATCCTTTGTTATAATTTTTTTTTGCCTGTAACTTTTGTTGAAAATTTACATTTTTAAATAATACAGTATAGCAATTCTGAAAACTGTATTCCCACCTCCCCAGAGAATGTTGTTGCATTTTTTGTTATTTTTGTTTGTTTAATGGCTCTTCTGAGCTAATCTGTAAAGTCTGTATTTTTTGTTGTGTGTTGCAAATTAAGTAATCAGCTAACATAGAGGTCCTTCTTATCCTTAGCTTCACTTCTAGTAGTTATAGCTACCCAAAGTCAACTGTGCCCCAAAAATATCAAGTGGGAAATTCCAGAAATAAATAATTAGTAAGTTTTAAATTATGTTCCCTTAAAATCTTGCAATGGTCTGCTCCACCCTGCTCAGGATATAAATCACCCTTTTGTCAAGTGCTATATACATATATATATATATATATTTATACATATATATATATATATATATATATATATATATATACACACACAACCCACCCATAGTCACATAGTAGCCATTTCAATTATCAGATTATCCAATACCACAATGCCAGTGTTAAGTAACCCTTACTAACTCCAAAGTGCAACAGTGATGCTGGCAAAACAGCTATGCCAACGAGAAGTCATAACATGCTTTCTATGAGAGAAAAGGTGAAACTTCTCAATGAGGAAAGAAAATAAATTGTGTGCTGAAGTTGCTAAGATGTATAATAATAAATCTTCTATCCATTAAATTTTAAAAGAAAAAGAAATTCATGCTTCTTTAGCTGTTGTGCATAAAACTACAACAACAAGGAAAGTCCACAGTGGTAAAAGAAAAATTAATCAATATTTTAGAGAATACATTCACAAAATGGTTGCTATATTAGATTGTTATAATTGTTTTACTGTGTTACAGTTATTAATATCTTATTATGACTAAATTATAAATTAAACTTTATCATATGTCTTACATACAGGAAAATACATAGTAAACATTCCACATCAGTCAGGTCAACATCCACAGATTTACTTGATGGTGCACCAAAAATATCTGAAAAAACTGCATATATTCTGACCACGTAGACTTTTCTTATCATTATTCCTTAAATAATACAGAACCACTATTTACAAAGCATCACATTATTTTAGGTATTATATGTAATGTAGAGATGATTTAAAGTATATGGGAGAATATGTGTAGGTTATATGAAAATACTATACCATTTTATATAAGGGACTTTAACACCTGTGTGAGATCTTAGACTCAAGCTGTGTGGCTCCAAGGGATGATTTTGTATACTGGGTTAGGTACAACCATGATTTGAGGCATCCACAGAGTATCATGGAAAATATCCTCTGTAGAAAAGGCGGGTACTACTGTATTCAGAGATTTACTTGAATATCTACAACCATGGTCTCTTGGTCTTTACCAAGGACCTCTGTGTGTGTTTGTTAGGGTACTCCTTCAATAATCAATAAAATAAGTAAACATTCCGTTTTAGCCTTAACTTTTTTTTTGGCAGAGGGTTATGGTCAGCCAGTAGCAAGAACTTGGAGCCATCTCAGGTCTTTCCTGAGCAGCCATTCAGCCCTGGGCATGAGTATAACCCTACATATAAGCAGGACCTTCTAGATTCCTAAGAACATGTCAGAGCTTTTCATAGCTCTCACACCCATCTCATCCTCCAGTTTTTCCTTTTATTCTTTTTTGATAAACCTGCTATTTGTCTCAACTACTATCTACTTCCTCAGGCAGACAAGAAGTTTTAAAAGTTACTTCCAATTATTTTCATCAGATTTTCCTAGGTAAAAAGGTTTTTTGACACTTGGGAGTTCTGAGTCTGATCAAAGATAGTCAAATGAGATTATTCAAAAGACCAAGGGACAGGTCATCAATGACAGTTCACTGGAAATATGAGGTTTCCAAGGAACTTAACCCATTCTGTCCCCTCTCGTGTCTGCCAGACTGCTGGTTATCGTTGTGATTAGGGAATTTTGGTTTTCAAGGTTAATGTGGACTGGAAAGGGAGAGAGAGAGGAATAGGGCATTTTAAGTGCCACAAAGTTCATTCTTCTTACCAAGATGCTTCCATCTTCTGAATAAATGCTTTCTGTGTTACTCAAGTGTTTGGTTAATTTCAAGTGTTCTGAAAACACTTGAAAGTGTTCTGACAGCTTTTGCCAGTTTCCCCATTGCTTTTATGGAGGAGAGAATTTTTTAAGGTATTTATTCTTTTTTTTTTTTTAAAGAGAGAGTGAGAGAGGGGGGGGAAAAGAGAGAGAGAGAGAGAGAGAGAGAGAGAGAGAGAGAGAGAGAGAGAGAGAATTTTTAATATTTATTTATTTTTTTAGTTCTTGGCGGATACAACATCTTTGTTGGTATGTGGTGCTGAGGATCGAACCCGGGCCACACGCATGCCAGGCATGTGCGCTACCGCTTGAGCCACATCCCCAGCCCGAAGGTATTTATTCTTCCATTTCTACTAAGTTGGATTTAAAAAAAAGGCTTTGGGAGGCAGGGTTCCATATTAACCTTGTTTTTTTTTACTGAATTCTGATTTTGACACCTGGAGTCTTGCTGACCCTGGAGTAAATACCTTTCTAAAGGTTAGCCAATCCTGAGAAACAGTTGAAAATCCTGCCCTGGAGCATGCTTCTCAAACATAAATCAAACAATCCAGAATCCAGGGACAATCACCTGATTTATAGGTCTCTTTCCCATGGAAACCAAGAGAAAGACACCTGCCCACAGATTCCCTTTTCCCATCTGCCTACTGACTGACCCCCCCAGGGATCCTCAATCCACGGCCCCGCCCAATGTGGTGTGCCCCCGCCCCCCCCTTTCCTGTTAACAAATTTTCAGTGCTAAGTTTGGATCTGAAATGTTCCCCAAAGTCTCACGTGTTGAAAGTGAGGTTCCCCAGATGAGTGGTACTGTTGGGAGGTGGTGGAAACTTTAGGAGATGGGCTTAGTTGGAGGAAGTGGGTGTCCTTGAAGGGCATATCTTGTCCCTTTCCTCTCTTACCCTGCTTCCTGGCACCATTAGGTAAGCAGTTTTGCTCCACTACACACTCCCCTCCATGATGTTCTACCTCACTACAAGTCCACAGAGATGGGGCTAGGAAGACACTTCTGATATCATGGGCCAAAATAAATCTTTCCTCCTTTAAGTTCACCTTCTCAGGTATTTTGTCACAGCTAGGGAGAGTCAACTAACACAAATGGCAATCTTTTTTTGTGGGCCTCAACATATTTAAATAATAATAAAATCTATTAAAGGCTCCTCCTATTCACTATTCTTGACTTAAATATTGGTCATGCAGTAAATATAAATATAGATATTGTATGTCTAATTTAAACTGTTGGTTCCTGTAAATAGTGAAAGGACTATCACTGAATATATAAACTAGCGGGGCCAATCTCCATATTTGGTCCCTCACACAGTTCTACCACAGATGATGAACTCATTAGGTTGCTTCTTAGAGACACCTCACAAAATTGGTCTTCACAGCAGCTGCAGTTAATGTCTATGAAGGTGATTCACTTAGTGTAGCTCCTGATCATTGAGCAAATGGCCCTTCAAAGTTACTTTGAAGCTAATCTTGGTAACTTTATTAGAAGTTAGAATAGTAATTCTTGGGGAAGCCAGTACAAGCATAAAATGGACTGTGATTCTCTTGGATCCTATCCTTAGAGGTTTGAAAAAATGAGCATGAGTATATAAAAACTCATTCAGTTTACCTGTACAATGACAAATATGAGAAGTTTTATCCCAAACTGTGTGAAGCCATTCTAACACGTGATCGGGTGCCTCCCGTTAAGGGTCTGAGGCACTTTGGCAAAAGTCGAAGTTTTTCCCGGCCCTTTCCTGATGAGAGAGCCCATCCGTGTCGGGGTGTGCCTGACCACTGACCCTGGGGACCCAATCACTGACCCTGACCTTGGAGTGCAGCTCCCCCTCAACCTTCATTGGATGGAATTCTCCCCTAAATCTCTTGTTCCCCAATAAAAGGCTGATCCCTGGCGTGCTCGCTCTCTCTCTCCTGCTAGCCCTGAGTAATCCCTGCTGCCCTGCTGGGCGGTTGGAAGAGGGAACCAGAGAGGGGAGCCGTCTCGGACCTAGCAATAGAAATAAGGTAATTGAGTCTTGTGTTTTTATTTCGATCTCTTCTAACTAACTTTATGCCTAGAACCTCATTAATGAAACCACTGCGCAGGTCGCGTGGTAGACCAAACCCCTTCCAGTTATAACTTTTTATGCTTTTTTTAAAAGAAAAAAAAAACACTTTTAAAAAACAAATACCAAAGATGGGCTAGGATTGTAGCTCAGTAGTAGAATGCTCATCTCACAAGTAGAAGGCACTGGGTTCAATCCTCAGCACTACATAAAAATAAAATAAAGGTATTGTGTCCATCTACAACTAAAAAAATATGTATATATTGAAAAAAAATACTGAAGAAAGCATGTGGCACACAAAATTTAATCTTGAGGAATCTTTATAACTGAATCAGCTGAGTATTTTGTAAATAGCAGTGGGCATACATACTTACTGGAGGAGTTTAAGAATGTGTACCACAGTAATATCAAACAATAAACAATCTGTAAAATGAAGTAACTCCATCTTGTTGTTGGCCCAGGCAAACAGTATTTTGTCAATGAGGCTTTGCTAAGAAGCATTCCCCAAATATTGTCAGTCACTCCATGTGGTAACAGATGTAAAACACAGAACATTCTTCTGACATTTCTATCATTCCAACTGCAGTATGTTTCATTATTTCTCAGATATATTCTTTAATTCATAAATATAAAATTTTGGAATGAGGCAGAAACTGCAAAATAATTTTATCCATTTCTTAATTTTGCAAATAAATAGCTCCAGAGATTAAATAGTGTTCCTAAGTGGTGTTGGTCATTAGATTAAGGGGAAAAAAAACCTAACTGGGTAGTAGTGCATGCCTGTAATCCCAGTGGCTCAGGAGGCTGAGGCAGGAGGATCACAAGTTCAAAACCAGTCTCAGCAACTTAGTGAGGCCCTAAGCAAGTCAGTAAGACCCTTTCTCTAAATAAAATATTAAAAAGGTTAGTTATATGTGGCTTAGTGGTTAAGAGTCCAATGGGTTCAATCCCCAGTACCAAAAAAAAAAAAACCCAAATACCAAAAAAAACAATAAAATGTCATATGAACATACGTATGAACTATGAAATGTTACATGAACATTGTCCTTATAACCACAAATTTATAATCTACACTAGGAGAATATACAGTTAATGATTATAGTACAAGGCAATATTTGATACATTTTCATAGTGCACCAACCCATGCACTGTGTTCTTCACAAGGCTACGTCACTGTACTATCTAAAGATGGACAACTCTGCTTCACCTGTGCATACTTATCACCCATTTTCCCACTTTATTTTTTTCCATATTTGTCAACATTTAATGTATTATTTATTTTACATGTTTTCATATATTGCTTATCTCCACTATTAGAAAACATCGTAAGTCTATGAAGACAGGGGTTTTTCTTTTATTCATTGCTACCTAGTAAGCACAGAAATAACTGTGGAAGGCCATCTCACTCACTTGTCTATGCAGTCTGTTCTCAGTCTTGTCCTGCCAAGGGTTTGCTGGCTAAGTCATTCAATCACAGTTTGAATACTAACCACATGCAAGGCATTCTTGAGGTGACCTGGGGCTAGTACCATCCTCACTTTCCCTTGAATGGACTCTGTGTGCCCTTACAGCTATTGATGCTATTCCCATAATTAATTACCACACATTACTGGTTTTACTCCTTTACTAATTTGTAAATCAGAAACTATATATATTATTTATCATTGTATTCTAAGAGACTAATACAGTACAAAAGTACATAATATTCTTTTAAACGCATGTATTTATTTTAAATTTAGATATAGTAAAATTCACTGATTTTTGCCAAATGGAGAAAGTTATGTAACTACCATCCTTAAAGAAGTGATAAATCAGTTTCATCCATACAGGAGAACAAAGAGAAGAAACACATCAGACTAACTCTTAAAGCCAAAAGACAACAGATGAATATCTTTAAAGTACTTAGGAGGAAAAAAAAAAAAAAAGCTATCAACCAAATATTCTATACCCAAAGGATATGATATATCTTTCAAAAACAAAGATGAACTAAGACTTTTAAAACTTAAAATAAAAACAGGCTAAAGTAATCCATTACAAGCAGATCTTCACTACAAAAAATAGTAAAATTAAGCAAATGACTAAAATATTGATATTGCTGGTAGCCAAGTTTCTCAATGTGGAAGAAGGAACACACAAATACAAAATGAGAGCAAGTATAAAAACACTCTGAGGACTGTGGATATAGTTTGGCAGTACAGGTGCTTACCTAGCACTAGAGAAAATCAGAAAGTAACTGTGTATGCCCAAGAAAGATGCAGGCTCAGAAAACATCTGAGAAGACCTTAAATTTATACCTCAAAATAGTCCTTTGCAGGAGACAGCCTTCAAAAATGCACATAATAATCAAAACCAAGCCACCCCTGGGGAAGGGGAAGAAAATCTAATGTTATGAGTGGGCACTTTTAAAATAAATAAAACAGAATACAAAGAAAGAGGAAAATATGGTCCATTTAAAGGGAAAAATTAATTGATCAACATACACCATCCCTAAAAAGAAGACAGCAGATCTACTATGACAAACTAAAAGAACTGATTTAAAGATGCTCAAAGAACTAAAGGAAAACATGGAGAAAGTCAAGAAAATGAAAGATTAAACAAAAGGCAACATCAATAAATATCTAAAAAGAAACCAAAAAGAATTCTAGCACTCAAAAGTACAATAACTGAAATGGAAAATTCTCTAGAGGGATTTAAAGGTAGAACTGAACAGGCATAAGAAAGAATTGGTGAACTTAAAGACAGCACAATGGAAATTATCTGAGCCATAGAAAGAAAACAGATTTAAAAGAAAAGTGAACACAGCCAAAGAGAGCTGTGCACCACCACCAAAAGGACTAACTTGCACATAACTGGAGTCCTAGGAGAAGAGAATAAAGGGGCAGAAAAAATATTTGAAGGAATAATTAATGCATTTGAAAATGCCTCAAGTTTGATGTCAGATACAAACAGAAAATATCCAAGAAGCCGAAAGAACTCCAAGGTACAATCAAAGAGATCCACACCAGAACACATTATAACCGAACTATCAAAGCCAAAGACTAAGAGCAAACCTTCAAAGCTGTAAGAAAGAAGAATATATAAGGCAATTTTAATAATATTATTAGCAGAGTCCTCATCAGAAACTTTGGTGATTATAAGGCAGTAGGTAATATATTCATAATGCTAAAGAAAAAACAAAAACTATAAACTAAATATCTTATTATAGCCTGAAAACTCTTTCAAAGGTGAGAAAAAAATTAAGGCATTCTCAGATAAATAAAATTTGAGGGAGTTCTGCTGCAGTCTGGCTGGGCACAATTCAGGAGCCACTTGTCAAAAGAAACTAACTTTATTTTTAGAACCACACAGGCCAAACAAAACAGCTCCTCAGGAAAAAAACCCTCAGAGCCTAACTGCCACCACCGGCTTCCACAAGCCTCTCACCCCCACACCAGCCTCTCAACCTCCCACAATCCTCCTGCTCTTGAGGCCGATTGGCTGGGTTGTGTGGGCGGAGCCAAAGAAGTCCCCCAATGAGCAGCTCCGTGGAAGAGCCAATCAGCTAGATGTTGCTGGGGCCGCTGTGAGCCAATCATCAGCTGGCAGTCTGAAGGGCAGGGAAACAGCCCAATGAAAATCACCGCAGAGGAGCCAATCAGCTAGATGTTGCTGGGGCCGCTGTGAGCCAATCATCAGCCGGCAGCTGGAAGTTTGCTGGCAGCTAGAAGTTTGCTGAGGCCCCTTTGGCTGTGGCTCTCAACAGAGTTCATTACAAATAGACTTGTCTGGCATGATAATGCTTGAGAGACTTTCAGAATGAAATGAAAAGATACTAGATAGAACTTCAAGCCATATGAAGAAATAAGGACTCAAAGGTAAACATATGGGGAATTATATGAGTTGATTTTTTTTTAATTTATTTTTTAGTTGTAGTTGAACACAATACCTTTATTTTATTTATTTATTTTTATATGGTGCTGAGGATTGAACCCAGGGCCTTGCATGTGCTAGGACCCGCTGAGCCCCAGCCCCAGCCCCAAGTTGATATTATTGTAAAAATGATTTGTAATTCCACTTGTTTTCTAAATAATTTACAAGACTAATACTTTAAAAAAATAGCTATTGGTCTAAAAGTACCACTGTCCCAAAGGATCAGTTATAGAACCCCCATGGATTCCAAAATCTATGGATGCTGAAGTTCCTTAAATAAAATAGTCTAGTATTTGCAGTATAACCCCCACACATCCTTCCATATAATTTAAACCATCTATGGATTACTTATAATAAAATGTAAGGGCTATGTAAATAGCTGCTATATTGTACTACTTAGGGAATAATGTTTAAGGAAAATGTCTTTACATATTCTGTACAGATTCAATTTTTTAAAAATATTTTGAACCACAAAGTAAGTTGAATCTACAGATAAGGAACCAATGATATAACAGACCAATTGTATTATTTTAACATTGTTTCTGACTCTACACATTGTTTTCTATCTAACTTAAGAGATTAATGTATTTGAAAGAATTATTCATTAATGTTTTGGGGCACCTAATGTATATAGTACATGATTTTGTAACATTAATGACTAAAAGGACTGGAGAAGGAGCTGTAAAGAAACTCAGTTTTTCTGTTACTAGTTAAACTGGCATAATTTCATATTATAACACTATAACTTTAGAATGTTAAATGAGATTCCCATGATAACCACAAAGAAAAACTACAAGATTTACACAAAAGGAAATGAAAAATGAATTTAAATCTTTTTATAAAATCAACTAAAACCAAAAGAAGAAGGGGGGGGGGGGAACGGTCATAACTTTCCTAGCCTTGTATTTGTACACATGAACAGAGTAATGCCATATCATATACGATCCCAAGAGTGGGAACCTAAATAGAATAAGTTATATTCCATGTATATTCTGCCAAAATACATTCTACTGTCATGTATATCCTAAAAATAAAAAATTAAATTAAAAATTATTTAAAAACCTACAAGGTGTAGATAACAAATAGCAACATGACAGATGTCAGTCTCCTTATTTTAGTAATTATTTTAAAAGTAAATAAATTTGTCAGGCATGGTGGCATGAACTTATAATCCCAGCTACTTGCGAGGCAGAGGCAGGAAGATCACAAGTTTGACACCAAGTCAATGAGACCCACATCTCAAAAATAAATAAATAAAACTAAATGACAGGCTCTTCAATAAATGGTATTGGGAAAACTGGAAGTCCATATGCAGCAAAATGAAATTGAGCCCCTATCTCTCACCATGCACAAAAACTCAACACAAAGTGGATCAAGGACCTGGGAATCAGACCAGAGACCTTACACCTAATAGAAGAAAAAGTAGTCCCAAATCTTCATCATGTCAGATTAGGCCCCAACTTAACAAGACTCCTAAAGCACAAGAAATAAAATCAAGAATCAATAAATGGGATGAATTCAAATTAAAAAGCTTCTTCTCAGCAAAAAGAAATAATCAATGAGGTGGAGAGACAGCCTACAGTATGGGAGCAAATTTTTACCACACACACATCAGATAGCACTAATCTCCAGGATATATAAAGAACTCAAAAAACTTAACACCCAAAAACCAAACAACCCCATCAATAAATGAGCTAAGGAGCTGAACAGACACTTCTCAGAAGAAGATATACATGCAATCAACAAATATATGAAAAAGTATTCAACATCTCTAGTGATTAGAGAAATGCAAATCAAAACTACTCTAAGATTTCATCTCACCCCAATCAGAATTGTAGTTATCAAGAGTACAAGCAGTAAAAAGTGTTAGGACAAGATGTGGGGAAAAACATACATTCATACATTACTTGCTGGTGGGACTGCAAATTGGTGCAACCACTTTGGAAAGCAGTGTGGAGATTCCTCAAAAATCTTCTAATGGAACCACCATTTGACCCAGCTGTCCCACTCCTCAGTTTATACCCCCAAAGACTTAAAATCAGCATACTATAGTGATATAGCCACACCAATGTTTATAGCAGCTGAATTCACAATAGCTAAACTGTGGAACCAACCTAGATGCCCTTCAATAGATGAATGGATAAAGAAACTGTGGTATATAGAGACAATTAAATAAAATCATGGCATATGCAGCTAAATGAATGGAGTTGAAGAATATTATGTTAAGCGAAGTAAGCCAATCCCCAAAAAACTAAAGGCCAAATGTTTCTCTCATCAGTGGATGTTGATCTATGAAGGGTGGCAGGTGGCATGGGAAGAATGGAGGATCTTTGAATTGGGCAAAGGGAAGTTGTGGAGGGGTTATAAATTAAAAGAGAATAAAATCATGGCATATGCAGCTAAATGAATGGAGTTGAAGAATATTATGTTACGGGAAGTAAGCCAATTCCCAAAAAACTAAAGGCCAAATGTTTCTCTCATCAGTGGATGTTGATCTATGATGGGTGGCAGGTGGCATGGGAAGAATGGAGGATCTTTGAATTGGGCAAAGGGAAGTTGTGGAGGGGTTATAAGGGTAGGAAAGATGGTGAAATGAGATGAGCATCATTACCCTAGGTACATGTATGATTGCACGAATGGTGTGTCTCTACACCATGTAAAACCAGAGAATTGAAATGTTGCACTCCATTTGTGTATGATGAATTGAAATGCATTCTGCTGTCATGCACAACTAAGTAGAACAAATAAAAAATAAATAAATATATGTAAAAAAGACTACATGGACTAAAGTCGTCAATGAAAAGACAGGGATTAGCAAAAGGGACTTTTTAAGTACATTGTACACAAGAAGTCTCAATTTAGTTCTAAAGAGCAAATAAACTGAAAATGAATTAACGGAAAATGATATTTCATGCAAATTATAACCAAAACAATATAATTGCTGTGTGAATAGCTGCTACACTGTACTGTTTAGTGAATAACGTTAATGCAAAAGGTCAGGGATGGCTATGCTAATATCATTCAAAAGAGACTTTAAATTAAAAAAAGGTTGAGACACAAAAAAGTACACTGTTTATTAATAAAAATATAATAAAAAATATAATACTTTCAAATATCTGGCACCAAGATATGTGAAGCAAAACTTGGCAAATGTGAAAGGAGAAATAGTTCTGCAATTAACAATTATAGACTTCATTATCCCACTCTCAATAATGGATAGAACAACCAGACAGAAGAAAATAGAAGACTTAACACAATAAACCAACTAGATTTAACCTTACCAGAACACAACCCTCTACCCAACAGGCAACAGCTGTGGGGAAACATAATGATAATTCTTGAAAAAAATAAAAATGGAATTACCATATAATCCAGTGATTCCACTTATGGGTACATACCTAACAGATGTGAAAGCAAGATCTCAAAGAGATACTTGAACAGTCATATTCATAGCAGCAGTATTCACAATAGTTAGAACAAGGAAACAATTCTACTGATGATGGATGAAGAGATGGGCAAGATGTGATGTAGACATACAATGGAATACCACATTTCACTGCATAATTGTTGCAGATTTTATGGAAATTTTTTGTGTGTGGCAGGGGTGGAATGTGACCATTATGTGAAGTTTTAAAAAATTATGCCATTATTACTCAAAAATCATTTATTACCAGATATCCCTTTCTTGGATCCCTCCTTCTTCGGGAGATCTGATTTCTGACTATTACTCTAATAAATCCTGTTACTTTGCTCTCAAATAAATAAATAAATCACTGCTACTAAACTGTCTTTGGTGCAAAACTAGAATACACAGATATTTGTGAATATACATTAAAATGGAATAGTCCAAATTGATACAAATCATTTTTTCATGATCATTTAATAAGTATTTTTTCCAGTTTGAGAAATAGAAAGTTAACATATTAGTTGTTATTGATTTATGGATTATAGCCAAAATATTACCCATGAGAAAATTTACTACAGGGTTGCAAACTATGAACTTAGAAAATGTAATCTCTGTTTGAAGATTCTATGCCTCTATCATTGGTTTCTTTGTCTGACATGCCTCCTCAGTACAACTCACATAAAATGTGTTTACAACTAATACTGTAGTGCTCTAAAAGAACCATATATGTCATTTTCTAAAACCCACCGACAAAGTAGGCATACTGAGAATTCTAGGCTTGCAACTATACAGTATGCAAGACAAATGCACATCCACATGCCACTAGTGAATACACTGCTGCTCTGTTTGCTCACCTTTTAAGTGGTGTGATGAACAGAATACCATGCAAGAATCTTAATGAATGAAAAGTTATAAACCAATTTGGGGACTGAAAAAACAGGGTGCAACAATTATGCAGTGAAATATGGTACCATTCTACTTTAAAATAGAAGAAAATGCTGACATAGACCATAGATACCCCTAACAATATTTTACTAAGTGGGAATAACTATAGATAACAATCTTTTGAATTTTAAAACGATATTTCAAAAAGCTAGGAGAAAGGACTTTGGAAGTTTTCACTATAAATACATAAATGTATACATGTATCAAAACACATTACCCCATTAATATGTACAAATTATGTTTTTATGTATTAGTTTACAATAAATTTAAATAAAAATATTATGCTAAGTGAAGAAATCCAGTCAAAATAAGGCAAACACTTTGATTCCATTTCTATGGGGTAGATTATTAGTAATTACCTACTAGTGTAGTCAAAAATCAAACACAAAAATTTGAATGGTGGTTGCCAGGGTTAGAGGGAGGAAAGAAGGGGAGTTACTGTTTAATGAATTCAGAATTACAGTCTTATAGGAAGAAGAGTTATAGAAATGGACAGTGGTGACGGTTGTACAATATTGTGATTGCACTGTACTTCTGCATACTTAAATATTGTTAAAATGGTAAATTTTGTGAGTATTTTACCACAATAAAAAGAAAACAGGGTTGGGGATGTAGTTAAGTGGTAAGGCATGCTTAACATTTATGAGGCCCTGGGTTGGATCTCCAGGACTGCAAAAATAAGAAAAAGGGGGGAAAATTAAATAATCCAAAAGAAGACAAGAAAGGAACACAGGAACGAAACACAAAGGGAACACAGAAACAATGGAGGAAATCAGAATAGCTGAATTAACACAGATACATAAGCATATACTTTATATGGAACACTGCATATTAAGTGTTTAAATTTAGTCTCATGTGTATTAAAAATATATTGTCAATGTCTGAGAAAACAAATTTCTTGGCAAAGAATATAGGCCTTTAAAAAAGCAGAAGTTTCTCCAATAGTGCATCGAGGCCAAAGTGACATGGTATTTCATTTTCCATCAAACAAATGAGCAGAAAGTTAAGTTCCTCATCATGTGATGAGGAGTAAGCCAAGAAAATAATCTTAAAAGCAATAATGACCACATGCACACAAAGAGGAACAGACTATTTTTTTAAAGAACTTTAAAAGTAGAGTAATTTACAATTCTTTCATACCTCATTTGTATCTTCATAATACTGTTATTATAGCAACATACAGTTTTCCATTATAGAAAGAAACTGTATGTGTGTGTTGGCTCTTAGAACTGTAAGAGTAATTGTAATTTATCTATTTTTTCCTAAGCAAAGGCCAAATTTCACTAAATGTAAAACAGATGTCATGGATTTCTTTCACAAAATATTGGCAGTAACATACTTCAATTTTAACTGAAGTAGTCAGAAAACTAAAATAATTCCAAATGTCTCCATCTTAAGCATAAAGCAAAACACAAACAGAATTTTAGTATAAAAGTTCTAACATTTTGTAAAAATAAATTTCTAGGAAAATTCAGTGTATAATTAGGTGATTATCTAAAGTTAATTCACTAAAATGTTATCAGTCATTCATATATTGTTGGTGGGAATGCAAAACAGTATGGTCACTCTGTAAAAAACAGTTAAGCAGTCTATTATAAATTTAAACAGATTGTTATCATATGACTCAGCAATTCCACTTGTGGTTATTTATCCTAGAGAAAAGAAAATGTACATTCAAATAAAAACCTGTGTAAATGTTTGTAGCAGCAATACATGTGTACACACACACACAGCCCTTCACATCAGAGTGGGATGTTCATAGCGGCATATATGTACATATATACAATAGTCCCCCCATATCCAAGTAGAATACATTCTAAGACCTCAAGTAGGTGCCTGAAACTGCAAATAGGACCAAATCCTACATATGTTTTTTGTTTGTTTGGTTTTGGTTTTTTGCAGTACTGGTAATTGAACCCATTACCTTGTACATGCTAGAAAGCACTGAGCTACATCCCAAGCCCTTTATTTAAATTTTTATATTTCAGGCTGGCCTCAAACTTGGTATCCTCCTGCCTCAGCCTCCTGAATACCTGGGATAACAAGCATGTGCTACCATGTCCAGCTACATTTTTTCCTATGTATACATAACCACGATAAAGTTAAACTTATAAATTTAGCACAATAAGAGATCAACAACAATAACAGCAAAACACAACAATTATCACAATATATCATAATAAAAGTTAAGTAAATATAATGTCTCTCTTGAAAGAGTCAAGACAAACATTAACAGTTTTAGACCATGGTTGACCACAGATAACTGAAACTGCAGAAAAAGACATTGTAAATAAGGAGGGATTACTATACAAACATAATACATATATTTATAGAGATAATATTCTATATTATATACTATGATTTTATATAAATAGTATATATAAACATATGTATATATACACACATAAACTATAACATGCTATATTCACCAAAATATGAAAATGATGCAAATGTTTTTCAATGGATGCATGGACAAACTGATAAATATGAACAGTGGAATACTACTTTAAAATGAAAAGATCAGAGCAGGTTTACCAGGGTGTGTTCAGGGTCATGGAGGGAGTCCACCACAGTGGAGCACACCTGTAGTCTAGCTACTTCGGAGGCTGAGGCAGAAGGATTACTTCAGCCCAGGAGCTCGAGGCTAGCCTATGCAACATAGTGAGACCCTGACTCAAAACAAAAAGGAATCCTAGAGAATGTGACAATAAAAGGATAGCAAAAGGCTTTTTGTGTGTTCATAGAAGAGTTCAATATCTTGATTGTGGTAATTGGTACCCAAATCCATACATATGTCAAAACGTAAAGACTATCACCAAAAATGCCAATTAATTATTTGAAAAGTGACTAAGTAAGGGGAAAATTGAAAACTACGCATGAGTCTATCCAGAGTGGAAGGAACATATTTTAGGTAAAATATTTTAGAAATTCAAAAATGTGTACGATATTTTATTTAAATATGTATGTTCACATATCTAAACTGTATGTTCACACAGTGGAATAATAATAAGAATGAAAACTTCCAACTTCATATGACAATATAGGTGGACATACAAAGTTAACAAGATGATAAGAATACAAATGCAAGACTACATTCACATGAAGTTCAAAACCTGGCAAAATGTATCTTTGGTGCTAGACCTCAGGAAGTAGCTGAACTTAGTGGAGATGAGCAGCGCCTAGAGTGGTATGAGGGGCTCTGGGTGCTGGTTTCACAAATGTATCCTGTATTTGGGGCAATTCATTGAGCCATGTATTCAGGATCTGTTATTCTGTATTATATAATATCGAAATAAAGTTTTTTAAATGACAAAAAATAAATAGGTCAAATAAGACCATTAATCTACAAATACAGTAAACTATCTTTTCCTGAAATCTCCCTATTTACGGGCACTGAAGGCACCACAGTGAATGATAACAAAAGGCATGATCCCTACCCTTGAGGAAGGAAGGGCAAATTTTATACACGATACAAATAATCACAAGTACTGAGAAGAAAATTAAATAAACACACACAGGACTGGGGATATAGCTCAGTGACGGAACACTTGCCTAGTATGTGCAAGACTATGGGTTCAATCCCCAACATTGGGAAAAAAAAAATATATATATATATATATACACACACACACACACACACACACATGTTCATATATGTATAAATGAATACACAGATTTTCAATATGAATTTATATATATATATACATATATACATGTGTGTGTGTGTGTATATATATATATATATATTTTTACTCTCTCTCAAAAGGAAATTAGACCCCATCTCTCATCCTGCACAAAACTCAATTCTAGGGCTGGGGGTATAGCTCAGTTGGTAGAGTGCATGCCTCGCATGCACAAGGCCCTGGGTTCAATCCCCAGCACCACAAAATACAAAAAAACACCACAACTCAACTCTAAGTGGATCAAAGACCTAGGCATTGGACTAGGGACCCTACATCTACTAGAAAAAATAGCCAGATATGGTGATGCACACCTGCAATCCCAGCAGCTCAAGAGGCTGAGGCAGGAATATTGGGAGTTCAAAGCTAGCCTCAGCAACTTAGCAGGGCACTTAACAATTCAGCAAGACCCTGTCTTAAATAAAATATGAAAAAAGGGCTGGGAATGTGGTTCAGTAGTTGAGCACCCCTGGGTTCAATCCTCAGTACCAAAAAAATTAAGAAAGAAAATGTAGGCCTAAATCTTCATCATGTCAGTTTAAGAACTGACTTCTTCAACAAGACTCCTAAAGCACAAGAAGTAAAATCAAGAGCAAGTAAATGGGATGATATTAAACTAAAATTCTTCTTCACAGCAAAGGAAACAATAACATGAGAAAGCCTATAGAATGGGAGAAAAATCTTTGCCACCTTCACCTCAGACAGAGCATTAATCTCCAGTATATATAAAGAATTCAAAAAACACCACCAAAAAAAAAAATATAATAATCCAATCAATAAAGGGGCAAAGGAACTAAACAGACACTTCATAGAAAAAATACAAATGGTCAACAAACATATGGAAAAATATTTATATATATGAATATAGAAGAATGGAGGAAGCTATTTTCCCTCTAAAGCCAGAGAACTGGGTTTTATCACCTGTGCAGGATGGGAGAGAAGACTGTGTGAGGAGGAGAGCTGGAAACGAGTACTCCAAAGAGCTGCAATGCTCCTTAGGCCACAGCTGCAGTGGAAGGTACACTAGAAAAAACCTACTCTTTACTACAGGAATGAACACGAAGGTTTGTTATGCCTGTGCCACAAGTGGTTAAGATTTCTGTCAGAAGGTAAAAATATGAGCCAGAATATCACACAAGCATGATATATGAATTTATAACACCTTCACGGTGAAACAAACTTCAAGAAGGCAGGGGAAAAAAAAAAACAAACTGATCCCTGAGCAATAATTCCACTAGGGCAAAATCATTCTGGACAGATACTTCAACAACACAGGACCCATAGAATTTCCCCAGAGAAAATAAGCACCACTAAAATGAGTGCATAATTTTAAAATATATATATATATGAAATTTATGAGGAAATGAGAAATTAATAAACAAGAATTAGCAAACACAACAAATAGAAAGATCAGTGCCTCAGGAACATAAACTAATAGAACAATTTAAGTTATAATTGTATTTAAAAATAAAAAGCTAACCGGGAAAGAAATGATAGGAATTATTTATATTAAAAATTTTCCTAGCTGAAGTGCTGGGAAAATCCTGAGCCTTGGGAGCAGAATAAAGGAACAGTTGAAAGCCCACTGTAGACAATAGCAGGCAGACTGGGTAGGAGAGTAAGTTCGAAACTGAACCTACCTCTCACTGTCACTCAAAACGGTGGTCATGGCAGCACACCTTTACGGTACCTATGCAGACAACTGAAACTCTGAAAGAAAAGCCTGTCATCTGCAGTCCTCTGTGAAATGAATCCTCACACAACATTATTTTTTTTCTTCTCTCCCCCAACCAGATAGCCCTGGACATGGAAATTAATAAAGAAAGTGCATAGAAAAGTAGAAAAGCTTAACCCCAGGTTGCTGGCTAAAGGATTAAGAAGGGAAGTCATAAAGGGCCTGAAAAGATGTTGGTGGATTGAAGAAATAAAGAACATAAAGAGAAATCTCATAAAGATGTATATGAACCACTGGCTTACCTCTACATTGCACATACATGTATGTGATCCTAAATAATACATCATAAACTTTGAGAACTTAGCTATCTGACAGACCACCACCCAAAACCAGACTGGCTACTGGCTGGCACAAACAAAAGGACTGATCTGAATAGTCCTATTTCATAATAGCAAAAAATGGGAAATAATACAAATGTTCTTGGATGGGTAAAAAGAATAAATAAACTATTGTATTATACCCATACAATGAAATTTCTAAGGCATTATCCTGAATAAAATAAGCAAGTTTCAAAAGCATACATTCTGTGTGGTTTCATATTATATGGACAAGGTAAAACTCTGCAAATGGGAACAGAATGATAGTTGCCAGAGCACAGGAGTGGGGTGTGAGAAATAGAAAGTTCAGTGGTTCATCTTCAGAATATATAGTCTTTAGCCTTAATTGGATCCAATCGTAGCCATTTTGATTTTAGCTCTTCCCTTTTCCCACACCAATTTTAAAATTAGCTAACTCCTATCAGGGCAAAAGGCAGTGCTGCAGTCAGGGACAAAAGCAGGTGGACTGCCTGCTGCCAAGATGCACTTGCTAGCCAGGTTTGGAAATGTGCCCTTCTGGCAGAAGTCAAGTTTTGCCTTTCCAACCCACTTCTAAGCACATGCTCAATTCTGTGGCACCTCACTATTTCTAACAGGGGTCATATCTACAGAGGGCATGATGAATTGTTGATTTGATGACGGTAGTTTCACGAATCTATGTATGAAAACTAGTAAGACCTACATAACAACAAAAAAAGTCAATTTTGTTTTAAGTTAATTTAAATAAAAAGGCAAATTAGGAAAGATGCCACACAGAGAACTCTTGAGAAACAGTCAGCACTATAATGAAGCTGAAAGCTCAATGGATGTGTTTAATAGCAGATAAGACAAAAATTGAAGAAACAATTCTTTACTGGACCACACACTGAAAGAAATAATCTAGAAAAATTACATGGAAAAGAAAAAAAGATTATTTTTAATAAAAAAAATTTATAATGAAAATTTTTGAAGAAGACACATGGAACATACACAAATGAGAGGTACTGCCAATGAAATTGAAAATTCAACGAATGGGGCTTAGACACAAAATGAAGAAAAATTACTGAAGTATAGATTTGAGGAATAAACACAAAGGCATAAAGAGGAAAACATAAGGGAGAAAAATAAGGAGATGCGGGACAGGGATGTGGCTCAAGTGGTAGCGCACTCGCCTGGTATGCGTGTGGCCCGGGTTCAATCCTCAGCACCACATACAAACAAAGATGTTGTGTTGGCCGAAAACTAAAAAATAAATGAATAAATATTAAAAAAAAAAAAAAGAAAAAGAAGGAGATGCAAGAGAAAAGAAGGATGAGCATCCATTCCAACTTCCAGAGTAAGAATCAAGAGAAAAATAAGAAGAGTTCTGCTTTCAACTTAAGATGTTAAATGCCACAAGGTTATTCTCAGCCTAAGAATAAAATCTGAAAAACCTATAGGATCAGATCCTTTTTTGAGCCATCATGAACTTGGAAGTCACAAGGCAACTAAATAAATTAAAACATTTCTTCCTCAGTGAAGAGTCAGAACACATGAATAGTTCACCTTTGGTTAAGCATGGAGGAAAGAGCCATCATATAAATGAGTAATTAAGAAATCAACTAAAATTGAGAAATTCTTAAAGGGCAAATGTTGAATGGTATCAACCTGAAACAGATGAGAAACTCAAACACAAAGGAAGACTGGGATCATGGCAGGAATTCAGAGAGAATTCTGCTCAGTGGCACAGGAACAAAAAAAGTGATCAGCTGCTGATGGGGTACAGCAATGAAGCCTGAACTCTACTCTTGTCAGAGCAAAAACCTTAAGCCACTGAAAAAGACACAACAAAGCAATAGAAGAACATCCCTGCTAAGACAAAGATTCACTGCTTCTGAAGGAGGGAGAGTGGAAAACCCTCTGTTCCACAGGAGGTACAAGACACCCACTGGGCCCAGGATCCTACATGAACTCCAAGCAAAGGTCTGCTACCACTGGAGGAGGGAAAAGAAACTCCCTCCCACTCAAGACCAAACAGACAGACAAAGGGCGAGTCTGGCTGCACTGGAGAGGAAGAGCAGGAATGCTGACAACGCCCTACCACTGAGGCACAAGCTCCCAGGACCTATCTAATACTGAGGATGGACCACAGAAAGGTAGAACACCTCTTATTCCACCACAAGCCTAGCACTAAGTAACAAACACCAACAATCCACTGCTGGGGAAAGATTGCCCTCCCAGGTGCTGATGTGCAGAGACTGATGGCTGGGAACAGAACTAAAACACGGAGGAAAACCCTCCAGCTTCTAAGGCACTGTTCTAAGCATAGGTAACCGCAGCCCACTGCTGGAAGAATTAGAAGATATGGTGCCTGAAGGGAATGAAAGCAACAAGAATTCCAAATCCAGCTGGGTGTGGTGGCACATGCCTGTAATCCTAGTGACTTGGAAGGCTAAGGCAAGAGGATTGAAAATTTGAAGCCAGTCTGGGAATTTAGCAATTTGTCTCAAAAGTACCCCTGGGTTCAATCCCAAGTACAGCCAAAAAAAAAAAAAAAGGAAGAAAAATTCCCAAATCAAGATCAACTACTGATAAAGGGCATGAAGAATACTATTTGCTTAAGTCTGTTTTTCCACAATGTTTGCCATTCAATCAAAAATCGTGGGCTGGGGTTGTGGCTCAGCAGTACAGTGCTTGCTAGCACATGCGAGGCCCTGGGTTCAATCCTCAGCACTACATAAAAATAAATAAAAACTAAATAAAGGTATTGTGCCAAACTAAAAAAAAAAAAAAAAGTGAGACACAAAAATTCAAGAAAAGATCTAACCCATTGTAAACTAATCAGCAAAACCAGACTCAAAGATGACTCAAAGGCAGGTATTGTTAGACAGGGACTTAAAAATAACTATGATTCATATGTTAAAGGATCTAGTGGAAAACGTAGATATCATACACAAACAGATTTTTTTGGGGGGGAGGGGGAACTTGAAATTGAACCCGGGATGCTTAACTACTAGGCCACATCCTCAGCCTTTTTTTTATTTTGAGACAGGTTCTTACTAAGTTGCTTGAGGCCGCATTAAATTGTTGAGGCTGGCTTTGAATTTGCTATCCATTGGCCTCAGCCTCAAGAGCTGCTGAGATTACAGGCGTATACCACCACACCCGGTACAAATGAAGAATTTCAACAAAGAGAAAGAAATAAAATTAAGAATCAAATAAAAACATAAGCAATAAAAAAATTGCAAGAGATAAAGAATTCCTTCAAGGGACTGACATACTGTACTTTATAGAGAAAAGAACCTTTTAACTTGCAGGTATGCTCACGGAAGTTATCTAAACTGGGGCACCATGGCACATGTCTATAAACCCAGCTGCTCAGAAAGAAGGCTGAGGCTAGAGGATCATGAGTTGGAGCAGAGCCCAACACAGTGAACCTCATTTCAAAAAAAACAGATTACCCAAAATGAAACACAAAGAGAAAAAGAAATAGAACACAGCATCCAAACACTGTGAGACAATATATCAAATATTCTAGCATATATATAATTAAGAGTTGCAGAAGAATAAAGACCACAAAACTAACATTTGAAGACACATAGTCCAGACTCTTTAAACAAAAATGTTCTAGACAACACAAACTGTGGAAAAGCAAAATTAAGGGAAAGATTTGAAGGCAATCTCCAAACACATAATGCAAATAAGGCAAGTGCTCTACCACTGAGCTACATTTGCAGCTCTTTTTATTTTTTATTTCAATCAGGGTCTCACTAAGTTGCCCATGCTGGCCTCACACTTGTGATCTACCTGCCTTAACAAAATAGCTGGGATTACAGGCCAGGTGCTACCACAGCTGGCTCATACTGTTGTTTTATACAAGCAATGCTTAGTGTTTGATGTGAAGGCAGATTGTGATAAGGGATAATCAGGGTAGAGGCAAGAGTTAATGAAATAATGACTAAGAATTTTCCAAAAAAATTAAAGATATTGATCTTTTGTCTGAAAACTACAAGTCTATAATGGAAAACTAAAAGTAAATTCATCTTTAAAAATACAGTATTTAAAAACAATTGAGTGATGGGCTGGAATTGTGGCTCAGTGGTAGAGTGCTTGCCTAGCATGTGTAAGGCACTGGACTTGATTCTCAGCACCACATATAAATAAACAAAATAAAGTCCACTGACAAATAAAAAAAAATTTTTTTCTAAATTGAGTGAAAGGAAGATCTGTAGAGAAAGGAGAATGAGGGAAGGAGTGGTGGGGGAACATTAACTAAAATTGAATTCCATGAATGCACAAATTTGTTAAGATGAACCCAACTACTATGTATAGCTACCATGCTCTAATTTAAAAAAATAAAAAAAGTAATTAACACCTGTAATCCCAACAACTGAAGAAACTGAGGCAGGATGATTACAAATTCAAGGCCAGCCTGGGACACCTAACAAGACTCTGTCTCAAAATATAAAAAGGACTGAGGGTTCAGCTCATTGCCACAGCATCCCTAGGCTCAATCCCTAGTACCACAAAAAACAAACAAAAAAGAATACACTATTTGAAGGGAGGGGGCATTCGGGAAAAAAGATGGTGGAATGAGATGGATATTATTACTCTAAGTACATGTATGATGACACACAAAAAAATAAATAATTAAACTGCATAACAGGGTGACAAAGAAGAAACTAACTCCAAAAAGGAGAAGCAACTTATAAAATATCATATACAAAGTCTGGACTAAAGTCCAGGTCTTCTGACCTGTGTTCAGCACTTTTTCTAAAATACCAGTCACACTCCACAAAGGGAGATCACAGTTTAGAAGAATTACCCAAAAGTCTGAAGTCAAATATTTATTAAGTAACCACAACATACCCATTACTACAGGGTGACAGATATTCTAGTATTCTTCCTTTTATAATTTGTACAAGAGCAGATGCTACTTTTGAAGCATGTTCTGGAAAAAAGGTCATGTGAGCTCTACATAACACAACACATTCCTGGTTTTCCTTCTACCCGTCTGTCTAGGACCTCTTGGTTAGTTAAGGCCCATTCATTTTTCAGATGTCAACTCAAGCTTCAGGAAATCATTCCACGTTTTCCCTGACAAGTCAAAGTCCTAATGTACTTCAACAGTCTATGCAGCTCTCTTTCTAGCATGCCACATAGCCATAATTTCACATTTATTTCTACAATTATTTAGTTAATATAGAACATCTTATGGTTGCAAATTCCATGAAGATCAAGAATTATGTCTATTTTTGTCCATATTTTAATTTTAATGCCCCGCATAGTGAACATACAATAAATAGAGATTCATAGAGGTAATAAGTGTTTGAGTATATGCCCTCGTAATGGTATTATGCTTTTGGAGAAGATACATTTACTAAGAAAAGTGTGAGTTTAAAACTGCAGAGTAAAAAATAGCTCATAAAATAAGTCCGTAAAATAGCTTACCTAGATACAAATTCACTTAATTCTAAATATTCTGTGGGTTCCATTATTATACTGAGCTCAGTAATCACAGAAGATAAATTCTCCTTAGCCTAAAATTAAAAAAAAAAAAAATACATCATTTATACATCATTTATCCATTTTCTTATTAAGATTAAAATACTTTTAAGTTATGCAAAATGAAGTATCTTCAAATAATAGGAAAGCATAATGAAAAAACGATAATCAAAGTACTGGTTATTCATTGAAACAATAAGATCAGATCCCACTCCTTATCAAAAACTAAAATGAACTCCAAATGAATTATTTCCTTAAATTCCACATTAAAATCACAAAATACTGGGAGGAAATGTGAACATTTAACAAATTACTGAGTCAGGAAAAACTTCCTAAGCAAACAATAGGGAGGGAAAAAAGCAAATAGGATTACATAAAAACCCAGTATCTAAGTAAAAATAAAATAAAAAAGAAGTATTAAACTGAGGAAAACATTCACAATAAATATGACAAAGAGAGGGCTGGGGATGTGGCTCAAGCAGTAGCACGCTCGCCTGGCATGCGTGTGGCCCGGATTCGATCCTCAGCACCACAAACAAACAAAGATGTTGTGTCTGCTGATAACTAAAAAATAAATATTAAAATTCTCTCTCTCCCTCTCTCACTCTATCTTTAAAAAAAAATATGACAAATAGACAAAACTGAAAAGAAAAAGGCATAGGACATGAACTAAAAGTTCAACGGTGAAAAAAAAATTAACCTTTAAAAAAGTGTTTTACCTCAACAGTAAGATAAATGTAAATTAAAAACAAACATTTTAACAAATCAGCAAAGACTAAAAAATATTATTGCTGGTAAATATACACTCAAAGTTGGCAGTGGGAATATAAATTGGTATAACCCTTCTAAAAAAAATTTTGACAATGAATAACCTGAAATGTTCATTTTCTCTTCATTTGAATTCTAAGAGTCTATACTATGGTAATAAGAAATAAAAACAGATTTATGAACAAAGATATTCCTAATAATGCTACAAAAAGCCAGAAACAATTCTATACCTAATGATGAAGACTGTTACACAAACTGATATTTTGATACGCAAACTCAAGTAAACGTTTCCATTTTCTTATTAATTTCCTTTCTTTTCCTGGCATTATTTTGCCCTGATTTTAGATTTTAGGTTGCTTTGTCCAATAGGACAATGAAAGAACACCATATCATCTTGTACTTTGATGTCTGTGGCTCCTATTTGTTGTTAATGAAAGTAAATCTAGAAATTTCTGTTATTTCCTAAAACTAGAGTGCGTTTTAGGAAACTCTGACATGTCTCCTTAATATTCTGAGCTGTCAGAGAATGGATATTGATGATATCTAATCTTCATATAGTTTTTCATCTGCTTGAGGGTATAGTGGAAATCGCTGGGAGCAGCTGTCTGTGGCATCTACCATCATACCTAATCAAAACAAATTCCTGAGGCTTTCTCACCACTCATTTAAAAAAATTAAAAATTATTCAAAGGATCTGCAAAGACATTTTTCCAAAGATAATATACAAGTGGCCTATAAGCACTGAAAGATGCTCAACATCATTAGTGCCATTTGATGTAGTAATTTCACTCTTATATACAAGGCAAAAAAACATGTTCACAAATACATGAGAGTTTATAACAATGTTATTCATAACCAAAAAATGAAAATAACCATTTCTATCAACCAAAGGAATAGATAAAGTGTGGTATATCCACACAATGGAATATTATTCAACCCAAAAAGGGTACTCACATGTGCTACAACATGAATGAATCTTGAAAAATGCTAAATGAAAGAAGTCAGACACATGACCATTTACGTGAAATGTCCAAAACATAAAGAAATCCATAGAGGAAAAAACAGATTAGCAACTGCTTAGGGCTGAAAGAATCCAGGGATATTGAAAGATGGTAGTTAAAGAATATGGGGCTTCTTTTCAAACAGACGAAAATTTCCCAAAATTAATTGTGGGAGTGGTTGTACAACTCTGGTGTAATAAACACTACTGAATTGTACACTTTAAAGTTATATGATATGAAATTATATCTCAGTAGAGCTGTTACCAAATAAATAAATAAAAGCAAGGAAGACAAAAATCTCAGAGGCATGTCTTACTTCAAGTATGCAGGGTGCATGGTAGATTTTGGCCTTTTGCCCGTTAGGATAAGCAAGTCATGCTGTCAACACAAAGTCTGGGATTACTGGCCTTCTATTTATTTTCCTCCTTTGGTAGTTTGCAGACTCTGTTCAACCACTGGAAAGCTAACTTCAAAATATTGCTTTTCCATCATTTTCCTGCCTGTGGTACTACTGCCAACCAGGTTTTCTCCCCAGTTGGTAAACAAGGGCCAGGACCTTATAAACATACTAACCTCAAACCTCCTACGTGAATCTCAGCAGCTTGTTTTTTCTACTGGGTTCTTTTCTACTTGTTTTTCTACCATTTAAGTCCACATTTCTCATTCTTCTCCACAACTTAAGAATTGTGGGTGGAGATCTTAAAGAAAATGGTCTCACAAACTTTTGCAAAATACCCATGCCTCTCAAAAGCACTCTGTATTGAGATTTCAGTGTTTAGGTTCAAATATCATAATAAGAAACAGATTTTCTTTAGAGCCTATGATAATGAGAATATATTCTATTTGCTTAAAAATGTCCCTTTTTAAATCATTTTGTTCATTTTGTTGGGTTTCAGGGAGACAAGTTATGCACACATACATAATTTGATACTTTTTGTACAAACTCCTACTAAACATCTCACTTATTATGCTACATGGTCTGTGGGAAGCATGTTAATTCTCATGATCTTCCAACTCCTCATAAAAATTATAGCCCTGATAACATCAGACAGTAAATCTGAGGAACAGAGTTCTATATTCCAACTACGTTTGACAATAATAGCTTTGCCAACAGACAATCTATACTCTGCATAGATTTCCCTATAAAGTAAGGAGGTTGACCTAGAAAATCTATGAGGTTGCTTTTGGTTCTAACATATTCAATTTATATAATTTTAGGTTTTTATGGGAATTGTATATTAATAAGATTTCTATTCTGGAAAAATATTTATAATATTATGAAAAAAGAGTTATTATTTACTTTTTAATGTTCTGAGAGCTAAACATCTCCCTCTAGTGGAACATTTGATTTTAAAAAAAGAGAAAAAAAGGTTTATTTTTTTATTTATTTTGGTCAGTCTTAACAGTAAAAATGTGCTCAATAAATGGCAAAATCATTTTAGAAGGCAAATCAACACTATTATTAGAAATTACAAGAACATTTTCTTTTTTTTTTTTATTTGTTGATAGACTTTTATTTTATTTATTTATATGTGGTGCTGAGAATCGAGCCCAGAGCCTCACACATGCCAGGCAAGTGTGCTACTGCTGAGCCCGAGCCCCAGCCCCAGCCCCAGCCCTAGCCCCAGCCCCAGCCCCCTGCACGTGCATTTTCTTTGAGCAATTCTACTAAAGATATATTTCTAAAAGGAATAGGAATAGGCCTAGCATATGGTAGCATTTACCATCAAATAGTAAAATTGTTAATTTACCATTAACAATTCTTGGTCAGGCACAGTGGTACACACCTATAATCCCAGCTTCTTGGAAGGCTGAGACAGAAGTATTGCAAGTTCAAGGACAGCCTACGCAACTTAGTGAGACTCTGTCCCAAAATAAGGATATAGCTTAGTAGGAGAGCACTGATGGGTTCAATTCCCAGTACCACCAAGCAACCAACCAACCAACAAACAAAAAAACATCATCACCACATTAGCATTCTGAGCAACAAACAAGAAAGCCTTTTGTTCCTTTCCTTTCTAAACAAGGACTCTTGGTGACTCCTACAACTGATTCTTAAAGCCCTGCTGATTCCACAGATGTCTGTGACTGCTTCCAACATCTTACCAGTCAAATCTTCAAGAAGAATTATAAAATTAAAAAGGTTCAGAGAGAAATGAGTGCTCTTAATACAGCCAAGGAGAGTATGCTTTTTCTAGTAGTAAAAAAAAAAAAAAAAAAAAAAAAAAAATCAAGCAGTCCCAAAACCCCATACTTTAAAATGTGAACAAGAATTCATGTTTCTTTATAGATTCAGCAAATTCTTTCAAATAGTATCAACACTTCCTCTCAGATTCCCCCCCCCCCCGTATCCTTTAAAGAATATAGGTCAGAAACTGCTAGTTGTCCCCAAAATTTATTCTTCCTTGTCTCAACTTTTCATTGTCTTAATGTAACAAAAGTAAGCAATTTAAAGAAATTGAAATTAAACAGGGTGCAGTGGTGCACACCTGTAATCCCAACAGCTCAGGAAGACAGGAGTATTGCAACTTCAAGGCCAGCCTCAACAACTTAGGGAGACCCTCAGCAATTTAACAAAGCCTTGTCTCAAAAAATAAAAAGGGCTGGGGATTTAGCTCAATTGTAGAGTGTCCCTGGTTTCAATCCCCTGTACCAATAAAACCAAACAACAAACAAAAAGTAATAAATAAAAAATAAACAAAGTTAAGGGCTGGGGATGTGGCTCAAGCGGTAGTGTGCTCGCCTGGCATGTGTGCGGCCCAGGATCGATCCTCAGCACCACATACAAACAAAGATGTTGTGTCCGCCGAAAACTAAAAAATAAACATTAAAAATTCTCTCTCTCTTTAAAAAAAAAAAAAAAAAAAAAAACAAAGTTAAAATATTACAATCTATGTCAACTCTCAGGCCACAGCCCTATTAATGAGAATGCCAACTAATTTTTGGCCACCACCTATCTGGGAATGTACAACCTCACAGAGCAGCTTGTTTACCTCAACTTTACAGAAAAGTCTTGATCTTTTCAGTTGGATTTGTGGACACATGGTCCTAGGACAAGACTAATTTTGCCCACAGTCTTACTTCTCTCCAGATAATCCAAGAAGCAACTGTGAAACAAATGAACATCTATATCAGAAAAAGCCTGCAAGACTCCCAAAGCTACTAGAATGTCCCTGAGTTGTTCTTGTGGAATTATATATATATTACTTACACACACACACACACACACACACACACACACACACACACACATATTAGAATATAGTAGTTATTAGAGAGGGAACTGGATATCAGGTTTATAACTCCACCAATCTGCTATAGGTTCTGGGTCTAGCCCATTCATGGATAACAGCATGCAGGAGAACAACTGGTGTATTGCCACTCTAAGGTCAGAATCTCATTAGCCACAAAAAAAGGAAGATGCAATTGAGCTGAGTATGGTAGTGCATGCCTATAAGCCTAGCTACTTAGGAGGCTGAGGCAGGAGGACTCCAAGTCCTAGGGCAGCCAGGGGAATTCAGTGATATCCTGTCTCAAAATTAAAAACAAAGCAAAAACCATAAAAGTGGTAGAGATGTATTTCAGCAGTAGTTCTTTGCCTACCAAGTCCTAGGTTCAAGTCCCAGCACTGGGGGGGGGGGGGGGGGGGAATGCAGTTGGTCAGACTATAAAACCATCAAAAATGCAAAAACATTCAGGAGTCCCCAGGTCACCCAAAGGAAAAGACTGGGGTCCTAACAAGTGGTACAACCCAATTGATGCCAATCATTTGGGTTCATGCTTGTTCTATTCTTCCTCTTTGTACACATTCCCTTGAGCCTAGCTGGTGAAAACAACTGATTAAAAATCTTTTCTACCACCAAAGCAGTGCTGAGCCTCAGACAGTTCAATATCATGCTTGGATCCCGCTTTTCTTAGAGCCAGCCTTTGAAAGTGTCTGAGCCTGTTCTACCTGACCCTGTCCAGAAGCCTATGCTACCATTCTTTTTTCATTGTTTTCTAAATCTTAGCAAAACATATCTGCTTCCCTGTGATGGCTTAGCAATCCAGCACAATTTGTGGATCATCCAACTAGGCTGCTCCCAAATTCCTGACTCAAAGAAGATGAGAAAGATAGTTTTTTTTGGTTATTGTTTCTTTTTTTTCTGTTTCCATATGTTAGATATTGGAGGAAATCTGTTACTCAGCAATAGGTAACTGATAATACGTAGCTGGTGTATGACTACTCTTACAACCTCAGGGCTTATACAAGGAGCCCAGAAGCGTTTTGCTACCTACCCTATGATTAATCACCTGTTGCCTTAGTAACAATTGTACAAATGTGACTCCTCATTGCAGTCACTGCTGGAGGCTGGGGTGTGTGAATTGCTTCTGTTATAAAGAAATACCTCTGTTATCACAATAGGCTCCTTAATTTACCTGAATTTCTAGAATTTGAAATTCAAGTTGAAATGTAACCATGTGGCAATTTCCTGATAATCTGTGTCTCTGTAGAACTTTCTTTATACCTGTAAATTAGAAAACAAATATTTTATTTGACAAAAACAATTTTCATCACATACCTATCACATATATGTGATTATCTATGATACATATGAGTAGATGTATGAAAGTATCTGTTGGTAATTGCATTAAAAAATCTGAACAATGTGCACCAAACTGACTATCCTTACAAAATAGGATTAATGACAATTTATACACTGTAGTTCTCAATTATACCAAAGGTTAAGTAAAAGACAGAAACATAGTGGTATAGCCCTAGATAAGTTTCAATCATATTTTTCATTTTTTTTTAACATTACCTAGTTCCTGTCTAAATGGATTCAGCTTAACATGACTGCAGCTTCAGCCTCCTGAGTAGCTGGGAATATAGGTGTGCGCCACTGCATGTGGCAAGGCCACAGCTTTCTTAAAACCTTGCCTAGGGACTGGGGTTGTGGCTCAGTGGTAGGGTAGAGTACTTCCCTAAAAAAAAAATTATTTTTTTAAAAAAAACAACTAGTGGGCTGGGGATGTGGCTCAAGGAGTAGAGCGCTCTCCTGGCATGCATGCGGCCCTGGTTCGATCCTCAGCACCACATACAAACAAAGATGTTGTGTCTGCCGAAAACTAAAAAAAATAAATATTAAAATTCTCTCTCTCAAAACGAAACAAAACAAAACAAAAAAAACTCACGCTTAAGAATTTATGTCAAGACTTTATACTGGTGAAAGTGACCTGTCCTCATCCTCCATTTTTTTTTTTTTTTTTTTTTGGTGGGGGAGGTATTGGAGAGAATTCAGGGGCACTCGAACACTGAGCCACATTCCCAGCCCTATTCTGTATTTTATTTAGAGATAGGATCTCACTGCGTTGCTTAGCACCTCACTTTTGCTGAGGCTGGCTTTAAACTCAGGAGCCTCCTGCCTCAGGCTCCCAAGTAGCTGGGATTACAGGCATGCATCATTACACCTGACTGTCCTCATCCTATATACTTCCTGTATTCCATCTCTTCTTTTCAAGTAATTCAGTATCTAAATTACATCACTCCATTTCTATATGTAGTTCAGAAACTCCCAGCAGTGAGCTGCCCAAGATTCTCTTCCCTGCCCTAAAAGTTGTTTCAGTGGAAAAGTCAGGAAGCACTTTCAAAAATGGTTTCTGCTTTGGGATATGTTATTCTTGTTCAACTAAAGTTCTTGACATCCAGTTGCAAGGCTGAATTAGCTTCCTCTTAGCTGTTAGTACACTATAGATCTTCAGCAATAAAACTCTGTCATTAGGAACAGATACCTTCTTTCTGGCAAAAGGGCAGGTGCTGAACATTTATTTGGCCATAGGCAATGACAGCAGCAAACCATTATAGATCAGGCAGGTTTCACATCAGTAATGAATTATTATGTTCATATATTAATAGTGCTGTTCTAACAATCCCTAATCACATATCACTATTACTTAACTATTAAGGTTATTTAATGATAAAGACTGTATTCCATTATTTAATATTTACCTTAGACAACTTTTAAATACTATTGGGCACAATGGAATGTTGAAAAGACTATAAACAGGTTTATCAAATAGTGAATCTGCAGAATTTTTCAACATTATGATAACCAATCATAATATGGTAAGCTTCAAAACCACTTCTAGACTAAAAATAATGCTCACCTTTTTCTGTCATCTCAGTCGTTGTTAGGTCCTCTGTCTGCTTGGCATAATTTCTTATATTGAAGCCAGTAAGTGTACTTAGAAATGAAAGTTCTGATTTTAAATGTCCAAGCTGACTTTTTAGATCTTTTGAAGATTCACATTTCTTAGTATCTGATTGGTATGTTTCTTGAAATGATTTTCTAAAAAGTAAATATCAGAAAGTTATTACAACTACTAACAATTGGTTCATTTAATACCCCAATTTTCTTTAAACCATTCCCATTTTGTTTCTCTTAATCACTTCCCATTAAAACTAAAGCATTATCAAAACTAATATGGCCATTAATACTGTAATCTCTAGTTTCAACAAAAAACAAAAATAACCAAATTATACTAGAATATTTGTACATAGTAGAAACACTTAAAATAAACTAAAACAGAAGTACTTTGCAAAATTGAAAGGTCGGTTCTCATCTGGGAATTTCCAACCTAAAAAACTAATACCCAAGACATCTCATAAAAACAAAATTAAATAGCTAATTTTTTTTAAAAAAAAGCAAATATCACAAGACATTTTATACTAAGAGATATCTCAGGAAATCTAAGAATACAGAGGGGAATAAAGACTCCAAAGAAGAAATGTCATCATCTCTTCAAATAATGCTATAACCAGACATTCTGAGAACACATAACTTTAATTTTCCTTGAAAAAAAGAATGAGTTTATAATTGCATTAGATTATACTTTTTTTCATCCTTTTTTCCCCCCTAAACACTCAGCTATATTCTACACTATAGACTTCTGCCATTCCAAAACATCTCTTTTTTGGATTCTGGGGCATGATTACCCTGACTTTCATTTATATCTTGGATCTTCTGCTATCTCTGCTTTTTGTTACCAACATTAAAGGAAAACCCTAATACTCTTACCCCTAGTTTCTTAAATATTATATATTCTTCTCATTCCAGAGAAACACTCAATGATTAACCTCAGCTCCTCTATGCCAGCAACTCCTAAAACACACCTTTGCCATAGATCTTTTCTTCCTGCAATGTAGACCTACTTACTTATTCCACATTTTCCCCCCTTGAATAAGCTTTTCTTCCAAATTCCCCCTGAAGCATAAGGCTCCATATTTTAGAAGTTTATGTTTCATTGGCCTTATCTCTGGATATAGTGTCATCCTTTCTGCTCCCTCTCCAACCTCTTCTTCCTTTACTATTTCCAATTCCACTACATTAATCAATGCTTTTATGGCCTTCTACCATGTCTATAGGAAACAATCTAACTCTATTCACATTGAGGATCAAAGACTTGTATAAGATCTATAAAAAAAGTTTAATATTGTTTTACTGCTAATTTTAAATATCAATAAGTACATTTTGTAACATCTGAAAGATTACCACATATTCTTTCACATTTTCTATCATGGATTGATGACAAAAAAATTTACTTTGAATATAAAAAAAAAACAATAAAAAAAACAGAGGCAATCTTCAAACATAAATGAGTTTCTGCTAAGTGAACACCAACTGTCACAGAACGTTCAAGAGAGCAAAGCAAACACATTAAAGGATAGATAGACAGAATTCAAAAAAGAACTTGCAGTTGGCAATGGGAAAGAGGGATAGCAGTTAATTATTCAATGGTTATAGAGTTACAGACTGGAATGATGAAAAAGTTCTGAAGATTGACAGTGGTAATGTTGTAAAACAATATGAACATGTTTAATGCTACTGACCAATATGCTTAAAATGATTAAAATAGTAAATTGTATGATATATGTGTATTTGTATATATATTTCTTATCATATACACAAAAGAGGAGCTGTATATTCTCATTGATAGAAAGTAGTTATATAAGCAAAGTATCATTGATTTCATTTCAACTAATAATATTAGTTTGAATTATGTTCTTTTTTTGGAGGGTAGCAGGGATTGAACTCAGGACACTCAACCACTGAACCATATCCCCATCCCTATTTTGTATTTTATTTAGAGACAGGGTCTCACTTAGTTGCTTAGCACCTCACTTTTGCTAAGGCTGGCTCTGAACTCAGGATCCTCTCGCCTCAGCCTCCCTAGCCACTGGAATTACATCCATGTGCCACCACTCCCAGCTGAATTTTAGCTTGAATTTTATTGGTTCTGTAGTTTTATTATTTGCAAATTTCTTATTAGCATAAAATGCTTTTGTCAACACTAGAGGTTCACAAGAAACCCCTCTTAAACCAAATCTATACTTGATTTGAGCTTAAAAGTCAATGATCTACTAATTAGTGTTAGTTATTATTAAATATGTTAATTCAGTCCTCACAACAAGGTGAAAACTTGGGTACCGTTTTAAAAGGAAGGGGGTTCCAATCAAGATCATGCAGCCATTAATAGCCAGAATTTGAAGGCAGGCAAGAATGTGGATATATGGATATAACTGAATAATTTATTTATTTTACTTGTTCTTTTTAGTTATACATGACAGTAGAATGTATTTTGGCAAATTATACATAGAGTGTTAATATTCTATTTAGGATCCCATTCTGTACATGATTTACCCTGGTCATGTATTCAAAACCAAGGCTAGGAAAGTTATGTCCAATTAATAATTAATTCTACTGTCTTTCCTATTCCCTTCCCCCTCCCATTCCTTCATTTCCCTTTTTTGTTGTTGTTGTTTTTGTTTGAGAGAGAGAGAGAGGGAATTTTTTAATATTTATTTTTTTAGATTTTGGTGGACACAACATCTTTATTTTATTTGTATGTGGTGCTGAGGATCGAACCCAGCACCTCGCACATGCCAGGCAAGCGTGCTACCGCTTGAGCCACATCCCCAGCCCCTCATTTCCCTTTTTTCTAATCCAATGGATATCTATTATTCCACACCCCAATTTCCCTTGTTTTGGGTTAGCATCCACCAATCAGTGAGAACATTTGGCCTTTGGTTTTGGGGGATTGGCTTATTTTCACTTAATATAATATTCTCCAGTTCCACCCATTTACCAGCAAATACATTATTTCATTCTTCTTTATGTTTGAGTAATATTCCATTGTGTATATTATACCATATTTTCTTCATCCATTCATCTGCTTTAGGACAGATAGGTTATTTCCATAGCTTGGCTTTTGTGAGTTGAGCTGCTATAAACATTGATGTGGCTGCATCTCCGAAGTATGCTATAACTGAATAATTTAGCTCCAATTTCTCTACCACCAACCCATCCAACCATTTAAAATCACTTAAAAAGTAGCTTTCACACAGGTCCCAATCTTCCATCTCCACCATAGTTGAGAAAAAAATTTCCCATTAAACCTAAATACCTTGGACTGACATTTAATGTCTTCTAGAGTCTTGTGACTTTTCCAGTGTGATCAATGAGGAGTCCCACATAACAAATAATCTACTATGGTATTCTGGACTAATAATGACACCTTGTGGTCAGTGGAGAAATCATCCTCCCCATAATATGATACAGTATTTCTCAAACTTTTTTTTTTTTTTTTTTTAAGAGAGAGTGAGAGAGGAGAGAGAGAGAGAGAGAGAGAGAGAGAGAGAGAGAGAGAGAGAGAGAGAGAGAGAGAGAGAGAGAATTTTTTTTTTTTAATATTTATTGTTTAGTTCTCGGCGTACACAACATCTTTGTTGGTATGTGGTGCTGAGGATCGAACCCGGGCCGCACGCATGCCAGGCGAGCGCGCTACCGCTTGAGCCACATCCCCAGCCCGTATTTCTCAAACTTTAAAAAGAGTTTGCTTATTGGGGAGGTAAGAGGAGGATGTCTCATTAAAATGTAGGTTATGATTTAGTAGGTAGTTCTCAAACTCCCAGGTGATACTAATGCTTCCAATCTATGGTTTACACCTGGAGTAGCAAGGACATTTCATTTACTCTTGTGAGAAGCATATACATACCCTGTTCACCTGTTTCCTTCATTTTTGTTTGTTTGTTTTTGGTACCAGGGATTAGGGGCACTCGACCACTGAGCCACATCCCTAGCCCTATTTTGTAGAGACAGGGACTCACTAAATTGCTTAGCACCTCACTTTTCCTGAGGCTGGCTTTCAACTCGCAATCCTCCTGCCTCAGCCTCCCAAGCCGCTGGGATTACAGGCTTGGGCCACTGCACCCGGCTTCTTTCTCCCTTTTACCAGTAACAGCTTTCTCTACTTTTATGACTGCATAGAACATCATGCAAACTTCCCCCAGCTCTAAGAATGGAACTGAGGACCTCATTGCATGCTAAGCAAGCATTCTACCATTAAGCTACATCCCCAACCCAAACATTTTCTTTAGACCCCCTCATCCTCCTTCACATTTTCTAGCACTTTTGTCCATTTAGATCAGGGGGAGGGGGGAAACCCCTCTCTCTGCACCTATACCAAATTAGTCTTGTTTTTAAAAACGAAGATAGTTTGACTTCAAGTAATGAGATGATACATAATTGATAATTGTTAGAGATCTTTTCTCTCCTTCAATCAAGAAGACGCCTAGTATTTTAGGGTCCAATTCAGTTCTAACACCTCCTTTGTCTAGGACCTTTGGCAAGCTACTTCTGATTCTCAGGTTCTCTAACTTTAAAACCGAGTTAAGGATAGCATCTAGTCAGGGGGCTGTCAGATTCTCCCTACAGTCGATATTAGCTACTTTTCCTTGTATCAGCTTTTCACCTAAACCGTGCTTCAAAGAAAATTTTATGTCATTTTCATAATAATAAAAAAAAAGGTATCCCCGGGGCTAGGTGACCTATACAAACAAATGTCCCGAAAACAAAGTAAGTAAATCCCACTTTGAAACTGCTGCCTGCCGAAGGCAAGATTTTCTAGTTAAAAGAAATAAACAAGACTTGGGGCCTTGCAAGAAACGACTTTCTCACCACTATCAGTGGATGCGCTGAAAGGCGCGTATCACAGAGAGAACCCCGTAAGCGGTACTCCAGACGCTGGGCCACCGTCATTACAAAATCGGCGACGGTTCCAGTCTACGTTTGGGGGTGTCCCAAGCTACAACCCACAGGTCAGGGCCTCGGGGAACCGCGGCCCGGAGCGCTCTGTGCAGTCCTCTGCCTCGCCTTGAGGCAGTGCCCGGGAGTCCCAGGGAGAGGACAGGAGCCACGTACCGGTCTCTGGCCGTCCCTTCCCAGGGCGCAGGCAGCTCGCCGCACGCTCGCTGCAGCGCCGCAATCTCCGCCTCCAAGGCGCGCACCTCAGCGCGCCGGGCGTCCATGGCGCACAGAACTACCCAGCCGGGTCCCGGCCGCCTCGCCCCGAGCTTCAAGCGGCGCGCGCTACCGGCACGTACCACTGCGGAGCTCGCGGGGTAGGGGAGGCGGCAGGGTGACGCGTAACCGCGCGGGCCGGAGAGTCCACCCCCGCGCTCAGACGAGACTCCAGGTCTTGAGGACCCTCCCCACCTCCCCACCGCTGTCTTTAAACAGTCCCGACTCTTGCGAGTTGGTTCCTTCCAATCCGCCATGCGTCCCGGCTGCCCACCCCCGCCAGCAGTCTTGGAACAACCCGGACATCTAGGTTACTGGAGAGGCGGTTCCGGGACCTGGTGAAAGGGGGCGCTCGTTCATTTTCTTCCGCTCCCTCACTCCCGCCTGCTCAGTGCGGGAGTCACGGATCAAGTCGGCTCTTTAGAAATTAAGGGATTTTGCAACCGGCTTTTTTTTTTTTTTTTTTTTTTTTTTTTTGCGGAAGTTGAGGGGAGGGCGGTGGATGCATCACAGCCGCCTGAACGACGGGAAACAAAATAAAGAGTGCTCCGGAACTAAGTGCGGAAACGGAACCTTAGGAGACGAAGTTGGAAATCGAGTAGGAAGGAAGAGGAATTGCACTTGGTGGGCCATGTGATTAGAAGTAGGCAGACGCGCGGCGCTGGCTCTAGGAGACGGCGTGGTGAGCTCTGGGCTTGGGCTTGGGAAGTGATAGGGCTCCCGGATCTGAGCTCTACTTTCTCTTTTTTTGGTCTTCCGGGAGGAAGAAGGCTGGAGTGGGGAGGCTGGGGTAGAGGCTGCTAGGAAGAGTTTCAGTCGGAGCTGTCACCCAGACTCGGTGTCATGCCTTGGGCTTCAGGAGCTCTTGTGTGATCTCCCATGCGGAGGAGTATGTCAGCTCTTGAAGAAGAGCAGGATGAGAGCTTAGCGCCTGAAGAGAGCTAAAGGAGATGAGGGATCTGATGATGGATGTCAAACCTCAGGCACCTCTAGAAAAGTTTTCCTGAATCCCCTGTAATCCAACAACTTTCGTTAGTATAGTGTTAACAATTCCGGGATCGGAAATTAGACCTGCATTATAATTCTGGCTTCATCACTGATTTTCTTTATAGCATTGGGAAAGTGGATTCTGCTCGTGTGAGAAATGGAATACATGCAAACTGCTATGCACCATATGGACACGTAGTAAAAAAGCAAGTCTTCGAGCCTGAACAGCACTTTGCAGCACTTTTATTGTGCATAATATTGTAATTGCAGTATTGGTTTACTTCTCTTGTGGGTGTGGAGCTTCAGGATGGAGATGTGACTTTCTCCCTTAGCATATGAACTGCCGCATCCTACATTTGTCAGCCTTGGTTAAAGTGACAAAAAGAATGTATGAAGGAAGGAAAAAAGAACACCGAAAAATAAGTAAATGAAAAGAGACAGTATATAATAGTTGTGGTCATTTAAAAGGAATATTATGTGTGTTCCTGTGATTGTGTAAGTGTGCAGGTGCTGTTCCAAAGTGCATTCAGGAAGAATTGGTATGTAGTCCTTGAGCAGAATCTCCAGGGAGATACAATAGGAAGTGAAGCATGCGTCCAGAAGACCAATTTGGCATGTAGGCTCAGGGGAGAAGGAGTTATGTTTGAGGAGAACTATGGGAAAGAACTTCTCCATATACAGAAAATTACTTTTCCCACTAGAACATACCAAGTGTATGCCCAACCTTCATGAAAGCCAACAAAGAAACCAAGCGCCTTTTTGTGGGTGGCCTTGGCCAGGCCATTTCTGAGACAGATCTACAAAATCAGTTCAGCAGATTTGGAGAAGTTTCTGATGTGGAGATCATCACACGGAAAGATGACCAAGGTAAATTTATAATCCTTCACTGAATGGTTACAGGCAGACATGGGTTAAATATTACAAGATAAAGCAACCCCAGCAGTAAATATTAGCTCTGAACACTGAAAATGATATGTAATGCCCTGGAGGTATTATATATGATATGAAACTTGCTCACAATTGCTGAAATCAGAAAAATTCTAAAACATGATATCAGAAAGGTCTTAACATCCAGTTTTGAGAATTAACATTTTAAATCTGTTAAATGTTCTATTATGTAGAGTATCACTAATATATGATCCAGATGTTTCCTTATCTGGTCACTTAATTTTCTTTTCCTTATTCATTTTGTTTTGGAATATTTTGATGATGATGCTTAGAAAAGTTCAATCTTTGTATCCAATGAAAAACAACATTTGTCTTTGAAATGATAAGTTTCTAAAAACTGATCTTTTAAACTTAGAAAGTTAATTTTTACATTATTCTCTGGCTAATATTTAAAATAAACTTATTTTTATTTTCTTAGGAAACCCACAGAAAATCTTTGCATATATTAACATCAAAGTAGCAGAAGCAGATCTGAAAAAATGTAAGATGGTCATTATTTTTTATATTGTCTGCTCGTTGGCATCACTGTGTAATTTGAAGTAACTTTGGTTCTAAATCTAAACCTCAACAGACACTTCTAAGTCATACAAAAGAACAACTATGATTAAGAGGATTCTGATATTCTACATTTCTGCTGATTTAGGTCAATTCCATTTATGTCAGCAGACCTATAGTAGCACAATGGTAATAAGTTTGCTCAAAAACTGGTATTCTCAAATAATTTTGAAGGGGCCAAAATTTCATAGAAACTGCCTGCTAGAAATCTCTCTCTGTCACACTTCTCTATTCATTTCTAGCTATCTTTGTCATTAAATATTCTGAGGAGGGGGCATTAGAATATACAGTTGTAAGATACTATGGTATCTCTTGATATGATTTAGTAAACTGAATACTGAGGGTGAATACTGACTGTCAAAGAGGAAGGAGAGGGCAAGAATCCATAATACTGCTGATACAGTAATGAATTCTAGTTACTTAGGGGTCAAAAAGTCAAAGACTGAAAAGTGAGTAAAAGGAACATATAATAGAGGAAGAAGGCTATCAGTCTTATAGTTTTGTTTGCCAAAATATTATTCAGGGAGGAAGTTGTGTGACAGATAGGAAAACTTGTGTTTAAGAACACATTAGCTCTGCTAATTTGATCTGTGGCAGATTATTTGAACTTCTAAGCCCCAGTTTGCTTTTCTAGTGAATGAAAAATATAATGCCTTATAATATTCCTGTGATGGTTAAACTAAATTTATGCTTAGAATGGTGCCTAACATAAAATTCTGTTGACGGTTGTTATAAAGCTGGTAGCAGATGTTTAGAAAAACTGGCTACTGTGTTATAACAGTACTAACAGTTCAGACACTTGCAGTTATTTGTGGGTTACACGTTGATAATTGATATGAGGTGATAAGTAAAAGGTGCTCCCAGGATTCTCAGATGTCCTCTTTTCACCCTGACCACTTACCACTTTCATAGTTAGAAAATAACAAGGACATAGTAAATGTCAGTTATTCACTAGAGGTTCCTGACATTAGTTTATAAACAAATTTCAAACAAATTTTGCTTTACAGTTTACATGTTTCCTTATTCTAGTCTCTTGGTAATGTTGAGATAGGAAGTAAAAGGAAATTTCTGGTAAGTGGTCAGGATAGATGGAAGCCTAGGCTTCCTGTCTCTAAGTCACATTTTCTTTTTTTGTGTGTGTGTATGTGTGTTTGTGTGTGTGTTTCTTTTAACAAGTCTACTTTTCTTGGTACTAAGTTACTAAAAAGAAAGCATTATATTTTTGAATTGCTATGTACTCGGGTAGTAATTTTTTACCTTTTAGGTATGTCAGTTTTAAATAAAACAAAATGGAAAGGTGGAACACTACAAATTCAGCTAGCAAAAGAAAGCTTTTTGCACAGGTAAGTTTTTTCCATATAAATTTAAACCCCATTTCTTTATTTTTAAAATTTTTATTTATTTTTTTTTCGTTTTTGCAGTATGGGGATTGAATCCAGAATCTTGCCCATCTTAGGCAAGCACTGTCACAGAGCTACATCCCCATCCCTAAACCCAATATCATTTATTGGTTTTATATATTCACTTAATTTATTTGAAATTATCAAGCAATATAGTGCTAGTAAATTTATATTAGTAAATATATATTAGTAAAAAAAAAATATCTGAAATTCCTCTCAACTCTGACTCTCCTTAGCCCAGACCCCATTAAAAAAGAATTCCATGCATTTACATGTGTATATATTAAGATATTTATGTATCTAAGTGCTGTGGCACATGCCTGTAATCCCAGTGGCTTGGGAGAATCAAAAGTTCAAAGCCAACTTTAGCAACTTAGTGAGGCCCTAAGGAACTTAGTGAGACTCTGTCTCAAAAAATAAAAAGGACTGGAGTGTGGTTCAATGGTTAGGTGCCCCTGGGTTCAATCCCTGGTACAAAAAAAAAAGTGTATGTGTACACACTTATTTTCTCTTTTAACATAACCTTCTGTGGCAATGTAGCCTCCCCTTTTTTTCCTAATACCAGTTAGTACAGAACATGGCTGTGCTGTAGTGTAGTTGGTCCTTCCCACTGATGGACATTTAGAGTGTGTTATAGTTTAGATATGAGGTGTCACATGTGAGACAGTGCTCAGGTTTAGAGGTGAAATGATTGGGTTATAAAAGCCCTCACCCAGTGAGTTAATCTCTTAATAGGGATAAACTGAATGGTAACTGAAGGCAGGTAAGGTATGGCTGGAGAAGATAGCTCACTGGAGATGTCCCTGGCAAGGAAAATTCTCTCTCTCTGCTTCGTGATACCATGTTCCCAACTGCTTTCCTAACCACACTCTTCCACCATGATATTCTGCCTTACCCTGAGCCCCCAAACAATGGAGCCAGCCTTCAATGGAGTGAGACCTTTGAAACCATGAGCTCCAAAATAAACTTTTCCTCCTCTAATTGTTCTTATTAAGTCTTTCAGTCATAGCAATGAAAAAGCTGACTAACCAAAACAGAGTGTTTGCACCTTTTCATGATTATAGGTGCTCCTTGAGGATGTCTCCTGCATGTGCACAAGTGTTTGTCTGGGATTTATGTCAAAAAGTAGAGTTGCTGAGTCTCAGTGTTATGTACATTTAAATTTTAATAGACATGGATTTTTCACTACTAATGCTAGCATCATACTAAAATATAAAAGTAATAGGAGATACCCAAATAAGAGTATTTATGCAGGTAATTTAAGAATAAGACAGTTTAACAACATTGGCATTTTTAAAAGTATAAAGGTGATTTTTTAGGAAGAAAAGACTGTATTAGCTTGGGAACTCTTCAATAGGAAACATTTTTAAGAATATACTAATGGAGTGACTAGGAGAGTTAATAAGATTGTTCTAGGCCGAGAAAAGATACAGTCTAAAACAAGCAGCAAACAGCTTACTGGAGGCATGTTTTGAGGGACTGCTCTTACAGAAAGGTAAGTATTAGATTTTGTTCTTCATCTGGGGGCCTCTGACTATGAACAGGGTAGTCATGTACTTTTCGTTCATTCTGCATCACTTAGGTACTGCCACGTAGGCCTGGGACTCTGTGCTGAGCAGGGAGAGCACATGGTGCTGCTGCCCTGAACTATATGTACAGATAGGCCCAAGGAACACATCTGGGTGGTAGAACATAAAGAGATAGACTAGAAACAAAGAGGCCACTGAGCATTGATCGGAGCAGTTGTCCACACCTGACTGAGGTGAATGTAACTTGAATTGGAAGGTCAGGATGGCATTCTCTTCATTAGAAAGATAGAAACCAGCAAGACTTAACAAATTGGGCTCTAAAAACACCTCTTCCTCACAGGGGAGAGTGGAGAGAGAGAGGATATGGAAAGTGTCCAGAATTTATAAGTTGAAAGGGGGAAATTGAGCAAGTTTGTGATCCACGTCTTGGTCTTGCATGAAGGGGAACTGAGATATCTGCTGGATTGGAGCATAGGCGTTGGAGTGAATGGCAGAGGCTGGGAGGCTGACTAGAGAGGGTGGTCAGGAGGAAAGAAGCCTCCATGCTCAGCCCTCCACTGCTCAGTTGCCTACAGCAAGGGACTGGTAAATAAAACAGATTTATACAATGTGTGTAGTAGAGCAATAACAGTGGTGTTTTCAAAAAATGTATAATGATAGAAAAAAGATTACCCAACAATACCTATAGGATTATCTATATTACACTTTTAAATGTATACATTTATATTTAGAACAAAACATAAAATTTACACCATAGGATATGAGATGAGGAACATATTTGGTTTTCTTCATTTTTCCATGTTTTTCATTTTTTCTATAATGAAAATCTATGTTTAGAAAATAATAAAGGTCATTTATACTATCAACAAAGTTTTTTGTTTTATTTTGGTTTTTAATGCTATGAAGATGTTTAGAATACTCATTTGAGTTCACCTGAAGGAAAATAACCATTTTGAATGCGTGATTATTTTACCTGTTTTATTTATATTTTCCCTTTGACCCAGATTGGCCCAAGAGAGAGAAGAAGTGAAATCAAAAAAAGAAAAATCAACAACAGGCAATACCAATGTGTCGGAAAAGATGGGAGGGATAGATTTCCAAATGAAAGCTGTGCCGGGAACAGAAGTACCAGGGCACAAAGTGAGTCTCTTCTGATAGCCTGAGCCAACCCAGGAACCGAACACCTGAGACCATGTTATTTTTGTATGTCATGATTTAAGCCAATAGCATTTTTCCCCTTGCTATAAAGCAATTAACATAGATCACGTGTTCTAATTCTTAAGATGCATGTATGACTCAAGTTAGCATAGAGTTCCCCATCATTTTAGAGAAATAAAAAGCAGAAACAGATAAAAGCTGTCTCCTAAAGGACAGGTAGTAAGAAGTATAGGCAGCTTTCATGTTTGGCTTTTGGCTTTTAGTAGCTAATGTTTTTTTCTTTTCTTTTTTTATTTTTTATTTTTTTAAATATATATTTTCCAGTTATAGTTGGACACAATACCTTTATTTTATTTATTTATTTTTATGTGGTGCTGAGGATCCAACTCAGGGCCTTGCATAGGCTAAGCGAGCACTCTACTGCTGAGCCACAACCCCAGCCTTAGTGTTTTTAATATAATAATCTCCATTGTATGTTTGGATTTGATATCTGCTCCAAAATTTCTTTCTTTCTTTTTTTTTTCCTTTTGTAGATTTTCTCTTTGAGAATTCTTGTTTCGTTCTGAAAACTAAACCCAACAATAATAATGATTCACTATGAGTTCAACTTTTTAAAAATTATATTTATTTATTGTTTCTTTATTAATTTTTAATTTGTGACACATATTATAACACTTATTATTTTATTTATTTATTTTTTTAGAATTGGGTTGTAAGTAAGTTTGGAAGAGTCTTACCTGTTCTTCACCTGAAGAATCAACATAAACGTAAAATATCCTTTGTGATTTGCTTCTCAGAATGACTGTTATTTACTGGAGTGATGAATACTTGCAAAACACATTTACATTATTACTGCCTCTATTAGTAAATCTTCAGTGTTTATTTAATAGTTTGTATGTTCCCATTTTGAAGACAAGATAATTAGATATTAAATAATAAGAGAATATCATGAGATTTTATATAATTAAGTAATATGAATGATGAATGCCGAAAGAGAAGTTTCATTTATCAGATTATACATCTTATTGCATATGGGTTCACGATCATTGCAAAAGGAGTTATAGAACAGTAAGAGAAAAAGGGCCTATTGTTAAAGAAGGCTTAAGGAGAATTGAGGTAGGTCTTGAGTTAATAGTAAAGTGGTAGAAAGTAGTCTTAGAGGAAAATTATAGATATAAGTATAGAGAACTGGGCACAGTAGCCCACATCTATAATGCTAGCTACTCAGAAGGCTAAGGCAGGAGGATCGCGTATTCAAGGCCAGTCTTGGCAACTTTTGAGACCCTGTCTCAAAATGAAAAGTGAAAAAGAGATTGGGATATAGCCTAGTCGTAGAGTACCTCTGGGTTCAATCCTCAGTACTACCCAAAAGAAAGAAAGAGAAAAAGAAAAATGTAGACTGGCAGGAGAATGGTCAATGGAAAAACAGGCAAATTCTGTGTCTATTCAGTTTGATCACGTGGAGACCTTGAAGAACTGATGTTATGGGATTCTTTGTAGAAGGTATGTTTATATTGTCTGGATTTGCTGTAGTATCTATAAAGTTCAAGTAATTTGCCAACTGATAATGGTGATACTTGGTTTTAACTCTGGAAATGTTTTAGAAGGCTTCATTTCATAGATCATGAAAATTTACTGTGGAGTCCCTGTTTTGTTTGATAAGAAACTGAGAGCAAGATAAAATAAACAATGTGCTTGAGATTAAACAATATTCTTTTTGTTTCACATAGGTGTCACTAACACCTAGTGCTTTTGCTTTGTTCCTTGACTCTGGGTAACATCATGAAATATGATCCGTCAAAATACTGCCACAACCTAAAGAAGATAGGAGAAGATTTTACAAATACCACTCCTATAACTAGCCTCACTTGGGAATTGGAAGGAGGTAATGACCCTATGAGTAAGAAACGGCGAGGAGAGTTCTCTGACTTTCATGGCCCTCCCAAGAAGACTATAAAAGTACAAAAGGGCAAGGGTTCCACTGTGAGTCCAAGGACCAATCTCGAAACAGAGAATAATAGCACATCAACCCAGAAAATGCCTTGTGCTTCTGTTATTCCCAAATCATCCCCTGTACCTAATTCTGGTTCTCAGAAACTTCAAAATGTACCTTTTCAGACTTTTGGTTTGGAAACTGCCAGGAAGAGAAATAGCATGTCTGATGATGATATTGATTCTGAGGATGAATTAAGAATGCTGATTGCAGAAGAGGAAAACTTACAGAGAAGTAAATGGTCCTCAATAAATGAATCTGAAAATGATCTTTTTGAAGTTGTAAGAGATGATTTCAAATCAGATGTTCACAAATTTCATTCTTTAGCAGGGCTAGGAGTTAAAAACATCTCTCACTGTGTTAGTGACAGTATTATGGGAAGTGACCATGAATATGATTCAGGAGATACAGATGAAATCATTGCAATGAAACAAAACATTAGTAAGGTCAAAAATAGTGCAGAGATTTCACAAACAGAAAAACCTATGCACAGCAAAACTTTGAAAAAGAAAGAGATTTTCAATCATTGTAATAAAATACAAAAAAGAGAAAACAAGAAAGAGTCAGCTGTCAGTAATGGAGTGAAGCCTCTAAGTCATAAATCTTCATCTGACTCCAGCAGCAGTGATGATGAAGACAGTGAAGGAGATGAGGAGTATAACGCCATCATGAAAAACTGTCCCCGTGTGAATCTCACTTTAGCTGATTTGGAACAGTTGGCTGGCAGTGATCTGGTGGTACCAGAAGATTCTGAGAGCGATGGCCCAGAAACCACGTTTGACAGAGCCTCCAAGAGCCCCAAGACACCCCATGCCCTTGGCCGAGGCCGAAAGTGCATTCATCCTGAGGAAATTGTGGCTTCCCTTTTAGAGGAAGAGAAAACCTGTGACAAGCAGAAACCAAAGGAAAACAACTTAAAGCCCAAATTCCAGGCATTCAGGGGTGTAGGCTGTCTCTATGGAAAGGAATCAGTGAAAAAAACCTTGAAAGAGAGTGTGGACTCTAACAATATAAATGAAGATCAGAGTTCCTTAAAACTGGAGGATTCCAGTAGCATTTCCATTGAAAATGAGTCCCTATGTCTTAATGGTTCATCAAGCAAACTGACTTCACAGCAATGTGCCAAGACAATAAATAGCCCAAATCACACTCCACCTCAAAAAAGACAGTTCAGTTTTGAGACCCAATATCACAAGATAGTTTCCCCTAGTGGTTCAAAAAAGGGAGGTAGAGATTCTATTTCTAGTCTGATGCCATTAAAAGGTAAAAAATGCTTAAGTCTTAGTGCAAAGATGCGCAAAATAGGCATTGACAAAGACAGTTGCCATGGTACCAAAAAGACAGATGAATCTTCTGAGGAAGAGGGTTCTGATTCAAGCATCCTCACTTCTCTTGAGAAATTGCCAACCGTCTCTTCCAGAAAAGATGCTCAGGAAAGCACAGCAGATTTCTCACTTTCTGTTAGTAGTTCAGCAAATGTGACTGGTAAGAATAAGTATGCTGAAGACAATCAGAGACGTTTGGCAGCCTTGGAAGCAAGGCAGAAAGCAAAAGAAGTGAAGAAGAAACTGGTCCACGATGCCCTAGCCAATTTGGTGAGTATGTTGTCTTTTGTTTTTTTCCTTTTTATGTTTTTTTAGTTGTAAATAGACACAATACCTTTATTTTATTTGTTTTTAATGTGGTGCTGGGAATCAAACCCAGTGCCTCACACATGCAGTGCAAATGCTCTAGCACTGAGCCATAATCCCAGCCCGAGGTGAGTGTATTTTCAATCTATGCATTTAATAAGAACACTCTGGAAGTTCAGCTTTTCCTTCCTATGCAGGTAGGTGTGCCTCCTAAGAGCTCTTTGTCTTCTTGGCATTCACCACTTTTCATGTTTTTTTGTCCTTAAGTTAGAAACTTGTATCACCCTAAATATTTAGCGTATTCCTAAGGTATTGAAATTAAATATTAGTATTTACCTAAAACATTTTAAATTTATTTGAAATTTTCTTCAGGGCCAGGGATACAGCTCAGTGCTTTCCTAGCATGGGGCCCTGGATTCAATCCCCAGCAACAACAACAAAAATCCCTAAAATTTTCTTTATTTTTAAATTTCACATAGTGATTACAAAGTGATTTGTAGCTTGCCAAGACTTGCTAAGATTTATTGTACTGAACCTTTGAGAAATGTGAACAGCTAAGTGGGAATTAGGCAGAGGTAAAAGACCAGGAAGGGAGAGGAAAGATGTTCCAGGAAAAGGAAGCACATTTTACAACAGTGAATATTTTCACTCAGACTATGATTTACAGATATATAGAGGTGGCAAGAAATATAGAGGCTGCAGAAGTTGAACTTCACTCTTAAGGCTAAAGAATTTTAGCAGGGAATTAAAGATCAGTTGTATATTTGGAAGAGATTTGGCAAACTATGGCTCTCGGGCCATCCAGACCATGGTCCTGTTATGTACAGCCTTTAAGCTAAGAGTGGTTATTGAATATAGGACAGAGACTATATGTGGCCTGCAGATTCTAAAATTTCTACTTTCTGGACCTTTACAGAAAAAGTTTGTGAACCTCTGTTTGGCAGAGATCCTTCAGGACATGACAAAAACACATAGAATGGGTCATTTCTGGAGATAAGGAAATCCTTTGGAAGGTTGGGGACCAGAACCAGTGCACCAATGGCGGGCATAGATTTAACAATTTCAAGAAGGTCTAATTGATAGGAGTTGGTGGTCATTGGATATAGGGAGAAAGGAGTTCTAAGTTTCTATCTCAGGCAAATAGCAGGTGAGAGTGGCATTCACTAGATTAAAAAAAGGACAGGAAGGAGATGTGGCAGGAGAAAGAGATCATGGATTAGGACTTGGTCAGTGTGAGTTTCTGTTGTCTTAAAATGTGATGCTTCTGATGGCCTCCCCAGGATGGTCGTCCAGAGGATAAGCCAACACACATCATCTTTGGTTCTGACAGTGAAGATGAAACAGAAGAGACAAACACTCAGGAGCAAAGCCATCCAGGAGAGGAGCTGGTGAAAGTAAGATGTTCCATACGTCCTTGTGGACATTTATCTGCTTGACAGATCCATCTGTCTATTGCATTCCAAGTCTTCCACACAACTTCCAGTTCAGCACAAAGTCCTGGGAGCTGCAGTGAAACTCAGGCCTGCCCAGGCCGCCACACACTCAGATGAGTGGGGTCATAATGATTTTCTCACACATGAACTTCTCTGTGTTCTCCACATCATCTGCAAAGTCACATCACTATCAGTGAAAGACTACAGAAGATGTTCTTGCATGCAGTAACTGCCCCCCAAATCCAGGTAGCTTCCGAGAGCCTTGGGATTAATGATACTAGAGTTCAATTAGAGATTCCTGAGTCAGGAGTTTTTGTCTGATGCATCCTGGTAGATGCATCTGGGTTGTTTTCATTGTTTGTTTGTTTTTTAATGTGGGCAGAAGATTACATTGTAAAGGAGATGCTGATTGCCTCAGTTACTAAACATTTCTGTTTTCTCTATATAACAGGAATCTGTGGGTAAAGCCTCCGGGCAACTGTTTGGCAGCAGTGATGATGAGGAACTTGATTCAGAGGATGACATTGACAGGTTCAAAATTAAACCTCAATTTGAGGGCAAAGCTGGACAGAAGGTTAGTGAACACTAAAAACAGAAAAATGTGTAGCATATCTTGGTTTTCAATATTAAACTTCAGATAAATGCAGCAGACTTTGACATATATTTCATCATGGGGAAATAGGAAGCAAATCCTCTCTAATTCTCTGATTGGGCAGATGAGGTTGTGCAAATGTTAACAATGTGAATTTCAGAGTGTGGGGAAGTGCACCTGGAGAGTCTTGTTTAGAAGCAATGTCTTGGGAACATGGTTATCAATTGTGTATTCTTGTCTGTTTAGCTCCTAGATTTACAATCGCACTTTGGCAATGATGACAGGTTCCGCTTGGACTCTCGATTTCTGGAGAGTGACAGTGAAGAGGAACAGGAAGGTAAATGCTTCATTGTCCCAATAGTCCTGATGTAGAGAAGTCATCCATCATACCTCCTTTGTTTAACCTGAAGAAACTCTACACACCAAGACATTGAATTGAGTTTCTAATTAAATGTTTTGTCAAGTTAACTTAATATTTCTTAAGTTTTTTGTACATTTTTATTCTGTAAAATTTTATTCCTTGAAGCTGACAAATAGGACAGGAGTAGAAAGCATTCACCAAAGATAACATATTCCTACATCCTATTCCTGGCATGAGAGAAGGTGGCCAAGGCCCCTCCTTAGGAATTGTATTTGTAGTGCCTCAGGTTTGGGGTTGGCCTTGGAAGAAAATTAAGTCCAACTTGACTCTTTCTAATAAAGAGTCTTCGTCTTCCTCTGGTGTGCATACCAGGTATGTGTTTTTTAAAAAGCATAGTATCATGGAATGCCATTCTATGGAATTTATCCTTACTTGGTAAATCTAAAAGTAAATACCAAATTGATCTTTACCTGGATAAATCTAAGAGGAACAGGGCTTTAGAAGCATGTTGATTCTACTTCCTGCGCCATTTTTCATAGCAGTGTTTCAACACATTATCTAGAAGACTATCTATTCTCATCCTTTTAAAGACCTGATCTACACGGCCACTGTGAATAACCTCAGCCTCAGAACCTCTGTCCTTATCTTCCTTGTCTTGTTTTATTCTCCTTCCTGAGTTAACTAACCTAATGTGCATCTTAATCTCACAATTTGTACTTCCTGTCACCCCTTTTCTCAAATAGTTTATTATTATTTGATCCTATCAGTGCTTTAAAGTGATTATTATCAACACTATACATTTTGGGAAACCAAGGTTCAATGGGGCTTATGAATAAATTCTTCGGGGTTCACACCAACTTGCTTCCAAACCAACATTTGACTTTTGGATCTTTGTACAATCCTGTATTGAAAGCACAAGAATGAATAGAATCTTGAGAAGAGCCTATGTTCAGAAATTACATAGCTGTGACGGTAGAGGTTACTTTCTTAAGTTCTTCCACTTTTGTGGAACAACTTCCTGTCCAGTGACACTTTTCCAGGTAGCACCCTCCTCAGCTGGCCTGCTCCCCGTGTTAATGTTGATCATCCTTTTTGAAATTTTTTTACCTTTGTGGCCAATGAAGCATATTATCTATGTAGGGTCTTAAAGGCTTAGACTTCTTTCATGTTTCTGTTATCCAAACTCGGAATTTGACTCTGTTCTCTGTGTCCGTTTCTGGTAGTTGAGGGTAGCAGCTGACAGTGTTCAGTGATGCCTCATGTGTATGAGAAATAGAGCTTTCTTCCTGCTATACTTTTTTTACTGAATCAAAGACTGAATAACTGTCCATTTTAATCTGTCACACTAACAGTCACTAAAATAACTATCTTTTACTGTTCTTATAACTTTTAGACCTAAATGTAATCAAGATCACATTTTTAGAATGTTAAAAGAAATCAAAGGGTCTATAATCACTTTTGTGTTAGTATCTTACCATATTACATTTTTTTTATCTTTACCTTGAAAATTTCAGACTTCTGCTGGGCACAGTGGTACATTCCTATAATACCAGCTCTTCAGCAAGCTGAAGTCAGAGAATCACATATATGAGGCCAGCATCAGCAAATTAGATCCTGACTCAGAATAAAATTAAAAAGGACCAGGGATACTATAGCTCAGTGGTGGAGCACTGTTTAATGTGCATAAAGCCATAAATTCAATCTCCAGCATTGCAAAAATTTAAAAATTTAGAATTGCCACTGAAGTCCAGATTTCATTTTTATAATCACAAATAAAAATAGGACATTTTGTTTGCTGGTGATGTAACTTCTGGGTTTGTTGTATCATGAGGGTCTTGTAGGTAGAAAGGTTAGCAGAATGTGTCAACTTTTTATCTTAATGTGCTTCAGACATATTATGGTGATTGGTAAAGCTTTTGATGCTTGAGATTTCTCAAGCTGTTTATCAAGATATAATAATTATTTTTTTTCCTTAAAGAGGTAAATGAAAAGAAAACTGCTGAGGAAGAAGAGCTTGCTGCAGAAAAAAAGAAAGCCTTAAATGTTGCACAAAGTGTTTTGCACATCAGCTTGAACAATCCTACAAGCAAAGGATCAGTAGCTACTAAGAAATTTAAGTATGCTTTATGTTCTAGCCTATTCCACTGTATTTTCCTTTGCCATAAATGCCTTCTTGATCACAATTTAAAGTTATGTCTTAATCTATTAATTTTTGGGTAGTGCTTGAGATCACTAGGCAATCCCTTTACCACGAAACTACCATCCCCAACCCAGATGTCTAATTTTTAATTTCCTGTGAGGATATGTTGACAATTTGTATCGGATTCTTAGAAATATTCTTATTTTGACCCAGTGATTCACTTCAAACATGTAATTTAGACAGACCGGTATAATCAAACCCATGTAATTCCATCATCCAACTTTGACAGTCACCAAAACATAACCAGTTTTCTCTTCTATACATTTTTTTAATCTGTCATACTCAGTGAAGTATTTAATGCAAATTCCACATAGTATGTCATTTTATCTGTATTTATTTTAGGATGTTTAAAATAATTTTTAAGATTAAAACAATATCCAGGGAAACTCAAAATTTCGTAATTTTAAAATATTGTTTCTAACAAGGTCCTAATTTGTCTTCTTTCATACCATTAGCTTCATTTTGGCTAACATTGGTATGCTTCATGTTGAATTATAATTTGCTATTAATTTTTTGTATTAGTGTTCTGATTGATTTCTCTCTTCCATGCTTTTGTTTTTTCTAACATAGGGACATCATTCGTTATGATCCAACGAGGCATGATCATGCCACTTATGAAAGAAAAAAAGATGATAAACCAAAAGAAAGGTAAATTAAGCTACTTTTTACCTTAGATAGCTTCTGAAACTGCTTAGCTGTAATGCTTTCAAGCTCCATAAACACCCTGTTGTTTGAGCAGTTGAATTTTCTTAGCTCTATCTAAAGCATTAACAAAAGATTTATCTATTTATTTCTGGTACTAGAGATTGAACCCAAGGGCTTTTAACCCCTGAGCCACATCCCCAGAACTTTTTATTTTGAGACAGTGTCTTGCCAAGTTGCTTATGGCCTCCCTAAATTGCTAAAACTGGCCTTGAACTTGCAATCCTCCTGTTTTAGCCTCCCAAGCTGCTGGGATTACAGGCTTGTGCCACTCCACCCACCCAGCACACTTCTTCTTTCTTTCTTTCTTTTTTTTTTTTTTTTTTTTTGTGTGTGTGTGTGTGTGGTGCTGGGGATTGAGCACAGGGCCTTGTGCATGCGAGGCAAGCATTCTACAACTAAGCTATATCCCCAGCCTGACTTTTTCATTTTTAAAGGGTGGTCTATAAATTTTTCCTTAAAGAGTCAGATAGTAGATATGTTAGATTTTGCAAGCCTCTCTTAGGACAACTGCCCTTTACCTTTGTATCAGAAAAGCAGGGAGATGCTTTCCAATAAAACCATTAACAGACACTAGAATTTGCCTTTTATATAACTTACATGTCATAAAATCACCCTTATCTCCCTAGTCATTTCAAACTATAAAAAATACTAATGTGAAGGGGCAGCAGCCTAGATTTGGCCCAGGGGCCATAGTTTGCCACTCCTGCTTTAGATTATATTTTCCTGGGTGGCATAGATTTGATTTTTGCTTAGAAACCACTTACTAAATTTTATGTCATTTGCCTTCTGGAGATGAGGAATCTTTAAAATCATGATATCTTGGTGCCTATGAAAGAAAAATATGTTCCCTTTAGGTTTACTTCTCTCACATTTTAATTTTATTCTAAGCATCAAGAAGACCCCGTCCAAAAAAAAAGCCTTCAGCTTTTCTGGGTGTCTCCTTAGCTAGATCAGCTAGATCATCTGGTTAATTGGATACATTTTCTATTTTCTACAGTAATACAGGAAATGTTGCTGAACTTTTGACCATCATGTAATAGGGATCCACTTTCCTCCAATTTTCAATATCATTTATCATGCTTTTCTTCAATTCCTTACCTGCAACTTCCTCAAGGCCATGTGGTTCCTACTAATGGTTTCTTTAAGATCCTTTAGGCTTTTGCTATATCCTTGTCTCAGAAGTTACATAGTACCACATCTGCCTTCTTTTCTTTGTGAACAGATCACTAAGTCCAGTCCGTGCCCAAGGAATCAGGAAATTGCCTTCTACCTCTTGAAAAAAGTATCAAGGAATTTGAGACCAGTTTTAAAGCCATCACATGATGGTTCAATCAAAATGGCCTGAAGCTATCCATGTGATGCTCTTTTATAGAGCTCAGTGTCATAGGAGATACATCCATCTTAAAACCTAGCCAAGTGGTTTATTTTATGAAGTATAAACAGTTTCTTTCTTTGAGATGACCTTCACCATTAAAATGGTTATTTAGGACATCCTGTTCAATTTTAAGTAATACATTAAGAACTTCTTGCCTGGTCTTATACATGGAGTGGGCTATACTAGGAAAAAGGATTTTAATCTTTTCATTAGCTGAAAACTCAGTATTGAAAATGACCATGTAACTTTCTATATGAGATCAAAGAGAAAAGCATATTCATCCCTAACTGCAGAACAAATTTATGACAACATAAAAATCTGATTTCAAGAGACTAGACTTAGCACATTTATGTTTCACTTCTAAAACTGAATGATAATTAATTGATGACCCATCACTTTCTTAAAACTCACAGAATTTTGGAACTTAAAATGATCTGAGAAGTCATTTGATGTAACAGGTTCATTTCAAAGACATGGAAACAGGCCCACTGAGGCTAAATGATTTCTCTATTTACAGGTAACAGTTTAAGTATAATTTTGGAAACATGGTTTAGAGGATAAGAGGAGAATATGATTCATGCTAAATATTTGCATTTTTTGTGCTTATTGGTCAAGATACTTTGGATATTTTTAGTTGTTAAAAGGATGAAATTAAAGTTATCCTAGGGCTGGGGATGTGGCTCAAGCAGTAGCGCGCTCGCCTGGCATGCGTGCGGCCCGGGTTCGATCCTCAGCACCACATACCAACAAAGATGCTGTGTCCGCCGAGAACTAAAAAAATAAATAAATATTAAAAATTCTCTCTCTCTGTCTCTCTCCTCTCTCACTCTCTCTCTCTCAAAAAAAAAAAAAAAAGACTACAAAATAAAAACTATTTACTATTTGGTAAAAAAAAAAAAAATTTAAAAAAAAAGTTATCCTAGGAGTTTACCTTTTCTGATTATTAGAAACTTTCCCAAACTTGTTTCTTTGTAACATATGTGCCTGTATATGTCATTGCAGTAAAGCAAAGCGGAAAAAGAAAAGGGAGGAAGCGGAGAAGCTACCTGAGGTGTCTAAGGAAATGTATTACAACATTGCTACAAATTTGAAAGAAATATTCCAAAATACAAAAGATACCAGTGAAAAGGACGAAGGGACAGCCTGGAACCTGGACTGTGGTGGAGATAAAACCGAGGAAATTGATAATGCTACAGCTCTGACAAGTGGGACTGAGCAGCCCAGCGGGTTCATGTTCTCCTTCTTTGATTCAGACGTTAAAGATATAAAGGAAGGTATTTTCCGTTTTCCCCCCTCACTTTTTCATTTCAAGCTGATTAAACTTAATTGATTGAGTCTCCCTTAAGTTTAGTGGATTTACAATTATCTGAGATTCAGTGCTGCATGACAATAATTGTGATGCTCCTGAGATGTGAAAGAAACTATTTTTGCATTTAAGCAAGCAAACTTGTAGCCAACTGTCATATGAAGGGAAGAAATATGTCATATGAAGCCAGGGAATAATGTACCACATCCCTTCTTCTACATATGAAGTTGTCAAGAAGTAAAGTAAATCATTTAATTAACTCCATGTCTCAAATGCAGTTGGAAATGCATGAGTCATGGAGAATTAATATTGCATATGACAGGAGAAAGAAATAGGTAACCTTGGTTTAATACAAATAAGCTGTGTCATCAATATATCAGTATGCCAATTATTTCTAAGTTTATTTTTGACAATTTTCAGAACCTAAAAGAAAGAAGAATAAACACCAGTTTTTAGTTGTTGTTTTTCTCTTTTTTTTTTTCCACCCTACTTCGGGAAATTTATCTCTAAAAGCCCAGGTGAAAATAAACTGTTCTTTAGGAGACTGTTCTTTTCCTAATTTTAAGATGATCGTGTTGAAGTTTTCAGAATATTCACTATAAAAAAGCATGACCTATTCAGAAGAATACAGGCACAATTAACTGCAGTGATTCTACTTTAAATATTGGCACATAAAATAGTATACATGTGTTGAGCAAATATATGTCAAATGTCAGCTCTGTGATACTCTAAAAGTATTTCAAAAATTATAAATAAGACATGATGTGCTCCACTTATTTTATGTTCTTGTCTTGTTCATTTGAACATTATGATTAGCCCTAAACTGTTGAGTGTTGAGTAGAGTTGATGCAAATGTTAAATATATATGTGTATATATATATGTATATATATATATATATATATGTATGTATATATATATATGTATGTATGTATATGTATTTATACGAGAGATAGATACTGGGGGTTGAACCCAGGCACACTCTACCACTAGGCTATACCCCACTCCTTTTATGTATCTTAGTTGCTCATTTGTGCCATCACCTTTTATTTTCATAACCATATAGAGACCTATAAAGTTGAAGCAGTGAAATCTGGGAAGACTATCTGGAAGGGAAACCCTCATTTCCAAGACAGCAGCAGTTCAGAAGAAGAAGATGTTACTGAAGAAACGGATCACAGAAAGTCCAGCCCTGGGTAAGCATTTTGTTTGTATACAGGTATACTTTGTGATTTGTGAAAATCTGAGTTAGACATGCTAGAAGTATTTTGTTAAGTATCTAGGCTTCTCTTTGTAGGATAACTTTATTTTCTTTTCTCAGCTTCTTCGATATGCCTTTTTATAGTGGGGAGTGTGATTCTTTTTTCTTGAGATTTCCATAGAATTGGGAGGGAGATAAAATATGCCCAATGCTATAGCTCAGTAAATGAGCGCACCACAAAACAGGAAAAAAAACAGATGACCATTAATGGGCAGGTTGAACTAATAACTTAAAAAAAAATATATATATATATATATATATATACACACACACACACACACACACACACACACGTGTGTGTATACATGTGCATATACATGCATATATAAAATATACACATGTACACACATACACACACCCAAGGAATTGAGCCTGATGGTAAAGTTACTGGTCTGGACACTGGATCCTGAGGTTGTCTGGGTGCCTTCCCAAAGGGAACACTGGCAAACAGTGTTGCGATGGTGAGAGTGACAGCATCAACAACAACCAGAGTGGGAAAGGTAGAATTTGTATGTAAGTCCTCATTATCAAAGCTTTAATTAGAAGAGAATTTTGAATGGAAAAGGGGCAGGGTCATTTTAACTCAAGGCAAAATGAGCAAAACAAAGCAGCTATATTTAAGAAATAGTTTAAATTTTCAATGTAAATATTTCCTCTTAAATATTCAAAAGTAACCAACACCTGTCTTTTTCTCCCTCCCCTTTTCAGAGAAGCATCAGTACCTGAAAAAGGGACCACTAGATTTTTCTTTTTCTCTAGGAATGATGAACGACTTCATGGTAAGTCCTTTTTTCTGTTAAGTGATATAGTATAGCTCTGATCACACACTCTTGTATGATAACTGGCATCTAGAGATTCTGGCCTTCTGTAGTAGACTGATGCGAGTTGACTTGTAAAGCTCTCAGAACTGAGTGCTCCTCGGTGTCCACGTTCCTTGCTCATTCATTATCATCCATAAGGGCTTGTTTTGTTATAGGAACTTGCCAGTCTGTCAACATAAAAACAAACAAACAAACAAAATTGAGGTTTTAGTACCCTAAAAGTCCATATAAAAACTCAAAACCTGATGGTGAACTCCTTACTTCTTAAAGCCTAGGCACAAACAGAAACAAAGTTATGTTACAGTAAAAGACATGTGAACGGTACTTGAAAGAACGTTCAAGGCTTGCCATCAGAAAAAATGCCCGTTTATTGAGGAACAGCTCTGCAAATTTATAGAGCCGGGGGTGGTCTGACAGTTGGCATGAGGTGCTTTTTGATTGGTGGGTAAGGATCAGGTGAGCCAGCAGGGCTAGTCTGATTGGTGGGTAAGGATCAGGTGAGCCAGCAGGGCTAGTCTGATTGGTAGGTAAGGATCAGGTGAGCCAGCAGGGCTAGTCTGATTGGTGGGTAAGGATCATGTGAGCCAGCAGGGCTCACCATTGGATGGCAGGATCGTTTGAGCCAGTAGGGCTCACCATTGGATGGCTTTTCTTGGGGGATGGAGAAGTTAGTCTTTGGAGCCGTGGCAACTCCCAACATTCCCCCTTCTTTGTTATTAAATGAGAGTGGGTGTCCACTCATTCTGGCTGCCTCCTGCTGAAATGGGGTTGTGTGGGAGAAAAGAGGAGGGAAGTAAGGAGCCCCCACAGGAGGGCAGAGAAGACAGGTATCAACAAAGGTTCCATGCCACCACAGATCCATGATGACGTCAGTCCATTCGGCATAGGTCTCGATTGGAGGTACCATCAGTAGCCAGGAGTTGGTAATTCCTGAGGAGAAGCCTAACACCCTCAATTCCACTCTTCATTCCTAGTCAATCTAGCTCCCTCTCCTCTCAATTAAGGCTGCTCTTCAAGCTTTCTCCTACTAGGGTGTACCAGCTTGCTTCTCTCTTTGCCTTTCTCGAAGGCAGCCAAGGGAGGACGGTGGCCCATTGTTACCATATTTCCCTTTGAGAGCAGTCGGATCTATCCAGGTTTTATGTGAAACACCTCAACTTTAAATACTGATACTTGAAATTCTTACAAAACTGGGAGGGTAAACAAAACACACATGTTCCTCCTTAGGCCCAGAAAGCAACTGGTAAAGTGCTCTCTTATGATCACACTTATTCAGGGGGTTACCATGCTCTGGACACCTAAGTAGTTTGTCAGAAGGACAACACACAAAGGTCCCACTACCAGCCAGATTCAAGCAAGTGAGGGCGGGTCTGGCTGGAGGGGGCCCTTAGGGTTACTTGCCTTGAATCTTCAGACATAGGGAGAAGAGAGGACCCAAGAGGGGCCAGAAATGAGGCGGAGCATTGACAAAAGAGTACTTAATGACAGGTAACAATTGTTGGCTCTTCTGATGAAGGTGTAGGAGTGCTGGGCTTAAGCCTGGAAATATGAATCCACAGGGTAAGCTGGTTAGTAGGTAGTTTGAGTTTGGCTGCTAAGGGAGTGCACATAATCACCTGAACAGGACTCTCCCATTTTGGTTTTAGAGGGGGCTTTTCTCCCAGTGGGCAATAGTAAACAAGTTGACCAGGTGTTAAGGAGGTAGGGTTTTGAAAGAGACTGGGGTCAGGAAGGAGCCAGTCTTGATAGCACCAGAGTTCAGAGTGTAGATGGAAGAGGAGGGGCAGGGCATAGGTTTTGGAGATGGGTAGGGGTTCTATAGGCAATCCGAGAGGAACGAGAGGAAGGTCATACATGACTTTGAAAGGTGAGAGATTAGAAGGCTTCTTTGGCAAGGCTCTAATGCACAATAAAGCCAAAGGGAGCACCTTTACCCAGTTCAATCTTAATTTCATGATGAGCTTGGTGAGGGTCTCTTTAAGGGACCAATTGGTCCTTTCAACCTTTCCGGAAGCCTGGCGGCGGTAAGGGCAATGAAAATGCCAAGGGAGTGATAGCACGTGAGCCAGTCCCTGAGTTATCTGCCAGGTGAATTCTGGGCCATTGTCTGATTGGATAGAAGTGGGCATCCCGAAATGGGGGATTCTGTGAGTAAGCAACAGACCAACTATTATAGAGGCCTGCTTGTTAGAAGTGGGAAAGGCTTCAACCCATCCCGAAAAAGTATCTACTAATACAAGAAGATATTTTATGTTTTTTACTCATGGCATATTGGTGAAATCAATCTGCCAGTCTGCAGCCAGGGTATGACCAACAGGCCTGATGAGAAGGGAAAGGTTTAGGTTTTAATGGAGTATTGGTATTGGTTCTCTGGCAGATATGACAAGTGGAAGTGATCTGTTGTAGGAGGGTCTTATGGCATGGGGAAAGGGTGAAAAAGGAGTGAAGGAAAGTAGTGAGACTCTGAACCAGACGAGGTCCGAAGAGGGCAGGGGTCCCTCAGAAATGGTGGTAGGGCAGGGTACAATCGTGTCTAATACCTCCAGGCATTTGTGGACAGGATCTTGTGAGGGTGAAGATGGGAGGAGGGCTACAAGGTTTCAAGGACTGAGACAAGGAGGGATAGAACTCTGAAAGGAGGAAGTCACTGTAGCCCCTTGTAAGTGAGGAAATCCTTTATGAGTTGGTTAGCAGGAAGCCAAAGGTAAGCTTATGTGCTTCTTTCTGGAGGTCATGGGCTGCTGCTAGGGCTCTGAGGCATGGGGGCCAGCCCCTGACGGTGGGGTTGGATAGGTAGGCCACTAGTGCAAATATGGGGACATCCTGACCCAGAACGCCCAGACTTTGTCCCAGTTTTTACATAGAGGGTGAAGGGTCAGGGAGATGCAGGGCTGGTGCCCGGAAGAGGGCCTTTTTGAGGATTGTAAAGGGCTTTCCTACCACTGAGGGCAGGGGTTCATCTTGGAGGCCCTTGGCCAGATTATACCCAGGCAAACCCAAGAAGGAGAGTATGTCACCTTTGATCTTTGGTGTAGGTATAGACACAATAAGCTGTTTTCTACTGTAATGGCCTTTTTCCCTTGAAAGATGCTATTTGGGCTTTTTGTGGAGAGGCCCGATATCCCTTTAAGGCCAAGAAATTAAGTAGGAGAACTGTGTCATCTGTTGAGTGCCCTTTGGACAGGCTAGAAGAATTTGTAGAGGTTTGCAAGAGGTAAAGAGAGCAGGATTGGATCAGAGCAAGAAGAAAGCCTGGACATAAGCGATCTCTAACCATTTTTCTTGAATGCTCACAGTAATTGTAGAGATCCCTTAGCATGGAGGGATCCAGGGACCCAAAAAGGGGCCATTTGCTTTGGTTGTCTAAGGGATAAGTGGGCCAGGCCTGGGTGCTATATTTGATCCAAGAGGCATTGTAGAGGAGAGTTGACCAGCAGAGAGGACGCAGAGAAGGAGGAAACTGATTTATTGGCAAAAGGGGCGTCCCCGCTAGAGCCAAAAAATCAGGAGTGCCTAAGTGGCAGGTTCGAGCTGCAGAGACTGGTCGTCACCGAATCCTGACAGTCGAAGCTCTCGTCCTGGATGGAGCCTGAGCCGTGGGAGACCTTGGCCAAGGCTTTTCGGGACCCCTCCTGAAGAGGCCGGATACTCCCAGGGCCGGAAAGAGGGGAGAGGAAGGCGTGGGTAAGTGTCTCTCTAGCAGCCAAGTCTAAAAGGTGAGAGGACTAGAACTTTCGAATCTGCCCAAGGAAGGAGTCCCTGAGGGCCACCATAGCCTTAAAGGCGGTGGTGGGATGCTTTCCTCCCCGCAGATGGGCAAAGAGATTTGCTGGACGATAATCAACATATTGCAAGAAGGTGGATTGGGGGCACTGGGGGGTGAAATGATTGGAGGTCGGAGGCCAAGGTTTGTCCAAAGAGGTGTGGACTACCTCAAGATCCCTGAGGAAGGACAGTCCAGATTAAAGGCAAAAAGATATCCTTTAAATCTATGACCAAGAAGTGGGTGTCAGTGTGGGGGATCTGAGACAGCAGGGTGTATGGGTTGGGAACCAAAGGATGTATGGGCCTAAAGGAGGTGTTGATGAGTCGTAGGTCCTGAACTAAGCGATAGGACCTGTTGGGCTTTTCTACCGCTAGTTTGGGAGTATTCTAAGGGGAATCAGCAGGACGGAGGTTACTCCTTGCTAAGAAAGTCCTGAATGATGGGTTGTAGGCCCAGAAGAGCTTTTGTGGACAGGGGGTATTGAGCCTGATTAGGGAAGGTGTTAGGATCTTTGAGATGAATGTTAACTGCTAGGCAGGAAATGGTGGAGGGGGTGTGAGTATCCCATACAATCACCAGGTTAGTATGGTATTTCATGTCAGCCTCACAAGTGGAGCAGAATGGCCAGTCTTCTTCCAAAAGGGGGCCTGACTGATGCCAGGAGCCCGGATATTGATTGTTGTATTGAATTTAGAGAGAATATCTCGGCTGAGCAAAGGAACTGGACATAACTAGGAACATCTGAGAGAATGGGAAGTTGTCTATGGAACAGAGTAATAGGGGAGTCTTTCTTGGATAGATGGTCTTTCCTCCTACCCGACAATAGGAGAGGTGGACGGCACTGTTTGCCCCCAGAATTCTGTCAGGGCTGAGAAGTTAGCCTGGTGTCAAGGAGAAAGTCAACCTTGCATCCATCCACCTGAATCCGCACCCTGGGTTCCTGTCTATTGATCAGGGACAAGGACCCAAGGCTCCGTCAATTGATTGTTATGCCCAGAAGGGCAGAGGGTTCCCCGGCCATAGGCCTCCTATGGGGTCTAGGATAGTCAGAGCCCCAATGACCTTGTTGTTGACATTTAGGGCATGGAGTATGTGGAGTGCATGGTGCGGGGCATGCCCTGGCCCAATGTCCCTCCTTGCCACACTTGAAGCAGGTGCCCAGGGGGTGTTTTCCGTGGTGGGCGGCGACCCAAGGAAGCACCTTGCTGGTCCTGAGCCAGCAGGGCTAGTCTGATTGGTGGGTAAGGATCAGGTGAGCCAGCAGGGCTAGTCTGATTGGTGGGTAAGGATCAGGTGAGCCAGCAGGGTTAGTCTGATTGGTGGGTAAGGATCATGTGAGCAGCAGGGCTCACCATTGGATGGCAGGATTATGTGAGCAAGCAGGGCTTACCATTGGACAGCAGGATCATGTGAGCCAGCAGGGCTCACCATTGGATGGCTCTTCTTGGGGTATGGAGAAGTTAGTCTTTGGAGCCAGGGCAACTCCCAACAGCACTATTCTAGCAATGCTACATGTTTAATTTTGAAAGAAAAATATATTTTTGAAAATTTCATAGAAAATTTTTTAAAAGATCTTAACTAGAATTGGATACCTTAATAATGCCAACTTCAGAATGTTGTCCATTTCAGTAGTAGTTTGCTGCCCTGTGTTTCTTGTTTTTCCATTAATAGGTTCTGACATGTTTTGGTGTGGCGTGGGAAGTAATGTTAGCACGAATTCTTGGGAGGCCCGAACAAATAGCTTACGTATGGTGAGTAATTGTTTCTCCATATCATTGTCTCTGAACATAGATAACTGTTCTTTGTGTTAAGATTCCCCTAGTGTGAGAATATTATGAATATGATATGAAAATTTAGAAACAAACAACTGAGAAAAGGATTTAAACTCTCAGAATTATCTCATTGGAGGGAATTTAGAGGTTCATGCATCCCACCGCTGGTACAGGCAGAAAGTCTGGCTATTTAAGTGTTGGGTCCCAGAGTTCATCCAGGTTCATTTTCATTAAGTAACAGGAAATCAAAATTTTTTTGTTTTCTTTTGTTTTTGGTACTAAGGATTGAACTTTGGGGCACTTGACCACTGAGCCACATCCCCAGCCCTGTTTTTTTATTTTATTTAGAGATAGGGTCTTACTGAGTTTCTTAGCAACTTGCCATTGCTGAGGCTGGCTTTGACCTCACAGTCATCCTGTCTCCGCCTCCGGAACAGCTGTGATTACTTGGTAGGAAATCGGGTTTTTAAAGTCTGAATTATAGTTCCCTGATCTTCTACAGCTAAGAGTTTAAATAGTCCTTATTTATTCCAGTGAGCACTTCCAAAATAGGTTTCTACAGTAAGCTAAAGTTTACTGTATAATTATTGAACACCATGAGAATGATTTGTTTTTATTGTTAACTAAGGCTTCTGGTTTTATTATTTTTCTAGGATTGTCGAAAGAAACATAAAGAAGCCAAAAGGAAAATGAAATCAAAATAGTAAATGTTGGCATTGGCTTTGTTACTGAACATGAACAATACTGAAGGAAATTGACCCAGAAAATAGTTTTAGACATCAAAGAAGAAATTTTAAAGTGGAAGAAAATTCAAAATCTGGCTTGTTGATTATTATTCTGCTTGCCACCTTTTTCTGTGGAATTCCTCCATATTTCTTCTTAGGTGATTACTTCAAAAAATTAAACTGAGCTGGACACGATGATGTACAACTGAAGTCCCAGCACTCAGGAGGCTGAGGTGGGAAGGTCTTTGAGACCAGTCTTTGCAACACAATGAGATCCTATCTCAAAAAAGAAAAAAAGAAAAAAAAATTAAAGGGAACTTTCAAGAAATGAAGTCCATTAAAGTACTTCTTGTATATAACCTGTTTGCCTTCCGTCCTCAGTAAGTAGTGTGCATTTTCTCATGCAAAGTTTGCATGAAGCCTTTTTAAATAAATGATTTATTGTACTTGTGTTTCCCAAGTTAATCTTTATGTTATAGTATTTGAAATATTTATTTCTGATTGTACCACATACATCCACCTCCATTTTGTACTTTTTATTTGACATATCAACTTTGAATCCTATACTCATTTCCTGATAATGAGCTAACTGAAATGAGAGTTCTGTGAAGACCAGGAAAGGAAGACAGATAACAGTTTTCCTGTCTCTGGCTTTGAGAAAGTAGGGAGCAATTTATAGAGACAAATCCATCTATCCCAGAATTCAGAAGCTTATGAAAAATACCAGGTATCTTGAAAGATTTTAGTCAAGAGCTGGAGTCACATTCCTAAGTCCAGAAGTAGGTTTAATATCTCACTAAGTACCCAAACCTGGCTAGGATTCAAGACAGATATGCCTTCTATTAAAATGGGTCTGTATAAAATTGTGTTCCATAGACAGTTTCAAGGGATTATTATCAAACCATGAGGTGTATGTATGTGTGTGTGTGTGTGTGTGTGTATATATTTGTCATAATTTTTGGATTTATATCTCACTTAAACTGTAAGGGTTGGAATTTGATCAGGTTTGTTAACCATTATATTCCCACTATATAGATCTGTGTCTGGCACATAGTAGATACTCAGTATGTATATTTTTTAAATAAATGTGATACATATATTAAGTAGCTTAAAGAATCATTCTGGATTCATATGGATCTAAGATTTCAGGTTTGTTTGTGTGAGTGTGTGTTTGTTACTAGGGATTTAACCCAGAGGTTCTTTACCACTGAGCTATGTCCCCAGCCCATCTTTTAAAGTTTGAGTCAGGCTCTGAGTTGCTAAGCCTGGACTCAAACTTGGCAATCCTCCTGCCTCCCTGAAGACTTCAGACATTAAGGAAAATGGGAACAACCACTCAACAGGATAAATCACATACTTTCTTATCTGTTGCTTCATAGCAAGCCATTCCAATAAAAGTAATTTACTTTGTTCACAAATGTGATTTAGTGAGGATTCAAGAGACTGCTCGTCTCTGCTCCACATGGTGTCATAGAAATGGTTCAACTGGGGAGAAGGGATCTACTTCTCAGGTGGCCTGTCTGTGCAGTGCTTGTCCGCAGGCTTCCTCAGGCTCTAATTTCTTAATTTTTGTTTTGATTAACTTTTTCCTAGAGAAGTCTTCCCATACCTTCCAGCATTACTTTAGAAATGTGTCTCAGTCCACTTTTTAAACAATCAGACTGGGAATATACCTGTAGGTTTTTCCCCCAGGCACACCTGTCCAGGAGCCCTCTGTCCTTCTCCAATCTGTTTTCTGGACTAGTGGCAGAAATCAACTGAACAGATGGTAACTTAAGAAATGCAAAAACTTTGAACACATTCTAAACACGTCCATTTAACAAAGATATGCAACTATTAAATACATTCAAGTGATTCAAGTAACTCCTTTGGGAGGAAATTAAGCCTTTTACTCTAATCTGTGATGGCTAATAGGACCTAGACCATGGTAACTGTTGAGTAAATGCTAAACAGACATATCAAAATATTCTTAGTTAAAACTTAAGCAAGCGCTTTCTACCTATTCTATAACACTTTCTTTTTTTTTTTTTTTTTAATGAAGTAGGTAAAATCAGCAATTAGCTACACAACACTCTCAATTTGTCTAGACCAAAAGTTCCTTCATAGGCTGTGATGCCAACCTCCAGAATCCCTTTTGGTTTTGTTGTTTTTTGTGTACTGGGGATGGAAATTCCGCCCTCCTTGCATGCTAGACAAGCACCTATACCACTAAGTTGTATCCCCATTATCAGCAAAACTAGGAGGTGCCAGGCAGGCACAGAGCAATGATAAATAAGCCAATGATTCTTTTTATTACAGGAAACATTTTTTTTTTTTTTAAGTGCAGTAAATCATATAAAGATGGTCATGAAGCCTTTTCATCTGTTCCCTTGCCATTTACCACAGGGAAAGCGGCCTCTGGATTACAGCACAGGCCCCACAGTAGTTAGCAAGCCACTGCTCTGAAGTCTCAGTGTTTTCAGGATGTAAATATTAATAGTAATTTACATGAAGTGAGATGCAGACCTTAAGTGTCTGGTTAGATGAACGCAGACACGCAACACAGGACCCCTGTCCCAGCCGCAGCTGGGGACGGTGGGGTGCAACCTGAGCCTAGCGCATAAGGCTTCCGGCCAGCCCCGCCCAGGCCTCCGCCTCCGAGCGCCGGGCTCCTCCCCTCGCAGAGGGGCGCACTGCGGTACAAATTTCGGCCCGTGGGCGTGGCCGGAATCGTGCCCCTTGCGGCCAATCACCTCTCGGGTTGTTGGAGGGTGTTAGCGCGTTCTGATTGGCTGGAGCCGGGGCAGCCTCTTCCTTGCCCCGCGTGTTATCAGGGTGTTGCATCACCTCGGGTCGCCGCCGCGTGGGTGCAGGCTGCCTCCTAGGCTTGCGGGCCCCGGGGCTCCCCAGGTAAGTCAGGCCTTTCTGGTATGCAGGGTCCCTCACGTCCGTCCGCTGCTGCTCGTGGCGCCCCCGGGGACGCGGAGTTCTGCCCTCAGAGGCGAGAGTCACGTGTACGGTAAACCCCCGAGACTGTCCGTGTGTGTGTGTGTGTGTGTGTGTGTGTGTGTGTGTGTGTGTGTGTGTGTGTGTGTGTGTGTGTGTGTGTGTGTGAGAGAGACCGTGTGTGTGTGTGTGTGTGTGTGTGTGTGTGTCTGGCTACACACACACACACACACACACGTATATAAAATTCTTCTAAGGGGCGTTTTCTTCAGGATCTGCTGCGAGTTGGTTGCAAGTGTGTCTGTTTCCAAGGAGGAAGATGGGATTCGTTCTAAAGGAGCACCACGGGTCTTAGAGCCCCGCAGAAATCCGGGCCCGACTTCTTGGACCCTGATTTAGGATCTGCGGAAATTCTGCAGCTTCCCCCTTTGGCCACAGTGGTCCTTGAACACTGTGGTTTGAGAATTCAGGGTGACGGGGCATGCGGGAGTTAAGGCGAGTGAGTTCATTGCCAGTCTAGATAATTATAGGACAAATCAAGGCGTTATTTCGAGTCCCAGAGTGCAGCTTCTTGTCCCTGTTTTCCGTTGATGTGCATTTAGCATTGGGGACCTGGGTCCCAAGGCAGGCATGCGCGATGACCCTGCCCTCAGTAATAATGCAGTAGCCAAGTGCAGGCCTTATTGGGAGCACAGAGAAGATAGATATCTTTTCACTGCGATTTGGAATTGAGAGAAGGAGGTCTTTTCTCAAGAGCTGCTATAGGGCATGGGCCTTGAAATTGGGCAGAGGATCATACCTAGAGTAGTGTAGGATTTGAAAGTACCAATCATATTCATTCAGAAGATGTGGAGGCACTGCTGTCACTGCAGCTTAGAATGGGTGTGTGAGGAATAGGTGGGAGGTGGCACTTAGTTTCCAGCCTTATGAATGCATGGTTGCTATTTTTAATGAGGTAGTGAAATGAGTAAGTGTATTTTGAAAATTATATATAACATATAGTATAAGTATATCTGACTGACACTTGCTCTTTTCTTCCTCAATATGTATAAGTAATATATATACAGTTGGCCTTCCATATCCATGGGTTCTGTATCTGCATTCAACCAACCTCTGATCATGTGATATGTAGATAGTTGTGATAGTTGCATCTGTATTGAGCAAATACAGGCTGTTCTTGGTGGTCATTATTCATAAACAGGATTTGAGTATCTGGATTTTGGCATCCCAGAGGGTTCTGGAACCAGATTCCCAGGGATACTAAGAGACAACTATTTTGTTTTATTTTGTTCTTCTTATGGTGGGAATTCCTCCAACGGCCTTGCATATGCTAAGCAAGTGCTCTACCATTGAGCTGTGCCCCAGCCACCCACACCCCACAACTGAATTTTATATATGCCAGTTTATTATTTTTAATGGCTGGTGGTATACTTTTTATTGATATACCATAGTTTAGTTTATTCATCTTAAATATTTAATTTGTTTTCAATTGTTTGCGTATAGAAATAATGCTTCCATGTTTCAACCTAAATATCAACAAGAGGGAGAGTGTTCAAAGAACAGTGGTATTTATTTAGGAGTAGCAGAGCATCACAATGGGAATATGCATGCCATAGTAAACTATGGGCATATTCCAGGATGTCCTAGCAAGAGAAATATTTTAAAATCAAAAAAGGAGAAAGTTACTTGGATACAGAGTTCACTGGTCTTGGAGACCTTAGGCAAAAATTTGCATTAGCTCATTGGTGGAGATGCCCGGTCCTGAGCAGATGTTCTCTCAAGAGCATCTTGTCTGAATTATTGCAGTCTTACAGGGCATTAAAGATATGTGCCAGGCTTACAAAAATGGGATACATGTAGAATAAGAAGAAATGTTTTCTGAGCCTTTATTTAGCTGAGTGCTAGGCATTGAAGCCAGGGCTCCAACCCCTCTTTTGGAGCCTTTAGAAAGTACTTAAGAAATTTCTTAGACAAGCATTAACCTTCCCTCTTCCTAACTTCCTGGGTCTGACAAGAAGGATCTCATCTTGTTATCATTGACATTCACATGTAAGTATCTTTGTATACAGATTTTTTTCACAAGTAGTCTGTGGGATGTATGTTAGTAGGATATAACTAAATTGAGAAAAAACTTGAGATAACCCACTGGGGGTTATATTTGACTTAATGTAACAGAGTAGGAAGTCCTAGGAATGAAAAAGAGTGAGCCTCAGAAATAGACTTACAGGTAGAATCCACATGTCTTGGTTATTAGTTGGATGTGGTAGTCCTTTTGGTACTGTTACAGGTAATTCAGAAATGCCATCCTTATGAAAAGTAAAGAATAGTGAAACCACAAAGACAGTTTTAAAAGAAATCAGTTTGGGCAAGTAAAATCTGAGATTTTATTCAAAATGTTTAGAATTTGCTGAACAAAAGGTTGAAGCTAAGGTATCTGAAGCAGGGAGTTGTGGAATAGGGAAGAATAAAGGGCCTAATTACAGGAAGAGGAAGAAGAGGAGATGGCCTCCCTGGTTGCAACCTGGCAAGGTTAACCTGCTCTTCACCCCACACCCACCGCCCTGTGGTTGCTGGAGGCTGTTGTGCTGGTACAGTTCTCCAGTGGATACAGTGGGCCAGAGCAATCCTGTGATTTATGCATGGGAGCTGTTTGTCCTCAGCAGCTTCCATAGCCCGGTCATTGGTACATGGTTCAATTCTCTTACTCTGGGTCTTGGTGTTCGGCATAATAATACTATGATTCTAAATCTTTTGGGTCAGCAGAGGCATTCTTAAAAATTCAGTAAAAGCTATAAGCCCTCTTCTCAAAAAACTTAAATCTTCTTTTCTCAAAAAAGAAAAGTCTCAAACAGATAATCCTGAATAATTGTTAGAACAATGGGAGAGTGGTGATGGTTAAACTTTGATGTGCATGCTGATTCCTTAGGGAGCTTATTAAAATGCATGTTCTAACAACAACTCTTGTGGCTGGGACTGATGAGTCCACATTTCTAATAAGTTCCCCTGGACAAGGCTACAGTAGGAACAGACTCCAAGTGACAGAAATAATTGTGTTGATATCTAAAGGTGTTTTAGTGCTAGGCATTGAAGCCAGGGCTCCAACCCCTCTTTCTGGAGCCTTTAGAAAGTCCTTGAGAAATTCCTTAGACAGGCATTAACCTTATACAGTCCCATAAGATTCATTTGGCCTACTTAATCAAAGTAGCCACTGAACCACTAGGATGCTTCATCAGTGTGCAGAAACCAGTACTTCTTTACGGCCTTGAAAGGTTGGAGGTTGTAGTAAGAGTTGAAAATCTAAAGTACCTTACAGCTTCTATTTAATATTGTTTAACGGTGCACCTTGACTGGAAATGGCGATTTCAGATAGTTTAAACAGCCCACCTGTTTTTGTCTGATTTTTTTCCTATATAGAACACAGGCACTCAATGAGAACAAAAAAGGAAAGACTGTTTGCACAATACTTTTCTGTTGGCCTGAGTTGATTGCTATACTTAGACCACAGAGCTTTCAGTGCTTTCAGAATTGGTTGAGGACTATATAGGTCTTTTCTTCTAGAGTCAGTTACTTCTAACTGATGTTATTCTTGAGTACTTAAGGCTTTCCATCTTCTCTATTGTTCTCTCATTATTAGCAATCTGACCTTGGCTTAGAAATCTGGTTACTAACTTTATTAGAATTTTAAGAGGTTGGGGTTGTGGCTCAGCAGTAGAGCACTCGCCTAGCACATGCAAGGTGCTGGGTTCTATCCTCAGTAACACATAAAAATAAATAAATAAAATAAAGGTATTGTGTCCAACTACAACTGAAAAATAAATATTTGAAAAAAGAATTTTAAGTAAATAGCCTTTGAGAGGGAAGGGGCTTGATGATGCTCACTAGATAGTGAAGTCACAGGTGGATCAAGTGTCTGAGGTTATTAGCAAAACTTTCACAGGGTACTTAAATAAGACATTTCTTACTAGGAACTAATTAGGTAATGGTTTATTGTTTATAACACCAGAATTCAAACAACCAAACAAAAAAAACACATAAAAATGTTTTGTTTTGTTTTGTTTTACTTCAGATAATACCATCAAGAAAATTAAAGACAAAGCCAGGTGCAGTGGCACACTATAATCCCAGTGGCTCTGAAGGCTGAGGCAGGGGAATCACAAGTTTTCAAAGCCACCCTCAGCAAAAGCAAGGTGCTAAGCAACTGTATGAGACCCTGTCTCTAAATAAAATACAAAAAAAAAAAAAATAGGGTTGGGGATGTGACTCAGTGGTCGAGTGCCCCTGACTTCAATTCCTAGTACCCAAAAAAATATATAAAATAAAGACAACTCACAGGAGAAAATTTTTCAAATCATATATCTGATGAAGGACTTGTATCCAGAATATATAAAGAATTCTTAAAACTCAATCATGAAAAGAAAACCCAACTAAAGAATGGGCATAGCATGAACGTTTATTCACAGAGGACACAAAAGGACAATAAATACCTGGAATGATACTCAACATCATTAGTCATTACGGAAATGTGATTCAAAACCACAATCAGATACCACTTCATACCCTCTCAGATAGCTGTAATGCAAAGGTGGACAATAAGGAGTGTTGGGGAAGATTTGGAGAAATTGACATCCTCATTCTCTGCAATGTAAAGTGGTATAGTCACTTTAGTTTTGTGTGTGTTGTTTTGATGTTGGTACTGTGTATTGAACCCAGGGTTCTTGCATATAGACTAGCACTCTACTGTTGAGCTACACCCCAGCCCGTTGCTAAGTATTTTGGTAGTTTGTCATAAAGCTAAAATATGGAGTTAACATATGACCCAGAAATTCTACTCCTAAAGAAAAATAAAACTGTATACCCACATGCAAACTTGTACCTGAACATTCATATCAACCTTATTCACAATAGCCCAAAGTGGAAACAACCCAAGAGTCTCTGCACTAATGAATGGAAAAATACTGTATCATGTATTAATGTAGAAGAACATACTCAGCCATAAAAAGTAATGCAGTATGAATACATGTCACAGCACAAATGAATCTTGAAAACATGCTAATGAAATGAAACCCAGACACATATAGATGACTCATAGAAATGCTTCCATTTATGAAATGTCAAAATAGGCAACTTAAGAAAGCTGTTTAAAGCTTTTCAGGGACCAAAGAAGTGAATGTGACTGCTAATTTATTATAGGGGTTGAAAAGTGTTGAAATGAAATAGTGATAATGATACATAACCCTTTGAATATGCTGAAACCTATTGTATTGTCCATTTTAAAAGACTGGACTTTATGTTATGTGAAGGTAGCTCAGTAAAGCTATAATTTTATCACATAGTTATGTAGTGATATGTTCACTCATTTAATAATATATTACCCTACTATTCCTAGATTTCTCTTGACAGTAATAAATTTGATTTCTTTTGCAGCAACAGAATGGTTCAACAAGTTCCAGAAAACATCAATTTTCCTGCTGAAGAAGAAAAAATTTTGCAATTCTGGTCCAAATTCAATTGTTTTCAGGAATGCTTAAAGCAGTCAAAACATAGGCCAAAGTATGTGAATTTCTTTGGTAAAGGTGAAGTCCTTGAAAGCAAACGTTTCTTAGAATGAGTTCCACTAAAGCAGAAACCCTTTATTCATCTTTGTATCTCCACATTGTACCCGCTTTTTACATGCTGCATACTCAATAGTAGGTAATTGTTAAATGGATGAGTTCTTGGTTAAGGTAGATTAAATTTCTTTAAGAAACCGTCTAAATAGAATGAATATACCACTCTCTACCATTCCACTTTTTTCATCATCCCCACCCTCTCTTAGCACTTATACCTAAGTCCTATATAGAAGGCTTTTACAGTACTTCCTGCCTCTGGTCTCCATTTACCTAAAAGACCAGTCCTTTAATCACTGATTCCATTGTGTGCCTTCTGTGCTCAAAAGCTTTGAGATCAGTGTCTGTTGCCCTGTTTTACTGATGAGCTAACTCAGGATCAGAACTATTAACTTGTCTTAAGTTATTAGACCAATAAATGAAGAAAGGATAATCAAATGGCAGTCCCCCCAACTCATAACCAGTAGACTTTCTGAAGCCTAGGCCTCTAGTAAATATCTAATCAATTATGTCTGAAATTCCTGATCTTGCTACTTTTTTTTCTTCCTAAACACTCCAGTAGGAGTTGGGTATTAAAAAAAAAAAATGTCTTAAATTCTTGCTGTCAATTCTAAAATTACTAATGTGTTTTTATTACCTCTGTTAGATTTACCTTCTATGATGGGCCTCCTTTTGCAACTGGACTGCCTCATTATGGACACATACTTGCAGGGACAATTAAAGATATAGTTACAAGATATGCTCACCAGAGCGGGTTTCACGTTGACAGAAGATTTGGATGGGATTGTCATGGCTTACCTGTGGTATGTTTGAGTCTCCAGCCTTATAAATCTGATTTTTTTAAGCATTACATTTCATCATGTCATTGAAATATAGTAAATTTTAACTATATGTCTGACTTTTTGTTCTTCATTTCCATAAAATTACTTATAGTTCATTTTCTCTGTAGATTGAGAACTATTGGTTATTTTTTAAGCTGTTTATTTTCTTGAGTTGTTTACTTGTATTTGTTTCTTAAGTCAAGAATATTAACAGTCTTCCCACAAATTTTCAGGAATATGAAATTGATAAGACACTGGGAATCAGAGGGCCAGAGGATGTGGCCAAAATGGGAATTGCAGAGTATAACAATCAGTGCCGCACAATTGTGATGAGATATTCTGCTGAGTGGAAGGTATGTTAGGTTATTTTCAGTAGAATGAACAAAAAGTTTAGTTTCAAATGAAAGTTGAAATGGCCTATTATCCTTTGTTCTTTTTATGAGATGTTCTCAAAAGTATAGTGGTGCATATGAAGATGTGACACAAAAGGAGTTGATCCTCTTCTTTGCGTGTGTATAACTAAGAAAGGGTCTTTAGCTTCCACCCCAATCCTGTTAACTTAAACTGAAGCCTCTCTTTTCTGATTTCTATGAGCTTGGTTGGTCTTCTAAATTTAGTCTCTTGCCTACCCCACAGTATATGACTAGAATCATGCTGTTTCAGCAAACAGGCTTACTTGAATGCTTCATTGTACTAATTCATATATTTTTAAAAATTCAAGTTTGGGCCTGGCACAGTGGCACATGCCTATAATCCCAGCAGCTTGGATGGCTAAGGCAGGAGGATTATGAGTTCAAAGCCAGCCTCAATAACTTAGTGAGGCGCTAAGCAACTCAGATTCTAAATAAAATACAAAGAAGGATTGGGAATGTGGTTTAGCACCCCTGGGTTCAGTCTCTGGAACGAAAAAAAAAAATCAAGTTTGGGCTCATGCTTGTTATGTTAATTTGACTCCCATGTTGCACTCTTCTTTTTTTTTTTTTCTAAACAGAGAATTTTTTAATATTTATTTTTCAGTTTTGGGCAGACACAACATCTTTGTATGTGGTGCTGAGGATCAAACCCAGGCCACACACATGCCAGGCGAGCGCACTACCACTTGAGCCACATCCCCAGCCCTTGCACTCCTCTTTTTAGTAATCAATCTCCAAGCTGCAGAGCTCCTGCCCTCCTCTTCTGAACTTCAGAACATAGATTCCCCTTTCCTCCCTGCCTCTCAGATTGGCTTAATACGTTTGTATAACTTAAAAGCATGTCTGGCTTTGTTTTTTCCTTATTCTCCATCTTCACTTCAACCTCTCAAACTTGCTATTCTTCAAAATTCCCTGTTTGGCTAGTGGTATGACTCTTCCAGCCATGATCACATCAGGTGCCAAATCCTAATATAGATACAGGCATTTCTTAATTTTTAGACTTTTCATTCTGAAAGTTGTGTTTTGTTTTTTGTGGTGCTGGGGAATCCACCCAGGTCCTCTCACCTCTCACATTCTAAACATGCCCTCTACCTTCCTTCTCAGCCCCTAATGTTATTTCAGATATGTTAAAAAATGTTTGAAGCATTCCTCTAAGCCCTTCATCCACTTTCCCAATTGCTCCTGTCTTCTATAATTATACTGTAATTTCAAAAGCAGCAAACTAACATTGATAAAATACTATCAACCAACAGATAACACCTTAAATGAACAAAGTTATCATCATTAATGTGATAATTTATATTTATAATTTATATATTTTAAATTTATGTATATATTTTAGTTGTTGATTGGACTTCATTTTATTCATTTATTTATATGTGGTGCTGAGAATCAAACCCAGTGCCTCACACATGCCAGGCAAGTGCTCTACCACTGAGCCACAACCCCAGCTCAAAATACTATGGATCTTGTTTGAATTTCACCAGTTGTCCTACCAATTTTTACTTCTGAACTAATATCCAATCCAGAATCATAAATTGCATTTGGTTGTCGTGTCTTGTCAGTCCCACTTTTGTTTGGGGGTGGTAACAGGGGATTAAACTCCGGGGCATTCCACCACTGGGCCACATCCCCAGCCCTATTTTGTATTTTATTTAGAGATCGGGTTTCACTGAGTTGCTTAGTGCCTCCATTTTGCCTAGGCTGGCTTTGGGCTGGCTTTGAACTTACTATCCTCCTGTCTCACCCTCCTAACTGCTGAGATTTCAGGCATACGCCACCACTACCAGCTCAGGCTCTTTCAATATCAAACAGTCATTCAATCTCGGGTGTGGGAGGTGTTGGTAGGGATTGAACCCAGAGATGGTTTACCACTGTTCTACGTCCCCAGCACTTACTTATTTTGTATTTTATGACACAGTCTCACTAAGTTGCTGAGGCTGACTTCAAACTTTCAGTCCTCCTGCCTCTGTCTCCTAATAAGTTGGGATTACAGGTGTGCAACACCACACCCAGTCCATATTACTTTTATCCTCACAAATTTAATTTAGGTTACAGGTTTTGGACAGGAATGCTTCAGAGGTGATGTCATGTCCTCCTCAGCATGTCATGGCAGGAAGCCTGTGTTGTTGCTATGTCTCATTAATGATGATAACTTTGTTCATTTAAGGTGTCATCTGTTGGTTGTCTCCTTTGTAAAGTTTCAGTTTTTCTTTTGTTGGGAGTATCTTTTCAAATATTCTTTTTTTTTTTTTTTTTTGTACCCAGCATTGAACTCAGGGGCGCTTAACTATCCCCAGCTGGTTTTTTGTATTTTATTTGGAGATAGGATCTTGCTAAGTTACTTAGGGCCTCACTAAGTTGCTGAGGCTGGCTTTGAACTCACTGTCCAGAACCATCAGGATTAGAGGCATGGACCATGGCGCCCAGCCAAATATTCTTTTTCTTAGGATACTTTCACTTATTAATTTGAGCACGTGTTGATTATTTACTAGCAACAATTATATTTCTGGTTATTGCCAAATGGCAGTTTTGGTTGACTTTTATAAATAGATATTTTAGCATCTGTATATAGTATAATTCTTAACTTCACATAGTATGTTGTTTGAAATATAGATTTATTTGAACCATTTATTGTTCGGATTTCCAAAAATTATCATATATGGATACAATAAAAGTAAACAACACATTGGTGTACAGTATCAAATATCATTGTCTAATACTGCTCTAATATCCATACGTTTTAGTCTACTGTTACCAGACTTGGCCGATGGATTGACTTTGACAATGACTACAAAACTCTGTATCCACAGTTCATGGAATCTGTCTGGTAGGTTTCTTTAAAACTGTAAATACAATGAATATTCTCTTGGTCAGTGGGAAGGTATGCTAGTGTGAATTAGTTTGTCTTCAGATCCATAATTCTGTATATTTGGTAATAAATAATGTTTTGAATTCAGAACATTTGTATTTGAAAAATTTACCAGTATTTGCATGTATTCTTTTACATATAATAGCCCAAGTGGGTTGAATAGCAAATTCTAATAAATACATTAATAATTCTGCATCATTAAGTAGAATAAAGAATGTAAATGTCCTCACATTTATATTTTACATTTTTTTTTCAAATTAGTTTATACCAAATATAGGAAAAAATTACATTTCAAAAGTGGGGGTTTTATTTATTTGTTTGTTTGTTTGTTTTTTAAGTCTAAGAGAATGTGTACCTGAATTTAGTACTGAAAGAAACTATGTAGTGAAGTCACTGTACCATAGTGGTTCCAAGTGAAACTTTTTTTGACCATCATTAGCCGTGCCAATCTTGATCGGTGGTTTGCCTAGGGCTTCCTACGATAATATGAGATCATTACAAGGCAAACAGGTACCCTTAGCATGGTTGTAAATGTCCAAGGTACATAATCCAGCCTTGATTAAGTCCTACTTTCATTAAATTGTACATGAAAGTACAGGTGAGTTGCAGAGCTGTTTTGTAGACCACAGTTTCTTTGAATTGCTTTGTAGCTGCTTGTAGCTTTTATTGCCTTCTTATCCACTCACATTTCTCTTAGTCTGAATCTGTTGTACATGCTTGGCATACATACTTTGCCTTTGAGGAGCTAGGCACTTTACCACAGTTCTTCAATCCCTTTGACTCTGACATGCACCTGTGGACATATCTCTAGACTTACGTACCCAAAAGAAGGAAGCCATTTAGATTCTCTGGAATGCTAGACTTTGAACAGGAACCTTCCTGTCATTGAGCAGCTGGATTTCCCTAGAGCAACTGACAACCAGTTGTTGGTCAAGCATTTCAAAAAGAAGTGCCATGAAACTGAATTTTTAAGTTTACCAAATTGAAATGTTTAAATTTTTTTAGTTTAAATTAAAAACAACATGTGGATAGCACTCATTAATTAGTATAGCTCTAAAACCCACTCCTTTTCTTCTTACTCTTCTTCTTACTTCTTAATTTACATAAATGGTTGGACCAAGAGGAAAATAGATTTTAAATTTTAGAATGTTAATACTCCTAAGGAGGGACTATTGAGTGGTAAAATGCTCACCTAGCACGTGTGAGGCCCTGGGTTCTATCCTCATTACCACATAAAAAATAAAGATATTATGTTCAACTACAACTAAAATATAAATACTAAAAAAAATTTTTTTAAATACTCCTAAGGAATTTGTTTGTATATAAATAAGGCATATAAGCTAATGGTGAATTTAGAAATGGTAGGAGATAACTTTGATAATAACAGAATAGTGGTAGTAAGTTAGATTCAGTTGTTGCTTTTGACTATATAAAGTAATTCCCCATGAATTTTTCCATATGACCCAGAGAGTTCCATGGATAGACTCAGGACCCCTATTTGAGGTAGAGGCAAGTAATTATGATTTGCGTGAGCTTGCACAGCTAATATTATGGTTATTTCATCAAATCTAAACTTTTTAAGAATTTTTAAAAGTTTACCTTTTTTTAAGCTTTAAAAGCTGAGGAATAACATTTTTTAAAAAACCTTTTCTTCATTAAAATGTTATTTTAACAAATGAGTTTAATTCATTTACTGTGCCAGGCTCATAGCCACTAGAATATAATTTTTTAAGGCATAATTAAGCAAGGATTTCCAATAGTGCTTTTGTTATTCAGCTGGGAGAAGAACTCTTGGGGTGACCATTACAATTAGTGCCTGGTATACTTAGCTTAACACAGCACATTTAAAAGCTCAGTAAAAGTTTTGATTAAATGTACAAGAAATATGAGGTTGGGGCTGTGGCTCAGTGGTAGTGCACTTGCCTCACATTCGATTTTCAGCACCACATCTAAATAAATAAATTTTTAAAATAAAGGTCTATCAGCAACTTAAAGTATTTTAAAAATGTACAAGAAGGGGCTGGGGTTGTGGCTCAGCGGTAGAGCACTCGGCTAGCATGTGCAAGGCCCTGGGTTTGATCCTCAACACCACATAAAAATAAAGATATTGTGTCCAATTACAACTAAAAAGTAATATTAAAAATTTGTTTTTAATGTACAAGAAACAGCTGATCCTAATCCCAGTAGTTTATATTTTTTTTTAATTGCATTTGTTAAACTATTATGAGATTTAAATAGTAGACCAGAAAACGAAAGGATCAGCTCTGAAATGCCAACCATAATTATTGTTGTTTTTTTTTAACATTTCTAAAAATTTTAGTATGTGTGCTGAGAGGTACAGATTTATATCATTGACCCTTCGTTGTGCTGAATGGTCTTCACATTATGTCATGAACATAAAAATGTCAATAGAGAGTAGTATATTTAGTGTTTATTTAATATCTTGTAATTAATTATAAGATCTGATGTAATTTACTACTTATGTAATTTACCACAAATGAGACATTTTTTCACTTCTTTGGCAGACAGAAACTGAAAATGTTCATAAATATTTGCATTTGAGGAAATAGATTTTTATATATGTAATTATGAAACTCCCAACTCTTTACTTGCCAGGTGGGTCTTTAAACAACTCTATGACAAAGGCCTTGTTTACAGAGGGGTGAAAGTCATGCCCTTCTCTACTGCATGTAACACTCCACTTTCCAACTTCGAATCCCACCAGAATTATAAGGTATGTGAAATGGTGAGATATCTTTCAGTGCCAAGTAATGTACCTAGAGGTTGAATGGTTGTAGACATCATTAAGTACTCCCAGGTAGCCCCAACATGGAATGGCAGTCTTGGCATTGGTCACTACTGAGTACTGATGATGTTACCAGTCGCTGAATGAAGCCTCTTGTATGATTAAAATGAGCTTTTGGTTTTGTTTACATTGAATTTATGAGGTGTCTTATAGATTTTGCTTGCTTTGAGCATATTTTTATGCTTCTCTTCATTTATAATTCCAGCTCTGACATACTTCCCACCACTCAAAATTAATGGTTACCATTTTGGGTGACTTTGTGTATATCTGGGACCTCGTACATCATTAGATGTTGGGAAGAAAATTTGGGATGGTGAATTGTATTATGATCTGTTCTTTGATGAAATGGAGTCTCTACCTGTCATTAGTGTGACAGAGGTATTGAGACATTCTGATTTTCTTTACCTCATCTAGACAGATGGTAAATGGTAGGGAATCTTCTGAAACATAGGAAGTGTTTTCATTTTTGCAAGTTCATCTAATCCTGTGTTTTTAATGGATATTAACTTGTTTGGAAGTCTTGTTTCAGGAGCCAGGTTTGGAAATTATATTAATGAAATTCAAATTTTATAAGGCCTTATCCTCTTAGAGGATGCTTTCACATATTCCATTTGATCTTTGCAAATCCTTATGAGATGAATGTGATGATTCCTTTTTGTCTTCTTCTGATTGTGCTCATATTGTGTTGTGTTTATTTAATAAAGTATTTCGAGCACATAAAAGTATAGAGAAAAATATACTACCTGAATACTAAGCCTGAGTCCTATTTTGTATTTTATTGAGAGACAGGGTCTCACTAAGTTGCTTAGTGCCTTACTGTTGCTGAGGCTGGCTTTGAACTCAAATCCTCCTGCCTCAGCTTCCCAAGTAGCTGGGATTATAGGTGTGTCCCATTGCGACCAGCTGGTGTTCACATTTCTAATTATTTCATAATGGTTCCAGGATTATTTTCTATTTAGATCTTGCCGAGTTTGCACTGTACCCAACTTATGTATTTTTTAATGTTTTTTTTTAATTGTAGTGGACAAAATACCTTTATTTTATCTACTTATTCGTATGTGGTGTTGAGGATCAAACCCAGTGCCTCACATGTGCTAGTCAAGTGCTCTACCACAGGGCCACCACCCCTGCCCCAAGATAACTATTTTCTAAAACAGTTGTTTTGTTGACTTAACTCTTCATAGGCTTATTATAAAACAGATCATTCTAACAGTGAAGCCTCCATTCTTTTATTCCTTTTCATAGAGACAGGGTCTTACTGAATTGCTTAGCACTTTACTGTTGCCGAGGCTGGCTTTGAACTTGCCATCTATTCTCCTGCTTCAGTCTCCCAAGCCACTGGGATTGCAAGTGTACGCCACCATGCCTGTCTGTTTTTTAGTTTTTATTTTGAGATAGTCTCACTATGTTGATTAGGGTCTTGCTAAATTGCTGAGACTGGTCTTGAATTTATGATCATCCTGTCTCAGCCTCCTGAGCCACTGGGATTATAGGCGTGCACCACCATGCCCAGCTAAGTATTAAAAATTTTATGTGAAATTTCTTGCTTTGAACTTTCTTTTTATAAATGTGGTGCATGGTTGCTTTGTTTTGTTTGGTGCTGGGAACTTAAACCACAGATAGTTTACCTCTGAGCAAAATCCCCAGCCCATTTTTAAGTTTTGAGACAGGATCTCACTAAGTTACTTAGGGCCTGGGCAAATTGGTAGGCTGGCCTCAAACTTTCAGTCCTCTGGCCTCTGCCTCTCAAGTCACTGGGATTATAGGCATGTACCAGCATACCACTCAGTAAATAGGTTTTTTTGTTGTTGTTGTTGTTTTGTTTTTGTGGGGGAGGTGTTCCAGGAATTGAACTCAGGGGCACTCGACCACTGAGCCACATCCCTAGCCCTTTAGTATATTTTATCAGACAGGGTATTATTGCTGAGACTGGCTTTGAATTCATGATCCTCCTGCCTTTGCCTCTGCCTCTGCCTCTCGAGTCGATGGGATTACCACACCTTGCTAGTAAAATTCATTTATTTCAGTCCTATTTAGGATTTGTTTCCTTTTATTTTATGACTATTATTGAGGAGTTTGTAAAATAGTACTTTACCTCAATTTATTTCAGGATGTTCAAGATCCCTCAATATTTGTAACTTTCCCTTTGGAGGAAGATGAAAATATCTCCTTAGTTGCTTGGACAACTACTCCTTGGACTCTACCTAGTAATCTTGCCCTCTGTGTTAATCCAGATATGCAATATGTGAAGATTAAAGGTAAGTGGGTGCCTGGTTAGTTGTGACAAATATAGATAATTTTATTTACCCAGGCTTGGTGGTACACACCTGAAGTCCCAGCAATTTGGGATTGCAAGTTCAGAGCCAGCTTCAGCAATTTAGCAAGGCCCTAAGAACTTAGTAAGATCCTATCTCAAAATTCAGGGGGAAAGAAAAAAAGGAAAAGGGCTGGCACTTAGCTCAGTGATAAAGCATCCCAGGGTTCAATCCCCAGTACCAAAGTAATCAAAGAATTTTATTTAATCAGAAAGGTAGGTAGACTTTAAGATTCTTTCATTTCTGATTGAAAAGTAACCCTAAAAGATTAAAATAATTCTGAGGGCTGGGGATGTGGCTCAAGCGGTAGCGCGCTCGCCTGGCATGCGTGCGGCCCAGGTTCAATCCTCAGCACCATGTACAAACAAAGATGTTGTGTCCGCCGAAAAACTAAAATAAATAAATAAATTCTCTTTCTCTCTCTCTCTCTCTCTCTCTCTGCCCCTCCCTCTCCCTCTCCCCATCTCCTCTCTCTAAAAAAAAAAAATAAAAAATAAAATAATTCTGAAATATTAAAAAGTAGAAAGTAAAATCTTCTCATAATTTTCAGTTTGTAAGCTGCTTTTATACTTCATGCCCTTAAGATAGATTAAGACTCTAAGATTCAAAAACATGACATCACATTCACTTTTAGAAATCAGTACCAGAATTTCAGAATTTTGTGCCTTTCAAATATTCCCTGGTAGAGAGTTATCACAGGCTCAACTGGGTTCTTCCATAGAGACTTAAATGAAAAAAGAATGTACTTAGTGAGTAAGTGTACCTTCGTGTTTGGATAGCTTACGGAAGGGAAATGAAACGAGAAAAACCCACTGCCAGCCAGATGCAGTGATACACACCAATAATCACAGCTACTTGGGAGGGTGAGGCAGGAGAATTTCAAGTTCAATGCCAGCCTCAGCAACTTAGTGAAAGACTCTTTCTCAGTATAAAAAGGGAGTAGGTAGCTAGGATGTAGCTCTGTGATAGAACACCATTGGGTCCTATCCCTAAAACAGCAAAAAAAAAAAAAAAAAATTTGCCGGGGTACTGATAGTAGGGATTGAACCCAGGGATGCTCTACCACTGACCTACATCCTTAGCCCTTTTTCTTTTGAGACATGGAGTCTTGCTAAGTTGCTTTGGGCCTCACTAAGCTGCTGAGTCTGGCCTAAAACTTGTGATCCACTTGTCTTAGTCTCTCGGGGGTCACTGAGATTATAGGCATGCATCACTATGCTTGGCTCAAAATTTTCACTTTTTTGTATTTACCTCAAAGAATTGAGAAACGGGACTTGAACAAATATTGATGTGCCCATTTTCACAGTAGGAATATTCACAGTAGCCAAAAGTTAGATGCATCCCAAGTGTCTTATCAACAGATGAATTGATTAACAAAATACAATTATTTACATACAATAGAGTTCTACTCATTCTTGAAATGTGGTCTGTTCAGTTCCTAATGGGTTATACTCATCTCAGATGCTACTATGAGGAACGTTTCTAGCAGAGCAGAGGGTAACATGCATTGGGCAGTCTGTCACCGCAGGATAACCACAGGAAGTTCCCAATGCCATGCCTATCCCTTCCTGGCTTCCATGCTGAGAGAAGGTTCTCATGTATTTCATGGATGGCTTCCTGCACACAGGCCCTGTGTTTGATCCTAGCACTGCAAAAAAAGAAAGAATAAAAAGAATTAGAAAGATGTATGTATGGTAATATATGGAGCAATGTTCACAAAATATTTTGTGAAAACAAATTGCAAAACCGTAGAGTATTGCCTCATAATATTTGAAAAAATAAAAAGAGGGGCTGAGGTTGTGGCTTAGCAGTAGAGCGCTCGCCTAGCACATGTAAGGCCCTGGGTTTGATCCTCAGCACCACATAAAAATAAATAAATAGAATAAAGGTATCATGTTCAACTACAACTAAACTTTTTTTTTTTTTAAGAAGAACCTTACACATTTACATATACTTTTCTTAGGTAGAATGTGCATTAAAAAATCTGGATGGAGAGACACCTGAATGAGGATATCTGAGAGGGAGTGAGATTGTATGGGACTTTTACTTTGTGAGCCATTTGATTTTTGTTAATGTTCTGATTTTTTAAACATTCACATGTATTAACCTAAAGAAGGAGAAAATAAGACCAACTTTCTTCAAATGGATATGGGTGAGAAGTAAAATAACAGCTAGCTGCGTACATGCCTTTAGGGTCTGTCTGACACAGGTCTGGAAAACAGGGTGCTGCAGTGTTCTGTGCAGTGCTCCCCCCCAAGTCCTGAGCACTCTGGTGCTGGTGGCACCGGAGCTCTTCAGCAAAGAAATAGGCCTGATGCATGTCTCCAGAGCCAGTCTGTCTGAATCTCACTGAGGTCTACCTTTTTTCATTCTTATAGATGTTGCCAGAGGAAAATTACTCATTTTAATGGAAGCCAGATTATCAGCCCTCTATAAAATGGAGAGTGACTATGAGGTCCTTGAAAGGTAATTATTCAGATAGTTGATATGTGGGTGTATATATGTGTATCTGACTTTAGTTTTAAAGAGACGAACTTTATTACCCACCACTGTATTTTTCAAGTTGAATCCTAAGTACTAGTAAGTCCAGGGCACATGTTCTGCTCTTATGACTAAGGGTCAGGAAACCAGTTTAAGTGGTGACTTGGTGTGACTTGCAGCCTCATTTCTTTAACTTAACAGTGAATTTGCATTCTCCTTTTTCCAGATTTCCTGGTGTCTCTCTCAAAGGCAAGAAGTACAAGCCTCTGTTCGACTATTTTGTGAAGGTAAGTATAGGGAACACCATGGCAGGGACTCCCCACATCCATTTCTTTGATTACTGCAGTGAAGTGATGAGTGGATTCAGTTCTTATTGTTGGATTGTCCATGTGAGTGTGCCTGAACCCACAATCTGAATTAGCATTAACAAAATTAAATTGTTGCCTTCTGGTTTAAATCATTAAATTCATGTGAGAATGTCTGGGGTGTAGCTCAATTGTAGTCACTTGGCATGCACAGGCCCTGGATTTAATCCTCAGAACCACAAAAAGCGGGGGCAGGGGTTGGGGTTTTTTAGGGTGTTTTGTTTTTTGGTACTGGCTATTGAACACAGGGACACTCTGCCACTCTACCACCACTGAGCCACATCCATCCCCAGCCCTTTTTATTTTGAGACAGGGTCTTGCTAAGTTGCTTAGGGCCTCGCTAATTTGCTGAGGCTGGCCTCAAACTTTTGATCTTCCTGCCTCAACATCCTGAGTCCCTGGGATTACAGGTTTATGCCACCATACCCAGCTTATGTGGGAATTTTTAAATAATGCTTTCACATTATAGGAGTCACCTTATGCTTTGTTAGGTTTGTATATGTATCTATGTATTGTTTATACTGTACTAGGGAACTTATGCCTCTTGATTCCCCTATCCATATTCTTTGAAATTTCCTTCTGTGGCTGAATTGCTTGAGCTGGGTTGAAAGGAAGAGGAAAGCAAAGCACATGCAATGAATGGAAATAAACCAGAAGTGAGACCATATGCGAGTTCATGCTCAGGCAAGGGAAAATAATGAAGAAGCCCAGTTATGTGGCTAAAAAATTAGAAATTTTTATCTGTAAGTCTTCAGATAATTCCATCATTAATAAATGGTGAGCCACTATCCAGAAAAATGATGTCTTGATCATCAGGTTTCTTCCCAACCTGAATAATCCTATCTTTTCTATTTCTGAAAATAGCTTCACATGCTAAAGGGTTTTTCAGGCTCTTAGCATTGTTGGTGCAGAGTGTTTTTCTCTCCATCCCTGATGCCTGCCAACCTTTCTTTTTTTGCAGTGTAAAGAGAATGGCGCTTTCACTGTGCTTGTTGACCACTATGTGAAGGAGGAAGAAGGCACAGGGGTTGTACATCAGGCCCCTTACTTTGGTGCTGTGAGTAGCAGAATCTTGTAAACTTACTTATGAGAAGTAAATGTCAATAGCTGCTTTTCATGGGATGCTGAGTCTTATGTGTCATCAGGCTCTTCTCGTGTGGACTATGGAGTCAGCCTCTTTGGCTCACTCCTCCCAAGATGGCATGTTAAACTTGCATCTTCAGTTTCCACTCATTGTGAACTGGTTTCTGGAAATGATGGGTAAAATCCTGGTCTGTGGCCAGACATTTAAGCTCCAAAAGGCCACCATTCCTGTTGTCTTTATTCATTCTTTCATGGTTTACAGGTAGTAAATGTCTGTCTTGTGTGTATGCAGTTGAAGTTTTGACAAGCTCTGTAAGTTTTAACAGCACTTAGAGACGTACAGACACTTGGACCATCAAAATAAAGATCTCTTCCATTTCCCCTACTTGTTCTTAACCAAATACTGTAAGATCAGGAGGAAGAATCTGTCCTTATCTTCCTAAACCTTATAGAAGGGTGCTCCCTTTTATGTTTTTCCTAGAATAAAATTTTTTTAACAACACATTCTCTTTAATATAATTTATATATAAAGATATAAACAAATAACAGAGATTTGTAAAGGCACATTGCTTAGGGTAAACCTTGAATCATGGTCCTGCTGCTGATGGGAAGATCCTGGGCAAGTGTTGTAGCCTGAGTTTCCTTTTCTCCTCTGTAGGATGAGGTGATGGTAGTTGCCTATTGGGGTAACTGAAGGATTAAATGTCATCATGTCCCTGGAGTTTAGCACAGTGCCTAATACTGTAAAAGTGAGAGTCCCTGTGGTCACTACTGCAAGGGTAGTGCCCACGGGGCACCTATAGACTCTGGACTTTGTTATAACAATTTATTTTGTTATCCCTTCTTTCCCTTGTACCTCTTTTATTTTGGTTACGGGATTTTGAAGCAAATCCTCAACCTCATGTCTTTCTTTAAATAATCCCAGGTGCATCTGTGATTGATAAGAACATTTCTTTTTAATGTAGTCACCATGCCATTGTTATTTATATACAATAAAATCAACATTTCCTTAATAGGCCTAATAATTATTCATATTTGATGTGAGTAGTCTTAATGATACTAATTAGTGTTGTAGGAACTGGTCACATGAGGTCAAAAAATTTTTAGTGTCCGCTGATAATGATTACTCCACTGTTAGTACATAATAAAAATACAACTTCTGTAGCTGAGTCACAGTACCAAAAAATAGATAGCTTCATGTTTTTGAATCATAGTTCAGATTGTCCTTGTTAAATGTGAATAGTTGTTACTAACTATAGTTATACTTCTCATATCTAAGTATAGTTATACCATGCACTTATGCAAACTATACTTTTTAAGCCCACTTGGAAAACATTTTCTGAGGCCTCAACTTACCTTGTCTTTTCCTGGGAGTACAGTACATCACTGTGTTGAACATCACCTGTTCCCCCTCCATTCAAGGGGCTGCTCTTTCCTTATCGAAGTGGCTGAGGGCTGTTTGCACTGCACTTAATATTTCTAGTTTTATGTCTTGGGCATTTCCTGTCTGCCCACACGTCCCACCACCCAAACAATACAGCGCAGTGAGAAGTGAACGCAATTCCAGGGAGAAGCATGTTAGCTTTCTAGCTTGTCTTATAGTCAAACCAGAGTAGTTTCAGTCTAACAGCCTCTGTAACTTCATATTTAAGCAGCATAGCATGTTAGTGGACACTGTAGACTCTGAAGTGGGCTGTTTGGATTTTACTCTTACTATTGCCACTTTGCAGCTGACTTTTTGTTTGGGGTTTTTGTGGATTTTTTATTATTAATATTTTTATTAGTTATTGACGGACCTTTAATTATTTATTTGTTTTTATGTGGTGCTGAGAATTGAACCCAGTGCCTCACACATGCTAGGCAAACACTTTACCACTGAGCCACAACCCTAGCCCCTGCAGCTAACTTCTTTGTGTGTCAGCCCCCTTATGCGTAAAATGGGGGTTATCACTGTTGTGTACAAGAAAAGCACTTGTGAAACCCTAGTATACCTTCTGCCTTCCTTGCAACAGCATCATGAGGGCTAAATGAGGTAGTGTGATGAAGTGCTCGGCATTGCCGACATGCAGGTCTAATGGTTAACACTCTTCAAAGCTATTCCTGAGGCACCGTGATTTATTTATTTATTTGTTTGTTTGTTTTCGGTGGACACAACATCTTTATTTTATTTTTATGTGGTGCTGAGGATCGAACCGAGCGCCCCACGCATGCCAGGCAAGCGCGTTACCTGTTTGAGCTACCTCCCCAGCCTCTGTGATATATGTATAAAGTGAATACCTTGGTTTTAGATTACTATTAGCATCTTTTGATAGGATACATGCCCAGATGTATATCAAGCATCTTGTGGTGCAGTAGATTGTGCTTTATACCTGTATGTGCCTTTGTTTTTTAGATTTGTATATATGCTGCTGTTATAAATGTATGTGCCTTTGTTTTTTAGATTTATATATATGCTGCTGTTATAAATCAAATTTTTTTTAAATATTTATTTTTTAGTTTTAGGTGGACACAATATCGTTATTTTATTTTTATGTGGTGCTGAGAATCGAACCCAGTGCCTCATGCACGCTAGGGCGAGCACGCTACCACTTGAGCCACATCCCCAGCCCTGTTATAAATCAAATTTGACTTAGTTTTAAAACATTCATGTATGTCCTGTCATCTCAGTGAATACCCTGCTATATATGGCAGGTCTGTGAAATAATTGTTGGAAAGACTAAGCTGAATGATCTAATAAGCCTAAATGGTCCTTGAATCACCTTTAGTTAAAAGGATGAAGCTGATTATGTGTATATATCAGAATACTCAAAAGTTTGTAAACCTACCATTTCATGCTTTCCTCCTTCCTCGCACATTCAACTGTTTTATTCTTCCCTCTTGCTCCTCCGTTCCCTTTTCCCAGGATGACTATCGGGTCTGCATGGACTTCAACATTATTCAGAAAGACTCATTCCCTATTTGTCCTGTGGATGCTTCAGGCTGCTTCACAGAAGAAGTGACACATTTCGTGGGACAGTATGTGAAGGTTTGTAGTCCATAAGACCAGAAGGATGTTGCTCTTATATATATATTTCATCAATCAGTCCCCCCTTTTTCCTCCTCAAGTAAGCAAATCAATTCAACTTATCACTCTCATTTATAGCTTATGTTGTAACTCATCTAGGAACTTGGTGGGGTTTTTTGTTGTTACAGCATCAAATCAAACAGGCAGATACTACCAACTGTACTAGGCGGGTATGGTGTCTTTAAAGGAAGCATGGTCTAGTTTCAGGAGCAGGAGTCAAAAACAGGACTCTGTGTCTCATGAAGCAGTTTTGTGACCTTGGGGTAATGGTTTCTGATTGAAAACTTCCTTAAATATTTTGGAGCCAGGTGTGATGGTTTGCCCTGTGATCCCAGCAACATGGGAGAGTGAGGTGGAGAGTAACGTGTTTGGGGCCAGCCTGGGCAGTGTAGCCAGACTTTGTCTCTAAAAAATAAAAAGGGCTGAGACTGTAGCTCAGTAGTCAAGTGTCCCTGGGTTTAATCCCCAGTGTAAACCCCCCCCCTTTTAAAAAAACGTCATGGAATGTATTTAAAAATGAACATTGTTTTTTTAATGACACATTTTTTTGATGCCTTTAAGTCACAACACAATGTTCGATTTTACTAATATAATTATGTTGCTGCTAAGTATGATAGGGTTTTTTTTATATATATTTAGTTTTTAGTTGTAGTTGAACACAATATCTTTATTTTATTTATTTTAATGTGGTTCTGAGGATTGAACCCAGGACCTCGCACGTGGTAAGCAAGCGCTCTACTGCTGAGCCTCATCCCCAGCCCTGATAGGATGATTTAATGACTGAATTTTTATTTTTTAACAGGATGCCGACAAAAACATCATCAGGACCTTGAAAGAACAGGGCAGACTTCTTGTTGCCAGCACCTTCACACACAGCTATCCTTTCTGCTGGAGGTGAGAGGAGGCCAAGACTATCATAGCTGGAGCTCCACACTCTGGTTACGCCGTTTGTGTGCCTGTACCTTCATATTCATAGGATCCATCTCAGGGGTACCCTGTAGTTAGTGTTTGGAAACTGCCCTCTTATTTTTAGGAGAATGCAAAAAAGTTGTCTCTTTCCTTGGGAGTTGTGGGGTTGGGGGACACACACTATTTTATGTTGTGGCCACATTTTTTTTTTTTTCTTTTTTAAGGATGCCAAACATCTTTGAAATTTTATAATGGAATTTATTGAGAAATACAATGTTATGATATCAAGTCTTAATACAGGATCATGCTACAAATATGTGGATCAAAATCTAGTATTCCGTGGCCTAAAATTCAGTCCCCATATTTTGTCTCTCTACTGACATTCACAATATCACATCTTAGAAAACTGTCATCAGTAGAACTCTTATTTTTCTTTTTAGTGTTGGTATTTATTTATTTATTTACTTATTTTGTGCTGGGTAGTGAACACAGGTGTGCTTTACCATTGAGCTGTGTACCTAGTCTTTTTTTTTTTTTTTTTTTTTTAAGACAAGATCTTTCACTAAGTTGCCTTGGGGTCTCTCAGTAAGACTGTCCTCAGATTTACAATCCTGCTGCAGCCTTCCAAGGGTGTACAGCACTGCATCCACCTCTGGTCTCGTTCTTTTATTGGGTTTTGCCCTTCGTAGTATTGTGGAGATGATGTTGGGTTTTTTTGTTTGTTCGTTTGTTTGTTTGTTATCAGACATTGAACTCAGGGGCACTTGACCACTGAGCCACATTCCTAGTCCTTTTTTATATTTTATTTAGAGATAGGGTCTCACTGAGTTGCTTAGTGTCTCGCCATTGCTGAGGCTGGCTTTGAACTCTGATCCTCCTGCCTTAGATCCCAAGCTGCTGAGATTACAGGCATATGCCACTGCCCCCAGTGAGATGGCCAATTTTTAAGACTTAAGACATTTGCATCTATAATAAAAATGAATTTTAACCAGGCTCAGTGGCACACCCTTTAATCCCAGTAGCTTAAGACTGAAAGTCAGTTTTCCTTGGGTGCCTACATCTCTCCTGACTGGCTCCATCTGTGTTTGCCTCCCCAGATCAGACACTCCGCTCATTTACAAAGCAGTGCCCAGCTGGTTTGTGCGAGTGGAGCACATGGTGGAGCAGCTACTGAAGAACAACGACCTGTGTTACTGGTGAGCAGTGAGATGTGTTTCTTCATACTGTCCTTTGCTTTAGTCAGTATGGTTTACACTCTCCCAAGTCACAATTTTTATTATGACTCTAATTTTTATAGTCATCTTTTTTTTTAAGTTGAACATGATACCTTTATTTTATTTATGTATTTTTATGTGGTACTGAAGATCGAACCCAGTGAATCACACACTGCAGGCACTCTACCAGCCCCTATAATCATCTTTTATTGTTCATTGTAATAGCTGTCTCTATTCTGTATGTAAAGGAACATAAAGTAATTTAATATACAAGAGTAATACCCTTATGATACAACATGTAAAGGAGCTTTATTTTCTTTAAAACCCAATGGAAATGAGAAATGGCCCCTTATTCATTTTACATAGTAAAATGACTTTGGAGGAAAAATTCTGGAGTTACTCCCTCTTCTAACATCAAATAAAAATTTTCAGGATAAACATTTTGTGGTGTATCTGCAAACACCATTTGTACTTAACCATTTTTGGTGCTTGTTGAGTTCCTGGTATAGATAAACTCTAAGCTCAGAAACTTTTCTCTCTGCAGCTGAAGTTTGGCAAATAGATGACAATGTCATCTCCACCTGTGTTTGTAAAATGAAGCAAAGTTTGAATTTGCAAAATGAAACAAAATTCAAATCTGCATTTCAAAAGAATGTTTTTCCCCGAGTTTGGATTTCAATTCTTACTTCCCACAGGGACTTAACCCAACCAAAGAATTGTATTTGATTTGGGGAAAATGAGGAGATCTCAGGACAATAAAGAAAACTGGTTTTAAACTATGGCTTTCTAATACATTATAGCCAAGTGTGACTTCTCAAAAAGCAGCTTTTTCATCTGAAGCTAGCAAGCTCATTAGTTCCCCTAATGTATAAGGTAATAGTGTGGAATAAGGTAACCTCAAAGGAGTATAGACATATAAACTGATCTGTAGAAAGCAGGATAAAAATGTAGTGCCCAAAAGAAGAAGATGTATTTAGAAGCCTGGCAATACCCTGACTCAGCCTTGTGCTTAGAGGAATTTCTGCAAAGCTGAACTTTAAGGAATAGGAGCTCTTTTCCAGTCAAAATAGTAGAAGTTCTGGGAGTAGTAGGGATGGCAGAGGGAAGGAAGACTGAATGGCAGAGAAAGATGGGGAGTCACATGCCGAGGAACTTAACCTCATTGCTGAAGGCTAAAATGCAAGGTCAGGGATACCAGGGAGGAGACCAGAGAGAGCCACAGAGAAACTTCCAATTACCCAGCTCATTGGGAGCCTGTGCTAATACTTTTTAGTAAAGCTGATGTCATCAGATGACGTGAAGACTAGAATTGATTGGAATGAGGCTGCTAGAGTCAGGGTGGCTAGTCAAGAGAGGTCTGTGGTGGTCCTCCGTTGACAAAGAGGATGTGGGGAATGTATGTGCTTTGGGTCAAGTCAGTAGAAGCAAAGGCTATCATGTATGCTGGTGCTATCCATTATAAAATATGCTTCTGGTATCTCAAGTTCAAGGCCAGTCTTAGCAATTCAGGGAGACCCTGTCTCAAAAAATAAAAAGGGTTAGGGATGTAGTACAGAAGTAGAGCACTCCTGTGACCAATCCCCAGTACTGGGGGAAAAAAAATAAAAAGAAAACATGTTCCTAGCAGTGAGCTCAGTATTTCAGATCATTTGATTCACAAAAGCTTATATGAATATAATTTACAATTTTTATTTTAATGGAATTTTTTTCTTAAATCATTGTCTAATGTACTACGGCAGGGTCCCAGAGTTTGTGCGAGAAAAGCGGTTTGGAAATTGGCTGAAAGATGCACGTGACTGGGCAATTTCCAGAAACAGATACTGGGGCACCCCCATCCCACTGTGGGTCAGTGAAGACTTTGAGGAGGTGAGGTGGGGCCATGTGTCCTGTGTGGACTGTGCTGGGGCACTTTGCTCATGCAGCGTGAATGTGGTGGAAAGTCATGTTTTTCTCTCTTTGCCCCTTTCTTATTTCATCTCTTTTTTTCTCTATTCTTTCCTAGAATCATGACATAAAATAATTATTTTTAGTATTTGAATTTCTAAATTTTCTTCTATAAAAAGTGAAAAATACATTCTGCGTTTTTCTCAGGGAAATCCACATATTAAGTGCTTTATTCTTGTGTTACACAGATCTCTTCCTCTGTGCATTAAGTTATAGCATTAACTTAAGGTTAAGCTAACATAGATAATGAAAAAGCAGAACTTGAAAAAAAAATTAACATTGTGTTGATTACTTTGGTAAACTTATAAAATTGCTTTAGTATAGTAAACTTACAAAAATTTGTGTGTGTGTGTGTGTACATGCGCAGATACACAGACATATTTCCATGAGAGGGTCTTCTGCCATTAGTGAGAGCTTTACAGCAGAGATAAGCAATAGCACCCTGGATACTTGTCACTTTCCTTTAGGGACCTAAGAGGCAGCTGTGAAGTAACTGAATCAGAAGATTTTGGGGAACTGGACAGGAAAGACGGAGAAAGAGACTGTGGGTGCCTGTAGGTAGCAGAAACCCCCTTGCTAGGTGAGAACCCACAGCAGCTCCCGCTGGCACAGCCCCGGTCAAATGATTCCCCTAATTCTGAGTGTACCAGCAAGCCCCATCTCTCACTTCCTTACTTAGATAAATCCTAACATCTTGTGAGTTAGGCTGAGTATTTTGATCTGATCCAAGAACACTAACTTAGTTCTAGCTTTGTCTTGGGAAGATTTCAGATTAAAGTTCTAGGTGCCAAGAAGAAACACAGATGCCTTAGAACAATAGTCCAAGTCATTTCTCTTATGCATTTCACCATGATTTTGGCAGAGATTTGCACATAGTCAATCCTCCATAATTACCCATTAAGATGATGGCTGTCAGTGTTTAAAATCCCCCTGACATAGGGTAGATATCAAAGTGGACAAGTTAGTGCTTGCCTTGTCAGAAACCAGTGTGTGGTGTTGTTGAACAGTCAGCCATGTTGAAGATAGCTGTCCTTCAGCCCAGATTGGAATTTTAATGAGCTTTTAAGGAAAAATCAGAGGTTTCTCAAAGAGGAATATTGCGTAAATTAATTCAATTTGATCTCTCTGGCTCTAAGGAGCTCTTTCTTTTAACTTTATTTTTAACAGGTAGTTTGCATTGGGTCAGTGGCAGAACTTGAAGAACTGTCAGGAGCAAAAATCTCGGATCTCCACAGAGAGAGGTCAGTTTCTCAATGATTAATTCACTTCAGTCCTGTCACCTCCTACTGAGACATGATACCTAGCAAATTACATAGCTGCACATGGCAAGCGCTAGTTTGTGAATCACTATTGATGACTTGCATAGGATTAAGGTAATATGTCCTCCCTCCCCAGTTGAAACACCAGGTGACAATAATGTGTGGTACTCTCAAAAGCCTTTGAGAATGGCTGACATTTCTGTTTACAAATGCATTTTCATTTATGCTTCGCTTAACTATGGGATATGTTCTGAGAAATGCATCCCTAGACGATTCTTTTTTTGTATGAACACCCATTTTGGAGTGTTCTTGCGCAAACCCAGATGGCATAGATGACTCGCTTGACATGGCCTCTTGATGCAACCAAGAAACATGGTAAACACAAGATGTAGGTGGGTACTGTTAGTATAATAGCCATACTGTTTTGACAGTTTCGTTTTGGTTTTTTTCCTTCCATACTGGGAATTAAGGCCAGGGCTTCACATGTGCTAGGTAACTACCCCTACCACTGAGGTATATCACCAGCTCTTTTTTTAAGTTTCATTTTTGTGACAGGGTCTCACTAAGTTGTCCAGACTGACTTTGAAATTTTAAATTTTGGTCATTCTGCCACAGCCTCCCAAGTAGCTGGGATTAAGGCTTCATTAACTTTTTTTTTCCATGAGTAGAAGTACACTCTGACAATGAGAAGGCCAAGCAAGGTGGTGGCCCACCTGAAATCCTAGTGACTTGAGAGGCTGAGACAAGAAGATCAGAAATTCAAGGCCAGTCTGGGCAATTTAGCAACACCCTGTCTCAAAACGAAAACTGGCTGGAGGTGCAGCTCAGTGGCAGAGTGCTCCTGGACTCAATCCCCATTACCACACACACAAAAAAATAAGTAAATGCATAAACCAGTTACATCATTTGTTACCATGTTATGTGCTGTACTTAATTATATGTGCTATACTTAATTATATGTGCTATACTTTTATTACTTTTATACATCTTATAGCACACTGGTTTGTTCACACCACTATCACCACAAACACATGAATAATCCGTTTACTCAGCGTCGGGACCATTACTGAGTGAGAGGAATTCTTCAGCTCCCTTATAGTTGCATGGGACCACCATTGTATATGCCTTGTTGTACAACCTGTGAATAATATCGTATTGGGGCTCTGTGTTTATTACTGGCAGTTAAACTGCAAGTTCTGTTGTGCATAAAATGAGAAGTACTGCTTTTCTGTGTACTAGCATTGACCACCTGACCATTCCATCACGCTGTGGGAAAGGATCACTGAGGCGCGTGTCTGAGGTATTTGACTGCTGGTTCGAAAGTGGCAGCATGCCCTATGCTCAGGTTCATTATCCTTTTGAAAACAAGAGGGAGTTTGAAGATGCTTTTCCTGCAGACTTCATTGCCGAAGGCATAGACCAAACCAGAGGATGGTATGCCCTTTCTTGCTTTAAATGTTTTCTTGATTTTATTGAGTACCTACCATGTGTCATTGGGTGCTGACTAGGGCCATGGCAAACAAGACAGCCTGTGTTCCTGCTTTCTGTCCTTTCTACCCACTATGAATACTAAAATGCTTTTCAACTAGGATATTCTTTCACTGAAATAGAACTATGGTATTATAATTTGAATTATTTCACTAACATTTTTGCATTTATCTATATGTTAAGTTGGAAGTTTAAGTCATACAAAACAATATGTGTTCTTAACTTTTTTATATTATTTACTCAAATGTTTAATGAGTATTTACAAGATTATAGGTTGGGTGCTCAATAGTGGGGAGGTAGTCATGTGCATGGGTAAAAATTCTAGCCTTATCAATTAACATTTTAAAGAAAATCCAAATTTTAAAATACACAAGGGAGGAGGATTTGGGAATTGGGTTTTGTCTTGTGCCCTATTAAGCAATACGCTCATCCCCTTAATTGGAAAAAAGTGAGTTGCCTTCTTTTTTGGATAGGATTTGCTGGCCCATGTGCTAATTATAGTTTCATTAATAATGTTTCTACAGGAATGTATTTAAGGAATTTTTGTCATTTTCTGCTCTTGCAGTTTTTGTTAATCATTGAATTCAAACCTTAGTGTATTCAATGTGTCATTTTAATATTCTAATCAATTTATCTATAGGAACAGCTATCAGAAACAAATTCCTATTGTGGGGAGGGCCAGATGACTTCCCATTGAGCTTGTTTCTCTCAAAAATAGTGAAGTCTAGCAGCTATTTAAGTCTTTGTGTGGATCCCATATGCCCACTGTCCCTTTCCACAGATCATGGCTGCTTCCTGGGTACCAGCAGTCCTCTTAGCCTTTTTTTGGGGAACTGAAAGGGCTATCTGGGTTGGTATTTATACTAGAATGGGGGTCTGCTCTTCTCATTAGTTATGTTCCCTCATGTTCCTAGAGTACAGGGTTAGGTCAGGTGATAGGAGAGCATTACCCCTGGAATAGTAGGAACATGTCAGGGTGGCATGTAAGCATCACCCAGGGCAGTGGCAGGAATGTGAGAGTTCTCACAAGGAACAGGCTAGGGAGCTATGCATTAATGGGATGCATAACATCTGACAAAATAGAAGCATTTGCTAGATTCTGAAGTCTGCCTTTTGACCATTTGTATGAGTGCTTTTTTTTTACTTTGTCATCACATTATTTGTCCTGTATGATTTTTTCTTGTTTCACCAGGTGTTTCAGGTGGTGCTGAGGGAACCCTGTGCTGCCTTTATAGTTGGTTATACTGGCTCCCTATTGGGGAGTTGGGGTAGCAGAGGGAGGACCAGGACATTGATGGAGGCTTTTATTTCTTTGCAAGCCAGAGGCTCTAATTTGATTGATCTCTGGTGGGTTCCATGCATCTGTTTATTTTTAAACCCTTCCTTCATGGTTATGATGTGTAACTAGAATTAAGAACCTTTGGTTTGTATGATTATCAAGAAGTATACTGTATCAAAAATAGAAATGCAATCCGGTGAGTAAATGTATTTTTTCCTGTGCTTGGATTCCTTCTCTGTTCTTACCGAATTGTTGGGGTTTTGTTGTTTTTTTTCTTCAGGTTTTACACCCTACTGGTGCTGGCCACAGCCCTCTTTGGACAACCACCTTTCAAGAATGTGATTGTGAACGGTCTTGTCCTGGCAAGGCAGGTGCACTCTTCTATGTAGTGACTAGTTCAGTCCTAAAATGTGGGGTTTTGTTAACCTCTGTTTAACTTACAAGGAAGCTCTCTGGGGCTCTAGAACCCACAAGTTCTAAGACCCAAGCTAGTGAGAGCCACACCAGGCTCCACTCTGCCTCCCACTGAGTATTATTTCCAATTTTTGACTGTTATAGGACACTCTTATTTTTCCTTTGCTTCTATTACCTCTACTCGTTGAGAATAAAAATAAATAAAATAATATAGAGGTATGGCTGTGAGGAGGAAGATCTAACATCTAATCTATCTGTGTCCTTACCCTGTGTACATCAACATGTCCTCAAGCTGTCAATTTTCAGAACTATTTCACATGGCTCCTGTAATTATCTCCTTTCAATGATGAAGAAATTTACAGCACAGAAAAGTAACTTGCTGAAGGGCTTAGCAAATGAGTGCTAAATTCATGTCTTGAATTCTGAACTCGGGGCTTCACGTATTAAGCATATGTTCTTTTGAGCTGCAGCCCCAGACCTGCTTTTCTTTCCTCCCTCACTGAAAATGTTATTGACATTGTTATAAGTTTGCATGCATGAAGATGTCAAAAAGTATGTTTACATTTGGTTACATTTGGAAATCATAGTCTAATAATAAATATCATAACCAGGAGGCTGACATATGTAGTCCACTGATATTATTCACATTTCTCCTGTTTTAGATATACTCGTTTGCTTATGTGTATTTACTAGACCACAACTTTCTCACATATGTAGGTTTCTCTGTCCACACACACAGTCATAATAATGAATGATTTCAACACCACAAGGTTTTCTCCTATTGCCCTTTATAATTACACTCACTCTCCAACCTTCCGCCCTCATTCCCAATCCCTGGCAACCACTAGTCTAGGTAGTATATGATTCTGATAGAGGTATATATCAAAAGTTCATTCATTTCCATTGATGAATAGTGTTCCATAGTATGGGTGTATCATAGTTTATTTAACCTTCCACCCCTTGAAAGACATCTGGATGTTTCACTGTTTGCTGGTGTGAATAAAGCTGTTGTGAACATTCTTGTAGTATTTTTATGTAACTATAATTCTTTATTTCTCTGGGATAAATGCAAAGATGTCTTCCTTCTCTAGTCAGCCTGATGGCTCCCCATGGTATTCAGAAATTGTTTACAACCGTAGGTATGTCTTAATGCTGGCTTGCATCTAAATTATTTACGCCTTCCATTTACATTTGTGCATTCCTAGTTGCAGATAATCTATATACATGTGTAAAATTCAGCTGTGTGGTTTACTTGTTTAATTGTCATCTACTTTTTGCTTTACAAGTGATGGCCAGAAAATGAGCAAAAGAAAAAAGAATTATCCTGATCCTGTTTCAATTATCGAGAAGTATGGTGCTGATGCGCTCAGGTACAAAGCAGTGCTTCATCTTGAGTGTGTGTGTCATTTTTATGTTGGCATTTCTCATCCTCTTAATTACAGTTCTTAAGTTTTTAGTTTGTAATTATGCTTTTTAACATGGATTTGTTATATGGAAAGTTACATTAGTGTGGTTGTTGATTTTAAGGCCTAAAAACAGTCTTCTATATAATAAAATCATTTTCAAACCTAGAGATTTTTTTTTGAGGAAAAGGATCTGCTTTGGATTTTATGAGCTATCCAGGGCCTCCCCGAGACTAGTTGCAGGTTGCCTATGACTCACATTCTTTCTAGTTTCCGTGTCTTGTTGTATTAGGATTTTTTTTTTTTTACCATTTATTTTAATTTCACACCATATGAGTAAGAGCAAATAAATCAATATTAAAGAAGTTTTAGAGAAATTTGAGCCACTGTTTGAAATGTTCATAATCATGAAATCACATGGTATTCAAGTTGAAAAGACCGAAGGTCTCATTCAGCAGCCCCATGTCATAGAGAAGACCCAAGCCCTGGAGCAGTGAGAAGGGCTATCCTTCAACTCATTTATCTGTCGGACTTGCCCTTGGTGCATCCACTATTTAGGCTAAGTAACTATAGCGTGGGCTATCCTGTAGGGTGATTGATATTCCTAATTTCTGCCACCCAAATGCCACACTCTGCTCTTTGTAAAGGCTACTACTCTCTCTGAACTCCTGTGTCCACATGCATTGGAGGTGTGGGCAGTGTCCATGGGAGACAAGAAGTGGCTCTTGTTGAGGATCAGGCAACCTTCCTCTTATTCTGAATGCAGTGCCATATTTTGGTGTGGGGTCACAAATGGGTAACCCCTTTATAACAAAACAAAAGGCTTTTTGACTTTTAAATTGATCATATGTAACTTACCCATGTGAATTTTCTGCCTTTTCCAGATTATATCTGATTAATTCCCCTGTGGTGAGAGCAGAAAACCTCCGCTTTAAGGAGGAGGGCGTGCGGGACGTCCTTAAGGATGTGCTGCTCCCGTGGTACAACGCATACCGCTTCTTCATCCAGAATATCTTGAGGCTCCAGAAGGTACAGGCCATAGTAGGCCGCACATGTGCTAAGCCACATGTGTGTGGCCACTTTGTTGTACTCTCTGATGTTGGGGACAGCAAAGAGCCATGAGGAGGCCATGCACGAAGGTGCAGTAGTTGTCCAGGGTCTTCTGTGCGTCATGGGCCTCACCTGTAGAAGGGTAGGGTATGTTTGTTTTATCAGCAGATAAAACAAACATACCCTACCAGGGACATCATGTTTAGTGAGGTCACATTATCTCTGCTCTTGTTACCCTGGTGCTGCTGCTGCCTGAACCAAAGTGGGCAGGGAATTCAGTTTGTGGAGCAGGGACAGGTGAAATGGGCTTTTAGAATCAAGGAAGATTTGGACAATGCAAAAAGCAGAGAGGAATAGAGTATTCTGGGTAAGGTCATCAGCCTAGGAATGCAAATAGTTCCCAGTACTAGGTTTCAGTTTGTAGATAATCCTGTATTCTGTCCCAGAAAGTTTTATTGTCCTTCTTCCCTTCCATTGATTGATTGAACTCAAGTTCACTTAAGCACTGAGGTACATACCCAGCCCTTTTTTATATTTTTTTTAGAGATAAGGTCTCACTGAGTTTCTTAGGATCTCACTAATTTGCTGAGGCTAGCTTTGAACTTGCGATCCTCCTGCCTCAGCCTCCCAATGTGCTGAGATTACAGGCATGTACCACCCCACCCAGCTCCTTCCTTGGATTTTAAAGTATTTAAACCATATACAAGATTTGCAAATATGTCTCAATTCAGAATCACTCTTCAGTGCAGAGCAGTAGTTTTTTCCCTAAATTCTCTTAACTTCGCTCAGAAAACAATTATTGCCAGGCACCATCACACACACCCATAATCCCAGCAATTTATCAAGGCCCTATCTTAAAATATTAAAAGGGATGAGGTTGTTTCTCAGTGATCAGTCACCCCTAAGGTCAGTACCCAGTACCAAAAAATAATAGTAAGAAGGAATTGAAAACTTTATGTCCCAAGTTAATGTGTATATGGATAATATTGCTGAATGTCAGAAAATTAGATTGCCTGTTAATAATTTGAGTTGCTGCTCTTTCTGTTTTAGTTATTTTTGAGTTTATTTTTCTGTAGTAAGTTACTTCCCTTCTGTTATGTGAATGTCTCATTAATTGTCCTCAGGAAGAAGAAATGGAGTTCCTCTACAATGAGAGCACTGTCAGAGAAAGCCCCAATATCACAGACCGGTGGATTCTGTCCTTCATGCAGTCACTTGTGGGCTTCTTTGAGACCGAAATGGCAGGTGAGTCTCTCCTGGTCTGTCCTCTTATGATTAAGGACTGTTTATGTGTGTCATTTCATTATTTAATCGCTTTTCTTTGAAAAAAAAATAGAGGAAATTTTGAGAGATAACAGAATGAACAGACAGCAAATAAGTATTTCTTCTAATCCCCAAATATAATTTTGTTACAGCTTGTTGATTATAGAAAGGTTTTTGTTTCCAAGCCCTTAAGAATTCTGTCTGAGGGGTGTCCAGGTGGCCTCACTCCTCCACAGTGTAATAGGCTTTGGAGCTGGATAGCTATGAGTTCAGACCCCAGCTCTACCACTTGCTACATCTCCAGGGGCTTGCCTCAAGTCTCTCGGCCTAGATTTTCTTATCTGCAAAATGCCTGGTAGAATTATAATAAGGCTAAATAGAGATGATTCGCATAAGTTGACTGGCAGAAATAGGTATTTGATAAGTAATACTTATTATAATGCATTTTTTAAAAAATTTTAGGTCTGTTTTCCTAAATAAACACCAGTGAGTTTAGTTTTAGAGAGAGGTGGGGAAAGTGGGTTATATTGACTTCCTTAGGGTTTGAGAATGGTAAAATCATAGATCCAGTGAAAAATTCTAGAAACTATTGACTGGTGCATCTCAGTTTAGAAAGTGGGCAGGCAGATGCCCCAGGTCACAGTGGAGGCAAGAGAGACCAGAGGTTGACCTACCTTCTCTGCACCCTGTTAGGCAGGTACAGCTGGACAGAGTAGACCAGGGTCAGCATTAGCCTGGTCATCTGCACTGGGCTTTCCCTGGTTTAGTCATTACTGTTAAATTTGGCTTAAAAGGACTGTGTAGCTGCTGGGCAAATTGACATGATTGGAGTTGAAAATGAGTGATAGTCTGACTCCTGCCAGGAAAGGGCAGTGCTGAGAGCTTGCTCACACACAGCTGTCAACAAGTGGGTGGACAATGTGGGTATTGTGAGTGAGGCCTGCGCCACCTTTTAGCACCAGCTGCCATGACTTCCCATGAAGTTGGTCTGGAGAGCTTATACCCTGGCCAGAGCTCACTCTGCCTAGCAACTAGAGGTCTTGTGCAGGAATCCAGGTATCCACATAGAGACCAACTCATGACCCAGACTGTTCAGTTGAGATCCCAACTTTGCTGGCCTGCCTCCTCTGTGCCCAAGAGGTCTCTTTTTCCACTACACCTTTGGCTTTCTTTCCTTGACTATCTGAATCTCTAGAAAGCCTGTTCTGTTTTTATCATAGCCTTTGTCAGAATTTCTCAACAGTGGCACTGTCAATAGTATGGGTTAGATTATTTGTTTTGGTGTGGGCTATGCTGTCCTCTATATCATTTTGGCAGCATCTCTAGATCCCCCCTCTAGATGCCAGTAGTATCCCTATCCCACAAATTAAGACAACCAAAGTGTCTTCCAGGCATTGTGAAATGTCCTCTGGACGTAAGAGGCATAGACCTTTAGAGCTTTCTGCTTATCGGGTTTTTAATTGAGGTGTGAAGTTGTACACTGGAAAGAAGCTGGACTGCGTTGGTGCTGTTACATTGTCCAACTCCATGCACACCATGCTTCCCAGAATGGTGTGTGCCTCGGACTGTGCCACATACACAGACTGGAGTTCAGTGTTTCCTACTGACCAGTGTGGGTTTGCATGTGGCTCAGGGTGCATTCCTGAACAGTTTGACTCTTATTTATTCTCAATAAATGAGCCACTTGTGGTTGCTTTGGTCTGATTCTTACTGTCTCTATAGTAAATGGAGTCCCTAGGTAGAGGGCTGCTTGTGCTTTATTGTGTACAGGCCTCATCTCATGAGGCTGGTAAAGGCCACCTGGCTGATTCTCTTACTTTTAGCTTATAGGCTTTACACTGTGGTGCCTCGCCTGGTCAAGTTTGTAGATGTTCTAACCAATTGGTATGTCAGAATGAACCGCAGAAGATTAAAGGTAGGTGCTGGTGGGAAAAGCAAAAAGTGTGTGAAAGTTTAAGCGTTGGAAAAATGAGAACAAAGGGAAAATGAACATTGTCCAAAAGCCTCTGTTTTTGAAACTTTCTTTTCCTTTTACCTTGCATACTAATTGTATTGATTGCCATTTGGTAACAGAGACCTATAAGTTCTAAAAGTCATTCATGTTTTCACAATATAGATGTGGACATGTCCTATTGAGGAGAAAGTGGCCAGGCCATGCAGGATGGAACCGTGCAGACCTTAGAGTTCTGCAAGTACCGTCAGATATAACTGTGGTCTTAGGAGAGGCACCTCCTTGTTATAACCCTGGAGACGGTTATTTATCAAGTGTTTGTTGTGGATAAAACTCTTATATAGTTGTTGGTTTAGAATGAGTATAGCGTAAGCACTAGTCTCAGGATGCAGACCATTTGCAAAAGTCACGGTGGGACAATGTTGGAAGTGATAGTGTCCTCACTGCGGGCCAGGTGAATGCTCCTCCCACCCATCAGTCCTATTTTAAAATATATTAATAGTAAAAGCCTACAACATAACTAATTTCATTCTGGCTAAAATATATTAGAGAAAAATTCATATGGGTTTATAATTATATGTATTTACACATATCTATAAGGATATATACTAAAGTGTTTATAGTAGTTATGTCTGAGAAACTAAAATATAGTTGGATTTTCTTTCATCTTTTTTCTTTTCATATGGGGATTGAACCCAGAGGAGGTTAGGAGCTTTACCACTGAGCTCCATCCACAGCCCTTTTAATTTTTTATTTGGAGACTGGGTCTCGCTAAGTTGCTGTGGCCTGCCTCAAACTTGTGATCCTCCTGCTTCAGCCTCCTACTGCCGTCCTACCCGGCTCTTTTATTATTATCTTAATTTTTTCCTACAATGAATTAGACCACCATGGTGGATGACCCTCTGTGGCTGGTGGTTGTCACCATTTCTCCTTGTTCTACCTCGTGTCCTCTCTGCTATTTGCTCTTTGCTGTCTTCAGGTTGCCTCTTTTAATAAATGGTTTATTGGTAACCTTTTTTTTTTTTTAAGCAGTTTAATGTTTCTTTTTTATTCACTAGGGTGAAAATGGGATGGAGGATTGTGTCATGGCCCTGGAGACCTTGTTTAGTGTCCTGCTTTCTCTGTGCAGACTAATGGTGAGATGTTTGGCCAGTTCCTAAAACTGGCCTGTAGGTTGCATGTGGTGCCCTTCATTAGCTTGTATATGTTTGGTATAAAAGTCTTGAAAGAGCTTATCTCTAGTTCCTTATTCATATATTTTAAATAAGTGCTAAGAAATACTAGATTCTTATAGTCATTGGCAGTGCAGTACAGGTTAGAAATCTTGCATCTAGACTAAGATCTATAGTTGAAGATCATGTCTTAATATGGATTGCCATAATTATAACCAGGAGTTTCCTGAATTCATCTACCTGAACAAATACAACACAAACAACATTTTTAACTTACCATTGAGAGAAAAATGTGCAGGTAACTGGAATGTGTGTTTCTTCCAGTTCAAATATTAATTGAATATTATATAGTAAGAAGCCTTTGGTTTTAATTGCCTATATCCCGTTCTCCTACTCCAGTATAATTTTACAATCTCCCCATTCATTCTGTAACATTCACTGTAGGAGGATCTACTTTGTGCAAAGTCCTGCATGCCTAGTGCTTTCCATGTCTGACTTTATTTACCAGGATACTGCACAGCATGTGGTGTTTCCCCAATTATGGATGAGGTTTCAGTCCTCTGCATATTGACTTGACTGATTCTTGGTCACAGGCTCGTGATTTGATTTTTGTCTGTTTGTTTGACATATTGCAGAAATTTAGGGATATTTAAGGATATTTAGGGATATTTTAAGTTCTGCTGACTGTAGCCCTACTGCTGGGCTTCATAGATACAAGGTCCTTTCTGTTTCACAGAGTGTGCCCAAGTCTGCATAGTACCTTGTCATTCTGTAAAATGTTTAATTACTGTTTCTCACTGTGAGATCAGCTATTGTTATGTATATGAATGACATGATGTTTTGTGTCCTCATACAGGCCCCGTACACACCATTTCTCACTGAATTGATGTATCAGAATCTAAAGGTGCTGATTGACCCAGCTTCTGTCCAGGACAAGGACACCCTCAGCATTCACTACCTCATGTTGCCCCGTGTTCGGTAGGAACCAAATGCAGATAAACCTTTCCTAGGCCATAGGAAGAGGAGTGGCCAGAGCATGTGGCAGCCCAAGCTCCCAGGGAAGGAATGGAAAAGAGTAGGCAGTTCCCACCCAAGCTAATGTAAGTTGCTCTTCAAGCTGCAGAATGGGGCCCATTTCCATAAACAGTAGGAGAGGGATGCTGTATGTAGAACCCCTCTGTAGAACTGTGGCAGGTGGTATGTGGATACACTCCTAAGGACACCTGGGGAGCTCATTGTGTGCCCCCTAATGCAGTTCCAGGTGCCTTGCCAAAAGAGACTATCCCTTCTCTAGCCTGACCCTCTTCGTCACTTAAGTATGCCTATTTTGGATTTGTCCTTTTTAATTTCTTTCTTTTTTCTCCTTCTGTCAAACAGTGAGGAATTAATTGACAAGAAAACTGAGAGTGCAGTGTCTAGAATGCAGTCTGTGATTGAACTTGGACGAGTGATCCGAGACCGCAAAACTATTCCAATAAAGGTTTGATTTTTTTTTTTTTTTTTTTTTTACATTTTATGTGGGAATTGCTTTCTTTTTCTTTTCTTTTTTTTTTTTTTAATATTTATTTTTTAGTTCTAGGTGGACACGATATCTTTATTTTGTTTTTAGGTGGTGCCCAGTGCCTCAAGCACTGGGTTCTTAATATAGATAGCATTTAGCAATGGCAGAATTTCCCCCCCTTTTCTGCTTTTAGGGTGTGAATGGACGTAGATCAACCTAACTGGTCTGGAGCTTACAATTCAGATAAACATTTAACATTCCAGTTTCTTCCATTTAGAGGACTTTCTACTTAACAAACATTTTTCTCCTATTTCCTCTTAGTATCCTTTGAAAGAAATTGTGGTTATTCATCAGGATCCAGAAGCTCTTAATGATATCAAGTCTTTGGAGAAGTATATCCTTGAGGTAAGATAGATGAGTCATCTGTTTGGGATCCAAATAGTTTTTTGTTTTTTTGAGAATATAATTTTGATGAATATTCTTCCTTTTTTTTTTTGTAAATCATAACAAATATAAAGATTTATGAAATTTTACAGTTTCCATAGAATCATCTTGCTATGGACTTTTGTTTACATATCCTATTTCATGTAAATTTGTTTTCATTTCTCATATTTTTTTTTCTGGGTACTAAATATAGGAACTGAATGTTCGAAAAGTTACACTGTCTACAGATAAAAACAAGTATGGCGTTCGGCTAAGGGCAGAACCAGATCACATGGTCCTGGGGAAGCGTCTGAAAGGAGCCTTTAAAGCCGTGATGATGGCCATCAAGCAGCTGAACAATGAGGAGCTGGAGCAGTTCCAGAAGAGTGGTGGGTGTCCGCTCAGGTGGGGCTGCGTTTCCTTCATATCTTCAGGCCAGGGCATATTTCATATTCAGGCTTCTGTCGGAGTTTGACCTTCTCATGCTCTTCTTAAATAAAAACTTTTTCAAGTTCATAAGAAAAATTATTATAAATTATGTAAATCATTTCATAATTACGTAAATAATTCCAAAGATTTGGAAAGACAATAAAAATTACCCCTAGCCCACCACTCATCCCTGTAACTAATAGACAGGTAACTACTCGCTGTAGTTTAATATGTAGCCTCATAAGTGCTTGTGCACTGCTAAAATTCTGGCTTCTTTCCACCAGTTATATAGAATCACAGCCTTAATGGAGATCGCACTAAACTTTTAAATTTCTCATCTTTCACTTTTATGTATTTCAGTACTTGATGTACTTTGGCAGTTCTTTCCTACATTTTTAACTTTGTATTTTCAATTTATATTATCAACATATTACGTATTTGTATATGGAAATGGTATTTTAGTAGCTGTATAATTTTCCTTCATGTGCATACTTCATGTTACCATTCTTTGGTTTTGGTGCTTTAGGCCACTCACCATCACATTTTAGTCTATTCATAGTATGAATATTGTTGCAGTGAATACTTTTGCATGTATTTATTTTATAGAATTGATGTCTTTAGGTGAGATAACTAGATTGAAGTTACTGGATCAAATGGATTAGGTTACCAGGGAGCTCTACAAATCCCTCTGTGGTCTCGAAAACCATCCTTCCTTGTGAGAGAAAACAGCTTACTGGGGCTTCATGACTGGGGAATGGTGTTTCCCAGGAGCATCTGGAAGTTGTTTGTGGAGAGAAAAAGGACAATTTTTGGACGTGTCAGAACGAAGACTTGAAAAGAGTCAAAAGAAGAGGTTGCAGTGGTTTCAGAGGAAAGGGAATTAGCAGTGAGGTTTGGAGCTTCTTGTTAAGGAGAAATGGATAGAGCTCACCACTGTTCTACCCACGCTTCTGCAAAGATATCTACATTTTGATCTCTTATTTGTCAAATTTGGATTTGTTCATTCAACAAATATATTTTAAAGCCCAGTGTAGAGCTGAATATAAAGTGCTATGAAGGAAGAATATGGGGTAATGTGAGAAAATGTAGCCAGGAGGCCCTGTCAACTTATGGGGCTAGGGAAGGAAGCTCAGCTCATTATCCCCACCCCACTAAATAGTGTCTCAAGGTGCCCAGGAATTTGAAACCTTGCCATGATAATCGTACTCAGTCTGAATATGGCTGTTTGACATCCTTCAGCTACCCTGGGACACAAGTTATTTGTTATTAGGTCTACCTAAAATTGAAAATCATAAGCCTAAAGGTATTTGGAGTAGAGATTTAAGGACTCAGGAATAAGATGAGTAGGTATGGAAATTCTGGGACATGTCTCTTAAGATTCCTCAAATTTTTATAATTAATAAAACATAAAAGGTTAGCAGCTAAAACTTGAGTCACTCATTCCTAATTCAGCTCAGAATATTTAATTGGAAGATGCCGTTTCATTAGCCTTCTAAGTCCCTAGTCTAAGTCATTTGACCAAGTAACCAACACATCAGAAATTCCTAAAGTAAACCTTACTTGAAACTGAAAGCCTATCATTTCTAAACTGTAGTTTCTGGATGAAGTGTTCTGTCCTGATGGAAAGCAGAAGAGTTTTCAGAACGCAGGGACCTAAAGTAGAACTGGCAGCCTAGAGCTTGAAGCCCAGGAACATGACAAGAGAGCACAGGGGGCTTCCTTGAAGGTGGGACCACCATCAGCATCTTCCCATACTTTCTGCTGGCCCTGGACAGACCTGCTACAAGTTCTTCACACCGTCCATCTCATTTCACCCACACCACACCCTTCTAGCCACTCGTGAGTGGACTCTAAAGACTCATTTCACCATCTGCTCCTTGTTTAGATGGGAACTTGTTGTCTCATGGTGCACCCCTTTAGCTTTTGACCTGGAAGCTTATTAAAATGGACATTGGTGCTGACTTAACTGTCCTCAGGGCAACATAGAGTATTCTACAGATGTCACATTCATGGCTGCAGCAATGGTAGGAATCTGGGGTAGTAACATCTTCTCACGTCTGCAGCCTTATTGCTGTGAAATTTTCATCAAAATGGGCACAGTGTACTAGTAACCAGGCAGCTTAAAGAGGAGGAACTGATGGAGTCATCTTCTCCCTCAGGGAGCATTGTCGTGGAAGGCCATGAATTGCATGAAGAGGACATCCGTCTCATGTACACCTTTGACCAGGCCACAGGTGGGACTGCACAGTTTGAAGCTCACTCAGATGCTCAGGTATTTTTCTGTTTCCTACAAGGTTCTTTACAAAGAGATAAGAACATGAGAAAGTTATTCCTTTCCTGACTATGTTGACAGTTTATCTCAAGGTAAAATAAACCAGTTATTTACTTTAGATTGGCTCTATTAAACTTTTCTATGGTAGACCCTTGACATATGTTTGTTTAATGAATGCATGAATCAGTGTTTTGTAGTTATTACTTGTGAGAAATTCTTTTAAATGTTGGATTGCAGAAAAATAAACTCCGTGAGAAACAAGTCAGTCATGACACAAGAAAGGAAGCCAAATCTTTTGTTTTTAAAACAGATTATAGTGATACACATAAGAGTAGGATTCATTGTGGCATTTGTACATACATATAACATAATTTGGTCATTTTCATTCCCCGTCCCTCCCTTCCCCTCCCCTCCCTTCCCCTCCTCACTCCCTCCCCCTATTCTACTGGTCTCCCTTCAGTTTTTTTTGTTTTTGTTTTTGTTTTTTGAGAGAGAGAGAATTTTAATATTTATTTTTAGTTCTCGGTGCACACAACATCTTTGTTTATATGTGGTGCTGAGGATCGAACCCGGGCCGCACGCATGCCAGGAGAGCGTGCTACCTCTTGAGCCACATTCCCATCCCTCCCTTCAGTTTTCTTGAGCTCCCTCCCCACCGCCACCCCTCGGGCTTTTTCTTTCTTTTCTTTTTTTTTTATCGTCTCTAGTTTCCGATATGAGAGAAAATATATGACCCTTGGCTTTCTGAGTCTGGTTTATTTTGTTTAACAGTGCTCTCAAGCCAAGTCTTGATATCTGCCTGGAGAAGTTCTCAGGTGGAAGTAAGTTTGGAGAGGCCCTATAGTGGTCAGGTTGGAGGTCTTCAGGAACCTCTCCATGTAGAGAATGTATAGGCTGTTTCGGATTCAGGGTCAGTCCTTTTGTTAAGATTGAACAGAGTCCTGGAAAGTTTTTCCTACTTAAAGAAGTGTCATCTGTGATGCCTCTTAATTTCTTGATGTGGCACACATATTGTAGTAGGCTATATCCACTTCCACCTGTATCTCTGATCTTTTTGTGTATTAAGGCGGTTTGTGAATTTCTCTGATTGAGTTTACTCCAAGGGAAATGGATGATTCCCGATTTACAAGGACTTTTGTAGAGTATATTTCACCCTATAACGTGTTATGTAATCAAAGTAGTAGTGTCATTATTACTGCATATAACCAAAACCTTCAGAACAGATGTGATAGGAACCAAGGTTAGGAATAAGATGGCAGCTTAAATCAAGTCATATAAAAAGTATTGAAATCCGTTCTAGAATTCACGTTTTGAATCATACTGACAAACTAAAGGATCATCAGTGGTCACAGATCAAGAAAATTGCCTGGAGTTGGCTGCTTTGAGGCCTCAGTCCACTCATTTGTGGTATACAAAGTTTATTTTTCTGGGGGATGTCATGTTTGTTTATCTTAATTATTAGTAGACTTGATACTTGTTATTAGATGACCCAAATACAGAGTTTCATGAGGGACTTGTGAAAGAGGGTCTCATGTCATCTCCTGTGAGCAGCACCCTACAAAGAAATAAATGCTACATCTTTCTCCTGTGGTGAAGGATAGCTATTTACAAAGAAGTACCTGAATGGTGAAGGTACTGGATCAATTTTATTTCCTTTGCCCAGTAAAATGAGTAAATGGTATTGCATCATAGACTCCTGAGAATTCAGTTTTTACTTCTTTTTTTTTTTTTTTTTTTTGATGTTGCTGGGGATCAAACCCAGGTCCTTATTCATATAGGCAAGCACTCTACCTCTCAACTATAACCAAGAATTAGTTTTAAGTAACATTTTGCCGAGTTTGAAAGACGGGTTCTTCTTGATTGTCATGTTGTGCGCTGCTCCTTCTGCAGGCTTTGGTGCTCTTGGATGTCACCCCTGACCAATCAATGGTGGATGAGGGAATGGCTCGGGAAGTCATCAATCGCATCCAGAAACTTCGAAAGAAGGTCAGTTTGTCAGATCAAGGAGAAGCTGCCTGTGTTTGTTTTATGTTGGTTGTTAACAAGGACCAGCAAGGCATGTAATGTAAGTTAAGCTGATGGATTAATGGTAATGATTCATTAATCCGTTGTCTGTTAAGATTGTACTCTACAGGGAAAATAGGCCTCTTTTTCTACCTGCTTACACACTCTCAAGCTGGATATGGTTCTTTTTATTTCTTTGAACAAGAATTTTTAGCCAACCTATGCCCCTTACCATTCTTTTTCAATTTCATCGTGCTTCCACAAAATCACCTGGGACGATAGCTCTCTGGCTGGTGCAGAAAGTAACTAGAGATGACAGTGTCTCTGAGGAAGGCAGACCTGCAGGCAGTGTGGAGGGCTTCTTGCGCAGGGGAGAGATTTGGGGCCTGGACAGAGTGGGATGGTTTTTCCTCATTTGGGAACTGAGGAAGGCACAGAGCCCACTGCCTGCAGAGCAGAGGGGCCACCAAACCCAGTGAGAGAATGGGAAAACTCTTACCTCAAGGAGGTGTCGACATTTAGGAGTTCTCCTATATATCTTCCTCCCCAGGCCAGATGTCTGGGACCTGTGGGTCTCAGAGGAGTCATCCGGCAGATCACAGGAGTGTTTGTGCACACTTTCCCAGTTCAGAGCTTTTTGAGTGAGTTCTCAGTTGTTCCTTTGTTTCAATATTCATAGGGGGCTGATTGTACTAGGAAGACACCCATCCTATCTTCCCAAAGAATAAGCAGAGGACCACAAAGCCAGTCGTGTTCTTACAGTATAGCTCTTCCCAAGGACGCAGCCCTTGCTTCGTGATCCAATGCGGTGTTGTCAGGACTGGTTTGACAGTACCTTGAGTTTTGATTAGCAAAATGTGCTTCCTTTTTAAATTTTTCTGTATATACTTTCAGTGTAATCTGGTTCCAACTGATGAAATAACAGTCTATTATAATGCAACGTCTGAAGAAAGATACCTGAATAACGTTATTGAAAGCCACACAGAATTCATATTTGCCACCATAAAAGCTCCCTTGAAACCATACCCAGTTCCTACATCAGATAAAATCCTTATTAAGGAAAAAACACAGGTGAGTTCAGAATTCTGTTTCAGATTTGGTTTTACTTTAAGTTTATTTAGTTACATCTGGATATTCTGGCCCCCAGTAGAAGTATTACTCTGAATGGTAGTGAGTAGGGTCAGAGAGGAATCCAGAAGAAATGAAGGGGAGGGAAGCAGAACTGTTCTCCTACAAGTTCTCTTGGAGGAGGTAGCCAGGAGGGTGTGTGAGATCTGCCAGGAAATGAAATAACTATGTGGATCTGTTTAGTCTAGAAAAGTTGATATTATAGATGCTGGTGATAATCGTTAGAAGTAAATGACAATTGTTTAAAGAACAGAATAAAAGAATGGGAATCCTTTTTTTTTTTTTTTTAAGATTTATTGTTCTTGTTAAGAATTCAGTGATGGTGTGACACACTGCATTCTAAAGGCTGCAGTTAATCATATGTTCTCATTTGCTCAGTTAAAGGGGTCTGAATTGGAGATCACACTGACTAAAGGATCATCCCTGTCTGGTCCTGCTTGTGCATATGTCAACCTTAACATTTGTGCAAACGGCAGTGAACAAGGTAGGAGGAAATTAATTCCATGGCTTGTATGGCATTATTTAAACCTTTGGGAATCTTTAGGCTATCAGAAGGGAATTGGTAAAATCAGATAACTTTTTGTTTTTAATTGACATCAAAGTGAATCCATTAAAGTAAATGATGGACTTGCACTTACAGGAAGATGGACGTGTTTTTCCCAATTCCTCCCATTAAATACATCAAAATACCCAGTCCATTATATACCAAAGCAAACATAAGACTGTCAAAGGTAGAGGGAAGAAAGCAGACCAGCTAGGAATGTTGAAACCAAGCAACATTATAGTGGTGAGTTCCCTGGATTTTCTTTTTTTGCCTCATATATATCAAACGTAGGGCTTAAGAAGTTGGCAACCTAGAAATGCCAACAAGTACAGACCGGAAAAAAAAAAAAAAAAAAAACACAACCAACCTTGCTTTCTCTAAACAAAGGGGTAGGATTTTTCTTTTATTTTGTTTGGGGTTCTGGGGATTGAACCCAGGGCCTTACCTAAGCTAGATAAGTGTGGAGGAGCAGTAAAGAGACACCACCATTTAACTGGGGCTCTAGAGGAGAATGAGATCTCTCTTCCTTGCCACCCCATAGTAAGAACAAGCTTGGTTTAAGTAGAGCCTGATAGTGAACCTGGACTCCTTCTCCCACCTGGAAGTAACTAGGCAGTGTCCCTTTTACCTGCCAGTGTGACATCAAAGTCAACTAAAATAGAGATCTTACTCAAATGTCCAGGAAAATCACTGATCATACCAAGAACCAAGAAGATCTCAAACTGAATGAGAAAAGATGCAAATACTTACTGACATGACTGAAATGTTAAAATTGTCTCAGAATTTAAAGCAACCATAATAATGTTTCAGGGATTAATAACAAATATAATAGAAACAAATGAAAAATACAAGGCCTCAGCAAAGAAATAGAAGGTATAAAGAAGAATCCAATGGAAATTTTAGAACTGAAAAATACAACTAACCTTCATGTGGTAGTGCATGTCTATAATCCCAGCTACTTGGGAGGCTGAGCAGGAGGATTGAAAGTTTAAGGCAGCCTGGGCAACTTGGCAAAACCCTTTCTCAAAACAAAACAAAAAAAATATAAATGGGCTGGGCATGTGGCTTAGTGGTTGAGCACTTACATACCATGCAGACACGAGATCCTGAGTTCAACCTCCAGTACTAAAAAAGGAGGAAAAATATAGCTTTTAAAAAAAAAAAACCAAAAACCTCAGTGGATAGACTCAGCAAAAATAGAAGAGAAAGGAAAGAATCAATGAACTAGGAAGATGGGAAAAAAAATTATCTATTTCTGAACAACAGAGTTGGAAAAAAATGAGTATCAAAAGATTAACATTCTTGTTACTGGAGTCAGAAGAGAGAGGATAGGACTAAAAGAGTACTCAGAAATAATAGCTGAAACCTCCTAAGTTGCCAAAATGTATAAAAGGGACCCCAGAGAGATAGTCACCCCTTCTACTATATTAGGACACAGCAAAAAAGTGCCATCTATGAACTTGGACATGGTCCCTTACTAGACACCAAATCTGTGGGTGTCTCGATCTTGAACCGCTCAGTCTTCAGAAATATGAAAAATGAATTTATCTAGTTTTATAAGCTACCTAGCCTGTGGCATTTTGTTATAATAGAGTCTGGACAGACTAACACACTGAGTGAAACACAAACAGGATAAACCCCAAAGAGTACAAATCAATACACATCATAATCCAACTACTGAAAATTTGACAAAATGTGTTGAAAGTAGTGAGAGAGATAAAATACCTTATATTGTTTTCTGATCAGAAAACAGGCCAGAAAGTAAAAGACATTTTTCAGCTCTTGAAAGATATATATTACCTGTCTAGAACGCTATATCAGGAAACCTACAGGATGATGGGAAAATGAGAGAAAACTAAACAAATATGTTGCCAGCAGACCATTCCTACAAGAATAGCTGATTGAGTATGTTTTTTGAGGGGACAGGGGAGATACCAGGGATTGAATCAAGGGACATTTAACCACTGAGCCACGAGTCACATGCCCAGCCCTTTTATTTTTTATTTTGAGGGAGGGTCTTGCTAAGTTGCTTAGGACCTTCCTGAATTACTGAGGCTGACTTTGAACTTGCAATCCTCCTGCCTTAGCCTCCCAAATTCCTGGGATTATAGGCATTCACCACTGTGCCCTGTGCTACTGGAGTTCTTTTTTATTTATTTAATTTTTTTTAATATATATATATTTTAATTTTTAAATTTTATTTTATTTATTCTAACTTGTTATATATGACAGCAGAATGCAATTCAATTCATATTACACAAATAGAGCACAATTTTTCATGTCTCTGGTTGTACACAGAGTCGAGTCACACCATTCATGTTTTCATACACGTACTTAGGGCAGTGATGTCCATCACATCTTACCATCTTTACTACCGCCATATCCGAGAAAACATTCAGCATTTGGTTTTATTTACTTCTTCTTCTTCTTCTTCTTCTTCTTATTATTATTATTATTATTATTATTATTAGGTGGTGCTGAGGATTGAACCCAGTGCCTCGCACGTGCTAGGCAAGAACTCTGTGGCTGAGCCACAGCCCCAGCCCCTCTTTGTATTCTTAATAGCTGCCATTCTGACTGGAGAGGGATGAAATTTTGATTTGCATTGCTCAGATTGCTAGAGAAATTGAACATTTTTTCATATATTTGTTGATTGATTGTGTATCATCTTCTGTTCAGTTTCTTGGCCCATTTATTGATTGGGTTATTTGGGGGGGTTTTGGTGTTAAGATTTTTGAGTTCTTTATATATCTTAGAGATTAGTGCTCTATCCGATGTGCATGTGGTAAAAATTTGTTCCCATTCTGTAGGCTCTCTTATTCATTCCACTGATTGTTTCTTTTGCTGAGAAGAATCTTTTTAGTTTGAACCCACCTTATTTATTGGTTGGTTCCATAACTTAGCTATTGTGAATTGAGCTGCTATAAACATTGTTGTGGCAGTGTCACTATAGTATGCTGATTTAAGTCCTTCGGGTATAAACCTAGGAGTGGGATAGCTGGGTCAAATGAAGTGTAGGTTGCTGTGTTTCTGTTCTCTCGACTAAAAGGCTCAGGAATCACTCCAGGTAACCTGGGCTAACTGGTCTGCGCAAAATAACCACACAAGAGACACAAGTACCTTTTTCTTTGGGATCGCTGTGAGGGCTCCTCTGACCTTAAGGGTCCTCAGGAAGAGAGAGCACACGCTGACCCCTTTTATTTGAAGAGAAGCTATTCAAATGAGGCAAGGGGTCAGGTTTCAGGGGGCTGAGTCTATCTTCTTGATGTCCACTGTGAACAGGTTGACTGACATCTAGGTAGGCCACACCCAAGGACACAGTAAGAGAAGGGGACACACACACAAGGCACTTCCATGGAAGATTCTATCCTAAACAGGGCAAGGGGTTATATTACAAAGGAACAGATGAGTGTAGCTCCACCCATGGGGCTATAGCAAGACACACCCATGCAGGAGACACTGTCCCTGGAACCCAAGAAAGGTGGGGAAAGTTCTGCCACATTGCTGTGACTGAGCACCTCAGCACCCAGCCAGGGAGTATGACTCAGTCATGTGCAAGGTTGATCTCCCACAGTAGGTGATAAAGATTTTATCCCATTCTTTAGGCTCTCTCTTCATATCGTTTGCTGTGAAGAAGCTTTTTAGTTTGATATGGTATATCAAAGTGCATTCTACTTTATGTATAATTAATTAGAACAAAAATTTTTTTTAAAGAAAAAAAATTCTATTTATTGATTCTTGATTTTATTTCTTGCGCTGTAGGAGTCTTGTTGGAAGTTAGTTTCTAAGCTGACATGATATAGATTTGGGCCAACTTTTTCTTCTATTTGGCATAGGGTCTCTGATCTAATGAGTAGGTCCTTGATCTACTCTGAGTTTTGTGCATGGTGAGAGATAGGAGGTTAATTTCATTTTGCTGCATATGGATTTCCAGTTTTCCCAACACCATTTGTTGAAGAGGCTATCTTTTCTCCAATGTATGTTTTTGGCACCTTTTTCTAGTATGAGATAACTATACTTATATGGGTGTGTCTATTTTGGTGCCAATACCATGCCATTTTTGTCACTATAGCTCTGTAGTATAATTTAAGTTTTGGTATTGTGATGCCTCACTTTTCTCACTAAGGATTGCTTTGGCTATTCTGAGCCTCTTATTTTTCAAAATAAATTTCATGACTGCTTTTTCTATTTCTATGAAGAATGTCATCAAAACCTTAATAAGAATTAAATTAAATCTCTGTAGCACTTTTGGTAGTATGGCCATTTTGACTACATTAATTCTGCCTACCTAATAACATGGGAGATCTTCCCATCTTCTAAGGTCTTCAATTTCTTTCTTTAGAGTTCTGTAGTTTTGTCGTAGAGGTCTTTCACATCTTTTGTTAGATTGATTCCCATTTTGGTTTTTTGTTTATTTTTGTTTTGTTTTTGAGGCTATTATGAATGGGGTGGGTTTTTATATACATATACATATAATGTGTATATATATTTAGTTGTAGTTGGACATGATATTTTATTTATTTACTTAATGTGGTGCTGAGAATTAAACCTAGTGTCTCACACATGCTAGGCAAGTGCTCTACCAGTGGTGAGCCACAACCCCAGCTCATGAATGGGGTAGTTTTCCTAATTTCTCTTTCAGTTGATTCGTTACTGATACATAAGAACATAATTGATTTATGGGTGTTGATTTTATATCCTGCTACTTTGCTTAATTCATTTATGAGTTCTAGAAGTTTTTTGGTGGAGTTTTTTTGGGTCTTCTTAATAGGGAATTATGTTGTCGCCACATAGGGATAGTTTGAGTTCTTTTTTCCCTATTTGTATGTCTTTAATTTTTTTCTTCTATCTAATTGCTCTGGCTAGGGTTACACTGATTGAATTTTGAAAATTGAATAAGCCTTACATTCCTGGAATAGACCCTACTTGGTTGTGGTGCATAATTATTTTTTTATATAGCTGAATTCTGTTTCAAAAATGTGGTAAGCAGTTTATACTTTCATGTGAGATATTAGGGGTTTTTTTCCCTCTCTTCATATGGCTGCATATAAGCATGGAATAAATAATTCATATGGCCCAAGGTTTCCACTTATATTTGTGGAAAAAACAGGATTTTTCATTTAGGCACAAAGTTTTAAAGACTGGACACCAAGAACACTGTCCATAAAAGGGAAAATTGGTAAATTGAACTTTATCAACATTAAAACGATTTTCCTTGTAAAAAATACGTAAAATGAATGAAAAACAAGCGGCAGACTGGGAGGCTTTTATAAACAACATATCCAACAAAAAACATCTAAAATGTAGAGATCTATCAGCACTCAATAGTAAAAATACAATCCAATTAGAAAAAAAGTATAAACATTCTTGTAAGAGAATATGCTAATGATGAAAATAGTAACATCGTTAGCCATTAGGGAAATACAAATTAAAACCACAGTGAGGTTTGCTGCACACCTATCAGAGTGACTCAGATAAATGCTGGTGAGGATGCAGAGGAGCTAGATCTCATACAATGCTGGGGAAATGTAAAATGGCACAGCCACTCTGGGAACGGGTTTGTCAGTGTCTTATAGAAACCAAGCCTGTGCTTTCCATGATGAGTCAACAGTTGTGCTGCTAGGTATTTATCCCAGTGAACTGAAAACATGTTCACCAGGTCACCTGTTTGTGGATATAACCAAACACATAGTAGCCAAAACCAGGATGCTCTTCAGCAGGTAAAATAGCAAAGTGTGATTCATTCATACCACAGAACACTGCTCAGCAATAAGAAGGAACAACCGTTGATTATCACTGCCACTTATTTTAATCCTTTAGAGATGATGCTGGCTGGAAAAAAAGTCCCCAAAATTACACCATGTGTGATTGCACTTTTGAAATGATACCACAGGAATAAAGACTATTATTTGCTACGAGTTGTGGAGGCATTAGGGTGCTTATCAGAAGGAAACAGGATTCTTTTGATGACAGAACTATTCTGTATCTTAATGGTGATGATGGATGCAGGATCTACACCAGTATTAAAACTGAAGAGAACTAAACACACACCCCAATAAGTAAAAGTAAAACTGAGGAAATCTGAATAGGATTAGCTGAGTACATCATTGTAGATACCCTGGTTGTGATATCGTATTATTTTGTGAAGATGTTATCTTTGAGAGGAACTAGGACCTGTGGTATCTCTATTATTTCCTATAACTTCATGTGACTATAATTACCTTAAAGGAATACGTTTAAATAAATCAATAAAGTAAATATCTGTAATTGAATCTAGGTCTAGGATACATCAACATCAGGGCCACTGAAGGGTATTTTTTAAGATAATGATCAGATCGTATTTCTAACCACTCTGTACTTTGTGCATTTACAAATGGCACCAAATGAAAAATGGGGGTTATAAATACAAAGATTTGAATCTAGAAAAAGATGAGAACTATAAAGTCTCATCCTTAGTCATATCTACTTGAGGGTTGCCAAAACTTGTACTAAGTAGATAGAAATAGTATGTACTTCAGAAAAAGAGAAAATAAAATATTAGGGCTTTAAACCCCCTTGTGTGTACCTTGTCTTTTCCTCTAAGTAAAACATTTGTTTTTAAGTCTTACTTTTTTAAAGATCTTATTTTTGTGGATTTTTTAGGTGGAGTTTTGCTTCTAGAAAATCCAAAAGGGGACAATAGGTTGGACCTTTTAAAGCTGAAGAATGTTGTTACTAGCATTTTTGGTGTTAAAAATACAGAGCTGTCTATCTTCCATGGTGAAACAGGTATGTGGAAAGAGAATGTCTGTGCTTTGACTCTACCAAACCCTGGTGCTTTTCTTGACTTGGAGTTGGCAGCTCTTCAGCAGTGCCAGGCTGCAATGTCTCTCTGAGCCCCCTCATTGGGATTCCACTGAAAACCCTGGGCCTATCAGGAGGCCAAGGTCCAATCCTACCCAGCTCCCCATGTGACAGATTTCAGGATTCAGAGACACCTCTGGGGAGTTGTAACTTATTAAGCATGGTACCTGAGTCTTACTAAATCTACGTGCTATGATATAGTTTTTAAAAATTACAACTTTTTTGCTGATTATAATTATCATTTTTTAAATGTAAACTTTTCATGGTGAAGTTGGAGATTAAGAGGAGCCATGTTATAACAGGGAAAAATTGCTTTTTGTTTTAAATTATATTATTATACCATTTATTTTTCAATATAAGTATTTCAACTGTTTTGGGGGCTGGGGATGTAGCTCGGTAGTAGAATGCTTACCTCAGTTCAATTCCCAGTACAAAACAAAACAAAACAAAATATAGATTTTCTACTCTTTGGATGTCAATGGAAAGCACCACTGTAAAAAGACAACGTGATAATTTAATAGTGAAGTAGGAAAAGGTAAATGACTTCAGAGTTTTTTATATTTTTAGAAATACAAAACCAAACTGACTTGATGAGTCTTAGTGGAAAAACACTTTGTGTGACTGCGGGATCAGTTCCCTCTCCTGTCAACAGCCCCAGTACTCTTCTCTGTGAATATATCAACCTGCAGCTCCTGAATGCAGAGCCACAAGGTACGTGTCTCCTGGGGCAGGCAGGCTGTGGGGTGTTGGGTATTAAGATTCCCTCAGGGCTCAAATCTATGACTCGGGTATTTGTCAACACATAACAGTGATTTTAAAGTGTAGACTCCCCAGCTCTTTGGAGAGCACCACAGGTTTTTTTTCTTTTCAAAGTGTGTTTATGGAGAAAGCCTTTATCTATCTGGTGTGGTCAGGAAACAACATAAATAGGTTAGGTAAAAATGACAAATAATGAAGCAATTGTTTAAATCCCAGAATGTTTCATTTTATAATTTTTTCTTTTATCATTTTCGTTGTCATTGTTGTTCATTTTTATTTTACCCTTTTTTCCCTTGGTAAATGTTCTGAAAACTTGTATGCCTCCATGCCTTAATCAAGAATCTATAGATTGATACCTATTTTAGCTTAGTGTCATGGCACATTTGAAATAAATCACTCGTTGTATGCATTTTTTGTTGTTGTTGTAGTTGTTTTAGTTGTAGGTGGACACAATACCATTTTCTTTCTTTCTTTTTTTAATGTGATGCTGGGGATCAAACCCAGTATCTGACTTGTGCTAAGCAAATGCTCTACCACTGAGCCACAGCCCCAGTCATTATATGCATTTTTATGGAAGTCTTTTGGTTTTTCACTTGACTATGTGTTACTGACTGTCCTTCCCCCAAGCTGCTGGCTTTTATATAAGTCCATTTTTCTTTCCTTTGTCTCCTTCACCTTTGGAGACTGTCTAGGACTGTTTCTACAGACTGTATGTCTAGCTATTAGATGCCCTGGGAGCCAACAGTGCCACCCATTAGAGCTGTCCATAGTCACTGCCTGTGTTAGAAGGTGAGCTCTCAGGCATTAATCCAGGTTGTTTTCCTTCTGCAGAGTGTTTAATGGGAACAGTGGGCACCCTCCTGCTTGAAAACCCACTTGGGCAGAATGGACTCACCCACCAAGGTCTCCTGTATGAGGCAGCCAAGGTGTTTGGCCTGCGAAGCAGGAAGCTAAAGTTGTTTCTGAATGAGACTCAAACACAAGGTAAGGGGATTATGGACCGTGAATTTTTTTCTTTATTGAAAGTTGCTATTAATGCCATGAACCATTTATATATTATGGGTATAAGAGATGGTACCTTTTTTTTTTTTTTTTTTGCACTATTTCTTTAGAAACTAACTACAGTATAATTTTTTAGAAATAATAATTGAAAGGGTAATTACTTTTTGCTTTGAAAATAATTTACAAATATAGGGCTTCTAGGTAAATGGGCATATTTGCTGACCTAAAATTTGTTCTCTTCCTCAAGAATCAAAATTATCACATTGTAAGATACTAGCCTAAAGGAAACGTTTTAATTAACATTACCTTCGGTTACCTCCCTTTTCAACTTATGAAGCTTACTCCATTTTGTTACTGGGCCATATAACATGAAGAGCTAGGTCAGTAGGTGACATCCATTAATTCAGAAAACAAAATCAGGACAGCAACTTCCACAAGCTGATGTCTAGCAGCAACGTGTTTTCTCCCCTCGTTTTCCCCCTTCATATCACCTCTTTTGTGATTTCAGTTTTGGTGGCACTTTTGTCGACTTCTCTGTTGACATCATAGCCTTCACTGGAGTTTTGTCGTGGAATCCTGCTTATTCACCCAGCACTTCACTTTCGGTGCCTCTGGAGTCATTTCCCAAACAACTTCCCTTCCTGGGATCTGTTCACGGCCATCCTTCTCACCATCCCAACTCAAAATCTCCTGCCCTTCCATCCTTTTGCTTACAAAGCATAAGGCAGGACTGAGGGGCTTTTCAATCAGGGTTTATGTCTTTTAGCACTTGTGCAAAGTTGCCAGGCATTGTGTGTTCCAAAGTAACTTCTTATCCGTTCTCTAATAATCATCTCTTCCTTGAACTTTGATGAGACATTTTCAAGAGACACCACCCTGCCTCTCTCCTATGTGTTTGTATTTTCCCTCTCTTCATCCTTGTATGCCATAGTCCAGTTTATTTTGGCTGATTTATTCTTTCTTCTCCATAATAAGGTGTTTTTCCTTGTGGATTCTTTCAAGATTTTTACCATTGTCTTTGATTTTCTGCAGTTCTACTAAGATATGCCTAAGGGTTTAGATTTTTTTGATAGAAGTCATTGTTTCTATTATAGTGCTGATTTGATTTCTAGCATTTCCTTTTTAAACATTCTTTATTAATTTCCATCTTTCTGTTTATGTCACTCATTTGTTTTGCTTATTCTATACTGTTTCTATTGAAGCCCAATTTTAAGGATCACTTAACATTAAGGAACACTTCTCTAGTTCCTTGGAGACACTGTTCATCCACACTGTCTTTCAGCTCAGTTGTTTGGGCCACAGAGAGTGTTTAGAAAGTTGAGTCCATCATGCCCAAGGCCAGAAATTCCTGGAGGTTCTGCATGTCCCTGTAGGGCTGAATGACTCCTGCTTTCTGTTCTGGTTTCCTGGGGCCATCACAGTGAACTGCCACTCACTGGGTGGCTTAAGACAACAGAAATTTATTCTTTCACCGTTCTGAAGCCTGAAATCAAGATATCAGTGAAGCTACACTCTCCTAAGGCTGAGGAAAGAATCCTTTCCTTGCAGCCCCATCGCTCCCTGGTCACATTGCTTCCTTCTCTTCTATTTCCTCTTTTTACAAATAAGGTTACATTCACAGCTTCTGGGAAGTTAGAATGTGGATAAGTAGTTGGGGAGGCTATTATTAAACAGTGCATTCTCCCCTCCCACCTTTGGTGAAAGATGTTATTCATATTTATCCCTTTGCTATCTGTTCCTTTTTGAAGTCCCAGTTTCTTGAGGAGGGCTGTTTTAGACTTCCTAGTTTGTGTAGACCAAGAGATTTTTCTAATTTCTCTTTCACAGACTTTAGTAAAAAAAGCATTAAGCCATTAGAAACCACCAAAAAATCTTAATAAAGTACAAATCCTTATTTTCTCTTGAGTTCCTCTCTCCCTCCCTTTAATGAAAAGCAGCCAACTCTACCTTAGATTTACTTTCAGTGACTTTCCCTTGTTTTTTATCCTCTCACCTTTTTTAGGGTGTTATCATCCATTTCACCTGTCTACAGTCTATTCTTCTGTCAAAATTGTCTTCATGAACATTCCTGCCATGATGCTGTTCCCCACTCAGAGTCCCCAAGGTCCCCATTGCTTAATACTCCAAGAACTTCAGCTTGGCACACAAGATCCTTTGTGTTCTGGGCCTTGTCTGACTTTCCAGTTATGTCTTTGAGTCTTTCCCTCTATCAGGAGGCTGTTTTTACTTTCCCTCCTACACACATGGTTCTTTCACAGTGGTATGGTGGTAAGAATCATCTGTAGGACATGTAACTTCCTATCATGATAAGCACATTTCTACCTCCTTTTCCTTAGCCCTTGAATCCATTGATCACCACATGCTTCTCAGCCCCACAAAGTTTATTTCTGTACTTGAGTTCTTAAGTATAGAAAGTAGAAGTAATCTAAATGATTGGAATTGGTCACGGATAGAATCATGTCTCTGTGAATTAAATATTTATAATACTACCATGATTCATACAACCAGCGATCTTACCTATACTGTCTTACTCCATTCCTTTTCTCTGAGGTTAGCCAGGCAAAAGTCCAGTAGCTAAGAGCATAAGGGTGACTTACCCAAGCTTATCACAAAGCTGGGACTTCTTACAGTGCAGTACCTTTTTCAGTCCAGTATCTGTAGTCTCATTTTCATTATAATTTGCCTTTTAAAATTTTTTTCATAAAGTATTAATAACCTAGTAAATTAGACCACAAAATGCTTATAATTTAGAAACTCTTCAGCATCTTCTTGTGTTTAACCCTAAACTCTAAATATCTCCAGATCCTGTCATTACCATTAAGGAGACAGCTTAGAGGGTTTTTTCACATCCAGAATTGTCTGCTAAGACCTCAGCTATTTTTGAGAAAGCTGGTTCTTTTCCTTTTTAAATTCAGATCTCATTTTGTCTCAGAGACAAAATGTCCCACAGTGGGCAAATAACTTATAAATTTCTTTTTCCTTTCTTTTCCCCCTATAGTTAGTATGTTTTAATACACTGCATCTTTATTATACTTTTAGATGTGCAAAGATTTCATCATTGGCCATACTGAATCCTGTGTGTTCTTTGACATGAGCGCTTCAGCCTTTGATGACTTCTTTCTTTATAGTAGCAACATGTCTTAGGCCTGTCGTGTACCCCTGCTCACCCTTACCTGGAATAGATATTCTTCCAGTTATAGAGTTTTATTTTAGAAAGCATGTCTGTACTAGTGGGTTGACACTCCTTCTGGACTTTTTCTATTGGTAAAATATATGCTTATGAGGGGAAAAAGCATTTTGGGCAGTACCCAGAGTAAGTCACACTGTAAAGTGAGGAAATGGTCCTTTGGATGTTTCCAGTAGTCTGCCCAAAACTTCTCATTCCAACTGCAAGGAGATAAGGTTCAACTGTGAACTCAAAGTAAAGAATCTACATAAGACCACCATCACTTCTGGCACCAACTAAACTTCCAGGGGCAGGGGGCATCCCAAATCATCCTCAGGTTCAATAATTTGCCAAAAGGACTCAGAGAAAGGTATTACACCCATGGGTTGTCTATTATAGTTGAAGGATACAAATTAGAACCAGCTAAAGAAAGAGATTAATGGGTAGAATCTTACAGGGATTCAAATGAGAGGCTCCAGGTCCTCTTCTCCTCATGCAGAGGGGAGCTTTTGGGATCATGTCAACTGGCTCTAACACAGAAACATCTTGCAGAAGAGCCAAGTTAAAATTAACCAAAGAGATGCTCAGGGCAGAATTTAGGAAAGAACCAAGTATTTCCATTGTCCTATCCCCAGGGCCAGAATGGCATCAATGTTACCTTCTTCAAATGAGACAGTACAGAGTATTACCAACCAGGGTAGCTCACAAGAGCCTTGAGGTTTTATTATATAGGCATGATTTGATTCATTGCTCCCACGGCTGACTGGTTTCTATATCAACTGATACTGTGTCGCTCAGTCCCTACCCTGAATCATACAGTAAGTCTTTCTGGTGTGCCAACTCTACCATGAGTCATCTCATTAGCATCAACTATTGTGTGTGGTCATTCCTACCAGGAAATTCCAAGGATTTAGAGGATCACTTTAGAAGCAGGGACAAGGTCAGATCTTACTTAGGATGAGGCCAGATTTCTTACTACATAACCAGTTAACATTTTTAAAAATATGTTACTTACTCGTACTAGATAGAATATTGGTTTTTTAAATTTTTTCTTTCCATTCTAGAAATCACAGAAGACATCCCCATGAAGACTTTGAATATGAAGACTGTGTATGTTTCTGTGTTGCCAACAACTGCAGACTTCTAATGTTGAATTATCAGTGTGGTTCAGTAAGCCTTTCCCTGACTTACACCCATCGCCTACACTTGTGTACACATGGACCTGTTGAAGATACTTCCTTCAGGTGCATGTCTGATAGGCCGCTTTGGGCCTAAAATTCAAATGGGATTAATTAATTAACTTGAGACCTCACATAATATTCACACTTAACCTTAAACACCTATGCAGTCACGTTGGGGAAAGGTTATGATATTACCTCAGCACCACAAAGTTTATAGTTTATTTCTCTACTTGAGTTCTTCACTTACAGAAAGTAGAAGTGATTTAAATGGCACAGTATATATACTTATATGTACATCATTTTGACCTTTTAAAACTAATTTGAGACCTCTTAAAGAAATGAACATGTTATATATTTCTGCTACCTGGATTTTCCTGGGTAATATGATGACATATTTTAAGTTCCAGTAAATCAAAACAGTAAATCAAAATCTCTTTCAGATATGTTTGTTAGAAGTGATTCATTCTCCTATGATTTAATGAAACTGGACTTGTAATCTTTTAAACATATAAAAACTTAATTGTGATTTCTGTATTAAGACAGTGAATTATAAACCTAATAACACCTCTTCCCAAAACCTTGGTTGACAGTTTGAGTCCTTAAAGAAGCATATACCAAGACAAAATTAGATGCACAAACGTGTATTAGAAGAAACATAAATGAAGGATGACAGGAAACGAGAACAAGCATGGGTACTTCGTACTACAGCATAGGTCTGATTCTTATAAAAAGAGAAAAGGGAGGACGAGTACACAAAAAGCAGTGAGACAATGTAGTCAGGCCAGTGGAGAGTCTCCAGGCAAGTATTCCTGTCATCAGAGTTTGGAGTTTGGTGGAAATGGCCTGTCTTTGTGCCCCATGCCTTGGTGAGTTAGTGTCTAGGAGTAGCCCACAGGGATCATTGCCTTGGCACAAATACCTTGATGGATCTCAAAGTACAACAGCCAGGGGGGCTGGGGATGTGGCTCAAGCGGTAGCGCGCTCGCCTAGCATGCGTGCGGCCCGGGTTCGATCCTCAGCAGCACCACATACCAACAAAGATGTTGTGTCCGCCGAGAACTAAGAAAAAATAAATAAATGTTAAAATTCTCTCTCTCTCTCTGTCCCCCTCTCTCTCTCACTCTCTCTTTAAAAAAAAAAAAAAAAAAAAAAAAAGTACAACAGCCAGAAGCTGCCAGCCAGCTCACTTCCACATCAGATTCTTTTGAAGGACAGTCTGAATGACACATCCTGATGACTGCTACAACAAATGCACTCAAACACACCCACAAAGTTGGAGAAATCAAAGGAAACAACTACCAGAATTTGGGGAACTGGAAAGCAGATAGACGGGCATTAACTAACTTGTAGACCCAACAAAGCCCAGTTTTAAATAGGCCACAGAAGGATAAGAAATGTATTTACAGCTCAGAATCCTCAGTACCAATTTCCTCTAGGGCTAAGGATAAAGGCAAGGCATGAAAATAGGGAAGAGTGGCTAGACAACTCTCTACACCCCCACAGTTGGCATGAGAGGGTAATAGAGTATATTAGTCAGCTCTTCATCACTTTGACCAAAATACCTGACATAACCTAATGGAGTAAAAGTTTATTATGGCTCATTTTCAGAGGTTTCAGTGTGGCAGAAACATGACAGAAGGGTGTGCCAGAGCTTAGGAAAGCTACTCCGCCCATAGCAGCTGGAAAGGAGAAAGAGAGGAAGGGCCAGAGATAAGAAGCACCCTTCCAGACATGCCCCTAGTGACCTAATTCCTCCAACAGTGCCCCCATGTAATCCATTCACCTATCAATGGATTATATCCACTGACAGATCAGAAGAGCCCTCATGGTTCAGTCACTTCCCAAAAGCCCCCTCTGAACATTGCTGCACTGGTGTCTAAGTTTGCAACACTTGAGACCTTAGGAGCATTCCAGAGCCAAACTCTAACATAAAAGTGAACCTGGATGGTGGAAATCAGTGAGTTGAAAACAAGGGCATTTACAAGTTTGGAAGATTCCCCAAACCAGTCCTAGGTTAGATAATTCCCTAGAAGGATTCAGACCTTACCGAAAGCAGTTATATTCGTGGTTATAACAAATACCCGACAAATAACTGAAGGGGGAGAATTTATTTTGGCTCACTGTTTCAGAGCTTTTGGGACCATGTCAACTGGCTCTAACACAGAAACATCTTGCAGAAGAGCCAAGTTAAAATTAACCAAAGAGATGCTCAGGGCAGAATTTAGGGAAAGTCAGTTGATACTGCCTCTGCCTTGATAGTTTTCTGATGTGATTATACCCCTGCCCTGTACCCTAACCCAGGACTATCCATTATGACCCAAACCCGGGCAAAGACATGCCTTCCTAGCATAAGATAAGGCCACTTTGCTTTTTATACACTACTGCAATGGAAACAAGATTTATGTGGCTTTATATATACTGCCCACTAAAAGAAGAAAATTGTAAAAATTCTAACACCAGGTATTAGCTAATGGCTCACTGACCAACCTATAATTAAGTTCAAAATTGATAGTTACTGTCTTACTTCAGTGTTGTAGATGCCGTGTTGGCTTTCTGTTATTATAACACATACTTGAGTAATCAACTTATAAGGAGAAAAGGCTCATTTTGGGCTCACAACTTTTGTCAGTTTCCACCCCTTCTTGGTTGGCCCGGTTGCTTTGGGGCCTGTGGCAAAGCAGCACATCATGGCAGGAAATGCATGGTGGAGCAAATCCTTTTCCCTTTTTTTGTCACCTCATGCCTGGAAGACAAAAAAGGAAGAGGTTGGGGGTCCCACAGTCCCCCTTCAAGGGCCCACCCCCAATGACAAGAAGACTGCCCACCAGGCCTCACCTCTTAACATTCTACCACCTCCCAGTAGTGCCAAGCTGGGAGCTAAGCCTTTAACACATGGCTCTTTGGGTGCCATTAAGATCCAAACTATAGAAGTCCTAATTCTTATTTATTTATGAAACTCCCTCCATAATTACCAGATTTTATAATGAAAGCCTCTAACATGGAAGAAAGGTCAAATGGAAAGCAATGAGAACTACCGCCTGCCAACTCTCAGAGGAGAAAACACTCCTGTTGACTTAAAACATAATAGCAGAAATTTTAAAACTAGCAGAATCATTGGAAAGTGATATTAAGAAAATTTTCCAAATGCTGGAATGATTAAAGATGGAAGGTGGGAAAGAAGAGAAACAAATTATTCAGTCCAGGAGGTCCAAGATCCAAATGACAGGAATTCCAGAAAGAACAAAGAAAAGATAGGAACTCGTAAATGTAAATTTCACTAGATGTAAAGGCAACCGAGTGATATCTTCAAGTGCCTAGCACACTGCATAAAAATATATTCCAAGGCTTACAACTGAAATCTTGGAACATAAAGAAGGAAAGAAAAAAACAGGATATATTTAAAAGAATACTCAGGGGCTAGGGATGTGGCTTAAGCGGTAGCGCGCTCGCCTGGCATGCGTGCGTCCTGGGTTCTATCCTCAGCACCACATACAAACAAAGATGTTGTGTCCACCAAAAACTAAAAAAAATTAATATTAATAAAAAAAATAAAAGAATACCCAGTAACGATTTGGTATTCTTCAACATAGAAAGAAGAGAACTGTCAAATTCTTAGGGAAAGTTTGTTAGATAAAAGTTTACCTCACCACAATAGCAAATGAGTATAAAGGAAGAATAATGCCTTTCAGACATGGGTTAGGTCTCGTAGGTTATTATCTCCCATGTACTTTCAGAGAGCTATTGCTAATACCATTCTCCAATTAAAGGAAACAAAGTGCTTGGTTGATCCTGAAGCTGGAGTTGGGATATATACAAGATGAGCCTGGAGCATTTCTGCAGAAATAAGAATACTCAAAAATCAATATGTGTAGAGAGTGACATCAGCAAGAGGGCAGAATAGGAAGCTCCAGACTGATTCTCCCATGGAGATACTGTCTTCAAGGTAGACAGATCAAATTGCCTTTGAGAATTATAGAAACTGGTCAAGAGGTTTTCCCTTTCAAGAGGGAAAGGGTAAAGGAGCATGTATGAACAATGTTCTGGTTTATAGTGAGTCTGCCCAAAGGACTGACTTTGGACAGTGTGGCTTGGCAGCTCTGACAGGAACAGTGTGCTATTTTGGTTGCCTGGGGTATCCGCTGCAGTCATGTTGCAGCACCAGAGAGACTGCAGGACCACAGACAGACACCAGGGGGAGCAAGATATGACTTAATGGCAAATCTGGAAATTTACACACTCAAATCTAAAGGGTACAGTAAAGAAATCAAAAGGAGACAGAAGCAAGGTGCAGAGGCAAAAATGGCTGCTCATCTTAACTGTCAGTTTCATTTATACCATTAGGTTACATTAGGTCATAATGTAAGATGTTTTTGCTTATGATGTGTGCTCCTGCCAAGCATGCATTGGTTTTCTTAAGAGTTCCTGGGGAACACTGCAAAATGTTCCAGCTGTCGGAAAGAAGATGTCTATTCTCCAGGAGTTTGCTCACCAGAGAAACTGTATCCTATATATTCCCACAGTCGAACTCTTACAGATACAGTTCTAGAAAACGTTTGAGAGGCCCTAAAAATCTAGCTGGACTAGCTGTGAAGATATCACCCTATACTAAGCCAATCTGTAAAGACTGGGAGAAGTGGCAGGGTTGGGTTTTTTGGGTTTTGTTTTTCCGATTCCTAATAGCATTTATTAAGTGGGTGGCAGTTTTTTTACAAGCCCAGATCTCAGCAAAAGAGCACAAGGCATACATGAAATAGAAAAACATGGCTCAACCAAGGAGCAAAATAAATCTCCAGAAGCCAACCCTAAAGAAATGGAGATCTGTGTATTTTCTGACAAGGAATTCAAAATAACCATGTTAAAGATGCTTGATGAGCTAAAGTACACAAATAAATGAAATTTGCAAACAGTGCATGCATGAACAAAATGAATGTATGAGCAAAGAGAAACTATGAAAAGGAACCAAACGTTTTAGAAATGAAGAATACAGTAACAGAATTGAAAAGCAACAAGAGTTCAGCAATAGACTTGGTCAAGGAGAAAACACAATAAACTGAAGACATGTCATTTGAAATTATTGAACGAGAGGAGTGAAAGAGGGGTAGTAAAGGGGACAGAGCTTAAGTAACTTTAACCTGATACCTAAGACAATATAGAAAACAGATTGCACCCATGGTATATACCATGACTAAGTGGGATTTATTTCTAGAAAGCAAGAATGTTTCAGCACATGAAAATCAATCGTATGATATACCACACTACCTGAACAGGAAGTAGGGAACCACATAACCATCTCAATAGCTGCAGAAAACATTTCACAAAGTCCAGCCTTTCATGATGCAAACAATAAATTGGGAACACAAGGAAAATTCCTGGACATGATAAAGGCCACATATAAAAAGCCCACAGCTGAAATCAACATTGAAAACTGAAATTTTTTCCTCTAAAGTAGGAACAACAAAAAGCAAACTTTGTTCACTTTTCCCCATTCACAAAAGGAATATATTGGCCCCTGGGGCATTCTACCACTGAGCTACATCCCCAGCCCTTTTTATTTTAAGACAGGGGAGTCAGCCTCAAACTTATGATCCTCCTGCTTCACAACTTCTATTCAACATAGTTCTAGAAGTTCTAGCCAGAGCAATTTTACAAGAAGAAACAAAAGACATCCAGATAGGAAAGGAAGAAGTAAAGTTATGTTTGTATTTTTATTTTTAGTGGGGGTGGTAGAACCCAGGGCCTCACACATGGCGAGACAACTGTTATGCCACTGAACTGCATCCCCATCCCTTTTTATTTTTATTTTGAGACAGTGTCTCACTGAGTTGCCCAGACTGCCCTTGAACTTGTGATCCTCTTGCTTCAGTCTCCCGAGTACCTGGAATTACAGGTATACACCAGCATGTCCACTTGCAGCTATTTTTGATATAATCTTGTACGTAGAAACCCCCAAAGAAACAATGCCCCTCCTCAAAAAAACCTGTTAAAACTAATTCAGAAAAGTTGAAGGATTCAAAATCAACATTAAAAAATTATTTGCATTTCTATACAAAGAGAAACCCCCAAAATAAATTAAGAACATAAATCTAGGAACTGAGGTTGTAGCTCAGCGGAAGAGCACTCGCCTAGCACATGTGAGATCCTGGGTTCGATCCTCAGTAACACATAAAAATAAATAAAATAAAGATACATTTTTTAAAAAGAATTTTTTTAAAAGAATATAATTCTATTTGCAATAGCATTGAAAAGAATAAAGTACTTAGGAATAACAATCAAGAAAACAGAAGACTTTCTCCAGTAAAAACTACAAAGAATTGCTGAAAGTTCGTAAATTAGAAAAATAAATGAAAAGACACCTCATGTTTGTGGATAGAAAGACAGTATTTTTAAAATATCCATACTTTGCCATGTGATTTACAGATTAAATGCAATCCCTATCAATTTTTTACAGAATAAAATAATCCTAAAATTCTTACAGAATTTCAAGGAACTCTGCCTAGTCACAACAGTCATGAAAAAAAATAATAATAAAGCTGGAGGACTCACACTTTCTGATTTCAATACACCTTATAAAGTTATGGTAATCATTGTGGTATCACATCTATTGAAATATTTCAAAATGAATCTCTTTTCACTGAACAACAACTACCTGTTTCCTCTCCTTGCAGCGCTTAATAGGTACCATTCTACTTTCTGTTTCCATGAGTTGAATACTATAGATATTTCATATAAGTGGAATCATACAGTATTTGATTGAGAAGTCTTGACTGGCTTATTAGCATAATGTCCTCATGGTTCATCCATGATGTGGCACACGACTGGATTTCCTTCCTTTTTAATAAAGTCTGAATTATATACCATGGTATATACCACATTTTCTTCATCCACTTGATAATGGATATTTGGGTGCTTACACCTCTGGGGCTATTGTGAGTAATGTTGCAGTGAGCATGGATGTGCAAACATCCCTTCAAGATCCTGCTTTTCATCTTTTGGATATATACCCGAACTGAGCGATCTGGATCATAAGGTGATTCCATTTTTACTGTTTTGAGGAACAACTATGCTGTTTGTCATAGCAGCTGCTGTACTTGCTGTGCTGATTGGTTCAGGGCATATATACATGTGCATATTTGTTTCTTTTTTCCTTCATTTTCAGTATTTCCTTTTTAAAAATATTTTTATAGTTGTAGATGGACACAATACCTTTATTTATTTATTTTTATGTGGTGCTGAGGATTGAACCCAGGGCCTCACACATGGGAGGCGAGTACTCTACCACTGAGCCACAACCCCAGTCCCTTCAGCATTTTTAATGTATTTAATTTTCCTTGCCTTGTCTTTTGAGGGTTTGCATTTTTTGATTTGTATGTTTTGGGTTTGTTTTGTAGTATTTTCATTTTGTTTCTCTTATTTCTCTTTTTCTCATTTCTTATACTAATAGCCAAATTTGATTGATCTGTCTTCCCCTCTCCCATTACTTTGTTTCTCCTGTGTCTTCCTTTCTGGAACCAGCACCTGCTACATCTCTTCTGCATTCTCTGTTCACTTTTTGAAAATGTAAGACTGTAACCAAAAAGGCCCACACATAAGAGCCCAAGAAATTTCCCTCCCAAGAGATACATAAAACCCAATACAGGAGTACAACAAATATGGGGAAAAAAACAGGTAACATAAGTAGAATTACAGACAGAAATCACTTAGTTAACGCAATAGATGCAGAAAAGGTCTTTGGCAAAATTTAGTACCCATTCTTTATAAGAACACTGAAGGAACTAAGTATTATAAGGAACCTACTTCAACATCATAAAAACTATGTATGGAAACCCCAAAACCAACCTCATGGGAAATTGAAAGCATTTCCTTTAATATCTGGGACAAGACAAGAATGTCCACTCTTACACTCCTATTTAATATAATGCTAAAAATTCTAGCCAGAGGGCTAGGGTTATGGCTCAGCGGTAGAGCACCTGACTTGCACGTCTGAGACCCTGGGTTCGATCCTCAGCACCACATAAAAATAAACAAAGACATTGTGCCCAAGTATAATTTTTAAAATATTTTTAAAAATTCTAGCCAGAGTAGTTAGGCAAGAGAAGGGGAAAAGAAGAAGTCAAATTATCACTGTTTTCCAGATGCTATGATCCTTTACCTAGAAGATTCAAAAAGCTCTAACAAAAGACTGCTAGAACTAATAATCAAATTTTGCAAAGTAGCAGTTTACAAAATCAAATACAGAAATCAATAGCTTTCTTATATACCAATAATGAATCTGAGAAAGAATATAGAGAGCTCTTACAACTCAGTGCTAATTATTTTAATTGTGCTAATTATTTGAACATTTTACCAAAGATACAAGTGGTAATAAACATGTGAACAGTGATCAGCATCATGAGTCAGTGAGGAACGGAAATTAAATAAGTTTAAAATGAATTACACAGCGACTAAAATGGTTAAAAAGTTCATGTCTGACCATATCATGTTTTGGTAAGAACATGAGAACAAATGGGCCTCTCTCACAGTGCTATTGGGAATGTGAAATGGTCCCATTCATTTAAAAAACATCTTGGCAGTTTCTTCAACAGGTAAATACAGGCTTCTAGTCAAGAGAAGATGGCCTAGACCTTGTTTTCTTGCAGTAATATTATGTTTCCTCAGCATCCATTTTTTTTTATACTTGCCAATATTTTTTATTTGTTTTAACTAGTTATATATGACAGGAGAATGCAATTTGACACATTGTACACAATTGGAGCATAACTTCCAACTCCTCTGGCTGTAGGTGGTTCAGCATCCATTTTGAATATAAGTTTAGCTCTTGAAGCAGAAACAGAGCTTAGTTAACTCATAGGGCAGCTTTCAGTCCTCCATCTTTGCCCAGTTTTTCATTATAGTCAATCTAGATACCAGCCTCATATCCCCTCCTGGTGACCCCTTCCTATGGGACAGGTAGATTCCACCTACTTGACTGCCCCCACTGACCCCCTCACTGCACATCGACTGCCCAGATCTGCCCCAGTGACCACATCTCAATCACAACATGAGTTCATTCCTGCTTGCCTTAAACCCAGCAATTAGAACTCTCCATGGGAAACCAGCTTGGGTCTCGATCTGGACCCCAGTAAAGGCTTTGGCTCAAAGGGCTCCTTCTCTCTTGCTCCCCACCCACTGGTGGAAGGTGTGTTTTCAGATGGCTCCCTGCTTCCTGTATAGATCTGAATCATTAGACACTTCTGTTGTTCCAGTGTCATGTTGTGCTGCCTCTCTGTGTCTCCTCTGCCTAACATCAACCCTAACTCTCCTCCAGAGGGACTATCTTGGTGAAATAAATTGGACACAGGCCAGAGAAGAGTCACAATGGTGTCTGCCATATATACAAGTTTCTGGCAAGAGGGCCACCTGGTCAAGGTCTGACGCTCAGGCTGCAGCCACCAGCCGAGATAAAGACGTGTCCTGTGAAGGGTGCACCGTCTACATCCATGACCACCTGCCCTCGAGTCACTTCAGAGCGGGACTAGAGCTTACAGCCACTCTCCAGAGAGAGACATCAGGACCAAATTAGAAGGAGAAAAGACAATAAGAGCAACAACTATAAACCATGAAAATAACCAAAGGCAACCAGAGGGGCCTCTGGGAGGCAGTCAAAGCAAGGTGAACTGGTTCAGGAGCCAAGACTAGAACAGCAACATAGTTGTAAGGTGTCCTTAATCTCCCCATCCAACAGAAGATGGCTTAGACCCCAAATGGCCTGACCCCATCCAACACATGTAGGCTCATACCCCCCACAGAACAAACAGGAGTTCTCTGACACACCAGCCATAGCCAGACAAGGGAGCCCAGCCGACTGCAGGCAGCAAGGGGAAGTGTTCCTTTCCCACTGGGCCTGAGAGTCCCCTCTCCTGGCCAGAGACCTGGCATGACATAGGCGCGTCCTCTCAGGGGCACCCAGTCAGGGCAGTCTAGGGCAGCCTCTTTGTCTTTATTGCCTGAGACACCCCTCCTCTCACCAGGGGTGGCTGGGTGGCAGGGGTTGGGTTTCACCATAGCAAACAATTGTGCTGATCTCTGTCTCCACAGATAGCAGGAACACAAAGCCTTTGTCCTCAAAGACCAAGAAAAACCCTTTCCCCAGTATCCTTCCGTGGGAAGAGTCATTTTGTCTTTTCAGGAACCAATGGAAGCCCCAGTGACACCAGTTAAACAGACCAAAATGAAACCTCAAAGGCTCTGAAAATAAAATTGTTAGTGAACTGCTGGCCACAAACGAACAGGGTACTTGTCTGCTGAAAGTCCTGAACAGACCCAGAGTCGCCTAACGATGGAAAATCACTGTTCAAGCCAAGAAAAAGCACAACTTACATGAGAAAAGTAAATCAACTGACACCGAATTGACTAAGGTGTTGAAATTATCTGGTAAAAATTCTAAGGCAGCTATTGAAAAGTTGCTTCAACAAATAATTCAAAATTTTTTTCACATTTGTCAATGTGTTTATTGTAAATATTTTGTTGTTATATAAGGCATACATTTTGGATAAAAAATCTGTTCAAGGTTCACTACTAGTATGAGTTTTCAGATGTTCAATGAATTTAAAATTTGAATAGTTTTGAAAATACTAACTTTTTAGAATTTCTGGGCACAATGAATTCTCCAAAAATCAGTAGTACTTAAGAAACATGTAACTTTGCTTAAGAAACGTGGCTTTGCTTATCTTGAGAAAATGAGACAAAAAAATTAAGCAAAGAAATCAAAGTTATGAAAAAGGAGCCAAATTTAAATTATAGAACTAAAAAATACAAAATGATGTCTATTTTACATGAATATTCAATGTATAACTGGAAATTCAAGCCAGTGAAATAAGAAGAAAAGGAAATAAAAAGCATATACATAAGAAAGAAATATAAAAAGAGAGAAAGAAAATTATCCCTATTTCCAGATGATATGACTGCATATTTCTAAGTTCTGAGGAATCTATCAAAATACCTAGAACTGGGCTGGGGTTGTAGTTCAGTGGCTGAGCACTTGCCTCACATGTGTGAAGCACCACCTTAAAAAAATAAAAATAAATAAATATTTTGTGTCCATCTATAATTTAAAAAAATTAATAAAAAAAATATTAGAACTAATAACCAAGCAAAACATGTTCTTTGAATACAAGATCACCACAAAAAAAGTCAATTTCATATCTATATACTAACAGCATATACATGGAAATCAACACTAAATCTGAATGCTATTTGTAATTGCTTCAAAGAAAATGCATGACAAGAACCTGGAAATGGAATTCTGTAAGCTCAAAAAGAAAGAGTATCAAGAAGAGTATACTCGTGTTAGGCAATTTACACATGCCAACTGCCCAGTTTTCAAACAGGAAGAATGTTCCAGGCTCATCTATAATCCCAGGGGCTCCAGAGGCTGAGGCAGGAGGATTGCGAGTTCAAAGCCAGCCTTAGCAAAGGTGATGTGTGAAGCAACTCAATGAGACCCTGTCTCTAAATACAATACAAAAATAGGACTGGGATGTGGCTCAGTGGTTGAGTGCCCCTGGTACAAAAAAAAAAAAAGTGTGGTTTTTGGTTTTTGGTGCTGAGGATTAAACCCAGGACCTCCTGTATGCAATGCAAGCATTTCACCAGTGAGCTATGTTTAAATAGGTCTACCAATATGCCAAGTGACAAGACCTAAGAGAATAAAAAGAATATGCCATTAAAATTAGCTGCCAAGTAGAGAAATGAAAAACATTAAACATCCTAAACCCAGGTAGCAGGCAGCAGCAGCAATTTCCAGTTGCTGACATGGCATAAAGAAAATTCTGAAGAAAGAAATATCTGGACGGCAAAATGCCAATCTGCTGGTAGAACTCAGAGTTTCATTTCAAATGCTCATCTCCAAATTTCAAATGTGGTTGCTGATAACTTCTCCACATTACCAAGGGTATGCATCAAGTAGTTTTGGGAGGGCTGTGGAAAGCACATAGGTGACAGGAATGAAGTTGGAAGTAGAGAAATTTTATCATTCTCAAATTTGTAGTGTAGACAAGAGGTGAGGGTGTCAATACATGGCAGAAACAAAAAGATGCAAATTGGGTTAGACAGCCACCTTGGAATCATAGCTCCCGTGGAAGAAGGAGGGAGAAGAGGAGAAAGAACAGGCAAAGGAGGAAGGGAGAGGAGGGACAGATTATCCAGCCCAAATGCTCAGTTAACTCCCTAAATAAATGCAGTTTCCTGGATAACGTATTAAGAGAATCTATTACCCAAATCTTTCCTCCTTTATTGGGCTGTGAAGTATTGACTTACTTCTCCTGTATTTCAGGAAGTGCCCCACATTCTAATGTATTAGAGATAGAGTCTGTTCATCTTGCCTACACTATTCATGCATCTGGGCTCACACAAGTGGGGAGTCAGCCCGGTGCCCTGGTTTTGGACTACCAAGTAGTTGTTCCCAAGCTGGCCTGAGAGGACAAGAGGTGAAATAAAGGCAACTCCTTGCCTTCCCCCAGTATAATGTTCCTATATGAACATTTCCACTTTACTTATGGAACTTCTGAGCACTGTTTTCCTTACTAGAGTTTTTCTCTGATAACTGTTTTTCTTCAAAACATCATGACTATTTCAGATTTCAAGAGTATTTTATGTCCTTCAGTTTTAGGGGCCATCTTAATTAATACTAAACAGCAAGCTATTAATGATCTCCCAAGGGTCATGTATTCTACCAAAGCTTCTGGAGAATTTTTCTGTTTCAAAAATCCCAGAAGTGGACACTAGGTGGCACTTGTGAGCTTTCTCCATAAACCCTAGTCTCTGGAAGTGCTCCATGAGCCGTCTGTCTTTCCTGGGTCACACAGTGCTGTTGTACAAAAGAATTTTGTTGGTACCAGCATTTGGGTTGTCCTTATCACTAGTGTCAGAAATATTGTCACTGTAATCCTACCAGGTGTCCTACAGTTCATTTATGACACTAACTACCTGTAGGTGGAAGTGCATTACTACCTAGGTAAAGTAAGGGCTCAGAGCCACCAGACTGTGCCCCCGCCTGGGTCACCTGGGTACTCACACTTCTGTTCTTGGCTAATTGGAGCCTCACAGAACTCCCTCTACAGGTTCAGTCATTTGCTATGGCAGTTCACAGAACTCAGGAGCACTTATGTTTGCTGGTTTATTATAAAGAATACAGATGAGCAGCCAGATAAAGAGGAATGTAGGGCCAAGTCTGAAAGGGTCCTGAGTACAGAAGTTTCTGTTCCGGTGAAGTTGAAGTGTGCCCCGGGTCCTGGCAGCTGAACTCCCATCTTTCAGGGATTTTTATGGAGGCATCAAGATATAGGCATGTCAATCACTACCTCCGTTTCCTGCCTCATTCCCCTTCCTGGAGGATGAGAGGTAGGGGTTAAAGTCCCAAGATTTTAATCATAACTTGGACTTTCTGATGACCAGCCCCCATCCTGAAGCTGTACAGAAACCTATCAAGGGTGACCTCATTAGAACAAAAAGATGTTCCTCTATCACCCAGGAAGTTCCATGAGATTTAGGAGCTCTGTGTCAGGAACCAGGGTTGAAAACCAAATTCTCATCATATCACAATATCACACCGTTAATACATTGAAGTAACCGAGACAGCCACTCTGCACAAAGCCTGTTCTAAACTTCCACTTCTTAAATAACTTTTATCCTAATCCAATCACCCATCGAATCCCCATATCCTGTCAATCTAACCCTTGTTAGGTCATCACCACAAGGTCCCATGTCAAGAAGTGCTCAGTTTCTTTGTTCCCTGGCCATTTTCTCATGCACGTGCTAGTGGCCTTGGGTTCCCGCGTGGTGGTTGGGCCAAGGAACCTCATCCTTTCATTAATCATTATCCTGATTGGTTCGCTGGACCACTGTCACTCTTCCCACCCTCCACAGAGCTGCATTCAGATCTTTGTTTTGTCTCCAATCAATGTGAGCTTTATTCATATCATTTCTTATCAACCATGGGACGAATTTCTGAATTCTTTGTGTTTTTTTTTCTCAGCTCTTATGAGACATTCTTTTTTTTTTAAAGAGAGAGAGAGAGAGAGAGAGAGAGAGAGAGAGAGAGAGAGAGAGAGAATTTTTAATATTTATTTATTTATTTTAGTTTTCGGCAGACACAACATCTTTGTTGGTATGTGGTGCTGAGGATCGAACCGGGGCCAGGCAAGCGCGCTACCGCTTGAGCCACATCCCCAGCCCCCAAGACATTCTAATTTTCTGTTATTTCAGCCTTATGTTTTTTTCCCTTTGGCTTTGGCCCTGATGCTAATGGCTATACATCGGATGGGCTGAAACCTGAGCTTGACAGACCTCAGGATTTTCTCTGATATACTCTTTTATTTCATTTTAGCTATTTCAGACAATAAACAAGAGATTGTACTTTAGAAGTTTCTTGTTATTTTACATTTCACTATGTAACTAATAAGCCATCTCTTCAGGAATTGGTTTGATTGTTTCTAATTTCCATTGGTTACTTTTACCTGTATTAACTAGTTGTAACACAGTCCCCGCTTCCCTCCAAAGGAAACCCGGTAGCTACCCAGGAATCAAAGATGTATCAACTGTCACCCTTTCATCCTTTCCCCCAAACTATGCTCTTGTATGTTTCACTAAGCCATGGCCCTTCTAGCAAATTCCACATCTGAGGCCAATTGTATCTGATTTTTTTAAGACCCCTTCAATTTTATTATTTCACTGGAAGAACTCAAAAAGAACTTGACAGAGTGATTTATTACAGTTTATTTCCATTAAAGGCTATAGATAAAAATCAGCAAAGGTAAAGGATGACAACAGAGCCCAATTTTCTTCTCCCACTGGGTTGTCAGACAGCACCTCGTTCTGCCAGTAAGAGTGTGTGACAACTTGGACAAAATGCTGTGAAACAGAGGTGCTCACCCAAGGTTTGTGTCCAGGATTTTTATTGAGGAGGAATCAGTCATTGTGTGGCTTATCTTGGGTAGTCAGCTTCCAGCCCCTCCAGAGGTCAAATTGATGCATGTGCCCAAGGCCCCATGGTAAATCACATTGTTAGCAGATACTCTTAAGCATGATAAGCCAAGGGCTTAATGGTGTCTTTCAAGAGCCAGTCTCGAGGGGCAGTAATTTCTATGGAAGACACAGAGTCTGAACTCCCCAGAGCTGCTGAGTTAATCTTTTAGTGCATAATATCATGCTGGCATCATTTGATGAAAAGGTCTCTTTCTTCATTGAGTTGCTTTTGTGCCTTCATCAAAAGTTAGTTTGAATCTGTGTAGGCCTGCCTGTCTCTGAACAGTTCATTCTGTTATGTTGACTATATTTCTATCTTGTTCCAGTACCACACAGTCATCTTAACTGTGGCTGGCTACATCTTGAATTTTAGATCATGGTGACTTTTCATTCTTTGTTAAATAATTTTAACATCTCTGTCATCTGTGTTAGCATAATAGTTTGTTTGCTTTTGTTTTCTTTCAGTTTGATACTTTCCTGGTTCTTTGATGAGTGTTGTTTTTGTAAAAATCTACATTTTTGTACTATGTTATTGATATGGGACAGGTGGATGTGAGTGTTGAGAACATGAGGTGAAGGGAATAAATTCTATAAAATGAACCCACTATGCTGGCCCCCACATGCTTTCTTTTCCAAGAAGCACAAGTAGCCCTGCCTGTCTTAAGTTGACAAATTCTGTCATATTCCTCAGCAGACTACCTGTTGTCTGCAGGAGAGATGCAGGCTCAAAATAATATGGATAAGAGGAACCCAAGTTACCCTGAAGGGGGAAACTTTTGTGACCCTTTTCACAGACCAGATTCTGGAACTCGGGAAAATAAGGATAATGTCTCCTAACCATAAAATCTGTAAGAATTCATTGTTAAGATTTCAATTAGAACTGGTCAGCATGGGCCAAAGTGACCTAGAGTTGTCATGGTTGATGTCATCCTGCTCACAGTCAAAAGTCAAGAGGTGGACCTGACTGGGACTCTGGAAACTTCTCTGGGATCTCCAATAAAACCAAAGTGCAGAAGAAGCACACTGTCCCTCTCTTTTCTAAGAGGACCCACTCTCTCTTTTCCTATCCCTTCAATAAACTCATGCCTGTTACTCTGAGTGACATGCCCAAAATCTTCCTGACTTGATCTCAAGAGTCCAGGTTTGAAGTAGGTAGGGGTCTTCATACTGCCTCAGCTTCAGGAAGGCCCTGACACTGTAACATTATGACACTTGGATCTTATTTTAAAATTCTACTTTAGCTGGTTTTACCCAACACTGCTCCAGCAGGAGACGGAGCTACACCACAGGTGGTGCCAGGTGGGGCCCAGGCTCCCCAAGTGCTCTCCCACATGGTCATCCAATGGGAGGCCAGCTGGATTAAGGTCCCAGCTTTCTGCTCTAACAGTAGACTGGTGGTTGGGGAGGGGTGTTTGGGCACCACGTTACAGCATCATGTGAGGTCAGAAGTCTCAGCTCCTCACCTGCCTTGCTGAGGGGTGGAGTGAGTTGGTTTCTTCTTCTGTGGTATTTGGCTAGAGCAGATGAGTCATTGTCCAATAGCTCTCTATCTTGCTAAGCTGTCCCTCTCCCAGGGGGCCTTTGGCAAGAGCAGCCTCTTTAAGAAGGTGTTTGTTTTTGTCTGTGCTAGTTGACATGCCTGAGATGCTGGTTTCTCTAGCTCCAAGTCTAGAATTATATGGGGTCAGGGGAAATCCCAAGAAAATCACTGCCATGTTACTCCTTGGACTATAAGGTCCTTTGCTGTTCTGCCTTCTTCTCTTCGCCTTTAGATCTTTGTGTTTGTTTTACAGATTAATATCCAGTGCTTGGTGGGAGACACAGAGAATAATAGGCATCTACTCTATCTTCCTAGACATGGAAACGCCACGTTCTTTTGAACGCAGTGTGGAACTGTGGGAGGGACCTGGCCACAGGCAGGTGCTGGAGTTGCAGGAAGAAGTGAGACCTGACCAGCAGCACCTCTCCTGGCAGGCCCCCTGCAGGCCTGGGCGCATGAGTGGGTTCATCAGATGTGGCAAAATGTGAGATAGGTCTGGTGGACTTCTACTCCGGGTTCATCATTTAAATATAATTGAACAAAACAATTGGGAGTAACATTGTAAAAAGAAGAAAGGACATGTTTGCATCACATATTTGCTATGAAAAACAAATCACAAACAACTAAAAATCCCCAGTCTCTTTACACCCTCTGGAACAGTGCTTTCAAACTTCAGCTCTCTATTGGTTTCAAAGCCAACTTGGAGGGTTGATTAGAAATAAAACAAAATAAATAAAGGAATAAAAAAGAAAATAAATAAAATGAAATAGAAAAGGATTAATAGTATCTGGTTACTTCACATGTAATGAGCATGTATGTTACAAAACTTCAATTTACTTAATCTATGCATTAATATATAGATGCACTAGTGTAAAAATATATAACTATATTTTTAACTATATATTTTTGCATAAAATTTGAAACTTACTATTTTAGAAGCTATCTCTCATTTAATATTATTAGAACTTCATTAAATAACCTTGTAGAAAATTATAAAAGAGCATACAAAACATGGCATGGCATTGCCTTCCACCCCATTTCTATCTGCTTAAGGAATTCAGTGTGTTTAAATTTTAGTTAAAATGTGTATGTGTTTGTGGATGCTGAAGTCCAAGATCAAGGGTGCTAACAGACTTGGGTGTCTAGTGAGGGTCCGTGTCATTTGTTCATCGATGATGCCTCCTTGCTATGTCCCCACATGGTAGAAGGGGTGAGGAAGTCTGGGGCCTCATTTCTAAGGAGAGAATCCACTGATGAGGGCTCTGCCTTCATAACCTCATCACCACCCAACACCATCATATTGATGATCAGGTTTCAACATATAAATGTGGGGGAAACAAACATTCAGACCAAAGGAGGATATGTATATGTATAATAGGATAAATTCTGAAGCATAAAAGAGTCCTAGGCAAGAATGGGCTCAGATTTAAGACAGGAGGACCTGCTGATCTTGGCAGTGGGGCATCCATGATCCCCCTAGTGCTGAGTCTGGGCCTCACTGGCCACCAATCTGTTCTTCCTTTTCCCAGCTCAGAATTGAGACAAAGTCGGTTCAGGACACACAGCCTCTGGCAGGCAGTACAGAGCAAACCTCCAAATGTCTCCCATCCAGAGGCCTGACTGTGAAGCTCCTGCCAGCTCACCTGTGATAGGGACACCTTTACAGAGGGATGCTGCCAAGGTTCGGCAGAGGCTGCCAGAAGCCCACGTGAGTAGCCATCAGGGCATACCCGTACTAGTGGCCAAGGCCGCTCCAACTCCAGTGAGACTCTTGTTTTCCTTTTATAGATAACTTGCCTAGTCCTCCTGGCAGCAGGTCCAGGTCTCAAGTTCTCTCCATGGCCCCTTCTGCCTGAAATCTGGGGTTGTTTTGAAGGTGTTTTTCTTGCATCCTGTGACACATGTTTATAGTTCATTGAAAAAAAAGTTTGATGACTATCCTTGTGTCTATATCTTTACGTAGTGTTTTAATTATTTCCTTAGGAAAAAAATCCAAGAGCTGGAGATGCTGAGTCAGAAAGTCTGCAGTTTTATAGTCTAAATTATATTGTGTAAATATTTATGACAGGCCTGTGAACTTACGCTAGCTATTTCCCCACATACTGGCCAAAATAGAGTAAAATGTATGAAAACAGCAACATATTTGATTTTTAGACTATTGATCTTGTATACTGTGACTTTTTAAAACTCCTTTATTTTGTAAGTTTTTAGCAGATTTCTTTTTTTTTTTACATTTATTTATTTATTTATATGTGGTACTGAGGATTGAACCCAGGGCCTCACATGTGCTAGACGAGCACTTTACCACTGAGCTACAACCTCAGCCCATATAGCAGATTTCTTTTTCTTTTTTTTTTCATTAGTTGCTCATGACAATACAATGATCTTGACATATCATACATTTGAATCAAATAGGGTATAATTTCTCATTTTTCCAAGTGTACAGGGTTAGGGTTAGAAGATTTCTTAACATTGATTTTACCTAGATCATTCATTCATCTACAAATAGAAATAGTTTTGCTTCTTTCTCTAATTTGGATGCCTCTTACTTGTCCTTGACCAACTTTCCTAGCTAGAACTTCCAGTGTGAGGCAGATTAGAGGTGGAGGGAGTGGACCCTCTCATCGTATTCCTTATCTTACATTGAAAGCATCAGTATTTCACCTTTAAGTATGATATTAACTGTGAACTCTTCCAAGGACACCCTTCCTCAGGTTGAAGAATTTCCTTTCTAAGATAATGGAATGAAACAGACATTATTACTTTATGTATGTATGTGACTATATGACCAATGTGATTCTACAATATGTATAATCAGAAAAATGAGAAATTATATCCCATCTGTGTATGATATATCAAAGTATATTCTACTGTCATGTATAACTAACTAAAACAAATAAAAAATTTTTTTAAAAAAGAATTTCCTTTCTATTCCTAACTTGTTGATGTTTTCATCATTTAAGGGTATTGGATTTTCTCAAATGCTTTTAATTCATTAAGAGATGATCATGTGATTGTTTTTTATTCTACTGATATAGTGCATTATATTAGTTGATTTGGAGGTGAAATCAATATGGCATTCCTTGATCGAGGTATATAATTCTATTTATATATTGCCAAATATGGTTTATGGTTTACTAATACTGTGCTGAGAATTTATGTCTATCTTTGTGTTAGTCAGCTTTTTATTGCTGTGACCAAAATGCCTGGCAAGAATAACTTTGGAGGAAATACTAATGGGTGGATAATGACTCCACAAAGAGATTATGGGTGTGACTTATCCATCTATGATGCCATTTCAGGAGAAGATGGGAATAGAGATGGTATTATACCTGAATGGAAAATGGAACAGAGATGGGTTAAAATCAAAGAAAGCTTTTGGACCTCTAGGCTTCCACAGGATGGGCCAATAGAATGGTCAAACTGTGAACATGTGTAATCCTTGGAGAAAGGAGAATAAAGATCCCAAAGATGAGGCTTTCACCTTAGTGGTTTTATGGGGTTGGTTTATCTTCCAGGCTTCAGCACAACAGGTTGCCATTCCATGCCACAGGGGCAGGGCTACTGCCCAAGGCTGCAGAGGGGACTCTGCTACTCAGAGGTAAGGAGATGGGACTCCTGTCTAGGGCAGTGAGGGTAATACTGCTGCCCCATTAGTCCCTGAAAGTCAGGATGCCCACCTGACGTCTCTTGTGTCTCCAGGAGATTGTTGAACCAAAGAGGATTGTTCTAGTGCCTGAAAATTTCATGAAATTTGTCCTGCTAGCTTTCAGTCTTTCTTGGGATCCCTTTTTTCTTTTTTTGCAATAAGAATTTCTATTGTGTGCTTTTTCCACCACTGTATTTGGGAACTAGATAATTTTCCTGGTTTCAAGGTTTAGCAGCCGGAGAGGAATTTTGTCTCAGGATGAATCATACCTCAAGTTTTATTCACATTTCATTTAGATGATATTTAAATTAGATATTAAACTTAGAGGCAACGCTACAATGGGTTAAGATTTTTGGGTTGTTGAGATGTGGGTTCTATCACGCGGCCTGCGCAATGGTTTCATTAATGAGGTTCTAGGCATAAAGTTAGTTAGAAGAGATCGAAATAAAAACACAGACTCAGTTACCTTATTTCTATTGCTAGGTCTGAGACGGCTCCCTTCTGGTTCCCTCCTCCAACCGCCCAGCAGGGCAGCGAGGATTACTCCGGGCTAGCAGGAGAGAGAAGAGCGAACAGCCTGGAGTAGCCTTTTATTGGGGAACAAGAGATTCAGGGGAGAATTCCATCCAATGAAGGTTGAGGGGGGGCCGCACTCCAAGGTCAGGGTTAGTGATTGGGTCCCCAGGGTCAGTGGTCAGGCACACCCCCACACAGATGGCCTCTCTCATCAGGAAAGGGCCGGGAAAAACTTCGACTGAGCCAAAGTGCCTCAGACCCTTAACAGGAGTCACCCAATCACGTGTTAGAATGGCTTCCCACAGTGGTGAACGTGCGTAAGAAGAACACAAATATTGGGGTTCAGAGGACAGAGTGTTATGAACTCAGTTACATTCTTCCGAACTTCACAAGTTGAAATCCTAAATCCAGTGCTTCAGAATGTGATTGTATTTGGAGACAGGGCCCTCCAAAAAATGAACAAGTTAAAAATCCAATCTGGTGCCCTTATGAGAAGAAATTTAGACACAAGTGAGACACCAGGGATTTTCACACACAAAAGGAAAACCACAGAAGGACAAAGCAAGAAGACAGCTATCTGCAAGCCAAGGAAAGAGACTTTAAAAGAAACCAAAGTTGACAATATCTTATCTTGGACTTTTGGGAAAGTGGGGTTTTTTTAAAAAATATTTATTTAGTTGTAGATGAACACACAGTATATTTATTTATTTTTATGTGGTTCTGAGGATAGAACCCAGTGCCTCACACATGTGAGGCAAGCACTTTACCATTGAGCTACAGCCCCAGGCTCAGTGTTTAGGTTTTTGTATAAATACGATCATATTGTCAGGAAGTAGTGAAAATTTCACTTCTTCTTCTTTTATTTAGAGATGTTTTATTTCTATTACTGTATTGGATGCTTTGTATTTCTTTTTCTTGTCTGTTTGACTTGGTAGGACTTCCCAGTACAATGCTGTATAGAAGTGGTAAGAGTAAGCATCCTATGTGACTCCTGATCTTAAAAGAAAAGTTTTATGTTACATCAAGTAAGCATAAGAAAAAGCAAAATATTTTATTTCATCTTCATTTATCCCTTCAGTAATGCTTTTTCTATTTTATGAGATTAAAAAAATATTTAGGAGGGTGATTCACTAGATAATATTTCTTCTGCTCCCTTCTCTCTCTCTCTTCTCCTTCTGGTGTTCCCATTATGCTCCTTTACATGTTTTGTAATTGTTTCACAGTTCTTGGAAATTCTGATTGTTTTAAATTTTTGATTTTAGTTTTCAGAACTTTCTGGTGGAATATTTTTAAAGTCACTGTTTTTTTTCCTCAGGTGAGTCCAGTCTATTGATAAAGCCCTGATAGAGATGTTTTATTTCTATTACTGTGTTTATTTCTAGTATTTCATTTTGATTCTTAGAATTTCCGTCCTCTGTTTACTTTATCCATTTGTTCTCGTCTGTTGTACAGTTTTCCACTAGAATCCTAAGCATATTGTTCATTGTTAATTTATTGTTGATCTGAGAAATCTAACATTTCTGCCATATCTGAGTCAGGTTCTGATGCTTTTAAATTTTGCTTCTTCAGATACTTCTTTCTTGTCTTTTTGCATACATTGAGTGACTTGCAACAGGCTCTGTGCTCTAACTGAAGAGGAGGGTGTACCTCAATTTTTTTCTGAAGGCAGTTCAGGCCCATATCATCGCGCCAACATGGCCGCCCACAGCCCCTAGTGTCACCGTGGGCGCCGCCATATTGGCGTTAAGCCCCTCCTTCATCACACCGGAATGGGAACTAGCAGAATGCCATGTTGGTTAAGGGCAACTTCGGTCCGTGAAGCCTCTGCTGAGCATGCGCACACGCAGGCCACGTCCCTGGAGTCCTGCTAGGGCAGGGGGGCGGGAGGGGGGAATCAAAGGGAGTGGGTTACGTTTTAATTCCTGCGACTGTAGTCGCCGCCCAAGGCAAAAGAGAGTGCGGGTGAGCGACAGGTGAGTGCAGGGATGGAGTGAAGGGTCTCTGGCATCCGCGATCAGGGGTCGGACTGCGATGGGGATGAGGAGCGGATCGGATAACGGGTCGGGTAGTCTCGGATGCTGGGTGCGAACGAGGGGAGCGGGCTGCGGGGGCCGTGGGGGCGGACCCGAGGGAGGACAGCCGGGCGCTGGCGCGCGGGTCTGGGGTCGTCGACACCGGCGTGTTTAGCTGGGCGTCTCCTTATCAAATCGTCTTTATTTTGCTAGGGATTCGAAAACGGCATTGCCTTGGGATTGCGTGTAAGTTTGCAGTTACCTTGTTTTGGGCCCTTTCATTTCCTGTCATTCCCGTGGATGCGTTTATACATCATCTTCTCTTTTCAAAAATCAGGCATCACAAGGGCTTATTTTTTAAAATTTTTTGGTAATGGGGATTGAACTCAGGGGCTCTCAACCACTGAGCCACATCTCAGCCCTATTCTGTATTTTATTTAGAGACAGGGTCTCACTGATCTGCTTAGGTACTCGCTTTTGCTGAGGCTGGCTTTGCACTTGGGATCCTCCTGCCTCAGCCTCCCGAGCCGCTGGAATTACAGGCATGCCCCTCTGTACCCGACTCCAACTACCTCTCTATCTGTGAAATGTATAAATTCAATTTGATATTCCGCTTTTATCCTGAGCTATTTAGGAGAGTTTCTTCATCCTTAAGCTATTAAGATGTTTTTATTGCTTATTTTTATTTTATTGTATTTTCAGGAACTGTATACTGTCAAATTTCAACTTCTTAAAACTTATTAAGATTTTCTGTGTATTGGGCAAAATTCTTTTATGTTTATTAAATTTGTCTTGTTGAATTGTTCAAATCTTTCCTGATTCTGGTCTACTTGATTCAAAATATTCAGGAGGGAATAAAAATACAATAAAATCCTCTTACTTTGATAGATCATTTTGTAGTACTGTGTGCTTTTTCCCTAATTTTATTTGTGTTGCATCTGGGGGAGGGGCATTTATACATAAACCTAATGGTTAATGCATTAACTATCATTTTTCATTTATTGGATGCTATTAATATAGAGTTCTTTTTTTCAAATCAGAAAAGCACTTGACCTTGAATTCCATTTTGATATTTACATTGTAGCCACTGCTTTCACTTTTATTGCATTCACATGGTATATCTTTGTTTAGAGCTTTGTTTTATACTTACATTTGCCTATTAGTTTTAGGTGATCTGCTTGTCAATAATAGATTTTATTTTTTTTTAAATCTAGCCTTTAGTCTCTGTGTCTTGGCAAGAGAATTTTACCTCTTCAGTTTAGTGTAGTAATGATTAGTGTAGTAATGATTTACTTGATTTTATGCCTTCCAACTTATGGTTACTCTTTTTTCAGGGTTACTCTTTATTTTAACTACTACTTCTTTTTTTTTTGGTACTGGGGATTGAACTCAAGGGCACTCGACCATTGAGCCACATCCCCAACCCTGATTTGTTTTTTATTTAGAGACAGGGTCTCACTGAGTTGCTAAGTACCTTGCTGTTGCTGAGGCTGACTTTGAACTCAGGATCCTCCTGTCTCAGCCTCCCAAGCTGCTGGGATTACAGATGTGCACCACCACACCTGGCTATTTTAATTCTATTCTTATTTTGTGCTTTTTCTTTTCATCTTAATAATCTCGTTGGATTGATGAAATTTCTATTCATTGTATCCACTTACACCCCATGTAACTTCTATTTCTTCCTCAGGTAATTAGGAATGTTTTGTTGTATGATATTATTAATTTTCTCTATAGTTGCCTCCTTATCACATCATTACATTGTCCTTTTTTATAATTACATATCTTGTGTAAAAATTGTTGCTGAATTGTATTTTCCTGTTTGAGATTTCTCCCTCCTGATTTGTTTTATTTTTATTTGTAATATTTCCTTCAGTATTTTCCTCCAGATAAAGATGGAGGTATTCAGCCAATGTTTTCATTTCTGAAAATGTACCTCTCTGGCCTTAACAGAAGACTGTTTTTTTATGTACTATTTCCCAAATCATTTAGCACTCATTACTGAAGATTAGGAGTCTTTTGATTTTCTTTATTCTTTCTATTTAAATAATCTGTTCTTTCATATGTGCTGTATCTTTAGCATTTAGGAGTTTTCCCAGATTTGTTCATTCATTGGGTTCCTGTGTGTGTGTGTGTGTGTGTGTGTAAATGTGTGGGAAAGACTGACTAATGGGCCAAGAGTGGTGGTGCCCCCCTGTAATCACAGCGGCTTGGGAGTCTGAGGTAGGAGGATTGCAAGTTCAAAGCCAGCCTCAGCAACTTAGTGATGCCCTAAGCAATTTAGCAAGACTCTGTTTCAAAATGAAAAATAGAGGGAAAAAAGCAGGGGTAGGTCCTGGGGATGTGGTTCAGCGGGTTTATGGAAGAACGACCGGACAAGGCTCGTCATAGGAGAAATACCGTTTATTGAGGAACAGCTTTGCACATTTATAGAGGGAGGGGGCAGTTTAACAGTTGGCACGGGGTGCTTTCTGATTGGTGGGTAAAGATCATGAGAGTTGGGCGGCTGTGGGAGACCAACCTTACACGTGACTGAGTACACTCCCTGGCTGGGTGCTGAGGCGCTCAGTTGCAGAAATGTGGCAGAACTATGTTCACCTGTTCCTTTGTAATATAAACCCTTGCCCTGTTTAGGATAAAATCTTCCATGGAAGTGCCTTTTTGTGTCCCCTTCTCTTACTGTGCCCTTGGGTGTGGCCTACCCAGGTGTCAGTCAACCTGCTGACAGTGGACATCATGAAGATAGACTCAGCCCCCTGAAACCTGACCCCTTGCCTCATTTGAATAGCTTCTCAATAAAAGGGGTCAGCGCCTGCTCTCGCTCTCTTAAAAGGGACAGGTGAGCATAGCTTCACCCATGGGGCTGTAGCAAGACACACCCATGCACGAGACACCGAGCCTCGGACCCAAGAAGGGTGGGCAGAGCTCTGCCACATTTCTGCAACTGAGCGCCTCAGCACCCAGCCGGGGAGTGTAACCAGTCACGTGTAAAGTAGGTCTCTCTCCCACAATCATCCATAGTCAAATTCCTCTTATCATCTAAAAAGTGACTTTTTAAACTTTTTACCGTGAGAATTTCAAAGATACAAAAGTGAAGTGAGTTGTAGAGTAAACCCATCTGTACCCTTCAACCAGCTTCCATGATCACCAGCTCGTACCTGACCATGTCAGCTGCAACCTCCCTTCCCTCATGTTTTTCTTTCTCTGCGGGATTATTTTGAATCAAATCTCAGCATTGTGTCCTCTCATCTACACATATTTTGGTGTGTAAATTTAAAGATAACTGCTTTAAAAAAGAGTACTGTTATAACATTTTTTTAAAAAAAAACTCACAGTGTGTTTTAAAGTATCGTTTTATGTGTGTTGGTGGTAGTGTTAAAGAAAAGTTATAGACACATTAAATTTAGCAGAGCTTATTTGGGCAAGGAATGATTCATGAATCAGGCAGCACTCAGAACCAGAAGGAATTCAGAAAGCTCTGCCCAGCAGCGGGAGATCTGAGCTTTTATTGGCTGGTAGGACACGGAACCAAAGTTGAGCCATCACCTGACTGGTTACAGCTAGATGTCTGTCTTATTTGGTATGATGTGATATGTTGGCTGCTTGTGATTGAAACTTGGCAGTTATACTCTTTTTTTTCCCCCTCCCAGTACTGGGGATTGAATCCAGGGCGCTCTACCACTGGGTTACATTCCCAGTCCCCGTTTTTCTTTGGGGATAGAACCCAGGGCCTTGTGCTTGCGAGGTAAGCACTCTACCAACTGAGTGCTGTATATCCCCAGCCCCTGTCCCCAGTCCTTTTTATTTTTTATTTTGAGACAGTTTTGTTAAGTTGCCCAGGCTGGCCTTGAACCTGTGATCCTCCAGCCTCTGCCCTCCCAGTCGCTGGGATTACAGGTGTGCCCCCTGCCTGTCTCTTACACTCTTAAGTTAGGCTTTGGTTTGTTTGCACACTAAGTTAGGTCGTAGTCTTCTGTGTAGAGACTCCGACCTAACTTCCTTCAGGCCAGCTTCAGGGGGGCAGCTTCAGGCCAAATTTAAGTTTATTTAATAGTAGATTTAGGAGTTTGATTGGATTAGGTTCCCTTTTTTTACCTTTTTGGCAAGGTGGCTTCCAGTTTGTATTGTGTGTCTCCATCGTGAGACGTGTCTGCTCATCACTTTTTATGATGTGAGCAGCCATTGATGATCATTTCCTAGATCCGCTATTGCATCAGGGGTGCAAAATGGACAGATTCCATTTCTGCCATTGCTTTTAGTTCTTAGCTGGCATAAATATGTAGAGAGGAATTCCTTCATCAGTGTTGAGTTACCCGAAATTTCAGCTGTTTAGGAAAGGCAGCAGAAATGCCTTTTTCTTCCTCTATTTATAGATTTCAAAAATAATAATTTGATACCCAACATTTTCCAAAGGTTCCAGAAATGTTCTATATCTTGATCCGAGTGGTAGGTGCACAGGTGTGGGAAATATATATACCTAATATTTATGTAAAAATTAGCAAAGTCAGGGAAAATATTGAGAGAATGGAGCTAGGGTAAAGGGGACACAGTAGCCAATGGATGGCCTTTTTTTTTTTTTTTTTTTTGGTGATAGTGGGGATAAAACCCAGGGCCCCATACATGCTATAAGAGGTCTACCACTGAGCCACATCTCAGCCCCACTCTTTGGAGCCTGCTCCCAAAGAATCGATAAAAGCATGTGTTAGGGAATAATTGGGAAATTTAAAAAAATATTTATTTATTTTTTAGTTACAGGTGGACACAATGACTTTATTTTACTTTATGTGGTGCTGAGGATCGAACCCAGTGCCTCACACATGCTAGGCGAGTGCACTACCGCTGAGCCACAACCCAGCACGGGAAATTTTGAATATGAGCCCATATTAGCATGATATTACAGAATTACCATTACTTTTCTGAGGGCATGATAATGATTTTTAAGATTTTTTTTATGTGATGTGTTTAGACCTGAAATGTCACATCTGCAACTTTCAAATTGTTCAACAAAAGCAAAGTATAGAAATAAAGCACAATTTTACCTCTTCTCTCTTAGGGTTTTTTTTTTTTTTTTTGGTGGGGGGGAGGGTAGAGGTTGGGCCTGAAAATTAAATCGACCTTAAACAGATTAATAGAAAAGCATACCAATTTCATATAAGTCACATGTGACCTGGGAACCTCGTAAAGAAATGAAGACCCAATGAAGGGACAAAACCTCATGCTTTTATGTTAGGTGGACAGAGAGGCAGTGGGGGAAAGGGACTGAATGTTATGGGGAGGCTACAGGAAGAGAGTGATTGCAACAAGGTCTGTACAGAATTCCCTTGGCCACGGCTTCCCATCAACAGCGCTTCTCCTCTCAGTTTCAGTGTGGGCATCTTCCATACGGGGCGTTCATCTTCTATTTTAAAGAAGAAAAGTGGTGAATTTGAGTGCTCTTCTTGCGTCTGCAAATTTTCAGGTGTTCTTAGCTCACAACAATCTTTATATCAAAATAGCATGTTTTGGAATTCGTACTCTGCCATCCTTCACACGCATATTTAAAATATTCATATATGTGTATATGAATATGTGTATGTTTGGAAAGATGAAATAAATTTGGCAAACTGCTAATTATTGAAACAAGGTGGAGGGTATATCCTTGTAATCTAATCATTCAACTTTTCTTTATGTTGGAAAACTCATAAAACAGTTTTGGGGAACAATGGCCACAGTCAGTTGGAGACTTGGCTCAGGTCTTATGGCTCATTAGTAACCTAGAACTTGATCCCCTTACTGTGCTGTAGCCAAAACAAAGTTTCTACTGAAAGCTCTCTTTGAAGAACTATATGTAAGGGAAAGCAGTAAAAAAGTTAAGAAGCTCCCTTTCTGGTATTTCTTGTGGATATTCTCATGCCTTGGGGTAATTAACAGAACTCAGAGTAAAATTATCAATTTTAGGAGTCATCTAACACACTGCATGGAAGATGGACAGGTATGGACAGATAGAATCCAAGCCAAGAGAAAATGAAGAGGAGACTCCCAGTTCTAAGTCAAGTTTGGAATATCGCTTTATGTATTTTCACACAGTTTTGAACTTGAACTATAAAATATTTATTCTTTAAAACAGTTATTTTGTTGTTTACTGACAATAAAAAAGTTGTTGAAATCACCTATACATTTACCATCACCCAGATATTATATGTTAACATGTTAGTATATTTGTTTCCATATAATAGCCTATGTACACAAATACATTTGTGCATGCATTTATGTATGAATGTGTGCGTACACACGAGTAAACATAGTACAATGAAAGTAGAATCATACTATTTGGTATGTCTTTTTTAGGGGGGGAAGTTCTGGGGATTGAACTCCGGCACTCGACCACTGAGCCCCATCCCCAGCCCTGTTTTGTATTTTATTTAGAGACAGGGTCTCACTGAGTTGCTTCACACATCACCTTTGCTAAGGCTGGCTTTGAACTCGCAATCCTCCTGTCTCAGCCTCCTGAGCTGCTGGGATTATAGGTGTGTGCCACCATGCCCAGCCTATTTGGTACATTTTTTATATTTACTCAGCATTTTAACATACTATTCTACTGTATTTCAATTTTATGTAACATTATGTCCTATAAGGTGTTTAATTAATCTACAGTTATTGTCAGGGTTTTGTAGCTTTTCTTTGTTATTGGCCATGTTGTTGTGAAATTCCCACCCTTGTGCAATATTGGGTGTTTTTTTTTTTTAATGATGTAATCCTAAAAGTAAATTTTGGGATTGTAGATGCATAAGTGCTAAATGACACATGTATCCATGTGTGACAATGGCATGCTTCCTACTCTCATCTATACCTCTGCCTATCTGTTTTCTCAGATCTCTGCCCCTTCTCTAGAAGAGCCCAAGATGAGCAAGTCCCTGGTGAGTTCTTGTCTGTTCATCTATTTATTTGTTTTTTTTAAAAATTTTCCTAGTGAATTTTAGGAGTCATCTAACACACTGTGTGGAAGATGGACAGGTATGGATAGATAGAACCCAAGCCAAGAGAAAATGAAGAGGAGACTCCCAGTTCTAAGTCAAGTTTGGAATATCACTTTATGCATTCTCACAGTTATGAACTTGAGCTATAAAATTGTTTCTGATCTTCCTGACGTAAAGATAATGGAAATGGATGCATGGTTTGTATTATTGACAGGTGATTTGTCAGTAATATCAGTTTCCTCTCTCTTGATGTTTGTGAAAGTTTTTGATGGATTTTCAGGTGGGTGGTGGCTGAGCGGTGTCTCAGTGGTGACCCTGTTCACAGGGCCCTGGCAGGTTTTCCCTGTTGGTTGAGCAGTGCTTCCCATGCTTGACTTGCACATTAATTCAGGTTCTGGTTCTTGGATGGAATACAGTTTGCATTACTCACAGTCCCAAAGAATGTCAGGGCTTCCTTTCCAAGGACCACCCTTTGAAGCAGACTTAAGTTTTTTCATGAATAGGTGTTGGATTATGCAAGTGCTTTTTCTGCATCAGTTGACATGATCATGTGAGTTCACGTCTTTAAACTGTTGATATGGTAGACTACTTTGATCAGTTTTGTAATATTGAACCAACCTATCATTTTTGGAATAAATCCTATTTTGTCATGATATATATTTCTTTTTATATGTTGTATTTAATCAGTATTTTGTTAAAGATCTTTGCATCATGTGTATGAGAGAGATTGCTCTTACTTCTCTCTGCCTTTCTCTCCCCCACTCCCTCTACCAGTTTTGGTTTTGATATTAGAGTAATAATGGCCTCCGAAATGAATTGGAATGTGTTCCTTTATATTGATTACTCTGCCAGAGATTGTGTATAATTTGTGTTTACTTTTTCTCTACTGTGTGTCCAGTTTTTATATTAGGTAATACATCATAGAATTAATCAGAAAATAATTCCCTTCTTTTCTGTTTTCTGCAACACATTGTGTGGAATTCATGTTCGTCCTCTAAGTATTTGGTAGAATTCTCCAGAGAAATCATCCAGGCCTACAGATTTTTTTTATGGAAAATTTAAAATTGCAAACTCAATTTCATTATTATTTGTTTATTATTGAGGTTTGTAATCTTTTAGGCATTGATTTCTTTAATCTAAGTTGTCACATTTCTCTGTGTAAAGTTGTTTGTAGTTGTGTTAGTCTACTCTGGCTGCCTTAACATTATACCACAGATTGGGTGGATCAAAAACCAGAACTTTTGTTTTCTCACAGTTTTGGAGGTTGGAAGTGGGAGTTCAGGGTGTCAGCGCGGTCAAGTTCTGGGGAGGGTACTCTTAATTCGAAAATGGCTGGCTTCTGACAGTGCACACATGGCCTTCATCAGTGCATGCTCACCTGTAGGGAGAAAGAGAACTCTTCTTTAAAGCCATCAGGTTGATTTTTACTTTTTTTGTTTGGTTGTTGGATTTTACTTTTTTTTTCATAGACAATAACCTTACTGAGCCCAGCTTGCCCTTCACATCAGTACCTCCTCATCTTTGCCACTGCCAGAATTTTCACCACATGGATCTCTGGCATCAGCCCATCCTGGGATGGTCACAGTTGTTTCAGGGGGCATAGAGCTAGAAGTAGCACTGTCATCTCAGCTGGGGTCGAAGAGGTAGATAAGAGTGTTGGCCAAGAAGAAAAGGAAACTGCCATCAACCATGTTGCTGAGAGCTGGGGCCCCACTTTTGTTGGGTTTGGGGGTGGATCTGATGGTGGTTATGTGTCCCAAGACTCCAGTTTATATCTGAGTTAAAACTAGGAGGCTGAAGTTGAGTGGGAGGAAGAGGAAGCCCTTCATCCTGGCAGAGTCTTGCTGGGCTCTCCTGGTGACATCTGTGCTCTCTGGTGACATCAGGGCTCTCTGCCTAATACCACCTGTCTTCCCAGAGCAAGCTCATTTTCCCTTTGCCATAAGAATATACAACAAGAAGGAGGCCATCTGCAAACCAGGAAGTGGGCTCTACCCAGTCACAGAATCTTTGAGCGCTTTAATCTTGGACTTCTAGCTTCCAGAACTATGAGAAATAAATATTTGTTATTTAATCCTTCCAGTCTGTAGTATTTTGTTATAGCAGCCTGAGCTAATTAACTATGTAACATCCCTGATAATTTTCTTTCCTCCACAGTCTATTTTATTTAATATGGATACAGCCATTTCTGCTTTCATTTAATATTTGTATGTTATATATTTGTATTAGTGCCCTAGGGCCATCATAACAAACTTCATAAACAAGGTGGCTTAAAACAATAGGGATTTATTCTTTTACAGTTCTGAAGGCTGGAAGTCCAAAATCAAGGTATTGGTAGGGCTATGCTCTCTCTTCTTCTTCTAGTGGTTGCCGGAAATCCTTGTGTTCTTGGTGTTCTCCTACTGTTTCTATTGTCACATGGCCATCTTTCCTCTCTCTGTGTGGCATTCTTCCCTCTACAGAACGTAAACAGTTCCTATTTTATTTTCACTGGATATTGAGTTCTACATCAACAATTCTTTCCCTTTAGCAACTGGAAACTATTGTGCCACTTCCTTTTGATTCTGTAGTCTATGAGAAACCCTCTTTCATTCAAACTGCTATTTCCCTACAGATAACATATAATTACCCTCTGGCTGCTCTCAGATTCTTTTCTTGAATATGATTTTCAAACATTTCATTGTAATGTGTCTGGGCATGGATTTATTTGATCTCTTCCTGTTTGAGACTTGCTCAGCTTCTGGAATCTGTAGATTTATTCCTTTTTTTTTTTTAAATCTGGAAAGTTTTCAACTATTATTTCTTCAAATATTTTTTGCACTTCCCCATGCCATTCCTTTTCCTTCCTTCTAGGACTCTGATGAAATGAGCGTTAGATCTGCTATATTATTGTATGGGTCCCTTAGGCTATGTTTGATTTTTCCATATATTTTATTTCTTTTGTTCAGATTAGTTAACTTCTATTGATCTGTCTTCAGGACAGTTGATTCTTTCCTTTGTATGTTCATTCTGCTGTTGAAATCATTAAAGTCTTAAATTTTTCTTTTCTTTCTGGTGTGTGTGTGTGTGTGTGTGTGTGTGTATTACTAAGGATCAGTCAACCCAGGGCTTCACGCCTCACATGTGCTATCTAAGCACTGACCTATACTTCTCAGCCTCTGGTTCTTTTTAATATCTACTATTTCTTTGCTGAGAGTTTCTATATTTCCATTTGTTTCAAGAGTATTTGCAACTTCTTGTTGGAGTATTTTTGTGTAAGCTTCTTTAAACCCTTGCCAAGTAATCCCAACAGCTCATTCATCTCAGTTTTAGCATCTGTTGATAGTCATTTCTCATTTGATCTGAGATTTTTTTGGTTTTGATATATAAATAATTTTGAATTTATTCAGGACATTCTGATTATTATTTATGAGACATGGTTTTGTCTTTAAATTTTCTGTTTTAGCAGGTAGTCAGCCTGTTTACGTTCAGAGGGTATGTCCTGGTCTGTTTCCATGGGCTATAGTTCTGATGTCAATTTAGTTTTCAAAGTCCTTGCTCTTATCAGGTCTGTCTGTCTTTTGTGCTATTCAGAGGCCAACTTGAGATCTGGGCAGTATCTTTTTTTTTTTTTTTTTTTCTTTTTTTAGTTCTCGGTGGACACAACATCTTTGTTGGTATGTGGTGCTGAGGATCGAATCCGGGCTGCATGCATGCCAGGCGAGCGCACTACCGCTTGAGCCACATCCCTAGCCCCAATGGGCAGTATCTTACACCCTGTCTGGGCTTGGATTTATTTGATCCCTTCCTGTTTGAGACTTGCTCAGCTTCTGGAATCTGTAGATTTATACCTTTTTAAAAAAAAAAAATCTGGAAAGTTTTCAACTATTATTTCTTCAAATATTTTTGCACTTCCCCATCCCATTCCTTTTCCTTCCTTCTAGGACTCTGATGAAATGAGTGTTTAGCTCATGACTTCTTCAGTGATTATTCTAATTTGTGTCATACATGGGCTGCACATATTGAGCTTGGAACATTTTCTTTACTCACCCTAAAAATCTCATAGTTTTAGCTGTCACCCTCATATTCCTCCATTTCCCCTAGCTGAAGTCAACCACTAGTCTACTCACTATCTCAATAGATTTGCTTATTCTGGAATTTCATATAAATGAAATCATATAAGATATATAACATATCATTTTTTGTGACTGGCTTTTTTTATTTAACACAATATTTTCACGATTCATCCACATTGTAGTATGTATCAATACTTTAGTATGTTTTATGACAATGTTTTTTTAAATTTTTTTTTAGATTGAACCTTTATTTTATTCATTTATTTATCTGTGGTGCTGAGAATTGAACCCACTGCCTTACACGTTAGGCAAGCACTCTGCCACTGAGCCACAACCCCAGCCCTTGACTGAATGTTTTTATATTATATGGATAGACCACATGTTTGTTATCTCTTTATTGTTTGGAAGACATTTGTGTTGTTTCCACTTTTGGCTATTATGAACATTCATATGCAAGCTTTGTATAGATAAATGTTCTCATTTCTCTTGGGTGTGTACCTACAAATAGAATTTCTGGGTTGTATTGTAACTCTGTGTTTAATATTTTGAAGAATTGTCAGACTGCATTATAGACCACACCAGTTTTTACTCCCACTTGCACTGTAGGAGGGATCCAGCTTCTCTTCCTTACCAACACTTGTCATTATCTTTTTTATTATACACACTCTAGTGACTGCACTTCTCTAATAACTAGTGATATTGAACTATTTTCATTACAGTTTTCTTAGTGAATTCACAGGGATGTCTCTGTAATTTTGATTCTGTTTCCTTGATGACTCATGATGCCGAGGACCTTTTTCATGTGCTCATTGGCTGTTTGTATGTCTTCATTGGAGAAATGTATCACTGGATCATTTGCCCATTTTTTAATTGGGTTGTCTTTTATTAGGTTGTAAATGTTCTTTGTATATTTAGATACAAATCCCTATCAAATATATGATTTGAAAAAAAATTCCCCCGGTCTGAGTCTTTTGCTCACAATACTGTGTCACTTGACACACAAGTTTTAATTTTATCTGTTTTTTCCTTTGGGTGCTTGTGCTTTGGGGGTCTCATATTAAGAAACCATTGCCACATTCAATGTCATAAAGATTTACCCCTTTTAGCTAAAATGTAAGTTTTTTTTTCTAAATATAAAAACATTTAGACTTTCGATCCATGTTGAGGTAACATTTTACTGTGGTGTGAAGGAGGGTTCAACTTTATAACATGGATCTCCACTTGTCCCAGCACCATTTGTTGAAGAGTCTGTTCTTTCCTTTATAAATTGACCCTTGGCCAGGCACCGTGGTGTGTGCTTCTTAGTCCCAGCTATGTGGGAGGCTGAGGCATGAGGCTTGCTTGAGCCTATGGGTTTGAGACCAGCCTGGGCAACAAACAAGACCATGTGTCAAAAGCAATTTTTTTGACACTCTTAGCAAATAGTCATTAACAACAATTTGAAGGGTTTACTTATGGACTCTGAGTATTCTAGTGGTCTGTATGTTTACCCCGATGCTAGTACCATGCTATTTTGAAAGAAGAGCCTTATTTTAATTTTCTTTTTTAAAGAAAAAACTGGCTTAGTGGATCATTGAATGCAAAGTGTGTGGCAAAGTATCTTTTCTTCTTTAAGTGAACTATTATTGGAATATGGCATACATAGAGAAGTTTGAAGATTGATGAATTTTCACAGCTTATTTCTATGTAACCAGCATACAGGTTTTTAAGCAAGATATTGGGCTGGGGTTGTGGCTCAATAATAGAGTGCTTGTGTAGCATGCATGAGGCACTGGTTCAATCCTCAACACCACTTAAAAATAAATAAATAAGGTAAAGGTATTGTGTCTATCTACAACTAAAAAAAAAAAGATTATTATTATTATCAATACTGCAAAAGAATCAGCAGGGTACTTTAAAAATGATTTCTTTTTTTTTAGTCAAAACAACAAAATAAAATATAGGTGTTTAGTGGGAACTTATATATTATAACCTAATAAATCAAATTAAAAATAAGGTCCTAAATATCTTGTTCCCATGGTGCAATCTTGACCCTTCGCATTGAATAGGAATTGGTTCTTACAGGGACCAGTGTCTTTCAAGGATGTAACCGTGGAGTTCAGCGGGGAGGAGTGGCAGCACTTGGACCTTGCCCAGAGAAGCCTGTACAGGGATGTGATGCTGGAGAACTATTTCAACCTGATCTCAGTGGGTGAGCACAGCCCTGTGCGTGCAGAGCAGGCTGCACCCAGGGCACTCTTTTTCTTTCCTAGAGGACTTTCTGAAATCTGTGGGTTTTCTGAAGTCTCTGCAACTCCCAAAGACTGCAGGGCATCTGAAATATGTAATGGTTCTGTCTTTGTTTTGTCCCGTGTTCTTAAGAATCTCTTTTGGGTACTGTGAATGCACCTCTGTTCCCAGTGGACATTTTTGGGAATCACATGGCGTACTTTATCTTGTGGCCCCTGAAACACATTCTCTATCATTTCCTGTTGACAGGCTGTCCAGTTCCCAAACCAGAAGTCATCTTCAACCTGGAGCAAGCAGAGCCACGCGTGTGGGATGAGGAGGCCTCCGGTCAGCACTGTGCGGGTGAGTGGGAGCCAGAGCATGGACCGTGGTTCAGCCCACCTGCAGTCATGCTGGGAGAGCTTCTGTGACATGCCATTAGTGTGACTTTTCTGCTTACCTTTTGAGTTTTCAGAACTGCTTGATGGAGCTGACGTCATCCCCTTGGAAATGGAAATGCTGTTCCCCTCACGGCCTCTTCCCACACCAGTGCCACGACCTCTGAGGAGGACCTGTGCTGGTTGGCAGTGCCTGGGGTGGGATCTCACCCAGCGTCATCTGGGATCATGCCCTCTTGCCCTTTGTTCTCTCTCCATAGAGAACTTCTGCTCCTTCTACCTCCAGCCAGGGCTTAGTTCCTTTCTTAGGCATTTAAACTCCCATAGATCTGCCTTCTTTTAAAAAGTCACCATGGGCCACACTCCTGTTCCCTGGTGTCTTTTCCTTTATGTCTCAGCATTGTCACCTGGATGGCTTATTGGATAACCTGTGCTCTTCACTGCTGACCTCGAGGGCATCCTGGTCACTTTCTTCCTGCCTGGCTAGTGCAACACAACACTGACTCCATCTTTCTAATTTGGATATTTTACCAGAAGCTTTTGTACCTCATGTTCAGGAGATTGGGTTAATTATAACCTTAGTTTGTGGTCAGTGTCCTCATCAATGTGTTCAAGGCCCCTCTTACTTATTCCTTTTACTCCCCATTCTCCATACTCATTGTTCCTTCCCAGGGGCAACTGCTTTAATATGTGTGCTATCTGTCCTAGAATTTGTGGGGGGTTTTGTAAAATCTAAATTGTTGGTATTTTTAGTTTATAGAAATGGTCAGTTTCTTTCCCTGCCCCCTTTCCTTCTGTCTTTGTTTCTTTAAATTGGCACGTTTCGATGTTTTCCAGGTTAATTGCTTCCAACTGCTGCATGGCATGCTTAGTACAGATAAATATACCACATTTTACTTGTCCAGGCTCCTCGCTACTACAAACAGTATTGTAATAAATTTCTTCAAGCACTATTCATATTGGAAATGAGAATTTCTCAGGAGCTGTAGGATTGCTTTGACATTGACTATACTAATACTTAATATGACTTAGTGTAATTGCACTGTTTTCTGGATTGACTCCTACAATTAGTTTCCCCATATCTCTGCCTATATTTAGTATTACATGCATCTCCAGTAATTTGGATTTCAAATTCTAATTATTGTTTTGTGTTTCTTTAATAACAGAATGTGTGGAACACTCAGCTGTATCTTGTCATAGACTCTGTTTTTGATGCTTGACTACTGACATCTTCCAAGCCTTCCCTCTGTCTCTTCCCCATCTGCCCCACATCTGGACAAACTGATAAGCAAGTTCAGGTTTTCCTTCCTTTGGGAACATACAGGGCCAGGCAGCCAGCCCTACCCTCAACCAGCAGAAAACCCCAGGCCACTTTGGACCTGCTTGGAGGTCTCCCCAGAGCCTCTTTGCATGAACAAGCCTTTTCCTACCCACTTAGCGTTTCTGTCCCACCATCACTCTTGACATCTGAACCAGAACTGGGCTGGGCCAGTTCTCCCCTGCAGGTGCCTTAACACTGAGGCAGTAAGCAGGCAGTTCAGACAGTGACCACCACCAAGGGGCCTTTCTCCTTTTCCCAACGGCTCCACTGTCTGCACTTTGCCTCTGCCGTGCACATAACCAACCCGAGGTGGAGGTTGCAGTTGTTATTTAGGAACAGGTGTAAAGAGTTAGGCCCTTCCTTAAATTTGCCCTTGGTCATGTGTCTCGGCTTGAACTATTTGTGTTTTACATTGAATCATGTGTCCGGGTTCCAGCTGGGACTGATGCTCGGCTCACAGGAATGACTGTTACTCTCTGACCACTGTGTGTCTTAGCCAGGCCTTGGCCCCATTTATGCAGTGCCCAGGAATACAGATGCCTTTTGTGTACGAGGGTGGGTCCCTCCGTGGCTGCCTGAAGAAAGGCAGACAAGTCCCGGTGCAGCAGACTTCAAGCAAGTGGCTGACCTCAAAATCTTCCCCTATTCTACGTGGGTTTTTGCTTTTCCCTCTGATCTACCTTCTCAAACAATTCCTTCTGCTTTTCTGCTAATTTTTCTCTTAGAAAAGATCATTTAGATGCCCTCTTCTTACTTCCTACTGGTATCACCTAAAGCCATACTTATGTTTTCTCATGCCTGGATTATTCTAACTTATTTGAATATGTTGATTTCATTTTTTTTCCTACTTCACTTTAGAGGTGACTGACAGATTTATTACTTACCATTTTGTTTATCTTGTCCTAGTTATATGGAGCAAAACTGAAGTCACTCATTATTATCTAAATTATGACACATTCTTTTCTTAATGGGTTTGTAAGTGAAAGAAATAACATGGCCTCATTTCATAATGCACATTTGTCTCTGTGTAGTTTCTAAAACCAAGTCTGTTCCATTTTAACATTTTCTTTAATGTTCCCCTGCATTGTTTTCTCATTTCTCTGCCTTTTCAAATTATGCACACACTCATATTTTTTGTGCAGATTTTTCTTGCTCCTTAAATCAGATCTCATACAACATACCTACCTGCTTTCTCCCTCCTCTAATTCTCCAGTCCACAGAAATTCAGAGAAAGCTACATTAAATGATATGATAACCAAGCCTTTTGTCTCTATACTTCTAAAGAAAAATTGTTTATATAGAAAAAATACTTAGTAAAATTGAATTTAATCTCTAGGCAGAAAAGTTGTTTTGCTTTATTTCAAAAGAATTTTAAATTTTTTCTTCTAGAATCAATTCATAGGGCCAGAGATAGTAATTAGAAAGAGAAGATAATGGGTGGAATCTTTATAAAGTTTCAGCTTTTTTGCAGTATTCAAATGTTAATCTACACATCTAAGTAAATTCAAGTATAAATATGAGTGACTGAGAATATTCATTTGTTCACTTTTAAGTTAAATGAAAACAGAGCCTCCCCAGAGTTGTGGGGAGGTTAGAGATTAGCTCTTAGAGCAGAGGACCCTTCATGGTCTTAGCATGTGCATGGACCTAGTTTTATCCCCAGCATCAAAAAGAAAACAAAACCAAAAAAGTTCTTTTAAGCCACAGGGTTTACATTTGTTCTTCTGGCGCCTTCCACGCTTCTACCTTTGCTTGATTTGAATCTCTTCCTTCCCAATTACTAATCATTTGATTTGGGCAGTTATTAAGCTTTTCTGTGGCTCACTTTCCTTGTCTATAAAATGGGGATAACAATACCAAAGGTATTGTAATAAAACCAAAGGGTTGAAATAAAGTTTATATAGAACTTAGAACAGCACCTCCAAATGCTCTTGCTTATCCTAAGGTAAATGTAATGTCTTAATTTTATTACTGTATGTTATTGTATTTATATTACAGAGAGAGTATTGTACCTATATATTTATATATCTTTACACATTAGGTGTATTTATTATGTTTGTAGAGCACGTGTCCCATTTCTCTGTGTTCATCCTGAATTAACTCAAGGTGTCAGTTGTTCTCTGTGTCAGTTTAATCTTTTCTTTCTTTTCAGATGGTGATATTGGTTTTGAGACTTCACAACAGAGACTATCTGAGGAATTTTCTTTCCAGTGTGAGAGGGTTGATCTCTTCACAGGAGATAACCTCTATTCCCTTTTAGAAAAATTGTGGAAGCCAAGGGGGAGATGTGAAGGAAACCAGGCCACGCCTTTACGTCACGTTGTCTTCAGGGACAGGGCAGCACTAGCTGATTCGAGGAGCTGTGGATACCAGGACGCTGGGAAAATTGGGCACATAAACACACATCTGATTCCTTCACGAAAAGGATTCCATCCTGGTGATGCCTTTGGAAAGAATCTGAAGCTCGTTGCAAGCTTAAATAATCATAATAGAAACAATGCAACAGAAAATCATGATGAGGTTATCAGCCGTGAGGATGCTGTTACTCACGTGGATTCTCATACGGAAGGGAGTGCTTGTGGAGGTAAGCGTTGTCGGGAACGTGGGGGTCATAAGCAAGCTCTCACTCCACATCCGAAAAGTCATGCTGTGGAAAATCTCCCTTTGTTTTCTGACTATGTAAAAGTTTTCACTGAGAATTCCCACCTCTTTGCACATCAGAGGATTTATGCTGGAGAAAAACAGCATGAGTGTAGTAAATGTGAGACAGTCTTCACCCAGAAGCCCCCACTTGCTACTCCTTGCAGAGTTTCTGCAGGAGAGGAGCCCTTTAAGTGTATGGTATTTGGGAAGTCAAGTCACCAGAAAACTCGTAATGAGGAAAATTTCTATAAATTCAGTGAATACAGAAGAGCCTTTGTCCAGAAGTCTGATCAGTTCAGACGCCAGAAAGACCATCCTGGAGAAAAACCCTATGAATTCAGTGAATGTGTGAAAAGCTTCTCACAGAATGCAAACCTCAGCATAATTAAAAAAAATCATACTGGAGGGAAACACTTTGAATGTACTGACTGTGGAAAAGCCTTCACAAGGAAATCCACACTAAGTATGCATCAGAAAATTCACACAGGAGAAAAACCCTATGTATGTGCTGAGTGTGGGAAAGCCTTCATCCGGAAATCCCATTTTATCACACATGAAAGAATTCATACTGGAGAGAAGCCCTATGAATGCAGCGACTGTGGGAAATGCTTTATAAAAAAATCACAGCTCCATGTGCATCAGCGAATTCACACAGGAGAAAATCCTTTTATATGTTCACAATGTGGAAAGGTCTTCACTCACAAGACAAATCTCATTATACACCAGAAAATTCATACTGGGGAGAGACCCTACATATGTAATGAATGTGGGAAAGCCTTTACTGACAGGTCCAATCTCATTAAACACCAAAAAATTCACACTGGAGAAAAACCTTATAAATGCAATGACTGTGGAAAATCATTCACCTGGAAGTCACGGCTCAGAATCCATCAGAAATGCCATACTGGCGAGAGACATTACCAGTGTCGTGAGTGTGGGAAAGCCTTCATTCAGAAGTCCACACTAAGTATGCACCAGAGGATTCACAGAGGAGAAAAGCCCTATGTGTGCAACAAGTGTGGGAAGGCCTTCTTCCACAAATCCCATTTTATCACACATGAAAGAATCCACACTGGAGAGAAACCCTATGAATGCAGCGATTGTGGGAAATCCTTCACCAAGAAATCACAGCTCCACGTGCATCAGCAGATTCACACAGGAGAGAAGCCCTACAGGTGTGCTGAATGTGGAAAGGCCTTCACTGACAGGTCCAATCTCTTCACACACCAGAAAATTCACACTGGAGAGAAACCCTATAAATGTAATGACTGTGGAAAAGCCTTCACTCGAAAGTCAGGCCTCCACATACATCAGCAGTCCCACACTGGAGAAAGACATTACGAGTGCAGCGAATGTGGGAAAGCCTTTGCTAGAAAGTCAACACTAATTATGCACCAGAGAATTCACACCGGAGAGAAACCCTATGTTTGTACTGAATGTGGGAAGTCCTTCATCCAGAAGTCACACTTAAATAGACACAGGAGAATTCACACAGGAGAGAAGCCCTATGGGTGCAGCGACTGTGGGAAGTCTTTCATTAAGAAGTCACAACTCCATGAGCATCATCGAACCCATACAGGAGAAAAACCGTATGTATGTGCTGAATGTGGAAAGGCTTTCACCATCAGATCAAATCTTCTTAAACACCAGAAAATTCATAGTAAACAGAAGCCCTATAAACGCAGTGACTTTGGGAAGGCCTTTCACTGGAAGGTGCAGCTCACAAGTCAACACAGTGTACCTCAGAAGTCTGACGCTGGGGAGGTGGAGTGCCCAGTGCCGCAATCATGGTGTGGGGGTACGAATAAACAAGAGGCCACAGCTTGACCAAGAAGCAGGAGGTGACCAAGACCCACCCACTGCCTCTGTCTAGTCAGAATTATGGGTATCTGCTTCACATAGTGGATGTCCACGACACGTCCAGGAAGATACTTTGGAGAAAGTGTTTACACAATGTACTGTGGCCAGGCTTGGTTACTGGCAGATTGTCAGGCCCCTGCAAATCCCAGTGAAGATGAAGCCAGAGGCATGGTGCATGCCTCTAATCCCAGCTACTTGGGAGGCTGAAGACAAAGGATCAGGTGGGAGGATCGCTTGAGCCCAGGAGTTTGGGTCCAGCCTGGGCAATATAGCTAGACCCTGTGTCCACAAAAACAAAGGGAAAAAAAAGAAAGAAAAGGTGGCTTACAATCTTTCTCATTTCACTTTTTTTTTTTGATAAGCAGCTGTCTAAACTCAGAGCTGTTGAATTTCTCTTGCCCTGGGTAGCAAAACTTTAATATTGTCCAAAAAAATATTTCATAAGGAGTAGAGTGGTGAGAAAATTTTTCACTGTCTTAGTCCCCAAAGGACACCAAAATCAGGATGGAAATTAACCAATTCAGGTCTGCAATGAAAAGAAATTAGAAGCTTTTGTGAAAATTGATACTAAAGATACAAAGAAAGGACTCAACTCTCACTCCCCTTTTGGAAATCACTACTAGTTGTCGTTTATAGCAGTTATTGCGTGTGCCTTGTTAGCAGCTTCCAGGAGGCCTAAAACAGGCTCCCAGTCTGTATCTCTGAAGCAGTCAGTGATGCAAGCAGCAGTCCTGTGACTGTTGCACAGCTGGGGCCAGGGTCCTGGAGCAGCACAGGGACCCAGACTTAGATAACAGCACTTTGGAGCCTCAACTTTGTTCATAGAAAACTGTACTTTCTTACTGATTCCTGTTTGAAAAAGAGACAAATTAAGGAAAAAATCTGTTTCAAAACCTAGAATACTTTCTCTCCGATTTTGATAGTGTATTCTCTACATATTCATTATGTACTAGGTAACCATGAGACATAATTGTAGTTTGTTATTTTAGGAGATAAAATATAGTTAAACATTTGGAAAAGTACTCCTATTCTTTCCCATTCTTTACAAATTAATCTTATTTTATCAGACAATAAAAGAAGTGCATCATGATCTTCCAGAATAATTATGAATTTGTCTCTCTTTTAGAATGACTGATTTTTACTTTATATTTTGAAGTGTTTTATATGCATTGAAATTTAGAATTGTTATGGTTTTCTTAATTGAAACTTTAACATTAAGTAATGTCCCTTTTTATCTCTAATGATGCTTTTTGATTTAAAGTGTCCTATGCCAGATATTAATACAATGTAGTAACTCCTGTATTAAAGGCCAGAGTAAATGAGTGCCGCTACCACTCCTCAAGGGGAGGAGTTAGAACATGACCTCCAGGTGTTCCTTTCTTCACCTACATGTCCCCACGTGGTGCATCTGAAGTCTGCATGTAGTTGCCGTAGTCAATCATTCTTGTTTCAGAACCCATATGCATTTAAGTTAACCCACATGTTTACCCTTTTCATTACTTTTTTCTTTTTATTCTTTTATTCTCCCCCGGAGTCAGTTTTTTTCTTGTTTCTGAACACTCTTTAGTGTTTCTTTTAGTGTGAATTTGCAGATAACAAATTCTGTTTTTATTTGTTGCAAATATCGTTATTTTGGCGTTTTAAAAAAATTGCTTTGGTGCTGAGGATTGAACTAGGGCCTTGTGGATGCTAAGCACTGGGCCATATGCCCAGCCCTTGCCTTTATTTCTGAAGGATTTTTAGAGGGTATGGACTTCTAAGTTGGCACTTGCTGTCTATTCATATTTTGGAATACTTAATTATGTTCTGTCTTCCATTGAAAAGTAAGTGGTCAATTTAATTACTTTTGAAGTACCTGGTCCTTTTTTCTCTGTTTCCTTTAAATTTTATCTTTTATTTTTAACAGTTGTACGTTATCTCTAGATGTGATCTCCTTTATATTTATCCTGCTTGGTTTTTGCAGTGATTTTTAAAATATGTGGGTAAATGGGGTGTGTGTGTGCATGTGTTCATGTGTGCATGCGAGTATGTGCATGCATACATATGTGCACTTTGGGAATTCCTAGCTGTTATCTGTTCAAATTATGCATCTGCTTAATTTCTTTGCTTCTTCTAGGGGTAGCCCCATTATCTAAATCCCCTATTGACCTATTTTTGTTAGTTGTTTTTCTTAGGTTTTGGTGATGTCTTGTCTTCTCATATATCTGGTGAGTTTATTTTTATTTTTTATTTTTTGGGTTCTGGGAATTGAATTCCCAGGGGCACTTAACCACTAAGCCACATCCCCAGCCCTTTTTATTTTGAGACAGGGTCTCATTAAGTTGATTAGGGCCTCACTAAGTTGCTGACCCTGACCTCAAACTTGTGATCCTCCTGCCTCAGCCTCCTGAGTCACTGGGATTACATGTGTGTGCCATCAAGCCTGGCTATCTGGGGATTTTTAAAATCAGTTGTCAGACTCTGTATATTAAAATTATAGAGATAAGATGGTCTGGGTGATATCTTCTTCCAGAAGGAATCTGTCTTTTGCTTCTAGCAGGGTGACTGAGCTAGGGATATTAGCAATTGCTACCTGCCTTCATCCAATCATGTGTTGAGATAATTTAAAACTGGCCTTAGTCTCTCTAACAGTTTGTGTTTTTTTTCTCCCTTATTTCTATGATGATACTTTTAGGACCTAAAACTGTGGGAAGTTTATTAGGACCTTCTTCCTTGGAAGGATCTGAATTCAAGTATTTGTCTTTGTTTCCATGAATTTGTCAAAAGTCTCTCCAGCTTCTCTTGCCCAGTATTTACTAAAAGAATTGGCTAAAACCTTTCCATAATAAACAATCCCAAATTCCAGATAGTATGTCTTATCTCTAATTTTATTTTTGCAATTTCTCACTGTTTTGTAGCTCTACTATGCCTTCAGAAATTAAATATGTTTAATATTTTCTTCCATGTATTTTTAGTTCTCAAAAGGAAGTAGTGAGCTGGGCTCTACGACACACACCCATAAGGAGTTAAGCAGGAGGATCATGAGTTCAAAGCCAGCCTCAGCAATGGTGGAGCGCTAAGCAACTCAGTGAGACCCTGTCTCTAAATAAAATACAAAATAGGACTGGGGATGTTGCTCAGTGGTCAAGTGCCCTTGAGTTCAATCCCTGGTACCAAAAAAAAAAAAAAGGGGGGGGTGGTGTGGGGGGAACAGTGGTTTGTATCACTTACTCGGCCATTAGCAGGAAATTTCAGTTGGCTGCTTCTATGTAAGGAGTTTGGAGTCAGTCAATAAATAAATAAATAGTCAATCCTTTTTCTAAAAGGGATTGAAACCAGGGGCACTTTTCCACTGAGTTACATCTGGACCCTTTTTTTAATTTCTTGAGACAGGGTCTCTTAGCTATCATGCCTGGCTAAATATATTTTTAAATTACTAAAATTACTTACTTAAAAATGAAAATATTCTAGTTTACAATATTCCTTTTTTCTTGTTAAGGACTTTTTAAAGTTGTGACATAGAAGAGAATATTACCTGTGGTGGTATCAGTTTTATTATGATAGCTTCCAAACTTCAACAGTAGGAGAAGATTAACTGAAACTTCTCAGATGTCTTCTTTTAAAAATATTTTTAGTTGTAGTTGGACACAATACCTTTATTTTTATTTTTCTGTGATGCTGAGGATGGAACCCAGCACCTCTCAAGTGCTAGGGGAGTGGTCTACCGCTGAGCCACTGCTTCTTTAATACTATGATTTTCCTTTGCATCATTATTTGAAAATGATGTTAATGAAGACTGGCCCTAGAGCCCTGGGATTTTAAAATAAGAATTTCAAGAATTAATTTAATAGGATTACTGAGATTGTGATTCTCAACCTTTTTTATGCTCAGGCATAGTTTAAAACATAAAATTCTACACCCCCAACTTGGGGAGTGGGCAGGACAAAAAAAAAAAAAAAAGCTACTTTGCCTTTTGTCAACTGAGTATTAGTCTCCAGGAGAAAGGAAGGCTTCCTTTTGTGGGTCTCCTTACATCCTGTGGAGCGAATGATGGAAACCCGTGAGTGGACAGGACAGCTGGCTCGGAAGTAGAACTGAGATGAGTGCAGACTGCAAGCACGCAGGGCTGGCCTCCCCTGGGGGTCCTGGGGTGACCAGGCCTCTTCACACCAGCATGCATTGGAGCTCGTCTGTGGTGACAGCAAAACTATTTTTAAAAGTTTTACAATTTATAAAGTTTTTAATAAACATGCATTTTAATGTTTCATAGAGGAACCTCATACTGTGAATTCAGTAAGTATAGGAGATGTGCACTCCAGCCAACACTTAATTATAAATCAGATAGTTCATAGGGGAGAGTGGCTGTCTGTCTGTACTGACTGTGAATAGGGTTGCATTCACAAGTCCCCCTTCCTTACATATCAGAGTAGTCATGCCGGAGAGCAGCTTGGGGAATAGACAACAGTGGGAAATCCTCCAGGGGAATTCCTGCAGAATTCCTACAGGGAATTCCTACAGAAGCAAAGTCTTCCTGTAGAAGCAAAAAACATGAGAAATAGAATTCATGTTTACTAATTTAAGTCAGATTATAAAGTGTTCTGTATAATTTGTGTACCTTTTATGTCTTTTGAAAAAAAATGATTGTTTTCTTGGACATGAATGGACACTTTGACAGTGTCAGACACTGTTTGCTAAACCAACATGCAATTTTAGTGCTCCTATCTCTACTGACTTCTTTATCATCTTTTGAGGCTGGGATTAGCTGAGTGACTTGCCTCAAGCCAAGAGAAGCAAAACACTAGTGGGTGTGTCCTGGGAAAACCTTTGCTTTCCCAAGAAAAGGGACAAATGTAACTGCTGCCATCAGTTCTACTGTTCTTCCTGATGGTTAGTTACATGGTTCCTGCTGCATGGGCTACCTTCTTTCAACCACTGGTAAAGACCAAAAGAATCACAGAGACACTGGGTCATGTATTATCTGTTCAACACTAGCAGCAACTGACTGCCAGTCCATACTTTAATTATGTTATAAAAATAAATATATTTTGGACTGGGGATATGGCTTAAGTGGTAACGTGCTTGCCTGGCATGTGCAGGGTGCTGGGTTCGATCCTCAGCACCACATAAAATAAAAGATGTTGTGTCCACCAAAAACTGAAAAATAAATATTAAAAAATATTCTCTCTCTCTTCCCCTCCCTCCCTCCCCCTCTCTCTCTTTAAAAAATAAATAAATAAATATATTTTGCATAAACCATTGTATTTTAGGTTTATCTTACACTCAAAGTATACCTAAATTTTTTCAGACATCAAATGTACAAAATAATTCATTTTCTACTATATATTATAAAATATTTTTAAATTGTGTATTTAAACTAGATTCTCCACACAATCTTGAATAAGATAAACTGCAAAATTATTGATGACCCTTAATGAGTAAAAGGAATCAGATCTTGAAAAAACAGGATCAGAAGAGAATACTACCTAGAATAAATGAAGTTTTCTAGCAAGACATAATTTATTAAAGTTGAATAAATGAAAAACTGAAAAAATCAATAAAATAACTTCAGAATATTTCAGAACTACCATTTAAACTGTACCAGGTATGTAGGAAGAGATTTCTTAGGACACACAAGGAATGAATTATAAAAGGATAAGTTGAACTTTTCAAATATAAAAACTCTTGCCCTTTTAAACACCATTAGGAAAATGAAAAGGAGAGGCACAGAATGGGAAGAAATATTTGCAATAGGTATCTGACAAGAGATTTGTCTCCTGCAAATAATAAAAACTTAAACCCATTATACAACAGCCCAATAAAAATAGCAATATACCTGAACAGAAATAATTCACAAAATAAGTTATAAAATGGCCAAGAAAGAATTTCAACATCAGCCATAGGAGAAACACAAATTATTACCACGGTGAGACACCTTTCCACACCTATTAAAATGACTGGCACTGCCAAACACTGGAAAGTGTTGAGAACATGGCAGTAGTAAATGGCAGAAATACTTGAAAATGGTTTGTCATATTCTTAAAATTTTCAGATCTGAAGCTACCACAAAACCCAGAGATTCTACTTTGGAATGTAACGCAATAGAAATAAAAACTTATGTCCATCCAATACTTGAACATGAATGTTGATAACTATTCATGATGGACTAAAAGTGGAAATGATTTACGTGTCCATCAAGGGAATAGTGTGGTATATTCATAAATATAAAACTATACTACAAGGCAATAAAAAGGAACAGATTACTGATGAATGTAACAATGTGGATGGATTACAAAGTTATTTTGATTAAGGAAAAACAGACAAGAGTATTGTATGATTGCATTTACATGAAATTTTAGAAATGCAAAATAATAAAAAAGATTGGTAGTTGCCTGGGACTCAGGAAAGGAGGGACTCTTCTTGGGATGATAAAAATGTGGAGTGTTTTTTGGTGGTTTTGAGTACACAAATGTCAGAATGCAATGAGTTGAACATTAAGTGGACTGAATGTAAATTATATCCAATAAAATTGATTCTAAAAACTGAACATGAAAAGATGGACCCACATCTGAACTGATCATGTTTAAAGGTAACTGTTGACTTCACATCATTCCAATTTAAGGAGAGAGACTTTTTTTTTCTCCAGTGTGTTTCGTTGTCTCCCCTAATTGCTTCATTGCAGCTTTACAACGTGCCATTGTTCTTAAGATGTCACAGGAACCACTGTGCAAAAATAAGGAATTACTGACTCATTGCTTGTGATCACAGATGCAGAAATCCTAAATAAAATTTTAGCAAGTAGAATTTTTCAGTATATAAATAAAAATTAGGGCTGGGGCTATAGCTCAGTGGGAGAGCACTTGCCTAGCACATGTGAGGCACTGGGTTTGATCCTTAGCACCACGTAAAAATAAAGTGTTGTGTCCATCCACAACTAAAAAAATATTTAAAAAAAATAAAAATTAGTCGTGATTTTATTTTTAAATTTAAGAATGATAGAATAGTTCCACATTTGAACACTCATAAATTCACTAAAATCTGTAATCCCCAAATCAATGTTTAAAGCATTTTTCTGGGCTTACACTGGTGAAAAGTTTGAGTCAAACAATGTGCTCATTCCTGCTTGGCAACCATCTTTCTATTCTCTTTCTCCCACTCTGTCAGTTAACATCCCACTATGTTGATAGTGTCCTTGATGCACAAATGTTTTTCATGTTGATGAAGTTCAATTTCTTTTGGCAACTGCTGTTTGATGTCATATCCAATAAATCATTATCAAAATCAGTGTTGGAAACTTCCCATAGGTTTCCTTCTGAATTTTTGACTTTACCTTTAGTTTTTTTTAACCTATTTTGCATTCATTTTAGTATAAAATGAGAGTCCAACTTCATTCTTTTCATGTGGACATCCAGTTTTCCAGACATTATTTTTGAAAAGACTGTCCTTTCTCATCTGAATGATCTTGATGTCCTTGTTGAAAATCATTTGACCATACATATGAGAGTTTATTTCCAAGGTCTCCTTTCTAATCCATTAGTCTATATGTCTGTCTTCTTGACAATACTGCCCTGTTTGACTACCACAGCCTCGTAGTAAATTGTGAAATTGGTACACAAAATTCCAGATTTGTTCTCCTTTTAGATATTTTTTGACTGGAGACCCTTGAGATTCCATATGAAATTCAGGATGAATTTTTCTATTGGGAAAGTCATTGAGATTTTTATAGGAATTGCAATGAGTTTGTAGTTCACTTCAGGTAGAATTGTCATCTTAACAATATTAAGTTTTCCAATGCAAGAACATGGAGTTTTTCCATTTAATTGTGTCATTTTAAAATTCTTTCAGTTCTGTTATGTAGTTTTCATTGTATAAGACTTTTACCTCTTGGTTGAATTTACTTCTAAACATTTTTTAGTATGTTTCAAAATGTAACATTCAAAATGTAATTTATATCTTAATTTCATTTTGGTATAGTTCATTTATAATATATGGAAACATCAGAATTTTGTAGATTGGTTTTGTACCCTACAATTTTATTGAATCCATGTATTAGTGTCTGTGTGTGTGTGTGTGTGTGTGTGTGTGTGTGTGTGCGCGCGTGCACATGCATGTATGTTTGTGTGATGTTTAGGGTTTTCTACAATCAAGACTGTGAAATCTATGAACAGAGATAATCCCATTTCTTTCCAATTTGGATGCTTTTATTTCTTCTTCATGTCTGATTTCTCTGGCTTGAACTTCCAGTACTATGTTGAATAGAAGAAAGGTAAAAGTGGGCATCCATATCTTCCTTCCTTCCCTCTCTCTCTCTCTCTCACTCTCTCCTGGTACTGGGGAGTGAACCCAGGGGTGCTGAACCACTGAGCCACATCCCCAGCCCTTTTTATTTTTTGGAGACAAGGTTTTGCTACGTTGCTTAGGGCCTCGCTAGGTTACTGAAGCTGCCTTTGGACTTGAAACCCTCTGGCCTCAGCCTCCTGGGCTGCTGGGATTATAGGTGCGCTCCACCATGTCTTCCAGGTCTCATTTCTAATCACAGAGGAAACACTTCCACCACTGAGTGTGCTCTTGTCTGTTTTGATATGTGGTTTTTATTATATTGAAGTAGTACCTTTGTGTCTAGTTTATTGTCTTTATCATTAAAGGGTTTTGGATTTTGTAAAAGGCTTTTTCTACATCAATTGAAATGAACATATGTTCTTTCCCCTTTATTCTGTTAATGATGAGTATTACACTGATTGATTTTCATACATTGTATCATCCTTACCTTCTGAGAATAATTTTCATTAGCCATAGTGTATAATCCTTTAAATATACTTTGAATTTGTTTTGCTAGTATTTTGTTGATCTTTGTATCAACATTTATCCAGGATATTTGTATAGGTAAGAAAAAAATTACATTCTCTTGTTATTGGGCAGAGTATTCCATGTAATTGGTCTGCAGTGTTGTTCAATTCTATTATTTCCTTATTGATCATTTGTCTGGTTGTTTTATCCATTATTGAAAGCATGATTGAAGCCGTCTACTATTGCTGTAGATCTGTTTATTCACTTCAGTTCTGTCAGTGTTTTCTTCATATTTTTGGAGCTCTGATTTGGGAGTATATATGTTCATAGTGTTACATATTCTGATGTATTGACTCTTCTTACCAATATGCAATGACTCTGACTCTTGAAATAGTTCCAGTGTAAAGTCTAATTCTCCTATTTTTAGTATCGCCACCTCTGCTCTCCTTTATTATTTTCATGGAATCTTTTTTCATTTCTTCATCTTTTTACTTTCAATCTATGTGTGTAGTTATTTTCTTTTTAAACATATTTTAAGTTTTAGATGGACACAAGATCTTAATTTTATTTATTTAGTTTTATGTGGTGCTGAGGATTGAACCCAGTGCCGGACATGGGTGAGGCAAGGGCTCTACCACTGAGCTACACCCTGTAGTTATTTCCTTGTAGACAACTATTATGTTTTTGATCTGGAATGTCCTCCAAAGTTAATGTGTACAGAGATGGGGCCTCTAGCCACTGATTAATGGATTGATCTGTTGATGCTTAAATGGACCGTTGGGTGGTGGGGCCTAATTGGGGGAAATAGTTCACAGGAAGCATGTCCTAAAGAATTTTTTTTTAAAAATCTTTTCTCCAGTATAACTCAGGCCCATAGCAATGAAGCAGGTCAGTCAGTCAATCATAGATAAAATCTTCTGAAACCATGAGCCAAAATAAATCTTTCCTTCTCTAAGATATTCTTGTTAGGTATTTTGGTCACAGTGATGAAAGGTAACTAACACAATAGACAATCCTGGTTTTTTCATCCATCTGGCAATCTGTGCCTTTGTATTGGATAGTTTATTTCACTTACATAAAGTAGTTACTAAGAGGAAAGACTTACTTTTGCCATTTGTTCATTTTCTGTGTTGTAGTTTTTTGGTCTGACATTCCTCCATCATTGCCTTCCTTTGTATCTAGTTGACTTTCTTTCCCTTTTCTGAATATTCTAGATATTTTCTTTGTTGTCATCATGGAAAATATATTATAAACATCCTACATTCATTTATTTATTTTTAATTTATTATTTTTCATATTTATTTTTTAGTTGTAGTTGGACACAATACCTTCATTCTATTTATTTACTTTTATGTGGCGCTAAGGATCAAACCCAGGGCCTTGCATGCCCTAGGCAAGTGCTCTACTGCTGAGCCAAAAACCCAGCCCCTATTTATTTATTTTTAATGTATTTTTTAGTTGTTGATGGACTTTATTTTATTTATTTAATGTGGTTCTGAGTGCCTCACATATGCTGGGCAAGTGCTCTACCACTGAGCTACAGCCCCAGCACAACATCCTAAATTGTTTAACAATCTATTTTATTTTTTGGTATGGGGGTTGAAACCAGGGGAGTTTAACCATGAGCTACATCCCCAGTCCTTTTTGTTTTGAGACAGAGTCTCCCTGAGTTGCTTAGTGCCTCACATTTGCTGGGGCTGGCTTTGAACTCATGATCCTCCTGTCTCAGCCTCCTGAGCCACTGGATTGCAGGTGTGTGCCACCATGACCAGCAACTTTTTTTTTTTTTAACTTGTGAATGTCTGAATTTCTCCCTTGTTTGTGAATGACAACTTTTCCATATGTGATTCTCAACAGAGACATCATCTTTTTCCTTTCAGCATTTTAGTTATATCATCTTACTGCCTTCTGGCCTGTAAGGTTTTTCTAAGAAATCTATTGATAATCTTACTAGAAATCCCTTAATCCATGACAAGCCACATTTTCTTCCTGCTTTTAAGACCTGTCTTTTTTCCTTTTGACAGTTTGATTATAATGTATCTGTGTAGATTTCTCTGATTTTATCCTACTTGGAATTTGTTCTTTGAGCTTCTTGGACTTATAGATCAATGTCATTTTGCAAACTTAGGGAAATTTTAGGAAAAGGGTTAAGATCTTTTCAGATCTTTCTTTGAGCATGCATCTTACCTAGCCCTTTGTATGCTTTATCTTTATTCCTGAGTATATATGTCTACTTTGAAATATCTTAATTTCCTAAAGAGCATTGTTCTAACTCCTCTCCAAGGCTGCAGATAATCTAGTATATGCTCTCACCTGTGTCTCTTACCCAAAGCATCTGCAGGTGTATAGTTCTCCTGCAGCTTTCACGAGGTGTCTGCTGCTTCCAAGTTTTCTCCAGGATGAGATGCAAGCTATGCTGCATTTCCCCATCTAAACTTCAAGTCAAAACAGAAACCAGTCCCTAAACCAGTCCTTTGCTATAAACATTGATGTGGCTGCCATTGCTGTAGTATGCTGATTTTAAGTTTTTAACTCCTTTGGGTATAAACCAAGGAGTGGGATAGCTGGGTCAAATGATGAGTCCATTCCAAGTTTACTAAGGAATCTCCATACTGCTTTCCAGATTGTTTGCACCAATTTGCAGTCCCACCAGCAATGTGTGAGTGTGCCTTTCCCTCAACATCCTTGCCAACATTGTTACTTGTATTCTTGATAATTGCCATCTAACTGGAGTGAGATGAAATCTCAGTGTAGTTTTAATTTGCATTTCTCTTGCTAGTGATATTGAACATTTTTTTGTGTATTTGTTGACTGATCATATTCTGGGAAGTGTTCAGTTCCTTTGCCCATTTATTGATTGGGTTATTGTTTTTTTTGGTTCTTTATATATCCTGGAGATTAGTGCTCTGAGGTACAGGCAAAGATTTTCTCCTATTCTGTAGGCTCTCTCTTCAAATTACTTATTGTTTCCTTTGCTATGAAGAAGCTTTTTAGTTTGAAACCATCCCATTTATTGATTCTCGATTTTACTTCTTGTGCTTGTTGAGGAAATTGGTTCCTAAGCTGACATGATAGAGTTGGACCTACTTTTTCTTCTGGTTGGATGAGGGTCTCTGGTCTAATGCTTAGGTCCTTGATCCACTTTTGAGTTGTTTTTTTTTAAAGGTTTTTTTAATTGTAGGTGAACACAATACCTTTATTTTATTTATTTATTTTTATGTGGTGCTGAGGATTGAACCCACTCCTTCACACATGCCAGATGGGGACGCTACCACTGAGCCACAACCTCAGCCCAACTTTGAGTTGTTTTGTCCAGAGTGAAAGACAGGGATCTAATTCCACTTTGCTACATATGGATTTCCAGTTCTCCCAGCACCATTTGTGGAAGAGCCCCTTTTCTCCAATGTATGTTTATGGCACCTTTGTCTAGTACAAGGTGACTACATTTATATGGGTTTTTCTCTGTTACTTCTATTCTGTACCACTGGCCTACATAGTTCTGCTTTGATGCCAATACCGTGCTGTTTTTGTTAGTATAACCCTGTAGTGTAATTTAAGGTTTGGTATTGTGATGCCTCATGCTTCACTTTTCTTGCTCGGGATTGCTTTAGCTTCTTATTTTTCCAAATGAATTTCATGACTGATTTTTCTATTTCTATGAAGAAGGTCATTGGAAGCTTAATAGGAATTGCATTAAATCTGTGTAGCACTTTTGGTAGTAGGGCCATTTTGACAATATTAATTCTGCCCATCCAAGAACATGGGAGCTTGTTCCGTCCTCTCAGGTCTTCTTCAATTTCTTTCTTTAGAGTCTGTAGTTTTCATTGTTGAGGTCTTTCACCTCTTGTTAGATCAATTCCCAAATATTTTATTTTTATTTTTTGAGGCTAGTGTGAATGGGACAGTTTTCCTAATTTCTCTTTCCATTGTTTCGTCCCTGATGTATATGAATGTAATTAATTTAGGTGTTAATTTTATATCCTGCTACTTTCTGAATTGATTTATGAGTTCTAAAAGCTTTCTAGTGGAGTTTTTTTTTTTTTACTTCTAAATATAGAATCATGTCATTGGTAAACAGGGAGAGCTTGGGTTCTTTTTTCCTATTTGTATCCTTTTTAAAAATTGCTCTAGCTACAGTTTCAAGGACTATGTTGAACAGAAATGGTGAATGAGGGCATCCCTGTCTTGTTCCAAAGTTTTTTTTTAGAGGGATTGCTTTCAGTTTTTCTCCTTGTATATAATGTTGGCCATGGGTTTGATATAGATAGCTTTTACAATGTTGAGGTATGTTCCTACTTTCCCTAGTTTTTCTAGTGTTTTGAACAAAAATGGATGCTGTATTTTATCAAATGCTTTTTCTGCATCTATTGAGAGAATCATGAGATTCTACTGATGTGATGAATTACATTCATTGAATGTGGCTTTTTCTTGATTGAAAGCATTCACTTGATTGCTATGAACCTTTTAACTGTATTTCAGAGCTCCAATATAGTTATTTTAGCCAGTCCCCCATTATGTTTTGCTTTATTTTTTACGTCTCTATGGAGCCAAGGGCCCAGAGAGTCCTAGTCTGCCAACTTGTTAATGTCATTCCACTGTGTCTGGTTCTATCCCAATGCTCAGTAATGGTTTTAAATCGGATGTGTGGGCACATAATTTGCTGGTAGGGTCAAAATGAGATGTGTGTCTAAATGACATATGATAGCACAAAATTACAATCAACGTACTTCTACTTGTAACTGTCAACATGGAAACATTTTTATTAATGTGATTGAAAGCATGTAAAGCTGAGCACAGTGGTGCACATCTGTAATCTCAATGACTCAGGAGGCTGAGGCTGGAGGATTGCAAGTCAAGACCAGCCTCAGCAACTTAGTAAGGCTCTGAGCAATGTGGTGAGACCCTGTTTCAATAAATAAATAAATAGGACTGGGGATGGAGTTGAATAAAATAAAAAGGGCTGGGGACATAGCTCAGTGGTAAAGTGTCTCTGGGTTCAATCCACAATATGTATAAATAAATAAATATGATGTTAAACAATATCAGTACTTTCTTCCTTTGCAAATAATGGCAATTTTGAAACTATTTTCTGTGCATTCTAAGACTGATGAAATAACATAGTGTATATTATAGAAGCCAGGAATCTGTCAGAGAAAAAGTTGTAAATATGGGAAAGGGAAAGCAAATGGTAGAATAAGACATATGATATTGGGTTGAAATTGGAAGTGTCAATGGAAACTTTAATACACATGTGGGCTTTAATACACAGGTAACTAGATATAGGAACAGGTACAGATGCTGAATGTGCACATGTATGTATATGGATGAACACACATTCATCTACTTCCTAACTCCATCCAGAAGACAATCAACAACCAATGATATTCCCAAGATCATTAAGTTACTTTAAATCATGGCTTTTGAACACAACAGGCCAATAATGGAGACAAATCTCCTCAGAGAAGCAGCTTATTATATGGTTGAAATGAAGAAAATATCAAATAAGCCTAGAACTTTTTTTTTTTTTGGAACTTTTTCTGGCAATTTATTTTAACTGCGGCAACACAGCTTTCCAGAACGCCAGGTTAGATCAGGTTTTGTTTCTCCACTGGGTGGATCCTATCTCTGGCGCCCCCTATTATATTCTTACCAGAAAAGTAAAGCAGCTTATTAAAATCGTCTTCTTTTAGCCAAACACAAAGCACCAGCTAAGAATTTAAAGTCAAAATTCAACTGTTTTAAAAGTCCTTCTGTAATGGGACCCCTACCCTGAGCCAATTTTGCACATGGAGTTTCAAAGTTGCCAAACTCTAAATTTCATAAACGTCCTCTGGCAACTCATGTCCCTGATTTGTCTAGGAGTATAAAAGTATCTTCAAGTATCCTCCCAAGGTCTCTTGATGTCCATTTATTCCAGAATCCTAGGGAGGTGGTCTTTTTTAATATTCAGAAAAAAAAATTTTCTCTAGACGTTAGTGGCAATAGGAGGCCAATGTCCTCACAGAAACCTCATGGTCAGTGGGTGCACTTGGAATACAGATCTTTCTTTGAACTCTAGTGACCCATCCACATGAAGGGGCGATACTGAGAACCACTTGGTTCTGTGAACCAGGGCTGGGTATGAGAAAGGCATCAGTGGGAACTTCTTGACAGCATGAAGACAAAAAAGAGCACATAACTCATAAGGTTAAGGAAACAGAAGTCTTCACAACTACCTAAATGAGCCAAGGTAAACAACAAACAAACAAACAAAAACAGGCATTTATAAACCCCTACACTTCAGTGTGGTGGATATGAGCTGCTTTTTGGTGGAGAAAAATATGTCCTAAACTGGTTCCAGACACATAAGGCTTACCTGACTCCTTTCTTTGTCCACTTTCTTAAAACACTTATTCAATGACAAATTATGTCTCACTGAGTTTTTCCACCCAGTAGATGCATTCGCAAAATACGGAAAATGTTCCAAGATCCAGTTGTAGATATCCTTCACGGGCAGGCGCTTGGTTGGAGGGTCCTCGATGGCCATAAATATGAGGCAGCCAAAGGAGTAGGGGGGCTTGCAGTTGGGGTTCTGCCTGGCATCACAGGGCATGTCAGAGTGGGCTGGGGATGGAGGGGTGTCGTCGTCCAGGTCCTGGACGGGGCTGACACTCCTGCCGACCGACTCCCCAAAGCCTCTCATGCAGCCAGTTCAGCTCTTCATCTTCCCCGGTCCCCTCTTCTCATCTGATGTCAGGCAGAGAAAAGTCGAGGTCATCGTCTTCCTGGAGGGCCTTGGAGAAACCACTGCCCGGTAACACTGGCTCAGTCCAGTGGACACACTAATTCCTGAGCTTTCTGGCTTCTTACTGGCGACATGACTGGACCCATTTACGTGAAGGCTCCTGGCCGGGGCGGGCACGGAGGCGCCGCTGCCCTTCAGCGGAGCCGACAAACTTTCGCGGGCGCCCAGTGGGCATCGCTTGGTGGCCCCGCTAAGGACGCGCGGGCGCGGGTGGCAGGGACGCAGGGGTCGCGGCGCGGCATGGGACCTGTGGCGTCCGCCTGGCGCCAAGCCTAGAACTTCTTGATGTCAAAAAGTGAGGAAGTTCTCAAAAAATGATAGGGAAATGGGCTAAAGGGCAGAAGAACTTGAAGGGATCCCCTGGAATAAGTAGATTACCCCTCCCACATCATTACAGGAGTATAATATATTTAATAAAGTGACCAAGAGTTCACAGAGACATAAGGAAGTAAGCTAACAAGCATGGAGTGGCAGAGGGAAAACTCTTCGTTTCTGTAGAATTCTGATTAATAAAGGAATGATGGAATTATTCCAGAATGATGGAATGAGAAAAATCAACATTTGACAAGCACCATAACAGATTGGAAGAACCTATATTTAAAATCTGTGCATAGAAATTTGAAAAGTAACTAACAGGGTATTTATATCATCTCAAAGTATCTCCCCAAAAGACAGTTATGTAAATGCAAAGGACAGGACAACCATCTCACAGTGAATACTCAAGAGGTACTACCTTAACCAAGTGGCTAACGCTGACTAGAGCCAGATGGGAATCACCCACGGTGACTAACTCCTGATAGGACACACTAAAAAGAATTCAGCACCGTTTTTATATTCCTGCTAAAAATAATGTAAATTTAACCACAAGGATACATTATCGGTCAAATCCAAAATGCCAATGTTATTGTGACACACAAAGATATTATCAGGAAGAAGACTAAAACTTTAAAGTCAGAACTGTGGGTGTGTTTAGTGTTGTTCCCCCCCCCACCCCAGCTAAATTCAGTTAAACAGAGAGTCAGAGAACTGCAAGCAAGTTAAGGGTTGGGGGGGGGGAGAAGAGGAGGAGGAGGGGGGGGAGGGGGAGGAGGAGGAAGGGAGCACAGTAAGTAAGGGCTATGAAATAGTGACAGGATCAGTGCACTGCAAATAATAGAGAGGAATGGAAATATAAAATATCTGGGTAGGAATGCATGAAACTAAAAAATATATGATATGGGGCTGGGGCCCTAGCTCAGTGGTAGAGCGCTTGTCTAGCACGTGTGAGGCACTGGGCTGGATTCTCACATATAAATAAATAAAATAAATGGTCCATCAACAGCCAAAAAAAAAAAAAAAAGATATAAAACACATTTCCAAAGTTAAGCCTCCTTTAACAGTTAAACACTACAAGTCAGTGAGATGCTGTTATCTACCTTTTTTTCCTTTAAATGCACTTTCTCAATGAGCATATGTTTCTCTAGAAACTCAAACAAAAGTTCGCTGACTGAAGTTTCCCAACTCGAAGGGTAAGGCCGCCGCGAGGGCCTCGTGCTGGACCGAGGACGGCTTCCCCAGCGGAGGCCGTGCTCTGTTGGGGGAAGCCCAGAGCCGCCGCCGCCAGGGGCGCGTCTACCGCTTTCTCGCTCCAGGCTCGGTTTCCGAAGAGCCTCCGGAGCCTCTGGCGCCGGCCCCAGACTCACACCGTCCACCTCTGCGAAGCGTACCTGCCCCGCACGCTGCAGTCAACTCAGCTGGATCCACCAACCTTACCCGTCCCGCGGGTGCGGGCTCTGACCGCGCTGCGACCCCAGGACTACGCTTCCCGGCGGCCCTAGCGCCCAGGCTGCTTCTGCCCCGACCGGGCCTTCCGGCTGCGGATTGGCTGCTACCGCGCCGTTCTGCGCAGAGGCTCTCGGTCCTATGGGCGGGGCCGGCCGGTGGTCATGGATCTTGTGGGCTGGCGCGCAGCGCCGGGATTGGATGGTGATGGTGGGCGTGGCACTTAGGCTTAGATATTTAATAGGACATGTAGCATTTACTGTACTTCCAGGATTTTCTACACAGTAGGCCTTTTGTCATTCATTTTCTTCCAAAGATTATGTAATTTCAGTCTTGTTTCAAACCAGTAGTTATTTAGATGGGCCATAAATGGATCTCTGGATGTTTCATGCTATACTATTATCAAGATTTTTGTTATAATTTTGTCAAAAAGCATGGTTAGACATCCATTCTTTTTTTCCAGAACTGATTATAGAGACACATTTCTACATCTTCTTTCTGCTCTTTGGAAAGTCGTGCTTAGCTACACCATGTAGCGTTTCAGGCTTGCATAATATCTATGCAGCTTATGGTCTGAGTAAAATGCTTCATATATATTAGGGTCAGTTTGTGCTTTTGATTCTTCAGGGTAAACTTTATTCAATAAAGAAAAGTTGCTGGTGAAAGTCTCTCCAATTTTTATAACACCGATAGTACAACAATCATCATAAGAAATCTGTAAACTGGTATACAACTAATTCTATTCCACAAATAATTATCGAGATGGCCAACGTTTGCCTAATATTTATTATAAAACAAATAAGCACTTTAGGTTTACAAACTTACTGATTCTCACACAATGAGGTAGAATTTCCACCTGTATTTCACAATGCATAAATATACTATCATAAAACATTAATAACAGTTTTTAAAACATAGATAAAAGATTTTGATTCATAAAGATTAATAACAGTGCTTACATTTGGAAAGTGTACAGGGATCAGGATAGGCATGAAACAAGAACTTAGGAATTTCTGATGTTTAAATCTTTTTTCACAAGAATTGTATTTATGTATTATTTGCAATAAAAACCTTCCTAAAAAAGAAAAAAAAAACAAATAAATGTACAAAGATATGTCTAGAAAAATTTTTATTTTTTAAAGGACATTGTTCATGACCTTCCCAACTTGGAGGCAAACAATCAAAGGTATTTGATAAATACAGCATCATAGGGAACCTAGTGAAGCCATTAACAGTTATAGGAGATCTATATACTGACAGGAAAATTTCTTTGGCACAGAAATGGTAGGTAAAAAATGTCATTATAGCATGTAAATATTTCATAAACACATATCATTGGATCCCACTGACAGTGGATTTTTTTGATAGAAATAAAAGATTTTTCCCTTGTGCTTCTTCTTTTTTTTTTTAAGAGAGAGAGAGAGAGAGAGAGAGAGAGAGAGAGAATTTTTTAATATTTATTTTTTAGTTATTGGCAGACACAACATCTTTGTTTGTATGTGGTGCTGAGGATCGAACCCGGGCCGTAGGCATGCCAGGCAAGCGCGCTACCACTTGAGCCACATCCCCAGCCCCCCTTGTGCTTCTTTATATAACATAAAATTTTATGATATTTTCATAAAAGGGAAAGTAAGTCCATCTTTTAAAAACAAACAGATATAAATCTGTTATATAAAATATCAAATTTATATATTTAAATACTTTGAGTATCTGTAAGGGCAAATAAGGTCCTGAAACACAGGTCAATATTAATATAATGTGTCAATAACAGGAGGCAGTGCAAACATGTGGAGTAAAGAAATTAATAAGAATTTGTGGTTAAATTATTGATTTAGACACATCCATACCTTTATAGTAAAATCTGAAATGGTTGCAAAGTTGATTCTGAATAAAGTATGGTCTATTTAAGGAGATAAATTCACATGGTTACTTTCAAATAAGAACTTTTCTGATATTTACAATAAGGTTGTAAGTGTGGAATTTGGGAGGCTTAGTAAATTTTGTAGGCCATTGGTAGCTTTTCCTAACAATTACATTATAAGATGGTCTACTATTTTTTAATTCTCAGGTTTTAAAAAATCTGAACCATCAAAAAATCCTGTATGTATTTTTTTCCAGTCATAGAGTTAATCACCATTATGAATTCTCTGGTGTCGAATAAAGTTCCAACTCCTAGTAAAGGCCTTGCCACAGTTCTTGCATTCATAGGGTTTCTCACCTGTATGCATTTTCTTATGTATGGTGAAGTTTGAGTGGTAACTAAAGGTCTTTCCACATTCTTTACATTCATAGGGTCTCTTACCAGTGTGAAATCTCTGATGTTGAGAAAGGTATGAGTTACAACTAAAGGTCTTTCCACATTCCTTGCATTCATAGGGTTTTTCACCAGTGTGAATTCTCCGATGCTGAATGAGGCTTGAGGTCCTAATAAAGGCTTTTCCACATTCTTTGCACTCATAGGGCTTCTCTCCAATGTGAATTCTCTGATGTTGAACAAGTTTTGAGGTCTTATTAAAGGCCTTCCCACATTCCTTACACTCATAGAATTTCTCAGCAGTATGGATTCTCTGATGTTTTGTAAGATAGGACTTCCAACAAAATGCTTTTCCACAGTGCTTACATTCATAGGGTTTTTCACCAGTATGGATTCTTTGATGTTGAGAAAAATATGACATCCAACTAAAAGCCTTCCCACATTGTCTACATTCATAAGGTTTCTCACCAGTGTGAATCCTCTGGTGTCGCAGAAGATATGGGCCACAACTAAAGGACTGACCACATTCCTTACATTCATAGGGTTTCTCGCCAGTGTGAGTTTTCTGATGTCTTGAAAGTGCGGAACTACAACTGAAGGCCTTCCCACAGTCCCTACAGTCATAGGGTTTCTCACCACTGTGAGTTCTCTGGTGTTGAGTAAGTTGTGATCCACGACTAAAAGCCTTCCCACATTCCTTACAGTAATATGATTTCTCCTCATTTCCAGATCTGTGGTATAGAGTAAGAGATACCTGCTGATCAAAAGCAGGTACATCTTCACGGGTGATTATTACTTTGCTGAAATGTGCTTCTTGATAAGAATATGGTCCCTCAAACTGGTCTTTACATTCCCAAATATCTTGGACACTTGAGCACGGCCTTATAATTCCTTCCATGAACTCTAATGGGAATGATTTTACATTACTATTTTTTCCCTTTAAAGGTTGATTCTTGGATGCAAACTTCAATAGTTGATCTGAAATGAAAAAAAAAATAAAACATTTGCTCCTCTCTTAATTTGGGAGAAATAAAACTTCTATGGTTGGAAAGATAGAAACAAAAAATGTTTTCAAATAAACTAATAGTGAATAGTAAGGCACTACTTACTAGAGCTGTGCCTTTCAACAAATGAACAAGGAAAACAAAGAATGAATAAATCCATATAGGAAGATGAAAGAAATGAATAAGAGATTGTCAATGATTCTCAAACATTTGTATGGCTGAATTATTTGGGAGGATTGACAAATATATATTGTCCTACATGATCATCCAAATTGAAGGAAGGCTTGCTTGGTTATATATTTTCATAATACATTACCATACATGTGTATTATAAAAAAGGAGAGGAATATCATACTATGACATGAATTAAATAAGTAAAACCAGAGGATATTTCTGAGGTGAAAGGACAGAAAGCTTGCTAATAAATAATATATTGGAAATGATCTGAAGTTAGGCTGATAAAAGGTAGAAATCCAGACTGACTATAACCTAAGGGAAACCATCAAATGAGCCATGCAGGAATGGATGGACTTAGGGAAGACTGCCATGGTTGGACTTCAAAATATGTGAATTTCTTGAAAATGCTTTTTTTTCCTTTAAGAATTCCATGAAACATTATTTGTGAAGCAATGGCTACATTGGTGACAGATGGTGGGAGAAATCTGTAAGTTCAGATAAGTGGGACAAAATAAAATGGGTGATGCGGTATAGTAAGAATATTAAAATTGGGTTGTTTTATATCCCAGCACTAAAATACAAGCTTAAATTTGGAGACAAATCACTGAGTCACTCTGAGATCCTCTGCAGTAAAGGATTAACCTAGCCTGAATAAAGGTTTGGCCTTGCCCGCCACTTGTTAGAGGAACTCTTAAGGCTTGAATATGTCCTCCCTGACAATATTATATTTACCTAGTGTCATGAGCATGCTACATCATTAATATAGACCAAACACGTTTGTTTCTTTCCACATTTTCAGATTTTACTGAAGAATAATAAATTCTCAGGTACACCACTTTCATCAGTGGCAGTTCACTGAAAATTGTGGATCACCTGATAGTCATAAACTGGGCAATCACAATTTCATTTGTTCCAATCTTAATTTCTTTTTTTTTTTAGATTTATAGGTTTTACTTTTATTATTTTTCTTAGTTTAATATGTGGAGGTGTTATGTCTTGTTTTCCACATTTTTTATTGGTACATTACAGATGTACATAATGTTGGGATTTGTTGTTACATATTTGTACATGCACACAATATAACAATATGATTTGGCCAGTATCACTTCTGGCATTTTCCCGCTCCTGCCCTCCCTCTAACCCCCTAGTCCCTTTCCTCTACTGAACTCCCTTTGATTTTTTAGGAGATCTATACCACCTTCTTTTCCTTTTTCCTCTTTAGCTTCTGCATATGAGAGAAAACATATGATCCTTGACCTTTTGAGTTTGACTTATTTTGCTCAACATGATGGTTTCTAGTTCCACCCATTTTCCTGCAAATGACATAATTTCATTTTATTTATGGCTGAACGGGGTCAGGAAGCCACTCTGTCCTGTCTTGGGATGCTCCTTCTTTTATGGGTCTTGAGTGAGTGGGTAGCATCATTTGGTGGTCTGGCGTGTTTGATAAGCTCATGTTTGATGAGCTCATGTTTTGTCTGATGTGAGTTTAATATGCACATGTATCCATGTGCTTCTGATTAATTTTATAAGTTCAGAGGTGGTCATTTTTGGGGGGCAGGGGGTATTGGGGATTGACCATTGAGCTACATCACCAGCCCTATTTTGTATTTCATTTAGTGACAAGGTCTCAATGAGTTGCTTAGCACTCACTTTTGCTGAAGCTGGCTTTGAACTTGTGATCCTCCTGCCTCATCCTCCTGAGCTGCTGGGATTATAAGCATGTGCCACTGCACCCAAGTACACGTGGTTATCCTTACTAGCACAATTTATTTATCAGCTTATGCCTATGGTTATGGCAGGTAGATAGTGGTTATCTATTTGTACAAACAAGGTGTGGAATCATTACACCTCAGCCCTTAAACACAAAACAGAGCAGCTTATAGCAAACTATTGCTTTACAAAATGGAGTAACAAAGGCTTAGGCACAGCTTGAAAACTTCTATTCTATGCAGCATGGAGTAACTCAGAGCTTAAGTTACATAAAATAGCCTGTTAACATGTAATGAAAACCTTGGACACAAAAGCTTTGGTTGATAGTATTCCATGTGTATTGCCACATATTGTTTGAAAAAACGTAAAAAGTGCTATCCATGAGATTCCCCTGAAAAAAGGACAAATGATAGCTCATACCACATTATTCCTGGACCCTCTCCTATGTGCCCCTTCTTTGCTGATTGAATCTCTATTCTTCCAGTGTAATAAACCATGAATGTGGTTAAAACAGCTTCAAGCAATCTGATAACACATCTAGTAAACTCCTGAATCTAAGAGTGGGCTTGGTAATCTCAAAAACTACAGCTGGTATCAAAAGGTGGGGTTACTAAACTGATCCTGGCTCACTGACACATGGTGAAATCATGGCTTGGGACAAGGAAGGTTGAAAGAGCAGTTGACAAAATTTGGATTCTCAGTAACTAGTTAATCCAAAACTGGAATCGTAGTTACTCATGCTCAGCTGGTTATTAGAAGTAAAAAGTTATCAGTGAACTTCAGAAATAACAGATCCACTTCCTGATGAATTGGTTCACTACTTACTTTTTTTTTTTGCCCATATACTTTTTAATACTTACACTTTGGTAAAATCGTTTTCAATAGATTACATTAAAACATTTTAGGTGGCAACCCAGTAATTGCACAATCCACTACAAGATTTTAACATCTAAGCAACATAGCTTTGTCTTAGGCCTGAAAGCTCTTGAGCTGTCTTATAACTTCTCTGTCAACCAAGCAAGTCTACTTAAGTTTTTAAATTTCAAAAGGTTGCTTTTTATAAAAGGCACCTGAGCTTGTCTTAATTTTGAGGACATGACATTTACTCTTTATTCCATAACCAGAACCTTTATGGCAGTGACTTTCACATAGATGAGATTTTCTACATGCCTTTAAACAGTACATTTGGCAGTTCTAACCTATACCTGAATAGTAGAGACAATTGTCTTGCACTCTGGGCTGGGGCCACAGGCAGAGCAGCCAAGGCCTTCACATACTTGCTGACCTAAGTGGACTGCTTTTTAAGCAGTAGGACATGCAACCAGACTTCTCTTTTTTCTCTTGCCTGACAATGTAGTTCACAGCCCTAACAGCCAAAGGCTGTGTAATTTAATCACAATATTTTAAATGATGTTGTGTTCTTAGATGGCTCCCTAGACACATTAAGAAAAGCAAATTAAAATGAAATAAGCAAACTACAAAACAAATGCCTTTGTTATTGTGATCTGGAATGTGGGCCGAGCTTGCATTTCATCTATTCTGAGCTACAGCCACAGGGATGCTACCAAAGGAAAAAATTATGCTGAAACAGTTATGGAAATTAGAGTAAGCTGCAAGAATGGAGAGAGACAGAAATATAAAGGGGAGATTCAAGAGACTCATAAATCAGGGTAGAAATCTTTGAAGGTTTTTTTTGGGTGTGTGTGTGTGTGTGTGTGTGTGCGCACGCACGCATGCACTAGGGATGGAACCCAGGGCCTTATGCATGCTAAGCAAGTGCTCTACCACTGAGTTACACCCACACTCGTCTTTAAATAGTTTAAGAAATGGGATGAATAAGGTGGACATTGATGAAAGCAAACAAATGTCTCAGTACAATACTACTGGAAGGAAGGTGGATCAGTAGGAGTCTGTGTTGGTCCTTCAACACTGATGGGTGGTAAACAAAACTTGGGCTATTTATTATTCAAGAAGAACTTAAAACGCTGCAAGGCACAATCATTGTGTGATGCATACATATATCAAATTATGGTGTGATCAGACTCAACAGGGTAAAGATTGATGAGAGAGTCAGGGTCCCTCAGCCCAACCCCCAGCTAGGAATACAAAGGCTTTATGTACTCATAATGCACAAACACAAATTGACCAAGAGGTGAGGAAGAAATTTTTGGAACTCCTTGTCATGGAAACACAAAACAGAAGGATTCAAACATCCACCAGAGAAGCCCTATTGGAGGACAGAGTTAGAATGTAAGGATATGAGAGTCACTGGTGGAACTGCTGAAACATGGATAAGAATTCGAATGAACAGATTTTATATTTTCTTTACCTAAATATATTAAATGACTAGACATTATATCTGACATTATACCTAGTACTGTGAAACTATAAATTCAATATTTAAACACTAGGGATTGCATATGCTAAATGGGAACCAATAGAACTGTCCAAGTTCATACAGGTTGATTTGACAGGATAGAATACTTTGTGGACAAAAAGTTATTACCAGTTTAATGACGTTGTTAGAAGCTGGGAAGTTCTCTGTCTAACCCCTCTGTGTGGAACATAGATAGGCCTATTATAAAAGCCAATGAATACCACCTTGCAGCAACTAATTGGATTTTAGATGAGATTTCCAGATCTTATAGTACAGTATACATCAACTAAGAAACACTAGCTTTCATAATTGAAACTGCCCATGTGATTAAAGATCATAAAAATCATGAAACCTGAGATGCTCACACAGTCTTTGAGCAATTTGATTATGTCTTACAGTCTTTGAATATGTGTGCTTCTTATATTTGAAGTTCTTTGAAGCTTGTGGATCCATTTTGTCAAATTTTTGGTTATTCTATTTTCTCTGCTGCCAGTTCTCTTTGAAGTATACTCCAAACACTTGTATATTAGGTTGCCTAGGTTATTCCAAAAGTCACATCCACTCATTCCTCTTTTGCATTTCAGTTGCTGCTTTCCAGTTCACTAACCTTTTCTGAACATGAAATATTGAATCCACTGTACAACCCAATGCAGGCTTTTTGGTTTTCTACTCTAGAAACAATATGGGTGCTTAAAAGGATGTTCTACGTCTGGCTCAACTTTTGAACACTTGGAATATAGTTATAACTTTAAAAATGTCTTCTAATATTTACCATTTCTTGGTTGGTTTTAACAAAAATTGTCCTCATTATGGATCTTTTTTCTATCTTGGCACACAAAGTAATCTTGTATTGAACATGAGGCATTGTGAATTGTCTTGTTGAGTACTAGATTTTGTATTCCTTTAAATAAGCTTTAAGATCATTAAATTACTTGAAAGTTGTTATCTGATCCTTTTAGATCTTTCTTTTAGAGTAGTTCCATGGCCTGAAGTTGAGGTAAGACACTGTGGAGCAGTCTCATCAGTGCATGAAGAGTTGTAAGGCTTTTCAGTCTATGTGGGTAGTGGGAGCAGGTATTTTGCTGGCTGTGTGAGTGCTGGGCATAGGTCCTTCTAGTCCTTCCAAATGGTTCTGGAAGCCTCAGGTAGTTCCCCATCTGCTTACCAGTAATCTGTTGAACTCTCAAAGGAGCCCTTCTGCAGATCTTCAGTTTTCCCTCACTCTTCAGCTCATCCTTTTGTGCTCCTCTGAACATGTGCTGCCTTGATCACCCTGGACTCAGCTCCGCCTTCTCTACTCATGGAATTTGTTGGGCTCTTCCGACTTCTCTGAGCTGCATCCTAAGACTCACTCTCTCAACAAAGCAAGATGGGGCAATCACAGGGCCTTATTGGGTTCCTGTCTGTCGAGAATCACTGTCTTTATTGCTTGGAATCCAGACATGTTCCTGAAAAACTACTGTTGCATATACTTTAAAATTTTGAGATGCAAGAGAATAAAACAAGTTCTTATTGCTCTGTTGGCAAGTAGTCTCTCCAGTCTCTTGCCATTATATAGAGGGGTTCCCCTAAATCCATTAACTTATTACACATATTTAGAAGAGCTGTTCTAACATTCTGTCTGCTAATTCCATCTGTCACTTCTGTTGACTATTTATGCTATTTTCCTTCTTTTTCAACAGTGTTTTATAATTGAATGCTAGAAATCGAGAATGTTATATTGTCAAATGCTTAACTTTGCTAATTTTTTTTTATTAGTTGTAGATGGACACAGTATCTTATTTATTTTTATGTGGGGTTGAGAATCGAACCTAGTGTCTCACACATGGGAGGCAAGCACTGTACCACTCACTGAGCTACAACTCCAGCCCAACTTTGCTAATTTTTATTGAAGACTTTTGTATTCTGTTCTAGTAGACAGGTGATTTAAGGATGTTTGATCCTTTCATGGATTTTATTAAGCTCTGTTAGGGAAGGGCTAGGATAGATTTTTCTATAGAATACTTTAATTTTATACTAGGGAGTGCACATTCTGGCATCTTTATTGAGCCTCGGGTATTCAGGGAGCCCTCTACATTGGCTGGTCAAAATTCAGACTGTCTCATTTCTATGCTATCTTCTGGAACTGTTCAGATTACAGTCTGCTGCCATTCTTTGGCTGGCATTGATGTGGCTTAATTCTATGTATGTTTGCTTTAGCACTTAGCAACAGTTTCATAGGAACCACTATATAGACTTCTGTAGTTCTTAGAGTATTTTTCTCTAGTTTTCTCGTAGTCCATTTTATTTTTTTAATCATTTAAAACATTTTTTTTGAGATAGAGTTTAGCTATGTTGCTCAGATTGGCTTCAAACTTGTGGTTCCCTGTCTTAGCCTTCCATGTAGCTGGGATTAGGCACACCTCAGAATCCATGTTAAAGTCTTTACCCACACTTTTACACATTTCAATCTACTTGAGTTAAGAAATTCTTCCATTATAACAGCAACCATCGAAGGGCTATTTATTTGTACGCCAGATATTTTACATTTCTTATTATGTAATCACAGAATGAGTTAACTTTTTCCTTTTTGCACAAAAGGAATAGGGCTGTACATTCAGGAGGTCTGCAAGACCTTAAGATAAGTGATTCACTAGAATGACTCAGGACTCAGAACAGTTATACTCATGGACTCAGTTTATTACACAGAAATTATACAGATTAAACCTAACACATGTGTAAGCCCGCGGGCGCACACACACACACACACACACACACACACACACACACACACACACGGGTCCAGGAGAGTTCCAGGTATGAACTTCCAGGGCTACTGGCACCAATCAACGTAGAACTATCTTACTATGTCTGAGGCCTTTCTTCTGGAATCTGCCCCATAGCCATCAAGAGCTAAGAAGCACTTGAGGTGATTCTCAATTTGGTCCTAGGAGAAAAGGCGCCATCTACTGGTGACTTGAGTACCTTTTTGTATTCCTCCAGTAGCTAAGAAAATACTTAAATACAAATATAGACGCAATAATTTTCAAAGGAGTAAAAGAAGTCTGGTTGGTAAAAAAGTAAAAGTGATCCATAGATCAAGGTCTACAAGGCTCACCTTCCTGACTCAAAGGTGTCACCTCCTCACAGATAGATGGATTACCACCTGTACTGCTCTTCTTCAACACTCTTGATTTCTGCCACTTATGTAAGGACTGGCTTTTAGCTGGCACTGGACCACCTGTCCAGGGCTCATGCCATTGCTCCAATAAGGTGATCACAGCTGGTTTAGAAATAGAAAGTCCTGTTTACAGGAAAAAAAAAAACAGTTATGCTGGGATGTCCCAGAATTCATTTCTAGTCATTTGTTAAAGAAATAAGTGAAATTATAGGAAGGGGCACAGAAAACTAGAAAAATTTCCACTGTAATGAAGCCACCTATTTCCATCTCCACAAAGTTCAAACTCTGTGAGTGGAAACCACAAATTCAGAGTTATTTTAAAGGCAGCTAAATAATTCACAATGTAGAAAGCAGACATTCCTAACAGATCTTGAAATCTGTGGGGCAGATAGCCTTACCCACTGACACCAGGTTGCTGTAGTTCTCCAGCATCACATCTCTGTATAAAACTCTTTGCACAGAGTCCAGGTATTCCCACTCCTCTCGGGAGAAGTCTACAGTCACATCACTGAACACCACCACCACCCCCTGAAACGGCAAACATGAAGAGGCAGAAGGCGTGCACAGAGAAGTAAGACAAGCAGAATGAAATGGGGAACTATTATGTGACAAAAATCTGGAGATGGGGAAATCTAAGGAAATGAGTGACTGAAGCAGGTTTTCGGGTCCTCAAACATTCCATTTCTCCAAGCAATTTTTTACAAATGGGTATTTCCATGATCCAGACATGTCTCAGTATGTGCAAAATCAAACTGTGGAATCTCATATAACAAAAAAGTAGCATATGTGCAGGCAACCCAACACAATTCATGGCAAAATAAGTCATAATAAGTATTTCTTTTCCCTTCTCTCTCAATGCCTTAGAAAAGACAAATTCTGAGATTCTTTTTTCTTTTTTCCTTTTTTTAAAATATTTATTGTTTAGTTTTCGGCGGACACAACATCTTTATTTGTATGTGGTGCTAAGGATTGAACCTGGGCCGCACGCATGCCAGGCGAGCGCGCTACCGCTTGAGCCACATCCCCAGCCCAATTCTGAGATTCTTTACAAAATTACACCAAAAATAAAGTTTTTATAATACCTGGTATAGGGGCTGGGGTTGTGGCTCAGTGGTAGAGCTAGAGCACTTGCCTAGCAAGTGCAAGGCCCTGGGTTTGATCCTCAGCACCACATATAAATAAAAGTATCATGTGCAACTACATCTAAATAAATAAGTATTAAAAATAATACCTGGTGTAAAAACAAAAAACCTAAAACCCCCAGGGAGAAAAACAGGTTCAATAATAGATGCAGAGGTGACATGGCAAGGGGCTTCCTAAGAGACTCCTATAGAAAGGCAGATAGAGAAGCAACTCTTCTAATATCCCATGCCCAAACCATCAACCTTGTGAGCATGTTGAGTAAAGACATTTCTAAATATGTACAGACTAAATGATATGTACCCACTTCTTGGAGAGCTGTTGGAATACTAGTTCCATCATCACAAGAAGGTGAACCAAGAATGAGAAGACAAAGGATCTTCCATTCCCCAGAGAGAAAGTGTCACTGGGGTTAGTGAATCAAAGACCTAGTATAATATGTAAAAGTGAATCTCAGATTAAAATCCTGTAACAGCCAAACGTCAGTTAGTCAAACCACTTTGGGGTCATCCCAAAAGGCTTTAAAAGGCATGTTTTAGAAGAAAAGCAAAAGAATTAATGTATGTGTCCATGAGGAAAATGTCATTAATAGGCATATGACAGTATTGATGTATTACTAGAAAAACTGACACACATGATGGGTTTCTTTTAAAAACATGGCAATAAACTCCAGGTATTGTGATAAGATGTGTCATGTCCTTTCTGAGGTAAAGACAAACTGTGACTTAGTGGCTGCTGAAATAGGCACCAATCAGAATTTATTGGACAAATCTGTAATACTGAAATATTTACCAGTCACTGCCTGAATGGAGTAAGTAATTTTTATAATATTGGGTCTGGGTGCTTAAATGGATGGGACCACAGCATTAGGTTTGTAGGATCCACCATGAGGCACCATTTCTACTTTACAATATTAATAAGAAGTCAAATTATACAGTTAAAGGGCAGAATACTGGAGGTAAACACCCCTCCTCCAAATAGGTCTTAGATATTAGGCCTCAATCTTTAAAAGCCCTATTTTAATTTATATCAGGTCACTGTGATAGGCAGAGAATAATAGCCCCTTAACGACATCCATTCCCTAGTCCCTAGAAACTATGAAAATGTTACTTAGTAAAGGGACTTTTCCAGATGTGATAAAATTAAGGCTGTTGGGATGGAGATTATGTGGGTTATATGGGTGGGCAATGTGATTGTTAGGCCTTTTAGTCAAGAGAAAGAAAGAATGGTCAGAGTCAGGGGAAGACTTCAAGATGCTATGCTGCTGGCCAGGAGGACGGAGGATGAGGCAGTAAGCCAAGGAATAGGAGCGGCCTCTAGAAGATGGTAAAGCAAGGAGACAGACCCTCCCATATAGCCTCCAGAGGGCATGAGACTGTGGATACACTGAAAGTCACATGGGAATTCTGATCTCCACAAAGATAAAAAAATTTTGTCTTTTAAGCTAATGTTTGTAGTGATAACAGAAATAATCAGAAACAAATATAACCACATTAACTATTTTACCTAGAGGTAAAGGTCCACAGGATGCCATTTTGCTAAGACTAATAATGTAAAATGCCAGACTTGATTTTAATTTACAGCTTACTGGGTTGGAGCACTCATGTCTGTTATGGTATGTTTTGGGGCAATTGGTGCTAAGTCTGTGAGGAATTTATAAAACAAACACATCTATGGTTAAGTGAGGCATGCCTGTTTGTTTTCTATTTTGTATTCAGTGACTCCCTTACAATTATAGGGAGTACCTTGTTTAATTTTGAAGCAATTCCAAGTATGACTATAGTTTGAGCTCCAATATTAATTTTCAGTCACACAGATTTGCCAATTTTCTCTGTGCATTGCGATAAATATTAAAAGTTAACTTTGTTGTGAAAGTGCAAAAGCTACATATTTTCATCTTTTTTGTTGTATAAATTCTTTTAGTGTGTTTAGTTTCCATTGGGCTTCTGTTTGTGAACTTCTGTTTTAGTTCTCTACTTTCTCTCCTCATAACCAGGTTTAGTTCATACATCTATCATTTAAAAAAATTTATTGTCCCCCCCTCTTTGGCTACTGGACATATATTCTAGGGGAGAGGGGCTTTACTCTGCTTGCTTCATTAATTTCTTCTTCCATAGTCTCAAATCAGCAGCTGTGATAATGTGTTAATTCAACCTCTGTGACAGTGGTTGAATTAACCACTTGGCTGTGCCACAGTACCATGAGTAAGGTTTCCCCCATAACCCAAACAGAATCCCTGGAAGATTTTTTTTTGGGGGGGGGATGCTCTACCACTGAGCTATATCTCAGCCCTTTTCTTATTTTTTTTTTTTTTAGATAGGATCTCACTAAGTTGCCCAGGCTGTCTTTGAATTTGTGATTCTCCTGCCTCAGCCTCCCCAGTTGCTGAGACTGCAGGCCTTGCTACTGTGCTTGGCTGCAGGATTTTTAAATAGAAATTGACACACTGATTCTAAAATGTATAATATTGATCAAATGAAACATTGTTCAAAATATTAACAGTAGTTGCTTACAGACTGGGATTTTAACAATCTTTGTTAGTTTGTATATTTTCCAATCTCTAAAAAGATGCTTACAATAACCAAAGAATGGAAATCCAAATGACTGCCAACATCAGAACTGGACAGCCCATACCTGCTGAACCCTCACCCAGCATGGTGAGGCCCTGGGTTCAATCTCTAGCACTGCAAACAAAAAACAAACAAACAAAATGAACAGAGCATGATATTTTCAAACAATAGCACACAGCAAGGAAGATGTGTGAATTTCAAGTAAATACAGCAACATGAATGATGCTGAAACAAAATATAGAGATAAAGGAACCAGACACAAAAGGGCATACACTACTTGATTCTATTTACATGAAGTTCAGAAACCAATTTAATGGTAGAAGTCAGAACAAGTTACCCTTGGGGGGCAGGGAAAAGTGGTGGGAAAGTAGAAGTAGGAATGAAATTTGGTAATTTCCCCCCCTTTTTTTTTAAATTTTAAAATTTGTTCCAATTAGTAATACATGACAGCTGAATTATTTTGACAAACTGTACACAAACGGAGCACAATTTTTCATTCCTCTGGCTGTGATGCAGTCACACCTGTAAAGAGGGTAATAATATCTGTCTCATTGCACCATGCAGTAATTTTCTCTTTCCTGATCTGACTGATGTTACCAGAATCAGGTTAGTGAAAATTCACCACACATTCATATATTTGCACTTTTTTTCTACTTTTGTTAGTATTCAATAAAAACTTAAAGGAAACCAAGATGAAGGAATAATAATAAATACTGATGTAGAAACAAGTAATTAAGAGTCAAGGAAACTGTTTACTGCTGGGAAAGCTGAAAAGTGGCACAACTATTTGAAGTACTTGGCAAATAATAATAAAAAAAAAAGCTGAAATAGGCAGGCATATTCTATTATCCAGCAATTCCATCCTAAATGTATAATCCTAGAGAAATGTGAATTCCTGTTCATTGCTAGTTATGTGCAAAAATGTTCTAGCAGCATTATATGGAATAGCCCAAAATTGGGAGGGGGGGGCAAGTAATCAACAATGTAAAGGACATATAAATTAACTGATTTCATGTAAGGGTATGCTACTCAACAAAATGAAAAAAAAAAAAGATTTAATTATAGTGTTAAAAATAGCATAATATGAAAGGATAGAAACGGTTACATAAAGTTAACAAAAAGAATAAATGGTATCATTTACTGAGGCAAATCATAAAGTTAACAAAAAGTAAAAATACATGTTATCGTTTATTGATGCAAACTTGGTAGGTAAAACTATAATGAAAAAACTGATTATCATAACACGTGTCAGAGGGAAGAAGGATTTTGATTGGGGTTGTTACTGAAGTGTTTGCAGTCTTCTGTATTGCCAGGGCCAATGGTTACCGGAGTGTGCTCTGTATTTCTTTCTTTCTTTATTTGTTTGTTTATTTTTATGTGGTGCTGAGGATCGAACCCAGGGGCTCAGGAGTGCAAGAGGTGCTCTACCACTAAGCTACAGCCCCAGCCCTACTCTGTATTTCTTCGTAAATTCTCCATATGTTTTATAATGAAAGCAAAAAAAAAAAATCATTGCACAAAGAATTATTATGTGACTATGAAAATGTTAATTTCATTAAGTATTTAAAGACAAAGTTACAATGTAAATTTAAGCAATACTGCTGATTATAAAATCTTAAAAATAGTATAAGTATACACACTAGAACGAAATAAAATTACATCAAAATATTAATAGTGATCGTTTGGAGACTGGAATTTTAACATTCTTCTTTGTTATGTTGTGTATTTTCCAAATTCTCGAAAAGGACAATATAATTTTATAATAAAAAGCAATAAACTAAAAAGACGAGAGGCTAAATCCCAAACACTGGTCAAATTACGGTGGGACGCTGGGGTCGGGTGCGATGCTCGGGGCCTGCACCCTCCCGAACACCGTTCCCAGAGTAAACACTAGAAATCGGGTCACTCGGTCCCACTTAACTCCAGGGCAAATCGGGCAAGACTTTCAAGCAAGCAAGCCCAAACAGAAAGACCGGCGCCCACTGATAAAGAAAGCCAGAAAAGGCCAAGCTACCTGGAAGGTGGCAGCCATTATTCCTCCCCGGCGCCGCGCGGAGCGGAACCCGAACGGAGAAAGAATCCCGAGACGTCAGGTTTTTCATGGGAGTCCAAACCCACCAGATCGGAGATCACCTCAGCGCCAGCACCCACCCCGACGCCCACGGCTCCCACAGGGGCCCACGGCGCCGCCTGCCCGCCAACTCCAGCGACGCACGCAACGGAAGTGCAGAAGTCACGGCGAGGGCAGGTCCCGCTCCAGGCCCCGCCTCCACGCACACCCACCTTCACGCCGCGCAGCCCCGCCCCCCTGCAGCCCACTCCACGCCCCACCTCACGGCTTCCGCGGCTCTGCACACCCGCGTCCCCGCCTAAGCCCCGCCCCATACACGCCCACGTGCTCGCCTTCGCCCCGCCCCGCCCCGCCCCGCCCTCGCAGAGCCAGCTTTCCCCGCACTACCACGGCCTTGTCAGTTAGCGTGCAGACCCCCCAGCGCCTGCCTCGGTGAGGGGACCCCTGGGCCCTGCTTTCAGCTCTGCCCGGTCTGGTCAGCGCCCGGCACCTGGAGGGAAAGAGTGCAGGGTGGGGCCCGGGCTCCTAACCCACGCCGCCCTTGAGGCCTTCAGGCGCCGCGCTTGCTCTCCTACCCCGGCCTCCCGAGTTTGGGTGCCGGGGAAATAGGAAACTGCGGGGAGGCAGAGCGGGCGACGGGGACGTGGGCAGCTGCCAGGTGGGAGGCTGGGGCGCCTCGGTCCAGAGGCTCCCTAGCACGCACTTCAAAGTTTTAATGGGAGAAGTATATTGGGACCCAAATCTGAAGGAGATAATAAAGAATAAGGCAATCTCAATAATTGATATTATTTGTCCATACCAAGCCTCCAGAAATTCATGGATTGCAATTTAGGTTTACCTACACAGGCACTGGTTCTTGCAGATATTTTTGCACACGAGTTTCTGATCCTGTAAATTATGTTTCTGTGTCTCCAGGATACACCACACCTGAGGTTATAAAATAAGTCCCAATAGTCAGGTGTGGTAGTTCACCCTTGTAATCAGTAATTCTGTAATTCAAGGGACTCAGGAAGCTGAGGCAGGAGAAGCAAAATTCAAGGCCAGCCTCAGCAACTTAGTGAGAAGACCCTCAGCAAAACAAATTAAAAAATAAAAAGGACTAGGTAAAGGAGTAGAACAGTGGTTACCAGATACTGAAGAGTGGGGAAGATTGAAGGGGGTAATATTGGTCAAAGGGAATGAACTTTCAGTTATAAGGAGGTCTCAAGTATAGCACTGCCAGCACAGTTGATTTACTTGAGGGCTAGGGTTGTGGCTCAGTGGTGGAGTGCTTGCCTAGCACGTGCGGGCCCGCGGGGCCCTGGGTTCGATCCTGGGTTAGGGTTACGGTTAGGCTGAGGCACCACATAAAAATAAATAAATGAAGGTATTGTGTCCAATTACAACTAAAAAAATAATTTTTTTTTTTAAATTACTTGAAATTTGTTGCTCTGGGCCTAACCTTAAAAATCCACACTGCCATCTAGTGCTCACACATAATGACGATAGCACCAGTGAACTCTCCCCAAGACAAAAATCCCAATAACAAAGACCTAAATAGTCTAATACACATAATGCAGTAAAATAGTTTGAATACATCTATCTTTACATGTTCAGCATTCTTGAGCATTCTAAATGATTCCATCCAATGAATCCAATCTCAGGTAAGGCCTAAAAGAAAAAATTCTTGCTGTGGTATAAAGGGACTAATAACATTCACATTACTCTTCCTCCAAGTTTCATGGACTTTTTCATAACATTTTCAAGTTTTAAAATTTTATAAAGAGCAAAGCTTTTTATTCTTTTAACCTCCAATTAACTGCTGTGCTTATTCATGTTCCAACTCCCTAATCCTTGGTCCCCACTAACTCCCCTATAGCTCTTCCCCACTTTTGTGTATCTACCTTGGGCCTATATGTTGGCTTTTAAAAAGAAGGACCACTCCCACTTCAGGAAGACTGCTGCCTTCCAAAGCAGGCAGGCCCAGCCTCTCTTCACACCTGGGACCATACAGCACTTGCGGGTGGTGGGGGGTGGGGTGTGTGTGTGTGTGTGTGTGCAGAATACAAAAGCCAGGTCCAGAAGAAGCTAAAGAATCCTCCTTAGTTCATCCAACAGAGACCAGCCAGGCATCCTGTTAGAAACCTAGATGAGGAAATAGCACGGCCCTCATACTATTCACCACCTACAGTGGAATCACCTAGGTGCCCTGGTGTGACATTGAGCACAGCATTAATGTGAACTTGCACACACTAGTAGACAGGGAGGAAAGACCCAGCAACACTATTTCACCAACATAAAAGACCAACTCCAGATGTGTAATGCTCAGGAAGTACAATAATGCTATTATGAAGATTTTTAAACAATAATTTTGCAAAGACTAAAGTTGCATTAAGATTATGCTTTGATTGGTCTTCGCTGCTCCATGTGTGTGCAGTGTAGCTGTCTTTTTCACTTTAGGACAGAAAGAAAGGCATCTGCAAAACATTCATTCAATAGGCTGGCGAAGGAAGTCAAAGACACAAAGGTGTGACCTACAACAATGAGAATAATACATGATAGTAGAACTCTGAAGTAAAAATATTGCTCTTGATCAAGTTATAAAATCATTTTGGAACTAAAATAGTAACAATCCACAGCTGACAGCATTATAGGTCCATGTATGTTAGTATTACAGACCTGTGTGCAGTTCTTCCCAGTGGACACAAAAGTCTCTGTGAACCGCTGCAGTGAAGTGAGTAGCATGGGTCACCCAGCAGAGCCACACCTGCAGTAGCAATGGATTCTGAAATGGGAGATTTATGGTCTCAATGCTGACAGCCCAGGGAAACATAAACAGGGAAGAAAGAAAAGCTTTGAGAGAGACCTAGTTAAGATAGTCTCTGCCTCAACCACAGAACTGACAAAGATCACAATCCACATTTCATGTCTAGGTTCATATAGGAGAACCATTTTCCTGGACAACAGACAGAACAGAATCAAATCATTTGAAGAGATTGGGGCCCATGGGCTCTGAATCTCAAAGGTGGCAGCATCAGGCATCTGCTCCAGGGAACAAGGAATTCAGGCTGGGCTCTCTCCTCTCATTTCCCATGGGGACATTTATGACCCCTGTGACTGGACCTACCACATTATACAGTAAGTACCCCATGAAGTCAAACGGTCATAGATATTGCAAGCCACTGCTAGGGACACAGACAAAAGGATAAATTACAAGAAAAAGTTCATTGGTAAGTACAATGGTCATAGATTCAATTCAGATTAAATATATAAAATAAACTGACAAATGATGTGCTGAGAGATAAAGGCATATATTTTATTTAATAAGTCCCAGCTAGCCAGGGAGGGTAACCTGAATGGAGAGTGAATGGGCCCTGGCCATCAGCTGATCCTGCAGTGCAGATAAAAGCCCAAGCCTGGGAAACATTCCTTGCCAAAAGGCCAGGGTGCGAACAGCCTTGATACTCGGTCAGCTCTGATGTCAGTAGTTTTCAGACATTCCAGTACAATGGGGTTTCTCGGTACAGCAGGCTAGCCGCAAAAATGTTTCTAAGTTTTTAGTGCACAAAGAAGCCTCTTGAAAACTCACAAGCCTTGAACAATCTGCAAAGCCTCTATAGTGAAAATTCCTGGTTATGAGACCCTATATAATACACCTGCTGAGCTAGTTCCGGGGTCACTGTTCCTCCATTGGAGGGCAGTATCCCACCTGGTCCCAGTTTTCCTTAAAAATGTCTGTGTTTTTCTTAATCTCAGGTCGTGCCTACTCGAGATCCTTCGTTGTTGCTGTGCAGGTCGCAGCAAGTGGTGCCCAACGAGGGGCTTGAGTACAGGGGAACTTGAAAAAGAATAATTAGATGAGGACATTCTTGGAAAAATGAATGTATAAAATTTTGAGATCCCAACAAAAGAAAAGGTCACTGTGTAGCATAGCAAAATTTTGAGGTGACCAAAGAGGTTGCAAGTAAGGAGCAAATATCAATAGCAGGGTATCAGTAGCTGTGGGAGACCAACCTTACATGTAACTGGGTTACACTCCCTGGCTGGGTGCTGAGGCGCTCAGTCGCAGAAATGCGGCAGAGCTTTCCTCACCCTTCTTGGGTGCGAGGATCGATGTCTTGTGCATGGGTGTGTCTTGCTACAGCCGCATGGGTGAAGCTACGCTCAACTGTTCCTTTGTAATATAACCCCTTGCCCTGTTTAGGAAAGAATTTTCCATGGAAGTGCCTTCCGTGTGTGTGTGTGTGTGTGTGTGTGTGTGTGTGTGTGTGTGTGTGTATGTGTCCCCTTCTCTTACTGTTCCCTTGGGCGTGGCCCTACCCAGGTGTCAGTCAACCTGCTGACAGTGGACATCATGAAGATAGACTCATTGCTTGAAATATATCTGTTTAAATTTCCTGTCCTCCAAGTTCTCTTTGGGTAGGTCAATATGTCTCTAAAAATTTGTTGATGTCTTCAAGAAATTCTATTTTACTGGAGTATAAGTTTTCAAAATAGTTTTTGATTTTGTCTGTATTTCAGTAGTATCCATGGTGACATTTCCTTTTTCATCATGAATTTTAGAAATTTTAGCTTTTCTCCCTCTTTCTCTTGGTTAGCATGGCTAAAGGTTTATCAATTTTAATTTTTTTTAAAGAACCAACTTTTTGTTCATTTTTTTGAATTTTTTTTATTTATTTCAATTTTATTGAATTCAGCTCTGATTTTAATTATTTTCTGCCTTCTACTGTGTTTGGTGTTGATTTGTTCTTCTTTTTCCAGGTTCTTGAGATGTAAGGTTAGTTTATTTATTTGGTGATTTTCTATTCTTCTAATGAATGAGCTCAGTGCTATGAACTTTCCTCAGAGAACCGCCTTCTTAGTGTTCCAGAGATTTTATTTTATTGAAAGCAGATCTCTTTTATTCCGCTTTCCTCTCTATTTTTAAAATTTCAAATATTCAAGTTTAGACACACCAATAGTGGGGTTATCATATGTGACAGTGCATAAAGTGAAAAAAATCCCATGTTCATGGATGGAAGTCTTAATACTGTTAAGATTGCATACAACCTAAAGTAAGCCATCTAGAGGTACAGTGCAATGCATATCAAAATCTTTTTTTAATTTGGCAAAAATGGAAAAGTCAAAAGTTCATATGTAATCAAAAGGAATATGAAATAGGTAAAACAATGTTGACAAGAAAGAACACACTTCCTAATTTTAAAACTTACTATACAGCTATAGCAATCAAAATTGTATAGAACTGGCACTCTATAATATAAACCAATGGAAAGGAATTAAAAGTCCAGTAACAAACTCATATTATCTACTGTTTTCTGATTTTTGACAAGGGTACCAAGACAATTTGATAGGGAAAGAATGTTTTCTTCAAAAAGTGGTACAGAAATCACTGCATATCCACATGCCAAAATGTAAACTTTGTCTCCTACCAGACACAAAAGTTAATTTGAGATGGGTTGAAGTCCTAAACATAAGAACTAAAACTACAAAACTATTTGAAGAAAACAGGTAAATATTCATGACTTTGGATTTGAAAAAGTATTCTTAGATGACTTAGAAAACACAAGCAACAAAAGAAAAAAAACCAAGCCTGTCAAAATTTAAAACTTCTATCCATCAATGGCTATTACTATCATTCAGAATTTCCAAAGAACTTGCACAATTCATCAACAGAAAGACAAATGTCTCAATTAAAAAATAGACAAAGGACTCCAACAAACTTCTCCAAAGAAACTATCAATGGCAAACATAGCACTTGAAAAGATGTTCAACATCATTAGGGAAATGCAAACTAAACTGTAATGAGATTCTACCTCAAACCCAATAGGATGGCTATAAAGAACAAAACAGAAGATAACAAGTACTAGAAAGAATGTGGAGAAACTGTAGCCATCCTATATTGCAGATAGGAATTAAGAAGTGTGCCGTGGTTGTGGAAAACTGGTAATGTCTCAGAATTAGCACATAACCCAAAAATTCTACTCCCATCCAGAATGAAGTGAAAACATATTCATACATGTTCACAGAGCACTATTCATAATAAACCCAGAGAGAAAAACCCAAATGTCCATCAACTGATGCATAAACAAAAATTACACACACATAATGGCATATAATCCAACCTTAGAAATACATGCTACAACATGGATGAACCTTAAAAAATGCTAAGTAAAAAAGTCAAGACATAAAAGAGCACATATTGTATGATTCTTTTCATATGAAATGAACTCCAAATAGGCAAACCTATATATAGAGAAAGTAGATTACTGATTGCATGGGGATGGGAGAATTAAGAACAGCTGCTAATGGGTAAAGGATTTCTTTGTGGGGAGAGAGGGAATTGTTTAATAATCAGTGCAAATGGTCACACAACATTGTGAATATACAGAAACCACTGAATTATATACTTTAAAATAGATGAAAAGGTGATTTTGATAGTTTGAAAAACAGATGCTATGGGAGCATTTTAAAAATTATGATAAAATATTGATGGGCATGGTAGCACACGCCTGCAATTCCAGCAGCTTTGGAGGCTGAGGCAGGAGAATTGTGAATTCAAAGCCAGCCTCAGCAACAGCAATGCACTAAGCAACTCAGGGAGACCCTATCTCTAAATAAAATACAAAATAGGGTTAGGGATGTGGCTTAGTGGTTGAGAGCCCCTGACTTCAATCCCTGATACACACCCCCGAAAATTATGATAATAATTTTATACATAATATAAGTATTATGTAATTAAATATTTACCATTTTAACCATGTTTAAGGGTGCAATTTAGTGGTATTAAGTAAATTCACATTTTAAAAATTTATCTTTTAGTTGTAGTTGGACTCAATATCTTTATTTTTATGTGTGCTAAGGATTGAACCCAGGGCCTCCCACGTGCTAGGCGCTAGGCGAGCTGTAAATTCACATTGTTATGCAAACTACCAACCCTCCCACCCCTGAATTTTCCTTATATTGCAAAATGAAACTCTGCACTCATAAAATAACTTCCCACTTTTCCCCTCCACCAGCCTGACAACCACCATTTTTTCTTTTTGTCTCTGAATGTGATACTTCTCTAGGTACCTCATGAGTGAAATCACACAAGATTTGTCCTCTTATGATTGTCTTATTTCACTTTAGTGTAATCTTTTCAATGTTAAACCATTTTTGTAGCATGTGTCAGAATTTTCATCTTTTAAAAAAAATTTTTTTTAGTTGTAGATGGAAACAATACCTTTATTTTATTTATTTTTATGTGGTGCTGAGGATCAAACGCAGTGCTTCACACATGGTAGGCAAGCGCTCTACCACTGAGCCACAGCCCCAGTCCCGAATTTCCATTGTATAGATACACATGTTGCCTATCCATTCATCAGTCCAAGGACACTTGGCTTTCTTCTACCTTTTAGATATTGTGAATAATTATGCTACATACATGAGTACAGATATTATCTGTTGCTGCTTTTAAAAAGTTATGATCTGTTTTTATAGGAGATTTTGGAAGGAACTTCGTTAAAATTTTTTCTTGAAAATACAAATATCGTTTAATATAAAGGATTAAGAACTCAATTTAGTAGAAAACCACCGAAGAGAACCAAAAAGAGCAATGATACAATTTGTTTAAAAAAACACAAAAAGCATAAAAGTATCCATTGCAAATTTATTATGCATTAGGAAGCTTAAACCTAAAAACCAACAGCATAGTAAAAAGATATGTTATCTCTGTTCATTGAGAACAGGTTTCAAAATATATTTTCTTTTAAATGTATTCAGTCAGTACACAATCCTTTATAAAAGTTGTATATATTTTTTCTGTCAATACCTTCATTACATTTATAAATACAAGATTTACACAGCACCCCATCAAAAAAATTAAAACCCTTACAAATATCTACATATATTTCATACCTATAAAACTTCCAAAGGAGTGCTTTGTTAAAGGTAGGCCCTAGGTAATGGTCCATTACTGTGCAGCAAAATACATATAAATCTGTAAAGTTTTCTTTGTCCATAAAACATCGCAAAAAATTAGCAAGACACTTATTGTGAAACTGAGCTTCACTAAACCCTCATATTTTGGAAAGGAATTTGATGTGCGGTTTCCCATGAGTTTCAAAAATCAGATAAACAGACTGAGAAAAAGATTAATTGAAAATAAATGCATACTACACAGCAGTTAAGGCAGGAGTGTGATGGAACAGAACTGAGAAGTAGGACATGGGAGACGTAGGAAGGAGCAAACAGTAATAATGTATTATGAGTCTGAAGTTGGACATAAATTCTACTGAGACTTGAGTTACTCTCATCCTCTCTTAGGAATGTTCAAATTGTTTAAAACTTTCTTAGAAGCACTCTCCAATTTCTTTTCTTTGTTGCCACTAGAATGCTTGTGTTTGCGTGTGTGTGTGTGTGTGTGTGTGTGTGTGTGTGTGTGTGTGTATGTGTTGTGTTCGGTGGTCTTGCTAAGTTGCCCAGGCTGGCCTCGAACAAGTGCTCCTCCTGCCTCAGCCTCTTAGTTGCTGGGATCATAAGCACGTGCCACTGCACTGGGCTAGAGGGACTTTTTTTCATCTTTAAAATCATCTTAGGCTTGATATATTTTCTTTTTTTCTTCTGAATCTGATCAGACACTAGGTCCAGGAATCTGAGTTGGTAGTTCAACATATTTGAATTTGTAAGAAAGATTTTCTTCAAGCTGGTTAAGGTTACCATCAATCCATATTATTAATGTTCATTTTAGACAAGCACTGGGTGTAAAGGAAATAAAGGGAGAGTAAAATTAGGTTTTCATTTGACCTTTGGACAAAGGCAAAAGATCCCTGAAACTGAGGGACTATTAAGAATAGCCACTCATCAATACCTCTGGGCTAAGTGGGAATAATCCAAGAAGGAGGACGGAAGAAAAAAGAAGGGATTCTTTACTTGAAATCTTGCCCAAGATGGCAGTTCCACTCTAATCCTGCACCTTCTGTTCAAAAAGCCATGGAAAGATTATTCCAGTTATTAAAGGAAATCCATCTTTTCTATCAGAGATGACTTTTCAAAGTGCAGACGCCAGATGACCTTGAGAGTTGTACATTATCTGCAGGGAAGTATTTCAAATCTTACCTTCTTCTAATGTACAAATAAAAAAGAATGAGAGAAAAGAAACGGAAGGAGGACAGGAGGAAGGGCAGAGAGACAGAAGGAGTCACTTATCAACTTGGCCCGAAGGATGCCACTAGCATCGCCCCTCCAGCACCATGAAGTCTCCATGTGCTGCGGCTCCCTCCATGGCTCTCAGAGGTGGTCATCTGCAGAATCCCATTTTCTGCTGAGTTTACAGCTCAGTGCTCTGATTCCCAGGCTCTTCAAAGGAGAGCTCCCAGATGCTACTATCTTGCAGCAGTGGCTCAATGTCCTCATCACTGCCTCGTTCTGGGGTGTTGGTTAGGTTTCCGCTGATGCTGTTGCTATGTTTTTGAACTCCACTGGCTTTCCGGTATTCAGGGATGAATAAGGCAACCAGAAAAGACATAAGAACTATACATGCTCCAAATAAAAATGGTGGGCCTGGGATGACAGCTCCCTAATGGGTGTGGGAAACAAATGGAGACAGAGTTTGATTAGTTTCTTTAATCCAAAATTAGTCTTGAATGACCCCAAAAAGAGATCCCATCACCAAAAAGTGAATCATTTTTCTCAAGCAGCAGATATATCACTAAATGTCAGGGCAAACGAATAGAGCTTGGTATTTGGATTATGACATGGGAACTCATCACTGCTTTTTTGTACAACTTTTAAATAGCTTAACCCAACCTGTAAGCCTATAAGCAATAGACATTTATCTGAAATCTCATCCTATGACCCACATCAAATCATGCAGTTCTGTACGTAAACATTATTAATTACACTTTTGCACAGAAATCTATACTAAATCCATACTACTCTACTTTTTTTTGCTTTTCAAAAAATAATTTAAAAGGCACTCTAGCTCAATTTTTAGCTGTATTTTAAGGACATTTTATTTAGCCTGACGTTAGCCAGAGAGTAGTATCCCGAGTACAGTGATTGTGCAGGTAAAGGCAGAATCCGAACAAAGTTAAGACAAATCGTTTATGTAAGATATTAAATTTCTGAAATGATTCTGGGAAGCAATGAATACAGAAATTACTGTCAAATTCGACAGTAACATACAAGTAAAAATGCTCTTCAAATTTAAGATTACAAAATTTTGCTACCATCAGATATAACCATTGTTTAAAAAAAAAAATTTAAAAAGCTGCACTTCAAATTACCTGTAGGGCATCACTGTTAGAATTCAATTCTGGGCCTAACTCAGTCAATTCTACGTGGAACATGTAGAATATAAAGCCATACAGTGCTGGCCCCAGGCCATTGCATAGTCCTCTTATTCCAGTTATGATCCCCTGGGCAACTCCTGTATCAGAATAAAAGAAGGGAGTCAGTCTTCTCAGAAAAGCATCTCAAGATGTGGAGGTTAACAGTACTCTCTTATATAAACCGATAAACTGATTCAACTGGGCTGAGCAGAAAGTACAGAGTGCAGGAAAATGGATTAGAAAGATTTCACCATATTTTCATTCATTACACAAACATTTTCTTGATTTTATTAGGCCCATTTCTTGCTCTGTACTGAGGTCTATGAAGAGATGAAATGACAGTAATTTCAGTTTCTAAAATCCTTTTGGGGCTGAATACCCCACATCAACAAGACCTGCCTGTAAATAAGGAATAAAATACAAAACTAATGAACTGAGATCTTCCTGCTCTACTCATTTACTATTGAATTTACAATAAAAATTTGCTCTTTACCTCTGACAGTCCTGGCTATATGTGAGTAAAATGTAGCCCTCTACACCCTCTACCACCAGGGAGACTAGCCCCCATGGCTGCCATATGCATTCCAGATCCATCTCCACATAGACCTGAAGTGAAATTTTTTAGAAGTACCAATTTTTAGATATCTCTGCTTTCTAACATGGCAGGTGAAAAATTAGCTTGAACCATATGATATGGGTATTTCTGAAGTAAAAAATGGTCAAATATAATTCAGCCTAATACAATGTATTCCAATAGTTTTGTAACATCTGTATTGATAAGTATAAGCATAAACAAAAACTAGTAAAATGCATGCCCTGTATGAAAGGAGTCCTCCACAGAAAGCCCATGACTTCACATACCATACTTCCCTGAGGATGCACAGCCAGCTGACTCACTACTACAGCTAAGGCTGACACAGAATTTGTGGTCTTCCAGTGATACTATTTAAAAATGGTTATGAAGGGCTGGGGTTTTGGCTCAGTGGTACAGTGCTTGCCTAGCATGTGTGAGGCACTGGGTTTGATTCTCAGCACTGCATATAAATAAATGAATAAAATAAAGGTCCATCAACATCTAAAAGTATATTTAAAAAACTGGTTATGGATAAGATGGCTAATTTCTGACGTGAAAAAACAGGTGCAGTGAATAAACTTTCTTTTCCAATCCAGTTTTTGATATTTTTAATAGAGCTCTTAGGCATTAAAAATTTTTTTTCCCTCTAAAATTTCCTATTTCTTGACCACAGTAAGGTAAGACATTAGGAGATGGAGAAGGAAATGAATTATTTCCTGAAAAGGGAGAACTGCCTGAAAAGGGAGCAGAGACACAAGAAAAATGACTAACAGTCTGCCTTCTGCACAGCACCCGTTACTTACTTTACCTCTTATTCTGTATCCAATCACCAAGAACCACGGATTTATTTTTTCTTTATCCTTCCAAAGAACAATTTCCTAAACTAAGCTCATGAATTCTGAACTATTCCAATTAATTTTAGTTATGAAGTAAAATATTTCATTGCTAACTAGCCCACATTATTTAATAGAAAATCGTTGAAATACGAATAGTCTGGTTAATTCTGACGGAAACAGACAAAAGGAGTAAAAAATTGAAAAAGGAACATCACATTTTCCATTTTAACTCTTAGTAATCTGAATTGATGAGTCCAGGTTTTCAAAGTATGAATTTAAGACCCAAGCAGGGAGGACAACAACTTTCTTATGTGGCAAAGAAACAGGTATGCTCCTGGAACAGGGACCACAGGGCTGTCACTGGCGATGTGGAGGGCTTCGGGTAGGGAGATCTCAGCTGAAGGAGGAAACAGCGAGGGCGCAACCTCACCTTGCTGATCTGAATCTGCATTCCAAGAGACGAGAGCGCTGACTGCCGGGAATGTGATGCTGGACATGGCAGCCACGGTCCCTGCAGCCCACATCATCCTGAAATGACAGCACAGGCTGAGTTCAGGCACCAAGGAGCTCCTGGCTCGAATGCAGTCAGTGGCAAAAGTACAAAGGTCTTTTGTTTCCTCTTGCCAGTTTTATTTATTTTTTTCCTCTTTAAAAATGGATTTCACACTGTGAATACCATCACTTCATAGTCTGGGTAGGGGAGAAATTCCAGGAAAGCTTCATTTCCCTATTCTACTTTTTAAAAAATCTTTGCTTCTCCCTGGTTTCCCTAATACTACCTGCAGATGTAAGCTCAATGTAAGCTCTTGTTTCTTTTAATATCATGCTTCCCCATGACATTCCACTTTTCTTTGCACTTCTTAAAGGTTCACCCTCACGCTGCCCTCAACAGAGCAGTGTGCCATCAACTGAACAAACACAGCCTGCTGCCCTCAGACCTTTGTCCTCCTCTTGGTCAAAGAGGCTTACATGCCAGTCAATATCAAGTCCGAGTGTGCACACAGCGAGGCCCTAACTGTACTTGTGACCTGCTGGACTAGACTTCCTTGGGGATAATGCTTACTGAAAAAAAAAAAAAAAAAACAAAACTCTTCACGATAACAGTCTTTATAACACTGAGAGAGTTGTGACTAAATCAGCTACTGAACCAACATTCACAGGACCAAAATAAAATTAGAATAAGAAAAACCAACAAAGTTAATCTTACCTAAAAAGTCACAAAGAACAAGTACTTCAAATGACATTCTGATCTCTTTCAGAACTAACCTCTGACCACTGAAGCATTTCCCATTTCTCCAAATCATGTCCTCCATTTAGTAATGCACAGTGAGGGCCACTCTGGTGTCTAAAATGGAGACAGGAACTCCAGTATTTGGCACTCAGGCACAAAGGGAAATGTCATACAACAAAATGGAGCTCAGGTATCTTTTTGGTGCTTTTTATTTCACAGGGCTTTTTCTGGCCTTCTTTTTCAAGGGAATCTAATATACAGTAGTAATAATGTTAGGGTACACATGGCTTTGGAAGAGATGTCAGTGTTCGCCAAACTTAAAAATGTTATATTATTACCAAAGGTCTCTCAGCTAATTATGGCAGTGAATCTTGTATTTTTGTTTGACTGTGATGCCCCTAAAAATTGACAAATATGTTTAAAAAGTAGACACAGAACTTTACTGGAGGGCTGGGAGAAAAGAGACACATATTTAATTAAGGAATGATTCAGTGAAAGCCTGTTGAGGTGAAGGTAATCTTTACAAATTACCTTAAAATTATCTAGCTCCACCCTTGCCCAACTTAAAAGTCTAAATGTTTTGAAAGGTTACATACAACAAACCAGTGAAATAACTCTTCCTTCTCATTACACTCAACTAGCTGGAGCTCTTCTAAGACACATTTGTCTGTTAACTCAAGAGAATCTAAGGGTATAAGCTTACCAGGCCTGAGCTCCAAAACCATACCAGGCCAACTGGAGCATCTGGAAGCCCAAGCCAAGAAGGACAGTATTCTTATTCCCCAACGACCTCATCAAAATGCTAAGAAAGACCGTCTGCAAAGGAAAGGAGACAACCCTGAGAAACCATGAGAACACACAGAATTTGAACACAAGCTTTGTGAACCAAATGAAGCCCACTCACTGATTACCTGGGACCTCTAAGGAAGGGTACAATGCCTACCTGTGATCTCAGAGGCTGGGCAGTGCTATGCATCTCTTCAGGGGTGGAATTTCAGGGGCTCCAGGACTGATCTGGGCTTTCAGGCCTTGAGCCTCCTCCCTGAGTAGCTAGCTTGTCTACCTGGTGCTCTACTGGCACCACCCAAAAGGTCACCACAGCTCTTATCAGTTTCCATGATTGAGAGAAGGACTCGCCTTAGTCTCTTTGGACAAATGCCAACCACTTAACTACAGGTGTTGCTGAACATTTACAGAACATGTGGGATTCTGCTGGAAGTTAACAGTTTCATGAAGTTGGGACTGTTTTAAGTTTGATTTTAACAAATATGTCCTCAGTTATATAACTAGTTGGGATAGTCCAAAGGAGAGTAGGATAAAAGATAGCTGGGTTGATCAACAAGGGTCAATGTAAAAAACAAACCAAAATCATGATCAACATGAAAAATTAACATAATTTATATTTGCTAATATAGAAAAACAGTTGTGCCTTGTCAATTTCAGTATTTGGCAGAAATAATCTCATAGTCTTCTTACTTGTCCTGGAAAGTGAATTACAGAAGAGCACTCTGCTCAGTCTGGAGGCCACTTGAAGGCAACAGCCTCTGGGCAGTCTCTTAAGATATAGTGAATTCGGGACTGGGGTTGTGGCTCAGTGGTAGAGTGCTTGCCTAACATTGTAAGGCACTGGGTTTGATCCCAACACCACATAAACAAAAGCTAAATAAACAAAATAAAGGTATTGTGTCCATCTACAACTAAAAAAAAAAAAAAAAGATATAGTGAATGCACCTAAGCACAACAGTAGACCAGGCAGAGAACGCATTCCCTGCCTCTTGTGATCCTGTATTTATAACAGATGGGAAAACACTGAATACTCCTTTAGTCACTGCATATATTCTAACTCAATGACTCTCATTTTTTTTGTCCTAGGAATAGTAGAATTGGAAAAGTTATTGTTACTTATTTCTTCTTACTTTTCACTATTAACACTGAAACATTTTTCTAGTTAATTTTGCAATATCTAAGATTTATATCATAGTTACTTACAATTTTCATTGTTTTAGAGGCAAATAAAAGAACTGACCCAGCAAGTTACAATTCTACTAAAATAGTATGAAGTTCCTTCTTAAGTCCTGAATTCAATACTCTTGTCAAAAAGGGAAAGTTTTGTGGATCATGTTCCCATCAAATTTCTGGATTTGATGTTATACTCTAATTGTATAAGGTGTGTCACAGCAGGAGCACAGGGACTGAGGCAGCAATTCAGAGGCTCTCCCTATCCTTGTATATGTGTTTCCTGTGAATACTTTTTTTTTTTAAAGCATGGGTGAAATTATACTCACCTGAGCTACGATAGACAGAATTCCTACCATAGCAATGAATGCTGCAATTTTAACAGATCCAAAGCCTATGACCTAAGGAAATGAAAGAAAATATCTAAGTAACACAGATAAGTTCTTTTAAAACAACAGGATAAAATATTGAGGAAAGTTCATAAAAATCAATGGCAAATTAGATCAGTGCTGAAACCTGAACCTACTTAACCAGTATTTTATCTATAAATTTAAGAAATCATTATAAGCAGGCACATCTTAAATTGTAAAATGTCATTTTGATAATATTTCTTACTATATAGCTACCTTGTTTCTATTTCCTCTCCACTTCCAACTTATAAATTGACAAATCTTGCAATAATATGCAACAGAGAAATTATGAAAGAAAATGGCTTGACTTTTGATATTGCAAATACAAATCTGTTCACCAATGGAGTCAGTGGCTATCAATTGTGGCTGCATATTAAAATCGTGTGGGGGGGAAAAGGGGAGGAAGTAGAGAGCAATGAGATGCTGGAGTCTACTGGAGACTGATGATATCAGACTCCAAAGTCTGGCCCAGAGACAGGTTGTTCTAAGAAGCTCCCATGGCACTTCTAATGAGTAAGCAGCAGAAGTGGACTGGCAATGACTTCTAAGCACTCTAATCTTCACATTAGCTCTAAAATGCCTAAACTTCTTAAGCTTTAAACATTAAAATTTGAAAAGGACATAATTATTAAAATTCTATAAAATTCAGAACAAGTATTTTAAAATAATTTTATATATTCTTCTCATTTTATAAGTATCTTGCTCCCAATCTCACAACTATATAAAGGTATTGTGTCCATCTACAAAGTGCTAGGGCTAGAATTCCAAATCAGTGCTGTTGATAGTAACAATATTCTATTACCATCTAATTACATGCAATTAAAAAAAATGGAACCTGAGAATTCAGCTTTATTTAGGGATTCTCAGCTTACATTTATAAATATAGAGTATTTTTAATAGTTTTATGGAGATAGTTTAAATAACATACAATTCACCTATTATAAGTGAACAATTCAAAGATTTTAGTACATTCACAGAGTTGGGTAACAAATCACCAAGATTAATTTAAAAAGATTTTACCACTCCTGGAAAAATCACAGCACCCATCAAGAGATCCATTCCCCCAGACTACCTCTCCCCTAACCTGCTTCCTGTCTCTGGCATTTTATATAAATGGAATCATATAACACCAGGGTGTTTGTGACTGCTTCTTCCACTTAGTATAGTGCTTTCACGTTGTTGTAGGGCATATCAGTACTTCATTGCTTTTTATTGCTGAATGATATTCTATTATATGGATAGAACACATTTGCTAATTTGTTCAATTAGTTAATGGATATTTGCAGTTTCTATTTTTTGATTACCGTGAATAATGATCTGTTTACAAGTTCTGTGCTTTCATTGCTCATGGATATATACCTAGGAATAGATCTGCTGGGTCCTGTGGTAACTCTACATTGAGCATTGTGAAGAACTGCTAGATTCTTCCTCTTTTCTGCAGCTACACCATTCCATACTATTTTACATTTCCACCAGGATGTCTGAAGGTTCTGATTTTTCTACATCCCTTTCTTTTTTATTATAGCCATTCTAGTGTATGTGAAGTGAAACCTTGTTTTGATTTGCATTCCCTTGACAGCTAATAAAGTGCATCTTTTCATGTGTTAATGGGTCTTCTGTGTATCTTTCTTGGAGAAATAACCTATATTTTCAATTGGGTTGTCTTTTTATTAATGAAAGAATTCTATATGTATTTTGGATACAAGATCCTTATCAAATGTAAGAAAATGGTTTGTGTTAATTACTCTTAAAAGCAAGCATAAACATAAAATAACACAGAATAATTCTGATTTGCTGTTATAATTGGTGATGGTTGTGGCGAAATGAATATAGTATAGGAAAAAGAGTTAGAAGATTAGAATTGTAGTTGTTTATTATCTATATGAAGAGATCTGATTCTTTTTTACTCTGTTCCTTGGGTTTTCCTATTTTACCTACATTTCTGTCTATATTAAGTGCACATTTAATTTAATTATAAATGAAAGCATAGTTTTCTATATTAAACACTATCTTGCCACTCTTCTCAGGAAAACCAGCAGATGAGATTTCATCAAACTTCACTTTGGGGGCTGGAGTTGTAGCTCAGCTTAAAAATGCTTGCCTAGCAAGTCCAATGCCCTGGGTTCAATGCCCAGCACCAAGGGAAATATTCATTTAAAAGTATCTACAAAAACTAGGAGAATTTATCTTAAAAGGAGAACAGTTCTACCTTTCCTGTGAAGTCAATAATAGGGCAGGACCAAATGAAAAGTAGGTCAGGTCTATGCAAGTCCAGAGACCAGAAGAACAGCTAGACAAGGAAGGGTAATGTTTGTTGTAATTATCTTAATCAGTCACCTATCTGGGTGAGGGTAAAATAGGTATATACTTCTAAAGAGAAAAATATCGGCAGAGAGAATAGATTCCATTTATTGCTTGTGAACCATCTTGAGGTCCAGAGCAGCAGCTGAGAAGCCAGCAATGAGGCTGGGTCAGCAAGATGGCTATAATCAGACCCAGGTGAAAGCTCATGGATACTGTCATGAATTTAAAACATCATGCTATATGGATGTATCTAACTTCTTAATTCATAACTGCTGAAATTTGGAAGCAAGCAAGGTATCCTTCAGTAGGTGAATGAATAAATTATGGAACACCCAATTGCTGAAATGAACTATGAAAAGAATGAATAACAAGCCAAGAAAAGACATGAAGGATGCTTAAATGCATATTACTAAGTGAGAGAAGTCACTCTAAAAAGGCTATAAATGGTACAATTCCAACCCTATGACATTCTAGCAAAGGCAAAACTATGGAGATAGTTAAAGAGATCAGGAGTTGTGGGTAAAGAGAGGGATGAATAGGCAGAGCATAAGGAACTTTAGGGCATGAAAATACTCTGACACTAAAACACTGGAAACATGTCATTGTACTTTTGTATAAACCCACAGAATGTACAACACCAAGAAGTGAAGCCTAATGTAAACTACAGACTCTGAGTGAGGCTAATGCATTCATGTAGTTCATTAATTCTAACAAAAAGACCACTCTGGTGCCAGGATGTTGATAGTGGAAGAGGCTGTGTACCTAAAACTGCTCAATAAAAGACTTAAAAAATTACAGTAAATTCTATTTCTGCTAATCCTCTCTGTATAATTCTCAAAGGATTTTTTCCAAAGTAGATATCTTGCTAGATTTTATTTTATTATTATGTTTTGATACAGGATCTTGCTATGTTGCCCAGGCTGGTCTCAAAGTTATGAGCTTAAGTGAGCCTCCTGCCTCAACTGAGTAGCTGGGATGACAGGCATGTGTCACCGCATCTGGCTTCTTTTTTTAAAAAAATTTATATATGACAGCAGAATGCATTACAATTCATATTGCACCTGGCTTTTTGCTGCCTTTTAAGTCATCATTGAATTAACTCTCTGTCAGCACTAATAACTAGAAGCAAGTTCACATTTTCTTCTCTATAGAGTTTTCCTAAATTATCCTTGGATAGATTCCAATCTTTGCTGTTACTCACGTTCAGATGCCACTAGACATCCATTACTTACCTGCCTGAGATAGAGAAAAAAACTTGAATACTGTCCAGCTTCGGGAAGATATGAAAGAAACACGGTGATGCAGATTAAGAAGACAGTAGAATCTTTCCCAACTTTCTTCAATGACTGGGAATAAGCAGAAAGCAACATAAAAAGCTAATAGATATAATGTCACCAACATTTGGAAAATGGGTTCACTAAGCTGATCTATTAAGATGGATAATGAAAGTCCAATGCATTATAAAAGGAAGTCAGTCTTAATATGAAATCTATAACCAGCTCTCTGTGGAAGTTTTAAGTTCTTATTTTAGAAGTATGTATTTCCAGGATTGTAGCTTTTTAAAAAGCACTTGCTCACCTTTGTTAACACTGGTTCACACCCCTAACAGGTCCCAAATAGCCTATAAACAGGCCCTGAAAATATATTTCTATAGATTCACTGAAGAAAATCACTTTTATCTCTTGATTCATTTTATTTTTAATATTTTTTTTTTTAGGTGTAGATGGATACAACACAATGCCTTTATTTTTATGTGGTGCTGAGGATCGAACTTGGGTCCCGCCCGTGCTAGGTGAGCGCTCTACCACTGAGCCACAATCCCAGCCCCTTCTCTCTTGATTTATAATATAACTTCTTTAAGATCATATCCACTATAGGGTTTTCATTACACCTAAGTTCATTCTAGCCTTCAAAATAATGATTTCATTTTACCTGTAAACCTAGCAGACAAAAAAAAATATGCTTCAGACCAGTGAGAGCCTTTTGAACATTACAACTTTGTTGAAAAATCCTTTTTATTTACACAGTAACTGAACAGAACCAAAAGGTGTACTGTTACTGAAGGAATGGAAAGTGCTGCTGCACAGCTAGGTCAGCATCCTGTAACTTTTATATAATTAATAGCAAAAATAGCCAATGAGGGCTGGGGTTGTGGCCCAGTGGTAGAGCGCTTGCCTAGCACACGTGAGGCACTGGGTTATATCCTCAGCACCACATAAAGATAAATAAATAAAGGTAATGTGTCCATCTACAACTAAAATATATGTATATATTTAAAACAAAGAAAAAAAAAAAACAGCCAATGTCTGTTGAGACTTTGCTTCACACCAGACACTAGTTCACTGATAAATGTGAACTGTACAGTTCTCAACTCCTCTGAAAAGTAAGCCACAGTAGTTCCACTTTACAGAGAAGCCTCTGTGACAAACTTGATCGCCATATGACAATGGTGGGAAACCCAATTGACGGGCTTCCGGGTCACTCCTGTTTCCTCTCACAAACTCCTTCTTTGTTTTCTGACATTCTGGCCCAAAAAGAACAGACAAGGTCAACCAGGTTATGCTCTGAGTGGGCATTTTAGAAAAAAATTTGATGAAATACATTTCAATTTTATTTGTATTTTTCCTAAAAGGTAAACTTGGGGGACAAAAAAGCAAAAATCAAGTCTCTGGTTCTTTTTCCCCCCACATGTATTTCGTTCAAGAATAATTTCAAACTAGAAAGGGATTGGGGAAGAGATAAGATACTTTTCTCAGCATTTTTTCTGTTAGTTAGTGAAGTATATCCTTTACCATCTCCTGACTCACCAAAAAAAAAAAAAAATTTTTTTTTTTTCATAATTAATAGTAAAATCTAGGTTCACAGCCTCTGGTCATAGTGTATGTATATTAACAATTTAGAAAATAACTATTTTACTCAGATCAAATGCATCATCCTTTTTGAATTAAAGTGAACTCACTCAGATGACCACCTTCACTTAATTTACTTAAAAAAAAAAAGAATGAAAACAACTATGCAAAATGAAACTTCTTTCATAAACTGTCATCAGAGATTAACTGGATTTTTACCTTTCTTCTCTTTTGTATGACATGCTTGGCTTAGGTACCAATTCTACATATTTTGTAATTTAAGATTTTTCTATTTTTACTGGAGAAAGCAATAGATCTATCTGCTGGGATCCTCGAGGCTGCTTGCTTATTATTTTATTTGCTTGCCATAGACAGATATTTACAAAGTGAATATTTCAATTTACCGCAAAAGGGTCTGCTTGTTTCCAAGAAATCTGAGCTCCCCAGGAAACCGGTCTCATTTTCTCTGGCAAAGATTCTGGAACAGCCACCAAGATGAAACAGATGTCCAGAAGAGCCACCACTGTGGCCACTAGCACAACGAGGCTGTCTCCGTAACTTGCAGAAAGGTATGCTCCAATGGCAGGGCTGCTGACAAGACTAGCTGCAAAAGTGGCTGAGACCTGTGGGAAAGTGCACTATCACTTAGGGTGGCACAGGTGAACACCTGTAGAGAAAACATGTTCCTACCCAGAGTCCTGCCTGCTGCAGGAGCACACCTGTGAAAAAGCACTCTCTCACCCAGGGTCCCCCAGGTGCACCCCTGCAACAATCCTTTCTCCTGGCTTTAAACAAGAAAAAAAGAATCTGTTGCATACAAATTTGAAGAATGAAAAAGAAATAAGTAATTCTGTTTAATAATTTATTCACATTTATTTACTTGTGAATAAGTTAGTTTGTTAACTAACTGGAGATATCCTAGAGAGCTATGGGGAGTAAAAAATATCAGAAATTAAAATTGTAAAAACTTACCCCATAAATAAAACATTCACTCTGGTCTTTAACTGGAGAATGGAAATGCATGGAGAAGGGTATAAAAATAATCCCTGTAGAGCTAATGATAAAACCTACAAATTTCTCAGGGAGTGTGCCTGATTCATCTTTCAAAAACCTGGCACTATTTCACCATTTGGTGACCATTTTACTAGCACCCAGAGTGAAGAAAAACCCTGATATTCTTAGGAAAAAAAACTATAATAAAAAAAGAATGCAAAATGTGTTGAGAAGTTTTCTTTCTGATTAGAAGTGAACTGTGGATTTCATAACCCTATCAACTGTCCAATACAGACCACAGAGCCAGTCAATGGCATGTACAATCTGAAGCCACACTGAGTCTCTTCCCACTGTGCTCTTACATTCCCATACTTTAGAACGCACTGTGAACACTCAGAAGCTTATTGGGCATACTCCAAATTATAACCAAATTGAGTAGCAAAAACATATCTGTAAGGTATTTAAACTTCTAATAGATCTTAACAGAATCATCACCTATGATTAGAATTATGATTCCTGGTAAGCCAATGATGTTCTTCTATCATCTTTTATCCCCCAGCTTAATTTAAAATTCAACATATTTGAAATTCTATCACAGCCAAAACACTATAGAAGCCAAAAGTCAAAGCAAAGCATTTCTGGAGACAGACAGAAAAACAAAGGGAAAAAAAAGAAGGCAGGGAGAGAGGGTGGTGATGTTAATTCCAATTTGGGAATTAAGAATTCCTTTCTTCAGTGTTTAGTGAGTACCTACTATACATCAATCGAAAAAGATAACAAAGCTCCTGCTCTTTCCACTTAATTTGAGAAGATTAGGACCACCACTGTAAATTGCAGTGGCATGTGAACAATGATGAAAGCAATGCTTAACTCTCTTCAGGTTCTGTGGGAGCACTGGGGTAGAATCCTCAGGGTTAAGGGAGCATCACCGCAGTGTCCTGAGGTGCAGAGAGAGCAAATCTATGATGTCAAAAAACTAATGACCACCTTTTGCAATGTTTTGCCTTTTTTAAAATTTAAAGAAGCCTCCTTGTTTAGTTTTTGTTATTGATGTTTTAAATCTAAATGCCTCTTCACATAACACTCAACAGGACTCCGGTGAATAAATCTAAAGAATGACTTCATCACAACAAACTCTCAGAGAGCATTAATTTACTCATTAACAGGACTATTCACTGCTGTGGCCTGGAAAAAAATTATCCTTTCTTGGTTTACTAGAGAAAGTTTAGTAATGAAGGTACATATACATTATATATTATCCTTCAATGGATTTCAAAATGCTTTTTAGAATTGAACTCACATATCCTGAAAGTAAATTGCAATAAATTCACCTATCTCTGTAAGACAGGTAGGCTGCAAGGGGCAAATGTCAAGGTAGACACTGGTCAAGGGATAAATCCAGCAGTCTACTTGCTGAATCACTGGAGCTGGCTGGGATACTTCAGCAGGGCCCTGACTCAGCTAGGATGTGCACCCACTGGCTTCTCTCAGTGCTCCATGAGTAGGCACTAATCTAAACTGCCATCTTAGGTGATGGCACCTTATGATGATGAGCTAAGCTAAGAAAGTAAGTCAGAGTCATTTCTGGTGACTATTTCAGAACTCACTCTCTCAAAAATCTTGAGAATTGCTGCTCAGTCCCATAGCTTTGTGAATAGTTTTCTGATGAAAGCAAGGGACAGAAATCTCATAAAATCACAGGGAAATGAGTGTCTCTGCAGGCATTTCCCATGGTGCAGAAGAAAGCTATGTTACTATGATGAACAAGCTCTTGGCACTCTGTACCATTCTAAGGGCCAACCCTACATGCCACCTTGAATATCCTGCCTTGTTTGAGGCCACCCTGTCAGCTTTCTCTCTGTCCTCACAACGCTCTGCAGATGCCCTTGTTTCAGGATAGGGCATGACAGACACGCATGGGAAGAATTCAAGAAGGAAAGAGAGCGAGCAGGTGGCAGTTGCGGGGAGGAGGGGCTGAATGAAAGAAAAGTTTTTGAACTACTGATATCTAAAGCTGACAAAGTAAAAATTGCTTTGTCTTGTGGAAGGGTGGACATTTGTCTACATGCCCATCCCTGATTTGTGAACTTATGCACTTAGTAACAGTGAAGGTATACTTAACTCTATTCCAGGAAGTGGGATTTAAAGAAAAGAGTAATTACCTGGGTTTCTGACATTCATTCCCCTCTAACCTATTATTCTCCACAATCCAGCCAGATCATCATTATTCTTATTATTGTTTTGAACATTTTCATTTAGAGGAATTTGGAAGAAGGGTACTATGCACACTCACATGTATGTACCAACAGGTTCAGACACGGAAAACGGGCCCGCACATGTTCATGTGGTTCATCCACATGTGCTTATGCTCTTTTTCCCTGAACTACTTGAAAGTAATTTGCAGAGTTGTGACACTGACCCAAAATGCTTCAGCTGTCATCTTCTAATAGGTCTTTCTTCTCCTACATAACCACAATACCATTTATCATGTCTGAGAATATCAGAAAGATGGTCTAATAAACCAAATTATCAAAGTCCCCTATAACTTTTGTTATTTTTCAACAACTATTTGCTGCCTGAATGAATAGTTATTTTTCTACAGTACTATAAATCAAATGAGTGCCCAAGACACTCAACCAGCTACAGAGTAACGATAGATTAACTCGCTCAGGCTCTAACACCTCTGTAATTCCACTTCTGAGTTGTATTTTAAATCTTACTTCCCAGTGAATCTCTAATAGAATGTTAAATATCACTCCAATTTAAAAAAATTAAGTCACTATCTTACCCATCCATAAGCAGTACTTCGCTCATGCTCCTGAGTGACATCAGCTACATAGGCAAATATCACAGAGAACGTGACTGAGAAGACTCCAGACACAGAAATCATCGCAAAATACCACCTATAAAAAGATTATTTTTATTACCCAGGAGAGGCATTTATGTATAGCTTTATACCAGCACCAAAGACATCATGTAAAGATTACAAACCAAGAAGTAAATACACATGTATAGGTAATGTATATTTAAAGGCAGAAAAATTATGATGAGGAGGAAGACACTGTTATTGCTCAAAGGGATACATTTGGTCTAAAAAAATGAAAAAACAAGAGAAAAAAAGAATAAAGGTACTGAGTAAAAGTTAACAGTTTTAGGTATATAGTTTCAAAGGTAGCCAACAGAATAAAAATCTTTCAAATTTTCTTGCTTTAATTAAGAAAAGGACATATATGACAAATGATTTTTAAAAATCTACATAAAAGGAAAAAGCATAACAAAAATATCAATGCAATTAAGAAGAAAAATGTCTATTATATGCACAGATGCAAACCTAATTAAGCCGGGCGCAGGTACCCACCTGCAATCCCAGCGGCTTGAGAGTCTGAGACAGGAGAATTAAAAGTTCAAAGCCAGCCTCAGCAAAAGTGAGGAGCTAAGCAACTCAGGGAGATCCTGTCTCTAAATAAAATACAACATAGGGCTGGGGAAGTGGCTCAATGGTCGAGTTCCCTGTACTCCAAAAAGCAAACAATCAAAACAAAACAAGACAAAACAAAAAAAAAAACCCCTAGTTAAAATATTAGCAAACAGAATCTTAGAAAAAAGTAGAGTTCATTCCAGGCAACAGGAATATTTCAATATTAGGAAACAGAGTAATATAATTAATCCTATTAAAACTCATAAGGAGAAAAAGCAAATAATCTCCATTCATGCTAAAAATCCATTCGATAAACTTTCATAGCCAACCTTGATTTAACAAAAGAAAATCGCTGGATAAAATAGGAATGAGTAATTTTCAACACAAAAGCTAGCCTCGCATCTAAGGGTGAAACACTGCAACATTCCCCTCACACCTCTGAGGAACAGCCCACAATCATCACTTCAACCTTATTCATTAGTCAGCAAAATTAACAAAATCAGGGAGCAGTATAATGACTATAATGGGAGGAAAAAGATAAAAAATTATTTACAGATGACATTAATATACCTAGAAAGTCAAGCAATTTTAAGAAAAAGCCCATTCTGGAATAAAACAGAAAGGGCAAGATTTACAGGAATAAAACTTACCAACAAATGTACAGATCTAAAGAATTTTAATGTACAGATCTAAAGAATTTTAAGCTAGCAAAAGACAAAACAAACAAACAAACAAAAAAACAAAGCCCAAACTAATTGGCAAAGCACAATATGTTCTTGGACATGAAGATTCAGTATCAGTAGTAGATTATAAAATGTTATCACTTGGTAGAAAATAAAATGATTATTGGAACCCAACAAATTTACTTGTTTTTATTTCTTTGGTGCTAGAGATTGAACTCAGGGTGCTCTACCACTGAGCTACATCCTCAGCCCTTTTTTTATATTTTAGTCAGGATCTTGAAGTTGCTAGGATTACAGGTGTGCATCACCACTCCTGGCCCATTTGTTACTAGAATGTAACAAATGTTGACATGAAATGCCTGTCAAAAATCAAATAAAAGTATTTTTACACAAGGCAACAAACAAACCCTATGAATCTATTAACTGCATTAAAAACCAAAACAAGTCTGAGGATGTAGCTCAGTGGTGGAGTATTCATCCCAAAATTCTCTGATTCTCAGCACCATATCAAAATACCAACAAACAAAACACTCCACCGAAAGAAATTTTCCAGATTTAAGTGTTGTATTTCCATAGAAAGGGCATTTCAGCAGCATGAATAGTGCCCAAAATACCACGCTCTGGCCTCCAGAGGATGTATAAATTCCCACCTCTCTATGGTAAATAAAGAGAGTTTGGCTACCTGCTAGATTTATTGCACTTAAGGGGAAAAACTGAACTCAAATTTAAATTCATATTATGATTTAGAATGGACTATCAGTCCTACCATACTACAGAAAAAGGTAACTCCTATCTATTATGACACAAACTATGCTCAGGTGTGCCCCAAAGCCATGAGCTGACAAAAACAGTATATTTGCAATATCCATGAGCCACAGTGGTGATGCAAGGGGGTTGTTAGCTACTCCCAAGATGGCACTCCTATAAGTGACACCATGGCAATAATATCTGCCTTTTATTTCTATTTATTTACCTAAGTAATTTATCTGAGAGTTAATTCTGTGAACCTTTTCCTTTCTCATTTATAAAATGGGCATGGATGTCCATAGCCCAAACTGGCTTTTGGCAGTACCAAACAGAACAAATGAAAGCACAGGTACAAATGCTTTGAAATGGTTTTGAAGTTACCTACAAAAGTTAAGTACAGGGGCTGGGGTTGTGGCTCAGTGGTAGAGCTCTTGCCTATAACATGTGAGGCACTGAGTTCGATCCTCAGCACCACATATAAAAAAATAAATTAAATAAAGGTCCACTGACAACTAAAAAATAAAAATAAAAAGTTAAGTATAGGTTGAGTATGCCTTTCAGAAATGCTTGAGACTAGATAGATTTTTTTTTTTCTTTTGGAATATCTACATAAACACCATGAAATATCTTGGGGGTGAGACCAAGTCTAAACAGGAAATTCATCCATGTTTCATAATACTTTATACACATAGCCTGAAGGTAATTTTATGTAATATTTTTGACATGAAACCAAGTTTGTGTACACAAACCACCAGAATGGTTGTGTCAGTGGTTGAAAATCTTTGGAGTGTGGAGCATTGAGAATCTCAAATTTTTGGATTAGGGCTGCTTAACTTCAATTATTCTCACATGACTCAAAACATACTGGTACAATAGTGAAGAGCTAAGCCACTCACCACGGGCTGATCCTCATCAGTGGGATAGGGAAGCAGGTGAAGAACACAGTGCCCAGGAGAAAAGGCTTCCTCCCCCACACGTCAGACAGAGCGCCTATGAGGGGGGCACTCAGGAAAGAGAGCAGGCCCTGGGGAAGAAACAGAAGCAAAGATTAGATTTGGGATGTGATCCCCCAATTATCTGTAATTCTTATTTTCTAGATGCATTAGTTCCCCAAACAGAATAATTTGAAACATTAAATACAAACTAATTTTTTTTAAAAATTCAAATTCACATCCTAAACATGCTATTAGAAATGGAAAAAAGGAGTTAAAAAGCTTGCTTTCTAGAAGAAATTAAGAAAAAGATGATGTGAAACATATATCCATGGTTGGGTCTTAAGATTAAAATGCACTGAGCATATGGGAAGAAGCCAGAAACTTAATTCACCTTAATAAATACATAAGGCACACTGCTTCTGTGCTCGGCTCAGGATTAAGCGGTGCGATGAAGATACCAACGAACACATGCCTATACCTCAAAGGGCTTTACAGGGATAAAATATGAGAGTATATACCTTAAATATCCAAAAGAAAAGTGGATTCTTTGTCATTAAAAAGTAAAGATTCTCCCTGACTGGAGAATCTCATTTTTTTCAGAGCTGAGGCTAAGGGAAAGTGAGTTTGAGACAAATAACATACACAGAAGCAAAGAAACTCACATCTTCCACTTGCCCATTATTTACCAGTCACTGCTAGCCACTTTTCATATCAACACTACAGATAAGGGAATGGGAGAGAGTCAGTGATGGAAAAGGGTAAAAAAATGTTGGTAATTAATGAAACAGGTGATGACACAGGCATTCATTATATTATTATATTACTTATTAAGAAAAATAATAAAATAATATATTATTTCTTACTTTTTTATACATTTAAATTTTCATAAAATATGTTTAAAAAATTTCTCTGGCCAGGCATGGTGGCACACACCTGTAATTCCAGTGACTCAGGTGAGGCAGGAGGATCACAAGTTCAAAGCCAGCCCCAGCAAATTACTGAGGACCTACGCAACTTAGTGTGAACCTATCTCAAACATTTAAAAAAATATGGGATGTGGATCATTGGTTATGCATCACTGGGTTCAATCCCCAGTACAAAAAAAAAAACAAAAAACAAAAACCTCCAAACCCTTTGCATAACATATAAATAGGACTCACCAAAATCTGACCACTGACATAATATCCTATGCTTTAGCTACACACAATGTTCGTGGTTTTCTGAATGTACCATGTTCCTTTGTGCATAGGCTCCCACTATGCCTGCTTATCCTTCCCACACTTGAACCAGTAAGCTGCCAGTCATTCTTCCTGACCAGGAACAAGAAGCACCTCTTCCTCTAGCTAGTCTCTCAGCTAATGAAGCAATATTCATTACATCATGGGGATAGGGTAAAGGGAAGGGGCATAATAAACAAATCTCCCCACATAATATACTGTCATTTCAAAACTTCATTGCAAATTCTACTTTTTGCCTATCTTTTCTACTGTATTAAAAACAGAGTAGTATCAGAATGAGGAGGCTCCTTTTCATCTCTGTACCCTGAGGTCTATACTAGAACCCAGTTGGTGAACTGAACAGAACTTTTAAGAGTAAATCAACTCACAGAAGTTTCCAAGATCACATAGCTGGGAAGAAAAAGGAGCAGATTCCAAACTCTCTTTGGCCACCAGTTAACCCCAGTTAACCCTACACGAATTGTCCAGGAGAGCAGACGTGGGTAAAATAAAGTAAGTAGAGGTGAGAGGAGAACTCAATGGAAAGTGCAGCTGAAGAGAAAAGCTTTTTTGGCTCCTATGAAATGTGAACTTTACCCATGGCCCAGGAAATGAATCTTGACTCCTGAGCCAGGATAGACTTCAAGGACATTTGATGTGGTCTCCTATCAAGAGTAATAGAAGATTAAATATATTTCCTTTAAGAGCTAAAAGATGGCAGAAGAAGGGCTCAAATTTAGGACTTGTGATAATTAGCTTCATGTATTTTAGAAAACATTTTATGTTGCTTCAAAATCTCACAAGTAACAGTGAAGAGCTGAGAAAATGAAAAGAAATTTAAGAGGGGAAGGCAGTAGAAAAAAATAAACACAAACACCATCAAAACAGTAACAAACACTTCTGAAGTACAAAGAACCCAGGAAAAGCTTCTGAACAATTTTGATTTCAGATTTCACACATTGCTAACATTGGGAATTCACATCGTGTGTGTGTGTCTGTGTGTGTTGCAGTGCTTGAGCCCTGCACATTCTCTACCATTGAGCCATGTGCCCAGCCCCATGTATGCCATTTTTAAATAACAGATATGAGAAGGCCAAGTATTAAAATGATATTTAAAATAATGTAGTTTGATAGAAAAAATTATTGCCTCCTAGATTATGTATTTAAATTTCATTTTAATACCTACTTTAAATATTACTGAAATCAAATCCTCAATGACAATAACAGATACTAAAGGTATCTTCTGTTTTATTAAGATGCTGTAACAATTTAAAAGAACACTTACTTCTTCGGAAAACATATTTCCTAAAAATCAAAGATTTTCTGCTGTCAGTTAATTTCTTTACTGCCCAAACTGGCCTTAAATCCCATCTGGCTACATTACTAGAGCTGTAGATTGAGCAGGACATTTTGTACTTTGATGGGTAAGTACTTCATAAATATTGAAGCTGCAGAGTACAATTTGCAGGTAAGAACAAAATGCTTCAAAATTAAAACCAGACTGACATGAAAGCCCTAGTCTTCATGTGAAATATAGTCAGTTCTCATTATTCACAATGGTTATGTTTTATAAAGTCACCACAAACACTGTATTAGTGCACGTGGAACTACAGCTTCCAGGGGAAACAAGGACAGTATGTGGCCTTGATCAACCTGATAGAAACACGCACATCAAGCAGCTCAACACTTCCCTGCTCTGAGTGCATCTGCAAATGATCATGAAAGCACTATGAGCGCTGATTTTGGGGTTAATACTTACCTATTGAGTAGGTGAATTCAAATATGGAATTTACAAATAACGAGATTGACTGTACTCATATCATACAACCATAACCCAACAAGTATAGGTCCTAATTTTACAAAGCAGCAACTAAAGCTCATTAAATTAAATGAAATTACCCAAAACATTTTTAAAGTTTATAAAGAATGACAAATAAAACCCACCAAAAGCAAACATACACAAATTTTAAATTAGCAGTCATCATAGAAATTCAATCACACATTTTCTTAACATATACAACTGGAGGAATATTTGATAATATATATAGTTTGGGTCAGTAGCCTTAAAATTAAAAATAGTATTTTGTGTCCCTTAAAAAATTATAATTAACTTTATAACTAAGTTTGAGAGAATCATGGTACTTCTGAAAATTAAAGTATAAAGTCATATATTTCTGAAGATTTAAATTTTTCCATAAAAACTGTTAACACTTTTGGGCAAAACTGGAATTTCCTTTAATAAGTCAAGAGGAACTTGCAACAAGTAAACACTGGTAACCCTATATTATATTCATTCTTATTGTACTGAGGACTGAACTTAGGACCTTATGAATGCTACGAAACAACTCTACCACCCAATTACATTCCCAATCCTTATACAATAGTTTAATAACAATGATTTTTAATCTCTTCTATTTCTTAAAACTAAATCAAAGAAAAATCTCACATCAATGGAACTGCTATTCTTTTTCATATAACTGACAATTACAGATCTTTTAGTGCAAAAACAATTTTTAAAACAGGCTCATCATTATGTCGTAGGACCTGAGACTTTGCACATAGTGTAGAGCTTCCTTCCCAGAGTGCCTATCAATCAGTTTAATAGGGAAAAAAAGCAAGCCACATAATGTGAAGTTAATTCAATTACATGAGGGCCAGGAAAGGAGATCTGTAAAACATGGGGAGCTATGTGCTGCAGAATCCAAGGGAAGCAATATAGGCAAGAGAGCTGGGGATTCTGAGAGATGGAGGAGGAAAGGCAAGAAAAGCAGGGAGGAGTCTCCAGGAGAAAGCAGGAAAAAATAAAAGAAAAAGGAAAGTTAAAAGGCTTTCCTGAATCTTAGAAATAAGCCACTGCTTCAAACTTCTCATTACAAGAAAGCTTAGCAGGTCTTAAAGCAACAATAATAACTGCTAGCACTCACACACACCACACTGATCTACACATTTCACAAGAATCCACCTCTCTGAGGTGGAGCTACCAGAGTTATTAAGTAGCCTATAGGCCCAGGGCTCCCAGCTGCAGAAGTGGGATTCAGCTCATGTATCTGTGTAGCTCCACAGCTTGAGCTCTAACCTCTAGGCCCATGATTCAGACCAATTATTAAACTAATTTAATATTAAGAGTACAGTCTAATAAAAAAGATCACAATATAATATATGAAGTCATCTGTCTCAAATAGGCTATTTTAATGGTTTTTAAAAGACGACAAAAGGACAATCTTTATTTCAGTTCCAAGTATTTTTTTTTTTTTTGGTGTGTGTGTATGTGCGCATGTGTATAGGTGTACTTATGAAAAGCATTCTGTGCCTAGAATTAATAACTTGAAAGATGTCCTGTTTTTTCCCTGAGATTTCTTAACATTATCAGACAATAGTTTCTGTGCACTTTATGCTAAACTACTATGCTAAGCACTACTTGATTTAAAATGCAGGGGACACTTCATAGCAATTCCTAGGACTACAGAAAACCATTAATATCCCTGGAAAAGTGTCCTGGTAGAGGAACAGAAGGTCATGTGGCTATATTCTTGAAAAAAATCAAATTGAACAGTGAAATCTACAACAGGAAGAAGATATCAGTGTCAGCGAGTTGTGAGGACCCCTCAGAGCGAACCCTCAAGCTGGCTCCCGGGGTCTTCCCTGGCAGCAATGTGAAATCTAAGTGTGTCAGTCAGCTTCTCACCATTGTAACCAAAAATCTGACAAGAACAACTTGAAGGAAGGTTATTTTGGCTTGTGATTTCAGAGGTTCTCAATCCATGGTTGGTCAATTCCACTGCTCTGGACTGGAGGTGAGGCAGAACATCATGGCAGAACATGGTAGTCAGGAAGTAGAGATTGAGAGCCAGAAGCCAGGGAAAGATATGTCATTCCCAAAGGCATGCCTCCAGTGACCCAGCCATACTCCACCTGCCTACAGTAATCACCCACTAATCCAAATTACACATCCATCAAATGGATTAGCCTACTGATCAGGAGGCTCTCATAATCTTCACACCCACCTGGAAGTGGATTGATCTTGCTTCTTTGATGTCTTGAATCTCTAGATGCTTTAAATTGGTTTGAGTCAAGGATGAAGATATCAAATTTTGTATAAAAAATAACACCTACTAACAAAAGGCTCTTATTAATAACTTTAAAGTTTCAGGAGGGTTTAAAGTAGACATTGGGCAACTGGACCAGCTATTTCAATGAAGAAAATAGTTACAGATAATGCTCATGTTGACCATAACTTTGGTGATGGTTAGTTTTATGTGTCAGTTTAGTGAGGCTATAGAATCCAGTTATTTAACCAAACCCCAGTCTAGGTGTTGGTGTTGACAACATCTATAATTAGTTGGCTCTAAGGAAAAAGAATCACTCTCAGTAATGTAGGCATGCCTCATGCAAACAGGGGAAGGCTACAGCAGCAACACACGAAGCTGCCAACCTGCTAGATGCCTTTCCGATTTCAGCCTTGCCAGCCCCCACAGCCAACCATTAAATAATTCTCATTACAATAGAGTGTGTGTATGTATACACACACACACACACACACACACACACACACACACACACACACACACACTATTGGTTTTGTTTCTCTGGAGAACCCTGACTGATACAACTTTTCTTTGCTAGTCGGACACAACTTCTGTCATATGTTTAAATTTCATAAAAAGAAAAACTGCTGTGGGCTGGGGCTATAGCTCAGTGGTAGAATGTGTGAGACCTTGGGTTTGATCCCCAGCACCAAGAAAATATAAAATAAAAAAAGAAAAGAAAGGAAGGGAGGAAGGGAGGAAGGAAGACTGTTTTAGTCAGGCATGGTGGAACATGCCTGAAATCCCAGCAACTTGGGAGGCTGAGGCAGGAAGATTCTAAGTTTGAGGTCAGCCTAATTTTGCATCAAAATTAAAAAAAAAAAAAAAAAAGACTGGGAATGTAGCTCAGTGGTAGAATACTCCCATGTTAAATCCCCAGTGCTACCAAATCAAAACAAAACAAAGAAAAAGGTGGACACAGTGGCACATGCCTATAATCCCAGGAGCTCCAGTGGCTGAGGGAAGAGGATTGCCAGTTCAAAGCCAGTCTTGGCAAAATCGAGATGCTAAGCAACTCAGTGAGATCCTGTCTCTAAATAAAATACAAAATAGGGCTGGGGACGTGGCTCAGAAAATGACTGGAAAGTCTAGGAATCAGAAGTGGAATCAGTCTGAGAATTTTTTTTTCTTTATAACTGTTAAGGTGAACAGGTACTAAATTAAAAATTGATTAAATAATGAGGAAATACTTATAAAGTAGTGATTAAAGAACTGCACAATTTCCATTGGAAAAATAAAGCATTTGAATGATACTTCACAAAAGTTAAGCGCAAAACACATGTAAAAATATATAGTTTCATTTGTAATCAGAGAAATAAAAGTAAAATTGATCGTCTAGTTGGGAATGGTGGCACATGACTACAATACTAGATACTCAGGAGGCCAAGGCAGAAGGATCCAAATTCAAAGCCAGGTTGGTCAATTTAATAAGATCCTGTCCTAGAATAAAAAAAAAAAAAAGGGTTTGGGGATGTAACTCAGTGGTAAAGTGCTCCAGGGTTCAATCCCCAGTACTACCAAAATAATAATAATAAAACATAATTTTCAAGCCACTGAACAGATAAATATCTGAAAAACAACACCTTCATGAGTGTATAATGAGACAGACATTACACAACACTGGTGGGATTGTGAGATGGCACAATTGCTCTAGAAGATATGTAAGATCCTACAAAAATACCCAACCTAGTTAGATCTTTACAACTCTAATTTTAAGAATTAACACAAGATTCAAGGTAAGATTTTTAAAAATTTTAGTATAAAATTATCTTCAATAGTTTGAAAACCATCAAGAAGGGAAATGGTAAATATATTATGGTATAATGGAATAGAATATAATCATCACAAATAACTCAGGCAAGTCCTTGCTTTGTAAGGCAGTATGTGACTGTCAGATGACAGTACAAAATGATCTTCATTATTCAATGACTGATACAAATTTTTGTAAAAATACTAAAAAATTCTCTGTCTTCACTAATAACTATTTCTAATGATTTACAAAAAAATAGTCAAATATTTATTTAGTATACTAATTTATACAATTTCAAAATCATTGAGAATTAAAGAGTTTTACTTTTTTGTAAGAAAAAAAATTAATAATAGAATTCTAGGAAGATGGTAGAGTAGAAAGTACATGGAATCTGTTTTCCCACCTAGCAGCAACTAACTTTAGTAGAATCTGAGTGATAATAATTACTTTAGAATTCTGCAGTATACTGCAGACTTACAATTTCCAGGAAAATATAATTAATTTCTATCAATTTCAGTTCTTGGCACTGCAGCCCATTTTCTACCCCAGCCCCACAGCAGGAAGCTAGGCAGTGTTTCTAGAATAATCTGCATACAACGTGTGGAGGCCAGCATTCTCCCCAAAGTACTAGAGATCTATGATCTGATCACTGACTGCTGCCTTCCATAGCAGAAATGTAGGCAGAGGCCTTGTCACTGCCCCTCCTACTGTAGCTAAAGTATCTTCTGGGGGACTTATAGGTCCAATGCCCTTTTTTCTCTTTCTCTTTATTTCTCTTGTTTTCTCCTTCTTGAAGGCAGATATTAAAGATTAGGATATTTGAAAGCAACTGCACATACACTAGTAAGTATAAGTAACCATATATCCAGCGGAAGTCACAGACTAAGAATATACCTTAAGTCTATATCTCAGGCTGATCCCTGGCCCACAGTTTAAAAAACAAAAAAGAAAGAAAAAAGAAAAACAAAACCCCCAGCAAACCCTGGAGAATCTGATCACCAGAAGAAAACAAAACCAGAACCTGTACCTGAAAAAGATCCAATAGCAGATCCAAGGACTTTAAAGTAACTAGCTTAAAGATGCTAAAGGAACTAAAGGAAGATGTGTGTGGGGAAAGTCAATAAAATGATATAAGAAGTAAATGGAAATATCATGACTAGACAGAAAACCTAAAAAAGAAATCAAACAAAACCTCTGGAGCTGAAAGATACACTAACTAAATTAAAAAAATATATACGTAGTGGTAGATGGAAAGTGTGCTTTTATTTCTTTCATTTTTATGTGGTGCTGAGGATCTTACCCAGTGTCTCACACATGCTAGGCAAGTGATCTGCCATTAAGCCCCAGCCCCCAATAACTGAAAATTTAAAGTCACTTAAAGGATTCAAAGGCAAATTTGAGCAGGCAGAATACAAAAACTTGAAAAATCAACAATGGAAATTAGCTTGAAGAACAGAAAGACGACTATAGAAAAGTGAACAGATCCTAAAGGATCCTGGGATACCATCAAGCAGTCTAAAATATGCATAGTGGGAGTCTAAGAAGAAGAAAAAGAAAGGGGAAGAGAGACAATCTGAAGAAATAATGCCTGAAAACTTCAATTTTTTTTATTACCTGTTTTTATTAGTACATTATAGTTACACATATTAGTGGGGTTCATTTTGCCATAATCACACATGCATGGAATATAATGGACTATTTCCCATTTCAGTCCCCCCAAACTTTCAAATTTTGATGAAAGACATGAATGAAAATAAATCAATAAATTCCAAGATGAACTCAGTTTCAAAACATTTATTTAGAGACAGGGTCTCACTGAGTTGCTTAGGGTCTTGCTTTTGCTGGGGCTGGCTTTGAACTCACAATCCTCCTGCCTCAGCCTCGCAAGCCTCTGGGATTATAGGTGTGCACCACCATGCCCGGCATAACACTCATTCTTTTCCTTTATGAATTCCTTTTCTAAAATGAAATTCTTCCTCAAACTAGTAAGAAAAATGTTCACTAATATTTCATTCTAATAGTTCGGTTTTGTTTTCGACATTATTTTTCTTTGCAACATTCAGTATTTGTACATGAATATACAGTGTTGAGCGGGGGCTGTACTTCAGTGGTAGAGCGCTTGCCTAACATGTGTGAAGCACTGGGTTTGATCCTCAGCAGTACATTAAAAATAAATAAACAAAATAAAGGTATTGTGTCCATCTACAACTAAAAAAAATATTTTAAAAAATACAGTGTTAAGAGCTATTATACATACTATCTTTTAATTCTCACAAGCACCCTAATAGAAAGTACTCTTATCTTTTCCAATTCCTAAATAATCAAGCTGAGGTTTAGGGAGGTCAAATCATTCAATTAAGTCAACATAGTTAATAAGATGCAGAGAAGAGATTTTAAGCTAAGGCAATCTGAAGCCCTACACATTCCCACTATAGTAATAAGCATATTAAGAAATCTTAATAAAGCTATGTTTTACTGTAGAAGTGTAATCTTTATGTCTTTACCCTGAAACAGTAACCAATTATTAAAATGTTTAAGACCATATTGAAATTCAGCAATTCCTTATTCAAGCCCATGCATAAACTGAAATACCTTTTCCTTTTCTTTTTGGGGAAGAGAGAGAGAGAGAGAGAGAGAGAGAGAGAGAGAGAGAGAGAGAATGAATATGAATGAATATGAATCTTTTTTGTAGATGGAGACAACACAATGCCTTTATTTTTATGTGAGAATCGAACCCGGGTCCCACCTGTGCTAGGCGAGCACTCTACCGCTGAGCCACAATCCCAGCCCAATACCTTTTCTCTTCTATCTTCTAGAATAACATTGTGGATGTTCCTTGGTGGAAGCATGGCATCATGCTCATCTTTATAGACTCAGTTGGTTTTATTATGCAGAACCAGACACATAAAACACACTTTATCAGTTTCTCTACAAGACAAATATCTATAAAGCAACCTTCCTGAGAACTACTGTATTTAAGGATACACTTAACTATAGTTTTATCAATTTTTTCTCTCGTGAATTTTAGTTTTTTTTTTTTTAAATCTACCGTGCTCATAAGCTGGTGCTCACACCATTCTTTTTTTTTTTTTAAAGAGAGTGAGAGAGGAGAGAGGAGAGAGGAGAGAGAGAGAGAGAGAATTTTTAATATTTTATTTTTTAGTTCTCGGCGGACACAACATCTTTGTTGGTATGTAGTGCTGAGGATCGAACCCGGGCCGCACGCATGCCAGACAAGCGCGCTACCGCCTGAGCCACATTCCCAGCCCGCTCACACCATTCTTAATGATATTCTTCCTTCTCTTTCTAAGTATTAAAAATTTGTTCTTTCAACTTTATTTAAACTGACTATATCCTCAAATCCTTTCCAAAAATAGGCAAAGAATAAATAATATTAATTAAAGTTGATACTGCTCAAAGCTGGGAATCCAAATTTCTATGGCTAAATTCAACAAATTACTAGGGCACAATTTTAAGTGTGTTGTTATGCATAAAGCATAATTATAAACAGATTCACAGTATCTAAGCTGGGAAGGGCACATTATACCTTATACCCACAGACTTTACTATCATCTTTTCTGGTACATATCACATTAAAATTGAAATAATGAATTAAGACTATTTAAATCAAGTGGTAAAACTAAATAAATATCCAACTGAATTTTGATGCTTCCTTCTGCCTCAGACTCAAAGTCTATCTGATAAAAATAAAAGGAGGCCTGTAAAGTATTCACATTATTTTTAAAATTGAGATAATAAATTAAGACTATTTAAATCAAGTGGTAAGAGTAAATAAATATCCAACTGAATTCTGATGCTTCCTTCTGCCTCAGACTCAAAGTTTATCTGATTAAAAAAAAGGAGGCCTGTAAAGTATTCACATTATTTTTAACAGTAAACCAATCTATGACTAATGTATTTGTGTTGATTTTAGTCTGACTTTGATAAGTCAACTAAAATTTTTTTTTTTTTAAGAGAGAGTGAGAGAGGAGAGAGAGAGAGAATTTTTAATATTTATTTTTTAGTTCTCGGTGTACACAACATCTTTTGTTGGTATGTGGTGCTGAGGATCGAACCCGGGCCGCACGCATGCCAGGCGAGCGCGCTACCGCTTGAGCCACATCTCCAGCCCTCAACTAAAAATTTAAAGTCTCCAGAGCAAGTAGTAATTGCTTCCCTAAGAATCACTTAAATCTCCAAAGTTGAACTACTTAAGAATTCATAATTTTGTTTCATTCTGAACCACACAAAAATTGTTCTTACCTTTACACCTTGAATGAGACCATTCATGAGGAATGTGTGTTGAGGAAATGTTTCATGTAGAACCTACAAACAAACAAACAAACATCAAAACATATTCAAATGTAAATTAAAAGGAAAGATTTCTGCCTCTACTAATGGCAGGCTACAGAAATAAGATGAACCCTGTAATAAAAAATTATAAAATACTACATGTAATGCAGAAAAAAAATCTTAAAGACATGAAAAGGTAATAACATAGTGAGGCAAAAAGGTAAGCCCAGCACTTAAAGTTGCTTATCACTAAACATTTGCAGCAAAAATTGAATCATTTAATGGCTTCTACCCTCAACTACCAACAACTTTAAGTAGATGCCCTCAAAGGGTTATACAAACTCAGTGATGACCCAGTTTCATAACACCTAGGTAGTTCAGAAAAATCACAAGCCTTAGATTTGTACAAATTACCTCCGGATGCCTAGAAAACTCAAAATCACTTCTAAAGAAGCCATGACTGAGGCTTCAAATCAATCATACATGTATTTTTTCAAATGAACAGCACTTAATCACAGGTAACCTTGTACAAAAGGAAAAAGAGTCTATAAGCAAGAAAAAAAACACTAAACAAGACAAAAGAAAAAAAAATCACACAGAAATAGATCCCTCAAAATGTCAAATTTTGGAATTACCCAATTCAGACTTTAAAAATGAATATGCTTATTACTATGTTCTAAGATATAGAACACATGATTAAAAACTTTTTTTTGTGAACTACATTCAAACTTGAGATTCTGTCTTAGCTTCCTAAAAAGTAGGGGTTACAGGCATGCACTACCATGCTCAGCTCGGCCATGTCTTTTTAGGTATATCATTCAAAGCACAATCTATGAAAGAATAAATCAATAATAATATAGATTTCATTAAAATTAAAAGATTTATGCTCTGTAAAAGACACTGTCAAGAGAACAAAAAGCCACAGACAGAGAACATTTGCAAAAAAAAAAACTCATAAAGGACTGTTAACTAAAATTTTATAAAGAATTATTAAGGCTCAACAATAAGAAAACTAACAATTTGATTAAAAAATGTGCCTGCTACCAAAGAATATATAAGGTGCCAAATAAGCATATGAAAAGATGCAGTATACTATGTTATCAGAAAATGCAATTAAAACCAGATACCATTTCACACCTATCAGAATGGCCCACATCTATAATATTGACAACTCCAAAACTAATGAAGATGTGGGGCAACAGAAATTCTCATTCATTGCTAGTGGGTGTTGAGAGCCACAGCCGAAGGGGCCCCAGCAAACTTCGAGCTGTCAGCAAACTTCCAGCTGCCGGCTGATGATTGGCTCACAGCGGCCCCAGCAACATCTAGCTGATTGGCTCCTCTGTGGTGATGCTCATTGGAGATGCTCATTGAGCTGTTTCCCCGCCCTTTCAGACTGCCAGCTGATGATTGGCTCACAGCGGCCCCAGCAACATCTAGCTGATTGGCTCCTCTGCAGTGATGCTCATTGGGCTGTTTCCCTGCCCTTTCAGACCACGGAGCTGCTCATTGGGGGACTTCTTTGGCTCCGCCCACACGACCCAGCCAATCGGCCTCAAGAGCAAGAGGATTGTGGGAGTGGGAGAGGCTTGTGTTTTTGTGGGAGAGGCTTGTGGGAAGCCGGTGGTGGCAGTTGGGCTCTGAGGGTTTTTTCCTGAGGAGCTGTTTGGTTTGGCCTGTGTGGTTCTAAAAATAAAGTTCGTTTCTTTTGACAAGTGGCTCCTGAATCGTGCCCAGCCAGACTGCGGCATTTGGCATTTGGTGGCTCCCACGGGGAGCAACTGAGGGTAAGTAAACTGCTCGCCCCTGAGGGCAGGGCGAGAGGATGGGTAGCCATTCTAAGATTCCTCTTTTGTTTTGCTTCACTTTTGTTTTAAGTTGCCTGTCCCTGGAGATGAGTGAGAGGGAAGAAAAACTGCTCACATCTGAGGAAAAACTATTTACGTCTGAGGAACAGATAGGGAGAAAGGACAGATGCACATGTCAGGGGGATAGAAAGGCTGATATAATGATTCTGTGTTGTTCCATTTTTATTTCATTCTGTCTCGGTTTTGTTTGGCATCATCTTGTTGGGTTGTATTATAGTAGAAATATGGGATCAGAAATTAGTAAAAAACAAACTGAAAGAGTGTTAAGTAAATTGTTAGAGGAAGGAGGCATCCCAGTAAAATCAAGAGCAGTCAGGGCATATGTTGATACAATACAAAAATGTAGCCCATGGCTTTTTGAGGAGGAGTTGTTAGATATACCACAGTGGGACCATCATGGTGAAGATTTAAAAAGAATAGAAAAGAACAGCCCAGGGACTCTGCCAGTTGGCACATTGCCATTGTGGATGTTCGTATCTGGTTTGCTTAGTCCAAAGCCTTCAGTTCAGACAAAGATAGAGGAACAAAGCTTAGCGCAGAAAAAGCCATCAGTGGGAAAGTTACAAAAGGAGACTGCTACTAACAACTTTCTATTACCAGAGGGCGTAAGTGTCCAACCAACAGCGCCACCTCTACAGGAGTCTGTTACTAACACCTTTCTATCACCAGAGGACATAAATGTCCAACTAACAAGGCCACCTCCATATGCTAGGAGGCTCCCAACCCCCGCAGTTGATAGTTGGGATCCTGAGACAGGATCTCAAGTATTAACATGCCCTGTATTTGAGGTAGGAGGGCAGCAAATTCACCATGCTTTAAATTTCAAAATAGTGAAGCAGCTAAAAGAGGCTGTAACAACCTATGGTCCTCAAGCACCCTTCACTGTAAGCATGGTCGAATCCATTAACAACTTGTACATGACGCCAGCAGATTGGGCTAATATGTGTAAAGCTGTGCTAAATGGAGGTCAATACCTGTTATGGAAGGTTGCCAATGAGGAATTTTGCAAGGAGATGTCTAGGTGAAATGCAGCAGCTGGTTATCCTCAGAGAAATCTAGATATGTTGTTAGGAAAGGGACCTTATGAGGATCAGCAGCAACAAATTGCATATGATTCTGGCGTATATGCACAAATTGCTGTAAAGGCAGTTAGGGCATGGAAGACTTTACAAGGACATGGAGGTTTACAAGGTCAATTATCTATGGTAATACAAGGAGCTAATGAACCTTATGCTGAATTTGTAGATAGGCTTATTCAAACAGCTACCAGAGTTTTTGGGAATACAGAACAAGCAATAAAACAACTGGCTTATGACCAAGCGAATCGTTGGTGCAGAGATATCATTAGACCATGGAAACATGAAGATTTAAACACATATATTAAATTATGTAGAGACATTAATGAACAAGAGCAAGTCGTGGCAGCTGCAGTAAAACAGGCTTTAGATGCCAGAGACATTAATGAACAAGGGCAAATTGTGGCAGTTGCAGTAAAACAGGCTTTAGATGCCAGGCCAAGAACATGCTACAATTGTGAACAAACAGGACATTTTAAAAGGAATTGCCCCATAGGAGGAGGGTTTGACAAAACTAGGTATCAAAGGAGTAGAATACTGGGGATTTGCCCACGACGCCGTAGAGGGAGACATTGGGCTAATGAATGCCGTTCTCAAACCACCATAGAGGGTGCTCCATTATCAAAAAACGAACAAGGACCAAGTGTTTATCCACGATATTGTGGAGAAAGGCATCGGGCTCCATTGCCAAAAAATGGTCAGGGGGGGCCAAAACCACAAATATACGGAGCACTGGAGGAACCCAGCAACCCCATCAGGGTAGTGCCCAGGACACATGTCCATCAGATCCCTCATCAGACAAACCAGAGGGAGCGCAGGATTGGACATCTGCGCCTCTGCCAGATCAGTACTAACTCCAGAGATGGGAGTTCAAATCATTCCCACAGGGGTGAAAGGACCTCTTCCCAAAGGAATAGTAGGCTTATTATTGGGACGCAGCTCTTCTACTCTAAAAGGACTTAGGGTATTTTCACCAGGAGATAGAATAGCACAGTTAGTAATAATACCAAGCCTACATGATAAATTTTCAGTCGTGCTATAGAAAGAGGTTCCAAGGGATTAGGCTCCACAGGTGTAGATTGGGCTATGCTTTCTTTAAATTTATATTCTCGCCTCATGCTAAAACTAAATATTCAAGGACATGAATTTAATGGGCTACTGGATACAGGTGCAGACCTTAGCATCATCTCTCGTCAAGAATGGCCAAAACATTGGCCATTACAACAAGCCACTCAAACGCTTCGAGGCCTAGGAGTGGCGACTAATCCCCATAGGAGTGCAAATGGTATTAGATTGGAAGGATCCTGAAGGATGTGAAGGAACTATACAGCCATATGCTAGTGGGAATACAAAACAGTACCAGTTTGGAAGACAGACTGATGGTTTCTTAGAAAACTAAACATACTCTTTTTTGATACTGGGAATTGAAACCATGGGCACTTAACCGCTGAGCCACATCCCTAGTTCTTTTTATTTTTTTTATTTTGAGACAGAGACTTGCTAAGTTGCTGAGCTGGCTCAGAGCTTACAATCCTCCTGCCTCAGCCTTCTGAGGGGATTGCAGGCATGCAAAACCACTCCTGGCTGAACATACTCTTACCAAATGATTCAGGAGTCATGCTTCTTGGTATTTACCCAAAGAAGCTAAAAACTTACATCTACATAAAAACTTGCACAAAGTCTTTTATAAATTTAAAAAGAAAAGAATAAAGTCTTTTATTGGGCATGGTGGCCAACATGTAATTCCAGTGGCTGGGGAGGCGAGGCGAGGCTGAGGCAGGAGGATCTTGAGTTCAAAGCCAGCCTCAGCAATTTAGCCCTAAGCCTAAGCAATTCAGCAAGACCCCGTCTCTAAATAAAATATTTTTAAAAAGGCTGAGGATGTGGCTCAGTGGTAAGCATCCCTGGTATCCTCCCCACAAAAAAAAAAAAAAAAAAAAGAAAAGAAAAGAATAAAGTCTTAAAAAAATGAAACTAAAATCCATTCAAAAATTATTTCCAATCTTAGTATTTGAACATCATTGTTTATACTCAGGAGAAAGAAACACAAATAAAGGATACTGAGTATCTCAATGGAATATCATCAAAGTTCTCTGAAAAATCTTCCAAAAATAATATAGGTGCTGGGCGTGGTGGTGTATACCTGTAATCCCAGAGTCTCATGAGGCTGAGGCAGAAGGATCATGAGTTCAAAGCCAGCCTTAGCAAAAGTGAGGGGCTAAGCAACTTAGTGAGATCCTGTCTCTAAATAAAATAAAAAATAGGCTAGGGATGTGGCTCAGTGCCCCTGAGTTCAATCCCCAGTACCCGCCCGCCCCCCAAAAAAACACAACAAAATATGGGTTATAGGGATATAGACATTCTTCTTTTAAAAGAAAAAAATACTGACCAAGATAAGAACCATCCAATAAATTTGCAATGTGCATCATAAAAATACAGCAAATTAGCAAAACTAGCAATATCTATATTAAAAAAAGTCTCCGATCCTGGGTATGCCCATTACCCCTTGGTCCCACATTTCTCCCTTCCATACTCCACTGCATTGGACCAACAACAGTAGGAAGCTAGAGACATTTCTGAGACCTCTCTTACCCAATGGCTTTCTCTTAGTCCTTGTCAGTGGGAAACAGAGCTGAGGGAAGTGCTGCTGCTGAACAGTGCATTAACTCCAGGGCTGCCCTCACCTACCAACTGATTCTTCCCTGCCCCCACCTCCACACTCACCCTCCAACCTTGACCTTCCCTGTAACAATTCTACACGGAAATGACCTGAACATGCACCCTCTCTGTGCAAGTGCTGCAACCTAGGAAGCAGAGACAATCACTTAAGTCTAGCAGAACCACAGCCATGCACGAATGGCGCGCATTCATTGAGCTCCACATTAAACACACTAGATCCACTATGATTTTCAGCACTATGGGACCATCTGGTCCCATCTGGTCAACTCACACTATTTAATTCAACTAAAAAATTTCTATATTCACATGTTAATCTGTATTTTAACAGCTTTTCTGTTTCCTATCCCTCATCCCAAAAGGGAAACAATAAATCTTCAATTGGAGAGAAAAATAAAACAAGTCAACAGTAAATAAGTATATACAACATTTTTTAGATGGCTAACTTTCATCATAAAATAAAGTAAGAGTAAAGAAACATGCAATATTCTACTCAAAACTTTTTTTTTGAGGGGGAGGCAGGGTGTACTAGGCATTGAACTCAGGGGCACAAAACCAAAGAGCCACCTCCCCAGCCCTATTGTATTTTATTTAGAGACAGGGTCTCACTGAGTTGCTTAGTGCCTCACTTTTGCTGAGGCTGGCTTTGAACTCATGATCCTTCTGCCTCAGCCTCTTGAGCTGCTGGGATTACAGGCATCCGCAGTCATGCTCAGCCTCTACTCAAACTTTTAATGATAAATTTAAAAACTCAAAGTATACAGTTAATTTAAATACAAAAGAAAATAACTGGCTGGGTGCAGTGGCCCACATCTGTAACCACACATCTTAATCTTCTACTCAAGAAGATTAAGTTCAAGGCCAGTCTAGGCAATCAAGTGACACAAGCCTCAAAATCTCAAAAAAGGATTGAGAGTATAGCTCAGTGGTAGAGCACTTGCCTAGAATGTACACGGCCAAGTGTTCAAACTCAGTGCAATTGGTGGGGGTGGGGGGGTAAAAAAGAAAGAAAGAAAAAGATAAGAACTCTTATTAAAGAATAAAGTAAACCCAATGACAAAAGGTTCAGCAAATAGATAAGATCAAGGGTTTTATTTTTAATATATCCTTTTAAGAAAATCTCAATGGAGGCATCTTATTTAAAACAAAAAAAAAGGATTACAGAAAACATAAAATATAATTTGCTTATCACTTAACAAAAAAGTAACTTAGAAAGTTTTGAGAATTGAACTGTTTTCCAATGCAAAAAAAACTAAGAAATATCTGCACATATATAAACATATGCATACACATTACATACACATGCCCACAGCTGTGTTTCTCTACTTCCAATAATGTAACAGAAGAAATGTGCAAGTAGACCTATAACATCCCTGGAAAACCAAGAATAGTGAGGTACTTCTGGATGATCCAGAGTAGATAGTGAAAAGCTGACACAAAACCTGTGAGCTGAAGCAAAGTAACATTTGAGGGGGGAGAGAAGACCTTTGAAGAAATAAATTTTCCAGAACCTAGGAAGAATCCTCCATCAGGATAGGGGAAAAAAAAAAAAACAGCCACAAATGAATGTATTATTAAAAGATCACAAAATAAGCTCGCTGGTATCCTGTTCTCAGAGCTGCAGACCTTCGTAATGACCCCATGATAAAAATCACAAGTATAGTTCTTTGAAGTGGGATTTCTAAGCAGGACACATGCAGGATTAAAGCGGGTGGGATTAAAAAGGATAGTGATGCAGATTACTTATGACTAGCCAAATTGGCACAATGCCCTATAAACACACTAAAGAAATCACAGGGTACCCACATTTCATCCAGAGCTCCTATAACCAGTCCCTGCATTAAGCTACCAGAAATGTGTTTAGACACATACGTCTGTAAACTGATGGGTAATGCACTTTTGACTCATTGTTTTTTAAAGTGTGAATGTCAATGTGTGAATTTCAGAAGATTTGACCAACATCCATGATTTGTAGCTTCTCATAGGATTCCAGATCATCTAAAATTACCATGTTGTTAATTGGCTGAGTAAAGAGATTGTGGTTGCTGCTGTTCCAACCACAGCACAGCACACTCTTACCCCACCTCATGCATTTATCACCACTTGCCTGGCCCCAGAAGACATTTTATTTCTCAATCCCTAATCTACATTTTTACTTGTAAATATTACAGATACACAAAATTTAGCAAAAAAAAAAATGTAAAGTAAACCATTCAAAATAACAAAAAGGACACACACACAAAAAGGAAAAAATAATCTACCTCACCTCCACCAGCTAATAATGGAAGGAAACAAACAAGCCTTAAAGTAAGTATAAATATTCCCCAAGTGATTTAAGATACTACATGCATTACAAACAACACACTGCACAATTATAGACCTGCACCAAATGAAGCAACACACAAGAAAGTCTTCAAGAATTGATTACAGAAGAAAATTCAGAAAGAACAACAACATCAGAATGGAGATATCTCAGAGTAGATACAACTGAATACTATCTGTATAAAATGTTAACAATATTTTGTGGTATTTAAAAATAATCAGCCATTTAAAAATGTAAAAATCATTCTTATCACAGAAACAGTACGAAAGCAGAGAGTAAGCCAGATATAGACCAAGGACAGTGTGGAAACCTGTGAGACCTAAGAGGAAAGACAATTCTTGTTAATGTTCATCTTCCCATCAGATGAAATGGATGTAGAAGTCAGAGATACAAAAGTATTGAAAAAAATCTATAACAAAATTGGAATGCACACCAAAACATTTCATATCCCAAATTTTAAGACAATGGTAACCACTGGAGGGTCTCCTTGTCTTGTCATGTCAGTACTTCTTGTAACTATATTGTTGAAATCAGCAGAGGTCTTTTTTTAAGCATTTGCTTGTTTGCTGATATGAAAGTATATAACAGTACAGAAACAAATGCCCAGCAAAGCTCACTGCATCTGTTTGGTTAATGATCATTACAGCATCATAGTTGGCTGTGCATGAGAAGGCAAAGATTTAACAAATATTGTTAACATATTATAGATACTTTACTGGGTGGTACTTATTTTAATAATTATCAAGCACACAAACAGGCATGTTTTGGGCACTTTGTTCACAAAACCACTAGTAAATCACCAGGTGAACCTGGGACATCTTGTGATTCCAGAAAGCAAGATGGTCTCCGTGTGACTATAGTTATTAGAGCATTTACTTTATTTCCTTTCCACATGAAGAGCAAATTATCCAATGAAGTGCCTGTGTATTGTGACAAAAACTCCTAGCATACAGTCCTATCCTTTACCAGCCACCCTAACTCAAAAACAAAAACAAAACAAAGCAAAAGAACAACAAAAACAAAACAATGATTAAGCGAAGAAGACAGGAGGGCTGGCTAACAAAGCAAAAAAGAGGATGACAAGACAGACTATGTGTTCATTGAATGATGGAAGGAATGGCACATTATCTTGAGAGTCAGCAAGGAGAGGGAACAAAAATTGAATGTGGCAGAAAAGTGTTTAAAAAGCATTCTTTGGATTTTCAGGCCATCACATGAAAAGGATGAGGGAGTGGGGAAAATTGAACTCCTGAATCTAGCAGGATTTCAAGGTCAGTTTGCAAAATAGAATCTGTAAATCACAAGAAATAAAATTCTTTACTTATAAGAACTAACATTAAGCATGTCTTTATCAAAATAAGTGCCAAATTTAAATATTTATGAAGACACCAAAATTGATCAGATTACTTTATTTAAAATAAATTGAAGTCAGGGGACTCTGAGAGGATGCATGTTTGTACTAGAGGACAGAATGTCAGGCAGCAACAGAAGATGAGAGAAAAGTCAACTTTTAAGTATAAACCACCATTCAACACAACTCCTACTACTAGAAGTTAAGTCCAGTTTTATAAATTTGCTCCAGAGGTTTAGGGGTAAGTCCTTTCTGACGGTGTTTAATAAACAAACTAAACTGTAAGCTAGGTCATGGCTACATAACAAAGGCAACAAATCTCAAGGAGCAAATGACTTTGGACTAAGAAGTAAACTGCTCTACACTGTTTCAAATAGATATTAATCATTGCCAGAAAGTAGGGTTACTCAGACTGTCAAAAATATTAATACATATGCACTTTTCTGGACTGCCAAATTATGCTCTCAACACTTTTATTTTTTTATCTTGATGGAAACAAGAAAGAATGCTGTCCACTTAGCAAAGGAAAAAAATGAACAAACAAAAAGAGCACATGTGAATCAACATTTTAACAGTTATGCCATGGTGGGTGATGGACTCAAGATGCCAAGGACTAGAAATTGGAAAATAGCAAACTCCTGCATTAAAAAAGAAGATAGGGCTGGGGATATAGCTCATCTGGTGAGTGCTTTCTTCACATGCACAAGGCCATGGATTCCATCCCCAGCAATACACACACTAAAATATACAAAAAAGAAAGAAAGAAAGAAAAAAGATAAATGAACTTTTGTGAAGAAATAAACCTTAATTTTGACTCTTTCTTATTAAAGAACCAAATTACCACTTCTCTGTCCAACCAGAAAGGACAAGCGGAGAGGGCATATTTGTTTTCCACAGGAAGGAGTTGCACCAGCACCCCTAATCCAAAAATGAAACAAGATTAACATACTCTGGTATGAAGGGTGGACAGAGTCAGGAAAGTACAGGGCATTTAGCTTTATTTAGCAATACCAAAAATCCCAGAAAGAGAGAAGGAAGGAGCACATCTACTAACTCAGTTACACTTCTTAAATGGAATTAAAGAATCATGCCAGCAACTGTATTCCTCACGCTAAATGTGCATATTACCCTAATTTCTGCAAGCAGCATTTAATTAACTAATTAATTACAATAAGAAGGAATCTAACAATCTAACTGAGGGTCAGAATGGCCAAAGGACACAATAATTGTTTAAAAGATTTTGGGAATTTCTTTTCTTTTGGTACTGGGGATTGAATGCAGGGAAGCTTTACTTCAAAGCTACATCCCTAGTCCTTTTTATTTTGAGACAGGGTCTCACTAAATTGCCAGACTGCATGGCCTCTAACTTGTTCTGCCTCAGTCTCTGAAGTCACAGGGATTACAGGTGTATGCCACCATGCCTGGCAGGTTTTAGAATTTCTGACAGGGTAAAAAATGAACTAAGGTATTTCTTCATTTTAATTTGAATCCCTACCAACAAAGGATGACTACAGAATTACTTTTATAATGAGAATCCTGCTGAGCTAAAAGAACAGACTACAAAAGAAACATTATTTTGAAACTTTTTGTTTGTGTTTTTGTACTAAGGATTGAACTCAGGGCCTTCCAAATGCTAGGCAAATGCTCTACCACTGAGCTATATCCCCAGTCCTGAAACTCTACTTTGTAAACAAGCTGGAGGTGGGGGAACCAAAGTGCTAGGGTCAAAAATCTCAGTTTCTTAAAACAAGTGGCCCAGTCCACTTCAAATCCACTGGGATGGCTGCTGTTGAAAATAAAGCAAGTCCCATAAAATAACAAGTGTCAGCAATCAGAGAAACCAGGGAAACCGGAACCTTTATACACTGTTGGTAGGAATATCAAATGGTACTACAGTCTCCATGGAAAAGAGTTTGGCAGTTCCTCAAAAAATTAAAAATAAATCACTCTATGATACAGCAATTCCATTTCTGGATATGTGCCAAAAAGAATTAAAAGCAAGGACTTTTTTGTATACTCATGAACTTTCAGTTATGAAGAAATAAATCCTAATTCTGATCCTTCCTTATCAAAGGACCAAACATTACCACTTCTCTGTCCAATCAGAAAAGACAGAAGGTAGTGGGCATACCTGTTTTCCACAGGGAAGAGTTGTACCAGCATCCCCAATCCAAAAACAAAACAGAGTTAGCACAGTCTGGTTAGCACAGCAGCATTATTCCCTACATCCAATAGGTAAAAGCAAGCCAAGTGTTTGCCAACCAATTAAAGGATAAACAAAATGTGTATATAGTTATGATAGAATATTATTTAGCCTTAAAGACAAAGGAAATCCTGAGATATACTACAACTTGGATAACCTTGAGAATATTATACTAAGTGAAAGAAGACAGTCACAGAAAGATAAATATGATTCTAGTTATGTGAGGTAGAGTTGTCAAAATTCATAGAAACGACAAGAGAATGATAATTGCTGAGGGCTGCAGAAAAGGGGAAAGGAAGGCTGATGAACAGGTATGAAGTTTCACTTTTTACAAGTTAGAGTTCTAGATGCTGATGACAGTTGTACAACATTATGAATTCTGTACCACTAACTACACCTTTAAATGGTTAAAACAGTTAATTTATGTTTGGTATACTCTAACACAATTTGCTGATGGGTCTATATTCGTACCAAAAATGTGTCATGAGGACACTCACTTGAGGACACAGGTATGTGCCTGCAACCCATATATTTGTCCAAAGAAAATAGTTATTAATCACCACTAAGTTCTAGGCAGCACTAGGCACTAGGGACACAGTGATGAAAGGTTAGATGGGGATCATTTATCTTATAATTACTAATTACTAATTACTATGAATGAAAAGGTAGTGCAGCAAGAAAAAAATAAAAGAAGATAAATAAAAGAGATACAGGGATTTTTTAAAGTCCAGTGCTCCATCCAAGTTATAATTTTAATTAACCAAACTGTATTTTAAATGTGACAGAAGACTTAAAAACTTAAACCATCTGTAGCAAAGTCTTATGTAAAGCTAAATGGCTGAGAGCCATCCAAAAGTTCTCTATTTTCTAAACTTCACCGGGGAGCAAGGGATTAATTATACCAAAAGGGATTCTCTGTTAAGGCAAAATAATCATTGGGATGAGTTAACCACGAATGATTTTAAAAAACAACTGAAACTTGAGGACAATTAAAAAGGCTTTTTATTAAAATTAAGTGTTAAATAATCACTAAGACCAAAATCTTCCCCACAATCTCTTCTTTGGCACCTCTCTTGCCTCTAATCATGTACATCAATAATAGAATCTCAGAAAAGAAAATTTTGGGAACAATAGCAGAATATACATTGGAATCCAAAACAAAAAGTTGATGTAAGAAAAGACTTGGGAAGCCAAGGGCGGTAGCACATGCCTGTAATCCCAGTGGCTCAGGAGGCTGAGGCATAAGGATTGCAAATTCAAAGTCAGCCTGAGCAACTCAGCAAGTCTCTAAATAAAATATAAAAATGGCCTGGGGATATGGGCTCAATGGTTAATTAAGTGCCTCTGGGTTTAATTCCCAGTATCAAAAAAAAAAAAAGCTTGGGAGAGCCTTGAACAGGCTGTGGAAGGAACTTAAGCCAGTTGCTTATGTATTTTTAGATCATCATTATATTAGTTGTTAGGACTGCTATAACAAAATGCCACAGACTGGGTAGCTAAAACGATACACATTATTTGTCACAGTTCTGGAGGTTGGAAGCCCAACATTAAGGTTTCAGCAGGGCTGGTTTCTCCTGAGGCCTCTCTCCTTGACTTTAGATGGCCATTTTTTCTCCATGTCCTTGGATATTCTTTCCTCAGTCCTCAGGCCTACCTGAGTCCAGATTTCCCCTCCTTATAAGGAGGCTATTCAATTTGAATTAGGGCCTGACCTAACAGCCTCATTTTAACTTAATCACCACCTTACAGGCCCTGACTCCAAATATAGTTGCATTCTGGAGTTCTGGGGTATAGACTTAAACATGCTCTTTTGCAGGAGGCGGGGGCGGGGGGGGGGAGGTGGGGGGAAACACAATTCAGCCCACAGTAGTCACTTTTAATGATTCCTCTTCTTGGAAATGGTAGTGTGTAGCTAAGTGGTACAGCACTTGCCTAGCTGTGCCTCCTGGGTTTGACCCCCAGCGCTGTACTCACATGTACACAAATCCTCTTAAGTCTCTTTCTCAATTTTATTCAAAATTCAAAAGTCCCAAAATAAAATATCTGATTTCTGAAGCTTTGGTTAAAGGACCACTCTAGGGCTTGCTAGCTTTGAAAATGTTACAGCATACATGTGTACAGGTATCAGGGAAGGGGAAAGGTGTAGCCAGGTCATCCAAAGAAATATCTGTTGCACTATTTCTTAAATGACCAGCAGCATTACAAGTATACTCAGATATCTTTATTTCTATAAGTCCAAGGTTTCTCTATCCATTGTTATCCCAGTGTTCCATGCACAGCCACAAGCCTACCCTTATCCTCAAATGAAATCAATATGGAGTTGTGCCAAGTCACTGAATGCAGAGGCAATACTATGACACCATTCCTCTGGATTCAGGATCTCCAGATGACATCCTTCTATTAGTCCTGTTGGTCTTAACTGACATTCTGTTACCTGAAAACTAAATGCTAAGTCTGTTTTTAACCAACATGAAATAGCACAAGGGAGGAAATGGATGAAAATTAAACTTCCTTTTTTTTTAATTTTAATTTATTTATTTTTTAGTTATCGGTGGACACAACATCTTTGTTTTATATGTGGTGCTGAGGATCGAACCTGGGCCGCACGCATGCCAGGGGAGCGCGCTACCGCTTGAGCCACATCCCCAGCCCCAAACTTCCTTTTTTAAATTTAAATGGTGAAAAGGTAATAGTTAATTTTCGATAACTTCAATAGGAAATTATTATACACATGTGAAGTCTTTGATCAGTAATTGACTCTGTCGTACTAGATACACTATAGTTTTTCTTCGTACCAATTCATTCCAGGTTTGTTTCCTTGAACTCCAATTGGCACTTAGATGTGTGTAATTCTTTGCTTATTTGAGAACCAACCCTAAATTTCTCAGGGATCTGAGTTCCTGTCGGGAAATTCAACACTGGGTTGGTAGAAATGGCTACAAATAAGATACCAAAACCAGAAAAACAGACATTCTTGTGATTATTACTTCCATTTTTACAAGGTGCTTGTCAATCTCTTATTTACTATGTCCTCAAGTCACAAAGACAACACAAACTTCAACAAAGCTTTGCAATTATTTCCTATAGGATATCTAAGGACCTTACTAAATATATACAGTTCACTTGTATAATAGCACACCTTGGACACTGGTTCAGTGGGAGTGCAGTGCTACCCATGGATATTAAATGAGATGTTTTGTTGCAGGTGGTTTACAGAACACATGGTAGAAACAACCCAACTGAACAAGCAGTCTTTAATCACTACCAAGAGCTACTTCAAACATAAACCCAGATACCCAAACCTAGGGATGCCTGCCTAAGAACCTCTATAGCCTTCATAAACAAGGACCAGTCAGTAATACTTACAGTCAACATTGGCGTTGTTAACAGGCCCCATGCAAAGAATTCAAGGAAGATGACAATAGCAGCATGGTAAACACTTGGTCGGCCAAAGCCTTGGAGCTGAAAAAGAAAGAAAGTTATTATGAAGCATAGTAAAGAGATAAAAGAAACGATCTTAAAATGGCATTAAAAATACAAATTAAATTAGACCACCTTAATTATTTAACATGAAACTTACTTATAGGGGCCAGGAATATAACTCAATGGTAAAGTATATGCTTATTACCATGTGCAAGGCCCTGGGTTCCATCCCCAACACCCCACTCACACCCACCCTTCTTTCTGTGGTATTCTTTATTCCCTCGACTCCCTTAATCACAGTACTAAATTACTAAAGTACTAAAGTACTAAAATTAGAGACTAGTCCCATCAATGTAAATCACTGGCATTTTGGTAGGAAATTAATTGGGTCTTCAAGACCTTACTGTCCCTTACTAATTCTAATTCTGTACTTTTCAGTAACTTAACCTCTCTGCCTGAAGTTTCCTTAGCTACATAATGAGAAAGATGAATATGTGGGTCAGATGCTCAAAAGTCTCAGTGGAAGCACATAATTGGAAGAGAACCAATAAGAATCAGGTTAAATCTGGAAACACACTCCGTATCTAAGGTCAAAATTCAGCTTTCTGTTTCCATTTTGTTATAAAGGTTCTACCTAATCTGATATTTTCTATAGTTTGTGATTCCTGGAGATGAAATCTAAACTTCCCTTTCAATGTAATGTCCTTGACTCTGTGGCAATGCTTGTTGCAAAACCACTGTTCTGCTAGTATGTGGCAGTAACTGGAAGTGATATTCAGAAGACTTAAAAAAAAAAATCACACCCTATTCCCATTCTTATATTTACAAGTCTTCAAAAGGTAGAAGTATATTTATATGGTCAGACAAATCCAGATTGTAGAAGAGTCTGCAAGACAACTGACCTGGTCTCCTTAAAAATGTCAATGTCACTGAATAAAATAAAATAAAGGCAAGAGACTGATCAAAATTAAAGACACTTGAGTCAACAAAACAAAAATGGGTACTTCTTAACTGGATTCTCATGAAATGGGAGAAATATAACTAAGAACTATATATTAGATAATCATGTGGCATTAATCTTATATTTCTGGGTATTCTTGATGTCTGCAACTTACTGTCAAATGGTTTAGGAAAAACTAGTACATATATCCATTCTAAATCAAAGGTCATAAAATTTTAACTGCTGGATTTAGATGAAGGGAATATAAATGTTCATTTTACTATTTATTTTATGAAGTTCTGACTTTTTTCCCCCAAAACAGCCAGTACAACTGCTATCAATATTCAAACCTGCAAATCCCTTGGCTAATAAGTATTTTTAAAAAGAATTAAATTATATGACATTTGTAAAACAACACATTCACAACAGAAACTTAAGTTTAAACAATAGAAAAAGGCACACTTAAGAGCCTAACAACTAAAAAAAAAAAAAGATTAAAAATGCATTTATTAGCACTAGATTTAAAAAGTACCAGTTTTGCTAGTCCTTTACTAGAATGGAAACTGTCACAACTACTCAGCTTTGCCTGTGACAGGCCTGTTTGAGACCCTCTCTGTCCCTCCTTCCTGTGTATAGCTCCTGAATTCAGAAACACTGGCATCAGGCCTAGCTCCTCTCTTGCTGGCTATCTCTCCCCCAATCCAACCCTTAGGTCTCCTGCCTACATTACAGGGTAGCTTTCTAAATGGGACCCTATTCCTTTTTGCTCCTTCACCTCACACCAGAGGGATGGGTCTCAATGTAAATCAGATCCCAATTCCCCTCTGGTGCCCACCGCATCCAACCATGCCCAGCAGGGTCCCACAACTCCTTCTCTCCTTGTTATGCTCTATCATTTTCTAGAGGAAACAAATGTCATAATTTTAATTTATTGTTTATTTCCCCTGGAATATAAATGCCACATAGGAAAGGTTCAATGATCCATTCCAAATAGTCATTCTCCCATTCCCCTATAAAATATTAGTGGCATGAAAGAAGGATCTCTTCAGAGACTAATGTCTTTTTTCTATTCTCTCATTTTAGCACAAGTCTGAATGTAGGAAAAAATCAGAATGAATGGTCTTGTTCCTTCAACAATGAAGTGGTATGAGTAAAGTGGGGAGAGTGAAAACCACACAATATATAAATTTTAAAAATTTAAGAAATATTAATCCAAAAGCAATGAGTAAACTTTGGATTTTTGACTAAAACTGGAAAAAACAAAAGATAATTTTAAGATAGTCATGGAAATGTGAAAACGAACTAGGCATTAGATGATACTAGAGTTACATTCACTGTACTAATGGTATTAAAGTTAGATTTCAAGTCCTTATTTCTCAGAAATAGATGCTAATGTATTTATTTAAGAAATGAGATGATGTCTCAAATCTAGTTTTAAAACAACAGAAACTTAAAAAATGACAAAATAAATCAGAAGTAGGAGTAGCAGATTAAATGAAGAAAGGGCAAAAAGTGATGATTATTGAAGATGAGGGAGAAGTAAGTGAGAGGAACACTGCAATTTTCGCGTAAAAACTTCCATCAGAAAAATTTTTAAGTTGGGAAGATCAACGACAAAGACAAAAACTTACAGAAGATTATGATTCCCAGAATGGACTTATCTTAGGCTTTGTTGTACGATTTTATTTATAATTTCTTTGGCATTCCTTCAGAACTGGCACTTATCTACCACACACTACTGTTTAGAAACCAATTTTCAGTGACTGTTTTAGGCATTTCATCTACATGAAAAAGGAGCAAGTACATTTGTTCCCAAGAAACTGAAGTGTGTACTCCACAATACTTTAATAAATGTCAACGAATCATTACTACTAGAATGCTGGGGAAATTGTGGTGGCATTGTTACCAAATACATCAATTTAAAAAATCTGGATATAAATTGCATATTGGAAAGCAATTTATTAACATCCAAATGTGAACTGTTTAACTCATTACAAAGAATAACTAAGAACTTCTAAGTTTGATCTTTTGTGTAAATAAATTAAGAAAGTAATGATTTTCCATATGAACTACATAATACATAGAACACCGGATTACAAAAAGATGCACACACATATGTGTGCTTTAACATTCTGGCTAGACAGAAGTAGGCAATTCTTAACTCTGTAATCTAATTCTCAATTAAGTAGTTTGTAACTAAAAATTTCCTAGTCATATGGGTGAAAAATATGATTAGAACTTGTATTAGTCAGCTTTTCATCACTGTGACCAAATGCCTGACAAGAACTTCGAAGAAGTTTACCTTTGCTCATGGTTTCAGAGGATTCAGTCCATGGCCTCTTAACCCTGCCATACCCCTTGTTCCCTCCAAATCTTTGTTGACGCTGCACTCAAGTCATCTTTCTGAAAATACAAATATCATCCTATCACTCCTATGGAAGACTGTAAAGAACTAAGCTAAAAATTCTTCCTGTTCCTATCACACCTTGTCACAATCTAACTCTGGGGCTGATTCTATCATAAAGGGTAGTCTAGGATTGGGGGTGCAGCTCAGTGATAGAGTGTGTTTTACATTTCATTCTCTAGCAATAATCCCTAAGCGTGGTCTCTAACACCAAGAGGGAAAAAAAACAAAGTGTAGTCTATTTCTCTTTTTCCCAGTTCTGGGCTGGTTCAACAATTTGCTCTGAACAAAAGAAGTGAAAACATGGCTCCTGAACTTTTAGGCCTTTCGAGTTCCTCAAGCCTAACGTGTGAGGAAATCTCTTCTAACCAAGGAGGCTGAGAGCACCCCAGGCTTTCCCTGTTCAGACCAGCTAGCTTCACAGGCATCACCAACTGCCAGACCCAGGAACAAGGCCATGGTTCACTTGTCAATCCAGTTAAGCCTTGAGATGACTGCAGAAGCCCTAGAAACCACAGCAAGACCAGTGCCCAATCCCCACCTGCGCCCCACCCAAACTGCTACCCCAACAGACCGTTATCAGCGTGGACAGATTCAAGTCACTAAGTTTTATGTGGCAACTAAGTGCTACAAACCCCCTCTGTCCTCATGATAAAGATTAAGACTTCATGAGGCCCCCTTTATAGCTCTCTAATCTTTTCTTTCACTGCACATGTCAATGATAAATCTGAGATGAAAAGAATATATTCTTCTTCATAAAAACACCATTTTATATTGTTTTATAGAGTGGATTGTTACAGACATTTGTGGTCAGAAAGGGCAACAACTACTGTGAAATCATATTTTGAAGGCCAGACTTTAAAAACAAACAGTTCACAGCAACAGTGATGTGAGGGAATAGAGGAAGGTGGGTCATCTGACTTATTATGTAAGCACACAGAACATGCCACAACATGGATGAACTCTGGGCACATTATGTTAAGTAAAATGAGCCAGTCACAAAAAAGACATTATGTGGTTCCACTTTCATGAGCTATTTAAAGAAGTGAAACTCAAAGAAACAGAAAGTAGAAGAGGAGTGGCCAGGGGCTGAGGGAAAGGGAAAATAAGTTGTCATTGTTTGAGGGAGAAATAAGGAACAGGCATAATGGGTTTAAGAGTTTCAATTTTGCAACATTAAGAAACTCTGGAGATTGGTGGCACACCACTAAGAAAATACTTAACACCACTGAACTGTACACTTAAAAAAAAAGGTACACTTTAAGATAAATTTTGTGTTATGTGAATTTTACCACAATTTTAAACACACATTTATGGGATATCCAGTCATGTAAGGAAAAAGTATAAAATTTTTGAAGTATATTCTAATCCAAACCAGTACTGCCACAAGATTCATAATAATTTCTGTATTACTATGGAAACTACATATGAAAAATATATTTCACTATGAACTGTCAATATTTTCAGCATTCACATATTTGCTAACTTTCACCTATATCCTTTGTATCTATCTGGTTAGTAAAGTGCTCTAGTAAAAGAATTCTTAATCAGAAAGCTTTTTAAAAAATATTAATGTGAATAAAGAACATAGTTTTAAAAAAAACAAATCAATGTGGGCTATGATGTAGTTCAGGGTTAGAGCATATACAAGGCACTAGGTTCAATCCCCAGCACCAAAAACAAAACGAACAACAACAAAAATGACCATACCAGAAGATTCTTCTTTTCTTCCTCCCACCTAATAACAATTTTGGAGTACAAACAGGAAAAACAACTTTATTGGTTACCTCTTAAGTTAATCTAACTTTTCTACAAAGTCTAAAATTTTTCTCACCTCGAAAGGCCTAAATAAATGGCATGTCTAGCTAGGCGTGGTGAGGCACACCTGTTAATCCCAGCGGCTCAGAAGACTGAGGCAGGAGGATCAGAGTTCAAAGCCAGCCTTAGCAACAATGAGGCGCTAAGCAACTCTGTGAGACCCTGTCTCTAAATAAAATACAAAATAGGGCTAGGGATGTGGCTCAATGGTTGGGTGCCCCTGAGATCAATCCTTCGTATCCCCTACCCCAGATAAAAAAAAATAAATGGCATGTCTATCACATTGGAAAGATGAAGAACTTGTTAAATATTCAAAATTGACAACTTCTTAAACTAAACCAATGAAAAACCAACTTAAAGCAAACCAAGAGGCCAATAATAATTTCTGTAAATATTCCTATCTCTATCAATGATCTTTGAGAATAAAACTATTCAGCTGCAAGTAATAAACTCATATTTGTTGAGCTCTACTAAATATCAGCTAAGCAAAATCAATGGTGAGCAACAGAAGCGATTCCTGCTCTCATGTCACAGAATGTAAAATTACAAAAGGAAATATACACTCTAAAGGAAAAGACCTAGGCTAGCAACAGTATTAAAAGGACCCTGAGTAATAGCCAGAAAATTTTTCTGTAACAGCAGCTACACATGTAATGCTAGGCCCTAATAAAGCACATGGTATATGCTATCATTTTATCTGATTACAGCCTTCTGAGTTAGAAACTATTAAATAAATTGCTCAACTCAAACAATAAATGATTGACTGAGCTGGCATTCCATCAAGATAGTCACTCACCTTCAGAGTGTGTGTTACTCTTATATTGTACTGCTTTTCTTTTTTTTTTTTTTTTAGTCTTAAAAGTAACCTTTTCTATTCAGACCATTTATGCTTTTTTTCTATTTTTATTGGTTCTTTTTAGTTATACAATAGAATTTATTTTGACATTATAAAAGCATGAAATATAATTTGTTTCAATTCAGTCCCCACTACTTTCCCTTTCCCTCTTCTCCTCCCTTCCCCTGGTCCCTTCCCTCTACTCTACTGATCTTTCTGCTAAGTTGTTTTTTTTCTTTTTTTTTATTAGTGTCTTGTGGATGTACATGATGGTGATTCACTGGGGTATATTTATACATGCACACAGTAATGTAAGGGCAGATTTATTCTACTATCTTTCCCTATCCCATCTCTCCTCCCTTTTCTTTATTCGCCTTTGTCTACACCATTGGTCTTTCTTCTCTTTTCCCCACCCCCCACTTATTTTGGATCAGCTTCTGCATATCAGAAAAAAACATTCAACTCTACTTCTTTTCATATAGAGGTTGATTCTCCACAAATAGAATCAGCACATATGAGTGGTAGACAGCCTGCACTGCAGGAACCTGAATAAGTGGTGACAGGAGTCAAAGGTAACCAGTCCCTCAGACAAAGCAAAATGCATACCTTAACCCACTCACTAGTTCCTCACACTGAGTTTGGCGACTGCATTTGGCCAATAGGGCAGTTTCCACCAATCTATTCATTTACTTTCTCAAATATACCTGAAAAGCTCAGATGAACTAGGGCACCGGGCTTTTCTCAATCAAGTCAACTGCTGTACACAAGGAAAACATAAAGTTGAAAGTTATTCCCATTCATTCCACACATGATCCCCAACTCAAAGATCAAAGTACACAGTAAACACCAGCAAGCTGCAAGTATGAAAGCAAAAGCAAAATGACAGACTCGCTTCTCTTCACATGTAGTGCCTGGATGCTTCTCCTCCCTGCCATATCCTTTCTACTGGTGGCCAAACTGAAGGGCAGACAACATGACCACTTCATTTAGAATGAATCAGCTGCTTTTTATGAGAGGAGAAATTTTTTTTAAAGGAGGAGGAGTGGCAGCGTGTTATTTGTCCAGATACAAATAATATAGTAAAGTAAAAATGCATTTTTTTTCGGAGAAAATACTAAGATGATCACTATGTAATAATATTGTATTTAAAAATAAAGGAAATACTCTTACTATACTACAATCTTTCAGTTCATACTTCTTTAATAGCTATAATTTTTCTCTAAGGCAGTGATAGGTGTCCTAAGAGTCAGGGTGCAGATACAGCTAAGAGACATACAAACAGCACATACACTCTGAATGCTAAAATTAGAAAGCCCATCACTGCAAAAGATAAAGAATAAATACATGTTGAGTATCTCTTATCTGAAATGCTTGGGACTGAAAGCTGTGTTGGTCAGTGTTTCGTTACTGTGACAAAACACCTCAGATTAAAAAAAAAATTATAAAGAGGCAAGGTTCATTTTGGCTCATTTGGGAGGTTTTAAGTTCATGGTCCATTGGTCTATTGTTTTGGGGCCTGCAGCAATGCAGCATATCATTGTGGCGCCTGTAGCAGAGGAGGCCGCTCGCCTTATAGAAATCAGGTAGCAAAGAGAGAGACAGGAAGGGGCCCACGTCACCATATTCCCTTTAAGGGCACGCCCCAAGCCCTAACTACTAAAGGTTCCACCATTTCCCAATAGTGAGGGGCACTCAAGATCTAAACTACTCAAATATATAAATGCTAATGGGATGACATTATTATACAGCCAATTTACACATAAATATATTTATAACACTCATATCAATAGGCATATATTATGGTTTGTATATGAAGTGTCTACCAAAAGCTTGTGTTAATGCAGGAATGTTCAGAGGTGAAATGACTAGATTGTGAGAGAACTGTAGCCCAATCAGTCCACCCTAGTTTGACTGCACTAATTAGGTAGTAACTATAGACAGAGGGGCTATGGCTGGAGGAAGTGGATCGCTACTCTGAAAGAGTTCATCTTCTCTGTTGCATCTTCCCCTTTCTCCCTCTGCTTCCTGGTCACCATAAGGTAAGTAGTTCTCTGCCAAGCCCTTCCACCATGATGTTCTGCCTCACCTTGGGCCCAAAGCAATGGAGTCAGCCTAACCTGGACTAAACTTCTGAAACTGTGAGCCAAAATATGTAAGTTGTTCTTATAGGGTATTTTGGTCACAGAGAAGAAAATTTGACTAAATAGTATATAATTGCTTCATCATTTTTAACAGTAGCTTAATAATATTCCAACACATGAATGTACCACATTATTTCATAAGGTTACTCTGAAGTTACAAATACTATTTCATGCTTATTATGATCAATATATACACATCTTGCACCTATCCCTGTCAAGTCTTGTTCAAATTTTGTTTTAGGATAAGTTCCTTGAAGTAGAACTGCTAGGTCAAAGGCATGAGCTTTTTTGTACGTATATTAAGTGTCAGCTTCCATATAGGTTTAACCACCCCTGGAATATACTACAAAAGAATGGAGATTTAAGAATTGAAGATTTCTCTAAAACAACATTTAAAAATCCTAACACTAAAAAGTCTCTCCTTTTCATACCAAGTATCATCTTATGACTGTATTTCATGACCCATCAATCATAGTATATACTCATATGTCAGGATTTGGTGAATTAAAAACACAAAGCCACTATTTTTCTTTAGGGAACATCATATTACAGGACCAGATCTTACATGAGGTTTTCACACTTTTACAGTATCACAATATCACATTATCTTACTTGCAGAGGAACAGGTACTTTAGTACTCCATGGATCTGTCCACAAAGAACTACTAATGTGTAAATAATCTTAACTGAACTTTTGCTACTTTCAAAATGTAGAAATTAGATGTATAGTAATCGATGATCATGAAGCAAACTATCCTCAGAATTCTACATTTTTCTTCAGATCTCCTGTTGGACTGACCCAAGTTAGCAAGAGACAATGTAGTAGAGTGGAGCTACTCAAGCATGACTGACGATAAGATGATGCCATCTCTGTCACTGCACACAAAGAACAAGAGACAAAGCTCAGGCAACGCAGGAGTTTTTTTTCCTTCCTCCACCGAGGAACAGGAAAAACCAACTTGACTGTATATTCAACTCTGTAACATGAGGAACTGAGCTGTCAAGTAAAAATTAGATTGGAACATAGATATAAGTCCGAGCACCACCATAGTCAGCCTGGCTATTTTTAGCACATAAGTTATCTCCATGCTCTTGTTTATCTCTAGTCAAATACGTAACGTACTGCACCTACTTTTTACAGCTATCATAAGAATGGATGAATTATGGCTAGTAAAAACCATATCAACCTCCCTCAGAACTTTGTAAATATAATAATATTCACAATTTCTGAAAAAAATTCCAAAAATTATATGAAGGAAGTGAGAACCACTCATTTAAGGGCGATTAAATGATAAAAGTAGGAAAACACTCAGGTTTTTTGGTTCTAAGTTACTCTGCTTCAATAGAAAGGTCTAATACTACATAAATAATATAGGTCCTAGAAGAAGAGACGATTTCAAAAGAGAGCAAAAAGAACCTGGAAAGCACACCAATCAGAGTAAAGAGGGAAAGGTCGAAAGAACTTTCCAGAGGATCCCGTGCCTTTGCCAGGAAGTGCCCCTTCCTTTCTACCTTAATGAATGTCACAGTCATGACATTTTTTTCAATAAAATTATGGGCCCATTTAGAAATAAAGAAAGGGCAGAAAATCACCGAGTATGATATGAAGCAGTGACACTGAGGCTGAAATACTAATTTTTATTTTAAAAAAGTAACTTCTTAAGCTAAAGAAAGACAACTTTTTTTTTTTTAAGCAAGTAAAGCTAGAGAGGTTATTTAGGCATTTTCTCGGTAATAAAAGACTGGTTACATGTACATAAAAATATAAAGATACACATCAAAACATTTCAGTTAAAATACAACTGTTAATTTGAAATTTATATAAGTGGATATTAGAAGAAGTCTGAACATTTGAGTTAATCCTCTATCTTAAGTCAGAAAGAATTACAAAATAAACCTTCAATAAGTTAGAAAAACTAAAGATAACAGGAAATGTAAATAAATAAGAGTAAAGCAAAGGCAGAGCTGGTTTATTTGGAAATACTAATAAAAGTTTTATGTACCATGGAGGATGTTAAAAAACAGAGTTCTCCTTCAAAACAAGACAAAGTAAATGAATCCAGATTACCCTCCTGTGGGAGGGAGGGACAAAAGGAGGAAGAGAGGAAAGGAGGGAGGGAGGGAGGTAGAAAATGAGGAAGGAAAGATTTCTGGGTACCAGATGCCAGGTAACAAAGGGCCCAGATATCTGAAGTGAGAAGACAAGTTGTACTTTATCATTACCCAAGTTTACTGCCTTAACAAGAGTTCCCAGGCTCCAGTACCAGAAGGAAGAGCCCAGGCAAAGCTTAGAGGACTCCCCAAGAGATTCAGCTGAAAGGCCAGGGAGATCAAGGCAGGACAGGGTATTAAAGAGGAAGAAAGGAAGGGAAAGAAAAAGAGAGAGGGAGGGAAGTGAAGGGAGAGACAGAAAGAAAAAAATAGAGAGGGAAGAAAGAAAGAAAAAAGGAGAGGGAAGGAGGAAGAGAAGCCGAGAAATCTGCAGAGGTTTCACCCCAAGGAATTCCGAGTTCTGATAAGCACATGTATGTGAGGAAATTACCAAAGGCCAGGGGAAAAATATCTTATGAGTGTCCAGATATGGTCAAATGCCACAATGAGCCTATATATGTTTCTACCACTCAGACTTCAAGGCGTGGAGGTACACACCTATAATTCCAGTGACTCAGGAAGCTGAGGCAGGAGGGTCATAAATTCAGGGCCAGCCTTGACAATTTAGAGAGATTTGTCTCAAAAAATGAAATGGGCTGAGGATATAGCAGAGTAACCCTTGTAAAGCAGAGCATCCTTGGATTCAATATCCAATACTGAAAAACCAAAACCAACCAACCAAACAAACAAATAAACAAAATCCTCATTATTCACAGAGCATTGGATAATCAGGAAGACCCTGTCTGAGTAATGAGTGGGGGATCATTAAACCCTGCAATGAGTATGCTCTGAATGAGCCCAATAAATTAACAGCAATCTAGACAATGCAAAAAATGTAACACAATCACTAAAGATACAAACATTATAGCCATGCACATATATATTATATACAATGAACTAAAAATACAATATGTATTTTTGTAATTTTGGTTCATAACTCCACTCTCAATTTCCTACAAGATTTAAAAAGTGCACAAAAATAATTGTTAATTGATGTTTGGATCTCCAAATGTATAAAGATATAATTTGTGACAATAATGATGTAAGGGGAAGGAGAGAGAAATATAGTAGATTCTATAGATTAGTATTTCTCTCTTTTTGCTGGCGATCAAACTCAGAGCCTTATGTATGCTAGGCAAGCACTCTACCATTGATTCTGTATACTTTTGAAGTTAAATTGGTATCAATCTAAACTATATTGATCTAAATTTAGGATGTAAAATGCAATCTTCATAGTAATCATAAATAAAACATTTTCAATATACACATAAAAGGAAAAGAAAAGGAAAATAAAATATTTCACTACAAAAAATTATCTTTCTTTACCAGTAATAACTTTAAATGTAGATGTATCAGGCTTTCAAATTAAAAGGCAAAATTTGGCAGAAAGGATTAAAAGCAAGCATGATACAAGTAATACTTTCTTTAAGAGACTTGCTTTAGGTTTAAAGACACAAATAGAAAGGGAAAGTATAGAAAATAATATTCCACATAAACAAACCAAAAGAGAGCAGGGTTATTTGCTAATATCAGGTCACAAAACTGTTAAGCCAAGTGAGGTGGCACTTAACTATAATCCCAGTTACCCTGGAGTCTGAGGCAGGGTAGCAAGTATGAGGTCAGCTTGGGCAATTTAGTGATAGTTTGTCTCAAAATAAAAATAAAAATAAAAAAGGCTAGAGATGTAGTGTAGTGGTGGAGTGCTTACCGGGCATGTGAGAGGCCCTGGGTTTGATTCCCAGGACCATGGGGTGGGGTCGTTAGACAAAGTAGATATTTTGCCTGGCATGGTGGCATGTGCCTGTAGTTCCAGCTACTCAGAAGGATTGAGGTGGGAGAATCACCTGAGCCCAGCCTGGGAAACCTAGTGAGATCCCATCTCTAAATAAATAAGTAAAATAAATGTCTAATTTCATTATTGTACATGTTTTCCCAGCATCATTAATTAAAGAGACTACCCTTTCCCATGTATGGTTTCATTTCTGGGCTCTCTATTCTGTCCCATTTGCTATTTTTGATTATAATAGCTTTGCAAGATAATCTGAAACCAGTGCTTCAGTGAGTAAGATAAATAAGTTATACAGATGTACTATAAAGCACATCTACATGCCTACAGCTAGTAATACAGCATTATATACCATCAGCTTTCCATATCTGTGTGTTCTGCATCTGTGGATTTAAACAACTGTAGATTGAAAATATCTCATGAAAAGAATCCAAGTATTTTTTTCTTGTCACTATTTCCTAATTAGTAAACCATAACTATTTCTATAGCATTTACATTGCATTAGGTATTACAAGGAATCTAGAGATGATTTAAAGTAAATGGAAAGATGTATACAGCAAATACAACATCATTTTACATAAGGGACTTATGTATTTGCGAATGGGGACGAGTCCTGGAATCTATCCCCGATGGGATGACTATACTTAAAATTTGCTGGGAGAGTAGAGCTTATCTTAAATAATTTTGCCACAAAATAATAATAATAATAATAATGATGCAGGAAGAAAGCCTGGGAGGTGAGGGATATGTATGTGGTCCTGATAGTAGTTATGGTTTCACAGGTATATACGTAGCTCATACTCACCAAATTGTATATGTTAAATATAAGATTTTTTACAATGAATCAGACCTGAGTAAAGTGGTTTAATTTCGAAAATGCTATTAAGACGGGCTGAGGTTGTGGCTCAGTGGTAGAGCACTTGCCTAGCATGCATGAGGCACTGAGTTCAATTCTTGGCACCACATATAAATAAATAAAAGATCCATCAACAATTTAAAAAATTTTTTAAATACTATTAAGAAATTTAAAACACCACCAAAAAATGATAAAGAGGTGAGTACATCAAGAAAAAAAATTATAAAATACATCAAATGAAAGACCCTGAAATATATGAAGCAAATACTGAAAGAATTAAATGAAGAAACTTTTCTACATCAACTGGAAACAGCCAGGTGAGGTGCTGCTTGCCTGTAACTAGACACTCATTAAGCTGAGGCAGCAGGATCACAGGTTCAAGGTCAGCCTCAGCAATTTAGTGATACCCTAATCTCCAAAAAGAGAGAGAGGAAAGAGGGAACACCCTGGGATGTAGCTTAGTGTAAAGGGCCCCTAGGTTTAATTCCCAGTACCAGAAAGAAAAGAATATCTAGGGCATGTCTGTAAGGAAACAGAACTTGAATAACAATAAGAGCCACCTATATCCAACAATCATACATACAACATTCTACCCAACAAAGAATACAGAAACTCCTGAAATGCACATCATTCTGTAGGGTAGATCATATATCAGGCCACAAAACAGTCTCAATAAATTTTTAAATACTGAAAATCATGCAAAGCATCTTTTCCAATCGCAAAGGAATGAAGCTACAAGTCAAAGATAGAAGAAAAACTGGAAATTTCACAAATATGTAGAATTTAAACAACATACCAAACAAAAAATAGGTCAAAAAGGAAATCACAAGGGAAATTAGAAAATACTTAAAAGTTGGTTGTGATGGCTCTTGCCTATAATTCCAGCTAGTTGAGAATCTGAGGCAGAAGGATCACTTGAACCCAGGGATTCAAAGTTAGCCTTGGCAACACAAATTACATCTCAAAAAAAAAAAAAAAAAAAAAAAGAAAGAGAAAATACTTAGAGACAAATAATAAAAACAACAAAATATGGGATGCAACAAAAGGTAGAACGAAGAGAGACTATTGTAGCTATGAATGCCTTCTTTTAAAAAGCAGAAAGATTTCAAATCAATAACATAACTTTACAACTTAAAGAAGAGAAAAAGCAAAGCAAACCAAAATGAAATCAGTAGATTGAAGGAATAAGAAAAGTTTAAACCATAGATAAATAAGAGAATAGTAAAACAACATCAATGAACCTAAGAAGTGGTTATTTAAAAATATCAACAAAATTTTAGCTAGCTTAACAACAACAAAAAGATACACATACACACAGAGTCAGACATGAAAGTAGGCCAATTACCACCAACAATCACAGAAATATAAAGGATACCAAAATACTATGAACAACAGTATACTGGATAACAATTATAAACTAGATAACCTAGATGACATGGTCAAATTCTTTGAAACACACAATTTACCAAAACCGAATCATTAAAAAATAGTGCATCTGAATAGACTTATAACAGAAGACTGACTCAGTAATCAAAAACCTCTTAACAAAGTCTAGGACCAGATGGCTTCAATGGTGAATTCTACCAAATGTTAGAAGAATCCTTCTCATAAACTTGAGAAAAATAAAAGAGGAATCACTTCCTAACTCATTCTATGAGGTCAGCATTACTACAATTCTAAAGCCAAACAAACAAACAAACAAACAAAAAAACGAAACAATACTACCAGAAAACTACAAGCTAAGTTCCTTACGAATACTGATGTAAAAATCTTAAACAAAATACAAGCAAACCTAATCCAACAGCACATTACAAGGATTATCCACTATTACCAAGTGAGATATAATCCTGGAATGTAAAGATGTTCAACATATTAAAATCATAATGGAGAAAAGGTATCTGATAAAATTCAACATGCTTTGTGATCAAAACACACAAAAAACTAGAGGTAAAAGTCATCTTTTTTTAACATCATAAAAGGCATATATTTAAAAACCCCACAGTTAACATAGGGATCAAAGACATAAAATATTCCTCCTAATATAATGAACAAGACAAGAATGTCTTGCCTTCACCATTCAATATTGTACTGGAAATTCTAACCAGAGCAATTAGACAAGAAAAAAAAAAAGCCATCAAAATTGGAAAGGAAGAAGTAAAACTATCCTTATCTGCAGATGATGTGACCCTACATGTGGAAAATACCAAAGAATCCAGAGAAGTTATTAGAACAATTGAATTCAACAAAGTTGAAGAATACAAGATCAACATACAAAAATCTTTATACTTCTTTCCCAATACAAATTCACTGATTCAGTTCTACTTTCGAAAGATTTATGTGGACTTCATTGAAGATTTTTTTTCATTAAATGTTTTTCTAATTTCTGAAAAAAATCAATTGTTCCCAAGTCTGTGTGTTACTGGATTAGGCAAGAGTTTCTTAAATATAAGACCAAATACCTGATCTGTAAAAGAACAAGTTGACAAATTTCATCACAATCTAAAACTTCTACTCAAGACACCGCTCAGAGAATGAAAATATGAACCACACACTAGAAATAAGGTATTTGCAAAACATCACAAAGGACCTGCATCCCAAATATATACAGAAGTTAAAAAATTCAATTATAAGAAAATCACCCATTCAGGTCGAAAAACAACAGTAACAACAAGCCTTTTCCAGGAAAAAATACAGGCTTAATGATGGCAAATTAAAGATCTAAACAATTCTAAATGTGAAATTGAAATGTTTCTGCCATAATGCATATTCACTCCACAAACTGCTATACATCAACAGCTTATAAATGTTTTGGGTTTTTTGCTTTGATTTATTTACAGAGTTTGGCTGTGCCAATATTCCAGTACTATTTTGTCATTCTGGCTCCTAACAGTGTTAAAGATCAAAAGTTCATCATTACCATTTTTTCCCCTTAATATGTCCCTAGATCCTTTCACTTCTTTACAACCAAAAAAATGTCACCATTTTAGTCATTTTTAAAAATAAAAGCTGCTCCTCCATTTCACCTGTATTCTTATTCTGAAAAAACATTAACCATCACAGGAACTTCCTGGAACAATCTAAGGAAAATCATCTCACGAGACATTAGATGTCACCAGTCTTGTGAGCTTCCACATCAATGCTCTTATATGATATCCAAATACTGGCTTCTTGGAGTCTATGAACACCCTGAAATATTCCACTAAATTTCGTGGATTTTCTTTGCAACAAATTATAATTCTCATCAGACGCCCAAGAATAAATGAACCTGAAAGAACTTTTCCTTTATCTGGCTGTGAAAACTATGCATATTAGAAAATTTACAGTCAATGATAATACAAATAATTCTGATAAAACATTTCAAGGGCCGGGGTTGTGGCTCAGCGGTAAAGCGCCCGCCTAGAGCATGCAGGGTCCCGGGTTCGATCCTCAGCACCACACATGAATAGATACAATAAAGGTATTGTGTCTAGCTACAACTAAAAAACTAATATTTTTTAAAAATCAAAATGCTTGTTAATAATGAACAACAGGGAAGAATAGAGCAGAGAGAAGACAATAAATAGGAGAACTTATTTGATTTGTAGGCCTCCCTTTTCTAGGAAGAAAGATATCATGGAAGAAATACTTGAGTCCTTTATTATTCAGATCATTATATCTCTTTGCCAATATCTTTTTCAGTATCTACATCTCTTTGAGACATAGAAGAAAAGTAGTTGATTCTCTGTATATAGGCAGTATTCCTCATGATTATTAATACCAACAAACTGAAACCATGGTGTACCAGGAATAAAGCTAAAAGTAAATTACAACATATTAAAATAAAATAAAATCATGGGGCTGAGCTGGCCAGGCATGATGGTGCATGCCTATAATCCCAGTGACTTTCTGAGGCAAGAGGGTGGCAAGTTCAAGGACAGTCTTAGCAACTTGGCAAGACCTTGTCTCAAAATAAAAACTAAAAAGGATTGGTGATGTAGCTCAGTGGTAGAACTACTGGATTTAATTCCCAGTACCGCAAAATCAAAACACAAAACTATGGGGGCTGTAGGACAGTGAACCTGGAAGAGATATTAGAAGGAAACTGCAAGCAGGGAGAGAAAAAAAAAAGGCATAATTTGGGGGTGCTGGCCAGAGACATGAACACCTAGGATTAAAGGGATTCACTGCTTTCCCAACTTCCATACACTCAGAAAAGCACTGGTACCTTTCCATGCTTGTCATTTCAGTAACTACAAGAAAACTCAGTATTCATGGCAGTTTATCAATAACAAATGCACTTGCCCTCAGAGACAGCCTAGGTAGGATTATACCTGTGCCCCAAATTAGCAGATTAGCATCAGGATCCAAAGAAGGAGAAATAAATTGAGCATACATTTCTTTGAGTAAACATACCTCAAAAGTTCCTGCTGTAAGCACATAAAATTAGCAACATTAACTTTTTTAGGTTGGGATCTACTTCTTGGCTAGATTAAAAAATGAGAGAGAACTGAGGTTTTTATCTCAGGGGATCGCTTATAGATCACTTTCTGACTACTCAAAATTTATATATGTAAAAACATTAAGAATAACATCTAATATTAAGGGCTTATTAGGAGATGGGTTTCAGCAATCCTCAAAATACTATGAGGTAAATACTATTATTAGGAGAGGTTATGTAATTTGCCCAAAGTTACACAGGTATTAAAGGTGGAAACTGGAATTCCAAGCATGCTTACTTAATCTCCATGTTAATAATGATTCCACCTGGCAGTTTTTAAGCCTGTAAGCCATTGGGAGTCAATGAAAAAAAATTGCAGCAGTAGTGATCACATTTAAATTACTCAACAGTAATGTAAAGGGCAGACTTAGGATGAGATGAGCAAGGGTCTCAAAAGGGAGGTCAAAGTCTAGGAAAGGGACCATGGGAATGCAGAGGAGAGGGTGAAAACCTAAAAAAGCACCTAGTAAAAGTAGCTGCACTTTTTGCTCACTGTACATATGAAAAGAGATAAAGGAAGGTACTTCTCAGATTACTAACTTGGCCACTAATTAGTAATTACTGTCTAACAATTCAAGGAAGACAGAAGGAGCTGGTAGTTTAGTTTTGTTTAGGGGATTGAAAGACAGTTTGGTTTAATCAAAATTAAAACAAGAGAAACCAATTCTACAGAATTGACCTCCCCCTATAAGACAAGCTTTCCATATTTGCAAGATCCTACCTTGGAAACAAGCAATCTCTAATGCTTTTTCAAAAATAAGGAGTCACAGGGACCTTCAACACTACTAAGTCCTCATTATACAGATTAGGCACTGAATGGCTAGGCTAGTATTGGGTCAATACTCTGCCCAGAGTGACATTACTCTAGTAGAACCAGGACTAGAAACCAGCTCTGCTGGCTCCATCCTCCTTACTGCTCTTTCTACTTCACCACCCTCCCAACTCTACTAATGGGAATTCACATCACCAAACATGCACGTATAATCACTGAGCACTTTTTAACTAAAAGCAAAATTAGACATGTAAGCTTAAAAATCTAAAAGTAATAGCATATATTTTTTCATAAAATTCCCATTTTCCTTTAGAAAAACTTTTCCATGGTGTCAAGAGTCTGTTCATTTTAACATTTTCTAATTTTACGTCCTATATAGTCCCTTCCCCCCGCAAAAAAAAAAAAGAAAGAAAGAAAGAAAGAAAAACCTTTTTAAACTTAGGACTGGGAAGAAATGACAGATCCTCTGTGCTTAGAATTCCACCATAAGAAACTAAGACGCCACTGACAAGGCCAAGTCGGCCGAATCCAGGCCAATGAAGTCAAGGCTGTCCAGTGCGACTGCTGTCAACGCCGTCTAAACTTCAAGCACCACGGAGGAAGAACCTGGCCTGAACCTGCTCCTTGCACAGCCTGGGATTTGCAGCTTCCCTTGGGCTGCCTGCTCCTCCGGCGCCCGAAGAAAGCGGAAGGTGCAGGAGGGCGCTGCCCGGCTCCACCGCCAGCTTCTCCGCAGGCTACTTGGGGGCTTGAGCCAAATGTGCGGTTCTACAAGCTCCCTGCACATTATCTAAGTTGGCTTGGGCAGAACCTGCGCCCCGAAAACTGTACTAACTGACGCAGGGATGGAGGTCTCTGAAATACCCCGATTACTTAGGTTCCCTGTTCCGTGCCCGGCTCTTCTGAGACAAAAACCACTCAACAGTCCAAGTTGTGCCAAGCGAGGAGTCACTAGGCAAGCCCCTATTAAGGGTGACTTTAGCTCAGCCAGAAAGAACCGGGGCTGCGCGGCCGGAGCCCCAGCCGCGCACCCGCCCAGCCTCCCGGGCACCGGCCTCAGACCCGCCCGCGCTCACCCAGCTGCTGCTCGGGGCCTGCGCGCCCGCGCGCTTCTCCAGCATGGCTCCCGCCTCGGGCTGCGAAGCCGCCTTCCACTCTGGCTCCCGCGGCGGCCCGGCGTTCATGCTGCGGCCATGCCCGCGCCGGCTCGGGACGTTCCGGGACGACGGCGACGCCGCGGGGGCGGCGGCGGGGCCCGCGCCTTCATGGGCTCCGCGGCCCGCGGCGGCCTGCGGATCGGGCGGCGGCGCCAGCGGCGACGCCGAGTGCTAGGGGGAGAGCCGAGGCTGGAGCCGAGGAGGCAGGAAGAGGCCCGCAGTTTCAGGACCGGCTAGGCTGCTGGCGACCAAATAGACCCCAACTCCCTAGCTGCCGGCGGCGTCAGTGGCAGGTCCGGCAGTGGGGAGGCCGCGCCCCGCCCCGCGCCCGCTTCCCACAGGCCGGCGCCGGCTACAGGCCCCGCCCAGCGATCCACTCCCGCCTGGAGATCGGCAGGCGCCCAGGTTGCCTCCAGCAACGCCCCGCCCATCCCTGGCCCCGCCTCCCTTTGCGCAGGCCTCCTGGATGACCGCACTGCGCAGCGCGCCGGAAGTGCGTCATCTCCGGGGCCCCGGGTGACTTCATTTTTACTTTGGGAGTGTGTCGGCCTGTTGGTGAGGCGCAGGTTGCCTGTGGTTTGTAGTTACCGTTTCCATGGTATTGGTTTGGCGTCAGCCCACCAAATGAAGGATTCTTGATGCCCTTAGCAGTTACAAAGATGGGCCTGTCCTGAGACCGAGAGGGCCTGGATCCAGAATTCTGAACTGAACAAGTGGAATATGCTCTAGCTAACAGAGCTAATATCTCGCTCCTCTCCGATACCAGAGAAAGTGACAGATTACCTGCACCGTCGGTGCGGGGGAAGGACATAGCTTTAGAAACAAACAGGCTCTGGTGTGCACACAACAGTGTGAATATGTAAAATAAGGACAGTAACCTACTGTGGGTAAGGTGACCATGTTCGAAATGCTATTTGTTAGGACTAGGCCTAAAGCACCGCGTGAGATACGCATTCCATTAAATTCGATCTGTCCGCTGTTGGTTTGCATGTTGCAGTGTTGCTGTTGCAAATAGGTGATGCACAAGAGTCCCAAAGATTCTGTGCCTTCCAAGCCTTGAACTTGCACGAATTTGCTGTACAAAGTTACAGCTTGCTTTGCACTCATTGTGCAGTCATTGCTTGCCTAAACACTTTGACGTCCAAAGTCGACCCTTTCTGTGAAAATACTTTTTCTTGAGTTTCGGAAATTCGCATAAGCAGATTGTGGAGACTTTACTGCTATTTGGTCTTGGCAGACCCATTTATAGGTTGCTGTCGTTTTTTCAAAAATTATATCCTTTTTTGAGCCAAAGACCTTTTGCCTATTTCAACCATGTTTTTTTTTTTTTCAACCATGTTTTGATGATTCTGGTTTTGCCTTCCATACCTATGCAGAAATGTCTGATTGCACTTGTTATAAATGCCAGTATGAACCTGCCATTTCTCTGATTATTCTCCAATTACATGCCAGTTTGTAAAAACTCCAGTTAAAATGCTGTGCTAAAAATACAGCACTGTAAATAATATTTAATAATGCTACTCTGAGATCTGGTCCCTTGATGTGGAGAATCATAAAAGTATTATTTTCATGGTTCTGGGAATGAAACCCAGACCTCAAGCATGCTAGACAAGCACTCTACCACTTAGGTACATCACAGTCCTTTGCATGGTTCTTGCTTTTTTCCTCCCTTTTTATAAAATAAATTAATTTTAAGAGGTTGTTACATTATGTTGAAAGTTTATCATAGGAATTAATTATGCACTCACTGAGACCAAAAACATGGATTTTAAATTAAACATAATTTAATTCAATATTCAGGCTCTAGGAAACTAATGAAAGATATGTATATTACCTTGTTTTATCCCAGAGTGTTTTACATCTGTCCGTGGTTTGAATTAATATTAATGAAAAGATGTGCAAGAGGCTGTCTGGTGGGAACTAACTTTGTGTTAAATAACAATTAAAATATTTTACGAACTGAGTCCGTAGCAGAGCACTTGCCTTGCACATGTGAGGCACTGGATTCCATCCTCAACACCACATAAAAATAAACAAATGAAGACATGCTATCCATCTACAACTACAAATTTTTTTTATTAAAATATTTTACTATTTGTTGCCAGGTTTCCTCAAATTTTTCTATTATTCGCCAAGAAGCAAATGTCATAAGCAGTTTTTTTCAAACTTACTTGAACTCAACACTCTTTTTCTTGAAACATTAATATCTTGAAGAATGTGTAGGACATAGTTTGGAAAGTGATAGATATTTATATTTATTCATGAAACTGTAGCATAAAAGACTACAGTTAATAATATGTTGCTTTTTAAAACTAGAAAAAGTTTAGAGCTGGAGTTGTGGCTCATGGTAGAGTGCTTGTGTAACCTGTGTGAGTCACTAGGTTCAAACCTCTGAACCACATATAAATAAATTAAATAAAGGTATTGTGTCCATCTACAACTAAAAATATTTTTAAAGAAGTTTATTAGCAGTGATTAGCTCTAGAATTAAAAATGTTTTTCATATAGATTTTTGAAATTTGATTTTTTTCAATTAATATGTACTAATTCATTTTTATAATTAGAAAAACAAATTTTTCAATTTATAAAAAAAAGTAAGCAAGGCATATTGGCATGTTCCAATAGTGCCAGCAGCTAGGGAGGCTGAGGCAAGTGGATCATTTGAGCTCAGGAGTTTGAAGACAACTTGGGCAACATAACAAGACTGTATCTCAAAAAAAAAAAAGATTAAAAAAATGTAATGAATTATATTTTGGGAGCTGCCACACAGAAGTGAGCACAGACCCTTAGCCTTGATCAATGGTGGTGTGGAGACTGATTTCTGCTGCAAGTGGAAACAGGTGGATCTCACCTCTGCTCAGCAGGGGAATGATGCTCTGAGGTTATTTCTAATTTGTTTCCTACTGTTACACAGTAAATTAGCACAAAATTAGTGGTTTAAATCAACACAAGTGTTTTACACTGGTGTCTGTGCATCTGGAGTCAGGGACATTTTAGTTACAGCCTTTACTAAAGGTCTCACGAAGCTGAAATCAAGGTATCTGCTGACTTCATACTCATGGAGAGTCTACGAGACACTTCCAGACTTCCTCAACTGATAGGGTTTGGGTCTTAAATGTACCCCAAAAACCCATATATTAAAGGCTTGGTCTCCAGCCTGTGGTCCTATTGAGAGGTAATAGAACCTTAAGGGTTGGGGCCTGTTTAAAAGAAGTTAGGTCATTGAGTAGATGGATGCCCTTGAAGGGAATACTAGAATCCTCGCCCTGCTCTCTCTCACTTTGCTTCCCAGATGGCATGAGGTGCACAGACTGCCTTTACCATGTGTTCCTGACACTGTGAAGTACTGTGCCACTGCAGGCCCAAAGCAAACAGGTCAGGTGACTGTGGACTGCAATTTCTGAGACTTAAGGTTCCTTTTAAGTTGATTCTCAGGCATTTTGTTACAGCACAGAAAACGACTAACAAATAAAGTTCTTGCCAGAATTCATTTCCTTGTGGTCCTATGACTAAGGGTCCCATATTTTTACTTCCTGTCACACGGTTACTGCTTCGTGTTCCTAGAGACCACTCTGAGGTCCTTGCCATGTGTTGCAGTTTGCTCCTTCAATAATCTTTCTGACACTTAATCATCTTTAAAGGCTTACCTCATTAGTCAGTCTCATCCCCAATAATCTCCCTTTTAATCAAATCAAAGTTAGCTGATTAGTAACCTGATCATAGAAGTGGTTGACAGTACCATCATATTCACTGGTACTGTCAAACTTGGGAAAGTAGGGGATTATAGAGGGTACACACACACTTTAGACACACACAAATATATAAATAACCCTAGTGTACACACACATACACATAATGATATTTCAATGTTAGCATAGTCATTGTGGTCCCATAGATTGTTATTATTTAGTGAAATTGTAGTCATCCTAGTTCATGTAAGTATACTCTGTGATGTTTGTACAACAATGAAATTTCCTAATGACTCATTTCTCTGAATGTATCCCCATAATTAACTACATGTGACTGTGTATGTGCTTGCGCACATGTGTTATACAGGAATGTGTAAACTTGAGAAAGTTACTTCTTTAATCCTCACTCTCATATATTCTTAATACCAATATATGACTTATTGGGATTGTTTTAATGAGTAATTATATGAAGACTATTATGTAATTATATACACAGATATTAGATATTTCATCTATTTGTGAAGTTACTAAGTAGTGACTTTATGGATGGCTATATATGCAAGAAATTAAAAGTAAACTACATAGTGTGGTTCTGCAGTTAATTTCTATTTCCTTCTGACAAAATGGGTTTATTGCAATCCCTAAAGGGCACTCACCCTTTACTCAGCTTTTCCAAGTGGAATGGCCCTGTTGGGATTCCCTTTCTACATTAACCTATTCATTGTTATCTGTTGATTATCTTTGTTAGTCATCTACTGCCGTGACCCCTCGCCAGCAAGGAGGACACGACACAGGATTCTTCTTTCAGCAGTTTATTCAGGCCTTGAATTATGTGTCTCTGGAAGCTTCTACTACTACTACTACTACTACTACTACTACTACTACTACTGCTACTACTGCTACTGCTGCTGCTACCACTTCTCCTTCACCTGAGCGCCCCAGCCTTGATAAAGCACATCAAGCCCCAATGCACAACTGCCACGTGGACCTTTCTCATAGGGTGTTTTACAGCTACGTGCCAACTCTCCCAAAACAAGGAGTTGTTTATCACAGGCCACGGTGCTTATCAGCGCCATCTTGTAATGGCGACCGGCTCACCACAGTTCCCCCTTTTTGTTTTACTAAGACAATACAGGCGAGAGTAGAGGTCCTATCCCACTGTGCAGAAGTAGCTGCATAGTATGGCTCAGCCCTAAGGAGGCGCCTTCCCCAGATCTGACTCCATATCAGCCGACGCCTTTTTTCGTGGGGCGGGGCATGGACACGTCAAACCCGCATGCAATAGGACATGCTCTCCTTGAGGTCCCGGTCCACTGCGGGATCACTCAAGTGCAGTGCCTTGCCTCGCATCCTGTATCGTGACGATGGTGAACAAAAGGGGGTAGCTGGGACTACCTCTGTAGGACAACCACAAATAAGTTGGCGACACCCTGAGAGAAAGGCACGGGCTTTAAAGCCATAGCTAAAGACCAGTGTGGAAACCCTTCTGCGTGCAATGGCAACAAGACCTGCAGAGTGCAAGGGCTTTCCAGCACTAGAAGAAAGACAAAAGAAGGACATGTCGAACCCAGTGCAATGTTAGAATAACTTGGGGTGCAACGACCATGTCAAAGATTTACTGTTTAAGATGCGCAAGCCAGACTTGAGGTGAGTTGCCATTTTCTAAAGCTGCAAGAGCTTGTATGAGCATTGCCTTGTCCCGAGCATTGCGGGCCTTGAGACGACAGAGAAGCCACAAACAAAGAATCACACCAAAGCAACACATAGTACCAAAAATGCCTACTCCCACCCACTCTTTAAAAAAGGAAAAAGCAGAAGATATCCAATTAGTGAATTGACCCAAAGTCACGGGATCAACACGGGTGTTATTCAAGACAGCTATCTGAGTCAGTTGAGACTGGATCATGTCTTCCGCCGCCATGGACTAATTCCCGGCCAAATAGTCACCGATGATGCGGGAAGCATTCCTGGAATCATTAAATCTGACAGAGGTTATACATAAATGCGCACGTTGGTCAATGCAACCCAAAAGTACCAGGTCAGACAATTTTTTTAGCTGAACTTGAAGTATATCTATTTTTTGGTTAGCAGCCAAAATCCCTGACAAAAGATGTTGGTTAACTTTATTTTGAGATTCGAGTATGGTGGAAGTTTGTTGAATAACATTATTAATAGTGGCAGCAGTTTGTACTTGACTGGCCATGGCTACTCCAGCTATAACTGCTGCAGCAGCAGCAAGGCCTGCATTAGTTAATGGCCCACCTATCTCTCTACAGACTTTCATCCAAGCCTCTATGCCTTTGTTTTTATAAGGAGTAATAGCTGCCTTACATTCTTAGTACACTGTTCAAAGACCAATTGTTTAATCAAGGGCATGGCTCTATCGGGATCGCCAAAAATTTTTCCTGCACATCTACCATCCTAGCAACAAAATCTGAGAAAGGTTCTGTCGGGCCTTGTATAATCTTAGTCAGATTGCCAGACACTTCTCCTCTATTTGGGAGTGACTTCCATGCACGAATGCAAATATTATTGATCTGTTCATATACCTCAGGAGGATACCCCGTTTGTTGGTTAGCAAACCTGCCCTGCCCCAGAAGCATATCTTTGTCCCAGGCAGGACGGCCTGCTGCATGATTCTGGGCAGCTTGTTCTACAGCTCCCTCTAGCATAAATGCCCTCCAATCTAGGTATTTTCCTGGGGATACACAAGCTCGGACTAAGCCAGCCCAATCTGAGGGGGTCATGCAGAATCTAGTCAATCCTTCCACCTGAGTAAGGTGAAAGCAGCGTCTATGCCATAAGTATGGACGGATTCAGCCAAAGTCTTAATTATTTCAAAATCTAAAGGCTCATGGTACCTTCCCCTATTATTGTCCTGAAAAACTGGGTATGCTAGTCCCATGTCTGTATTAACTGTTCTCCACACTTGGGTATGGAAAGTCCTCCCAGAGCTTTGGATTCCTCCCACGTACAGGGGCAGAGCAATGGGTGGATCTATGGGTGGAACATCAGGTATAGAGCCCTCCTCTAGGTTCTCAACTTCCTCCCCAGAACTGGATTTATTACCCTTCTCACAGCAGGCTTTTACATCTGTTGTTTCCCGTTTTTTCTTTTTTATCTTAGTCTTACGTAATTGTTGTAATAACTTGTCCAATTCCTCAGAACTGTCCGAGCTACTTGTGTCCTTGGGAGTTTTTAACTCAGTCAAGTCCGGATAGAGCCTTCTCCTCTGTTTAACTTCAGACTCCCTTGTCTGTTCACCACTCTTACTCCTAATACTTTCTGCTACCTCGCTATGTGACCCCTCCGATTTTTCTTCATGCAATTGCTCAAGAACGGCCTGACCCTCACTCACAGCTTTCTGGCATTTACCACCCATTATACACCCCCTCACTAATTTCCAAAGCGGAATGGTACCGCCCTTTAAAGTTCCTTGTTTGTAAGCGAAATCCAGATCTTTCCCTAATTTGTCCCAACTGGGAATCCTGAGACTCCCTGAAAAAGCAAACCGAGGAGCTACAGAGTCAGTCTCTTCTAAAAACCTCTGTAATGTGCTCCGCTTCACTTTAAGTCCCTTGGAACGCAGTAACCCATTCAAGGCCAGCAAAATTGGGCTTGAGGAAGTAGCACCCATACTGTTCCAAGCAGTATAAAGAAAGTGAAAATACAAAACCCCGCTCTCCTTATTTACAGAGGAGCGTCTTATTTATTATTTTTCCCCGCTCTCTCTTTATCTACAGAGGAGCGTCTTATTTATTATTTTTTTCCCCGCTCTCTCTTTATCTACAGAGGAGCGTCTTATTTATTATTTTTTTTCCCCGCTCTCTCTTTAATTACCGAGGAGCGCCCCGCTTTCATTTGTGGATTCCCACTTTACCTGGGAACTTACCGGTGCACCACCCTGACTGCTGAAAGTTCTAGATCCTGCGTCCGAGGACGTCTTCCCTGTCCGGGCCACCAACTGCCGCGACCCCTCGCCAGCAAGGAGGACACGACACAGGATTCTTCTTTCAGCAGTTTATTCAGGCCTTTAATTATGTGTCTCTGGAAGCTTCTCCTCCTCCTCCTCCTCCTACTACTACTACTGCTACTGCTGCTGCTACCACTTCTCCTTCACCTGAGTGCCCCAGCCTTGATAAAGCACATCAAGCCCCAATGCACAACTGCCACGTGTCCTTCTCATAGGGTGTTTTACAGCTACGTGCCAACTCTCCCAAAACAAGGAGTTGTTTATCACAGGCCACGGTGCTTATCAGCGCCATCTTGTAATGGCGACCACGGTCCGCTGACACAGCTCACCACAATCTACCTCATCACATCAGGGTATCTGAATTTGTATTTCAATTGAACTCTCATTTTCTCTGTTAGCAATTACACAGAGTTCCTAATTGATCTACAAAGACTTCAACTGTATTTCTGTAGTTCTATAGTCATCTTTATTGATGTTCCAGATTTTTTTTTCTTTTTTTTAAAAAAAAATATTTATTTGTTAGTTTTCGGCGGACACAACATCTTTGTTTGTATGTAGTGCTAGGATTGAACCCTGGCCGCACGCATGCCAAGTGAGCGCGCTACCGCTTGAGCCACATCCCCAGCCCCCTAGATTTTCTTTTTCTTTTTCTTTTTTTTTTTTTTGTGCAGGGATTGAAACCAGGGGCTCTCAACCACCAAGCTACATCCCCAGCCCTTTTGTATTTTAATTGTGAGACAGAAGCTTGCGAAGTTGCTTAGGGCCTCACTGAATCAAGTCAGGTTGGGTGGGCAAACATTTTATAAGAAAGGGTAGAATTTGGATGACCCAGGCAAGCAAAGGATTTATTCTACAATGTTGTGAACCCTGTGAAAAGTTAGGAATTTAAAGACTTTTCCTTGCCCTCCTCCATGTTTCACTTGCTGGAAATATATGTAGCTGCTACCTGCTGTCCCTGGCACCCTCACAATAGGAGTGATGCAATCTCTGTGCCCAGAGCAGGGATCGTTGCTTGTGTAGGTCAGCCACTCCTTCTCCTTCTCACCCCATAATCAGTTATCAAATAATATTTAAACCCTTGCTCACCTGCTACCTCTCTTTGTTCACTCCCTCATGCAAGCTATTGACATGCCCCATTTATTCCAGATCATTCTGTGCCTGCTCATCACAATGCCACTGACTTTATTCATGTCTTTATCTTTGGGTTCTCTTCTACCTGGGCATGCATTCTGCACACAAAACTGCTCTTCCTAAACCACAAATCCATCTTATTCTGTCACTCCAGGGATTGAACCCAGAGGCACTTATTCACTGAGCCACATCCCCAGCCCTTTTTAATTTTTTAAATTTAGAAACAGGATCTTACTAAGTTGTTTAGGGCTTTACTAAGTTGCTGAGGCTGATTTTGAACTTGTGAACCTCCTGCCTCAGCCTCCCAAGCTGCTAGGATTACAAAAGTGTGCACCACTACACCTGACTTGCTAAGAATTCTGTTAAGGCTTGTTAGTTTCATGCAGGAGGCTCCAGCTCATTAGTATGACCTGCCTGGCTCAGGATCTGGCCTCTGCCCCCTTCTCAGTCTCTTCTCCTGGCACCATCTACACCATGCCACAATGCTCCTTCCCCTTTGAGACTTGCTGTGACTAGAAGCCTCCTTCCTTTTCCCCTCCAGAATTGGTCCAACTGCTATTAATACATCAAGACTCAGCTGGGGATGTAGCTCGGTGGTAGGGTTCTTGCCAAACACGCATGAGGTTCTGGGTTCAATCCCCAGCACTGTAAAACAAACAAAAAGCACTTAGGTGTCTTTACCAGATCTCAAGTCTCTTCTGCATCACCTCCCTTTCTTTGCACCTTCTGTCCACTTTGTGTATATCTGTCATCACCTAATTGTCTAAATGTTAAAAACATAACTGTTATGCAAAGACCTATTGAATACATATTTTTATCTCATTAACAAAGGAATCAAAAAATGGCTTCAAAGAGTATTTGAAAAGCTTAAGTTTGTTATAATGAATGCAAACAAAATGAAATGGTGAAATAAGATCACTAAATTAACTACTTAATTTTGTGGTGCTGAGAATTGACTACAACCCAACCAAAGATGGCTAAATTTAGAAAAATGATTGCTAGGTTAGATGCAACTCTAGTTAATGTCTTATAGGCATTTAAAATATAGCATTAGGTGTCATATTATTTTTCTATCACAGAAAAGAAAATTAGCCATCTATAAATTAATGACAAAGAAATTTAAACATTCACTTCAAAGCATGTGTATGGTTGAATATTTTAGGGGGAGGTGACTTTTTTTTAAGGATCATTGTATTAGCTTTCTGTCATTCTGCCAGACTACTTGAGATAACTAACTTGTAAGGAGAAAAGTTTTATTTTGGCTTGCAGTTTTAAAGTTTCCATCCAAAATCAGGTGGACAACTGTTTTGTGCCTCTAATGGAGATGAGGGATGGCAATGGGGAATGTGTGACAGAGCAGATCTGCTTACATGAGAAGCCAGGGAGCAAAAGAGGAAGATGAAGGGGCAGGGATCTAAGAGTCCCCTTAGAGGGCATGCCCCCAATGATGTAAGGAGCCCCCACCAGGCCCCACTTACTAATAATGCCTTTAAGACATGGTTCTTTGGGTTAGGCTCAAGATCCTGGCATGGTGGCACATAAAACATGGCATGTTTTGCAGTCAACAGCAAAAAACTAAAAACCACTGCACAGAAAGAAAGTTCTGGACATCTGAACTGTAGCTGAAGCCACAGCCACATTCTGTTTGCTTGTGACTTTGCCGGAAACCATGGTGCCTCCTTTATTCAGAGTTATCCCTCCTTTCTCCCTAGTCAGCTGATCTTTTTCCACTGGTTTGATTTTAACACTCCAAATTTTGGCTCAAAACTCAGCATTCTGTCTGTTCCCATTCCTCACTGCTACTAGTACATGAGTGGGAAGGTCCTAGGATTGATCATCCTGGGTCCCCCACAGAGAGTGGGAAGTGTAGGTCAGTGCAGCCTGGGTCGCATTAGTATAACTTTTAGGTTACCTGGTCTTTTACCTTGTGTACATTTCTTTTTTTGTTGTAGTTATTACAATTATTTTTGTACCAGCAGCCTCTCCTTCTGTGTATAGACATTCATTTTTTAGAATAATAGTTTTTATTGTGAAAATCTATGAAAATGGTTGAACTTAAACAAATCCACTGACCCACTAGCCTACAAGCATCTTAAAGACAATTGTGTGCCTCATTGCAATTGTACACCCAGTGTCAACTCAGAGAGGGAGTATACTTTAACAAGAGCTAACTGCATGCCAGCCATTGCATTGTCAGGAGAAATTGTAGGCATTGACTACATTTTAAATACAGAGAAACAGAAAATAGCTGTGGCTCCAAGACCACACAGCCAGTAAGTGTTGCCAGTACTCAGGCCCATGCAGAATGATCCAGTTACTGACCATGTGTCAATACTGTCTCACAAGCTGGATATGTCAAATTTAATGAGTAATGGACAAAATAGCTTTGTGTTACTGACTTAGACAAAATAGACTTCCAGGGCACTGGGGCCCAGATTACCTAAAATGGGAGAGGGGCATCTTTCCCATCCTAGGAGTGAGAACAACAGTGATAGCTATGAGGCCAAGAGGCAGCACAGCCTTGCACCCTGGGATCAAGAGTGTGGGAGCATCACAGTGAAAGGCACCACCACCAGAAATACCCAAGAGTACTGGTGGATTTACCTTGAGGTCACTGGACATGTCATTGAGACTTGGGCCTGAGAACAGGGTGATATTTTGGGAGGGATTGAGCACTGGCATGAGCAGAGGGGGGGGGTGCACACTGCTCAGAGCTGAGAGTTTGTGGCCTCCTTTTCACGTGGCAGCATTGTCACAGGTGAGGGAATCTTGGGATACTCTGAGTTGGTTGGTTTGTTTTGTGAGGAGGTACCAGGGATTGAACCCGGGGGCACTTTACCTCTGAGCCACATCCCCAGCCCTTTTTTATTTGCAGACAGGATCTCACTGAGTTGCTGAGGCTGGCTTTGAACTTGCCATCCTCCTGTCTTAGCTTCCCAAACTTCTGGGATTACAGGTATGTGCCACCATGCCCGCTGGGATACTCTGGTTTTACTAAAGTTCTTAAGAAAATTTCAGCCAGATGTGGTGTAATCCCAGCAACTGGGAAGGTAGTAGGATTGCAAAATTGAGGCCAGCCTCAGCAACTTAGCAAGACTCTATTTTAAAATAAAAAAGTTAGGGGCTGCAGTTGTGGCTCAATGGTAGATCACTTGCCTAGCATGTATAAGGTACTGGGTTCAATCCTTAGCACCACATAAAAATAAATAAAGATATTGGAAAGAGAGAGGCAGGGTGGGGCAGTGCTCTTGCCTCTCCTCTGCCTTTAAAAAATTAATTAATTAATTAAACAACTCCAGATGTAGCTCAGTGGTAAAGTTTCTCCAGGTTCAATCAACAGTAATACATACACACACACATAAAAGATTTTCAAAGTATTCCATATTTCTCTTAGTACAACTATTTTATTTTTAAAAGCTATACTTATTTTAAATCTTTGTGCTAATATATAGTGCTAAATTAAACCTTATTTCCTCACAGGATACATTGTTTGTAAAGCCATTGCCCTTATATTTGACCCATTGGTATGAAATCAGATTTCAAAACCATTGTAAAGCTCCAGTTCCATTGTTGCCTAATTTCCACACACGGAGCCACTAAAAGCAGTTCCATTTTCATTGAGTTACTTCATCTTTATAGACTCATTTATTAAATAACGTGGTTGGATGAGCTGTTTTCTATTATCCTTTCATAATCTCAAAGATAATGACTGGGATCATGACCCTTCAAATGCTTAACGTGGTTACCTTTGATTTTTGCTTTAAGGATACTTATCAGGGTCTGACTTATTTTATGTTATTGGGTCATTGGGCAAAGGGCAAATCCAAGCTTAGCTTTGTTTCCATAGAAATGCAACATCTCTGCCATGACCTGAGTTAAGACCAATGACCAGTGTGTACCCTGTGTGGAAAGCTGGGGTTTCTTATAATCCAACTTGGGACCCATTGATCATATTGAAACCCATAAACTCAAATAAAAATACAATGTTACAGGGGCTGGGGATGTGGCTCAAGTGGTAGCGCACTTGCCTAGCATGCGGGGGCACTGGGTTCAATTCTCAGCACCACATTAAAAAAATAAAATAAAATACAATGTTACCAAATCAGATAGAGGTTCAGTCCCTCAGTTGATTAATTGGTCATTCAACCAGACAGATGTATTGAAATATTCTAGACGATATCAGATGACCAGAGAATTTATCAGGGATTTTATTGATTTTACAAAAGATAATATGGTTTCATTGACATAGCCTATAAGAAATGTAACAGCCCAAAGATTGTCTCCCACCTCCTCCCACCCTAAGAATTCTCAGTAGTGGATATTCAGAATAAACTTTTCTAAACATGTAGAGGATAACATTCTTTATACAAATACTTTCATAAGTATACTATAGGGCTGGGGATGTGGCTCAAGTGGTAGCACGCTCGCCTGGCATGCGTGCGGCCCGGGGTTCGATCCTCAGCACCACATACAAACAAAGATGTTGTGTCCGCCGAAAACTAAAAAAAAAAATAAATAAATATTAAAATTCTCTCTCTCTCTGTCTCTCTCTTTTAAAAAATAAGTATACTATAAAGTATATTTCAACACCTAGTAATCCACATTAGTGGAGATGCATTTTATAAAATCATGGTGCTATTTGGTGTTGTTATGTGATGGAAAATAAGTTAAACATGCAGACTGTATCTAGTCCAATTTAATTACCTACTCTATGTAAAATCTATTAGTTCAAGGGCTGGCTTTTTTATTGAAATCAGATCAGGTTGATTCAGTAGTACCTCATGGTATTAGTGTAACAGGATGAGGAAGGTGATCCTCAAACCCACCTCTTGCCTCATAACCTCTAATGCCCTGACCTGTTTTCACATGGGACTAAGTTTTATCAGGATGTGTGGGAAGTTCAATATCAAAAATAGGGCAGTCCTGGACATACCAGATGGGTAGTCCCCTCCATTCCTCTTGTTCTTTTTAAATGCATGGAATATTCTCATATTCTTTACATTGGAGCTTTTCTACTTGCTTAGGGCTCTTCCAGGCAATCATAGAAGCCCAAGAAGGAGGGGATTGAGGAATCTGTTATGTCTCTAGGGAATCTACCTCTTGTATTAGAAGTGTCCTCAACTGCATCTCTAGATGGCTAAACTGCTGCTGACAGTGGGGCAGGGCTGGCCTGTCACCTTTGCTTTGGTACTCTGTCCTTTTCCTGTTGATGTGCTCAGCTACTTCCCTCACAGGCTCACCTGTTGTGTCCCTAAGACTCATGCCCATGAATGGTCCTCTACAGGGATTTGCACTTGGCCTGATATTAACTGACAGAATGCCAGCTACAGCAGCTCAAGGTGGGACCTCTGCCAGGTGTGTTGAGGTTTTCAAAGTTCATTCTCAGAGATCAAGAAACACTCAAAGAGCTGGGCACGGTGGCACACGCCTGTAATCCCAGTGGCTCAGGAGGCTAAGTCAAGAGGATCATGAGTTCATAGCCAGCCTCAGCAACTTATCAAAGCCCTAAGCAACTCATCAAGACCCTGTCTCTTAAGAAAATATTAAATATATGTATATATATGGATAAGGATGTGGCTTCCTTTGGTTCAGTTCCTGGTTCCAAAAAAGACAGGAGACCTAGTAATCATTGTTAGTGCTGTGAAAAACCTAGGGACAAAGCACTTTAATAGTAGAGAACTGATGTGTATCAGCACTGTGTGGACTGTCTCATAAACTTTAATTCCTGTATTCCTATAGCAGCCTTGTGTGGTAGATGCCAAGTCAGGAGCATTTTACAGATAGAGAAGCTGAGGCTCAGCTGGGTCACATGACCTGCCCCTATTTCACAGGCAGAAAGAGCAGAGCCTATATTTAAACCTCAGACCAGTCTTGTGTATCTCCAGAACATGCTCTCTTTTCCTCTGAAAATAAATGTAACTTCATTGGGATTTTTTTAACCTAGCACAAAATATAATAAGTAAAATCACCATCACCTGTAATCTATCACCTTGATAACCACAACTGATGCTCTTGGATCATCCTTTGACTTATATCTTAATAAATACACATGTACGTTCATAACTCAGTGTTATATATACACATGCTTTCTTGCCATTTTTCTTTTTATTTTACATTCTTATTTTTCTCATCTTTCCTGCCTTCTCTGTCCTCAGTAAAACCAATGTGAACAATTTGGTTTATTACTTTTTTTTCTCTCCTGGTACTTACTACCTGCAGTGAGCTGGGCATTGTTCTAACCACAAGCTGGATAGAATCCTGCCTACAAGAAGCTTATATTCAGCTGAGAAAAAAATAGGAATATTCTACTGTCATTTATAACTAAAAAGAGCAAATCAAATATTTTTAAAAATAAAGCACAAAAAATGGGAATAAACATTCAAATGAAAAATAAGATCATTGCCAGGTACCATGGTTCATGCTTGTAATCCTTGTGGCTCAGGAGGCTGAGAATGGAGGATCATGAGTTCAAATCCAGCCTCAGCAAAAAGCAAGGCCCTAAACAACTCAGTGAGACCCTGTCTCTAAATACAATATAAAATAGTGCTGAGGATGTGGCTCAGTGGTTGAGTGCCGCTGAATTCAATCCCCAGTACCCCCCACCACCAAAAAAAAAGATCACTCCAGGTACTAGTAAATGTCGTGTAAAAGGTGAGGTAGGGAATTTTGGGGGAGGCTTCACCTGATATTCAAGCTGTCCTTACTAAAAAGCAGACATTTTAGTTAAGGTCTGAATAATGGGGAGGAAGCAGTTGTGGGGAGATAGGAAGGGAGTTTGAGTGTCTAAAACAGAAGGAGCAGCCTGTGCAAGACCCTGAGAGGGAAGAAGTTGGGGTGGCTGAGAGACAAAGCCCACAATGGCCAGCATTATGACTAAGCAGCTCAGGGAAAGACAGGTCCATTAGGAGGGGTTCTGGGAGGCAGCCAGCTTCTCTGTAGGTGGTACAGGCCTTCAAAGGCTCAAGCAGAAACACACTGACTTGAGCTTTGCAGTGATCTCTCCAATTCTAGTGCAGAGAATAGGATGTAGGACTATTTACAGATGGAGTAAATAGTAAATATTTACAGTACAGTGGAGACACAAGGAAACCAGTTGGGAGATTCAGCCAGAGTCCTGTGGGGGTGGCAGTAGCTTGGGGAATGAGCAACTGAATACTGAGAGTATTTTGAAGGAAGACTGGATGTGATGTAAGATCAACTCAGAGCGGGGAGTGAGCCAAGTTCATGGATTGCACCACACAAGGATGCCAGAATGCAGTTCTTCTGATGGTGACAGGTGAGCAGAGGACATGGTCAGAGCAGGACAGGCTCCACCAGGGAGCAAGTGCTAGGTCATCCGAAAGCTGACACAGCCTCATTACACCACAAGAGCAAACTTTGGACCCCAGTCTGTTCTTGTGAGGACTGAAAAAGGAAGACAATTATCCAATGACACGTGTGAGGCACACTTAATTCAAGACCATGGCAATTAGTATGTAGGGCCCACTGTTCAAGTTTCTACTGTGTGGGTAAGAGATTGGGCTTATCTCTGAACACAGAGTAGCTGGTAGGGCATCAGAGGACAGAAAAAGACTTGCGAGGAGCCCTAAGGGGCATGGGGGATTCTGACTAACCTCTCCTAATAGGATTCTTGCTGAAGGCAGGCCACTGTAATAGGTATCACCTGGCGATTGTGGGGGATGAAGAACCTGATCAGATGTGAAGGTGGGATTTCTTGCTAAAATACTTAGCAGTGTTCTTTGCTAAAACTGGATTTTACAAGGAAGTGCACAGCTGGGCCTAGGAGGAAGTTCAGGATCAGGTGGAAGTTTGGTCAAGCAGAGAATCTCTGCCAAGCATCCATGTATCTCAATCTGCAAAGATCATGGCTTGCTCATCTTTCTCCTATGGGTAGGCTTTAACTTATTTCCAATTTTCTGTCTCTTTGCCTTTTAAGGTGTGTGTGTGTGTGTGTGTGTGTGTGTGTGTGTGTGTGTGTGTTTGGGTTTTTTTTTCCCCATGATTAATAAGGTTGCCCATGATCTCAGGTACTCTGATTTTTAGAGTGTCTGTTGTGGTTGATCGTGTCCAAGGGCACAGTCTATGTTACCAATAGTCTCTGTACAATATTTAATATTGAAAATGGAACAGAGGATTTTTAGAATGGGAGATTACACAGAAGCCTACATCACTGGATTGGAGAAGTCGATGGATGGTGGGTGAGAGTTTGGCTTGAGCTTCTCAACATGGTTTCTCAACATGCTCCTATTCATGTGCAAAGTAGGACTAATTCTATGGGGTCCTCCTAGTACCTGGTGTCTATGTGAATATGAGAACAGGTATCATTCCACCCTGATTTTGGCTTTAAGATGTGAAGCTAGTGAGCTGTATTTGGAAGTTAAATCCCATGGCTGGATCTCTTTCAGTATTAAAAGGCAAACTGTTGGGCCAGGAGCTATATAGTTCATGCTTTTATTCCAGTTTACTCTAGAAGCTGAGGTGGGAGGATCACAAGATACAGGCCAGCCTGAACATTCTAGAGAAACTCCATTTCAAAAAAGAAAAACAGGCAAACAAAAGATAAACTTATATCTTGTAGAGTGTCTAAAGAAATACTAGAAACGGACATATGAACTAAAAACTCCTTAAGTCACATTTTTCTTTTTTTTTTTTAGGGGGAAGAGAACACAAGAGATTGAACCGAGGTATTTACCATTGTGTTACACACCTCCAGCCCTTTTGATTTTTTAAAGACAGGGTCTTACGAAGTTGATTAGAACCTTGCTAAATAGCTGAGGCTGGCCTCACACTTGGAATCCTCCTGCTCCCCCCCCTCCCCAGTTGCTGGTATTACAGATACGTACCTCGTGCCTGGCTCTTAGGTCATATTTTGCTGAGTCCGGTTTTATTATGTGTGTTACAAATAGAATGAAGAAATGCAAAGCAAGCCAAAACAAAAGTGAAGTGGATTGTAATGAAGGGATTGTGAACAGTTCCCCCCTTGAATGGAGATGGAGTTGAATCCTCATTCAGTAGATCAGCATTTTTCCCCCAGTGCTTCCTGGTAGACTCATGTGAGGTTTTAATTAGTCTGCAGTTTGGATCAAGTCCTCTATCTTACCTCTGACTTATTCAGTGACTTGGGATCATTTTTCTCATCATGTGCCAGATGGTATTCTCGGCACTAGGAGGGGTGCTATGAAAAAGCCAAGCTCCCACGGCATAGAGCAGTCTCCCAACTATGCTTTGAAGATATCCATGGTCCTAGAAACTAGAGGGTTTCATGTTCCTGAGGTTCCCACATTTGCTTCTAACCAGAAAAAATGACAGTGTCCTTCATTTCCCACCCTTCCGAAGGAACTCCTATTGTGGCTCATACCACAACCCTTGCAACTACTGGGACTTCACCCTTCTCTCACAGTGTGACCATAAGCAAGAATTTTGATCTGGGTTTAGAGACACTTGCCTTTACCGTATGGGAATCCCTCTCTTCTGATGCTATAGAAGGGTGGCTGTTTGGATGGAGAATCAAAATATTTCTCAGGGTTGGCAGGTGCTGCTGCTGCGGGAGTCTACATTCTGTTCTGGGCATCAGCCTTTCCAGAATTTCACTCCACAGGCAGACATATGCTGTGTGCCTGTATTTCCAGGTATGAATCAGATATCCCCCAATTCTCTAGCTTTTAATTTTCACATAACAAGGATCTAGTCTCATCTGAATGGCTACTGGAAGTCTAACCTCTTATCAGGTCTTTAAATGTATGCTTGCTCAACAGGTTGTTCCTGGAGGTTGCCTAACTACACTCCTTTGTGCTCATTTCTCCATCTGTGCTCTTGCTGTGTTTTCTGAAGGTCACCTCTGGCCACCTGATCTTCCAAGGTGATCTGTTTGCAATACTCAGGTCCTCATCTTATTTCCCAAGCCATCTTAGTTCTGAAAATAGAGTATTGACTGCAACAATTAAGAAAATATTATTACATAGGTACTTATGATAAGAACAAAAGGAGATCTTTAGATGAGGATGACCCTTGCTCACCCTGTAGAATCCTCGCCTGCATTTTTTAAAAGAAAAATTGTGAAATTCATATAACATAAATTTAACCATTTTAAAACACACATTTCATGGTGTTTAGTAAATTCACAAGGTTGTGACAACCATTACCTCTATCTGGTTCCAAAACATTCTCATCACCCTGAAGGAGTCTGACATTGTACTGTTAAGCAGTCAGCCCCTGATCCCTCCTCCCGTAGTACCTGGCAACCACCAATCTGTACTCCATTTCCATGAATGTTTCATATAAATGGAACCAGACAATATGTGATCTTTTATGTCTGGCTTCTTTCACTTGGCATAATGTTTTCTGGATCTATCCATACTACAGCATCCATCAACACTTCATTTATTTTTTAAAATTGTGGTAAAATCCAAAACAGAATAAACTATTGCTAAGGGTTTCCATGGCATTAAATATATTCACATTTTTGTACAACCATCACCATCATCCATGTCCAGAACTTTTTAATCTCCCCAAGCTGGAACACTGAATCCATGAAAGACTGTCTTCCTACTCCACATGCCCCTCTTCCCCTGGCAACTATCATTTTTCATGTTTCTATAAATTTGACTATTTAGATACCTCAAATAAGTGAAAAAAAATACAATATTTGTCCTTTTGTGTCCTCAAGGTTCATCCTTGTGTCAATTTTTTCCTTGTATATTTGTTTTCCATGCATCATTTGATGGATATTTGGGTTATTTCTACCTTTTATTTCTTATGAATAGAGCTGCTGTGAATATTTATGTACAAGTTTTTGTTTGAGCCATTTTTTTCAATTCTTTGGGGTGTATACTTAGGAGTAAAATTGGTTGGATCATATGATAACTTATTTCATATTTTGAGAAACCACCAAACTTTTCTATTGTGGCTACCTTATTTTTCATTTTCATAAGCAGTATAGGAGGGTCTGTTTTACCTCTTTCTCATTTGTTATTTTTCCATACAAATTATAGTTATCCCTGTGGCTTGAAGCAATACCTAGTTGTGGGTTTCATCTGCATTTCCCTAATGACCAATGATGTTGAGTATCTTTTCATATGCTTCTTGCCTATTTGTGTATCTTCTCTGGAGGAAGGTCTATTCAAATCCTTTATCCATATTTTAATTGGATGTTTTGTGTTTTTGATTGAGTTTTAAGACTTCTTCATGTATTCTGGAGATTGGGTCTGATTTTGGTGCCCAGACTCTCAAAGGAAGGGTCTCCACAAAGCCTTAAGAAAGTAGAAAAACTTTCCCTTCATTTCATTTCTTCCCAAGGACAAGGGAGATTCTTGGTGTTCTAATCTTTTCCTCTTCTTTCTGGTTGCGTAGACTATATAGAGATTGGCTGGGAAAAGCAGTCTAATATCCAACCATGTTAGCTAGATGGTGAGTCTCCAATTTGGAGAAAAAGCCTGTTTGCTAGGAAATAGACAACTCCACATATAGTTTTAGACCAGATCAAACCGTCCCTTCTAACAGCCTTTATCACTTGGGATACTGGTTAGGTGCACAGAACCAGGGTGTGGGTATCTACCCTACCCTCTGCTTTGCCAACCATCTGAGAGGCAGGAAATGCTTCCTTCCTGATGCAGCTATCAGTTCTAGTCAAAATTTCAGAATTTTGAGGTTACATTTGCAAATTACAAAAGGCCATACTCAAATAAGTTTCTCATAGATTTCAGGAAGTTTCTGAGGAAGTAAAATATTCTGAGTGAAAGGCTGTGAGTAGCTTCCAAATAGAACAGTGCTGCTCACAAAGCATTACCACTCACATAACATTGCTTTCATCCTGTATGGAAGCATCTTTTCAACCAAGGTGGGGCAGTCTTTACAAATAATCCTGTTATTTACTTAAAATAAAAGGAATGGCAATGTTAATTTTTTTGGGGGGGTACCGTGGATTGAACTCAGGGGCCCCCAATCACTGAGCCACTTCCCAGCCCTATTTTGTATTTTATTTAGAGGCAGGGTCTCACTGAGTTGCTTAGAGCCTCACTTTTGTTGAGGCTTTGAACTCCCCATTGTCCTGTCTGTCTCCTGATCCACTGGAATTATAGGCAGGTGCCACTGAGCCTGGCTAAAATTTTGAATAATGAATATGATTACTATTTCCTTTAATCTCTCTCTCTCTCTCTCTCTCTCTCTCTCTCTCTCTCTCTCTCTCTCTCTCCACCCAGGAGTACTTAACCACTGAGCCACATTCCCAACCCTTTTTTATATTTTATTTAGAGACAGGGTCTTGCTAAATTGCTGAGTCTCAATCTTCCTACCTCAGCCTCCTAAACCTCTGGGATCACAGGCATGTTCCATGCGCCACCAACTATACCTACTTTTATAGGATGAAAACAATATTTTCTGGACATGTTTCTAAGACTGGTCATTGCTGCAAAGCATAAATGAAATGACCACTTAACTACAATGTATATGAGTTTGACTTAAATGATGACTGTCTAGCATAATTCCAACAATAAATATTTTAAATGCTTTTATTTCTGTGGAGGATAAAGTGTTTTTCCTGAAACCAACAATAAGAAGAAAAGCATTTCCTCTAGTGTGAAGTTATAACATAGGCTATTAATCTTCAATGTGTGGTCCAAGGAACCCCCAATCCTAATTTTTTAGGAGGGGTCCATGAAGTCAAAAGTTTTCTTAATGCAAAGAATGGCTTACCCAATTCACTCTCATTGTCTCATGAGTATGTAGTAGAGCTTTCCCAGGCTATGTGACATAAGTCAAAACCAGTCAAAAGCAGAAATAGATATGAGAACTCAAAGCCCTCTCTTTAGGCAGATGTTGAAGAGCTTTGCAAAATTTTAAAATACTTTGCAAATTTTTAAAATAAAGCTACTCTTCTCCCTATAATTTTTTCTTTTGGATATATAGTTAATTTTCAAAAAAAACTATGTTATTTATGTTAACATGTGATGGACTTATTGTTATATTATTTTGTGTATTTTAATTTTATTTTGTTAACCCACAGTAAAATTAACTTAAAAAAATATGAATTCATGAGGCCATCACAATTTAGATCAGGGCTCACTCACTTTTCTGTAGGATGTCTAATTGTTCCATCAGTATTTTTAGAAAGACTGTTCTTTCTTCCTTGAATTGCTTTTGCACTTTTGTCAAAACAATCAATTGGTCATTACATAATCCCCATCAGGATGCTACTATTTATTTTAAAAAAACAGAAAATAATGCATGTTGATGAGGAGAGAAACTGGAACAGTATATATTGTTGGTGGGAAGGTAAAATAGTATACCTACTGGTGAAAAGAGTGGTTCCAAAAAATGATTAAAAATGGAATAATCCTATTACCCAACAACTCCGCTTCTGGGAAAATAACCAGAATAATTGAAATCAGGGAACTGAACAGACATACCCATCTTCATGACAGCGTTATTCACAGTAGCCAAATCTGGAAGCAATGCAAGAGTCCATCAGTGGATGAATAGATAAAATGTGGTGCATACATACTGTTCTACCCCAAAAAGGAAATTTTGACACATGATACAACAGGGATGAGCCTTGAGGACACACTAAACTAAAGGAAAATAGCCTGTCAGAAACATAAGTACTGGCCTGGTGTGGTGGTGCATGCCTGAAATCCTTGCAACTCGGGAGGCTGAGACAGGAGGATTGCAAGTTCAACACCAGTCTCAGCAACTTAGCGAGGTCCTAAGCAATTTGATGAGAACCTGTCTCAAGATTAAAAAAAAAAATGAAAAGGGGATGTGGCTCAATGGTAGAGCACCTCTTGGTTCAATCCCCAGTACCAGAAAGAAAAAAAGGAAGGAAGGGAGGGAAGGAGGAAAGGAGGGAAAGAAAGAAAAAGAAACAGTGCTGAATGATTCCACTTACATGAGGCACCTAGAGTAGTCATATTCAGAGACAAAAAGTAGAAAGCTGTTGCTAGGGGTTGGGGAGGGGAAATGGGGAGTTTTGATTACTGGATATAGAGTTTATTTTGCAAGATGAAAAGTTCTAAAGGTTATACAACAATGTGAATATATTTAACAGTTCCATATTGTAAACTTAAAAATAGTTTAAAACATTGAGTTTTATGTTATATGTATTTGACCCATAATTTAAAAGAAATAGATTGGTCTGTGATAGACCCTTGTGTTCCATGGATCTATATATAAGTCTATCTCTTTTCTAATACCAATTCACCTTGATGATTGTAGCTTTATAGAAATCTTAAAATTGAACAGTAGGTATTTTTTTTTATTTAAGGCAGGAGTGAGATGAGATGGATAGCTATAAACAAAACCACTGGTATTGTAAATATATTCTTTTAAAAACACAACAGATCGAGTCTTCTAAGTTTTATGTTGAGGCAGATGGGGCTATGTTATAGAACTAGAAGCAGTTTGGGAAAAAATTTAAGCACATATTATTTTCCAGTGTACTCTGATGTGAATACACAAACATTTTTTGTGGGGGTCTGGGGTGTAGCTCAGTGAAAAAGCACATGTTTAAAAGCACAAGGCCCTGGGTTACTTAGATTGGAAGCAAAAGAACCCGAGATATTAAAGTGACACATTGAAGTATGATTTGAAATTTCTGTACCTCATTTGTTTGGTGCGTCAACTTCCCTACACTTTGTCTTTTGATCTTGACCTTGTTGATACTGATGAAGGGCCCCCTTTGACTGAGTAATTCTGATCCTGATGATCACGATAATGATAGGAATGTTGTAAACATTCTAAACAACTCGTTTCTTTCATCTTAAAAGCACTTGCAAGTAGCTCCCTTTTTCCAGAAACGTCTTCCTTTTTTTCTATAGAGTTTCCCTTAAGATTAGAAAACAAAAAACAAACAATTCTGCATGTAGCTTTATAGACACGGATTCATAGTTCTACCTGATGTCTCCTGAACCAGTGTGTGGTTTGGGCATGTCATCTCTCTCCACCTCTTTTTTTATCCTCATGTAAGTAGAGAATGGAAACAGATGTTTATATTCCTGTCCTTTTCAGGTCATTTGAAATTTTATTAGGAAAAATTGTATAATAAAATTGGTACTGAACAGATCCCGGGAAATGTTTGTACTAAGGAATTTCCTCAAATATAGTTGCCTTTCTCTGGGGAAAAAACAAAAAACAAAAAAAACAAAAACCTCATCATTAAAAGTCTCATGCCCCAGTCATTTGACTTCCTCACTGCGTTGTTGAATATTTTGAAGACCAAAAGCTTCCTAAATCCAAAACAGTGAAAGCATTCACTTGGAAATAAAGTGAAAAGTCACATATGCCTTAAAGGGAGAAAACAGGGTTAACGGATTTTGACCTTAAAGGTTTGAAGATCCTAGGGATAAAAGTAATAAACAATAAGGACTTTAAAAATATTGAGGTCCTTGGCACTTAAAATCAAATATGAAAGCAGTTCTGATGGGCTTTCTTAACATTTGCAGGGCCCGTGACAAGAATGTTAAGGAGGCATTTAGGTTACAAGTCAAGTAAATAAATTGTGCCACAGAACATTCTGTGCTATGTATGGGACATGCCTATAATCCTAGGGACTGAGGCTGAGGAAGAAGGAGGCAAATTTGAGACCAACCTCAGCAATTTAGCAAGGCCTGAAGCAACTTAGTGAGAGCTTGTCTAAAAATAAAATTAAAAATCCTTAGTACCAAAAGAAAAAAATAATTCTATGAATCTTGGCCAATGCACCTTTGTAATATAAGCTTTTAAAATGAGTTTAAAGCTCTATTTCTCCAAAGATAAAAATTGGCAAAATGTCGGAGATCATTGAGTGTGATTATAATTATACATGTCTGGGTGTTCTGATGAGGAGCTGGTGATTTAAGGATGTTTAATAAAATAAATGCACACACATTATGTTAATTTTGGGCCTTCATTTCATCGAATCACTAATCAATTATGTTATAATCCAAATTTGCATTTAACTTATGCTCTACTGACGGTACTTATGCTTCTTACATCTAGCCCTACATACCTATAAATTTAAGAATAGTGTACATCATTCAGTATTGTAAAATGTTTCTCAGATGCCTTGTGCAATTGTGGTGAACACCACTGTCATGTGAAATGATTTGGACTCAGAATTGGAACATGAAAAGAAGCAAGAAAATGAATGCTCAAATATGAATATTTTAATTAGGCCAGAGCCTATTGCATTGAGACTATCCAAGTGTAAGGATTTGGTGGGTGGATTAAATTTGTTCTTTCCTTATTTCCTCTCTCAAGTCCTTCCTTTAGCTGGAAGAATGTCTACTGGGACATGGGCCCCGGGCCTTCCTATGCAGATTCCTCATATTTTGAGAAAATAGGTCAAGAGATGTGGTAACTTCCTCCCTTGGTGAAGTGTTCCAGGTGAGAGTGAATGCTCAGGGCCACAGGTCTTCGGTGCCAGCACTGAGCCTGGGACAGAGCACTGCAGGTGCTTGGGCTATGAAATGAGATGCGTGCTCAGGCTCAGGGCAAGGCCTCTCTTGCCTGGCTCCAAAGGAGATAGCAAGGCAGTTCCTAAAGACAAGAAGCACTTGTGTTCTTTATGCCAAGGAAATTGTGTTCAGCCTGGTCCTATCCCTTTTGGTTGATGTTTTAATTCTTACAGACCTTTTAGCGTTCAGGATAATAAATTATAGCTCCAGAGTATTGAATTGGTGCATTTTTCATGGAGGAATCTAAAATGCATACTGTTAAGTGAAAGAATCCAAACAAAAAAGTTTACATGCTGTCTGATTCTGCATACAATATTCTGAATACAAAATACATTGGGGAAAAGGCAAAATCATGAAGACAATAAAAATATGAGTGACTGCCAGAGGATGGGGAAAGAGAGAAATGAGTAGGTGGGGCATAGAGGGCTTTTGGGGCGGTGGTACCATAATGATAATGCATGTCATTGTATACTTGTCAGAATCCATAATCGGAATAACACAAAGAGTGAATCTTAATGTAACTAAGGATTTTAGTTGAATATGATATGTCAATATTGGTTCATTTATTCTACAAATGTGTTCTCTGGCATGGAATTATGATACTTGAGAAGACTATTTTCCACTCCATTTTGCTGTGACCTAAAACTTCTCTTAAAAAAAATAAAGCCTATTAGATTTTTCAAAATTAAAAACAATCAGTGCATTTTAAAAAATGGAATCTACCTAAGAACAGTAGAGGAATTGGTAATAAGAATAAACCTGCAATCCTGTTCATTAAGGAATAGTGACTGTTGCATGTTAGAAGTGTGGCAATGATCAAGGGACAGGGAGGAGCTTCTGAAGCAAGTCAATACAGTAGAATTGTGATTGTTGTGTTTTTTGGCTTTGGGATGATGTTTCCTATCATTCCTATTCCACAGAGTAGGATAAACCACATATTCAGCCACATGTCTTCAAACTTAAATTGTCCCTGGGGAATAAAATTTATATTTATAATGATCAGTATTGGTCTTGATGTATCCAAAATTTCCATCTGTATTTCCTGATAACAAAGGCTTGCTGAGGAGCTAGTAAACTAGACAGAAGGACAACACCACCTAAAATACTGAGCAGTCATCACTAAAAACGGGAACAAGATGTGCCTACAGAGGTGGTGCAATCAGAATCCAACACTCGGTATGAGGTATCCTAGCTTAGAAGTTGAACCTGAATCTAACAAAACTTTTAGACTTAACCACCAACTGCAGGAAGAACTATGGCCAGACAGTATTTTCAACAGGATGGGGATGAAATTGACCCAACATAGAATTTTAGAAGTTCTATGTCCAAATGTCCTGATTTCTTTATGAGAGGACATGAAGACAAAGGGTATGGGGGAGGGGAGTCTGTGCAGATGAAAGCAGAATTAAAAGGCATTATCCACCCCATGCACTTCATAGAACTAGTTAGAATTCTGATGAGAACAAACCAACCAACGACTGTAAACGGACATTTTTGAGACACTGAGAAAACAGAACATGAACAGATGAATCTTGAGGACATTGTGCTGAGCAAAATAAATCAGTCACAAAAAGACAAACAGTGTGATTCCTCTTATGTGAAGTACTTAGATACCTTGACCTCTGACCCTTCCCCTGAAACTAAGCCTAATTCCTCATCACTGACTCTACCTTGACTCTTAGCCCTCTCTCAGACCTTGGCTGAACCCTTAATCCTGACTCTACTAACCCTCACCCCAAAATCAAATCCAATTCTTAACTCCAATCTGATTCCAAACCCAAACACTAATTTAAACTCTAAAAACCTAATGCACTAGCCCTAACTCTAAAATTCTAATCTGTAACCCTAATCCTAATTCAACCCCAACATGCGATGTAAGTACAGTTTTCTTTGGAGGTATATATTTTAAATTATGTAAAGAAATATGTATATAGTGAAAAGTGGGTGTGCTCCTTATCATCTGTGCTGATATGTATTTGAAACACATGCTGTTTAGAAATGAATGGCAAATGACTACTTTGTTCAGAGATAGATGTGTGAAACACCAGTAGTGTAGGATGTGTGTGGTACTGTGTATGATAAATATTTCATTTAGGTATGCATAGCACTTGAACTACATTGTTTAGTAATATATGTGAGGAATAATGTGATTAGTAGTATTAGGTGCATGTGTAACCAAGGATATACGTGGATTAAATTCTGTGATCAGCAGTAGGTCTAACATAATACTTTGCTTAGTGTGATATATGTTGAAACTGTGTTTAACAGCTAGTGCTTATGAGACTGAGTACAGTAATATGTATGTGAAATTGTGTTTGATAGTATCTGGGCCCTGCACTCTTACACTTATGAAATATGTTGAAACACTGAATTTAACATAAGTAGGTGTGTTTAATAATGAGAAGAGTGATATGTGTGTGGAACATCCTATTTGGCATATGTGGTGCAAATAGTACAATGAGAGTGACATATATTCAAATTCTATCAGAGCCTGCCTTACTGAATATAGTGATAGAGATGCAAAACATCGTGCTTAGAGGCGTGTTCTGCATATGCTTGTACGTATTGAAGCTGGTCAACAGAACTATGTGCCTGGGTTAGTAATGGCTACATACATGTGAAACACTATGCTTAGGAGTGCATTGTACCTGTGGGACTGTTTGCTATCTCCAGGACATTGATTAAACATGTGTTGAAACCTGTGTTTAATACAGATAGATGTGTATGTTACTGGGTATATAGACATATAAGTGAAACATTGCATTAGCCCTGTATATTGAAACTAGTTTTGGTTTAAGTGAAGGTGCATGGTGATGCACCCTATTATCTCAGCTACTCATCAGGCTGGGCAATTTTGCAAGACCCTGTCTCACAATAAAATAAAATGAGCTGGGGTACATGGAGCTCAGTGGTAGAATATGCCTAGCATGCACAAGACCTTGGGTTCAATCCCCAGTAGAAAAACTCGAAACAAAACAAACAAAAAACCGAGATGCACTTGTCACTGGGCACAGAATTTTATGGTTTGTTTGATTTTGAAACAAGATCTCTTTATGTGCACAGGCTGGTCTTGAACTCCTGGGCTCAAGTGCCTCCTGAGTAGCTAGAACTAAAGGTGAATACTACTAGGTATAGGTTAATATGTTAGAAATATCTTGTTTTACAGTATGTGCTGCACATACTACTTTTTCTTTTTTTTTTTTTCAGTGCTGGGGATCAAACTCAGGGCCTCTTGAATGTGAGGTACATGTTCTATCACTGAGCTACATCCACAGCCCTATACAGTACTCTTGAGACACTTGTGTGGTACAAGTGCTTTTGAGAACAGGGATATGTGCATGACATACTATTTTGTTCAGTGGCGTCTGCTGAAACTGTGTGTACTGGCTAAATACTTGCATTACTATATGCTGGTAGCATGTTTGGTAGAGTGTGCTACATGCACTTCTTTGTTTAGTTGTGTATGAGTGAAACATGAGCACTGTGGGATGAAGTTACTTATAGCATTTAGTAACACATGTTGAATCTCTAAGGCAATTAGTTACGTGCATCGATGAAGATAAAGATATATGTGTGAATGTTAGCAGTGTACAATGCATGTAGTAATTTATTTGGTAGTATATGTGGAAACAAACCAAAGTTGGTATGTATGCTGCACAGTATGGGGATATAAGTGTAAAAGACTGGGTTAGCTATGTCTGGTAATGTATGTTGAAACCTTGTGTTACACAGTGATAGGTGTAAACCTTGTGTTACACTTTACTAATCAATGCATGGTCCATTTCTTTCTCTCTGCAGTGATAGATATTAAAATTCTGGTAAGCAGTGCTAGAATCAGAAGTGAATCAGTGACAACTTATGAAACACCATGTTCAGTAGTGTGTGGGACTTACACTACTTTCTCCAAAGATATTTTTTAAAAACTGTTTAACACAGCAAGTTGAATGAATGAGTCAGTGTGCTAGTCACTCTAAAAACACTGTGGGGTGCGTGATTGATTACCTTAGTGATACATGCCCAAACTCTATTTAACAGGCTTACATAGTGAATGAATCAGTAAAGTTTAGCAGTGTTTTGTGACTGAAGTAACTTTTCCAAAGATGCTGAAATTCTATGTAGATTGATGTGTAACTGAATTCATATAGTGACATCAGTGCAAAACACTGTGGTTAGTGCTGTGTGGTCTATGATCTGCTTCCTGTAATAACATATATTAATACAGTATTAAACAAATGTAAGGATGTTCATATGAACTAACCCATTTATTTTTTTCAAAAGAAAAAATTGTTTTATTAACTACCACACTGTTATAATACACTTTAAACATACAATAGGGTAGCCTTTAAATCTGAGGTGGTCTTAAAGATAACAAACAGGGGCTGGGATTGTGGCTCGGTGGTAGAGTGCTTGCCTTGCATGGGCAGGACCGGGGTTCAATCCTCAGCACCACATAAAAAATAAAATAAAGATGTTGTGTCCACCAAAAAAACTAAAAAATAAATATTTAAAAAATTCTCTCTCTCTCTCTCTCTCTCTCTCTCTCTCTCTCTCTCTCTCTCTCTCTCTCTCTCTCTCTCTCTCTCTAATAAATAAATAAATAAATAAATAACAAATGAACAGAATTTCAAATTTTCGAAATAGGTGCTGCAGATATAGGTATACACTTAGGAAAATTGTAGAGCTCTTATAAGACCAGTGATGTAACTTTATTTTGTACATTTTTAATTGAAAATATAAGCAATAATTTAAAATAAAATGCAGTATAATAAAAAGCATACATTTCTCAATTAAATGTATTGGATACATAGATAGTTCAAGGAAAGAAGCAAAAAAAAAATAATTGATATTTAAGTGCTGACTACCTAGAAAAAACCTTATAAAAATCATAAAATCTCTAGTTTTCTATGACTATTATCCACATGGTTGGAGTATAATCCCTATGGAAGTGATGTTGCTATGTTTGCTTATGTTGTCTTTTAAGGCCCTGGCAGACAAGATTTTTAGAAACAAGATTGGATAAAAATCACTGCTAAGACACAATATACCATATTATATTCGTTTTTTTTTTGGTCCCCTAATATTCAAGAAAAGGGATAATTCACTGTTAACATTTTCTTACCACTCAAATGCCTCAACCTATACATTTTAAACTTTTTAAAACATTGGTTATATCGCCCAACTTTGTTATAGAAAGAATTTTAACAATACATTATTTTTGGCAAATGAGATCTTAAACATGGCTCTTCAACAGGATTTAAAAGGTGACTATCCCTGGAGTTCCATGTTAAAATGTAGTTTTCAAAATCTTACAAGAGTAATGCTTAAAATATTGTACATAGTTAATCTAATTAAGATAATTAGCTTCAAAATAACAAATTGATAAGCTTAAGTAAAGTCTACACTATGTAACATTTGCTTGAAAACTTGACTTGTCAGTTATGCATAATAAAAATAATAGTCATCAAGAAAATAACATGGGGCTGGGGATGTGGCTCAAGCGGTAGTGCGCTTGCCTGGCATGCGTGCCGCCCGGTTCGATCCTCAGCACCACATACAAACAAAGATGTTGTGTCTGCTGAAAACTAAAAAATAAATATTAAAAAAATTCTAAAAAAAATTTTTTTAAAAAGAAAATTACAAAAATTTTTATCATAACATGATTTCTTTCACCCACAATATTTTTTATCTTACAATAAATAAATACCAATATGTTCTCATTTTTACACTAAATCACACAGGATTGATGCATTTGGATAGACCTCCATTCACGTTGTTAAATTTAATTTTATCTTTATATAATTTGGTAAAATCTCATTTCTTTTAGATTCCAAACGTATCTACAAAACACTATGCAATTGTACCATTTTTGAAATATTATGGAATATCATACAAAATAAGGCATTTCAGTGTCATGTATAACCAAGTTACAAAATCCAAAAATTTTGCACACCAATAAAAAGATATCTAAGAACTTAGGAACAATTTTCTTCTCACTACTGTATAAAAATAACCACAATGAGAAGTTTTTGTGTGATATTTACTCCACTGTCTCATTTCTAGAAACTGTCACAAGCTGTAAAGGTATTTCAGTGTTGGAAAGGATATCCTGATTACTGGTGGCAGAAGTATTAACAGTTCCTGTCCCTGAAACATCATCTTGTTGAATATTTGTAAGGTATGTGTTGTTCTTCCTGAGTTATCACAGTATCATCTTGTCCAGCTTCCACAGATGCTAGCACTGTACTACTAAAATGAATGATTTTTTTGTTTTGATGTGTTCTGTTTGGCAAGGTGATCATTTCTCATAAAGCACTTTGAACATTCTGGACAAATTTCTTCTTACCTGTATGTGTCCTTCTGTGCCTCTCTAATTCATTACATCAAGTAAATCTTTTGCCACAGAACATCCAATTCCAAATAGAAGGGCACTCTCCAGAATGCCAAAGCAGATGCCCTCTCAGATGTGATGTCTTCCCATAGACTTTGCCACATCCTGGTATATGACAAATGTGTCACTTCTATTTCCCAAGATTGGTACCTCTCCCACCTCCACCTTTACAGTTGGGACAGTTGCAAACTACCCTCTGAAGTCTTTTTTCTTCTTGATGTCGTTGGTCCCCTTCTTCATCTACCACCTGTATTCTTAAGTGTGTTAGATCATGGATACTCAGTGTAGAATCACCACGGAGCTGCCATTCTTCAGGATCAGGATGCACAAATCCATTTAATGACAGTTGTATGACACTCTCTTGGGCTCCCTGAATTACTTTCTCCATTGAGTCATGTTGAAGTGTGATAGAGAGATTTAGATGCATGGATGAATCATTATCATGATAACTGTGTGGAAAACTGTGTTTTGCAGTACAGTGCATGTAGCAATTTCTTTTGTATACAAGAAGTCTGTTTATTAAAGCATGTGTGTCAATCATTCAGTCTAATGATATCTGGGAGAAATAGTCTTCAGTGGGTTGTGGTGGAGTATCTGATTTCTCTAGTGACCTATTTTAAAATTCTGTGTTTAACAGTAAGTGCATGAGTGATTCAGTAAGATAATACCTCTGTAAAAGGCCATGTTTATCAGTGTGCAGTACGTGTAGTGCCTACTTTTTTGACATATGATAAAACGTTGTTTTTACAGATCAAAATGTGCAAGTGGGTGAGTATAGTAACAAATGTGTAGAGCACTGTAGTGACAATATGTAGAGCTCATAGTAATTTCCACAGTGATGTGTTGACAGTGTTAAACTCATAGAGGCATGTGAACAATGCAGCATAGTAAAGTGATGAAACTGTCTTTACCAGCCAAAGGTGCATGATCAACACAGTGTAGTGATACTTACATGAAACTGTAACATACTTACAAGCTCCTGGAACATCAACCTCTGATGGCATATATTAAAATTCTGTGTCAGCTAGAATTATCTGCATACATGAATGACTCCATACAGTGATTGCTCTGAACACCTGTGTTTGGCAGCGTGGAGTGCATTATTACATCCTTGTGATATACTGAAGCACCCAACAGAAGGAGGCTTCAATTCTGTAGCTATTCCTCAAAAAGGACAGAGGGAGACGTTGATTACTCTGACCTAATTTCCCCACCGCCCTTCAGTCTCTGGCTAATGCTCCCTAGGACTGATCCCCACCAGAAGCTAGACACCCAGAGATCATGTGGCTATTGTCCACATAAGCCACTCCCTGGACAGAGTATGGGTGGAAAATACCTATAGGAGTTGCCTGGGACAGCAATAGAGTCCAGAATCTTTTTCTTCACTTTCCTCAGAAGACACAAAGGCTGTTTGCCAAGGTTTGCTGGGATGTGAACATAAGCACAAATTCAGAGACTTATAGATATACCAATTACTTTAGAGTAAATGTCACAGCTCTCAGATAAATGGGATTCTGAGCAGTGTACTCCAGACCAAAATCTGGATATGTCTTTTAATTCCTGGCTGAATAAAAATAAATTTCATTTTCTTCAATAATATCTGAGTCCCCTCACTGTTTACCCAATTCATAGAGGAAGAGACTATTGATCATATAGGACAGGTGGGTGCTGTTGAATATTCTCTTTCCTTAGAAATTACAAATCAGAGGGGCTGGGGATGTGGCTCAAGTGGTAACGCGCTCGCCTGGCATACGTGGGGCGCTGGGTTCGATCCTCAGCACCACATAAAATAAAAGATTGTTGTGTCCACCTAAAACTGAAAAAATAAATATTAAAAAATTCTCTCTCTTCTCTTTTTTTTAAAAAAAGAAATTGCAAATCAGAAACAAAATATCACCTTAAAGGAATTCTAGATATTCTTGTCAGTATAGAGTATTTGAACAAGACAATGGTGCAGATTCCAGTCACATCTCTGCACAATTCTCCTTCTCACAGAGTAGGAATATAGTGTACTGGGGCTCCAACCCAGGGCTTTGCGTATGCTGTGCAAGCAGCCTACCACCAAGCTATATCCCCACCCTTGTTATCTGAAAACTTAATGAGGCAGCAACCCCAATAGAGACTGACTTTCCAGATTCGATTTCATCATCAGGTCAGATAAATACTCCCCCTGATACCTGGAATACTGCTTTTTTTTTCTTTTTTTTTCTTTTCTTTTTTTTTTTTTTGTAGTTGTGCATGGACAGAATGCCTTTATTTGTTTATTTTTATATGGTGCTGAGGACCAAACCCAGTGCCTCACACATGGTAGGCAAGTGCTCTATATACTGAGCTATCGTCCCAGCCCTGTTTTTTTTTTTTAATTCATAATTTCTCTTTGTTCCTTTCCACTCAGATCTACCAGAAAAATCATGATACATTGCCCCAAAAACAGGTCAACTCTTTAGCTGTGAGCCCAAATATAGTGTATAATCATACTGGACACAGAATACAGGACATAGGATTTAGGACAACCCTGCTGCCTTTTCACCGTGTTGGTGATCTTGTGTTGACAAAACTCAATGCTGATAGCTACTGAGCTATGTGTATGACAGAATTGGGAAGCAAAAATTCAGACAATACAGAACCTGCCATCTGAGAGAAATCCATTATGGGACAGAGATCTGAGGAATGTGTGGACAAAATGGAAAAAATACTATTTTTTTGTGTGTCCACTACCACCAAGAGAAAGATGGGACTTATTGATTTTGGAGAGAATATATGCCATATTTGGGTATCTTTCTCTGATGCATTTATGTGGTAACCAAATGTTACCTTCAGTAGGACCCAGGGAAAATGTGGCTTTCCAACCAGCCCAGAACACAGTGTAATCAGCCCTCCCCTTATGACTCAACAGATCCAAATGGTATCTGAGGTATTGTGACAGAGGAGAAGCTAAGTGATAATACAGCAAGCTTGACAGGCCTCCAGTTTAGCAGACCTCTTTTTCTACTTTAGCTAAGCTTCTGCTCATTTTAACTCTATAGGACCCTGCATCCCCATTCATATTGGCTTACCACTTCATTGAAGTATTCCTAAAGGCTACCATGTAATCAGAACTACTTTCCAGAAATTATGTGTTTTCTGACTGATCCATTTGTAAGTGTACCCTTCTTCTCAGGTGGGAGTGATATTTGGGGGGGCTTGGCCCAGGAGGCCATGAAAACACAAACAAGATACACCTGAGGCTGCCCTCTCCTTAGTATGTGTAGCAAGAAGAGATTTCTTCCCTTCTGTACTTATGGTTCATGGTGAGTTGCATGTGAACAACTGATAGAAGATGGAGACGCTCAAACCAGGTCTGTACCAAATGCCAACAGCATCTGGGGGTGAACAGCTGCAGTGTGATAGTCCCTCTGAGGAATATATATATATATATATCTTAAAATACTGGAAAAGAGAAATGTTTCCACTGGGAATATTCCAAAGAGTCACCCCACCTTTTTCATTTTGCCTCTCAAAGAATGTAAATGATTTTTAGGCAATAATTAAATAATTCTTCAGCACTCAATATGGCACTAGGTGTACGTGGATGTTTAAACTTAAATAAATAAACAAATGTAATGCTGAAGATTGAACCCAGGGCCTTCTACATGCTTTACCACGGATTGCATCCGTGTCCCAAAATAAAATTTAAAAATAATTCTTTGGTTACATTAGTTAGTCATGCATTTTATACCTATAGTGTTCAACACATTGCTTCTAAATGTAGAATTTCCAACACAATGAAAGGGAGGCAGTGTTTGATGCTGGAGAGACTAATGGATCTTAAACAACAACACATCATCCATGAATACTTGGCCTTACAGATCTGTGCAATTGTTTTTGGGAAACTCAATATAGCACCAGCTGGGCTGCAGATCTCTCTTGCCCAATTTGAAATCCAGTATGGTGTCATCTCAGACATAGTCAAAACAAACAGATCCAGGGGCCAAGAGATAAAGGTGGAATGCCTCACATGATTCCTAAGGATTGTCCCTCAAGATATTTCCTGCCTACTCCACCCTTCTGGATCCTGCATATTTAGAGGGTTGGAGCAGCTAGATGAGGGGGCTTGCAACAGAATGACAAAGTTTGGTCCCATTAGGTTTAAAATTGACATTGGTGGCCACCAGTGGATCTAAATGGGAAATGAGTTTGCAGCATTGCCTAGGGTGATTGATTTGTTTTCCAAAGAGATGGAATGTATCCTATATGATAAGGACCAGATGGTCTTAGGGTCAGACTTGGGGAGTCTGTAATTTAGGTATTCCTTTTTTCATGGTTGTATTCTCAGTGGTAACTTAATGAAAGATTAACATTCATTTAAATGGAAAGGGTGAACAGGAACTCAATTCCCTCGGAAATATAGGGGTTTTTTTCCCCTGAAATTAGCAAAGAATCACACACATCTAAATGCCACCTGGAGGCAAGGAAACATGGAATGAATTGGTAAAAAGAAAAACTACAATGCATCTAGTGCCACAGAGTCAATTACTGATCAAAGACTTCACATGTGAATAATAATTATCTATTGAAGTCATTGAATATTAACAATAATTACCTTTTCATTTTTTTTTATTTTATTTTATTTATTTTATTTATTTTTTTTATTGGTTGTTCACAACATTACAAAGCTCTTGACATATCATATTTCATACATTAGATTGAAGTGGGTTATGAACTCCCAATTTTACCCCAAATGCAGATTGCAGAATCATGTCGGTTATACATCCACAATTTTACATAATGCCCAATTAGTAATTGTTGTATTCTGCTGCCTTTCCTATCCCGTACTCTCCCTCCTCCCCTCCCCTCCCCTCCCTTCTTCTCTCTCTACCCCATCTACTGTAATTCATTACTCTCCTTGTTTATTTTCCCATTCCCCTCACAACCTCTTAAATGTAATTTTGTATAGCAATGAGGGTCTCCCTTCATTTCCATGCAATTTCCCTTTTCTCTCCCTTTCCCTCCCATCTCATGACTCTGTTAAATGTTAGTCTTTTCTTCCTGCTCTTCCTCCTTGCTCTGTTCATAGTTGCTCTCATTATATCAAAGAAGACATTTGGTATTTGTTTTTTAGGGATTGACTAGCTTCACTAAGCATAATCTGCTCTAGTGCCATCCATTTCCCTGCAAATTCTATGATTTCGGTCCTCGTAAGCAAGCAGGGGTGGCCATCCTCATATAGAATAAAATCGACTTCAAGACTAAGTTAATCAAAAGGGATAAAGAAGGACATTATATACTGTTAAAAGGAACCATTCACCAACAAGACATAACAATTATCAATATTTATGCACCTAATAATGGCGCTGCGACATTCATAAAACAAATTCTCCTCAAGTTCAAGAATCAAATAGACCACAACACAATAATTATGGGTGACTTCAACACACCTCTCTCACCATTGGACATATCCTCCAAACAAAAGTTGAATAAGGAAACTATAGAACTCAATACCACAATCAATAACCTAGACTTAACTGACATATATAGAATATATCAACCATCATCAAATGGATATACTTTTTTCTCAGCAGCACATGGATCCTTCTCAAAAATAGACCATATATTATGCCACAGGGCAACCCTCAGTAAATATAAAGGGGTGGAGATAATAATTACCTTTTCAGCATTTAAAAAAGAAATTTAATTTTCATCTTTCTATTTCCTCCCTTCTGCTATTTTATGTTGGTGAAAACAGACTTAGCATTTAGTCTTCAGGCAACAGAATGTCAGTTAAGACCAACAGGACTGATAGAAGGATGTTATCTGGAGATCCTGAATCAACAACAACAGAGGAAATCCAGGGGTGTGGCCTCATAGTTTTGCCACTGCATTCAGTGACTTGGCACAACTTTCACTTGTGGTTGTGCATGGAACACGGGGATAACAGTAGATAGAGAAACTTTGGATTTATGGGAATAAAGGTGTCTGAGTATGCTTGTGATACTACTGGACATTTAAGAAATAGAGTGCAATAAATATTTCTTTGGATGACCTGGCTACACCTTCCCTCTTCTCTGATACCTGTACACATAACATTTTCAAAGCTAGCAAACCCAGGAGTGGTCCATTGACCAAAGCTTTAGAAACCAGATTCATTATTTTGAGAGTTTTGAATTTTGAATAGAACTGAGAAAGAGACTTAAAGAAGAGGATTTGTGTGTGCGTGTGTGCACAAGCGCAGTGCTAGGGGTCAAACCCGGGGCCTTGCACATAAACTAGGCAAGTGCTGTACCACTTAGTTACACACGACCATCTCCAAGAAGAGGAATCATTAAAAGTGACTACTGTGGGCTGAATTGTGTTTCCCCCCGCAAATGAGCATGTCTAAGTCCTACACCCCAGAACTCCAGAATGCAACTGTATTTGGAGACAGGGCCTGCCAAGTGGTGATTAAGTTACAATGAGGCTGGAGGCTGAAGCTGTGGCTCAGCAGTAGAGTGCTCGCCTAGCACGTGCGAGGCACTGGGTTCGATCCTCAGCACCATATAAGATAAATAAACATTAAAAAAATAACGTGTCAACAAAGAAACAATAATAAAAATTAAGTATTTTTAAAAAAAGTTAAAATGAGGCTGTTAGATCAGGCCATAATTCAAATTGAATGGCCTCCTTATAAGGAGGGGAAATCTGGACTGATAGAGGCTTATGGAGGCCTGAGTACAGAGGAAAGATCATCTGTACTCAGGCCTCTTTCCTCAGGAGAAACCAACCCTGCTGAAACCTTAATGTTGGGCTTCCAGCCTCCAGAACGGTGACAAACAATGTGTGTTGTTTTATCCACCCAGTCTGTGGTATTTTGTTATGCGGTCCTAACCACAAATATAGTAATGATCTAAATATACATAAGCAACTAGTTTAAGTTCCTTGAACACTGCCTGTTCAAATCTCTCCCAAGCCTTTTCTTCCATCCACTTTTTGTTTTGGATTCCAGTGTATATTCCACTGTTGTTCTCCAAACTTTCTTTTCTCTCCTAGATTCTGTTATAACCATAATTAATACTGTAACATTTTGACAACTTTGATATGTTAAGAATGACCTCTCAAAAATGCATGAATTTATACTTCGATTTCTTTAACCTTCCCCCAACATAATAATGTTTTAAATATTTTGCTATTAGGAATATATTTGTGAACATTTTTATTTGTATCTTTAATTCTACCCTCGGTAGTCATTCTTAGCAGTAAATTTACTAGACCAAAAGATATGTTACTGTCAAATTCCATTTAAAAAAAAATTAAATAGCAGATTGTTTTCTCTATAGTCTCAACTTGATACTTTGAAAAACCTATGGCCAAGCAAGTATTTCTATGTGAATTAGTCAAGGGACATGTTAGCAAGGACCCTTGTCATTTATGGAGTACTATTTTAATTGTTTTGTTTTTGTCTGGGGCTGGGGAATCAAACTCAGGACCTCACACATGCTAAGCTAGTGCTCTACTACTGAGTTACATTCACGGCTCTACGGTATGTTATCTTAATATATACAACTATGTTATAACTATAGGCATCTCTTCGATTCAATCATATGAGCTCCTGGAATGCAGATATCAAGGCTTTGCATATGCCTCCAGCTCAGTGAAAATCTTGTTAGAGAGGATAACAACTTTGAAGCTAAACCATCCAAATTATAGTGATAAAATGAATGTAATTGCTGCTGTGGGCAGTTAAGTTGCTCTGACACTGTAGGCTTCCAAGTGAGGGTTTTTGGGAAGTCCTTTACCTACCTAATTACCATTTTCAACAACAGTCATGATTTGCTAATAAATAGGACCCAGGTCTATTGTTATCCTTTTTACCAATTCCTTTATTTATTTATTTATTTTGCAAATTGTTCTTTTAAAGAACATCCATTTAATACCATGGAGTTATAATTTATATAGAATTATATAGAAGAATTTAAAAGAATTAAGAATTAAAACACCACCGAAAAGTGATAGGACCAGGCTGAACACAGAATTTCCTGGCATAACGAGCACAAGTGCTTCTTGTCTTTAGGCACTGCCTTGCTATCTCCTTTGGAGCCAGGCGAAAGGGGTCTTGTCCTGAGCCTGACAGCCCATCCCATTTCAGAGCCCACGCACCTGCAGTGCTCTGTCCCAGGCTCAGTGCTGGCACCGAAGACCTGTGGCCCTGAGCATTCACTCTCACCTGGAACACTGTTCACCAAGGGAGGGGATTACCCATCTCTTGACCTATTTTCTCAAAATACAAGGCACCTGCAAGGAAGGCTCTTCCAGCCTGGAGCTAGGAGGAGGAGCTATGTTCCCACCTCCGCAGTGCTGGGAAGGGGCAGCAGGTGTTGTGGAACAAAGCCTCTTCCTCTTTTCCCATGTGACGAAGAAGATGTGCATCCCTCCATCAACCAGGTGGTCCAGATGGTGTGGGCCCTGGGGAAAGAGGAGGAAGGTGAAAGAGAAGGAGAAGGCCGAGGAAGAGGCTGGGAAGGAGGCCTCAGAAGTGAAGGATCTAGCTACCCTGGCTTTAGGGAACTTGCTGGCCAGCATGTGTCTGCCTCCATCTTGACGTACTGACTGCAGAGGGAATGACCAGAGAGCCAGTGTTTTGAGATGATTCTTAGTGGCAATCTCACATTTTGCTTGGAATAAATCAGAAACTTCCACAATCAGGCATATTTTTAATGTTTGTCATTCCCCCAAGATTTGATCAGTCTGAAGTCCCGAGTTTTGTGTTTAGATTCATGCTGTGGTGTGATACTTGGATCCCCAGCTATTGAGTCCCAGGGTGCGGGTGCCATCAGAAGTTAAAGCTGCATACAGAGACCCCATCTCCAGAGGTAGCCTGGGGCCTAGTAGGACAAGCTGGTGCCTGTTGCTTGTGCCTTGCCACCTCTCTTGCTGCTCTGTTTCTCGGGAGTAGAATGAGAACCACAAGGGTCCCAGTGCTCACACAGAGCTGGGCAGATGTTTCTGTGCATCTTCAGAGCCTGGGATAAGAATGAAACAAACAGCCCTGCTCAGCTCTGAAGAGGAGACTTCAATTCATCTGTGGGCTTTTATTCCTAAACAGTGGTAAACACATCTGTCCATACACATTTTCAGATTCATATTTGTATAGCTACTAAGGCAAGTGTCCACAGTCTCTCAGGGACCCCAGCAAAGCAGCATCTGTCCCTGACAGCATGTCAACGTCTTGGGTGGGTCTCCCATTGTGTGTTTACGAGAGCCAGCTCTTCTTGTTTTACCATTGATTGTCACCAAATTCTTTAACCCATTGACTAGTATAGAATTTTTTCACATAAGAGTCGGCCTAACTTGTAAAATCTAATGTAAGTCATGCCGTGAGAGACGCTAATGAAGGCCCTGAAGTTGTCGTGTTTTGTGTTTAGGTAATTTACTGTATTTTTGCTCCCCTTCACTGAAACAGGGGTACCAGAGCAGATTCACTGTGTTTCCAGTGCCAGGCCTGGGCCAGAGTGGGGCTTTGTGGCCTCAGGCCCTGCACACATGCTGCCGTCTTCCAGCACAGTCGGGGCTCGACAGCACCCACCCCACAATGAGGCCGATTCCCTTAGAACAGGCAGGCTGGAGGCGGTGCTCCTTCCTGGTCCCTGAGGAATGAGGATGTGGTCATGTGGCGGACACTGGAGAATGGCATCCTGAGGGTCTTTCAGAATGGTGGCACCCTTACACACTCAGGGCTTGCCCACCTGGCTCTGGGTGGAGCAGGTTGGCCACCATGGGCTCAGCTTGCAGAGCTCTTTCCTGAGAGGTCAGGAGCCTCTTAGTCCCTGGCAGCATGGTTAGGGGGAAGCGCCCAGAGACTGGGCTGGGGCTTGGTGTCCTGAAGGCTCACCTCCACCTTCCCACTTGGCTGTGTGTCCTATTGGTCTTTTATTTATTTATTTTTAACTGATACATAGTAATTGTATATATTCATGGGGTCCAGCGTGATAATTTGTATACAATGTGTAATGATCAAACAAGGGTAATCAGCACTTACATTCCCTTAAACACTTACCATCTCTTTGTGTTAAGAAGCTTTGAACTCCTCTCTTCTAGTTCTTTATAAGGTATATAATAAGTTGTGTTAAACTGTAGTCACCCTACTGTACCACAGAACCCAAGAACTTATTCCTTCTGTTGAACTGTAATTTGGTACTTGATATCCAACGTCCTCTATCCAATCCCTTCTCCCTCCTCTCCCTAGCATCTGGTGACACTGTTCTACTCTTGTTTTAGTCAGCTTTTTCGACATTGTGACTAAAAGACCCACCAGAACAAATGTAGAGGAGGGAAAGTTTATTTGGGGGTTCACGGTTTTAGAGGTCTCAATCCATAGACATCAGACTCATTCCTTGGGGTTCAAGATGAGGCTGAACAGTACGGAGGAAGAGTGTGGCAGAGGGAATCACCTCACATGATGATCAGGAGGCAGACAGACAATCCACTCTCCATATACAAAATATATACCCCATAGCCATGCTCCAATGAACCACTTCCTCCAGCCACACCCCACCTGCCTCCAGTTACCGCTCAGTTAATCCCTTCAGGGATCAATTCATTGATTAGGTTAAGGTTCTCAAAACCCAATCATTTCTTCTTCCTACCTTCTTACATTGTCTCACATGAGAGCTTTTGGGGAACATCTCACATCCAAACCATAACAACTCTCTCCTTCTGTGCAACCCACCCTTGTAAGGCTGACTTAGCTACCAGTAAGAGTGTCCTTTCAGGGGGGACTCCAAACATAGGAATTTGGAAGACACAGGAATAGAGCATATAGAGTGGCCAAATTCGCCATAAAGAGAAGGAGCACACACAAACGATATCATCTCAATTATTTGAAACTGTTTTTTCTTGGCCATTAAAGAAGAAACTTGACAAAACAGAAATAAGATTAGGCATTCTCAAACAAGAACCTTTATAAAGGAGCACTTATGCTACAGATTGAATCTTGAATGTCCTCCAAAGATCTGTGTGTTAAAGGCTTGGTCCCTGGCCTGTGGTACTATTGGGGTGTATGTGTGTGAAACCTTAGGAGGTGGAGCCTAGTAGAAGTTAGGCCACAGGAAGTTAGGCCATTCCAGGGTGACTTTATGGGGATCTTGGAACCCCAGCCCCTTCCTCCCTCTCTCTTTGCTTCCTGACTGCCAAGAGGTAAACAGGCCCCTTTCACCAATTGCTCCCACTATGATGTACTATGTGACCACAGGCCCAAAGCAATAAGGTCAAGTTACCACAGATGGAAACCTCTGAAACTGTGAGCCAAATAAACCTTTCCTACTTTGAAGTTAATTATCTCAGCTATTTAGTATCAGCACAGAAATCTGACTAACGTATGTTGAGTTCGAAAGGTCTTTTTATTTCAATGATTTAAATAACTTGTTTTAGCTGCTTAATTCATATTGATGAATCTTCTTAATTTAGTATCCTGGTTTTCAGTGATCAAAGTGTACTTACTTTTGAGAACAAGCGGGTGATTGCAAAATGTATCCCTGCTGATGAGGGAAGTCTTTCCCGTGGGCGTGAGCACGTTGGGTCCGTCCACTGTGCCCAGCTCTTGTCCTCATTCTCACTGCCTCTGCTAGCTGCTGTTGCCATCCCCACCTTCGGCTGTTGGTGCAGAGCAGCTAGTTGCTGAGGGAGGCTGCTCTGTGTCCCCTCCACTCTGCACTCTGCTCTGGTGGGTCTGTGGCATCACTTCAGAGAGTAGGCTTGCCCCTCCAGAAGGGCAGGGGCTTAGTGGGTGTTTTAGTTAGCTCTGTCTCTGCTGTGACTGAAAGGCCCTACCAGAACAATCATAGAGGAGGAAAAGTGTATTTGAGGGCTCACGGTTTCAGAGGTCTTAGTCCGTAGAAGGCCAGCTCTATTCCTTGGGCCTCGAGGTGAGGCTGGACATTATGGCTGAAGAGTGTGGCTGAGGGAAGCAGCTCACGTGACGATCAGAAGGCAGAGAGAGTTTCCACTTGCCAGATACAAAATATATACCCCAGGCCAAGCTTCCAGTGACCCACCTCCTCCAACCACACCCCACCTGCCTTCAGCCCCCACTCAGTTAATCCCATCAGGTGATTGATTTAATGATTGGATTAAGGCTTTTGTGACCCAGTGATTTTTTTTTCTCTGAATTTCCTTTCATTGTCTCACACATGAGCTTTTGGGGGATACCTCACACCCAAACCATAACATCGAGGGTAGAAAGTTCTAGTGGATATCTCTTTCAGTTTTAGTGTTGTCCACCATGATCTGATCTAGGCTTTCTCTTCCTCATCACTTTGTTTTTACTACACTGAACCTTATCTTAGGTAAAATTAGAATCCAGATGAAGGTGAAGAAATGGTGGATCTTAAAATAAGAGTTTTGTGATAAGATTTTTCTTTTAAAGACAGCTATTTTAATGATCCAGCCTTTATAACTGCCCAAGTCTTGTGTTCCCAGCCTTCATTGGCTTTTTAGTAGCTGGGATGTCAACTGCTGTTGAAAATGAACCTGGATTTCTCAGCATGGGAATTCAGTATTTCCTCCTCTACTCTATCCAGGTGCCCATCTCTTATATAGGGATTCAGGAAATTGGTTTGTGGCTTCCAATAATTTTGGAATCTCACACTCCAGGCATTTTAAAAATGAAAGGCATACAATTAAAAAAATACTTCCAGCAATGTTTCTCAAAATGGGCCCCAGGACCAGTAGGGTGGCACTGCCTGGGACTGTGGCAGGGGAACAAGTTCTTCATCTTCATGCATCCTTTGGGGTCCCTCCAGCCTGGGCTGGCTGTAAATATTTTTTGTAAACCTACTTTTTCCACACTAAAACATCAAATGAACTTTCCTATAATATGTCAAAGTAACATTTCTGAGCCACTTGACATGTAAGAAGTCAACATGGAAACCATGGAGAGTGGGTGGAATGTCTGCTTTCGTGCCAGCAGTGTGGGCTCAGCAAGCTAACCAGCCAGGCTGCTGCTGTGAGGTCAAATTCCAGAGGAGCCTTGGCTTCCTTGGGGGTTCCTCAAGCATTGGACCACTTTCTGTGGACCCAATCCCTGGTTCTAGGCCTTTGCCTTTGAGGACACATGTGCAAGGTGAGAAGACCTGTGTCCCCTGAAACAGCAATCCTGCAAGGTGGAGCATGCTGGTGGGGACAACCATCCAAGGGACATATTAGCCAGCTTGAAGGGCACCCACTGAGCCACAGCAAGAACAGAGAGAGCATCGAACCAGGATGAAAATTGATGGTGAACGATAAATAAAAACCAGCAACCGTAGTAATTCTAAAGAAAAGAAAGCCCTGTTTGTTGGATGGTAACTGCGCTGGTTTCTTACTTTGAAAATAGGTCATTTGAAAGAGTGAATTGGGTGATTTCCCTGCCTTCTCAACATGCTCTTTGTGGGAGAATTCTAGTCGATGATCCTGGGGAAATGCAGGGATTCACCCAAAGCCCTTGGTAATGGCTGGTTCTTTTATTTCCCTAATCCACATAATGTTGTGAAAAGGATTGTATAGGAAATTTAAGAGCAACTGCTATGGCTTTAGGATGGATTTCTAGAAATGGAATTATGGTGTCAAATGCAATAAAGAACTTACAGGTTTTGATTGTTATTTCCAAATTTTAAGGCAAATGATTAAAACAAGATATTCACAGAATAGGCATATGAAAAAATACTCAGCCTAACTAAATGCAAATTAAAACAGTAATTACAGCCCATAATGCACTCATAAAATTTTAAAAAATGTTTTAAGTTCAATGAAACCTAGTATTGATGAGAACATGAATGGCCTAGAATGACCCTACACATCATAGCCAGGGATCAACAACCCCATGGACATAGGGTGGGGTCCTGCTCCATCGGTACAACTAGACTCTGGTACCAAGACTGTGCTAGATGTGAAACCACTCCACAAGCCAACATGAAGAAAGGAAGATTTCCACTGACAAGGGCTCAAGATGTAGTTAAGCTCAAACCCGAGTCACACTTACCTTTGAATACAAAAGTTTTACTGCTTTTGAGGTGCAGTATTCCAAAGTTAAACAATAAATGCACAAAAACCTTTGTACAAGTGGTTATAGCAGCATTGTTCACAAGAGACTAGAAATTCAAGTGACTCAAATGTTCTCCATTCAGAAAGGTATAAAAATATGTGACATATCTATACAATATAATGTCAGTAGGTCATAAAAAGAAATGAGGTACTGCTTCATGTTCTACAAGGATAAGCCTTGAAAATATGCTATGTGAAAGAAATCAGACCAAAGGCCATATATTTTAAAAATTTTGTTCTTTTTAGATATAGATAACAGTAGAATGTATTTTGACATATTATAAATTTGTTGAGTATAACTTCTCATTCTTGTGGTTGCATATGATGTAGAATTTCACTGGTTATGTATTCATATATTAACATAGGAAAGTTATGTGCAATTCACTCTACTATCTTTCCTATTCCCATCCTCCCTCTCTTCCTTTCATTTTTTTGGTCTAATCCAGTGAACTTCTATTTTTCCCTCCCACCCCTTATTGTGTGTTAGCATCCTCATATCAGAGAGAACATGTGGCCTTTCATTTTTGAGGATTGGCTTAGTTTACGTAGCATTATATCTCCAGTTCCACCCATTTACCAGCAAATGTCATAATTTCATTTTTATTATGGTTGAGTATTATTCCATTGTATATATGTACTACATTTTCTTTATCCATGCATCTGTTGAAGGGCACTTAGGTTGGTTCCATAGCTTAGCTACTATGAGTTGAGCTGTTATAAACATTGATGTGGCTCTGTCACTATAGTATGCTGATTTTAAGTCTTCTGGGTATATGCCGAGGAGTGGGATAACTGGGTCAAATGTTAGTTCCATTCCAAGTTTTCTGAGGAATCTCCATATTTCTTTCCATAGTGGTTGTACTAATTTGTAGTCCCACCAGCAATATATGAGTTTACTTTCCCCCCGACATCCTCACCAATGTTTATCGTTACTTGCTTTCTTGATAATTCCCATTCTGACTGGAGTGAGATGAAATTTCAGTAGAATTTTAATTTGCATTTCTCTAAGTGTTAGTGATATTGAACATTTTTGTCATAAATTTGTTTACTGACTGTATTACTTCTTCTGTGAAGTGCCTATTTAGTTCTTTTTTTTTTAAGAGAGTGAGAGAGGAAAGAGAGAGAGAGAGAATTTTTAATATTTATTTTTTAGTTCTCGGCAGACACAACATCTTTGTTGGTATGTGGTGCTGAGGATCGAACCCGGGTCGCACGCATGCCAGGCGAGCACGCTACCGCTTGAGCCACATCCACAGCCCCCTATTTAGTTCTTTAGCCCATTTATTGATTGGGTTATTTGTATTTATTTGTTTATTTATTTATTTTTCTATTGAGGTTTTTGAATCCTTTATAGATCCTAGAGATTAATGCAAAGATTTTGTCCCATTCTTTAGGCAAAGACCACATATTGTATGAACTCACTTATATGAAACATTGGGAATACTGAGATCCATAGAGAGAGAAAGTGCATTAGCATTTGTTAGGGTTGGTGGGACTGGGAAATGACTGTTCATCTAATAGGTATGGGTTTCCATCTGGGGGTGATGAAATATTTTGGAACTAAGCAGGTAATGGTTGCACAACCTTGTAAATGGCACTGAAATGTACACTTTAAAAGATTGATTTTATGATATGTGAATTCTATCTCAATAGTTATTTAAATATATGCATATATGTGCATATATATGTAGTCATTTAGAACTTTGAAACCACAGATGAATTAAACAGCACAAACAATTGATTAGATACATTTGAGGAAAAAAATAATGTACTAGAAGACAGATAAGGGGGAAATTGTCCGAAACACACTATAGAGAAATAAAATATGACATTTCATGAGAAATGATGATCAGAAAGATCAGTTGTGACATGATGGTAAGAATTATAAAATAACAGCATAAGGACATTATGGAAGAGACAATATTTTTAAAACATGCATTTCTGGTGATTTTCAATTTTTATTTTCAGAAAATAACACCATGTCCTATCTTTACTTGTATAATACTCTGATTTACATAATAATTTTTTTTTCTTATTTAGCAAAGTTTTATTCAAAAACTTCTCAGCACCATCTAGTTGTCAGAAAGAACGGATGTCACCTTTTTCTGCCCAGTTAACCCCCAATTCAGAGGCAAAAGTTAAACCCTTTGCCTAGAGCTCCCCCTAATGATGATTCTTGAGATTATGATAAGATTTTGGTTGTTCTTTCGCCCAACTCCTCCCTAAACCTTTACTTAAATGGTCTCAAGCAGAGCTGTCTGTGCACAATAGTTCAGAACAACAGGAAGGAATCAGGTCAGACCCAATCGACCTCCCATTGCTGGGCCACTGGAGGAACATGAAATTACCTTGAAAAAATTGTACTCAGTGACTTCCAGCTACATAGGACAGCAGTTTGTTAGGCAGCTCTGATTTCAGGTAACCCTCCACTACTCTAGGAACACATGGCAACGAAACATTGCATTCACTGAGCAGAGGAAGGCACGTCAACAATGTAAAAGTCACTTTCGTTTGAGAGAGAGAGAGAATTTTTTAATATTTATTTTTCAGTTATCGGTGGACACAACATCTTTATTCTATTTGTCTGTGGTGCTAAGGATAGAACCCAGCGCGCCATACATGCCAGGCAAGCGTGCTACCGCTTGAGCCACATCCCCAGCCCCTGGAAAAGTCACTTTCTGAAAGGTAAGTGGCAAATCAGGAGAACCTGAGGGAGAACTGATCACAATGGAACATCAGATGCATCCGAGAGGCCCTTTCAGTGAGGACAAGAGGATGCTGCCGTAGGAACGACTGGTGTTCTTGCCAGTGGAGGTTTAATGGAGTGAAGGAGGGGGAAGTCAGACTACTGTAGACTGGGGACGAATGGAGGTAGGAAGTAGAAAGGGTCGGTCTTTTTTTTTTTTAAATTTGCTCTTTTTAGTTATACATGACAATAGAATGCATTTTGACATATCATACATACACGGAGCATAACTTTCCATTTTTTGTGGTTGTACATGATATGGAGTTACACTGGTTATGTATTCATATATGAATATAGGAACTTTATTTCCAATTCATTCTATTGTTTTTCCTATTCCCATCTCCTCTCCCTTCCCTTCATTTCTCTTTGTTTAATCCAATGAACTTCTATTCTTCCTTCAGGCCTCCTTATTGTGTATTAGCACCTGCAAATTAGAGATAACATTTGGCCTTTGTTTTTTTTGGACTGGCTTATTTTACTCAGCATGATAGTGTTCAGTTCCATCCATTTGCTGGCAAATGCCATAATTTCATTCTTATTTTTAAAAAAAATATTTATTTTTTTAGTTGTAGTTGGACACAATACCTTTATTCCATTCATTTATTTTTATGTAGTGCTGAGGATCAAACCCAGGGCCCCATGCATGCTAGGCAAGTGCTCTGCCACTGAGCCACAATCCCAGCCCCTAATTTCATTCTACTTTATGGCTGAGTAATATTTCATTGTGTATATACACCACATTTAGAAGGTGTCAATCTTGACAGCTCTTGCAACACAGTTTGGGAACAAAATGAAGGACTGGGGAATATACATAACCATTTGGAACATGATAGACAAGAGCTCTAAGAGTTACCTACTCTCTATATCTATATTCATGTAAAGAGAGATAACTCATTTTTGCATATAACGAAAACACCCAACTGAGAGGCAAATGATGTAAGAAAGGGAAAGAAGACTCACATGTGGATCACTTGCCATGTGTCAGGAGTTGTATGGACACATTTCATTCTGTCTTCAGAAGTCAGTGTCATGTCTTATTTCTCCTTTAGAAATGAGGAAAGCAAGGTTCCAAGAGCTCAGTGTGCAGTTTGGTATTAACCATAACTATCAAAAGAGCCTGCACACTCAGGGACAAACACCAAGGTCAGCTTTTTCCATGATGGTTTTGCCTAAACTGTGAAGGTCACCTTTTTTTTGTGAGCAAATATTATACAAGATGTGTAGTACAAAAATCTCATAAATACGAAGAAAAATAACCTCAGCAGAAGATGGTAATATACTATTAATAGAATAAAAATGAGGCATAACAGAGCCATGTTCTGGGATCTTAGAAATTAGATGGCCTCGGAATAAAATTCACAAATGGATGAGATGCAAATTTGTCATAAAGTGCAAGAGTCACTTCGAGGCCAGAGACATTAAGCAAAGGACACAGGGATCTGTTTTGCAAACAAAACCTGAGATACTCAAGTGGGAAAGTGTTTCAAGGGAAAATATCACATTACCCACCCCAACCCATCCTGGGGCAGAGGATGCCCTGGCTCAGCAAGTGCACTATCTAGTACTGTGGTAGGTGGAGGGGAAGGAAGCAGTGTCCAGCCATTAAGTATGGAATTTCTCTAAAACTCAATTCTTTGGAAATTGAAGGCACCATCAATCCTGAGGAGCTTGATGAATTTATTTTTAATTGAAAACAAATATAAGGTAGAAGAATCTATCAGAGATATCACACTTAATTTTTGTTTTGTGAAACTTTTGTTTGAATTGATCCAAGGTATATAGATGTGTAATGCATGGTGATTTAAAATATATTTCTTTCCATGTGCTGAGATGGTAAAAAGTCTGAAAAACACAGTTAGTTTTATTCCTTCTACTTGGATACGTGTTCATGAAGTCACCTCACCACACATATCTGCCTACTAGAGAGGAAGATACTGGTCACAGTGAGTCTCATTTCTTTTTTTTTTCTCATTTCTTTGTGTGTGTGTGTGTGTGTGTGTGTGTGTGTGTTTGAAGTTCTCTGTGCATCTTGTGCTGCAACTGCACACTGCTCGGTGGCCCCAGCCTTGACTAAAGCTTCCAGCACAAACACATCTGCACATGCTATTCAAACAGAATTTGGGCAGTGATGTCACCAGGATGAGATGTTGACAGTGAGGTGAATGAGAGTGGAGTGTCGGCTGCCGGAGAGCACAGGGAAAAACCAGGGCCAACTATGTCCAACAAAAGGTGCTGGCTTCCATTCTTACCAGTTCTTTCCAGAACTCTTCCATTTCCTTTACCTCATCTCTCTCTGTCATTTTCATCTTGGAAAACAAACAAGCAAACAAAAAACCCGTCTGCTCTCCTGACTTGTCCATTCACATGGAGTTAGGATGGGGCCACTAGGGATTCAGGAACTAGAGGCTGGGATCAGAAACCCCACAGGGTTTTATTGCTCCATTACTGTCTCTTCTTCACTTTTGGGTTCTTGGACTCTCTCCCATCTGCTTCACTTCCACACTCAGTTCTTCTCCTGACTTCTCTTCTTTTTAGGCTGGTGGATGAAGAGCTGATTAACTAAAGGCAAACAGAGCAGAGGTATTACAAATAGTGTAGAAGGAATGGCAATAAGCAGAATACAGAATTTCCTTGTCTACATCGACAAGTTTGGAGCAGGCACTTTACTAGAAAAGTGTGTCCTCAAGTCTAAGGTGCTTTGACTTTTACTTTGTATATACAAATTGTGTAGGCATTAACTATCCTGTGAGTGACAAAATGTTCTCTCCTGTACCAAACTCTTGTTCTGGCTCCTCCAAGCCCTCTTCTGGTCTAGGACTCAATCTTAGTGGTCTTAGTTGATTTTCTGTTGCTGTAATTGAATCCCTAGACTAATTTATAAAGAACAAAGGTTTATTTAGTTTATGGTTCTGGAGGCTGGGAAGTCAAATAGTCCAGATCCTTGGTTTCTTCTCGTGAGCATGCTCTTAGACACAGCCAGACTGAGGATTTTCCAGAATTTCCACATTTCTCTAGATGGCCTCCATTTTAGTAACACATTCTATCTTTAAGTCATCTCCTTGCTCTCTCATTTCGATGTAAGCAATTAACAGTAGCCATACCACAGCCTGATAGCTTTGCTGCATAGACATGTCTTCCCTCAGATATACTAGTTCATCAAGATAAAAACATTCTGAGTCGGGCATGGTCATCTCAGTGGCTCAGGAGGCTGAGGCAGGAGGATTGCAAGTTTGAGGCCAGTCTCAGCACATTAGTGAGTCCCTTAGCAACTCAGAGAGACCCTGACTCTAAATAAAATATAAAAAGGGCCAGGATATGACTCAGTGGTTAAACGCCCCTTGGTTCAATCCCTGATACCAAAAAAAAAAAAAAAAAGTCCATTTACTTCTGGAAAAACTGAGCTTGATCTCATGAGAATATGGATTTCTCCTGTTGTGGAAAGATTCATGCTAAGTGTGTTGAAACCATGGTGCTAAGCGTTCCATTGGATCCACAAAATGTCAACGTTCCCAAGGAAAGGCAGGGTCAGTCAATCAATCACTTCCAAGAACAGTATAGAGGAACAGTGTCTAGTCTGGAACATGGTTGAAATAAATTCTCTTCTCTGAAGCCACTGAGATAAGATTGTTAATATTTAACAGAGCCCAAGAAAGTCAAATTAGATGGGTCTTATTTTCCACAGTTTTCCATACCACATGGGAGGGAGCATGGAAATGTACTAAGTAGAACAGAAGTGGGTGTTCAGAGGGATGAGTCACAGGAAGGTGTATGGCAGATTCCTAGAAATGAGGAAGGAATGCAGAAATAGATGGAGTGATAGAGAGGTCACTCACTGTACAAAAATCAATTGTATTTCTGTACAGAAGAGGTAAAAAATCAAAAAAAGAGACTAAAGAAACAATCCTAGTTACAACAGAATCAAAAGCAAAATACTTAGGAATAATTTTACCAAAAGAAGTGAAAAAATGAATACTAAAAACTGTAACCCACGGCTAGTTTGGGGAAAACCTGTGTGTCATCCCTGAGTCCCCTCTCCTTGGCAATGAGGACATCATCTTCTTTGACGGAAGAAGGGAACTTTATTCTTTCCCCCTCTGAGCATTACAAGTGGGCTGGGTGGGGTGTATACTCCTCCAAACATATATTTTTTTGGGTAGAAAACTGAGGCCTACTAAGAGGAGTGACTGTTCATATAGGCATTGGTTCTTCCTACCCAAACCCTGCCAATCATCTTGTACTTAAAGGACTCCCAGACACCAACAGATTTTTAAGAGATAAATATGGGATTCAATGTCTAAGAGGGAACCTAAAAATTTCAAAATCTGAAGCAAGTAGGATCTGCAAAGGTTGTCAACTGAAATAACAATCAGTGTGAGATTCTCCAAAGAATAGTGATTTTTTTTCCTGGTGTATAATAGAGTATTGCAATGGGAATACCTGTGCAACACTGAACTATGGGTATATTCAGGAGTTTGAGGCAAAAGGAAAGTGATAAAGGCAAAAAGGGATACATTTTACCTAAATTACTTGGGTCAAAATTTGCTGGTTTGGGGACCTGATGCAGGAGTTGGTGTCAGCTGTTGGTGTAGGTATCTCTGCTTGGCAAGTGTGTCAAGAATATCTGGTCTGAGTTGTTGCCATCTTAAACAATGCTAAAGATAAATTTTTGTTACAGAAATCTGTGTAAATGTGCTAGATGTACAAAGCACTGAGATGTGTATAGAACAAGAAGAAATCTCTTTTGTGCCTTTAGAAAGATCTTGAGAAAGTACTCATCGCAGGCAGGCAGGCATGACTCGGACTCACCTTCTTCATAACTTCTAAACCCTTATTTGTGTGGGTCTGAGAAGAATGATTTCATTTTTGTATCATCAGCTTTTATAACATCAAGCTGACTACTCTGAATCTGCAGAAGAGAGCTGGAGGAATTTGAATAGGGCAAAGCACATGTTAAGAAAAGAGAAAACCAGGCATAGGTCTTGAGCAAGAGTGAAGCTTCTCACATCGCTGTCCCCCAACTGCCAAGCTTCTCCACTTCACCTGCCAAGCTTCTCACATCACCCTGATTCCACCTTCAAGCACATAGCAACCTGGTGACCCTGGTGACTCCAGCCAGACACTTCCCTGTCTGAAGAGCAGTTGGTGGTATTGGAAGCTTTGAGAAATCTCTGTACAGAACTTCTTGCCTAATTTGTGGCAGAAACCAAAGAAGAAAAGGCAAAATTCTCCAAAAAGAACAAATGACTACAGATTCTGAGCAGATAATTATCAGATACCAGAGTGTAAAGGGATTGGCACAAGGATTATGCACTGCACACACTCTATGACCCTGATAGTTAACTTCTTCTACCCAAGAATTTCCAATTCAATAATATAATTCATTGAAAACCCACTCATTAGTTTAGAGTGTGAGAACACTTCTTTAATGAGCTCAGACAGAGCTAACGTTAATTTCTTATTAACCATTTTTTTTTTTTTTTAGTTATAGATGGGCACAATACCTTTATTTATCTTTATGTGGTGCTGAGAACTGAACTCAGTGGGTGCCTAACACGTGCCAGGCAAGGGCTCTATCACTGAGCCCCAATCCCAGTCCCCTTGTTAACGAATTTGAAGTAAAATGTAGACATGACTTTTAAAGCTTTCGAATGCACATGTAAAAGTAGACGTCGATTTAATAATCGCAATACGCTTAAACAAAATAAAAAAAGTTAAAGCCAATTTTTAACATCACGACTTCTCTGCCTAAATTCCAATTTCTCCATGGGTTCCACAACGAACCAGCTTCTCAAACCAGGACTCAATCAGGAAGTTCCTGAGGCCAGTGCAGGTACATCCGGGTCTCCGGGTACCCGGACTCGCCACAGAGAAAACTAACATTCCCTCCTTGCGGGTTCCCCAAGGGCAGGCGCAGTGCCTCGTGGGAAATGTAGTCTCCTCACTGACATGGCCCACCTGGTTGTCCGATTCATTCTGAGCATGCGCGGCCACGCCCACTCCCGCCGTGTTTCCGCTGAAGTTCTCGGGCAGAGTTTCTCCCCACGCTCCACAGCACGCCCGGACTTGCGTTCTTTGTTTTTGAAAGTTGGTGTGAGTGGGTGGAGGTCCCCGAGCTTCGAAGTCCCTGAGGAGCAGGAGGGGTGTCATGTTACTAGGGGAGATCAGAAACGTCCGCGGATCTCAGGGTCCGGCCGTGACGGTGCCAGCCCGGGGCTGCGGAAGGGACGACTGGGTTGTGCTTTCAGGACTTACCTCCTCGGGAGACCCGTCGCCGCCTGAAGGCAGGGGATGTGCCTCCAGAAGGCCGGAGGTTCTGAGGGAGGCGGTGGAGCAGAGGCTCTAGAGCCGGAGGTATGCTACCGTGAAGTCCCACGCCGCGCGCCCTTCGGATCCCGCACTAACCCGGGTGGCGAGAAGCTTCCTAACCGTACTAGGAAAGTGACCCCCAAATTCCCAGAGAAGTTGATCAGTGTGACGCGAGCGCGCTCGGAGGCTTGCCCTGCGGCCCTCGGGTCGGTGGGGTTCCTTGGTGACTCTTCGGAAAGTGAGGTTTCTGGTCCTTCTGATACCGCCAGTGACAGTCCTGCTCCCCCCACGTGTTGGAAGTGTAATATTAGAGAAGCACCGAGGCCAGCGTGTACAGCAGGGTTTATTTAAAAGGGGGCAACAGAATTCTCCTGGGAGGGAGAAGGGGCCGTGGCTGGTGTCCTGGGATCCCCAGAAACGAGATGTTATGCCCTTTTTATAAGTCCTAGGCTTCCTTTGTTCTGCCCTCTTCCCCTTATCTCTCCTTCCTGACAAGTGACTAGGCCCAGGAATGCTGGTGTGGGGGGGTGTCAAGGTGGAAAACCGGTGGGCTGAAGGGGGAAGGGCAGAAGGAGCGGCAAGGACACTTTAATTAACCTTATAGCTCCCTGTAGGGAGGGGCAATTCTTGGGACAGGTTATCTTAGCAACAGATTGGGCTGGGACAGGTTCTTGATAAGGGTGAAGGAAGGGCTCTGAAGGAATTAACATTTCTGTCCCTCTGTGGGCAGTCTCCAACTTCCCAGACTTACTCAAATTGGACTCCTTGATCCCACCTGACTCTATCTATCTTTCCTGCCTGCCTGCCTAATTCCAGTTTCACTGCTTGCCTACCACCTCTAGTTACAGAAGTTGATAGAAATTTATAGAAGACCTAGTTTCCAGGGACAGTGAATTAGACTACCAGGGAGATAAGTGAGACTGGCCCAGCGAGAAATGAAAGATGGAGACCAGGTAGAGATACACATGAAAGTTTATTTGTTAGAGAGCTGACACATAAAGCACCTCTCTCCTTAGAGGTAGAGGCAAAACTGGCTTGGGATCCCGGACTTTTTTTTTATAGGGCAGGCTCAGGGATTAGAGATGGTGTCCTAATGCAGGCCATTAAGGGTGAGGTTGGTATGAGGGAGTAGTGAGCCTATCTCAGAAAGGCCCTTGGGTGGGAAAGTGAAATTTTTCTTAAAATGATGACTGTAAAATGATGGCTGTCACTCAAGATGGCCGTGCAGATGCTAAGCAAGGACCTTACAATGATGGTCTCATTTTCCTTGGAACCAAGCACTTCTTAATGCACCTTGAGGAAGTGGCTCCATGAATAGGAATTCCAATTGGGAAACTACACCTATGGCCAAAATCCTCCCACTAGTGCTTCTACGCAAAGGCAGAAGAGCCAGAAAGGTGACTTTGCATAGCCTAAGTAATTATTGGCCCTACTGTGTAGAATGCCCAGGACTTGGTTGATTGTACCTCATCCAGTAGCTATCAAGGACTTGGTGGGATTGAAAGTTTGAACCATCTTTCAGAGCGGAAAGGTAAGCTGAGCTAAGGGAGGATAGGCAAGGGCCTAGGAAATGGTACTTAATGGAAAATGATTAAAGATGTGGCCTGGGCTGGAGGCATATCTGAAAGCATCTGTCTACAGTGCTTTGTACACACTGCAATTCCTTCAGTATTTTTTCCTCATTGTTTGCTATACATTGAGTTATCTCAAACTTAGTCTATCACTGTAAAGAAAAGGAGACACAGAGAGAGATGCAGAGGCAGAAAATGGCTGCTGGTCCAAGGGGCCACATTTATTTATACCAATAGGTTACATTAGATCATTAGTGCAATAACTACATTATTTTTAGTATATCACTAAGGTTGCTTGTTTTGCAATTATATTCTATAGTTCCAATATGCAATGTTAGAGCTTTATGTAACTATCAAGAAAGTCTGTTTGAAGTTACTGTTAGGCAGGAAGATCCAGGAGCTTGGTGAAATATTGTTATCTAGCAAGCAAGTTCCTTTATTCCCAGGGACTATGTGCTTGAGATCAAAGTCGAGGCTGGTAAGACTCTAGTATAGAGCCTCCTTATGGAGGACAGTACCACAGCAGCTAGGGATTGCACAAGTATTAGTTATCTTACTAGTTCCTGGGAAAAACTGCAGAATATTCCAACTGTGGAAAACAAAACATCTGTTTTCCCCTGGGAGTTTGTTCAGGAGAGGAAATTCACTGTCTTGTACATTTCCACCGCCAGAACCCTTACATATCACCAGATTTGGCATGTAGGGATATGCTGATGCCACTTCTATTCTGATTGTTCTTCCTGATAATTCAGGGATGGTTTTCCAAAGTATTTCTTCTTTATAAGAAAGATAAAAAAAAAGTTGAATTCAGTTGCCTGGGGTCACATGATTTCAAATGTTAGCCAGATTGACTTTTTCTCTTACACTACCCATTTTGCCACAATTAAGTCAAAATAAGTGTTTATTTATTTTGAGATTATTTTTGTGACACTGAAGTCAATATAGAACAAACATTGCTTTATAATACTGTGGCTTAAGCATTCTTATCCTTTTCTTTATCTCCAACATTTTCTGCAGATTATGTGACCTCAAAGGGATAATAACACAAATGTCTCCTACTTAATGTCGATAATCTGTTTTTAGAAATCATACATTTTCCACATACATTGTTTAAAATGTTAAAGTTAGACCTATGACACTTCAAACCAGTTTCTTAAAATGTAAATAAAATATATTGTACACTAAAAGTAACAGACTTTAAGGTAAACAGACTATGACAAAAAAAGTTCACTGATGTATAAACAGTTTTATGATTCATATGATATCTGTTTGAGCCAGCAACCTCAGCTAAGTTCATTGAACTTACATTCATTCTGATTTTTAAAACTTCTACATATGTTTTTTTTTTTTTTAATTTTAATATTTATTTTTCAGTTCTCGGTGGACACAACATCTTTGTTTGTATGTGGTGCTGAGGATCGAACCCGGGCTGCCCGCATGCCAGGAGAACGCGCTACCGCTTGAGCCACATCCCCGGTCCTCTACATATGGTTTTGAAAAAATTTTTGATTATATTTGACATGTAATCTCTCCCAGGTAGTTTTGTTAAAAGCATTGAACTATGGTGACTTTGATATGTCAGTTGGCATTCACTGTGTGAGGAACCAATCCAAAACTTATTGGCTTAAGGGGAAAAAAATTATTAGCTTAAAGTTCTGTTGATCTGCCTCTTTTTTTTTTTTTTTGTATCAGGGATTGAACCCAGGAACATTTAAACCACTGAGCAACATTTCCATCCCTTCTTTAGTTTTAATTTTTAGACAGGGTCTCACCAAGTTGTATAGGGCTTTGGTACGTTACTGTGACTGGGCTCAAACTTGAAATCCTCCTTACTCAGCCTCCTGAGTTGCTGGGATTACAGACATGTGTCACCACGCCTGGTACTGATCTGCATTTTGAGGTGTGCTCATGTGGGCAGTTTCTATGCTTATGTTTCTTGGTTCACAAATGAAACTTTAGTCTAATTTTTGCTGAGGTTGGTGCAGGATGGCTTCATTGCCATTTCTGGTGGTTTGTACTGGCCATTGGCTCTTTTCTGGGTTTCTAACAGCGTAACCACAGGCTTTTTAATGTTAATTCTGTAAGAGGGCAAATGCTGGTGGGCAAGTACTTTTCAAACTAATATTTGTATTGCATTTCTAATACCCACTGGCCAAAACAAGTGAAATGGTAAAGCCCACTTTGTTGTCAGAACATACTGTACAAGGGCTTGGGTACAGTTCTGTCACTGGGAAGCATTACTGGAGCAGTGTACCACAAGACATACACGTTGTGCACATTTTTACCTATATGATTGTGGGTGAAATGTTGGGTTGTTCCATGATGTTAGGTATATATCAGTAAAATGTGTTATAGTGGAAACAGTTATATGGAGTCTTGTGTGGAATCCCCACATTAATAGGGGAATAGTTACTACAGCCCAATTGTATTTCTATAGCATTAATTTGATTTAAATTAAGTTATATTTTTAGGCAACATTAATATAAAATTAGTAGGTAATGCATGTTTTAATTAACCCCCAAATAAGTTCTAAGTCTAATCTCTACCTTAATGTAAATGCATCTTCAATAGGGTCTTAGTTGTCCCTTATTGAGTAAACTATTCTCTCACATAGAGGCTTTTTAATTAATTTATTTTTTTGTCTTTTTCAGCAAATATGTAGAGTGTTTTGAGCAGAATAATAATGTACTGAGCTCCACCAGTCCTCTCCTTAGTCCACTCTACTTGCCTGCTGTTCCAGCCATGCTTCCAGAGTTCTCTCTCTGTGTCCAAAAGCAACGAAAACTGAATAAATCTTTAGTAAGTTGTTTATTTATTTTTCACTTTGTTGTCATTGTATTTGGTGAGCTTTGTGAGACCTACAAATTAAAGTGGAAAAAGAGAAATAAGTAAAACTCAGCTTCAGGAAACTGGACATAAAGTTGGCATGTAGATTATAGGTAGGTTATAAGACCTCAGAGTCACCTAAGTTTAATGCATCTGTCTCTGATCTTTCTGACACCATGGCAAAAAGACGGTCACACTTGTTACATGATTGGAATGGAACATAAGAGGAGGGCATGCTAAATCCTCTTGGGGCATGAAAACTTGCTACCACCAAAGTCTGAAACACTGTCTTGTTGGTTATATAGATGATGTAGTGGAAAACTTTTCACTGACAATTTGGAAATAAACACTTTGTGTTCAGCACTAGATAGATTTACCTAATTGCTAAAGTAATGTGGTTCCAGACAGCTTTTGCACAACCATCCTGGATTCGGGGATTAAACTTGGAATGTGTGGAGGACTGAGTCAACCATAGGCCCTTAAATTTTTCCTAAGTTCATGTGTACAGGTTATACATCAGATCATTCAGTTACATTTTTTGGACTTGAACCCATGGAATGTAGTTGTAGTTCATTTCTTTTTTTTTTTTTTTTTTGGAGGCACTAGTCTGAGCAGTTGCTCCTGTTGGGCACCTGCTCCAGTTCTTTGATTAGGCAGTTGACACATACCTTTGTTTTATTTATTTATTTTTATGTTGAGGATTGCGCAAGTGCTAGGCGAGTGCTCTAGTTCTTCTAAAGCTCACCAGTAACCTAAATTATAGTCATATCTAGTACTATTCTCTGGTCTTTACCTTACTTGAATCTTTGGCTGTTTACAGATGATCTTCTGGAAATTCTTCTCTATTAGTTTCTGTCATGGCTTCAGTGATGGTTCTTCTCTTTTACCTGTATTTCTTTTCTTCTTCATCCATGTGTCTCATCCTGTTCACACGGTTTGTCCCTCTCTGCAGTTCTCCTTGATGATTCAGCTCTTTGTGGTTGGGTGCTCCAACCTGTTTTTAGCTTGGTCTTTTGACTATAGATTTAACTTCCTGTACTTATTTTTTCGTAGCCGTCCAAAAGGCAACTCCAAACCAACAAATCCAAATTGAAAGTCTCATCTTCCTCTGTTTCTTTCGTATGGCATTATTGCCATTTAGTCAGTGACCCAAATTACTGAAAAGGGATTTTTTTTTTCCTGAGCTTTTTCCTTTTTTAGGTCTCATCTCATCTAATCTAATCTTACGTAAAGTGAGTATCCCATGACACTCTTGTTTGATTCTTCTTTTCATTTATTTTTGAGTCTGCACATGGTGGCAGCATAGAGGGAAGAACTTCTGGGACTCACAGTCCCCTAAAGGGTGTGTTTGCTAGGTGCTGAGGTTCAATCACAAGTAGACTTTGATTCTGGCTAGCTATGTGACATCCTTAGCAGTACACAGAGAAAAAGCATTCAGGAATTAGTTGGAATGTTTGAACAAGTCAATAAAAATATTTGTGAAGAATGAAACCAAGAAGCACTGACATTTTTAATGTCTTTTACTTGTATGTTTGTCGTTTAAAAATATATGTCATGTTTTTAAACTCTTTGAAAGATTATAACTAATTCTTCTATTTCAGGTAACTAGTTAAAAATGAGCAGGAAAAGATAGATATTTACATGTTTATGGACTAGAATTTTAAGTTGATTAAGAACAAAGAATGACCACCTTTTCAGTGCTGGCTGAAAGCCCAACAAATCAGATCCTGGTTGCCTACCATCTGCCCTTTCACATACTTGCCACCTATAGAGAGTAGCATGAACATGGTGGACCACTTCTCTGCAGCTGCGTGGTGGGATGCAGGAGGCACCCTGTAGGCACTCGTCTGAGCAGTTGTTCATGTTGGGCACCTGCTCCAGTTCTTTGATTAGGTTATGCTGGTCCCTGGGAATGTTGGATTGCTTCTATATCCTGTCTATGTGAGCAATGCAGTGTGTGCAAATATCTCTTTGAGGTCTTGCAGTCAATTTTGGATATATATACATGGAAATTGGACTGTTGGACCATAGTGAAAAACTATTTTTAATTTTTTGAGGAGCCACTATCCTATTTTTCATAGCTGTTGCAACATTTTGCATTCCTACCATCAGTTTATAAGGATTCTAATTTAGCCAATACTTGATATTTTCTATTGGGTGTAAAGTGATAACTCATTGTGTCTTTCATTTGCATTCCTCTAATGATGAATGATATTTCATATGCTTGTTGGCCATTAGTGTGTCATCATTGGAGAAATGGCTGTGGAAGTCCTTTATCTGTGCTTTAAATAAGTTATTTCGTTTTTTTTTTTTTTAAATTGTGGGATGGAAGCAGTTCTTTAGGTATTTTGCATATCAACTTGTTATGAGATATATGATTTAAAACTATTTTCTTTCATTCTGTAGTTGTCTTTTTACTCCAATTATGATAATGCACAAGAATTTTTTTTGATCTACATTCATTTGTGTATTTTTACTTTTGCTACCTGTGCTTTTTAACATTATATCTATGAAGTCATTGCCAAATCCAATTTTATAAAGCCTTTCTGCTACATTTTCACCTAAGAGTTTTATAGTTTTAGTGTTAAATATAGGTTTTTGGACCATTTTGAGTTAATTTTTGTATGTGGTGTAAGGTGAGGTTCCAGCTTGTCTTTTGTATGTGGATATTCAGTTTTCCTAACACTGGTTGCTGGACTTTTCTGCACTGAGTGGGCTTGGCACCCTTGTGGAAGAATATATTCACCATTGGAGAATATATTTTCTAGACTACATCATGTATTTTGGTTTAAAAATATTGTCACCTCAGTGTATTGAGATAGCCAACTAGATTCAGAAGTTAATAATAAAATAAACATATACTGGGAAACTTGCAAATACCTATTTGCTGTCAATTTTTAATTATATAATTTTAAAAATTCAGGTATGACTGATGTACGAAATTGTCTATATTTAAAGTGTACATTTTGATGAGTTTATGAATAAGCATTACTCACTTATTGTAACTTCCCCAAAATGATACATTAAGGGGCTGGGGATGTGACTCAAGCGGTAGCACACTCGCCTGGAATGCGTGCCGCTCTGGGTTCGATCCTCAGCTCCTCATACAAATAAAGATGTTGTGTCTGCCGAAAACTAAAAAATAAATATTAAAAAAATTCTCTCTCTCTCTCTCTCTTTAAAAATAAAAAAAAATAAAAAATGATACATTAATATATCATCTCCAAGTTTCTACTGTATCCCCTCTTTTTATATGTAAAACACCTTTTAAAATGTAATAATGTTTATTACATTTTATATATAATAAACCTATAGGTAGATTCTATATGTAGTATCCCAGAAGGTAACCTTCTTAGCAGATATTTAAGTATATAACATAATATTCTGAATTGCATATACTGTTCTGTAGATTTAAGACTGATTCATATTTTATGACTGAAACTTAATACCCTTTGACCAACACCTCCCCAATTCCTTTGACCCTCAGCACATGGTAACTGCCATTCTACTTTATGCTTCTGTAAGCTTGAGTATTTTAAATTCTTGATATATATAGTATCCTAGTCTATTCATGTTGCTGTAACAAAAACCTGAGACTTGGTGCTTAATAAAGAACAGAAATTGCACAGTTTTAGAGGCTGGAAAGTCTAAGATCAAGGTGCTGGCATCTGGTATCTGGTTAGGGTCTTGCTGCCTCCCCACATAGTGAAGGACATGGAAAGCAGAAGGGAGTGATTGAAGCCCTTTCTATCAAAGGGCCCTAATCCATTCCAGAGGAAGGAACTCTCATCTGATCACCCCACAGAGGCCCCACCTTCTAATACTGTCCACATGGTGATGTGAAATTTGGGGAACACATACATTTGAGTCATTGCTAGTGGCATTATGCAGTACTTTTTTGTGTCTAGACCTATTTTACTTAGCATAATGTTCCCAGGTACATTTGTGTTGTCACAAGTGGAGGGATTTCCTATTTAAGGCTGAATGATACTCTGTTGCCTGTATGGGCCACATTTTCTTTATCCATTCATTATTATTAAGTGCTTTTATATTATAAGTAGGAAGGTATTTTTTAATATTTGTTTTATTATTAAGTAATAATTATCAAACTCAAGCTTTTAAATGACTGGATTTTCTTTCTTTTTAAAATATTTTTTAGCTGCCAATGGATTTTTTTTTTTTAAACTTTATTTATATGTGGTGCTGAGGATCAAACCCAGGGCCTCACACATGCCAGGCAAGTGCTGTACCATTGAGACACAACCCCACTCCTGGATTTTCTTTTTTAAAAGAGAAAACCTCTTTTATTTTGTTAGAGCAGTTGAATTTCACAGTAGAATTTGAGGAAGGTGAATAGATTTCTTCCATAGTTGTGTCCTTACACATGCACAGCATCCCCCTTTGTCAGCATTCCTCAACAGAGTGGGAAATCAGTTACAATTGATGACCCTGCGTTGACACTTAATAGTTGTCCAAAGGCCATGGTTTACGTTATGGTTCATTCTTGGTGTTGTGCACTTTGTGGGTTTGGAAAAATGTTAATGGTATGTTTCTAGCATTATAGTGCCATAGAGGGTATTCTCACTGCATTAAAAATCTACTGTGCTCCCTCTGTTCATCCCTCCTCATCCCAGCCCTGGAAACTACTAATCTTTTTACCTTCTCCACAACTTTACCTTTTCCAGAATGTTACACAGCTGGAAATATAAAGTAAAAAGCCCTTTTAGACTGTTTTTAAAAATTTCATAATGTGCCTTTTGAGATTTCTGTATGCCTTTCAGGACTTCGTAGCTCATTTCTTTCTAGTGCTTAGTAATATTTAATTGACCACATATGCTACAGTTTTATCTATTCACCTCTTGAAGGATAGCTTAATTACTTCCAGATTTTGACTTTGAATAAAACTACTATAAACATTTGTTTACAGGTTTTTATTCTGGGAGTGTTTTTCACCTCTTTTGTGTAAATACCAATGAGCATGATTGCTGGATCATATGGTAAGAGCATGTTTAGTGTCATAGTAAATCATCAAAATGTCTCCCTTGGTGACTGTCCTGTTTTGCATTCCCACAAGCAGTGCGTGAGTTTCTCTTGTTCCATGTCTTCATTAGCATTTGGTATCAGTGTTCCATATTTTGTTCATTCTACTAGTTATGTAGTGATATCTCATTATTATTTTAATTTGTATTTCCCTGATGTCTTATGATATAGAGCATCTCTTCCTGTGTTTATTGATTGACTGTGTCTTCTCTGTTTGGGTATCTGGTAAGCTCTTTGTGTTCTTATGATAGCTATAGAGTTTTGAGTTCTTTTAATGTTTTACATAACAGCCCTTTTATCAGATTTGTCTTCTGCAAATATTTTCTTCCAGTCTATGACTTATTTTCTCATTCTTTTGACAATGTCTTTTGCAGTAAAGAAGAAATGTTAATGAAGTCCAATTTATCTATCATTTCTTCCCTGAATTTTGATTTTGGCTTTGTATGTACAAAGTCATTACTTTCCCCTCGGTCATCTAGGTTGTTTTTATATGTTCTAGAGTTTTATAATTTTTCATCTTACATTGTAGTTTGTGATCCATTTTGATTTAATTTTTATAATGGGAATGTCTAGATTCACTTTTCTTGTGTATAGATTCCTAGTTGTCCCAACTCCATATATTTTAAAGAATAACTTTGATTCATTCCTTTGTCAAAGACCAGTTGATTATAATTATATGGAACTAATTCTAGGCTCTCTGTTCTGTTCCATTAAAATTGAATCTTTTGGTCAAAGTTTGTAAAAACTGACATTGATAATATTGAGATTTTCTGTTCATGGACATAGAGTACTCACTTAGTTGTGCTTTGATTTTGTTCAGAAAGATTTTGTATGTATAGAGATATTGTGTCATTTTGTTAGATTCATATGGATTTCATTTTGGGGTGCCAATATAAGTAGTACTGTGTTTTCATTTAAAAATTCCACTTGTTCATTGCTGATATTTAGGAAATTGAAAAATGTTTATACATTAACCTTATAGGCTGTAATCTTGTTATAATCACTTATTCCAGTTTTTTTTCTTTAACAGTTTTTTTCTACATAGATGACAGTTGTATTATCTGTAGTCAGTTTTATTTATTCTTTTTCTGCATAACCTTTATTTCGTTTTCTTGTATTACTGTATTAGCTAGTACTTCTATAGTTATGAAAGATGTAATAAGAGGATACATCCTTGCTTTCTTTAGTCTTGCAAGAAAGGTTTGAATTTCTCACCTGTTAGATGTAGGTTTTTGTTGGGTATTTGTTATCAAGTTGAGGAGAGTTTTAATCACAAATGGATGGCAAGTTTTTTCAAGTGATTTTTCTGCATCTGTTGTGTAATCATGTGATTTTTTTTTTTCTTCTTCAGACTATTGATGTGATGAGTTGTATCAGTTGATATTCAAATGCTGAGCCAGCCTTGTGTGCCTGGGATAAATTCCACTTGTTTTGATGTATAATTCTTTTTGTAGATTGTTGGATTCAATTTGCTGATATTCTACTGAGAATTTCTTTGTTTTTTTTTTTTTTTTGGATCTGTGTTCATGAGAGGTAATGGTCTGTAGTTTTCTGTATTTGGGTAGTGCTGGTTTCATAAAATGATCCATAATATTCTATCTGCTCCTTTCCTCTGAAATAGATTGTAGGGAATTGATATAATTTCTTCCTTAATATTTTATTGAATTCACCGGTGAATGTATACACAACAGGTACTATATTTGAAGATTAATAATTATTCTGTTCTTTAATAAATATATATTTATTATTGTGTATTACTTGTGTGAGTTTTTGTAAATTATATCTTTGGAAGAATTGGTTTGGCCTATTCTGAAAATAATATTAGGGACTTTCACAGTTGAAAAGGAGGAACACATTCCAGGTGGTGAGGGGCAAACACAGGTATAGAATAGTCACTAGAGTAACCCATATCTTTGCAGAGATTTAAGATGGTAATGAGGCACAGCTACAGTTCACTTCAGCATGTGATGACAATCAGAAACCAGAGCCTTGCCACCTGTGTGGGTGCACATCTTCATTTTTTGTTTGAGATAGCCTGATACTCTCAGTATTATTTCTCCCTTCTTGTTTGGGTGGAAGTCCCTTTATTCCCTGTTAATCTCTTAAGATTATTCACTGTCATGGCTACAGGTACCATTGAAATCTTGGTACTTCAAATTTTAATGTTCGGCTGATGTCTCTTTCCTGTATTCCAGATTCATATCCAGTTGCCTGGTGGACATCCCACATAAGAAATTTCAGTTATTTCATTTGCGATATCTACAAGTCTAGGTTATTTCTGCCCCCTCACATTCTTCCATTTTTCACATTTCACTTTGGAGCAGCAGTATCTAACTAACTGCCATCATACATGTAGCCTGGAAGTAATAGTTTTCTTTGACCCTCTGTTCAGCAAGTTAATACCACATTCTGTTTCTGCTTATACTTTTCATTGTTTCATTTTCTCATTATGTATATTTACTGCTCTCTGTTCTAATATAGGTGGTAAGCTGTCACCCTTTTTCTTCCTTTATCACTCTTTCTTAAGCTCTTTGCCACTCTCCTTCCAGGGTTGACTATTAAATGCATATCTGTTCATGAAACTTACTTTTTCTTATAGGGCTTCCTTATTTACATTGTGTGGTTAGGGAAGTGGCAGTTCACCCTGTCGTGCCCACAAACAATCCTTTAGCATATAGGAAGGACATTTTGGGACATGTATATGTTTTTAATGTATAAACAATTAAAAGATGGTAGGTACATACAGTCTTTTGTTGTTGGAATTGGATCATAAATTCAGACCAACTCAACAATAAGTTCCTTCAGTATTGCATGAATCTCTTATCATGGCCCAAGATCATTCACCGTGGCAGGGCACTGTGTTTAATTTCATTAATGTGTTGTGCATTGTTTGTGGTATTCACATTCATGAAAACACAGTTCACATGGAAAAGCTGAACATCTTTCGTGTTTTAGTGACACCAACCTCATAATACAAAATAGAATGGTGTTTTCTCCTTTTTTCCCCCCAGTCTATATTGCACTTCTGTTTGTATTAATTCATCTTGCACATCATTCCAGGTCTGCATATATTCTTTGTCTTTATATCAAATCATAAGACTTTTAGAGGAACAGAGTTTTATTCATGCTTATCTCCCTCACAACAAGTATGGGTCTAGATATTTAAAATAAATATTTTTGATAATAAATTTTTACTGTGGATACTTTCACTGTGATCTTTCCTTCATCCATCATATATAGTATAAAGCATTCTCTGTTGTGTGGAAGAAACATGAAAGACATACACACCTATATAGAAGGGAGACAGACACAATCTCTGGAGGACTGATGACTTGAGGAGAAATGTGCTGTTGCAGGGGTTGGTGTCATTTGAGGATGTGTCTGTGGACTTCACCTGGGAGGAGTGGCAGAACCTGGATGATGCTCAGAGGACCCTGTATAGGGATGTGATGTTGGAGACCTACTACAGCCTAGTGTCACTGGGTGAGCAAAACTCCCCAATAACTTCCGGGAGCGATATCCTTCCCTGCGTCCATTTGGCAAATATAAGAACCATTTATAAGGTTTAATGCTGTTTAGGTATGGGATTCTAATTCATGTAGAATGTGCCTTTGTTTTTTTGGTATTGGGGGTTGGATCCAGGGATGCTACCTCTGAGTGCTTGTTATTTTTTATTTTGAGATAGAATCTCACTAACTTGCCTCGGTTGGCTTCCAACTTGTGATCCTCCTGCTTACCTTCTGAGCAGTTGGGATTACAGATTGGTACTCTCACACCTAGTAGTGTGTCATGCCTTATTAATGAAAGGCCTTTTTTGTAGAGAGCCATCGTGAACTACTTGAGGGGTCTTTACTTGGTACTGAGCCATGGAGACTTAGGTTTTATTCCTTGGGAACTATCCCGGCTCTCCCATGTGAATCAGATCACCCAAGGCATGAAATCTCTGTCTTTGCTCTACTGAGTAGACAGCTCTTGTAACTTTTGTGTTGGGCATAACCCGCTGGAAACTGGACAGCCCACCTCCTACCTTATTTGGCAAAGAATAGTCCATGGAAAACCTTTGATGTTCCCCCCAAATAAATAAAGCAAGCAAAGGCTTCATTGCTCTCTTTCTAGTGTGGAAGCTTAATCCCTAAGATTGACTATCCCGCCCCTGCTTTTTAAAAATTACTTTCTGTGTCCTGTGTTTTTTTCACTTCCTTCTCTTTCTTAGCTTTTGTTTCGCAGCTATCCCACTCTACCAAGAGGAACCTTTACTTCCATCGCCTATGCAGGATGTGGGCAAGACCTTTCATTGAATAGTTCCTGAAGCCAAGCTCTTTTTTTTGGGAAGGAGCTAATGTGGCAGTTTGGCAAAATCTTACATTATTTCTCATTAACAGGGCACTGCATTATAAAACCTGAGGTGATCTTTAAGTTGGAGCAAGGAGCAGAGCCATGGATGGTAGGGGAACACCCAAACCAGACCCTCTCAGGTCAGTCAGTGCATATTGAGCACAGGGAGATTGGGAACAGTAAAATTCATCAGATGTTGGGAGTGTTGAGCTTATTCTACCTCTTTTTTGCCGCGTCCCTGTAAGGGTTCTGTATTTGGGATTGGATTGTCTGATGATTTTATGGCTGTGGTGTGCTTGGTGGCTGAGAGTTTCTGTACAAAAGAACAGGATGCTTAGTTGCTGGGAAAGTTTCTGTGCAAAGGTATGGAATGCCTAACTGCTGGGAAAGATTTTGTGCAAAGACACAAGATGCCTAGCTGCTGTAGCAATGCCCTGCACGAGGAGGCTCTGTGCTAGAGTCTTATCAGCCTTGACCTTGATCTCAGGCACATACCTCCTGGGAGTGTGTTTCACTGCTGTGCCTGTACCTGTCCACTCAGCAGTAGCTTTAAACAATGGACTTTCTTGAGATCTACAAAAAGCTTCTAATATTGCACATTGCAACTGTAGTTTGTAACTAAGTAATAACCTGCATAATGTTGCTAACTCTGTAACCTGCCTAATGACACAATGAACAATAATGTACTACTGATGCCAGTGACCTAATGTAACCTACTGACATAAATAAAGCTTGGACAAAGGGCCATTCTGCCCCTATACTTTGTTTCTGTCCTCTTTTGGATTCTTTTTTTTTTTTTTTTTAATTTTAAGATGTCAGTGGACCTTTATTTAATTTATTTTATGTGGTGCTGAGAATTGAACCCAGTGCCTCACACATGCTAGGCAAGTTCTCTTCCACTGAGCTACAACCCCAGCCCTTCTTTTGATTTCTTTACAGCTTTTGATTTCTTTATAGGTCCCAGACCTGAGGAGAGCTGGATCAAAGTTTTTTTTATTATATAGTCTACAGGGAGGGCTCTTATACATAAATCCTTGCCTTTTATTTTGCTGAGTATTTTAAACATTTACCTCTGGTCTATTCTCTGCCTTCCTTTTCTTAAATCTTTTTCTTTGTTTCTCACTTTTTCACATTTTCAGTTGCTGTCTTCCACCATTCCAGTGAAGTGGGTTTAGTCCTCCAGGCATTTTAAAAATATACATCCATTTATTCTTAAGCAGATTTTGAGCAGTGGAAATTTTATAATGTACTTATAACAAACGTGATCAATATATTGTCCCTCTTTTATGAAGTTTACACTCTAATGAGAGAGAAATAAGAAAAATGTGAATTAATTGGATGGGAAATATATAGAATATTTAACCATAGTGAGAAAAGAAAATGGAATGTGATAATTCAGAAAGGATGGTCAGAGAAGGCAGTTTTAGGGAATTATTATGTATTTACTTTGGTATGGCTTCAGTTCAAGTTAACTTTTTCACCACTACTCACATATAATACCTTGGTGAATATAAAATCTATATTTGAGGGTGGACCATCCCTATTGGAGGTGCAAATTTGGACATTAGCATCTTTAAACAAAAAGTTAAAGTCATTCTTGTACAGGAAGTCATCAGAGAGTTGATAAGATAGAAAAGAAGTCTAGCAGTGAGCCTATCATCCAGAAATAAAGAATCATGAATCTGAGAAGGACCCAGAATAGGAGCATAGCAAAAGGTGGGCCTGGATTTCAGAATAGAAACAGGAGATGTTGGGTCTCCAGGCCAAGAAAACGAAGGTTTCATTTTGGAGGGCTCAAATTTCTGAGAGTTGAGTTTGAAGTCCCTATTTTCCCTTGTCTTTATGAACATCCTTCTAGAGCAAAGAAGATGAGAAATGTATGTGAAGCTCCATTTTCTAAGAAAATAGGAAGCAGCTGAAACTTTAGTACATAAAATAAAAGCTTTCAGAAGCAGTGAATTGTGCGACAGAGGTACTTGCATTAGGAATCAGAGGGACAAGTCAGGCTGTGGATCTCAGAAGAAATCAGAAAGGCAGTTTCTAGTGGGCACAGCATGGGTTAGGGAGCAAGTTGCTTTAGACCAGCATGTTATGGAAGCCCAGGGTTATAGGTTAAAGTATCTCATATCTGTTATGGCCTGAAAAGCAAAGTAAGCCAGGTTTAATTAGGAATTTGGAGAAAGCTGTCATCATCTAGCACAGGGAAAAGAGTCAAACTTACTACCCCAGATAGTATATTTTTTATTACATTAAATCCGAAGGAAAATCATGTAGTCATGGACTGCCTAACATTTCGGGCTATTATGGACCATGAATCCATCTAAATAATCTTGGTTCCAAAAGATTATGTTACAGCTCAAAAATTCCTATTATTTAATGACATGGTAAGCATTATAATGTCATAGCTCAGTGCATAACCCACATGTATGTGGTGAAGCTGGTATTGTAAAACTTAGTCCTCTAAGTTGTGTATAGGACATAATTCTTGATAATTTTTAGTCTCTTACTACAATGAAATACCTAAGGCAGCTAACTGATAATAGGTAAAGTTCAGTTGGGCCTAATGGTTCTGGAGATTCTGGTCCAAAATAGTGAGACCTCATCACTTTTGGCCATTGGGAAGGGTGGAAATATTGGGAACATGATGGCAAATTACTTACATTATGAGTCAGGAAACAAGGGTGGGAGAGGATTCGTCATGTTCTTACAATCTACTTCGAGGACACACCTCCAGTGACCTTAGGACCTGCCTCTAGGTCAGGCTTCCTGAAGGTCCACAGCAACTTCCAGTAGTGCCAACTTGGAGACAAAGTCATTAACACATGGGCCTGTGGAGGATGTTTAACATTCAAACTGTAGCAGTAATTATAATAAATTACTATGGTACCGTTTTATATATTTACTATACTATAGTTTTTATTATTTTAAGGCATGCTCTTCTACTTATAAAAATGTTTGTTTTTAGACAGTATGCTGTGTTACCCTAGGAGCAGCCTCAGCTTGTGTTTACTGTGTCTCCACACAGGTCCTGTATTATTTAGATTTCTGTAAGCGCACTCTGTGATGTTTACACAATAACAAAATTGTGTAATGACACATTTTTCCTCAAGTGTTCTTGACATTAAGTGATGCATGACTATACTCATATAGTCACTATTCATTATTGATTAATTACAAATGGTAGGCTGCTAAGGCAGGAAGAAAGAACTTTACTTTTACCTGAGCATTCCATAAGAAATGCTTATATTTATGAATTTGTTTTTGTTTTTCATTTTAGGTGTCCAGAAAGTGGATGACCAAATAGACAATGGCCAAGAAAGTCAAGACAGACGTTTGTGGCAAGTTGTAATCACCAACAGCAATTCATCAACTAAGGAGAGAGTTGAAGTAGGAAAACAATTTAAATTGAGCCCAAGACTAATTTTAAATAATGAGAACTATTTAGAAACAAGGCCTGAGGGGTTTAATGTACATCAAAACAGGCTTCTCTCTAGGGAACCTGATTCAAGTAATGTAATCGGGAAGTCTCTCAAATGTCCTCAGCATCTTGGTCAGAATCAGCAGGAGGAATTTGAACGTTGTGGACAAGTTAAAGCCTTGAACACACAGGTGAATGTATTGAAATATGAGAGGGTTCCTATGAGAAATACCTGTGGAGAGAAGGACTGTGGGAAAGGCTGTGATGGTTCATTTTTTATTGGTGGAGAGACAACTCAGGTGAGGAAGAAAACTTTCTACAAAAAGCCTAAAAGTCAGCAAATACACATAGGAGAGAGACCCTCTGAATGTATTAAAGATAAGGAAACCTTCACTAGCTGTTCAGACCCTATAATACATCAAAGGGCATGTAGAGGGAAAAACCTTTATGCATGTAATCACTGTGAGAAATCTTTCAACCGTAAGTCCAACCTTGTCATCCATCAACGAATTCACACAGGGGAAAGGCCCTATCAATGTAATGAATGTGGGAGAACCTTTTCCCGGAATTGTCACCTGAGGGAGCATCATAAAACTCACACAGGAGATAAACCCTACAAATGTAATGAGTGTGGGAAGACTTTCAATCACAAGGTAGGCCTCACTGTACACCAGAGAACTCACACAGGTGAAAAACCCTATGAGTGTAAAGAATGTGGGAAAACCTTTTGCCAGAAGCCACACCTCTGCAAGCATCAGAGAATTCACACTGGAGAGAGACCCTATGAATGTAAAGAATGTAGGAAATCTTTTAGGGTCAAGTCAAAACTCACTGAACACCAGCGAAATCACACAGGTGAAAATCTCTATAAATGTGAAGAGTGTAGAAAAACTTTCAACAATAGATCAGCCTTCATTGTCCATCAGAGAACTCACACAGGAGAAAGACCCTATGAATGTAATGTATGTGGGAAAACCTTTAGCCAGAAAGGAAATCTTGGTGAACATCAGAGAATTCACACAGGGGAGAAGCCCTATGAGTGTAAAGAATGTGGAAAAGTGTTTTCCCACAGGTCCAACTACAGCAAGCACCAGGTAAGTCATGTAAAGGAAACACCCCAAGAACATATGAGTGTGGCAAAATCTCTTGCCAGGTCACAGCACTCTTAATTTTGTATGTTAGAGACTGGCCAAGTGTTCTCCAAAGTCCATTTTCTTTCCTTCTGGAAACAGCCTGCATTTCTCAGTGCCCCGTTATTGTTGGGGTACCATGTAAATAGCTCTTCAGGTAAATAGGGACACAAGTGTTGAATCTTATTTCCAAGCATGGTGCAATATAAAAGCTGTGCTGTCAGTCCTTCCAGATGTCTCATGCTCTGTGGATCTCGTGTGAAGATGGCCACTAAGCTGTCCTTCAGAACTTTAAATGGGAGAAGGTAACTATGATTTAAGACAAAAAGAAATGACTCACAAGATCAGGGATTATCCCACTTCTGTCCTAGAACCCTTGATTTATACTTTATGAGAGTGAAAAGTAAATACTCTTTTGGGCTATCTCATGTGTGATCTGTTTGCATTACAATAGAAACATCTCATTGTAGCTAAAAATAAATATCTTTAATACATCAGCCCTTCAAAAGCTTCCAATATTTTTGTACAGAAGAGAATTTATAATTATGGGAATTATAACTGTGTTCAGAATGCTTGACCTGCCAATCATAGAGACTAATGCTTCTATGTAAGAGTTTTGGTTCTTTTTTTTATGGTTTTATTTATTTTTAAAATAAATTTACATATATAATTCTACTTCAACATTCAGATTTATATGCATATATTGATACACACACACACATTTTAAAGGTAACCCTCTCCATAAGCCTAGTCCATAACTCAGAATTCAACCTAACACTACCCATATCCATGAGCCTTTTATACAGAAATTATAATCATTACATTGAATATTCATGTATTTTTAATACATACATTCCTGTATGTTTATATACATTCATACATATACATATATCCTATCAGTAAACAAAATACTACACATAAATTTTAATACATATTCATTTATATGTTTATAACATACATCTAAGTCAAATTGTGAGCATCCATCTCAACACAAATCCAGATACATATAAATATTTTAATGTATATCCATATTGAATTTATACATATGGATATAAATGTTTAAACCTTAGCTCTAACCTTAACCCTTTTTCAACTACATGGTCTGTCACTACAACTGTGGATCAACAGAAACCTCTACACATATAGACCAGATCACTTTACATGAATGTACCTATATAGTTGGGGATATAAATTTTTAAATTCACAGAAAAATCCAGATATTTTATATATATATATTTTCATTTCCATTGGCAAGCCCCAAATTTAACATAACCAAAATACCACGTAACTTTAAAATAGCCATAGATAAATGTATATATATTTATAAACTTTCATATAATTTTAATTCTATATTGATATATGCATTCCAGTGGTAACACCGTCAACCTAGTCCCTAACTCGGAACTAAATTTATCCTTGCAGATAACCATTAATCTTCTATACAAAAATTTGAATACTCATATATATATTTACATATATGTTCCTTTATATGTTTATAAACATGTATGTACCCTAATTCTAAACAAAATCCTACCCATAAATTTTCATATATATTCAATTGCATATTCATAAAATATATCTAAATATAAGAGTTCTTGGCTGTACTTGGCTGCATGTTTTTCTGTTCTTTACATGACTAGGCTGTAAACTTTCCAAATTTATATGTTCTGATTTCCTGTTAATATGAAATTCTGCCTGTAAGTCATTTCATTGTTGCACTTTGCTATATGCGGTTAAAAGAATCTATGTAGTTCCTTTAGCGTTTTGCTCAGAACTTCTGTATTATTTCATATTTCGAAACTGATCATAAAGAATAGAAGCTATTCAGTAATGTTTCCTGAGGAGTGTCAAGTGTATTATAATGATGCTTTTTTTTTTTTTTTTTTTTTTTTAGTTAAACATGACTAGTAATATCTTCCAGGTGACATTTGAATATGTGTCTGGGAACATTTTTGATTGTTATAACCACATGTTGGGATTCCTGCTGGCATCTAGTGAGTGGAGGCCAGGAGTGTTATTGAACATCCCACAGTGCACAGAATTGCCCCTTCAAATACGGGGTTATACTTAGGAACATTCTCTATTAACAAAAAATTTCCTTTATGGAACCCAGCATAACTGTGGATAGAGAATATATACACTTAGCATTATATTATCACTTTTTATATTAAACATAGGTGTTGTATTACATAACTTTTTTTCCTATTCTCCGAGTATATGTAAATTTGTATGACTGTTATTACCAAACTGCCCCTTAAGAAAATAATTGTTTTTCCCTAGTTTGCCGTTAATACAAAGCTAGCCACTGGGTTCAATAGAAACCTGACTTATGCATTTCTGCATAATCAGGAACATAATTTTTAACAGCTTCTGACTGATTAATTTGAACAGCTGTGAGTAATAGTAGTAATTTCATCAACTCAGTGGAAAGTAGTCTATGGAAGGAAAATTTCTTTATTCTCCTAGTTTTAGATGGAGCAGCAGCATAGGTATGCATGTGTATCTGGGGAATCTCTTCATGTGTACTTCCAGTGATGTAGTGCTGCGTTTCTTGCTACACAAAGGGCAACATGGTAATCCCTGGTTCTACTTCTATATATGATTCAACACACTGATCTCTGTGAGTTGCTGTTTGTACATATTCAGAAACAGTAAAAACGGAACCTGCCTTGAAGGTCACTGTAGATAAGCATCGTGCTTTGAATATTACCTGTCTCCCTTTATAAACAGCATGTAATCTGTTAGTGTTGTAATCAGTGTAGTGGTAATGGGGATTATCATAATTCATAAAATTATTAATTTTGATATATTATTATAGTTGGTAGTAGGCAATAACGTTTCTTTGTCTACATAAGCCATCTTTAACTTTGAGAAAGTCATGATTTGGTTATGGTACTTATACACAGAGTTATTCAGGGATCATCTTGATTGAGCATTTTAAGATTATTTGAGACTGATCTTAAGTGATCTTTTAGGTTAACCAGTTCTGCCCAGAGGCATGCTGGGACTGTGTGGCATGTCTAGGGAAGTTTTCACAAAGGGGTGAGGGACATGGAAAAGAGAGTCCTGTTGATGGTCACTAATTAATGTTTGTGGAAATGGCCTCTGCTTGCATGCTGAGGCTCTGAGGGGTGGGGCCTAGGAGTGGGAGGACCTTACACAAGGTCCAGTGGGAAGGATGAGTTGAAGGGCCACTGAATAAAAACATAATCCAGAGCTGCTCCGTTTGGGGACATTTATATAAAGTAGTACATTTCTATTGTTCCATGAGAAATTGCCAGTACCTTGCACATCAGGACAATATATTTAGTATGTTATTGTCTGTGGGTGAGGAGCCACTCCAACCACCCATACCATAACCACCAGGGACAGCCTCACTGGTCCTGATTTTGTCTCCTGGTTGTCTATCAAAAGCTAATCAGACCTCAAATACCAGGGTAAAGCAGATTAGGGGAAATAAATGGCCACGTGTTTTCTGTGGAAAATGAAGCTTTACAGCCCAGGCAACTATACTTATTCCTGATAGTGTTGACTTTTAAGGCAAAAGGCATTATTTTGGAGATAGCACTAAATCTATACTGATGAAAGATTTGATCTGTCATGGTGATAAAACAATTTTCAATACCTGTACACCTCAAAACTCAGCCTTAGCATGTAAAGGGAAATATTCAACTTAAGGTAAATGCATGGCCATAGTGGGAGAAGCAATCGCCTCTCTCCATTGTGTTTACAAAGGGAGTGAGTTATAGAAAATAGAGGTAAAAACAAATGAATGCAGATAAAAGTCCATAAATGGACTTAGAAATACCCTAGTTATGCGGGCACAGTTGGAGCCTAATCACAGGGAGGGATCTCAACCTGTATAACCTCCTTCCTGGTCCCCTGTTGGTTGGTCTGCAAATCCAAGAAATGAAGATTAAAGAGGAACAAAGCAAGTGGCTATGGGTGATGTGACCCTTGAGCAGGCTTAAGATTGTGGGGAGGGTCATTACCCAGGTCCTGCATGTCCTTGCTGAGTGTCCACATTAACCTGCTCTGTGTCCTGATGCAGAGCAGTTTTGGTGCCTGGTTATCTGGGCAGCCCAGGAGTCCCAGGCACCACTTTGTGTAGGTGGGGGATTCACTGGTTTGTTGCTTGCTGTAATATGTATTGCTGCTTATGGTGCTGGACCAGGTTCCTTAGTTCTTCTGCTACCTCTTTGCCCACTGTAAGTGTAGCTTCCATTTGGACCCCTAGTGTTACCCTGGGGTTTAGAAAAAGGTCAGACTGAATTTGCTTATGCTGAAGTTTAATGGTGGGCAGTGAGCAGCATAGTCCTTTGCCTATGACTGGGACTTGACTCTCCTGCCAGCACCCGTGATTTTCAAACAGGCTCTCGGATTCCAAGCTGGTTATAGACCTTGCACAGTTCCTGACCCAGACAGTCAAGCAGGCCTGGTGGGTGGCAAGTGGGCATGATAGCCAGGTGGACAAATGCTGGCCAGGCCCTTGGGTTGGTGCAGTTTGCCTGCCCAGCAGGTGCAACATGGCTGTCCCTGAGGCACAGAGGAGTCCACAGAGGGGGCAAGAATGAGTAGGGTGAGTGAGGTCTGGGAGGGAAGCTGAGAGGCAAGAAGGGCACAGAGGTTGGGAAATTGTGGCTCGGCAGGAAGGTCCTTTCACACCTTACAGTCTCCTTCCTTCCAGTCTCATACCAGCAAGGGGGGGGGGAGTTCTGTACCATCAGTTCTCAATTCTTTTCATTTCCCTTTTTTCATTTACTTTGGGTTTAGTTTTCCCTTCTCTATCTAGTTTCTTTTCTATTCTCTTTTGGTACTCTGATTAAACCCAGGGGTGCTTAACCACTGAGCAACATCCCAAGCCTTTATTATTTTTCTAAACTTTGAGACAGGGTCTCACTAAGTTACTTAGGGCCTCACCAAGTTTCTGAGGCTGGCTTTGAATGAGATCCTCCTGCCTCAGCCTCCCAAGTTGGGATTACAGGTGTACACCATTGTTCCAAGCCTTCTATCTAGTTTATTAAGGTGGAAAGAAGCTTATTGATTTTAGATTTTTCTTTTTAAAGTATTCAAAGCTTTAAATTTCTCTTTAAGCCCCTTTACAACTGCATCCCATTAGTTTTGACATGTTGTGTTTGCATTTTCATTCCTCTTGAAATATTTTCTAATTTCCCTTGTAATTTCTTGACCCCAGACTGCTTGGGAGTCAGTGTTTTTAACTTCAGAAATTAAATGAGGAAAAAGAGATGTATAATGAAAAGAGAATCATATGAACTGGATGTACTGGTTGGCCATACTAATAATGGACCATATTACTTACTATCAGTTACAACTATCATTTTAAAATCCACATGGCCAGAGATGTTCTTTGTATGACTTCAACCCTTTTGTATTTATTGAGGTTATTTAAGACTCAGCAAGTGATCTTTTCTATAGCATGTGTTCTATGTGCACCTGAGAAGAATGTGTGTTCTGTTGTTGGATGTTTCATACTGTTATGTCAATCTACTTAATAATGTTCAAATATTCTATGTTCTTGTCAGTTGTTTGCTTAGTTGTTCTGTCCATTACAGAACAATTGTAGAAGGTGGGATACTGACTGCCAGTACTGTTGTTGAAGAGTCAGACTGCTTGTTCCTTATATTAGCTTTTCATCACTATGACAAAATACCCAAGATAATAAGATTATAAAGAGGAAAGTTTCATTTTGGCTCATGGTTTTCATGGTCACTTGTCCCTGCTGTCTTGGGCCTGCTACATCATGGTGGGAACATGTGGCAGAGGAGGCCTCTCGATGTCATGGTGACCAGGAAACAAAGGGAGAATGAAGAAGGGATGGAGGTCCCATTATCCCTTCAATGGCACATTCCCAGTGACCTAACTTCCTTCTAGTAGGCCCCACCTCCTAAAGTTTCGCCACCTCCTGGCAGCACCACAGACGAAACCTTTGATCACATGGGTCCTTGAGAGATATTCAAGATCCAGCACAGTATTCCTTAATTACTATTCTTTTCTTCCCCATTTAATGTTGGGCTTTTTTGTAAGATTTATGTATATAATTATTATATTGTCCAGGTTGATTAATCCTTTTATCTTAAAATGTTCCTCCTCTAATACCTTTTTTTTTTTTTTTTGGCTTTGGTCTATTTTGTCCATTATTGGTATGGCCAGCCAGTATATCCAGCTCTTATGGTTCTGTCTTCATTATACATCTTTTTTTTTCCATTTAAGTTTTAGTCTTTGAATTTAAAGTGTTTCTTCTATGTAGAATGTATATGTCTTGTTTGTTGAGAGCCACAGCCGAAGCGGCCCCAGCGAACTTCCAGCTGATTGGCTCACCGCGGCCCTAGAAACCAGCTGATTGGCTCCTCTGCGGTGATGCTCATTGGGCTGTTTCCCCGCCCTATCGGCTCCGCCCATGTGACCCAGCCAATTGGCCTCAAGAGTGGGAAGAGATTGGGGGAGGTGCTGGCAGGGAGTGCCTGAGGTGGCAGCTGGGCTCTGAGGAAATTCCTGAAGAGCTCTTGTGGTGCAGGAGTGTGTGTTCTAAAAATAAGGTTCATTCCTGCTTGATAAGTGGCTCGTGAATTGTGCCCAGCCAGACTGCGGCATTTGGTGGTCTGGACAGGGAATGCCTGAAGCTTGGGGGTAAGTGAAATTGCTTGCCCCTAAGGAAGAGCGAATGGGTGACCATTTTAAAAAACAATGTGTTCTTGTTTTGATTTATTTTGTTTTTATTTCAAGTTGCCTGTCCCTACAACTTTTTCAGGCAAACTGGGGAAAGTGGTTGGCTCAGGGTTTGAAGTTGTTTGGCCCTTAGGAAGAGAGAAAGATAGATCATGAAAATATATTTCAAGAAAATAGGAAAATTGATACAACGATTTTTTGTTCCGTTTTTGTTTCATTCTGTTTCGGTTTTGTTTTGTGTTATCTTGGGTTGCATTATCTTTATAGTAGATTAGAAATTAGTCAAAAAACCCCCAAAAGAGTGTTAAGTAAATTGTTAGAGGTTCAGACTATGGTAGAAAACTTGTTAGATTAAGCAAAAGAGAAGGTCTCTTGAGCTAGTCAGACAGAGGAAGAAAATTTAAAGGAGGAAGGACTATCAGGGAAAAAGTTACAACAGGAAGCTGCTACTAACACCGTACTATCACCAGAGGGTGTAAGTGTCCAACCAACAGCTCTGCCTCCATATGCTGGCAGGCCCCCAACCCCCGTAGTTGATAGATGGGATCCTGAGACAGGACTTCAAAGATTAGCATGCCCTGTATTTGAGCAGGCAGGAGGGCAGCGAATTCACCATGTTTTAGATTTCAAAACAGTGAAGCAGCTAAAAGAGGCTGTAACAACCTATGGTCCTCAAGCACCCTTCACTGTAAGCATGGTCGAATCCATTACCAATTTGAGCATGACGCCGGCAGATTGGACTAGTATGTGTAAAGCTTTGCTAAATGGAGGACAATACCTGTTATGGAATGTTGCTAATGAGGAATTTTGCACAGAGACGGCTAGGCAAAATGCAGTAGCCGGTTATCCTCAGAGAAATCTAGATATGTTGTTAGGAAAGGGACCTTATGAGGGTCAGCAGCAACAAATTGCATATGATCCTGCCATATACTCACAAATTGCTGTAGATGCGGTTAGGGCATGGAAGACTTTACAAGGACATGGAGGTTTACAAGGTCAATTATCTAAGGTAATACAAGGAGCTAATGAACCTTAGGCTGAATTTGTAGATAGGCTTATTCAAACAGCTACCAGAGTTTTTGGGAATACAGAACAAGCAATGCCATTAATAAAACAACTGGCTTATGAGCAAGCAAATTGTTGGTGCAGAGAGGTCATTAGACCATGGAGACATGAAGGTTTAAACACATATATTAAATTATGTAGAGATATTAATGAACAAGGGCAAGTCTTGGCAGCTGCAGTATAATAGACTTTAGATGCCAGGCCAAAAACATGCTGCAATTGTGAACAAACAGGACATTTTAAAAGGAATTACCCCATAGAAGGAGGGTTTAACAATACTAGGTATCAAAGGGTTAGAATACTGGGTATTTGCCCGTGATGCCATAGAGGAAGACATTGGGCTAATGAGTGCCATTCTCAAACCACCATAGAGGGTACTCCATTATCAAAAAACAGGCAAGGATCAGGTGTTTACCCACAGTATCATGGAGAAAGGCATCAGGCTCCATTGCCAAAAAATGGACAGGGAGCCCAATGCTCCGGGGCCCACAACCACAAATATATGGGGCACTGGAGGAACCCAGCAACACCATCAGGGTAGTGCCCAGGACACATTATCCATCAGATCTCTCATCAGACAAACCAGAGGGAGTGCAGGGTTGCACATCTCCACCTCTGCCAGAACAGTACTAACTCCAGAGATGGGAGTTCAAATCATTCCCACCGGGGTAAAAGGGCCTCTTTCCCAAGGAACAGTAGGCTTATTATTGGGATGCAGTTTTTCTACTCTAAAAGGACTTATGATAAGTCCTGGGGTAATTGATCCCGATTATGAAGGTGAAATAAAAATTATAGCCAGTTATCCAAAGGGTATATCAGTAATTTCACCAGGAGATAGAATAGCACAGTTATTAATAATACCCAGCCTACATGATAAACTTTCCAGTCGTACTGTAGAAAGAGGTTCCAGGGGATTAGGCTCCACAGGTGTAGATTGGGCTATGCTTTCTTTAAATTTAGATTCTCACCCCATGCTAAAACTAAATATTCAAGGACATTAGTTTAATGGGCCACTGGATACAGGTGCAGACCTTAGCATCATCTGTCTTCAAGAATGGCCAAAATGTTGGTCATTACAACAAGCCACTCAAACGCTTCGAGGCTTGGGAGTGGCAACTAATCCCCATAGAAGTGCAATGGTATTAGATTGGAAAGATCCTGAAGGATGTAAGGGAACTATACAACCATATGTATTGGATCATCTTCCTGTAAATTTATGGGGATGAGATGTCCTAGGTCAATTAGGACTAACATTAACAAATAACATCAATTCAAATGTGTCCACTATTATGGCTAGCCAAGGTTTTAGGAAAGGATAAAGATTAGGAGAACAAGAAGAAGGTATAGCAGCACCAATACAAATAGATCAAGGAACAGACAGACATGGATTGGATTTTCAGGAGGGGTCACTGAGACAATAAAAATTACTTGGAAATCAGAAAGACCAGTATGGGTTCCTCAGTGGCCCCTGACTAAAGAAAAGATACAAGAAGCCCATGACCTGGTCAAACAACAATTAGCAGAAGTACATATACAACCTTCTGTATCTCTCCATAATACTCCCATTTTTGTCATTAAAAATAAATCTGGTAAAAGGAGATTGTTGCAAGATTTAAGAGCCATTAATAATGAGATGGTTATTATGGGACCTGCTCAAGCGGAGATTCCCCAATTGTCTGCTTTGCCAAAAACCTTGTATGTTTTAGTTATAGATATTAAAGATTTTTTTTTTCAATTCCAATTCATCCTGAGGATAGTGCACGTTTTGCATTTATTATTCCTGCACTGAATCATGAAGGTCCTGATCAGAGGTATGAATGGAAAGTACTCCCTCAAGGGATGGCTAACAGCCCAACTATGTGTCAAATTTATGTTAACAAAGCAATCCAGCCACTTAGAAATCAAAATCCTGAACTACAAATATTTCACTATATGGATGATATATTATTAGCACACAAAGATAAAAACACATTGCTAGAATGTTATACTTTCAAACTTATTAAAAATTATAATCTAGAGATAGCAATAGATAAAGTACAACTAAATTTTTCAATTAATTATTTAGAAGTTCTAGTATCCTCAACCATGGTCTTTCCACCAAAAATTCAAATATGAGTAAATCAACTCAAATCACTTAATGACTTTCAAAAGTTATTAGGAGACATAAATTGGATAAGGCCTTATCTAGGCATACCAACAGGAGAGTTGGCACCTTTATTTGATATTCTAAAAGGTCCATCAGATCCAAATTCACCCTGCATGTTAACACCTGAAGCAAGAAAGGCATTAAAAATTATTGAGACATATATGGAAAATATGCATTTGGATAGAATTGATATAACTTTGCCTTTATTATTTATTGTACTACCAACAAAAAATATTCCTACAGGAGTATTTTGGCAAGAAGGTCCATTATTGTGGAGACATTTATCTTATTCTCCTAACACTATTCTTACTAGGTATCCTAAGGCTGTAGGACAATTAATACTCAAAGGAATAAAAGCAGCAAAGGGAGTGTTTGGAATTTCTGCCAATAAAATTATTACTCCATATACTATGGGTCAAATTGATGAGTTACCTAGTGAGTTAAATAATTGGGCAATAATCATGTGCAAATCTAATGTTTCATTTGATAACCACTAACCATCTAATCCTTTATTGTCTTTTTGATCATCGCATCCTATAATTTTTCCAAAAATCACAAGAAAAACACCTATCATGGATGCTCCAAATGTATTCACTGATGGATCAAATAACGGTACAGCAGCAGTAGTTACCCCTGATCAGACTTTTACATTTTTAGTACCCAAACAATCAGCTCAAAAGGTAGAGCTTAATGCAGTTTTATAAGCTTTTGTGATGTTTAAAGATTCTGTATTTAATTTATTTTGCGATAGTCAGTATATAGTTAATGCTATAATATCCCTTGAAGATGCCGGTAGGATTTCCCCTTCCTCTACTGTTTTCTTTTTTTTTTCCACTATACAAAGTCTAATCTGGGACAGAAAAGATCCATTCCTTATAGACATATCAGGGCACATACAGGATTGTCTGGAGCCCTTGGTTTGGGCAATAATTTAGCAGATAAAACTACACATGACATACATATTTTCTCTACACTAGAAGAAGCTATAAATTTTCATAAAAGGTTCCATGTCAATGCTAATACTTTACAAAAGCATTTTAAAATAACTAAGGAGAAAGCTAGACAAATAATAAAACAATGTCAAAATTGTGTGACCTTTTTACCACAAGTTAATCTTGGAGTCAATCCTAGAGGACTGATACATAACCATATTTGGCAGATGGACGTCACACACTTGCCAGAATTTGGAAAATTAAAATATTTGCATGTTACAGTTGATACTTCTTCCGGATTTTTGATGGGCTCCCTTCATGCCGGAGACAAAACTAAAGATATTATAGCTCATTGCTTACAAAATTTTGCCACTGTGGGTGTTCCAAAACAGTTAAAAACAGATAATGGCCCAGGTTACACTTCTACCTCTTTTAAACAATTTTGCTCATCCTTTGGCATTACTCATATAACAGGAATCCCATACAATCCACAGGGATAAGGCATAGTTGAAAGAGCTCATCAAACTATTAAAATGTACTTATTAAAGCAAAAAGAGGGTATTGAAAAGGGGTATATATATCCCCCAAAGATAAATTTAAAATAACTCTTTTTACTCTAAACTTTTAAAATTTGGATTCATCAGGGATTCGTGTTGTGGCAAGGCATATGTGTCCAAAAAATGTACATAAGCCCAAGGTACTTTGGAAGGATATTCTAACAGGACAATGGAAAGGTCCTGACCCAGTGATTGTCTGGAGTCGGGGGTCTGTTTGTGTGTTTCCACAGGGAGAACAGCAGCCGATTTGGATTCCAGAGAGATTAACTAAAGCGATTTCTACAGACCAAAAAGAAGATGATTTGGCTCACATCCATAACAGCTGATATCCAGAACTCCAGTTTGGCTATCCTTAATTCTTCGACAGTTGTTCTCCCACACCTGGAGGCTAATGAAACCAGAATTTTTTTTCAATATCTATTTTATTATTGCCCTTTCCCACATCATGAAGTTCTATTTTGTTTTTTGAGCTCATACAGACCTAGGTTAATGTTTTGCTGATCAGTTCTAGTTTTTGACTATGGAGTTTTTAAACATTGCAATGGAGATTTCACCTGTAAAAAGTTACAAGGCCTTTACTATTATGTTATGTGTTGTATGTATTATATTATGTGTGCACACTTGTGTTTTGTGTTGTATGTTTGTATGTGCATATGTCCATATATCTTATATGACAAGCGCTCATGAAAAAATGGATCCAAATATTTTTTTTCTTATTCACATGGTTTAAATGGTTTAATTTAAATTGGGGAAACAGCTGTTGAGGATTGTGTTAATATGGGCCAAAAAAGGAGGTTAACAGATCTGTTTGTTCATGTTCACCTTTCCTTTTCATTATATTTAATAATTCTATTCAGGATAATTTAAATTGTTCAGAAAATTGCTTTCTTTTAATGCCTGCTGGAATGTTACATAATTTTTTCTTTAGCCATTATTGCCAGAATTCCTATCTTCATCCTAGTGGTGGTGAAGACAAAGATAAAACCAAACTACAGCTTCTGCAATAGCTATCACTGAACTGTTTGCAGAATTTCCATCAACTATGTATCACTTGTATGCATTATGAACTATCTGTTGGTGCAGCGACTTGTGGTAGTGCCGGGGTATTTTTGCTGATGGTGTCATTGGTGGTACAATTTTTCCAAAAGGAGCCATCAATTGGCTTGGTGTATTCTCCTCCCTTCCGCTTGTGATGGTTGTTCAGCTAAAATTTGGGGGCCAACAGAGGTGAGGCAAAGAACCTCACCCCCCCACTGGTACAAAGGCCTATCTACAGGTGTGGCTGTATGCTGGACTGGTAGTCAATGAAGGGTAAGTTCCAATTGCATTGGTACCAACCTAAGACAGGAGGCTGACACCTTGAGGTCAGCTCACCCAATGACGGATAAGGACCATTTGTAGTATTGGACAACCTAAGACAGGCACGGTCCCTAAGCCACATGCTTGTTGTTTAATTAAACAGAGAGGGGGAGATGTTGAGAGCCACAGCTTAAGTGGTGCCAGCAAACTTCCAGCTGATTGGCTCACAGTGGCCCCAGCAAACTTCCAGCTGATTGGCTCACCAGGGCCCTAGCAACCAGCTGATAGGCTCCTCTGCGGTGATGCTCATTGGGCTGTTTCCCCGCCCTTTCAGAACACAGAGCTGCTCTTTGGGGGACTCTTTTGGCTCTGCCCACGTGACCCAGCCAATTGGCCTCAAGAGCGGGAAGATATTGGGGGAAGTGCTGGCAGGGAGTGCCTGAGGTGGCAGTTGGGCTCTGAGGGAATTCCTGAAGACCTCCTGTGGTGCGTCGTGTGTGTTCTAAAAATAAAGTTCGTTCTGCTTGATAAGTGGCTCATGAATTGTGCTCAGCCAGACTGCAGCACTTGTTTGTTTTGTTTACTGAGCTATACCCCCAGAACACTCACCCTACCCCTTTTATTTGACCTAGAGATTGAATCCAGGGAAGCCTCATTTTATTATTTTATTTTTGAGACAGGGTCTCACTAAGTTGCTTAGGGTCTTGCTAAGTTGCCGAGGCTGGCCTCAAACTTGCAATCCTTCTGCCTCAGCTTCCTGAGTCACTGGGATCATATGTATGCTACTATGCCTTCCTGGAATGCCGTTTGAACCAGGGGTACAATTGACTAAGTATTTACCATGTACCTGGCCACATTAAGACCCACACCCCTATATAATAGTTGAACTGTCAAAAGTACAAGACAAATAATTTTTAAATATGCAAGATAAAAGCAGTAAATTACACATAAGGGTATTCCCATTAGACTAATAGTAAATTTCTCAATAGAAATCCCTTCAGGCCAAGAGGGAATGAAATTGTGTATTCCATTACTTGGAAGAAAATAACTGTCAACCAAGATTGCTATACTCAGTAAGGCTATCCTTCAGCAATGAAGGAAAAGAAAGCTCTTCTGAGAAGCAAAAACTGAGGGGATTCATGATGACCAGACAGGCCTTGCAAAAGAAGCTTAAGGAAATCCTACACACAGAAATGAAAGAAAGAACTACTATCATGAAAGCATGTGAAAGTACAAATCCCAAGCTGGGCATGGTGTAATCCCAGCAGCTCAGGAGGCTGAGGCAGGGGAATTAAGAGTTTAAAGCCAGCCTCAGCAAAAATGAGGTGTTAAGCAACTCAGTGAGACCCTGTCTCTAAATAAAATACGAAATGGGGCTGGGGGTGTGGCTTAGTGGTCAAGTGTCCCTGAGTTTAATCCCTACACAACCAACTCCTCCCCTAGTATAAATCCCAATGGAAGTGTAGATATACAAAAGAGAAACAGAAAAAAAGCAAATGTCAATATAGTAAACCATAAAGATGAATAATAGAGGAAGAAAAGAGCAAAGGCTATATAAAACAACTAGAAGAAAATCAATGAAATGACAGAAATAAATCCTTACCTACTGATCTTGAATGAAAATGGATTAAGTTCTCCAATTAAATTCTCCAAGATACAGATTGACTGGATTAAAAAAAAAGGACCCAACAATACACTGTCTACAAGAAACTCAGTTCACCAGTAAAACACACACAGGCTGAGAGGATGTAAAATGATATCTCAAACTAATGGAGACCAAAGTGAGCAGGTTATATTTGACAAAAGTAGACTATAAGACAAAAACTGTAAGAAGAGACACGGCAGTAACTGTATAATAGTGATCAAAGTGAATCAGTTCAATGAGAAGGAATAACGATTACAAATTTAAATGCACCTAATGTTGAAGCATAAAACAAATACAGATGTAAAGTTAGAGCCTTCAATACAATAATAGTTAAGGTTTCAATACCCTATTGTTAGCAATGGACTAATTGTCCATTCAAAAAATCAACAAAGAAAGAGTTAATCTCTATTGAAGACTAAATGGACTGAACAGATAATCCCAGAACATTCCAGTTCCCAGTCACAGAATACACATTCTTTTTTATCAATACATGGAATTTCCTCTAAAATAGATGATATCTTGCTGAGGGCCATTACCAAGTAGGAATGACGCATCGAAATTTCCTTGCCAAGCGTACCCCATGCTGCTTAGAGGACATTTGATGGGACATTGCATGCATGCTTTAATAAGGTGACCTTGCTCAAGGACCAAGGCGGATCCGGGTTTAGAGCTGATCAGGTTTGAGGAAGTAACCGGCTCCTTGAGTTTAAGGCGTTGCCAGTTTAAGATAATGGGTTTTAGGGAAGTTGGAGATTGAAGATTATTGCTGGGATTAAGGTGTTCCTGTTGCTTGTTCCCGTTGAGTTCTCGTGAGATTAAAATGGGATTTGGAGATAGCCTCATGGAGTAGGTGAATTGTGCGGGAGACGGCAGAACGTGATTGTCCCTGGACCTGTGTGGAGGCAGTGTGAGAGCTGGAATAAAGAATTGCTGTTTGAACCTACAAAGGTGTGTGGTGGCTCGTGATTCTGGTGCCAAGTCGAGACATTGGCCTTTGGCATTATGGTGGTCCGTACGTGGGATGTCTGAAGCTTGGGGGTAAGTGAATTTGCTCGATCCTGAAGTAGAGCAAAAAAATGGGTGACCATTTCAAAAAACAATGTGTTCTTGTTTTGATTTATTTTGTTTTTATTTCAAGTTGCCTGTTCCTAGAACTTTCTCAGGCAACCTGGGGAAAATGGTTGACTCAAGGTTTGAAGTTGTTCACCACCACGGAAGAGAAATTGTTAGAGGAAGGAGGCACCCCAGTAAGACCAAGAACTGCTAGGACATATGTTGATACTATACAAATATGTAGCCCATGGCTTTTTAAAGAAGGGTTATTAAGTATATCAATAGGACCATCATGGTATCCTGTAGAAGGATTTTTCTTCAACAAGAAAGAGATAGCTAGTTCTGTTTACTATACTTGTCTAAGATCTTGGTTTTTAGAGACATCTGATTAATTTGAAAAGCTACAGTGTTAAAGTATCAACCACTAAATATAAAATCAAGTACTCTTTACTTATTAAGTTCTATAAGGTAATATATTTAAACCTTATGTGTGTTTTCATAAATTGTAAATTGGAAAAAGGTTTAATATTGCTTTGGTCTGTGTCTTTGCTGAAACAAGGTTACCAAGTGTTAAGATTCTATCTTGTGTAATTTATATACAAAGAGTATAAGAAGTTTCAGTTGGGTTTCAATTACAGTATAATAGTACCTTAAAAAACATGAAAGTATTAAAATTACTCCACTTAATTTTAATTAAGTGGAGTAATTTTATAAGGGTTGTTTCAGAATGTGAATTTATAAAAAGCATTAACGGTTAAAAAAGGGATATAAAAAGGTTCAAGATGTGGAAATATATTTTAATATAAAAGGTTAAAGGTTAAATAAATGTTTCTAGATGAGATAATCTCTGTATGGTAAAGTAAAAAGTTGTAAATGCCATTTAAAAAGATTTTGAGGAAATTAGACTTACTTTAAAAGCTTGAGAAAGGAAGAAAGAAGAAAAAAGGTATTTGTACATGGCAGATTGAGACAAAGCTTCTTAATGGAGTAAAAAGGAGCCTTTGGTTGAAGGGCAGCCATGTAAACTAATATTAAAGGGATTTATACAGAATCTAAGCCTCGTTTTAGAGAGTGAAGCTGTAGGTGGTGAAAAAGTACATTTAAAAGTACAGTATAGATGATAATTGGAAGGCTTTGAAAGGTTAAATTGAAGGTGGTCCGAGATACCTTCATGGCAGAAAAAAGATTGCTTTACTTATCAAACTATTAAAATGTACTTATTAAACTAAAAAGAGGGAGATGAGATAATCTTTGTGTGGTAAAGTAAAAAGTTGTAAAATGTCTAAGTACATTGCAAAAGGCTTTAAAAGGTTAAATTGAAGGTGGTTAAGATGCCTTCATGACGGAGAAAAAATATATAACCCATGAAAATGGGAAGATAATAAGATAAAAGATTTAGATAAAGAAGATTAAAAATTTGAAGTGGAAAACTTCAAAAGCAGAAGTATAGGAAGGTAAAAAGAGAGAGAAGATATAGAAAGATAAAAAAGATATAGGAAGATAAAAAAGATGTAGAAAGACAAGAATTTTAAGCCCACAAAATAGGAAACAAAAGAAAACTAGGAGAGAAAAAAGCAACTAAGGGTAAATATAAAAACCTTAGAAGAAAAGTAGAAGATAGAAATAAGATAGAAAATGGTTGAAAATGTCAAGTAAAGGTATTTCAGATAGAAAATGCAAAAGGCTAAGACAACTATGGTTTAAAACCACATCTAAAAATTAAAAGGACTAAAGTAATTCTAAAAAACTAAGGCAGAATTCTTTTGAAAGACTTAAATTTAAAAGGATCTTAAAGGGGTATATATCCCCCAAAGATAAACTTAAAATAACCCTTTTTTACTCTAAACTTTCTAAATTTGGATTCATCAGGACTTAGTGCTGCGGAAAGACATATGTATCCAAAAAATGTACATAAGCCTAAGGTACTTTGGAAAGATATTCTAACAGGACAATGGAAAGCTTCTGACCCAGTTATTGTCTGGAGTCGGGGTTCCGTTTGTGTGTTCCCACAGGGAGAACAGCAGCCGATTTGGATTCCAGAGAGGTTAACCAAAACAATTTCTACAGAAAAAGAAGATGATTTGACTGAAATCCATAACAGCTGAAATCCAGAGCTCCAGCTTGGCTATTCTTACATCTGCGACAGTGATTAACCACGGTGCCTTTTTTTTTCAATATCTATTTTATTATTGCATTTTCCCCACATCGTAAAGTTCCATTTTATTTTTTGAGCTCATACAAACCTAGGTTAATGTTTTCTGATCAGTTTTGTTTTTTTGACTGTGTTTTATTTTTTGACTGTGGAGTTTTTAAACATTGCAATGGAGATTTTACCTAGGTAAAGCTTCAAGGCCGTTATTATTGTCTTATGTGTTGTATGTTATGTATACACTGTTTTGTGTTGCATGTCAGTATGTGTGTATGTCCATATTTTTATATGAGGAGCGCTCACGAAAAAATGGATCCGAATTTTTTTTTATTCACGTGATTTAAGTGGTTTAATCTAAATTAGGTAAACAGCTGTTAATGATTGCTTTCAAAGGTGATTAACAGATCTGTTTGCTTACTATTGTTTTTAAAGGTGGTTAACAGATCTGTTTGTTTACTTTCACTTTTCCTTTTCATTATATTTGATAATTCTGTTCAGGATAATGTCTCTTTAACATCATTGCCAGAATTCCCATCTCCATCCCAGTGCCGGTGAAGACTAAGAAAACCAAACTACAGCTTCTATGATAGCTACCACAGTAAACTGTATAAACTGATGCATCAATGAATATAACTCAACAAGTAATGCTCAATCAAGGATTTGATTTACTTTGGGAGGAAATGGACATATTGATAGACTCTTCCACTTTGAACTGCCTGCAGAACTTGCCTGGACTATATATCAGTTACATGCATTGTGAACTATCATCTGATGCAGCGAATTGTGGTACTGCTGGCATATTTTTGCTGATGGTGTCACCAGTGATGCAATTTCCTTGCCAGCACACCCCATGTTAATTGTGGTAATGCTGGCATCTTTGCTGATGGTGTCACCAGTGACGCAATTTTTCCAAAGGAGCCGTCAATTGGCTTGGTGTCGTGGCATTTCTGTATCTTCCTCCCTTCTACTAGTGATGGTCTAAAATTTGGGGGCCAACAGAGGTGAGGCAAGAACCTCACCCCACCACTGGCACCAAGGTTAAATTTGGGGGCCAACAGAGGTGAGGCAAGAACCTCACCCCCCCACTGGTGCTTAGGCCTATCCACAAGCATGGCTGAATGCTGGACCGGTAGTCAGTGATGGGTTGATCTGATTGCAGTGGATTCAACCTAAGACAGGAAATTGACGTGTAAAGGTCAGTTCTCCCATGACGGGTAAGAACCACATGTTGAATTGGACAACCTACCAGGCACGGTCCTAAGCCACATTGCTTGTTGTTTAATTAATCAGAAGGGGGGAGATGCTGAGGGCCATTACCAAGTAGGAATGACGCATCGAAATTTCCTTGCCAAGCGTACCCCATGCTGCTTAGAGGACATTCGATGGGACATTGCATGCATGCTTTAATAAGGTGACCTTGCTCAAGGACCAAGGCGGATCCGGGTTTAGAGCTGATCAGGTTTGAGGAAGTAACCGGCTCCTTGAGTTTAAGGCGTTGCCAGTTTAAGATAATGGGTTTTAGGGAAGTTAGAGGTTGAAGATTATTGCTGGGATTAGGGTGTTCCTGTTGCTTGTTCCCGTTGAGTTCTCGTGAGATTAAAATGGGATTTGGGGATAGCCTCGTGGAGTAGGTGAATTGTGCGGGAGACGGCAGAACGTGATTGCCCCTGGACCTGTGTGGAGGCAGTGTGAGAGCTGGAATAAAGAATTGCTGTTTGAACCTACAAAGGTGTGTGGTGGCTCGTGATTCTGGTGCCAAGCCGAGACCTTGGCAATATCTTAGGCCAAAAAACCCAAGTCTTAAAGTTATTATCATTTTTTTTGGGTACAAGGATTGAAGCCAGGGGCTATGAACTACAGTCACATCTCTAGCCCTTTTTTATAGTTTATTTAGAGACAGGGTCTTCCTAAGTTTGCTGAGGGCCTTGATAAGTTTCTGAGGCTGTCTTTGAACTCATGATCCTCCCTCCTCAGCCTCTTGAGCTGCTGGGATTATAGGCATGAGCCACCACACATGGCTACAAATTTTTAAAAATTGAAATCATACCATCCCCATGTCTTCTGGTTGCAAATGAATGAAACTAGAAGCTAAACACAAAGAAATTTTAGAAGTTATACAAATGCATAGAGATTGACCAACACATTTGTATGAACTATGGATCATCGAGGAAGTAAGAAGTGTAATTTAAAATATTATCAAACTCAATTAAAATGTAAACCCGACATACCAACACTTGTGGGATATAGCAAAAGCAGTCCTAAGAGCAAAGATAATAACATGTATGCCTAGATTAAAAAGGGAAAAATTTCAAATAAACTATCTAGCAAGGCATCTCAAGAACTTACAAAAGCAAGAATAGATCAAACCTGAAATTAGTAGAAGGAAAGAAATAGCAAAGATCAGAGAAAAAAATGAATAGAGAATAAAAACAGATTCACCATTATTAAGTTGGTTTCTTCCCAGAAATGCAGGAATGATTCAACACACACACAAATCAATAAATGTAGCATATCATAACAGAATGAAGAATAAAAATCACATGATCATCTTAACAGAGAAAAAGCTTTTGATAAAATTCTACATCCTTCCTGATCAAAGTTCTGAACAAATTATATATGGAAGGAACATAAACATTATAAAGGCTACATATGAAAAACCTGTACTGAATAAGGAAGAACTGAAAAAAATTTCCTTTAAGGTCAGGAACATGATAAGGGTGTTTATTCTCACGACTCTTATTCAGTGTAGAACTGGGAATTAAATTTTTTTTATTTGTTCTTTTTAGTTACACATGACAGAATGTATTTTGACATACATACATGGAGTATAACTTTCCATTTTTGTGATTGTACATGATGTGGAGTTATATATGTATTCATATATGAACGTAGGAAAGTAATGTCTGATTCATTATACTGTCTTTCCCATCTTCCTTCCCTTTCCCCGACTCCTCCCTGTCCAATCCAGTGAACCTATACTCCTCCCTCCCCAACACCTACCTATTGCTGGTTAGTATTCACATATCAGAGAACATTCGGCCTTTTAATTTTTGGGGATTGGCTTATTTCACTTAGCATATAGTCTCTAGTTCCAAAAATTTATGACAAACACCACAATTTCTTTATGGCTGAGTAACATTACACACACACACACACACACACATGTATATGTATATTTATCTATATCAGGCTTGCTTTATCCGGTCATCTGTTGAAGGGCACCTATGTTGATTCCATAGCTTAGCTATTGTGAATTGAGCTTCTATAAACATTGATGTGGCTTTGTCACTATATTAGGCTGATTTTAAGTTCTCTGGGTATATGATGAGAAGTGGGATAACTGGGTCAAATGGTGTTTCCATCCCAAGTTCAGAACTAGGAATTTTAACCAGAGCAGTTAGGTAAGAGGAAGAAATAAAAGTCATACCAGTGGGGAGAAATTCAAATTCTCCTTGTTTGCAAATTATATAATGCTATATATAGAAAAACCTGAAGAACACACTAAAAGACTGTTAGAACTGATAAATGAATTCACTAAAGTAGCACATAATCAACATAAAGAAATTGGCAACTTTTTTTATACATTAATAATGAATTCTCGAGAAAGATATCACGAAAGCAATTTTAGTCACAACAGCTACCTCCCTCCAAAAAGCCCTAAGAATAAATTAAGGAAGTGAAAGATCTCTACAATGAAAATTATGAAACATCCATGAAAGAAATTGAAGATACACAAATTGGAAAACCTCCTTTGTTCATTTTAATATTGTTAAAATGTCTTACAATTCAAAGTGATCTACAGATTTCAATGCAATTCATATCAAAATACCAATAGTAATATTAACAGAACTAGGAAAAATTCTAAAATTTATATGGCAGCACAAATGACCCCAGTAGCTAAAGCAGTCTTGAGCAGATATATTCAGATTTATTTATTTAAGATATATTCAGAGCTATACTAACCAAAATAGCATGGTACTGGCATAAAACCAGAGACACAGACCAATCCAACATAACAAAGACCTCCACAGCAAACCCACATCTGCAGCCAACTGAGTCTTGACAAAGGCACCAAAAAATATACTGGAGGAAAGATAGTCTTTTCCCTAAGTTGTGCTGGGAAAATTGGAATTCACATTCAGAAGATTGCAACTTGACCCCTAAACTCTTGATCCTTGCACAAAAACTAGCCCAGAATGGATCAGATCTCTAAATGTAAGACCCCAAACTCTGAAACTACTTACTAGAAGAATATATTGGGGAAACACTTCCAGACATTGGAGCAGGCAACTATTTTCTGGATAGAACTCCAAAAATACAGAAAACCAAAGCAAAAAGTGACAAATGGTATCACATCAAATAGACAAAAAAAGCTTCTTTTATCAAATAAAATAATAATTTAGAAAGTTGCCATAAGAGTAAGTGGAGGGGGCTGGGGATGTGGCTCAAGTGGTAGCACGCTTGCTTAGCATGCATGCGGCCTGGGTTCGATCCTCAGCACCACATACAAACAAAGATGTTGTGTTCGCCAAGAACTAGAAAATAAATATTTAAAAAATTCTTTCTCTTTCTCTCTCTCTCTCTCTCTCTCTCTCTCTCTAAAAAAATACATTAAAAAAAAAGAGTAAGTGGAGGGATTGTGGCTCAGTGGTAGAAAAAACCTACAGACTGGGAGACATATCTGCCAATTATTCATCTGTCAGAGGGCTAATACCTAGAATATATAAGAACTAAAACACCCAAAGATAACCAGTTCAATTAAAAAGTGAGAAATGATCTGAATAGACCCTTCTCAAAAGAAGAAATACTAATGGCCAATAAATATGCGAAAAATATGTAAGAATGCTCAGTATAAATCAAAACTGCAGTGAGGTACAATTTCACCCCAGTTAGAATGGCTATTATAAAAATAAATAAATGGTGACAAGGATGTGGAGGAAAATGAACTCTCAGTTAGTGTTCATGGGGATGTCAATTAGTAGAGCCATTATGGAGAACAGTCTGGAGGTTCCTCAAAAACCTAAAAAATAAAACTACAATATTATCTAGCTATCCCACTTCTGGGTATATATTCAAAGAAAATCAAATCAGCATATCCATGTTTATGTGTCACTATTACTAATGATTATCCTAGGTGCCCATCAACAGATGAGTAGATAAGGAAAAACATGGCAGATATACACAGGAGAGAACCATTCAGTCATAAAGAAGAACAAAATTCTGTCATTTGTAGCAAAATAGAAAGAGCTGGAGGATGTTATGTTGAGTGAAATAAGTCACTCAACATAACATCCTCCATGTTTCAAGACCCATAAATCTTGGCTGTGGGAGGAACAGCACTGTATATTGGATATGGAATCAGACAATACACAGACTTCTGGAGACTCTTGGCTCAGTTCCCCCAAGGGACTGCCACCTAATTGACACTGGTACCGAGCCTACAAAAGGCCCTTCCACCACTCCATCAAATCAGCTTCTTCAGGATGGGGATGGGAACCTAGTGAAATCAGCAGATTCCATCAGTGTGGATCTATTGCCATACTTCTTTTGCTGTGAAGCACGTTCCTTGATCGGAAGCACTGCTGGGTGAAATGTGATTGTGGATATGGTGTTCTGTAGTCCACAGGTGGGAGCTTGTGCAGAAGCATTTCACGCAGAGAAGGCAAACCCACACCCAGAATAAATGTCTATTCCAGGAAGAGCAAAATGCTGCCCCTTCCATAGTGGTAGTGGCCCAGTGTTATCGTTCTGTCGCCAGGTAGCTGACTGATCACCCCAGGAAATGATGCATGCTGAGAACTCAGAGTTGGTCTCTACTGCCAATTGGACGGCAGAGATACAGCCAGGTTTTATCTTTAGAAGTCCATGTTGCTGACCCCATGCATAACCTCAGCCACATAGCCATGCTTTCATGAGCCCGTTGGGTGACAACAGAAGTGTCAAAGGAAAGAGGCTGATCAGTGTCCATAGAACAGGTTGTCTTATCCAGTTGAATGTTAAAATCCTACTCTTCCCTCTTCTGAGTATTCATTTGGCACATAGATGTCTCCTTTTGTTCACTCAAAGGGGCGTACCCACATACAACTTTCACAGATCTCCTTGTTATTATTCTTCCAATAATGTTCTTCCTGAGTCCCTGACCATCATTTTTCTGCACAGGTCAAATAGGTGAGCTAATAGGGGTATGATGAGAATCTCCGGCTTCTTTCAAATCCTTGATGATAGCGCTAAGTCTCTGAAATCCCTACAGGAATGCAGAATTAATTTTGGTTTACTATTTTCCCAGTTAGAAGCACTTTTAGTGATTTCAGCTTAGGCTGTCTCACCATAAAAACCCTGAAGAGGTCAGGGAACTGATGCAGGGATTCTGCATATTGGTCCCAATTACACATTCTGAAACTGGGAAATCACCATAGGGTGGATTTCGGGAATCAACGGAGCCCCCTCAAACCCCATGGATCACTGGACCTCCATAAGCCTTTTCTCTGACTGGTGTGTCACAGTGTTTTGGTTCCCCTGGAATTAGTGCCAGTTCAGAGCTAGTCTTTAGTAGTCCCTAAGAGTTCTGATTAGTTCTTTTTCCCTAGTGCATAATTACCCTGATTAAAGGTACCTACCTTTGGAGAAGCTGTGAGAAAGTTTAACAGTACATTTTTTTTTTTTTACTATTCTGTGGTCCTACCTCAAGAAGACCTAGTCTTCCCTTTATTTGAGGGGTTCTGGGTCCATAAACTGGCTCAAATATGAACATTGATTGAGGGGCTGTGACTATTCAGTTGAAACTTTTATTCACTTGAGTTTTGCTTATGCAGATAAAGCAAGAGTTTAGGAAGCTTCCTGTGTGTTTCACTTCTGGGAACATCATAATCAACTCGCCAGCACCATAGGTCTCCATGGGTCAGACTGTTCTGATTGCTTTGTTGACTCTGTCTCCACTACAGAAAGCATGTGCACTTTGACATTGGGGCTGCCACTTGGCTTCTGACACCCTGGGATCCAGTTACTTCCCTTGCTTAGGTTTCCCAATACAGTCCCTGCAATCTCCACTGTAAGACCTGGCTTACAAAGGAGAATAATCACAGAACCCCCACCACAAATATTTTTCCCAAAGTAGTGGTAAAAGGCATGTTCTCTGTACCCTCCCTGTATGGGTGATTAGGTCTTATATGACAAACTCATTCTTATGCTCCAATCTCCAAAACACTGAATTCTTTTTTTTTTATGATATGTCATGATGATGATGATTATTATTTTTTTCCTTTTTTATTGGTTGTTCACAACATTACAAAGCTCTTGACATATCATATTACATACATTGGATTGAAGTGGGTTATGAACTCCCAATTTTACCCCAAATGCAGATTGCAGAATCACGTCGGTTACACATCCACAATTTTACATAATGCCCTATTAGTAACTGTTGTATTCTGCTACCTTTCCTATCTCCTACTATCCCCCCTCCCCTCCCCTCCCATCTTCTCTCTCTACCCCATCTACTGTAATTCATTTCTCTCCTTGTTTATTTTCCCATTCCCCTCACAACCTCTTATATGTAATTTTATATAGCAATGAGGGTCTCCCTTCATTTCCATGCAATTTCCCTTTTCTCTCCCTTTCCCTCCCATCTCATGTCTCTGTTTAAAGTTAATCTTTGACACTGAATTCTTTCTTCTACATTAAAAGAAAGCAGATCTGACATTTCCATCTTGTTCGTTGTGGGCTACCTTTTGGGCCATGTTTCAGTCAACCAAATGAATAAGCTGTTAGAAGCCCCTTTGACTCCCAAGCTCCATCATTAAATGTAGAATCTCTATTTAGTGAATTGCTATCAATAAATTCAGCCTAATCCAAATTTATGGTTTTTTCTACCATTATCCCATAACCTTAATATCCATTCCTAAACATGTCCTGCAGATATCTGACTGTCCAACTCAGAAAATTCAGGTTCTTCTTGTGGAGTATAGTTCACTCTCTCTTGGGTCACACTTTTTACCTTGCCTTTATTAGGGGCCTCCTGGGGCTTCAATGTAGTTATAATTCTAGAAGCAAAGGATGGCTGGAGAGAGTGGATCCTGAGGAGATTCAGCATTATCTTGATGGTAAATTTCTAAGGGGAGATTATTTGAATTTCCCCAGGCAATACCCTTATCTGGAAGCAGAGTGGCTGCTCCTACTTGGGGTAGGGAGGCCTCTTCTACCAGAAAAGAAAACTAGTCAGAATTTAGGGGCTCAATGTCTCCAACTTCACCAGGGCCTTCCTGCATTTCGTGTCTTCATTCCAACATTCAGAATTCCCTTCCTTCCCAATCAATGTCCTCACTGTACCAGTAAATATCTTATAAAGCTAGGACTTCATCTTATACTGAAATTCAGTCAGCCACAGGGTGAGATTCTGGGTTTCATTTTCAGTAATCTCAGACCTGCAGCTCTAGGAGATAAAGGTCTCCTTTAGTGAACACAGAAGCTTCCGGATCATTTATGTAGCATTTGAGCTGGGAATGTGATTCCCTGAGCTCACTTTCTTCTTTCTCTAACTTGTCCAGGGACATTAAGAAGAACCAGCCAATCTCATTATATTCACTAGTTTCCCAAATACATTTGGAAGTATTATCCCATCATTGCGTGTTTCATCAGTTGATTCGGATTATCCAACAGTGATATTTTGCATATTTTATTCCCGGATCATGCTGTGGACTATTAGTGCTCTCTTCACCACTACAAATAGGACCAATAGAATACTTAATTCTAATGAGATTAGAGGGTCATTCCAGAGACCTCAGAATGAATTCAGAAAATATTTAAAAAATTGGTTCCTCTAGAACCACTCATATTACCAAATCTGCAGTAATCTCAGTACTAATCTGTATTGGTCATGTACCTCCAAATAAATAAACCAACAGGTTAGATACAGAGAGACAGATAGAAGATAGATAGATAAACAGGTAGATTTATTTTAAGAAATTGGTTCATGTGATTATGGAGACTGAATTCCGAGATAGAAAGTTGGTAAGATGGAGACCCAGGATAACCAATGATACAGTTCTAGTCTAAGTCTGAGGGTCTGAGAAGCAGGATGGCTGGTGATCTAAGTTTCAGTTCCAGTCTGAGTTCATAGTCAGGGGAGGACTCAGCTCAAAGACTCAGAGAAAGAAGAAAGTGAGCTCAGGGAATCATATCCCCAGCTCAAATACTACATAAATGATCTGGAATCTTCTGTGAGCACTTAATAAAACCCAACACCCTCACAGACACGCTCTTAAAAATGTGTTTGAGTTTGCTCTTTTCCAGATGTAACCAATTATTATTAGCCATGTTTCTGACCAGATAGCACTGCCAGAATAATATGTTAAAGGAAAATAGTGCACAGCTGTTGGTTATTTACCTTGAATACATTTTGCATCATCTTGATTATATTATGTAGTGCATAACTGAAGAATCAAATTATCAATATTCTTAAAATGGATAACCAAGCATCCATCTGATTTAGGAAACGTTTAGATGATACATGATTAATGACACAAACCCTAAACCCTTCTGTTGTGAAGCTACACAATCTCTCTTTTTTGTTGTTCTTTTTAGATACACATGACAGTGGAGTGTATTTTGACATATCATACATACATGGGGTATAACTTATCCTAACTATACATGTACATGTACATGATATGGAGTTTCCCTGGTTGTGTATTCATATGTGAACATAAGAAAGTTAAGTCACATTCATTCCACTGTCATTTCTATTCCTATCCCCACTCCCTTCCCTTCATTCCTCTTTGTCTAAATCCCTGAACTTCCTTTCCCCGCCTCCTTCCCTTGTTGTGTGTTAGCACCCACACATCCAAAAGAATATTTGACACACTCAATAGTGCTTAACCAAATCAATGGGCACCCATGGCCCAGTCAAGCTCACACATAAAATCAACCTTCTCAATGAACAGGAAACCCCTATGTACCTGGGGGCGTTCATGACGTTGGAGGAGGATGTTGAAGTTCCTTCAGACATAGAATTGGGTTTTGAATCAACTTTGTTTTACTTTCACGAGAAAAGGGAAAAGCATCACCTAACATGTGGTTTAAATAATTTGTTATAATTATGATGAAAATCTGTGTATCTTCTGTGGACAAGTAGAAACAACAGATAAATTAAAAGCACACTGGAAATTCGTAAAAATATCAGCTTTACGTAAACAATCTTCACAATAAACCTGGACACTTTAAAAAAATGTTTAAAAAAGATGTTTTTTGAATAATCCTGAGGACCATAATAAACCATCTTGGTTTTTTCGTTTGTCCAAGTTTCCATTAACTTGGACCCTGTTGGTGAGGAAGTGTGCACTGTCTACATGAAAGTAAAATTTTAGTTTGAATTTAGATGCTTGCTTACAAATGGAAAGTGAATATTTAAGAATGAATTCACGCCAACCAATTCTTTACAATATACAAGACACATGTAACATTGCAGTCTTTTTTTTTTTTTTTTTTTGTATTGGGCATTGAACCTAGGGGTGTTTAACCACTGAGCCACGTCTCCAGTTCTTTTTTTTTTGTTTTATTTTCAGACAAAGTGCTTTAGGTTATGGCTTTTAATATTTCCAGAGTTGATGACATGAAAATGTCCTTCACTCTCACAAATCATGGGAATGAAGGGTCATAACACCAACACTCCATAAAAGGACTTATGCCATTTAAGCCAAGTTTCATACAAGCTGCTTAGGGTCTCAATGAGTTGCTGAGGCTCGCTTTAAACTTGCAATCCTCCTGTCTCAGCCTCCTGAGTAGCTGGCATTACAGGTGTTCACCCCATGCCTGGCTACAGCTCAGTCTTTAGAAAACAACTTGCTTAAATTTTTGTCTATCATATTTGCCAAATAAATGGAAAACTAAAGATAATAAAGTTATTGTTTACAATCTGGTCCTAGTATCAAAACCAGTTTGAAGGGTATTTTCCTGAGAAATAAATAGATAGGCACAGACAATTTTTAACATTTAACTTGAAACTCGAGTATTGTAAGAATCATAGTCTAAAATAGTTTGAAGGCACTGCATTGCCAAAATAGGTATTTGTTTTTAATACTTAGTTGATGTTCACATTTTTCATTATAGTGTTGTGACCTTTAAGAGGAAATGGAAAAAAAAAACCAATACAGTGTGATTTTTGTTTGAGCTCCGCATTAGTGAAAATTCAGTGCATTCCTGAGCTTTCATTATTGTTATGGCTTAGATATGAGGTGTCCCCTAAAAGCTCATGTGTGAGACAATGCAGGAAGGAGGTGAAATGGTTGGGTTGTGAGATCTTGAACATAATCAATGCATTAATCCCGAGAGGGATTAACTGGGTGGTCAGTGCCGGACAGCAGGTGGCAGGTACTGTGTAGCTGGAGGAGGTGGCTCCATGGGAGTGTGACTCTGGGGTTTATATTTTGTCCTGGTGAGCAGAGCGTCCATGTTGTGATGTCCTGAGTTGCTTTCCTCTGCCACACACTTCTGCCATGATGTTCTGCCTCCTCTCAGTACCTGAGCAATGGGGTCAGCCGTCTGTGGACTGAGACCACTGAAACTGTGCCCCAAATAAACGTTTCCTTTTCTGGTTGTTCTTGTTAGGTGTTTTGGTCACAGCAGCGAAAAAGCTGACTAAAACACATATGCATGTCCTTGCAATGCTTTAGGTCATGGCTTTTAATATTTCCAGAGTTGATGACATGAAAATCTCCTTCACTCTTACAAATCATGGGAATGAAGGGTCATAACACCAACACTCCGTAAAAGGACTTATGCCATTTAAGCCAAGTTTCACACAGTGAAATCAAAGTGCAGATTGTTTTTTTTTTAAGCCCAAAGTGGGTATTTTAAGAAATGAAGAAGAGAAACCCTTTCAACAAAGTAAAGGGAATTCTGTCTGGTAATCTCCTGAGGTAAAGCCAATAAGATAATTGGATTTTCCACAATTTGTTTGTGTTTGGGATATGCCCAAGGAAACCTAGCTGGTCACATACATATTTTAAATTTAATAGAATTGTACCCCAATAAAAGGTCAATGATGTAACCTATTGTACTGTGTGAATGATAATAATAAAAAAGTATAATTCACAAAACATTAAAGAACTTTTTCCATTGTGTGACTCTATGGATTTATGAAAATTGCTTTCTTTGATATTAGTCAGGCATGAAAACAGCCTTCTGCTTCCATTTCTTTGAATACACAGGGGAAATTATTGTAATAAAAAGATGAAACTTGTTTTCTGGATTTATGTTCCCATTACTATTAGACCACACAGGGGTTCATATAGTTGAAAACAGAAACTATAATGGAAATATTATTTAACAATCTCACTTTACATTTCTTTAAAGATCATAAGGAAAAGTGTGGTGTGGGTTAAGCGTGTTCTAATGCAGATTGGTGTCCATATTACATATGATGAAGCAGAGGTTTAGGGTACAAGGGATTTGCCCAGGGCTGAGACGTTGGTCAAGACAGGCCAGGACTAGAACCCAGGTCTCTGACCTCCAATGGTGTCATGACACACCATCCAACCCCCTGCTTTTAGGAATGATTGCTATGGTTTTTGAGTTTTGTATGATTAGATTCGCAAATATTTCCTACTCTCTCTGCTAAGGGAGCTAAATAGCATGATTTATTGATTGATTCAAGTAGCATGTATTGAACAGCACCTGGGTGACAGATGCTGTTCTTGCCACAGGGCATTAGTCTAGAAGCCGAGGTCATTCCTGTTATCAGAAATATGCCAAATCTTGTACAAAAACAAATGTCTTCCTTTTAGTTTCCTTCCTTTGTACTTCCAGAACAGATTTAACTAAAAATTCAAGTCTGATGAAAGCAGTTTTCTGTCTGAATCTGCAAACATTGATTCTCAGATTATTGTTTTAGAAATTAGATCTTCCCTTCATGATATATAACTAATTACAAATCACTAATAATTAAAATAAAAACAAATCTGGAATTACCTAATTTTTTTGGAATTTATTAGAGGATGAAATCATACATATAAACACATGTGCAATTGCTGAAACAGTAATTCTTTATATTACGTAAACAAAAGTAAATCTATTGTTTTATAATACCTACCTTAATAAATGATGATAAGCAAATGATAATAACAAGCAAATAAGTAGACTTTATTTTTGACCTTCATTTTAGAAACAGAGAATGTCTTTCTAATTGTACAAGGAAAAAAACCCCACACATATATCGTATGTATGTGTTTACACACACACACACACACACACACACACACACACACACACACATATTCATTTTTATACAATTAAAAAGCTAAGTAATATGGAATATAGTTTACTATATTTAAATAAGATTTAAATATTTTCAACGAATAGTATGAGTTCAATAGATAATATGATTAGAATTTAAGGATCAAATGGATAAATAGAAGTAAGGATGGGTATTTTGTTTTTAATAAAATACATTCAATGTGATTTCTATTCAATTTTTAAATAGACTTAACATTGTAAAATAGAATTAGCCAGCTGACCAATCTATTGCGTCTCTAATTTCTTTTGAGGAAATGAAAGTCAAAGTAATAATAAGTCTTCACATGTTTTAGTCACAAAGTGTAGGGTGTCACATCTTGCCTCCCCATGAGGACTCTGGGGGCTCCCCTCCCTTTACCTGTGACCACCATCACAGCATCTGCCTTCCCTGTCCTGCCATGGTATTGCTGAGCCCGTGCCTGCACCATCTCTGATGAAGCCCGAGACTGTTTTCTTTGCTGGGGAAAAGTGGTAGCCATGTATGTGCTCATTACAGTGTGAGAAAGACAAAGTCCAGTGGTCCATTTTCAGAATACAGCGTTAGCCTGAAATGTAAAATTGGGATGTAAGAAAGACAACCAGAGGAGAAATAAATCAGAAAGGAAAGTTATGCAATAGCACTGAAGCTTATGGATGTAACAGATCCAAAGTCCACACACCTGAACAGCCCTTTGACAAAGTAGCCTAACCAACAGAGAAGAAGTGAGAGCTGCTTACCTGTCAGAACGCATGCACCCAGGAAAGCTTTTCCACCAGAGGAGAACAAAGGGAGGTGGGAACAACTAAAGGTATATTTATTTAAATAACCCAATAGGAGTCAGTAAAACTGGGGCAACATTCAGGAAGACTGTACACCCCATAGTATTCAGCCAACAAGGAGCCAGGAGAAGGACCTTGCACTCCAGGGGATAAAATGCTGGTTGTCCCCAATGTGTGTGAACTTGCTGGCCAGATATTTTTTTGGTAGCACACCCTTCTGCAGAAGTAGAGTTTGTCTTGATGAGCTTCTTCCAAGCATGTGTCTGATTCCTTGTTGTACTCCCATATGTCTAATAAGAGTCGTGTTAGGCGATCATGAACTGTGGCCTGCTGTCTCCTAAACATCTAAGAAGGAAGCAAAGAAGAGGACATTTCATACTGCTTAAGGGAACCAGAGATCAACAAGGCATAAAAATTATAAATATATGTTCTCCAAACAATGGAACATCTACATTCATCAAACAAACTCTTCTAAGTTCAAGAGTCAAATAGGCCACAACACGATAATACTGGGTGACTTTAACACACCACTTTCACCGCTGGATAGATCTTCCAAACAAAAGCTAAACAAAGAAACTTTAGAACTCAATAATGTAGTCAATAATTTAGACTTAACAGACATATATAGAATATTTCATCCATCAAAGAGTGAACACACTTTCTTTTCAGCAGTATATGGATCCTTCTCTAAAATAGATCATATATTATGCCACAAAGCAACTCTCAGCAATAAAAAAAAATAGAAATACTATCCTGCATTCTATCATAATGGAATGAAATTAGAAATTAGAAATCAATGATAAAATAAAAATAGAAGCTACTCCAACACCTAGAGACTAAATAATGCGCTACTGAATGAACAATGGATTGCAGAAGATATCATAGAGGAGATTAAAAAATTCTTAGAGGTAAATGAGAACACAGATGCAACATAATGAAAACTCTGGGAAACAATGAAAGCAGTACTAAGAGTAAAGTCCATTGCATGGAGTTCATTCCTTAAAAGAAGAAAAAGTCAAAAAATAAATGATCTAACATTACATCTCAAAGCCCTAGAAAAAGAAGAGCAAATCAATACCAAAAGTAGTAGAAGACAGGAAATAATTAAAATCAAAGCTGAATCAATGAAATTGAAACAATTGAAAATATTGACAAAACAAAAAGTTGATTCTTTGAAAAAATAAATAAAATTGATAAACCCTTAGCCACACTAACAAACAAAGAGAATGAGAGAGAAAACTTAGTTGAATTACTAAAATGACTATTACTAAAGTCAGTGATAAAAGTCAGTGATAAAAAGGAAATATCACAATGGACACTACAGAAATACAGAAGATAATTGGAAACTATTTGGAAATCCAAACTCTAATAAAATGGAAAATGTTGAAGACACCAACAAATTTCTAGAGTAATATGATTTACCCAGACTGAATCAGGATAATATACATAAGTTAAACAGATCAATTTCAAGCAATGAAATAGAAGATGCCATCAAAAGCCTACCAACCAAGAAAAGCCCAAGACCAACGGATTCACAGCTGAGTTCTACAAGACCCTCAAAGAAGAACTAATATGAATACTCCTCAAATTATTCCATGAAATAGAAAAAAAAGGAAACACTTCCAAACTCATTCTATGAGGCCAATATCACCCTGATTCCCAAACCATACAAAGACACATCAAGGAAAGAAAACTTGAGACCAACATGTCTAATAAACATAGATGCAAAAATTCTCAATAAAATTCTGGCAAAATGAATATGAAAACATATAGAAAGATAGTGCACCACGATCAAGTGGGGTTCATCCCAGGGATGCAAGGTTGGTTCAAAATATGGAAATCAATAAATGTAATTTATCACATCAATGGACTTTAAGATAAGAATAATATGATCATCTCAATAGATGCAGAAAAAGCATTTGACAAAATGCAGCACTTCTTCATGTTCAAAACACTACAAAAACTAGGGATAATAGGAACATATCTCAACATTGTAAAAGCTATTTATGCTAAGTCCAAGACCAACATCATTCTAAATGGAGAAAGATTGAAATCTTTCCCCTCTAAAAACCTGGAACAATACAGGATACCCTCTTTCACCACTTAAATTTAACATAGTCCTCGAAATTTTAGCCAGAACAATTAGACAGACAATGAAATTAAAGGGATACAAATAGGAAAAAAACCCTCAAACTATCACTATTTGCCTACGACATGATTCTGTACTTAAACTTTCCAAAAAATTCCATCAGAAAACTTCTAGAACTAATAAATGAATTCATCAAAGTAGCAGGATAAAAAAAATCAACACTCAGAAATCAAATACATATCTGTACAACAGTGATGAATCCTCTGAAAGAGAAATTAGGAAAAGTTAAATTTGGGAATCACTTTAATGAAAGAGATGAAAGACCTCTACAATGAAAACTACAGAATGTTAAAGAAATTAAAGAAGACCTTAGAAGATAGAAAGATCTCCTCTGTTCTTGGATAGGGAGAATTAATATTGTCTAAGTGATCATACTACCAAAAGCACTATACAGATTAAATGCATTCCAATCAAAATCCCAATGACATTCCTTTTAGAAATAGAAAAAGCAATCGTGAAATGCATTTGGAAAAATAAGAGACCAAGAATAGCCAAAGCAATCCTTAGCAAGAAGAGTGAAGTAGGTAGCATCACAACAGCAGACCTTAAACTATACTACAAAGCTATAGTAACAAAAATGGCATGATATTGGCACCAAAATAGACTTGTAGACCAATGGTACAGAATAGAGGTCACAGAGACAAACCCACATAAATACAGTTATCTCATACTAGACAAAGGCTCCAAAAACATACATTGGATAAAAGATAGCTTCTTCTACAAATGGAAAACTGGAAATCCATATGCAGCAAAATGAAACTAAAACTCTATCTCTCACCATGCACAAAACTCAACTCAAAGTGGATCAAGGACCTAGGAATTAGGACAGAGACCCTGTGCCTAATAGAAGAAAAAGTAGTCCCAAATCTTCATCATGTTGGATTAGACCCCTACTTCCTTAACAAGACTCCTAAAGCACAAGAAATAAAATCAAGAATTAATAAATGGGGTGGATTAAAACTAAAAAGCTTCTTCTCAGTAAAAGAAACAATCGATGAGTCGAAGAGAAAGCCTAGATTGTGGGAGCAAATTTTTGCCACACACGTCAGAGTACTAATCTCAAAAAACTTAACACCAAAAAAACCAAATAACCCAATAAATAAATGGACCAAAGAACTGAACAGACACTTCTCAGAAGAGGATATACAATCAATCAGCAAATAAATAAAAAATGTTCAACATTCCTAGGAATTAGAGAAATGCAAATCAAAACCACTCTAAGATTTCATCTCACTCTAGGCAGAATGGCAGCTATTAAGAATACAAGCAACAATAAGTGTTGGTGAGGAAGTGGGGAAAAAGTCACATTCTTACATTGCTGGTGGGATGGCAAATGGGTGGAACCAATCTGGAAAGCAGTATGGAGATTCCTTAGAAAAATTGGAATGGAACCACCATTTGACCCAGCTATCCCACTCCTTGGTTCATACCCTAAGAACTTAAAACAGCATACTTCAGGGACACAACCACATCAATGTTTACAGCAGCACAATTTGTAATAGCTAAATTGTGGAACCAACCTAGATGTCTTTCAATAGATGAATGAATAAAGAAAATGCAATATATATCTCATATCTATATATCTATATCTATACTATATCTATATATCTCATATATATATTTATATTACTTAGCATTAAAAGAGAATAAAATCATGGCATTTGCAGGTAAATGGATGTAATTGGAGAACATCATGCTAAGTGAAGTAAGCCAATGTCAAAAAACCAAAGGCCAAATATTCTCTCCAATAAGTGGATGCTGATCCATAATGAGGGTTAAGGGGAGCATGGAAGGAATGGAAGAACTTTGTATAGGGCGAGGGAAGGGAGGGGCTGGGAGGGGGAAGGAAAGATGGTGGGATGAGATGAACATCATTTCCCTATGTATATGTATAAAGACACGAATGGTGTGACTCTACTTTGTGTACAACCAGAGAAATAAAAAATTCGGCTCCATTTGTGTACTATGAATTGAAATGCATTCTGCTGCCTTGTATAACAAATTAGAACAAATAAATGAATAAATAAATTTAAGAAGAAGGCACTGCTGACTTTGGGTTCCTATGAATACAGTAAACAGAGTCATGGTATTTTACTATGCACTGTGCATTTGAACTTTTTCATAATCTCAAAGAATAATTAGCAGTCTGGGGAAGGGAGACAGATAATGTACTCTAATGCAGCATATTTACTTTTATTAGAAACCTGAAAGAATCTGTCTTCCTTTGGAGTTTGTCAATTATATTAATGCTTTGATTAGTATTAGAGAAATTTTATGAGCTTTAACATTGATTAAATGCCACAACTAATGGGTTTTTCATAGTCATTAGAATAAACATTAGTATTTATATAGTTATAAATATAGTTTCTAATGAAGAAATTGTTTTGTTAGTTTGTATATGGTCCAAGACAAAATCCTAATTCCTCACAAAGCAGATCACAGGTGTTCCTACACACCATCAATGTGAAGGTGACAATGTCCACTCAGAACATTTATATGGAGCCTGCCTATATGCACACTCTTAAGTCACAACGTCACGTGAAGTTCTATTCTAAACCCCGATTTGTAGCTGGGATACATGGGTTCTAGACATAAAACTGCTGTTCAAGTTCACACCATCAGTAAGACAAGAAGATTCTAAGATCAGGCTCTTCCATACACAATGCCATGCCAGGTGGAATCTAAGGGAGAAAGCAAACCAACAAATCCCACCCCGATTAAAAGAGAAGAGAAGGAAGAAAGGAAGGATGGAAGGGAGAAAGAAAAGAAGAGGGAAAGAAGGAAGGAAGGATGGCTTAAGAGCACGTGGGCCAACCTGAGCATTCATGGAGAAGAACCTAGAAAACCTAAATATCACTTTTCAATAACTGAATAATGCTTTATTTCATGTATTCTGAGAAACATTTGCCTTTTCCCTTCTTTTCTTTGGTTGAAAGTTACTTATAAGCATTTGAGTCAAACACTGAAGCAGTTTTAAGAACACTCTGAGTCACTGGACTCGTGTCTCTTTGTAGAAATGGGCTGGGGCATGTGGCACGGAGAGGGAAGGGCTCACCTCTCCTTTTCTGTGAAAGAGTAAAGGAGGAAAAGTTTGGCTTAAAAGAATAATAAATTTTAGGTATAAAAGTAAAAATTTGGATGGGAAGTCACCCTCCACATATGTAGGATATGTCTAAATACATGCCACTGTCAGGAATAACCAATGATAACAAATAAAAAATTTAAAAATTAAAGGCTGGGGAGAGTTCTGAGGGGCCATCTCTTGTTCCTCTCTGATGAGAGGAAGGAGATTGGGAAGGGAGGCTGGATGGGAAACAGGATGAGATCATGAAGGGCCTTAGAAGCCATGGTAAAGAACACAGGGATTTCCCCCAAACACCAAAGGGCCATTGAAAATATTCAGTCACGCATGTAATTTTGAAGAAAAGGGCCTGTGTCGGGGGAGAGCATTGGAAGGGAAGAAGACCAAAGGTCAAAACACCAACACCGAGGCTCTGTGCTGACATTGGAGAGAGACTGTGGGGCCTGCACTCAGCACCACTGCCCACAGAGAGAAAAGAGCCGATTCAGGGGTGGTCAGGAGAGAGTGTCCATGAGATCTGATGATTGTGAGTACGGAAGAGAGAAAGAAAACACGGACCATTTCTAAGTCAAACAACTGAATGGATGGTGAAGAGAAGCATTGGGGAGGATCAGCGCAGAGGGGAACACAGCATTTTGGTTAGGATATGTGGGATGCGAGGCACCTGTGATAAAGGATGAGATGATGTGAAAATTCCATTAGGAAGCGTGTCAGCCATACTTTGAGATCTATTATTTTTCCCAGCCTAATAAAGGGGAGAAGCATCAACTCCATGGTTGATTTCCCATTGAAACTGATGGGGCACCAGTATAGCTGATGAGATACAAAAATAAAAATACCAAGACTACAGTTCCCCACAATTCCCCCATGATAGGTCCAGTGTCTGCATTTGGGTTTACAGTTATTTAATTTAAATTATTCAAGGTGTTCTACAATTGGAACTTCAGGGCCAATGGTTGGATGTGCTTGTTCTGAAGATTTATTTCAACAGAACCTCTGCCCAAAATGTAGTGGCTTAAAAAGTGACTACATTTATTTTGCTGATGTTACAGTTGTGCAGGCCACAGCAGGGACAACTCGGCATCATCTAGGAATGGCTCAAAGACCAGGGACAGGAATCCTGCACAGGCTCAATCACTCATAGGCCTAGTGGTTGATGCTAGCTGTTGGGCTTTCCTGTAGCTCTTCAGCCCTCTCTCAGCATGGCGGATGGATCACACCAATGGTGTGTGTCCCAGGAGAGCAGAAGAGAGTCAGGCCTTTCCCGACTAAGCCTAGGAAGTCAGGAGAGTAGCTCCTCCACATTCTATTTATTAGAAACAAAGCACTAAATCTGACCCAAATTCAAGGGAACGGAATTGGACTCCATTTTTTTTTAAACAGTTATCAAGTCATTTAAAGCTGTATTTTCAAACCACTAGAGGGATCTCAGAAGTCTCTGCCACCTAAACCCTATTCATTTATTTAAGTTTCATTTATTTCAGTTTCAATATAATTTCTAAAAGAAACTGAGATTATATTCAGGAGTCAGTACAATAAAATAAAGTATATAAAAATTTGATAGTTCAGAGCATTTTTTTCCTTTGTCCAAAAGTGGATCGGGCAGTTTAGTAAGAGAGAATATATAAACTGAGAGTGGGAGATGAGTTTGGGGGCCAATCTTACCTTTAAAAAAAAATTAAAAAGGGGATTTTCAACATGATTGTCAGACCCGAGGGAGTCAGGAGTGGTGCCTGACCCCCAGCTACCACTCCCAACAGCCCTGACAACTAAGGTCTCTTACGCCAACTCGCAGGGGGTATGGCTACTGGAGTGAATCAGGCAAAATAAGCTGACAGTCCCCAGCCCCGTGCTCCACAACCTTGGGGTCTGTGTGAATGGCAAACAGAGAGAGCACACAGTCTTTAAAAGAAAATAGGGCACCCAGGGGGCTGCAGGCCCAGTGTGTAGCTAGTTCTGTGGAGAACACCACTGGTGAGTGGGGCCTGGATAGCAGGAGAAGCGGGGAGGTGGCTGGAGACCAGGAAAGGCCCTGGTAAACCAGGATGGGAGAGCTGCCCAGTGGGGGAGGAGGAGCCGCCTCACAAGGATTGTTTCCTGTGTATTGAGAGGAGAAGCTTGGCCTGGTGGGCACAGCTCCACCTACTGAAAGAGAAGTTACTTGAACTTTAAGACTGCATTTATCCTTCTTTTCCCCATTTCTTTTCAATTTCCTTTTTCTCCTTTTCTTGAATTCTACCTATTTTTTCCTTTCTCTCATTCTCTTTAGTGACTTCTTCCTTCCCCTTCTCATACCTTTCCTCCCAAGCATTACGACTCCGTTTATGTGTAATTTACCAAATGTATATAGGTAAATGTTCCGAGGCAATCTATAGTGCTCCCAAGTCCCTAGATACCTCCAAATACTCTGGACCATTCTCCTGTTAATATCCCCCTTCAGTAGAGCAATTTTCCAAGGTTGCCAAGATATACCATCACACCACCCGACCTAAACATAAAGTCCCAAGACCAAACCGCAGATCACTATAGGCCATTAGAATACATTCGCATTTTATGAAACAAATGAATCTCCTTTAAAGTACAATAAGACTCAACATCTCTAGACATAGTCTCCCATCACAAAGGAGAGACCCTGGAGATATACAAAACCAAAATAAATATTGTTATAGGAGTAACAATAACTCAGCAGTCAAACAGAGCCGGAAGTAACATGAGCATCATGAAAAAACAAGGAAGAAAAGGAGTACAAACAATGCAGGACAGCCTAAATCTACAGGAGAACCTAGAGGCATCAGAAAAATGGTCAGATAAAGAACTCAAGGAATACCTTATTCCGATGGAATGGAATCTTAAAGAGGTCATTAGACAGCAAATGCAAACAATTGAAAGAACACATTGAAAACGAATTACATAAACAGATTCAAGAAGCAAATAATCAACTGTACCAGGAGATAGAGATTATAAAAAAATCAAACAATAATCCTAGAAATGAAGGAAACTATAAACCAAATTAAAAAGTCAAATGAGAATATCACTAGTAGAGTAGATCAAGTAGAAGTCAGAACATCAGACAATGAAGACAAAATATATCATCTCGAAAAGAGTCTAGCTAACTCAGAAACCACGAGCAAAACATCCAAAAGATATGGGATAACATAAAAAAAACAAACTTAAGAGTCATTGGGATAGAGGAAGGTATAGAGGTCCAAACCAAAGGAACGAACAATCTGTTGAATGAAACAATTTTAGAAAACTTTCCAGACATGAAAAAGGAAATGGATGTCTAAATCCCAGATGCATACAGGACGCCAAGCATACAAAACCACAGTAGACCTACTCCAAGACACATTGTTATGAAGATATCCAATATACAGAACAAGGAGAGAATATTAAAAGCTATAAGAGAAAGGAGACAGGTTACATTCAGGGGTAAACCAATTAGGTTAATGGCTGATTTTTCATCACAGACGCTGAAAGTGAGAAGATCCTGGAACAACGTATTTCAAACACTGAAAGATAATGGGTGCCAACCAAGAATTTTGTATCCAATAAAATTAAGCTTCAGGTTCGACAATGAAATAAAAATCTTTCATGATAAACAAAAGTTAAAAGAATTTGCAGCCAGAAAACCAGCACTGCAAAGCATCTTGGGCAAAACACTACACGAAGAGGAAATGAAAAACAACAACCAAAACCAACAGTGGGAAGTACCTCAGTAAAGCAAGGGTGGGAAAAAACTAAATCAAAGAGGGAAAAACAAACCAAATTAAAAATAAATAAATAAATAATCAAACATGACTGGAAGTGCAAACCATATATCAATAGTAACCCTAAACGTTAATGGCTTAAACTCACCAATAAAGCGACATAGGCTGGTAACCTGGATTAAAAAAACAGATCCAACAATATGCTGCCTTCAGGAGACACATCTGAGAGGAAAAGTCATACACAGGCTGAAGGTGAAAGGTTGGGAAAAATCATACCACTCACACGATCCTTGGAAGCAAGCAGGAGTGGCCATACTCATATCGAATAAAATCGACTTCAAGCCTAAGTTAATCAAAAGGGATAAGGAAGGACACTATGTACTGTTAAAGGGAACCATTCACCAACAAGATGTAACAATTTTCAATATTTATGCACCAAACAATGGTGCTGCTACATTCATAAAACAAACTCTCCTCAAGTTCAAGATTCAAATAGACCACAGCACAATAATTATGGGTGACTTCAACACACCGCTCTCTCCATTGGACAGATCTTCCAAACAAAAGTTGAATAAAGAAACTATAGAACTCAATAACACAATTAATAACCTAGAATTAACTGACATATATAGAATATATCAACCATCAAAAAGCAGATATACTTTTTTCTCAGCAGCACATGGATCCTTCTCAAAAATAGACCATATATTATGCCATAGGGCAACCCTTAGAAATTGTAAAGATGTGGAGATAATACCATGCATCTTATCTGATCATAATGGAATGAAACTGGAAATCAACGATAAAAGAAGGAAGAAAAAATACTACATCACTTGGAAAATGTACAATATGTTACTGAATGATCAATGGGTTACAGAAGACATAAAGGAGGAAATCAAAAAATTCTTAGAGATAAATGAAAATACAGACACAACATATTGGAATCCATGGGACACAATGAAAGTAGTTTTAAGAGGGAAATTCATCGCCTGAAGTTCATTCCTCAAAAAAAAAAAAAAAAAAAAAGAAAAAAAAAGAAAAAGAAAAAAACCAACAAATAAATGATCTCACACTTCATCTCAAAACCCTAGAAAAAGAAGACCAAAACAACAGCTAATGTAGCAGAAGGCAAGAAATAATTAAAATCAGACCTGAAATCAATGAAATTGAAATGAAAGAAACTATTGAAAAAATTGACAAAACTAAAAGTTGGTTCTTCGAAAAAATAAATAAGATCGACAGACCCTTAGCCATGCTAATGAAGAGAAGAAAGAGAACTCAAATTACTAACATATGGGATGAAAAAGGCAATATCACAACAGACACTACAGAAACACAGAAGATAATTAGAAATTATTTTGAAACCCTATATTCCAATAAATTAGAAGATAGTGAAGACATGGATAAATTTCCTAAGTCATATGCTTTGCCCAGATTGAGTCAGGAGGATACACACAATTTAAACAGACCAATATCAATGGAGGAAATAGAAGAAGCCATCAAAAGACTACCAACCAAGAGAAGCCCAGGACTGGATGGGTATACAGTAGAGTTTTACAAAACATTTAAAGAAAAACTAATACCAATACTTTTCAAGTTATTTCAGGAAATAGAAAAAGAGGGAGCTCTTCCAAATTCATTCTATGAGGCCAACATCACCCTGATTCCGAAACCAGACAAAGACACTTCAAATAAAGAAAATTACAAACCAACATCTCTAATGACCTAGGTGCAAAAAACTTCAATAAAATTCTGGCAAATTGGATACAAAAAAATATCAAAAAATTGTGCACCATGATCAAGTAGGATTCATCCCTGGGATGCAAGGCTGGTTCAATATACGGAAATCAATAAATGTTATTCACCACATCAATAGACTTAAAGATAAGAACCATATGATCATCTTGATAGACACAGCAAAAGCATTCGACAAAGTACAGCATCCCAAGGGATAACAGGAACTTACCTTGACATAGTAAAAGCTATCTATGCTAAGCCTCAGGCTAGCATCATTCTCAATGGAGAAAAACTGAAGGCATTCCCTCTAAAATCTGGAACAAGACAGGGATGCCCTCTCTCACCACTTCTATTCAACATAGTACTTGAAACATTGGCCAGAGCAATTAGACAGATGAAAGAAATTAAAGGCATAAAGGTAGGAAAAGAAAAACTTAAATTGGCACTTTTTGCAGGTGACATGATCCTATACCTAGCAGACCCAAAAGGTTCTACAAAGAAACTTCTAGAGCTAGTAAATGAATTCAGCAAAGTGGCAGGATATAAGATCAACATGCATAAATCAAAGGCATTCCTGTATATCAGCGACAAATCTTCTGAAATGGAAATGAGGACAACCACCCCATTCACAATATCCTCAAAAAAAAAATACTTGGGAATCAACCTAACAAAAGAGGTGAAAGATTTATACAATGAAAACTACAGAATCCTAAAGAGAGAAATAGAAGAAGATCTTAGAAGATGGAAAAATATAACCTGTTCATGGATAGGCAGAACTAACATTATGAAAATGGCGATATTACCAAAAGTTTCTCTATAGGTTTAATACAATGCCAATCAAAATCCCAATGGCATTTCTTGTAGAAATAGGTAAAGCAATCATGAAATTCATCTGGAAAAATAAAAGACCCAGAATAGCAAAAGCAATTCTAAGCAGGAAGTGTGAATCAGGCGGTATAGCGATACCAGATTTCAAACTATACTACAGAGCAATAGTAACAAAAACAGCATGGTACTGGTACCAAAACAGGTGGGTGGACCAATGGTACAGAATAGAGGACACAGAGACCAATCCACAAAATTACAACTATCTTTTTTTTTTTTTTAAAAGAGAGAGTGAGAGACAGAGAGAGAGAGAGAGAATTTTAACATTTATTTATTTTTTCTTAGTTCTCGGCGGACACAACATCTTCGTTTGCATGTGGTGCTGAGGATCGAACCCGGGCCGCATGCACGCCAGGCGAGCGCGCTACCGCTTGAGCCACATCCCCAGTCCTACAACTATCTTATATTTGACAAATGTGCTAAAAGCATGCAATGGAGAAAGGATAGCATCTTCAACAAATGGTGCTGGGAAAACTGGAAATCCATATGCAACAAAATGAAACTGAATCCCTTTATCTCACCATGCATAAAAGTTAACTCAAAATGGATCAAGAAGCTTGATATCAAATCAGCAACTCTGTGTCTGATAGAAGAAAGAGTTGGCTCTAATCTCCATCTCTTGGGGTCGGGCTCCAAATTCCTTAATAGGACACCCATAGCACAAGAGTTAAAATCGAGAATCAACAAATGGGACATACTCAAACTAAAAAGTTTTTTTCTCAGAAAAAGAAACAATGAGAGGTAAATAGGTAGCCTACATCTTGGGAACACATTTTTACTCCTCACACTTCAGATAGAGCCCTAATATCCAGAGTATACAAAGAACTCAAAAAATTAAACAATAAGAAAACAAATAACCCAATCAACAAATGGGCCAAGGACCTGAACAGACACTTCTCAGAAGAGGATATACAAACAATCAACAACTACATGAAAAAATGCTCACCATCTCTCGCAGTCAGAGAAATGCAAATCAAAACTAGGCTAAGATACCATCTCACTCCAGTAAGATTGGCAGCCATTATGAAGTCAAACAACAACAAGTGTTGGCAAGGATGTGGGGAAAAGGGTACACTTATACATTGCTGGTGGGACTGAAAATTGGTGCAGCCAATCTGGAAAACAGTATGGAGATTCTTTTGAAAGCTGGGAATGGAACCACCATTTGATCCAGCTATTCCCCTTCTCCGACTATTCCCCAAAGACCTGAAAAGAGCGTACTATAGGGATACAGCTACATTGATGTTCATAGCAAAACAATTCACAATAGCTAGACTGTGGAACCAACCTAGATGCCCTTCAATAGATGAATGTATAAAAAAATGTGGCATTTATACACAATGGAATATTACTCAGCACTAAAAAATAACAAAATCATGGCATTTGCAGGGAAATGGATGGCATTAGAGCAGATTATGCTAAGTGAAGCTAGCCAATCCCTAAAAACCAAATGCCGAATGTCTTCTTTGTTATAAGGAGGGCAACTCAAAACAGAGCAGGGAGGAAGAGCATGAGAAGAAGATCACCATTAAAAGGGGTGAGAGGTAGGAGGGAATGGGAGAAAGAAGGGGAATTGCGTGGAAATGGAAGGAGACCCTCATTGTTATACAAATTTACATATAAGAGAATGTGAGGGGAAAGGGAAAAAAAACAAGAGAGAGAAATGAATAACAGTAGATGGGGTAGAGAGAGAAGATGGGAGGGGAGGGGAGGGGGGATAGGAAGGGCAGCAGAATACAACAGACACTAGCATGGCCGTATGTATAAATGTGGATGTGTAACCAATGTGATTCTGCAATCTGTACATGTGGTAAAAATGGGAGTTCATAACCCACTTGAATCAAATGTATGAAATATGATATGTCAAGAGCTTTGTAATGTTTTGAACAACCAATAAAAAAGTTTTAAGGAAAAATAAATAAATAAATAAATAAATAAATAAATAAATAAATAAATAAATAAAGGACTTTGAATGTTTTCACAGTAAGGAAATGAAATCTGGTGGAGGAGAGAGGTAGACTTTCCCTGAATTGAACGTTACACAACGTGTACAAGTGTCCAGGCACCATGTGGCACCCCCTGAAGTTGTACGATTTTAGTTGTCAATTCAAACTAAAGATTTTTCTTTTAAAAGAGTTTGCAGAGCATCCATATGATTTCATGCTACTTATGTAAAAGAGTCATACTTTCCCAGAAATGGAAATTATGTTTTTTGAAAAAACCTAGGACCTTCCCAGTGAATGACAAATTGAAGATAGTAAATGTCTTTTCATTTGAAACAACCTGAGTGGAAATGCTATTTTTTTTCCAAGATATTGTAAAAGAAGTGAATTCAAACACTGTTTAAAAATATTGGATGTGCCTTCTGTCTGTGATGTGGCATAAGGCTAAATCTTGAATGAACACTTCAGAGAGGCACGATGACCGGAAGGAAGGAGTTCCACTTCAGAATCCACAGCTTGTCCTGAGCCTTGGTTTGACTTCCTTGCTGAGGGATCCGGAGGTCTCGTTATGAGGGTCAGAGACACAGTCCTTGGTATCTGCCCTGGCTGATGCTCAAAAACATAGACTTAGTTGTTTAAGATTATGGTGGTGAGGTGAAGATGAGAGAAAATGTATGAACAGCTCAGGAAGAGCGGAAATTATTGAAATATACTTGTGTGGCCATGTGGCTCTCTCTACAAGAGGAACAGCAGAGGGCCTTCTTTCAAGTGCACCTTTTTAAAAATTGTTAAATAAATGATCCCCAAAACTTGGAAACAGAACATGCACAGTTAAATTTGAACTGTCCTCAAAAGAGGGCATCATAAAGTTTATGTGATTTTGTTAGAAAGTTTGACCTTGAAACAGGGCAGCTCATTGAAACAAAAATTATCGTAAGGGTCTAATTTACTCGTATCTTTTGACTCATATGAGTTTCCTGTGACATTCATCTGATTACCCAGGTCAGGTAAATGAATCAGCCTGGTAAACTAGTGTATGGAAATATGTACATGTTATTTCTTGTCTTTAGAATTTTGAGAGTTGGATATTTTAACATAAGGTAGGCATAAAATGCCACAACAAACAAATCAGTCATATATCACAGATTGTTCTTTCAAACTCACAGGGTCCTAACTCACAAGCGCCTCATTTAAAAATTTACAGGCATAATTCAAGATTATAAAGGAGTCTATAAATCTCTGTGAAGCTAATTGTTATAATACATCATTAATGCACGACTGTCATTGAAAAATTTTAAGAATACTATATTTTCCAGTACAAATTTATAGATAGCATAAAATATCTCAGCAGTCCTTTAAAATGGTTGTTTAAAATGTCTTTTTTGAATGTCATGGCAAATGCTGGCTGTTAATGTCAATGGGAATTAAAACGGGAAATAGTAAAATTGAAAATATTTCCCAAGAGTAGATGTTCTTTGTAAAGGTTTGGTTGGTACATCTGGTTAAAGAGTCAGAGTGAGACATATTTTCACCATTAAAGGTTTCCAGCGAAAAACTAACTAACCTCCTTTTTGAAATGTAAAGCTTTCTCTTTTTAAAAAAAATTAAGATTTTTAATTTTTATTTTTTAGTTATAGATGCACATGATACCCTTCTTTTATTTTAAGTGGTGCTCAGGATTGAACCCAGTGCCTCACATGTGCTAGGTAGGCAAGTTCTAACACCGAGCTACAACCCCAGCCCTCAGTCAAGCTTTCTTACACATTCCAAATATCTACCCAATAGATTTTTGTCCATGAGCAGGTGAATAATCTCAATCAGATACAGTGGTCACCTCTGTGGTTTACCGAATTTAGGCTTTCCTATTGTTTTACAGATTGTAAAATAATGACCCGGGGCTTCCTGATAACGATCAGTTGGCTTCTATACTAAAATTTCTGCATTTAAGAAGTCACCTCTAGGGCTGAGGTTGTGCTCAGTGGTAAAGTGCTCGCCTAGCACGTGTGAGGCCCTGGGTTCCATCCTCAGCACCACATAAAAATAAAAACATAAAATAAAGGTATTAAAAAAAAGAAGTCACATCTTCACTTACAACTCTTAAAGCGGTCATATAAATCAGTTTATCAGAGTGTACACCTAGTGTCATGATTGAGTGAAGGTGTGTTGAGCACCTCTTGTGCCCCAGGGTTCCCGCGCTAGTTTCCCAGGCACCCAGGAGGCAGGGTCTTGCCCTCATGAAGCTTACAGGCTACCAGGTTGAGTGAGTGGACACCTCTGATTTCTTTTAAAGCCTCTAGGGAGGCGCCCACTTGTAAATCAGGTGATGTGGAGATCACTGCTTTTGGAGGCAGGTGTTCAGGTGAAGGAGTGAGACAGGCAGGATGCACAGCAGGGAGGAGCGGTTCAGGCTGTGCTTCTCTGGAGAAGTCCTGCCCCATCAAAGGTTATTTACTTCTCAAAGTGTCACAGCAAGGCTTGCCCTTCCCTCCAGATCCTTTACAAAGCTCCCTCTGTCACTTCTGTTTTATGGAGTCCTGGTGAAGCAGACCAGGTGCCCCCACCCAAAAGACTCTTGCCATAATTAAGCTTCTCCAAAGACCCTCCCCATAATCACCAAGATTCTAAGAAGAGAGTCAACAGAATGTCAGCAGGGTTTCTGCACAGGGCATTGTGGTTGAGGCTCCCTCTTTCTTGTAAGTGCCCGGTTTGCACACAAGAGGTGTGATCGAGTCTGCCTCAAGAAAGGCTTCTCACTATGCAACAGGTGCTATCTCTGTTTTCTTGGCAAAAGCTTGTAAAACTGCTGCTGTTTAGCTTAAATATATGGGATGAGGAGTGACTGTTATGTACCCACCCGCTGATATGTAACCACCCCACTGAGAGTAAAGTTTGAAGGATTTCCAGACTTGAGGTCCAGAGATTTTTAGACATTAGCCTCTCTGAACCACGGCAGCAAAAATAAACCTGCTTCCTGGAAAGTCCTTGGATGTTCAGCCTCATCGGTCCTGGTCCCACATCACTGGTTGGTTGGCAAAAGGAAAAATTTCCTAAAGAACAGTGCAGTAGAAAGGAAGCTGGGGCATCCAGCCACCTCACGACACAGGTCAACGCTGAGCCTGCTGATCTTTAAGATCCTTCCAGACCCGATGTTCTGCAGCTTTGCCAGACTATCTTGAAAAAAAAAAAAGGTTATTAAAGAACCCCAAAACCAGAAGAACCATTTCAAATTGAAGTATGAGATGTTTGGATTGACACAGGGCTGCCCTGAAGAAGATAATTTGGACCAGCCTTTGCTCCAGAGCCCCAGCCAGCACATCGGTCAAACTTCATCTCCATTACAGCCACCGGTTCAGCATGTTCTATGTGGTAAGGTTTTACTGGGGATGACATTGAAAGGAGAGTCTCATTGTTCTTGAAGCAGTGGAGTGGTGCACATCTGTAATTCCAGCTACTGGGCAAATTAGGTAAATCCTGTCTCAACAACAATAACAACAACAACAACAACAACAACAACAACAACAACAAAACGTGGGAGATGTACCTCAGTGGTAGTCCCCTTAGCAGTTAAAAAAAAAAAAGCAATGGAGAATAAGAGCTAGCCTCTAGAACACACAGTCCCCTAATATTTGTGTACATGGTTTTTTTTTGAACAAGAGGAAACACAAACACACCCCTATGTGCAAGAGAAAAGTCATTGTGAGAGCAAATGAGAACTTTCCTTTACCTGTTAGGGGTGTTGCCATCCCCGTTAGACCTCACAGGCCCCTGTGCCTCCTGGGAAAACCCAGATCTACAGGATGCTCTGAGGCAGGTCAGCAATCTTTTTAAGACTCAGTTTCCCATTTGTTGAAGAGGATGATAATAATATTTAACACAGACAGCTTTTTAAGAAATAATTTTTCCTTAGTTGTCAATGGACCTTTATTTTGTTTATTTATTTTTATGTGGTGCTGAGGGTCGGACCTAGTGCCTCACACGTGTTAGGCAAGTGCTCTACCCCTAAGCCCCAACCCCAGCCCCATAGAGAACTTTTGAGTGGTTAAATAACCAGTGCAGGCAGCAGGACTTGGTACTTGACCTGACGTGTACCAAGCACTCCTTATTAGATGTTCATGGAAATTTGGAAGAAAATATAATTCAGATCTCTGCTGGTATGATTTTCCCCTGAGTAAAATCTGACTGAACTAAGCACTCAAACCTAGGCTCCAGGGGGTAGAAGATTGGCCTGAGCTTGATGGAGAAGGATGGTCATAGCATATGAGGCCTTGGGACAGGAGGCTGATTTCACTGGGAATAAAATGTAGCATTAGAATTTTTGTTTTTTACTTTTTGGCATCTGATTTTTATCCCTGTTTGTTTAGAGGTACCCATTTGTTAAAATCAACAGTCTACTTTTGTCTTGCAAAATAATATTTCTGAGTTCTGAACAAAAGACTTGCCAGGCAGACTTTGTTGAAAGAGAAGAGGGCAGGGCGAATTTCACAACTTTGAGCATGCAGATTCATATGCAGAACTCTTTGCTAAGGGCTAAGGGAGGCCATTCAGAGGACATGGTTTTCCTGCAAGCTGTGACAAAGCGCAGATGAGACCTCGCCATGAAGAGGAGGAAAGGACTTTTGCAGAAGTAAGAAAGGGCAGACGTAGGGAAGTCATCCATAGTTTGCACACTTTGTCACTCAGACTCAAAACTGGAGGGACACTTCCCACATAGACCCTTCTCACCACTGCGGTCCTGTTCCACCTACTACGATGAAAAGATCCCAAGTGGCCCAGATCTGTTTCCATGGCAACTCTTCTCTCTGTCCCCTTCCCCATTGTTCCTGCAGTAGCCTGAATCCATTCCTTTTTCACTTCTTTTGAATCATTACACAAAGAGTTAACTGTCTTCTCTGTCTCCAAATACCCTTCCCTGTAGCTCTTCGTTCATGTTGCTCTGCAATGATCTTTTAAGACCCCCATCTGCCCCAAATCTGCTTAAAATCCTTTAGTGACTTCCCACAGCTTTCAAGAAAAAGTTCAAGTTCTGGGTGTTGGCACAAACCACAGTTTGCTGAATCAATATGGAGTCGGAAAGTGGACAGCCTCTTTCTTATCCATAAAATGTCAAGTGTTCATGAGATTCATTGAAATCCCATTAAACTTCCAAAATTTTCTCATTCCACAAGAAGTCATAAAACCTCCCTGCTCTGGACCCGCAACTTTTCCTTGCTCTCCCCGCAGTGCCCTGCTTCCCACTGTTGGGCAACCCACAGGTTAACCTCGAGAACAAGCCAGTCTTTAAACCATTCTGTTTAGAGAACCTTAGGGTATTTTACTTGATAAAATAAAGCGATCTGATGCCCTCTGGTTTCAAGGGAGCAGGATGGAAGAATTTCTTCTTTCAGGAAGAAATATCCTGAAAGATTTTTTAGAAATGAGCTCCTTGTCCATAATGGTATTTCTCTCCTCTTTCCATTCGGTCGTTGATGGCACCTTAGCAACCCGCGTGTCTCATATCCGGAGAGAGACGAGGCTCATCTGGGGAGGCCTTCACCTTCCCCACACCGTGGCACCCTCTGAGCCTCAGCCCTTTAGCCAGGCCCACATCCACATGCTTGGGAGGTTCAGACGAACCTGAAGCTCCTCCTGTAGGGTCAAGAGCAGACTGGAATCTAAACTGAGATTTATTTTAAACAGAGACATTTCATTGCTACTTCTAGAAGGGGCATCAATAAAAATCCATTAAAACTAGACATCCATATAGATGTCATATCTGGTAAATTGAAAGCAACTTGACAACATTTGAATGTCTTATACATGATTTTAAGGAAGGAGAAAAGAATGGGAGACATTTTTTTGAAAGTTTTTCTTCAAAACTTGGTGAAAAACAAGGTTCAGAGATTAAACGGTTAAAATTCGGTGACCTAAGCGATAGATAACTTTGTCTAGGATAGAATTAGTTCATTTGAAGATTTGATTCTGGATAATAGAGGAAAGAATCCATATTAGTTCCCTTCTCATTCCACTTGTGTTCAGATTTCTAATTTTTAAAAGACAAGAGACAGGTGATACAGACATGATGTTTTTGATCTCAAAAATAACCATTTTCTTGTGCTGTGCTCAGTAGGAATGCCAATAAACAAGGAGTTCTTTGGTTTGTTTAATCCATCTGGAATGCAATCAGACTTCTTCTGTACAGAAAGAGATACACAGGGGGAGAAATAGTTTATAAGGTTATATCACAAGCGCCGAAGGAGATGGAAATCGAAAATGAGTTCTCCTCTGAGACGAAAAGGGATGGAACAACATCCGTGGGTTGGAGGGCAGGAGACAGAGCCTTTCCCTCTGCCTTACGTAGTCGGTTCAGCTTGTCCACAGAGCACTTAGCACGTGACATTGTGAACTTCTCCAGGAGGGCCTCGGGCCTTCCTGACCTCTGACCGTGGGGCCAGGAGTAGAGTGGGTAAGTGGTCGGCATTTTTATGTACTGCATGCTCTATGATCGCTTCATAAAACTTTTATTTCTTTAGAACAACCAGAGAATTGGTCGTTAATTGGTAGCTGATTTTCCAAAGGTCAGGTTAAAACGAGGTTCCCATTTTGGTCTATCTGATCACAAGGTGGAGTCGGGTCTGATTTTCCTAAAACTCTCTTGAAACATAAAGTGAGGATAATTCATGGGCTGGGGGTTGAAGGCAGGGATGCTCTACCGCTGAGTCACACCCCCGCCCTGTTGAGATTTTATTTTGAGACAGGGTTTTTCTAGGTTGCAGAGGCTGGCCTTGAACTTGTGATCCTTCTGCCTCAGCCTCCTGGGTAGCTGGGTGCCACCATTTCCAGCTCCCTTTTCTGTTTTGTGTAGTTTCAGCTAGTCTGAATGGGTGGCAGCTATCTCTTTGCCATGAAATAATCCTAAAATAAAGGGTTGTTGTAAAGTCCGAATAAAATTAATGAAATATATATAAATGTGCTTAGCACGTGTCTAAAAAATGATAGTTATTAAAAGGGTAAATGGCTACTATTATTTCAATTTCACCTCTCTTAAAGGTCTGTCGGCTTGTTTCAGAACAAAGATCATAATAGTCCACAAGATTCAAATTAGTCCTGCATTTTTAATTTTAAAACTGGAAGGGACGTAACTGCACCGTATAATACACTTACGGTGTGACTTCATTTTCATGTTGTGTTTAAATACCTTTTATGTCAATGCTCATTCAACACAGTGCAACTGTGACAATCACGTGGAAGTCGTGAAATTTTTGAGTTACCAATAATAAGCTTTTTAAAATTTTACCCTATTTTTGAAGTTAAAAATGAATATGGAGGAGAATGTTCAAGTATCTGCAGTTCATTTTTCTGTTTAGTTGTTAAAGGAATAAGGAACACGATACAGCTTTTTGAAAGGGTGATTTTGCCTTGTGTAATTATAATAGTCCAAGGACTAACAGAGACTCTTAGGGTTTGGATACAGCTTAAGGGGCCACATCTCTTAAAGGAGCCACCACCTCTTCCACCTGTTGGAAGGTTAGTTCTCAGTGTGGCTGTGTGAGAAGCTGTGGGAGCTTTAAGAGGTGGGGCCCAGTGGGAAGTACTTAGGTCCCTGGGGGTACTGCCCATGGGAGAGATCAATGGGGTTCTCAGGGGATTCCAAGGTAGTGTCTACAAGAGTGGGTTGTTTAAAGAGAGAGACTGAAATCTGTCTCTCTGATCTGTCTTTCTGGCTTGCTGGGTGTCATGTCCACAACCCAGTTATGCCAGGGCAGTGGGTCAGGTTTCAGACAGGCCAACGAAAGTGCCCAAAGACAGTATTGGACCAGAGCATCAGAAATAAAACCAGGAATCAATGAATGGGAAGGCATCAAACTCAAAAGCTTCTTCACAGCAAAGGAAACAATCAAGATTGTGAGGAGAGAGCCTACAGAATGGGGGAAAATCCATGCCACCTGCACCTCAGATAGAGCATCAATCTCCAGGATATACAAAGAACTCAAAAAACTTAACAACAACAACAAAACCCCAAATAACCCAATCAATAAATGGGTGAAGGAACTGAACAGACACTTCACAGAAGAAATAGGAATGGTCAACAAATACATGAACACATATTCAACGTCTCTAGCAATTAGAGAAATGCAAATTAAAACTACACTGAGATTTCATCTCACTCCAATCAAAATGGCAATTATCAAGAATACAAGTAACAAAAAATGTTGGCAAGGATGTGGGGGAAAAGGTACATCATACATTGCCGGTGAGACTGCAAATTGGTGCAGCCACTATGGAAAGAAAACTTGGAATGGAACCAACATTTGACCCAGTCACCCCACTCCTTGGCATATACCCAGAAGACTTGAAATCAGCATACTACAGTGATTCAGCCACATCAATGTTTACAGCAGCTCAATTCAAAATAGCTAATCGATGGAACCAACCTAGGTCCCCTTCAACAGGTGAATGGATAAAGAAACTATAATATACATGCACAATGGAATATTACTCAGCCATAAAGAAGAATGAAATTATGGCATTTGCTGGCAAATGGATGGAGCTGGAGAACATAATGCTAAGTGAAATAAGCCAATTCCAAAGAACCAAAGGCTGGATTTTCTCCGAGATGTGGATGCTGACTCATAATAGGTGGGGGTGGGAGGAGTAGAGGAGGTTCACTGGATTGGACAGGGCAGAGTGGGAGGAAGGGAGAGGGGATAGGAATAGGAAAGATAGCAGAATGAATTGGACGTCACTTTCCTATGTTCATACGTGAATACATGACCAGTGAAACCTCACATCACGTACAACCTCAAGTGTTGTTATATGTTAGGCTGCAGAAGCAGTGACATCATCAGTATCAGCTTAGTGATGGAACCAACCTAGGTGCCCTCCAACAGATGAATGCTTGTCTGACCAGCATCCCAAGGAGCAACTGTCCTGGTGTACGTGCAAGAGGGCAGCCCTCTGCAGATAGCAGTAGTGTGTGCCCTAGTTTCTAGTGTGCCTAAGAGAAAGCTGGTGTCCTTCAAGATAGCATGTATCTGCACGTTCTGGTCCAGGCTTGCTTAATTGTTCCCTTAATTTATCAAGGTTTTGGGAAACAGCAAGGGAGCATGCAAACGTGGGGTTTTACTGTCCTCCTTTTCTTTAAGGATGATAACACCTATGATTTCTTCCTCCCATGTGTGTTCCCTTCATGATGCCATCTGCTGAGATGTAATGCAGCCAGAGGATCTCACCAGAGCTGGCATCATGCTGTTTGGATAATCAGCTTCTACAACTACGAGCTAAATAAACCTCTTTTCTTTATAAGTTAGAGTTAGCCTGGGTATTTTGTTATAGTAATAGAAAGTGAACTGATACGAAGGCTGACAGAAACGGTGACTTTTTCATAAAGGTAAACAGAATAGATCTTCAAAGTCACTATGAGGAAGGCTACACTATATCTCTATAAATTTAAATATATTTAAATTAAGTAAAACTAAAAATCTGGTTTGTTAGTTACAAAAATCACATTTTGAATGCCAAGTAACCACACTTGGCTACCATATTGGATAGATATAAAACATGTCCTCCATAACGAAAGTTTTGTTAGGCATCATGGTAGATGAGTGGTATTCTTTCCATGTCTTTCTTTCTGACATTAAGTATTCTGTTTCCTAAAATCTTCTGCCAGCCGTGACTACTCAGCCCACCTTCACTTCATCCATGGGCAGAATATCAACTGCAACAGCATTCAGCTCTTTGTTAAAGTCAGAGAGAGAAGGTGGTAGCACTTTGTTATTTTTTCTATTCAACAACCTCTTCCAGTTGTAAATTGCTGCCCTCTGACTGCAGGCACAGGTGACTGATGAATCCTAATCAACCGTGCTCCGTATATTATTTACTGTAGTTACTGGTCCTGGGGTAAGTGTGTGATAAAATTAGGACCACAGACCCTCTGTGAGATTATAATATTCCAGTTCTGGGGCAAGATGGATCTTTGTTTTACTTAAATCCAGTGATTCACAAATCTGGCAGAGTCGATCTTAGTTGTTGAGAGCCACTGCCAAAGGGGCCCCAGCAAACTTCCAGCTGATTGGCTCACAGCGGCCCCAGCAAACTTTCAGCTGCCAGCTGATTGGCTCCTCTGCGGTGATGCTCATTGGGCTATTTCCCCGCCCTTTCAGACCACGGAGCTGCTCATTGGGGGACTCTTTTGGCTCTGCCCACATGACCCAGCCAATCGGCCTCAAGAGCAGGAGGAGTGAGGGGTTGAGAGGCTGGTGGGAAGCCGGTGGTGGCAGTTGGGCTCTGAGGGAATTCCTGAAGAGCTCCTGTGGTGCAGTGTGTGTTCTAAAAAAAATGTTTGTTTCTGCTTGATAAGTGGCTCGTGAATTGTGCCCAGCCAGACTGCGGCACTTAGTATCAAAGGGGAAAAAATTTAATTGAGAAGGAAGTTAAGCAATTACAAATAATGCTGAGAGAGGTAGAAACTGTCTCCAAATCTGTCTGTGAATCAAAATCAAATTCTTCTAATTTGAATATAGCTATTGTTTCTTGCAATGAAAACATTTTTGGCTAACATAGGGGCATTTGTATTTTTTATGAATTGTATACTAAAAGATATATATTTACAACATTAAGATTGTTTAACTGTGAATAGATTTCTATTCAGTATGAAATACCACAGCAGCATTAGTTTGTCTTTTAGATATTTTATCATCAGTTTTATTTAATATAAAGTGTTTGTTTGGTGCATATATTACGTGTCACTCTTTCATTCAACAAAAATTCTCTTGATAAAATTAACGGAGAGATCAAGAAATTCTGTGAGCTACTGGGGATTGAACCCAGGGGTGCGCTACCACTGAGCTCCATCCCCAGCTCTTCTTAGTTTTATTTTCAGACAGAGTCTTGCTGAGTTGTCCAGGCTGGCCTTGAACTTGCAATCTTTTTGCTTCATCCTCCCAAGTTGCTGGGATTACAGGTGTGCACCACTGCTCCAGCCTTCAAGAAATTCTATCTTGACTACACTTATCTTTAAATGCAAACTTGCTGTGAGGATTGTCTGTCCCAAATATTTATGAACATAGCTTCATGATCATATAACTCATGGTTCTAACACTGAGTAAAGACGCCAATATTGTATTTCTAGTGGTCTGTTCTGTGCAAGATCAGGAAAAATAATTGAAATATTCTAGTATTAAATATATGAAATGAGTTCAGCAACCCCACATTCTATGTTTTTAACTGGCATGCTTTCTTTATATTTATTTCTTTTAATGATTAATGTAGAGACAATAAATAATGCTTACCTTTATGCACAATTGGATTACAATTAATTGCTAGATTTAGAAAGGGACTTTAAAGGTTTGTTATTATAACCTTATATCTTGAAACATGAGGGCAACAGGGGTGTACACCCCCAATACAGAAGCACACTTGAAGCTCAACTTCAAAATGAAATTCTATCAGACAGTAATGAAAACACCGCAGTGGTCATGATTATTAAACAGCAAGAAATGTCTGAGACATTTTATAGAAATATGCTTTTTTTTTTCACAGAAGAAATGTGCACTAGGAGTAGATCCCACTTGCAGCCCTCGACTGCACTGATGTCCACCAGCGTGCCCGAGGGCCAGTGACGAGTGCAATCGTGCTTTTAATGAAGGTCGGCCTCTGTGAGTTTTTAGAGCCGTTCTGAGCTGACGCTGTACCACTGCCCTCTAGGGAGCCCCATGCTCGGAATGAACTCATATGTTCTATGACCTTGGGCCAAATAATATTTTAAAGAAATAATCAGTATAACATCGCAGAAATGGAGGTGGCCCAAGTCTGTCAAGGAGAAAGTCTCTCGGGGTCTGATTTGCTGAATAGGGGAATTTATTTTCCATTCCCAGGAAAGGTCAGAGGAAATATTCATGCACTTCAGCTTCAGAGAAAATGAAATAGAAAAAGGAAGAGCGGGCTTCATCAGACTTAAAAAAAAAAAAAATCACCCATCTCTGTTTTCCTAGCTGTGGTCCTTCATGTCTGCGAAGCTGTTACTGTGGAGAGACCACAAGGAGGACTGCTGACTGCCGTCACCTGAACACAGTTCCTGACAACAGCGGGTTTCACGCCATCCTGATTTATAATCGAGTAGACAGTGTTCAAGAGACAAGGTGAGCTCACAGAAATGCACTAGAGCCAAGGATCAAAACCGTAGCCTGCGTTCAACACTGGTTTGTTTAAATATGAGTGATGTTTTCAGATAGATTTCTTTTTTTTCCTCCTTTTTTGGTACCAGGGATTGAACCCAGGGGTGTGTAACCACTGAGCCACATCCCCAGTTCTTTTTAAAAGTTTTTACTTACAGGCAGGATGTTATGGTTTGGATGTGAAGTGTCCCCGCCAAAGCTCACGTGTGAGACAATGCAAGAAGGTTTGGAGAAGAAGTGACTGGGTCATCGCCTTAACCTAATCAGTGAATCGATCCCTGATGGGATTAACTGAGTGGTGGCTGGAGGCAGGTGGGGTGTGGCTGGAGGAAGTGGTTTATTGGAGCCGTGGTGATGGGGTACATATTTTGTATCTGGAGAGTGTGGAGTCTCTCTTTCTCTGCTTTCTGATCATCACGTGAGCTGCTTTGCTCTGCCACCTTCTTCCTCCATGATGTTTAGCCTCAACTTGAGCCCCGAGGGATGGAGTCAGCTGTCTATGGATTGAGACCTCTGATCCGAGAGCCCACAAATGAACTTCTGCTCTTCTACAATTGTTCTGGTCAGATCCCTTTAGTCCCAGGGGGCGCAAAAACTGACTTTTTAAAACACAGGGTCGCTGAGTTGCTTAGGACCTCACTAAGTTGCTGAAGTGGCTTTGAACTTGTGATCCTCCTGCCTCAGCCTCCTGAGCTGCTGGGATTACAGGCATGGGGCACCACACGGGGCTTCAGATAGATTTCTTTAAGGTGAAAAGCTTTTGAGAAACTTGATCAAATGTTACTGAGTAACTAGACTGTTGCTGGTCGCTGTTGAACAGAGGATCAAATTATTGATGAAAAGGGGAAATAGAAATACCTCAATAAAAAATTATAGCAAGATCTAGCTAGCTGTAATTCACTGGTTAAAATTATAGTTATTGCCTTTTAAAGCATATATGTGGAATTTCTGAAAATAACACCCTTTTATGCAAAAATGTTTCGATAGTTTCCAGTTTGGCAAAATTTTATGTTTTACGTATTGGGTCTAGCACATCATAAGTTACTAAATGATATGACTGATAAAACCCTGGTGGTTCTTCTTAATCAAGTATGTGTGATATATTCATAGTGCAAGGTGGAGAAAACCATATATCTTGAGGTCCAAGTGGAGAAGGACAAGGAGGACACCCTCTCCAATGGTATAGTCTCTCAGTGGCTCCATCTTGTCAATCTTGGGATTCTCAGCCAGCCATCTCCACGCCCAATCCCCAGATGTGCAGGAACTTTAAACTACTCTCAGTCCACTTTTATTCCCAATCACTGCTCCCCCAGCTGTTGCTCCTCATGCCTCCTGCCTTTCTTGATCATATTGTTATACATGGAGTGGCTTGTCGTGAGAATCTTTCTTCCTCAATGTCCCCAAGCCCTTACTACTTTGCATCCCTCCTGCGCCTCCTGGGGAAGAAGGGCCACATCACAGTCCTCCATTCTCCTCCCATCCACCCAAAGAACTCCCTGGAAGGTGGAGAAGCAACACGCAACGGCAATACATTTTCATTTCAAAGGCACAGTTGCCAAACGCAATTGAAATACCACCTGGTACTTCTATAGTCTCCTGGGCAACTTTCTCTTTCATTTCCCAGAAAGCATATTCCAGACCTCGTCTATTATGCATGAGTTTCCTTAATAACATCACCATCTGAAAGTATAATCCTTTTATTTGGCAAATATTGATTAGCCATCTGTTAGGTGCTGGTGGTGATGCCGGATACCATGGCCGAACAAAGTGAAGTGGGCGACCCTGTGGCTCCCTCTCTCCTCCAACTTCATTCCTAAGAACACTCGCCTGCTGCTCACCTTGCCTCCTGGGAAGAGCCACCCTCCTCTCCACCTGGCCATTCACCTGAACTCTGTTACCTCAGCCATTAGCCCAGTTAATGTGTCCATTTCACCCTTATCCTCCTATTGTCCATTCTATGGGCTCATCAGCAATTGGACTGATTTGTGTTCCCTTCTTAAGCCACCAGTAGTGCCACCTCAGCTGTCATGTTTCCCATGTCTCCTTTACACCCACGCAAGCTGTCTGTGTTGACCTCCTTTTCAACATAGCTCCTTTTCTCTCCATCTTCTGCCCCATTATTCTACTGAAGTGGTTCTTGCCAAACAAAACCCACTTTGCTAGAAAATTCGTAGAAAGCTGACTCTCTCAAATCTTTGGACACTGCAGGCTGCAAACCTTGCCCAGCCTGCCCCTGGGCTGCCACTTTCTCCACACACCTCCATGATCAGTCATGACGTACCATGTTCCTCTGTGTCCCTTCCTCTTCTCTTACAGTGTATGTGTTCCCCAAATGATGCCATTTGTGCTCTGAAATCCAGGGGCGAGTTATATTTGTGCGACTCGTCCGTGGGTGAGTTCCGCTGGGACAGAGGCTGTGTGTGCTCCCTCACGTGGTCCTGATACCTGGCAACCAGTGCCCAGGAATGCAGAAAAACACACAGGCTGTGAGTGATGCAGGGATTGGATTCGTTCACTCCATGCTCCTTGGAATTTGCTGCCTGCTAGGTCCTAAGGCCTGTGTCATGGTTTTTGCAAGAAAGGCAAAGATCTCACCCCTGGAATTTATAGGGAGAAAGACATTAGAGTTATGAATGCTTTGAAGAAAACAGGCTTTTTTTGGGTGGACCCAAATTTTTAACTCCTTTGGATAAATACTTAGGAGTACAATGACTGAATCATAAAGTAAATTTAGTTTTACTAAATATATAGCATATTTACTTTTGTAGGAACTCCAATAAAATGCCCTCCAAGGCGGCAGTGTCATTTGACATTATCTTCAACAATGGACGAGAGTTCCTGTTGCTCTCCGTCAGAGACAGCATTTAATATTATCAGAGTTTCAGATTTTCACCATTCTAAAAGGTGGGTGGAAGCATTTCATAATTTTTTAAAATTTCCACTTCATTAATGATATATGATCTGGAGCAGCTTTTCATTTTATTTGCTTCATATTTAAAAAAAAATTTTTAGTTGTAGATGGACACAATATCTTTATTTTATTTATTTATTTATATGTGGTGCTGAAGATCGATCCCAGTGCCTCATGCATGCCAGGCCAGAGCTCTACCACTGAGCCACAACCCCAGCCCTTGCTTCATCTTTTTGATGAAGTATCTTTTCTGATCTTTTGCTAACTTTTAATTGGATTGTTCATTTTATTATTGTTGGGTTTTAAGCTTTTTGGTGTGTATGTTTGGATAACTGTCCTCTATGAGACATGTCTTTTGCAATTCTTTTTTTTCAGTCTGGGGCTTGTCTTCTCACTTTCTTGATAGACGTTTTCAATTTTAATTGAGTCCAATTTGCCATTTTTTTTTCTTACATAGTCTGTGCCTTTGGTATGGCGTCTAAAAAGTCATCTCCATACCCGGGGCTATCTAGACTTTTCCTGTCTTCCAGGAGTTTCATAGCTTCTGCATTTTAAGTTCAGCTTTGTGATCCACTTTGAGTTTCTGTAGGGGTATCAGGTCTTGGTCTGGATTATCATATTTTGCATGTGGCTATCCAGTTGTTCCAGCACCATCTGCCCAAGAGACTGTGCTCTGTTCTGTTGCCTTTGCTCCTTTGTCCAAGGTCAGTTGACTGTAGTGACGCGGGTTGGTGTCTGGGTCTCCATTCCAGATCATTCATCTGTTGGTTCTTTCAGCAACGCCACCATGTCTCCATCACCGTGGCTTTATAGTCACTCTTGAAGTCAGGCCATGTCCGTTTCGTTTTCTTCATTCTCTTTTCTCTCTGTACTTTGGATTGTATGACCTTTATTTATCTACCTTGAAGTTTGCTAGTTCTTTATTCTAGTTTAAACATCATTACAAATCCCTCTGATTTTAAAAAATGATTACTGTACTTTTGAGTTCCAGAATTTCCACTTTTTTTTCCTTTTAAGAATAATTTCTACCCCTTTATTAGTAGTTAGTCTCTATAAAGCAATTTTGTCATCGGATCTTCCTTTATTTGCTTTTTCACTAATGGATGCTTTTCTAGTGGCTCCTTTGAGGTCTTTTTCTGTTAAATGCAAGACCTGGTCACCCTCTTAGGCAGTTTCTGTAGCCTGCTCCTCCCACCCCCATTTGGGTGAACGGATCTTACTGTCTCACTTTTTTTCCATATCTTGTAAATTTTTATTGGAAACTGGACAATTTAGGGAATATATGGTAGCATCTCTGGGTCCTGGCTCTTCTCCTCCAGGGCTTGTGTTGTTCTTTGCTTACTTATTTGTTTAGTGACTGGCTGGCTTGTTTGGATGAAGCCTTTCTCAACACTGTCAATGGTGTTAATCCCCCGAGGTAGGAGGCACAGTTTAGGGACATCCACAGTCACCTGGGAGGGCAGTGCCTTTAGTGGTGCTCTCTGGCCCTTCCCCAGCCTATCCCCAGATATTAGGCTCCACTAATTGGCCACTGATTGCCTTATCATTTCAACAATGACCTGGAACATAGATTGCTGTACAGATTAAGTTGATCAAATTTTGAAAGAGGCATTTCAAACTCTGAGGTCAGGGATTAATATTTATTCTGACCCCAGGAAGGCTCTTGCCAATCACTTCTTTTCCTAGATCCCATCCCAAACTAGCTGCCTACAGTTTGGCTTGTATCTTCGTAGAATCTATGGATCCTTTGCAAATTGTTCCCCCGCCCCCGCCACCCCCAACAACCTCCATCAATTTTTTTGAGAACACGTTTAGGCTGGAACTGGTCCATACTGTGCTACAAATAAAGTTATTACTTCTTAATATTTTTGGATTCATTGTGCTGTGGGGATTTGGAGCTGCAGCTTATATTTTGTTTAATATCATCTGTTTTTAGTTTCAAAATTGCTATGGTTTGAATGTGTCTCTCGAGTTTGTGTGCTGGAAATGTAATTCCCCATGCAGTGATGGAGGGAGGTGGGGCCTTTGAGGGCTCTGCCCTCACGAATGGATTAAAGTCACTGTTTCAGGAACGGGTTCATTATTGCAAAAAGGGGTTGGTCATAAAAGTGTGTTCTGCCCTTGCAAGAATTTTTTATGAGTGCATTACAATGATACATAACAGTGGTAATCTGTTGTTCCATATTTGTACATATACTCAATGTCCTGTGGTCAATTTCATCCCAAGTACCTACCCGTCCCTCCATTCCTCCCTCTGCGGATCCCCTCCTCTGCTCTGTGCACTCTTGCTGTGATGGCTTCTGACATGTCACAGTGCAGCAGAAAGGCCCTTGCCAGATGCTACTCCTTGATCTTGGACCTCCAGCCTCCAGACAGGGAGCCAAATGCATTTCTTCTCATTATAAACTACCTAGTTTGTGGTGTCCCGTTGTAGCTGCACAAAAAAGAACTTAGACAAGAATAACACTGGCTTTAGGGAGGGAGTTAGGAAGATTTTCTGGAAGTATTTGTATGAATCATATTATTTCTGTCTTTAATGTTTAGAAGAATTCTCTAGTGAAGCCATTTGGACATGAATAAATAGGGATGAAAACCTTGTTTTCCCATACAAATATTTCCTTGCAATTTATTTCTTCCTATAACTTATTTTGTGACTGCGTAGTAAGCAGGGGAGAAATCTATCCAAGCTGTTTTGTAATGCTCAGAATATTGCTTGACATAGAGCATGCCTAAACTACTACTTATTATCATTAAGTTAAATATCAAAATATTAAAATTCTAAGCACTAACTGCACAGCTAAGTGTGCCCTGGAGTGCAGTGTTCTTATTATTTCATATTTGGAAGCTCTTTTATTGAGGAATAGTTAGGGGTGATTTCGAATATCTTTCATCAAATTCTGAATTAACTGAAACTTGATTACAAGTTTTAAACTTGTATGCAAGCACAAATTTAAAAAACTGTATACAAGCACACACACACATACACATAGTATAAAACCACTGTAAATTATTTCCATATACATATATATTTAATATATACATATATATTTTATAAAATTTTTATATAATCTATCAAAAGATTTATTTATTTATTTTTGGTAGTAAATTGAACCCAGGGGTGCTTAACCACTAAGCCACATCATCAGCCCTTTTTAAATTTTTTATTTTGAGACAGGGCCGCACTAAGTTGCTGAGGGCCTCACTTAGTTGCTGAAGCTTGTTGTGCACTTACAATCTTCCTGCCTCAGCCTCCTGGGTTGCTGGGATTACACGTGTGCACTGAGGCACCTGGCAAGATTTCATTTTAATGAGGAACTGTCTCGTGATTCTCATTAGAGCCAACATCCCAGTTTGTATCTAGAAGCTAACACGTGCTATTAGAACCAGGAAGAGCCAGGGTTTTAGTTTTAAGGCCACCAGTCAGTAGAATTCTCCTTTTCCCTCAGGGGACAGTCAGCCTTTTATTCTTTTCAGGTCTTCAGCTGATTGAAGGAGGCCCAAATGTTTCACGGAGAGCAATCTGCTTTGTGCAGTCTGTTGATTTAAATTTTTACTCTCATCCAAAAACCACCCTCACAGAGACTCCCAAGTGATGTTTTGACCAAATATCTGGTGTTATAATTGGGATCTGGAGTGTTCCACAAAGGCTCATGTGTAAAGGCCCAGTGGATCAATGTTCAGAGATGGGGCTTTGGGGAAGGGATTGGCCCTGAGGGCTCTGACCTCACCGGTGGGTTAGTCCACTGATGAGCCCATAGCTCATGGCCTTGTTGGGAGGTGGTGGCAACTGTTCTCAGGGACTATGCTCCTCCTTCTTTCTCTCTGCTTCCCGGTGCCTTGCGGGAGGCGGGGGGGACCAGTTTTGCTCCTCCATACCTTTCTGCCATGATGTTCTGCTCACCTCAGGTCCAAAGCAATGGAGCCATCTGAACACGGACAGAACCCCTGAAACTGTGAGCCATAATAAAAATTTTCTTCCTTAAGTAGTTTTTCTCAGGTATTTTGTCACAGTCACAAAAGCTAAAACATCTGGCTATTCCATGGTCCAGCCAAGTTACACAAAAATCAACCATCACACTGGAATTAAGAGACGTATAGAACAAAATATTATTTTAAAAGCCAGCTTTTTTGTCACTAAGACCAAGATACCTGACAAGAGCAATTAGAGGAGGAAAAGTTTCTGGGGGGGCTCATGGTTTCAGAGACCTGAGTCCATAGATGGCTGATTCCATTGCTCTGGGCCTGAAATGAGGCAGAACATCATGGCAGAAAGGTGTGGAGGAGGAGAGCAGCTCAGGACATGGCAATCAGGAAGCAGAGTGAGAACTCCCCTCACTACAGACAAAATATCAAGGCCTAGGGCCAAGGACACATCTCCAGCAATCCACCTCCTCTACCCACCCACCCCCAACTACAGTTCCCAGCCAGTTCATCCCTATCCGTGGATTGACGCATTAATTAAGTTGAGACTCTCATAACCCAACCATTTTAACTCTGAATTTTATTGCAGCTTCTCACACATGAGCTTTTGGGGGATATCATATATCCAAACTATGCAACCATCCTCACTGTGAGCAATGTTAAATTTGACATTGTTGTTAGGATGTTTAGTTAGGTAAGTTTTTGTAATGTACTCCATAAGTCTAGGTCTTGGTTCAACGCACCTGAGAAATAATCTAATCAAAAGAGCAGACAGTTTGACTAATGAATTGCAAAGCAGGGACAGACAACCTGCTCTGATAGTTATGCCAGCTGTAGCAAGAGCAAGTTCACAAAGGAGAATTCCATCGATGCCAATTGTGACATCCAAGGCATAGCACCCTGCCCATTCAAAGCACATCCACTCACAGGGTGAGTGGTCCTCTGTTGGCCAATAGTGGGAACAGAGAGGAAGTCATCAAAAATGCATAAGGCATTTAACACTGGTCTAGTCTAGACAAACAGAGGCCAGATTTGTGCTGTCCATTCATTAATCAGGTAAACTTCAACTTTGCAGGTAAGGAGAGATAGAAATGGAGTATGTTACTATGGGAAAATCCTCTAGGCATAAGGCCAGTGGACTACAGTTTTTCTAGCATCTTCGGAGTTACAAAGATCTTTTTATTCAGGGCCTTGCTTAATCCTCTCAAAAACCTTCCGAAGTGTTAGGAAAGCTGAGCTCAAGCAAGGAACTGAGTGACCTCCTCAAGGTTGTGCACAACATGCTAACTGTGACATGCACATGGAGTTGACAAACATCTTTATTATTTATAGGAAATCAAGATAGTTTAAAGCATAAACATAGCTTAAAGCTTAAAAGGGAAATTGCATAACATGTAGGTTTTCCGTATTTTAACATTGAAATGAGTAATTAGAGAGAATATGGTGAAAGTGATTTTCTGTAGGTTGATGTAAAAAATAAGATTCACTGATTTTCATTTTTATGGTATATCCATATGTTTGATGATGAAGCATTTAAAAGTGACCATGTGCAAGATAAGTAGTAAGGTTGAAGTCTGGAGTACTTACTAAGGTGCATGCTTTCCAATGCATCTACATAATGAATATTCTCATATAATTGGGATAAAGAGCCATTGTATTAGATGTTAACTGACACAGGAGATAGAAATTACTGGAACAAGACAGATGAAATTAGATTTCTAGGTTTGGATCCCCACAGTTTCTGACCATCACTACGGAAAACTAATTAGTAGGGAAACTAACTAGTAAACACCATTTTAGCTAATAAAATACTTTTTCATTTTGGGGGGATGGATATTCACTCTCTGTGCTGCAGACCCTCATGTCCCCAAAACATTCAGGATGGCCTCTGGACTCCCTTAGCTCCTTGTGTATGTCTGTACCTTGTAATTCAGGAGGCAACTTTGTGTTTATTTTCTCTTCTCTTCTATTAGACCAGGAGTGCCAAGAGATGGTATAACAGGGACTTAGAGAGTGTGCCTTTGCTAAAAGCTCTGACTCTTCACTTGGGTGTGCAGAAACCCAATTGGTAACTAAAATCAAGATAAGACTTGGCCTCTCTGCCTTTATCTGGTAACTGTCTTGAGATTTCTTCTCAGCTTTGCACCATGTTCTCATTTAAGGAATGTTCACCTAAAAACTAGTAATGCAAAGTTTATTAGCCCTGCATTTACCTAATCTGACTCAACCTCCTTTAAGTCAAAGGAACCGGGATAAAAGTAAAGCCTTTTGAAGATTTGCAAGGACGTTCAACAGCCAACTTTGACAGCGGCCTGCTCCAGATCCCTGGCACAGTGCCCACAAGTCGCCAGTCATTGTCCTGTGCCTTACAGTGAAGCCTTGTGGGCAGATTACCCCATGAGGAGACTGTTCCCCCTAAGCAGGAAAGTCACCTCATGGGAACTGAGGTGCTCCCTATAGGATAAGAGCTCTGGTACATAAACATCCCGAGCAGCACGTGGAGATGGCCTTCTCAAGCAGTAAGAACCCCTCTAGAGCCACCTCGTAGAACAAAAACCGAGAGGATGATAAACCACGCGGGGTTTGGCTAAGAATGCTGATTATGCAGACCTCTCTCCTCCCGCCCCAAAAGACAGGTCTGAGACATCTGATCTCACTTTGCCTTCCCAGTATGGCCATATTGACTAAAGTTCCTCTCCTGCTTTCCACCATTAGTCTTTTTCTGTTAGGTTTTTGGGGCAAGTGGCTGGACCTGATTTGTTTGGACCCCCGGCCCGCCTCAGGGTAGGGCCTGTGAGGAAGGCCTCTAGTAACAATGGAAATGTCTCTAGAGAATGTCCCACCCAGAAATGAAGTAAAGTTTGAGGGAGAAAGAGAAGAAAGGATGAATGTGTTACCCTACCCTAATTTTGTACTGCCCAGGTGATCTAGCTGAAGTTCTACCTGACCCTCATCTTATTCATCTTTAAGGACAGGACACCTGAAGGCCATAAATCTCTCTTCAGGTAGGCCCAAACCAGTTGAACCCAAGAAGGCCACCAGACAACCAGAGCACATCTAACTCCATTACAATCCCATCTGCCTGCTGACAGACACCCTTGAAGGGCCCGGATGACTGACAGCTGCCAAGATAATGACCATAAAGAACTACAGGAGCAATGAAGACATGAATATCTCGTGTTTTGTTAGCCTTACCCTGTCCTTCATTTCTTTACCCATTATCTATAACCCCACAACCCTCAATGGGTTAAGAAGTTGATTTGTCTTCCACTCACTTCCTCTTTATCACAGTGCAATCATGTGTGTAGATAGGAAGAAGATAGGATAATTATTTAATTCATTTAGCATGTATGTGCCTCTTACTGTGTGCTGAGCCCTGATCTGAGAACTTTACAAATATTAGCCCACTTAATTATCATAACTGCCCTGTGGCGTAAAGTACTCTTATTGTCCTCATTTAATGGATAAGGTTTTTTTTTTTACTCTTTTAAAATTTTAATTTGTGGGCTGGGGATGTGGTGGTAGCGTGCTCGCCTGGCATGCGTGCGGCCCGGGTTCGATCCTCAGCACCACATACAAACAAAGATGTTGTGTCCGCCGAGAACTAAAAAAATATAAATATTAAAATTCTCAAAAAAAATTTAATTTGTTATATATGACAGCAGAATGCATTGCAGTTCATATTACACATATAGAGCCCAATTTTTCATAACTTTGGTTGTACACAAAGTAGAATCACACCATTCATGTCTTCATACATGGACTTAGGGTAATGATGTCCATCTCATTCCACCACCTTTCCTACCCCACATGCCCTCTTCCTCTCCCTCCATCCCCTTTGCCCTATCTAGAGTTTGTCTATTCCTTCCATGCTCCCCACCCATTCCTATTAGGAATCAGCAATCTTATATCAGAGAAAACATTTGGCTTTTGTTTTTTTTGGGATTGGCTTACTTTATTTAGTATTATATTCTCCAATTCCACCCATTTACCATGGTTTTATTCTCTTTTAATGCTGAATAATATTCCATTGTGTATATATACCACATTAATGGATAAGTTTACTGAAGCCCAGGGACTAGATGACGAGCCCAAGTCCACATGGCTAGCGAGTTGGCAGAGATGGGTACTTGGATCCGACAACCCAGGCTCCAGAGGGTACCCTCACCATTGCACCTGAACCAGAAAGATTCTAAAATTTTCTCTGATTCAATCACTTGGTGGCAAAGCAAGGAGAGTGCTAGACAGAGAATCAGTCCAACAATCAGTATCTCTTTTACTAAAATCTGATGAGAGGCCGGTTTGCTCAAGACGAGGGAGATGGTTGTCTCAGAGTTGTGTGAGAAGATCCGCCGGAGAGGGTCCCTTGAAAGAGGAGAAGGGGACCTCAACTTGGTCTTGGAGGGTTCTTGATATTCATCACAGCAAAGAATTTCAGGATGTGTCAGAAAGCAAGGCACCAACAAAGATTTTATCCAGTGAAAGAAAGCAATAGAGGGGTAGAACTGAAAGAATAGAGATAGGCAGACTGGGGACAAAGGGGGAGGAAAAGAGACTGTAGTTTAAGATCTAAAAGCCTAATGATCAGACTTATTTCCCAGACCCGTTATTTCCTCCAGGCCTGTCACTCCCAAATTTATGAGAAATCTACAAATCTTAGTTACTGTAAATTCATTCATCTGGGAAAACTGTCTCATTTTGATTAAAGCTCAAGGACACTGTTAGTGTATGCAATGTATTTTCAGATCAGATAAAGCAAAGGGAGATGTATTTTATTTTATTTTTTTTTTTTTTTTTTTTTTTTTTTTATAAAACTGTATTAAATTTTATTTTATTTTATTTTATTTTTTTTTTTATTGTTGGTCGTTCAAAACCTTACACAGTTCTTAATACATCATATTTCACAGTTTGATTCAAGCGGGTTATGAACTCCCAACTTTACCCCGTATACAGATTGCTGTATCACATCAGTTACCCTTCCATTGATTCACATATTGCCTTTCTAGTGTCTGATGTATTCTGCTGTCAGTCCTATTCTCTACTATCCCCCCTCCCCTCCCCTCCCCTCCCCTTTTCTCTCTACCCCTTCTACTGTAAATCATTTCTTCCATTTGTATTATCTTGTCTTACCCCTCCATTACATATTTCTTGATATATCATATTTCACATTTTGATTCAAGTGGGTTATGCACTCCCATATTGCCCCTTATACAGATTGCAGATTCACATCAGTTTCACTTCCATTGCTTTACATATTGCCATCCTAGTGTCTGTTGTATTCTGCTGCCTTTCCTATCCTCTACTATCCCCCCTCCCCTCCCCTCCCCTCCCCTCTTCTCTCTCTACCCCCACTACTGCAATTCATTCCTCCCCCTTGTATTATTTTTCCCTTTCCCCTCACTTCCTCTTGTATGTAATTTTGTATAAACCTGAGGGTCTCGTTCCATTTCCATGCTATTTCCCTTCTCTCTCCCTTTCCCTCCCACCTCTCAACCCTGTTTAATGATGGTCTTCTTCTTGTGCTGTTCTTCCCTAGTCTGTTCTTAATTACTCTCCTTATATCAAAGAAGACATTTGGCATTTGTTTTTTAGGGCTTGGCTAGCTTCACTGAGCATAATCTGCTCTAATGCCATCCATTTCCCTCCAAATTCTATGATTTTGTCATTTCTTAATGCAGAGTAATACTCCATTGTGTATAAATGCCACATTTTTTTTATCCATTCGTCTATTGAAGGGCATCTAGGTTGGTTCCACAGTCTTCCTATTGTGAATTGTGCTGCTATGAACATCGATGTAGCAGTGTCCCTGTAGCATGCTCTTTTTAGGTCTTTAGGGAATAGACCCAGAAGGGGGATAGCTGGGTCAAATGGTGGTTCCATTCCCAGCTTTCCAAGAAATCTCCATACTGCTTTCCAAATTGGCTGCACCAATTTGCAGTCCCACCAACAATGTACAAGTGTACCCTTTTCCCCACATCCTCGCCAGCACTTATTGTTGTTTGACTTCGTGATGGCTGCCAATCTTACTGGAGTGAGATGGTATCTTAGGGTGGTTTTGATTTGCATTTCTCTGACTGCTAGAGATGGTGAGCATTTTTTCATGTACTTGTTGATTGATTGTATGTCCTCCTCTGAGAAGTGTCTGTTCAAGTCCTTGGCCCATTTGTTGATGGGATTATTTGTTATCTTATTGTCTAATTTTCTGAGTTCTTTATATACTCTGGATATTAGGGCTCTATCTGAAGTGTGAGGAGTAAAGATTTGTTCCCATGATGTAGGCTCCCTATTTACCTCTCTTATTGTTTCTTTTGCTGAGAAAAAACTTTTTAGTTTGAGTAAGTCCCATTTGTTGATTCTAGATGTTAACTCTTGTGCTATGGGTGTCCTATTGAGGAATTTGGAGCCCGACCCCACAGCATGTAGGTCGTAGCCAACTTTCTCTTCTATCAGATGCCGTGTCTCTGATTTGATATCAAGCTCCTTGATCCATTTTGAGTTAACTTTTGTGCATGGCGAGAGAAAGGGATTCAATTTCATTTTGTTGCATATGGATTTCCAATTTTCCCAGCACCATTTGTTGAAGATGCTATCCTTCCTCCATTGCATGCTTTTAGCCCCTTTATCAAATATAAGAAAGTTGTAGTTTTGTGGGTTGGTTTCTGTGTCCTCTATTCTGTACCATTGGTCCACCCGCCTGTTTTGGTACCAGTACCATGCTGTTTTTGTTACTATTGCTCTGTAGTATAGTTTGAAATCTGGAATCGTTATACCACCTGATTCACCTTTCCTGCTTAGTATTGTTTTTGCAATTCTGGGTCTTTTATTCTTCCATATGAATTTCATGATTGCTTTCTCCATTTCTATAAGAAATGCCGTTGGGATTTTGATTGGCATTGCATTAAACCTATAGAGAACTTTTGGTAATATCGCCATTTTGATGATGTTAGTTCTGCCTATCCATGAACAGGGTATATTTTTCCATCTTCTAAGGTCTTCTTCAATTTCTCTCTTTAGGGTTCTGTAGTTTTCATTGTATAAGTCTTTCACCTCTTTTGTTAGGTTGATTCCCAAGTATTTTATTCTTTTTGAGGATATTGTGAACGGGGTGGTTGTCCTCGTGTCCATTTCAGAGGATTTGTCGCTGATATACAGGAATGCCTTTGATTTATGCGTGTTGATTTTATAGCCTGCCACTTTGCTGAATTCATTTATTAGCTCTAACAGTTTCTTTGTAGACCATATTGGGTCTGCTAGGTATAGAATCATGTCATCTGCAAATAGTGATAACTTAAGTTCTTCTTTTCCTATTTTTATGCCTTTAATTTCTTTCGTCTGTCTAATTGCTCTGGCCAGTGTTTCGAGAACTATGTTGAACAGGAGTGGTGAGAGAGGGCATCCCTGTCTTGTTCCAGATTTTAGAGGGAATGCCTTCAATTTTTCTCCATTCAGAATGATGCTAGCCTGAGGCTTAGCATAAATTGCTTTTACAATGTTGAGGTATGTTCCTGTTATCCCTAGTTTTTCGAGAGTTTTGAACATAAACGGATGCTGTACTTTGTCGAATGCTTTTTCTGCATCTATCGAGATGATCATATGGTTCTTATTTTTAAGTCTATTGATGTGGTGAATAACATTTATTGATTTCCGTATATTGAACCAGCCTTGCATACCAGGGATGAATCCTACTTGATCATGGTGCACAATTTTTTTGATATGTTTTTGTATCCGATTTGCCAGAATTTTATTGAGGATTTTTGCATCTAGGTTCATTAGAGATATTGGTCTGTAGTTTTCTTTCTTTGAAGTGTCTTTGTCTGGTTTCGGAATCAGGGTGATGTTGGCCTCGTAGAATGAATTTGGAAGTTCTCCCTCTTTTTCTATTTCCTGGAATAGCTTGAAAAGTATTGGTATTAGTTCCTCTTTAAAGGATTTGTAAAACTCTGCTGTAAACCCATCAGGTCCTGGGCTTTTCTTAGATGGTAATCTTTTGATGGTTTCTTCTATTTCCTCAATTGATATTGGTCTGTTTAGGTTGTCTATATCCTCCTGACTCAATCTGGGCAGATTATATGACTTAAGAAATTCATCGATGCCTTCACTATCTTCTATTTTATTGGAGTATAAGGATTCAAAATAATTTCTGATTATCTTCTGTATTTCTGAAGTGTCTGTCGTGATCTTGCCTTTTTCATTCCTTATGCTAGTAATTTGAGTTCTCTCTCTTCTTCTCTTCACTAGCATGGCTAAGGGTCTGTCAATTTTATTTATCTTTTCGAAGAACCAACTTTTCGTTTTGTCAATTTTTTCAATTGTTTCTTTTGTTTCGATTTCATTAATTTCAGCTCTGATTTTAATTATTTCTTGCCTTCTACTTCTTTTGCTGTTGTTTTGCTCTTCTTTTTCTAGAATTTTGAGATGAAGTATGAGATCATTTATTTGTTGGTTTTTTCTTTTTTTAAGGAATGAACTCCAAGCAATGAATTTTCCTCTTAGAACTGCTTTCAATGTGTCCCATAGATTCCGATATGTTGTGTCTGTGTTTTCATTATACTCTAAGAATTTTTTAATTTCCTCCTTGATGTCTTCTAAAACCCATTGATCATTCAGTAACCTATTGTTCATTCTCCAAGTGATGCATGATTTTTCCTTGCTTCTTTTATGGTTGATTTTTAGTTTCATTCCATTATGATCAGATAAGATGCATGGTATTATCTCCGCTCCTTTATATTGTCTAAGAGTTGCCCTGTGACATAATATATGATCTATTTTTGAGAAGGATCCATGTGCTGCTGAGAAAAAAGTGTAGCTGCTTGATGTTGGGTGGTATATTCTATATATGTCAATTAAGTCTAGGTTGTTAATTGTGTTATTGAGTTCTATAGTTTCCTTATTCAACTTTTGTTTGGAAGATCTGTCCAGTGGTGAGAGAGGTGTGTTGAAGTCTCCCATGATTATTGTATGGTGGTCTATTAGACTCTTGAACTTGAGAAGAGTTTGCTTGATGAACGCAGCAGCACCGTTGTTTGGGGCATATATATTTATGATTGTTATGTCTTGTTGGTGTATGGTTCCCTTGAGCAGTATGTAGTGTCCTTCTTTATCCCTTTTGATTAACTTTGGTTTGAAATCTATTTTATTTGATATGAGTATGGACACTCCTGCTTGTTTCCGCAGTCCATATGAGTGATATGATTTTTCCCAACCTTTCACCTTCAGTCTATATATATCCTTTCCTATCAAATGCGTCTCCTGAAGGCAGCATATTGTTGGATCTTGTTTTGTGATCCATTCAACTAGCCTGTGTCTCTTAATTGGTGAGTTTAAGCCATTAACATTTAGAGTTATTATTGAGATATGGTTTGTTCTTCCAGCCATATTTGTTTATTAATGCTGTTAAACCTGTTTTGTTTTTCTCTTTGATTTTTCCCCCCCTTTACTGTCCTACCTCCCACTGTTGGTTTTCATTGTTGTTTTCCATTTCCTCTTCCTGTAGTGTTTTGCCAAGGATTTTTTGAAGAGATGGTTTTCTAGCTGCAAATTCTTTTAACTTTTGTTTATCATGGAATGTTTTAATTTCATCCTCCATCCTGAAGCTTAATTTTGCTGGATACACGATTCTTGGTTGGAACCCATTTTCTTTTAGCGTTTGAAATATGTTATTCCAGGATCTTCTAGCTTTTAGAGTCTGTGTTGAGAGATCAGCTGTTATCCTGATTGGTTTACCCCTAAATGTAATCTGCTTCCTTTCTCTTGTAGCTTTTAAAATTCTCTCCTTATTCTGTATGTTGGACATCTTCATTATAATGTGTCTAGGTGTGGATCTCTTATGATTTTGCACATTCGGCGTCCTGTAGGCTTCTAGGATTTGGGGTTCTGTCTCATTCTTCAAGTCTGGGAAGTTTTCTCGTATTATTTCACTGAATAAGTTGTCTATTCCTTTGGTTTGGAGCTCTGTGCCTTCCTGTATCCCAATGACTCTTAAGTTTGGTCTTTTGATATTATCCCATATTTCTTGGATGTTCTGCTCATGGTTTCTTAGCAGACTTGCTGAGCTGTCTATGCTCTTTTCAAGTTGAAATACTCTGTCTTCATTGTCTGATGTTCTATCTTCTAAGTGATCCACTCTGCTGGTAGTTTTCTCAATTGAGTTTTTAAGTTGGTTTATTGCTTCCTGCATTTCTAGGATTTGTATTTGTTTGTTTTTTATTTCCTCTATCTCCCTGTGAAATTGATCTTTTACTTCCTGGATTTGTTTATGAAGTTCCTTGTCAATGTGATCTTTCATTGTCTGATTTTGCTGTCTCATGTCTTCCTTGAGACTCCAGATCATCTGAAGCATGTATATCCTGACCTCTCTGTCTGACATTCCATCTGTTGCAGCTATTACCTCTTCTAGAGTTGAGTTGACCTGCATTGCCTGTGGTCCTTTCTTTCCTTGTCTTTTCATACTGCTGGCGTTTCTTTCTGCTTGGTGAAGCTGTTGTGTTTTTGAGATTTTCCCTCTATTTATTTATATTGCTCTTGTATAGTTGAAAAGTCTCCCTTGCAGGACAGATGGTGGCTGTGATCCTCCACCAATTGGTGCGATCTGTCTACCACGCTGGCGGGCCCTAGGTCTGCTCTGCTGGCCGGTCGAAGGTCCGCCTACCCAGCAGGCGCGAGGGGCACCTCTGTCTCTCCGTAGGTTGCTGGGCCTAACCTCCCGATGGGTCCCTGGTATGCCTACCTTGCAGGCACTGGGGGTGGCGCTGGCTCCGGCCGCAACAAGCCGCTGGGCCTGATCTGCCGCTGGTCGCAGTCCCGCCTATCTTGCAGGCACTGGGGGAGGGGACGGGCCTGCCCCACAGAAGGCCGCTGGTGGGTCGCAGGACCCTGTTCCCTGCAGGCGCGTGTGTCAGCTCTGTCTCTTCGCAGATTGCTGGGCCTGACCTGCCTGTGGGTCGCCGGTTCTCCTACTTTGCAGGCACTGGGGTGGGGCCGGCTCCGGTCCCCAACCAGCCGCTGGGCCTGATCTGCCGCTGGTCGCAGTCCCGCCTACCTTGCAGGCACTGGGGGAGGGGACTGTCCTGCCCCTCAGCAGGCCACTAAGGCTGATCTGCTAGAGGTGACAGTCCCGCCTACCTTGCAGGCTCTGGGGGAGGGGACGGGCCTGCCCCACAGAAGGCCGCTGGTGGGTCGCAGGACCCTGTTCCCTGCAGACGCGTGTGTCAGCTCTGTCTGTCCGCCGATTGCTGGGCCTGGCCTGCCTGTAGGTCGCCGGTTCTCCTACCTTGCAGGCACTGGGGGTGGGGCCGGCTCTGGCCCCAACCAGCCACTGGGCCTGCTCTGCTGGTGGTCACAGTCCCTCCTACCTTGCAGGCACTGGGGGAGGGGACGGGCCTGCCCCACAGAAGGCCGCTGGTGGGTCGCAGGACCCTGTTCCCTGCAGGCGCGTGTGTCAGCTCTGTCTCTTCGCAGATTGCTGGGCCTGACCTGCCTGTGGGTCGCCGGTTCTCCTACTTTGCAGGCACTGGGGGTGGGGCCGGCTCCGGCCCGCAACCAGCCGCTGGGCCTGATCTGCCGCTGGTCGCAGTCCCGCCTACCTTGCAGGCACTGGGGGAGGGGACTGTCCTGCCCCTCAGCAGGCCACTAAGCCTGATCTGCTAGAGGTGACAGTCCCGCCTACCTTGCAGGCTCTGGGGGAGGGGACGGGCCTGCCCCACAGAAGGCCGCTGGTGGGTCGCAGGACCCTGTTCCTTGCAGGCGCGTGTGTCAGCTCTGTCTGTCCGCAGATTGCTGGGTCTGGCCTGCCCGTAGGTCGCCGGTTCTCCTACCTTGCAGGCACTGGGGGTGGGGCCGGCTCCGGTCCCCAACCAGCCGCTGGGCCTGATCTGCCGCTGGTCGCAGTCCCGCCTACCTTGCAGGCACTGGGGGAGGGGACTGTCCTGCCCCTCAGCAGGCCACTAAGCCTGATCTGCTAGAGGTGACAGTCCCGCCTACCTTGCAGGCTCTGGGGGAGGGGACGGGCCTGCCCCACAGAAGGCCGCTGGTGGGTCGCAGGACCCTGTTCCTTGCAGGCGCGTGTGTCAGCTCTGTCTGTCCGCAGATTGCTGGGTCTGGCCTGCCCGTAGGTCGCCGGTTCTCCTACCTTGCAGGCACTGGGGGTGGGGCCGGCTCTGGCCCCAACCAGCCGCTGGGCCTGATCTGCCGCTGGTCGCAGTCCCGCCTACCTTGCAGGCACTGGGGGAGGGGACTGTCCTGCCCCTCAGCAGGCCACTAAGGCTGATCTGCTAGAGGTGACAGTCCCGCCTACCTTGCAGGCTCTGGGGGAGGGGACGGGCCTGCCCCACAGAAGGCCGCTGGTGGGTCGCAGGACCCTGTTCCCTGCAGACGCGTGTGTCAGCTCTGTCTGTCCGCCGATTGCTGGGCCTGGCCTGCCCGTAGGTCGCCGGTTCTCCTACCTTGCAGGCACTGGGGGTGGGGCCGGCTCTGGCCCCAACCAGCCACTGGGCCTGCTCTGCTGGTGGTCACAGTCCCTCCTACCTTGCAGGCACTGGGGGAGGGGACGGGCCTGCCCCACAGAAGGCCGCTGGTGGGTCGCAGGACCCTGTTCCCTGCAGGCGCGTGTGTCGGCTCTGTCTCTTCGCAGATTGCTGGGCCTGACCTGCCTGTGGGTCGCCGGTTCTCCTACTTTGCAGGCACTGGGGGTGGGGCCGGCTCCGGCCCGCAACCAGCCGCTGGGCCTGATCTGCCGCTGGTCGCAGTCCCGCCTACCTTGCAGGCACTGGGGGAGGGGGATGGGAGATGTATTTTAAGAGCTCTATGATGTAGGCACCTTCCAGAAGTTATCCAGACAGAAGATTCTGGAAGACCAGAGCACCATAGACATCTTGTGAGCCACGATCGAAGGCTCGCCTCTCACTGTCAAATGCCCACATTCTTTGTTCCATGGAATGCATTCTGCCCTCTTGTTACCATAGGGGGTTTGAGGAGGTCTCACCAGAGGCAGAAGAGACTTCTACTTGGATCTTCCAGGCTCTTGACATGTCACAGAAAAGAATTTAAGGACGTGTCAGATGTCATCCAAGAGGAGGAGCTTTCTCAGAAGGTGAAAGGTGGAAGTGTGCATCTAGAACAGGAGTGCTATCTTGAGGTCTGGGCTTTGGGGTCTGGGCTCTTCTTTGAAAGGAAATGTTGTAAGGAGTGGGCGTGGGAAGGTGTGCGGGGACAGCGTGAGCCTGGTGTCTAGCAAAGCTTGCAGCGAGATAAGAAGGATTCTAAAGAAAACGATAACAAAGGAAATGGTGACAGGGAGCTAGGAGTTCCTCCTAGCTCCAAGCCTTGGAAGAGGGCCTAAACTGAGTGGCCCTGGTTGCAAAGTGAAGAAATCACTCATAAAACATCTGAAGAACTCCACCTGCACGGTGGGCATGCGACCCATCCTCTACACTTCCCCTGCTTGTAGGCACCGTGTGGCTTTCTGTTGTACCCTGGCCTGCAGCCCCTCAGGAGTGAGTAAATGATACAATGCCTGACACCTCCCCATTCTGTCCTCCAAGTTGTTGCCTTGGGATTGGTAAAAAGTCTGCTTGGGTCTCTGCAACCCTGGAGTTGAACAGCTGGTGAACTCTGTTCTGGGAGGATCACAAGGCATCTGTGGTGGCCTGGTCTTCTTCCAGGACCTTCGAGTTGACACTGACTCCTCCTATCAAATAGATAATGTTTGGAATGTGCTGGCTTTACGGGATTCTTAATCTCCCTCTGTTTTATTTAATCTGAAAATACGTCGTATAGACTAATGGCACACATCAACCTTTATCAGAATGCGGCAGTTTTCACAGATGAGTGAGTTTACAGTAACTTTAAGACTTGTAGATTTTTCAGAAATTTGGGAGTGACAGGCCTGGAGGAAAAAATGGATCTGGGAATAAGTGTGATCATGGGGTTTAAATGAAAAAAAATTTTTTCTTTACAGTTAATAAAGGGAAGAAGTTTATTTTGCTACATGGTTGTAGAGGCTAGGAACTCCAAGCCTTGGTGCCAGTCTGCTCAGTTTCTGGCTTCATGGAGGAAGGGCAAGCAGATGGGTGAGGAAGAGAGAAAAGACAGCAGAGTGCTTGAGATGGTGGCCCCACTTGCCTGAGGAAAGCATTCATCTGCTCACGAGGGAGGGCTGTGCTCCCACGAGCCAGACACCTCCGGTGGACCCTCCTGCCCGCACGGCTGTGAAAGGAGCACGCTTCAACCACTGCAGACGTGTAGGTGCAATCATGGGTATTTTAGATCTATAGCTGCAATCTCTTTCTCCTTTCCTCTCGTCTCCTTTCTACTGTCTTTTTCTATTCTGCTTCGGTGGCAGAGGTAGTGTGGACACTGACATTCTGTGTTCCCACTGCAGATGGGACCAGAGTCCCCTAGGAAGCAGATGAGGGATTCATATTCAGTCTTACAGCGCATGCCTGCTGGGGCTCGGGACAACCACCCTCCAATAGGACTGTGACCGGATGCCAGGCCAAAATTCCCTTCATGGGCATGTTGATTAGTTTGAACTAGTTATTTTGAGAAACTGTGTATAGGAGTAGCAAAGTTATTCTTTTGTAAGAGAAATTTACATCTCTACAGGAAGCCTGTCTGTGAGGGTTTCTCCTTGTCTGCACCGAAAGAGAAGGATGAGGAGATGACGAGAAACTCCTGAGCCAGGAGAGTTGGCTTAAGTCTGCACAACAAACCTTTCTTTTCTTTAAGGTGCTTTTGCTGGCTTTCTCATCTTGGCCTTGACTTGACCTTTCTCCATGCTTTGATTTTTTTTTTTTAAAGAAAATACCATCTCTTATTTTTCCTACTCTCCATCCTCAACACCTTTAATCTCTTCTCTGCAAATCTGCCACCACTGAGATACGGTACTAGGACTTTGCTCTATTGTGATTTCTCATCCTGCATGCTCCGTGTCAATGGAAGGATGATTCTTCTTCGAGATAACTGGATTACATGGAATATAACTCTAATTTTATTTTCTATAAAAGATGTCATATAGAATTGGCATAAAATTAGAGAAATGCAAATCAAAACTACTCTAAGGTTTCATCCCACTCTAGTCAGAATGGCAGCTATTATGGAGACAAACAACAATAAGTGTTGGCGAGGATGTGGGGGAAAAGGCACACTCATACACTGCTGGTGGGACTGCAAATTGGTGCAGCCAATATGGAAAGCAGTGTGGAGATTCCTTGGAAAACTAAGAATGGAGCTACCATTTGACCCAGCTATTCCCTGTCCTTGATCTATACCAAAGGACTTAAAAACAGCATACTACAGGGACACAGCCACATCAATGTTCATAGCAGCACAATTCACAATAGGTAAACTGTGGAGCCAACCTAGATGCCCTTCAGTAGATGACTGGATAGGGAAACTTTGGTATATATACACAATAGAACATTACTCAGCACTAAAAGAGAATAAAATCATGGCAAAATTTGCAGGTAAATGGATGGCGTTGGAGAATATAATGCTAAGTGAAGCAAGCCAATCTCCAAAAACCAAAGGCTGAATGTTCTTTTTGATATGAGGATGATGACTCATAATGGCCATGCAGGGGGAGCATGGATTCGAGGAATGGAGGGACTTTAGATAGGGCAAAGGGGAGGGAGGGGAAGGGAGCGGGTAAGGGATGTAGGAATGAGGTGGAGTGAGTTAGACATCATTACCCTAAGTACGTGTATGAAGACACGAATGGTGTGAAAATACTTTGTGTACAATCAGTGACTTGAAAAATTGTGCTCTATATGTGTAATATGAAATAAATTGCATTCTGCCATCATGCATAACAAATTAGAATAAATAAATAATTTAACTAAAAAACATTTGAACAGTTCATCAGAGAAGATAACACACATGGCAAAGAAGTACATGAAGAGATCCTTAACATGATTAGTCATTAGGGGAATACAAATTCAAATCACAATGAGAAACTACTACACAGTTATTATAAGGCTAAGAATAAAAGACTGTGCTAATTTTGGTTGAGGATGTGGAAGAATTGGAATTCTCATACATACATACAAGGATGCTGGAAGGAATGTAAAATAATACAACCACCTTGGAAGAGTCTGGGCATTTTCTTTAAAAATTAAGTATGGTCCAGCCCTTTTGTGCCGGGTATTTGCCAAAAAGAAAAAAACTTGTACACATTTCTTCATGCAGCTTCATTTATAATAGCCAGCACTTGAAAACAGCCAAATGTCAATCAACAAGCGAATGGAGTAATGAATGGTAGTATGTCCATTCATTCAATGGAATGCTTCTCAGGAATAGAAAGGGATTAATTATTGATATGGGCAACATGGGTAAATCTCTAAAAATCTGAGTTGAGTAAGAAAAGCCAGATCCTCCAAAAAACAATGTACCTTACATAATTCCTTTTATGTAATGAAAATCTATAAAATGCAAATTGATCTATGGTATCAGAAAGAAGATCAGAGTTTGCAGGGGTGGGGGAGGGAAGGGGATAGGAGGAAAGATTACCAAAAGTCCAAGAGGAAATTTCTGGAGGTGATGGCTTCCTAAACTATCTTGATTGTGACCAGGATTTCCCAGGTTCTGTATGTGTCAAAAGAGAGGATCCATTTGAGCATGTTAAATATGTGTGGTATATTAAATGTCAGTTATACCTCAATAAAACTTTGTTTAAAGTACAAAAAAAAAGAATTGGTCTAAAAAGGTGCTATGGTTTTAGATATGAGGCGTCTCTCCAAAATGCATGTGTGAAACAATGCAAGAATTTTCAGAGGTAAAATGATTGCATTATAGGAGGTGTAATCTAATCAATGGATTAATCCACTGATATGGATTAGCTGGGTGGTAACTATAGGCAGGTGTAGTGTGACTGGAGGGAACTAAGTCACTGGGGGTGTGCCTTTGGCATTTATATTTTATCCATGGTGAACACAGTCTTTCCACCATTAATGTTCTGCCTCATCTTGGGCTCAGAGCTATGGATTCAGCCTACCATGGACTGAACCTCTGAAACCATGAACCCCAATTTTTCCTCCTTTAAGTTATTTGTCAGATCTTTTGGTCACAGTGATGCAAAAGCTGACTATAAGTGGAAGTCAAGAAAAGAGTTTTCTGGGGCTGGGGTTGTGGTTCAGTGGTAGAGAACTCACCTAGGACATGTGAGGCCCTGGTTTCGATCCTCAGCACCACATAAAACTAAATAAATAAAATAAAGATACTGTGCCCAACTACAATTAATAAATAAATATTAAAAAAATTAAAAAAAAGAGTTTTCTGAGGTTGACCTTTTTATAGGAACCTAGGAATTAATATCTGAAAAAATATTGTGTAGACTTTTAAATTAGTTTACATGAACGTCTCATTATGTTTCCTGATAAAAATGTCCATCTCCCTGCTGACACTGATTTTGAAAGAAGAATAATAACTTTCATATGTCTGGATATAAAATTCTAGAGATTTTCCTGAGATAGCATAATTCAGGTTTGGTACTTTGTGCCAGGAAAATTGTCCTGGGCTTTGCCAACTCAGACAATTGTAACTACCTGTTGACTCTGAATAAATGGCCTCAGGACACTTCTGTGCCAGGCTGGAACACACAGTTCAGATCTCCCAGGGGGCTGCTAATGACCCTTCCTGATAGCAGTGATGTAAGAGTATGTGTGGGAATAGTTTATGTAGATTAAAAATTTTACTGCCTTCTTTTGAGGGTGTTGGTAATTAGGTCAGAGGGTGGAGACCTCCTGAATGAGATTAGTACCTTAATGAGGCCAGAAGACCAGCTCACTCTCTTGACACCATGCGAGGGCACGGTGAACAGTCAGCAGCCTGCAACCCAGGAGAGGGCTTGCACAAGAATTGGACCATGCTGGTGCCTTGATCTTGGACCTCCGTCTCCAGAACTGTGAGAAGTAAATATATCTGGAGTTTTTAGATAGAGAAAATAAAGATCTGGAAACCACGAGGTTCTCATGAATTAACTATTGTCGAGAGCCATCTGTGGACTATGTGTGGCCTGAATCGGCATGGAAGACCACTGAATAGGAAAATCTGTATTTGGGAACTTCCAGGGCAATCCCGCTGATAAGATCGCCCAGAGATAGGTGAGTCCTATTCATCTCTGGCAGGGACCACACAGCACCAGAGATGGGGTGATCTGCTGTGGCCACGCAGCCTCTCTGAGATGGGTGTAGTCTGCCAAGATGCCAATCAACCTGTTGACTGCAAGATATCAGGAAGCAAGACTCCACCCCTGAAACCTTATTCCTGCCTTCGATGTACCCCCTTAAATAAACATTTTCTAATTGTTCAGCTCCAGTTCCTGTGTGGGCTGGACCCATCAGGTACTCTGCTTTTTTTTTTTTTTCTGACTTTGTCTTTTATTTCTTCAGTAATTATTTCAGAACTTTATTTCTTCAGGTGGCTTATCCCCTCTTGAACAAGAGAAATTACCCTTGCTAGGTGCTGGTAGCCTTGTGATAGAATATGGCACCCAGAAAGAATATGGCACCCACATGGACATGAGCCAGATCCTCAGGAAGTGGATGTTTTATCTTCAGATCTCCTTTGTGGTGCTCCCCCTGAGTGTGGATCTCAGAGAGCAAGTTTGAAGGAGTGATAGGGGCCACAGGTAGACTCAACTACTCATGAATCGGGCAGGAGGTGAGAAGCAGAGAACCATGATGTTTCTTATAAATGTTACTCATGGACCAAACAGAGTGCGCTGGACTCAGAATATAGCAATTTCTTCCCTGCATCTGTCAGCCTACACATCTTGTACAAGCCAGGTAAGACAAGAGTCTATGTTGAGGACTTAGAAAGCACACACACTACACATTTTAAACACGATTTTGGAATTTATAACAGATAATACTCAAGGTACTCCATATCTCTAATGTATTTTTGCATTATAGTCTCAAAGGGTAACAGCTTTTGGTTCAAAGCCAACTTGCTTTTAAATGATACTTTTCGTACCAACCTGATATTCAAACTTGACATCGCTCAATAGGATTTTAAGTAGATAATCATTTTCTGTTTATATACTTATGGGTAAATGGTATGACATATATTATATTAGAGATGGCATAATTAATTTCCCCTAAAAAATATCAAATAACTTTCTAATATCCAAGTATTTAAATATATAGTTGGTAGGTCAAAGTAATTTATCTTTGTTTCTTTGCAATCAGATTGATGTCATAGGTTGTTTAAGGCTTAATGATGATTAAGAATATTTAGTGCCTTCATGCACACCCTGGCAAATTGACTTAATATTTCAGCTGCTTATGTGCAAAGACCCATAAAGTTATCAATTTAAATAACTTATTCTAAGAGAGCTATTTTTCTTTTCACTGGTTATTGGTCAGTATACCAAATGCTTTAATAAAACACATATTTTAGGGCTGGGGATGTGGCTCAAGCAGTAGCGCGCTCTCCTGGCATGCGTGTGGCCCAGGTTCAATCCTCAGTACCACGTACAAACAAAGATGTTGTGTCCGCCAATAACTAAAAAATAAATATTAAAATTCTCTTTCTCTCTCTCAAGAAAAAACAAATATTTTATATACTTACATGTGAGATTTAGAGGATAGAGATATTTGGAGTAGATTTGTAAATTATTCTCAAAGATTTTGATATAAGCAGAAAAAATAAGATTTTTCTTAGTTATGATTGGTACTTCTAGTTACCATTCATCTTAGCTAAGGTAGCATTTATTTAATCTACATAACATTATATTTGTTAATATAGAATTAGTTAAAAAAAATAGTGACAATGTCATGAGGGATGTGTGCCAAGAACTACATGGCATCACATAACCATCCCATCAATGATAAAGCTATTTCTTAATCTTTTTAAAATTCATTTTCAAAATTTTTAATTTATTATACATGACAACAGAATGCACTACAATCCATATTACACATATAGAGCACAGTTTTTCACATCTTTGGTTGTACACAGTCACATCCTTTGTGTCTTCATACATGTACTTACATGTACCTATGTCCACTCCCTTCCTTCTCTCACCTTTTCCCCTTTGCCCTAGTTAGAGTTCATTTAATCCTCCCATCCCACCCCCATAGCATATTATGGATCAGCATCCTTAAATCAGAGAAATCATTCAGCATTTGGTTTTTTGGGATTGGCTTGCTTCATGTAGCATTATCTTCTCCAACTCCATCCATTTACCCGCAAATGCATGATTTTATTCTCTTTTAATGCTTAGAATGTTCCATTGTGTATATATACCAAAGTTTCCCTATCCAGTCATCTACTGAAGGGCATCTGGGTTGGTTCCACAATTTAGTTATTGTGAATTGTGCTGCTATAAACATTGATGTGGCTGTGTCCCTGTGGTATGCTGTTGTTAAGTCCTTTGGATATAGACCAAGGATTGGGATAGCAGGGTCAAATGGTGGTTCCATTCCCAGTTTTCCAAGGATTCTCCATACTGCTTTCCATATTGGCTGCACCAATTTGCCATCCCACCAGCGATGTAAGAGTGTGTCTTTCCCCCCACAACCTTGCCAACACTTATTGTTGCTTGTAGTCTTAATAGCTGCTATTCTGACTGGAGTGAGATGAAATCTTAGAGTAGTTTTTTTGATTTGCATTTCTCTAATTGCTAGAGATGTTGAACATTTTTTCATATATTTGTTGATTGATTGTATATCTTATTCTGAGAAGTGTCTGTTCAGTTCCTTGGCCCATTTATTGATTGGGTTATTTGGGTTATTTGGTTATTAAGATTTTTGAGTTCTTTATATATTCTAGAGATTAGTGCTCTATCAGATGTGTGTGTGTGGGGGGGTAAGAATTTGTTCCCAATTAGTAGGCTCTTTATTCACGTCACTGATTGTTTCTTTTGCTGAGGAGAAGCTTTTTAGTTTGAATCCATCCCATTTATTGATTCTTGATATTAACTCTTGTGCTATAAGAATCTTATTAAGGAAATTGGGGCCTAATCCAACATGATGGAGATTTGGGCCTAATTTTTCTTCTAATATATGCAGTGTCTCTGGTTTAATACCTAAATCCTTGATCCACTTTGAGTTGAATTTTGTGCATGGTGAGAGATAGGAGTTTAATTTCATTTTGTTGCATATGAATTTCCAATTTTTCAAGCACCATTTGTTGAAGAGGCTATCTTTTCTTCAATGTACATTTTTGCTGCCTTTGTCAAATATAAACTAACTATAATTATGTGGGTCAGTCTCTGTGTCCTCTATTCTGTACCAGAGAATTCTTTATTTCAAAAGTTGGGTGCCATGGCACACACCTGTAATTCCAGCAGCTTGGGAGGCTGAGGCAGGAGGATCATGAGTTCAAAGACAGCCTCAGCAAAAGTGAGTCACTAAGCAACTCAGCGAGACCCTGTCTCTAAAGAAAATATAAAATAGGGCTGGGGATGTGGCTCAGTGGTCGAGTGCCCCTGAGTTCAATCCCATGTACCCCTGACTCTGCAACAAAGTCAATGTGATTGTTATTGCTACGGATGTCACCATATTATCTGGCAGGTGATTTGTATTGCAATACCATAGGGGACAAGTATTATAACAACTTTCCACCATGATTAAAAAGCAAACAAACACACAGAAAATCATTTATAATACTAATCCTTGATTTAATTCTTTGCGAAGTATTTTCGGTGACTTAATTAAAGTACTATTAGATTAGAAACTATGGCTTTGCAACATTCAGAAGACTCTATTAAAGGAAACTATAAAATTGCTTTATATTGTGTTTATTATGTAGATATAATAAAATGATCGCCATAATCTACATGGCATAATAAATAATGATAGATTGTTTCTCAATGAATAACTTTCCCACAATATGGAAAACTTGCCAGTTGTTCTCTAATAAATAACTCTTGTCTTCAAAACCTCTCAAATTACTTACTAGTTTGTTGTTGTTTGTTTGTTTCTTACCGGGGATCAAACACATGAATGCTTGGCCACTGAGCCTCATCTCCCACACTTTTTATTTTTTATTTTGAGACAGGTTATTGCCTCACTGAGTTGCTGAGGCTGGTTTTGAATTTGTGATCCCACCAATTTGGGATTTAACAGGCGTGATTTAACTTGAGGTGCATTTTGGAGAGAACGTTCATGCTTATTTCATGTAACCTCGTTTAATTTTGGGTGAATTTAAAGTTCTACTATTAACCCCTTCTCCAAGCAAAGGGTAAAATGCCTTTGAGTCCTCTTATGGAGTCAGGTGCCTTGGAAATGATGTCCCTCTTGCAAACAAGATTAATTGGAGTTTTCAAAGCGATATGAGAGGATGGAGATTTATGTGACCTAGTTTCTCACTGAACAGTTGTGGGGCTTGTAATTACTCTGCTGAAGAGAACTCTAACAGTGAACAGGAGTGTCATTTGTTGCCCTGAGTCTATCTTAATATTCTGTGCAACCTTTTAAGAAACATTTAAAATTCTCCCTTGAAAAGCGATGAAATCTGCATTCCCTGAATCGATAAAATATGCTTCTTTCTGATCCTCTCGTGGTGTTATGGCTTAGATGAGGTGTCCCTCAAAAGCTCACGTGTGAGACGATGCAAGAAGGTTTGGAGGAGAAGTGATGGGGTTATAGCCTTCACCTAATCAGCGATCTAATCCCAGATGGGATTACCTGAGAGGTAACTAGAGGCAGTTGGGGTATAGCTGGAGGAGTAGCTGTTTGGGACATGGCTTTGGGGTATATAATTGTGTCTGGTGAGTGGTATCTCCCTCTGTTTCCTGATCACCCTTCGAGCTGCTTCCTTGGTCTGACACATTCTTCCGCCATGTTGTTCTGACTCACCTGGAGCCCTAAGGAATAAAGCCAGCTGTCTATGGACTACGACCTCTGAAACCATGAGACCCTGAATAAACCTTTCCTCCTTTACAGTTGTTCTGGTCAGGTCCTTTAGCAACAGCAGCGAAGAGCTGACTAAAAACACATGGTGAGGAAGGTGAGCCCCGAGTCCAGATCTAGTGGAGGAGCCCATGTTCTTTCAGGCCATGAAGAAAGAGCTGTCACTTTCCTCCTGGCCTTGGTATACCCCCTCCTCATAGATTGTATCAGAAACAGCCATTGAGACAACAAAGAAAATTGAAGTCGCTCTTCCACGGAATTTTAGTTTCAACCATTGCTTTAGGACTTTGCAAACACGGCTTGTTTTGTCTTACCTGCTGATGCAGATTTTTTTTTTCTTCCAAAAAAGATGTGAGTATGTAATTATGGTAATGACGTCACAGGGTGTGTGTGAGTCCCATTCTAAGAACTTTACAGGTATTGACTGACTTTATTCTGACAGTAACCCTGAGAGGTTGAAGTCACCCTGATTTTACAGGTGACTCCCGAGGCACAGAAAGGCCAAGTTCACAGAGAGGAAGCAGAGCTCTAATGTGGCAGAGCTGGGATTTGAACCAGCCCATCTGGTCCCACACTCCTTTACCGTGTCACTGGCCATCACCATATTTCACATCTAAATTCTAACCTCCATTTTGCATTACTGCAGAATGGGAAATGAAAAATAACACTGGGCAGTCCTACAGCCACCTTTTCATGGTGAACAGCCTTGGGTCTTGGCTGTTCTCAAGCACCTGGGAGGAAACTCTTAAGAAGTGACTTGTTATAATATGATGAAATCATCTCTGTCCTTGCTGATGAATCAGGAGTAATTAACATTGAGTCTGGTCTCACAGCTTTCTTTTTTTGAGTGACTTATTGAGTTTGTGTCCTTGTTTGCAGTTAACTTTTGGGCAAGATAATGTCATGGATAATGTCGTTCACAAATGTAGATGCAAATACTCTATGCTAGGTTAAAGCTTTTCTTAAAAACGTATTTTCATGTGTTCATCACTTTCTCTTAAGCAACATAGCACCTGAGATAATCAACTTAGAAAGAGAAAAGGTTTATTTTGGCTCAGAGTTTTAGAACTTTCAGTCCATTGTCTGTTGGCTTCGTTGCTATAGGGTCTGTGGCGAGTCAGAGTTTCCTGGCAGGAGTGTGTTCAGTCGGGTGAAAGGCAAAACTGTTCACCCCTTGCCTGGGACACAGTAGAAGTGGTGGTGGAGGAGAGGGGAACAGAGAGAGAAGGGGCTGCTGGGTGCCTAGGATCCCTTTGGGGGCACATTCCCAACAACCAGAAGATCCCTCGCTGGCTCCACCTGTTAGAGCTTCTACCACCTCCTCCTAGCACCCTTCTGGGGAATGAGCCTTTAGTGAACCTTCCACATCTAAATTATAGCATTTTAGAATCGATGTTTATTTCATTTCTGAATTTTCTGCTTTGCATTTACTTCCACTGAGATTGTTTTAGATTAAATTTAATGATTTTTATTGACTTGGGCTCCCATAAGACAAAATGATCATTAAAATATGCACACATCTAATCCACCTAATTGTAGGACTTTTGTTACCTCTGTATTAGTTTTTCCAGTATTATTAAATTCAGCTTGCATAATGCATGTATATATTTAAGTAAATATTTAAATAATATGATTATATATCAATATATATGGAAATAGAATTATATTTATAAACATAAATATATATATTTATAAATATATTTAAGTATATTTATATATTAATATATAAATATGTAACTATATTTATAATATATAAGTGTATAACATATTTATAAATATATTTATAACATATTTCAAACATTTATTTTAAAAAAATATATATATATACTTTTTTTTTTTCCAGTGCTGGGAATTAAACCCAGGGTCTTGTGCAGGCCAAGTAGATGCTCTACCACTGATCTAAACCTCCAGCCATGAATATAGTTTTAAGTAGGAAAATAGAAAAGTACTGTTCTATTTTTGTTCAGTTGTTGTTGTTGGTGTGTGTGTGTGTGTGTGTGTGTGTGTTGTTGTAGTTTTGTTTCATGGTGCTGGGAATTGAACCCAAGTCCTTGTGCATGCTAGGCAAACACTTTACCACAGAGTTTCAACCCCAGCCCAATAATATGTAATTAGTTATCTGCTTATTTAAGTAAAAAAGAAGCCAGATATAAAAAGCCAGATATAAAATTCTTTTATAAAGGAATTTGTTCTTTGGGGACTAAAAGTAAATCTCACTGTTTCCCTTAATGTCTGCTTTTTTAGCTCAGTTCAAAGAGAGGTGCTCACTGAGCACAAGGCCTAGCAGTGAATCGAGGGCCTCATACCTCATTTAGACATCACAAAGCAGTGGAAGGATTGATATCGTCTTCATTTTTATAAATAGCAACTGAGACTAAGAATGGCTGGTCAGGTTGCCCAAGTTCTCAAGACTAGGAGAATCTTGAGCCATTAATTTAAAATAGATCATCTGCAGGTGGAAGAGAGCTGGGATTGACCTCAAAGAAATGAATTCTGTCACTGTGCAGACCTGGAAGGAGCTCTAGGATGGGAACCGGCTTATTGAGCACTAAATGAAAAGCTGTTTTCTTAAAACACCTTTCACCATGGTTATCAACCTGTTTTTCAAGCAATTATCAGAGCTTTCCTGCCCTGACTGTCAATAAAGGGTGAGATGTGATTCTTTCCTTCCATAAGTTTATAGGTTGGAAGAGATGCTCTAATATTCATGACTCAATTTAAAAACTATTTAGAAATGATCTAAAATGGCAATAATTCTATGTGCAGGCAGAGAAGAAAAGATTTTTTTTTCATGGGAAAATTTAAGGTCATTCCTCACTGGGGGGAGCTTAAAGAAGCCCTCAGAGTGGAGGTGGAGAATCTGTTTCCAGTTGGTTTGTACGTGCACAGGCAAGGCCACGCTGGGCCTGATCCAACTGGGACAGTAATAATTATAAGGACAGAAATGACTGATCTTGTTTCCAAGGGACCTGGAAGGGCTATGGGAGTTTGTGACTAGAAAGATCCTTCGGAGACAATTTGGGGATGACTTGAATACAAAGAAATCCTGAATTTTCTCCAAAAGAAAATAGGGAATCTCTCAAGGATTTTTAGCGAGGCCGGGGACAGGATAGTGAAGAAAATCTTTTAGAGTGAAATGAGCGCTCGCCTCTCATTGTGCACTTGCTTTTGAGGGCCCCCCCTTCCCCACAGGCGTTCTTCCCCTGGCCTTCTCTGCCTCCTGGCAGATTCTCCTTGCAGCACTGGTCACTGTGGTCACTGGCTGACCCCCACGCCTCTTTTTCTCTTTTTTGCCAACCATTGAGTATCCCTGCTACTGAGCATCATAACTATAGATCCATTAAATTATGAAAAAGCCCAAGGACCTGAGACACCCTTTACTCTAGGATGCAAAGAACATCCTCAGATACCTGTAGCAGATGTCAGATTCATACAACAAGAAGAGATAGACTGGTGAAGAAAAGCTGGGACTAAAGAAATTAAGAAAAGGGAAAGTGTTAAAAAAAAGGATAGTTATCTTGTGCACTAGGTATGGAAATGGCAGTAAGGTTAGCCATCAGTGTTTTACACGGGCAGTGGGTGCTACATGTAACCAACAAGGACTGACCGGGTGGCTGCATCCCTGTTGGCCAAGGTTTGTACTCACCAGAAGTGATGTTCAGCTAATTAACAGAAGACAATGATCAGCTAAAAATCTACCCATACATATCTTCCCTTAAAAAATCTCTTTTATTTATTTATTTAGGCCAAATGCCTCTGACTTCAAGGATATAACCGAGGGAACTGGATATAGTTATTGCAACTACTACAATGAAACCAGTCTCCACGTTGTCCCAGGTCAGAGACTCCCAGGAGGGGCAGCTAGCTAATCAATGAGGTAGTAACTATCTATGAAACGACCTCTAAAAACTGTTTTCTTCAAGCTGCTTTGAATGGATCTCAAAGGGTAAAGGTAAACTCTATCGACATCTTAAGTTTCAGGAGGTGCCTATGTTTTCCACAACAGTTACTGAACTCTGAGAGGCAGCTGAGACTAGACTCGCTTTGGTGCTAAACTCAATGTGTTCACCTAACACTAAGAAAATAAAAATTAGGTGACCTCAGCAGTGATGGATCAAATCCAGATTTTTGATTAAAAAAACCCCAGTGTTGTCAGACAGACAGAAGGATGCAGCCATCTACTATAACTCTCGATGGTTACCTGTGGACACCTTGTGGGTCCTGTAAAACACTGTGGCTAACCCTATTTCTATTTTCATTAACTAAATCTCATTCCCCCTTTATTAATGTCTCCAGTCTCAGCTTTTCTCCGCCACGCCGTCTCATCGGCTTCTTGCATAAACCTGAAATCTACTGCAGTTACCTGAGGACACTATTGATTTTCAAGGGGGACATCCTGGAGTGTCCTAATACTTTAGCCTTAGCCCCGCAGCTGTGAAGCTGGTGATACTCAGTGACTGATCCATCAAGAGGCTCTGTGCTAAAAATGATTCGACCTACTGATGTTCCAAAAGTGTGTCATTAGAAGAAGATCTCTGATCTAGGTTCTCTGATGACTGAATATTTTTGTGTGTGACTTTTACTTATTTCATGAGATTTTTCTTTATGGACTTCTTTTCTCATTCTTTTTTGTTTCCATAATATACATGCCTAAAAAGTTTTCTTTTTAATGTTAGAATCCAGTGAAGTACAGGCTTTTGTTTATGACATAAATTTGAAGACATTCTTCCATTGTAATCTATAGATTTCATTATTGGTTCTGTTTATGGATAAGATATAAATATAATAAAAAATAAAAACAAGCTTTAGATGGAAAAATATTTTTTAAAAATTGATTCTTCTGGGCTAGAGTCGTGGTTCAGTGGTAGAGCACTTGCCTAGCATGTGTGAGTCCCTGGGTTTGATCCTCAGCACCCCATAAAAATGAATAAATAAAATAAAGATACTGTGTTCATCTACAACTAAAATATTTTAAAAATTGATTTTTTTCTCAATTTAAATATTTTACTCTTCCAAGGGGGAAAGAAAAAATGGAAGAAAATGGAAGTTATCATGGAGGAAAGAAATCAGTTGGAGATGGACTATTCCCCATAGAACTAATAATTAATTTTACTACTATGTGATCAGTTATAGCTTAACAAGGCTGCAGTTTTAAAAATTATAATGACAATTCCAAATGCATCTGTTTCTGGTATGTTGGAGTTGGAAGCTTCTGTGACGATTCCTTGTTCTAGCATTTCACAATCGTCAACTGCTCTGTTCTAAAACAGTGCACAGATTTTGGAAAGATGCACTAGTGGCTGTGGCACTTTGGGAGCAGACAGCTGTCAGCAACTACTGGACATGCAAGTAGTTGTTCTCTGATGTCCTGTGAGAATAGCACACATCGTTTCCTGTGCTCTGCGGTTCAGATGAGGAGCTCTGGTGGAGAAAGGCTGCTCTAGACCTTTGTGAAGAAGGTAAAAGACACCAGACTCTGTTCTTTTTATGGAAACTAGAAAGTGTCTCTCTGAGGAAGGGTTAATAACTGGTGTTGAAGGCCACCAGACAGTAGGCATGTGTGCCGGAGCAGTGGCTCATGCCTGAAATTCCAGCGGCTTGGGAGGCTGAAGCAGGAAGATCGCACGTTCAAAGCCAGCCTCAGCAATGGTGAGGCGCTAAGCAACTCAGTGAGACCCTGTCTCTAAATAAAATACAAAACAAGACTGAGGATGTGGCTTGGTGGTCCAGTGCTCCTGAGTTTAATCCCTGGTACCCTCGACCCCCAAAATAAACCAATCAGCCTAAAAAAGGAGGGGTAAGGTGTGCACGACGGTCCCCATCACGCCTGTCGGCTGGCCTGGGAGAAGCCAGGCCTGACACACTTCCCATCACTATGGCCACTCCAGGACCCAGCCTCAGCTACAGGTCCCCTGTGGAGGGAGAGTTCTCCTGCTGCTTTTCCAAATTTCAAGTAGGCTCAGTTTTCCCTTGGCTTTCATTGCCAGAAAAAGGAAGAGTTTGCTTTTGGACAGCTTGTACCAAAGCACCCTAGATGTTCTCTTTTCTTCAGAGGAAGCGGTATCTTAGGAGACGGGAGAGCCTGCTCCCGGCTCAGCTGTCACAGTGCCGGATCAGGACGCTTTCATCAGGTGGGCGTTTAAAACTCCTGCTTCAAAATTCTCTTTTTTATGCTTTCAATAAATAAGACACGTGTACTGATGGAATCTGGGAGGCAGACTTCAGAAAAAAATAAGAATGTCTCAAAATGAAAGTCTACTACTTTCTATAAAGAAGATATCATGGATAGCCATGCAAAGAACATTTTGAAAGAAACCTTTGTTTTTTTGGTTTGAATATGTATCATGTTCAATGAACGTATTGCAAAATCTAATCGTCATGAACACAAACATAAAACATTGTGAAGGTGACCATCTGGAGACCCGAGTTCTAGAAAGGACTCCACTTCAATTAGCTATGTGAAGCAGAGTGATCACATCACTCCTCAAGGACTCAGGACCCCTATTTCCAAAGTTAGGACTTTCTTTTTTTTTTTTTTTTGTACCAGGGATCGAACTCAGGGACGCTTAACCGCCAAGCCACATCCCCCACCCTTTTTTGTATTTAATTAGAGAAGGGTCTCGCTGAGTTGCTCAGGATCTTGCTAAGTTGCTGAGGCTGGGTTTGAACTCGCGATCCTCCTGCCTCAGCCTCCTGAGTCACTGGGATTACAGGTGTGCGACAAAGGTAGGACTTTGAACAAAATGAGCACTAAGCTTCACTAGTTATCGATGTGAATGTCACTGTGGTCCTGGGAAGGCTTCCTGCTACAGCATTGGATAAAGATTAACTCCATGATCTTTCTGTCTTGAACACTCAGGCTAAAAATGACAGTTTAATGAACACAAAATTCTTAGAAGAGATTGGAGGTTTTAGTCAACTCCAGGTGTGCAAAATCAGAATAGCATCTTGATTTTTCCATCTGATCTTTAAATGTTCATCAAAAGAAATTAAATTATAGTCACGCCTCATTATCAATGAACATACTTAACTGGGAAATTTTTCTAACACTAGCTGATTCCTCACCCATGACCGGGATGTCCCATCATGGATCCTATCATCTTTCTTCTCTTCCTTCAGCCACAGTGTCCCTTACCCAGACTAGATTCCGTAGTCATGCAATGTCATCATTTGGCTTCCTTGATCCGTGGCACCTTTGCTCCTTCTCATGTTCTGTCACTTGCTAGTCGAAACCACACCCTGGGTTAAACCAGATCTTCCCATTTTGCTCCTGCTTTGTGCAGCTAAATGTGAATGGAGATCACACAACAGCCTGTTTGGGGGTCTTACTTCGTATTCATGATGATGGATGTTACGGGTGCTCTTCATGCTGCTAAGCATCTTACAACCCTTTTTCCTCCCTTTTCTTTTCTAGATGACAATGATGGGGACCGTGAGGTGAAATAAAACTGCTTGCCTTATAGCCAGGAGCAAGGAGAGCAAGAGGAAGAAACCAGGGCTTCACAATCCCCTTTAAGGGCATGGCCCCCCTGACCTCTTAATGGGCCCCACTTCTTGCAGTTTCCACAGCTCCCAACAGCACCGTCCAAGGATCACACATTTAATACATGGGCCTTTGAAGGATGTTAAGATCCAAACTGTAGCAAGGGGTGCGGCCAGCAGCCTGCTATTTCAGTAGGGTCCAGGGGCGTGCTTCAGCCTGACCTCCTGGACACAGGCTCTGCAGCAGGACAGTTCGGGTGCTGTGGGAAAGGTGGTCCAGCAGGGGCAAGGGCATGAGAGAGACAGATAGCTGCATAGACTATGCAACGCAATGAATCCTGAAGGCCCTCTTATTCTATGGATTTTAAATATCCCTTTCAAGCATGGAAAAGACAAACTGGGGTCTTTATAACCAAGGAAGACAAGAATTATCTATTTTTAAAATGGAATTCCTGAAACTAGAACTCACATCTTAGCCATTTCCTGGCTCCACTCTATCCCCCCAACCTCAACCTGGGTGTAGAACTCAAAGTACAAGTCATCATAGATTCTATGCCTCTGTATAGGGATTCCATCTGATGATAAGTCCACTTAGTGTTATAAAAAAATCTCTCTTGGGGCTTTCCTTGACTTAGCTGTGTATCCATTGTATGGTGAATTGGAGGAATCAAGAGTTTAAAGACAATCATTCATTGTTAAAAAAACAAAAACAAAAACAAAAGTCCATTCCACTGCCTAAAATTCAAGTTGCTTACCCTGACCTGCAGAGTGCTGGATCATTTTATCCTTCCTGTCTTTCCAGACTTCTGCCAGTCTCTCTCCATGCCATCCTCATGGACAGGCTGGCCATTTGCAGCACAGGAGAGAACAGCTCATAACTGCCAGGGTCTGCCCTTGGTTGCTTTCCAAGTTCATATATTAATAAACATTTGCCCCTTTGAGTCCCAAATAAGTTGAAATAAATTGTGCCTTCTTACAAGATCACCAATAAAATTGGTGAGAATCTCTCCTCCCTGATCTAATGACTTTGGACAGAACAGTTAGTTGCCGCTGTGAGCCAGCAGGGACTTGACAAAACCCAAGGAAAATGCCCACCTTATACCTACCCAGGTGGCCAAGAAAACCATGACAGCTTTGATGACTCAGAATATGGGCGCCTTTGATGAACCTCAATGTCAGCAGGAGGTTCGAGGTAAACAAGGAATTGCAGTTGCCACTGCAATTAATTGAGAATAAAGGGAGGATAAAAGCAACTCAAATTCTTTTGAATAACCTTAGTCTCCTGGTTATTCTTGATCTCTTGAATAGTCTTTGAATGCTTTCAAAGTAAACCAAAGAAACCTCGCAAAGGGGAAAGACCTGTCATTTTAAAGACCTTAAAATACTTGATTTCTTTTAATGTGTGCATTTTACTCACTCTTTATGAGATAAAGTGCCAAGATTTCTCAGGAGTTGTGTAAAGAATGCATCCGATGTGCAGAGAAAAAGTCTGCAAGCACAGAAGATATTTTACTTTAGGGATTCAGTTTCTAGTTGTTATTTTCAATCCTTTCAACTCGATCCCCCTCTTTATCCCCATACACCAGCTCATTAAAGTAAGATGTTTGCTGCTCTTTATGGATAATATACAGCAAAAGCCAAATTGCTTGTCACAACTCGTGTATTTCTGGAATGATATGTACTCTTTTTAAGAATTGAAACATCTGCTCTTACTTTGTACCTAACCAAAGAGTAGAAAGTTCAATATTTCTGGTATGGTGGTACTTTTCATCAGTTCAAATGTGAATGAGAAAGTCTTGACATGCACTTTCTATGGAAATACAGGAAGACCAAACATAAAAACAGAGGTGATTTGGGAGTGGAAAAGCTTTAAAGCAATGAAATGGGTGGGCAAGGGAGGCCTCAAATTACGCTCTGAGTCCAGACAGTTGGCAAGGAGAGGTTGGAGCTCAGTTGACTGGAAGCAGAGCTTTCTTTTGTTGGTTCTGAACTGGGACCAGAGGCAAAATGTCATTAGCCAAATCCAGACTACTTTGGGCCCAGGATGTGGTTTGGCTTCTTGGATTGGTTTCTTCAAAGATGGTGGATCCAGAATTCTACAGTCCTATGACCTGACCATTGTTCATTTGAATTTTTATTCTCTCCATCCCACATTTTGGTTCTTCTCTCGCTTGAGATGAAAACTATATCAAGGAAAACTTTAGATCTAAATCTTCGCCATTTTTATTTTACCTAGTTGTCTCCAAGGTGAACTTTTTAGATCTTGGACATTATTCTTGTTATCTCGTTGTACCAATCATCCAATGAAATAATAGCTGAACGGGAGCATTTCAGACTCTGCATGGAACGCTGTGGGAGAGCATCGTGACAACTAGAACAAAACCAGGAATAATCACTAGTCTCTGTAAGATACTAACAAAGTAGGAATCCTAACTGTCCAACCCAAGAGAGGAAGAGACTGCAGATCTTGAGGATCAACCTTAGAAGAGCAATTATCTTTTCTCTATAAGGACATGTGACATGCAGAGCCTATTCTACCTTGCTCGTTTCATTGATTCAAATATAGCAAAAAAATATTCGCAGTGACAGAGACACTATCAAGACCAGCCAATGAGAAACCCAGAGTAATGCAACTGAATAAGATTAAAATAGATAATAAAATGGTCAGGCAATCAAGGCAGTCGGGATAATGGGCCCCAATTAAGGTCTTATTCAAAGGCAGAGACCACACCAGGAGGCTAACTGGTACAAATATTAATGGCACCATCAGGCCTTTTTCAAATATAAAAGACCATAGGAATATGCCAGCCAACTCTTTTTTTTTGAGAGCAATGGGAAAATGGAAGGTGGCGATGAATACAGATGGGAGTTTCAGGAAGGATTAAAACTCAAAGGCCAAAGAACACAGCCAATCACTTTGGTACTTTTCCAGTGCCCAGTTAACATAGATTTTGATCAGTGCTCGTATCCAAAATCCTCATATGACTGGTCACTGGAAAAACCAAAGCGTAATCCAAGGGCCAAGACTTTCAGCCCCAAGGTTGAGTTGGTCACCAACGGCCAGTGATTTATTCAGTCAAGCCTACATAATGAAGTCTTCACAAAAACTCAAAAGGTCTGGGTTCAGACATCTTCTTGAGAGTTGAACATCTGGAGGTTCCTGGAGGGTGACACATCTGAAGCTCCCTGCCCCTTCCCTCCTACCCTGGCCCATCTCTTTATCTGTTGTTCATTGGTACAGTTTGTAACATATTTGAGTTCTGGAGATTATCTGGCAAATTAATTGAATCCTCCAAGGGGGGCCGTGAGAACTGTGATTTGTAGCTGGTCAGCCAGAAGCACAGGGATTGTTATAGTAGAAGCAAATGTGACTCCATTTTGTTTTATGACTTCATCCTGTAAAACAACCATGCCAAGTAGAAGGGTCATGACTGGGGCAAGATGTTCTTTTCCTTTTGCTGTAGAAACCTTTAAGAACACAGAACTACCTAATGGGGTATTGTTTCTGTAACTAGGGTAACGGGGCTCTGTTTCTGTAACTGGGGTGACTGGGATAACTGTGATTGGTTAGGCTTCCCCCCGCTTGACTGCACTGTCCCGCTTCTGTAACCTGGCTTGCTTGCATTGGCTAGACCTCCTGAACATCCCTTTTGCGGTTTTCAGGCTTATAAGGAGTGCCCTTGCAATTGTTCGGGGCTGATCAGGGGAACAGCTTTATGTTCTGGTCACCCACCACCAGTGTGCTTCAATAAAGGCTTGATTCGATTGTACGTGAGTGGTCTGGAAGTCAGTTTATGAAATCCTGGGATGAAGCTTTAACTATAACAGTATAACAATGTGGGTCTTGTGATTGGCATGTGACATGGAGAATGGGGGTCTTAGGGTCTGAGCCCTCAATTTGTGGAATATAATGCTGTCTCCAGGCAAATTGATTTAGAATTACATTCAGTTTTGGTGTACTCAGTTGGTGTCTGCTGGAGGATCGTTTGCTTGGTGTATATGAGAGTATAGCAAGAAGAAAATGAGTTTTCTTTCTCCTATAGCCACTTGGATGGCACATGCAATTGTCAGTAAGACTGAGGGTGGTGGATGATGTTGGAGATCTTCATGGCATTAGATTGTGTTTTGACTTAAATACTATGATAAGCAGAAGAGAAAGGAGAAAGGGGACTATGTAAGTCTGGATGACAATTGGACTTCCACAGAAAATGACAAGGTTGTTTAAAGTCTGACAGAGAGAAACTAAACAGGAATCAGAGAGGGGTCTTGGCCCAATGTATTGAGTCCACCATCCCAGGTCATCTGCTTGTTCCAGGGGTCTTATCAGCTATCTACCTTGGAAGTCTAACTTCTTTCAGGGGCACTATGAGAATCTTCAGTTTGAGTTTCCTTATTAGAATAGTCTAATTGTTTAGAATTCCAAATTGCTTCTTTAATTGTAAACATGAATCCAAGGATTGTCTCCCTGGACTCTTATTGCTATGTTTGCTGTTAACAGTGCTGAATCTCCAACAAGATTCAAGAGCAGTTTTTCTCTCTTGTCTCTTCTAACTGACAAAATCTCCCAGCTAAAGACCATGAAAGGAATATTTAGCAAGATGTTGTGGTAAGTCAACCTAACCAAGTGGTGATAGGATTGGATCTATCACATGAGTCTCCTGCAATATTTTACTCTCTCTGCATGCTTTAGGGAAGGGGCCAGTATTGAAGATGAAACCCTAAATGCCTGTGCCTTCCCGTTACCACTTCTTAGAGGACGAATCAACATAAGGGAGGGAGCCACAGGGCCACAAGGGTTAGCAGGAGTACCTATGGCCCCGGGGAGCTCAAGTCTTGCTAATTTTAATTATCAACACAAAGGAGGAGCTCTAGTTTTTCATCAAGGAAATGTTTCTACCAACCTTTAAAATAGATACACAATAATTAAAATAATTAAAAACTAAGTAATTAAAAATTAAATTAATTCAAATCCCATGGAGGGTGAATGCTGAAAAAAATCCCATCTAAAAGTGATCAGAGGACCCTAAAGCCTGCTGTTATTTATTGTTAACAGGAATATAACCTGAAAATGACTTTGCATTTAATTTCTCACTTTAAAACTTCTAAAAATTATTTTTAACTAATGCATAAAACATAAGACTTATACATATGACATTGTAGAACCATGTAATGTCCAACACATGTATATATTGCATAATGTTTAAATCAAATTTAAACATATTTATTTCCTCTTCATGGCAAAACCTTTCAAAATGCTTTCCTGTTGCCTTTTTGTATAGTACATTATTATTATTATCTATATTGACTATAAAGATTATTATTATTATATTATTATTATTATCTATATTTCCCACCTATGTTGAGTGAAGATAATAACCCATTTTTCTGTCATTGAATTAGGTTCCTATGACTAGTAACAGAGTACAACAGACTGAGTAGTTTAAAAGAACAGGAATTGTAGTCTCACAGTTCTGGAGGTTACATGTCCTAAATCAAGGTGTTGGCAGACCCAGGTTTCCTCTACACCACAAGAGGAGACCCTCCTTGGCTTGCCCTACTTCCTGGTGTTTTGCTGGAAATCTGGTGTTCCTTGGCTTCTGGATGATCCTCCAATTCTCTGTCTGCATAAGGTACTCCCTGTGTCTCTGTCTTCTTGTGGCCATTTTCTTTGAGTACACGAATCATATTGGGTTGGGGGCCCATCCTAGTCACTGAATTCTTGCCTAATGTTATCTTAACTATATTAAATGACCCTTTTTCTAAAGGTCACATTATGGGTTTGGGGGATCAGTACTTCAACATATCTTTTTTGGTGTGGGGGGATATATAATACAACCAATAACAACCACAGTGACTGGTTTCAAGGGGAAATTTAGCAAATATCCTTTTTGACATCATCTGTTGCCAACAAATAGGCATCTAATGAGAACTGGAGGTTATTGCAAGTGAAGGGTTTGACCAAACTTTTTCCAGTTTTTCCTTACCAGGGTTGACACAGTTTATAACAGCCTCTTGGAATCTTTCCTAAGACTTCTACTTTAAATATTTTTATAAAGTAATAAGCTTGGTTGAGGCTACTCATTTGGAATAATGTTCTATTAGAACATTTCCGTTAGCTTCCATTCTCTCTCTCTCTCTCTCTCTCTCTCTCTCTCTCTCTCTCTTAGTATGGCCAATTCTCTGAAAATAGGAGTGCATCTAAAAGTTTCTCAATTTCTTGTCTATTTTCATGGAAGTTTCTCTAGAGACAACAAATTCCTTTTTGTGTACTCCCAAAGTGGATCTGCTGTATGTATATATGTTATGAATTGATCTTTGGCTGGTTGTCAAGCTCTAGTAAATGCAATAACTTCCTCCCTCTGATTGAATTTATGTAGAGGACTGTGTTCTACAGGAGAGCTTAAACTAGCAATAGCATATCCTAGTAGATAATCTGGAACATCAGTTTTGAGCTATGACCCAATCCATCTATAAAGAGTATTGGGCCAGGGTTCACAATGATAGTCTCTGGTAAGTCTGAGTGAGGTATAGAGAGTCCCCTAATTGAGGAATGACAATCATGAGGTTCCTTTTTCTGTTAGGGCTGAAAAAATGGTAGTATTCAAGATATTCCCCCAGTGAATAGTGAGGTGAGAGGGGAAGAGCAACAGAATCTTGTCAGAGTCAATCAGCTGGCCGACAAGTGTTGTGTGTGTTCTGTCAATAGCAATGCCTACGCCGCCTGAGGAGCCAGATGTCAAGAGGGGAGCCTTCAAATATTTCAAAAGAAGCGTCAACCACATTTGTAGTGAAAGCTATTGTTCTAAGACAAGGACTAAATGCCTTAGCAACTGGGCCAAGGGAAGGCTCTGTACAATAAGTAATGGATTCTTTTGATGTTTCCCATAAAATGGAGTTAAAAGAAAAAGGATTTGTTCATACCACTTGTACAAAATGACGTTTTGTAGCTCAGGGTACTTTTACCAGTATAATTCACAGTAGCAGAGATATGGAACCAGCCCAGGTGCCGTGCCTTTCAACAGATGAATGGATAAAGAAAATACAGTCTATAGACTCACAGGAGTTTTACTCAGTCATAAAGAAGAAGGAAATTAGGACTTTTGCTGATAAATGGATGGAATTGGAGACCATCATACTCAGTGAAATGTGCCAAATTTAGAAAGTCAAGCCTCAAACATTTTCTCACATATGCAGAAGCAAGAGCAAAATAAGGGGAAAAAAAACGGAAAGTGGGTACCCATGGAAATAAAAGGAGATTAGCAGAGTAGAGGTAGGGGCTTGAGGAGGAGGAAGGAGGAGCAGGAAAAGGAGGAATGAGGGAAAGAAACTGGCCAAGTTATGTTGTATACATATATGAATGTTCCACAGTGAATTCTACCTTCATATATATCTATAAGGTACCAATTAAAAAAATAATAAATAAATAGAAGGAAGACCAGTAGAATAGAGGAAGGGAACAGGGAGAGGCATGCGGTGAAGGAAAGAAAGAGGAAGTTCTGGGGACCGAATGGAGCAAACATATTCCATGCATGTAAAATTATGTCCAAATGAACACCACAGTGCACTGATAAAAACCATTAAACAAGAAATAGAGGCTATTCAAAAACCTTCTTTCGAGGGCTGGGGTTGTGGCTCAGTGGTAGAGCATGTGCGAGGCCCTGGGTTTGATCCTCAGCACCTCATAAAAATAAATAAATAAAATAAAATTGTGTCCAACTACAACTAAAAAATAAATATTAAAAAAAACCTTCTTGCAATTACAGAATTCATATTTGGGTTCCCAGAGAAAGAGAGGCTCTTACTGAAGATTTGGTCAATTCATAAAAACATATTGTGAGTTCAGAAAACTTTAATAACCATTGTCTACCTTTAATAACCATGGTCCAATTTAACCTAAAATCATCTCAATTGTCATTGTGAGAGGCATCTAGGCTGTTTTGCTGTGGTGTAGATGCCTGCTCTAAAACTCGGGTTAAAATTTAATTGCTATTGTAACAATGTTAAAAGATGGGGCCTTACAGAGTAATCAGGTCAGGAGAGTTCTGCCTCAAGGATGGATTGGAGCCATCATTGATGGAGTGCGTTGGTTATTGTGGGAGTGGGTTTCTGATTAAAAAAAAAAGATGAGTCTGGTCAGTTTTCCTCTGACTCCTGTATCCTCACATACCTTCCACCACGTGAAGTTGCAGGAAAAAGGTTGTCACCAACTATGGAGAGCGGAGATCAACTAGAAAAGAAGCCGGTGAAGGATTTACTAGGCAAAGGAGTGTAGCTTGCTACTGATTGTTGTTTTGTTTATTGGCCAAAGAATCCTCTATGAAAACTGTATTTGAATCAGAATTTCATTTGGAAACCTTGGTGCACCAATCAAAAACTGCTGCCTATGAGTCCAGAGAAATCTTACTCAGTTGCTTTCCTCAGGTGTCTTTCAAATGAAGGATTTTGTTCAAATCAAATGCTCTCCACAGTGAATAATGAAGACCCAAATCATCTGTGGTATGGGTGAGTACTAGGATCAAAAATAAGAAATGGTTTTCCCTGTGGGAGGGGAGGATTTAGACTTAGATAATCCTAAAAGAGGCACCAGGCAGTCAAAGTGATGTTTGTGCACTTCCTGCCTCAGGCTTCCAACTCTATAGATGGTGGCTCCAAATTCAGGTCGCCACTTATGCCCATCAGCAGGTAGAAAACCAGGAAGAAGTTTCTCTCTGGATCAAATCTGAGTTCTTGGGACAAAATATTGAGCTGGAGAAAGAATTGCATCCAATTTTATTGGTGAGATGGCAAAGATTGTCTGGATGCTGGTTGGATAAGAATTGTCAACTTACCAGTCTGCAAGGTTGGCTCAAACACCAAGCTTACTAGAATCTGTGCTTGTGTTCTGCAATGTGCTTATACTCCTGATGAAAGAGGACACGTTAGGCAATATATCATGAAATGAAAACACAAAATAGAGCAAAAAAGGGAAGAATAAGATGGTCTTATTCCAACAAGAATGCTAAACAAATGGGAATTGGTAGCAAAACCTGGGAATCAAGATGCAGTTCTTTATGGGAAAGCTCCAAGTAGTGGTTCCTACGTTATACGAGGTTAAAAAAAATACAACCCAACTCTGCTGTTCTAGCATCAACCATGACTTTAAGAATGATGGACATGACAGCTGTTTCCTTCTGTTATGGATCTTCTCAATGACCTTTCCCTTTGTGCTCTGTCCATGACTGAATGTCTTCCCTCATCTGCTCCTGTGGAAGCCACCCTCATCGCTCAGGGAATTCCAGCACCATCTGTTAGCCAGGAACACTTTCTGATGTCAGTGAAGATATTTATTGATTTGGGCCTCTTCTGGCCTTTCCACAGTGCTTTGGCCTTGAACGTCCTATTAATTATCTCAGAAGTGATTAAAGCACTCATCTTGAGAGTAGGAGCATTTTCTTTCTTTTCTTTTTAAAAAATTTATCTCAAAGCATTACACCGCTGGCTATGCTTAGGCATCAGATCAAAATTGTACACCTGATCCTACAATTCTCATACATAACCCTCCCATAAGCTAACCAAAAAGACTCACTGAAAGGACACCTCACACTTTCTCCTACCTTGGCTATTTTTTCTTGACCTGGAGGAAAGCATCCCTAAAACACTAAATGAGCTGCTATTTTTGTTAACCTGCTTAAGTTAGTTATACTATGCTTAAGTTAACTTGCTTAAGTTAGTTATACAATGTGTAAACTGTGTACAATGGAAAATAATTTTTTTAATTGTGTGGTTATACAGTGCACATTAAAACTTTTAGGATGCAACTGTAGCAATATTTAGAAAGGAAAATTATTTCTTCAAAACCTATTATTAGAAAAGATAAAGAACTGAAAATTAATAGACTGTCCAATTTAAGAAGCTAGAGAGAGAACAAAAATTAATGCAGAGAAGAAAAATAAAACAGATAATAAAGGTAAAACAAAAATGGAATAGAAACAAAATTGCTATACAAAGTGTTATCAAAATGAAGCATTGGTTCTTTTGAAACACTGAAAACAAGATTCCCGAATGTTTAATGAGCATGTGTAACTACATAGGCAACAGATAGAAGGAAATACAACTTTAAAAACACTTTGCACAGTACATTTGATAGTAAATTTAAAATTTGTAACAGTAAATTTGAAAGCTATATGAAATAGGTAAATTTAAAAAAATAAATTACTGATTATCAGTACCAAGAAGGGAAAATAGGACTATCTCATAGCCATTACAGAAATTGAAGCAGGATTTAAATATCTTACAACCGAACGTCACAACCTTATTTCTTTGGGGGCGGGGGAGAAGACTTTTAATGCCTCAAAATATTCCACTATATGGATATACCACCATTTAGCTCTTGATTTAGTATATTTGTGTTCCTTCTCAAGTGTGAATTCCACGTTTTGAATGTATTAGTCACATCTTCTCAACTAGACTATCAAGGCTATGCTGCCTCATGACTGTCCTGACAGTTGAAATATATTCTTGCTGACCTTAGGTGTTGCCTGCACACTTGACAGATTGAGATTAAGTGGGTATGCTTGTTAGTCTGCATCTTAGTGACTGGGGACAGCTGGGCTCAGAGCTTATATGACTCACCCAACATCAAGTGATCCTACGATTCTCATACATAACTGAGGGAAATTGAAGCTCATACCTTGGCCTCCGTGAGGCCCTGGGTTCCATTTCCAGCACAAGGGGAAAAAATTCTTCTATTTCATATACTGAGAAATCTTTATGACTAGTCTATAAAAGAGAAGGTGAATATTTTCTGTCGAGGGATAGAGGGTAAATACATTCAGCTATGACATCTGCGGGGTTCTTTGTCACAATTGCCCTGTCCTGCCTTTGTCTCATGAACACAGCTTGGGAGTTATGTAACTGAACAGAGATGGCAGGTTCCCATACAACTTGTTCACCTAATCAGGCAGGCCATGTTTTTGTGGTCTGTAACCCATACGATCATTTCCAAACTTCTCATTCTCACAGTGATAGAAATGTAAATTCATCCTGCACTGGACTCGGGTTTTCCTGTTAACGGAAATGTCCACTGATTTCTTCCCTGCCCTTCTCCAGGCTGTGCTGTCTTGGAGAACTGGTCTACCTCTAAAGCTTCAGCACTTCCCAACATTCCCTTTCATGCCTGCACATTCTTAGACATTTATGCCCCCATCTCAGTACCCTCTCCTGAGGCACCCACCCCTCCTGGCTTTCAGTCCATCTCCCCAGCCAAAGCTTTGATTCATTCCATAGGTATTTCCTTGCAATATGACTTTGGCTTCTATTTTATCCTTTATTCTGGTTCAGCTCTTTTTAGAATTTTTGGCAGTGTTGGGGATTGAACCCAGGGCCTCACACATGCTGGGCAAGTGCTTACCACTGAGCTACCCCTGCAGTCTTCAAAAGGTGAAATGACAGCTGTTCAGTACATCATTTGAAACAGTGTGATGCTGGCTGCAATATCTAGGTAATCCTGACTCGAAATCAGGTTCTTGCAATAACCTGGAATGCTGTTCCAACTTACTTGTGCCTCAGTAGCATGTCTCTGATCTGTGAGCCTGGAGAGTCCTCAGGCATTTCACGGGGAATAAGCCATCAATGTAGCCTCACAGGTGGACTTTGTTAAAGATCCAAGAGTTATGTGCACACTCCTTCTGGATGACTTCCTATAAATCCAATATTCTGCAGCCAGATGTACAGCAAAAATGATTGATGGATAAATACATTTTCATGGTTGAAAAAACAACGCTTGGGCAAAACATTAACATTTATCATAGACACTAGGCAGTTGTCAAACAATATTAATGTCATTAAATCAATAGAAGAGCACAGAACTACTGAAGCAAGGTCATGGATTAGCAGATGGCAATGTGACGGCGCCAATCTTTTATTGACTTTACCACTTTCCTCCTTTCCTAATGCTGCTTCCATCAGGATGAGCTCACTTTGGGGTGATGGAGATATAATTGAATCTCCTCCTTAACAGCTGCTGAGGAATGAGTGTTGGCAGTAATTATGCATATGATTTAAAATAAGACACTTCTCACAGATTCAGGTAGAATAACTCTATGGGAAATTGATAACACATAGCCAAACTCATGTAAATTTTAGCAAAAAATAGCTTTTAATCAGTAGTACAAACATTATGTCCAAAGGCTAAAAGCTGGATGGTCATAATTATAGAATGCCTAAATAAACAAGAGAAATTCAAGAGAAAATTAAATTGGAAGTAAGAATTGGCCACCATATAATTACCAACATGGGTTATTAATTAGTAAGGTAAAAGACTTCATGTTTATTTCAATCCAATTTTTTTATTTTGTATTCACAATGTTGAGTGAAAGGTTAAAACCATTTTTTCATTGTTTTAGTCCTCTTCATTCAAATGTGAATAATCAACTTTGACTCCCCTTGGTATTGCAAACACCTTTTATATACTTGAAGATAAAAGTATCACGTTATACTTACTAATGCTAAATTCATGTTTTCTTAGCTTTCATCAATGACTTGTTCTTAGAAAACATCATTGTTGGTATAACAAATGCTTCTAAAATTTCTTTAGAAGTTACTAACTTTTTGTAGAAATGTCACAAAATTAACGCATAATACATAAAGGGGAGGTAGAAAGGGAAGGTACCAGGAGTTTTTATTAGATGACCTGTTTTCTTGGAGCTACCCCCACCCCTTACTGAGTGTGTCTATGAATAAGTAGGCCAACTTTTAATGTTCAAAGGTTCATCATACAGTGTATTTATTTCTCATCTTTGTAAATTTTGTATGGAAGAGTGCTAATTATTTCCAATGAATTAAGCCCTATTTACTCTCAGTGAAGACAGAATGTAATTATTCCCTTTATTAAATTTAAAGGACCCAACTGAATGACTTAAGCAATATGCATGCTTAGGTGTGTCAATCAACTCTATTCTCACCAAAAGGACACTTTTCTCTAGATAATATACCCTGTGCATATTTCCCTGTGTGAATAATAAAAGCCAACTAAAATGAAATCTGAAATCTGTTTTTTTCTGTCCGTAGCTTATTGAAAATGAATTAAGAATTGCAAACAAATTACTATTCATTTTTATTTTGACAAAATTTGTGACAGGAAAATAAAGCAACTAACATAATGGACCAAATATTTTTACTCAACATTTAATGTAATCAATATTACAGTGTTTTTAGAAGGAAATTTTGTATCCTAAATTTTTAACAAAGGATATAAAGTACAAGTAATTTGGTACTCCATAGCCAAATTAATTGTGGACATACATAAATTGACCTTGAAGTTTTTAAAAATAAATGTATGATAAAAAAATTTGGCAGTGTACTTCTGAAAAGTTATTGGGTTCAGATGACCATCTCTTATACCTTTAAATGTAGAAATTATTTCATCATGGATCGCACACAAAACAAAAGAGTTCCAAATTTTAAAAAATACACTGTATGGCTCAATGATTTTAGAGATGTATAGGCTAGTTGGTGAGTATTAGGGCTGGGTGAAAACTTTTTTGAGTTACTGATACTTATTAATAAATTCATACAGAGACTGAAATGGTATTGTTAAGAAACAACATATTTTCCAACCTAAAAAATCTACAGGTTACTTTCAAAATCCTCTAAGTATTTCAACCAAAGGAGATCATTGCTCTATTCTAAAGAAAATTATAGCCCTTTAAAATCTGTGACATTCTGTAGACTACCCTCTGAAAGCTGGTGTTTACATTGGATCTGTGTAACATAATATTGCAATAAATACTTCTGTTATCAAATGACTTCAGAAAATGTAGGTTGGGGCAAGTAAATAGGCCTTTGCTCTCTGAATTCTTTGTGTTGATGTGTGTGTCAGTGTGTGTAGGGGGGGGTGTCTCCAGAATAAGGATATAGTATGCAACGTTAGATTTTTAAGCCTATATAATTGTTATACAACATTAGTTTTTAAGCCTTATATACTTGTTACTGAACCAGGCCCATTTTCCCCACTGTGTAGTATGCCAGTTACTGAAATCACAAGTTTTGCAAAAGATAGTTTATTCATGAGGTGGTCATGTATGGAGATGAGAGGTCAAGTCTGAAATCTGCCTCCCCGAGGATAGAGTTTAGGGATACTTATGGGATAAATAAGCAGGTGATCTAAGTGGGACACGGAGGAAAGTGGAGATAAGGAAGAAGGAAATTGTCTGTGGTCTGTACATGCATAACCAAACTTTACGGCTCTTCATGGCTCTTCAGAGAATGGTGGCCCAATATGTGCTAAGAGTGGAGTTTTAGCTCCCTAATGTCAAAATGTCAATCATCAGACTCTTGTAAGGGCCCAAGCAAAGGGCTGGTGGTTGTAAGCAGTTTGATCTACTTCCAAGCTTCTGAAAAACAACCTACCTGCTAGCATCACAACCCACATGTTAGAGCTGTTATCTTCAGCAAAGCTAGTGCTTAGCTATGTGTCTAAGATCAGTGTCAAAAGCAAGGAGGGTTCCTTCAGGGTTTCCCTCAGTGCCATAACCATGGGAACTTGGTAAAGCAGATAAACTTTTAAAATCACTACATTAGGTAATGGGATTAATAGATTGGTAATTGAACTTTAAAGAGGTTCCATTTGACTTTAGTGAGTGGGAGCTCTATCAGCATCTCCATTTCATCCTATTAGAAAAACCAAAAATGCATGCCTGCCATGACAGAGAAAGAGCAAACTGACCTGAATGTTTAGGTTCCAGATGAATTGTGTTACATTTCCTCAAAGCTTGCATTAGTGTAATTCATTTCTTTCATTGCACTAACATGTTCAATATCTGCCTATCAATCCACATGTTAGGTAATAAAAAAGTTTCAAACCCTGTATCTCACACAGACTAATCATAAGCAAATCACCACTTACTCCTGTCAGCATCGTGGTCGCAGTAATATGGAGGGTCGAGCCAATTCCTTCTAATCCATAAATACATTCCTGAACAGGAGGCCAATAACCTCCTTACTGACTGTATGCTTCATTGGTTCTTCTTGCCCACCCACTCTGTGCGGCTGCCCTGAAAGAGGAGCAAGAGAAAGGTGAGGCTAATTTGTCCCCCAATTTTTCACTCCCCCCAAACTTGGCTCCTTTTCTGCCCAGGTCATGGGGGCAAAGAAAGAAAGAGATAGCTTGAAGGTCACAGTCCAAACTCTGCAACAGGATGATGTTTCTTTCAGAATACTAACCTGATCTTCTCCTTCTCCTTCTCCTCCTTCTTTCTTTTAATGTATTTTTTTGTAGTTGTAGAGGGACAAAATACCTTTATTTTATTTATTTATAAACATGGTGCTAAGGATCTAACCCAGTACGTGCTAAGCAAGGTGTACTGAGTCACACCCCCCAACCCCTAACCAGGTCTTGTTTAATTAAAAAAGATTTATGTTAAAACGATTCACTATGTTCCTTTCATTAAAATATGAATCAAGAGTCCTTAACATGCTAATTAATTATATTAAATTAATTATCTTGAGCAGATCAGCTATGGGATTCCTTTTACACACTATTCAAAGATGTTTTCATAAAAATGAATAATGTATACACTGAAACTAAAATCTGAGATCACCAAGTGCTTATCTAAAAACCTAATGTCGTGTAGGGATATGATTTCTGATTTCTCTTGTTAAATTTATGAGATAAAATCTCTGGCTGCATATTACCAGAATGTGGTTCTCCTTCATTATATCTCAGGGCCCAGAACATCATACCCCAAAGTATGGCATGCTGAGTATTTTTGAGGTGAAGGGATTCAGAAGCACCTTGACCATCTCCTGCCCTCTTTTCTCCCAGCCCTGTTTCTCCCCCCAAGACAAGCAATAAAACCCAGAAAAGTCACTCCCTGACCTACATCCCCCGAGAAGAGGTCACAAGACCCCTATACTAGGTATCCTGCCCAGATGCAAGAGCGAAAAAGACAGGCAGAGAGGCCTAGGCGAATCTAAGCAAAGACCTTGCTGGGTTCCCCACTCCACTCAGAACTGTTAGATGGTACTCTTTTGGCCCAATTGTGTCTTTCCACAAGGGTCTGCTTTCTTCATCAGTCTCAGCACAAACACATTTCCTTGGATCTTTGGATCTTCATTTTGGAAGGTCCCCTTGTCAAACCTTTACTAGAGTCAATTTGTTATGCTTTTCTCTCATTAACTTGTCTTTTGTTTTAAGGGTGCCAGCTGTCAATCTTGCAATGTGCATGAAAAAGAATGAGTTTCCTTAAAAGTAGAGTGAAGGATGTGCTTGCTCCAGAGTTGCCCTTAGGCATAGCTTGACTTTAGCCAAAGGAGATGATGTTAATGCATCTCTCACCTGAATTTCTGAATTGCACCCTCAGCAATATAGTTTTTGACCCTGGTGCGCATCCAGCACAAGCAGACCGTCCCTGCTACCTCCTCAGTGCTGCCCACCATGAATGCCTCTTGAACTCCATGCAGTCATCCAACTGAAAAAGGAGGAGAAGGTGAATACAGGACAGAAAATCAAAACAAGAAGCAAATAAATAGAAGAGGCCTTAGGTCCATTGGCTCCTCTCAGATGCTTTCACTCTTTCTTCCCAATCTAACTCTCCTTCCTAGGTCCTTGCTGAATCTGGAACAAATCTCAGCTCCTCCCCACTTACAGCTGCTCCCGCTCATAGGCTCCCTGTTAGAGGAGACCTCTGATGACAGCCTCTGGGCTGATCAACACTGCATTCACCCCTACCTCACTGGCCCAGCAGGGAAAATAATAAAACAGTTCTGAGAACCCTGACACATGCACAAAGGCATCAGTGTTAAACCTTTTTTTGGGGGGAGGGGGAGGATACTTGGGATTAAACCTGGGGGTGCTCTACCACTGAGCTACATCCCCAGTACATTTTTAATTTTGACACAGGGTCTTGCTAAGTTGCCCAGGTTGACCTTGAACTTGCATCCTCCTGCCTCTGCTTCCTGAGTTGCTGGGATTCCAGGTGAAACATTATTTTTAAAATTATGATGAAATTTAGAACTAGGTGGTGGAAGATACTTAAAACAATTAATAGATTTTTTAAAAAATACCACTTTTCAATGTAATTATTTTGTCATATTTTTCAGAGATTGAAGAGCCATGTCTTCATTGTACCTCAATGCAAAATTGTCTGCTCACATCTAACTCTCTCATCTTCCCTGTAAAATAGGAAATCCATTTTTCAAGGTACCCAATGTTTTTGGATCCATTAAAAAGTTTTTAAATGTTCTAAAAAAGCCCTGGGGGGCCACAAGAAAAAGTTAAGAAAATTATGTGAAAAAAAATTAGACTCTGAAAAAGAGAAACAAGAAAGAAGAAAAATATCAGTGACTTGCTACATTCCTTTAGCTGCTAGCTCACAGATTCCCCCTTCCTCTCAAATCCAATTCTTACTGACTTTTGCAGGCACAAGGTCATCTTTCCCACATGCTGACGGCTCCACTTCTCAGCTTGTGAATATCTATTTTTGAACTTGCACTTTATATTGTACATTACTTTATTAACTACCCACAACCACGGCTTCATTTTAGAATGTCAGTTGTGCCAAGAGCACATTACTTCTTACCATGGAGACAATATTGCTTGATAGGTTCAGTGGCATATATTACTTTATTATATTTTTAAAAGGACAGATCTTTGGAGGTCAATATGAAAAAAAAAACCTGTCCTATTTGGGAAGTCTGAATATAAACTCATCACAGCTCTATGTAATGGAGCCAAATGTTACTCAATTCTACCCCGGTGCTGTAAAACATAACATTATTACTCTACCCTGTTTCCTCCTTGAGGTAGTAAGTCTATCTTAGATATTTATATACATTAACTTTGTTTAAAATAGTCTGCTTTGTTGTAGCAGCAAAGATTTGAGGAAGTAAGATAAGCAATGACCTGTTTTCTTAGAATGAGATTTTTCCCACTCATTAGTCTTTTCATTTCTTTCATCTCCCACAAATAAAATAAAAAAAAATATTGTCTATATTTTTTATCTTCATAGTCATGGCTTTTCTTATCTCTATATGCATCCATTTCTTTCATTGTCAACTTATTTTTAGAATATGCATTTTTAGATCACATGGTTCACATGGCATTGTAACTCTTCTTTCCACCCTGGTTTATTAATGTATATTAATTGTATATGTATATTAATGTATATTAATGGGGTTTGATGTGACATTTCCATACATGCACACCATGTAACTCTTACTGATGAAAAACACATTATCCAGTATCAGCAGCTCCAACAAAGGCTTTTGGGTCCATAATGGCTACTAGGATGTCAACCAACCAAACATTCCAATGTATTTCTATCATACTGATTGCCTTTAACTTGGAAAATAAATAAATAAAACAAAACTTGCTCAATTGCATGCCAGAGGAAAGCCTTCTTGGATCAGTTACCTTTTAAACGTAGACCTCAGGCCTTCCTAGAGCTTTTAAACTGCATTTGTGCAGCACTAGCTAGATATGCAAGAGGTCCAAGATTCAGAGTGTAACTGGAAGTTTCCATGTTTCTATTACACATGGGGTGCCAGGTCCCATAACTTCTGTAAAGTACACTTCCTAAAGTGGTCAGTTTACAGGGTATTTTCCAAATCAGAAAGGGAAGGGAACAGTCCTGGAGATTTTTTTTTTAAAGCTATTTCATTTACATGGGTGAGAAATCAAAACACTACATCAAGTCCCGAGTAGCTCCCGTCTCCCCGATCTCCATCACGGGAGTCCTGAGAGACTTGAGGGCTACCTTGGCACTAGAATTAGCAACCATTTGTGCAGGCACACAACAAACACCAACAACCTCCGGGCAAGGAAAGGAGAAGGCTGTCAACGTCCTGGGGAATCTCAGGCTCTCAGAAAGCAACTGGTAATATCGAGTAACTATGGCAATTATGAATTCATGAGAGAAGGGCTTCTGAGATCTCCTAGCTCACTTACTGATTACAGCAGGCTGGGAGTGTTCCTACAGAAATCTGAATTCAAAAGACTTTTCTTTTAATCATGTTCTCACTTTTTGTTACAGAAAATATCTAAGACATTTTTTTTTCCGCATGTAACCTACTTTGTATTCACCCTTAGGGTTTTTCTCTCGATGAATCAAATATAAAGGGAACCTTGAGAATATTGAGTCGGGCTTTGGAATTGATCAATCAAGTGCTATTTTGCTCATTTTTATCACAGCTTGGAGCACAGTGGAAAAAAATACCCCATGATGCCTAAATAGCAGACATAGGTAGGTGGTCAGTATAATAGATTTGCAATTACGTGTGGTTAACAGTTAATAATACAAAAAAAATTCAGTAAAGAGAAAGTTTTGAGATGACATTCATAAAACTTTTTCTTCAGAGTAGAATAGTAAGCTCTGGAAAATGTGTGTGTGTGTGTGTGTGTGTGTGTGTGTGTGTGTGTGTGTGTATGCAGAATCCCACTGAAATCATTGTCCTTTATAGTGATGTTAGTATTTGAAAAGCCCAGGAAAGGACACAGATATTATGTTTTATTTTCCTAATTGTTCATAACTGTTTGTTTTCAACAATTGTAAGAATATTGAAGATGGAAGGAAGAAATAGATCAAGAAATTCTAAGTACCTTGTAAATGGAAAAGTATATACTGTAGTTGATGTTCACTACCATTTGAATCATGAACTAGACCTGGAGAGATTAATTTTAAGAATGGCTAAAAGTCCCAACAGTTTCTATGATGTGTTTGAGTCATGAACCTCAGAACATGTCCTGCTCACTAGAGCTTACCTGGTCCGCTAGAAGGGTGACACATAATTGACCCTTCACCTCCCCTCTGAAGAGTATTCAAAGCATCAAGTAGTTCAGCAAGGTAAATTGGTTTAGCTTTATTACTTGATTTTATTTTTCAGTGTAAATAATAAAAACTACTATATCATATAAATATCATAGGTATATTATTATACATTTCAGTTCATTGGCCATATGATACCTATTTTGTAATGTTATGACTTTTATTAGACTTTAAAGTATTCCTGTAAAATAGCCGGAGTCAGATATATCTATTGATATGATTTCTAATAAAACAGAACAGGTGGTTATACGTAAAAAGAAAATAAGCTTGATTTTCCATTTAGATAAAACGACAACAACAAAAAACCCAAAACTACTCACAACAAAAACAACAAAACCAAACTGCTCATTCCCAAGTCCCTTGGAGGAAAAAAATAAAGATCCTGTCCAGAAAATACTGACACCACTATAATTGGTGAGTCCATCATTTGTGACTTGAAAATTAACCTCCAAGCAAGTGGAGGGGAAAAAAAAAATCCCCTTTCTCACAGAAGGCAAAAATAATTTCCATTTATGTCAAAGCATTATCTTTTAAGAAATGGGAACACTGAATCTGATATGAAAAGGGAATAAAGGTCGTAAGGAAATGGGGGGAAAAAACCACAGAGATGATCCATCCTGTCATTTTATCTCTAAATAAAAAAACGAGGGATGTCTTGGGCTCCTGTTTTAATGAGCCCAGGGGACTGACGGGACACGGGTGTGTGTTTCTAGACACACAAGGTTAAACCCTGTTTCTCCTGATCTGAGGACGTAGTGCCAGACAGATGTGTGAACTAGAGACACTTCCTCTGTGTCGCTGTTCTCACAGAGACAAGGTCCATATTTTACCCAGACCAGCCTTGTTGTGAGACGAGGAAAATGAATCCTAGAAAAATGATCATGACGGAGCTGATGAACTTTGCCTCCCACGCCTGGTTTTGACCTTGGCTAGCTGTCTGCTTTTGCCCCAGAGAACTCTCTAGGGTCCTTCACTTTGGTTTGTTTTAAGGATTTTGGAGACAGTGTCCCTTGGCAGGACTTCGCGCTTGCTGCTGCTCAGTTGGCTGTGAATTTTCTGAACATCCCCTGCAGTTCCAACATTCTTGGGTCGTGTGAAGCCTTGGTGTCTCCCAGATTCTTTCGCTTTTCCTCCATTCCCTCTCTGTCCTGGGACTCACTTAGTATTCCATTTTAGTCTGAATGTATAAAGACTTAAAATATTTCTAAAACCTTAAATAATTTCTTGACACCCTAGGGGAGAATTGTTTATTTATTCTAAATCTCTTTATCCTAAAGACCTGTGAGGGTGAAGGGGTGACAAATTTCTGTGAAAACTTAATTATCTAAAAGGGATTCTAAGATCACTTGCAAAAATAAAGGAAGTGATTTTTTTAATATAAAAGAAATTTATGACCACCATTTATATGTACGTATATGTAATCACTACATGTTATTCAAATGTGAACAAATCAATAGCTATATTTCTACTAGAGCTTCATATATATAAAATTATATATGTGTACATAATTTTTTTAGAATGTACAAATCACTAGAATTAAAGATTTGTACTTTATCTGAAATATTTGAAGAGATCAGATGTACTGAATGGCCTGTCCAGAAGAACTTTAAATCTCACTTACCATCCACTTCAAAGGAAAAAAAATTGCCTTAACAGCAAAATTAATAATTACACATGTAATTCTTCTATTCAGCAGTTAAGCTACACATCTTAATAAAGCTGCCAGCTAGGTAAATTTCTCTATAGTTCACTATGCTTGTGTACATAAACAGCAGATGTATGAATCTGAAAGGTTAATGGCATACCTGTCACATTTCAATGCCAAGTACCAGCCTCAGAGGGCCACTTCCATCTGCGTGTCACTGTGGCAAAGCTCCCTCTGTGCCTGCTCATAGAAAGCTGTAGGAAAATCTCCAGCAGAAGGAGAGGGAATGGAATGAACCTGCAGATAGTTTTAATTAAGCATCAAAAGATTTCCACTTCTGAATTATTAGAAGGAAAACTGAAGTTTTTTAATGAAAATGCATTTTTATTATCAAAAGAAAATGAAATTATGTAGTCAAAGTGAATATAGACGCTAAATGTTGTTAAATGATTGAGTATCTATAGGGCGAAGGGGACAGCACAAGTGTGTTTAAATGTGAAGGCCTGGACAGAGTCAAAGTGAGCTGCTATAGTCCACTTACACTCATTTTGCAATGTCTTGGTGCTATATTTTTTTTCTAATTAGGGGTTCTTTCTTTTAATTAGAAGACACAAGAATTTTGAAGCATAATGTAAAGGAGAGCAAACTTGTGGACATGAATCCTGTATATTATTGCTCGCACAAAGTTCTTCTCATACATGCATACTGTTGCAAGCACATAGGTTTTCTCAAAGTCATTGCAACTAGATTTCAACCCTAAACTCTGAAACTAAAGATTTGTATCTGCCTGGTAGTAGCATATAATAACCGAGCATCCGGAAGGCATTTGTTTAACCTCCCTAAATGATCAGTTATTATTCAAAAACACCATAAAGTATTTAACATTGTTCAGTAAATATCCCCTTCATTCACCTAAAAGCAATTTGCAAATGAAAGGTAGTTATTTCAGAAGGTAAAAATGATCATCAAATGAGCAGTTCCTTGACATAAAAACCATTTAAGGCTGGTTTAAAACAGAAAATTTGTGTAGTATGCTGCCAATAAAATTTCAAGATAATTATAATCCAGAACAAAAGAGAAAATATTTGCATAAATTATATCACCGTATTGTAATTTATTCTGAATCCTAATTGAATATTTTCATTCTTGCAAGTAAACATTTTACTGTGTTCCTGTGTGATGGATATTGTTCATCTTCTGAACAAGTTCAAAGGAAAGATGCAGCACAAAATTGGAGCAGCAGGAAGGGAAGGAAGACTTCAGGGGGAAACTCCACAGCTGATGGTCTCCCAGTGTTAGTGAGCCTTGAAGACCAGTCCTCTCTACATCAGCCAATTTTGGCATCACCCAGGCAGGACTTATAAATAGCTGGGAGGACAGATACAGTGAAATAAAGAAATCATCTCATAGAACCAGACAGAGTGTATTATGTCATGATTGGAAGTATGTTTTTACCTTGACAGAAGTATCTACATAATTTTGCTTCCCAAAGACTTACTAAAAAAAGTTTTCAAAGATTTAAGGAAAACCCATGGAGGGATATGGAAATCTATTTCCCTAATTTCAAGGAATAAGAAACTTAAAGAAATGTTTCTTTGCATAAAGTAAAGTTGTAAAAATAAATAAGTTTCTTGGTAGATTGGTCTAATTGCCCAGTGAAATTTGTTGTACAGGAAATTGTGCCAAATCAATCGTATTCCTATTATAAATTTTTATATAGGTGGAAATATGCACAGTGTGGGTAGATCTTCCATACTTTAGTACCCTTTATGTATATTTCTCTGTATAAATTTATACTTACATAAAAGGGAAAGAGTCTGGAGGGAAGCATGCAAATGAATAGCAATGGTTACAGTTTGTGAAGGGGGCTGGGATCTAACTGGGAACAAGAATGGAAGAATGATTTGGGGAGAATTTTGCTTTACATGCACTGCTTATATATCGAAAGGGTAACCTATGCCTTAATTATATAATTAGGACCCCCATTTTTTTTCTTTTGATGCTGGGGATTGAACCCAGGGTCTCATGCATGTGAGGCAAGTGTTCTACCTCTGAGCTATGCCTCCAGACCCCTGGGCTTTGCTTCTTAAGAACCTACACCCACCAAACAAAAAATAAGTTTCAGCCTATGATAACTTGCTGTGTCATTTGCCCGAGGTTCCATTGCTTTTAGTTTGAAAAAATGTCATCTCCTTTTGATTTATGTATTTGAAAACTATAATAGTATAATCCACCTATTAGATTAAATTGTGAGTCACAATTGAAATGCCATTTGTATTATCTTCTGTTGTGTTTTCACCCTCAGAATTTTCTGAAATTGTATTTTGGTTACAGTTAATGATCATGCTTTGGCATGAAAAGTTTATCAATCACAACATACAAGAGATGATGCTGAGAGTGATGGAGTGATATGTCTATGGACTGAGACCTCTGAAACCCTGTACCAAATACACTTTTCTTACTCTAAAATTTTTCTTCTCAGGTCTTTTGGTTGCAGTGGAAAAAAAAAGTTGACTAGAACAGACATTAGTACTAAGAAGTTGGGATGTTGCTTAGTACTAATTAATACTAAGAGTCTGGAGGGAAGCATACAAATGGCTAGCAATGGTTACAGTTTGTGAAGGAGTCTGGGATCTAATTGGGAGCAAGAATGGAAGAAGAATGATTTGGGGAGAATTTTGCTTTACATGAACTGCTTGTATATTGAAAGGGTAACCAACCTATGCATTAGTACACCCCCCATTATATAATTAGTACACCCCCCATTTTTTCTTTTGATGCTGGGGATTGAACTCAGGGTCTCATGCATGTGAGACAAGTGTCTAATCTGACCATGTGGTTTAGAAGCATTTGTAGCTCGTTTGCAGCAGGAGGAGGAATTTTCAAAGGTTTAAAGATGCAAGCTGGAAAAGCTTTAAAATATTGTAAGCAGAGCTTAATGGATGATTCTGGTGGGATCTCAAAAGACCAGAATGCAAATAGGACTGTGGACAGTAAAGACTTGTCTCATGAGCTTTCCAAGAAGAAGGGGGACTCTTTGTGATCGGACTAGAGGCCATTCCATTCATGTTACATTCTGACTGAGAAGTTGTCTTCATTTTGCCCATGCCTGAGACTTTCTGTGAGGCTGAATTTAAAGGTGATGGACTAATTAATGTGGTGGAGGAAATTTCAATGTAGAACAACATTGAGTTCATAGTATGAACATCGCTGGCAGCTTTTAGCCAAGTTTACTGTGATAATCAGGATCAGGAGCAGAAAGCAGAGCAAAAATATTTGAAAAGCATGAAGTTTGGCCAGGAAAGTGGGAGTAAAACTGAGGCTAAGGAACTTGTGGTTATTAAAGAGATTACCGCCACTAAAGAAAAGCTACTAAGTATCTTACAAAGAAAGAGTAGGAACGATAACTTGGGGGCATCTCAGAAATTGACAATACCACATCCATCTCAGGCTCAAGGGTATAAAAGTAAAAAAAAAATCATTTGAGACTCTGGGGGCACCTGGCTTTTATAGGGGGGCCTAGGAAGTTGTTTCATCATGCTCAGATGCCCAGGCACTCAGAGGCTGCTGCAGCCAGGGTTCCAAGAGGCGTGGCTCAAGATGCTGGCAGACTTTGGCATCAACCAGGTGGTACTGGTTCTGCAGGAAAACAGGATGCTGGAGTCAGGGGTTCATGGAGGCCTCCACTGATACTTCAAAGGAAGTCCTGGGAGGCCAGGAAAAAAATGCATCAGGATTGGAGTCCCTGTGGGCTGCCCCTGAGAAGGTGATGTGTGAAGCCAGCAGAAGGAAGCTAAAACTGCAGTGAGATCCCTCAAGATAAAGAGACACCATTGCTGTGGGACGTGTGCTGAGGAAAGTTGCAAGAATGGAGCAGAAACAAGCTGAGAGGCCATGTGGGCACAAACATCAAGGCCACAGGGGTGGGACCACACAGGAGAACATTGGAGAGAACATTGTGATGTCATGTGCCCCAGATGCTGGACATGGAGCTACAGGGTTGTTTGCTTAGCTGGATTTTTTGATCTTGCTTTGGTCCTATTCCTTCTTCCTGTGACCCTGTTTCTCCCTTTTGGAGCATAAATGTTTGCTCTGTGCCATTATTTTGGATACATGTAACTTGGTTTTGAATTCTATAGGGGCTTAGGCTGAGAGTTTGCTTTGAGTCTCAGAGGAGAATTTGGATAATTTTGAATAATGCTGGAACTGTTGAAAGACTAAGGGAACTCTTGAAAATGGAGTAAATGTATTTTGCATTGCAAGGTGGTCTTGAGATTTTGGAGGGCCAAGGGCAGAAATTTACATTTTAGAAATCAGGTGTCTCCTAAAAGCTCATGTGCTAGATAATGTAAGACCTTTTAAAGGTGGAATGATAAGATAACTAGAGCCTTAACCTAATCAGTGCATTAATCACTGATAGAGTTTAACTGGGTGGCAAATAACTGTAGGTAGGAAGGGGTAGCTGGAGGAGGTGGACCACTGGGAATGTGTCCTTAGAGTTTATATTTTGTTCCTGGTGAGTGGGAGCTCTCTCTCTGCTTCCTGGTGCCGTGCCCTGAGCTGCTTTCCTCTGCCACACCCTTCTGCCATTTTGCTCTGCCTCACCTTGGGCCCAAAGCAAAGGAGTTTGTTCTCTATGGACTGAGACTTCTGAAACCATGAGCCAAATAAACTTTTCTTCCTCTAACTGTTCTTTTCAGGCCTTTTGGTCACAGTGGTGAAAAATCTGATTTATACAGGTAGCTTTCTGGATTTCACTTAAACTGTTGGTTGTAAGGAAATGGGAATAAAAGTGAACCTTACAACACCTGTGAACTGCAGACAAGCAGTTCTACCCAACTAGAGTTTTCTCTTGGTTTTCTACAGGGGATTGCTTCCAGGACCCTCTTTGGTACGCAAGCCTGCAGATACTCAACTCCCTTAAAAAAGATATAGTTTTTTCATATAATCTACACATATCCTCTCATATATTTTAAAACCTCTCTAAATTATTTCCTAATACAATGTAAATGCTACATAAATAGTTGTTATACTGTGTTGTTTAGGGAATAACAATGATATACATCTTCAATGTAGATGCGATTTTTTCCTCAATATTTTTTAAGAGAGTGAGAGAGGAGAGAGAGAGAGAGAGAGAGAGAGAGAGAGAGAGAGAGAGAGAGAGAGAGAGAGAGAGAGAATTTTAATATTTATTTTTTTTAGTTCTCGGCGGACACAACATCTTTGTTGGTATGTGGTGCTGAGGATTGAACCCCGGCCGCACGCATGCCAGGCGAGCGTGCTACCGCTTGAGCCACATCCCCAGCCCTTTCCTCAATATTTTATGCCCAAAGTCAGTTGAATCCACAAATGTAGATTCCACAGCTACGAAGGGTCAATAGTGTTTGATAAGTTGTACATTGAAAATTAGAAAAATAAGAGGCAATATTGAAGAAACCTAACAGAGTGGAGGCTATGAACTAGCAGTGGCCCCAATTTGAATAAGCTTCTGGTGAAATTGGAAGCTGCTGATCCATGGACCACACTGGGAATAGATCAAGCATGAGTTCCGGGGCCAGAATCCACATGCTAAGATCTCATTCTGCCAACCTTGTATTGTGGGTTGAATTGTGGATCTATCCAAATTTATATAATGAATTCCCAAACATTGAGAACCTCAGCATCATTTGGAAATAGATTCTTTACAAGTGGGTTAAAGTGAAGTCATTAGGGTGGACCCTGATTCAATTTGACCGATGTCTTTATCAGAAGGGGAAATCCGGAGACAGACCCATATAAAGGGAAGATGATGTGGAGAGACATAGGAAAAAGGTGGTGATCTACCATTCAAGAACTTCTAAAAGTTAAAAGGGATATGTAAATAGAAAATTTGATGTAGCATGTATGAAATGCTGCTTTTTCTAAGTGATGGCTCTTGTGATAATATAACCATCCATGAGACAGGAATGTGACTAAAATATCATAGTATGGAAAGCAGCACTGGTTTGTCCAAGTCTGCCCAGTCATACCTGTGGGCCCAGCAGAATTTGGATAGCATTTCTTTCAAGGAGAGAGTGTCCCAGTTTGGATGAAAAATGCCTGATCACCCTGCTCATGATACAAGACTAACAAGTTGGCATTTATGTAACACCTTCCAATGGAATGTGATTGGCTTATTGACAATTGGAAACGTACAGCTGACACTTGTTAAGAGAGTCTCAGGCTGAGATATTTGTTGCCTTGGAGACATGATGCCTGAAGAATTAAATTAATAAGTGACTTCTTCTTAGGTAAAATATCTTTTTTAGATCATGTTTCTGCAAGGCATGGATTGAATTTTTTAATCAAGTTCAATGTGGCTTTGTCCTGCTGAATACTAATCAGGAAGGAACTCAATGGGCAGGGAGGGGGCTGAGTAAGGCAGGATATGTAGGTGCAGAGACGGATGCTATCTTATTTACATCTTGATATATTGCCCATGACGACTTAATTGCACAATTTTAATTTTTTAAAATTTTTAATTTTTTAAAAATGTTTTTTAGTTGTTGATAGACCTTTATTTTGTTTACTTTTTATGTGTGGCGCTGAGAATCGAACCCAGTGCCTCATATGTGCTAAGCAAGCACTCTACTGCGGAGCTACAACGCCAGCCCCCACAATTTTAATTTTATAGCACATTAAAAGATTATTTAGCTTGATCTCAAGTTGTGTAGTTCCCCATTAGATGGTGCTCGTAAGGGGAATGCCTTACTCACCTTACCCTACAACAGATTCAACGCAGGTAAACGTGGAATTGGATACAAAGAACAATGAAGATAGATGTGTTAGCCAGCTTTTGGTCACTGTGAACAAAATACCAGACGAGAACAACTTAGAGGAGGAAAAGTTTATTTTGCTTACAGTTTCAGAGGGGTCAGTCTAGGGTGGGCCAACTTCATAACTCCAGGTCTAAGGTGGAAGGGCTTGATGGAGGAAAGATGCTCAGCTCATGACCACCAGAAGGGGAGGAGAGGAGAGGGGAGGGGAGGGGAAAGAGAAGAGGGGAGGGGAGGGGAAGGGAGGGGAGAGCAGGCACCAGGGGGACACAGTATAACCCCCAAGGGAATGACCCCAGCAACCTGCTTCTTGCAGCCAGGCCTCACCCACTTAGTCCACTGGAATAGGATGCATGGAGTAGGTTAGAGGGCTCATTCGCTGATCTTTTGACCTCTGAACATTTCTGCAGCCTTTCACAGGAGTTTTTTGCAGATACCTCATACCCAGCCTGTAGCATTAATCTCTGATGTGGAAGCTTTCTTTCAAACTTCCCGAAGCCAAATTTGCCCCCTTTACCAAGATCCACACTGGAGAATCTGTAAATGGACATGGTGACTGTGAGGTCCCTGGACAAAGAGGTCATATCCAAACTTTGCATTGTAATAAATCTGCTGGGAACCAGAACCAGGTGTCTGCTGGGGGTGTGTCTTAAGTGTTTCTCCCTAAGGTTTTCCTTTATCTGACTTCAGCACATTGGTGTTTTTTGCCTAATATACTACTTTAGATTTTAAAATAGTCCATCTTCTTCCCTCCTGGGAAAAGTGTTGCTCTTACGTTGACATAACATGTCTAGTTTCATTCAGTGACTGAAATTATACTACAGGACTAAATTAGGTCTTGCAGCTGTTGGTGTTAAATTTAGAACATTCTAAATATATGTTAGTTGTGAAGAAGAAACTGCAAATTGCAAATACTTATCTCTATTTTTGCCTCTCAGGGCTTATAGCAAATCACCAGGAAAAGAGGAAACAAACTTGTCTATAACAGGATTAATCTTCAACTCTTTAACTTGACTTGTTTCTCATAGGAAACTATATCAACATGAGAATTATGTTTGGAATCCTAAAGGCACGGCATTCAAGGAGAGGAAACTGCACCCACGGTCTTTAAGGAACTTTTGAAAAATAGTTGTGCTGGTCACAAGTATTATTGAAAAGAGGCTGTGAAACTGGCCAGACCCCAGTGAGGGAGGTGGGAAGGTACGTGTATGTCAGCTCATCTGAACCACCCTCCTGTCGGCCAAATGACAAATGACAAGCCTATTTGTTCCCTTAAAGTTCTCAATAAAACCAGTAAATTCAAACAGATTGCGAATATGTGAACAGGAAAATTTAGAAATCACTGGGAACAGGATTCATGGACTCAAGTGTTTACAGAAACAATTTTTATAAAAGCAAAAAATTTTTAAAAAAGAAAGGAAAAAAAGAGAAAAACCCTAAAAATCACAAAATGGCTCTACTGTATAAATACAATTAAAATGTGGCATATGCATTCAGTGGAAAATTGGGGATGTTAGTTACATACAGTTGGCATGCCCAAATTTCCAAGGCCTAAGTTGAACAATGGCAGTTTAAAAAAAAATCACAGAATTAACATGTATATTTCAAATATATAAAGTATTTAAAAAGAGGCAAAGTAAAACACTATTTAATTTACCATGCATAGATGATAAATTTAAAAATAGATATAAAGGAATGATCAACACAAAACTTAAGATAGCATTTTCTTGGGGACAAAGAAATGTTGGTGATATTTGACTTCTTCCGGTAAGGGATGGAAACATGTACGTTCTTTCTAAGTGTATGATGTATGAGACAATAAACAGCAAATATAGATCAGGTGTAAAATCACTCAAAGCACTTATGACAGTCCCACTACACACGTATGTGTGTGTGTATACTATACATTGTATGTATAGTATATTATATAGTATGAATATTATATAACAGTATATGATACAGCATGATATATTTAGTATATTGTATATATATTACATACACACACAAACACACACAGACACATACAAAATGTTTGGAAATCATTTATTTTCAAATACCTGGACATTATTGAATCTGAGGCATAAAATATTAAAATATGAAAGATGATGCTGTTTTTACTATGGAGACTAGCAATTCTCTCCAATCTATTTCTTTCACAACACATAATAAATTACTTGGGAAATTCCTTCCAGACCCTCTTTAATGGTTTTAGAGCTTTTAATTTAAAAATTATAGCTGTTAGAGAATTGATTTCTGCATTAAGAATTTTTTCCCTACGAATTGTTGGAAATTTATCAAAAGTGGCCATGGTTTAAAAAAACAAGATGAACCGGAAATGTGAAAAATTTATAAAATGAGTGAAGGAAATGATGACCACTCTGGACTGCTGGCCTTATTCCGAGTCCTGGCGATGCACGCTGCAGGGAGGGAGGTGAGATGAAGTGGCCTGACTCGCGGTTTGCGAGCTCACTGTCTAACGTAGGCAGGACCTGGCTTCTGCTAGGTGGCCGGGAGGCTCAACGTGGCCCTTCACCTCCTGTTGGCCACAGCCCGTCACTTGACAGCCCATCCCCACCCTGTTAGGGATGTATCATCCTCCTACTTGGAAAACCCAGGCAATTGGGAACAGTAATAAAATTTGCCACACAAATCTTCAGAGATTGTCAGAGTCAAGAAGAGGGACTGTTCAGGAATATAGATTGACAAGAAGGCAAAAACGATATCACTTGATATTTTTAAAACGGTTATACTAATTATTTCTTAACAAGCCTTCTTGACCCTAAGATGGTGGTATTTATAGAACAGATAAAAAGTCAGACTGTTCACAGCCCGTGAGTCCAGAGGTCAACCAGTAGTCCAGTAGGGTACTTAAGACACTTGTGATACATTTTATATTTCAAGGGACTACCAAGTAGACCCCCCAAAGGATCACCAAAATAGACCACAAAATGAGAGCTATGATGAGAAACAGGACAGTCTGTCAGTGTTTCTTTCGGACTGTCACTCAGAACTTCTCTTGAAAGTCTATGGAAGGAAAAGATGGCCGAGTTAGCTCCATAACCCATGGACAGAGTCAATCTATTTCTAACATTTGCTGGCATTTTTACGGAATAACCTTCAAAAGTCATTCTGGAACTGTCTGACAGAAATATACATTCCCGAACCTAATTTTTAGCAGAAGCTATTTGCCCACATAGTGAATGACCTTGTATTTCAATAGAATTTGTCATTCAATTTTAAAAGCAAAGGGTCTGTCTTTGCATTTACCTTCTATAGCTCTAGGTCTTCAAGATGATAATTTTAATCCTTCAAATATGTGCAGCCTCCTCCTACTCTAGGTCTGAGGAGGGCAGTGTGTTCCTACTGCTGCTGAGAGGGGCAGTTGGAGTATGAATGGAAGGTTCCAGGTATTTTGACTTATGACGCTGTGAGACTACAGCTAACCCCCATCACTCTTCTTCCCAGCCTCTGAGACTGATGGTGAGGTGGCTTGGGCATGGATTTAGAATAAAAAAATCACCAAATATTATTGTGTTCAGTTCTTCACCACAATCCATTTTTTCCCCTTTTGAGATGGAATCTCACCACATTGCTCAGTGGTCTCAAACTCCTGGGCTCAAGTGAGCCTCCTGCCACAGCCTCCTGAGTAGCTGGGACTATGGATGCACAGCACCATGCCTGGATACCACAGCAAGATTTAGAATCTCACTTTACAGATGGAGATACCAAGGCTTAGAGTGGCCTTCCATCACTCAGGCAGAGAAGTGCAGGCCAGGTTAGGGTGGTCACACGTCCTTGGTCTCACCCTAAGCCATCCTCTGTGTTTCCTTGGGGGTGGGGTGATTCCTGTCCCCTCATTTCCTTCTTATGTGAACCCTGTAACCCAGCAGTGAAGGAGAGTGTTCATAACAGCCATGAGATGGGATGGAAGAAACAAGGACAGTTAGAGTGGAGACGAACAGGGAAGGGCCTCTCACTCTCCAGGACCCACATTAGGCTCCTTTTGAGTGCTATCCTGCTCTATTTGTTTTCCTGAATAAACCTCTGCTTATGCCTCTTTTGATGCATCCTGAAATTCCCTTCGGTGGTGTTAATCAAGAACCTGCCAGAGCTGAGTTGAGCTTCCTTTTTCTCTCCTCCAACCTCTTCCAATGACAGCCTTTGGCATCCACAATGGGGAGAGTGTGGGAAAATTGGGGGAGAAACTTCTCTTTCTTTTAGGGATTCTTTTTTTTCTAATTTATTTTTATTTACATATGGCAGCAGAATGCATTACAACTCTTATTACACATATAGAACACAATTTTCATATCTCTGGTTGTATACAAAGTACAGTCACACCAACTTGTGTCTTCAAACATGTACTTTGGATAATAATAACCATCACATTCCACCATCTCTTTTAGGGATTCTGACCATGGAAATGTACAGGGAACTGTTCCCCTGGTGCGCAAACTCCCGGGGGGTAACAGGCGCTCTGTTTCTTACCCTTAGAATGCCCTGCAATCTCCCCTAGCATTTAGTGAAATCACTGTATGTGCAATGTCTAGCTGGTATGGCAATGCCCTGCCTTGAGAAGCCTCTGTGTTCGAGCCTCATCAGCCTCGACCTTGATTGCAGGCACATGGCTCCTGGGAGTAAGGAACTTGCTTGCAGTGTTTCACCAAGCTCCCAGATCTGCTCTCCTGATAGTAACTTCAGACAATGGACTTTCTTGAGAGCTGCACAAAGCTCCTACCATTGCATATTGTAACTGTAGTATGTAACTGAGGAATAAGCTGCATAATGTTGCTAAGTCTGTAACCTGCCTAATGATACAAACACAATAAACAATATGTACTAATGATGCCAATGACCTAAAGTAACCTGTAGATATAAATAAAGCTGGCAGTGTGGCCATTCCGCAAATCTGCCACTTCTTTTCTTGCCTCTGCACCTCGTCTCTGTGTCTCCCTTTTTATTTTCCTTACATACTCTCTCTCTCTGTGTACCTTCTTTATCCATCAGCCACAATGATACCCAAAACACAGCAAAAAGATCATAACTCACCTCTTAGAAGTCTTGTCCCACAAACCACAGTTTAGTCCATTTTTAGAATTCATATCTTACTTGCCTTGCTGAATCTAGCCAAAGTAAATATTTCAAGAGAATCCAAAAAGATAGTTTGATAAGGTAGTTAAGATTATATTTGTTTACTAAAGATCCAGATGTTTACTATTTTACCTATGCCACCTCTTATACACTTAAATTCACCTTGATTTTCATTGTTATTACATTAGTTCTTTAAAAAGATTTAGTTTTAGTTGTATCTGGACACAATATCTTATTTTATTTATTTATTTTTATGTGGTGCAGAGGATCGAACCTAGGGCCTTGTGTGTGCTAGGCAAGTGCTCTACGCCTGAGCCACAACCCTAGTTCTATGACACTGATTTTTATTATTACTAATCATGCTAAAAATGTGATAGTGAAATAAATTATATTTGATATAATTTAATCTTGATGTTAAATATTATTTTAAAGATTTAAAAGTCACCAAAAAATGTTTGGTATTATCTTATACCTACAGGGTTATATCTTCAAGATTTTTGCCTACAGGTAATTATAAAAACAGCATTACTTTGATATTTAAAATTAAGCCATGATTGAAACTGCTTTGGGAGACATCACGATGACCTGCAGAGTAATGACATGCTTACTATAAAATTTATATTTTCAGCTGGTGATCACAGAAAGTCTGACAATCACTAAAATGGTGAGTCAGAGTGTCAGATTCATTTCCTTTTTCGGACAGGCATTGATATGAATTTGTCTCTCTGTTGGCATGTTATTAGTAGTCAGCACAGGGTTTCCTTAAAATTGAAAATTATTCATTAATTTTCTCCTCCCTATTAACTTTCAGCGGCATACACAGAATATTTAATTTTCTTTCGTATTTAGCTTCCAAATGCTTTTCTCTCAACCCCCTTCTCCTTCCCTCTCCTCTTTCCCTTTTCTTTGCCTATCCAGGACATACTTATATTACCTTCATGCTTTTGGTCTTAGATTACACAGAGAAAGCAATATAGTAACATGAATTAATTTTTCCATAGTGCACACCTGTAATCCAAGAGACTCAGAAGGCTGAGGCAGGAGGATCTGAAGTTTGAGGCCAGCCTGGGTAACTTAGTGAGGCCCTGTCTCAAAACAGAAATAAGAAGAACTGGGGGTGTAGTTCGGTGGTTAAGTGCCTCTGGGTCCAATCCCTAGTCCAATCCTCTTCCAAAAATTCAGCTATTTATTCAAGAACTAGGAGAACCAAAGCACCTCAGCCTGAACTCTGGGAACCAAAGCCATACCCCGGTGTCCGCATCAGCCTGATGCTGCTATCCCACTGTTCCTTTAGCCTCGCTTTTCCTTTCTGGGGCTGTGCTGTTTGTGGGAGACCACAAGACTGACTTTTCTTACCCATATGTTTCCCTGCAGATCTCATTTCTTGCATTCTTGCTGCGCCTTGGTTGGGAGAGATTCCGTTTGAGTTTTCCATCAAATAAGAACAAGGATGAAACTTGATGAAACATGTTGAAGTTTACTGGACAGAAGACATCCTCCTCTGCTGGAAGCCCACCACTGAGAATCATGGAAATGGGCAGGGAGCTGCTGGGGCTTGGAAAAGTCAGAGGGACTTTGAAGTGAGAGCAAGAAAACAGTGTTTTCCAACTATTTACACATGAGGGTGTGAGAAGGTGTTACTTCCATTTTACTAAGATCTCAAAGATTTTACAAAGAATTTTTTTATGGACCTATCAACTGGCATTTTTTCCAATTATATTTGTCTTCCAGTGGGTTTCTAAAAGACAAACCTTTCTCTGAGTCATTCATTTTCCTGTGCATAAAATTCTTTGTTCTCTGTCTTCTCTACTTTTCAGCATTAGCAAAGCAAGGTCATAATAATTGGATTTGACAGTGATTTGTTTATAGCATCCTCCTCTCTGATTGCCCGGACTACCTTCTCCTCTGAAGTGGACATGTCATAGGGTTCACTAACAGCAAGAACAGGAAGGCATGTTCTTTCCTGTTCTTCCCTTGGAGGACAATTAAAATGACTTCCTGGATGTCTTGATGGATGGAAAGCCTGGTGGTGTGCTTGACTGCAGCCCAGGAGGCAGACGGGATGGGCCTCTCAGGAGGACCTGACAGGTTGCAGTGCCATAGAGCAACTAATGACATAGAATCTACCATATTTGAGAGGTAATTTTCACACGACAATCAAGATCCAAATACCTGCTCTCGCCTGCAAATGATGAGTGCTGGTGCAAGGTGAAGTTGCTGTGGACAGTGAGGAGCCCCATGAGGACAGAGGCCTTGGTTCTGGCCATCCAGTGGGCTGCCCAGGATGAGGGCATCAGGGAAAGACCATGCAACATTGTCAAAAAATAAGGAAAAACAAACCTTCAGTTATTACAGGTGTAGAAATTGTGTTTTCATTTTGAGGCTTAGTGTTTCTTATAATAATGTCAAACTTTATACTTACCTACTACATACTTCCATCTCAATTATTAGGCATGATGGAGGCCTTGAGTAGCATGTCATTTTAACCTGGTTGCAATGCCTTCTAAACCGTTTATATTATCATCACTCATTTTGTTCAATCTCCACTGAAATGCTACCTTTGCTCATTATTAGTACCTACCTGTGCATTTTACAAGGAACTTTCCTTTGTCTTATGAAAATAGTAGCTATATAGTTAAATTAGTACTATGTAAAGAACACCAAATATATACAAATCGTCAAAACAAAAAACACGGTTACTTTTAAGTATAATGGAGACTCTTAAAATTGTTAAAAGACAACCCATCAAAAATATTTCCAAACTCTCCATTACCTGAGTTTTTAAAAGAGTTTTCCTTTGATTAATTCCAATGTGATGTGTGATTTCCATTTTTCTTCTCTGTGGAGTAAAATTCCATCTCTCTGGGGTTCGTTTTTAATGATTTGCATTGTTTTTTTTGCACATATAAAATTAAATCATTTAAGAAAATTTATAGAGGGCACCGTGGCGCTCCCCTGTAATCCCAGTGGCTCAGGAGGCTGAGCGGGAGGATCACAAGTTCAAGGCCAGCCTCATTAACTTCTGGAGGCCCTAAGCAACTTAGCAAGACCCTGTCTCAAAATAAAAAATGAAAAGGGCTAGGAATGTGGTTCAGTGGTTAAGCACCCCTGGGTTTAAAAAAAAACGAAAAGAAAGATATGTTCAAATGCACAACAGGTATTTGTGAAGATATTCAGCTGTTTAGCACCACTAATCATTGGAGAAGTGCAAATCAAACCCACAGGGAGCTATCACCTCCCACATGTCATGAAGGGTCTGTGTGTTGGAAAGTGTGTGGAAAAACTGAAGCCCTCTACTCTGTTGGTGGAAATATGAAATTGTCATTGTAAGGGTGTTGGAGGAGATCTCCGCAGAGGCAGGGGAGACCTCTCCTTGAGCTTCCAGGCTCTTGACATGTCACAGAAAAGAATTTAAGATGTGTCAGTTTTTAACAAAGAGAGGGAGAGCTTTATTAGAAACTACAAGGAGAAAGTGCACATTGAATGTGGGCTCTTTCTGGAATAAACCATGCCTGTCGAGTTTCAAGGTCTGAGCTCTTATTAGGGTACAACTAGGTGGAAGACGCGTGATCCACAGGGACCGGGCCTTTCTCGGATTGCACAGTGGTGAGCCAGGTGATGCCTCTCTGTGAGGGGGTTTGGTCAGCACACGGGTTTCCACTCACATTGATGCCTCTGGCAGTTGGGTGGTTCATGGCGACAGGCCAGAGGGTCATGGTCCAATCAAATGTTGGCCCCTGGCTTCATGAGGTCAAGGGTCTCTTTCCATGTCTGTATTCCAGAAAACGTGCAGGGGAATGCAGAGTTACAAGATAACACACCGACTGTTCAAGCACTCACACATCTTCCTTCCCTCTGTCCCCCAGGTTCTTTAGCTCGTGAGCTGTTCATGAGCCATCAGATCTACATTCCTCATTTCTCCTTCAGAAACTCAGTATTCCGTCTGTATTTATAAATTTCTATCTCTGAATGGTACCATAATCTACCATAGCCAAGATGTAGAGATGGGCTAAATATCCTTTGGTGTATGAATGGATAAAGAAATGTGGTCTATAGGTACAGTGCAATAGTGTCATATGGAAGGAAATCCTACCCTATATGACAAGATTTCCTGAGAACATTATGTAAAGTGAAATAAGCCAGGCATAGGAAGGCAAAGGAGAAAGGATTCCTCTTAAAAGTGGGACCTAAAATAGTCAGATTTGGGGGAAACAGAGAGTAGAATGGTGTCCATGAGGGACCAAGGAAGGGAGAATGGAGAGTGCTATTCAGCAGGCAGAGTTTCAGTTGTGTAAGATGGACAAGTGGACAGCATTATGCCTGTAGTTAAGAACACTGCATTGCGCACTTAAAATGTGCAAAGACTGTAGACCTCATGTTGTTTTCTTATCACAATTTTTAAAAGTTAGATCAAATGAAAAACAGAAGTCGTTTGCATATAGGCTTTCCCACCTACTCAAATTTCAAATCGCAACCAAATTGTTCTGGGATATGTTAATGTCTCTCCTGAACTACAATCTCCCTTCTCCCTCAGGAGGATCCTCTATGATCTGTATAACCTAGTTTTTCTGCTTCTCCCCTCATAAATTGCCCTGAAAAGTTTTGTTGATTTATATGTGTTTAAAATTCTCCACATGGTTTTAACATTTAAAGGAAATGGCAAGTGGGATTGGGATAGTTGGCTGCTGATTAAATATGTAGAATTTCTATCATCAAAACTCATCCCTTCAGTCAGGTCCTACAAAGTGAAAACCACCTAAAGTATAAGTATGATGCTCGCTAATATGTGAAAAACACGTGGAACTTTACTAATGCACATTTCAAGTATGAGGATAACCCTGGTTTTTTTATTATAAAGTAACACACACATGTACACACAAACACACAAACACCCACACTCAATACCACGCCAGTGAGAATTTCTTTTTGGTACCAGAGGTCAATATGTTAAGTTCCATTGTTATATTTTCCTAAAATTTTTATATAATGTGTCTGTCAATCACATGTCCTCTGAGTCACTCCTGGCTGCTTCTATCCTGCACATATCATTCTGAAACAAACAAATGCCCATTTCGTTAAACATAAATAATGACCAAAACACTTTGGTCAACATCCACTGTATATTTCAGTATAATTTTATGTAAATAGTAGTATTGAAATTTAAATGATATTCTTTAGCTAGTTGCAAAAAACAAATAAAACATGCAGCCCAGGATAAGAGATTTGCAACCTCTGACCAGAGTCAGAACCTCTACCTCTGTCTTTCTTTCTCTTCTCCCACATGTGTATGGGCACACAGACACACACACACAGACACACACACACTTTAGATTCTTGATTCTTAGATACTTTTGGTATCCAAACAGTTCATTTACTAAAAACACAATGAATACTCATCAAGTTAAATCTAAACAATACACTGGTTGAACAGTTTTTCCTGATACACAATTTAACCATTGGGCAAGATATAATTCTATGTCATATACAAATGATTTAAAAACTATTATTATTTGTAATGACCTAAGAAAACCTGGTGTAAGACTTTAAATGTTGTCACATTTGTAGCAATACAGTTGTCTCTGTGTTTATATGAGAATCCTAAAGTTTTAATTTAGATAAGGACTAAACTTTGCATAATTGAGCTAACAATAAAATGTTTGCTTTGAGAAATATTTACTCTTGGTTATTTTGATGTATTCTTTCTCCTTTTTCATCTTAACTAGCATTATTGTTGGACTATACTAGTGATATTTAACTTCCATGGCATGTAACTTTTTTGCCATTCAAATCTTCCAGATGAGGCACTGTGGCACAGACCTGTAATCTCAGCAACTCGGGAGGCTGAGGCCAAAGGATCATAAGTTCAAGGCCAGCCTCAGCAATTTAGTGAGGGCATGAGCAACTTAGTGAGATCCCATCTCAAAATAAAAAATAAAAGGGATGGGGATGTGGCTCCGTGGTTAAGTGCCTCTGGATTCAAACCCTAGTACCAGAAGCAAAAAACAAACAAATTTTCCAAAATGTTCTAAAGGGAAAATCTTAAGTAATTGAGACAAAACAGTCACCTTTAGACCATGCTTTGACTTCATCTCCTTTGTGACTTCAATCAATCATACATAGATTGAACCAGATGATGAGGTACTTAACACTAGCCCATCCTTCCATTCCTAGATTAAAAGCAGTTGATTATGAAGTTTTATTTGCAAACTTCAGATTCTGCTAATAAACTTTTTATATTTTTTTAGAATTTTGTGGCCACAGTTAATAGACATCGATATGCAATTTTACATATTTGTGTTTGATCTTTGAAAAAACAATTTGCCTTCAATGTTAAACTCAATTTCTGGAAAAAAATTAGGAAGTTTTCAATTCTCAGGAGCAGTTTAAAATGCACTGGGATTATTTGCTCTTTAAACAAGTGATATGATTGACACTAATGACCACCTAATATTTAGAGGAGCTGACATAGTTGTTTTTTGCACAGAAGTCAGGCAATTAAGGTGTTCTAGTTTTTCTGGGACTAGTTTTGCTATATTTTCCTTGAAAAGTTATATATTTTATTAAGATCATGAAACTAATTTGCATAAGTTGAGCTTAACTAGATTCTTATGATTCTTTCATTTCCTCCATTTCTGTAGCTATTTCCTCGTGAACTACTTGTTTGGTGTAGGTGCTCTTTCCAGGTGTATTTTATTCTCTACTTAAACTATTAACTTATCAATGTTGAAACATTTTCTAAATTCTTATCTCTCTTCCTTGAGCCTTTATTTCCTTCTTATGGGTTTTGGGTTGAAGTATCCCCCTGACCCCTCCAACAAATGATATGTTGGATCCCTAAGCTCCAGTGCTTGTGAATGTGACTTCATTTAAGAATGGACCTTATATTCAAGAACCCTTACAGTGGATTCTAGTCCAATACAATGGTATCCTTACAAGATGAGGAAAGTGCCACATGAGGTAGACAATGAGGGGAAAACATCACAAGGTGACAGAGGTAGCCATTGAGCTCAGCAGCTATAAGCCAAGGAAAGCCAAAGATCACCAGCAGACCAAGGAATCTGGAAAGAGGCAAGAATGGATCCACCTTGGTGACTTTCAGAGGGAGCATGGCTGTGCTCGCAGCTGGGGTTTAGATTTCCAGCTTACAGAACCGAGAGACAGGAAGTTGCATAGGTTCAAGCCATCTATTTGTGGCACTGTGTCCCACCAGCCCTAGGAAATTAATTCAACATGGCGGTCATTTATGGATGATCTATGTCCACAATGTCTTTCTTCTTCATCTCCTAATGACTGCTCTTTTTTTTTCCTTTTAGTACTTTTGTATTGATGCTGTCCCAGATCCTTAATTTTACTCCTTGTGGGAAAAAGTTGGATTTTTCTGACTAGTTTAAAAACAAACAAACAACAACAAAAACCAGGAGTTTTCTTCAGAGTCCATTTTCCTGGGTATTTTCAGAGACCATCATCTCTGAGCTTTATCATTATTTTTTCCTCACCTTTGTTGCACTTTTCCCCAGCAAAGCTTCTATTTGATCAAAATATGCCTTGACTTCCAGATGCCTCTGTGTTCCTTAGAAGTGGTATGGAATCTTACGGTAAGACTCTCAATCTATAGGAACTTTGTGTTGCTGTCTTCACTGGTCACTATTCTCTTTTTTTCCCCCCACACTTGCCAGAGCTACTTTGGAAAACTCACTTCTGTTGTTCTGTTTTATCTGAGGGCTTTCTGTCCATGCATTTTGTGAATCCCCGTAACCCCACCACCACCCTCCCTTTGTGTGGTATTAGGAGAGGAGGCAAATTCCTGTCTGGATCACCACATCCTCACCTGACATTGAATCCTTCCACTCTGCCCGCCTTTTCCTCTTCTTTTTCTCCTTCTTTCATTTATTGATGGCTTTTAGATTGGTAGATTTTTTAAAAAAATTCTTAGACCTTTCCTCTTCCATGGCTTATTTAGAAAGTCATTCTTTTATTTCCATTTTTACAGTGTTTTTTCCCTTCAACAGTTACAAACCTATCCAACTCTAAAAGATACCTGAAACACATCTTTACCTCCTCTGAGAACTGTAAAATCAATCCAGTGCATTAAATCTGATCAACCACCTGCATGTCCTCATTATCTTTTTTCTCAGCTTTCCTTTCTGACCCTTAAGCTCCTTGATTTGCTTGGGATCTGTGTATACCTCCCCCAATTTATGAGCCTCCTGTTTCTTTGACCCCTCCATCCATCCTCAGCAGTGCTCTGGATTTCTAGTATAGTCATTGCTCTTAGGAAACCCTAACTCCCTGTTTCCTGCTGCCCTGGTTTCAGTCTAACACTCTCTTGAGCAATGGCAGACGGAGCTTATAATTTCTAGATTGTGTACTCATGGATATATTTAATAGTTCCTTTGTTACAGTTTTCCCAGCATCTCAATACTTTGTGGCATGAGCTACTTCATGAAGCATTAGGCTCACTTATTATAAACACTCATTTTCCATTCCTGCTTAATAAATTGCTATAAACATGGACTGCTTAGAACAATATGTATTTATTATCTTACAGTATCTATAAGTCAGTTATCTGGCCACAATTTAGACTTTCTGAGGCGACGCAAGATTTCTGAATCATGCTCCTCATTTTGCATCTTCCCAGTGTCCAATTCCAATGCTACTTCCACTCTTGATACCAATGTTGGCATTGACTTTCTATTGCCACATAACAAATTCGCACAAAACCAGCAGCTTAAAGAGCTATTTATTGCATCATGATTTTGTAGGACAGAAGTGTGGAGTGGCCTGGTTGGGTTCTCTGTGCAGGATTTTGCAAGGCTGAAATCAAGGGATGGGGTGTGTTCTCATCTGGAGGACCAACTAAGGAAGAACCTCCCTCCTGCTCATTCAGCTGGTGGGGAGAGTGCAGATCCTTGTGGCTGTAGGACTGAGGTTCCTGTGTGCCTGCTTGCTGTCCGCTGCAGCTGCTCTCACACCCTAGAGGCCACCCATATTCCTTGTTATATGGCCATCTTCAAAATACCACTAGCACATCAAATCCCCCTGTTTATTTCCAATCTCTGACTTCCTCTTCTGCCATCAGTTGGAGATAACTTTCTGCTGTTAAGGGGCTCATATGCCTAGAAAAATCTCCTTATGGTTCATCCAGATAATCTCCCTGATTTATGGTCAATTGAATTGGAACTTTAATTATGTTTGCTAAATCTGCCTTTAGAGCTCTTTCCATGTTAATGTTGGATTGAAAAACTGGGGTACAGTATCTGTACACAGGGGAAGGGAATCTTGATTGTGGGCAGGAGAAAGTATATTACAATTCTGCCAAATATGTTGTTTCTAAAATTTTCTCTTGAGTTCATGCAATAATACCACATTATTTTATTTTGGGGGCCAAAAATGTGTTTAAAATAATACAGATATTTATTTACTCAATATAAATTTGGAGTGCCATTAATTGTTTCTCATGATACTAAAAGCTTAAAGCCCTGATACTAATTCCATCATATTCTATGATTTTGTAATAGCCTCAAGTGTTCTGTCAATTTCTATTCTAATTCATATATTTTAAAAAATTAATCCCTTAACATAAGGAGAATAACAGCCTTTATTAACAAGAGAATGGTATGAGACTTCAATAAGAGCTGTGTGTGTGTGTGTGTACACATGATCACAGAACCTTGATACATGTTAACAGGAACTACTTCAGAGAGGCTGAGGCCATAGCTCAGTGGTGGAGTACTACCCTAGCATAATCAAGGCCCTGAGTTGGATTCCTAGCACTGCATTAAAAAAGAGTTATGGAATATATTTTGGAGGAAAGTATAGAAATGAGAAGAAGATGTAAACAGAAACAAAAAGATGTAAATTCCTCACAAGTTTTGGAAATAGACTATGTTCCAAACAGAAGATAAAATCAAGCCAGAAATTAGAGAAAGAGAAAATAAATAAAACCATTTCCTGTCATGGTTTTAGTCTCTATTTCCCATATGCTTTAGGTGGGAGATTGTTTTCTTTACTGGGCAATGCAGAAGGGCTTGAGAAGGTTGCCATGGCAAACAGTCAGAGACTGGTAACACACAGAAACTGAAGTTTATTTGAAACTATATGCAAAGTTAGAAGGATGAAAAGTTAGAAGATAAAAATGTGCAAATTGTCTAACCCCACAGTAATGAGAATTTGACTTAACTCTGAGAGTTCCTCTTGGATAGGTGTTCTCCTGTTAAACACCTGAGCCTGATTCCCAGCATTAAAAAGGAAAAAGGTCCCTGATAATAAAGCACAGGAAGGACTGTGAACCAAATTTTCTTGGCTATGATTGATGTCAACTTTGACCATTCACTCTATTTTAGTTATTCATGAATTCTTGATCATGTTACCCAAAGGAATGAAGCTTGAACCTGACTTACAAGCAAAATAATCAGAAAGAACCAACACGGTGGGATAATTTAGTAAAAAGTAATCAAGCACAATGTGGTTGAGTACTTAAAATCTACATTATTGGGCTGGGTTTTAAGGAGTTGGAGAAGAGACAACAGTTTAGAAATCAACAGGAATAAGATTTCTATTTTTATGCAGTAACAAAAGGAAGCAGAGTGACTTAAAGAACACTGGAGTTAAAAGCAATTAAACAGTAGAATAGAACAGAGAAAGGGAGATAATTGCACATTTTAGCACCACAGTTTTAGGGAGCTTGAACAGGTGACTAGGAAGATTATGGTAACAAATGTGATGATTGCTGGTATCAATGCAATTTTCCGTTCAGCAGCATTTGAGGTGGGACTTACCATTTAATGTATAAAAGACACCATTCCATGGGCGGAGGTTGTAACTCAGTGGTAGAGCACTTGCCTCACATGCATGAAGCTCTGGGTTTGATCCCCAGCACCACCTAAGAATAAATAAATAAATATATTGTGTCCGTCTACAACTAAAAACATTTTTAAAAAGATGCCATTCCTGACTTATTTCTACTTGCAGCTATTGCAATGTGATGTAAAGCACTTCAACATTCTCACTTTCCTTGTGGGACCATTCGGATAATAAAGCTTTCATTTTCTGCAATATACCACACAAAGTGGAAGTTCAATCTGTAAGTTATTATATATGTTAGTGTTTTCAGGAACATATGAATTGTAATCAAATCACTTAACCTCGGAGATGCACTGCTCATGCATGAGTATAATACACTTCAAGTTGTTCGCCATTTGCTTGGTTTCCACAATTTGATCACAGATGAGATGTTTTCCTTTGTGATTTATTCTTCCATTTGACAAATGGTTTTTGCTCCGAGCTCTCTGCTAGGTACCGGTGTGACAGAAGCGAAGAAAATTCAACCCTTGGGGACCCTGATGTCTGACAGGGAAAAATGCATCAGGGATCACAAGGGAGTGCGGGGTTCTTAGAATCAAGAGACCCAATTTAGGCTCTCAGCAAAGTCATTTTTCAAGAAGTGACATTTAAGCTGGGGGTCTAAATGATGCCTGGCAGTTTGCCAAAGAAAGAAATTCAGAGAGAAAGAGGGGAAACCTTGAGTCAGGAGAGAACGTTTTACAAGAGCAAGGTCCAGGGACGACCTGGGCAGTGAAGGTGGACAGGCAGGGGACTAAGTCCCTGTGGGCTGGACACTGGGCAGAAGGTGAATGTTGTCTTTGGAGAAATGAAAAACCGTTCAAAAATTTTAAGCAGGGATGAGATAGAGTCAGATTTGCATTCTTTTAAAGTTCACGTTAGCATCTTTTAAAAGGTCATTTATAGAAATCCACTTAGGACTGCCCTGCACAGGCCACATTGATGGGTGGCAAGCGCCACTTGGGCCCCATTTGGCCACACATAAGATCACAGCTCAGGACTGTGTGCTAGGAAGGGCATCATGCAAGATGGCACAAGTGTGGGTGTGTGTAGAAGGACACTCGTCTTGAGGATGAGATCTCCCAGGAACTTCAGAAAGGAAGTGGTACCTTTACTGAGATCTGGAAATGAAGAAGAGCTAGGTGTCTGTTCTTCACAGACAGGCGGTGAAGAAAGGACAGGTGGGTTGAGAGAGGACACGACAGGGGTCTGGGGTGAGGTGTGCGGAGCAGCCCCTGGTACTAGAAAAAGGATGCATGGTCACAGAGCCGAAATGGACTCAGTGTGTCTGAGTAGCTGAATGTTCAACTCCTTGATCTGCTGCACAGGTGAAATACAGGCTGAGGATGAAGGAGGAAATGTAAGATGAGAATACAGCACAAAGAATTTGGAATTCAGTCCAAAGGCAATGAGTTCTTGCAATATCTTAAGGGTACCTTCAAGTAAAAAAGAGATCATTGTCTAGAGCCTCTGATGCTCATTTTAGGAAGATACCCCTGACTGCAGTGCGATGAGGGATTAGGACTTGAGGCAGGTGGCTAGGGTAGGATGCAGGAACGCATGCCAAGGTCTGTGGTACCCTAAGAAAGATGGCAGCCTTAGGATAAAGAAACCTAGAGGGTGCATTCAAAATATACTTTATTTAATTTATTTACTGGTACCAGGGATTGAATCCAGGGGTGCTTAACCACTGACTCACTTCTAAGTCCTTTTTAAAACTGAACACATGACCAGTGAAACTCCACATCACATACCATCACAAGAATGGGACGTTATATTCCATGTAGGTATGAGATGTCAAAATACATCCTACTGTCATGTATGACTAAAAAGAACAATATAAAAAATAAAATAAATGTGCACTGTTGGAACCCTTGAGTTATTTTATTGCTTGGAGAATGAGAAAGTACAGGGTGTCAGAGCAGAGATGCAGAGCCTTGGGAAGCCCTGCTACTCACTACACCAGGTGAGCTGTCAGTAAAGTCCCTTAACCTACATTTGCCTCAGTTTCCACATCTGTAAAATTACAGAAGCACCCAGACAGGATGTGAGGAGTGGCACCCTGCACGTAGTAAGTGTGGGTGTTTTACTATCATTATCATTATTATTATTTGTAGATACATGAATGCATCGCTGTAACAATTTCAAAAAATATCTAAGTACAGGTAGTAACGATGTAATTTCTTTCTTACCTACCTGCCCTCTCTTCTCTCCAGGATTAATTAGCTCATTGGATGTGCCTGGGATCCTTGAATTTCATATTTGTACATATTTTATATGGATCCCAACATCTCTGTGTTGTCTGACTGCACTTTAGCTTAAATGGAATCCTGATTGACGCATCCTGATTGACGCCCACTTCTCGCTTCCACCATTGATGTCTTGAGGATCCCTCCACGTTGGTGCACATGAAGGTCTCTCTCTTCTAACAGCTGCACCCGTATATACAAGGATTCGGAATGATTTACCTAGGCTTTATTGGTAAAGTTGAAGAGAGTTGTTACTATTCGCATCATCATTTTAAAGAATATTGCAGTCAACATTATACTATATATTGGGGGACAGTTTGTCCTTATATGAGTATTTCTGTAAGGAAAGTCCTGGCGACAGAGTTCTTAACCCTCAGGGTTGCCCTGTGCCTCTCTCCTGCCTGTGGGGCGTGGTGAGCGTCTGCTGAGGCAGTAATGGATCAGCAAGCACAGAGAGACTCTGGGCCGCAGAAGACCCTCAGGTTTAGGTAATGATGAGTTTCGCTTTTGGAATCCAATGATTTTTACAATAATTAAAAATATTTCCATCAGTTTTGGTATAACCCTAGTCAGGGGATATATTTTCAAATTTCTGTGAAGTGGTGTGAATCACGATCATCGCTGCAGTTGCTGCTAATGTTTGTTGGGCACCTTCCAAGTATTTGTTCTGCACTCTGCTTGGATGATGTCGTGTCATTGCCATGATGATGGCCACTGTCACTTAAATCTGGGTTAAGTCAATGTGGTTGGGTGAAATGCCAGGTATTTGGTGGATGTTCCCCAATTTAAAAACCAAACCGGCTCTCTTTACTCCTCTACTGGATTATTTCACAGCCTTAGATCTACAGTCTAGAGTCGATTCTTGTTTTCACTACTGTCATGTATAAGGAATTAGAACAAATTCTAAAATTAAAAGAAAAAATTAAAAAGAAAAAAGCGTCAATTCTTGTTTTCCTATGGAAGGGTTGGTCTTCTCATTGTACAATAAAACTTGGTGATAGAAATTTCAGCAATGAAGATTGCATTTAATTATACTCTTTACAAATAAACCCCACATTAAAACGTAAATGCCTTTTGCAGGGATTCTTATTGTTGGCTGCTGTTCCTCCATTGCTTCATTTCAACGTGTTCTTAGCCCTTAACACTGTGTCAGGCTGGTACTGGGCTCTGGAAGTGAGAGGGGAGGGTGGCTGACAGTAGCCCTGTCTCTGGGGCACTTACATTTTAGCTTTTTTAAATATCTGATTGAGAACAGCTGTCATGGAGTTAGTTTTTAAAATAAAGATCAGTAAGAAAGTGAGAAGGAAATGATAAAAATCTGATTTTGCCCACTTTGCTTTTTTTTTTTTTTTTTTTTTGGAATCTGGAACAGAATAATTATGCTGGAGAGAGGGGCCCATGGACTGAAGTACGGCTGTGTTTTCATGATTTACTTACTTTTTTTGTTAAAAAGGACATTCCAGGGGGAAACTTTGATCAAACACTTAAGGAAAGCAGTAAAAATTACCAGTGTGATAATATGGGTGCTTTGTCCATTTTTAATTACCCTCTTCACATCTCAGCTGTCACGCCTGATGTGCTGGGTTTGTCAGGAGTCAGCGACATGCAGGAATGTGTGTGATCTCTACTCTATTCCTGACTGGGACTATGTTTCTTAAAAATCGATGGCTCAACACTCATTTCTCAAAGATCCAGTTAAACAGCCAACATGCCCAGCTGCTTTGGCCCAGGGGTCCCCTTTCCTACCACCCACCTGCCTCCTGTCCTTGGGGTACACAGACCCTGGACAGCATGTTGTCTGTGGGTTCTGGCTTCAAAGTCGGACCAACAAGGAGAGCCCAGGTGGCCGAATGACCTGCTCCACATGGGTCTTCTTGTCATCGCCCACGTGTCCTGGAACTGTCCAGGGCAGTGGGATTCTCTGCTCTTCTCTGTTCCACAGCCACTGCCTCTTGCTTCCTCCCCAGTGGCAGGGTGCCCTGGGACTCCCTCCACTCACATGCCCAGCCCACACCGGGCTGCCACTTTGGAGGCAGAGAAGCGCGGCTCAGAGTCTCTCTGCCTACACTTGACCAATCTTAGCCGAGAGAGACAGTGTGGCATTCCACAGAGGAAAGAAAAAAAATCAAGGTTTTGCAGATTCCAATCAATGTGGGTTTTAGGTTTCATTTCACTAAGCTGATGAGCCACGGCAGGTCGCAGCGCCAGCTATTCAGCCGTGATGCACGCAGCTTAAATGCCAGTCTGCTCAAAGAGGATTATACGCATCCCTAAGCCCTTGGCAACTCTAAAGATTTGCCTGTTTACAGATTTCATCACAGGGAAAGCTCACGCTTAACTCTGCAGCCCCATAATGAATGTTTTGTGGTGAGTAAAAATTAGTTTGCAAGAAGTAAGGAGCAGCGTGTGACTGTAGGTGTCGCCCTTTGAGGTTAGGTTCAGGCGATCATTCCTAGTTTAGAGCCAGGGACACCCTTCATCGCAGCTGCCACGTGCTCTGCTCACACTGATCTGCTCCTTGGAAGATTTCACCTGATAGGCAAATCCTTGTCCCCAGAGGCAATCAGAGGGGTGCTGTGGGTGGGGTGGGTGGAGACTAGGAGGGGCAGCAGCTGATTTCTGTAGGTCAGAAATCAGGCCCAGGTCTATTATTATTATTATTATTATTGATTCTTTTAGTCATACAGTAGAACCCATTTTTGATGTAATTAAAAAGCATAAAATATATCTTATTCTAATTAGGACCCCAAATGCATCTCCTTCTCCTTCCCTTTCCTACCCTTGTTCCCTTCCCTCTATTGATCTTTCTGCCATTTGTCCATAGTTATTTTTTTCTTTAATTTTTTGGTGGTTGTACACGGACAGCATGACTTTATTTCATTTGTCTATTTTTATGTGGTGCTGAGTATCAAACCCAGTGCCCCACACATACAAGGCAAGTGCTCTGCCACTGAGCTGTGGCCCCAGCCCAGTTATTTTTATTTTTAAAATTAATTTCTTGTGGGTGTACATGATGGTGGGAGTCACTGTGGTGCATTCATACACGTCCATGGGAAAGCTAGGGCAGAGTCGTTCACTGTCTTTTCTTTTGCTATCCCTCCTCCCTTTCCTTCACTCCCCATTTGTTTAATTCACTGAATTTCTGCCCCCCATTCCCTTATTGTGATTTAGCTTCCACGTATCAGAGGAAACATTTGACCTTTGGTTTTTTGGGACTGACTTATTTCACCCGGCATGGTAGCCTCCAGATCCATCCATTTACCAGCACCTGTCATAAAGTAGTTCTTCTTTATGGCTGAGTAGTACTCCATTGTGCACACATACCACATTTTCTTCAGACCTGGGTTTTATTGGGCTCAAGTCAATGTGTCAGCCAGATCATGTTCCCTTTGGAGACTTTATGGGAGAACCCCTATCCTTGCCTTTTCTGGATTCTAAAAACTACCCACTCATGGCTGAAGGATATGGACATTAGACCCCAGGGAACTTCCCTTACCTACAGCTCTTTCCCTGCCTGCCCTCCTGCCCTGCCCTAAATGAGCCCACCACCAATATTCCTCCTCTGTCCTGGCTCTGCTGACCCTATAAGAACCAGACCTTTGTTGTAGCCCATCATCATTTTCCCTCTTGAAACTGTGCCCCTCCACACTGATCCATGGATCTGTCTCCCTCCCTCCCCCTTCCTTCCTTCCTTCCCTCCCTCCTTCTCTCTCTTCCTTCCTTCCTTCCTTCCTTCCTTCCTTCCTTCCTTCCTTCCTTCCTTCCTTCCTTCCTTCCTTCCTTCCTTCCTTTCTTTCTTTCATTTGCTTTCAATGGCCAATCTCCATTTTCAAAGCAATCATATCACTTTGACCTCTGCTTCTAACCTCACGTATCTATCTTTCTTCTCTCCTCCTCCTCCTCCTCCTCCTCCTCCTCCTCCTCCTCCTCCTCCCCTTTTTCCTCCTCCTCTCCTCCTTCCCTTGTCCCCTCCTCCTCCCCTCCTCCTCTCCTCCCTTCCTCCACCTCTTCCTCCTCCTTTAGACAGGGTCTCATTGTTACCCGGCTTGCTTCAAACTCTCAGACTCAAGTGATCTTCCTGCCCCAGCCTTCTAAAAGCCTGAATTTCACATGCCATCATGCGTGGCTTCTCTTCTACTTTTAAGAGCTCTTGTAATTACCGTGGGCCCACCAGAATAATTCTGGATAATCAGCCTCATGTAAAGTCACTTGATTAACCACATAAATTCTATCTGTACCCTTCATTTCCTTTTGCCATTTGGGGTGACATATTCACAGTTTCTGGGGATTAGGACATGGACATCTTTGTGACAGGGGTGAGGGGCACTGTTCTGTCTACCACACCAGGCTCTGTGGCTTTGACAGAGCATGCTGAGATTTGCTTTCTGTGAAGATGATCTGGATAGAGTATGGAAGGTGTTCTAGAATAGGCAAGGGTGCTAGCAGGAGGACAAGACAGGTTTTACTTTAAAAAAAAAACAGCAAAGGAACAAGTGTCCACAGGATCACTCTGTTTTGTATCTTGTATATGAGATGAAGATAGTTAATAAATAAAAACTGAATGGCCAAGAGAGTCCAATGCATTGAGAATCAGAGACTAATAATTCTCTCAAGATACTGAAGCTGCAAATTATTTTATCTCCTGGTACAAAACAAAGAGTCCTCAAACCCCAAACACACACACACACACACACACACACACACACACACACACACACCCCTTTTCTAAATAGCTATAATTAAATAAAAGCTGTGATGAATCTGTAGTAATAGTTTTCACATGTGTGAAGGGTTTAGATAACACACGTTGACAGACCAGACTCACCCAGGACTCACTGCAAACCAAACAAGAGAGTCCCAGAGAGCTAGACTCCGTCTCTGAGCCCTCTCAGAACAGATTCCTCAAGACCTGCTGCTTGCAGAGGTCCTCCTTCCATTGCCCTGAGGTCAGAGTGTGTTGGGCTGTCCCTGGTTCCTCTGGAGCAAACTGTCCACTTGAGCAAGTCTCCTGCAGAGGATCTGGGCACAGGGGCCTGAGAGGCTGCCCTCACAACTCACTTCCAGTGGATGCTACAGAGAGCTTCTAAGGACCGTTGTGTTTATTTTACTTTGTTTTGTGGTGCTGGAGATTGAACCCAGTGCCTTGTGCATGGTAGGCAAACGCTCTGCCACTGAGCTACGCCCCCACCCCTGATGGCTGGGTTTGGAATACCAAACCAAGCAGGGGTGATTCCCTTTAGGAAGGACATGAAGTGGCGTCCAAAGCTCAGCATGAAGTATGTACTTGGGATCACTGGCAGTGTGTAGATGATCCTAAGGAAAGTCTTACAGGATGTACTTTGGATGACTGATGAGGAAACAGAAGAAAGGAAGACTCTGGGGCTGGGAAGCTGCAGAGCCAAGTGACAGAGCTGCAGAGCAGAAATTATTCTATGATGAACCCTAATAAGGGCATGAGCTTTCTAAGCTTCAATTCTTTTTTTTTTTTTTGTGTGTGTGTGTGTGGCATGGGAGAAGTCTGCTTGGCGGTATTTACCAATATTGTGCAATGTTGCACATGGTCTTTCTCTAAGCACCACCCAGAGTAACACACACCATTTACTGGTAGGAGAAAGCTGAGCTTTTATAGAACCATTGCCGATTATAAAAACGCTAGTTAATGGACCACACTCCATCTCAAGGGCACCTCATGGTCATTTTGATAATTCTGCCTACTCCAGTTTCCACTAAGGCTCAGATTCATCCCATAAGATAAAAATTCCTGGAGGTTTCTTAGTCACGACGCAGAAGGTAGCCTTTCTGAATACTCATAAGGTATCCACTGTCTCTTCCAAACTAACACCCCATTTTCCTATCAAGTGATAGAAAACCAACTGGTTACCCATCTTATCCAGAAACGTGTCAGGAGGATTTTTAATTCTAATTCGTTTTCCTTGACTTTTGAGAGCACAGTAGTTAGAGAAGTTTATTCATTGTCAAATCCCCACAGTGTGAGCCTCAAAAAGCCCATCATTACCCACAGCTCGCCCATAAATTTCTTTTAACTACACTTAAGCTACCAGACTCTTCTTCATAGCATTAATCCAAATGGAGAATGGGAATCTAGAAAATTATGCATCTACCTAGTGGAAGCAGTCGATGAAGCTGAATCTAACAAGAGAAAGTTTCTTAGGCTGACTACTGGGCTGAAGGAAAAAAAAATAGTGGTTACGTCTCAAGTCGCTTCTAATTAGACATTCCTGCAGCAGGGGTAGGAAATTTGTCTTCAATTGTACAAAGAAGCTGCAAATGAAAATGTTGATAATAAGGAAAGTAAAAATGGAAAGAAAATTTTAATTTGCTTTGAATCTGGCTGAAAACAAGGTAATCAGAAGCAGAAAACCAAACAAGTCCAAACCCTGAAGAAAAATTAAATGGGAACATAAATTTAAAAATTAATTGGCTCAGCAAATTAGTTCAACTCCAGACATAGAATGAAAATAAGACACAAGTATTCGTGTTAATTTCAAGCCATTTTTGAAGGGTAAACTGCTTTCTTCTCTTTCCTCTTTGAATCTTTAGATCTTGGGTGTTTGTTAGGTTTGCAGCTTGGGTTGAGACTTCTTTCCACAGAATGAATGGATTTACCTTTAAGGTGGCCACTTGGCTTTCTCATGAAAGCCGTCCCCCCATTGTGAGGTGGCATCTGTCCCTCCACCCCAATTAATATGGATTTGCCTGCAGAATATGGTGGTGGTCCTTTGTGATTTCCAAGTCGGGGACATTAGGAGCCTTGAAGCTTTTTCTCATGAAATACAGGAATATCTTAGGAAATTTGGCTCCACACAAAAACCTTTGTCTAGCCTGAGACTGTCATGCTATGAAAAGTCCCAAACTAGCCACGTGAGGAGGTTGTGTAGGGGGTAAGAAAAACACCGACCATCCCCTGGCCGTCCAATCCGTCCCATGCCAGGTGCCAGGCACAGACCTACAGGAGGGTTCCCACCTCTCCATCACCAGCTGCCAAAGGAGGGTCTGCTAGTGAGAACCACTCCGTGGAGCAGACCCCCACACCTCCCGCCACGCCACTGCGGCTTGTTAAGTCACTGAGTTATGAGGTCGTTTTTGCATACAGAGATAGATAACTGGAACAGAGATGCGTATGGATTGGGGGATCTCACAGGTCACAAAACTGGGTTTCTGATGCTCAAAGACGCTGCAAACTGCCCAAGATCACCCAGCACATTAGGAGCACGAAAGCAGAACCCACGTTTTCAACACAGAGGGTCCTTTCACTACATAAAAATGCCTCAGTTTCCTTAATTTAAGAAACATCAACATCCGTCCACGAATCTGGGATACTAACTTTATAGGGAAACTGAATGCCTTGTCTGGCTTTCAAACTGGGGGAACAAAGGCTGTGCCACATCTACACTCCCACTCAGTAGACAGGCTCCCAGAAGCATAAAAATTCTGGGATTCATGTTTTCTGGAGGTAGCCAGAGTGAAGCTGTTGATAAGCATCCAGGAAGCAAGGGCATGGTCAGGGGCTGAGACTGTAACCACGTTTCTGCTGTGGTCCACTCAGAACCTCAGGGCCTGCAACTCCACCACTTCCCCACACCCCACGCTTCTCATCTCTGCCATCGTTGGCACTTCCTTTAGTCCAAGAACATACCTAGCTCCCCAGGCAACTGTGTCTTTCCTTCTGGCATGTATTTGCAGACAAACTTTCCCTGTGTTTATACCGATGCTCAGTGGGTGTATAATAGTCCTGCAGAATTTCAACTAGATCGTCTTCTTTGACCAAGAAGAAAGTCATTGAGGAATGCTTTGCTTGAGCTGTGGTGGTATTCATGACTAGGTAGACACCAGGAACCTTCCATTTATTTATTTATTTATTTATTAATATTTATTTATTTTTAGTTGTATTTGAACGCAATACCTTTATTTTATTTTTTTAATTTTTATATGGTGCTGAGGATTGAACCCAGCACCTTGCACATGCTAGGTGAGCGCTCTACCACTGAGCCACACCCACTAGCCCAGGTACCTTCCATTTAAACAATGCCGGCATCTCAGTACATCCTGGGCCATGCACAAGAACATCCCGATCAACGACCATGCTAACCTTCCAGGACTTGAGTTCTTCTCACTACAGCTCCAGGATCTCCCAGAGATAATAAAAAAAGGAGTAAAACAAACTTGCTAGATTGTTCTCTCATGGAGAATAATATACACACTACTCTGTACTTTGCCTTTTTATTACAAATTTGTATTAATAAAAGCTTGGCACAGTGGTTCCTGTAATCCTGGTGGCTTGGGAGGCTGAGGCAGGAGGATCGCAAGTTCAAAGCCAGTCTCAGCAATTTAGTAAGGCCCTAAGCAACTCAATGAGACCCTGTCTGTAAATAAAATATAAAAAAGGGCTGGGGATGTGGCTCAGTGGTTAAGCACCCAGGTTCAATCCCTGATACTAAAAAAGAAATATCAGTAAATACTTCATTTTTATGTCTGGATATTATTATTTGTTTTTGCATAGAGGCACTACTATTTGTTAAATCAGTCACCTATTGATAGAAGACTCTTAAGATATCAGTAGTTAATGTCCTCATCTAGGGTTGGATGTGAGTCTGGATACTCCTAGGAATCACCACTTAGAGAAAAGTGAATACAAAGCAGGACTTAGAGCCTCCCTCCAGCCTAACACTTGAAAGTCATTTGTATGAGCATTGCCAATCATCCCTGCTATCATGTGGCTCTTGAACTCCCCCTAAGGCTCGTGTTTGGAGACTGTGGCATTTTTGGAAGGTGACAGACCCCTCAGTAGGTGGGACCTAGCAGGAGGTGGTTAGGTTATTGGTGGTGTACTCTTGAAGGGGCACTGGGACCCTGTCCCCTGCCTTCTCTCTTCTCACTCCCTGGCCTCCATAAGGCGAATGGTTTCTTCTACTACAGGTCTCACTGCAGGGTAGTGCCTGGCCCCAGGCCCAAAAGCAATGAGGCCAAGGGACCACGGATGGAAACCTCTGAAATAGTGAGACAAACTAAACCTTTCCTCTTTGCAAGCTGATGATCTCAGGTTGGTGATAGTAGCAGAGAGCTGACTAACACAATCTGTCTCTTGTTATTTTTTTAAATTCTCACCAGCAGTGTAAGTGACTGTCGCCTCCTCCCTAGACCCTAAGGCAGCTATACCTGGTTTGGAACTGTCAGAATTCTACCTTCACAATGTCATCTGCAAACATGTAATGACACCTGTCTCCACACTGATGTAATTGTAAATGCGGCCTGGGTTTCAATCCCTGCTGCATCTTAATAGCAATGGTTTGTTGTGCATCTGTCAGCCTCTCAGTGACTCAGTTTCCTGATCGTAAACCAGGCACAATAACATGATCATATCATGTTAGAATCTCCAGAGGATTTTTCTGTAAACTAAATGAATATTTATGTGCAACATAGGAAAACAAAATATGTATCAACAAAATGAAACACTGTTTAATTACATCTGTCAAACTTGCTTTAAGTAGTTTCTTCTTATTTTACTTCTAAAACATATTCCCACGATGTTTAGGAATCTGTTTCAGCAAAAATAAAATTCTTCCCCTAAAGAAACTGCATGATAGAAAAGAAAAAAATATCCTAAATTTTAACTTGTCAGTGAATTTGGCCAATTTCTAACTTGAAATCCTAAGGCCACTAACCTTTGAATTTGATTTTGGATGAGTTTTCAAGTAACACATTCCCAACTATTATTACAGAGAGCAAAGATGGGGGAAATTATGGTCCTCAGAAACATAATTACATTTGGGGCTACATTGGGACTGGGGTTATGGCTCAGTGGTAGAGCACACACCTAGTACGTGTGAGGCCCTGGGTTCCATCCTCAGCACCACATAAAAATAAAAAAGTAAAATAAAGATATCGTGTCCAACAACAACTAAAAAAATATTTAAAAAACCATAACTACTTCTAAACCTTAAGTGCCTGGAAACGATTGATTGGTAAAAGGAATCAAGTGAGAAACCTGGTGCTTTTTCCCACTGGGATGATGGCTACCCAGGAGCAGCTGCCTCCTAGAGGAAAAGACCTCAGGAAGCAGCTGCCTGGACCAGCCCTTCAGGCCCATCCAACTGTGGAGAGGATGTGGCTCAGGAGAGCACATGCACGTGGTGCAGCCGTTCTCAGCCAGGCTGGATGAGCATGCACAACCCCGGGAAGCTGAACAGTGAATTAAAGGCCCAATGAAAACACTCTATTCCATGGGAGCGACTTTCTTCTTGGCATCTGAAGGGTGTCCAAGAGGTACAAGGTTGAGAGAGAGTCACCATTTCCACTTTGCTTCTCCCCACGTACCTAAGGTGCAGAGTTGTGATCATCTGCTTTTCTTTGGTAGAAGGCAGGTGAGAGACTGAAGGAGAAGCCCCTGGCGGAGGGTGATAGCGAGGCAAGCGAAGGGTCTGTTATTAGGGGTGGGAGAGAAGGCAGGAGACTGCAGGCAGGCCTCTGGGGCCTTCTTAGATGGCCACTCTGCCCCATCCTGGACCACAGTGGGAGTTGCCCCCGGTTTACCAGACTCCAGGCACTGGTCACAGTCGCTTGGGTCAGGAGTGTCCTGAACTGAGCTGAGCATCCCCTGTACTGAGTCCTGAAGGGGCTGCTTGTCCCAAATTAGGCAAATCAGATGTTTTTCTTTTTTTTTTTTCCACCAGAAAAGAAAACAAGCAAACAAAAAGACTTTGGTAGTAGAATTATAATGTAAATAAACCTCAGGGGATGACAGCTTCACGCTGGACAAAGTTCCTCCCCTCTCATCCTCCTGGATGCTCCAAAGCAGGTCTCTGCCTATACTTCCCCTAGCCTCCCTCAGCAGCTCCCTCACATCAGCACCCGTGGCCAGAAGGGCTCTGGGGACGAAGCCTCAGCTGATTGGACACCTCAGAGGACAAGGGAGTTTATGGGCCTGGCTCTCCCGGACCCAACGCTAACCCTGGCCATGTTCCTGAACAAGCAGATGTGGACAGCTAAACATTGATGGAGTGGTGGGCAGCTGAGGAGGCTAGGTAGGGCCCACAGTGAGCGCTCCGTTTGCTCTGGAGTGTAACGAGGCGCAGGTGCACACCACCACATGGGTGTTGGAACTCACTTCACAGCTTGTCTTGCAAAGATGGGGACCTGGGCTAGGAAACCATCTTCCCAGCCTGGAGCAGAGGGCTCTGAAACAGGAGGTGCTGGGCCCAGCTCTCACACTCCATTTTGAGTGTTAGAGTCGTAGGGACTTGGAGCTGAAGTTTAGATTCTAGTAGGGCAGCCTCAAGAAAATCTTGCAACTATTCAGAAGTATAATATTTGCTTCTAAATTGTCAATTCTTTATTTTCATTGAAACAAGGAAAAAATAGATATCAGAAAGACTTTTTGTCAATTTCTTTCTCTCTCTCTCTTTCTTTTTAAGGTACTGGGGATTGAACCCAGAGGTGCTTAACCACTAAACAACATCCCCAGCCCTTTTTTATTTTTTATTTTGAGACAGGGCCTCACTAAGTTGTTGAGGCTGGCCTTGAACTTCCTGCCTCAGCTCCACTGAGCCACTGGGATTATAGGCATGAGCCACTTTGTCATTTTTTAACAAGTGCAACCAGTATTCTTTCTCCTCTTTAGGCAAACAGAATGTCACTGCATAAACAACAGGACTCTGAGCTGCTGATACCACCCTACTCACCTCTAACTCATCTCTCACCATGTGGACCTAATGCACAGGGTGGTTCAGAAAAATCACTGTTGCACAGAACTTATACTATCACCATGAATCCGCCTTGTTCTTTGCATTTTGAACAATGCTATCTTTTTCTAGCTGTTTCCAGTAAAGATAATTGCTATGTATATCAAATAAAACTTGAATCCTGAAATATTGTTTCACTTGAAATACAGTATAAAAGAGCAAAATCTTTTCTGTCCTTCAGAAAACCATTCTATCACGAGGTCAAACTACTATGTCTTTTTTTGAGCAAAAATTTTATAACTTGTTTCTTATCTAATTTTTTGTTTCTGAGCAAATCAAGGATAGCTCTCAAAAAAGTCACTCATTTAGAAAAAAAATCAATGAAACATATGGCTAAAACATGGATTTAATAATAATCAATTTAGATAGACCAGTTTTGTTGAGTGATGTGAGTACTAAATACAGTTATCATGGATTTTTAGTAACCCAATTTCAAGCAATATAAAAGTAATTTATAAAGTAGGGCAGGAGAAGGGCAGAGTACATGTATAAGAATAGAGAATGAATTTTTACAGTCACCCTTTTTTGATAGTAAAAGAAGGAGGCCTTCCATAAAGAAAGAATATTTCTCCTGAGGGAGAGGTGGCTAAGGCTGTGGGATGAAAACTGGTGAAACTGTCAGTTTCAGTTTTCTTGTGAACGTAGGAGGCAGAATGAACCCACTTCTGTCATTGAAATGTGAACTATAATGTCAACTATATATATACTAGTGAGCATCAACTACAGAGATGAGCTTCTGTCAAAGTTAAGTGATTTCTGTTGAGAAAATGTTGAACTACTCGGTTGGAGAGAAGTAAGCTGTTTTTCTGAGGTGTGTGTGTGTGTGTGTGTGTGTGTGTGTGTGTGTGCACTTCCTGCCATTTTATCATATGATTCTGAGATTTAAAAAAACCAACAGGGCTTCAGTCATGCTTCTGGTCATCTGTGCACACACCTACACACCTTGCTGTTGCATATCATATTCATTTATAAAATATATTCCATGGGAGGTTGTGAGTGTAGCTCAGTTGGTAGAGTGCTTGCCTACCATGCACAAGGCCCAGGGTTCAATCTGGAAAAAATTCCATATTTAAGGTGCATTGGAAATGCATCTAAACCCTTCAATACTTTGATAATTGGTAATTTGAAAATAAGTGGGTTATAAATTTACATCAGTATTTTTGTATTGACATTAAATTGAAATAATATTGAAGATAAGAAAACAGGTTTTTTAAAAAAAATCATATCTGATCTCTCTTTAAACTGTGTTCAAATGTCCCCAGGGACACCACATAATATTGTATGACAACTTTTCATTATACCCATGGCAGTTGTTTCTTTACAGAGAAAAATGGAAGAATTCATTAAATTTGTATGTATTACTCCTTTTTCCCTCATGAGCCCCTATAATAGAAAGGGATGATGTATATTGTAATCGGACCTGCATTGCTCATGTCTGTTCAATTCCAATTTTGCAAACGTAATTTTTGAAGTCTTACAACAGCCAAACTCAGTTTAATAACTCGTATTAGATATAAATCATGAATTACCCTATAGGCCTCTGTATGATCAGTTATGCTTTAGGCCTGTGTACAATCTGGACATGAAGTAAATATCTCATTGAAATTGAATGAGGAGGGCTGGGGTGTAGCTCAGTGGTAGAGCACCCGACTGGCAAGCACAAGGCCCTGGGCTCAATCTCACAGTAACACAAAATAAATAAATAAATAAATAAGAAGCAGAATAGGACATATGACTATATTGACTTGTATATCGTATAAGGAGTAGAGTCGTTCAGCATTGTGGGCCTGTCTACATTCATGTGGGCATTGCTATGTAGCTCTTATAGCCTTAAAGACAAATATATCCAATCACATAAAAATCTAATGAAAGAACTTTCTATGAAGCAGTGGGAGAGGCATTACTATCAACTGAGGGGGCAAGAAAAGAGGTCAAAAGCTATGTAATATCACCCCTAAGGTGATCAGATGAGAATAAGTGCTTGTAACCAAGTACTAGAGACTGGGTAGCTTATAAACAACAGAAATTTATTTCTCACGGTTCTGGAGGCTAGGAGTCCGAGATGAGGGTACCATCCTAGTTTGGTTTTGGTGAGAGCCCTCTTCTGGTTGCAGACTACCTGCTTCCTGCCGTACCTTCGTGCAGTGGGAAGAGAGCATGGGAGGTCGCTGGGTTCCTTTGATCAGGGCACTGGTCCCATTCAAGAGGGCTCTACATTCACAACCTACTTACCTCCAACATCTTCTAATGACATCCCCCTGGGAGTTAGGATTTCAACATCGGAGTTTTAAGAGACACGAATGTTTCACTGAAGGTATTCTGTGAAAGAGACTTGAATAAGTGTTATGGAATCCACTGGAGAAAAGAAACATGTCTTAATTTTTCATTGCATTAAACAGTATGTATTGTAACAGAGGCGATGATCATATGTCATATAGGCACTGGAAAAATCTTACCACATTGTTAAACATTTTTCTCATGTTTTTTTTTAATTGGTGCATTATAGTTGTACACAATATAACAATACAATTTGGCCAATATCATTCCCTTTCTCTCTCCTCCTCCCTCCCCCTGGTCCCTTTCCTCTGCTGTACTGACCTCAATGCCTTTCTTTTCCATTTTCTGTTCTGGCTTCCACATATGGGAGAAGGTGTATGACCCTTCACCTTCTGAATTTGGCTTATTTTGCTTTTGATTTACTGTTTTCAAGTTCCATCCATTTTCCTACAAATGACATCATTTAATTCTTTTTTATGACTGAATAAACTCAATTGTGTACATATACACATTTTGTTTATCTATTGATCCATTAATAAATACTTAGGCTTCTTGATCCATTTATCCATTAATGAATACCTAAGCTGTTTCCATAGTTTGGGTATTATGAATTGTGCTACAGATATGGGTATAGTATGATAACTTTAATCTTTTAGGATAAATACCAAAAAGTGGTATAGATGGGTCATATGGTGGTTCCATGCCTAGTCTTTTGAGGAAACTCCATGCTGATTTCCCTAGTGGTTGTACTAATTTCCAACCCACTAACAGTGTAAAAGTGTTCCTTTTTCTCAACATCCTCTCCAGTATTTGTTATTGTTTATATTCTTGATGTCTGCCATTATGACTGGGGTGAGATGAAATCTCAACATAGTTTTGATTGTTTTTCCCTAATTGCTAATGATGTTGAACATTTTTTTGTATTTTTCCCCATTCAATTTCTCCTTTTGAGAAATGCCCATTTAGTTAATTTGCCCATTTATTAAGTGGGGGGGTTGATATTAATTTTTTTTAGTTCTTTATATATTTCAGGTATTCATCTTCTGTCAGATGAGTAGTTAGCAAAGATATTTTCCCATTTTGTAGGCTCTTTCTTCACATTCTTGTTTCCTTTGCTATGCAGAGTTTTTTTTTTTTTAATTTGATGCCATCTGATTTATTAACGCTTGGCATTATTTTCTGAGCTTTGGGGTTAAATTGAGAAAGTCATTTCCTGTACCTATATTTTGGAGTGTTGACCATACATGTTCTTCTAGGAATTGCATAGTTTCTGGACTAATTTTGAGGTCTTTGATGCATTTTGAGTTGATTTTGGGGCAGGGTGAGAGAGAAAGGTCTAGTCTCATTCTTCTACCTACAGATGACTATTTTCCAGAACCATTTGTTAAAGAGGCTGTCTTTTCTTCCATGTATGTTTGTGGCACTTTTGTCAAGGATCACATGACTATAGATGTGTGGGTTTGCCTTCTATTCTGTACCATTGGTCTATGTGTCTGTTATTATGCCAGTACCATGCAGTTTTTGGTACTATAACCTGCACTATAATTTAGAGAAAGATATTGTGATGCCTCCAGCATTTCTTTTTTGGTTTTTAGAATTGCTTTGGCTATTCTGGGTCTTTTCTCCTTCCAAATTAATTCTAGGACTGTTTTTTTTCCCCCAGATCTGTGAAGAGTACCATTGGTATTTTGACAGGGATTGGAGTGGATCTGCACATTGCTTTTGATAGGGTGACATTTTGGCAATGTTAATTCTGCCTGTCCATAAATGTGGTAGTTCTTTACATCTTCTGAGGTCTTCTTCAATTTCTTTTTTCAAGGTTCTGAAGTTTTCATCACAGGGGTCTTTCACCTCCTTTGTTAGATTTATTCCTAGGTATTTTTTGAGGTTATTATGAATGCTATTATTTTCATGCTTTCTTTCTCAGCAGATCAACGATTGGTACATAGAAAAGTTATTGATTTTTGTGTGTTGTTTTTTGTAACTTCCTATTTAGCTGGATTTGTTTACTAACGCTAACAGTCTTTTAGAAGAGTTTTTTTTTTTGATCTTCCAGTATAGGATCATATCATTTGCAAATGGTAATAATTAGAGTTCTTCCTTTCCTACTTTTTACACTTTTGTTTCCTTCTTTTGCCTAACTGCTCTGGCTAGAATTTCTAGTACTATACTGAATAGGAGTTATGAGAGGGGACAACCTTGTCTTGTTCCACATTTTAAAGAAAATGCTTTCAATTTTTCCCCGTTCACTATGACGTTGGCTTTGGTTTTATTTTTTTATGTAAGGCCTCCTTTATGATATTGATGTTGGTTCACTCTATTCCTAGTTCTGCCAAATAAACATTTTTAATGATGCACATATATGATGAACGAAGAGTGGCATTAGACTTTCATAGTTAAGGCTGTTCCATTGTTTCTGCTACTTGTATTTTTAGGAAGAATTTCAGATGTTTTGAGTACAGTTGTAAAGATCAGTGTGAAAAGATCTCAGGAAACTCCCCCAAAAGTTCATCTTCAAGTTAAATCATCAGATAGAAGCAGGTTTTCAATCAGAAACTCTCTTCATTAACACTGACTTGAAGACCAAAGAGGAACCAACAGTTTACTGGACCCTTATGCTTTGACAAAGATAATCTTCAATGTGAAGAAATAATTAAAAGCCACTGAGGAAACAGGTCATGGTGTATGTCCCAAAGACTCATCGTGTACTGTTGAGTTAATAACTTTTATGGTCTATTCGTCTATTATTTATGACATATATTTCTTTAAAAAATCATAGACATCTAAATACAAACATTTTAGAACTTGGATTATATCTTGGAAAGGTGTTCATATACAAATTAGAAAGGCTCAAGGACAGAAGCAGCTCACAACTCATTTCACAGGGGGTCATGGGGGAGCTTCCCCTAGAGAGTGAGAAAGAACCATCAAATGAGTGAAGTCATGTTGTTAAATTAGTAATGCCTGTGACTCAGTTGTGACAAATGTCTCACACACTCAATGTTGTACAGATTATGGACTCAGATTTGATGGGATAACACTTTGCAAATATTACATAAGTTTTTTTAAATCCCTCTCCTTAGTAAATCATGTTCCCTAGCAATAACTTTACATCTATTGTCTTAAAGAAGCAGGGCATCACCAGGTTTGGCGGCACATGCCTGTAATCCCAGCAATTTAGGAGGCTGGGTCAGGAGGATCACGATTTCATAGTCCCAGCAACTTAGCAGGGCCCTAAGCAACTTAGCAAGACCCTTATAAAACATAAAAATGGATGTGGCTGAGTGGCTAAGTATCCCCTGGTTAAAATAAAATTAGAAGAATAAAAGAAGAAGGAAAGAAGAAGCAAGGCATTGCTAACACCAACTTCAAATTAAAAAGAACAAGAGGCCTGGTAATTCCCCATCAGACTGGAAGAGGAAACTCTTCTTGGTCATGGCAGATTATAAGAAAGAGCATATGGAAGTGGAAAGGGTGGCTTCTCCATGAGAGCTGGAATCCCAAAAATCAAGGCACGTTAGATACACTACACAGAGGACAGGCCAAGAAGAGATGAGGACATCCATTAGCCCCTACTTCAGTTTGTGCGGGAGATCCACACAATCGTTGTGTTTCTCCCTTCTCATCAGGTATGTGGTATGAATGTAATTCTTGTCCTCTGGGGACAGAGTTATGTGATTTATTTTGCCTAATGTTTTGGGAGTAGAAGTGAGATTTAGTTACCAGTGGGAGCCCACCTGGAACTCACTCTCCTGTCTGGCACAGAATTTTCCATATGCCTTACAAGAGAATTAGGGAAAGAATCAGTGAAAATATGTCAATAGAATCTTCAAAACATTAAATACAAAGAAATAAAATAATTTTTAAAGAGGGAACAGGACACTCAAGAACTGTGGGGCAATTACAAACAATATAACATTCACATAATGGGAATACAAAAAAGAGAAGGAAAAAATTATATGAATTTTTCAAAATTAACAACAGACACAAGCCTTTAGATCCACAAGACTAAAAAAAACACCTATCAGGATAAATGACAGAGAATTTACACCTAAGCCTGTGAGAGAGAGAGAGAGAGAGAGAGAGAGAGAGAGAGAGAGAGAGAGAGAGAGAGAGAGAGAGGGAGGATGCATATGAATTTTGGAAAAAGCCAGTGGCACAGGGGTTACATACAGGAAACAGAATAAGAATTAGATCAAAATTGTTATTCAGAAATTGTGCAAAGAAGAAAAGAGTGGACTGTAAGATTTAAAATACTGAAAGAATAAAACACTATCCTAGAATTCTGCATTCAATGAACAAGTCTCTGCCCACAAATTTGATAACCTAGATGAAATAGCCCAATATATTGGAAGACACAATTTCTCAAAACTCACACTTATAATAGACTACCAGAGCAGTTAAAGAAATTGATTCAATAACTAATAACTTCCCTTTGAAAAGCTCTAAGTCCATAAAGTTTTGGTGGGAATTCTATCAAGCATTTAAAATAGAAATATAGCACTTCACTATGATCTGTCCTATTAAACAGAGTGGAGAGGACAATTGATTTCTAAGTCATTCACAAGCCAGAAATTCACCAAGTCTAAAACTAGACACAGATATTACAGGGCAGAAAAACCATAGACCAATTGTTTTCATGACTGTGTGTTCAGAAACCTTCAACACACTATTAGCAAGTAGAACCCAACAATATATGCATGGACTGAATTATACACTATCGCCCAGTGGGGTTTGCAAATTGAGCATCCAAGACTATTTAAACATTGAAAATCAAATCGGTATAATGTATTACATCTACTGGTCAAAGGAGAAAAATCAATGATCATATCAATAGATGCAGAAAATGAATTTGAAAAAATCCAAACTTCATTTAAAAACTTCTCAGCAAAAGGAATAAAGGGGGCTTCTTCAACTTGAGAAAGAGCATCTATAGAAAAGTAATAACTAACATTATACTTGAATGCCGAAAAACAATATTTTTGTTTTAAGATAGAAAAACATCAAAGAGTATCCCCTCCCAACACTACTATTCAATATCATACTGAAAACCATAGCTAAGGGAATAAATTAAGAAAATAAAATTAAAAAGTACAGATTAGGAAGGAAGAAATAAAACTACCTTTGTTTGCAGATGACATGATTGTGTGTGTGGAAAACTCCAAAGAATCTGCAACAGAGCTGGGCCTTCCTGGAAACTGAGGCAACCTGAAGACCCCCTCTTCAAACCCTAATTCTTACAATCAAATCAGAAAAATTTGTCACAGCAACAGGAATGAGTTTATTGAAAGGATAGAAAAAGGGAAGGGGGACACTCTCAAGGGAGAGAGAGTCCTCTCAGAGAGGAGAGGGACAATGTGACTCTCCTGCACTCCAGTTTCTTTGGGGATCACAGAGAAATATCCAGATAGTCCCACCCAGGTTCACTTCCTGATTTTTGACTGTCAACAAGATGACATCATACTTTTTAAGGACCTATCGCCATAGCAACTCTAGGTCTGCTTGGCCCATACTGACTGGTTCTAATTAACTTCTTTTTTTAAAATATTTTTTTAGATGTTGATGGACTTTTATTTTATTCATTTATTTATATGTGGTGCTGAGAATTGAACTCAGGGCCTCACATATGCTAGGCAAGTGCTCCACCACTGAGCCACAACTCCAGCCCTCTAATTAACTTCTTCACCACAAGTTCTTATAGATTTTTATGGTTAGGAAAATTATTCTTATCTCTCTTGAGTTTTGGAATCAGGTCACAAAAGTTTCCTTGGTTCCCCAGGAGAACATTGTCTTGGGCTTGTATTTCTCCTGCAGTTAACACACAGTTTATTGAGGGATGTGACATATCCTGTCCACCTAGGCCAGGCAGGGCTGCAAGTAAATTTCTTCTTGGAAAGAAAGCATGTGAGGATCAGCAAAGAGGACCCATTTCATAGAATTATTCTGATAACCTCATGTTACCACCATTCACATCTGTCTGTTCCCTAACAAATTGACAAAAACAAATAAAAAACACCCATAACTAATACTTGACTGTAAGCCAAGTTGCAGGATGCAAAGTTATCATGAAAAAGTCAATCACATTTCTACAAATCATCAATAAGTAATTGGAGGCTGAAATGAAACACACATACCATTTACAGTAGCACCCAAACCATGAAATACGTAGGTATGGATCTAACAAAATACATACAAGATGTACTTGAGGAAAACTGAAAAACTCAGAAGGAATAATATTATCTAAACAAAGGAGACATATTTCATGTTAATGGATGGAAAGATTCAACATTGTGAAGATGTTAACTCCTACCAACTCCATTAATTGCGAACAAAATCTCATGAAGTTATTTTGCACGTACTGGCAACCTAATTCTAAAGTTTATGTGGAAATGCGTGTGTCCCAGAATAGCCATCTCAATATCAATGAAGAACAAGTCAGAAGATTGACACTACCTGGTTTTAAGAACTGTTGTAAAGCTACAGCGATGAAGACAACTGGTGTTAGTGAATGACCACTGGGGGAGAGCAGAGAGCCCCCAAAAGACCCATAGACCCATATAAATATCATTGACTGATTTTTGGCAAAGGAGCAATGTGAACATAAAGCTATAAAACATCTAGGTGATAAATGGGAGAAAATCTAGATGCCCCTAAGTCTAGTAATTAGTTTTTAGATAATACTACAAGCATGATCCAGAAAATAACAAGTTGATCAGTTGACTCCACTGCTGTGACAGCTGAACCTGAGGTACCAGTGAAGAGTGATGGGGGATTAAGAAAAACATACACACAGATATGAAGATTAAAGGCTGGGATCAGGTGGGACACTGCTCTCTGATGGAGAAATAATGAAGAGTTGGCCCAGCAAGTTTATTTATATAGGGTTTCAGAATCAAGAAGTAAAGGACTACAGGGGCATTCTTCTTAGTGCACTAGAAAGTTACAGAGCTAGAAACATTTTTCTAGCTATTTTACTGTTGTAATGCTTGGAGCTTCCTGCAGCACTCAGGAAACCCACTGTCTAAAGTTACTGTTAAGTGGGCAGGCTCAGAAGTAGCAGCACTGGTGAAACATTGTAGTTGTCTTGTTATGCTCAGAATTTCTCTCTCCCAGGGAGCTATGTGCCTGAGATCAAGGTGGAGATTGATAAGATTCTTGCCACAGAACCTCTTTTGGCAGGGTGCACCAGAGCAACCGGTCATTCTGTGCCCTTGCACAGAAACATTCTATGGCAGCAGGTGCGCCACAGCCATGAAGCAATCAAGGAACTGCAGTCTCAGTCATTGCACTCCAAACCCCATGAAAATTTTAAAAATCTCTATGAAAGACTGTCAAGAGAATGAAAAGAGAAGCTGCAGATCAAAAACACTTGCAAACCATACATATGACAAAATGATTTTATTTCTAATACAAAAATAATTCTTAAAATTCAATCCTAGGACTATAAAAAGTGAGTGAAAAAGTTGAACCGACACCTTGCCCAAGAAGACATGCTTATGGCAAATAAGCATATTAGAAGAAGTCTGGAATCATGCTATGAGAGAATTGCAAACTATGAGTCTTACAGGAACACATCACTACATACCTATTAAAATGTCCAAAATCTGAAACCCTGACAACATTAAATGCTGGTAAGGATGTGGAGCAATTGCTGGAGAGAAATATAAAATGAAAGATACTTTTGAAGACAGCCTGGCAGGTTTTTAAAAAATAAACTTAAATGTAGTTTCACTACACAGTCTAGTAATTGTGTTCCTTAATAATTACCTAGCAGGTTTGAAAAACTAGGACCACACAAAAGCCTGCGTACAAAAGTTTATAGCAGTTTTATTCATAACTGCAAACACTTGGAAGCATCAAAGATATCTTTATATAGATAAGTGGATAAACTGTGGTATATCCATACTCTGGAATGTATTATTCAGAGATTTTTTTTAAATGAGATATCAAGCTGTGGAAAGATATGGAAAATGATTATTCACATGTCTGTTTTAAGGAAGCCAGTATGAAAAGGCAACATACTGAGTGATTCCAACTGTCCAACTAAATAACATTCAGCCAAGGAAAATATATGGGAGGGTGAATTGGTAGAGCATAGAGGATTTTTAGGGATGTGAAATAATTTTGGATGATTACTATAATGGCCCAAAGGCCCCATTGATTCTGAGACCCTATATAAATAACATTAATGAATGTTACATTATTGTATTGGTGGAAGTCATGCTCCACCCCATTTTGCATTTGAAAAAAACCCAAAGAACTATACAAAACGAAGAGTGAAAGGTAACATAAGCTATGAACTTCACTAATCATACAAAACATCCTATTCTATACAAGATGTTAATAGTAGGGGAACCCGAGTGTAGGCTGATGAGAGTGAGTATGTGGGGACTTTGTGCTTTCTGCTTGATTTTTCTGTATATGGAAAGCTGCTCTAAAAAAAGCTTATTAATTAAAAAAAACTATTATTGTATCACATGTCCCTAAGGTGTTTTTTTTTTTTTTTTTTAATGTCATAATGCACACGTTAAGTTTCAAGGAAGATTTCCTCTTGGAAATGCAAGGTTGAGAAAATGATCATTTTCTTATTTTGGGTTGCATGTGCTTTCATGCAGGACTGGGTAAGTTTGATCAGCTAGCTTCCCTCCGCCCACCTCCCAGATAAACACTGCTAGTAGGTGTACTGTCTCATAGTTCTCTTTACAAGATATATTTGTATGTACCTTTATTTCTCTTGGCAGTTTTGAGTTTAAAGGCATACTTCCATACGGATAGGGCGGTCTTCTCACTTCCCTACCCCCAATTTCCCCCTCTCCAGGTCTTTTCCTATGCACATAATAAAGAGTCAAATACGAGAACAGTAGAAAATGGTAAAAGGGCATTGCACATACAGATTCAACAATTCTGAATCTTGAACAAGTTAACAATTAACATACAGCATTTAACGATTCTGCCGTAATTGCTTTCTGTTTCGCTGCAACATTTTAAAGTAAGTACCTTAATCTTCAGACACAGCTGTACACTTTCTCAGTATCATCACACCAAGTAACGGTGATTTTTCTTAGTACTTTTAATGTCCAGCCATATTCATGCCCCCGGCTGTTAACATCTGTTTGCAGCTGTTTTCCCCTCCCAAAGAGCATCCAGTCGGGAACCACGCATCGCAGCTGGTTAGGCCCATGTTCTCTGGGGCGTCGGGAAACACCCGGGCTGCACACCTCAGGCCAAACTCTCCCTCTGTTCTAAGGAGGCAGAGCGAAACGCGCCCGGGGCGCAGAGGCTCACGGGAAGTGTAGTTTCGGACGCCACGGGCTTCCCGCGCTGCACTCTGGGAACGGCGGTCGGAGCCCCGTCTGCGCACGCGCAGGCCCCGCCCTGCACGGGATGCGCCTCCGCCGCTGGGCTCCTGTGCGAGAGCAGACGCCGTGCCCCCGGGTGAGAGAGCCGGCCACGGCTCCGCGCGGCGTGGGGCCCTCGGGACAGGTGGGCGTGTGCGGGGGACCGAGCGCGCAGGTCCCCGCGCGGCCCGGGGTCTGCGGTGCGGAGAGGGGGATGCGCGGTGGTAGCCTCGGTGACCAGCGGGAGGCTGTGACCGCCAGCTCCGCCCCCCTTAGCTGCCTGTAGGACGTTTTGTCCAATGCGGGTCGCAAGCACCGAGCAAGTGTGGTCCTGAGCAGGAGACGCTTGTTTTCTTGGTTTGGCATTTATTGCACCTTCGGGACGTGTTTATTAAACAAGCCATTTTAAAACATGGACGGTATTCATGGGGGTGGGTGCCCCAGGACACATTAAGTAGGTGAGAGAGGACCCACCCCTCCAACACAGGTTTACCCCCGGTCACTGGCTCTTCTTTACATCCTACCTGCCTGAAACCTTCAGAGGACTTAGGTGGAGCGGCTGTTCCCAAGTCTCCAAGGATGATGACTGTGACAGATGGTGGACAGAATCTCACCATGTGCGAAACAGATCCTGGGATTTGTGGGATCTCCACAGAGCGCTTAGGTCAGAAGGATCTCAGCTCCTGAACCTCTCTGCACGTTTCAGGCTATCTCTGCCCTCAAAGGCACAGATCCATGTTGCCGTGCAGCTGTCCAGTAAAAAGATAATGCAAAACATGCACCAAATTTGGAAGTTTTCAGTGACTACAGGAAAAAAAAAAAGAAGTCATCAGACAAAGCCAATTTCACTGATGTATTTCATTTAACTCAGTACATCCAATATATTATTTTGGCTTGGGACATGAGCCAAATTTAAGGTGTTCAGTAATTGCATGTGGTTAAGGCTACAGTAAAGGATAGCATGCTTCTAGTGAATTCCAGAAGAATCAGGTTTAGGGTGTTAGGTGAGGGTTCAAATTTGCTCCTCAGGGTCTGGTCCTGGAACCATGGAGCAAAGCAGCTTTTATAAGCAGGGAAGAGGGAGTCCTAGTGACTACTGCCACTAACAAGAAGAGCTAGTTTGATCGAGATTCCTCCCAGAGCTTCAGAGCAAACACAGAAGATTCTAGAAGGAAGAAGGTACTGCTTTGCTCTGTTAGAGGCGGTTCTTGATTCCCTACACAGCATGAGTCAGACTTGGTGAAGCCACCACTTCCAGTGGCATCACAGGCTTTGGGATCATGGATGCTGTGAACTAATTTTCAACTTGGTGTTGAAAGGAATGGATGGCCACCAGGCTGCAAAGCAAAAGGCACTTCCTGGAGGGCTGGTGAGGGCTTGATATTTGGGGAAGACGACCAACTGTCAAAATCTTCAACATCCCATTTCCTTCATTCTCCCCTCAGCCTTTCCAGATCCTGAGCTGTCTCATACCATGCCTGTCATCTCATGTGGCATGTAGAGTTATGTGATGCTCCCTTTTTCCTGAACATAGAGAACAACAAAATGATAGGAGAGGAAGTTTTCTATATTGGAAGCTCAAAAATATTGAGTCTTAAAGTTACCCAGGGCAGAACCAGGAGCCAAGCAGAGTGCTGTTCACTTATACAGAGGAGTGCCATAGCAACTTATCAAAAGGTCTTTCTTTTAAAAATCAACAACCAATTTAGAATCGAAAGTTTAAAAATATATTACATAAAACATCTGGTCTTTATTTCGGAGTTTTCTGTGTATATCCTAACTTTGGAAAGATGGTAAGAATTTAATAAGCCATTCTATATAGTTTTTGTGACACTAGTTTTAATGAAGGTAGAATTTCATTTCTTATGTGGTTGAGCTTTGTTAGCCAATCCTGTTCTTTTATTTTAACTTTTTGATACATCAACAAAAAACGATTTTTACCTTGGTGACATGTAATCATATCAAGATGCACATGTTCAGTTCTTGCTGCCTCTATGTAGTCTTTCTTGTCCCTTTTAAGAGTCAAAGGGCCATTCTTCATCAGGAACCTTTTTATACTGCTGATATGATGATATTTTTATAGTTTTAAGGCAAACTAGGTCTCTGATGACCCCATTTCTCTTATCCCCAGCTGAATCTTCAGTTTCCTCTACTCTTCCAGGAACTGCAGAAAATGAACACATATCCGGTGAGTTTGGTTTGTAATAGCCAGTTTGTTTTACAGTTGATTGTATAAAGGTTTCTGTGTCTGTACATTAACGTGGAAAAAGTAGAAAGACTTTCATAGAAGGTATGGAAATATTGATCAACAGTAGAGTCAAAAGTAGATACAGGTCCTTAAATATCGTAAATTTACTAAGCCAAGTTACAGTTTATTTCTGAGGTGTTTTTTTGTTTGTTTTTGTTTTTTGTTTTTTGGTGGGGGGCCTTCCGGCAATAGCCAGAAAACCTGCTAGACAAATTCTAAAAGAGCTCCAATACTTCTCTGAGGTTTCTGATAGTCATGGCAGAGTGTCAGACAGATAATACTTAAAGATTTACATTGATGAGAAATCTAAAGCAGACTGCTTCCTCGTGGAAGGTTCAAGTTGGTGATTTAGTTAACAACTGGCTAAAAACATAGAAGATTGCCTGTGATCTCAGGGCCCTGTGGGTTGTAATCACATCCAGTGGCCGTCCTCCTTTCCTTACTTAACTTTTGTGCAGCACTTGCCTCTGCTTCTCACTCTGTCCTGGAAAGTTTCTCTCCACTGTCCTGTCCTTTCCCTGCCGGTGCTTCAGGGAGTCATCGTCTCTTGTCCTTTCTCGTGGCTCATCTCTGTACTCCATCCCTGACCCTTTGGTCTTCTTTGTGGTCTCTGATGACTTCATCCTCTCTTATTTTTCAGCTTTGTTGAGATTTAGTTCATGTATTATACTGCTCACCCAATTAAATGCAGAATTCAGGAATTTTTCACTGTGTTCTCAGGTTCAGTTTTAGAACATTTTTATTGCCTTCAAACCCCTAACTCTCACTGTGTTCTTTCCAAGTCCCAAGCAACCTTAATCTACTTTCTGTCTGGACCACACCCTTTTTATTTCTCATAGGGCAGTTTTGCCTATGATGAATTCTCTTAGTTTTTGTTTCTCTGGGGAGGTTTTGGTTGCCTGTCAATGATTCTTGGTTGACAGTTTTTTTCTTTGAGTACTTTGAATATGTCATCCCATTAACTTCTGTCTTCATGGTTTCTCGTTAGAAATCAGCTTTAATATGACTAGTCATTTCTCTCTTTCTGACTTTAGAATTATCTCTTTGTTACTGCCTATAGTGACCTAGGCAGGTAATCCCAGCTACTCAGGAGGCTGAGGCAGGTTCAGTGCCAACCTGGGCAACTTAGTGAGAATTTATTTCAAAATAAAAATAAACAGGGTTGGGGATGGGCATGCTCAGTGGTAAAATATCCCTGGTTCAGTCCCCAGTACCACACAAAAAAAAAAGATTGTCTGTCTTTGGCTTTTTAACACTTTGATTGTCAAGGGTCCAGCTGTGACCTCTTACTCCAAGTTTATCCTATTTGAAGTTTTTTTGAGCTGCTTCAGGGAATAGACTAATCATTTTCATGAATTTTGGGACTTCATTGCTATTGTTTTTTTTTATTTCTTTTCAGACCCACTCTTCTCTCTGTCTGGCAGTCTCATCCTGCCTGAGAACAAGCTTGATGCTGTCCCACAGCTCATTTTCTGGCATTATTTCTTTGTTTCCCTCATTGCATACTCTGAAGAGACATGTATGTCGTCCTTTGCTTCCCCCCACACTTGCTCACATCTACTCTTGAACAAATTTTTATGTGAATTTTTTTTTCAGTTATTGTACTTTTCAACTCTAGAGTTTTTATTTGATTCCTTTTTATAACATTTATCACTGTGTTCGTATACTTTGTTGGGTGAAATGTGATTTTCATGTTTTATTTTGGTCCTTAGACATCATTTTTCACTGGGTCTTTGACCAGATTTAAAATAGCTGATCTGAAGTCATTGTCTGGTTAATCCAGTATCTGTTTCCTCAGGAGTTATTCCTATTTATTGCACTTTTCCCCTTCCACATGGATCTTACTTTCTTTTTAATTTTTATCTTTTGTAATTTTTTTGTTGAAAACTGGATATTTTAAATAAAACACTGTGGCAACTGTAGAAATCAAGAATTTCTCCCCTCCACAGGAATTAGGGTTGAAATTTATTTATTCAATGACTTTAACAACTAGTTCTGAAGAGCCTGAGTTTTTGTTGTGAGTGGCAGGCAGCTGAAGTCTCTGCAGAAATTTCTTTAATTCCTGAAATCAGTATGTCTTCCTGGTTTTGCCAAAGGGTTCTGCTCCTTTAGGAGCATCAGGCCATTTCCACCTCTGCACCAGCCTTCATGCTCTGCTTACTGTAGACTTCCAGGTCATGCAGAGGCGGTAGCCTCAGGCCTTCTCCTGTCTGTCCTAAGCGTGCTCACAACCCGACCCGCTGCTCAGCTCTATGTTGGCAGCCTTCTAGAGTCTCAGGAATAGAAGGGAACTTTTTAAGACTTTTGTGCACATGTCATTCTTCTTTTTTTCTTTTTTAGTTTTTTGAAAACTGAAACTGACATTCCCATTGTTTCTTACCATTCCAGGGCACTGCTAAGTTAAACAATTGCTTTGAATGCTTTTGACTAAGGCCTTTGAGGATAAGGTTTTTTTACTAGCTGAGCTTTGCAAGTGTGTTCTGCTGGGAACTATCAGACAGGTCAAATGATGAGTGAGTGTCTGGGAGTGAGGCTTTGAACGTGAACCCAGATCTGCCTCCTCCTAGTTGCCAGACTGCTATTTTTCACTCTATTTCAGATCATTGGGTTCTCAGTTGAAGCTACTGCAGAATTGAGGGGAAAGAAATGGAGATGGACAAGTTAAAATGTCCCAAGATCACAGTTCTTCGTATGATGCTGCTGTTTTTCTTTTATAACAGCTCTTCAGATTGCTGTGAATCTTGGATTAGCTTACAGAGGTGTGAAAAAGTTGATTCTTCACTTTTTACTAGATTTTTATTGCTTTGTGAAGAGAGAATATTCTTGGATCTTTACTATTTCACTTTAACACTTGTTAGCTTGAATTTGAAGGTTTTTTTGTGGGAAATTTCCCTTTTCTTGGCTTCTAAGATACCCTCTCCTAATTCTGTTATTAGTTTGCAGAAACTCTTCTGGCTTTGTGACCTGTACATTTTCTACCAGCCTTTTTAATAACCCTGGTTCTTCAGCTGTTATTTTTGTATTTTTTCTTCCTTAATCCCTATGTGCTCTGGGAGCTGTCTGATGATAGCACTTAAATTGTTAATAACTCCAAAAATACCATCTTCAAGTTAGCTATCTGTTCTCTGCCCTAAAATCAAGTGCATACTTATTTAAGAGACCTTTCTGTCTTTATGTTCTATGGACCCTAAGTAGATGCATGAACAGATCCGTTTTACTACAACTTCTAATGCATTTTTTACTTTTGTTTCTCCAATACCAAGTATTTTGCACCACCGTATCAACTTTTGGCACTATTTTTTTTAAAAAAATAAAATAAAAAATTTTAAAAGCTGGTTAAGCATCTGGACTGGGTAGCTACATGAGAAGGTTGTTAACCACATGGTGATTTTTTTCTTCCTGTGTGATCTATCCCTATTATTACATTTGTTGCTGTAATTTTAGTATACGTAGTGTTCCAACTCTGGTTCCAACTCCTTTGTAAACTGTTCTTTGCTCTTCGGGTGCTTTAGATTTGTACACCTTTCTACATGCGTTCTGTCAGGTGAAAGATCTACAGAGCATATATGGATCTCTTTGTTGGCTTCCATTAGTTACATGATGCTGTCCAAGGAGAATGTGAGCATCCTAGAGAATACCTAGGGTGACCCGTTGGGATGTGAGTGAGTAATTGTAGAATGTCTATCTACATTGGCTTTTTAATTTTTTTTTTGGTCATTTTCGTATATAAATGAATTACAGTACACTAAAAGGTTATCTAACTAATTGAGCAACACCAAAGTTTAAAACAACATTAGGTCCAGGGTAGGCCTTTTGTAAAACCATTCAGTTTTGAGCTCTAGAACAGATAGAAAAAGTAGTTCTTAAAGACATTTTTTTTTCTGTTATCTAATTCTGAGCCCTTGAACAAAATGTTTGACACAGGGATCAGTGTCATTCGAGGACGTGACTGTGGAACTCTCCCCGGAGGAGTGGCGGCACATGTGCCCTGCCCAGAGGACCCTGTACAGAGAGGTGATGCTGGAGAACTACAGCCACCTCGTCTCCGTGGGTGAGCAGACTTGACCATGTGACTCCCTCTAGAATATATTTCCTTTTTGTTTTCTAATTATCAAAACACGTGGACTCTTTATCGAGATGAACATTGGTGACCAAGCTTTGGATTAAGAGGTCTAAAGTAATTGAAACCTGTAGCAAAACAGAAATAGTACACTTCAGTTGAGCACATTTACTTGAGCACCTTTACTTGCCTGTTTTTTTTTTTAACCCATTTTTGCAAACTCAAAAGACTGAGGATCTGGTACATAAGCACCCTCAATTATTCTATTTATAGGATATTGCGTTACCAAGCCCAAGGTGATATTCAAATTGGAGCAAGGAGAAGAACCGTGGTCTTTAGAGGACAGATTCCTAAACCACAAGTACCCAGGTGAGTGAGCACTATCAGAGAACTGGGGTCCTTAAGCCTGGAGTGGGATACTAATCCAGCTGTCTGTCACTGTGAAACATGTCTCAGAAAAATAACTTACAAAGAGAAGACTGTAAACAAATAAAGGTTGGCCTAATTTAGATGGAGCGTAAAAGAGTGGTTGTTAAGTCAATAAGAATAAAATAATGTAGGTTTCATCTCCTGTTGTTATTCAGATTTGGCTTTAGCAAGTTAAAGTACATTGAATTAAAAGAAGCCCCTGGGGGTTAGGTATTTAGCTCAGTGGCAGACCCTTGCCTAGCACTTGCAAGGCTGTGAGCTTGGTCATTGGCCTTGAAAAAGAAAGGAAGCCCCTCTTGCTCAAAACGTGGGTTAAAAAAAGTTTTAAGCATCTAAATGATTATACCAAATAAAATAATATCAGTATTCAAAAAATCACCAAATAGTGGAGTCCTAAGAAACTAAAACTCATTAGAATTAGGACATCATAATATATGTCATCTGATTAAACAGTAGTACTACTGTAGGAGATATAAATAGCATTGTACTCAAGTGAACCATAAATTTATGGATGCTGAATGCAAAGATTATTCCCATGAAATAATCATAAGAAAATTAAAATGTAATATTATTCTAACTAATTAGAATCACCACAAATATTCTCTGAACATAGTGTGATAAATCTAGAAATTAATAAAATGAATAAACAAAAGAAAGTGCTACACAAAAACTAAAAAAAATTATCTTTATTAATCAATGTATATAAAAGGAAATCCAAAGTTGCATACTTTTGAATAAATGTAGTTGTATATTAGGAACCTTCAAGTATAGCTAAATTAGTTAACGGGAGTAAGTTTGTAGTGTCATTAATAAATTAAGCAAAAAGAGTAACAAAAATACACTAATGAAAGTAGAAGAATTTAAAAGTAAAATCAGAAATTAATAAACTATAAAACCAAGGAATGGACAATTTCTTAGAATAAAAAACAACAGGATGGGTCAAACTTTAGGTAACCTTAATAAAGATAAAGAGAAGAAATACCTACGTGATAAACTCAAGTGGGGATTATATATGTATAAATTTAATGCCATACCAGACAAGATCCCATCCATAAAGAAGAATGACACAGGAGGGTTTGGTCTACCAGATATCGAGACTTAGGCAAAGCTCTGAGTAGTGGAGTACTTGGGTCAGGAGTTACATGGTCTAATAAATTCGAGAAACAGGGTGGAAAGCTTGTTTGTAGATTATTTTGTTTGTGTAGATTTTTTTTAATAGAACTGCTCCACATCTTTTTGTTTTTATTCTTGTCATATTTCACTAGCTGATAATTCTAGTACAGTCTTGAGTAAAAGTGGTGAGTATGGATGCCACTCTTATTTTTCCCAATTTTAGAAATCATTCAATCTCTTACTCTCATCCTGATGTTACAGACTTTTTGTTTATTTCCTTTATTTATGTATCATGCTACAAATATGTATTATGTAGTTTATTACATATGTGTATATATAGTATGATATTTAAACTGCATATTTTATATATATATATTCTGCATTTGTGTGTGTATAATTATTTAGGTTAGGTTATCTTTCTTCTTAAGTGAATTTAGAAGTTTGGTTTTTTTCTAAGGAATTTGCCTATTATTTATGTGAATTGTCTGTGGGCAGAGAGTTTGCAGTGGACTGAATATTTGTTCCCTTTCCTCCAATCATATGTTGAAACTCTGATCCTGATGTGCTCCATTTAGAGGTGCAACTTTTGGAAGATAGTTAAGTCATTCAGGGGGAGCTTCCATGAGGAGTTTAGAGTGCTCTTACAGGAAAAGTCCAGGCAACTAGTACCTCTTTGCACTGTGTGAATAAATAACAGGAAGTCAGCGGTCTGGTGCACGAGAGGACTGATAGAACACGACCAGGCTAGCACTCTTTTTGGACTTCCAGCTTCCAGAACTGTGATAAATATTTGTTGTTTAAGTCACAGAGTTTATGGTGATTCGTAATGTCAACCTGAACTAATATAAGACTTTTTGCTAACCTTCCTTTATGATCTCTTCAGTGTCTGTTGTGTCAGTAAGCACACACCCCTCTTGTTTTTCTGATGTTGATAACTTATATCTTTTGATTTTCCTATTAATTTTAATCAAAACTTTAAAATCTTTTCAAAGAACTAAATTTGGTTTGATTAACCTTCTGTGTTGTTTTCTGTTTTCAATTGCAGTATCTTCTCTAATCTTTGCTATTTTCTTCCTTCTTTGTTCTTTGGATTTAATTTTCTCTTTTTATTTAGTTTCTTAGAGGAGGTGCTTAGGTAACTGACTGTAGATCTTTCTTTTCTAATGTGAAACATTTTAAGCCATGAGTTTACTTCTGAGCACTGCTTTAGCTGCAGCCCACAAATTCCTATGTTTTGTTTGTGTTTCTATTCACTTCAGAATATATTTTCTGTAAGCTTCCACTTTCACTCCTGAGTTATTCAAAAGTGCCTAGTTTACAAATATTTTTATTTCTCTGTATACCTTTGTTTACTGATTCCTAGTATAATTTCTCTGGAGGTCGAAATCATCCTTGGTATAATTTCTGTTCTTTTATATTTGTGAAGGTTTGTCTTTTATCCTAGGATGTTTCATGTCATTTGAGAACAATGTGAATCCAGCTGTTATTGAATGTATTGTGTCATCAGGTCTTGAAGGTGTGGCAACCTCATCTTCCTACCTGTGGGGTCACGCCTACCATGTACTTCTTCCTATTGTTTCTGTGCTTTAAGTTTTCTTTGTTCTTTCTTTCCTCTATCTTTTGTGAATTGCCACTGGTGCCCTAAAACAAAATATTTGTTGTTCTTGAGATTCTTTGTTTTATAAATTAGTAAGAATATGGCTGCAGGTGGGGTTTGTCAGTGGCTGCTATCACCATCTCCCAGCATATTCCCAAAATGGAACTTTCTTTGTATCCTTCATCATCTTTCCTATGAGCTCATCATGTGGCTCATGAAGGGAAATACAAAACTGCCTGTCTTCTGTATCTCTGGCCCTGGAAGATTCGCTTCCTGCTCAGCCTCTGTGGAACGGTAGGAGTGTTTCAGTTTTGTTTGGCTTGAGTAGGTGGAGTTTGTCAAAAAAAGTTTCTATTTCATTAGACCTTTTGAGACCATTGACTAGAATGAATAGACTTTTCTTAGAGCATATTATTGTCTGTATCTTTGTTATCTTCATATCATTGGCTTCTTCAGTGTGCAATATAGTAAGTACATCTAGGAAGTAGGAAAAAAAGCCCTGGAATTCTCCATTGTGTCATTTTCTTAAGTTCTGAGGTCCACTTTCTTTACATTTTTTGAAGCATTTTCACATGTTGTTACTTTTCTTTTGCTGGATTTTCATTGTCAGAAGGAAGAACCTTGGAGGAATGGTGTGGCTCTCACTGAAAGTAATACGTGCTTTAAAAAAAACCCGACATCCATGGATGAGGGAGGAGAATGGCTGTCTCTGTGTGTGTGAATTGATCTTGGATACATGACCAGAAACAATAGAATAAAATATGTAACAAAAAATGGCTAAAGTTCCTTTACATAAGAAATGTAAGATTTATGTTTCCAATTTTTCTCATTTTAGGTTATTACAAAGTAGACATCCACATCAAGGGAAATCAAGACAAACAAGGGAAGCCTCTGTGGCAAGTAATATTCATTGGTGATAAAACACTGAGTAAAGAAGGACATAAAGTTCTAGAAAAACCATTTAATTTGGGCATAGTTTCAGGTTTTTCAGGAAAAATAACCTATAAACATGATTCAAGTCAAATGAATTTTCCAGTTATTTCTGAGTTAATTACTAGTGAAGGAGACTATTCAAGAGAAAAAGCTGATTACATGACTGTATGTGAAAAGTTGCAGCTTGCTATTAAACACAGGGACACTCATCCTGGAGAGAAATCTCATGAATATAATAAAAATGTGAAAACTATTAGTGTTAAGAAAGATCAGCATCAGAGATTTCAAACATTGGAGCAATTGTTTGAATGCAGTGAGTTTGGGAAAATTTTGTATGAAAAAACTATCTGCCTTACAGTTGAGAGTTCTCCAACAGAAGAGCAGTGCTGTCAGGATGATGAGCTTGGGGAAAACTGTGACAGGACAACTCTGTTTAGCCACACAAGAGCTGACCCAAGGGAGAAGTGCTCTGATGTTAGCGACTGTGGGGAATTCCGCTGCGAATCCACCATCGAGGAGTACAGTCAAGTTCACCTAGCTGTAACACACCAGGAATGTGATAAAAATGGTATTAATTTCTGTGGGAAGTTACCCCTAATTCAAGCTCAGACACCTGTTACAGGACAAAGTGCTCTTGAAAGCAATCCATGTGAAGAAAACTTGAGCCAGAGTCCAGCCCACATAGTACATCAGGAGAAGCCAATTGGAGATAACTTCTGTGCATGTCCTGGATGTACTAATACCTTCTTCCGGAAATTAGGCCTTGTCGCACATCAGCAAACTCAAGAGAAACCCCGCCAGTCAGGTCTGTACGGGAAACGCAGGGAATCCTTTTACCAGAAAGCACACCCCATTCAGCAACAGAGGACTCACTCAGGGGAGAACCCTTACAAAGGTGAGGAATGTGGGAAATTCTTCTGTTCACATTCACACCCTCGTCAGCATCCTGGAACTCATATGGCGTCCAGACTCTGTGAATGCAATAAATGTGGGAACCCTTTCTGTGAGAAGTCAAACCTCAGAGAACACCCGAGGCTTCACACAAAGGAGAAACCTTGTGGTAACCACCACTGCAGGAAATGTCTCACACCACCCCCCAGGGGACGGCAGAGAACAGACACAGAGATGAAGATCTGCCACAGCCGTGAGCATGCGGAAACCTCCGTGATGGGACATCTCGAGGAATATCAGAAAGTTCACCCGGGTGGGAGACCCTATGAATGTGCTGACTGTGGGAAGACGTTCTCCAGAACGTCCCATCTGACAGCACATCAGAGAGCTCACCGGGGCGAGAGACCCTATGAATGCGTGGAATGTGGGAAGAGTTTCTCTCACAAGACACATCTCAGTGCACACCAGAGAACTCACACTGGGGAAAAGCCCTACGAGTGCAGCCAGTGTGGGAAAGCTTTTGCTGACACTTCGACCCTCAGGGCCCATCAGAGGATTCACACAGGCGAGAAGCCCTACGCGTGTCATGAGTGTGGGCGATCTTTTGCCCATGTTTCTGTTCTCAGAGCCCATGAGAGAATTCACACAGGGGAGAAGCCCTACGGGTGTCATGAATGTGGCAGATCCTTTACCTATAACTCAGCCTTCAGAGCCCACCGGAGGATTCACACGGGGGAGAAGCCCTACGGGTGTAATGACTGTGAGAAGACCTTTGCCCATCATTCAGCCCTCAGAGTGCATCAGAGGACTCACACGGGGGAGAAGCCCTACGAATGCAGTGACTGTGAGAAAACCTTTGCCCACAATTCAGCCCTCAGAGCTCATCAGAAAATCCACACAGGGGAGAAACTCTACGAGTGTCAGGAGTGTGGGAAAACCTTTTCCCAGAAAACACACCTCAGCACACATCAGAGAATTCACACAGGGGAGAAACCCTACGAGTGCCGCGAATGTGGAAAGACTTTCTCCCAGAAATCGTACCTCAGTGGACACGAGAGGGCCCACACGGGGGAGAAGCCCTACGGGTGTAACATATGCGGGAAGCGTTTTGTCTACAAGGCAGCCCTCGTCGTGCACCAGAGAATTCACCGAGGGGAGAAGCCCTATGGGTGCAGCGAATGTGGGAAAACCTTCTCTCAAAGGACACACCTCTGCGCCCACCAGAGAACGCACACGGGGGAGAAGCCCTACGGGTGCAGTCAGTGTGGGAAAACGTTCGCTGATAGTTCAGCCCTCCGAGCGCATCACAGGACTCACACCGGGGAGAAGCCCTACGAGTGTACTGAGTGTGGGAAGGCTTTCTCCAAGACGTCACACCTCAGGGCACACCTGAGGACGCGCCTGGGGGAGAAGCCCTACGAGTGTGGCCAGTGTGGGAAAAGCTTTTCCGAGAAGTCGTACGCTAATGCCCACCAGAGGGTGCACACGGGGGAGAAGCCCTACGAGTGCAGCGAATGTGGGAAGGCTTTTGCCCAGAACTCAACGCTCAGGGTGCACCAGAGGGTTCACACAGGCGTGAGACCCTATGAGTGTGAGGAGTGTGGGAAAGCGTTCTCCCAGAAATCGCACCTTGGTGCCCACCAGAGGATTCACACAGGGGAGAGGCCCTACGAGTGCAGTGAATGTGGGAAGGCTTTTGCCCAGAATTCAACGCTCAGGGTGCACCAGAGGATTCACACAGGGGACAAACCCTATGAATGTGATGAATGTGGAAAAACTTTTGTCCGTAAGGCAGCTCTTAGGGTCCATCACACCAGGATGCACACCAGAGCAAAAGCCCCAGTGTGGAATGAATTTGGAAAGCCCTCAGGGAACTCCTGCCTTACTGCATGACGCACAGTAAGGTATAGCTTGATGAGATTTCCCTGTGGTGCTGGTCCAGGTGGGGCTGGCCAGGGAATGTGACACCAAATATCACATTTAAGCCCAGTCCTTAAAAATCACCTGGTCCATGGTAAGTGGGGTGGAGACGACTGCCACAGCAAACCCGAGTGCCGCGTTGGGACGTGGCAGACAGGGAAAGGACACAAGAGTGCCTGGGACAACTCTCCACTTCCAGGTCTTCAGTACTTGACTTTTTTTTTTTTTTTTTAAACAAAGATAAGTGTGTTATGTTAGGCTCTTACAGGTTTGGTCTGTTGTTAAATGCACATCGTTGGGCCTACTCCCTTGTTAGTGTGGAGTGAAACCCTGTGAACATATTAAATATCAGAAGACCTATACAAATTCAGCTTACTGCCTCTCAGAGCCATCTCAGGTCAATACTGTCATCAACATTCTAATAACCAGAAGCCGTTATTAAGAGTCAGAGAAATCTCAGGGGGAAAAAAAGCCTTTACCACAAAGAGGACTGCATTAAACATCAAATAACTTGGTTAAAATTTTATATTTTGAGTAAATAGCATTTTTTCAACAAATATTGAAAGTTTGTCCTCAGATAATTTATTCTGAGGAAATACATGAGTTTCAGAACTGAGGTTAACATCCTTACCTAGAACTGAGACATCAAAACCTGCGTTTTTTGTGTAATATTAAAAATTTTATAGAAAATATATAAGATAGTATTTACGTATAGACTAAGTCACTGTAGACTGTCGAGTTTTGAAAGTGTAAGGATAACTTGAATTCTGTGGACAGTACCAATAAATGTTTGAATTGTCTCTGAGCTATGGGAACACCCGTGAGTCGACATGCAAACAGATGATTCGTCAGTGCTGGTGAGTTCTGGTAGGAGCCAGCCACACTTGCTCTGCGCGTGGCCACTTCCATTGTCAGAATGACTGACTGTTCTTCTCTTGGTTTCCTTAAACTTGGTGCTTTTGATTTTTGGCCTTCCTGCTAATCTGGCCCTGCATTGCTAAGGCCCGTGACATTCTTGGGCATTTTTCTATGTATTTGTCTATCTAACATTGTGTATGTGTAGGTGGTGGCAGTACTTGTGTTGTTGTTACTCTTTTGAGTGATTTTAAGACAAATATCCTTAGCCCTCTTGTGCACACATAACCTGAGTATCCTCTTAATTTAATTTTTAATCATAATGGCTGCTCACACTGTACACTTCTGTAAATCAGAGCTCTTTTGGACCAGCTAGGACAGCACGTTTTGGAATTGCAATGGAAAGGGCTACTTCATACCAGAAGCACAGCACTGGTACTGAGCAGCAGACTCTTTTGGGGGAAAATATGTAATATAATATAGTCTTGGCCAATAAAACATTTGGTTAATCTGTGATATTTCAGGCTTATGGTTTGTTTAGCATGAAGAAGAAAGTGGAATCATTTTGAAAACCTGGAAAAAATAAAAAAATTCTCTTAACCCTGGGCAAGTTTCTTTTTGTAAGTTTGATCAGGTAGATTGAGCATGAGGACAGTAAGTCAGTTTCTCTTGGAAAAATTTCTCTAGTCCTTATTGCTTGTTTATGTTGGGTAAAGGGATAGTGTGAGGGAAAATGATGGTATATCTTTAACCTTGATTGGAAATAGGTATTTCTTTGATACTGGCTTGTTTTCAGTTAATTTAGTGGCATCACTGCCAAAGACCAGAGGCAGGAATAAAAGCCCACCATTGGATGAGACTTGTGTCATGGTACCATCACTGATGGCGTACATCATTAACCCTGGCAGGAGGTGTCAGCAGCTGAGGGGATAGTTTTGTTCTTCCTTAGTCTCTGACACCTGGATGCAACTTGTGCTTACTGAACAGTGCCAAGAAGGAAATGAGAGCCAAAAAGCATCTCTTTCTACATGTTTGATTTTTCAGAAAAGTACAGACGAAAAGAAAATTGTCCCAGAGCCCTTTTTAAAATACATTTTGGAATAGCTTAGATATGCTCCTCATCCAGTTTCCCCTGTTAACATCACATATTACTGTGGTATGTTTGTATAATAAAGTCACACTGATACATTTATATTAAGTAAACTTTTTTCAGCTTTTCACTATTTTTCCCCTAATACCATTTCTATCCCCTGATCCCTTCCACGATGCCATCCTGTATTTAACTGTTGTGTGTCTGATCTCTATTGCTCTGGGACAATTTCTCTAACCTCTCATATTTTTGATTACCTTGGCAGTTTTTAAGGAGTGCTTGCCAGGTATTTTGTAGAATATCCCTCAATTTGGGTCTGAGATTTTCTTGTCACGGTTACACTGGTGTCAGCAGGATTTTGGTAAGAAGCCCACAGAGGTAAATGTCATTCTCAGCAAGACCATATGCTGTCAACATGAAGGGTCACGGTGCTAACCAACCTTGACCACCTGTTTGAGGTAGCGTGTGCCCAGTTTTTCTGTGTAAAGTTAACTTTTCCTTGCACTTAAAAGGTGTTGCTCACACAACAAGCTACTGTGTCTGCAAATGGGAGGTTGTATAAATAAGCAGTTGAAGCCACTTTACAACTAGGTTGTGTGATATGACACTCATTCACTATTTGGAATTCTCTGATGGCCGTGGAAGTGGTGTTTGTATACAAAGAGCCTAACCTCATAGAAGCCTATTTTGCCCATTTTGTTCCTTATTATCAGTACATAGCACTGATAAGCTGGCATCTAACCCTTCTCTTCACGGAGAAATGCAGCATTGGGTTAGGACTTCTGGAATCTGAGCATGTAACACTGGAATGTGAAGGATCCCTAGCAGGTCCATCCCTACAGGATAGTGGCCTCTTGGGCTTAGGACTCCACCAGTTGAAAACCTCTGGCAAAGCCTGTTTAGTACAATAAGGGACAGCAAGAAACCATATTAAGAGCTAGATATGATATGGGTGCCTAAAGAAGGTAAGGATCACCAGGGCTACTTCTCAGTCCCAGACAGTACCCTCATCACTTCCTTAATGCCCCCCACAGGAGCTCCCCAAAGAAGCACATCAGCTTCCCTTTCTGCTGCTGCTCTTGGCTCTGTCTTTTGACTTGAGTTTACCAACCAGAAAAGTTCCCCTGTGTTAGCTCTCAGAAAGGATTTGTTGGCAAGCACCGTACTTGCTGCTTGGTATGAATACTTATAAATTGTTAGTCTAATAAATTTTCTGTAAAATAAGACGATATCCCTCTTACAAGTGTCTGATTTCAATTTTGGCAACAATATCAATGCTGATAGCTTAAAAATTGTAGTACCCAAAATTTAGATAATTGCCTCAAGCTGACCCATTTTATTATCTATAGTTTTGCTTTTTGGTGTTTATTGGAATATGAACGAATCCTTGCCTTTGTCTTTGCTCCCTGGGATTTATTTTATCTAGATAATTTTACTTAGTATTTTTGCTTTGTGAGAGGAAGACCCTCTTCTTCTATACCTCTTAATCCTTGTGCTCTTTGAGCAATGAAAGAAAGTTTGCATTTGCTGAGCCAATCACCTGAGAGGATTACATAACTCAAATAATAAAGGAGATGTATGTAATATGATCCACTATGATAATTAAAAATCTGTGACCATGGTAGAAGTAAGACATGAATGAAAGATGGGATATCAGAAACCGAATGCCTGTATAGGGATTTTCAAAATCCAATGAGTTTTATGTACTAATAAAAGCACTTAAAAGAAATATGATAGCACTAGACAGAATGTTAAATTTAGACTATATAAGCATAAGCAAATGATAGTCATGAAATATAAGGACAGAAGAGAAAATGGCCACACACACACCCCCCAAAAAAAGTTTGATGACTATGGAAGAATTTAGAGATGTGAAAGAGATACAAGCAAGAACACATGGACGCATATACTGCACACACAGAATGCACATCATTGTTAGACAAAAATGTAGACCAAAGTTTAATATGAACCCTTAGAAAAGCAACATCTCCATGGGAGAGAACTATTCTGATGGGAGTACATGTGAGAAACTGTTGACTTAGCATATGCTCTCAAAACAGGAGGCACATAGATATTATAGAAGATAATAAATCATCAGTAAGGGTAGAATATAATTACACCTTTATTAAAACTAACTGGAACAAGACTTTACTGCTAGGCTACTCTGAAAACCAGAGGTCACTGGGGACCAAAGTGCAGGTGGACCCAAGAGAAATAGAAACCAAGAAGCACACAGAAAATAAGGGAAGGGGAAAAGACAACTGAATATGAAAAGTAACAAAATAATATGTGCCTTATGGACGGATAACTCAGGAGAGAGAAATAGGCTGCACATTGAGAAATGGCCACAGGCCCAAAGCTACAGAACGCCATGTAACAAAAGAAGGTGGTGCACTGTCTCAGCCCAGTTAATCCAGGGTCAGTTGCTAAAGAAGGCTCACAGGACCCAAGATGACATGTTCACAAATCTACAATCTATTAGGGAAGAAGGTACAGTACAGCAACACCATTAAAGTATTTGCATCACAGCCAAAAGCTGCCTCAAAGCAAGAGGTCTGAATAGAGTGTGAGCTCCAATTTTCCTTCTGTAAGACATAATTCCACTCTCAGATGAGGAATCAGTGTGCACAGAACACTTCAGAAACCCCACAGATGGATTTTCTGTTGGAGTTTCTTATGCCTTTTTGGATACAAAGGCACATTCTTGGAATATAACCAGCCTTAAACACAGAGGACTTTGAAGGTTTCAATGAGATAAAGATGTAAGTAATCAATCTCACTGTTATCAGCAAACACTAATGATAAGTTGTGAAAATCTTCCCCCAAACCTCTCGGAATCATACATACAAAGCAGCAGCCCCCCACACCCCCCCTACACACACATATTACACTTTAATCCCAGTAACCTGCACTTAATGGTGTGGTATCTTTCTCTACAGAGGTTCTATTCTGTCCTTTGGATTGCATAATTCCTGTCCATTTATCTCTTCTGATTCTTCTACCGGTTCAAATCTACTGTTGACTCTCATGAAGTGAATTTTTCATTCTGTACTTTTTCCGCTCCAGAATTTCCAGTTGTTTCATTTTTATGATTTCTCTGTGTTGATATTCTCATGCGATACTGTCGTTTTCCCCTCTATCTCTTTAAGCATGATTACCTCAAGTTTCCTAAGCATGTTTACAATAGCTGCTTTGAAGTCTTTGTCTGCTAAGCCCCCATCCTGGGTATGGGTAGCACTTCATTTTTTTTGTATGTCTTACTTTTTGTCGTTATTGTTGGAAACTGGATGTTTTTGTCAGTTTAATTTTTTTATTTGTTCTTTTTAGGTATACATGACAGTAGAGTGTATTTTGACATATTATACATACATGGAATATAACTTATTCTAATTAGTATCCCATTCTTGTGGTTATATATGATGTGGACTTGCACGGTTGTATAATCATACATGAACACAGGAATGTTATGTCCTATTCATTCTTCTGTCTTTCCTATTTCTCTCCCCACCCCCTTCCCTTCATTGGAAACTGGATATTTTAATGATATAATTTAGCAACTCTGCATACTGACTCCTCCACCCACGGGGGGCGGGGGGGCTAGTTTTTTTGTTCCCCTGATCGTAGAGATTATGTTGGTTAAATCTATTAGCCCCACATTTGTCTCTGATGTCACTCCTTGGAGAGCATAGCTTTCGGCATATGCAGAGTCACCCTGGGAAGGCAGTAATTGTAACCTCAGGCTGTGTCTCTTCCTGATCTCTGTTATGCTGTCTACCTCTGTGGGTTATACCCAGCTACTAGCTTCCCCTGATTTCCCACTGATTGCTAGACTGTGTTTGACAGCGGCTCTGAGCATTAATTGCTCCATTCTGTAATCCTATTAAGTTTGGTGCGTTTTTCTTGAGGCCAGTCTATCAAGTTTGTTCTGACTCTAGGAGAGCTCTTCCTGGTTGGCTCTGCTCTTGGTCTTCTTCAATAGACCTGATGGCCTATATTTTAGTTTTTTGCTTTCAGGAACCTACAAGGCTTTTCATAATTGCCTACCAACAAAAATCTCTTTTTCTTTTTTTGTGCCAGAAATAGAACCCAGGAATGCTTACCCACTAAGCCACATTTCCAGCCCTTTTAATATTTTACCTAGAGACAGGATCTTGCTAAGTTGCTTAGGGCCTTCCTAAGTTGCTGACGCTGGCTTTGAACTTGCAATCCTCCTGCCTCCACCTCCAAGCTGCTGGGATTATAGGTGAGTGCCACCATACCCAGCTGCATTGTTTTTAAGAGTCTCCTGGGCTTGAATTTTCCTAAACTCTATTCCAAATAATGTCAAAATTCTTGGAGAAAACACCAGAACTCTCAGTTTTTGTGGCCTCTGCCCTGGAGCTGGGGGGTGGAGGCAGTGGCCCACTTTTCTCAAACTGGCCTTTCTGCTTTATGTGGAAGGTGTTGGGTAAAGGTCATAGCCTCTGGTCTTCTCCGCTTTGTACTGCCTGTGAGCAAACTGGAGCAAGGTCCTAGGATCCTCAGCCTACCAGGTTTGGGAAGAGGCTTTGTCCTTTGAGTTGTGGATAGAGCAGAAGGAAGCCCCTGACCTCTTGGTTACACTACTTGGACCTTCACTACTTCCATACCAAGGATATGGGATCGAGTGCTCTGCTGGTGGTCTGGCCCTCCAAAGGAGATGCCATAGCTCTTAAGTGAAAGCTGAAGGTGACACTCCAAGTGTCAGAAACTTTCCCTGATCTTATTAACATTAGTAGATCGTGAAGAAATCTGTTTTCTGTATACACTTAAGACAATTTCTGGAGACTTTATAAAAAAGGTTTTATAAACTGGGTATGGCAATGCACACCTATACTTCCAGCTACTCAGGAGACTGAAGCAGGATGATCTCAAGTTCAAGGCTAACCTGGGCAACTTGGTGAGATTCTGTCTCAAAATAAAAAATAAAAAGGGCTGGGGATGTGACTCAGTGATAGAGTACCCCTGAGTTCAATCCCCAGTAACAAAAATAAATTAATAAAAAGGGTTTTTTAAAGCTATTTTAAACCAGTTACCACTGTTTCATTGACGAATACTTAAAAATATCTAGATACCAAAATTCAAAATGTCTGATATCCAATGAAAAATTACCAGGAATCCCAAGAAAGATAAAAATGTGATTCAGGAAGATAAGAGTCAATCACTATCGAAGGCTCATAAATAACACAGATGATAGTATACCAGGGCATTTAAAAATATTGTAGGACTTTTTTTTTAGCTCCAATATGTAAAGACTTTAGGAGTTGTCACTTCTGTCTTTCAATAAGAAAAGCTAGAATATTGAAAATTGAGGTTTTAAAAATTTTTTCCAAAGAACTGAGGTCACAGGCACACTGTCACTTCAAAACCTAGAGGGGTCAGGCACTTACAAAATACACTGCTGAGATCTGCTTGCCTGGAGCAGGGGCTACAAGAGCCATGAGCTGGCAGAGACACTGACTGGTGATCCTGGTAAATCACTGGAGGCTTCTTAGAGCAGGAGAAACTTCTGACTCTCAAGGGCTCCAGTTTGGGGTGACCTTCATACTTTTATATGTTTCACTTCCAGGAACTCCAACAGGTTCCTATGGTGGATATTGAGAAGGATCCCTTATGAATCTAGTAGGACAGGGAAAGAGGAACCATTATAGAAAAATCATGTCAGAACTTTAATGAAATAGATTGGGAATTCTATAGCCTGGAGGGGTGGGGACTAGGAAAACTGTGTCCTTGGAGAAGGGTCAGAAATACTTGTAATACTCATGGTATTGGAAGTAGGCTCATTACAAGACTGAATTTCACTGGAAGATTGTAGAGCACCCTCCTGTCCTAGATAATACTAGTACCCCAGCAGGTTCCCATCTAATAATGAAATGAGCTAAAAGAGTTATCAGGAACAAACTCTGTGGAGGAGTAATTAAGAGAGCCAAAGTCAAGGGGAGACATAAACATGGACACCAGAGGAATTAGCAGGCTTTGGTACTTATAAAGCAAATATTAAACACAGCTTCACTCCTAGCTGCAAATTCCCACATGACAAGCCTTTTAACCTCAGTTTCTACTACCCAAGACTTGTCTGTCTTTCAACAAAATTATAAGGCTAATACCATATGTGTTAGTCCCTTACCAACTGGGATAAATACTTAGAAAGATCAACTTAAAAGGAGGAAAGGTTTATCTTGGCTCATGGATATAGAGATTTCAGTCCATGGATAGTTAGATCCCCCTGTGGATCTGCAGTGAGGCAGAACAACCCGGTTAGGAGTGCAAGGTGCTATACAGCGGCTCACCTGGTGGCCAGGAAGCAGAGAGAAGAGGGGGCCGGAGCCCCATGTCCCCTTCAAGGACATGCCCCCACTAACCCAGCTCCCTTCCATGAGGCCCCACACCCAAAGATTCCTCTTCCCTACAGTGCTGTAGGATGGGAACCAAGCCTTTAACACACCGGCCTTTGGGGACATTCCAGATCCCAACTACACCTGCAAAAGAAGAAAAAAAAGTCCCAAGAGACTAAGGGATCATCAAACGCTGACTCAGGTAAGGCCAAGATATTGGAATGTCCAGACAGAAAATAACTGATAAGCATTCATACCAAGATTCATAAAAACTCATACAATTCAACAACAAAACAACACAAGTTTTAAAATAGGCAAAGGATGTAAATAGACATACCAATAACCCATAAGAACATTTAGAAAGATGTTCCACATCACCCATCATTAGTGAAATGCAAATCAAACTCACTGTGAGATACCACTTCAAACCCTCTAAGACAGCTATGATGAACAGGAAAGAGTGTTAAAATCGGCAGAGCAGCTGCTGTGGATGATAGCATGTGGTTTCTCAAAAATTATACATGGAATACCATAATCCAGCAATTCTACTTCTAGGTAAATAACCCAAGAATTACAACCGGAGACTCTGATGTGTGTACACCAATACTCAAAGCAGCATTATTCACAGTGTCCGATAATAGTAACAAGTACATATCCATTAGTGGATGAATGAGTAAACAAAATGTGATGCACACACACACACACACACACACACTGGAATATAATTCAACTATAAAAAATTACTTTCATGCTAGGGCTGTCATATTGACATACCAAAGATCAATTGGCCAAATAGAAATTTGTAAATAGACTGAGGCTGGAAGTTCAAACTTGTAACTATTATCAGGGTTTATCAATGTCTGTCTTCTCCCTCTATCTTACATTGTCTTTCCTCTGTGTCTGTGTCCTCATTTACTCTGATAAATACAATGCCTGTCTTTGGTATACAGCCCACTTTATAACTTTATTTTATCTTTTTACCTCTTTAAAGTCTCTTTCTCCAATATATAGTCATATTCTGAGGTGCAGAAGTCAGGACGTAAACATAAGAATTTGAGGAAACATTCGTGTCCCTAACAAGCTAACAAATGCCCCTCCCCAACTCTGAATCCTTAGTTCCTAGATGATTGGTGGCTGTCTTTTCCCAGTCCTCACTTGGTCCTTTTCTGTGTAAGTCTATGTCCTGATATCCTATTCTTATAGGAACACCTGTCCTGCTGGCTTCAGGCCAGCCCATATGACCTTATTTTACTTTGATCATCTCTTTAATAGCTTTATCTCAAAATAAAGTCGTGTTCTGAGGTGGGGGGAGGCAAGACTATAACACATGGATTTAAACAATGTCCGATTCAGCCCACATTATGAATCAACATTAAGTGTGTGAAGTGTTGCCTTATGAAATGGGTCAGACATAAGAGGACACATGGTGTAGGGTTCCACTTACATGAGCCACATCGAGCGAGACAGGAAGTTGGAAAGTGCAAAATATTTTCATATCAGAGACTGGACTTTTATAAGTTGGATTTAGTGAGATTCTGTCTCAAAATAGAAAATAAAAAGGGCTTGGGATGTAGCTCAGTGGTAGAGCACCCTGGGTTCAACTCTCAGTAGTGAAAAAACAAATTAATACCAATTCTTCATAAACACTCTCAGAAAAATAGAAGAAAACACTTCCCAATTCATTCCATAGGCTGGGATCATCTTCATATGAAAACTATACAAAAGCATCAAAAGGAAACCAGAACAAAATCCCCCTGGAATGTAGACAAAAAAATCTTCAACATCAAACCAGCAAATGGAATATAACAACGTGTGAGTAGGGTCACATGCCATGACAGATTGGGATTGTGCCACAAAACATGGTGAGACATCTCTAAACCCATTAAGTATCCGCCATGTCCATACTTCCACATTTCCTCCTGACTCTGTGGTAAGAACACTTAATGGGGATATGCTTATTACCTTCTTGTGGTGTGGTACCATGTGTCCGTGCCCAAATTTATTAAACCAAAGATATTAAACATATAGTTTTCTGCCTATCAATCATATCTCAAAAAGCAGTAAATTAGTATATCATGCCATATGGAAAAAGTCAAGATATGATAATTACATCAATACAGACAATAGTATTTGATGAAATCCATACTATGATAAAAACTCTTAAGTGAACTAAGAATTGAGGAGGATTCCCACAACTTGAGAGAGGACATCTACAGAAACCCTACTATAAACATCATGGTGGGGTAAGAATGTTTTCCCCTAAAGTTTAGGATCCACACACAATATTCACTTTTACCACTTCAATTCCACATTGTACCAAAGTATTTTGCCAACAAAACCATGCAGAGAAAAATGAAGAAAAGACTTCAGATTGCAGAGGAAGGGAACAGCAAAATTGCCTTGTAATGCCCAACACGTAATCCTGTGTAATAAGGAAAATCTTGAGGAATCCACTAAATACCTACTCAAAGTAATAAAAGACCTCGTTAAATCACAGGATACAAGATTAAGATAAAAATATGAATATTATTTCTGTATGTTAGCATTCTAAAAACATACTTAAGAAAACAATACCATTCTAAAAAGCATCAAAGAGAAAAAAGAAATTTAGAAAATAAGCTATTCTAAATTTACACTGAAAATTACATAAAAAAAGACAACACAGCTTAAAATGTGGTAATGATTTTAACTGACATTTTGTCATTGCCAAAACACGTACAAATTGCCAATTTGTAAAAATGTGTTTAATCTTAGTCCCAAGAAAAATTCGAGTCAAAACATTGAGATACCACTTCACAATGAGGAGAGTGACTCTACTTCAACAGATAAGAACAAATAATTGCTGGTGGGACAAATGTGGAAATGTGATACACAGCTAGTACATGGGAGGATAAAATAGTGTGGCCACTCTGAAGGGCAATTTGGCTGTTTCTCAAAATGCTTTAAAAAGAATTACCATGTGAGCCCAGCAATTCCACTCCCAGTGATGTTCTCAAAAGTTATGAAAACCTGTGTCCACAGGTGGGGTCACTGCTGCACTAATCATGACCAACAAATGTGAAAACAATCCATGTTAATATGAAAAAGGAGGAACAACATGTAGCATGTCATTTCTTACTGGAATATTATTCAGCAATCAGAATGAGTTAGGTGATTGGACATCATGCAACATCAGGAACGAAACTCAAAAACACTAGAGAAAGTGACCAGAAGAAAAGACCACATACTTGATTCCAAAAGCAAATGTCCAGGGACGGTGTAGATCAATGGTAGACGAGGGCTGGAAGGACTGCAAATACCATGAAGTATTTTGTGATTAAGAGAAATGTCCTTAAATTAGCCTATGATGATGATCACATAACACTGCAAATGTACTACGAAGTATGGAGTGCACACTTAGAATGTGCTTGAGGAGGCTCAGCAGCTTGGGTCCCGAGCTGGAAATGTCAGAGAGGAGCCTAAAGTCCAACAAATCCAACCCTGGCAGCCAGGGCACACCAGTAGCACACCACCACCCCAGGGTACAGCTGCCCAGCTCTACGCTCCCTCTCCCCCTGCTGGTCCCACAGGGCTGGGTCTGCTGCCTGCTCTGTCCCCTTTCTTCTCCTTTGGCTTGGGCAGAGGGCAGGCATGGCCTGGATCTCCCGAGCTGTGGAATCACTGAGCAGCAGTGGGTAAGGGCCTGGCTAACTTCTGCCAGCTTCTATCTAGGACAGGATCTGGCACAGAGTCTGGGCCTTGGGGTTCAGCAGGACACACTGTGTGGCTTGATGCCCTGGGGGCTGCCAGGTGCACTCTCTCCACCGAAAACCTACATGCCCCAAATTGGAATTAAACCCTTATTTGACACTTTACATAAACAAACAAACAAAAAACTCAAAATGGGTTAAAAACATGTACATAAGAACTGCAACCACAAAACTCCTAAAAAATACATAAGGGAGAATCCCATGGCATGGGTTTCAACAATGATTTTTTTGGATGTGGCCCCAAAAGCACAGGAAACAAAAACAAACTCATACCACAATAAACTAACGCGTTTCTGCACAGCAAAGGGGGAAAAAAATCAATGAAATGAAAAGGCAAAGCTTGGAATGAGAAAAGTTTTTGCAAACTGTTAGCTGATAAGGGAGTATTATCCAAAATATTTAAGGAGCACATACTGTTCAATAGAAAAAAAGCAAATTACCTGATTTAAAAATGCGCAAAAGGGCTGGAGACATAGTTTAGTGGTGGAGCAGTTACCTAGCAGCTTATGGCTCTGGGTTCCATCCCTAGAACATTAAAAACAAAAAAGAGGCAAGGACCCATGCAGATATTATTACCAGTGGCCAAGCTGTAGAGGAAAAGATGCTGAATATTCTTAATTATTAAGGAAGTGCAGATCAAGGCCATGATGATCTGTCACCTCATACATGTGGGGATGTCTGTTATCACAGGTTCTTAGTGAAGTCTGGTGGGAAATGTGGTTCGGAGCCTGGAAGTGTGCTCACAGGTTGAAGGGCACCTAAAGCCTATTGAAATTCGTAAGCCCGGCCCATCCCTGCAAGCAGCCAATAAAACTAGTTCCTCTCTTTGTTCCAGCGAGCCAGATGGACACTTTCTTGTGGGAACTGAGTCTCCCTTCCTGAGTGGAGAGTCCAGTAAAGGCTTTGACTGTATGTTTGTGCTCATGTGCCTCAGTTTTGTTTCAGTCTTCATCCAGAGATTCCAATGCCTGGCATCAACCCCACGCACAGAAGCAGGACACCCTCCTGCTCCTTCACTCATGGGCCATGGCTCCTGACCAGGTGGACTCATCATCACCTGATTCTTTGAAAACACAAAGTGGCTCCCTATGTCCAGAGGGGATACATCTGGTACCCTAGGGACAGTTAATGGCTAGTGGAGCCATGCTTTCTCCCCGCCAGGCCCGAGACTCTTGTCTCCACCTATAGAGGCCCAGGTGGCCAGGAAGTTACTATAAGAGGACACCTGAAAAACGAGCTCCCCTTTCCTGGAAAGCATATGTCATCCTGACTCTTGTCTTCTAGCAGGGGAGAGTGCAGACCCATAGTCACCGACTCCCAGTGATACACATACTCACAGAGGTTGAGGACAAGACTCAGCAGGGATGGGATGTTGAAGGATGATGGGGAAGCAGGGAACAGGGAAAGGAAAACCAGGAAAGGAACAGGATGAGGAAAACCAGCTTCAGCCCCTCAGACACAGGCTGAGCCGCCCTTCTTGCCCTGTTACCCTGTGCTCCTTTTTACTTCTTTGTTCTGGGATTCCGGTGGGGGCTCTGGATGCTGCTATTTGGGAGAGCAGAACCCAGTCTGCAAGAAGAAAGGAACAGGGCCTGGGAAGACAAAATGGCAGGCAGGCGTGGGCCTGAGCAGCCCATTCACAGGCTCTATTCAAATTAGGTCTTCTGGAAAGCTTGTTCTGATTGGATGAGAAGGAAACTTGTAGGCTGGCCCTGATTGTAAAGTTTCCTAGGCACCAACCAACCAGAAACAAAAGGCAAAGCGCACTTCTACCAAAAGTGCCTTTAATAGATTTCCACTGGAAGCACATACATCCTTATAAGTAAATTCTGGTGGATTTTCAATTTTTTTTCCTAAACCATGATTCAGCACAATGCATATAAATGCAAGAAGGCTGAAAAATACCCAACATGGAAGCCAAATCAGGCTTAGGAGATGCTATGAACTCAAAAGATTACTCTAAGTCATTTTGTTTTATGGTGGCCTATTTTCTCGTATCCATCAGTATCTCCCCCCGCCACCCCTTTCCATTCTTCCTGTCTCTCCACTCCCTCTCCTCTCTCTCCCTTCTTTCTTTGGTACACTAAGACATGCTTCACGGCCACAGATTGAACAGAACATGGGGTGCTGGTGGGATTAATCAGCACCTCCCCCTGTCTAAGGGCTCTGTGGGTAGAGAAAACACCCCTCCCCCAGGACAGCATTGGTCAGAGCAGCAAACATACTGCAAATACTTAAACTTGGTTTTATTCAGGTTCTGTAACCAAAGATATAGTCACCTATTGACATTCTGGGGCTCCAGATTAAATATTAGACTTAAAATATGGGGGTATTTCAAGAAAAGTTTTTGAAAGTTGTTGGATCCTAAAGTTTTTGCACGTAGAAAAATGCGGAAACGGGCTAGGATTGCGGCTCAGTGGTAGAGTGCCTGCCTTGCATGTGTGAGGCCCTGGGATGGATTATCAGCACCACATAAAAATAAAAAAATAAATAAAATAAAGGTATTGTGTCCATCTAAAACTAAAATCTGGAAAGTTTTTCTACAATGTGCAAAATTTATGTGTACTTTATTATTTTATTTATTTTAAACATGGTATTTTTATTATTTTTCTCCTCCTCAGTTAGAGGCACTACAATTCCTATAAACTTAAGGGTGTGCTATCTTATGTTTACTTTGAAGTTCCACCAGAATAACTGGAGTTCACATTTGAGAATGAGCTGCAAAATAATGGGAATTGCAGGCGGCTTGTGGTGATAGCATGTGATGGAATTTATCTAATTATTCCTGCATCATTAATATTTTATATTTTCATAACATTTAAATTAAGAATTTAAAGAGTTTTATGGAAACCTTTATCCCTGATATCAGTCACGTTGTGCAATGAACTAAAGGCAAACCTCACACGTGATAGTAGTGAATTCACAGGTCCAGGATCATGGGGCGTGGCGCCTGCTTGGGAATGAGTGAGGACAAGGCAGCTGTGGAGTTGGTGACAGACCAGCACCTGTGAGAATTTAAACTGATGATAGAGAAGCATCTGCCAGCACAGACATCGATGCCCTCAGCAACAGAGGCAATTCTGTTTCATCCTGAGTGGTGTCTGTCAGGGACATCGTAACCCCAGGAGGGCACCACTGCCTGCTCCCCGCAGCCTGTGGGTTAGAGTTTCATAAGGTCACTTGGTCACTTACTTTACTCTGTGGCCTGGGGACCAGACAGGAGATTCCTGTCCACAAATGCCCTGCACAAACTTCTGTTTTGTTTTGCAAATGGGACCAGACTTTCAAGATGCATCTGTGTCCTGGCCTCTTTCCCCGCCTTTATCATTCACTGAAAGGGACAAGTGATAGGTTTTGTTTTGCAGAGTCTGTGACTTGGGTTTCTGAAAGCCAGAAATAATGCTACTCCTCATTTGCCACGTTTATTTTTGGTCTTTATTTTTTATAATTTACAAAACATAATTATACCATGTTGTAATTCCAAGATTTTTTTCGAGTATTTGCAGAGCTATGTAATCATGATCACAGTCTATCTTTAAGATATTTCCATCCCTCAACCCATTGGAATTCTTCCCCTATCCCAGCTCTAGACATTCATTAATCATAATTTTCTGCCTTTACAGACAGTTTCTAAAAATTTCTTAGGAGCAGAATCATAAGTTCCATGTTCTCAGGGCTCCGGTTTTTTTAGTGTTTAGCTCATACATTGTATATTAAGTTGACCTTATATTTTCAATGGGTCACTGTTTTTCAAATAATAGCTTTCCCAGTTTAAATGGGGAAAGGGCAAGGGTGATGAGGGGTGACATAGTGTGATGAGGGGGATGAAGGAGGGTTCTGGAGTGACCTGATGGGGGGAGGTGACCTTGTGGGGTCAGGCTGGCCATCACCAGGAGGCCATGCAGGGAGGTGAGCCCATGGGAGTCAGGCCAGCTGGGGGCTGTGGCAGCAGGGGCCTCTGTGTGCCCACAGAGAGCACCCCTCTGCCCTGCTCAGACCAGCTCCCTGGAGTTCTTGGCAGGACCAGCTTGGACCAACCAGCTTGGAACATACAAAACTAATGCCACAAATACCCTCACAAGACTGTCAGCACTCCGGAAGGAAACAGAGTGCCTCTTGAGAACACTCCTCCCAGTGAATCCATGGAGGGCCACCAGATCCTAGCTCACCTGTGGTCCCATGTCACCACCTGTGCCCAGCAGTCCTGGCAAGAGGCCTGTTGGGGACTAGCTTTTCTGATGGACAGACCTGAGACCCCTCCAGGCCCCCACCCCATTAAATAGACCAAGCCACGCCCACTCAGACCTCCTGCCCTCCTCTCCTGGGGCTGGGTCCCCACCTGCAGCAACCACACCCCCAACTGTCCCTTTTCACCTCTGCTTGTGCAAGGGGCCTGTCCTCATGGATGACAACGGATGTTCCCATGGGGCTGAGCTTGCTCCCCTAGGAATGTTCCTCCCATGACCTGTTCCCAGGGGCAGCTCAGCCCATCTCCAGGCCCTAGGGGAGCCAGAGAGGATGACTCACTCCTGGGTTCTGTGCCTGATGTCAGCCAGCCAGGGTGACAGCAAGGACCTGATGCCAGCCCCCACGGTGGCTCCCATACTGAGCTCCCTTGTTCTCAGGGGTACTCAGAGCTGGGTCTTTAGAGGGGGGAGGGAAGCTCTGGCCTCCAGAAGGTTGCAGGGAGCAGTGACAAGGACCCCTGGACTCTCCTGTTACCTTCTCACTGCTCCTGTGTGTATTCAAGTTCTCAAGCAGTTCACCCACTTGTCTGTGCAGCTGAGCGCCTGACATTTTTTGCTGGAAAATGAGAAACGATGGAGTTAGTCAAGCTGCCCACTTGATAACGGTTCTTCCAGGTCAGGATGAGACTAACAGGATCCTCTGGGTGAGTGCTGGTGGCCTGTTTTTTGATCACAGGAGACACTGTCCTCAGGCCACAGAACCAATCTGGCTTCAGCATCAAGGTAGGGTCCTGGCATGAAGAGCCCAGTGACCCCCCAGACACGTGAGCAGTTGTAGGAAGGGTAAGTTGGCAAAACAACTCCTGGGACAAAGTTCTGGCTTAGGTCCCACAGAAACCATAGCTCCTCCTGGTGACCACTTGTGGCTCCCACTGACCACTGACTGATCCCATAGCTGGGCCCTGTCTGCCTCACAGACCACACCCCCTGCTGCCCCTCCACACCCTGGCCTCCCGGGTAGCGGAGTCAGGCTGTTTCCTTTCCTCCAGAGCCTCCCCAGGAAGGCAGTGGGGACAGAGCTTGTGCAAGGCTGGGAGCTCTCGCCCTCTCCAAGCAGCCTGGCCAATCCGCATCTGCTTTCGTCAGCTTTTGCATCACTGTGACCAAAACACCCGACAAGAGCCACTTAGAGGAAAAGTTTACTTGGGATCAGGGTTTCCGAGGTCTCAGTCTGCAGCCAGCTGGCTCCACGGCTCTGGGCCTCAGGTGAGGCAGAACATCATGGTGGAGGGGCCGGTGGACCGAGGCTGCTCAGCCTGGGAGACCACCAGGGCTCTCATCAGAAACGCCGAGCAGGCAAACACCTGCCTTGTCCCTGTTACACTGGGCAGCTGAGCCCTGCTGGAGAGACGCCATCAGGCAGCTCCTCCTGTCCCCAGGACACACCTGTGGCTATAGTTCTAGCATGTGGAGATGAACACTTCCCACTACAGTGGCCATAACACGTGGCAGTTGGCTCTCCACCTCAGTGTCCAGCCTCTGACTCGGCCTCTCTCATCTGCTCTCTGCCCAAGTGTCGATCCCAGGAGGGATCAGAACCTCTGCAGGACTCTGAAAGGCTCATGAGGACTGGCGGAGGACCCTCAGTGTTCAAAGTGAATTATTGCCCCACCCCACCTGGGTCTTCATTCCCTGGTCTATTTCATCCATATGCACCTCAGGGTCACCTGTATAGCCCCCTCTCCCAGTCTGCCTCCCCCCATCCTGTGACACCTGTGGGGACAGACTCCAGATGGGATTCTCCCTGCCTGGCCCCAAATCCGCCCCAGAACAGGTGAGGGTCCAGCCCACCTTCAGCTTCAAACTCTGCTGCTCCAGGGCATATCCTTGAGGTTCCCAGGCTGGGTCCCTACCAGTCTTTTCACCCTGTCACCACAGCCCTCCAGGCCCTTCCAACATGTCCCCTCTTGTCCTGTTTTTATTCAATAAACTGAGTAGAATTAGTGCTATTTCTTTAGATTTTTCAGTACAATTTGCCATTGAAAACATCTGGGACCAGAGATTCCTTTTTTGGTTGGATGTAACCACAGATCCCATTTCTGTAAAGGTTATAGATTCCTATTCCAATTTTCTGTTTCATCTTGAGTTTTTCAAGTTTGCAGGTCTAGGGTCCCTCTGTCCCCCTTCCCTTTCCTTTGTCCTGGTTGGAAAACACCCAGTGTCTAGACCACACTGTGACCCAGCCAGCTGCAAGTTTCCTGTGCAAGCCAGGACCCAAGCAGGAGCCTTGAACATGCAGACACCGATGAAGTTGGTTAGAGGTTGCCCCAAACACTGCCAGGTCAACAGAGGGGACTAGCCCCCAGCCAAGGGCAACCCTCATAGAGCTCCTCCTCATTCAGGTTGTACCCTGCAGAACGGCTCCCTTCTTGATGTCTTCCCTCCACATGCTGCAATACTCTGAGTATAGATCCCCTAATAATCCAAGAAACATCCCGTTGGCCCTTTGGGGAGACTTTCACTGAAGGTTCAGTTGAACACAACAGTGGATTTTAAGGAATCGGTCCATTTCACCTAAGCTGTCAAATTTCTGTGTGTGGATTTATTTGTAATGTTCTCTCCCGATCCTTTTAGGTTCCTCACTGCTTCTTTCCTGATATTCATGAATCACATCTCTTTTTATTATTCTTGTGTTGCTAGAGATTTTTCAATTCATTGATACTTTCAAAGGATTGAATATTTCATTGATTTTTTTCTGATGTTTTCAATTTATTTACATCTGTACTTATACCTATTGATTCCTTTTTTCTGTTTCCCATCCCCAGATTTGTTCTTTGATCTTCACGATCTGTTTTCTAGTTGATTGATTTGGAAGCTATATTTTGTTGGAATCTTGGCACTTAATGCTGTAAATTTCCCTCTAAATACAGTATTTTCTAAATACTGCTTTGTGTCCCATAAATTTTCAATTTTGTTTCATGCAACATATTTTTCATTTCTTGTTAGAATTCCCTCTTTGAACTATTTTAAGAAAAACTGCTAAATTAAGTTCTAAGCATTTAGGGAAATTCATGTTGTCTTTCCATTATTGATTTTTAACTTAATACCATTGTGTCATATAACATATTTGATATGATTTATATTCTCTTAACATTTTTTTTAGTTGTAGGCTGATACAATACCTTTATTTTATTTTTATGTTGTGCTGAGAATCGAACCCAGTGCCTCATGCATGTTAGGCAAGTGCTCTACCTCTGAGCCCGAACCCCAGCCCTGATTTTATACCCTTTTAAATCTGCTGAGGTTTGATTTATGACGTAAGATGTGGCCTGTCCTGGTGAATGTTTCATGTACACATCAAAAGCCTGTGTGTCTTACTGCATTGGGTGGGGATCTATAAATGCCAGTTGGATGCAGCTGGCTGATGGTATTCTGTTCTTTATCCTTGATGACTTTCTCACCACTAATTCTAGGCCTACTCCACCCTCTATCCTCCACCGAAATGCAGGAAACTGAAACCCCATTTTAAACCATTATTAATAGAGCAGGGTTGAAATCTCCAACTATCATGGTGTATTTTTCAAATTTTCTTTTAAATTCTGCCAGTTTTTTCCCCCAGAATTTTCTAGATCACAGGTTAGGCAGGACCACTTTTAGGATTGTTGTGTCTAATTCAAAGGTTAATCCTTTTATCCTCGTGTCTTGTTTCTCTTTATCCTTGATCGTTTTCTTTGTACTAAAGTCTAATTTGTCTGAAATTAATATACAAATTTCAGCTTTCTTTTCATTCCTGTTTGCATGGTATATGCTCCTCTGTCCTTTAACATTGAGACTTCTTGTATCATTGCATTTGAAGAGTTTCTTGTAGATTGTATAAAACTTTAAAAAGTAATTCTGACATTGTCTACATAGAGAAATTATCTATTTTTAGATAAGTAATTACTGTAACTATTTTAAAACAACACTGTATATAGTTCTTAAAAGCATTTCGACATTCTGTCTTGACCTTTGTGCTTAGAGCATTTGGATGTTAAGTAATTATTGACATATTTGTATTTTAGTACATATTTTGATATTTGTTTTTTTATTCATGCCATTTTTTTCTAGTTTCTCTCTCTCTCTCTCTCTCTCTCTCTCTCTCTCTCTCTCTCTCTCTCTCTCATTTATTTGGGTTATAGGAACTATTTTTGGTGTTCTGTTTTAATTGAGTTTTTGGATAACAGCTCTTTTTGCAAGTAATTTTGTGGTGACTCCAGGGATTACAGCCATATTTCTCAGTTCCAGCTATCCCTACAAATCTCAAATCTAGTGGGTTAAAATGTTAACTGCCAGGCTGGGGACATAGCCCAGAGTAGAATGCTTGCCTAACCTGTGTGAGGCCCTGGGTTATAATCCCCAGCATCAAAAACAAACAAAATCTTAACCATTCAGATAATATCTTGAAAAACTTCAGAAGAAAATACCATGACCCTCATTAGGGAAGAATTTCCTGAGCAAAACTACAGAAAAATATGAAAAGTGTAGGATCAAACAACTCAAAGGAAAGATGAAGTGAATAACTATATGGAAATACACTCAACCTTACTAGTCATTGGGGAAAAGCCATCTAGAACCACAAAGAAATGCTGTTTCACAGTCTTATGACCTAGAAGAGACTGTCAATCCAATGATGGACAAAGATCTGGATCAAAGGGAAAACATTTGTCCTTCTGTTGAATTCTTATATCACTCAGGCAGAGTTATTGAATGAAATTGCTTATACTATGACTCTACCCTGGAGCCCACGTACACAGAAAGATCTTAGAGTATATCTGCAGTAGCAATATTTGTGACAGCAAACAAAACAAAACAAAAACAAAAACCAAAAAACAGTAACAGGAGAATAAGTAAACATTGGTGCCTGTAGCCCAATAGAGCAGTTGAAATGAATAAATGAAATTATATCAACTTTGACAAATCACACCCCACATTTTATTGAACAAGATAAGCAACCTACAGAAAAAAATATGATTATACCAATTATATGTTGCTCAAAATATGAAAAACAAGTCTGTATTGTTTAAGAATGAGTACCTATGTAATAGAGGCTAAACAGAAATGTAGAAATAGTGTACACTAAATTCAGTTAGTGGTTAATGTCAGGGAATGATTATAGGATGGATAGGTGAGGGTTTAGAGCTTCTGATCATGTTTTTAAGTAGAAGTTCAGTGATGGTATTTTTTTTAAAAAAAATTGTTATAAAACTCCTGTTTATCTGCCCATTCACATATATGAAGGAACACATATAATCTGAGGAGTGTTTAATGCTGAGTGATGAGATTATGGGTGATTTCCCCTTTTCTTATTTATTCCAGTATTACTTTCTGAAAATTTATTCTATGATGTTTGTTATTCTTATTTTCCGAGACAAATTTATAAAACTAAGGTGTTTTTTTTGAGACAGTTTTTCTAAGTGGCAAGGCTGGTCTTGAGGTCACCGTCCTCCTGCCTCCACCTCTCAAGTCACTGGGGTTACAGGCGTGCACCACCACACCTGGCACAAAGACAGTTTTTGGCTGAAGAAACGTTTTGTTTCAAGCAAACACACAGGGCTCACCTCCACAGCATCGAGGGCAGGTCGTATCTGGACTCTGAAATAAACCCTTTCCATTTTCCCAACAGTCCTTGCTCTGACTGTCGGATGCTGGATTCAAATCAGCACCCAGGTCCGGGGAACAGCTGAGCCAGTTCCTAGATGCTGCACTCTGCCCCCCACATCAGCCTGTAGGCTGTGGAGAATATTGTCTTGCTGGTGGTGTGTGAGGTTTTTAAGATCAGATGGACGCGGTGGAAATACTTCTTTGCATTTTTCATTTTTCTAGTGTTCCCATTTCCCTAAGTAGCTGTCAGCTAGCCTGCCCGGGTCCCCTGCGTCTCCACGGAGTCTGTCCAGGTCGGTCACTTGTCATGTGCAGCAGTCTGTATCAGGATAGCTGCCCAACTGTGGGGGCACCCAGCTCTGCTGGTGCACACGGAGGCCCCACAGGAGGCCAGCTTTCCCAGATCGCCCATGGCACCCAGCTGCTGGGACCACATCGGACCTAGGAAGTGGATTTCAGTGGAGGCTGGGAGGAAACAGTGATTTCCATCCATCGCAAACATGTTCCTTTTCCAACTTTACCAAATCGCATGAGTATTAGGGTACTTCAACTCCCAGCCCAGGTGGAGAAATGGGGACTGGATTTCCCTCCCCACTAGAAACATCAAACAAAACAGAACACAAACAAACAAACAAACAAACGATCCTGAGAAAATAAATGAAACAATAGCTCTAGAGATATTGGCCTCCAGTCACCAAAGCCACCCCCAAGAGACAGGAAACAAACCAGGTGAGATCCATGGTCCTCACTGCTCACCCCAGAGAATGGCTGCCACCCACAGGGACTGAGGCCCTGGGCAGCCACACGGTTTTCAGGCTGGGAAGGACAAGTCGCCTGCAGCTTGCAGAGCCCTGGACAGGGAAGGATGCAGAGAGAGAGAGAGGAGTCCAGGTCTGCGGGGGCCTTGAGTGTTTAGCCGAGGACTGCTCAGCAGTGAGCGGGGGAAACTCCCTGGGCCTGGGGAAAAGATACCCCCCCCCAAAGAATCAGAGGAAGCAATTCTCAGAGCTCACAAAAAGATGGGAATTGTTCCCCTTTGGCCCCAGTGAACCCTTCATAATTCATGAGGCATCAAAAGGAGTAGGAAGAAGAGTTCTGCTTTGAAAAGGGGAAAAAATTAACCCAAGACTAACTGCTGCTCCAGTTCCATCTAACACAGTACAAGAGAAAGACTTGAAAGGATCAAACTGTGTTCAAGTAGCTTAGCTAAACCTCAGAACCTAGCTGAAGACAGAAAAATAGCCACTGCCTGGAACAGCAGGACCTCCTCAGATGAAAAGCCAACATGGACACACACCTTTCTCACACTGACCCAAGTTTTATTCCAAAATGAATCATACACCTAAAAAGCAGAAGGAAAAGGCTGTAAGAGTTCCATAGAATGCGTGGATGATGCTGGGCTTGCAAATGAATTTTAGATGCCCAAATCATCCCCGACAGGAGAAAAAATTAGTTATACTCTGGGGAGGCATCCAGCGCCTCATGAGGGGGCTCTTCTTCCTGATCAGGAGGGTGTCAGCTGCCTAAGAAATTGAAGTGTAGAATAATTAGTGAAGAACAAAAGACAAAGAGTCAGAAAAGATAGTTTTAAGGGGAACCTGGAGCGCCTGATTGATACAGCCACACAGAGGCTGGAGCTGGACAATTAGAAAATGGCTCCTGTGGTTTATTTAAGGGGGCACATCAAAGGAGGGATAAGATTTCAGGGGTGGAGTCTGGTAGTCAGCAGGTTGATTGACATCTTGACAGGTCACACCCCTAGCAGAGGGGCTATGCACTACAGCAGGTCACCCCATCTCTGGTGCTGAGCGGGCACCTGGTGAGCTGAACAGGGCTCCCAATGTGTCTGGGCAGTCAGCCAAAGGAAGTGTGCACTGGAAGTTCCCAGACACCACATTCTCCTATCCATTAGGCTGCGATGTGCCATGTAGTCCCCCCACAGCCCATGAATGGCCCTCGGCATTAGACTCTATTAGAAAGGATAACTTTTTATTGTAAAAGGCATATTAAAGAAAAAATGGAGAGAATCTTGTCCAGGAAAAGTGTGGGGACATCCCCTGTCAGATGAAGGACTTGTATCTACAATATACAAAGAACTGTTGAAACACAACTACAAAAAAATCAACATCCCAAATAAAAATGGGCAAATGACATTGGGACAGAGATTGCCAGCCCCCCACCATGAAAAACAGGCTCCCTTGATTAGATGAACTCTAGCTAGGGCAAAGGGGTGGAAGGGGAAGGGAGGGGGCATGGGAGGCAGGAAAGATGGTGGAATGAGATGGATATTATTACCCAAAGTACATGTATGAAGACACGAATGGTGTGAATTTACTTTATATACAACCAGAGACATGAGAAATTGTGCTCTATATGTGTAATATGAACTGTCATGCATTCTGCTGTCATATATAACAAATTAGAATAAAAAAACCAGACTCCCTTAAAGTTAAAGGAATAAAATCTCTCTGGGGGTAACAAAACAGGCAAGCTAGTCCTCAGTCTTATGTGGTTAACCGGGGTACCAGAAAATTTGGAGTTAGGAAGGAGGCGAGCCTTGAGGCTATAAAATGCAGCTAATGCACCAGGGGCCTGAGGAGTCACTCAGCCTTCTAGACTCTGTGATCAACAGAGATACCCAAAGCCAGAGCCAGACAAGACAAGGTCATTAAAATCAGACCTGCTGAGGCAGGACAATGTGTGCTCTGTTCTGAAATAATATCAGGGACTTTCATGTTGAAACAGAGCAGATTTCAGGCAGCTAGGGGCAAATGCAGACACAGAATCGTCACCCACAGTTACTGAAGAGCAACTCTAAGGTGGGGACCTAAGGTGGCTCTGAGACATGGGTTATAAGGAGGCTTGAAGAAAAGGAGGGTTGGCACAGCTAAAACCCCACCTCCAGGTGTGATGTGGAGACTGGCCTACCTCCTGCGACATGCCCCACAAGCTGCAAGCCTTTGTCTGAGCCAGCCTGAGGCCCCCGCTCAGTGCTGAGTCTTCCTTCTTGCTTGGGTAGAAGCCCTCAGTAAAGTCTTACTGCTGTCCAGTGGTGCCTTTATCTGATTCTTCTGATGAAGAGCACAAGAACCCACTGAACTGGTGGAGTATGATCAGGCATTTCATCATCGATGACACCCAGAGGCACATGAGCCTTTGAAAAGAAGCTCAACCCCACATCCCACAGGGAATTAGACATGAAAGCAAGGAGATGGCATTGCACCCTATGGAATGGCTACACACCTAAATGCAGAATAGTATGGCCACTTTGAAAGCTACTTGGGCAGCTTCTTAAGAAGCCAAACAAATATTAACATGATCCAACCATCACACTCCTAAGTAGTTTTCAAACTGATAGGAAGATGTCCAAGTCCACCCAAACATCTATGTGAATGTTGATAGCAACTTTGTTTATAGTGAACAAGTAGTAAAGTTAATTTCCAATAGATAAATTGATAAACTGTGGGGCATCTGTCTAGCGATAAAGAATGAGCTGTCAAACCACATAGAAATGGAAGAATCTAAATGCGTGTTCTAAATAAATATGCAAAGCCATACAAGTGCCAGACAGGTGGTTGTTAGAGGTTTAGGGAAGAAAGAAAGTTGAATAGAGGAAGGGAGGATTTGAGGGTGGTGAACTATTCTTTACAACACTATGCATTTTTCCAAACCCAAAGAACTTTAATGGATGCAAATTAAAGATCATTCAGGATGTCTGGGAACTCTGGGATGGAATGTAGCATGGGACAAAAGAATCTTCCCAGGGTTACAAACACAGGAAACAACTTCACTGAAGCGGGCAGTGGGAGAGTGCTGGCCTTGCCACTTTGGAAGAGGGTCAGGTCTGCAGAGTGGAGGCAAAGGAGCTGGACACAGTGCTGCTCTCCATCTGAGGAAGCTGTTTCCTCAGGAAATTCATGGGGCATTATGTCTGTCACTGATATGCAAATAAACGCTTTCAAAGTAAACGTGGCAAAAAGTTAGCAAGGTTATGTCTCACTTTCAGAAACCCATGTCACAAGCTCTGAAAACCACACCTATTGTGTGTCCATTTTGATGGACATTAAAGGCAGAGAAGGAGGCAAGGTCACAGATACTTCAGGAAAATGTTTGCGGTGGTATTCAAGGACAGGAATCACGGGGCTGGTTTCCCAGCCACAGAATGAAGTCACCTGATGATTTATGAAGGAGGCTTTGGCCCCCAGGCTGTCGGGTCTGTGCAGTGGTGCCATCGGGTGTGGGGGGTGACAAATGTCCTTGAATAAACAAGACTCAGACGATGACACTGACACAGTGTATCGATGGCTTCGCTGTCCACCCTGGCAGGTGCTTTCCCACCTCCAGTTCTCAATTCTCAGGCACCGCCCATTGCCCGCTCCCCAGCTGCGCGGTCCTCAGTCACCAGCCATCGTCCCACCCACGCCCGGGACTGGACCCCTGAACGCACCAGCGGACCCGATCACGCAGCACGGCCCATGTGCAGCACGTGAAGTTTTCATAAGATTATTAAATGATTTATTTCAAAGTTATGGAAGTATGAAATATTAACGAGGCAGGGATAATTAGGTAAAACCTATCACAAGGTATCCCCACAAGCCTTCAGCGACTGGCTTGTTGTGCTGTTCATTTTCCACTGTGAACTCCAATTATTCCAGTGGTACTTCAAAGTAAGTGTAAGATAGCGCATCGTTAATTTTGTAGGAATTGTAGTATCACTAACATATGAAGAGAAAAATAATGAAGGTGCCATATTTAAAGTTAATAACATAAAATCAGTTTTACAGATTGTATACGAATCTTCCAGATTTTTCTATGTTCAACAGAAACTGTAGGTGCAACAACTTCCAAAGACTTTGCGTGAAACATCTGAACATTTTAAATCTAATGGGAGCTCGGGAGTGTCAGTAGGTAAATGTTATCTTTGGTTACAGAACTTGAATAGAACTGTTTTTAGGTATCTGCAGTGCATCTGATGTTTGGACCAAAGCTGACTCCTGGGAGAGGGACATCTTCTTTATCCTCAGAGCCCGCGGACAGGGCAGGGGGAGGTGCTCTGATGGATCCCATCCAGCACCCCCATGTTTTGTTCAGTCAGTAGTCACCCCTTAGTGTTCCAAAGAAAGAAGAGAGAAGAGGACATAGAAGGAGAAGAGGGAAGGGGGGGGGAGGGAGAGGTATTGATGGAATAGAAGACAGACCACAATAAAACAAAATGATTTGGAGTAATCTTTGAGTTCATGCTACCTCCTAAGGCTAATGTAGCTTCAGTATTTTGATATTTTATACATGCTTGTATTTATACACATTGTGCTGAGTCACAACTTAGGAAAAAAGTTCTGAAAAAAATCCATCAGAATTAACTACATGGACACAGGTGCTGTAGGTGGAGGTACTTTTGGTAGAGGATGCTTCACCCTTTGTTTTCTGATTGGTGCTCATAGGAAAAAGTATCCAATCAGAGTTGGTCTACAGGTTTCCTCTTATCCAATCAGAATGATCCCTCTGGGAGATCTCCTTTGAATGCACTGCCTATAAATGGGCTGCTTACGCCCGCTCTAGCCATTGTCTCTTTGCCCAGCCCTGGTTCCTCTGCATCTGCATACTGGGCTGCGCTACTTCACAAATGGTGTCCACAGTGCCGGCTAGAAGCCCAGAACAGGGAGCAACAGCAGCTGGAAGGCATGCTTCACAGGCAAGACTGTTGCAGAAGCAAGTTTGCCTTATCTACAACTTATTTCAGTCTGAGAGCTTCTCCATCCTCCCTGATAGCTCATGACTCGTGGGTCTTATTAACAAAGTTTTTGAAAGCATCACCATGGGGAGGTGTGGGGTCATGAACACAGGCCCTTGACACCCTCCTATTAGAGCTTCGGACTCAGGATGAAACAACTGTGGAGTGTCTTGCAGGCATATCATCCTGGAAAGGTGGCTGGTTGTGTCAGGTGCCCTCTTACAGGTGCGGCCTGGCTGCCTCAGCCTCTGTAGGTGGGAGGAGAAGTCTCAGGCCTGGTGGGGAGAAAGAGTGGTTTCACTGGCTACTAACTGTCCCCAAGACTCTAGGCTACCCCCTCCCTTCAAGCTGGTCACAGGAGGTTCACCTTTTGTTGTCAGCAGAATCGGGGAGTCTGTTGGCAGGTGGGTGGAACACCAGGTGGGTCTCCTCCTCCTGTTGGGTGGAGGCACTAAGACCCCCTGATCCTATGTTTGGTTTTACTGCATTTCAGGGTCCTTTCTGGAGTCCTTCTTGTGTTATTTGGGGGTTTATGGTTGTGCTTATGGAGAGGAGCTGCAAAAATCAAACCATACTCTCTTCTCCGCTCTGGCCTTTTATGAATCCTCAGTCATAAGGATTCTTCTGACTTCCTGAACTAATTTGTCTGAGTTGGCCTTGAAGGTTCTCTGTTATTGTATAGGTATGTGTCCCCCAAAAGCTCATGTGTGAGACAATGCAAGAAGGTTTGGAGGAGAAATGATCAGGTTATGAAAGCCTTATCCCGGTCAGTGAAGTAATCCCCTGATAGGGATTAGCTTGGTGGTGACTGTAGGCAGGCAGGGTGTGGCTGGAGGAGGTGGGTCCCTGGGGCTATACATTTTATATCTGGCAGTAGAGTCACTCTGCTGTCTGATCATCATGTGAGCCACTTCCTTTTGCCACACTCTTCCTCCATGAGGTTCAGCCTCACCTCAAGCCTGGAGGAATGGAGCCAGCTGTCTATGGACTGAAACCTCTGAAACTTTGAGTCCCCAAATAAACTTTTCCTCCTCTAATTGTGCTTGTCAGGTCTTTTGGTTACAGCAGCGAAAAGGATGACTAAAACATTCTCTCATGCAGCAGCAATAAAGTTTCCTGGTACCCCAAGAGCACTGTTGGTTAGACACCATTTTCCCACTGAACTCCACTGCTGCTTTTCCTACAGGCTGTGTTCCCATGCTTGAGTAGTTTCAGAGGAACGTCTTCCATTCTTCCTTCTGTTTTTAGCTAAGATTCATAACTGTGGCTTTTATAATGACATAACTCTAATTAAAAAAAAATCTTTGGTCCTTGCTTGGTGTTCACTTCCAACCCACTGGAATACCAGGACCGTGGTGCTGATGATCCATTACGGGTCAGCTGGGTTGTTCCTGATGGTGGTAGAGCTAATCCAACAGTCTGTGCATTACTGATGTTGCTCTCTGTGGTTTGATTGCAGATGTTTCTAATATGTGGAGTTTGGATGCCTCAACACCTTTTTTTGCTACTCCTAAAATATATGCTTGAAACCTTGAATATGTGTTCGGTGTGTGTCAGGTGCATGTAAATGCAACAGAGAGTGGGGACTGTGTTTTCAGAGCTGTGTCTACCATGTGGTTGAAAAGACATCCTACTTTGGAATTTGGGTTAAAAAGCAAATCAGCATCAGATCCATCCAGGGAGGTGGGGGAGGTGAAACTGTGCATGCTCCAGCTCCGGGCGTCTTGGCACACGCTACATTTCCCCATCAGACTTCACTTACAAGACACAAATCCACGTTTAATTTAGTCAGGATTTCGAGACAGGAACTACAGGTAATTAAACTCAAAGCCTAGGACCCTCTCCTGAGCAGGGGACCCAGTGCAACTGCGCTGTTCACACCTGTGAAGCTGGCCTGCGTCCTCATATCATTAGATTCATTTTAAGTATCATGGTTCTTTTCAAATAAACATCCATTGATAAAGTCACTGGATATTTTTTTATTTTATTTTCAATTCTTGGAGGAAGTTTTGAACTTGGTGTTTGGATATTATAAACAGCCCTGGCACATTCTAACAACAGGCTGCTGCCTACCTTTTAACTTTTAAAAAACAAGAGGTTTTGCAAAGGCCGAATGTCTTCTCTGATATAAGGGGGGGGGGTGACTCAAAATGGGATAGGGAGGAAGAGCATGAGAAGAAGACTACCACTAAATAGGGAAGAGAGGTGGGAGGGACAAGGAGGGAGAAGGGGAGTTGCACGGAAGATGGAAGGAGACCCTCATCGTTATACAGAATACATGTATGATGTTGTGAGGAGAAAAAAAAAGTGTGTCATATTAGATTGGGTAGAGAGAAGTGATGGGCGGGGAGGGGAGGGGAAGGGGGATAGGAAGGGCAGCGGAATAAAATAGACATTATGATTGCTGTATGTATATAGGTGACTATGACCAATGTGATTCTGCAACCTGTACAATCAGAAAAATGAGAAATTATACCCCATTTGATTCAAATGTATGAATTGTCAAGATCATTGTAAAATAAATAAATGAATAAATATTTTTTAAAAAAATAAATAAAATACAAGAGGTTTTGGAACTTAAGCTGTCAGACTGATATTTAAAAATATGTACCATGAACGTTTCCCTTTCCCCAAGATATAAACCTAGTTTCCCAAATGTATCTTTAACATCTTTTTAATGTAATCACTGGTTTTTATTGGTGCATTACAGTTGAACAAGATGGATTTGTTGTGATGTAATTGTACATGCACAAAATGTAACCGTGTAATTTGGCCAAGACCACTCCCCAGCACCTTCTCCCTCTCTCCTCTCCTCCCACTCCCCTGGTCCTTTTCCTCTATTCTTCTACTCATCTTCCTTTGATTTTCATGAGATTCCCCCCACCTTTCTTTTCCTTTTCTACCTGGCACATGAGCGAGAAAACCTCTGACTCTTGACGTGGTTTGGCTTACTTCTCATTTCACAATGGTCTCTAGTTCCATTCACTTTCTTGCAAATGACATAATCTTATTCTTCTTTATGGCTGAATAAATCTCCATATAGCACACTTTTAACAAATCCATTCATCTGTTGATGGATCCCCAGGCTGGTTCCATGGTTTGGTTATTGTGAATTGAGTTGCTGTGATCATGGGTATGCATGTATCACTGCTGTACATTGACTTTAATTCTTTAGGGTACACACTGAGGCATGGTATAGCTGCGTCATACGGTGATTCCATGCCTAGACTTTTGAGGAACCTCCATCTTTAACAACTTTTAACATAAGATCTGGCTTTATTTTTTCAACTCTACTGTGCATATTCAAGGTGTACAACATGGTGATTTATATATACATATTTTTTTTCTGAAATGAATATTACAATCAAGTTAATTAACGGTCATTGCCTCATGGTTACCTTTTTTCTTTAGTGAGATACTTAAGATCTATGCTTTTCTAATAATAATTACTTTCTAAATGCAGCCACCAACTCTACCTTAGGTCTTCAGAACTTACTCATGTTTCAAGTATGTGCCTTTGACGAGTATCTCCCTATTTTCCCCACACTCTGCTCCTGATAAACACCATTGAGCTCTCCACATCTCTAAGTTTGACTTTTTTAGGTTCTGTATCATTACAGTTTGGATTTGGAATGTGTCCCCCCCACAAAGCTTCTGTGTTGAAGGCTTGCAGAGAACATGCTTTTGGAAAGTGATTGGATCACTTGGGGCTCTAACCTCATCAGTGGGTTAATCCACTGGTAGCTGAAGGGGCTGCTGGGAGGTGGTGGAAACTGTAGAGAGGTGGGACATGGATAGAGGTCGGAGGTCACTAAGGGGTGTGTCCATGGGGGCTACATCTTGTCCTCGAATTCTCTCTCTCTCTCTGCTTTCTGGCTGCCATGAGCAGAGCAGCTTTCTTCCGCCATGCCCTACCGCCATGCCCTTCCGCCATGATGTTCTGCTTCACCTCAGGCCCAGAGCCATGGGCTTTCTGTGGCTCTGAAACTGTGAGCCAAAGTTATCTTTTCTACTTCTAGTGGTTCTTGTCAGGTATTTTGATCACAGTGAAGAAAAGCCGACGGACACACATATCTAAGTGAGATCACAGAGCATTTATCTTTCTTTGGCTTATTTAGTTTATCAGAATGATCTCCAGATCCATCATTTTGGATTCAGGTATTTCAGAGTGTGTGTGTGTGTGTGTGTGTGTGTGTGTGTGTGTGTGATTTTTCTTTATTCATCTCTGGAAGACACTCAGGTTGTTTCTGTGTCTTTCTACTGTGAAAGATGCTGTAGTGAACATATGGAGTACGTGTGTCTCTTTCAGAGAGTGATCTCGATTTCTTTGAAGGTACTCTTAGAAGCATTGCTCGCTCATCATAGCAGTTGTTTTAAATTTCCTTTGAGGAACCCCCACATGGTTCTCCATAATGGCTGTACCAACTTACATTCCCTCCAACAAATTACCAGTGTTTCTTGTTCTCCTCACACTGTCCAACACTTATTTTTTTTAAAACATTTTGGTCATGGCCATTCTAACAGGTAGGAGCTATCTATCCCACTATATTCTTGATGTAGAATTCATTTATGATTATTGATGTTGATAGACCTTATGACCATTTGTGTGTCTCTTTTGGAGAAAATAAATTGCTGTTGAATTTGCCATATTCTTATAATGTTTTTTGGATTGGTTTTGCTATTCTGCATATTGTTTTTGTATTTTGGATATTACTCCTTTATTGGACATATGGTTTATGAATATCTTCTTCCATTTCTCCTATTTCTTGGTTTTCTTTCTCCTCCTTCCTTTTTGTCACCCCCCACCCCTGCTTTTTTTATCCTGTACTGAAAACTTTTAGCATGCTATAGTCCTATTTGTTCATTTTGCTGTCTTTTTAGTGTCTTATCCCCAGAATCATTGCCTCTACGAGTGTCATGGAATTCCCCCTATACTGTCTTCAAGGAGTGTTTTAGTTGCGGGTCTTTTATGTAGGTCTTTAATCCACTTTGAGTATGCTATATCATAAGGGTCCACTTTGAATTTTTCTATTATACATTTTCAATTTGCTACTGCTTCACTTCATAGACTCCAGGTGGAGACAGAGAGGGTGCTTGGTAGCCCCCATGGTCCAGGTGCCCGAGTGTCACCTGTTGGGCCCAGGAGCTCTAGGTGCTGCACCTGACTGGGTGCTGGGGAGAAGCCAGCAAAGGCTAGCCGGTTCTGCACCCAGTGCTGATGCTCAGACCCTGCGTCCCTGGCACCCCTTGGCTCAGTCCACCTCCCTCTGCTGCTCCAAACCAGCCCTGGACAAAGAGGAGACAGCGGGCACTGTGGGCAGTGAGCCAGGGCTGGGTGGGCCGAGCAGGGGGAGAAGATGGCAGGGTACACTCTGGGGTTGGGGGTGCACCCAGCTGGAGGAGGCTGCTTTACCCTGGACATCAGGGAGGTATTTCTTTGACATCAGGGGCCCCCACTGAGGCTGCCAACTGAGGACAACCCCTGGACTGTAGTGACCACAAGCTTTTGGACATTCTGTGCTTGCAGCATGTTGGTGCGATTATGTGATTATGATCACAGGCTCGTTGAAGCACATTTCCATTAACCCCATAAACATTTCACGCTCCTTGAGGTCACTCCCACTCCCCTGTAACCCAAGGTGGACATTAACCTAAACCCTGTCTCACTGATTTGTCTTTTGATTGGAATCATGCTGTTGTGTTTCTCTTTGCATGGTTTATTTCTATTTGTGTTTTTTTTTTTTAATTTGGTTTTGCTCCTGTTGCAGCATCATGTTATTAGGTTAATTCATTTTGGTTGCCAAATGGTATTCCATCACAAAGATACAGCCAATGTTGATTTCTTTATACTCAGTCCTGGATGTGGTCATCCTCCTGGCGGTCACAAACACTATGGCAGCGGGTCTCTGTGCACGTGGGGTTTCCTTATCATTTAGGCACCTAGTGGCTTGTGGAGCTGCTGGGTCAGGACAGCATGGCCCTGGGAAGCATTTTGAGAAGCTGGGAATGGTTTCTCAAGAGGGGATGTTTTCAGAGCCACAGCCCTGTGTGTGAGGGCCCACCTTCTCCATGACCCTGTAAAACTCACCTTTAATGGATTAAAGCCCACCTACTGGGAACTGGCACATCCTGGGGGTTTTAATTTGCATTTTCCTAATCACTAATGTTAAGCATATTTTACATACTTATTGGCAATTTACATTTCTTTTTAACAAATTCTTACTAAAATCATTATTTCATTTTAAAACTTGTTTTTGTCTTGTCATACTTTGTGGTTTTCAGCGTAATCTCAGAGTACCATTTTCTTACATTCTTCCCAGAGTTTTAATTCTTTTTGATGCGATCTTGCATGCCTTGTTTTCTTAATTGCATTTCAGGCTGCCGCTTGCTGGCATATGCAAGTGATTGATGGCTGCCTCTGGAGCTCACACCCGGCGGCACTGCTCAACTCATTTAATACTTTGAGTGGTTTTTATGAATTCCTCAAGGTTTATTTTATATCCAGGATTACATCTGTGCATTAGAAGGTGATTTTTCTCTTTCCTTGCAGTCTGGAGCCCTTTCCCTCATTTTTCTGCCTTATTTCTTTAGCAAAACTTCCAGGACAGTGTTGCGTAGCATAAAAGGGAATAGTCTGCCCTGTTTCCAGGCTTATGTGGAGAGCATTCTCCTTTCATCAGGACGTGCTATTCCACACATGAAGGTTAAAGGGTGGGAGAAACTCTTTTTAACTTTTTATTTAGGGCGTTAAGCATTTTTTTTTATTTAGGTTTTATGGATAGTGGATTTAATCAGATACTTTTCTGTGTAAATTGAGTGTATGATATCTTGACTTCCTTTTATTTTGCTAATAGATATATTTTATTATTTTTTTAAAAATAAATTCTATCGAGTAATTGACATACCAAAAAGTCTGTGTATATTCAATATATGCAATATGAGTTTGGTCATACACACACACCTATGATACCTTCACCACAATCAGGTAATAAGTACATCTATGTTAATTGTTTTTATCATGCACACATGCTTGCATGCATGGGTATACACACACACACACACACACACACACACGCACACACATGAGGATATAGAGAAATGGATCCCCCTTGTACATATTAGTAGGAATTAAAGATTGTGCAACCACTATGGAAGGCAGTGTTGAGGTTCCTCAAAAAATGAGAAATGGAGGGGGCTGGGGTTGTGGCTCAGTGGTAGAGAGCTCGCCTAGCATGCACGAGGCACTAGGTTCAATCCTCAGCACCGCATAAATGTAAAATAAAGATATTGTGTCCACCTAAAACTCAAAAATAAATATTTTTTAAAAATGAGAAATGGAGCTACTATATGACCCAGCATTGAGATATGGATCATTAGATGGTGTGGATTCTCCTGGGCAGAAAGGACTCCACAAAGAGACGCCAGCCCTCATTCCCCTGTAAAGGTAAAATTTCTAAGCTGATTCTAAGCTGCAAGAGTCTGAGCTAAAGTGTAAAAGACTGGGCATTGTAAAGTTTCTAAATTGAAAGGCTTGGGCTAAAAAAAAATAATAGACCAGGTATTGTTAAAATTCCTCTGCTACCCCTGGAACCTGTAATCTCTGTAGTTGTTAGGACAATACCTGAACTGCCCCGTAAATATTTCCATTGATTCCCTGGTTGTTTATTAGCTAAGGGCTCCAAGTAGCTCAGCACATAAGCATCCAGGCTCCAAAACCAATCAGTTTAAATGTGTACCCCGCTTAGGAGTGACCAATCACCCCTGCCCAGACTGTTCCCGCCAATGAATGTACTAATCCTGTCTCAGAGTTATTGTTCAATTTTCCGGCGCCTCATGATGATTTGTTCTGATGTATGCAAAGCCCCCCGCCCTCCCCAAAAAGTGTACTTAAGCTCTGCTTGACCTCTGCTCTGGGCTCTGGGCTGCTCTATCTTCCTGAGTGAGCCTGGAACCTCAGCATGCTGAATTAATAAATCCCCTTTTGCCAATTGCATGAAACCAGTCTCTTGTGTGGTCTCTCCCTCCGACGCTCCACCGGACCCTTACACCCCCTGAAAGTTATTGTTAACTAATAAGCTGATAATGCTCCTGTACTGGTAAGTTAAGCAATGTTGAGGTCCAAAATATGAATATTCCAAGTTTCTTCCTATACACTGGTCTTTATTTTTACTCTTCTCTCTAGTTTCTACATATGAGAGAAAACATATGGCCCTGGACTTCTTGAGACTGGCTTATTTCACTTAACACAATATTCCCCAGTTCCATCCATTTACCTACAAGTGACATAATCTCATTTTTCATGGCTGCATGAAACTTCACTGTGTATATAGACCACATTTTCTTTATTCACTCATCCATTGTTGGCCAGCTTGGCTGGTTCCACAACTTGGCTATTGTGAACTAAGCTGCTATGGACACGGGTATGCTCTAGTATGATGACTTTGCTCTAATATGGTGACTTTGATTCTTTACTATATATACCAAGAAGTGGTATAGCTGGGTAATATAGTGGGTCCATTCCTAGTCTTTTTAGGAAACTCCATACTGAGTTACAGAGTGGTTGTACTAATTTACAATCCCACTAACAGTATATAAGTGCTCCTTCCACCCCACCCCCCATCCTCACCAGCATTCATTTTTAGTTTTTTTTTTTTTTTTGTACTGGGAATTGAACCCATGAACACTTAACCACTGAGCACATTCTCAGACATTTTTTATTTTTAATTTTTGAGACAGGGTCTCATTAAGTTGCTTGGGGCCTTGCTAAATTGCTGAGGCTGGCCTTGAATTTGCAGTCCTCCTATCTCAGTCTCCTGAGTCCCTGGGATCACAGGCATGTGCCACCATACCAGGCTCATTTTTGTATTCTTAATGCGTGCCATTTAAACTGAGGCGAGATGAAATGCCAGTGTAGTTTTGATTTTCATTTTCCTGATTGCTAAAGATGTGGAACACTTTTTCATATATTTATTGGTCATTTGTATTTCTTTTGAAAAAATATTTGTTTAGTTTATTTGCCCATCTATTGATTGAGTTATTTGGGATTTTTTAGTGTTAAGTTTTTTTTTTTGAGTTCTTTATATATTCTGGATATTAATCCTGTGTCCCAGAGTAGCTTTCAAAGATATTCTCCCATTCTGTAGGCTCTCTCTTCACACTCTTAATTGTTATTTTTTCCCGTGCAGAAGCTTTTAATTTGATACCATCCATTTATTAATTCTTGGTTTATTTCCTGAGCTTTAGGAATCTTATTGAGGAAGTCTATATCTGCAACTGTGTGCTGGAGTTTTGACCCTGTATTTTCTTCTAGCATCGCATAATTTCTGTGTGGGTTTATCTCTGTCTTCTGTTCCATTCCATTGCTCTCCATGTTTGTTTTTAATGCCAGTACCATGCTGTTTTTGTTACTATAGCTCTATAGTATAATTTGAATTATACTATAGAGTATGGTTGCAAAGTTTTTGTCTGATGAAGAACTTGTATTCAGAATATATAGAAGATCCTCAAAGTAAATAATAAAACAAACATCCCAATTTAAATTTGCTTCATCAAAGTTTTATACATAACAAATAAGAATGTGAAAAATGCATGTGAATGTTAGTATTATGGAAATAACATGGAAATCCAAGCCTAAAGCACCTGGCCATCACCACACACTCATCTGAATGTCAAGAATTAAAAATGAATGACTGTACGTAGTATTGACAAAGTTGTACAGGAAGTGGAATTCCCATACATTATTGGTGACTGTTTAAAATGGTACTGTATAGCCACTTTGGAAAATACCTTGGCAGTTTCTCGAAAAGATAAACATGCCTGCCATTTGTTCCAGAAATTCTATTCCTAGATATTTACCCAAGAGAAAGCAGAGCTTATATACAGAGAGGTGTACTTCAATGTTTACAGCCACTTTATTTCTAAAAGCAAAACCTGGAACCAAGACAAGTGTATAATTGTTGTATAATATAAAATTTGTAATACTTCAGTATGAGTGAGACCAAGATACAGATTACAGCAAGATGAATCCTAAAAAATAACAGTGAGAGAATCCAGCCACACTAGAGTACATACTGATGTCATTTATATAGAATACCAGAGAAAGCAAACTGATCTATAGTGACCAAAAGTGGATCGCAGATTATCTGGTTCAGTGGGAAGGAGAAGAAGAAATGGATTGCCAAGGGGCAATGGGAATATTTTGGGCTGATAGAAAATTTTAAAATCTTGATATTTAGCGATGGCTCTGATGTTTATATACATGTCAGGTGTTACCACACTGTGCTCCTTGAATATGGTTATTATAACCAGTTCCACCTCCCTTCTCTTTGGCAACAAGACTGACGGTGCTCACTGAACTCCCACTGTTAATTCCTTTTCTAGCACTTCATGCACAGACGGGGGAGGGTGGCAGTCACACCTGTGTTAGCAACATTGGCCCAAAGATCTGTTGAGTTCAGCTGAACTGAAGAAATAAAATGAAAGGTCATTCTTCTTAAAAACAATTTCTCTTTTTAATTTCTGTGTAAACAACGATTGCCTTTCCTTTCCTTCTCTTTTGTTCTTTGGTCTCAGAAATGAACCAGGAACACTAACCTTGACTGGAGTGGCAGGACAGTGACTGTAGGAAGTCCAGACAACCAGTGGAGCATGAAACCCTGCAGGTCTGAGCACTTTGCCAGCTGCTTCTTCCTCCGAGGCAGTACCTGGGCCACCCACAGGACTATGGGAGAGTTTCGGATTCCCCCTAGCACAGATTAAGAGACTGAGGAACACATGAGGTCGTCCCTTAAATATTGATGCATTCTCCAAATTGCATACATAATCTAAAGACAGCTTAGATTTAACAGCCTCTTCCTGTGACTATTAAGGATCTTAAGCTATGGAAACTATGCAGGGAGATTGATGGGCTTGCGACAGAAATCCTCAGAAATCTTCTTTAAGATCTGGAGTAAAACTGATAATGCAAATTTTACGTGAACCTTGAATTATGCTGGCTCTATTCCTCTTCCTACAGCTTTTTACCTTGTATTCCTGAGGACATTATCTTATTCCTTTTGCAAGATGATTGAAATGTTTGTGCTTTAATCGCACCGAGATGGATTTATTTTTATGGTGGATGCAGATCCGCAGTGTTTCCATGTGGATATCTGAATGGTTTAGCTACTTGTAGAATATCCACCTTTCTGCATGCCTCTGTCGTGTCACCTTGCGGAACAGAATCAACAGGAAGTACAATTATAAAAGGGGGACTTACTAGGTTGGCTTATGACCAGAAGTCGGAGAGTCCACAGTGGCCATCTGCAGGCTGGAGAGCTGGAGGAACCAGTAGCAGCGCAGTCCAAGAGGTTGAAGCCCCAGAACAAGAGAGATCAATGGTACTGCCCTAGTCTGAGACCAAAGCCTTCTGCAGAATCACTAGCAGAGTCTGCTTTGGAATAATGAAGAAGCAAGAGTCCAATATCCTCAGATGATCACAGCAGTAATCAAGAACCCCTTCAAGAAGAATCAACCTTGTATCCATGGCTGGTTCCTTGTTCTTCCAATTTTTATTCCATCCAAGCCACTGTCCTATTGGTTGGTGCTGCCCATCCTTAGGGAGGGTCTTCATTTCAGTTGGCTATCCCACATGCCAATCATTCCTAGACACACCCTCATTGCCACACTCATAAACTTCTCAAACCTTGGCCTCTCTTAATCCAGTCAAGTTCACAATTCAAATGAACCATTACAGAGGGTTTGTCTCTACCTGCCAGGGCAAAACTGCCTTAAATAATTTGTCTTCATCATAAGGTTTAAGAGCCAGTTCATAAGTTCCCTTATGTCACTGCACAAAGAGCGTCTCCCTGATATTGTTTGGTGTGGGGTGGGGAAAGCTTTGTTTTTCATATACATTGTACATCAGCTCGTGAAGGTTCTCAGGAAATCTCACTGAGGTTTTGGCTGGAATCATCTGACCATTTGGATAGAATTGACATCTTTAGTGATTTTGACTCTGTTGATACATGTAGTATAAGTCTCTATCTATTTGCTTTCCCTTCTCTGCATCATGAAAAAATTCACCTTTAAAATGGTGAAATCGTTGTATTCATCTTCATCCTCTAGGGTAAAGTAAATTTTTTACTTTAGTGAGTGGAGGCCCCCAATTTTTAAAAAAACATTTATTTTTTAGTTGTAGTTGGACACAATAACTTTATTTTATTTACTTTTTTAATGTGGTGCTGAGGATCAAACCCAGGGCCTCGCACATGCTAGGTGAGCACTCTACCACTGAGCCACAATCCCAGCCCTACAAATGTTTTTTAATCTTTGATCAAATTGATCCCTGTGTTCACAGAATTTTATGTTGCTATTAAACAATTTATTATTAATATTTTAAAATTTGAACAGTTGCTTCTTTATAAATTAATTATCAGGTTTGTTTATCCTAAATTAAATGATCCCTTCTCTCCCCTTTGACATGTGCACACATTCATAAACAAACATGGCTATGAATGCTAAGCATGATTATGGGGTCCCTGTTTTGCTATGAGCTATTTGTCCCTCGCCATACCCCCACCACCCTGCCTGGATGATTGAAGCTTTCTAAGACTTGGCTGTTAGGAAAGCACTCCTCCTAATGAATTTTATGAGGTGTTTTTTTTTCTCTCTTTCCCAGAAATATGAAAATCTATTTGTCAGTGTCCTCACTTGACCCTGTGCATATTTTAAGTGAAAAGACATTGAATAGATTGAGCAAATTGAGTTGTGAGATATTTTATGTTATCTGTGAACATGGCCCCGAGGCCTGTTGCCCAGGTTGGCCTCCCATCTGGGGCTCCAGGAATCCTCCTGCTTCAGCCTCCAGGGAGCTGGGAGAACAGGCACACACCACCATGCCTGCTTGCTCAGCCAGTTTTAAGCCCAAGAGTTTAAGAGGTCTCAGTTGAAACCTGAGCTTCCTGTCAGGCCTGCCGTCCACCCTGAGCTTAGAATGGGTTGGCACCTGGGTTGGACACTCTTGTTCCCTGATAGAAGCCTCTGTCGCTCTATCAGCTATTCTAATAAGACCTTTCCTGGGCTGTCAGAGAGCCTGAAAGAATTGGAATACGGCCTGTGGAGGAGGAGAGGCAAAGGAAAGTGAGTTAGCAGTTTCAAGGTGTGGACACATTAGCATCAACTCACTGAGGAAAGGTGGCCTCAGCAATGATTCCTTTACCAGTGATTCCCTTAGCAAAGACATTCTTAAGAACAACACCCTTAGCATCAGTGCCTTTCAAAACAATGTCTGTTTAAATAATGCCTCTGACTAATAATTGCCCTTAGCAACAAATTCTTAGCACCAGTGCCACCAGAAATAATGCTTTAGGAGAGAGCATCGTGAGCACAAACACGTCCTCATCAACAGCACTGACGTCAGGACTCAGTGGCTCCTTCAGTAACAGTAATACTTAGCAACCGTAGCCCTGGGCCTCAACACCCTTAATAACAGTGACAAATAGTGACACTTTACCAGTCATGTCCTCCTAGAAATCCTCCTTTGAATAGAACCCTTGATAAAAGCAGCCCTGAGAAACAATGGCCCCAGGGTTGATATTCATAGAAACATCACTCTTGACAGAACTCTTTTAGCATCAGTGGTGCTTAGGAACAACAGCCTGAATGTGTTGCCTGTAGCAAAAGGGCCCCTGGGATTGTGCCAGTTGCAACATTGACCTTCACCATCAGAATTCTCATAGCAACAATGCCCTTGGCAACAAGGCTGTATCCATTTAGCGCCACAGATTGCCTTGATCCTTTGGAAGTGTCCAAACCATGCCTTTTGAAACTGTGGTCCTTTGGACAGTATGTTGTAGCAAAAACTTCTAGAAAGAATGACTCTAACACCATGGTCCAAATCAACAACAAACTTCGAAATAAAGTCTTTGGCGGCAATATCCTTAGTGAAAAAGGACATTGTTAGCCACGGCACCCATGCCAGCAGCATATTAGTCAAAACAGCCTTAGTGTCAACCACTTGACAAGATGCCCCCGTGGTGGTGTTGCTGGTAATGACACACATTGTGCAGTAATAATGCCCTGGCAGCAGATACTTGATATCAGTGAACTCGGCCACAAGGGCTCTTGGAGTCACAGCCTTGACATCAGGGCCATTACAAAACTGCCCTAAACAATAAACCTTAGAGACAACACCTTTAACAACGCCCTGAGTAAACACATCCTAAGCCTCATCCCACTAGTGCTAACACCGATTCTCTTAGCCAACAGTCTTTCACTGCTTTTTGTGATTGTGCCAGAAAAATTTCAGACATGTCACTCAGAGAATTAGGTATGAGATTACTTAGAATAAATAGGAAAAGGGAAAGGGGGACACTTTCAAGGGAGACAGTGGCTCCTCTCAGAGAAGGATGGTGTGCCCTTCCTGTCCTTCAGTTTTATTGAAGGTCTCAGGGAAGTTTCCAGAGAATCCTGCCCAGATCTGCCTCTTGACTTTTGGCAGACAGCAGCAGGGTGACATTAAACTTTCAAGTCCCCAACTGTGCATGTGTTATGCCAGATTCGTGGGACCCCAATAGACCTCCAGGAGCCAAATCTGATGCAATCACACAAGAGTCTTTATTGCAAGCTCGAGCCTGGACTCACAACGTTCCCTACACAGTGGTCCCAGGGTGTGAGTCCCGGTCCTTTGTTCAGTGAGATTTTGTAGGTTTTGGGGGGATACTTTATGCGTCACAACATCACATAGCAAATTATTCCATACCGCGGGAAAATCAAACAACAACTCTTAACATTCATTAGCACATTCACTGGCGGGAACAAGTTGGGTAGGGGTGATTGGTCAGTACAAGAAGGGGATTCCTTTGAACTGATTGGTTTAGGCCACGAGGGATGTATGTGCTAAACTGCATGGTTTCCCAACATGTTATCAACCACCATTAACTACTGGGGGGTCATCTGGCATCCCAGGTATTTCCCTGGCTCATGCTGATTGGTGGTTGTTAGGGGGGTTGCTATGGGTCCTTACCTAGCCTGACTGAGTCAGGGACACCTGGCACCTCAGACCTCTCCTGTTATTTACAGACAAACAACTCAGCAGGGTGGGTATGTACTTAGGAGTGCTCTGTGGGTTTTTCCAAGGACAAGGGTCATGCCCCCTTCCTTGGACAGGCTTTGCTCTAAGGTAGAGGCTGGTTTCTCAAAAGTGGAGTCACATTCGTTTCTCACATGGTAAAATTCCAGGGCAACTCTAGGTCACTTTGGCCCATGCTGATTAGTAATAATGGGAATCTGTTCTTATGTCTGGGGGAATCATACTTATTTCTCTGTATTCTGGAACCAGGTCTGTGTAAGGGTCACAAAAGTCCCCCCCTCCTCCAGGTTAAGTTGGGTTCTTATTAGCAGTTATTATCTGCATTTCTTCTGCAGATAATAGGTTATTTGCAGCAGAATGTAACATAGCCTATTGACTTAAACCAGGCAGGGCTTTTTTAAAAAGAAAGCATGTGGGGGTCAGCATAATGGGCCCTGTTTATGAAATTGGTCCCTTAACCTCATGTTCTCACTGCTCATGTCTGTGTGTAACCTATCATTAGCAATAGTACCCTCTAGCCAATGCCCTTAGCAATCAATGCTCTTTTAAAAGTTATTTTTATCAATAATGCCCCACGAAACAATGACTTTTCTCAACAACACCTTCTGCAACAATCTTCTCACAATATTGCTGGCAGGGCTCATCCCCTTAGCAGCAGGATCATTGGCACCAGCATTCCTGGCCCTTAGAGTGTAAGATGAACGTTCTCTTTCCTGTCAAAGTTAAACCTGTAGTCTGAGTTTCCCAATAGAATGTTCACTGAGACCTAAAATGTAAATTGCACAGTGTGTGGTTAGGTGGAACCATTTTAAGTTACAAAACCATAGGGTTAAAATATAGCCATTTTGAGTTGCCAGCATGTATGACCTATGTTCACCTATGGGCAAGAATGCACAGCCTGATACCTATGTACGGCACAAGCCCAACTAGAGTCAACGTTTGTCCTCCGGTTTTCCGATCATAATGTGTATAGTGTTCTCAATGATCCAGTCATAATTATGGTCCTTCCTTTCCCCGCCCCAATTTCAAATTAGATTTTGACTCTGAGCTCCTCCTATCAGAGCAAGGGGCAGTGCTGTGCTGGGAATGAAATCAGGTGGACCGCCCACCCAAGTGTGCTTGCTTGTGAGGCTATGTTCAACAGTCCACCCTTCTGTAGAAATAGATTTTCCTTGCTGGGCTACTTTTGAGTGTGTGTCTGATTCCTCATGGCCCCCAATATTTCTAACAAGAAGCAACAACTGTAGCAACAATGACCCTTAAAAAACAAAACCTTGATTCTGATGCCCCAGCGTCAATACCTTAGTCCTCATGATTTATCCGTAATGCCTGTAGCTAAAGGCCCCTGACCAACAACGCCCTTTGAAGAATATCCCTCAACCACACTTCCTATAGTCACCATGCCTTTCGAAAAAGTGTCCCTCGCCAACACCACTTTGGAAACCATGCCCTTAGAGAGTGTCCTTAACAACAGGATGTGACAGTCTCTCAGCAATAATAGTGATACTATCCTACATAAACTGGGCTTCTAGTGACAACCACCTTAGGATCAGTGTTGGTGACAACACCACCATTAGAAATCCTGCCGATAGCAACGGTGCCTTTACAAAAATGTCCTTCAACAGTGGCTTCCCCCGTAACAGCAGTGCCCCCAAGAATGACACTTAGAAATAATTTCCCTAGCCACAATGACTGCTAGCACCCATGTCCATGGGAATATCACCCTTAGCTACAGCGGCCCACATACACTCCACCACCTTAGTTACCACAGCCCGTGGCAACAATTCACGTTTAGCCAAAGCATACCCATCACAGTTGACACCTTAACATCAAAGATGCCGAGAAACAGTGGTGTTAGCATCCATGCCCTTGGCAACAAAGCCTGCAGAATAACACCCTTAGCAACAGTGTACTTGGCAACAGGGTACTTAGCAACAGTACCCCGATGGTCCTCAGGAACATCACCTTTACTAACAATGCCCTTAGAGATGGTCCTTAGAATGTACTTAGCAAAAATCCCTTTAGGAACAATAATTTCACCAAAATACATCACCTTCAATGCCCTCAGCAGCTGTATCCTTTAGCAACAATGCCTATATTAAGATTTCCCCTTAGTGACAATGACCTTAAAACACTGTCCCTTACATCGACACCCCTAGTAACAATGACCCAGTGTTGCCCTTAGCAACAGTGCCCTAGGAACAGTTACCCTGAGAATAAGGTCTTGGATAACAAATGCCCTTGTCATCAACTCCTTTAGCAATAATGGCCTTAGCCTCACACCTTAGGAGCATGCACACCCTCAGTGACAACCCCCTTAGGTAAAATGCCTAGCTCAGTGCCCTGAGTGATATGCATTTAACTGTATATGCCTGGAAACACAATCTCTGAAACTATTTGATCCAATCATAATTATAGTCTATTTATTACCTGAAAAGTTCATGTCTGAGCTTTTAAGATATTTGTAAGTGGAATGGAACTCCGCGGATTGTTGATATTTTGAGTCTTGTACCTTAAATCATCCCCAACATCTTGCATAGGTGTTCTGTTAAACATGGGTCAGCACCTAGGAAAGAAAGCATGCGGTGAGATAAGGACTCCACAGAACGGGAAATGAAGGAAATGGACAGGGAAGCTGGCCACTTCTCCATCTCCGATCTTTAGTGAGGATCAAAGCAGAGTGCCTCTGGTTGTACAGTAAAAGAATGTGCTCAGAAAACATCTGAGCAACTCCAGCTGCGCAGAGGGCCTGCAGCCTGGCCCACAGACTCGCCCTGCTAGTAGGTGGGGGGTGGCCCTCCATAACATGCCAGCCTGCCCTGCCTAGGAGAGTGTGGGGAATAAATATCCCAAACCTCTCCATTGAGTCCTCTAAATTCTGTCTCTGGGATGGGCAAACAGTATGCTTGAGGCTTTTGCAGCCCTGGGGTTGAACATAGTGCTGGAAATTGTGCTGAGTTTTCAGTAAAAAAATGAATGAATGACTTTGAAGAATGGACTTTGGGGGAAATGTGCAGGGACACTAACAGGGAAAGAGAAGGACTTGTCAGGAGAGAAGTGGGCAGACATTAGAGCTCAGAGACAAGAAGCAAGTTGGCTAGGCTGAAGAATGAGAAGTCAGGAGGGTAGATCTTGGAGGTGAGCCAGTGCTTCATGAGAAGCCAACATGTCCTTGGGTAGGGGAGCACATGAGCTGCGGTGAATGGATACGATGGAGTATTATTCAGCAATAAAAGAGAAATGGACTATTAAGCCACAAAAAGTCACAGAGGAGTCTTAAATGCACATTGCCAAGTGAAAGAGGCCAGTATAGAAACATAGTTGGAATCATTCAGTGTTCTATGCTGATACTACTTTTCCAGGTGGACTGTAAACTCTGTGTGGGGGAGGGTGTATTCCCGGCACCTTATGTGATGTCCCTAATGTATTTATCAAATACTCATTATTAATAATGCTCACAAATAAGTACACATGTATAAATGTTCTGTAATTTACCCTATATTTAAATTATATTAATGTAATCGGACAGGATTTTTTTAATACTTTGGAGTGATGCAGTGGGAATAATCTGTTAAATTTTTTTTTTAAATCACATTTAAGTGATGTGCCTTCTAAATCATTAAACACGAGAGCTCCATTTTATGGGTCAAATACGAAGATTCTTACAGCTGTAAAAGGTCTCAGTTGCACACATGTGCTGGCTGTCACCAAAAAGAAGATGCCACTCCCAAATCCAATACAGTCCGCAGTATTTCTGTATGACAGAACTCTGGGCTGACCCAGGGGAGCGCTGGCCTGTGATCCCACAAGCTGCGGTCCAGTCTGACTGTCTTGTCCCCACCCCAGCACTTCTCCATCCTGTCACTTGAGGGTCTTGGGTTTTAAGATCACAGCCTGTTTCAATGCTGGATCTCTGGTCACTCGGCCAGCCCACAGGGGTCCCCTCAGAGAACAGCAAAGAAGAGCCGGGGACATACAGTGGGGGGCTGGGGAGTCTTGGCAGAGACAGGACGTTCTCAAGCGGTTCCAAAAGAAAAGTGCCAAGGAGTTCACGGTGTTCTGGAAGCACAGCTCAGAGCTTTCTGGGGAGGTGGCCCTGGGGCCTGGGGTTCTCCTCTCCTCGGGTGGGTGATGAAAGGGCACGGGCTCAGGGAGACAGGCTCTGCAGGAAGGAAGTCACTGTCGCCGGCATCCCTTCATCTGCTGGTACATCAGGGAGACCCAGCCAGGGCCAGTGCTGTTCGCGTTTCTGCGTCTCCCTGGGCAAGTCACAAAGTCTCCAAGGCTCCAGAGGGTCCCCTGGCCTCTAGCTTGACTTGACAAGTGCGTGTGACAACTGCAGCCTGTCTGTGACCGAGGGGCAGGTCGGATAGCAGCACGTCCACCCCGGGAAGCTGCGGAGTGGCACAGTGGCCCTGGGTCAGCCTGCCCCAGACCTGGCGTTGGAGGAAAGCCCTCCATTTGCGTTCACCGAGAAGTTCTTGCTCTCGGCGATCTTCCTTCACGGCCACAAGCAGCCAGAGCTGCAGAAGCAGGCTTCACGGTGTTGCCGACTGACTAACAGACCGCGCTTGAGGCCGCCCACTTAAACCTTTGGGGTAACCGTGTTGCAGAAGCGCTGCGCCCCGCTTGCGAATCTCTCCCCACTGCGGTTGGTGCACGATCAGTGATCCGCAGCCCAGGCCGGATTCGGCGTCTGATTCCATCCAGCTTCTGCAACCTCCCCATCTGCACCAGGCACTCTAGCAGAAAGACTGCTTCTGTCCCTCCCAGAACTGTTTTACAAAAATTACCTCCAAACAAAGAGCCCCTCCCAGCTTCTCCTCCTGTCTGCAAAAATGAGGCTTAGAAAGTGGCGAAGTCCCATCTTCCCAACTATTTCTTCTGTAAAAAACAATGAAAAGCCATGCGTTGCCCTGGAAACCCAAGCACGCCTCCCTGGCCAGTGCCCCGCACCCCTGCTTCTGGGACTGTGGTCAGAAGCTGTGTAAGTAACATTCCTCTCCCTGGAAAGCATCTGCATGTCAGGAGCAGAGATTCCATGCAGAAATTTGAAAAGAAATCGAAACCCGTCTCTGACTGTGGCCAGTTCACCTGTGAGAATAGTTAATTCTTCACTAAAGGATATCGCAGCTGCACACCTGTGTGTCTAAGTGCAAGTCGTTCATAGGAGTGCTCCCACCCCACCCCCTTCGGTTTTCTCTTTAATTAGAAGAATTGCTAAGGATCCGTCATATATTTTTTCTTGAACATTTTGTCTTCACTGACGCCATCTAGGCCTAGAATTTTCTTTAGAGAAGGTTTAAACATGAAAATTTCTTTATTAGATAGAGTTCCCTCCACCTCCGTGAATATCTTCTTGAAAGAGATTAAGTAATTATGTTCTTGCAGAAATGTGTCCATTTCATCCAAGCTGTCAAATCTATTGACATTATATTGTTCAAAGTTACAGTTTATTATTATTAATACTACTACTACTACCTCCACCACCAGGGATTGTACTCAGGAGCCCTGGACCATTGAGCCACACCCCCAGTCCTATTTTATACGTTACTTAGAGACAGGGTCTCACTGTGTTGCTTAGAGCCTCATCATTGCTGAGGCTGGCTTTGAACTCCTGATCCTCCAGCTTCAGCCTCCCAAGCCAAGCTGCTGGGATTACAGGGGCTCCGCCTGGGCCATTTATTGTCTTTTTTAACATGTTGAGTTAGTTCTCCTCTTATTTCTCTTATTCCTTACATGGTAGTTTTTATTTTCTCTGATCAACCTGAATAGGTTCATTTATATTACGGAACTTCTCAAAGAAGCAGAGTTTGGTTTCAATAATGTTTTTGCTTGTTTTCCATTCTGTTTATTTCCACATTGGTCTTTTTAAATACTTCCTTTGTCTTACTTACTTTTGGTTTTCTTTGCTCTTCTAGTTTCTTAAGGTGGAAGCTGACTGATGTCCTTGGTTTGAGAACTTTTTTCTTTTCTAACGTAAGCACCCAGGGCTACTGATTTTACTCAAGGGAGAACTCACTCATTTAAGTCACGTGCTCTATTTTCCACTCAGCTCAAAATACATTCTAATTTCTTAGTTCTCTTTTGCCCCAGGAGTTGTTTTCGATTATTTTATGTGATATGCAAACATGTGAGGAGGCTGTGGATATCTGTGTTCTGACTTTTCATTTAGTTCCAGTATTGTTGATGAACATACACTGTAAGAACTGAATCAGTTTATTTTTGTTGAGCTTGTTTTATGACCCAGAATAGTCAAAAGTTCCGTCTACACTTCGGAATGTGTTCTCTGCTGTTTTGGATGTATTCTACAAATGTCAGTTAAGTCAAGTTAATTAAGTGTTTGTGTCCATATTAAATTTGCCTCCAAGGTCCAGCTTAATAAGAGATGAGTGTTGAAATCTCTGGCTATAACTGTGGATTTCTCCATTGGTTGCAATTATATCAGTTTTATCTTGAAATCCTTTGAAGCCATTTCGAGGTGCCTGAAATTCGTCAGTGTATCTGCTTGATCACTGGACCTTTTCATCCCCATGATTTGCCTCCTTTATCCCTCTGAAATCCTCTTTGATACTAAGACAGCCACTCCAGCTTTCTTTGGATTAGGGTGAGCATAATGTTTTTTCATTCCTTTTTACTTTCTAACTTAATTGTGACTTTGCCCTTAATGTGGGTTTAAAATAGGTAGAATATAGTTACAGCTTGCTTTTCAATTCACTCTGACAATCTCTGCTTTCCAATTGTGGTGTTTAGAACATTTACACTTAATGTTACTATTAATATAGTGTTACTTCAATCTATCACACGACTCTCTGTTTTCTTTTGTTTCATCTTTTTCTGCCTTCTCTTGGATTAACTGAATTTAAAAATAATGATTCAATATAATCTCGGTTGCTACTTATTGGCTATAACCCTAGCAGTTGCTTTGGAGGTCTCTACTGTATTATCCTTCACTTGATTTAGCTTGTATTCAAGTGATCTTATATCACTTAATATGTGCAAAAACTTCAAATTGTCACAGTTCAACTCTCCCCTCCTGGTTTTTGGCCATTCTCCTGAGTTTTACTTAGCTTATATACCACATACCACGCTGGGCAGCCCATGAACCGTTAAATATTTAAATAATCATTGAAAATGTTGTGTATTTACTCCATCCCTGTCTGTAGCTCTAATAGCACATTCCCACCTCTGCCCACTCAGCCCGGGAAAGGGGTCACCCTCCTGCCATTCCTGGTTCTCAGATGCCTGTCCGTCTCCCACGAGGTCCTTCACCCTGCCCACTCCTCTGCAAGCAACCACTTTATTATGTGCTCTTCAAAAAACCACTTTGCGAGTGCTTTCATTCTGGAATGATAATGTGCTGGTATAAAATATTAAATGCTGTTCTTTTTATTGTTGTTTTTATACGGACCTTGGCAAAGCAAAATCTGTGAACTCTTCTCCTGAAGTGTCCATGATAAAATAACAATTCTTGAGAAAACAGAGTAGTCAATCATCTGGGAATTGATCACCTTCGAGTTTAATCATGAAAAATGCGCATTAATATATGTAGAGACAAAGGTGCTCTATTTATTCTACAAGCATTTGTTGAGGTCTTGTCATGTGCATAGCACTAAACCTACAGTGTAAATAGAAAATGAGCTCAGGCCAAACACTTATTCAAGGAGGTGCAGAAACCGACATAAATAATCTCACAGCCACTGGTCTCCGTTTGTAACTAACATCTTAAAGCCTCTGGGTTCTAATTGTTTTCTATTTCAATATTTAATGACTATTTTATAGAAAAATTGTGCATGCTCCTCTACTGAATCTGAATGTTTCCCTTCTGTGCTTTCCCAGTGTGTGCTTAGCCCCTGTGCTGTTACTCAGCATGATGTTTGATTTCACCTGTTTTGTTGTGTATAGTACTATTTCACCACTTTTTACTGCTTAGTGCTGTTCCTTCTATAACTAGGTTTTAGCATGGATAAACCCCAAAGTATTTGTCTATTACTTGTTGATGGACATTTTGGTTGTTTCCAGACAACTGTGAATAAAGTTATTGCTACAAACATTTGTATACGAGTTCTGTGTGGACATAGTTTTCATTTTTCTTGTGTAAATTACTACCATTGAGTGAAATTTGGGATAACATGACAGGCCAGTGCCACGCTTTCTGCAGAGTGGCATATCGTTCTCGTTTTCATCAGCAATGGGCGAGGGTTCTAGTTGTTCCCCCTCCTTACCATCATTTGGTGTTATCAGTTTTTAAAATTTAGTCATCTTAAGAGGGCGTGATGTTATTCTCATTGTGGGTTTAATTTTAACTTTTTTGATGAAGAACGCTGAGAATCTTTTCATGTGCTTATTGACGATTCATGCATCTTCTTTGTTTAAGTGTCTTATTGAATCTTTTGTCCAATTTTATTTGAATGGGTTTTCCTTTATTGTCAGGCATGTGTGTGTGTGTGTGTGTGTGTGTAGAAAAGCTAGGAATACACGGGGTGGGCTGGGCGGCAGTGGGGAAGGGCAGGGTGGAGCCAGCAGGAACCTGAGGGGGCGCAGACAGTGCAGGGCTCTGAGGCACAGGTGGGAGGCTGGGTGTGCTGCAGTCAGGTGGCAGCCCTGAGTGAGGGGGTGCTGTGGGCACAGCCAGGCTTCCCGTTGGCAGGGTCTCTGATGCCCTGTGATGGGCCAGAGGGGAGTTGACACAGCAGTGGGCTAGTGGCTGCCCAGTCAGGGAGAAGCAGGTGGCTGGGCACAGGGCTGGGGTCTCTCCCTCCCACCTCTGTTCCCCACCTTCAGTCCAGCTGCACAGTTCAGAGGTGGACAGCAGGTGTCCTCTGTGACCTCCCACAGAGCGCGACTCACTCCAGGCCTTCACCTGGACAGGCCTCCTTGAAGGTGAGATAGACAGGAGGCCGGGTGACCAGAGGGGCTGCACCAGCGCTTCTGGTCGGTGGTTGTGGCTGCATCCGAAGGCTGTGTGAGTGTCCCGTCGGCGGTTTCTTTCTTCATGTGCATGGTAAACTTGAGGAGCACAAGAAAGTTCACCCTGTCCCCTCAGCTAGCACAGTGCCTGCCACGTCGCACGGGCTTGATGTTCTGTGTGTGTGGCGGGGGGTGGGGTGGGCAGAGAGAGTCACAGACACAGGGACACAGAGACACACAGAGGGAGCAGAGACAGAGAGGGAACCAGGCACACTGCAAAGGTCAGTGCCTCCTGTGAGTGATGCCCAGAGCCTCTGTCCTGGGCCCTTTCCACCTTCTCACCTTAGGCCCATCACTCCATAATGACTTATTTGGCTTTTTCCTTTATAACCATAATGAACAACAATTGTTTTCCTGAGAAAATTTTAAATGTCTCATTAAAATTCAAGAACTGTATTTACTGTGTGTATTTCCCATACTGGAAGAGGTGGTCTTAAGTTCTCCGACCTTCTGAGTCCGGTCTTGTGAGGAGGATGGACCTTCACACTGGCCAAGCCTCCAGGGCTGCGTTGTACCTTCAGGGGAAACAGCCCCCAGCTGCCCTGTGGCATTCCTAGGTCACCGTCACCTCAGTCCAGTCTCTCTGACAGATTCAGTTTACTATGAAAATCACGGGGACAGCTATGGGCTGAACCATGTCCCCTCAAGTTGCGTAGTTGAAGTCCTAACCCTCACCCTCAGAATGCGACTGTGGTAGGAGACGGGGCCTCTAAGGAGGTCATTTGGTAAAAGTAGTCCTAAGGCTGGGCCCTGATCCAATGTGGCTGGTTTCCTTATAAGATGAGGAGATTGGACAATGTAGACCACAGGCGATCATGGCCTCTGTAAGGCAGGGAGAGAGGCCTCAGGAGAAATCACATGTGCTGCCATCTTGACCTGGAGCCCTAACTTCATAAATTTCCTTAAGCCCCCCAGTCTGTGGTAGGTAGGTAGCAACAGCAGCTAACACAAGCACTTTTAGTGGGGGGAGATCGAGAACCTTATTCTAGTGGGGTGGCTTTAAGGCTCGTTATGTACTTCCACCTTGACATTACAGAAGACAGTGAGGGCCATCCCCACAGAGTGCCTGGCATGTCCTCTGAAGCATCAAGTTAGTTCAGCAAACACCTCCTGTGGTGGGGCAGGTGGCTCAGAAAACACACAAGTCCCAGTTTTGTCCAAATTGAAGAGTCTTTATTTCGACCTGTGGGAACCGCTGCCTACAGGACCAAGATTTTTCTGCAGAAAAAAGCCTTGAGCCTCAACATTTTAGGATATTTAAAGGCAAAAACTGCAAAAACCACATCTGGGTTGACATAGCTGCAAGCAAGCGAGTACAGAAGCTGGACTGGGCAGTGAGTGAGACAATGCAGTGGGTACACTGGTATTTCCCACGGGACTTTCCAGGCTGGCATAGCAGCAAGCCAGCAGAAGGGAAGTGGGTCAAAATGACCCTAGTTCAGTTCCAGTTAGAGAATGGTTACTAACGTCTAGACAATCAATATCTGACAAGGTACATTGCCCAATAAAAATGGAAACCAGAGAACAATTTTATAAGAATTGCTATTTTGTGTTGCTAAGTACTGTGCTAGGTAACTATTAATGGCTACAGAGGCGGGGCTTTCCCACGGGAGAAGCACTTCTTATATGATATGGAGTCTCAGGGTAAAATGAGGTCTGTTTGGTCATTGCCCATCTAGCCTGGGCCATAACACTCCTAGCTCTGTAAGGTGCTGAGTGTCCATCTGGACAGCAGGGGATAGGAGGGAACAGGAACACTGGGCTTCAGATAAGCAGCTGCCCAGGTTGCCCTGAGCATGAGAGAGGCCCACAGCCTGGGAACCACGACACTAGCAGTCAGATAAGACCCGGGTGCCCACTGCACAGTCATGAAGGAGAAATCTTACCAGCCAGGCTCAAGGCACTACTTCTGCCCCCATCTCTGCCCTGTGTCAGAAATTTTTCTAAAGACATATTTTTGTTCCTAAATAAGTATGCTGTTGGATACTTTTCTGATTAGAAAGTTACTAGGAAATATTTTCTTAGTGTCCCTGTGGGTGCATTTTTATGGTTACAAATTAACTCAGAAAAGAACTCATCCTTCTAACACCTCCCCAGACCAGACTGACCCAAGTGATGTTTGATTCACAATATATAGGAACTCACTCCCACATAAACAAGTGCCTGTGATGTCATGCCTGTTCCTAAAAGCAATCACATTCATAATACAGAGGAAAACAGTGCAGCACAGCTGTCATAGCAGCTGCTGTGTCTTCCCCCTTCTCCAAGGTCTTCCCTGTGAAATCTCTGCCTCTGGGGGTTAAAGCATCCCAGACAGAAGCCCAGCAGGGTGTTGGCCATTCTCAGCTCAGGAATACTCTGTCTCCTGGTTTCTCTCTGGTACCTGGAAGCCATCCTCCTAACACCTAAAAGTTTCCCACCTACTACTGGTAATGGGTAGCCTCATATGCTGTCAGAAGATTCCATGTCATAATCTGAGTCTTCATTCTCGATTTGTTTCTATTCCTAAAACTTTGGATCTTCTTACCATCTCATTAAAAAAAAATCATCTTTAGAAAGGTAAGGTGATCCTCAGATCTAAAACATTGAGCTTTAATTTAATGAGTCTTTTTAAAATTTTCTTATTCAGTGTTGGGAATTGAACTACCCAGGAGCTGGGGCATGCTGGGTAGGCACTCCACCACTGAGCTCCATCCCCTGCCCCTAGAAAGCCCTTAAGGCTGATTCCTGCCCCCACCCCAGGGAAACAATTCTCTTCTTTGATTACAATAATACAGGTTTTAATGTAAAATAAATATATAAAGTGCAAGTGACAAAATAGTGATATCTTCCTGGCGTAGTTCTTAACGTAGTTTCTGATGTATGTAAAGAAGAAAACTTGCCCTGCATTTGGACAACTACAATGTTTTTTAAAAAAACAATAACAAAGCATAAGTCCCTAGATTGACAAATTTTATAAGAAAAGTTTTATAACATTTCACAAAATCTTCTGAGATAAAGTAATATGATTGTACAAAATTGATACATCTGGGCCACACATTACTTGTTGAAGAAGTAGACCCAGCAGGTGGGGAGACAGTGCCACTCCAGGGACTGCCTTTAGGAATTACGTTTATTGTCAATGTACACAGGTGGGTAAAGCACCGTTGGTGTAAAACTGCGGCAGAAGTAAAGGAGGCCTGGTCTTGCTCCTCGAGTTCAAGGGCCATTTGGGTCGAAGTGGGCGTTGCAGAAAGATGGAGCAAGTGGAGGAAGGAGAGGTTGTGACAATGAATGAGGAGACCTGACCTCTTAGACTGCCCGCGTTTCCCCAGACGCTGCTGGGAACAGGGCATATGGCCTTTTCTGCGCCTGGCTCCCGGGCCTGGCTCGCCTCCTCCTGCAGCTGCCTGGAACTTGGGGGAGGCGCGTCACTTGCGCACTTGTGGCGGGATGTGCGCGTGTCCCCACCGGGGAGCCCAGGCTCTTGGGGCTGTGGGTTCGCTGAGCGCAGCTGCAGCAAGCTCCGGAGGGCGCGCAGCCACCCGCGGCGACCAGCAGGGGGCGCTGCTGGAAAACGCGGCGATGCGCACCGCGGGGCAGTTAGACCGAGGAGGCTCAGGAATGGTCAGGACCGGCCCATCCCGCAAAGTGCACGGAGGAAGATCCATTTCTACATAACGATAAAAGCATGGGATATAATTTGCTGCAAGTCCCCAGTATTTCCCCCTTCCCTCCCCTATTCCCATCTCTCTACTGATCTTTCTGCTATCTACCTGCACTTCTTACATAGATTAGTGTAGGTGACCATAGGTAATGGTATATTCAGATACGTGCAGAGGGAAGTTAGGTCCCATGCATTCCACTGTTTTCCCCTTATCCTTTTTCTCCTCCCTCCCGCTCAATCCCCTTCCCCTACTCCACTGATTTCTCTTCTGTTTTGATGGAATCCCTTTTCTTTTATCCCCCACCCCTCATACCCCTTATTTTGATCTAGTTTCTGTTTATCAGAGAAAATATTCCATCTTTGAATTTCTGGGTCTGGTTTATTTCACTTAGCATGATAGTCTCCAGTTCCACCCATTTACAAGAAAATACCATAATTTCACTCTTCTTTATGGCCAACACTCCACATTTTCTGTATCCATGTGTCTGTTGACCAGCACCTAGGATGGATGGTTCCATGGTTTGGCTGTTTTGAATTGTGCCGCTATAAATATGGATGTGCTGTGTCCCTGTAGTATGCTGATTTTTAGATCTTTTGGGTCTATACCAAGGAGTAGGGTAGCTAGGTCATATGGTGATTCCATTCCAAGTTTTCTGAGGAGCCTCCATACTGTTTTCTAGAGGGGTTGCACTAATTTGCAGTCTTACCAACAATGTTTGAGTGTACCGTTTCCCCCACATCCTTGTCAAGACTTATTATTTGTATTCTTGATGATTGCCATTCAGACTGGGGTGAGTCGAAATCTCAATGTAGTTTTAATTTACATTTCCCTGATTGCTAGACATGTGGAACATTTTATTCATATTTTTATTGGCCATTTGTATTTCTTCTTTTGAAAAGTTCCTCTTCAGTTCCTTTGCCCATTTATTGATTGGGTTTTTTTGTTTGTTTGTTTTATTTAGGTGTTAAATGGATAAAAGTGGTGAGAGTTGACATCTTTGTTTTGTTGATAGTTGTTCTTGTTTTTAGAAGAAATACTTTCAGTTTTTCTCCTTTCCCTATAATGCTTGGGTTTGTCATCTGCACTCTTCACAATGCTGAGTTGAGTTCCTTCTATCCTAATTTCTCTGATGTTTTAAACATGAATGGGTGCTATACTTTGTCAAATGCTTTTTCTGCATCAATTGAGATAATCATGTAATTCTTATCCTTAACTCTATTTATGTGGTGAATCACATTTACTGACTCCTGTGTGTGGACCTCACTTGTGTCTCTGGGATGACCTCCACTGATCATGGTGCACTATCTTTTTAACGTGTCTTTGAATGCGGTTTGCCAAGATTTTGTTAAGAATTTTTGCATCTGTGTTCATCAAGGATATTGGCCTGAGGATTTCTTTCCTTGACGTGTCTTTGTCTGATTTTGGTAGCAGGCTGATACTGGCTTTATAGAATGAATTTGGCAGTGTTCCCTCCTTTTCTATTTCATGGAATAATTTGAGGAGGGTTCTTTAAAGGTCTGGTAGAACTTGGTAGAGAATCCATCTGGCAGAGGGCTTTTGATAGCTGCCTCAATTTCATGACTTGATACAGATTCTGCATTAGAGGAGGCGACTCTGAAGCCCTGGTGTCTGGGTCTGAGGGTGTTGTGCTGTGCTTTGCCAGTGGTGTGCTCACGGAACAGCACAGCTGTGCAGCGTTGGGAGTGTCCAGACTCTTCTGTGGAGTCCACGCACCAGTGCTGCAGGAAGCTGGCTCTGTGGGCCAAAGAGGGGTCACTCTCAGTCACTGTCATGGTGGAGGGACTGCTCCTCCTGCCTGTGGGAAAAGATCTTCATCCCTCCGAGGAGTAGCAAGTCCTCACGGAATCGCTTCCCGCCCCCCCCCCCCTCCACATTGTGTTCTGAGCGTCTGGTTTATTGAAAGTGCTGTGAGCCCTTTTTAAAGGATGAATCTATTTTTTTTTATTTAAAGAGAGAGTGAGAGAGGGGGACAGAGAGAGAGAGAGAGAGAGAGAGAGAGAGAGAGAGAGATTTTTTTTTAACATTTATTTATTTTTTCTTAGTTCTCGGCGGACACAACATCTTTGTTGGTATGTGGTGCTGAGGATCGAACCCGGGCCGCACGCATGCCAGGCGAGTGTGCTACCGCTGGAGCCACATCCCCAGCCCGGATGAATCTATTTTAAATCCAAACTTGCAATCTATCCTGAATATCAGTTAGAGAGACTTTTATCTGTAGATTAAAAATCACTTCCTTTCCAGAAACATGTTTTGATGTAAAACATTTTGAAAACAAAGGAGATCTGTTTTATTGTTTTCTTTCTTATCTAATTATGGCTATACATTTCATCTGGGCATATATAAATGATAAAATGCTTATAAAATTTGCAATAGGTGAATCTTATTAAAAATAATGTACAGATGGTAATAGAGTCAGAAAATATTGACAATATCTTTTTAATGGATTGTACTCCCTTGATTATTTCTTTGGGGGTGAAGTTTCAAGTTTATTCTGTGAAAATTAGGCACAAACCACCCGAGGCCAAGTGTGACAGATGACTGTACAGTGAGTGATGGCGTTTGCGTTAATGTGCGTTGTTCCTTGCAATTTTTCACAGATTATTGAACAGTGAATTACCAGTTAAGAACAACACATTCAACATGCCATCTATTATGGACGTTTTCCCTGTTCCCAGACTTCTCCCGCTACCCGGAGCAACTTAAATCCTAAAACTGAGCAACATCACTGATTTTAACGCTGTTAAAACAGTCAACTTGGTAAGGATAGCTTCACGAGTGGAATTTCCCCTAGTTGATTCCATTTGGTTCTCACCACTCACCTTACTTGCACGGGTTGCTCTATTAAAAATCTATGTGGCCTTGTGGCACATTAGAGGACATCCAGGATGATAGTTCATCTTTTATGACTTAATGACATCATAGGGGAATGAAGTAGAAAACTTCATAGTCAGGAAACTTAAAATGCAGAGAACAAAAAAAGGGGATTTCTTGCTGAGACAGAAACAGGTTAGCAGAGCACAGGTCTTGGCCCTGTGTACCTCTCACAGAAAGGATGGGACACTGTGGTCCTGAGGAATAACAGGGTGGTGCATCTTAACAGTTGTCATGAGAAATATTTCACGAGGCAAGAAAACAGTGCCCCCATGAGCACTGAGAAATACGTAGTGTCGCCAAAGTGCACCCTTCAGGAGGAGCCCGGCACACAGTAAGTGAGGACTTTGTAGAGGGGCTTTGAGGCCGCTTTTCCCCGTCCCCTGGACAGTCCTGCTCTGCAGGGTTCTGTCCAGGAGGTTGTGCGTGAGGGTCTTAGAAGGCGGCCTGCTCTCCTGTAGAGCTGGAGGGGCCTCTGGAAGCCTGTGGTCATGAGTGGGTGGGACCCCTGTCAGGGCCCGCTCGATCTCCTTACCCGCCAGTGAGGAGATGAGGAGAAGACTGGTCAGGGTGGGGACAGACTCGTCAGTTAGCGCCTTCCCTCTCGGACATGCCTGGCCCAGTGTGGGGACAGACTCGTCAGTTAGCACCTGCCCTCTCGGACATGCCTGAGGTAGTTTCCCCAAGATCTTGGCAACCTCAGGTTTTGAGCTGGCCCCAGATACCTGGGAGGAGGGGGAGAGGCCGTCAAATTCTGGAAGGGTCATGCACGGTGGAGCCGATGTCATCTTCAGGAGATTTAGGGGCTTGAGGACCTTGAGGGGTAGGCCCCACCTGTGCTTCACCCACAGCTTTATGATATGGTCCTCCAGGATCTGCTGAGTGGACGCGTCGAGAAAGGGCAGCTTGGCGCAGGTGCTCATGCAGGTGTCCCAGCTCTCGGAGAGTGCCAGGGAGCTGCTCTCCAGGTGGGTGTCAGACGTGGACGAAGTGCTCTTGATAGAGAGCCAGGACTGGTACACATTCCAGGGGATCAGGCCCTCTTGGATCTGCCCCGACTTCAGGCACAAGTGGGCTTTCAGCGTGCTTCCTAGCTGGTTCTGGTCCACGTGTCTGGAGAAGTCATTTTCTGATTGTCTCTTCAACAGCTTCGTCAGGTCACTTACTGAATCCAGAGAGTGTGCCTGCTGAACCTTCCCTGGGAGGACCTCCAGGTCCCTGGATGGATCTTTCGGGACCTTCCCTAGAATATGTCCCAGGTGCTTGCCTGTGTCCTTCTCTAGCTGGAACCTCACCTTCTGTGAATCCCTGCTGCTGTCACCTATAGACAGGGAGGCCTGCGGGGGGCAGGGCTTGTCCTTGGCCCCACACGTCCCTGTCCCTGATAGCTCTTCCTAAAGTTGCATCAGTTCACCGCCTGAATTGCACTGCTGATGGCAGGCAAGGGGCCCTGGGAGCGACCTGTGGGAAGAGGGGCCAGGGGCCAGGCCCAGAGCTCAGGCTGGCTTCTCACAGTGGGTAAGAGAGGCAGGGAGGGCACAGGAGAAAAGCTCACTCCCAGCCCTTCCCCAGTAGCCCAGCACACCCTCCACCCACTGGACCTTCTAGACTCTCGCTTCCAAAGCCACCTGTTCAACTGTCAGAGATAGACCTCTCTCTATGTCCTATTCACTCCTCTTCCAACTCAACATCACCTGTTTCCTTTTATCCACCGGAGATCTTAACTTGGGTTCTACCAGTTTTTACAGCCCTTAAAAAATCTGAGCTTGACCCTTTAATTGTGGCTGTTTCCCAGGAAGTTTTGCTCCCAGGATCTATTTGTCTTCAATTCTGACTTTCCCATACAATGTTCTTACGTCAGTGCAGGGACGGGACATACATTTCTTTTACGCTCAATTTAGTTCTATGAATTTGGAATACTAAGTTTTTTTTGTCCCATTTTCAATCAGAGGGACCTACATACATAAAATTAAAATAATTAATCATTCAAAATTCACAAATCTAAATATGGAAGAATTATAAGTAGCTGAAACTTCAAATGATATCTTTTTCTAAGGGTGCAGCATTTATAATTCAGGACTTCTTAAAGCTTAAACTGCACAAAGACTTGGGACTGCCACATGCAAGCAAACACACATGGGCACACACATACACTCTCTCTCTCTCTCTCTCTCTCTCTCTCTCTCTCTCTCTCTCTCTCTCACACACACACACACACACACACACACACGAACACACATCTTTTCAAAAACCTATCCAGTATTTTCAATTCCAAGAATTCACCATTCACTCATTAGACACCAGGGAACTGCCAATCAAATTTACAATGAGATCTCTCACTCTGGTTAGAATGGGTATTATGAAACACACACTCCAAAAAAATGACAGATGTTGTTGAGGATGTGGAGAAAGGGGGATTCTCCTATTTTCTTGGTGAGGATATAAATAAATATAGCCATTATGAGAACAATGTGGAGAATCCTCAAAAAATTAAATAGATCTAGCATGTTATTCAGAGTTGTCCCACCTCTGGGTATATAGTCAAAGGAAATGAAATCAGTATACCCAAGAGGTGCTTGCATGCCCTATGCCTTATTGCAGCTCTATTCACAATAACTAAGATCATGGGTCAAGCTACGTGATTCCACAGATGAATGAAGAAAATTTGGTATGTATACACAATAGAATATCATTCATCCATGAAGAAAATTGAAATCCTGTCATTTGCCACAAGTATGAAACTGGAGCTATAGGTCACTATATTAAGTTTTAAAAAAGCCAGCCACAGAAAGACAAGTACTGCATACTCTCTCAGATATGGGGGGGGGGAATGGGGGTACACATGAATGTAGGATGGTGGTGGTTAGGGACTGAGAAGTGTGGAGTGGATAAAGGGAAGCCGTGTGTATGTATGGATTGCAATATCACCCTTCACCCTGTAACTGGTACAATTAATTCATGATAAATGTACAGTTCATATAGGCTCACATGTATAATTGGTACACGTTAAAATAAACTTTTGTTCTTGTAGTCTCCTTGTCTGGCTTTCTTCTCAAGGTCATGCTGCCCTCGTAAAACAAGTTTGATGTCCTCTTCAAGTTTTGGGAGGGTTTGTAGAAAGTATTAATTGTCCTTTTGATGTTTGGCAGAATTCCACCTGAAAACCATCTGGTCTTGGACTCTCCTTTGTCCTGGGTTTTGGATTGCTGAATCAATCTCTTTACTGATTACTGATCTGGTCGGATTTTCTATTTCTTTATGTTTCTGTCCTGCTCAGTGTTGATTTCTAGGGCTTTCCCCATTCCTTGTAGGTTATCCAATTGGTTGGTATATAATTGCTCCTAGTAGACTATTACAATTCTTTTCTTTCTATGCTGTCAGTTCTTAGGCCTCCTCTTTCATTGCTGGTTTTATTTATTTGACTTTTGTCTTTTTTCTTAGCCTAGGTAAAAGTTTGTCAATTTTGATTATCTTTTCAAAAAACCCAATAGTTCATTGATCCTTAACATCGTTTTCCAGTTCATCTATTTCTGCTCTGATATTGGCTATTTTCTTTCTGTTGATGTGGGACTTGTTGTATTCTTTTTTCCTATTCTTTTGCATTGTACAGTTTGGTCATTGAGATCTTTTTTCTCTTTGCAGGCACTGTCTTGGCATGCTCTGCTACACTCCAGGAGATTCCATTCGTCCCCAAATACCTTTTTTTTTTTTTTTTTTGGTTCTATACAAGTTTATTTGAGTAGTTTTAAAAGGATCAGTGGTCCAGAAAATTTAAAATATTTATTTTCTGGACCTTTGCAGAAAGTATGCCAACTCCTTATTTAGCCATACGAAACATAGCACTTAATGAATTTTCGTACTGTGATACCTTTGGGTATTCGGCTCCTTTAGTCTAGACTAGACTATATGAACCCTTCATTTTACTTATTCCAATGTCAGTTTTGTTTCATTTAGTTGTTTTTAAACTCTGTAGCTCTGTGACTCAACACATTAAATATGTCATACGTTACCTTTAATTTGAGCAGGTTGTACTCTCTTTTAGATAAAATCATAAGAAGCATGTCCTTCAGTCATTCCATTTCCTGCACTCCCTTCTCTGTACAGTACTCAACATTATTGACAATCAATAGTTCTTTGTTGAATGCTTATTGAAACTGATTTTACAGTCTGAACTGGGTAAAATTTAATCAAGTTTCCTAGAAAAAGGTTTTTTTTGAATTTCAAATAACAAACTTGCTAATGAATCATTAGAACACCATTCCTCAGCAAGTCAAGGACAGCATTTTTATCTAAATCCTGGATGTTTGAGGGAGACGTGAGGAAAGAGCCATTCTTAAAGAGAATGGTTTGCAGTTATCATCTCGTTCTCTTTTTGTATACAGGTATTTGTCTGCAGCCCTCACATACTTTAAGTAAGTAAGTTACGCAGACTGGAAAGGGGAGAGTTGAATACCTTCATGCTTAGGGAAGGGAGCATGTAGAATATTTGTGCTAGTTCTAGTTCTGCCCTGTTATCAAATTTCAGTGTGTACGGTTTACTACCCATGCTTCTATTTATATTGCTACCTGAGTTCAAATTGCCCATGCATGTGTTCACTCCAGCATAAGGTGGCCACCGTCATGAATGATCATAGATATGCAGACTTCTGTTAACTACAGTGAGATTTATTCCTGACCAGGGGTTGAGTCGAGTTAAGACAAAAGGTGGTGGTACTATCCAAGGCAGGTTCTTGCTTCCTAAGGAAATGGAGCACAACACTATCTTTTGTGCCATCAGTGATGTGAAGGGTGGCGTGGATTAAGCAGCTACCATATACTTCTGTCCTGAGCAGAGGGGCAGCCCCTTTGGTTGAACTTGAGGCATTTCCATTCCACCCAGTTCTTCACATCAGTGAGGTCCTCTTGCTTCTACCGGTGGACCCCTTAAGTCAGCAGCACAGTCACCCTGCTTTCCAGCTGAGACTGTGCCTGCACCCAGAGCCAAGGCCTGATCCTAAAATACTTTATGTTCCTTTTGATTTCTTTTTTGACTCCTCGGTTGTTCGGGAGTGGAAAGTGTTGTTTAATTTTGCATTTTTCTGCATGTTAGCGGTTTCTAGTTTTATGCTCCCTGGGGTAAGAACAGGCCCACGATTCTGTTTCACTCTGTTGAAGCAGAAATGAGTTAGAACTTGTCTAGTGGCCTGACATGTGCCCTGTCCTGGAGAGTGTTCTGTGTGGCTTGTGAAGAATGGTGGCCTGGGCATCTCTGCTAGTGCCATTTGACCTGTGGTATTCTTCAAGCCCGCTTTTTCCTTATTGGCTTTGTGCGGGGATGATCTATCCACAGTGGGAGTAAGGTGCTAAAGTCCCTGTATCATTGTATTCTCTGTTTCTACCTTCAGATCTTTTAGTATTTGTGTTGTACATTAGGTGCTTCAGTGTTAGGTGCATGAATATTTGCAGTTGTTACAGTCTCTTGATGAATTCACCCTGTGCCATGATGTCATTGCCACCTTGGTCATTCATTACAGTTTTTGACTTAAAGTCTGTTTTGTTGGATATGAGAATAGCCGCTCTTGCTGTTCTGGTCCCCATCCCTTCATTTGTCATCTATGAGTGTCTTTAAAGTGACATGAATCTCTTGCAGGGGGCACGTCCGTAGGCCTGGTTTTATCCATCCAGTCATTCTGCAGCTTTTGATTGACAAATTTATTTCATAAATAATTACAGTATTTATCCATAGGAAAGACCCTCCCTCTGCCTTTGTTAATTGTTTTCTGACTGTTCTGTCATCCCTTCATTCTTTATTCCTCTCTTTCTCTGTTCCCATGTGATTTGGTGACTTCCTGTAGTGGTGTGCTTTGATTCTTTTCTGTATTTTTTGGTGCATGTACTGCATATTTTTCTCTTTGTGATTACCCTGAGGCTTATATAAAAACATAGTTATAAAAGTGCATTTTAAGTTGATAATAACTTCACTTGGGTCGTATGTAAAACTCATCCTTGTACTCTCTGCAATTTCAATGCTTTCTGATGTCACAGTTTGTATAGTTTTATGTTGGATATCTATGAGCAAATTATTATAGCTGTAACACTTTTGTCTTTTAATCTTTATATCAGAGTTAAAAGTGATATACACCCCATTACATTGAATTTGATGATTTACTTTCCTTTCACAGTGATTTTTATACTTACATACAGTTTTATGCTACCAATTAGTCTCATTTTGTTCTAGCTTGTAGAACTCTCTTTAGCATTTCTTGTGAGGCAGGTCTAATAGTCATGAAATCTCTGAATTTTTGTTGGCCCTGCACAGTCTGGAAGTCCTACCCAGAGCAATTAGGCAAAAAAAAAAAAAAAAAAAAAAAAGACCACCTGAATTGGAAAAGAAGTAAAATTGTCTGCTTGCCGATGACAGGCTCTTATATATGAAAAGTCTAACTTTGGAATTAATAAGTGAATTAAGTGAACTGACCGAACACATAAGTAACATGAAAATATCAATCACGGTTTCATACACTAAAAATGAACTATCGGAAAAAATTTAATGATCCCATTTACAACAGCATATAAAATATTAAAATAGAAATAGATTTAACCAAAGAGTTAAGATATATATGGATACTAAATACTATCAAATATTGGTGAATTTAGAAAGATGCTCACCATTACCATCATCAGTTAAATGTAAATCAAAACCACAATGAGATGTCACCTCGCACCTGATAGGGTTGCTGGTATTGAAAAGTCAGAAATTGTGGCGAAGATGTTGAGAAAAGAGAAATCTCGAGCATAGTTGGTGGGAAGGTATTGGTGCACCCGTTCAGGAAAGCAGTGTAGAGGTTCCTCAGAGCTTAAAAGTAGAACTATCGTATGATCCAGAGATGCCACCTCTGGGTATATCCCAAGCAACTAAAATCACTATTTTGAAGAGATATCTGCATTCCGTGTACCTTACAGTCAAGAGGTGGAAATAGCAGTGTCCACTGACAGATCAATGGATAAATTAAATGCAATAGATAATGAAATAGTATTCATCCATAAAGAGGAATATAATTCTTTCTTCTGGGACAACATGGATGAACCAGAGGACATTATACTCAGTGAAAGAATCTAGACACAGCGCCGAAAACACTATATAATTTCACATATCAAAAAAATCAATAAAAGTCTAACTCTGGTAGGGAATAGAGTGGTGTTTACCAGGGGGATGTGGGGGGGGGGCAAAGAGGAGACGCTTGTCAAAGAGTACACACTTTCAGTCATAAGATGAATAAGTTCTTGTGATCCGACGACAGCATGGAGATTAAAGTCAATAATGGTGGACTTGAAATTCACTGAGAGTAGTTCTCATCATGACAAAGAATAAGAAGATAACTAGGTGGGGTGATTGTGGAAAGTACTTCACAGTGTACACTTACATCAAAACGTCACTCCATGCATCTGAAATAGATACCTTTTTTTTATCCGTCAGTCATATCTCCATAAAGCCTGCAAAACGTCTTTCACACGTTGCCTTGACTCAGTTTCTCCTTATTGTGTGAAAGTAAGTATAGCCTCCACCGTTCGCATGAACTTTGAAACTTGCACCACACCCAGAGGCCAGCCGTGGTGTAGGGTGAATGGAGCTACTGATCCTTAGTGTCCTCAGGGTCCTTCCTGGGTGAGAATCTTCGAGGCTCTGGGGCTGAGTCTGGCCTCTTCTGATATCCCCTGCGCTGCCTGTACCTGTTCTCTTTTTCAGAACTTGCGGTTCCTTCCTCTCCTTTCCCTCAGATCCCTGGAGGCTCCAGTCCACGCTGAATCTCATGGATGGGGAGCTTTGTGTCTGCGTGGAATTCCCAGCACGGCCCCATCCTGCCACGCTCTGGGCAGGAGCTCTGGATTCACTTGGGAATTACTGACACCCTCGTCTTAATGCTTCTCATGGGCTTGCAAATAAGAGGAGTCCTGTTTGGGGGTTGTCACGTTTTCATACAGCTTTACTGGGAAAGGGGCTTGAGTTTATTTGGCTGAATAAACCATCGCGAGTGAGCATGCTCCTAGGCGAATCTAGCATTTCTTCCCTCAAGTCTACAGGCCTTTCCTCCTTTAGGATATTGTCACCTTGACTCAACCTTTTATTAGAGTCTGAACCCAAGTCTCTGAATCGTATTTGCCTGGTATATTTTCTCTATGACTTTATTTCTCATGTGTTTGGTCTAACCTTGCACGTTTTGGGCATTTTATCTGACCGTCTTCACCTTTGATTTACTTAGGTATTGTTCTATTATGACTTATTTCTGCTACACAATTTTATGCTTTATTTTCCATACTTTATTGTCCTCCCCCTTCACATTTCCTACTTTATAGGTGAGATGTTCTTCTGTTCCTTTAAATTTGGAAAACTGTGATATTGTGGTGGTGGGTTATATAATTATTTATGTTAATCTTGCATCTGTCAATATCACCACCATCTCAGCAAATCAAACAAGTTCTTGTCCCCCTCTGGCCACCTTTGGTTCCGCTTTGACAACCAGGACAGCCCAGGTCCAATGGGCTCTTTTCTTATACTTCACTTCTAAGCTTTTCTGGAAATGTTGTTTTCATGTAATTTTAGGTATAATAAATGCCCTTACCATCACTCCTTCTTTCCACATACCTAACATCGTGCACTTAGGTTTATTTTATTCCCAACCAGAGAATATTTTCAAAGGGATTCATGTGACACACATTTTTTGAAGGCTTTATTCTGATAACATCTTTTTCTGTGCCCTCATCTTTAAAAGATTTTGGCTATATGTAATTCCAAGATTAACATTTATTTCCTTTCAACTCTAAAAATGTTGTTCTACTGAATTCTTGTCTCCAACATTGCGGTTGGAAAGCCTCTTGTCAATCAAAAGTTTCCATAAGGAATGATCTGGCTTTTCATCATTTTGACAGGATGTTACAAAACAAAGAAGTCCCCAAATGTTGCAAGTGTCAAATCAATTTGTAGCTATAAAGTCAACTAAAATATGAACCCAATATAAAAGGAATTGAAGCCTTTTGAGACATGCCAGTGCAGAGGAAAATGAGCTAGCATGAATTCATTTGGGGAAACAAATGAAAAAAATTAACAAAGGAGACATTTATTCGACGTGAGCCTGGTTGCTGCAGGCAGGTGGCACCAGCAGCTGACAGCAGGCCTAGCCAGCCGTCTGTCCTAAACTGATCATGTGGCAAAGGTAGTGATAAGAAGCAGATCATCTTGGTGATGTGCTTGAAAGAGGTCTTGTTTCTTTTTAAACATTTAAAATAAAGGGTAGTCAAATTCCTGAAAAATAAAAACTGATGCACCATCAATATATAAAATTTGAGAAATATACTCTATTTTTATGGATTTCATGAGTCCCTTATTGTAGGTGGTACCCCTTTTCAGAAATGTGCTTTAAAATTGAGGGTACCTCGCAGAAACATGACATGATTTTGAACATGTAATGGAGAGAAAAGAGATAATTCATCTTTCTGATTCTTGGCCTGGGGATTCTTTGCGGAGGCTTAGGTATTTTAACATGAGTTCCTCACTGTCCTGCAAACCCAACCAGGTCATCTGCACGGGTGGTTAAAAGAAAGAAATAAATAAACATGATCATGAGGCTGTCAGTTCATTGGAGATTCAGGGCCCAAAAGCGCCCTATGGACAAAGCATGGAGAATTTACTGTCAGGTACAAGACACAGTGTAATTTACATAAAACCTGACAATGTAAGCTTAGATAAAAGCCGAAATCTACTATGGGGAATACTGGGAGGAAGGGAAGTTGTACACTGATCTTTTCATCCTACCGAGCTGGTGAATGGTGTTCAGATGGGATAAACAGCTTTTTATTTAAGCACATTTATTTAAGACATTGGAGAGCATTTTATTTAAGCGCAGTCTTAAGTACCATATGTATATTATTTAACGAGATTTAAAATTTTAAAAAGTTCACCTTAAAATTATTGGTTAAAGACCAAATAGAAAATATGGTTTTAGAAGAAAAGAGTGAGGAAAATGAACTATGTTCTCCAGCATTCATAAATCAATAGGTATTACTTAAAATCAATAAAACAAATTAGGTGATTGTATAGGATTATTTATTATTCAAAGGAATAACATTTAGTGAAAAAACAAACTAGTGAATATGCTTACCTCTGAAGAGCAGAACCAGATGTGTGGGAGGAAAAAAGAAGTGTGTGTATGTGTGTGTGTGTGTGTGCACGCACATGTGTGTGTTTTAATTTGCACTCTTTCCCCATCTGTTTGAAAGATTTCCCCAAACACGTGTGTTGCTTTTATTTAAAAATTTTATTTGCAGACTGATGTTGGAATAGTCCAAAATGGCATTTATGTGTAAGATTAAATTTTATTGAGCCAAAGTTATGTAAAAAGCAATGGAATCATCTAATGTCTTCTGATATTTGAAGTTAGACATTATTAAACTGTAATTTTTGCAAGAATATAAACATGCCCACAAAAACAGGCAGAACGTGACACTGAGCTCTGTGTTGTATTTACCTAAGTGAAGTTCTTATTAAAAAATAATGACGAGTTTCATATCTTCTAAGGAATACTTTGAATAAAAACGCAGGAGCTTCTCTTGGATCAAGCTCCTTGTGAGCAATAGTAAAGTCAACCAATATTAACACTCACATTTTCAAATTTGTATTATGACAAATATTTGTATCAAAACATGCAAGCAAAGAATGTTGTAAAGTAATCGTTTCTCAGAATCTTCTTTTTCTGATGGACAGCACAAGTCATATTCAGGAACGTCTCATCAAAGAACTACAACAGGGAAGAAATTTTCATTCGTTTTTTGACCTTATTATTAATATATAACTGGACAGTCATGACCACTGTTGTTAGTTAGTATCACCATCACATTCAAAGAGCACGATTCATCTGTCTTAACATAAATGAGGAGCACAAATAGGAAAAAAATTTAAAGGCTTGGGTAGCTTATTTTTTTAATTACATATGTGTATGGTATTTGAGAAGCTTAGATGAGAAACTATTTGAACATAGTCAATTCTCTGTTTCATTATCGAATACATTTGTGTAAAATGTTTAGACAATAAAGATTAGTTTGGAAATAATATATAATAAATGACTGAGAAATGAATAATTATTGAAGTATATGTTTAAATAACTCTTGAGACTTCCCCAAATTTTAAAAAGTCAAACTCTAGAAACTGATACACTCCAAAATTTATCTCAAATATCCACTTCGAATCATTTTCTAATGAAATGTACTGTAAACTTATGTGTCTAGATAATTTAGATAAAAGAAATTGATTGCTTGATTAACACGGAAGGTTTGTTTCATCGAACTCCAACGTAGGTTTTGCTATGACATCCAATTTTTTTTTCCTCTGACAGAATGTACTTAAACATTAAAGTATCCAAGGAGCTAAAAAACAGAAACTTCTCATCAGAGGAATTGGGGCACACATGCTGATGATATTCATTTGATTTTGGTTCTGCACTAATATTTTTAAAACACTAGGAAATTAAAACCCAGTGGTAGAAGCAGGTACCATTTCCTCAATGTGTCTCTTCAAATACCGTCCACGACATCACAGCCATCACTGAGCAACTCAAAGAGGAATGCAGGGTCTCTTGAGAAGATAAGGCAATCATGTTAACATAAAATACTGAAGAAAAAAAAGGAGTATTTCTCTAAAATAGAAAGTGCAGAATTCTTGAGGAGGATTCCTTATAAAGCCTTGGATTCGTAAACACAGAAAAAGAAAGAAAGAAAGAGTCTAAGCTATGAAGAATAAAATAAAATTATGACAATAAATAGGACTGTGAAATTCCGCACTAACTGGCATAGATGGCTGGCGTTGAGTCATGCTTGCAGTAGGGAGAAAGAAAAATTGAAATGAAATAGTTGGATGACTATTTAGAAAAACCCTTTTCTAAGGTATTTGCATAATCAAATATTTTAAAACATCTGATTTAATGCATGCCTAAGTCAGAATAAGGGAGTTCTTCCAAGACCTGGAAGATCAAGAAACTGTGAATCCAGAGGCATAAATGCTACGGCTGGCATTTGCCTGTCGTCTCCCAAAGACTAGCAGCCCAGGTCCAGGAGCTCTTTCAGGAAACAGAGGCCCCAACAGGAGGAACAAGGGCTCCAGGGGGCTCCCATGACACTTCTGCATCTCTTAAGAGGAGCACAGGGTGCCTGAGCTAGGAAAACGCCACTTTTTCAAAAGGACAATGAAGATCTTTGTCTGCTTTGTTCTTCACCCCAATAGGGAAAAAAAGAAAAAAAAATCAAAAATTCGTTTTCTGCAATACTTCTTAAATACTAAACAATAACCATAGAGATTTGGGTTTGATTTGAATTCACACTATCTGTACATTTCTAGAAAACACCAGGGTGAGAAATTAGCCTCCTAGACACCTGGCAACTAACTGATCTGAGGAGAGCATCAGCCAAGTCCCATGAGTGTTTGGAAACATCATTTATGACAGAGTTTTCCTTGCAGATAAACAGAACTACAGCTAACTCCATGAACAGAACCAGCCTAACTGATCTCCACATGGAAAGAAGAAAAAGAAATTGAATCCTCATCCTGTACACCAAACACATAAATATATTTTAATGAATTTCAATAATAATTGGTAAAGGTAGTTTCTCAACATTTTAGAAGGAAAAAGTGGGAACAATCTTGATGTAGCAAAGAACAAAAAATTTAAAGGAGAAATCAATTTGATTAGATGAAGATTTTAAAATGCTATTCACTAAAAATAGGGTAGTGTTTAAAAAAGACAAAACAAAAGTTTGAGATATTTGTATCACATCTTAGAAAGGTTTGGTATTCAGCATATTTCAATGCCTCCTACAAAGTAATTAGTGAAAAACAACTCTATTAGAATAAAGTCCGTACATAAGAAAAAGTACTCAATATACATTGAGAGGTCTAAAATGCTCACCTTGCATTTATAAATAAGTAATATGGACAAATATTTGAAAACAAAATGTAGCTTATCAAAGTTGACTCAAAAGAATTAGAAAACCTGAACTCATCACAGTCATGGAAAAGAAACTTACAACGCCAATGCGACTTTCACCTGCCGTGGCCAATTTTTTAGACATTTAGGAAAGTGAAAGAAATATCAAGGAGGAAGAGAGCTGCTGAATATGAACCCAGTCGTAGTGGGAGGAAGGACGTTTTCAAAAACAGCTTGCTGTCACCTCAAGCAGCAGACGGAGCATGTATCTTGTGACTCCGTGATTCCACTTCAACCCAGTGGAAACTAGAAAACCCAACACAGGTCCCAGGAAGAAACTCTTGCATTTGTGCATCTAGGACAATGTTCCCAATTAAAAAAAAATTTTTTTAACAGCCCCAATATCTTTCCATATGGCCAGAGCAGAATGGGTAGATAAATTATTACACTCTCCAGTAAGAGAAGATGGTACCAAAAATGAATGAACCGCAGCAGGGCACACCCTCAAAAACATAGGTGCTGCAGAAGACCTCTGGCCACAAGGTGGGGGGGGGGATCTGGAACATTGACCGCTCTGAGCCCCAGGGAGACTGGGGAGGAACAGGAGCTTCCCTTCACTGCGGGTGGCAATGCAATGGTGCAGCCACTGTGAAGAACAGTTTGGTGGTTTCTTTTTTTTTTTTTTTTAAAGAGAGAGTGAGAGAGGAGAGAGAGAGGAGAGAGAATTTTTAATATTTATTTTTTTTAGTTCTCGGCGGACACAACATCTTTGTTGGTATGTGGTGCTGAGAATCGAACCCGGGCCGCACGCATGCCAGGCGAGCGCGCTACCGCTTGAGCCACATCCCCAGCCCGTTTGGTGGTTTCTTACAAAAACAAAACTGACTCTCCCCGTATGGTAGAGCAATTCTGCTCCTGGGGATTCAGCAAAAGGAATTGGAAAGCGATGTTCACACAAAAACCTGCACACAGATACTTACAGCTGCTGTGTTCATAATCACCAACACTTGGAAGATGTCCCTCAGTAGGTGAATGGACAAACTGTGGCATGGCCATGCAAAGAAAAATCATTCAGCACTAAAGCAAAATGAGCTGTCGAGCCACAAAAACACATAGGAGAAACTGTAGTGCACATTGCAAGGAGACAGAAGCCAATCTGAAGAGTCACTGTATACTTCCATCTCATGACATTCTAGAAAAAGTTAAACCACAGAGGCAGTAGAAAGGTCACCCCGACACAATGGCGCACACCTGTGCTGGGGGTGCTGCAGCAGGAGGATCTCCAGTTTGAGGCCAGCCTGGGCAGTATGCAAGATCCTGTCTCAAATATGAAAAAAATAATAAAAATAAAAAGGACTGGACATGTAACTCGGTGCTAGGGTGCCCCTGGGTTCATTTCCCAGTACCGCAACGAAAGTAAAAAGAAAGATAAAAAAACATTGGTGGCAAAGGGCTAAGGGGGAAGGAGAGATAAATCAGCAGAGCAAAGGGCATCCACAGGGCATCGAAACTGCTCTGTATGGAACAATAATGGTGGGTAGATGTCATTATAAATTGGTCCAAACCCATAGGATGCCTAATACCAAGCATGAACCGTAATGGAAGCTATGGACTTGGGCTATACTGAGGCGTCCAGGTAGTCATCTGTTCTAACAAATGTGCCACTCTGGTGGGGGATGGTGATGGTGGGGGAGGGCACATGTCGGGAGGGTGCATGTGGGGGAGGGTGGCATGTGTAAGAAATCTTCATCTTCTGCTCAGTGTTACTGTGAACCCAAACTGCCCCCAAACAATGTCTGATCATAGGATACAACAAAGACCTCCACTCATTAAAAACTTTGAACATGTGCAAATCTAAACAATAAACAAAACCACAATGACTAGCACCTGAATGATTGACAGTTCAGGACAGTGGCTGCTGTTGGGGAAGGTGAGAGGCCCTGGGAGACTGCAATGGGCCTCGGCGGTACTGGAGGACTCTGGGGAACCTGAAGGGGCAGCACGTACGCTCACCATATTCCTCAACTGAACATACACACTTTATATCTGTGATCTATCTCATTAACATAATGCAAGGGGATATTATAGTCCATTTTGTATATACACATTTGTAAATAAGTGAGATTGACAAATATTTGGAAAAATATAATTTATCAAAGTCGACTCAATGAATTAGAAAATCTGAATGGAACTCATTCCATTAAATAGAGTAATTGTGTTGATAATCAATACTTCTACAAAGGGAAGCCTGAGGCCCAGGTGAGGTTACAGACAGTTCCTGTGTTGCACAAATTATTTGAAAGGGAGAAAGAGAATATTTCTCAATTCCTATGAGGAGAGTATAATCTTGATATTGCACATCTCACCCATGCACACAGAGACACCTTTCATGAAAATATTAGGGAGGTGTATCTAGTGATGCCCAAGGATGACACGCAAATTTGTGAAGTGTTCCAGATTTTTTCCATCTCACTCCAGTCAGAGTAGCAATTGTGAAGAATACAAGTAACAATAAATGTTGGCAAGGACATGGAAAAAAAGGTTCACTCATACACTGCTGGTGGGACTGCAAATTGGTGCAACCACTCGGGAAAGAGTATGGAGTTTCCTCAGAAAACTTGGACTAGAACCACCATTTGACCCAGTTATTCCACTCCTTGGCATTTATCCAAAGGACTTAAAGCTAGCATACTACAGGGATGCAGTCACATCAATGTTTATAGCATTCAATTCACAATAGCTAAGCTATGGAATCAACCTAGGTGCCCTTCAATAGATGAGTAGATTTTAAAAATATGGTATATATACACAGTAGCGTATTACTCAGCTATAAAGAAGAATGAAATTATGGCACTTGCCAATAAATGGTTGGAACTGGAGACTATCAGGCTAAGTGAAATAAGCCAGTCCCCCAACCAAAAGCTGAATGTTCTCTCTGATATGCAGATGCTAACACACAATAAGGGAAAGGGGGAAGCACTTTGGGTTAGACAAAGGGGAATGAAGGGAAGGGAGAGGGAAGGGGATAGGAAAGACAGTGGAATGAATCGGACATCACTTTCCTATGTTCATACGTGGATCATGACCAGTAAACTCCACATCACGTAAAGCTGTAAGAATGGGATCCTAATTAGAATAAGTTATACTCCATGTATGTATAATATGCCCGAATACATTCTACTGTCATGTATATTTAAAAGATCAATTTTTAAAAAATAAAATAAAAAGACAATCATATCTACGATCGATTTTTTTAAAAAAAGAGCAGGTAGAAAATGGTCTGTGAGCACTTGGAATCCATATGGGGAAAACCTCCCATTCCATAAATGGGCCCCTACCACTCAAAGGTCAGTTCTAGAAGGACAAAGGACTTCAATGTCAAGTGCAAACATATTAACATCCCTCAGAAGACAATGTAGGTGAGGAATGACAACCCAGATCATCGTCTGCCACACAGACTGTGTGAACTTGGGACTGTGTGTTCCGCGTGGTACGTCGGCCTTATAAACAGTACACACGTGATTGCTACTTCACATATGTTCAGTCTTTAGAAAGTCAGAACAGTTCTTCTCAATTCCCACGTGCTCCTCACCCCCAGGCAGTATCAGCCTGTGCTGTCCTCCTCCGGGGTGTGGCCATCTTGCTGGAGATGCTGGGATGTGGCCAGGAGGTACTCTGCACACTTTGAAAGTGCTTTGCTCTTTTGTTTCTTATTTCTTTTCTTTTCTTTCCTTTCCCTCCCTCCTACACTCACTCACTCACTCTATCTATCTATCTTACTCAACCTTAGTTCCTAGAGTTTTCAAAGCACTATCATGGAAATAGGCACATTCCTTAAGTCCAAGCTCATACTCTATTTTTCCAGTGGCTTCTGACCTGAGATGACTCAAGAGACCCTGGGAATAGGAGCACGAGAGGAAACCCAGGTCCTTGTCTGTCTAGGTCCCTGCCTGCGGCCCCTGAAGGCCCCAGGTCCTGGGTCCCCTCCTCACTTCCCCACCCAGACCCAGGATCCCGGGCACAGCCATTCCCAGCCTCCCCCACAGACAAGCCCTCTTCCGGACTGATGGGGCTCCCTACTCCCCCTAATTGCCACATTTTGAAAAGCATTTCTGTCTGCCTGAGTCTCCTCATGTGCCACACCCCAAAGCTCCCAGAAGCCCAGTCTTCCTTTGATTTTCTCAGAGTTCCTGCTGTGAGCTCCTCTGGTGGCTTCTTGAATCAGAAGTTCCAAGAGCCGCTTGGCATGGGTCCCTCAAATCAAGTATGAAATGCCTTCCTCGCGAGGTATTTGATCTTTGTAATTTCATCACTATTCAGCTGTTCATAATATATATATATATAGTTTTAAAATTTTTTATAAAAAGCAGTCTCTGTTATACTGTTGGCAGTTATTTTATTGGACTGTTTTTATTCCAGAAAACTGATCTCTTCATGTGTATGGGACTCTCATCCCCACACACTTTGAATCAAAGATTATTCATTCTGTGTATTTTTTTTTTTTTAGTAGTTAATAAAATCAGGTTTGAATTTCTCTTGTTGTAGGGTACAGACGAGGCAGGGCACCAAAGAGAGAAACAAACAGTTTTATTTGGCTGCAGCCAGATTCACAGGGCACAGCTTTTGTGTAATCAATGTGTAATTTTGATAATCAATCCCCTGAACCCCGAGTTCGGGCAGTTTCAGAGTTTTATACCCAGCATGTAAGGGGAGGGGCTCAGAAGCTCACAGTCTACAGAAGTTCACAAAAAAAACAGCTTTTCCTTTTATTGTTCTGGGCAAGTTAACCCTTCAAGGACAGCACCTGAGAAGGGGAGAGCTGCTTCTCTTCTTTCTTTCCTCGCCTGCCAGCTGTTACCATGGAGCCCGACTAGTAACTAGTAACTTCTTTTATCTTGGAAACGTAGACATCTCTGTGAAGCCCCAGCTCTAGGCAAGAGGCCTTCTTAAGAATTTTTTTTTTTTAAATCACATTTTGCATTTGTAAACACACTTCTACAAACTAAGATACTGGATAAGTGTTTGTGAAAAACTAGTAAAGGGGCGTCCAGCACCTGGAGTGATGATTTCTTCCAAGCCAGTGGCCAAGTAAAATAGAGCAACAGGAAAACAGGAAGTTTACCCACATTGAACTCTTTTGCCAATAGTCCTAAAAATCAATTATGGTGAAGATTTCTGGAGAAGCTTAGTCAAGATTTTCTGTGGAGGAGAGGGTGCCACAACACTCTAGCCAGATAAAATATCTTCCACTCCACAAATCAGCTAGAGGCTCTGTTGGAGAGAGCACTGAAAATTTTCATGCAAGGTCCACTGCCTCGGCTGCAAATCACCCCCAAATGCAGAGGAAAGTGGAAAACCAACTGCAGGCAAAAAAAATAACCAAGTGCGTGTTGGAAAGACATTTTGGTTAATTCACTTACGAGTCAGTTACGCCGCACTACAATATTCCAGGCACTGTCCTCAATACTTTGTAAAATTTAGCTATTTAGTGAGGAGTTCACACACTGGGGTTGTAATGTCTCATCAGTGCTGCCAACTTCTGGGTTCAGAAGCCCCACAAAGCATTCCAGCATGTCTGGGAACGCGGTTCCCGGGAAGAATGGAGCACGCCCTGGCTGTGTATTCGGAACGGGACATTCTTAAACGGACAAGTCCCTGGCACACAACTTCCACCAGGACAGGATCTATGGCTCCCACTTTGTGGAAGTGTCAATCATTTCACCCTATGTATACTTGAGTTGTTCCCTTCCCTTCTCCACCAGCTCTGTCCTGTCTCAATCATGATGCAAAAGTCCAGACTCAATGGCACCTCTTCAACAGACTTTCTAAGAGCCCTGGAGAGCTTATTCCACAACCTCTTGAACTATCTTTGAGTCACTTCTGATCGTTGGCCTACCTGAGCTGTCTCTGTATGTTCCCAACTTTTCTCCTCGATGGCAATTCCAGGGAGTATTTGAGCAGATGAACAGATTTTAGTGATTTCTTCACCTCTGTGCACCCCCCGCCCCCGCAGTTTCTCCCATACAGCAGGCACACATTGTCAGCTGAGGTCCTGTGGCTTGGCGTTGGAGGATTTGCCCCGCATGGCCCCCGCCTGTCTCTTACTTTTGTCCTTTTCAACGTGAGCACACATGATTGTCCTCAACATTTTAAACAGGTTCTCTCTTGTACCTAAAAATGGATAGTAGGCAACTAAAGCGTGCCTGACTTAGCTCAATATTTGGCCTTTGTTGCTAAATGATTTATAAACTACTGGGGAGGAGATGAGGGAGAAGAAGGAGACCATAAATAATCACAGTAAAATGTGCCATCTGAAAGTTTCACGCCAAGATTATTCGGGTAATAATGTCCACCTGTTGCCAAGACGCTGTCCCAGCCCCTTCCTGCAGTTAGAGACCTGGATGGCTGTGAGCTCCACAGCTGTGGGTTGTCACTGGGTTGGAAAGAAGACGGTCGCTCTGGACAGCCGTGAGAGGAGGTGGCAGTGCAAGTTGGGTCAAGGTGCCCCCCACTCAAGCGAGGCCCTTCCCCTCCCACAGAGACGGGATCGGATGGAGGATGAGCTGCTGGACTGTCTGCCTTCCACCGTCACAGCTCTCCCGTCTCTGAGAAGACCATTCTAGGTTGCAGACCTGCCTGGAAGGCAGAGGGAGGGTTATAACTGCCAGCTTTCTGAAGTGATTCTCTATGTGGGGGTTCAGGGCCTCCCTGTCTACAACCGGGTTCAGGCTGCAACCCGCAGTACACTTAAGGGGTGCTGGGGTCATCCTGGAGGCACAGCCTGTGCATCTCTCTGTGCAGGAATTGGGACAGATTTGGGATGTGCCATTCGTACTGCCGTCGTGAGCAACTGCTCTCAAAGGCCAATTTCTTACTCTCCATTTTGTGCAGATTTTAGTCAGACTCCCATCTTCCTCGAAAGCCCCTTTACTTCCCCCCGCTCCCCCAACTCAGCACACACCAAGTGAGAAGTGTGCCCCCTTGCCAGCTTATCCCAAGAACTGACCACCAGCTGGCCACAGGGAGATACCTCTGTCAAATACCATGCAGACCCCTGCCACTCACCCCTCACCTGCCCAACTTTTCCTCCTACCGCTTTACTCCATCCAGAAAAGCCATTTTCTTTCTGACTTTGAGATGCTTGCAGAATTCGGAGGTCAGAACATTTTCCTCTTCGAATACTCTTTTTGAATACAGTCTCCTTATCCAAGTCCCAGTTTGCTTGTATTGGATACAAGGTCTCACAAGAAGTTCACATAAGGGGCTTCACAGGCCCATCGGTGTCCCTCGGAAGTTTCTGCCCCTTTGGAACATGTGGCACACGAAACAAAGCGTGGCCCAGCAGCACTGGGGCGTCATCAACCCTGTGTGTGGGAACCACTGGCTGAGGTCTTTGTCAGCAGCTGGGCAAGCGGCCATCAAAGAAGGACCACAGAGATGCCAGGGAGTCTGAGGTTTTGGTGTGAAAAGTAGAAGTTTATGTGTGAATATTTGAGGAATAAAGTAGTTTTTTCTTAAAAAAGTAAAATAAAGTGGTAATTTGTTGCAAAAATTCACTTAAATTTAAGAAATTTTGGAACAAGAAAAAAAATCCACTGAAAACTCAGGTGTAGCTTAGTGAAAATCTGTCTCATGGAACTGTGGCCATTGGTAGATTTCATCATTTATTCCAGCCCTTTTCCAGGATGGCGTCTTGAAATTTTCTCCTCTCACGTGGATCTAGTATTATCTCCCAATTATTCTTACGTAAAAAGTTCTCCTCCCGGTTACTCCTTTCTCACCATCATTCTTAGGTCCCTTCCCCAGAACTAATCTAACAACCCATCGACTGTGAAGGCTGGAACTGCCTAGATGTGCACCTTTCTTTCTAAGGCACAGAAGAAACTCATTTCTTTAAATATTTGCTTTTCCACTCTTCCTCCAGGTATGACTGAGACAATATTTTCTCTTCACATTCTTGACCTTCACTATTGACAGGTCCAGATCTACCTACCCATGCCCTTGGACAAGTCCTATGTCAACATTAGACTCGTGCCTTGCAGGAAACTCTGGATGTCACCTGTGATGAACAGCAAACTCTTGCCCCAAACCATTTCATCCATGCACCTCCCTGCAACACACACAAACTAACCAGGTCTCTCAGAGCAGAGCCACCTCCCTGGATGCCACAGCTTCCCTTGAGGTGCCTTCCTGGGAAATTTCAATGCTGCCTGGAGTTTACTGTTTGTTCCAGCCAAATCCCACTGTAGGCCCCTGAGACCCCGACCTCCTTTTTCTAAGAGTGTTTACTTTAGAAAGCTTATAATTATAAATCCTTTATCTGCCTGTTTGAGATGTAAATCTTCTACAACCCAGAAATGTCTTTCTGAAAGACCTGGAAGCCAGCCCTTTGAAGTCTAATCATCAAGGAAAGAGCACATGCCTCCCACGCTCCATGGGAGGCGGGGAGCCTCACTTTGGTAAGAGCCAATTAGCAAAGACAGATGGCCTAATGACACAGCACCCCTGGCCCCTTGCTCAGTCCCTTGCTGTCCTTTAGCGCACTGGAGCATTTGAATAGTTTCTTATCCTGTTTCCCTGGAGGAGAGTTCTAGCATGCCAGGACTGGTGCAGTGGGGGTTGACTAGGGGAGGAGATCAACCCCTGGATCTCACTATTAGGCTGACTTTCAGCAGGACAAGCCCCCTGGCCCAGGTGTGGCCCAGTCACCATTCCAAGGAAGACAGGGACTCCACTTTGGCTCCTTTGGACTCTGCTGCTGCCTGCAGAGGAGAGGATTGTGGGACTGGGTGGTGCAGCAGGCTCACTGAAGTCCCAGGCCAGGAGCCAGGGGCTGTTTTTCACCCTTTTGGGCCACAAAAGAGAAGCCCTGAGAGTGAGAGGGGCCTCTCTCAGGTGGCCTGTGGGCTCCGTCTGCGGGTGATTGAAACAGGCTCTGTTCTTACCTGAGAGCTCCACACAGCACTGTTCCCGCCCAAAGTCCTGGTCCCTCTCCAGTCACTTTTAAGTCCCTGGTATGTGGCTCGTTCTTGCTGGAAGAGAAGACGGACAGTCCCTTTGCACGGCAGCGCAGGACATAAAATGACCCTGCAAACTGAAGCTGCGTAGCGACCCAGGGACCACTGTGAAATACTAAGGCTGTTGGTGACCTTTAATTTGCTGTCAAACACTAACCATCTCTCAGTCGGTTGTAAGTGTGCAGGGGAATGAAAGGAAGTGAAATTCATATTTGTTCTCATGCCGTCATTTAAAACATCAAAACATTCAGAATTAAAATGCATCACGCAGCTCAGCTTCCCGGTGGCCTGTCCTGACTGCCTTCCTCTGCCACTGCCTCCCGCCATCGGGTCCTGCTTCACCTGCGGCCCACAGCAATGGCCTTGGCCGTCCATGGCCTGAGGCCTCTGAAACGGCCCCTCGACATTAAGGGTTCACCGAAGACTCGGGACTCTCACTCTGGTAACCAGGCAGTCTGCAGGAGTCATCCTGATGAAGGCCGCTAGAAAGGTGACGGGAAGGTCGTCTGAGTCATTGTGGGGACATGATAATGGAGGAAGAATTAGGGGCCAAGATCTAGGAAGACGATTGGAGAGGAAGGTGACATGGGCAGTCCTGTGATCCCCGGACACCAAGCAGCAATTTGTACAGCCCCACAGTGGCTCATGGGACCAAAATGAGGACACACTCCCTGAGACAAGAGGTGAGCTCACTCACCTTCCCCCTGTGGCGTTATGAGTCCTGCATGCTCAGCCATAGGAGTGAACTAAGGAGTTACCACCCAATTCCCTCCTCCCCTCCCTCCCTTCCTTATTTCATTTTTTTTTTAAATTTTGGGGATTGAACCCAGAGGTGCTTAACCACGGACCCACACCCAGACCTATTTATTTTTTGTTTTGAGACAGGGCCTTGCTACGTTGCTGAGGCTGGCTTTGAACTTGTGATCCTCTTGCCTCAGCCTCCTGAGCCACTGGGATTATAGGCATGTGCCACCGCACCTGGCACTTTGTGAAATTTCTATGAAGTTTGAACATTACTATTGTGTTGAAAACTTGGCAATGTGTTTAGATATTTTTGGCTTCATTTCATTTTAAACACCATGCAGACAATTTTCATTTACGGCTGACCTTTAAGATGGAGCAGTTATAAAATGGAACATGGTCAGCAGGGTGAGCATGCAGGCGAGAACTTAAAAAAAAAATCACTTGAAATGCTGACGTGTAATTTGTCACTGATATGAAACTGAGAGGAACACAATGTTCTGGTAATCCTACTTTTAATTCTACATCATTAATAAAATCCTGAAAAGAAAAAAATTTAAAAAGTATTTAGTGTAGCCTGAATAGGGTTTACCTTCCTCCTGTCATATCACTGGTGACAGAGAGACATATAATGACAGGGAGGGAGCAGTGTTTCTAGGCTTTTGGAACCATGCCATTGGAGGGCTGGGGGTCTTTAACTAAACTCGTGTATATTTGAACCGTGCAGAATCAGCACTGGGTGGACTCAGTTCCAGTACTGGGGAGGAAATGAGGACTGTGTCTTTCCAGAGACTGAGGCCCTGCCCTCTGCCTGCATCCCCACTCCCAGCTCTCTGCTGTCCCTTCCCATCCCGTCAGTGGCCTCTCAGCTGAATGACAGGTGAGGTCATCTGCCTTTGACTAGGAGAGGGAAGGAGCCCTGTCCCCCACCAGGCTGGCCTGTTTTAATGTCTTTAAAGAACTTATTACCTACTGAAATAATCTCTTGTTCCTTCATGGCTTGATGCTTGTCTTGATTCAATACTTCTGACACATGCAGACGCATACTCCCAGGGGCAACATTTTCCCACATAAGTTGCCCAAAGTAAAAAACTGCAATGATAAAGAGAGACAGAGAGCGCCAAGGTGCAGAGCCTTCATGCCTCACAAGAGCCCAAGTTGAAAAAAAAAAAAACATTTTTAAAAACGGAGTACAACTGCCAATATCATTTGGACACATTGATTTTAATCCTGGGTTTATACGCTAGAGAAAAATCAAATTTCTGTGTTTAAGAGATTCATACAGAAAATAACGTTTTCTCTTTTTAATAGTGAAAAAGAAATAATGAATGACCCCAAGCTAATAAGACTAGAGTGCACATTCTAGTTTCATCCTCTGATGGAATTCCAGGAAGCCAAGAAAAGAAAGTATGGATGAACACATAAAATGAATCTTGCAAATGTAATATTGAGCCCCAAAGCAAGTTTTACAAACATATATGCAATGTGATTCCATTTGTTTGAACTTAAAAAAATGCAAAACAATATTTTATATGTTCTTAACCAATGCATTTATTTTTGTGAAACTCTAAAGACATGGGGATAGTCAATAAAGCATGACTGTGGATTCCAAAACTTTGCGTGGTTTTCAATGTTTAGGCAGGTGGCCTGGACATTAGTGCTTATTTTAATTTTTTTCATATGCCTTCTGAATGACTTACATATATAATGCTTCACAAGTTTTAAAACATAAGATGTGATAATAATATAAATAGACCAAGGGGGGTGGTGGGGAGGAATATGTGAAAAATGGCAGACTCGAATCATGTCTGGTAAAAAGCAGAACACAGGAAGCAGAAAAAAGATCTTTTGAATACTTAGAGCATAATACAACTAATACATTGTCCCAGAGCACTTTAATCTGTTTTTTTTTTTTTTTTTTTTGGTACCAGGGATTGAACCCAGGGGTGCTTAACAACTGAGCCACGTCCCCAGCTCTTTTTTGAATTTTATTTTTTAGAGACAGGGTCTCACTGAGTTGCTAAGCACCAAGTTGCTCAGCACCAAGTTGCTCAGGTCCTCGCTAAGTTGCTGAGGCTGGCTTTGAATTCGTGATCCTCCTACCTCAGCCTCCTGAGCGTCTGGGATGACAGGTGTGTGCTGCTGTGCCTGGCTCACTTTAAATATTTTAATGCAATTTTTGGTTTTGCAACAGTGATGCCCAGTTGCCTCCTTTGTGTATCTGTTCAACACACTTGAGTCAAGTGAAAGTACTCCTGAGTTTTTCTGAAGCTAAAACACAGTGTGAAGCTACGTGACGTGGGCCCTCATGTGGGGCTACTCCATGAGGAAACAGCAGCCGGTCTTTGGCAGTGGCTCTTAGGAGTCACAGGACGCTCAGACGAGCCTGAAAGGTGTGACAATTCAAAACGGACCTGAGGTGAGTACAGGCAAAGGTAGGAGTCTTCAAAAGGGGTGTGAATTCAGGCCAGCTCAGGATATTCAGGTCTAAAAACCACTGGGGCACATAGGTGTTAGCTAGAGAGGGTTCTGCTCAGGAGAGAAAATAGGCAGAGAGGACACCAAAATAGAATAGAAATAGGTAGAGAGGACACCATAGAAATCTATAACTGTTGATTGCATTATTTTGCTTATTTCATTATAATGATTCTAAACAGGCCTATGCAAAACATTATGTACCTTTTTATTTTAAATGTGCAGCATTGGGGTTTCCATATTTATACAGCCTGTTTTGACCCTCTTCATCGTCTTCATGAAGCAGTTGATATTCAAAGAGATTGGTCAGTTCCTCCTAGCCAGGGGCTGAGTTGGGACAGAGCCCAGTTTTTCTGATTCTCAGACTATGTTCTTTCCTCTTCATCGTAATGGCCCTACCCTAACCACCCCCCCCCCCAAATTAGGAGATCTAGGCAAGTACAGCATGTAGTACTTATTTCATGTTGTCCCCTGTGAAATCAGGCCAGGTAAAATCACCTGACTTAGGAAAACTCTCAGTGGCTCAGGTGGCAACTGTAGCCCCCTTTCCAAGTCAGGATGCCAAGTTCAGTAGGTTTCCCAAACAGAACCCGAGGGGCATTGTCCCAGGTCACAGAGTATTCCCTGACATAAATTAGGACCTGCTGGTTCTGATTATTTATCCAGGCACCTGTGGTCCTATGAGTGCTCATAAATTTCATGTCCTTAGAACAAGAACCTAGAAAGTGATTTAGGACACCATGGAAAGATCTAGTAAATTAAGACAGTTCTGCAAGATTTACAGGGCTCCTCCTTTTCTTCCCTTTGTCATTTGTGGAACGTGCCTGCTGCAACACTTTCTATCTCCACACGTGACGAACCGCAGGCCAGCCTCCTGAAATACGGCTGTGTGAAGCACACTGTGTCACATGCCGAGTGTTTCTGTAGGCGCTGGCTTATTTCCCCGAAGTGTTGAAAGGTAGAAAAACATTAATCATAAATCAAGTGATCATCATAAGCCTAAAAGAATAAGAGGAAATAATCAGTGGTTCTGTCAACTAAAATTATTACAAAAAGTGATGCTCTGAAGTCAGCACTATAATAGAGAAAATAAAGCTTTCCAGGAGTCAGTGAAGCATAGTGCCTCCTATAATACCCCTCCAGGAGCCACTTGATGGTAAGGTTGGCTGCTCACGGCCTGGAAGAGTGAGCTGTCACCATCAATCTCTGCAGTTAATGACTGTTTATAATGATCTTGGAAGAAACTGCAACTGCCAATTGAAGAAATAAAAATGTCACTTCATGACTGGCTGATAATCTGTAAGAGTCACAAAGAATGCTTCGTAAGTTAAAAAAAAAATTTACACCAATGAATAATCGTATCTTTGGAGCTTTCAAATTGCTTATGGAGAATTATGGTGACTGTCCACACACTCTTCCCTCCCCAATCCAGACTTTAAGAAGGAGCTTCCCCCCTCCTTAAAGGTCTAACACTGAGTCAAGAGTCTGCAATGAGCCTTTCCCTCCGGTCCACCCCCTGGGTTGCAGCCAATTGGTGAAAGAGGAGTGGATACTGACACAGGGTGCAGACCAATTACCAACCCGCAGCAACAGAGCCTCACAGATACAGCTGAAAACCAAACTCATCTCCTGCCTGAAAATCAGCTTCCCACTCACTCTCTCTCTCTCTCTGCCCTTCACTTAACCTCTAAAATCGAGGCTCCTACTTCAGATGACTTGAAGTCACTGCATTCATTACCACCCCACTGTGAACCTTGCAATACGCATTTTATTATAGTTGCTGGTGATGATGAAATATACGTGGGAAAGTCTTATCTAATTCTCCACAAAGTGAAATATGTCTCTCCCTATTTCACTTTCTTTCAAACACAGTTTCAGAGCACGGGTTTTGAGCCGCCATCCTGGATACAGGCGCTCTCTGGAGAAGGCACTCAGGACTCTGCCTTGGCTGGTTTTGCCCTGCTCTCCAGGGTTCCCATTACAGCTCAGCAACAATTGCCCAGAAGCACAGATGCAGGTCGCTCCAGATATCACATTGAGTTGGAGGAAACAGAAAGGTGAACAGGTAAGAAACACAGAGTGGCAAGTGCACCATGGCTGGTTCTGTGGGAAAACAGGAGGACTGGGCCGAGTCTCTGGAACTCAGAGAAGATGGATCTAAGTCAGGAGGTTTAGCAGCCCTGGGAAGGAGCTGGGTGGTGACCTCAGCTGGAAGAAGGAGCAGAAGCCGCGCCATATTGGAGCCAAGCATTGCATTATTGGAACCTCTGAAGGTCCCGCTCCCTTTCCTGAATACCTTCCTCAGACTTTGCCAGTGATAAGTTTTGATGATTTGCCTCGTGATTTGCTTGTTCTGCCCCCAAAGGATTCCTTCCCTTCACACTTACATCCCCTATGTCCATCTCTGATTTCCCAAAGCTTTTCTGCTTCCTTCAACCTCCATCTAACCAGACTCCACTGAATGTCTTCTTCCTTGTGGTCAAAAATGTCCCATTCCTACTTGGAACATTTGGGGTGCAGTGCCCCTAAAGGGAGAAACAGACTCCTCTAATCTCCTTCCCAGGATTCTGCAGGAACATGTAAAATGAAAGGATGTGAAGGGTTCTGCCGAATGGTGAATAATGCATTAGACAAAAAACGCCTAGTCCTTCTTCCCGTCCACGTGGTACTCCTAGTCTGGCTGTGCGAAAGCCCAGTGGAAGGGGATTTAGGTTAGTCTGTGGTTTAAGATGTGACGATGGAATTGTCACGTGGAGCTTCCCTCTGCTCCCTAATCTGAAATCCCCTTGTCTACTACACCTTCCAGTCCCCAGCGGGTCCTGAACTTTAATTGGCATCTGGCCTTTTTGAGTGCTCCCTTTTTAATGAAACCTCAGTACTTGTTTGCATTCATCTGTGAAGACCACCTGTATACCTGGATATCTCAAGGACTGAGAGAGCCCCCTACCAGCTTCTCAAATGCCCTGCTCTGGTTTGAACCTGGAATGTCCACCCAAGGCCCAGGTGCTGAAGGCTTGGTCCCCAGCCCGTGAGGCTCTTGGGAGGTGGCGGATTCTTTAGGAGGTGGGTTCTCATGGGGGGAGGCTGGGTCATTGGGGACATTGGGTCCTCAGCTTTCCTGTGTGCCTCCCTTGGTTTCCTGTCCAACATGAGGTGAAACAAACTCATCCGTCATGGGCTCCTGCCGTGATCTGCTGTAGCACCACAAGCCACAGCCACGGGGCCAAGTGACCATGGATTGAGACTCCACTTTAATTCCTCATGTGGATGCTCTCCTCCTGTCCTGCAGTAGTTACGGCAACCCCCTTCTGGACGCTGAGAACCTCCTCCAGGCATTGACAAAAAGGGCCACAGAGTGGCCAGAGACAGAGTGCAATGGTATTTTCTGTGTGTCTCATTTCTACATCGTGACATTTCAGCTGTAGGAAAAGACTATCTCCAGGCGGAGGCTCTGCCATGCAGTCTTTTCTCTGAAACAAAAACAAAAACATAAACAAAACAAAAAAACCAACTGGAAGGTCTGGACCATGCCCTGTCCAAGGATGCTTTTCAAAGTCTCGAGAGCTCTCTCTTTTCATCTCCCGACCCTGAACTGTCCAATGACACCCTGGCTTTTTCCTGGTTTGTAGATGAGCGAGAAGTCATGTCCTTGGTGTTTTATTTCAGAAGCATTCTGGACCCCAGAGACCTGCAGGGTACTCTGGTTGGACCCTGGACCCAGTAGCTAAGGCATAGCCCCCTGCCCAGGAATAGTGCCCATGACTGTCAAACACATCCAGGTTGCCCATGATCTAGTGTGAGGCCACCCACTTGAAGTGCACGATCCCCATGCCCGGTAGATGCTTTTAGTTAATGAAAACACACAGCCCTTCTCTGGTTCTTGACTCACCTCCTGTGAAATATTACTGTTCACTTCCCTCTCACATCACCATCCATTGCTGCCCAAATCTGAACCCTGCTCCCTGCTCCCTTTGTCCAGGAAGGGACCCTGTACTCACAACGGTGTCATCAAAACTAGATCATCCCCCTTCTTACCAAGGTTGACCTCATGCAGCACTAACTCCAAAGGGAAGCTGAGGTCTCCCCAGATAGATATGCCATCAGGGCTCCAAAACAGCTTCCGACAGACCAAATGGTGCCCAGCCCCAGAGACTGAACTAATTGCTCTCACTAGGGCTTTCAGAAGGGCAGGGAGAGTGAAGGTCAGCCTCTGCAGCGATTGATGCTCTGCCTTTGGGAGAGTACATGGTTTTTAAGTTATGGGAACAGGGCTCATGACAGGAGCTGGTATCCTGCCAAAAGTGAACCTCAGGTGACAGAACTTCTAGAAGCATTGATACTAGCCGAGTTGGCTGCTATAAATAAAACTGAGGGACATCGTATTAAAGAAAATCAATAAGGCTCAGGGAAATAACATTGGCTCATAAATATTGTAAGCTATCATCCTCTTCCTGGGTCATCTGAAAAATCCAGGAGACCTCTAAGTCTTGTGACTACACATCTGAGGTCCACTTCAGGTAATTAAACTTGTGGTGGGATGGTTGACCTTTCTTTGATAGGGAGAGTTTCTTTAGTATACCTTGAAAATACTGAAGGGAATCTGCAGCCCCCAGAGGACAGCTTCAGACTTAGAAAGAACTGGATGGGAAAATGCTGGATATTTAACCCACTCACTGGATCTTGGAAACACCCAGAGGGCTACCTAAGTCTATCACCCGGGTCATTGTGTGCAATACACAACCCAACTCGCCACAGGAAGGACAAAATGCATGTCTTCTGTGTAAAACACAAGGTATACCAGGCAAAAAATGACTTGGGATTTTTGTGTTTTATTTGGACCAAGAAGTTTCTAATTGTCTCCTCTGCCAAAAACATAACTTTGGTCTTACAGACCAAGATGGGTTCGATTCTTCAGAAAAATAGACCTGGTCCAATTACCGAAGGCATGAGCCTTCTGGCCATTACCAATACATACTCACTCTCGTCTTCGTGCCCAGCTACATCAGTGGCTAAGAGTCTCCTAGCTTGAATCTTCCCCTCTGGGCTGTCCCCTCTTGTCTCCAGTGATAGAGGACCACATTTCTCTGGCAAAATTATACATAAAATAAGAAAGGAACACATCATCAAAGACTTCACTGCTTTGGCTTACCCTCACTCATCCAGTTCTGTAGAAAGGGACAACAGCATCTTCAGAGACCACCTGGCTAAACTGTCTGAGAAAAGGACCTTACCACGCCCACGGCATTAGCCATCACCCTATGTGACTCTCAGATCCCACCTCCGCAGCAAAATATGCAAAGGACTGATGAAGTACACACAGTCCAACATCAACCAGCCAAGGCTGCCTTTCTCCTGGGACTCTCAGAGCAGCCATGATCCGACTCATAGGGAAGTGGTTGGCGTTTGGGAAATACCACCATTAGAATACCACCATGCACAAAAGTCAACTCAAAATGGATCAAGGAGCTAGGAATCAGACCAGAGACTCTGCGTCTAATAGAAGATAAAGTTGGTCCTAATCTTTATCACATGGGGCAGGCCCCAAATTCCTTAATAAGACTCCTATAGCACAAGAGTTAAAACCAAGAATCAACAAATGGGACGAGTTCAAACTAAAAAGTTTTTTCTCAGCAAGAGAAATAATATGTGAGGTGAATAGGGAGCCTACATACTAGGAACAAATTTTTACCCCTCAAACATCAGATAGAGCTCTAATCTCTAGAGTACACAAAGAACTCAAAAAGTTAAACAACAAAAAAGCAAATAACCCAATCAACAAATGGGCCAAGGACTTAAACAGAAATTTCTCAGAGGAGGACATACAATCAATTAACAAACATGAAAAAATGCTCACCATCTCTAACAATCAGAGAAATGCAAATTAAAACCACTCTAAGATACCATCTCACTCCAATAAGAATGGCAGCCATTATGAAGTCAAACAACAATAAGTGCTGGCCAGGATGTGGGGGAAAAAGGTGCACTCATACATTGCTGGTGGGACTGCAAATTGGTGCAGCCAATTTGAAAAGTAGTATGGAGATTCTTTGGAAAGTTGGGAATGGAACCACCATTTGACCTCGCTATTCCCCTTCTCGGACTATACCCAAAAGACCTAAGAAGAGCATACTACAGGGACACAGCCACATCAATGTTTATAGCAGCACAATTCACAATAGCTAGAATGTGGAACCAACCTAGATGCCCTTCAATAGATGAATGGATTAAAAAAATGTGGCATTTATACACAATGGAATATTACTCAGCAATAAAAATTAATAAAATCATGCATTTGCAGGGAAATGGATGGCATTAGAGCAGATTATGCTAAGTGAAGTTAGCCAATCCCTAAGAAACAAAGGCCGAATGTCTTCTCTGATATAAGGGGGGTGACTCAAAATGGGATAGGGAGGAAGAGCATGAGAAGAAGACTACCACTAAATAGGGAAGAGAGGTGGGAGGGAAAAAGAGGGAGAAGGGGAGTTGCAGATGGAAGGAGAACCTCATCATTACACAGAATACATATATGATGTTGTGATGAGAAAAAGAAAAAAAAAGTGTGTCACATTAGATTGGATAGAGAGAAAGGATGGGAGGGGAGGGGAGGAGTAGGAAGGATAGGAAGGGCAGCAGAATAGAATGGACAATTTGATTGATGTATGTACATTCCATGTATGTATTATATATCAAAATGCATTCTACTGTCATGTATGACTAAAAAAATAAAAATTAAAACAAATAAAAAATAAAATAAATGAGAAAAAAAAGAATACTGATCTTAAACCCAGATAGAAGGGGTGTGTACTGTTTTACTCCTTGTTTGCACTGCTGTGAAATGTCAGGGTGTCCGACCCTGGATTCACCCTCTCAGTTAAAAAACACAAGACCTTACCCTGGGGTCCCCAAAGCAGATGACAGCTGGGGGCAGCCATCCACCAAGACCTATGGAACCCGTTGGGGGACGTGAGGGGAAATTCAGGTTCTTCCTGAGACCATGAAACAAGACCCACTTAGTTCTCCTTCTCCCCTGCGTTCTTTCTCTACTCCCGTATCCCTTACAAGGCCCCAACTCCATCCACACACTTCCTTACTACAGACATGTCCCATTCCCATCCACAACAACATTGCCGTGATTCCTCTCTGCTCTGTCCTTGTCTTTCCCCGTACTCTGTTTTCCTGTTGTGACCATGATTTCCTCATTCTGTTACTTAGCCTATCAAACAGCCAATGACATGAACCGGAATCGTTGTTGGGTCTGTAGCTGTGTTCACCAGCTTTGTCACTATAATAAAATACCAGAGACCATCAACTCATAAAGAGAAAAGGTTTATTGTAACACACAACTTTGGATGTCTGAGTTCAGGATTTGTTGGCCCCATTGTTTTGGGCCCGAGGTGAGGCAGGAGCATGTGACTAAGCAAACCCACTTAGGTCACCACCCAGGGAGCAAGAGAGACAAAGAGGATGGGACTGTGGTCCCATAATCCCCTTCAAAGGCATCATCCCCCAAAGACCTAAAGACCTCTCCTGAGGCTCCACCTAAAGATTCTGTCACCTCCCAATTCTGCCACAATGGGAACCAACACCTGGGCCTTTGGGGGCCATTCAACAGCCAACGTATAGTCTCTGTGCTTCCTGGCTCTCATGAACTGAGTGGCTGTCCTCCACCTTGCCCTCCTGCCATGATGCTCAGCCTCATCTCAGGCACAGAGAGATGGAGGTGGTCAGCCAGAGACGGAGCCTTTTAAACCATTTTCCAGAAAAACAAGCTCTCTGGACTTTCTTCAACTGACCTCCTTCTAATAGTTTAACCTGACAGCTGCCGCTGTACATTACAAAACTTTACTGGGATTTTTCAAAAATATTTCCTAAAAAGTTGCCATGAGAACTCCTGTTTAACTTTTTCTTTCCTTTTTTTTTTTTTTTGTGGTACTGGGGATTGAACCCAGGAGCACTCCACCACTGAACTACATCTCCAGCCCTTTTTTACTTGGAGACACGTCTTTCTAATTTGATGAGGTTGTCCTCAAACTTGCAATCCTCCAGCCTCAGCCTCTCGAGTAGCTAGGACTACAGGCATGTTTCACCACACCCAGAAACCCCATATTAATTTTTGACACTGTCTCAGGAATTTGGTTTTCAGCTTCATAGGTTCTAACATATGGGTTAAACGTTGATAATCCATTTATATGAAATATTTTTTCTTTTAATGTTCATCTTTTCTTTTAATTGTAAAATCTATTAAATTATTTCATTAACCTACTTACCTTGTTCTTGTGAAACTTGGTGGGCTGCATCTAATTTAGCCATATGAAATCCAACTGCCACTAATCCACTGGGTGACCTTCGTTAAATTACTTGACTTCTCTGGCTTTCAATTCTTCATGTATAGAGAGGGTAGGTTGACTATGTAATTTCCAACATTCCTTCTCTCTCTAAATTTCTAGAAACATAAATTAATGTTATCTGAAATGACAGAATTTTATCTGGAGTTGTTTTTCTTATTTACATTTCTTCAACTTCAATATAGTTTTATTCTGTATTTTTTTCACTTGTTGAGATGCATTTTACATGGTCTCTCAAATACCATAACATGTTTATAATGCGTGCACAGCAACTGCAAATGAAAAAATAATTTACAAGATTGTTGTGTCTCTAGTTTTGAACATTATGTCTTGATGGCTTCTATTCGGGATATTTATATCACAGAGATATGGTTATATTGGACATTTCTGATTTCGGGGTCAGACTCAATTTTAGTGAGAACTTGTTTATCCTTCCATCATGGTCCCATGAAATTTTTGCCTCTATTAGTGTGTGGGTGTCAGAGTTGTGTGTATGGCTGACTTCCATCCCGGTTTAGAACCCCCCAGAGGATAAGAATGGCCTCTTATTCATCTTTGGAGCAGGCCTTAAAAGCCCTTGGGACTGGTAAGGCCCCACGTAGGCTCTTTAACCTAAGGACTATGATGTTTTATTAGAGATCCGTCTAATAGGTATAGTCGCCCTGAGGGACGCAGTAAATGCCCCATGTCCCAATGGTAAGAAGAAATCTAGTTTCATGAAACAGCAACTTTTTGTAAGGGCCAGACTCTCTTTAGAGATATTTTTTCCTTCAACAGCCCTGCAATGCCCATGGCATAGGCAGTTCTTTGATCCAGAATCAATATTTTTTGGTGGACTGAAAGATCAGGCGAAGGAAATTACGGGTTAAATTGTGCCCAAATACCCAATTATTCAGGAGAGGATGTTTCTGACCCTCCCTACAGTCACGGTTTTGGAGGTTCCAGTGTGGGACCAGTTGGCCCCATTGCTTTAGCCCTGTGGATCCGGTAGTCCAGAGCCCACGCCCTGTTAGCACCTCAGGCCTCTGTGATCACCACTAGAGGCATTAACCGACACTATCATGCTCTGTAAGGGACATGATCTAATACATGGTCACCAAATATGGGAAGCGCTTCCAACCCATTAGCTCACTGCTCTTTCATGGTTTATAGTGTCCTTTAAATGGATTATGGTGAAAGATGTCCCAAAGGAAAATGGGAAACACGGGAGCTCTCACGATCTCTGAAACTCATGAAGGAACCATTGTTGGATTATAAACAGCGTAAACAGGCCACGTTCACAGGCGCCCTCATTCTTGCTCTTCTTCCCTTTACCCTCAGGTTGGCCGACGCTGTGCTTGAAGACGGGATCACAAATGGTAGTAGGAACAGTACCCTTAGAGTTAGGAAAGTCCAGCTCAAACCTGGGAGAAGTTGTCATTTCATTTACCCACAAGGTATCAGCTTCACAGAAAAGCTGGAGACTGCCTCCTGGCTTCTGCAGAGGGTGTCTCTGTGCTGGCAGGTCCCCGGTGTTGTCTGTTAGTGGAGGACAGAGATATTTATCAAGACGTGGTGGCAGCCTAAGTGCGTGCCAGAGAAGCAACCAATACAGTTCAGACACCTCCAAGGGCTGGTTTGATTCTCTAAAGAGAAGGTGGTTTCCTCAGCTTCCTGAATGGCTTGGGGGACTCTTCACGGGACTTGGCTTCTAACCTTAAAGGTACTGTGGTAACGTCTTGTCTCCCAAGTCCTCCTCTGGCGGGGGAGGAGAACTGACTGCCTCTGAGGACACTACAGCACTGCAACCACCCCCACAACTCCTGACTTCCATAACGGTTGAAGTGAAGCAAGGGAGGGACCTTTCTTGGGGACTTTGGAATGGAACAATCTTGTTTAGGCTTTGAGGAAAGACATCGAATTCTGTCTCCTCAAAAAGAGGAGGGACTCCCCTGGGTTCAGCACAGGGGGATGAATGATTTGTCTGAACCTGTGCCCAGAGACTTGTCGGCACTCCAGTCTGGACTTCACCTGCTCCAGGCATCACACTGAATCTGCCCAAGAAAATGCAACGCTGCCCAAACACAAAATGTACATTGCCCAACCCATGCCACCGAACCATTTCCAGTCATCCTGACCTGCTTCCTTCTGTCATCTTCCATTTCTGCCTGGCCCCATTCCCTGTGTCCCCCTTTGTCATGGTCCCGTAGTGACCTTTTATTCTCCATCTATTCTTTCTTTTCAAACCAAACTCACCTTGGTCTTAGTTGGAATTGAGCTCAGCTGATACTGGAGGCTCCCTCCCCCATTGCAGAAGTCTTGTGGTCACCTTTACCAAGTGCTGGAATTTTCCCTTTGATGGTTCCTAGGATTGCCTCCGGGGCACTGGGAGCAGATGGATGGGAATGCAGGGTCCACAGGATCAGGACTCCAGACTCCCAGCCCAGAGGCAGCCAGGAGAGTGCCTCTTCTCTCTTCTTGCTGTCTGGGGTTTTGCTGAGTGTGTTGAACTGAGGAAAGGGAAAACAATCACCAGACTGCTCAGGTCTGTCCCGTCTCTGTCTTCCCCAGTTACACAACCCTCTGATGGTGCTCTGGCTTAGGAATCAGATGGTGTTGCAAAGAATGTCTTAGATTCTTTCCTGGAAATAATTTTATTTAGAGTTGACAACTTGGTGTTAACCTCCAAGCAAGGGAGAGAATTGAATGATCTCTTGAAGTCATCCCCATGAACCCGTAACTCCGTGACCAATTGAGCTTCCTTCCTGCTCTTGAGCAATTTCACTAATTTAGCCCAAAATGCTCCCGGAAGGGAAGTCAGTGCTCTCTGAGGTGCTTGGCTGGTGTCTTGAAGGTGACGATCACTCTGCAGAGGATTTCCTCCCCAGGAATCTGCTCCTTACACTTTTTCTTTGCCAATTGTCTATGAATAAAGTAGCAATTACTCTCTGTTTTCACTATTCTGTTTGTTTATTTCTGATCATTCACTGAAGGTGTAATCCAGTAATGGTTGAGTCCTCTGTTCCTGCTTGAGTTGAGCACTTTCTCAGTATGAACAATATGGTCTCATTCTCCTGAATCAATGTTGAGATTTATTCAACTATGAAAATTTATTTTATTTTGATTTGAGAATCTCAAATGCAGTTTTAATATGAAGTACATTTAATATTGCAAGCAATGTTAATTTAAAGTATAATTAATGTTTGCAAAATTCTAAAATAAGTCAAAATATTTTTTTACTTCTGCAGTGTGAACTTTTGATTTCTTTTCATGATATAAAAAGCATGTCTAGTACTTTGAAAGATTATTAGAGGTGAAGATTAAAAAAGGTTGAACATATGTTTGGGTGCACATTTTATGGCTTATTCAGGGAAGAGTCGTCCTCATGATAAACCGGATGATTGTTTAGTATTGTTTACACTCTCTTTTGATATGAGAGTAAAATTCTTTAAGAAAACAGCAAACATAACTGACCACCATGACAATTCTAATGGCTCACATTTTTTGAGCACATATTTGGCACCTACTACTGTTTAAAGCAATTCACCCATAATTGTGACAGTAGCATTAATTTAATTGTTCTATATTACAGATGATAAAAGACACAGGGAAAGATTAATTGAATTGCATAAAATTATCCAGCCAGTGTGTTCTTCTGTTATACGGGTTATTTGTATGTTAGTGCTGTTCTTAAAGTAACCTGTGGGATGTATTGTAGGCTTATTGGTACTTTCTTAAACTCCCAATTTTGATCTCAAATTGTGAGTGATTTTTCTCTTTAGTGAAGGTACAATGTAATTCAGAAACAGTGAACAACATGGAAAATATTTCCTTATTTACTAATAATTGGATATGTCCTAGCATATTAAAAACCCACCTGTGAGCATTGAATTGAGCCATATTTTAGCTTAGCTGCTCAAATTTCAACTTTTATTATAATTTTTATTCTTTAAATTATAGATACATTGTATGCATAAGTTGGTATTCCAATTTTCTCCCCCAAGTAAATAAAAGATGAATTTATTTTGCTCAAAGTATTTGTAAAAGTGAACGCTCATCAGTCCCATGAAGAACAGCCAGACAGCCTGAAGCTGGCTTGTTGTTATGACTGACAGTCACAAAATCATCCCAGATCCTCAGGGTGCCACAGAGCTGAAGGCCACAATTACAAGCTGACCTCTGGTTAATTCAGAGTTCACTGTCATTATTACTCTCCAGTACCTAATAACTGTGTGTGATCCCAGAACATTACGTGCTTAGTGAGAAGTAGAGGAGAAATAAAGTCGTTTTGGACTTTGTATGGTGCTGCCCACACCAACTATATAGGCTTATAGGACTTTGAGCTCTTTGTGGGTCATGATTTCCCTCCTAAAATCTTTTTGTCTACAAACAGCCACGTTGAGGTAATATTATTCAGGATTTGCTGACAATGAAGAAAATGAAGACAATTTAAATGTATTTACTCTGAATATTGTGAATTGCAGAAGATGTTGATTTTTCAGGGACCTGGATAATTTTTAATCATTTTCATAGTGACCTCAGCTTGCCTGTGTTTAGATGGGAAAACTCACATTAAGAAACATCCCCATTTTTACTCGAGTTTATTTGGGTAGATATGAAAATAATAGAAAATATCTTTTATGTCAAATTCCTTGTAAATATAGGCAAGCCAAAGAATAAAAGAGGGTTTTTAGAAGTATTTTCAGAGGTAAATATTACAGTCTCAACTTTCCCAATTGGCTATTAAAATACATTAAAAGTTATGGTGGTGCACACCTGTGATCCCAGCTACTTGGGAGGCCAAGCAACCTGGGCAACTTAGTGAGGGATGTAGCTTAGTGGTAAAGTGCCCCCCGGGGATGGATGAGGTGTGTGTGTGTGTGTGTGTGTGTGTGTGTGTGTATGTGTGTGTGTGTGTGTGTATTAGAAGGCAATTGTTTAACCCAGTTTTATGATGTATCCAGAAATATACTCATCTCCACATTTACTTAAAGCTTTATATAGTAATCAAAAAAAAAATCAAATGCAATTATGATACTCAAAGGAAGAGCTTAGGAATTCGCTTTCACTCCAGGTGCCTTGGAGTACCCGCCCATACATCATAGGTCACTCTCACTTGGCAGCCTGCGTCTTGCTTGAAATCATCCACCTTTTAAAATTTTGATTGTTTTTATAGATACAAATTTGTATTTCTAATATCTACTTATGATTTTTTCTATCCAAAATGAAATGCAATGAATTTTTTTTAAAAAACCAGATGACAATAATGATGAAAATAAGAAAAATTACATGCAGTTATAAACAACAGGTTTTATTCAGCCATTTGTTTCTTTTATTCTCTAGCAAATGTGAATGTAGTCTAGAGAATACAAAATTAAAGAAATCAAGCCAAAAATGAATTTTGAGTGTTACTAAAATAAAAATCTTGTAAAGATAAACATTAATCGTGTAACTTGGAAACGAGTCTCCAAGTTTTCACTGTCCAGAAATTTCCCTAAAGTCAGTTTAATTATTAATAGCACATTTTAAGGTTGTAGAATTAATGTATAAAAGCAATAAAACAAAATGAAGCATGAAATCATACAAAATTATATGAAATGAAAAAAAATTGGTTTTTTTTGGAGTTTACATACTTGCCATATTTTCAGTGCTGAGCATATCTTCATTGCTACTTTTATGAAAAATTTAAAGCATCTAGGAGGAGAGCGAAGTCGCATAATGAATGAGTGGTACAAGGATCTCACATGCCTGAGAGGCTGCTTCGATTCCTGAACAATCTCCACTCATCTGCCCCTGGGTCTGTACAGATTAACTGGAGTACTTCTGACACCCAATCATTCCATCCATAAATATTTTAGTGTGTATCTCTACAACATAAGCCCGCCCCCCTTTTAGAGCAACACATAAAAAATTAACCAGAATCACGACTTTCAACCAAAATCCAGGCAGTGTCCAAATCTTCCTCATTGTCTTATAGAATTTTTTCACATTAAAAGAAAATACCAGTACTCTGGTATATTTCACACTTTACAGCTGGTTGATGTTTCGCGAATACAGGTCTCATTCTTTCCCTTCTGACTTTTTTCTTTCTGTGTGACTTTTGTGTGGAAGAAGCGGGGCCTTTTCCCACAGTCTGGATTTCTATGACTGTATCACTGTCCTGTCAGGTAATGACCCACGGTATTTGCTGTGGAAACTGCAGGCTCAGGGCGTTTCCACCACTCAGCGTGGGACCTGGTCAAAGCCCAGTCCGGCAATCCCATGACCACAGCACCCACCGTGTTGGCCTGATTTTGACAGAACACCAGAGAGCAGAGCCTTAAGAGTGATTGGGGACAGACAGACAGGAACCCAGGGGTGGGGGAATAGCTCTATGAAGTAGGCCCACTGTGCTGTGCTCACCCCCACATGCTTTCTTTTCTAAGAAGCAATTTACCAACAGCCCTGCCTGGCCTCAGTGGGTAGGATACGTCACATTCTTCAGCAAACTACCCGTTACTTGTGGGAGAAATGTAGGCCCTAAATAATGTGGACAGTAGCAACCTAAGTTACCCAGAAGGGGGAGACTTTGGTGACTCTTTTCCTAGACCAGATGCCAAAGCTCAGGGAGGTCAGGATAATCCCTCCTAACCATAAAATCGGTAAGAACTGGTGGTTAAGAGTCGGATTAAAACCTCGCAGCCTGGGCCAGCGTGACCCAGAGTTGTCATGGCAGTGGGGACTTGAAAGCCTGATGTCCGTCAAGAGCCAAGAGGTGGGCCTGGGAGGAACTCTCTGGAAAGGCCTCTGGGATCCCCAGTAAAACTGGGGTGCAGGACAGGCACGCTGTCCCTCTCCTCTGACAGGACAAACTTTCTCCCTGGAGACAGGACACTGAGAAGCACATGGGTGGACCCAGCCTCTCATTGGTAAAGTGACATTTGAGCCGCGATGGGAAGGCAGTGAGGGAAGCAGCCATTCGGATAGCTGAAGCACGTTTGTGCCAGGCCGAGGGCAGAACAGGTGCAAAGGTCCTGGAGCAGGAGCAGGCCGCCTGTGTTTGAGAGACAGCGGGCTGTTGCAGTCGGATCCGACAGAGAGGAAGAAAGATGGAAGGAAAGAGCTAGTTCACCAGCTCTGCAGCCAGTACAAGGACACTGGCTTTGGCCACCAGTGAATAAGCAAGCCAGTGGGGGCTTTGCTAGAGGAGTGGCACTCTGACAGCTTTTCAAGGATCACAAACAGCTGGAATGTGGCCAATGAGGAGGTGACGGTGTGGTCTGGGGGATGGACGCCATCCATCTTTGCTTTGTTCCTGCTTTTTCATTCAGGCAAGTTCCTAGCAATTCCAGATTCTTAAGGAGCCTTTCAGTCGATTTAGAGAATAAGGCTCAGGCCTAAACAACCAGTGCAGAGCAGGAGAAGGGAATAAGGCTCAGGCCTAAACAACCAGTGCAGAGCAGGAGAAGGGAAAGCTGGGGGTGTGCAGTCAAAGTGCCCTGGAGGGCAGACTGCTGGGCAGCGCAGGAGGAGGGCGTGGGACGTGGGTGTCCAGGACAGTAGGAGACACAGATAGTGGATTTGGGGGAGAGGGAAAAGCCATTTCAGACAAAGGAGTGGGGCACTGGGGGACCCAGGAGCAGGAGCAGACTCAGGGACTTCGGATGGCTTTGGGGGCACTGCCTGGAGAGTGGGTGCAGGGTGCTTGGAGGGGAATAAGGTCCTGGAGGATGAGGGGTTGGATGTGGAGGGCTTTGCAGGTTGGCCCAGGGCCCCTGGAGCTCATTCATGGGGACTAGGGAGCCGGTGAGGGTTCTCTAAAGGATGATGGCATGATGGCCCTCTGGTTCAGGAGCCGCCTGTCCAACAGCCACGTGGGGTGACAGCACAGGAAAACCTGGCAACAGTCCAGGAGAGAGGCAGCGGGTGGCTTAAACTAGAAACTGGCCCCTGGGATGTGTAGCTTGGAGTAGACGTGACAGTCATAAGACAGGGCTCATGGAAGAGAAGGTCCAGGTTGCACTGGGTTTTAAATGCAGGGACCCAGGAGGACAGACCAGCGGCCTCAGCAGGACAGAGCAGAGAGAAGAGCTTTGGGGACTCTGTAGCGTGGGTCGTACAGATTTGGGGGTTTTGATACCATTTCCAGTGCCACGTGGATTTTAGAGTCTAAGAGCCAATCATCTTTTTAGTCAGGGAAAAAAATCTTCTCATTTGGAAATTCAAAATTTTATTCTTCCAATTGACATATTTGTTCCAGAATATTCTACAGATGCGGATCCATTAGTTGTTGTGACTTAAAATTTCCAATTATTCTGTAGTGCCTCCTATCACTGTAGTACTCCCAGGAGGAGATCTCAGTTCTTCGTGAAAATTGTATCACAATAAGTGAGCCAAGAATTTAGGATTCCTTCAAGGTCGCCTCTATAATTACGCTCTTTTTTAACATTAATTGCTTTTTGACCTACTTTACATCTTAACTTTAATGTTATATTTTTCATTGCCCTGAATCCAATTTTGATTTAGGAAACTCTAAAAAGACCTAAAATTGGGTACAGCTTATGCCATTTTGAGAAATCAAGGGGCATATTTCATCGTACCCCCCGTTGAGCAGGGCCGTGCAAACACAGCTCGATCACCTTCCAGCTTTTCCTGGTTTCTGTACCTTCTGTGCCCACTTCTCTTCCCTCTGGAGAGGAATTCAAGCTTCACATTTTGCCAGGGCTTGCAATGTATGAGCGATGAGTGTTTATATGGGTCAAATCCTCTGTTTTTTTTTTTTTCCTTGATGAGGTTTTCAGGAACTTTCACCCCTTTGGGAGAGTAAGAAAGCACATGAGAGTCATAGGGCACCTCTTCATCTTCCAGCCTTTGGGGACTGTGGAGGGCAGGAGGTTTGGGCAGTGTGTGTGTGTGTGGGGGTACTGACTGTGTACTTGAACTCTCCCTGAGAAGCTCCCTGGGCCTCTGCGTGTGAGTCCACAGACTCACCTGTCTTCAATCTCCCACCTTTTGTGGGATCGGAAAAACACAGAATATAAAAAGGAAAAAGGAACAATCTAGAACTTTCTAAAGTTAGAGGCAAACATCAAGCCACCGATCCAAGAGGCTGAGGACCGTCAATGCTACTTTTCTCATGACATAAATTAAATGATTATTTTATTAAAACAAAGAAACGAAAAATAACCCACTGGTAGATATACCGGGGTGAAGGAGAGATGAATCCCATATGTCAAAAACTTATTAAATAATACTAATATGTTGGCACTAAAACCATAATATAAAAAGCCAGAAGTCAGTTCCTGCTTCTGTGAATGTGGTGAATAAATATTCCATCCATCACTGGGCAATGCCCAGCGAGTCACCCAGGGAAATAAAAAAATAACTTCTTTTGTGTTGAATAGATGAGCCTTTAGATTATTGGATGAAGAAAAACATTGTAATAAATATAGATCAGGACTCATGTGCCTATCAGTGCTGTATAGAATCTATAAACTGTAATGTCAATTTTATGGTGACAGAATTATTTGAAAATAGCTCTGTCAGATCTAAATTCTAAATAAAGAGACTTTCTTGAATTATCCACTAGATTTAATATTACAAATGGCCATAAATAATTTCTGTTAAATTGAAGCCCCACATTTAGGGAAACAGGTTGCCTTTGTCCTTAAAGCGAACTGATCATCTTACGTTTTCTCAGGCTTACTGCCTGCTTTGGCGTGTTTAATTTCACCTTGGCTTTTCACTTTGGTAGACTTTAGGATTTATAGCACTGGGGCTTTCCACAACATCAGTTTAGAGAAGTTTTTCTACTTTTTATTTGGCGTTCTATGTTCAGGTGTATTTTTAGCTGTAAGTCAACGGTAAAATTTAGAAAAAGATTATTATATGTTGCATAGGCAATTTCCTGTTAAGATTGATGGGACATTGTTTAGGGAAACAAAGAGAATAGATGCACGCTGGGAAGAGAATTTATTAGATCCTACGTATGCATTTTATTCCATACTTTCTTGGAATGTATGTTCCTAAAAGTATGCTAATATACAAATCTTCAATAGCTTTGAAACAATATTTTGAGCCTTCAGGCTTAAAGACTTGAACAATCTTAACCTGTGGGGAAGTGTATATCTGTAGACAGAGGGACAGAAGGGACAGTGCAAATTGTATTCTGCCGTTTAACTGTATGCATATGTCTTCTGCGGTCCTTTACCCTATTTTACCATGAACTCCTGAGAAGAAAGTGAGCAAATGACCAAAAATGATTATATATCAGGAACTCAGACACCAAAGATGAGTTAGTATTCCAGAGTAAAAACATATTTTAAGTTTTTTGTGCTTTCATTTAAAGATATGCGTGTGTACATGTACAGATGTACATGTTTATAGTCACATACCTATGTATTTGCGGAAGGCTGTTTGAGGTCATTCTGATGTCTGTTACTTGTCCACATCTATAGGCCTTTGTGAAAACCCATGTAAGAGATGACCCGGAAGGAAACAGATAATGGTCTGTGATCTGAACACCCACACAGTGACTATGAGTGCTAAATGGCTCGATGGAGACCAGGTGTGGTCAATTTGGATGTCTCCAAGACCGCACCCCCCGGTGACCCACCTCCTCCAGTCACGTCCCACCTGCCTAGAGCTGTCATCATCAGTCCACTCCCTCCCACAGATGAAGTCAGACATTACAGACACCAATTCATGGAGGAAGGGTGCTTCTTTTTAATGTGAACATGGGCTTCAGTTATTCTTGCTAATATTCTGGCTTAACCTTCAAAGTCGGTTTGTAAAACGATGATAGTTCCAGAATTGTGTGTCCAAATTCTGCATTATGTCTAATTACCTTTAAAATGCATTGAAAATGCATTTTCCCTTAATATACATATATTATCCGAATTACTGTGAATACTGAAAAGCCATCATTGAAGCTCTTAAGTGTTTATGAAGGGAATAGATTCTTCCGAGATATTTAGAGAAAGGTCAGGTTGAGTAAAGGAAAAGATTCAAGTTGGCATTCTGATAAAAATTATAAGTTAGATGGACAAACCTTACATATGTAAGAGTAAATAAAAGGAAAAACAGAACACGATACGTTAGTATCTAGTAAGGTTGGGGATTTCATTAACTCTTCACACTCACTAGTCGGAAAATTAGCAGAGATATAGAAGGTATGAATGAGTCCATCCTCCAGCACAGCTGCATCTATATCTATTCCTATACCTAGACCTATGTCTCTGTTATAGTTTGGATGTGAGGTGTCTCTCAAAAGCTCACGTATGAGACAATGTAAGAAGGTTCAGGGAAGAAATGACTGGCTTCTAGGAGTCTTAACCTAATCAGTGATTTAATCCCCTGATAGGGATTAACTGAATGGTAAATAAAGTGGTAGGTGGTGGCTGGAGGAAGTGGGAATTGGAGTGCAGACTTGGGAATGTCTTTGTATCTGCAAGTGGAGTCTCTCTCTGCTTCCTGATCATGACATGAGCCGCTTCTCTCCACCACACTCTTCCACCATGATGTTCAGCCTCACCTCAAGCCCTGAGGAAGGGAGCTGGCCTTCTATGGACTGAGACCCCTGAAACCATGAGCCCCCAAATAAACTCTTCCCCCTCGACAGTGGTTCTGGTCGGATCTTTTGGTCACAGCAACGAAAAGCCTCAAACAATCTTCTACGTCTGTATCTATATATCTTCACCCGATATTAGCGTAACCCTTTTATTTTCAAGTGCTATGGAACAGCAAACAAGAGAAGCAATACACAATATTCTGGGCCCTAGAGAACCTCAGAAAAAAATGTTGACTCTAAATGTTGCACTTTGTGTTCTCTGATCCTAATGGCATCAGACTGGAATCAGTGTTAGAAAGACAGCAAGAAAATGTACAAACAGCCTTTCAGCCCTAACAGTTTTTTCTCCATGAAAATGCATGGAGCTCGACACCAAGCTGCATGTTCACTGAGGATCATGTGTCTTCATGGTGGAATGGCCTTCTTCCCATCATGTCCTTCTTTGTCTCCAGTCATTTTCTTTGCTCTGAAGTCTGCTCTGTCCGATAATGATTCAGCCACTCTTGCTGCATTCTTTTGTTAATACTGCATAGTATGTCTTAGTCATCCTATTTTGTTGAACTAGAAGTGAGTTTCTTACAAATAACTTCCAGATCTTAAACTATACTACAGAGCTATAGTAACAAAAACAGCATGGCATTGGCACCAATACAGACATGAAGACCAATGGAACAGAATAGGAGAAACAGAGACAAATCCATATAAATATCATTATCTCATACTAGACAAAGGTGCCATAAACATACATTAGAGAAAAGATAGCCTCTTCAACAAGTGGTGCTGGGAAAAATGGAAATCCAGAATGAAATTCAACCTCCATCTTTCACCCTGCGCAAAATTCAACTCAAAGTGGATCAAGGACCTAGGCATTAGACCAGAGACACTGAGCCTTTGAGAAGAAAAGTAGGCCCAAATCTCCATCACGTTGACTTAGGAGCTGACTTCCTCAACAAGAGTCCCAAAGCCCAAGAAGTCAAGTCAAGAATCAATAAATGGGATGGTATCCAACTTAAAAGTTTCTTTACAACAAAGGAAACACTCAAGAATATGAAGAAAAAGCCTAAAAATAGGAGAAAATCTTTGTCATCTGCATTTCAGAGCATTGATCTCTAGGATATAGAGAGAATTCAAAAAAACTTAATGCCCCCAAAACAAATACCCAATCAATAAATGGGCAAAGGAACTGAAAAGACACTTCGCAGAATAAGAAATGTATGTAACAATGGTCAAAAAATGTATGAAAAAATGACCAACACTTCTAGCAATTAGAGAAATGCAAACTAAAACCACACTGAGATTTCACCTTGCTGCAGCCAGAATGGAATTAAGATTACAAGTAACACTAAATGTTGGCAAGGACGTGGGGGAAAAGGTACACTCGTATTATTGGTGAGACTGCAGATTTGTGCAACCATTCTGGAAAGCAGTATGGAAATTCCACAGAGAACTTGGGATGGAACCACCATTTGACCCAGTTATCACACTCCTTGGTATATACTCAAAGGACTTAAAATCAACATACTTCAGTGACACAGCCACATCCATGTTTATAGCATTCAATTCACAATAGCTAAGCTATTGGAACCAACCTAGGTGCCCTTCAACAGATGAACAGATAAAGAGAATGTGGTACATATACACAATGGAATATTACTCAGCCAAAAAGAGGCATGAAATTATGGCATTTGCTGTTAAATGGATGGAACAGGAGACTTATCATGCTAAGTGAAATAAATGAATCCCCCAAAACCAAATGCTGAATATTCTCTCTGATATGCAGATGCTAACACATAATAACAGGTTGTGGGGAGGGAAGAATTGAAGTTCTTTGGATTAGACAAAGGGGAACCAAGGGAAGGGAGGAGGGATAGCAATAGGAAAGACAGTGGAATGAATCTGACGTCACTTTCTTATGTTCATATATGAATAGGTGACCAGTGAAACTCCACATCATGTACAACCACAGGAATTGGATCCTAATTAGAGTAAGTTATATTCCATGTTTATATAATATGTCAGAATACACTCTGCTGTTATGCATATCTAAAAAGAACAAATAAAAAATACATATAGCTTTCAATTGGGTATATTTATATCCAGGTTGCTAATTTTTCACTTTTTATTGAAATATTTTGCAATTTAAAAAAATAATAGTCTGCAGTATATAACAGTTCATAGAGAAAAACAAGCACAAAGTTGTCCTGTGACCACTCAACCTCCCTGGTTTTTTGAAAATGTGGCACATATATACAATGGAATATTAATGCACTATTTTCACTACAGTTGATGGGCCATTATTAAGGCACCACATATCAAGTCTATAGTTTATATAAATTTTACTTTTTGTGTTTGACATTTTATGGGTTTCCACAAACATAAAATGACACCTATCCAAAATCTTAGTGTCATACATAATAGTTCTCTGTCCTAAAAATCTCCTGTGCTCCATTCCTCTCTCCTTGTCCTGGCAACCACTGAACTATTAACTGTCCCCATAATAATAACTCTACCTTGTCCAGAATGCAGTGTAGGTGGAGTCACACAGTAAGTGACCTCTTCTCAATGTCTTTTTTTTTTTTTTTGCTTAGCAACATACACTGAAGGTTCCTGGTGTCTCTTTGTGGCTTGACACTTCATTTCCTGATGTCACAAAGTGATATTCCATCATCTGGCTGTGCTGCAGTTTGTGTGCACATTCACCTATTGGATGCTTCTATTCACCTATTAGAAGCAACTCTGATGCTTCCAAGTTTGGGCAATCAATGAAGAAAGGAAGGAAGGAAGGAAGGAAGGAAGGAAGGAAGGAAGGGAGGGAGGGAGGGAGGGAGGGAGGGAGGGAGGGAGGAAGGAAGGAAGGAGTTATAAACATTTGAGTATCAGTTTTTCAATGAAGAAAAATTTTCAATCATTTGGGTAAAAAGACCTGGGAGAGTGATTGCTAAATTATATGGTAAGGGTATTTTTAGTTTTGTAAGAAATTGCAAAATTATCTTTTGAAATGATGGAATCGTTTGTTATTCCCATGACAATTAAGAAGAATTCCTGTTGCTTCCCATGTACTTGGTGTCGATGTTTTGGATTCTAACCATTCTCATTGTTCTACAGTGATATTTCAGTGCTGTTTCAATCTCATTTCCCTAATGGCATGTGATCTTGAAAGTCTTTTCTTATACGTACTGGCATACGTCACTCTTTTGGGGTGATGTGTCTGTTCAGATCTTTTGCCCATTTAAAAAAAAATTGTTAGGTTGTAAGAAATCTTTGTGATTTTGAATACCAGTCTCTAAATCTGATGTGTACTTTGCAAAGATTTTCTCCAAGCCTGTATTGTTTTTTCCCCTTTGTTTGAGATTATCTTTTACAATTTTAATTTAAAAATTTTAATTTTACCAAAACTTAGTATATTGATTTTGTTCATTTGTGATTGTGTTTTTGATATTGTAACTAGGAAGCTATTGCTGTACTCAGAATTGTATAGATTATCTTCTGTGTTATCTTCTAGAAGTTTTATACTTAAGCATTTTACACATAATCTATAATCCTTGTTAAATAATTTTGGGAAATATGTAAGGTCTGTGTTGAATTATTTTTTTACATGTGAATGTCCAGTTCTGCCAGTACCATTTGTCAAAAAGACCATTCTTTTGCCATTAAAATTGCCTTTGCTCCTGAGTCCAAGATAAATTGATTATATATTTGTATGCTTCCATTTCTGGTATTTTCACTGATATGAATGCCTATTTTTCACTAATACCACTTTGTAACTTTTAGTAAGCTGTGAAGTCAAATAGTGTTGGTTCTCCAACTTTGTTTTTCTTCAACATTGGATTGGCAGTTCTGGATTTTTGTCTTTCCATATAAACTTTAGAGTCTCCTATAGATATATGCAGAATAATTTTCTAGAATTTGGGTTGGCATTATATTAAATTTATAGATCAAATTGTGATGAACTGACATTGTAACAACATTGGATCTTTCTATCCATGTACATGGAATCCCTGTTTACCTAGGTCTTTGATTTCTTTCATTGGAGTTGTGAAGTTTTCCTTATAAAGATCTTGTACATATTTTATTAGACTTATACCTAAACATCTATCCTTTTTAATGATAATATAAATGGCATTATACTTTAAATTTCAAATTCCACTTGTTCATTGCTGGGATATAAGAAAGCAATTTGCCTTTGTTATTAACTTCCTATCTTGCAACCTTATAATGATCTTATTTATTAGTTTTCCGAGTTCTTTCCGTCAATTCCTTCAGGAGGCTATCTATGATCAGAGAGTCTTGTTCCTTCCAAATCTGCATCACTTTATCCTTTTCATGTCTGGAAGGTAAAAGAGCAGCCATTCTTGCCTGGCTTCTCATCTTAACCAGGAAAAGCATCTAACTTCTCCCTGTTAAGCATGATGTTAACTGTAAATGATCTGTAAACATTCTGTAAATGTTTTTTATTATTTTGAAGAAATTCCAAATTCCAAATTTGTCTGATTTGATGATTTTTAAAAAAATAATTAATGGCTGTTAGATTTTGTCAAATGTGTTTCTGCAACTATTGAAATGACCATGTGATTTTTTAATTTATTCTGTTGATGAGATGCATTACATGGATTGATTTTCAAATATTGCATACTTAGAATAAACCTCACTTGATCATGGTGTATAATTCTTTTTATGCATTGTTGGGTCCAATTTGCTAATACTTTGGTCAGGATTTTTGCACATATCTTTTTAAAAAATTATTATTTTTAGTTATAGATCAACACAATACCTTTATTTTATTATTATTATTTTTTTATGTGGTGCTGGGGATCGAACCCAGTGCCTCATGCATGCTAGGCAAGTGCTCTACCACTGAGCCACAACCACATATGGCCTTGCACATATCTTTATGAAAGCTATTATTCTGAAGGTTTTATTTCTTATGTCATTGGTTTTGATCTTAAGGGTAATTGTGGACTTATGAAATGATTTAGGAAACTTCTTTGTCTCTTTTTTTCTTTTTATTCAGTTTTTGACCCAAAGTCAACTTTTTCTAAAATAGCTATTCCTGCTCTCTTTTGGCTTCCATTTACATGGAATATCTTTATTAATCCCTTTACTTTCAGTCTATCCATGTACTTAAAGTTAAGTGAGTTTCCTGTAGACAGCATATAGATGGTGCTTGTTTTGCTAAGCTACTCTATGACTTTGGATTGGGAAATTTTAAAAATTTGCATTTCAAAGTAATATTGATCTGTAAGAACTTAATAGCATCATTTATCTACTTGTTTTTGGTTATGTTGTTGATCCTTTCCTCCCTTCTTTCTCTATTGCTTTTTTCTTTTTCTAATTGATTTTTTTTAAAAAATAAATGACAGTGGAATGCATTACAATTCTTATTACACATACACAGCACAATTTTTCATATCTCTGGTTGTATATAAAGTATGTTGACACCAATATTTGTCTTCATATATGTACTTTGGATAATGATGTCCATCACATTCTACCATCCTTGCTGATCCCCTGCCCCCTCCCTTTTCCTCCCACCCCTCTGCCCTATCTAGAGTTCATCTATTCCTCCCATGCTCCCCCTCCCTATCCCACTATGAGTCATCCACCTTATATCAGAGAAAACATTCCGCATTTGTTTTTTTTAGGATTGGCTAATTTCACTTAGCATTATCTTCTCCAACACCATCTATTTACCTATAAATGCCATGATTTTATTCTCTTTTATTGCTAAGTAATATTCCATTGTGTGTGTGTGTATATATATATATATATATATATATATATATATATATATATATATATTTCATGTTTTTTAATCCGTTCATCCCCTATAGGGCATCTAGTTTGGCTCCACAGTTTAGCTATTGTGAATTGTGCTGCTATAGACATTGATGTGGCTGTGTCCCTGTAGTATGCTGTTTTTAAGTCTTTTGGGTATACACTGAGGAGAGGGATAGCTGGGTCAAATGGTCATTCCATGCCCAGATTTCCAAGGAATCTCCATACTGCTTTCCATATTGGCTGCACCAATTTGCAGTCCCAAAAGCAATACATGAGTGTACCTTTTTCCCCACATCTTCGCCAACACTTATTGTTGTTTGTCTTCATAATGGCTGCCATTCTGACTGGAGTGAGGTGGTTTCTCAGAGTAGTTTTGATTTGCATTTCTCTAATTGCTAGAGATGATGGACATTTGTTCATATATTTGTTGATTGATTGTATATCCTCTTCTGAGAAGTGTCTGTTCAGGTCCTAGGCCCATTTGTTGATTGGGTTATTTGTTTTTTCCGTGCTTAGCTTTTTGAATTCTTTATATACCCTAGAGATTAGTGCTCTATCTGATGTGTGAGGAGTAAATATTTGCTCCCAGGATGTAGGCTCTCTATTCACCTCACAGATTGTTTCTTTTTCTGAGAAGAAACTTTTTAGTTTGAGTCCATCCCATCTATTGATTCTTGGTTTTAATTCTTATGCCACAGGAGTCTTATTAAGGAAGTTGGGGTGTAATCCCACATGATGGAGATTAGGGTCCACTTTTTCTTCTATGAGACGCAGGGTCTCTGGTTGTATTTGTAAGTCCTTGATCTACTTGGAGCTGAGTTTTGTGCATGGTGAGAGATAGGGGCTCAATTTCATTTTGTTGCATCTGGAGCTGTACCTTCCAGCCCCTTCACCACGCTGCTCCAAGGGGTATCACTCCTGGAAGTGTGTGTGCACCTGCTTAAAGCCCCTTATTTTAATATGATCTGGGGGAAACTTACAGATGCTTATTCCCTTCTGCTCCCAGAGCTCACAAGTTTAGGACAGAGTCTAGTAGGAGGCAGCTGTAAAAGTTGGGGTGCTTGATGCAGGGCTGAAACCATGGGAGGACTCAGGGAGAAACAGGGCACTGCATAAGTTTTAGCCCCTCCCTCTCTGCACGGCTTGAAGTAAGAAGCCCTGGACACACCTGTGTGCCTGCTCACAGCCAGCACTTTTACCTGTGGTCTAGAGACATCGCATCTACATTGTCCCCTCTGCTCCCAGAGCTGGGAAGTTTTAGGTGTGGTCCTCTCCTGTGGAAGACAGAGATGTTGTGTTTGATATGTAGACGCCTAGGAGGGTTCAGCCGGCCTGGAGTTATTGCTGGGGCAGTGAAGCCTGGAGATGCCGACCTGCTTCCCAGGCTTCTAGCTAGTCAGTGCATGTCTGCCCTGTCACTCCCTGGCACACGTGAGAAGCCAGGCCACCAAGTAGCCCCTGGAGCAGTTTATTGCACCAGGACGACTTCAACGTTTATTATAGAGTAAGTTGGAGATTAATGATTTCATCTGTTTTTTTTTTTCTTTTTTATTGAGAGCCTTTATTTCATTTCTGAATATCATCTTAACTTTGCTTTACAATTCTTATTTTCAGTCTTAAAGATGTTGTTCCTCTGCATTCTCATCTGTGTTGTTTTGGTGGGAAATAAGAAATCTGCTGCCATCTTTAATCTTGTTTTTTCTGTTGTTGTTGTTGTTTGTTTTTGTTTTTTTTTTTTTTTTGGTACTTAGGATTGAACCCAGGATTGCTTAACCACTGAGCCATATCCTCAGCTCCCTTTTAAAATATTTCATTTAGATACAGGATCTTGCTGAGTTGCTAAGTACCTCAATGAGTTGCTAAGGCTGGGTTTGAACTCGCAATCCTCCTGCCTCAGCCTCCTGAGCCACTGGGATTACAGGCATGCACCACTGACCTATGTGATGTGTCTTCCCTACTCTTGCAAAAGGGCTTCTCTTTATCACTGGTTTTGAGCAGGTGATTTTGACGTTCCTGCAGAAAGCAGGTGCTGAAGCAAGAGCTTCCTTACAGAGGAATAAATGAGGTTTTTCAGTCCAACTGGTAGGAGCAGACACTCCTCCTGGCCCCATGTGAGTGTCGAGTACTGTTCTTTTGAGTCCTTTTGAGGGGTCCTCTCTCTGGCCTTAATCAACCCTTCACTCCCTCTGCCTTCAACTCCACAGCTCTGGGCTCCATCGGGGTCCTGTCTCTCCAGGTAGCAAGCTCTAGCAGGGGGCACCTCACTGAGCCCCATCTTTCAGGGATCACGTTCCTTTGTTTCCTGAGGTCTGTGTTTGGAAAACTGTTGCTTCATCTACTTTGACACTGTTAATGTTGTTTCAAGTGAGCAAGTATATTCAGGGCCCTGTTCCTCATCAGTGCCAGAACTCACAACCAGTTACCAATACTATTCATTCTGAATTTCACCGATTGACGTACAGTTGCCATACTTTGATAATTTTACCTGTAATCTTTGTTACAAATTCTTGCCCCATCTTCAGTGGATTTTATTCTAAGAGGCCTTTTCTTTGCTCAAGTCTCCTTTTCTAACGAAGGTGTCATAAACTGTATGTGAATGTTCCGTGTTCCTTGGCACGTGAGCAGATCATCAGCTCTTTGCTTTCTTACTTGGTTACGTCCTAAAAATTCCAAGTTTTCTGAGAACCAAAGTACTTTCCAATTTCCAGATATGCTTACAGAATTAAATATGGATGATCTGATTTTTAAAAATGTTCTTTCACATGTGATTTTGAAGTTTTCCAATTCTGTTCACACACTGCTGCCATTAGCGTAATGCCTACGCAGTACCGTAAGGTAAGCGTCCCCTTCCCAGTGGTCAACACTTATTCATGTATAAAACACCCACGGGAATCCCTGCAAACATGTCCTGTTATCACTCTTACTCAAGAGACCAAGCAATATCTCACCTGGAGTTGCCCATTAATTGTATTCACCTATGGGACACCCCTGTGTCCCATAGGTGAATACAATTTTGCTTTTGCCATAAACTTTACATATTGAAGGGGAGGCTAAAAGGGTAATTTTTTTTTTTGGTACCAGGAATTGAACCCAGGGGTGCTTAACCACTGAACCCATCACTATCCCTTTTTAGTTTTCACTTTGAGATAGGATCTTACTAATTTCTTAGGGCCTTGCTAAGTTGCTTAGGCTGGCTTTGAACTTGTGATCCTCCTGCCTCATCCTCCCGAATTGCTGGGACTACAGTAAATGCACCAAGCCCAAAAAGGTAATTGTAATTTTTAAAGGGAGAATGAAATACATCTAAATTAACTGCTATATATCTGAAAAAAAAAGACTAATGTTATTCAGTAATAAGACCAACATTTTGATGGTTAATTCAACTATAGCAATACAAGAAAACTTTAGGGATAAAATGAATCCTTATGAAGTTAATTTTTGTTTAAGGGTGAAATTTGCATAAGCATGAAGAATTTCAAAACCTATTTGCCCATCCTTTGGAGAACATTCTGTAGCTCTTCCTTTCCTAGTGAAAGGAAACCTCCTGCATCACTAGGCACCATATGCGTTAACGGACACTTGACAAATTGCAATCTGTTAGAACTGTTGACAGAAACAAAAAGTTAATAAAAGCAAATCATATGAAACAAAATAAGTAGTAGCCCTAACGTGGTTGTGAATCTCTCTTTAATGATAATTATGCATAGGTGTTTACTGTGGAATATTAAATTTTTATAAATGTACACTGGCCATTCAAGAGAATAAATGTATTGGCACAAAACCCTTTGAAACCACAAAGAGTGCTCTTTATCCATTATTCATGTGGAAATTGTGTTGGCAAACCTCATTCTACAGTGCTGCAAGAAATTATAGAGCATCAGGAGGCCAAACTCTAACATTTAACCATGCCCTTCCTGGGAAAAATAATATTTTGAAATGTCCTTTAGAGCCAAAGAAGAGTGCATTTGCTTTGAGATAGAAAGTCACCTGGTGACAAGAAAGCATTTTATATTAATGACTGTTAGTCTTTGAAAAAGTTCTTAAAGGACATGGGTTTATTTTAATTAATGACAATGTGAATAATTTATTGAACACTTACTATATATTTCAGGTAGTAGTTGGCCACTTTGCATAAGTTCTTCTCAAATAATCTTCACAAACTACCCAGACGAGATATAATGTTGCTCGACATAAACACATGAGATTTGAGGCCTAGAGAGACCTATCGTCTTGCTGTAGGAGAGACAAGCAGGTTTCTAAAGTTCTGGTGCTTTATCTCCAGACCATCTTATTCCCCAGTCACAGGGTCCCCTAAGTATCAAGTGAGACCAAGTATTCTGTCACCTCAGGGCTGCTTTGTTTATTCATCTTTCCTCTTTTCTCTCTCTCCCCCTCCCCTTATACTCAGGGGAAGTTTCTTTTAACCTTTGGGACAGAAGATGCATATGATAAGTCGTCTGCAGAGACTCTTATTTAATATTCTTAGAAAATTCCCCACAGGTGACCTTCATGTCCCCTCTGTCACCACCAGGAACGTCGGATGTGATCCCACATCCTGGGTACAGCCCCTGGAGCTATCTGACTTGGCCGAAAACATTTTGTATCATACAGAGAACAAAACTTTCCCCTTCTTTGATATTTTATGAGAATTTTGTGCTCACATTCATTATTGGACTGAGAATAAAGTTGCATGTTTTTGTGTAACGACTAGGTTTCTCCGTGCCCTGAGTCCTTATGAAGCCACCACCTTACCTTGGCCAGCCGCCTGGACCCTGAAAAGAAGGGCATCAGGCTAAGTGTGCTCCTTGTGCCCGCTTGTGTCTCTGCCTCGATGTGCAACAGCAGAAAGTGTGGCCGACTCCACGTGCACAGCCTGTCCTCCCGTCTTCTACTGCCTACTCAATGCCAGCTTCTAGACTGTGCCTCTGTAGTGTGTGTGAAAGCCACAGCCAGTCCTCCCAGGAGGAGCCGACCCCACAGTCCTCCCCACCACACGGAGACCTGGGGTCCAAGTGGCTCTCTAAGGCACCCAAAGCTCCTTGGCTGGCAGCACAAAGTGCGCTGTTCCCCAGACTCAGAGCTCGTTGGGGACGGATAGGAATTCCCTGCCCCTGCTGCAGACAGAACAGCTTCAGCCCCTTTAGACTCAGAAACTCAGGCTGCACGGCGGCTGCTCCAGTCCTGGGGCACAAATGCAGGCAGATCTGAAAGCTCCTCCAGGTCTGTGTCCGTTGATTCTCCTCCTTTAAGAAGGAACAGTGTTTCCTTAGAGCCGCGGTCAGCAGAGTGAAAAGGTGTCCCCAAAGCAGGGTGCCATTATTTCAGCTGGACGTTTCACAAGGACAACGCCTTCCTGTCTTCTGGGAATGGCCTTCTGCAGAGACTAACCGAAGGGTCAGTTTACTTCCGACAAAAGTGGAGCATGAATAAATTCATCTCTGACATCTGACTGGCCCCTTTCTTCACCCTCCCTGGTCCCTAGCTCACCCCTCCTCTGTCTCCTGATCCCCAGGCTCAATTCAGCTGATCTCTCTTATATTAAAGTTTGTCTCCCACATTAAGGAAACGATCTGACATCCACAGAGATTTCATGATAAATATTAGCCCAGCTCAGTGGTGGAATGTTGATTTACTGAAATCCAGGGTGGCTTTTCTATCTCCTAAGATCACATTCTAATTTTGCCACTATGCCTCCTCCTCCTCCTCCTCCTTCTCCTCCTCCTCCTCCTCCTCCTCCTCCTCCTCCTCCTCCTCCTTCCTCTTCTTCTTCTGTTAGAGATTTGTTGTTATGTAGAGTAGTTGGGTTCATCAACAAACTCATATATGCATAGAGTTGGATTTCAGCTCACAGTCCTCTTCTTTTCCTTCCCCTCCCCTGTTCTCTTTCCTCTACATCCTAGACATCCTTTCACTATTTGTTTATATTTGATTGGTTCTTTTTACTTATGCATAAAGGTGAAATTTCCTGTGGTGAATTTATATACACACATAACATGATTTTTTTATACCTTTATTTCTATGTGGTGCTGAGGATGGAACCCAGGGTCTCACACGTGCTAGGCCAGCGCTCTACCGCTGAGCCACAAGCCCAACACATGATTTTTAAGGAATTCATTCTGCATTGCCTCCCCTCTCCGACCCCTCCACTCTGCCTCTCAGGCTCCTTCGTGTGTTCTACTGATCTTCCCTTTATTTTTTATGATACCCTATCCTTCCCTCTCCCTTTCCTTCTTTTGACTTAACTCAAGCAAATAAGAGTAAATATTTGACCCTTGATTTTCTGAGTTTGGCTTATTTCACTTAGCACGATATTCTCCTTTTCTATCCATTTACCGGCAAGCCCACTTATTCTATGTAGAAGATTCATCCAGATTTTGGATGAAGAATTATCTTTTCATGCAAAAGAAAACATTGGAGAGAATGTTTTCTTTGATATCTGGACCCCTATGGTGTCTTTTTGTAGCAGTACTAACGTGATTTGTTGTTTATATAAATATGAAATCAGGGAGTTTATAGAGAACAAGGCTCCATTAGATAGCTATGCAAATTTTTACCACATAGCCATTGATTATTATTCTCTCCTCTTCCTCCCATTTCTTTCCAATTAGTCTGGGATGAGAGACTGGGAAGGAAATTTCAACTTATTTACCATTTATTTTATATGTATATTTTAACCTATTGCACTTTGGAAGGATTAAATTTTTAGACCAGTTTGTTGATGTCACAGAAAAAATAACTATATGATGTTTTAGTAAAGAATATTTCTTTTTATAGTTGAGCACAACTTACTTTCCCAATTGGTCAGGAACGGTGAAAATTGTTTTCTTAAAATATTGATGGATGTCAGAAAAGCAGAAGGGAGGCCGCCTCTTTCTCTGCTCCGTGGGAACATCGATCTTTCCGTTCTGTGAAGAATAAGGAAAGGTAAGTGGGCTCAGGTGACTCCCCGATGCTGCAGTTAATGAAAAGCTCCACTTGCGGCGCGATGTTCAGCCTGATTGATCTTCCCTGGGACCAAAGCAGGAGGAGAGGGGACTATTTGGTATCAAAGTTCTGGTTCAATTTCTGGATGTAGAATGACTTGGGCGCCTGAGTTAAAAACAAAACAGAACTCAGGTTCACCCTCCACCCTCCACCCTCCACCCTCCACCCGCTGAGCCTCCATCACGGAACACTCCTCCACAGCCTTGGATGCCTGTCCCCGGGGTGTGCGGTCCTTCCCTGACCTCCCGCTGTCCCCTGCTGGCTGACGCCCCCTGGGGTTGGCCACGGAGAGACCCCTGCAGGAGTAGGAGGGGCTGCCAAGTGGGGCTCAGAGGGCCTTTTAATCCTGCGACTGCCGCTCCCTCCGGGAAGTCCCTTGGTGGCAGCGGCTCTCTGCTGTCACTCTCCTAAGGGTGCCACACACGTGATGGGGAATGCTAGGGTTTGGACGAGGGTCCCCAGCGGGCCATGGGTTACAGGACCAGGGAGTGGTGCTATTGGGAGGTCACAGGACCTCTATGAGGTGGGGCCTTAAGGGAGGTCCTTGGGGGGGGGCGTGACCCTAAAGGGGGGGCATGACCCTGGGGACTCTGGTCTCCCAGACTCTCTCTGCTTCTCGGCTCTTATATGATGCGAACCCTTTGCTCTTCCTCCCCATCCATCCATGAGGTGCTGCCAGAGACCCAGACTGCCTGATCTTGGACTGGATCCTCTAGAACTATGAGTCAAAACCAACCTTTTCCTCGTTAGAAGTGAATTGTCTCCGGTGTTTTTGTGATAGTAAGGGGAAACTGACTTAAAACGTCAGAGTGGAGTCTGCTTTCTACCTTGACAAATGCAGGAGTGTAATTTTAAAAACTGAATTAATATCACATTAGGTTGCTTAGGAAAAATATAAGAAAAAAGTATTCTTAGAGATGTGGCATCCTTGTAAGAGTAGACAGACTTTTCCCCCTTCCTTTGCTGGGGATGGAACTCTGGGCCTATGTGCCCATCAGGATAGCGCTCTCCTGCCCAGTTACACCCGCAGCCCCCACTGAAAGTGCTATTAGAGCAGCAAGAAAACTGACGTTTTTGGTGTTCTCATTCTAATTTTTAGAACTGAAAGTTGAAGGATATGATGGATTCCAGCTCCAATTGGAATGCATGTGGTACGTTACTAAGATGAAATTGCAGAATGAGAATCAGCACGTGGCAAAATTACATTGAAATAAAAGACGCACAACCTCGCGCACAGGGTTGGTTGTGTGTGTTTGTGAAGAAGAAAAGCAAAAATTGCAGGTTGATATTTTGTTGTTTCATTCTGGGTCCGATTTACAAGATGACTTCCAATTTCTGTTTTTATCTCACTCCAGGCAATTAATCTGCCAATCAAGATTTCACATTTATAATAGAAGGGAGATGAGTGGAGGAGAGGAAGGGGGGAAGCAGGGGGAGGGGAGAATCAGGAGCAGGGAGGAACTGCAGAGTGAAATTGAGGAATCGTGCTGTGTACACACAAGAATATGCCACAGTGGATTCCACCTCTGTGTATATCTATGGAGCATGAATTAAAAACACAAATATTTTTACATACTGCCATATTAGTGACTGTTGTATTCTGCTACCTTTCTAATGTATGAAATATGTCAAGAGCTTTGTAATGTTGTGAACAACCAATTAAAAAAAAACACACACACAAATAGGGAGAAGACCGGCAGAGTAAAGGAAGCAGGGAGGAAAGAGCAGGGCAGTGAGAGTAGAAGTACTGAGGATCGTAATGAAGCAAATTATATTCCATACACGTATGACGTCAAAATAACCCCACTACTGTGCATAATGCATTAGTGGACCAATAAAAAGATTTTACACTTATATTTTTTTCTATAATGAAAGAAGTGTAATTTTCATAGTTCTTGTGCAAAAGTAATTTAAGCAAATCTAATTAATAATTCGTGAATGACTTCTTAAGATTTTTCTGTATGATTATGACATTTGAGTTCATTTTAATGAAGAAAAAGGCTTTCAGGAGTGATTTGAAAGATGATTTTATGAAAAGAAGACCAAAAAGTACACACAGCTTTCATTCCTTTGAGACACCTTCTAAACATTTAGTAACTCATTTCTGGAATCTCGCGGTGGTACTTCTAGGGAGTGTGCCCACCTTCTGCCTGGGCTGTGAGTTTAGGAAGCACCGGAAGGGGAGGATCCTGGTCCCTCCTGTCCCTGCCCTGGCACACGTGACGCTCAGGATGAGCTGCTCCTGCAGGGAAGGCTGGAGCTACATTTACAGTTAGACTTCTAGAAAGGCCAGAGCTAGGGTGAGGGGAGTAAGCATTCGTCTCCGGTGCAAATTTTAAGTAACAGTAATCAAGATAAATAATGTTTTAATGCAATGTTAAAATAATAAAATGCACCCCCAACAAAACCCCCCAAATGAAAACCCATGATGAACAAAATAGCAAAATGTTAAATGAATTCAGTATCCATCCCGCACTGAGCTTCCATTCTAGTCTGAATCCCAGCGAAGCCCAAGTGTGCGCCTTCGCAGGAGTCACGCTGCGGAGGGAGTTCTCTCTGCTTCATCTTTTGAGCAGAACAGGAACCGATTTCCTCTGTGTTCCCTGCTCTCCTCTTTAGATGAACCGCCCAGTGATAGCATCGGCTCTGAGCACCTGCAGCCAGAGGAGTGCGCGCGAGGCCAGGGCTCTGCGCCCCAGTGGGGAGGAGCCTCAGGTGTGTGGCCGCGGAGGGCGGCGCGGGGGCGTGGGCCGGGCTGCCGACTCTTCCCAGGCGCGCGGTGCCCCTGCCACCTCCGGGGCGCGCCTGCCACCACGGCTAGGAGGCGCAGCCCAGCGCAGAGCGGTGGAGGCGCCCGAAGGCCGTGGTCCTGCGAGCGCTGCAGCGGGGCAGGCGGCTCCTCCCGCGCCAGCCGGCTGCGCGGGGCGAGTGGGAAACCCAGAGCCGCGGAGCGCGGGAGCCGGGGCAGCGCAGGGCGTGAGCGCAGGCGACCCGAGCCGCCGCCGTCCTCGCAGCCGCGGGCGCCGAGCGCAGCGAGCATGGCTTCCGCCCGCACCTTCTTCCAGGTGCTGCTGCTGCTGCCTCCGCAGACCTGGAGCTCGGCAGAAGCGGGGAATCCACGTAAGTTCAGCGAATGCTTTGCTACTTGGGCGAGGCTACCTGGAAAACTTTGTATTTTCATTATTGGTGATATTTGGACTTGAACTTGCAGGGCATGCTCCTGAAAATAAAGAACCTTTAAGGAAACCTAGTCAATTGCAACCTGAAAAATAGAATTTTTTTTTACAGTAGACTTTCATCTTGTGGAGGGAGTTTAAAATATATGACGAATATTTGACTTTTTATCTATATATTTGAATGTACATTGAGAACGTTTTTTTATAAAACTGAGAGGAACGTGGCAATAAGGGATTAGCCTACAAATGCTGTCTTTTTTTTTTTTTTTTTTTTTTAGGATTGTAGCACCTCAGGAATTAAGTCTAAGAGGGAAATAATTTGGCAGACATTACATCATATTGCATCAATTTAGATGTTAGCAGCGTACAGTTTTGCAGACGTTGGCAGCTTCAGAGTTAAGGTGCTAATTAACTCATGCGCTACGGGGATGGAGCACCTGTAGGTGAAGCTAAATTTTAGAACACAAATTTAATAACCTGCCGCTGCTAGCTCGAGGGCCGTGCCTTGCTAGGGAACTTCATTTCTCATAGTAGAAAGTTGTTGCTTACAGACAAAACTTAGTCGTTTAAGTGATCTTGAAAATTACACTTCTCTGGATGCTAATATTTTACATTTTTAAATTTGACATTGGAAGCCTTTATTAAAGAACGGGCTATATTTGAATACGATGCTAATATTCCGAATACTTCAGCAGAACCCAATGCACCCATATTTTATCATACATTAAAATATGTTAAAAGTATTTGCTCGGATTAAATCTCTTCCTAAAAGATATTTCCTTTGTTGATTAATTTAAGACAGCCCAGAGATCAGAATTTTGAAAATATCTTCCTCCTTGTAGTAAAATCACTTTAATTTTCTTTGATTTTTCTTTCACTGGAATCTCCCCAGTCTGAGTCTCCAGCTTCTCCTACCAAAACCTCCTTTGAAACGAGCAGATCAGTGCTGGTGGCTATGCTCAGAAATTCAGATTGCTGCAGGAAAGCCAGAGGTAGCTTTCAGCGGTTCGCCTGAGCCGCCCTCAAGAAGTTTGTCGCAGCTCAGTGTTTTCCTGCTCTGAAGCCTCACACCAGGGCACATACTGGCACAGGTGGCCCGAGCACCCTGCATGGCCACGCTCTCCTGCTCCTCTAGGAAGGAGTTCCTGATTCTTTGGTCACATGTTGTACCGTGTTTCAGATTCAGCTTTAATTTGATTTCGTGATAAGTCTTTGTCAATAGAGCAGGGATGCAGGGATGTTTAGGTCAAATCAAACTCTTTAGGTCCTGCAATGGAAACCGCTGCTTTGCTTAAACAAATCCAGAAATGAGAAATGAACTCTTTACAGAAAGGGGAGTAAAGCAACCCAGCCCTGGGCCGGTAGACTGCAGCACTAACATCAGCCACGAGAGGCCGCTCTTGCCACTCACTAGCGGGCTTCAGAAGCCTCCCCTGGAGGAAAGTCCAGCAGTAGTGTCCAGAGGAGAGCCTGGCACCAGCTTGCCTGGTTCTGTTCCTAGGCGATGGCACTCAGCCTGCAGGATTAGTTGTTGATGGTATTTTGCTTGGAATCCAATGGAAGATTCAGAGTCAACAGGAGTCGGGCTGCTCCCTTTCACCGTGAGCATCCTTCTTGGAAGAGGAGGGGGCACCTGAGATGAGCTTTGAGGAACCCACGTGCGAATGTTCAAAACGAGCTCCTCACTCATCTTGGTCTGGCCGGTCCCTGGCCGACACTGAAAACCCCAGGACTAGAGTTTTTTCAGTCTCCTTTTGTTGAGAGTTTTAAGATTTTCATATTCAAAGCATTTTCATTCTTTTTAAATTGCCTTTTACAAAGAATAATTGTTCTAGATAAAACTATGTAACTAACAAAAATGAAAACATCTTGAATACCAAGAAGAGAACAGTGAAGACTCGTGCCAGGCTCCTCCTGCAGGCCCTGGACTCTCCAGAAGCAGAATCAGCACCACCAGGGCAGCCAGGGCATGAAGTGAGGTCCTGGGAAGAGCCAGCCAAGATCTGGCCTTTTAGGGGTTCTGGATTTTTCACTTGAAAATTAGTTTACCTGGCAAGTGAATGGGGAGTTTCCATGTTGGGAGGATTCTGCCTGAAGGGGATTATTTTCTTAACTTCAATGATGATGGGCTTGCGTTCTTCTTCCTGCTTCTCTTTCTTTTCCTGTATTTATCCTGTATACTCTCCATGTTTCTGGAGATGAAATATCTAGAATGGATTGCATTCTTTGCATTTTAGGGTAGTTCATGATACTATAAAATCTCTGAATGAGTCACCTATTTCCCTGAACTCAGCCATGGTCATGACATTTTGAGGGCAGACCCCCAGAGTTCTGCCTTGTCTTTATGTCCTTTCGTCTCTTGTTGGTTCTCTCACTTGCTACCAAGGACATGAACACACCTCTGCAGGTTACAGTCACCCGAGTTCTGTTCCCAGGTCCCTCTGAACACCAGGACACCGTGGAGGTGGCTGTGCAGGAGGATCTGACTTCCATTGGACCTTACGTTAATCAAAATTGTGCCTAATAATGAGTGTGATTTTTTCTCAGCATTCATATTAAAGTTGTTTTCTTCTTGTTGTCATTTTCTCTCCTGTCTAAGTGTGGACGAAAGGTCACCGATGGCTCTCACCCAGCACCCAAAACAGTGGGAAGAATGCAGAGAACAGTGCAGCTCTGGGCACTGATCTCAGGGATGTGTAATCAAATGGTTGGGTGAATTTTATGGAAGTGCCTGTAACTGGTAAAACGCTGAGTTAACAGCTTTCTGTGTGGCTTTTCAGTGGACTCATTGATTCATTGCTTAGCTGCACACACTTTTACTTTTAATTGTTTCTTTTTTTCCTATGTAGTTGTTATTTTTTCAGGTTCACCAGCCTGGCTGGGAGAAGAAGGGCAAACCTAGCACAGAGTTTGTGGTTTAGGAAGGTGATTCATTCATAAAGCGATACTGTCTTGGTCAGCTTTTTTGCTGCTGTGACTAAAAGACCTGGCAAGACCAATTAGAGGAGGAAAAGTTTATTTGGTGGCTCAAGGTTTCAGAGGTCTTGGTCCATAGACAGCTCACATCCAAACGATAACAGATTTAGTGATATGTGTCAGGAAGAGTGCCTCATACTGTAGGTGGGTAATTATTTCAGCAGATGCTTCAATTTGGACCTTTCAGTAATACCATTAAGAAAAAGAATCTAGATAAGTAACAGACTGTTCAATTTAGTGTCCAATGGGGCACCATAAAAGATAGAGTCTGTATTGTCTTTCTTCTTTTCCCCCAAACTCCATACCGATAGACTTTCTGGAGCATAAGCAGTCCATGTAAATAATAATCACTTCCGAAAAGTGAATTTGACCATGAAGAAACCCAAATTACTCGTTTTTCCTCTTCTTCTCTCCTCTTTTTGAACGACTCTGTCACCAATGTATTCAATGAAGCTGAGCAGAGAGGCATTCACACTGGGTAAGGAGTGGTCGAGGACCGTGGTGCCTGGTTCAGACACCTTCTGCAGGGTGCACAAGGTACCACAGAGTGGCAAGGGTGGGCCTTGGGGGAGACAGTGCTGTGTGACCTTCAGCACATTGTCACAGGCTGAGAAGGGTGTGGAGGCAGGCTTTCTGATTACAGGAGCCTAAGAAAGCTTAACTTTAACTAAATGCTACCCATGACACTGCACCGGATGCTTGTTCTGTAAAGGACATTATTGGGAACTGGTGAAACTTGAACAAGATTGGAGGATTAAAAGTTGGACTTGTATCCAAGATGAGAATCAAATTATGGTTAAGTGGGAACTGTCTTTGATTTGGAACTGCATGTTATTCAGGGGTGATGATATATACTCATATAGCTCTGTCTTCTCCATAAATTCAAGATTGTTTCAAAATTAAATGCTCACTTTAAAAAAAAATCATCCAAAATGCATTTAAAGTCATCATGGAACAATAGAATGACTCAAATAAGTAAACTTAAATTGACGCTTTTACCTAAAAGCATGTAGACTGAATATCAAGAGGATAAAGAAATTAGTTACTGAGAATTAATGGTACATTTACCCATGGATCAAATTAGCCTACATTTCTGAATGAGCAAATGCACTTGGCACTGGGATCGTTCCCCATTCTTTCCAGGAACATTTGGTGCCTGTGACTCCTATATCAGACTTCTTCAAAGTACTCTCTAGGACTGGGCTGTCTGAATGAGTCCCTTGGACTGCCTGGATAGTGTCTTCTGGAACACCCCCCCCCCCACCCTTGGGATATGACTTTTCACTGAAAGGCTGATTGCTGCTTGGCCTGTTTTTATCTTTGTTGCCTGGTATTGGAGAAGCTGGATCATAATTATGGTTGTACTCATGCCAAATGTGCTCTCTCTGCATAAAGATATGACTTTTCCACTTGATGTATAAAGTATAGGACTGTCTTAAATAGCCTTTGTCAAGAATGCCATATAGCTGCTAAGTATGGTGCTAAGTATACTTTCAAAAGGAACTCATGAAATCCATTTCCCACTGACTCCCAACTTGAGTCTCACAAGTCCTATTTTCTAGTAAGTGAAGTGTATGTCTAGTCCGATTCAGATTTCATAGTGAATCTACTACTCTCATGATAAAGATGGAAAAATTACACAAAGTAGGGATAAAAGTGATATTTTTTGTGTTTGAGTTCATGAGCATTTTTTAAACAATTTGTTTTGTAATAGTTGCTTTTATTTTATTTGTTAATTTTTATGTGGTGCTGAGGATCAAACCCAGTGCCTCACTCATGCAAGGCAAATACTTTGCCACTGAGCTACAGCCCCAGCCAAACAAGTATCTTTGTTGTAATAAAACGGAGAGTGATTAAAGTCTAAAAACAACTGACATTGAAAAATAGTTGTAACATTGTAACTATTGGATTGCAGTTTAAACAGTATATCTATTCAATAAGGTAGCAATTAAAATTATTTCTAAGAAGTGAATTACTAAGAAAAATGATCTAATACATATCAGCTGGGCTGTGGTTTTAATTTCTTATTTGTTTTAGGTGCAGTATTAATCTCATCTCTTGAGAATGAAAAAGACCAAGGTGTTATTTGCTTCTGAATCACAGAGATGTTTATGCTCCTTAAAATATTTGCAACTGAACTATTAAAAGGATTATATACTAAACCAGCATATTGAATTATGCCTTTTAACTCAATATATATCTTCCTAAATTTTTTAAGCATGTAGAAAGGGGTATTTATTATGTATAAAACCAAGTATACATTTTCTGGCATATACATTATGCATTCATCCCTTTTATTTTTTGTTTTTATTAGTGCATTATAGTTTTACATAATTGTGGGGTTCATTTTGACATATTTAGAAATGCATATGACATAACTTGCTACATTTTAATCCCCAGTACTACCCACCTTCCATACCCTCCTCCCTCTCCCTGATCCCCTTCCTCTACCATGTTGGTCTTCCTCCTATTAATTTATTTTTAAATTGGCACATTATAGTTATGCATAAAAGTAGAATTTACTGTGATATATTTACACATGCACATGGCATGATTTGGTCAATTTCATTCTCTGGTCTTCTCCGTTTCTTGTCCTCTCCACTCTAAGTCCCCTTCATCTAATCTACTGTTCCCCCTTCTATTTTCATGAGATCACCTTTTTCAAATATTTTTTATTTCTCTTTAGCTTCCAAATATGGGAGAAAACATTCTACCCTTGACTTCCTGAGTCTGGTTTATGTCACTTAGCATAATATTCTCCAGATCCATGTGTTTGCTGGCAAATGCCACACTTTCATTCTTCTTTATGGCTGAGAAGAATGCTATTGTGTATTCATCCTGCATTTCATCCGGTCATCGGTTGAGTGAAATCTAGGTGGGTTTCATAACTTGGCTATCACGAGTTGTGCTTCTATGAACATTGCATGTATCATGTATCACTAATGCGTGCTGATTTTAGTTCTTCATGATAAATATCAAGAAGTGGGGGTAGCTGGGTCCTGTGGTTGTTCTATTCCTAGTCTCTGGAGGAATCTCCACACTGCTTTCCAGAGTGGTTGGCTTAATTTTCAGTCCTACCAACAATGTATGAGGGTACCTTTTCCTTTACATCCTCCTCATCATTTATTATTATTTGTAGTCTTTTTTTTTACTTTTTTAAAATTGATTTTTATTTTTTTTAAATACACAACAGTGGAATATATTACAATTCTTATTACACATATAGAGCACAATTTTTCGTATCTTTGTATAAAGTACGTTCACGGCAATTCATGTCTTTATACATGTACTTTTTTTGCATCATAATTCTTATTACACATATATACCACAATTTTTCATATCTTTGTTTGTATATAAAGTAGGTTGACACCTAATTTGTGTCTTCTTACATGTACTTTGGATAATGATGTAGTCTTGATGACTGCCGTTCTAACTAGAGTGAGATGAAATCTCAGTGTAGTTTTGATTTGCATTTCCCTGATTGCTAATGATGTTGAACCTTTTTTTTTCATTTATATACATTGGTCATTACATTTCTTCTTTTGAAAACTATGTTTAGTTCATTTGCCCATTTATTAATTGGGCTTTTTTTGTGGTATTAAGTTTTTTGAGTTCTGTTACATATTCTGGATATTAATCTCCTGTCAGAAGAGTAGCTGGTGAATTTTTTCTTCCATTCATGGTCTTGTTTTCTTCATTATACAGAAGCTTTTTAATTTGATGTCATCCTACCTATTGGTTCCTGGTTTTGTTCCTTGAGCTTTAGGGGTCTTATTGAGGTAATCAATGCCTGCAACAATATGTCGGAATGTTGAGCCCACGTTTTCTTCTAACACTTGTAGTGTTTCTGGTCTAATTCCTAGGTCTTTTAAAGCCACTTTGCATTGACCTTCATGTAGGGTGAGAGATGGAGGGATCTAGTCTCACTCTTCTACATATGGATATTCAGTTTTCCCAGCACCATTTTGTTTAAAAGATTATGTTTTCTCCAATAAATATTTTTGATACTTATGTTAAGGATCAGGTGACTGTATCTACGTGGATCTGTCTCTGTGTCTTCTATTCCATGCCGCTGGTCTTCATGTCTGTTTTCATGATAATACCGTGCTTATTTTGTTTTGGTAGCTCTGTGTTATATTTGAGATCAGATATCGTGATGCCACCAGCATCACTTTTATTTTTCAGTATTAGTTTGGCTATTATTTTCTAATCTTTTATTCTCCCAAGTGAATTTTAGGACTGTTTTTTCTAGTTCTGTGAAGAATGTCATTGATATTTTGATGGGAATTGTATTGAATCTGTGTATTGCTTTTGATCATATGGCCATTTTGACAATATTACTTCTACCTATCCAAGAACCTGGAAGATCTTTCTGTCTCCCAAGGTCTTCTTCAATTTCTTTCTTCATTGTTCTATAATTTTCATTGTAGGCTTCTTTTTTTTAACCTCCTTGGTTAGATTTCTAAGTATTTTATTTTTTTGAGGCTATTATGAATGGAATTATTTTTCTGATTTTTTTCTTAGCAAATTGGTTATTGAAGGATAGGAAAGCGATTGATTTATGTATGTTGATTTTGTATCCTGCTACTTTGCTAAATTTATGCATCATTTCTAGAATCTTCTGGTGGAGCTTCTTGGGTCAAATATAACAAATATAAATTGTTATCAGCAAACAGATAATTGAACTTCTTGTTTTCCTATTTGTATCCCTCTAATTTCCTTTTCCTGCTTGATTGCTCTGGCTACAGTTTCAAGGACTATGTTGAATAGGAGTGGTGAAAGTGGATATCCTGTTCCTATTTCTAGATGAAATGCTTTCAGTTCCCCTTTTAGTATGATGCTGGTTTTTGGCTTGTTATATTCAGCATTTTTGATGTTGAGAGATAAGTTCCTTCTGTCCCTAGTTTCTCTAGTGTTTAAACTGAATGGGTGCTGAGGGTTGTTAATTGCTTTTTCTGCATCAATTGAGATAATCATGTGATTCTTGTCCTTAACTCTATTTATGTGGTGAATTACATTTATTGATTTGCATATGTTGAACCAACCTTGCATCCCTGTAATGAAACCCACTTGATCATGTGTAGTTTGAATGTAGTTTGCCAATGTTTTATTAAGAATTTTTGCATCTATGTTAATCAGGGATATTGGTCTAAAGTTTTTTTTCCCTTGATGTGTCTTTGTCTGATTTTGATATGACGGTGGTACTAGCTTCATAGAATAAATTTGGCATGAGCCCTCCTTTTCTATTTCATGGAATAATTTGAAGATAATTGTCATTAATTCTTCTTTGAAGTTCTGGTAGAACTCAGCTGAAAATCCATCTGGTCCTGGAAGGTTTTTTTTTGTTGTTGTTATTAAACTTTTAATAGCTACTTCAATTTCATTATTTGATATTGGCCTAAGTTTTTTATAGCCTCATGGTTCACTTTGGGTTAGATGTCTCTAGGAATCTGTCAATATCTTTGATATTTTTCTAGCTTATTGGAGTATAAATTTTCAAAATTGTTTCTACTGGTCCTCTGTATTTCAAAAGTGTCTGTGGTGATATGCCCCCTACTCTGCTTATCTCTAATTTTGTTAATTTGGATCTTCTTTCTCTTTCTTTTGATAAGTTTGGCTATGGATTTATCAATCTTATTTTTCTTTTTAGACCATCAACTCTTTGTTCCCTTTGTATTTTTAAATTTTTCAATTTCATTAATTTTGGTTCTGATTTTAATTATTTCCTGACATCTACTGATATTGGTATTAGTTTGTTCTTTTTCTAGGGCTTAAAGGGTAAAATTAGCTTAATATTTGGTGTCATTTATTTTTTAATGTAGGAACTCGCTGTTATAAACTTTCCTGTGAGAACTACCTTCATACTATCCCAGAGATTTTGAAATGTTGTACTTCTATTTACATGTGTTTCTAAGAATTTTAAAATTTCTTCTGTGATCCATTCCTCATTTAAAAGTATATTATTTATTCTCCAGGTTTTAGAATGGTTTTTGTTTTTTATCCTGTCATTGATTTCTGATTTCATTCCATATGATCTGATAGGATGCAAGGAATATCTGTTGTTTTGTATTTGCTAAGATTTGCTTTGTGCCCTACTATATGATCTGTTTTAGAGAATATTTCATGGGATGCTGAGATCAAAGTGAATTCAGTTGTTGATGAATGAACTATTCCATAGATATCTGTTAGGTCCACTTAATAGTATTTTTAATTTCTGAAGAGTCTTTATTTAGCTTATATCTGGATGATCTATCCAGTGGTGAGAAAAGTGTGTTGAAATCACCCAGTATTATTGTATTGGGATCTGTCTGAGTCTTTATATCATGTAAGGTTTGTTCTATGTAAGCAGGTATATTGACGTGCATAAATATTTAACTATCATCATATCTTGTTTTGGGATAGTTCCCTTAACCACTATAAAATGATCTTCTTTGTCTCTTCTGATTAATTTTGGCTTGAAGTTTAATTTTTCAGATGAAAGAGTAGCTACTCGTGCTTACTTTTGATTTCCAGAGCCACGGTGTATCTTTTCCCATCCTATGACCTTCAGCCTGTGGATGTATTTGCCTGTACAGCAAGTCTCTTTTGAACAACATATGGTTAGGTCTTGATTTTTCTTCCAATTTGCTAGTCTGTGTCTTTTTTTAAAAAATCGTTAGCATAAAGTATTAAAATCATCTTGAATACAATTGAGATTCACTCCTGCCAAATAAATATATCCTGAACAGAATTAATTACTTTATGCTTTTCTAATTAATCAAGAACAGTATTCTAAATATTTTAGAAAAACAAAAATTGACACATGTTTCATACTTCTTTTTTCAACATTGATATTCTCTAGAAAATGAGTTATTTTTTTAATTTTTATTTTTCTGGCACTAATGATAAAAACCCAGTGGTGCTTTACTGCTGAGCTACATCCCCAGCCCCCTCCTTTTTTGTCTGTGTCTTTTAATTGAAGAGATGCAACCATTTACATTCAGTGTTATAAAAAGATAATTTTTGTTTCTTATTGTTTTGATTTATTTCTAATCTTGAATTCAGATTTTATTGTGTTTTACTTGATTATGCTTCTGCTAAGTCTCAACCATTCACTGACTCTGATACTCATTTTTTATTTCTTCTGCTTATAATTTTTAATAAATATGTTCTGTATTGCTGACTTAGTAGTCACAAATTCTTTTAGTTTCTGCTTATCTTGGAAAGTTTTTTATTCCACTTAAATTATGAAAGATAGCATTGCTGGATGTAACAATCTTGGTAGGCAACTATATCTTTCAGAAATATATTCCAAACCCTCCTGACTTTTAGAATCTGGGCTGAAAGATAGGAAGAAAGTCTAAATGTCATTTTCTGTTTTTCTCTTGTGAGTTTTAAAATTTTTATCCTTGTTCTTATCTTAGGCATTTTAATTATAATAAGTCTTGGAGAGGATCTTTTTGACCTTGTCTCTTTGGAGTTCTATATGCATCTTATATTTGTGTTTCTATCTAGTTTTAAATTTTTTTGATATTATTGCATTGAAAAGTTTGATATTCTTTAGTTTGTATTTTGGTGGCCTTATCTATGCCAATGATTTTTAGATTTGATCTCTTAATGTTATTGCAGATTTCTTGAATATCGTCGGCATGGTCTCTCAACATCTTTTCCTTTTTGTTCACTCTATTTTCAAGATTAGACACTTTGGCCAGGCACAGTGGCACATACCTGTAATCCCAGCAACTCAGAAGGCTGGGGCAGGAGAATTGAAAGTTTAAAGCCAGCCTCAGAAGTTTAGTGAGGCCCTAAGTAATTTAGCAAGAATTTGCCTCAAAATAAAAATAGATAGATAGGCTGGGGATGAAGCTCAGTGGTAAAGTGTCCCTGGGTTCAATCACCAGTACCAAACTAACTAAATAAAATAAAATCAAATAAAATAAAAAATTGCATATTTTGTCTTTGAAGTTGAAAATCTGTCTTATCTATTGGTGATGCTTTCACCTGAATTTCTAATTTGATTTATCGAGTCATTTTCAGGATTTCTGTTTGATTCTTTTTTTCAGAATCTCTATCTCTTTATTGAAGTGTTATTTCACTTCCTGTACTTTCTTAATTCATTTATCATATCTTATTTTAATTACTTGAGTATTTTAACTGTGAACTTTTAAAATTCTTTATTTGAAGTCTCCTCCACTGTGGTGTCAATGGGATCAGTTGTTGAAGTGTTATGGAATCCATGGGGGGACTTGTTCCCTTGCTTTTTCACATTGTCTGTATTTCTACCCACTGCTGGGATGATGATCTCTTCTACTTTGATGCAAGGGACTAGTTAATGAGCTGCTTTATCTTAAGTTTTCTAGACTGTGTGAAAATCCAAGTATGGGTCCTCCCAGTGTGTATCCTCTGCTAGGCCCAGTATCCACGACTGTTAAGGTGCTATTCCAAAATCCCAAATAAAACTCTGGGTCTTATTTAAGAAAAGACAAAGGATTTATTCTGGCCAGGGCCAAGGGAGCAGAAAGCCCCAAGAAGCTGAACATGGGTGAGAGGGCCGTTTCAAAACAGAAAACCACAAGAGAGGGGTGGGAGAGCCAAGCAGAGTCACTTGGTAGCCATCTGCAACTGCGGGGCCTATGAATACACCTTCCTAAGTTGAGTATTTTAACTGTGAATTTTCTAAATTCTTTATTTGGAATATATTTAATATAATATTAAATATATTTTCAGAAATATATGACTTATAGTTTCTTAACTTATTCTATAGTTAAATACCATGGAAAGTTTTTTTTTTTTTTTTTAAGTTCATGCCACTGCATCTTAGGCAAATGTAAAGTTAAGGGGGAGGATGTACATATTGGAAATCATTTGGAAGTCTTAGTCTTGATAGCTCAAATCTTCTATGACTTTGACCTTGAATTCTCTGGCTTGTGGCTAGAATCTTTTCACTACCCTTTCAACAGAAACCTAATATTTATGGAATTCCAGACCCAAAGGGAAAGAGTTCTTTGGAAATGGAGCAAGCAATTTGAATTATTCTTGGACATACTGGAAAAATTTGATCTAAAACACTACCTATCACTTTTAGATAGCCATTAAATCAGAGGTGCCTCCAGTATAGGAAGAAAACACTTGCTTTGGATTTTGAAATCTATTACTTTTCCAACAAGGTGGTAAAATTTAAGTTGGATATAGCATTCAGGGGCAGCAAGTTGACGGGGTGCACAGAAAGTGAAAGAAAAGCTGTGAGATGCGTGGTATGGACCTGAGGGTCCCAGAGCCCTGTGTCAAAGGCTTGGTCCTCAGGCTGGTGCTTCTGGAAGCTTTGTAAGAGGTGGGGTCCAGTAAGAGGCCTTTTGGTCCCTGGGGGAGTGCCCTTGAAAGAGTGTGGGGTCCCGGCCCCGTACTCCATCCCTTTGCTTCCTGACTGGGGAGGTAGGTGGATTTGCTCTGCTGTGTTCTCTGCCATGATGAGCTGCCTCTCCACAGGCCCAAAGTCAGGGGCCGATTTATCATGGATCGACACCTCCCCAGCTGTGAGCCAAAGGCAACCTTCTGTCTTTAGAAACATTTAATTATCTCAGGTATTTTTTTTTTTAAATAGTGACAAAAGCTGACTAGCACATAGGAGAATTAAAAACACATTGTCCCCATGTTGCATTTACCCAGTAAAATCACCATTGGGACGAGGTGGTTTTGTACTTGCAGAGAATACTTTGGACTTACTTCATAAGAAAATGAGAGTTGAAAATACAGCATCGTGACTCTTCTGATAGTTGCCTACACCATACCCTCAAACTCCACAAGAGGAGTGTCCTCTTGAACTTCCTATACTTAGTCTGCCCTCCGACAGGTCCCTGTATCTAATCTTTTTGAGGATGGCAGTGAAGATACGGTACCAGTAATGGACTTGGATGTAAAAGTCACTAGAAGAAGATCCTAACTTTATTTTGAAGACAAATCCATTGACACAGATACAAGGAGAGAGGCATTTGAAGCAAAATCCCTATGACAGCAGATCAACTTTTAAGGATGGTTCACTTTGGGTCTCCAATTTTAGGTACTTTTGAGGTTATATATCGCTACCATAGAAATGTATCTAAACGCTTGATTTTTCTCCACTTTAAGGACTTGTGCTATGACTTCACATTTTTTTTTAATAATTAAGATATTTATAATTTTGTTGTAAGAAGATCGGTAGGAAAAGTGTTACAATATCAAATGGCAAACATTTTGTAACATTGCACACAATTATTTTCCCTTTTCCTCTCTAGCTTCCACATATGAGAGAAACCATACAACCCTTGACCTTCTGAGCTTGGCTTATTTCACTTCACGTAATGCTCTCAGGAACTTGACGTTTTTCTATAAAGGAATATACAGAAATAAATATTTGTGTAGTGTTACAAAACTGTCTCGTTCCATGTGCGGATGATTCTTGTGCTAGTTGTGAACTGTTGTACAGCATCAGGGGAAAAGTTCACAGTTAATTAAGAAAGCCCTAGGGCCTATGAAATTTTCTAGCACAGCTTGTTACAAAGTCAAAAATTTGCAAACATCACTAAAGCTTAGGGAAAGTGTCCCAATAGAGCAAGATGCTGCTTAGCTGTAAGAAAGCAACTAATCCACCCCCTGCTGTTCTCATTGTCTGTCAGCAATTCCAGAAACCCAAATAATCTCTAAAATTGTAATAAAACTATAAAAATATCTCAGATGTTATGAATCACCATAGGGTAATAATTTGCTATTCTTCATGTATAAAATAAGACACTTATTAATAAAACCTGGGCTGTAAAAGATTTATTTCTGGGCAATAATGTCTTCCACGGAATTAGCTCCATCTTTACTTGTTTCCCTGGAAGACAGATTACATGTGCTGGGAGACAGTTCTCCACGGGTCTCTGGAACTTCTTCACACTCTGCAAGTGAGGCCTTGTCATTTTAAGGCTGTTTGTAGAGCAGAGTCCTGGGTCCCGTTCATGGTGTCTGCCTCCAGAGTAAAGGATGCAGTGTTTCCTGCCCGTAGAGAGACGCCCAGTTCCTGAGAGCGTGACGCTAAGTGAAATAAGCCAAACGCAGAAGGTCAAGGGTCATATGTTTTCTCTCATATGTGGAAACTGGAGAGGAAAAAGGAAAAGAAAGGTGGGGTGGGATCTCATGGGGAGTCTGGGGTGAGTAGGAGACAGAAGGTCAGTGTGAGGGGACATCGCTGAGCTGCTCACTGCCTCTTCCTGAGACAGCAGGGTGGGTTGGTAAGGCTCCCCTGCAGGTGCTAGGTCCTTGCTGTGGGTGAGGACTGTGATTGAGTGGCCGGTGGGCATCTGCAGGCCTTCCCTGGTCAGCTCAGCAATGGCCAAATAAGAGGTGAGCCAGGAGGAGTGGGGCAGGGAGCGGGTGGCCTGCCAGTGTAGGTTAGGGTCATAGTGCACTGGTCTGCAGAACAAGTCCGTGTATTTATTCAGTTTTAACACGTCTGTATTTAGAAAGCAAGTTTTGCCTTCATGCTACATCTCATTGTTAGATTTTTTTTTCCAGCTTAAATCCATGCTCCTAGGAAAGCAGACCAGTATCTTCACAGCCTCTCTTGATCCTTTTCTGAGTTACCAGTTCCCCTGCCCCTTCATCCTGCACTGCAATACAGTGCTCCCTCAGACAGGCCTGCAGCTTCTTCCCTACCCCTTCTCTTCGTGGTCTGCTGACTTTCCCTGAGCCATCTGTATTTCCTAATCTCTCTGGGAGGCTGAGGAGCAGACTTGACTATCTGTGCGATGCCTTTCTAGTCGCCCACACTCTGCTCTCTCCACGTGTTTTATTGCAAACCCCTAATTTTCGGGGGACTCTGGTCTTGCTGCGCTGCAGTGGATCCCTTAAAAAAAGCACCATGTCCACTGGACAGTGCTGCATCCGAGAGGGGTTTGCCACCCCCAGCCCCTGGCACTGCACCCGGGAGGTGATCAGCGTCCAGTATCTATGGTGTGAACAGGTGCATCGCTGGCTCCGACTGGTGGACACACAGGGGAGGATGAGGCTGGACGGGTCAGTGGAGCTGCAGCCCCCAGGGTGCTGTTACGTGGAGAAAGCCAGAAGGGCGACTTTGACCCGAGAGTCCCTTTTCTTTTGCGGCTGGTATCTGGAATTCAAATCTAGGCATTGTATTTATCTGCTGTGAATAGCATTTCCCATTTTGTGAGAGTCACAATCTAAATGGGCTTGCATTTATTCTTTAAATGACTATAAACTAGATCATGAAGTTAATGTGCTTGTCTGTGAGCACTCTCGTCTGGTTTATCACTTATTTTCTTTTGTAGTCCTCACAGGATAAAGTCCTTAGTGTTAGAATGTTAAAGTCAATGAGTCTTCATGACTTTATAGTCACAGGTCCCTAAGTCACTTGGACACGCTGGTGCCAACAGGTATTCGGCATCCCTGTAGCAACTTTTCTTCAACAAGTCCAACGTCCTTCAGAGGGGGAGATGGGATGGACCCCATCCTCTCGCTTCTGCTTCCTGCCATTGACTTAAACAAGATGTAAACAGGCTTCCGCGCGGTCTTCTTCCAAGGGCCATCTCTTCCTGGGGTGGGTCACGGGATTGTCTGTCACTCCAGGAAGCAGACGCTCCTCCCCTGGTCCTGCCAGTCGCTCCCTCACTGGGTCACCACAGCAAGGGCCCTCTCTGGAGTGAGGTCCTTGTGTGTCCACCCACCTGCTGCTGCACGTGGCTGCCACGCGGCTCCCCTGCTCCCACTCTGCAGGGCGCAGCTGTTCTGCATGAGATGCACCTGAGCGTTTCCCTGTGCACACAGGTGAGAGGGCTCAGGGCAGAGCTGGAGCTGGAGTGCAGCCCCAAGGTCAAGGTAGAGGAGGAGCTGAGAGGAGGACAGAGGGCACTCCAGTGCAGGAGGGACAACACGGGCAGTCAGCGTGCACCAGCTCAGGCAGGTCAGGTGCAGGAAATGGGGAGAGCATTAAAGGAGGAAGCTCATCTAAGAAATTTGTAGGGGACCCAGCTGTAGCCTACAGGGTAAGAGGACCAGAAGGTGGAGGGCACTGAGCGCCAGATATCACACCTGAATTTCAGAACGCTTGCAGAGTGGGGGCCTTTAGAGGTGTCTGAGATTGTTAATGTGTGACTTATTTTTAAAAGGTTTCTGCTGTGGGCATCCGTAAGGCATGTGTTGGGCAGTAAATCAGCATTGGCTGTAGGATTAGTTACCCAGTGAAGCTGAGGGCCTGGGGGAGGATGGTGGCGGAGAGAATGGAAAAGCGTCTGTACCTGCAAAGGAAAAGGGGTGTGTCCTTAGTGATTTCCTGGCTGCGGACTGAAAGTAAAGGTTAGGAACTAAGGGACAGTGTTCCTATTGGACATCCTTCAGCTGGATGTAGTGAAAGCTCCAGGAGGCTTAACCATGAAGGAATCAAAGTTACCCCTGATTCATGCCCAGCTGAATTTAGAAATGGCAAAATTCTGTGATCAGCGTCGCCTCTTCCTGCTTCCAGTTGGCTCCCTGCTTCACTGTAGAGCAGCGGTTACGAACCAGATCCCAGCACATGATTAATTAGCTTAGAAACATGACCATTTTCCTTGCTCTTAGTGACTTCCAGTTCTACAGATCATATGGCTTTGTCTGTCCCCTTCCCGAGGACAGGGGCTGGGAGGTCCTGTCTGTAGCCCTGGAACACACAGGGATCTCTGGCACACGCAGATCTGCAGCATGTATTTGCTGAATGAATGGTGGATACTTGCCAAGGGCTCAGCCAGAGTCCCAGGTTCTGCCCTCAGTCACCCAGCTTGGCTTCCTAACCGTCCTTGAAGCAGCCCCTCCCAGTAGCACGTGCCATTCACCTGGCCAGCTCTGCACCAGGTGCCCATCTGGACCTAGGTAAGAGGAGCCTTATTCCAACACCACGGAGTGAGGTTTAGGGAAGGCAGTGACTGAAGTCCATCCAATAGACTCAAGACCACTTGAAACAGAGGTTTTTGCAAGGAGAAAATGCCGCAGTCTGGCTGGGCACAATTCAGGAGCCACTTATCAAGCAGAAACGAACTTTATTTTTAGAATACATGCTGGACCATAGGAGCTCTTCAGGAATTCCCCCAGAGCCCAATTGCCACCTCAGGCACTCCCTGGGAGCACCTCCCCCAATCTCTTCCCGCTCTTGAGGCCAATTGGCTGGGTGGAGCCCAAAGTGGGCAGAGCCAAAAGAGTCCCCCAATGAGCAGCTCTGTGTTCTGAAAGGGCGGGGAAACAGCCCAATGAGCATCACCACAGAGGAGTCAATCAGCTGGTTGCTGGGGCCACGGTGAGCCAATCAGCTGGAAGTTTGCTGGGGCCACAGTGAGCCAATCAGCTGGAAGTTTGCTGTGGCTGCTGTGAGCCAATCAGCTGGCAGTTTGCTGGGGCCCATTCAGCTGTGGCTCTCAACAAGAAAAGTAGACTTTAAGTTTAGCTTTATCACTTCTGTTCCCTGAGCGGAGTAGGCTGTTCCTAGAATTCCCCCTGGGTAGCAACACGCAGGTCCTGCAGATTGAAGGGAACACTTTCAGTACCTTCTAAATAAGAGCTTTATTTGGGCTCTCACTACACGAGTGCTAAGGAACTTTCAGAACCAGAATCAGTGATACCAGGGAAGAATGAGAGGCGCTGCCCAGGGTGGACACATGGACATGTGCTGAGAAAGGTATGTGATAGTTCAGGCCTCAAAGTTCAGCACCAATGTCAAGGTACAAGGTCAAGACGTCGGCAGGACATGCGCCCTCCAGAGCTCTGGGGGTCCCCATCTTTGTTTTTTCCCGCCCTCTGGTGGCAGCCCACTCTCCTGGACTCATGGATTCATCTCGCATCTCTCCCTCCATCCTCCTCTTCCTTCGTACTTGAGGTCACTCATGGTCATTTGTGTGTCTCTTGCAGAGACGATTCTAATGGCAAATAGGACCCACCCAGTTGGTCCAAGATAATTTACTCATCCCAAAGTCCGTAACCACATTTGGAGAGCCTCATCCTTCAGGTGGCAGTCGCAGCTTCTGGGGATGGGATGAGGACATATCCTTAGGAACCATGACCCCATCACCCATGGCCTGCAAGATTCACCTCTTATAAAGACCCTGAGTACCGTGTGGTTTAATCTCTAAGTCACAGTCCTCAAGCAACAGTGTCATTTCTCATTCACTCCATACCAAGGTGCCAGAAGGGGTTCTCTTTAAAGACCCTCTCCTTGTCCCCTTCTCCTTGTGGCTTGTCCTCTTTCCTCTGAGTTATAGGCTCAGTCCTCCCTTGAATCATCCACACAGTCATCTTTATTCCTTTCTTAGCACAAGACTCCAGAAGCCTGTCACACTGTCCCTCTTCTGGAGCCGCGTGCAGGGAGCAGCTCAGCCTGCAGCGCCAGTTGTCAGGCTCAGAGCTGCAATTTTGTCATTGAGGCAGTGCCCTGGCCACTTCCTTTCAGAATCTGGGTTTGTTCCTAAGCAATTAAGATGCTTCCATCTTAGACAGTGTTGTCTACATTTTTTGCTCTTTTCTGTTTTGCCTATGAGGTATTTTCACTTCCCATTCTGGCTGTGACCAGCACAGCTCTTAATTCATAACCAGAGGAGCATTGGGGGATGAAGAAAAGACAAACAGACACACGTAGAGAAAAAGCTGGGGCCAGGTGGTTCAGCCAACCCTGATGGGGCAAGACTTGACACCAGAGCTAGCTCAGCACATTTATTATATAGGTTTTGTCATCAGAAGGTTATTTGTGAGAAAGTTTTAGCAAAGCAGGCAGCCTGAAGGATGTAGCAAAACTTGCAAGACATTACAGTCATCTTGTTATGCTCAGAATTATCTATCCCTGGGAGTTGGTGACTGAACTCAAGTTTCTGACCAATACAGCTGTGCACCTTTGCATCTCCTCGCATCACCATAGTAACTGGGCCATCTTGACCTGCATCTTTGCACAGGAAATTCCTAGGTAAACATAGCCCTATGAGGGAATCAGAAGCCACAACTCAAGTCACCACTCTCCACACTTTCTCATATCAGATTCTAAACTTCTTCAGCTTAGAACCAGGCCTCTTTGTCCTCAATGTTCCTCTGTGTATAGTAGGTACTCAATACAATTTCATTGAACAAGCAGAACAATTAATATATTCAAATGAAATGATGCTTTCAAAAAGTATTATCATCTGTGTTTGACTTAGGAAGGTGAAGGCAATTGTTCATTATCTCCACATGTTAAAAACGGAATTATAAGATTAGCTTACCTGTCACTCCACATTGCATTCATGCATCAAAACATCACCGTACCCTATAAATGTATACAATGATTTGTCAAAAATATCAAAGTTAAAATGAAAGATTAGTAGTCTATGAATGCAGTGTTGGTTTTTGTGAATCCCATACACTATTTTGAATGTTCCATGTCTTCTATGGGCACACTGATGAAGAATGGTTTCTGACCCACACTTTCTCAAGCAGCGCAGTTCAATCACCAAGCTTGCTGTCAACCAGGGACAGCAGGGTGAGTGTGATGCCAGGCAGGGGCAGGTGGGGTGGGGGGGGACAACAGAGTGGGATCGGGAGGCCCACAGGAAGGACGAATCCCCAGGACCAGGTGGAGAAGCCCCTTTTATGAACGTTCTCTTTCTCAAACCTGTAAGTTTTGGCAAGTCTAGCTGAGTCACCCCATTAAGTAACAAGGCAACAAGAGGTTTTTTTTGTTGTTTTTTGGGGAATTCCAACATTTTTGAATAGGTATAAAATAACCTTGTAGAAAACATTTAATATAATTTTCAAACATGATTTTATAGCAGAACAGCATTGTAACATACACCTAGTGGAAGTGAATCTCTACCCTTGGCTGGTGAGAGTAACCAGGAAATATTTTTCTGTAGCAGCACAATAAAACTCTTCAACCTTCCATGCTGAGTCGAACACATGGAAACACGGCGACTTTTGACCAAACTTCCAGGTAAGCCACAGGAAGCCCAGGCCTCTAACACCTGGGGGATGCCCAGAATTCAGAGTGATAGGGAAGGAACAGCAAGGAAACTGAGGTGCCAGCCATGTGCTTGTTAAAAAATAGTTTCTTGCCTTTCTAAAGGGCTGACTTCTTTAAGCCTGTGCTAGAAATGGTCCTCACTGCCAGGGGAAGCCTTGGCAGACACGTGTTATTGGCTCCTGGATTTTCCAAAGGGGAAACTGGAAATTCCAGTCGTTCTGTTTCCAGCTGTCTTTATAAATTTATTTCTTGGACTTTAATATTGTTGGAAATCATCTGAGACCAGAAAAGCAGAGTTGGGAAATTAATTAGAGAGAAACCAAGTGAAAACATAACGGTGATATTATCTGTTAACACCTATCCACAACATTCTCTTGAGATCACCTTAGTATATGAACCTGTGATGTCTCTAAGACTCTTGACTTTGAACTTGAACAATAAAATTCAGTCTAATTATTAAGGAAGATTAAGTTTAATTAAATCTACTGCCTAACGATGATCATACTGTTTACTCAATCAGTTAATAAATGCTCAAGAGCAGTTTACTGAGCATGTGCCGTCTTTCAGATGCTGTGCTAGGTGTGCAACCCACAAAGTTGGGTAAGGCTTGTACTGTGCTCTCAGAGAGCTCATGATTCCCAGAGGGGAGCTAGGCCTGCCAGCCAGGAGTCCCAAGGGCACGTGGAAAGCCTAATGCAGCAGAATAGAAAGAAATGGAATACAGTGTGATTTTAGTTAGCATGTCTTTTTTTCCCTTTATGATGTAAGAATATTTTTATTCAGTATTTTAAATGCTACTTTAGAAGTTGTCCCTGGATTTTTTTCTCCATCAATGATGAAAGATAACAACATTAGGCAGGTATATTGAGGAGGCAATATTCCCTAAATGCTGCCCTTTCTTCTTGGATTCTTCTGTGACTGTTCATGGTGGCATGGGACCTGTCACCTGAAGATGGCTTGGTTGTGTTTTTTCTCTTTGCTTCTTCACAGTTTTAAAATGCTTTTTTTTGGGGGGGGGAAACTATAAATAGTAAATATTTAGCAACTTGGATTAGTATTTCTCTATTTTTTCTTATCCCATTATGTAGCATATTTGCTAAATTCTGAGGATCCTCACTGCCAGTGTTATCCAGGGAAAATGTGTGCTGGGGAGTATGGAGACAGGCTCTACTGTCGGTGAACCTTACTCTAAGTGTGTTAATCATGGTCTCAGCCAAATTGTGCTGCTCTTTTTATGTTAAGATCACAAGCCCTAAAGTCAGACTCACCTTATGTAAATGTCAGTTGTCACCTCGAGGGGATACATAGAAAGATATTTATGTAGCAGCTACTTTGCACATGTACCTAAGCAGTGTTCCCCCTGTTGTGGGATGGTTGCTGCAGGATGAGTTGTTGATCTGTTGTTGTTCTCACATCTTAAGATGTGTCACTGTCTTCATGGTATCAAAAGGAAAACTTGAGACGAAGTGACTTTAGCAGAGCTTATTTGAGCAAAGAAATATTTGACGAACCAGGCATGGTGCTGTGTGCCCATAATTCAACCACTTGGGAGACTGAGGCAGAGGGCTTGCGAGGTCAAGGCTAGCCTGGGCAACATAGCCAGACCCCACCTCAAGGAAAAGAAAAATAGAAAAGAGAGATGTTTCCTGAGTCCACCAGCAGTCCAGACATAAAATGGCTCAGTAGACACCACCTCACCACATACACAGGCTTTATCTATCACCAGAGAAGAGGAGATGACACACAGAAGTGACCTGCTTGGCTGCAGTTGGGGTTTGCCTTATATGGTCAAATCTCGGCAGCTTTTAGCCTCTGATTGGCTGTTGGTTCAGCTGCTATGAGGCTTGGAACATTGTTGTAAGAGTGTACTTTCAGGACTAGTTATGCATCAGATTAGGCTACAGTTCACAACATATGGAGAAACCTTTAGGGCAAACATGAAATATATATGGAGACAGCTTCAGCAAAACAATTCAAATTTAACAGTGGAAATGCATTCTTTTAGAAAAGCTGCTGTTAATTCCAATATTTTTTATGAAATCATCTTCACTAAAGCCAGTTTTATGTACTAGATTTTGTTTCTGTGGTTCCCAATATAATGTACTCAGCCTAACAAATCACCAGGGGAGACCCCAGGCTACCTCTTACATCTAGCTAATTGACAGTAGTTGACATTTTGCCAGGTTATTGCAATATAATTAATTCTGTATGCCTTTCCCCCACCTTTAGTGAACTTAACAACTTGCTCACAAAGAAACAAGTACATATAAATACACAATTCAGAATCTTCTAATGGTATATTCGAGGTATAGCATTCCTTTTTTCATAACATATCCCAATGCATGATAGAAAACATGTTGAAAATTAACAGACCAATAAACATTTTTCTTAGAGAAAATATGCACAACACCTGAAAGGGAAATGAGTACAGATTTGAAGGGCACAGAAGTAACCCAAGGCACACAGAGTACTTTAGTCAGCTTTTTCACGGCTGTAACTAAAAGGACCCAACCAGAACAACTGTAGAGGAGGAAAGGATTATTTAGGGGCTCTTGGTTTCACAGGTCTCAGTCCATAGATAGCAGGCTCCATTCCTTGGGCTTGAAGTGAGGCAGATCATCATGGCAGAAGAGTGTGGTGGAGGGAAGCAGCTCACATGGTGATCAGGAAGCAGAGAGAGAGACTCCTCTCTCTAGATACAAAATATATACCCACAGCCATGCTCCCAAGGCCCACCTCCTCCAGCCACACCCTACCCACCTTTAGTTACCACTCAGTTAATTCCTCTCTGGGGATCAATTCACTGATTAGATTAAGACTCTTACAACCCACTCATTTCTCCTCTGAACCTTCTTGCATTGTCTCCCACGTGAGCTTTTGGAGGACACCTCACATCCACACCATAACATTCTGCTCCTGGCCTCCAAAAGCTCACACTCATCTGACAATGCAAAATATATTTAGTCTCTTCCCAAGAGTATCCATAGCCTCCGCAGTTCCTAGATTGCTCAAAGTTCAAGTCCAAAGTCTTCTCTGAAGCTCAAGGCAATCTCGCATCATGAGCTCACGTAAAATTAAAAGCAATTTACAAGTGTCCAGTATATAAAAGTACAGAATAAACATTTCACAAAAATAGGGGCATAGAGAAAAGGGATGGGGCCAAAGCAAGACTGAAATCCTGCTGTTCAAGCAAGTCCTCTAGTTCTGTGTTTGGCATCTGGAGCACATGGCATGATGCCCTCTCCAAAGGGCTTGTGTAGCTTTGGCCCTGTGGCCCTGTTGGTTGCAGCCCAAGTGGCCTCTCTGTTGGCTTGTCTCTGTGCAATTCCTGCAGCTTTCCTAGGATGATGTGCCACGTTATTGGCATTTCTTAATCTTGGGAGTCTCCACTGCAGCTTTGGCTACCTCAGATCTCCACAGCTTGCCTTCTCAGGGAATGGCTGCAGGGAATCCAACACGGCTGCACTTTGCCTGGCTTCCAAGGCCTTCCTTTGAAATCTTGGTGGAAGCCTCCATGATCCCCTAACTCCAAAGTCCACAGTCCTGAAGGACCAGTATCATGTAGTTGACACCAAGCTCTGCCCCCATCTTGATCAATAGCTGTGCTTCTGGGGACCTTGGCTGCAGCAGCCTCCAATTATCTGGGTAGCTGAGCATGTTGAAAAAACTTCCTAGGCCCCCTTATTCAAGGATTTCACGCTGGTCTCTTCTCAAGAGAATTTCCACTTTTATTCCCTTGAGCCTGAGATGGGTGTGGTCTTGCCAGCTCCTGAGGTGCCTTATTGTCTCTGGGAAAAGTCTTTAGCATTTATTTAGTGGCAGTAATGTCATTAACAACTGTGGCTTCCTTGGCCCCAGTTTTACTCCTGCCTTTCAATTGAAGTTTTTCAAATATTTGTGCTCTGCTTTCTGCTCCTGAATATCATAATAAATTTGGCTAAAAGCAATATCTGTGCCACTGCCTGAAAGCTATGCTGCTTAGAAATTTCTTCCACCAGATCAACAAGTTCATTGCTTTTAAAATGAGCCTCACAGAAAGACTCAGGATTTGAGCAAAATGCAGGCAGCTTCTCAGCTGGAACATAGCACAAATGATCTCTAGTACAATTACCAGTAGTGTCTTCCTTTTCTTCTAAACCCTCTTGAGCCCTCTCTTTACTGTCCAGAGTCCTATGGCATTCTGGTCTTCTGAGCTCCTACCAGAATCAGCCATTAAGCTCCACTTACAATAACAAAGCATTTTCAGCTTGCACTGCTAAACATCTCAAAATTCCTCCCACCAATTCCCCAAAGCTCAAAATTCTCATGAACCACATGTTCAGTTTAGTCACAGCAGTGACCCCACTTCTTGGTACCAATTTCTGTATTAGTCAGCATTTTCACTGCTGTGATGAAAGGATATGACCAGAACAATTGCAGAGGAGGAAAGGTTTATTTAGGGGCTCATGGTTCCAGAGGTCTCAGTCCACAGCAGGCTCTATTCCTTAGGGCTCAGGATAAGGCAGGACATCATGGCAGAAGAGTGTGGCAGAGGGAACCAGCTCACATGATGATCAGAAAACAGAGAGAGAGGTCTCCATTTACCAGATACAATTATATACCCCAAAGCCACACTCCCAACTCCCATATCCTCCAGCCACACCTACCCCTTCAGTTACCATTAAGTTAACCCCTACTAGGGGATTAATCACTGATTGGGTTAAGACCCTCACAACCCAATCACTTCTCCTACAAATGTCTTGTATCGTCTCACATATGAGCTGTTGGGAGAGATCTCTTCTCCAAACTGCAAGACATGAGATAAGAACCATCCAAGGTGGAAGTATTTCCAGGGCCTCTTCAAGCTTGGAGGAGGTGGACACCAGGAGCAGGAGGGACCAAAGGGTCCCTGTACTCAGATAGTAAATAATCTGGATGAAACAGCCCTTAATCCCTAGTGGTTATTTTAGGCCAGATCATAAGCAATAGAGGATTGTCTCAGGGTGAGTGACAGGGGTCCTTGGGCTGAAAAGGCAGGGCCATTCCCTGAGAAGCCAAAGATGCCAGGCAAAGGCGGGAGCACACACCTGTAGACAGAGATCCCCCTGAAGAGGTCTGCACAGTGAGGTTTCCAGTTCGTTGCTGCAGATTTGCTTTTCACAGACCCTGGCTTCCTGCAGGTAACTCTGACCTGAGCACCTGGCATACAGTCCACCTATCTTGTCCCCCCCAGGTTCTGTGCAGGGAGGGGCACTGTGAGAACTTCTAACCACAGTCAAGGTTTGGGCATGGAATTAATGCTGCCCGTGTGGCTGTGTCCCTAAAGGCCACAAACATCAAGTGCAGATTCCAGTTGTCTTGGGTTAGTGGTGCACCCTGACCCCTGGTTGAACACGAAGATGTGCAATGTGAGGGAATTTCAGGGCTGAGGGAACACTTCTGTATCTTCATTATGGTGGAGAGCCCACAGGGCTGTATGCCTTTGTCAAGGGACTTTGAAAACGATTTAAATCAACTCTCAGGAATGTCACTGTGTGCATCATACTCCAACAGACATATTAAGAAGTTAAAAATGTAAGAGTGATGATTATCCTGTATCCTAATGATTTTTGAGCTCCTGTTTCTTCACTCCATTTCGCCTGCATATTTATTAACCCTAATGTGGCTTCCTCCCTGGCAGGCGACTGTGACGCTCCGCTGGGATCCGCCTTGCCTCCGTCCTCCTTCAGCAGCTCTGCAGAGCTGTCCAGCAGCCACGGCCCTGGGTTCGCCAGGCTTAATCGGAGAGACGGTGAGTCTGCTTCTTCCTTCTTGCTGATCCTTGGTGAATCTGATTGGGTTTTCACTTAATAAAATAATTGCAATTGATTGATGCTTTATAGAAGGAAATAAAATTCCAAATAAGCACGTTTGCTCTCATTGGACTCCGAGGATTTATTTTGCAAGAATCAACTGGCCCCTGGGCAGCTGGTGTGGCTGAACCTCTGGGTCCAATCTTCACAGCTTTGGAACAAATCACACACACCTGGCTTTGACAGTGTTTGATCTTCTGGTAAAATCATTTCAGTATTTAAGTGTGTGCTGAAGGCTTTAGCATCTGCTGTGTCCTGTTATCTATCCTGAGTTGTTTCTTTCCTCCTTTCTTGTGTACATTGCCCCAGATTGCTTAATTAGCTCTATTTAGATTGAAAAAAAAAATGGCAGATTAAAGAAGCATTTTCAAAAGATTTTTATTGTTTTAACTAGAACTCCCAGTTTGCTTCTCATAATGGCCCTCTGGATTTTCTCTTTGGCATTCACTGAGGAGAAAGAGCATTTAATGGTTTATTCGTGTTCCATTGTAAATTTCCGTTGCTACCTACAGACATTTCTTGAGAGGAGCAGGTTTTCTGTTACATGGGTTTAAACAGAGGTGTAGGGAACTGAGTGCTAACTTGCCGTGTCGTACAGTTTGGGTAAGTGTTCTCCAAAGACCCATGACTTGGTCCCTTGGTGACCCCACTGGGAGGTGGTGGCATCTTTAAGTGATAGGACATAGCGGGTAGAAGTGAGGTCATTGGAGGTATGACCTCAAAGGAGTTATTGGGACCCCTAGCTCCTTTTTGTTTCTCTTAGCTTCCTGGTCCACATGAAGTGAGGATTTCTCCACCATGTGCTCCCGCCATGTTTTGTTACCTCACCATAGTCCAAAGGCAGTGGGGCCAGGTTGACCATGGACTGAAATCTCTGAAATTGTGAGCCAAACATTTCCTCTTTTTAAGTTGATTATTTCAGGTACTCTGTTATAGTAATGGAAAGCTGACTTATACACTGTATCAAAATAGGGAACTTAAGAAACCTTATACATAGTGATGAGGCACCATCTGGTATTTTAAAGCAAAAACTAAGGTAAACATTCTTTGAATAAATTCTCAGGAAATTGAATTCACAGTATTGACAAAAAATATTTGTAGGCATATATGAAAAGACTCAAAAAGTGCACTATAAATACCTCGAGTCCTTATTTCCTTATTGCCTTCTTTCTTGTTATTTGTTCTTACTGTTTTTTTTTTTGTTGTTGTTAACTTCTTGCTGCTTTCCTTGGTGTTTTCAATAGCTGAGCACATTTAGTAAGTTGCACTTTGGACCAAATTAATGTATTATTTCCTTTGTTATGGACAATATGGTTATCAGAATGAATGAACTCACTTCATTTTGCTGAAATGCACTTATATGAACACAGTTGCAAATATGCAAATAGAATGCATGAATTCTAAACTAATACATAAACGAATACATTGGCTGAAATACAATGAAGTCTGCTATTTCATTCATTTGCGAAGATCTGGTTCTTTTACTCCAGATGATGTTCCTGCAGAGCCTAAGTGAATGTGGCCATCGCTAGATTAGTAATTGATACTGGGCAGAAGGGATAAAAGAAAACAAAGGTCATCTCAAGCCATAGCTCTTTTTAATGGCAAATCACATTTTATGTTAGGATAGGACTGCGAGGATTCTCCATCATCATTTTTATTCTTAGTTCATGTTCTTGCAACTCGTATAGTGCAAAGGCATACTATCAATCTTAATAAAATTTATTTTCATGTGAATGAAAGAAAAATGGTTCCATTTTATCATTTTAATTAACTACCAGCTGAGGTGTTTATAAATTCATCGTTGTGATTGTTGTGGGTTTTTATTTTTGTTGTTGTTGTTTTTTGTTTTGACTTTTCCTCCTCCCTATAAGAAATTCCAAATTGTGAGTGATATATGGAAGGCTGTCGATTATCTCTGGTGTTTTAAGATCCTTTATTAGATTTAGAGTGATTTATGAAGAGCAACTAAACCAGTCTCCTGATCATAAAGAGTTAAAGCAAAATGCAATTGACTCCGGGTCACAGATATTACAGCCTTTCTCCAGAGGAGTGCAGAGATCTCAGAGCCACAATTCAACAGCCAGGAAACAAATGCTCTTCAGTCAGACAGCCCAGTACTTGGAACCTCTAGGATGGGAAAATTCCATGAACACAGTTGTGGTCATTGCGAAAACCCGGGTGTGAGGGATGAGAGAGGAAGAAGGTGACTGAGTAGTCAGTGAATTACATCTGACCCCGTTTAATTCCGTCTGACCCTCCAAAGATTGCTTTTTTTGGAAGTGTCTTCATTTATGCTTCTTGGAAAGTAATAAACTAAACTAGTTCTTCTGTTTCACTAAATGAAGAACCCCTGAGCCACAGAATTAATATACTTATCAAACCAAGTTATTCTCTGCCCCCCCACCTTTTGTTTTTAATGGGGAAACACTCAATTTTACATCAAACATTTCAAAAACTATGAAACATAATCCAAAGTTACTTTCCACTTATAAAAATTCAGTACCATACTGGTCAGATTAGAATGTAATTAATCAAATATGTTTTTGCTTTCTACATTTTCATAGTTGAAATTTTAATATGCTTGAATTTTAGCGTGTTAATGAATACAATGAACACAGTTTTTTTTAAATTGACATGTAATGACTTTACAGATTTCTGTGGTACAATGTGATAATCCAATACATATAAACAATTTTTAATGGTTAAATCAGGATAATTAATATTTCCCATCCCCTTAAACATATATCATTTCTTGGAGCTGGACTCTTCAAACTCCTCTCTTTTAATTCTTTGTAAATCACATAATAAATTGTTCTAAACTAGAGACCAACTACTGAAGATGCACATTTTAAAAACCCAAATCTGTGCTATTATTGCAGCAGGCCCAGTGGTAGCACTCACAGGTTGACATGGGGTCTCAGAGAAGGAGCTAATGATCACGTGTGCCTGGGACCGACAGACCCTCGAAGTGACAGCACAAGGTGCCTTAATGAAATATTTCCCCCTGCACTAGGGGAATCTGAAAATGCATTTTTGTAACCTATAATTATGCATTTGAAACAAGGAGAATTTGAAGAAGTAGAAAGAATTAGAGTTTGGAGTACAATAACAGCACATCATTGCTCCCAGAAGCGACAAATGCTCTTTTTTAAACCTCTTCCATCTGCTCCAAAGTTTCCATCTATTGCTAAAAGAGGCAATATTGTGACTTCTTGCTGATGCCTCTTGTTTTTATTTTTTACTATTGAATCTTTGCATGGCCTGGAATCCCTTTTAATGTTAAGATGAAACTCTGCTACAAATGACAAGTAGAAAGTTAGCTAAGATCTATTATTGATGAAGAGGACTTCAGGGCTCAGGGTTAGGGCATGTCCCTAGCATGCTCACAGCCTTGGGTTCAGTCCCCAAAAAAGAAAAAAAAAGAAATGAAATGATTCTGATTCTTGAATAGACCACGAAAAGGGCCAATTTTAAAATTTAGTAAGTATTTTTTTGGGAAGTGTTTTAGTGTCCTAAAATAACCCACTCTTGGAGGCGCGGTGTGTACCAGGGATTGAACTCAGGGTACTCAACCACTGAGCCACATCCTCAGCCCCAATTTGTATTTTATTTAGAGATAGGGCCTCACTGAGCTGCTTAGTGCCTCACCATTGCTGAGGCTGGCTTTGAACTAGCGATCCTCCTGTCTCAGCCTCCTGGGATTACAGCGTGCATCACCATGCCCACCTAACCCACTGTTCTGTGACCTCAGTGTGTAACGGTCACTTCTCTCATGCTTCTGATGATGGCATGGTGCCTTTGGGTCAGGTCCTAAGAAGTAGAGGACTAATAGATTTTTCTTGATAAATATTTTCTGCAGCTTAATCTATGTTGTAAAAATATTCAAAAAATCAGTCCTTATATATTTAGCTACCTGGTAGTTTCCCATCACTGGAGAGTGCTTTTAAATAATTAGGAAAAATATACACAATTGTGATAATTATATCAAAGTTGACATCAATTAATTTCAAAAAAATAAAAGGTAACAAGAGCTGATTCCTTGTGCTTCAGGGGAGATTTCCAAGTTTGGTGCTAGAGTTTTGTTGGAGTGAGCCTGGGAGAGAGGTGAGGGGGGTGTCCTAGTTACCTGTCCCCACAAGAAGCCCCATGTGCTGTGAGCATGTGCTGTGGGTCATTGGGGGCTGAGGAGGGGTCCGTCCTAAGTGGGGAGAAGTCAGGAAGCTCAAGTAGGCTAGGGTGACCTTCTATGCCACAGATGAAGTGGCAAGGAGGACGGGGACTTAACTCAAGGCCTATGTGGGTGCCTGCAGCTCGGCCTCAGCTCTGCAGGGAGCTCTTGCTATAGAGGTCCACAGAGCTCTTTTGCAGCTTGACTCCCCGATACACTCATAGCATAAGGTGATCCATGTCTGCAAATGTTCTCTGGCTCCACCACCCTCATGCCCAACCACAATGAGCTCCTGAGAACTCTCGGGCCAGTGTCACATGGATGTCCAGTGCATGCCCAGTCCTTGCGCAAGGCTCCGTTGACTCCTGTCTCTGTACTGGACGGAAGGAAGAGCAGCACACCTGGGTACAGGGCCCAGCTCCCTCATGGCATCCTCCTAATCCTTTCCAATTGTCATGGACCTCTGGGTTTCCCAGGTCCACATCTGTGGGCCTTCAGAGGTACCCGCCTCACTTTTAAGATTAGAGTTAGTACTACTTCTCATTAGGACCTCAGCTCAAGATGAGTCGGGAAGGGTCCTGTGCTAGGGTCCTGTCACACATGGAGGCAGGTCCTGGGGAGCTGCAGGGGCCACATCAGTAGATAACAAGGAATTACTTAGCCTGCCTGTTGGCACTTTACCCATCAGCAGGTGTAGAGACCAAGCAATGCATGTCTGGTTTTCCACTCCTGAAAGTCAAAGACTTTAAATTAAATTAAACTTGTGCCAAGTATGGGGCAGGAGGATAAAATGGGGGTGATGAAAATCATGACCAGATCAATCATCCTGTGTCATTATCCAGGCCCAGAAAATTCATCTACAGGTCAAGGGCACTGCCATTAAATAATGTCATATAATGTCATGACTAGACATAAGAATGAGTGGCCTGCGAGAGGGTTTAAGGTTCCCTTCTCTCAGGCTTAGTGCTAGATGGTAAGACCAAGAGATGTGAGAGTTCAGGAAGACAGGCTCACTTGACTTAAGTATTAATTTTTAAGACACCAGATTTGTAAGTGACCTAGATTTGGTGGGACAATTGATGGTGTGGTTCGGGTATCACAAACCACCCACCCACATGCTCACCTGCACAGGACAGGTGTCTCAGACACCCACTGAACATGCAAATCTAACTTGCCCTCTTCATAGGTGATGACATTGAGTTAGTCGGAACATGTTAGCACGATGGTCAAAAGCGTGATGCACAAGACAACAACACGTTGGGATCAAGGTGGCGTTTTGCACTTATTCTGGAACCTGTGTGCACAGATTTGAATAACAAATGTGTCAGCAGTGCCTGGGAAAGTGATGGCAGGATTTGAGTGGGTCCCAAATGGCATGCTAAACAAATTCAGCTCAGGAAATAAAAGCCTCATCTCCCCAAATTGTCAACTTCCAAACAGAAAATTGCTTATAGTAGGCAGTTTCAGGTATGAGCTTGAGGGATGCTGTAAGTCCCTTTGAGTCCCCTTGTACTATCAGCCAAATGTTCAAGTCTTTGAACATGTAGGAGTGGCAGGAGCCAGTTCCCTGAGAGACCCAAACGCAGCTTGTCAACAGGGTTTAAACTCCTAAGATGAACTCAGGTTCCAGAACTGTTTGATTGACAGTTTGGAGCAAGTAGTCAGACTTCAGAAACTTTTAAAAATTTATGGCACTTATTCCTCCAAAAACTCTGTCCCAGTGAAAAGTCCTAATGGATTAATTTCCAGACCTCAAATAAAATCTTGTTTTCAGTTGAAACATGATAGAGGCAATCAAATGAGGAAAACTTGGGGTGGAAATGGTCTAATATCAGAAAAAATAAAATATCTATAATTCTGTGAAACGTTACATATTGCATTAGACATAAGACATAAATCGCAAGCAATATTGTGACAGAATCCAAAACTGGTAAGGGTAATGTCTGAACCACGTTTTCAGGAGTATTTCATGTGGACATTTGACAGGGCTGAACTTCTAACACGAGACTGGTTCATCAGAAGAGAAAATGCATCTGCTGTAAATTTTATGATGCCAAGGATCAATTTGCATCTCTTCACCTTTTAGATTGAACAACTCACCACTAAGAATTGTGTGGCATATTTCACATAAAAGTAAAACTAAAATAAACTGTCAAAGCCTTAGGAAAGGAAATAAGATGGGCAGAATTTTATTTCTAAATAAGAAAGAGATTTTGAGCAAACATCGGAGAACAGATTTTGATAATGGTGTCAGGGAAATTCAGAGAAGTCATTAGAATCAAATATTTGATTATCTTAAGATAATATGGTTATTATTCTTTTTCGCTATGACTGTTTTGGGGACGCTAAATTAAAACTTCTGAAAACTAACATATGGTCTAAAGTGTCTAACATAAGAGAATTCAAATAATATCTTAGCACATAGTAAATTCTTGCTATTTTTGAGTGAATGAGTGTATGATCTATATTAGGAAATCTTTATAAGTGTGTGCAATTGTAGGACTTGGTCTTCTCCATGATCAGTAATTGACTTTGAGAAACAAGTTAATTATATAGTCATTGTAATTGGCTTTAATACACTTTATAATAAATTGATCAATGTTCTGTTTAGTTAGCAAACATACTTCCAGGTGAATGAGTTTTGCTTTTTGTGTCAGTCTGTCTTCTCATGTGTTTGGTCAAATGGTTTTATGAAACTCTAATATCTGACTTTAGGCAATTTTAATCATTAATGAACATAGTGCAGTTATTATTATTTTCACTTTAAGTTTTAAAAAAAGCTTTTCTGCATATCATTTTGTTTGTTGGCTGAAAACACACATTTATTTGTGCATCTGGTGCTCTCTGACTCTTCTGCATATATTTTATTAGCAGACTAAGATCAAAGTTATTTTTTCCATACTTTAAATTCCCTGCTTCTTATGCTGGTTTTCATAATGATAATGTTATGCCTTTCTAAGATTAGGACATAACACTCTCTTTGGCATATTCTTTTAATCCTATCTAGAGTTATTTTTATGCAAAACAATGGACTAGAATAAACTAATTGCAATTTCTTCATGAGGGAAAAATGTACACTTTATCCCTTCTCCTTTATTGTGATTGTTTATTCTTATTTGGAAACTTCAAAATGCCTCAAAATTTTCCAAGATCAAAGAAGACATCTCACTAACAGCTGTTGCTGTTGTCTTCCTCTTTAACTTTGCTCATATTCTTCAGCAGTGGTTCTCTCCAATTAAATTTCACTTAATTTTAAAGATGCAATCATATGGACAGTATCTCCTGCTTGTTAAAGTTTTAAAGTTAGGGGGAAAAAAGGTTCCTGAAATTTCCAAATAGAACTATAATAAACCTCCTGTGTATATTCCTGTAATGTGAGGATTCTGACATAAGTGAGCATTTGGTGGTTGCTCTTTGAATGGAATCTTGGCTACTCTCATCATTGTCATGATGAGAGTAACATAAATACTATGTTAGTCAGTGTTTTGTTACTATAACAAAATACCTGAGATCATCAGTTTATAAAGAGAAAAGGTTCATTTTGACTTACAAGTTTGGAGGTTCCAGTTCATGATCCAATTGGCCCTATTTGCTTTGGACCTGTCATGATGCAGCTCATGATGATGGGAACATGTGGTGGCAGCAGAAAATCCCTCACCAGGGAGCAAATTGAGAAAGAGGAAGGGGGCCAGGGTCTCACAGTCTCCTGGAGAGCATATCTCCCATGACATGAGGACATCCTACCAGGTCACACCTTTTAAAGTTCATACCACCTTCCAATAGCACCACGCTGGGGACCAAGCCTTTTTAACGCAGGCCATTGGGAATCTTATACAAAGGATAGCAAATAGTCTTTGCTCTAAAGAGAGGAAGCACGAGACTCAGCCGCTGTAACCCTCACTACTGCTCCAAGCTGGATGCTTTAATACATGGTGTCACTTGGTTACTTTTAAGATACTCCCCTTTATGAGTTTTCCTTCTGAGGCTAAAGGAATGCTCCGTATTCAGCAGAATTTGGAGGTGATGGTGAAGAATTGGAAAATGCAAAGCCTAGGAGGTGTGGAGATGACCTGTCAGAGTCAGGGAAGAGTTATGATGCTGTTATGATGCTGTTAACTCTTCCCTGTGAGGCCTCACCCACATCTGTCACATTCTCTAGCACCATGCCCAAGGTCAAGGGGAGGAAGGCTGCATGAGCCCTGTGACCCCTGGGTCATTCATGTCTCACTACATCCCTGGTGACATGCTTCACCAGACTTGGGAGCCACCCGGAGGCTACATTCCTAAGACAATACAATGTAAAGAGAAGAGAAAACAAAGTAAGCTGTGGCAATGTGTGAAAAACATCAGAGAGACTTTGGCTTCTCTTATCATGGGTATAATTCTGCAGCAACAAATTAAATATATACTTTTCCCTAAAGATAACCATAGATTCTCATGGTCTAAGGAAGATGGACAATATTATTATTCTTGGTTTGAGACTTTTACAGCAGCCCCTTCTAAAAATCACAAAGTAATACTCTGGTTTCTCTTCAGATCGTATAAATCTTTCGCCTTTTACTAAAAATCACAAAGTGAACGTACAACAAAATAAGCAGAAATATAAGAACATCAGGGGCAAATTTGGCATGAAGCTTCTTGTTTATGGGATCAGGGAGAAAGACCCATTTCTAATAAGTATTACAGAATCGCTAAATTCCTAAATTTATCAATTTTAAAATTTATAGGATTGCTAAAACAATTCTATAAAATTTGGAATAAGACTTATAAAATACAAACAGTCCACCAGAAACGATCTCTGCTCAGTCTACCCCATGACAACCATGGGGGAGGAGTTGCTGTCTATTCTTGTCCAAGCTGAACTTAATCAGGTCTTATTTTCCGAAGCTTGGTCCACGGTCCTCCTGGTTTCCACTTGGAGCACTGACGTTTTGCACCTGGACAGACTGGTCAGCTGTGCTGCTGTGTGTCTTAGATTCCTCTCCATTTCCAAGCCTGGTTCTTTTTTTTTTAAATTCTGGTTCTTGTTCCCCCATGACCCCAGCCACCCACGATTCTAACTGTACAGAGCTCCTGACACTAGGAGAGCCCCGGTGCAGGCGGGAAGGAGGCTGTGACCTGGCTGCAGCTCAATGACAGTCCCCACCTTTGCTCCCATCTGCCCAATGGGCACAGATCTTACGGGCATGGTCCCAGCCCATAGTTAGAGAGTACCAGTTTGGTTCAGCACACTTTGAAAACACTTGCTACCACAATTCAGTTCTTTAATTTTTCTTTTCTTTTTATTTTGGTGCTGGAGATCAAACCCAGGGCCTTGCATACGGTAAGCATGAGCCTAGGCTAAAACCCCCAGCCCTAGTTCTTTTTCATTTTTCCTTTTGGTACCAAGGATTGAATCCAGGGATGCTTAACTAGTGAGCCACATCCCCAGCCCAATTTTTACTTTTTATTTTGAGACAGGGCCTCACTAAGTTGCTGAGGCTGGCTTTGAACTTACGATCCTCCTGTCTCAGTCTCCCGAGGTCCTGGGATCACAGGTGTGGGCCACTGTGCCCAGCCTAGTTCTTTTCAGTTATACATGACGGTAGAATGTATTTTGACATATCATACAGACATGGGGTATGACTTCCCATTTTTGTGGTTGTACGTGACGTGGAGTTACACTGGTCGTGTATTCATATATGAACATAGGAAAGAGATGTACCATTCATTCTACTGTCTTTCCTATTCCCATCCCCCTCCCTTCCCTTCATTCCCCTTTGTCTAATCAAAAGTACTTCTCTTCGTCCCTAACCAGCCCCCCTTATTGTGTGTTAGCATCCACATGTCAGAAAGAACACTTGGCTTTGATTTTTGGGGATTGGCTTATTTCACTTAGCATGATAGTCTCCAGTTCTCCATCCATTTAATAGCAAATGCCATAATTTCATTCTTCCTTATGACTGAGTAATATTCCATTGTTATTCATCCATTCCTCTGTTGAAGGGCACCTAGGCTGGTTCCATAGCTTAGCTACTGTGACTTGACCAGCCTCGTTCTTGATATCTGTTTCATGAGGAAAACAATTCTGGTATACAAAAGTCAACCTTAGGAAGAAATAGAACCTTCTTTCATAGTTAGCAGATGTCATTTGGGGCTAGCTGCTCAGAAAAAAAGAAGAGGTGAGAGCCATCCTTTCTCAGAAAATTGTCACAAGAATAGAGAATGAAAATCAGCTTTTTGACAATTACAGAGCTCAGAGATTCCTAAATCATCTACAAAATGTAATTGCTGATATTTAAGAAGGGGAAAATCAGCAAAGGCCAAATGACCAAATAGCAGTAATGATTCTAAAGATCTAACCGTGCAACTAGAACTGAGGAGGGTTCATGGAGTTTTTCAGGTGACTTTCACTCTGAAACAGGATGTCTTGTTTGTGTGTCCTTCCTCGGCACACAAGACCAAGAGTGCATCAGCAGCCTGATTGCAGCGGTGGATGTATTACCCAGGTATCAGATGTCTCTGCAGCTCTGCAGAGGAGACAGGAGAAGCAGAGATGCTGGTTTCTCTTGCAACACAGCCTGAATCTTCTAGGAATGGCTGAGCACTTTCTCTCTTTGCACAAATAACTGACTCAACAGAAAAAAAAAAAAAGAAGAAATCTTTGCCCGATTGTGCTAAAAAAAATGCAGAAATTTACCTGTATCCAGTAAATATATCAACACAGTTGGTGATTTGTCAGTAAGTATAGAAAACATTTAAAGGGGTGCTTCATTTTCCAAGCAGAGAGTATAAATATTTGTGGGCAAATGGTATCTTTTTGATGTAATCAACCTACATAGGATAGATTCCAATGTTAGTAAGAAAAATAGACTCTGCTTCTCTGAAGATATGTGTGACACACACATGGAGAAATAATGGTCAAAAGTTGCTTTTAATTTACAAATCCAAGGATCAATTTGTTACAGTAGCACTCGTACTCCATATGAAGACTGCTCTATTACTAATTCAAAATAGTGGCCATTAAAGTCAGACAATTTGTAGGGGGAAAAAAAATCTCAGAATCGTCCTTCTCTGCTCTATTGTTCCTTCCTAGCCAGTTGCTGGATTCTGAGTATTCTCTTTGAAATATTTCACACTTAAAAGTCTTTCTTCTTCATTTCCATGGATTTTGCCCCAAATCTGTCCCTTAATGTCTCACTTATGTGGCCTTAATAGCCCCATGACTGATCTTCTACCTTTGAAGCTTTCCCTAATTAAATAAATCCCTAGCAAAGTCCTCAGCTGACCTGCTTTGAAGCGCTGTTCAGTTCTGCTCACGCGCTCACACTGTGGATCTCAGGAACTAGCCCCTGCACGAAGCAATCCTCAGACTGTTGCCTACGGGCTCTCTAAGCTTCCCCGAAATTAGGCAGGTGGTTGAGACACTTTAATAGGAGAAAAATAAATATATGTTTCACCAAATGAAAAAGTGAGGTTAATTATCATTTGGCTAACGTAATTAAGAGAATATAGGATGTCTCTGTGAATACTTCTTTGTGTTTTAGAGTATTGCTAATGTTTTATTTTTTTTTTAGATTTGGTAGCTATGACTAAACTGTACCATGTTCCTGCTTCAAGGATATGAATTAGTGACTCTACATGGTTCCTGGAGGCATGGAAACAAAGATGATCAGAGACATGTACGTTTCAGAATTGAGCTTAGAAAACACTTTTAGTAACCACTACTCAAATAGATTAAAAAAAAAAAAATCTGTGTTAACCTGAGACAAAATTGATTCTGCATGTGATAGTTTTGCCCAGGCAACCAACCAGGGAATCATGGGGTGAATGTTTGGAACCTGGACTTTCTTAACAGGGATATGCTCATCCCTGGCTCCTCCTGTGTCTGTGTGCTTGCACACCATGTCCATGTTTTTGACTAATTTTCAAACAAAACTTGGGTCGTATAAAATGTTGAAGAATAACTATGGGATGATGTTTTTCCAGTACGAACTGGGCAAATTTTAGGAATTTTGGTTCCTAAAATTTGAAGGATAGGGAGAGCATGTGCCTAGCCGGTGTGAGGCCCTGGGTTCCATCCCCAGCACCCCCTGCCACCTCCACAAAGTGTGTTTGTTTGCACTACCCAACCATCGTTCAGAGTGGCATACCTAACACCCAAAACATCTGTGCCACCCTTTTGTGGCCTACAAACTCCTGAAGTCCATCACAAAGTTAATATTTTGTTTGAAGAGATAAATAGGATGAACTATTGGCACATTTCTTTAACTTTTTTAAAGATCTGATCATCCCTGAAAACTACTGATGCTGGTGGCAATGCCTTTCTATTTAATCAGTCACCCTTTTGTGAGTGATTGTGCAAGTCAGCTAGAAACAGGGCAGGAAAGCAGCTGCCAGGTGAGCTGTGCAGACAAGAGGGCTGACACATGGATCAGACAGCGCCCGGAAAGCCATTGTTCATATATGTGTGTGTATATATATATATATATATAATTTTTACTTATACATATACTTATTTGCACATATATTAATTTATACATATTTATATGTCATAGATTTATATTGATTCATTTACCTATATTTTATTTTTATTTACATATGTATTTACAGACATACATATGATGTCATGCAAAAAATCACCAAGTAAAATCTGTGCTGATCATTATCATAATGCACTGGGAGTTGAGGGGTGGAGGGATATGAGACTTAAAATTAACATAAAAACTTTCTTCAAGACACTGCTGATTCCCACAAAGATCTTCTTTACGTGTGCGACGGCCAGTGCACGATCAATGTAAATGACTCTGGATTCCAAACTCACTGGATTTTTTTCACTGCTATCCTTGGACCTGGGTCTCTGCTCCTAACTCAGGTTGTTGCTGGTGGTCTTGTGCAGAGAGAGGGGATCACTGCAGCCTAGGAAATTTCAGTAGGGTTGGACTTTAGCGTGGGTGGGAGATGGTGGGCTCTCCCCTGAAGCTCTGCCCTGATTCTGGCTTCTGAAGGGAGCATCCTCATGGGGATCTCCATTGAGGTTCTTGTATTTCAGTGTGTTCTCCCGAGTGTCTATTGGAGAGGAGGCAGCTTGTCCCCAAAAGAAATCTGCCCAGCATCCTCATGCGGTCACATTAAGACAGTGACAGGTTTGGACTGCTTCAGCTCCAGGTAGCAAGTGAAGATGGTCCCAGTTTCCTGAACTGGGCCCAGACCTTGTCGTGAATAGTTTTGATCTTGGCCCAAATTGGAGCTCCAATTTTGAGAAGTTCTTGGGGTTATGGAAAAAAATGAAGTCACACTTTGCCTCCTGGGTCTGTGATTAAAAACTTGACACCTGTGTGTTGATTCTGACTTGTCCCAGGGGCATAACAGACCTATATTCAATATCTCAACAGCTTGAACCTTCCACTTCTAGGCCAAAATGCCATGTCCTGGAGGATGATTTGAAGTTTTCTTAAAAAGACTTAAACGTGATGCAAAGTGTTTGCACCAATGGAGCTTCTCACTTGCACTCACCAGAGCCACAGATACAAAGTATGCACAAAACAAAGTATGCTTTATCTCGAGAGAAAGCAGCCAGACTTGAGATTTGATATGTGCCACTCGAGTCAATTGATAATTTGTCTGCTGAATGTGGACAGCTCTGATGTCTGTATTTATCCAGAATCATCTGAGAAAGCCACCAGGCCATCCCCAGGGACCTGTAGCTTTAAATTATATTTTTTTGCATAAGAGATACAAAGGGTAATGCAGTGAATTCACTGCCATCCATCCTTGAGCTCCATGTAGGTAATTTGGTTAGGATTTGCAAATACTGATCTCTTTCTCACCACCATGAGTTAATCCTTGACATCACTCACAATTTTTATGAAACCTTGGTTCATTTTCTAAGATTAAAATTGTGGTGAGTATTCTTTCCAAATCCCTGAATTTATGGACCCCTCTGTATGCCACACACTCCTAAGGTTAAAAGGTGGAGCATTCATTCCCTTACCTTTGTGGGAGGGACCCCCCACACTGGCTCCGCCCACCCTTCCCTCTGAGGGACCTCTGCTCCCTTCTCCCCTTCTGGGTTCACAGCAGCCCGAATTGCATCCTTCTGACATTGGGGCCCCAGCGTTTACCAGAATCCCCCAGCAGGACCAACTCTCATTTCAACTTTTTAAAATCCTACTTTAGGACCTGGGTGAAGTGCCTTCTATTTCCTAATCACCCCGCCAAAAAGAATCTCACCATCCTTTTAAAACAAGAGTCAGCTAGTTTTTTTTTTTTTTTTTTTCCTAAAGAGAGAGAAAGTGCTTTTGGCTTTTAGGATCACTGCTTTATTTCTCCTTTTTCCCCCTCCTTCTTAGTCTCTGCCCACCCCACATGCACCACTTTAAAATTTAAAACCATTCTTAGTTCTCTGGTCATGGAAGCAGGTCATCATGTAGACTTGGGCTGCCAGCCATATTTATTAACCCCTGCAAATTAAATATGTCCAGTACTTTTCCTCAAAAAAACTCTCATACCATTTATCACATGCTAGCATGCAGACTGGGTGTTTACATGGTTTTTCTTGCTCTTCTTCTAGATCTGCTGAGGGAAGAGTGCCATCTTATCCTAAGTGATTAGGAATAAGCTTGGAGTCAAATGGTTCTGATTTTTTGTTTGCTTTTATTTTAACCCTGATGCTACCACTTACAAGCTGTGCAATTTAGGATCGATGGATTTATTTCCTTGCATTTTTGTCTCCTCAAATATAAAATGGAATTAGTAATAGCACCTTTCATGAGAGAGTTAAACTGAGTGAGGATTAAACAGATGAACACACCTAAAGCAGTTTGGATGTGGTAAAGAAGTGTTCCCAGCAGATTTATTCAGAGCAGCCAAGAGGTCGAAAACAACCCAATCATCCATTTGATGGATGAACAGAGAAACAAGAAACAATATACATGCAATGGTATGCCATTCTGCTACAAAAAAGAAGGAAATTCTGATACAGTCTTACAACAGGAATGAACCTTGAAGGCATTGTGCTAAGTGAAATAAGCCAGTCCCTAAGGACAAATACTGTATGACTCCATTTACATGAGGTATGGAGAGTAGTGAAATTCATCAGGACAGGAAGTGGAGTGGTGGTTTCCAAGGGCTAGGAATGGGGTTACTCTTCAACAGGTACAGAGTCTTAGTTTGGGAAGATGAAAGAGTTCTAGAAATGGATAGTGTTGATGGTGGCAGAACAAGAAGGTACTTCAGACTATCAGATCTCTTAGATCCGTGAACTTAAAAATAGGTCAGATGGCAAATTTTATGTTAGGTATATTTTACCACAATATAAAATTAGCATATGAAATCGGATCCAACACAGCCTAGTATTTATTAAGTGCTTCTGAAGAAAAAAATAATTGTTAGTAATGATAGTAGGAATAAAAGCCATTAAACCTATTATGACTGTCACAACTTCTAGCCCAGAGCCTTGCAAAAAGCAAATATGAAATAATATATACTGATGTGGTAGAAAGCTTCAGAATAAAACACAAATTAATGCCAAATAATGTCAGTTGTAATCAAAGAAATGTCAAAACCCTGAAAAAGCTTTTTCCATTAGGTTATGGCAGCCCATGGGGCTCTTATGATGTACAACTAGTTTGCAGTGACCAAGTTTCCTTATGGTTTCATTTAAATTGGTCACCACACTGCTGGTGATGTGACATTGACAACTTAAAACAAATCTAGCAGAAAAATCCCTAAGAATAAGATTAATGGATTTCTATGTTGAAAGCAGCAATAACAACCAAAATAAATAAATAAATAAATAAATAAAGATTAAAATGAAAAAAACCAGAAAAATATTGCAAGCAGTTTAATTATGAAGTAGCTGTGACAGTTTTAACTTCTGAGTCAGAAATAAAATTCACTTTTGTGCCTTTTAATTAATTGTATCAGGAGTGCCAATCAGATAAAGAGTTTTAAAGTTGCCACTGTATTTACCAACCTGAAGAGCTCTTCACTATTTTATTTAATACTTCACTGAATACTGAATTCTGAATTTATGCCTCATGTTTTGTAGATCATCACCATTTTGGATTATTCCCACCAGTGAAATGTATTTGAATATTTTCTGTGTAGAACTAGCTAACTCAGGACCCTTCCCATGGTCCCATTGATCTTTGTGAATGTCAGTGGATGTAGCAATCTCCCTATGGTTCAGGAGGACAAAATGGACATGACGATGATGATGATTGTGCTGGCGATTCCTTGGTTGATTGGCCTTTATGGTAGGAGCTGCTTAGGTCAGGTCTTGAAGATCATGGAACTAAAGTTAAAAAAGTAATTAAACTATGATTGATTTAGAAAGTTCATTATGGAGTCTTAAAGAACATGTTTCTTCTTACCTTTCTTCCATGAAGAAGTTCATGTGTACCATCTCATCACTCTCTCTTTCCTATGAGAGAAAAGCTGAAGGAAGATACCTCTAATGATTGCAAAGATAGTTAACTGATCTGTGATTTCCGTTAAGCCAGAATAAGGGGCTTTTATGGTTTAAGACATCAATAGATATGAAACTGAATTCACATGATGATTCAGGCACTCAAAACATTGGATAAATTAATGTAAAATACATTTTAGAAAAGAGTTTCGACAAGAAGACAGAAGTCTTTGAAGCTTTGTAGAAAGGATGACTTAGGAGTGGGAAGATTGGGAGAGAATAGTGCCACTTGGGCCAAAGAGGATGTACCCAAGCCACAGGGTCCTGGTGTGACTGACTCACCCACAGTCTGTTCATCTTCCTATCAGATTCCTCATCGATGAATACTGTCAAAGAGATAGTAATTATAACCCAACAAATGTAAAGAGTAGTGGTTCTTGAAAGCATTAACAGCCATAAATATGATTTTCATACTCCTAATTTATAGTAGTCACAGTTGAAATTGGTTCACATTTCTTTTCGAAATTCCTGACTTGAAGTCTGGGAATGTATGTATTTCATTCTAATCTAGAATCTGCACAGCCCTTACCTCTTTATGCAAAGAAACACAAAGGGATGAAAAGCTAATCCCAATTGTATGATTAATTTTGCCTACTTAATTTTGCAAAATTGTAGGTGTTAAATAAATGTACACAAATAATTGCATGTGTGTCTGGGTGTGTGTGGTGTCTGTGTGTGTGTGTGTGTGTGTATGTGTGTGTGTCTGTGTGTGTCTGGGTGTGTGTATGTATGTGTGTGTGATCTCCCAGCTCCATCTCAAGTTCTTAAAGATTTGAGATTAACCATAAAACCTGACTTTGGTGTCATTGAATTTATATTGGTAGTTGTTAGAATGGGAAATAGCTAAATTTTTTTTAAAAAAACCAAAACTCATTTTAGGAGTTTTGATGGTACATTACAAACAAGAAAAGGAAAAAGAGAAAAAAGAAAAAAAGAAAAAAAAAGAAAAGAAAAAGTTGAGCTCTCTTTTTCATTCTTTTTAACCATATCCTTAAGCAAACTATGCAATTTCAGGTTATTTAGATCTTTAAAAGCTTCAAAAATAAAACATTAATACATGCTGGTATTCAGTTATCCTATTTGCTTATCAAAATTATCATTTTTATGATCATTATACCTTTAATTGTGAGCATTTATTGGATTTTTCTCAGTAGCATTTTCCTGGAGCCTGCTTTCCATTTCTGTGACTGCACACCCTCCTGTCAGTGTGACAAGGCGGGGCAGGAGCTGAGATGAAATGAATAGTCTTGCCAGAAACAACTTGAAACTGCCTAGGCAAAAGCATGTGTGTGCTTTGTCCTTTTTCTCCCCACCAATAAGAGCTGCCTTAACTCTCCTTCACAGCCAGAGGCAATCCTTTATCAGGGACTCAGGGAGCGCTTTCATACTGAAAACCACGAGCTCTGATATGAAGAGTCCAGCCAGAGAACGGCAGGCCCGTAGGTCAGGTTGGAAATTACAATTGCATAGGAATTAGTTTCATCAAAAGGGAAAATCCAGAAGTCTGAGTGATTTCCTGCAAACACAAAGCAAATGGAGACACACCGGGTATTTTCTTCCTCCGTTCTCATCCATCACCACGTAGATGTCTGCCCACAATCATGCTTCCTTAAAACACTGCCTGGGTTCTAGGTGATGAAGAGGCAGAGAAAATATTTGCCTAATGCTTCCAATTAAAGAGGGAAGTGAATGGTGCTGAGGCTTCATGCCTGGCCTGTGCATGGATATACTGGCTGTGTAGGAGCAATGGAGGTTGAAGAAAAGACAGACATGGAGAAAAGGCTGGGGCCAGGTGGGTAGACAAGCCCTGGTGAGGCCTGGCTGACTCAGAGCTAGCTCGGCAAGTTGGTAACATTGAAAGGTTGATTGTGGGGAAGTTTCAGCAAAGCAGACAATCTGAAGGGCACAGGGCTAGCAAGACATTAGGGTCATCTTGCTTTGCTCAGAATTCACTATCCCTGGGAGAAGGTGCTGAACTCAAGGCCAAAATAGATAGAGCCCCACAGCTTCACGTGTAGCACCCCACCGGGACCCCACATCATCATAGCAACTGGGGCATCTTGACCTGCACCTTCAAACAGGCAGCTTTGTCAGCCCAAAGCTATCCCTGAGGGAGTCAGAGGCCATGATTCAAATAAACCACTCTCCACAGAATGGTTCAGGATATTTGTGGGCGTCATTCAATGTTGAGATATGTATTTCTTACTTTAGAAGTGATAACTCCTACTGAAAACTTAGCACTGTACCTAAAAATCAAGTTACTAAACAAAAGAAAAATCTTTACATTGTAGGAAATGACCCTGACCTGGTTTCTTATAGCATGTGGCCTCCGCCTATGAGAAGTTTCCATTGCTCTGCACAATGCAATATTTCAAGACAGAACTGAGTGTAAGACTCCATGGTTTTGTGAGGCATGTCTTTGTTAAATAGTAATTAACTTACGGCTATGCCACATTGTGTTTATCTATTCACTAGTGATGTACATGAGTCGCTTCTACTTTTTTCTGGTATGAGTAATGTTGCTATGAACATTCAAATTTTAGAGTGGATGCATATTTCCATGGGGTGGAATTTCTGGGTTGCATGTCCACTCTAAGACTTAATGACCACAGCAATATTATATTTAGCAGTAATATGAAAGGAACTACGTTTCCTTAGCTTTGTAAGCTAGTCCCACAGAGGAACGTCATCACACTCCTTTCTAGGATCTCCACACCATGCATTCTTTCTGATGAAATTTTCTCCCTTTAATTTTCCTTATTCAAAAAAACCCAGTGATCTACATGGTAACTCAGCTGTCATGCAATACTTAGCACAGATGTGAGCTCGAACAGGAAGCTTCCTCTTTACCACAGGTGACTGGATTATAATGGTATTGCCCCTTCTGCTTCTGGAAAGATAGTACATATCCTGTCCCCACTGCTCCAGCTACATATGTTTCTAAAACAGTATGATATATAGCAAACAAACATAAGAATGAAAAAAATGGAGAAGAGAAGGAGGACCAGTTAGGAAACTGAGGATCTGAGGAATGGGGGAAAAAAAAGAGATAATCTGGGGCATAGAGGAAGGATCTGCACAGATGGGTCAAATGAGTGCTTAACTATAAAGAGTAACAATGAGGAGGGGCATGGTGGCAAGGAGATGGGTCTCTTTCTTAATTGTACTGGTGGTGACAGGACTCTCGACATGTCACGAAGTGTCACAGAACTCCACAGACACATTATTTTCCTAGTTTTGATATTCTCATATAATTATATAAGTTGTAACTGTTGGGGGAAAGTAGAAGATGAGTACATGTTACGTCTCTGTACTTTCTTTACTGCTTCCTGTAAAGCCAGTGATTTTAAAATAACGCCAACTTGCTGAATGGGAGTTTAATTTGTGCCACAAAGCTGACCTAAAAGAACCATGGCCAATAACAGGAGCTGGTAAAACACCACAGTGGGTTCTGTAACCAGCTACCTTAGTCACTAAGTCAGCATTATATGAGGCACTCTTGAATTTCTGCAGCATGTGATGGAGATTGGCCCATTTTCCTTCACAATCATGGTTGGCAGTTGGATTCTTTTGAGGTGGTCATTATTTCCCACAAAGAGTTCAATAGGACAACCTTGGTGGAATTGCTTTTTCCCTAGTGTGCATTACCTGTTGAATTATTTGTCAACAGCGCTTACGTTATGATGATATTTAGAGCACATACTGAGATGTCACCACATTCCATGCAATGATTAATAAGTGCATGTATCATCTCATACAAAGTGTTCCTGTGACTTTACAAACTATAATTACTTCCACAGCCTAATACTTAGGGAAATGTAAATATTTGGAAGAGAATGGACTGAGACTTATAGTTGACTGAACAATGAATCACATACAGACAGATTTATTCTTCACTGAAATTGTTATTTTCTGAGCATTTTGCCCTTGAGTTTCTTTGCATGATACCAGATGGCATTAAATAGGAAACAAAGGTGCCTTCCTTGCCTGCTCAAGCGACATTTTGAGATTCCATATCTTGTCCTATACACAGTGAGTGTATGAGAAAGGCACAATGGCGGTTTTATTGAATTACACACAGTTACGGAGATGAATGGAACCACACCTACCCCAAAACCAAGATGCATCGGAGATGGGGAAGGATGAAGGCTGAGTGGTCTAACCCTCAGGGGCTCTTTCTGGTATTTTCTGAGTGCCCAGGGGGGCTCTCCGTGGAGGGCCTGTGAGTTGACGTCAGTGCCCAGTGGAGGAAATACCTGCAACAGGGTGCACACCCCTAGCCTCTGAGGTGCCTGAGGATTTCTCCCTGTCCCACCAGCCTGCTCTGGGAAGATGTCAGCAATTTACAAACCTGACTATAACAGGTGGGACTGAGACTCCTTGTCGCTCTTTATTTCTTTGGACAGATGCTTAGAAGTTGCATTTCCTAGATTTTGATATGTTGTATTTTTACTCTCATTCCATTTAGAATATTTTCTGGTTTCTCTTTTAGTTTTTTTTCTTTGATTCATGGATCATTTAGTCTGGTAGTTAAGTTTCTTAATGTTTCTCAAATTTCCAAAGACCTTTATTGATTTCTAATTTAAATATGTTGCATATCACAGACAATATCTTTTGCATTAACTAAATCATTTTAAATTTATTGAGCGTATTTATGATTCAGAATATGGTCTAGTTCGTTGAAACTTCCAAGTGAATTTGAAAATACTATTTATTTTATTGTTGGATGGAATATTTCATAAATATCAAAGAATCATACTGGTTGATAGTGAGGTCTCTATGCTCTTTTCTGCCTTCCTGTTCTGCCAATCATTGAGAGAAGGATACTACAGTCTCTTACTATAATTGTGGATTTGTCTGTTTCTTTCAGTTTCATCAGGTTTGCTGCATGTATTTTGAAGCTCTGTTGTTACATGTATAGGATTATTAGAACTTTTTGACAAATGAGCATCTTTTTATTATGAAATGTTCTTCTTTATCCTTTGCAATAACTTTTCTCTGGAATCTACTTTGTCTAATACATCAATCAATATATGTATATTTTTTGATTAGTGTTAGCATGATGATATCTTTTTTCCATTTGCTTACATTTCACCTATTTGAGTTTTTATTTTTAAAGTATAGTTCTTGTAGGCAGCACATAGTTGGATCTAATCTGACACCATTGACATTTAATTAACAGTGTTTATACCAATTATATTTAATATGATTGCATGGTTAATTTTTAAGTCTATCATCTTCTCTTCGATTTTTTATTTGCTTCATCTATTATTTGTTAATTTCCAGGCTATCAGAGGGTATAAATGCATTTTGTAAGATAATAAATTCTGCAAGTTGTTCCATACACCCTGAGATCTGAGCCATAGGTAAGTGTAATTCTTCCTAATGAACATATTTTTGGAAGGTTGAATGTTCTTCCTACATCAGTCTTCCAAGGTTGAAGAAAAAGTAGTTAAAAGAAGACCAGAGTGAAAAGATAGATTCTCTGGCAGGATAAGTGTATATTTTACTTGGTTAAAAAGACTGTAATACTTGAAATTCTGCACATGCCTGGTTAGAGCTTCATTTAAAAAAAATATAATGAAATCAGGCCTCAAGGAAATGTTTAAATTACCTCAATAAAAAGGCAGACTTACTGACAAAAAAACTTTGGAGTTCAAAGCCCATAAATCTCAGAAGTGGAATAAGGAAGTTCACTTAAAATCCACCCTACTCCTTCCCTAGAAATACTTAAAAATCACACTGGAATGTAGGAGTGGTGATGGACTCACTCTCATCTCTCATCTTCTGTTTCCTGTTTACCCACAGGCAACACCTGAAATCTGTAATGATTCTGCAATGTATTAAGAGTCAATTACATGAGGAAAAAAGCAAACATATTTGGATAAAATCACATTTGAAACAATTCTCTTATAGGAAATTATCTCTTTGTGATAAGATCAATTATTTATTTGATGGATTGCTAGAATCCCCTACTGGTAGTTAGCTTTGTATGTTTACTTTGTTTATTTATAGTTTGTGTTCTTGGGTAGCTTTTAGTCCTGGTACTCATAACAGGTTGAGGAATGCATAGGATGATGATGGTGGTGGTGATGATGGTGGTGATGATAGTGGTGGTGATGGTGGTGGTGATGATGATGGTGATGGTGCTGGTAATGATGGTGGTGATGGAGATGATGATGGTGATGATGAGGTACTTCTGCATCACTTCCCTTATTAATAAAGTCACTACGTTTTTACAGTGCCACCTCTTATATGTACTGTAGACATGGAAATTTTTATTTTATTTTATTTTAACTAGAAGCAATTATGATTTATGCTGAGGGATTTCTACTCAACTTGTTCATTCACACTCTCAGGTAGTAAAATGTGATTGTCTATCCAGACAGAAAACTTACAAAATAGCGATCAAGTTCATCCAGGTTATTTATAAACAAAAAGCACCAAGTGATTGATAAATCATGTGAATATGTTCCTGGATGAGATTAGAAAAATGAAAGGGGAGCTGATTTTTAAAATAATCTATTTACATGTATGTAAATTCATTGTTTTATTATTTTCTCATTAGTAAAATGGATGCAATAAAGCTGAATCACTGGATGCTTTTAGAAATAAAAAATCATAATGTGGGTGGAAATACCTGGGTAGCATTCTCAGCACACAATGCATGCCTCACTGTTTTTCATTTCTCTTCTTTCCATTTCCATTGCAAAATAAGTGGCAAAACTTCAAACATTTCCTCAGAGCTCTGAGGTGCAACAATGGAGAAAATCGTGGATGAAACAAGTGCCAAGTCATGTGCTCATTTAGGAACAAAATGATAGCGAAGCTCAGCATTCCTGATGTGGTCCCCAAGTCAGTCTTCACAAAATAACTGCCTTTTAAAAAGCAGCCTCTGCTGTTCATCACATGATAGCAATCGGGAGGGAAATCTTTAGTTCCTGGACTTTGCTTAATCTCATTCAGGTACTGAAATGCACCTGTCAGAACACACCTAATGAATGGGTGGGATGACGTTCTGATCATCACAGGTTCTAAGGATTGACCACAGGCTGAGCTGTCTGCCTATAGTTCCATTGAGTGTCTGTGACACCTCAATTAGCTCAGATGCATTGTCCTGCCAGAATGCAGGGGAGGGAGGAGGGTGAAGAGGAGGAGTGGAGCCAGTGATGAGCTTAGCGGGTGAGCTGGGGGCACATGCCCAGTGCCTTCTAGGTGTCTTTAGCTTTAGTGACCATCAAATAGACTATGCAAAGATGCTCCCAGGTTAAGTGGAATTGTTTGGTGTGTAATCTTGACTCTACCATTCGCACAAACACTTTCATTAGTTTTAATTTAAAGAAAACAAAAGTTGAATATGACATGACATTTTGTATGAAAATTTTCAGTTCCAAAGTGCTTTAGCATCCATGACCCCGTGGCTCTCCTTGCAATCCTATGAGAGTGGTTAGTGTTGTCCTTCTAATGTTTTATTATTTGTGTGTGTGGTGAGGGGGAAGAATGTGCATGCCAGGCCAGTTCTCTACCACAGAGCCGCACTCCAGGCTCTACAGTTTTAAACAAAAACAACTACAATGCCAAAAAAATAATTGATTAAACAACAAAGGACAACTAATTAATTAGACAACAAAGGACAACTTTGTTCCAGGGACAGATGACGGGGCAATTGCCACACACCCGTTGGTAGAGTCAGCCAGCTTTCTTCCCCCATGACTCCAGTGTGGCCACCAACTACCAAAGCTGCCTTTAATGAAAGCAACTAGACCAGCGCGGTGGGACAGTGATTTTCTATTTCCCACCAGGACTATGCAGTGTGTAATTAAGTCACCTGCAAAGCAACACATCCTTGAAGCCCAGCTGGGATTGCAGGTTTCCTGAGGCTGCCACACCTGGTGCCATTCTTCTAATTCCAGGGTTCCTTACTTTGGCTGAACGGGATGGCTGATTTGCATATGAATACTGCCTCTTGGCACAGGTACAATGGAGTAACTGGAATGTATTGCTGCCTGTGAGCAGGAGTGCCCTTATTAAAACAATCTAGCAAACTGTGAGTGACAGAGGACAGGGAGGACCAGGGTTTCTCTTTCTTCTAATGATCACTCATGATCCCAGGGCAGCACACCAGGAACAGGCCGATTCATTTTCCCTTTCTCCTTCTCCACATGTGTTTCTGTGTTGATTACTTTTCTGGACCTGGGGTGAGAGGGAATGAAAATACAGATTTTTTTTTTTTTTAACAAAGATATACGATTAAAGAACATGGACTATATCATCAATGCTAGCTAATGACGAGGGGGAAAAAATCCAAAATACTTAATAGTTCCTCTGAGGTCTCAAGTGAAATGTATAAAATTCCCAATGTACAATAATATCGGGGAGAGGGATTGGTTAATAGCATCTCTTTTGCCTTTTTCCAACTCTTCTGTGAAACAACTGTTTTAAAAAAATTAAAAGAACAGGAAAAGAAATGCAGTTTCAGTAAGGTTGTACCTTTGAGACTCTTTGTTGTTAGTTAGGTGAACCGTGGAAGGATTTCACAGTTATTAAACTTTATGTGGACTTGGGAGAGAGTGGTACGTTAGCTTCTCATCATAGTGAACAAAATACCTAACAATGAATTCATTGGATGACTATTAATCCATTGGGTTGACCGCCTGCCTCCTCCAGCCACTCTCTACCTGCCTACAGTTACCACGCAGCTAATCCACATCAAAGGACCAATGCACCGATGAGGTTAAGGCTCTCCTTCCAATCGTTTCACCTCTGAAGGTTATGGCATTGTCTCACACCTGAGCTTTGGAGGGACACCTCCTATCTATCCATCATCGGGACGATGTTTCAATACAGGAGCTTTCTGGTGTTGTTCCACATCCAAACCCCAACCTCAGGGATCTGGTAGATCTCAACAGGAAAGTGCCAACAGATAAGCCCTCACTCTTACTGTGCATCCGCTGTAGGATCCTGGGCCTTGTCTGACCAGGAGGATGGAGTGTCACACTGCCCTCACTTCCGGAGTACCCGACTCCACTCCAAACCTACATTACATCCTTTGTGCATCCACATAGGACCTCCATGTCCCATCAGCACCTTCAAAATCATATGCTATTAAGAGTTTGTTATCCCAGCCGCTCAGGAGGCCGAGGCAGGAGGATCACAAGTTCAACTTAGGGAGCCCTTGTCTCAAAATAAAAAAGGGTACTGGTTGAGTGCTCCTGAGTTCCATCCCTGTACCCATCTCCAATCTCCCCCAATAAGAGAGTCTGGGATGTTGTCTAGAAGACAGTAACTTACTGGCGGCCAACTCTGCACATTGGGCCACTGAAGTCTCCCCTACTTTTCTGACACTCACAGGTAGGAGGTGGGCACAGTAGGTGTCCTTCTGCACATGGGGATCATCCTCCATTCGCACAGCATGCTCTTTTACATGAGGGAAGATTGAATCTTGGATGATCTGCAGCACAATTTGCATTTGCCCCTGCCAGAGACAGTGCAAGGGTTTGGGGGACACCTTATGTGCACCTCAGTGGAAACTGCTCCTGTGGTTTCTTCCCCACTCCTGATCCTCCCAGCATACTCTACTTTTCAGGTGGTCAGAGAGCACGACCTACCCGTTTCCATTCTTGCACAACATCTCTTATTTAGTGAACCATTGAGAGCTTTGGGTCAGGCACAGAGTTCACTTTACAGGAATTTTGTCATTTAATTCCAAAGGTAGCCTTAGGAGATAAGCAGCTTACCTGGATTTTATTTAGAAAAGGTTCTCACTGAGTTGTTTAAGGCCTCACTTTTGCTGAGGCTTGCTTTGATCCTCCTGCCTCAGCCTCCAGAGCTGCTGGGATTACAGGTGTGTGCCACCATGCCTGGCTACCTCCCAGGATCTTCAAGTTAAAGTACATAGCAATAAAAAGCAAAGCACCCCCCCCCCATATCTATCTATCTATCCATCCATCCATCTACCATCTATCTATCAGTATCTGTAAACATATGCATAAATATATGTGTGTGCATATATATATATATATATACATATATACACATATATATCTTCAGAGTCTGGATCAAAAAGGTTTGTGCTTATGGTACATTCAAGGGGAAAATATTTTGAACAAAGATTGATTACCAAAAAAAAAAAAAAATAGAAAAGAAACCTTAGAATCTGAATTCTAAAGAATCGGTAAAATTTGAGCTCATAAGCACATAGTATTTAAGTTGTGCTTATCAATCCAGAGAGGTGCCTATAAATACATTTCTCTGCACTCCTACATCCCATCATATAATGGTGTAATATCATCCCCTCATTCATTTCTTTTCCCAGTTGTGTTACAACAATAACAAGCTTTTTTGAACCTTCACATTATGCTGGACATGGTATTGAATACTTTACAAATTAGGGTATAATTATAAAAATAATCCCTAATAAAAAGACACATTCCCCGAGTTAGAAAATAGCAGTGTCCAGAATGCTGATTATTAAAGAAATAGTGGTTCCGAAATATCTCCCATTTTATTTATTTGACCAGAAAAACGACAAACATCAGTAAGACCTCACCAGCCATTGCTATTCTTGGTTCCAAAAGTGTGACCTTTGTCAAAACAAAAAGAGCAGAATTTTGACTCTGTGCCCGGCGGACTCTGTGCTCGACTCATGATACTTGGCAGACTTGGCACTCCGTGGGGTTCTCCGCGTCTCCCTGTGCTACAGCCAGAGAGCCCACAGCCCTGCCGGGGACTCCCTCCTCCACTCCCTGCTCTGGACCTGTTCATTCATTTTTAATTTTCAGGTTTTACCATCGTCTCTCCAACACATACCCTCAGTCCCTGGTGACCCTGTTCTCTTCTCTACCTCTGAGATCCACTTCTTTAAATTCCATGTATAAATGAGATCTGTTCACAAGTACTCTGCAGTTTGAAATCCCTTTTATTTTTTGTGACACTCAAGATCTAACTTGGGGCCTCTTGAATGCAAAACAGGTGCTTAACCCCAGAGCCCAGCCACCAGCCACCAGCCCCTTGAACTGGTGTCTGCTTCGACTGTAGGCAGTCTGAGCGCAAGGACTGTGTTTTAACTATTTTCATTTACTTAATGCCCAATACTGTGCCTTACTGTAGGAATTTAGTCTCTTGTGTTTGACAGAGGACAGAACTGATCCCCCAGGAATGACGGGAATGATGAACTGGCTGCCCACAGGACATCAGACACTTCCTCCACTCCCGTGGGCCTTCTGAATGGCAGGAGTCATCCAGCTAAATGTGAAGACAATGTAGGGTCTATCCGCGTCCAGTTTCTTTTCTCTAACATGAATCTATGATTTTCTCAAGTTTATGTAGACTTCTGAGCTGACTGTTTGCTACTCCAGGAACAGGTATGCTAAGTTATTTCCTCCTCCTCCTTACCATTCTCCTTCTTTTTTTCTGCCTCAAAAAAGGAGCTGGTGGATGGACCCCACTTGTGTCAAATAAATACCAATGGCTGCAGATTGACCTGGGAGAGAGAATGGAGGTCACGGCTGTGGCCACCCAGGGCGGATACGGGAGCTCCGACTGGGTGACCAGCTACCTCCTGATGTTCAGTGACAGTGGGAGGAACTGGAAGCAATATCGACGAGAAGAGAGCATCTGGGTATGTTTTCCAATAATAAGAATCACTACTCGTTGCTGCAAACCTGTAAAGAGAAATAGTCTTCTTGTACACTTTTTATTTTGTTTTCAATTGACACATAACGATTACACATATTTAGGAAGTACAGCCTGTTAGATACATGTATGCACTGAATAGTAACTAAATCAGGGTATTAGTTTGGGCAAGGATATTTTGGAGAAAATTCCAAAATCACAACCAACAAAACTACAAGTAGAAAAATCAGATTATGACTAAAAAGCTTCCATACATCACAGGAAGCAGTGAACAGTGAAGAGATAACCTAGAGAATGGGGAAAGATATTTGCAAAAGATATTTCTATTGAGATTACTTTGAAAAAAAAAATTTATGTGAAAGCAAGTTGCCCATTTCAAAGAAAATATTGAAAGAGCCCCTTGTTACTATATCCTTAAGTAGTGTGGAAGATTAAGAATAATACAAATCCTATGTGATTTTCCTCGTTTTGTTGAATAATATATTTTAGCATTGCCTCTGCATGATTTCACATTAGTATATTGAATTTATTCTTTCATTTTTCTCTGATTTAATCTCATGCTTCTGAAAGATACTGAAGTTTTAAAATTTAACAAATGAGCAGTTTCTCTAAGTAGGACAAGTTCAAGAACACAGGCTTTGAACTTGAAAAATCGTGTTTTCTTTATTATGTAGATACATTGAGAAATTCCAGGCTGTAGATCTCAGTGAGATCCTCCAGAAGACTTTGAATTTCCTCACGATGGTGGCATTTCTATTGGTGATTATGTCTCAAAGCCTTTTTTGGAGGGAATAATTTTTGTTTTAATTTTGTGAATATTTAACTTATTGTATATTTAACTAATTGAAATATATTGCAAAAATAATTTGGTACCTAAGGTTTGGAAGTAACTCAGATGTGTTTGAAATCTTGCTCTGCATTGATGAAGGCTATTTAAAAGAGATATTCTAAAACCAACACCTTCTGTCTCCCCTCCCTTCTTTCCCTGTTTCCTTTTTTTTTTTTCTTACTCTAAAAGGTTATATGCTTAGGGAGAAATAATGAGAAGAATAAGGTCCGTATTAATCCAAAATAGTGTAAGTAGCACCAAACGCCAGTCCCCACCATCCCATCCCCTGTGGGCGGAGCTGAGCTTCACTGGAGTAACTGGTTTCCTTTCCTGAAGGCACATCACAGCGTGAGAGTCCTCTGAACTCACAGTGTCTTTCTGCATCTCTGGTTTGGGTTGACTTGTGCTTCTCCAAAACACATGCTGGAATCCTAACCTACAGTGTGTTGAAAGGGGACTTTATTTGGAAATTGGATGTTTACAACCACATTAAAATGAGGTCAGTAGGGTTGGTCTTAATCCAATATGACTCCTCCTAAATGAAGACATTTGAACATAAAGATGGACACTCATGGAGGGAGAGAACCCTCCAGGAAGAGGAAGTAAGACGTCTACAAGCCAAGGAACACTGAGGTCACCAGAAGCTCGGAGGTGGGCAGGCGTGGAACAGGTCTTTCCCAAGTGCTTGCAGAGGTAGCTGCCCTGTGGTCAGCTCCGTCTTTTGGCCTCTAGGAGCTTAGTTACTTTGTGTGAGGTACTTTGTTCTAATGGCTCTAGGAAATAAAGTGCATTCTATGGAGTTTAACTCTTCCATGTAGAGACCAGAACATCAGCAGATGTTTTCTGAATTAATGAGTGGGATTCATCCTCTCCCAGGACGCCTTTCTTGAGCAACCACACTGACCGTAGTCTCTCCCAGCCCTGCTCTTGTCTAGGACATGGTTGCACCAAAACTCGGACCCGTGGTACTGTGAGGATCTGGTTCCTCCTGCCATTTTGATCCAAGAAGTGTTTGGGGGCAGGGCTTTGTCATGGCTCGCCCTTCCTCCTCCATCCCTCTGACCTGCAAATTGTCACCATTTAATAAATTCAGTGCCTACTCTGATTGCACAGAATTGTAGGGTGAACCAAAGTTAATGCTAAAGAGATGGAACCCACAGACCAGCCTAGAGATGATTATTGGGTGTTCACCTACGAGACACAGACCCCAGGGACTGCAGAATGGAGCTTAGACAGGCCTTGAAGAGAGTGCTTGGAGTGCTGCAGAGTGATGAAGGTAGGTGTCCTAGAAAGCAGAATAACATGAGCTCCGAGATGCAAGAGGACTGGCCATGCAGAGATGGAGAGACTGAGGAGTTTCATGAAAGTTGTAAAATAGCCAAGAGCGAGGGTCTCACGTTTGAATTATGAAATGCCTCTGCAGATAGCTGAGTTTCTCCACCTACCTCAGCATCCAAGGGACCTTTTCTTTGTTCAATCATCCATTCTTGCTTTTAGTAAATAAGAGATTGGTAGACTTTAATAATATCTTTTAGGAAAATATAAGCTGAATCACGATTAGATTCTTGATGAGTGTGGCCTCTCTGGTGTGTTCTGTTCAGTTACTTTTTCAGAAGTAAAATTCACTGATTGTCTTAGGTTTATCATTTTCTTAAAAGGATGAGTTGATATTGGCTGTTATATAGTCTTGTCATTGCTGCTGTAATAATAAATTGCATATCTTATATGAGCTTTCACCCTTTATCTAGGCAATAATTCTAGATTTCATGAATGGAGTTAAAATAAGTTAGCTTAAAGATATTTGGGTTTTATGTATAAAATTATTTACACTATGGATTAAAGAAAACTGCATGTTTTTGTAAACCTACTATCATTTTTTTCCAGCACAGATTCAGACTGGCTGCAGTGCTTGCCTTAGATTTATTGCATTAACCTTCCTCTCGCAGGAAAACAGAATGTGTCTCCAGATCTCTTCTAAAAAGCCTATTTCTTTTATTTTTATGTTAAGGACACATTAAAAATTTATTCTCCAACCTTGTATATTTCTTGGATGCTCTCCTTATCCTGTTTTTTTAATGGCTTTTTAATTTTTTGGGTCTGGGTCTATTCATTAGCTACACTAATGTTTTCTATTATTAAAGATCCACACTTGCTTCTCTGCAGTGCCTAATTCTAGAAGCAGAGAGATTAAAATGATAAAACCCAAACTCATATAGCAACAAAATCTGAATGTTCCAACTTTGGGGGCTGTTTATGTTCTTTATTTATCCTGCTTAATGGGAATATCCATGTGTTTTATTGCAGAAATAGTCATGTGTAAGATTTCCGCCTAGTCACTGATGCTTGGTGTATGCAGTATAGGACCTTCCTAAAATCTGAAAGAAGAACAGTCTGAATCTGAAACAAATCAGGTGTCAGGGTGTCATGCATTTGGATCTGGAATGTCCCCCAAAGGCTTTGGCTCTTGGAAAGTGATTGGATCAGGAGGGTTCTGGCCCCATGAATGGATTAATCCATTGTTGGGTTCATAGCTGAATGAACTATTGAAGGTGGTGATTATTGTAGGAGGTGGGATCTGGATGGAGGGAGGGAGTCCTTGAGGATGTGCTCTTGGGGATTACATGCATCTGCAGCCCCTTCCTCCATCTCTTTCTGCTCGTCAGAGGCCCAGAATCAGTGGGCCCAAGTGACCATGGACTGAAACCTCAGAAGCTGTGAGCTAAAATAAATCTTTCTTTCCTTACGTTATTTTTTCTCAGGTATTTTGTTACAGCCACAAGCCGTCATCCCTAGTGTCAATTTTCCACTTATTTCTGTGAGACTTAAGAACCAAACCTGTAAAGAAATAGATCAGTCTTTAATTTCTTATGAAATTTTCTACAGGCTGGATTTGCTATGGTCAGATCCTTATCCAATCCTTCCACTTGGTTTCAAGCTTTCCCTGTAAGCATCAAACTCCATTTCTGTTTGGGTGTCAAAAAAAAATTAGAAAATGAGCACGCTTAAACACAAATTATTGCCTTCCACACTCTCCCCACCACCAAACCTATCTCCCCTGGGCATCCACCTGTCAGTAAATATTGCCATATTTACCAGCTGCTTGAGCCAAGATCCTTGGAGTCACCAGTGAACTCTATTCCTGCACACCCCACATTGGCTCCATCAGTGCATCCTGTCAACCCCAAATCCTTTGAGAATATGTGGGGTCTGTCAGCTTCCATCACTTCCACCATGACCACTACGGCTTGCCTCCCAGTCCTCCCCTGGACTATTGCATATGGCTTCCAATTACAAAATTCGTGGAATTTTATTTTCTTCAATTCTTGCTGCAAATGACCATGGATTTTGTGTACCGTACAATTGTAGTTGTTTTCAAGAAAGAACTTTTGTAGATTAAAGGAAGCAAAATTGACTGTATTCACTGCTTCTCTCTGGCTTCATAACATTTTGTGCTACACTGTGCTTCTGGATGCTCTTTAAAGGTGTCAAGTGAGGTCCATCTTTTGTAGTATCTGTTCAGTCCCTTTGAAATCTTTCCCTAGGTAACTTAGCATATATAACTTCCTCGATTCATTTCTCAGATAAATATTCTCTTCTGCATAAAATTCTTTTGTTCAAGGCCCGAACACACATACACACAACCCTCCCACCTCATCCATCCTTCATCCCCGTCTCTTCCTTTGCTGTGTGTTTCCTTGTGGGACTCATTATTTCTTGGTACTGTATATGGAGTTTTGTTTGTGTTCTGGATCTCTCGCTCCATTAAAATGTTTTATGCAAAGAAAAAAGTATCCCCTGAATAATATTGTGTGAGTTTGTTTTGTAACTTTTTAACTTTCTGGTAAAGAGGATGAGTTTTGCTTTAATTAGATCATCGGTTATCTTTATCTTCTCCCAAGTTTTATCTTTATCTTCTCCCAAGTTTTGTTTCAAAGAATTACCTTTCATCTGTATTGAAATCCCGCCGAATTTTTTCTCAGTACTGGTCATCTTATCACCATTTTACTTTGGAATACAAGTAATATCCACAGATATTAAGTCCTTCAGTAGTAATAATTAATATTATGTGAAAATACAGTCATTTGCCTCATAATGAAATTTTAGACAAAAACAGCCGTATGTGATTGTGGAACCATTGGACTGTATGACTTAGGGACTTCGCAGCCATCTTAGTTTGTGTTAAGTACACTCTAACAATCACTATATGACAGAGTCACTTAGTATCACATTTTTTTAGAAGGTGCCCTTTGTTAGCAACTGGAGACAGGGTGTCTAGGTGTAAGACATGCCTGTTAAGTTATGTTAGTCATGTTAGGATTTTTTAAAAGTAGTTTTAGTAAAAGAAGTGTTTTCCCCCCTCATTTGTATTCCACATAATATCCTCTTTAGTAAATATCTCTCTTTTCAAAGAATTTTGCATCTGTGTTAGTCAGTTTTTTGATGCTGTGACCCAAATAACCAACAAGATCAACTTAGAGGAGAAAAGTTGGGCTCATGCCTTCAGAGATTCAGTCCACGGTTGGCCAACTCCATTGCTCTGGCCCACGGTGGGGCAGAACATCATGGCAGAGGGCCACTGTTCTACTCATGGTGGCCAGAAAGGGGGGGGGAGGGAGAAGGGGCCACAGGGAAGCTGCACTCTTCCTGGGCACGTCCCCCATTGACCCACTTTCTCCAGCCATGTCCCACCTGTCTATAGTTACCACCTAGTTAGTCCATTCACAATAAGTTGAACTGATTAGGTGACAGCTTTCACAATCTAGTCATTTTACCTCTGCATGTGGGGATACCTCTTATCCAAACCATTCCAGGATCCAAAATGTATGACTATCCAAACTGGGAAATCTAAATATACCTGCTCATGCGTGTATTCCTGAAGTACACTGGTAGACCTCTCTGGCAGCATAGGTTGTCTGAATTTTCTTCTTGATGGTCTGGCCTGATTGGTGCATAGGTGAGGGCATCTAATCCAAGAGCATGAAGATGGGGATCAGAGAAGAGCTGATCATGTTGGAGTGAGCAGGGACCCGATGGAAGAGGCTGCACTAAGCACCAGGCAGACAGAAAAGCTCTTAGTGACTTCTTTGTCCTTCTACAATAATGCAAATGAGTGCATCTTCTGAGCCAGGCAACAGTTAGGTGACCCTGGGAGAAGAGGAGCTGGTGGGGTGGCTGGGTAGCCAACAAGCCCTGCGCCCCTGACAGGCATGGACACAGTGAGTCAGAGGGAGAGCAGGTCTGCAGACAGAGCCAGCCCCTGTCTTGTTATACAGGTGCAGTGCCTGAGCTCTGTTTCCTCCAGACTCAGGGGTGATCATTTGATCTCCTGTCTCCATTGATGTTTATTCTGCTTCTGGCTGTAGTGACTGCAGCTTGTTCCTTCTATATCTCCACATCTTCGCATCACCCTCCCTTCATCTAACACCAAGTTGGGCATATTGTCTGTATAAAGCTGACTGCATTATCAACAGATCATGTATATTGTGCACATACAAAGGATACTCGAGATTAGGCAATATTTTTTTTTCCCTTGAAGGAAAGGGCTTTTCCTAAATAGGAAGCAAGAGGGAAAAGCAAATATTTTGTCCATGATTGAAACTAATGCCATCTGCTATTTATGAAGAACACTCTGGGCATCAAGCTATATGCCCTCTGGGCTTGCCAGTACTTCCATGCCTGATCTTTGCACCATTGCATCCAAAGTCCTGATTTCCAAGAAGGTGAAGAAACAGTCTTTTTGCATTTTTTCCTGATGAAGCATTCTGCAAAAATTTTAGTTCTGAACATATGTAATGCACCTCAGAGCAAAACTCAAAGAGAAAGAACGTCAGTAATGACAGAATCTTTCCTGCGAGTGGTGACCATTGAATGGGAAGTGTTTCTTAAGCTGCGTTTAAGGTCAAGCAGCCCAAGCTTTAAAAATTCCTTTGAGGTAGGTCTGTGCAAGCCAGGAGTGCCACATCAAGTGACACCTCTACAATTTGACCTTTCCAACGCTCTGGGCCTTCTTCCTTGCAAACTGAAGGGCGTCACAGGGTGTCGCCCACTTCATGAGTCGTTAAAAGGCATGCTCTGAGTTTCAGTTGCAGGATTTAAAGAGTTCTGAGGATGGCTGGTGGTGACGGATGCATAATCTGAATGTACTTAATGCCACTGAACTGTAGGCTTGAAAACGATTGAAATGTTAAGCTCCCAGTGACATCTATCTTACCACAATGAAAGCATTTTTTAGAAAGTATGCAACAAGTTACTTCAGTAGTCAGTGGACTCTATTAATAATGTATGATCATTTTTTTCTGTTTTCAAGCTAAAACCTTTAAAAAGCTCCTTGGGTTAATATTTCTCATTTAATATTATTCATCTGAGTACAGTTAGTGTGAGGGGGAGCCCTCTGCATCCCGATAGCACCAGGGGCACAGAGGTAGTCCCTGCAGGGAAGGATGTGGGTCAGGACCGCATAAGCTCCACGGGTAGACCTGTGACCTTGAGACACAGCAGAAGCAACTTGAACTTACACTTGTGTTCTCTTGAATGAATCAATTGCCCAGGAATTTTGTGGAAAATCAAAATGGCAACTGTGGATGAGTGTCATGAGATAATCAAAGATGGCGGTGGAATGCCATCATTGACCCCCAACGCCTTGAAGGACAAGCTCTTGCAGCTCCTTCCTTATTCCATGCTCTAAACTTTTGAAAGCGCTTAGGATGATACTAAGAATGACAGGGCTACTCCAGAATCTCACTGGTTAATTTCACAGTGAGAGATTCTGTTTTGTCAGGGATTCTGTTCTTTGGTCACCTTTAGAATCCATATAACAGCTCAGTCCCATTTTGTCTTGGTAAAAGTGAAAATCTCCCCCGCGGTGGCTTGGATACAAGGTGGCCACTCACATCCCCTGGGCTGATGCAGGAATGTTCAGAGGTGAGATGATCAGATGGCGAGAGCTGTGACCCAATCAGTGGATGGGTCCACTTGATGGATTAATAAATTGAGAGGACTGGAGGGTAACTGTGGGAAGGGGGAACATCTTGCCATGATGTTCTGCTCACCTCGGGCTCAGGGCAGTGGAAGCAGTTGGCTGACCATGGCCTAAACCTCGGTAACCACGAGCCCAGATAAGGTTTTCCTGCTCTCAGTTGTTCTTGTCGGGTGTTTTGGTCCCAGCAGTGAAAACCTAACTAACATGCTCCCTTGTGGGTTCTTTAAGAAAAGCTTCACCACGGCCCTGAAGGAGACTCTCTCAATGGAAGCCTGGTTTACCAGCAGAATCCTTTGATTTCCCTCTAGGATCCCGACTGTGAGTCATTTAACTTTCTGAAAACAACTACCCTACAACTACAGACTTCCAGAGAGGTCACAGCCTTCATTTTTCATTCAGTGACATTGACAAATCAGAGCTATTTGCTTACCTAAGCGGTTTTCTTTCAAAAGAAGTAGAGTATATATACTCTGCTTCTATCCAAGATACTGACAAGTAGGGCTTTTTCCTGCACAGAAACTTTGGCTACCATGATAAAATTCATCTTAGGGAGAATAGCCCTCTATATAGTTAGTGAAAGTTCTAATTAATAATAACTGTCAGGGAATTAAATTTAATTAAATGCAAATTAAAATTACGTGAGATATCATCTTGCATCTTTTAGAGTGATTCTTATAAAAAAAAAAAAAGCCAGGCATGGTGATACACACCTATAATCCCAGCAGCTAGGGAGGCTGCAGCAGGAGAATCGAAAGTTCAAAACCAGCCTCAGCAACAGTGAGGCACTAAGCAACTTAGTGAGACCCTGTCTCCAAATAAATAGAGCTAGGGATGTGGCTCAATGGTGGAGTGCTCCTGAGTTCAATCCCCGGTAATAAGAAAAGGAAAGATACCAAGTGGTGAGGGTGTGGAGAAAAGGAAACTCTTGGTAGGAATCTCTATTAGTGCACCTATTATAGAAAACGGTATGGAGATTCCTCAAAAACTTAAAATAAAACTTGCAAATGATCCAGCAACCCCACTACTAGGCAAACATTCAAAGGAAATGAGGCAGCAAGTCTAAGAGACACCTGCAGTCCAGGTCTGTAGCAGCACTATTCATAGAAGCCGACAGAGCCCCTCTAAGTGGTCATGGGTGGATGAATGGAGAAAGGAAATGTGGTATATATACATGGCAGAGTACTCTGAGCCTTTAAAAAGGAAGTCCGTCCTTCATGACAGCATGGAGAAAGGACATAAGTATAATAAGCCAGGCACAGAGAGACAAACACTGCACAGTCCCACTTAGATGCAGAATCTAAAAAATGTTGAACTCAGAGGCAGAGAAGCTGGTGGTGCCTACCAGGGGCTGGCTGGCGGGGAGGAGGCTGTTTGGGGAGATGTTGGTCAAAAGGATGCCAAATTGCAATTACATTAGAGGAATAAATTCAAGAGATCTGTTCTACAACAGGGCCGCTATAGTTATGGTGTTCTGGAAAATCACTGGGAGTAGATTCCAAGTGCTGTCACCACAAAAACGGTGCGTGAGGTAATGAATACATTAATCAGCTTTATTTTGGGGTACCGGGGATTGAACTCAGGGGGGCTTAACCACTGACTCACATCCACAGCCCTACTTTTTTTTTTTTAAATTTAGAGACAGGATCTCACGGAGTTGCTTAGCGCCTTGTTTTTTTGCTGTGGCTGGCATTGAACTCACAATCCTCCTGCCTCAGCTTCCCAAACCCTGAGAACATTTGTCAATTTAAAAAATAATTTTAAATACCAGGTATTGAACCTGTGGGTGCTTAACCACTGAGCTACGTCTCCAGCTCTTTTTATTTTTTATTTTGAGACAGGGCCTCACTAAGTTGCTTAGGGGCACCACCAGGTTGCTGAGACTGGTTTAGGACTTGGGATCTCCCTGCCTCAGTCTCCTCTGCCTCTGGGATCACAGGCGTGTGCCACCATGCCCAGCTAAAAAAATTAATTTAAAAAAAAAATAAGCCAAGCAATTAGTATAAAGAATTATAATAAGGGAAATTAGTCCTACAAACAGGAGAAATATATAATAAAGCTGAATTCTGGATTTTTGGATGCCAAATATTAGTATGAAGAACAGTGGAGAAAAATATGGTACCCGTTAATAAATTACAACATGTATGCTGACATGTCAAATATATGATATTTTAAATAAATAAGAAAAATAGTTACTTCATACATTGTATGAAGACAATTAAGTAGTTATCTGCAAAAAGAAAACAAAATAATGCTCCCTTCTTTTTTTTTTACATTTATTTTTTAATTGTAGTTGAACACAAGATCTTATTTTATTTATTTATTTTTATGTGGTGCTGAGGATCGAACCCAGGGCCTTGCATGTGCAAGGTGAGCGCTCTACCGGTAAGCCACAACCCCAGCCCCTGACCTCAGTCTTTATATCAAAATAGATTGCATATATTTAAAGTAAGGCATCCATAGAGGCAGTCTCAGAGGATTCTGGGAGAAAGTTTGCCTTTACAGTATTGGAGTGAGCACATATTTTTAAGCAAAATGCAAACCCAGATCACACTGAATAGACAAATAAATTATCTTTCTAGAAAAATACTACATGAAAAAATGCCACCATAGATATCAATCCAGGATTGGCAAATGAGATTTTAATGGACACCACACTGTTAATTTCCTTATCTATAAAAGTACCTTTACACATTGATGGATAAGGACGGAAAGGCAATGTAAAAATGAGAAATGTTAATGAGCAGCCCAGACCAAGAAATGATTCCTAAATGTATGAAATGCTGTTCGCCTTGCTTACACATTGAAGAAACGAAAATAAAGCCGCAGCACTGAGACTCTCCTCAGCTCAGCAGGATGGATTAAAACATTTTATTTTCTCCAACTTTTACAGTTACGCATTAAGTGTAAAGTCTCTTAAAATCAAATGTAAACAGTACACCAACCCTGCGAGATCATGGATAGTACTGCTTAGCCTAAGACTCATGTTAAAAAAAAATTTCAATGAAAATGAAGAAGTTTTAGTTTGAAGACCTAACAACCTGAGTGCTTCAGTGTGTACCCAGCAAGATTCTTTTGTGCTTTGTATATGTTTAAATCCTTAACAAGACTCTACCAGGTAGATACTAATGGTCTTCCCAGATAATATCAAGGAAAGAAAAAAAAAATTTACAGGTTTTGTCTATTTAACCCAACTGCAGATTGAATGGGTAATGGCTCAAGGATTTGAACCCAAGAAGTCTGGCTGCAGAATCTGAACTCCCTGCCCGACCCCAGAGCTAGGCCTGTTATGTGCCTGCTCCTGAATTGAGAGTGGAATTTGGAGGATTCAGAATCAGCACCACTTCAGATGCTGGTGGGAATATATATTGATACTACTCCTAGATAACCAGCCATTTGACAATATCTATATTTCAAAATTTATCTCCTTGCGGTGTTCTGGATGAAGGTAATGCAAAAAGAGCAATGTTTTCATCTCTCAATGTACAAGCTACATGAAGTAGTTCTACTTGCAGGAATGAATCTCACCCTTACGGCATTAATATATGCACATATATGCATGTAGGAACACGCATAGATTATACCATTTTATAATAATAAAATGATATGTTGATACAGTTCTCTAATTGCTAGGTGACTGATAAATAAATTCAAACATTGATACTCTGCAATAACACCTGTCCTTAATAGAGAATGAGGTAAACATATTGACTGATAGTGAACTTCAAGATTTTTTTTAAAGGCAAGGAAGAGAATAAAATATTCTCCCATTTGAAATTTCCAAAGTGAATATCTACATCTATAGGTATAATGTGTACATGTAAAATACAGGACATTTCTGGAAGGGTCCACTAGAAAAATAATTGTAGGAATTTTCCCCTCTGGAAAAGAAAAGGAGTAAATATATATATATATATTTAAAATGGATCCATGTATGGCTTAAACTACATGTGTCGTATAGTCTTTTCAATTAAATTCAAAGCAATTAAAATTCATTTAAAGTAATAAATAATATAATTCTTTTATTTATTTACTTATTTATCTTGTACCAGAGATTGAACACAGAGATGCTTAATCACTGAACCATATCCCAGACATTTTTAATTTTTTTTTTAATTTTAGAGACAGGGCCTTGCTAAGTTGCTGAGGCTGGCTTTGAACTCGAAATCCTCCCCAGCCTCTGGGATCACAGGCGTGCGCCACGGTGCCTGGCTAAATTATGTAATTCTGTTACCCACTGAAGTCTCTCCAGGATGAAAACCACCTGGCAAAGCTCTGCTATAAAGCCTTAGAGTGAGCGTGCAGGCCTGTCTTGCCCTGAGAGGGAGGGGACCGTAGGGGGTGAAGAGGAGAGAGGGATTGGGGTGGAGTGGCCCATGTGGACATCACTGTGTTGGAAGGAAGGGGACTTTCATGGGCTTTCAAATGAGGAAGAGCAGCCTCATGTCAGAAAGAGACTCACAGAGGGAGGCCACATGGAATACTGTGGAAGAGACTTATTGGGTATACATATATATTTCTTTCTTTCTTTTCTTTTTAATATCTAATACGTATCTCACTCAGGGTAAATGCCATTCTCACTGTGTTAACATTTATTTTGGTTATAAGCCCCATGGAATTAGACTGGAGGCATCAGATTCTAGTTTTGATATTTATTTTAGTGGTATTTCGATGACATGTTTGTTTGATGTTTGTGAATGATATTTATCCAGGCCCTGAGCTCTCCAGCTTAGATGATCATGGGCTAGGGTGGGGATACCATCTAATGGAGGGTAAAACTGAGCCCTGTTCCTGACGTGGCCTCTGGTAAAACCCTTGACCAAGCACCAGGGGCTCAGCACCTGTGAGCTTCTCTTCTTCTTCTTTTTTTTAAATATTTATTTTTTAGTTCTCGGCAGACACAACATCTTTGTTTGTATGTGGTGCTGAGGATCGAACCCGGGCCGCACGCATGCCAGGAGGGCGCGCTACTGCTTGAGCCACATCCCCAGCCCTGAGCTTCTCTTCTTTTTATTATGAAGTGAAAGGTGGAGGCAGGATCCAGTCTTGTGCTACAGGCCGAACCATGTGGAATTGCCAGCATCTAAGGAATTTGACCTATACAGACAGCAATGTCAGGTGACAGACTAATAGACACACACTGATTCTCTTTCTAGGCTTAAAATTGAGTGGTTCAGCATCCGTTTGCCACAGAGGCAGCTGCAGCTCATGCTAAGTTCTGATCTGTGCCCTTTTCCATTCACAGGGTGAACTTATTTCTCGTGTTAGTGTTTCCTCGGTGTATATACACACATGTATTTGCACGCGCACACACACACCTACACACACGTACGCTGCAATAAGCTGGAAAAAAAGAAGCCTAAGGAAGGCTGAATGATGAACTTGGGCCTCCTTAATAAATAATCTACAATAAATAACAACAATGACGTAAAGCTTAACGAGTATTATTCATTATATTACTGTGCTCTAACGTATTATTGAAGTTCAAAGAAGAATTAGCTTTGCTGTGTCCTCTGCTTCCTTTCTGTTGATAGATAGGGTATCGGAGTTATCACAGAGGATTCATCTGAAATGAGGAAAACGGATGAGTACAAAGCTGTCAGGATTTGGGTGGGTTCGCTGGGGCACCTCGTGAACAGAGGTGACACATCACCTTTGTTTCAAAATACATTTCATAAAAATGGGTTGCTTTGCTGTGGGAGCCGTGGGCGCTGTCCACCACTCTAACCCTGACTTTCTTCCAGGATGACCTCCTTTTGCATTTCAGTCATTGACTCGGTTTCCCAATTTTTGAGGCCAGATTGATCACTAGGGTTACAACTCTTGACCCTCACGATCACTTGTTTCCCCAGGTGCTGGGAATTTAACCCAGGGACACGTTACCCACTAAGCTCTATCCCCAATTCTTTTTTTGTTGTTGTTGTTATTGTTTGTTTTTTGAAACAAGTTCTTGCTAAATTGCCCAGACTGGCTTGAACTTGTGATCCTGCTGCACTGGGATTACTGGTGTGCACCACCGTATCCAGCTCATGAGCACTCCTTGTTTGTCCTTGGTTGGGGGCATCCCTGCCCAAAGCTTTGCATCTCATCACCTCTGCCTGGGGCCCTTCGACCAACAGGAAAGCCATGTGCCTGCCATCTTCAAAATATTTCCCTCCACCTTGAAAATATTCACCAAATTATTCCTTCTCTATCACAGAAATGGCTTCTGAGACAATTCCATTTCCAGAGGTTTTATGAATTACCAGGAGCTGCACTGGTCTGCCTGATCTCTCCCTGACAACAGTTGAAATTCAGTTATTTTCTGTTCTATTGGGCAATGACTTTCACTCTGTTCTCGCCCAGCTATACCTTTGACACACATGAATGCCTGTGTACATTAATCTCGATGGACTACTGGCTAAAATGTGTATCACTTAGTCCATTTCATTATTAGAGACAGCATTGTTCACTTCATACTGAGAATTCTAAGAGAGGAGGACTTTGTCATATCTCCTTCATATGGATAGAATCTTAAATCATCTCTACAATGGATTTTTGCCTAATGTGTCCTTTTTAATACATGGATAAGAATAAATATTAACAGTACGATATTCTAAATGGAATGTGTTATCTAGTCATGTCATGGATTGCATTATAGATGTTTCTGTTTATTTATAACAAGACACTTTGCATAGCTCTGACAGTGTACAAATACTTACAAGAAACGCTCTTCCTCATAATTGAGGAGTAAGACCTGAACCAGGTGTCTCTCTCTCTCTCTCTCTCTCTCTCTCTCTCTCTCTCTCTCTCTCTCTCTCTCTCTCTCTCTCTCTCTCTCTCTCGGCCTCACACATGCTAGACAATTTTATTCTACCACTGAGCCACATCTCCAGCCCTAGACATCTCCTACCACTGAGCTATGATGCCCTTGGCTCTCAAGTGACTTCTGTCCATATTTCCAATTCCTGTTTTTGTCCCCTTCGACAGATGCTCCTGTAAAAGCCTTTCTTTACAGAAATAAAATCACATTTCTCCTTTCACAAATGTTCCTGTGCAGTCAACTTTGGGTGCTGTGGAAAGTTGTCCTTTGTAAAAGATTCAAGGGCCAGCGCATCACTTCTGAAGTAGCTGCAAGCCCGAAGAGAAAAGATGGGCCTTAGAAACATCAACCACTTAGGCTCAGCATCGAGCGTATCAGACAGAAATGATGCAGAAGATGTCGGTTTTGTTCTCCATTTTTAAAGATCGATGTTCGTTTTGAATTTGAACTCTTATCTCTTATTTTGTATTCGTCAATGTCCTTATTAATCATTCAAATCATTCAAATCAAATGGCTTGTCTTTCTTTGGGCGCCTGGAACATTCTAAAGACACAATATTATTCTTTTTAAGAGAGAGAAAGAGAAAAAGTACCTCAATGGTGGAAAGAGGTCCCTGGGGAGCTATTGTGCTCCACTCCAGCAAAAGCTTCATTAGCAAAACTTCTGACTGAAAGGAAAGAAATTCAGATTCGAAAAAGGCTTGTATTTATTGTAAAGAAGTTTGCAAAAATGACTATAAAAGACACCCAAAAACTTAATGCAAAATTACTCTGGCAGTATCCTCTCCACCCTTGCTTTTCCAAAATAATAAAATGTAAAATGGTCAATAAATTTACATTAACAATGATTTTTTTCCACCCTCGAATCAGAATTGCTTCCTTAATTAGTTAATTAAGCAAACTCAAATGAAAATTAGCTTCTCTTCAAGAGCTTCCACGTCAGAGATGCCAGGTCACAGTTAGAACACCCCTGTTCTGAGAAGGCATTGTCCTTATCACATCTCACTAATTTGCTACAAACACATATTTGAATACATTTGTTGAATTCTCACAAGGCGTACCATCGATTTATTATTCTGTTTGGAATCTTAATGTTGAGAGATTTTTTTTCCCCATCTGAGCCCAAATCTTTTTGCTATGAGATGAAATATTTTTTTTTTTAAATTAGTTCTGAATGGAAACTACCTTTGTGACTCTGGTCAGACTGAGCAGGCTCTGGGTCCACCTGAGTCTGGGCTCAGGAATATATATATATCTTCTCACAACCCCGTCCCCCCATCTTTCATGGGCTGCCTGCTTGGGTATTGCTTGCAACTTCTGGTTACCAGGATTCCATGGGGTCACATCTTAGGGCAAACTGCTGCTTGCTCCAGGGCTCCAGAACATTCGGTGGTGGGTTAGTCACCCTCGTCTGTCTCTTCCCGTCTTCTCTTCTCATCTTCCCTCTCTTTTCCTACCTCTTTCTCTCTGTTGATCCTCACCTTCCAGGCTCCTCAGATTGTGGCACAATCAGCGTGGCTGGACCTGATTGGCCGGCTAAGGTGCCGAAGGGAAAACATTAGTAGGAGCCTTCAGCACCCGACCTCTCTTCTGGCACATGTGGGCATCCTAAGGGTGGCTTTGTGGAAATGATGGTCCTACCTCTGTAGTCTAGCTCAGATGGACTCAAACACTCGGAATGGCAAATCAGGCAGGACAGAGCTGCCATCCGAGCAAGCCAAGATTGGGTGAGCGGGAGGAAAGAGTAGGAAGGTAGATAAAGAAGGCAGAGGTGGGGTCCACCACCTACTAGCTGTGCGGACCAGTAGCTTAACCTTTTCACACCTTTCGTCTTCATCAACACGGGTAGGTATTGCTCTGCTATGCACCTGTTGGGATTATTGTGAGAGTGAAACAAAAATATCCGTATCAATGAATGAGAGAGATAAAATGATCCGTAACCTTATCTGCCCGAGGACAGGAGATGCCTGATGGCAAGGGCTTTAGGAGGAACATGAGATGAGGAAACGGAGGAAGCAAGTAAGGCTTGGTAGGAGTGTGATGCTTGGGGACGGAGATGGACGTGTGTGAGCAGAAGAGAGGATGAAGGGGAACCTAGAGACACTTGTGTGTGATTACAGCCTGGGGGACTCGGTCTACTACTTTCAAGAATTCCTGAGTTATAAGGAACAAAGGTCGAGTTTGGCCTGTGGCTCTGGGGGCTGGCAAGGACCAGAGTATAGGGCTGCATCTGCTTGGCTTCTGGTGAGGGCCCCACGCCGCTCACCTCATAGCAGCAGGGCAGGCAGGTGTGTGTGGAAGCCACAAAACACAAGGGGTCGTCTTGCTGTACAGTCAGCCATTCTGGAGGTAAGGGACCCAGGCTGCAGGAGTGACATCAGTCCTCTTAAGGAGCTGAGCACCTCTTTAAGGCCTCACCTCGCAGCACCACCACGGTGCAGGTCCGATTTCCCCATGTTGGGGCAGGAATAAACCAGAGGCAGGTGACAGCGCTGGGGATCGTGGTGGAAACCTGAGAGAGTGGTATAAGAGAGACTCAGAGAACAGTTACCTGAGGGGGTGGTAGGAAGAAGGACCCAGGATATAGAAGACACTGGAAAGAGACAGTACTTTTTCTGAAACAGGGGGAAGAGGTGATTATGTTTTATGTCAAATTTCTGAAAGGGACTTTCTGCCTGTTATCTATTTGTTGTTCATAAGATTCAAGTATTTGTGGTAAGAGCCATGCGGGAAAGTGGAATTGGAGCAGGGAGTCTGGCTGTGTGTACGGCCGCCATGTGGAATGGAAGAAAGAATTGGACATGGAAGGAACCAAAGGGACCTCTAGTGACAACATCTTTTTACACTGAGAATCCTACGTGGGCCATTGCCCAGGTCACTGAAGTCTGAAACTCGGGTGTAGGGGACCTGAGCATGTGTTCGGTGATCCACCTGGTGATTTCAGTGTGAGTCAAGGCTGGGAACACTGTCCTGGAGGCTTAAAGACCACAGGCTGGAGGTCATGTATAAGGCCCCCTTCTGCAGGGCTGGGGTTTCTCATTAACATTCAAATATGTGAAGGACTTGAGGAGGCAGCTCCTTGGATCGGCCCCAGGTTAGCCTCCGTAGGGATGTTGTCATGGATGACTTTGACACTAGCATGCCAACAAATTGACAAAAGAGTGAGTGAAAAATGAATATACTATTGTGACAGCATAAGGAGGATCATTAGACCTTGAGAGGCGGATAAAGTCAGAAAGTCAACATGTCCAAAGCAGATCTGTATGAAGGTGAGAATTCTGACAGTATTTGGAAATGTACACCAATCTGTAGAATTTAAGGATCCAAGATTTGAAAGATGGCACCACCATCCCAACCGATGGTCAAGGTGGCCGTGGGAGAGAGCGCTGGAGTGGGGCAGTTGGAGCTCACGAAGCTCAAGCACGGTCAGTCCAGGCGTCTTATGGGTCTGCCTCAAAGCTGTGCAAGTTCTGAAGTCGGGATGGAGGAGATGGAGGTAGATGTGAGGGAATGCCTTGGAGTTTAGTCCGTGACAATGGCCATGCAATGCAGAGGGGGCAACACTCAGGTGATATTTAGGAGAAGAGTTATTTTGTCACTGTGTTTGGTTATTTTTGTGAGGGAGGAAATTTATTGTTCTGCAATTGATGGGAGATTGATAACACTGCTTTCAGATCTCACCACAAGGAGGATGAGGAAACATGAGGAAGGTGTGTTCCTAAGGGTTTTAGGACAGTGATGTCCAAAAGACAGGTTTGGATTTCAATCAACATGATCATCACAGACTGGCACCTAATACTGCTGAATGTTTCTTGTGAATCAGGTGCCATTGTAGGAATTTTTTTAAAGTTTTTTTTTTACTTGTTGATGGACCTTTATTTATTTTTATATGATGCTGAGAATCGAACCCTGTGCCTCACACATGCCAGGCAAGTGCTCTGCCACTGAGCCACACCCCCAGACCCATTATAGGAATTTTAGGTGTATGATATCATTTACTCTTTCACAATGAAATTGGGATGAAGAAATGCAATTCAGAGAGGTTAAGCAACCTGTTCATGTTGCATAATGGGTCAGTGGGGGGATCAATTAGAAACCTGAGCTGCCCTAATAGAGAGGTCTCAATTTTTTCTTTCTACAGTAGAACATTCTAACATTAAGCAAGTCTTTTTTTTTTCTTTTCTTTCCTTCCTATTCCCATGCTCTCCCTCCCTTCCTTCCTTTCTTCCTTCCTTATAAATGAGGGATATAGAAGATAGAACTGCAAGAAAGGAGGAGAGCAGTAGGAAGGTACATTAGGGAGACAGGGATCCTGAGAGCAGATAAACCGGCAGGTTGATCTGAGGCTCCGTGTCCAGGGAGATAGGAATGAGAAGCCTGGGGAAACTGCTGGCCTCGGGTTCTGAGCAGCATCCTGGAGGGATGTGGTTTGCTGCTGTCCTTGCTCAGTCCATGTTCAGCGTTCTACATAGCAACAAGTCGTTTGGTGCCTCTGGATTAGGTCTGCCTAGAAAGTCAGACCTGGTATAGACCAGGCACAGCTGTTCTAATCAGGTTTGGAATTCATCAGGGAGGAAGAGTTTAGCATTAGGTAAAGTGCATGCCCTGCTTCACAAGGAGACCCATCAAAAAACCCCGGGATATCTTCGTACAGAGACATATTGTAGTGGCACCCCCTCCTCCACAGAAAATCTTCACTAAGCTTCTCCAGAAATCTTCACCATAGTTGCTTTTAGGACTGTCAGCAAAAGAGTCTACAAAAGAGTTCAGTGTAGGTAAACTTCCTATTTTCCTGTTGCTATATTTTACTTGGCCACTGGCCTGGAAGAAATCAGCACTCCAGGTGCCAAAGGCCCCTTTACTAGTATTTCACAACATTTATCCAGTAGAGTAGTTTGTAGAAGTGTGTTTGCAAATGCAAAGTGAGATAATAAAAAGACAAATCCTTTAACAAAGCCTCTGGCCTTGAGCTGGGCTTCACGGAGATGTCTACATTTCTAAGATGAGAGAAGTTACCAACTGGGCTCCATGGTAACAGCTGGCAGGGGAGGAAAGAAAGGGGAGGAGAAGCTCTTCCCTTCTCAGGTGCTGTCCTTGAAGGGTTAACTTGCCCAGAACATCGAAAGAAAAATCTGCTTTATGTGGACTTCTGCAGACTGTGAACTTGTGAGCCCCTCCCCTTTCATGCTGGGTATAAAGTTCTGAAACTCCCTGAACTTGGGGTTCAGGGGATTGATTGATGACAGCAAAAGCTGTGCCCTCTGAACCTGGCTGCAGCCAAATAAAACTGTTTCTTTCTTCTATCTTTGGTGCCCTGCCTCATATGTCCCCTACAACAATATCAGATGGAGGGAAAGACAGTTTGGGTCTTCAAGTTGCAGTCCTAAGAGGCTCTTCCTGTCCCCTCCGACGTGTTCTCTGAACAAGTCTGTACCCGGGTGACTGGTTCTAAATCACTATCCCAGTCTGAGAACCACAGAGGAAAGGAAGGAAGAATAAAAAGAAGATGCAGGGGAGAGTGGCAAGGGGCAGAGTGTGGAGAGGCCTCACCTGCAGAATAAATCAAAGAGCAGGGCTGACCCTTCCTACGTGGGGGTTTAGGCCCCACCAGGTTCTGGGCCTTCTCTGCTGAGTTTGTTGCATCGTTTTTATTTTCCGTTTTTGATTTGTTTTGGGGTTGCCTTTGCTTCGGTTTGACTTTCTGCTTTTCTCATCTTGATTGTAGCTTTATTAATTTCACGTGCTACCTCTTTTCCAGTGACCACTTTCCTCCCATTACTGCCATTTTACCTTGAAAGCCAAAGGCTGATTTTCTACTCACTCCTCGTGATGCAAACTCATACAGGGAAGTCTGACTGCCCTTTACAAAAATGGCAACATCTGTAAGTTAAATCACGTCCACCTTGAAGGAAATCATCTGCTCAGTAAATACCGAGGACTGCTGTCCCCGGGCACCGTGTGTACACACATTATAGTTGTACTTTCACATGTGTGTTAATGAGGATGGTCCATGCCCCATAACTTATATTTTTAAATGCGATATAGTATTTAAGAAGAATACTGCAGAAGCATGTGCTTTTATTGTTCTAAATTATTTCTGGCTTAAATCTCCCATCCAGGGACTCATGAAACGATAATAGTGATAGGAGGACGAAAGGGTGACTTATGATGATGAGCAATGTGAGAAGCAAACACTACCTTGAGGTAAAAGTGAAGAGGTCTGAGAATGTGCTCTCTGTGAGCAAACAGGAAGCAGACCCTGCAGACTTGAAGAGGACTCGCACAGCTCTTTCAGAAAAGCAGCCTGAGAAAACACCTTGCTCTTGCAAACTGCACGTCTGCAAAGCCCGAAACACAACACTGTTTCTTGCAGTATAACTCCTTTCTAGATCCTACTTTTCAACCTAATTCTCCTTTACCCCAACGAGAAAACATTTAACTTGGAGAGTTTAGTAAAGTTTTGAAATAGAGTAAGAAGAAAGGAGTAAATCCTGTCTTAGCATTTGTTATTCTGCTGTGGTTCCTCCGGCCCCTTTCAGATGCCTCGGAGAATTGATGAGAGCAAATACCAGTAAATGAAAATGTGATGGTCCTGCCCTGAATGCCTGCCCACAGGCCCCGTGTTGAAAGTCTGGTCCCCAAGGCAGCAGGGTTCCGAGGGGGAGCTTTGGGGTGGGATTGGATCAGAAGGGCTCTGACCGCAGCAGCAGCAGCGGTTCAAGCCTTGATGGCTGAATGGAGTACTGGGAGGTGGGACCAAGTTGGAGGAAGAGGTCACTGGAAGGGTCTTTCCTCTCCCTGACCCATTTCCCTCTCTCTACTCTCTGGCTGCCATGAGCCCACCAGCTTTCCACTGCATTGCATCTCTGCATGATGCTCTGCCTCTAAGCCAGCCTTGGGTTCAGAGGATTGGATTCTCTAAAACCATGAACTAAAATAAATCCTTTCTCCTCCAAGTTGCTCTTGTCAGGTATTTTGTTCACAGCAACAAAAAGCTGATTAACACAGAAAAATCTTTGTTCTTCTTTTTTTATTCTTTTACTATCTTCTTTCTACCTTGCTTCATTCCAAAGTGGATTTGAAGTAGAAATTGTTTGAGTTTTCTAATGTGCTATGTTGGCGGACATGTGCACATCTTTTCTCAGGTAAGGTCCCTGTGGGGTCACTGTTATCTCCATTTTGCAAATGAAGACATGGACATTCCAGGATGACAGGTGACTCACATCATAGTTGAAATCATGATAGTTCTTGAACTTGGATTTAGACCTTCCAGTGTAAAAACCATCCTCCCTTCCATGAAATCTAGTGGAACTTCACTCAGCTTGTAAGTAGGTGGCACATGGGCAGAAAGATGCTAGGTACTTACACTTTCTCAGGGTCACCACATCTCCTGCTGGAGGTTTCTCACAGGCTGGCCTACGGGGATTTTGCAAAGTGAGCCTATAACACGACCTGTGGGAAGCAGCCTTGGGCCATGGCTCTGGAGAGGGTGAAAGAGCTGGAGGGATCTCACCACCCTCAGTCTATCCAGGCCCATCCTGAAGCTGCAAAATTTTGTAGGGAGTTCTCTTCATGGGTCCAGCCAGGAATCACAGAGAACCGATTCCCAGGGGGTCTTTAAGTTGCCTGCATCACTGAAGAAGTTTCAGTGATAGGAAAAATCTAAACCCTACAGAGATAATATTCAAATATTCAAATCCTTGGTTACTATCCTGTATAGAATTGCATCTTCAAGATATGAGTGTCAAGATGACAAATGTCATGTGAATGCTAAGATTTGTTATGGACCACTTCAGCTGGTGATTTAGAATTTCTACCATATGTTCTTTATTCATTCATCCATTGATGAGCATTTGTGTTGTTCCACGTCTTGGCTGCTCTTAGTAATGTTGCAATGGATGTGGGAGGACAAATTGCTCTTTCAGATCCTGCCTTCAGTTCTCTTGGGAAAATACCCAGAACTGGTATTCTCGGATGCTATGGTAGCTCTGTTTTTTACCTTTTGAGGAACCACCATCATGGTTTCCATAGCCGCTGCACCATTTTTACACTCCCACCCATGGTGCACAAGAATTCCTTGTCCTCCACAGCCTCATCAACACCTGTTATCTTTTCATGCACAAACTTTCAATTACATAAGATGAATAAGTCCTAGAGATCCTCTGTACAGCATTGTGCCTATAGTTCGACAATACTGTGTTGTGCACTTCGTCTAAGAGGGTAGATCTCAGGTGTTCTAGCCACAACACAAAACTTCTACCTGAAAACATGCCTACCACTTCTTCAATGACTATAAACTCAAAATCTACCAAGAAAGTGCTTCTTAATAGCAAGGAACCAAAAGGCTGGTAATATTCTTTACTACTTCATCTAGATTTGAAGTGAATATTTAGAGTTAAAAAAAATAGACAATTTTTTTTTCACTGTTTTCATTTGGAGTTGCTACAGAAACAGCCATAAAATTTTTAAGAAAGAGAAGCTCATGCAAAAGTATAGAGAAGAATGATTACTTATACCCAGAAATCTGACTCCTGATAGTCTCAACTTGTAACGAAGGAAGCAGTTTGTAGGTTAGGAGTGTAATTATAAATTGGTTAAGTGTCTTTTTTATCACACTGTGGTACATTCTTATTGCTTTAACTTGCTCAAGTTCTTTTCATTGCTTGAGATTTTTCTCTGAAATGTGCTCGGAGGAAAGAGCTCTCCATTGTAAAGCCACAGCTCCACCTTAGACCTCCCTCAGTTCATGATCCACTTCCTCTAACACAGTCTATACTTTATTTCCCTCGCAGAACCAGCCCAAGGCAAAAGAATGAAGAGACCAGATTTAGTCTTTTATAAAGGGTGACCTATTCACTGCATTTTTCCAGTGCCCAAGAGTCTTCTGCTTTCATAAATATTTTGAATAAATTAATGAACAGGAAACTAACTCCTAAGAATCACCAGGGAAGGGAATTTAAACTCTAATAAGGGGATCCATGAGCACTAAAAGGCTTGCAGACAGAGGATGCCTACTTAGATGGCGGCACCTCAGGTACAAGATCTGGAGATGACATTTTGAGAGAAGTGACTCTTTCTAGTAGTTTTCTTTTTAAAAAACAAACAACAACAATTTTTTTTTTTTAGTCGTAGATGGACACAGTACTTTTACTTTGTTTATTTTTCCAGACCTGGGGAACCAGTTGTAAAATATGTTAGGCTGAAACAACCACTTTTGGTGAGTTCAGTTAAATTCTTACTTTAGTCTCACAATAAAATACATTTGCAACTCTAAGAATTGTATTTCTAAAATGCAGGAAAACAGCTCTCCTATGCTAAAATAAGGAACAAGGAATTTTCTTCTAAAACTGGAAATCTAAAATCTGTAAAATAATCTAGAAGAAAAGTCGTGAAAATCAATATTTCTGTGTAAGCTCCGAAATCAGTGTTGCATTTCGACCAGATTTAGGTGAGGGTGATCCTAGTTGTCATGACAACCGGTCAGGAACTGTATCTGAGCAAGGGTCTGATGAAGTTCATTGGAGGTGCCCAGCACACAACCCTGGTCATGCTGACGCCCAGGACACTGGTTTGCATCAGGGAATATAATCCCCTCTCCTTTGGCTTGTTTGAAAGCTAGCCAAAATTCAGTTCAAGGGGAAAAAATCATTAAATTTTAGCAAGTCATTCTATTTATGCCTTCATTATACCAACCTGACAATCTTCTGTGGCCAAGAAGAAAAATATGCTGTGCAGTTCCTGCAGTCACCGACTTGACTGAATGCTTAAAATACACCTCCATGGGATGGTGAAAAGGAGTGATTCAGCAATGAGCAATCCTGTGGGCTAGGAACGCTATCCCTAGGAAACCCTCGGAACAGAAATAAATAAGGGCAACTCCACCCTGTCTGCACAGGATGTTCACCACAGTGTCGTAGATCTGTCAAAATGGCAGTTCTCTAGTGTCTAGAAGTTTATTGATACAGAAGAGGAAAATGATGTTTGGCGCACATCATGCAACCCCGTCCAGCTCTTAGAACGAATGAGGCCCAAGTACACAAAGTGGAGAGATTTCCAAAAGTTGTCTCATTGAAGTGAAAAAAAAATTTAGGAAAAAAACAAAGGATGTTCCCATTGTTGTTAAAACACACCCAGACAACAGCATAAAGTATATAAAATATACGTGACCACAGTGTTAAGAACTTGAAGAGTACTTCCTGTTTTGGTTATTCCTAGGGAAGAGAGAGAATGAGAAAAAGAGAGAGAGGGAGAGAGGGAGAGGGAGAGGGGACCGACTGGCAAAAGATGACTAACTCATTTTGCTCCATATATTTAAGTATTCTTTGATTTTTAAAATTTTTTATTTTGTGTGTGTGTGTGCGCGCGCTCGCATCAGGACATCAGGGATTGAACCTGGGACGCTTTTCACCTCCCCAGTCCTTGTTTATATTTTATTTAGAGAAAGGGTCTCAGTAAGTTGCTTAGGGCCTTGTTAAGCTGTTGAGGCTGGCTTTGAACTCTCCATCCTCATGCCTCAGCCTCCTGTATTCTTTGAAGCTTCACAAGAACACCTTCATATCTACAAACATAAATAATAATTATAATAATAATATAGGTTGAATATCCCTCATCCAATAATCCAAAATCTGAAATATTCCAAAATCTGAAGCTCTATGCACTGATCCACAAGGAGAAAATTCCACACCTGACCTCATGGGAGGATTGGGTATCCAGTCACAGGCACACTAAAAATATGGTATAAAATTACTTTTGGCCTAAGTATATGAGGCATATATGAAACATAATTGTGTGCTTAGACTTGGGTCTGATTTCTAAGATAACTCACGAGGCATATGCGAATATTCTAAAACGTAAATATAAAAAGAAAACTGAAACATTTCAACATTTGGGATAGGGAATCCAAGGTGGAATAATGATGATAATTAATACTTCTTGCATAGGGTATCCTAGCATTTTATCCAAAGTCCTGAATTTAGTAAGTGACTCCAGAGTCTTTATTATTAACTCTCCTCAAATCATAGAAACTGGCCCCAGTACAGAATGAAAATATGGGGCTTCTTACTAAAAAATCATTAGGAATTTAATAATTCTTAATGATGACACAAGCAGAGAATGAGACCAAAGACTGAGGGAGCCCTTTGAAGCCTGGGCACCTGTGACACTACACAGATTATAGATGCATAAAGTTTATAAGGGATAAAAAATCATCAAGAAAATGAAGACCTTAAAATGAAGGCAGTTCCTGAGCGATTTTTATCTGGAGGGAGTTAGGAACATGCTCTTAGAGATTAGGCAGATCTGGGAATCCAGTGCTGTCCTCTGAGCAGGTGGTATCGAAGGGTGACAATTGACCTGAAAATTGAACCACAGGACACAGCCAAGAGGGATCTTTCTGCACTTGTTTGCCAGTCTGTGCCTCGTGGGTCACTGTGGTGGGAGGAGTCAGCAGGCTTGGGGAAGAGTTCATAAACTCTCCTAATCTGGGATCTAAAATCCCCCAAATCTGAATTTTACATGTCTATTTTAAGATCTCAAAAATGTACTCTGTAGTTATAAATAAGAGCATCTAAGAATTCTGGAGTATAGGAAAGAAATTTAGAAATCAATTCTGTTTATTCTTCTATTATTATTATTATTATTATCATTATTATTATTTGCAGTATTGGGGATAGAACCCAGGGCCTCAGGTATGCAGGGCAAGCGCTCTACCACTGAGCCACATCCCCAGCGCTTCACATTTTCTATAGGTGGAAACTGTATTTTAGAAACGAACTCTGAGGATGGAAGCGATGTAAACGGAAGTTAGTGTAGTGGAACTTAAAGTGAACCAATCTGACAGACAATTCATGAGCTGCATGTTTCCTACTTTGCCATATGTCAAGTATGAATAGCAGTAGGCCACAAAAGTGATGGTCGTGAGTGCTGCCTTTGTGTGGGTGAGCAAGATACACCTAGGGTCACCGATCAAAGAGAGATGCAGCTAAATACTCTTGAGTTCTGTGAAAGATTGTCGGAAGCACAGCTAAAGGAGGCCTGTTCTGGCTGGGAGGAGAGAAGGTTCTGGAAAGACTTCCTGTGAGGCACAAAGGCACGGCCAGACCCCAGGCTTTCTGGTGGGGACTAGGAGTGAAGGGGCATGGTTTCACACTTTTCTCATGACCGTCTAGCCTCTAGTTTCTCTAGAACCTCGTGAGTGATGGAGGTCACCCCCCAGCCAGTAGAGGGGTTGACTGTCCTCTAAGCCACATTCTTCCCAGTTTGCTCTGCGCTGTGCTGTGGAGATTCCCACCAGAGAATCTGAAGATGCACTGCTAAGACACAATCCAGGAGGTGATTTGGAAAAGATTCCCTCACATCCCTCTCGTTTGGCGAGAGTAGGGAGCTTGGGGGGTGACAAGGGCCCCCTCTCTCTCCCGGAGCCTGATGCTGAGGAAAAGCTCCTCCACCGCAGCAGCTGGAACCCCACAGCATTTCCCGTGGTCTCATATGTGGGTCCATCTGGGAGACCACGGTGGACGACAGTGGTTAAATTTCTGTCAGCCTCAGTTATGTCTTTGAACTCTATAAGGGGGTGGGCACAGTGCTAGGAATTAGGAACTCAGAGCAAAACCTGAGAGAAGGCATGGAGAGGGGCCCCAGCGTGAGCACAGCCACCACCATCCAGCCAAGTAGTGCTGTCAACAGCAGCCGCTAGAACAGGAGTCGTGACACACAGCAGGAGGGATGGGGACGAGAGGGGCCGTCATCTTAGCCAGCATGAAGAGCAGCCACGCTGAAGAGGTGACAGTTGATCTGAAAACAGAACGGAAAAAGGGGACAGCCAGAGAAGACGGTGGCAGGAGGCACATTCGGAGATGAGGGCAGAGTTAGAAAAAAGCCTAAGAAATAGGTGGGAGTTTTATAGGGTAAAAAAAATCACGACAGGAGACCAGGAAACAAGTGGGAGAGAGAACTAGGGAGGGCGTGCCACAGCAGTGCTCTTACACACCAGGGTAACCAAGGCTGAGAACTGAATCCCAGGGTCAGTGTGTGACAATGATGCCGGTGGTCACTGAGCACCAGGAGACATATGGGAAGGGGGACTGGAGAAGGTCTAAAGTTAGTGTGTGCAGACAAAGCGGAAGGAGCAGCCTTAAATTTTATATTTATATTTATGTATATCATGTATATTAATTAGATTATGTATTTACTAATTATATCACATATAATATAATTATACATTACACTTATATATTGAAATATATAAGTATTTTGCATAAATACAAAACGTTTATGAATATATATTTATATTATGTTCATCTCTTTCCTGGAGCGAGGTTGTCAAGGTGTCTCAGTCAGCTTCTTTTACTCTATCAAAACACTTGAGATAGGCATCCTAGAAGGCGACAGGTTCATTGTGGCTCACATTAGGGAGGTTTCAGTCCACGACTGGCAGACTGTCACATTGGGGCCTGTAGTGAGGTCGCACATCCTGGCAGGAGTGATGGTGGAGCTGAGCTGACTTTGTGGTCATTGAAAAGCAAAGAGAGAGAAAGACCTGGGGTCCCAATAACCCCTTCACGGACATGCGTTCTGTGACTTAACTCCCTCCAACACAGCATCATCTGCTAAAGGTCCCACCAAGTCCCAGAGCTCTACAGTTTGGGAACCAAACCTTCAACACACCGGCCTTTGGGATAAATTTAAGATCCAGACTATAGGAGAAGGCGTCCAAGAGCAGGAAAAAGACGTCTTTGAAGTTTTGTGTGGTTCATTGTAAGATGGAAAGTAGGCAGGTTTGTTCTGGTTATTTTGGCTAGATGATAGATGATAGAAAATAGAGATAGATATCGATTAAAAGTAGATGGCTAGGTAGATTAGATAATGGAGATAGATCAATACGTGATAGATAAGAGAGAAGGGTAAAATACATGTACCAGCTATATATTTATTGCATTTCTGACAAGTAGTGAAATCACTAGAAATAACCAACCTGTAATATTTTCTAACATGGCAGAAAATCAGTATGCAGTATCACATAATAGAGACATGCTATAGCTAGCTTTTAGATATTTTATTAAAAATATTATTTTCACCATGTGTCATTGTATATTATTGTCTTCCCGTTTTCCTATGTTATTTTAAAAGCTGTGTAAAATTAGAATGAGCATTATTCAGAGGTACAATGAGAAGACTCCTTGCTCGGCATGCTTCTAGGGAATGAGAACAGGGGGTGTTAGCCACACTGTGTCCCTGAATTGGACCTCAGCACCCTGTGTGTATCTGCAGAGCTGCCCAAACAGGAGTGCTTTGATCCTTTTGTGGGAGTTCAGACAAAATACCCATAAATTATGAGGATCATTGTGATGACTGGAGAAGATTCTGACATTTGGAAATAATGTCAATTAAAAGGGCTGGGGAAGTAGCTCAGTGATAAGAGTGCTTGCCTAGAATGTATGAGGCCTGGAGTTGGATCCCTAGCACCAGCAAATAAGTAACAAATGAAAAAGTAAAAGGTAAAAATTTCCAGAACAAATTGGAATGCTTGGTGTAGGATGATTATTTCTAGTGATATTACTGCTTATATAAATGCAATCATAAGCAGACAACTGGTATATATTTTTATCCTCCTCTCTTATCTGTCTCCATTAGATATTTTCCACTGATTTTGATAAGAATTTTATCATAGTTTACAGTGTCTATTTAAAACACCATTAGTCTCTGTGAATCATGCTCTCTGTGGTAATTCAGTAATGGTTTATCCACAGACAAGTTTTTCTGGTAACTGTATACCAGAAAAATCCATAAACCAGTTCAGTCAGCAAGAAAGAGTGTCCTTCAATGTATAGAAGCTAAATTGGTGTGTTAGCTTTTCACGACTGTAATCAAAATACCTGACAACAACTTAGAGGAGGCAAAGTGTATTTTGGCTCACAGCTTCAGAGAGTTGATCCATTGTTGGCAGCCTGTGGCTCAGGGCCAGAGGTGAAGCAGAAATCATGGCAGAAGAATATTCTGGTTGAAAGCTGCTCAGTTCATGGCAACCTAAAGGCAGAGAGGGAGGGAGGGGGAGATGGAAAAGAGAGGGATCGAGGACAAGATATAATCCCCAAGGGCACTCCCACCCTTGTGGCCTACTTCCTCCAAGGACCCCCACCTGTCTGTAGTCCATTCACATTATTAACCCATCAGATGGATTAACCGACCAATGAGGTTACATCTCTCATCTAATGGTTTCACCTCTGAACAACCCTGCATTGCCTGACATATGAGTTTTGGAGGGGACCCCCTTATATCCAAACCAGAACAATTAGTATTTCCGTAATATTTATGTACTTCTTGTTTATTATTTAAAGATGGGTGGATTTTTTTTATCTTAAAATTGCCTTGGCTAAACCTAATTGGAGAAGATACATTTTAAAGACTATTAGCCAACATCTATGACCATTATTAATGGGAAAATTGGTTGTTTTTTTTTCCCCCTAAGGGTTTAATTTTAAAAAGTTTGTACTGAAAGACAGATTTTAATAGCCAATTTTTTTTAGGTTTTCTTTTTTCTCAGATTTTTTCCCTTAGAAAAATCATCCAAATGGAGTATTTTTTGAATGGAACTATCCCCACCCCCACCCACATTCCCATGTTGAAGCCTTAACCCGCAACGTGGCTGTGTTTGAATGTGGGCCACTGGACAGGTAATCAAGGTTAAATGAAATCGTGGGGATCAATCCAACTCAATCCAAGAGGACTGTGGCCTTTTAGGAAGAGGAAGGGAGATTTCTCTCTCCTCCATGAGAGGACACAGAGAGAAGGTGGCTATCTGCAAATCCAAAAGAAAGCCCTTGTCAGGAGCCAGCCATGAAGGCACCCTTAGCTTGGACTTCTCTCTCTAAGGACCGTGAAGAATGAAAGCCGAGTGTTGAAGGCCCCAGTCTCTGATAGTTTACCATGACAGCCTGAGCAGACCAACACAGACTGGTAAGACATCTGGACATTTCCAAAGTTTTAAAGCTCTTTGGAACTGTGTTAACGATTCCTGAGAGTCAACACATAACTCCAAAATAAATATTTGCAGAAAATTGATTCCTTCAAACATGAATCCACCTCTATGCCAGGAAGTTATTCTTGGGGGAACATTTGCTAGTTTGTCTGTCTGAAGTGTTTGCTAGTGCTTGTCATTGTCTCCGGTTAGCCCCCGTGTGAAGGCATTATTTCTAAGTGATTGTATTTCATGGACTTCAGCCACTATAACAGGGAGCTGTGGATTTTTTTTTTTTTTTAAGAGATCAAGTCTCACTGTTTCCCAGGCTGGCCTCGAACTCGTGGGCTCAGGTGATCCTCCCACTTAGTCCCCCTCCTAAGTAGCTAGGATTATAGGTGTGCACCACCATGCCCAGCTACTCTTTTTGTGAATTTTCAGCAAAGATAACGCAGAATACAACTGTTAGCTTATAGAAGGAGCCAAAGTAGTCACTAGGTCTCAGCCTCAAACCCATGAGCTAAAAGCTCAAGGTATTGAAATAGTGACGTATATCCTGGCAAACAATGTAAAACACTTGATTATTTAAAACTATAGTGCTAAGTGGTAGAAGGGAAGCTATGAAGGCTATGAAACCCTTTGGAAAAATGTATAAGGGACACTGCATCTACTGAAGGAAAGATCTGTAGCCACACACAAAATAAGTCCTGCAGGCAGAGGCTCCTGACGGATATCAATAATGGACATTTGGACAGATTGCATTAGTTCAAACTGACCATTCATCCAACTCAGCCGATCCCAGTCTGCTCTTGGACCAATTTCAGATCCACTTGGAGCTTTAACATGTGATAGATTCTACTGCTTTGCCCAAAATATTAAATAAAAGTTTTCTCTGAAACATATTTGGGTTTACCGAAATAGCTCTAAGTCCTATTTTCTGAAAGTAGACTTCATTAAGCCAGATTTAGAGTGGGAGATGATTACACAAGGAAAAGGAAAAATAAAAGGGAGAAAATTTATTGAATAGTCAATCTTTGGTATCCATCAGGGATTGGATCCAGGAGCCTGCCAGTATACTAAAATCCATAGATGCTAAAATCCCTAATGTAAAATGGTGTAATGTTTCCACATAACCTATGCATGTCCTCCTGAATGGCTTAAGTCATTTCTAAATAATGCTTAATACAATTTAAGTACTTCTTGTCTGCATTGTTTAAGGAACAAAGACGAGAAACACATCTGTGCATGTTCAGCACAGACCCAATTTGGGTGGAATATTTTTGACTCACGACTGGTGGAATCCATGGATGCAGAACTGAGGTCACAGAGGGCCAACCGAACATAACTTAAAAGTCAAGTGCAGTCTGAAATGGTTGACATTTCTCGCATTTAATTTTCATGAAGACATATGGTCAGACAGAGAATCAGCTAGGTGAAGAAACTTCACTCAAGTCAACTAGTATTAACTTGGGTTGAATGAAGACAGAATTAATTTCTCTTGAGAGTTTCTCAGGCAGTTACTTATATGTTTTATCCCAAACATAGAACAGCCACCCATTCTGTAGGGGGTAGAAGAATCACAATTTGAACAGATTTGGCATGACTTATTCTATATTTTCATCTCGTTGTGAAACTCTCCTTCTCAAATTTAAGATGGCAAGTTTGGACTCAGTTCCGAGCCAGAACTTATTTTAGCATCTCTGTATGAAACATTAACATCAGTGGCAGATCCAGAAATCATGTGACCTGGAGCATAGTCAAGACCAAATGATTTCAATTAGTTCTGCTGCTTATCCTGCCTCCACCAAAACTCTAGAGAAGAATGGAACACAAGCTCTCGGGCAGAGGGATGATCCAAAACAAAACCTCCCAGTCTGCAAAGAAGAAAGAAAAGAAGGCAAAGGCAGCTTTTAGGAGTGATTGGAAAGTTTCCATAAAGTGGAAACACATCCCGAACCGATCCTAGAAACTTGTGAACATTGTCATCGAGAGGATATATTTTGTGAATCTGAACTGAGGGGAGCCGGGGGAGAAAAATCAGATAATCAAGGTTATTATTCTAGAGATTCCAACCTAAATATAGTTACTTCTTTTTGCTAGACATATGTAGCAAAAGGAAGTAATTTATCCAAACAAAAGTTAAAAGATAGGGTGAATGGATATACACAGGTACAATATGAACTGATAGAACTAGAGCAATTAATGTCTCCATCTCCTGGGCATGACTTTGTGTTTGGAGCCTGGAGCTCCTCTATTCTAGTTGTTCATAAAACATATAAAAGGTTATTGTAGAGCGCAGTCACCCCACTGTGCTGCAGAACACTAGAACTTATTTTGTGTTGATAAAAAAGTCTTTTAAATGTTTAATGAGATGGAAATATCTACCCTGATTTGATGATTACAACTATACACATGTGTTGAATCATCTCCCTATATCCCATTGATACGTATAATTAAAATAATAAAAATTCAAAATATGGGGAGTATCTTCTCAGGGGACCCAAGAGGTTTGAAAGAGGCTGGTAACCAACCCTGTGAGGTCCTCTTGTCAGTCCTAAAGCAGAAGCCAAACCATTTATGCAGCTCTGAATCTCTCGCTCTTCCTCACCTCCTCTCCTGGGTAGGAGAAACAGCTAGAGGTGAGGGAAGGGACCCAGGCAGGCTATCTCTGAGGCAGCAGGGTGGGGGTCTGATGCTCTCTGCAGCCTGAGGCACCAACACGGGATGAGATAAAAGCAGATAGGAACCTGACTCAGGTCAACTAGTCCAGCTCCCCATAGGGCGCAGAGAACCAGTGCCCCCACTTGCAGATCACAGAGTCTGCCCAGGGCACATCATGGCCCCAGAGCAAAGCGGGGAGGTCTGTGTGAAGCTGCCCCTGTGGGAGCTGAGCCCCTAAGTGCCAGGGGAGGAGCTGTGCAGTCACCACAGACACCCTGTGCGGTGACAGGAGTCAGAATGGAACACCCCCTGACTAAAGACGAACGTGCAGCGTAAGAAGGGGTGGTTAGGACAGACCCTTGAGCCTTTATTTTCAAGATTGAAAGAAAGCATGACTTCCACTTTTATATTAGTTTTTCTGTATTTTAATTTTCTTTTTTAAAATTTTTTGACACAAACCATCATATAACATATATATTTATGGGGTCTGGTGTGATGATATGATACGTATATACGACGCATAATGATTGACTCAGGGTCATCAGCATGTCCATCACCTTAAACGTCTATCATTTTATTTTAATTTTTCACCAACTCAATAGATGATATTTTTTTCTTTGTTATTCTCTGATCAAAATCAGACACTAGAAGGAGATAAGCAGAATGAGTCTTCCCAAGGCTCACTTACCTCTCACGGATGGAGACAGATGAAAAGCAAGACATTTATCTCCATATAATAAAATACCAGGCTAACATATTAGCAATGGAGACTTTATATTTCATACTTAAAATAGGCACATTTAATGCCTATTCCCAAGGGAGTCAAGAGACCTTCTTGGGGACTGATTTCCTGGGGGTCATTGTCAGTCACCTTGAATCAGCTCTCCGGCCTCCAGCTGAGGTGCAGTTACACATGACAAGGGACAGGGACCGAAACAGAATGTCTCACACTCATTTCAATTTGCTTTTCAGAAACATATCTACTTTCCTTTTCTCTCCAATTCAATATTTAACTTTTCATGTGTAGCAGCATGCATCTCAAATTTATTGTCAAATGCCTATTATCATTTTGGCTTAGGGATATTATGGACTTTTGTAAATGCTAAGGAAATCACTTTTATCTTTTTACCAAAACATCCAAAACAGCTTTGAAACATAATTTGATGGAGGTTAGCCATTTATTTTAACAGATTTCAAATATATCTGGCTAGCTTTTGTTTAAATTAATGTTTCCTTTAAATGCAAAATTGATATTTTTTTAAAAAAGTAATTGGTTCTTTTTTTTAGTAGAACATGACAATAGAATCCATTTTGATATAATTATATAAGCATGGACTGTGTCTTATTCTAATTAGGACCCTCCTCTTGTAGATGAACATGATGGTGGGATTCATTGGGGTATTTCCATACATGTACATAGGAAAGTTAAGTCAGATTCATTCCACTGCCTTTCCTTTTCCTATCCCCCTCCCCAAAATTGATATTTTTGATAAATGATGGGTGCTTTTTTTGTAAAAAATAACTTTTCCTGTAATAATACACCTATTTCTCTTATAAATATAAAACTCTATTAGTCCATTTTTAACTTTATGATAATGAAATACCTGAGGTAGACTAACTTCACTAAGAAAAGAGGTTTATTTAGTTCCTAGTGTTGGAAGTTCAAGGGCATGGCACTGGCTCAGCTTTGGTGAGGGCCTGCATGGCTGCATCACATCATGGTGGATAGCAGTGATGACCTTGTGTACAGGAGGGAGAGATCACATCTCAAGACAGGAATCCAGAGAGACTGAGGGGTTCTCAGTAACCTACAGGTGCCCTTTGGGCTCCCTTCTTAAAAAGTTCCACACTGTGCTAAGGACCAAGTCCAACACGTGGACATTTGGAAGACCAAGTTACGGTATATCCAAACTGTAGCGAGACACAACTAACAATTCTAACTTGAGAAGAAAATTGTGAATGAGGTAGGTTTTTTTTTGTTTGTTGTTCTTGTTGTATTGTTTCTTGCTATCAAAATGGACAGTTATCCTCTTAAAAAGAAAAACCCAACTAAAAAATGATCAAAACTAGCTTTGGAGAGAAGTATTACTGATTTAGAATTGAATTGATAGATATATCCTGATTGGGAAGCTTTTGATTTTTCTAGCAAATGCCATTTGGGCCAACTCAGTGTGATTTAACAAAGATAAGGTCATATCTGAATTTATTCCCGGGAAATGAGTATCTGTTCAAGGTGACTCTTGTTCTTTTAGCCAGTTTTTCTTTTTCTCTTGTGATTATGAACTTATTTTTAATTAGTGATTCCAGAAATAGCATACGTGATTCAACCAGAACTTAATGGTTAATGAAGATATTAATACATTTCCCTATTTGAATATTCTAAGCACATATCTCGGGCAAAACAAATGATCTCAATTTCAAAGAGGCGTCATGAAACCATTGGCCGACCTCATGCAAGAGTGACATATAGTTGTTCTTAAAGTCTGTCTCTGGAGACATGTTGGCTGTCACTTGGGTGTGTAAGTGTGCAAGAAGCTGTCTCTCTTAGTATAACAGGTGTGCCTGTGCTAGACAGGATGGGCAAGTATAAGAACCAAAAGGTAAATCTCAGATACATTCTGCAGACCTTGTGTAGGCCCTTGTCCCCATTAAGTCTGGCATGTTGACTATTTGCCTCTGGTATTTCTGTTTTTTAGTCTAAAGCATTTTACTTCCCTTCCTGTGATTACTCATCTTTCTTTCTGTCATCAATATTTACAGTCTTAGAGCTTCAACTTCAATTTCATGGTCTATTTGATTTCCCCTAAAATGTCATTAGCATACTTCCAGGTCTTTCAAAGTGGAGCCCTTTTTAAGTCTGAATAAGTGAATACCTATTCAAACACACAATACGAGTTGATTAAGGAGATTCTAAGAAATATAAAATTAAGCAAATGATCACATTCAAAAATGGGTAAGAGATTTAAAGTCCTAAATCAGGAAACTCTAAAATTTAAATGTTCAGCAAATAAAAGCTTCGTAGGAATATGATTTGAACTACCAGTTGTTTCACTTTAAATAAGCACGCCACTTCCAGAGTGAAGATGTTCAGAAGCTCAGCTGTTGCATAATCAGCACGGAGAGGCAGGTAAGCCTGTGAAAAACACACCCAGCTGGGAAATAACCTAATCCGTCCTCGGTGAGGAATACTGAAAGCGTGACCAATCACGGGAGTAATACACTGTCTCAGAGTGAGCACAGATTCTGAATTCTGAAGACCTTGACCTCAGAGCCAGCCTCACAGAGCAGTATGTAAAACAAGACTTTATAGTTAGTTCTGTAAAACTATGGTGTCAATCCAGTTCTGCTGTTTTCTCAAAGTAGGATGATGCATAACAACTACAACTTTAATCCCATACAATTGGAGCTGAATACCCACCACAGCTCTGTACCCACTTGCTGGCTACCTGCATGCGTTCAGGGACTGGTTTTCCTCAACAACAATAAAAAATCAATTCTATATTTATGAATCTCATGATCCTTTGGGTCTTGATTTCTTTTTTCCACCAACAATTTGGTGATGAGGATGGGGATTCTTGAGTGAGTCCTTCTACTGGGTCAGTCTGTCACAGAATTCATGGCCATTTTTTTTAGTACTTTTTATTGTTAAATTATTATTAATGTAAAAATATGACCACCTACGATCAGATAAGAGACCCTGACTAATTGCATAAAAGATTTCCTTCATCTCCTTTGGCTTAGTTGTGTCAGATTCCCCAGGAAAATCCCAAGCCTTCACCGCAAACTTTGACTTACTATTGAGCAAAAAATGTGTGATATGAGTTCTGAGGTCCCACTTGTCGAGCACACAGGAAGTCCAGAACACTGCAGCAGACCTCTTTCACCTGAATGACCTCTCTTTGGAAAGCACAAAACATCAGCCTTACTAGAATATCCTGATGTTGGCTGTCCTGACTTTCCTCTGTGATTTCCTCCAACTTAAGTAGGAAAATCATAGTTAAGGATCCAGAAAAGATTAAAAGGAAATCAGTAGTCATTGGGAAGATGGGTAAGAGATTATGTCTTAAAAAAAAAAGGAAGAAGGCGCCTTTGGTTTGAAGAGTGGTTGCCCTAGAAACCTGGAAGAAAGGAGATACAAAGAAAGTGGAGCTGTCCTAGGAGAAGAGCTATTTCTGGAAAAGAGTCCTTAGGAGTTTTCAAGGAAAGGAGAGCTTGACTCAGGACCAAGGGGACCCTTGACATACCGGATGGAGGAGAATTTCAGCATGTGCAATGGAGGCAGAGATTTTTTTTTTTTTTTAGGACAGCAAGGAATACACATTCAAGGGAGAATGTGGGTCAGCCTGCAAGTGGAAGACATGTTTTGGGGACTCCTGGCTCTTCTTTTAAAGAAAACTTGGTGAGGTCTGGGTATGGGAAGGTGTGTAAGAATCCATCAGTCTGGGGATCTCAAGATAGGGTGTTTGATGGTTTGGACATTCTCAGAATTCTTCATGGTTTCCATGATCTGATCAATAGGTAATGCTGAAAAGTCCCCTAAATTACAGGTTTCTTAAAATATCCTCTCTCTTTACATAGTGTACTGTGCGGTGGGTTAATTGACAATACACGAGGCTGATTCATAGATTTCACAGAAATTTGGGAGAGCCAAGCCCCTGAGAGAGAGACGAGCTTGGAGAGTGAGCAACTGAGAAAAGTTCATGGAACTTTAAAATTATATTTCCTATTCCTTCCTTTCTGTCTCCTTTCTTCCTATTTTCTTTTTATTCCTCTATCTGACCTCAAAACTACTGTGGCAAAACAGGAGCTGAAACTGTAGAGCCAAGCAACCAATAACTATTTTTCCTCTCAACATAGAGAAAGCCAGCCCTACCCCTTGGAACTCCGTTAACTCAAATGTCAAGTCCATATGGTCTTGCCCCCTGTGGATATTACCCACCTTAAGAGTTCTTTTTCTGTTGCTCTTGGAAGATTCAGAAAAATTTACAGAGATTCTCTGCAGCAGTGTTTCAGGAAACAGCCGTGTGTGGGGGATCTACACTGGCTGCTGTGAATTGCTGCCCTGGTGGATTCACTCAACTCACAGATCAACATGACTGGGCCCAGATGATGACCCCACCCACCCCAATCAGGGAGTGCATGGCCTCGGGAAGCCAGCCATACTCCTCTCCCAAGATCCAAGTGGTACCATGAGGACCCAACACAGGGCTCGCTGATGAAGTCCTTGAACTCATTTTGCCTGTGGCAATGCCACCATAATGCACTCAAGGGCCAGGTGGGATTTCCTTGGCAATTCACTCAAGCATTTCTAAATTGATGGGGAGCAACCAAAGGGAAGATCATAATAGGGCATTGGTCCTCTACTCTTTGTAGCAGTCCTTTTTTTTAAAGTTTCTTACTTTTTTGGCGGAGGGTGGGGGCAAGAATTTTCATGCTGGGAATATTCAGGTTTAAAAAATACACACACACACACACACACAAACACACACACACAAACACACACACACACACACACACACATATATAGATATATAGATATTTTTTTTGGCTGGCCAGGGCAGACAGTTTCTTGTGTCTTGATAACAGCAATCCTGTTATGAGGAAAAGACAAAAACAGAAAAACAAAAGGAAAACAAAACTGGAGATTGCAGTGCTAGCTGTCCAGTTAGGATCATTCCCAGAAAAAGACACACTTCAGTGGGCCCCAACAGCAGATAAGAGAGAATGTTCTGGTGGAAATCCACTATTGTAAGAAAACAGAATATTGGAGAAAAGAATGTTGGAAGAGATGAAGGAAAAATGCATAAGATGCAACCTGACCCCAAGCTTTATTTCCTCCTCCAGGAGCTTTGTCTCCCAAGGTATCGGGCAGGAAATAATTGACAAACGGTGCAAACTAGTGGCCAGCATTGACCTGATTGGTGTTGGTGTTGGTGGTGGTGGGGGGGGGCGGCTGTGAGTCTGTTTCTTTTCTCATCTTAATCTTTCCCTTCTCTTTCTTTATGCATCGTGGAGCCAGATATTATGTGATTTAAAAAATCTTTTTCTGAAAAAAATATGGGACAGGTAAACCAATATACTTTTTCTCTAGTTTAAATATAAGGAATAGAATCTGTAGTTGAAAAAAAAAAAAACAACCAACCAAAAAACCCACTAGGGAAATAGAGTATGATAAAGAAAGGGATGTTTACCTTGTTGTTCTTCTATATTACATGTGAGAAAGGGAGGAAAATTTAATAAGGTAACATGACTGAAGATATACACAAGATCTAATAGAAGGAAATACGTTTGTGATTCCTCTGGCCCCAGAGGTACTGACGTTGCTGCTATTTTAATTGGCATACCCGTGTCAGCTTTTTCTACTTTAGCAATATGTTCACTTTTCTTCTCTGTACCTTTAAGTGAAGAACCAAAGCTCCTTTTTGCATTCACCTATGAAGACTTGCAATATTCATGGCAAGGGGTTTAGAGATCCTGCAGGATTTAGAGATCCACCTACTACATGTTCTTGGCATTCACAAGAGAAGGTAAAGTAATTTTCCTCACGGTGGGACTTCACACTAATTCAATATGTGGATGATTTATTGATAGCTGGCGAAACTTTACATGCTTATAAAGACGTCATTGCAACTTTACTAAAATGCTTAGCTTCCCAAGGACATAAAGCATCACCAGGAAAATTGCAGTAGAGTCAAACTGAAGTCAAGTACTGAGGACATGGGTGATTGATTGGCCGGTGAAACATAGTTCCACCCCAAAGTCTGTCTCTCTATTTTACAAATGAAGCCAACCGCCACCAAAAACCAAGTTTGCCAGTTCGGGGTGTGGGTTCGTAATTGCATGGGTCGGCACCTGTCTTTTCTGAATAGACAAAGCCTATGGTCAGGGTAGTCACACCCGGAAACTCTGCTGGGGTCTATTGAAACTAGAGGAGACTTTCAGAGCCTTTCTGAATTCCCCACGTAGGAATCCCTAAGGTTGGGAAAGCACTCTTTTATTCCATTAGGAGAATAAAGGGCAACCCCTTTATTTATTTTTATAGCCAAAATTCAGGTTGTGCTGGTCACTGTTGGGTGCTTTTCTGTGATGTTGGATGCCATCACTCTGGGGTTGTGGGGCTGTTCACAAGCCATGGCAGATCTTCCGGATGAAAAGCTCAACTCTGAGCCCGGTACAGAGAATGTCCTTGTACCCCGTGCTGCCGCCATCCTACAAATTCATCAGACACAAAACTTACCAGTGCCCCACCAGAGTAGCTATGACCCAGTCTTGTCCTCTAACCCTCATGGATTCTAAGCAGGTGGCACCTTGGGGTCTAGCCACTCTGTTGCCAGATGCTGACCAGAGAGGTGGCCTGGACTGGCTCAGGGTTTTGGAAGGTACTTACCTTAGTCTGATTCATACGATGCTGACAGAACCATTTACTGGTGTGTTTTGCACAAGAGATATGGGGAAAAACAGATACATTTTATGCCGTCAATATTTTGTACAGGGGACCTTCTCTCAGAATATTTAATAAGTGAATGTAAATGTAAATTTTTTTTTCTATTTCACATAGTAGCTAAAAGCTAAAAACTAATAAAAGTCTTTGAAACTGTTACTGTTACGCAGTTCCAGGTCAGACGGCTGACTCCTGGTCCAGCCACTCACTTCAAAAAACAAGAAAAGGCTGGGCGTGGGAGTGCATGCCTATAATCCCAGTGGCTCAGGAGGCTAAGGCAGGAGGATGGAGAGCTGAAAGCAGCTTCAGCAAAAACAAGGCACTAAGCAACTCGGTGAGATCCTGTCTGTAAATAAAAATACAAAATAGGCCTGGGGCTGGGGCTCAGTGATCGAGTATCCCTGAGTTCAATCCCTGGTACAAAAAACAAAAACAAAAACAAAAAAACAACCCAAGAAAAGATCATGGTGAAAAGCAGGGAAAGAACTTCAGGCACCATGACCCTATTGGGAAGGCCAAGGCAGACCCAGCATCTCAGGCCTGTCTTCAGATGCTAACGGAAGCTTTGGGTTTCAATAGAGGAAGGACAGGCGGAGGCCAGAGGTCTGCCTCACTGAGCAGCCTTGGTCAGACAGGTCTGTTGACCACTGTCAGTGCTGGTTCAAATCTTGCCTGAGTCTTCAAGAGGGACAGGATAGGTTAGGTCAACGATGGGCTGATAGACCTTGTGTCACTCATTTGTAGATGAACACTTCTTAGATGATTGCATGCGTCTGTGCAGAGTGGAGCAGGGACGTGACCCACAGTTTAAGGTAATAAAGGAGACAGGTACAAAATGAAGTCAGAGATGGGGAGTTTTATCCTGCTTGAAGTTCCCCAAGGGCATCTGCAGGCCCAAGAGCTGCTGCTTCCAGCATGGGTGTCCTGAGTCCCTGTTATAGCTTCTTCCCCCGAACCTTGCCTTGTCCACTCCTTGATAGGGGAGCAGCCATCTGAGTCTATGGGTTTCTTAGCCACATGGTGAACCAGTACGGAATGGGGACAACCAGGGTCTCTAAACAATGGCTCAAGTATACAAGTGAAAACAGCCAGATGCTTAAATCTAGAAGTGAATTGTAAAGCAGAATACAAGAGGGGCCAAAGTCAGACGATGTTCCATTTAATAAAGTATATACAAGTGGGAGCCCTTTTGCTCAATGTCTCCATGAGTTTGGCTTTTTTTTCTTTTACCTCCAAAATAGCACATTTGCCTCTGGTTAAATTTCCCTGCTGGGTGTTCAAGACCAACCCGTTAGCCCTGTGTTGGTTTAAAATTAACCTTTTTTCTTTTTACTGGTCAGGCCAGTCAGGATCCCTCAGGAGTTATTTTTAGGAACATGGTAGTATAAAGATTCATTGCCATTTCTATCTGTCCTATAGGCAACGGCTATTCTTTCAAAATTGGATTATTCTGTTAGAAGTAGTACTTATGCAAAATGTTAACAAGCAACAGTTAAAAGTAACAGTGACCATTCCAGTTTGTCTTAGGAATAAATGTCATAAAGCCTTAAAAATAAAGTGGTTGTGGTCTCCTAAGTAGGATGTACTTGCTTAAAGATGCATCGCCTGAGTGACCAACGTCCACTCTTTTTAATTGTCCGTGGGGCACGGTTCCAAGTCCGGTGTTCAGGCCCGAACAGTTATCTTTGCTCAATGATGAGGGTCATGATACAATTAGGGATACACAAGTATAAGGCTGGAGAAGGCTGTTGTGACTATGAACAATGTCTGTTTGGAGGATACAGCTTGGTAAATGTTCTCTTCAGGTTTGCATTTTAGAGCAGTCTACTTGGGGAACATAAATACATTGAACACACAAACAAGTCAGTAATAATGAACATCACAGACACATAGAAGACCTATAAATATTAATTTAGTCTTTACTTTTGAGCAAAATTTACAAACCATGGCTCAGTAGGATACTTTATGTGTCTGTCTTCAATAGGTCTACATAGGTAATATGATTGATGGAGTTAAAACTCTGAACAAGTTTAGGAAGTAATGCAACTGACCTGGTGATATACAGGTGTATCTCCTATACACAATAATAAAACACTTACTTCATCAAAGCAAATGGATGTAAACCAGGGTATAAGTGGCAGGGAGTCTTTTTATCTGGATGGTATTAAATGCATATGGCAGAAACGTTGAGTTTCATTGACCACTGCACATATTTAAGTCCAGCTATAATGCGTATTGTGTAAAAGAGAAAACTTATAGCTTACCTTCAGGTATTAACCTGTCCACCTTTAACCTTACACATTTTTGTATAATATTCAGACAAAGCTCAGCCATGGCATAGTTAGCCCTCAGATGCATACACTTCTCTACTCACAGCTATCTAGGGTACCACATACATAGTACAGTGGCCCCAAATAATAGTTATTTATAAAGTGGTCACTTATAAAATAAAATAGACTCTTAAATTAAATAAACCTTAACTCTGCTAAGACTCTATTCCCTAAATAACAAAAGCCTCACAAAGACAGCAAACACAGAGATTCTTTTGATAGAGCACAAAACCTTTGTTCTTCCAGCCAGTTCTTGGTAAATGTGACCAAGAGCAGAAAACCTGTTGTCTCAAACGTGGAGGATTCAATTTTGGTTTGACATCAGTGTATTAAACTTGGACCTCAGAAAAGCCCTTCAAATAACTTTTTCAGTTACAGCCAACTTAATCATACATGAATTTCCTAATGTGGTCCTTCACAAATCTTCTGTGACTGGTTTAGACATTTTACAACCTGTTTATATCCTTAGTTTTTGTTCAAGCTTTCTTGTTCATTTGTGACCTTAAGACAAAAAAATCTTATTTTGCCAATCAAAATCTATTTTTTTATCCCAAAACATTCCCAAAATATGTCCTCACACTCATAACCTTTTAATATCTCTTTTTCCTACTTACTGATTGTTTTTTGGCCTTATTTTGTCTTTAGTTTACAATTAGAAACAATCCTTATGAAACTTTTAAATTTAGGAAAATTGCTCCCTTTTTAATAAGACAAAATACTTTTTGCTTTTTATACTTTAAAAAAAAAAATCAGAACACAGCCTCAAGTTTTAGTAGGTTTTTTCAATGTCAATTAGAATTAGCTCTTAGTGGTCGTCTATGTAGAGAAGGCTCAGGAAGAAAACAATTTCAAAATGTTTTCTAAATCTGAAAAACTTACAAAAAACCCCCACATTTAATAGACTCCAATATAGTGTATTTTTGTAAATGTTAAGATGCTTATTTGCAAGTTTTATGTAAACCTTGGATTAAGCCGTTTTCTATGGCAATAGACGGTTTTCCAAGGCTTTCTTTCATTCCTCTCCCTTTTTCTTCAGCCCTGTGTGAGTTGGAGAGTTAACCCTTTCCTAGCCCTCTTGGTTTTCCAGACTGGGTGAGACTTAACCCTTGAATAACCAGTTTCTGAGTAAAGACAGCAGAACAGACTGAGGGCCAAAAGCCTCCATTTACACAAAACCAAACAGAGCAAAAATATATGAATTTAAGCACGCAGACCCTCCCTCCTCAGTGAATTCAGCAGAATAACCACGAGCTCAAAAAAGGAGTTGTTCTTGCAAAAAAAGAAGAAAAAGAAAGAAAGCAAGAAAAAAAGAAATGGCTACAGTTTCTTTCTTTCTTTCTTTCTTTTTTAAAAGGAATTTGTGGGTGGGAGATTCACCCGGAGGCACTGAATCTGGACCAGGATTATTAGACTCAGAACCAGCTGCCGTACAAGATGGGGTTTTCTCCAAACCCTTCTCCTTCTCTTAACTCCTTTCTCATTTTAGTGGAAGTGCCTCTTTTGTTAGACCTTTATGATCAGGTGTTCATAGAACCTCTGCCTTAAAAGGGACCAGGTTAGGATGACCAAGAGGAGACAAAAGAAAGAAAAAAAAGCAAATTTACCTAGTGGAGGAGCATCAGGAGAGAGAGACTCAGTGCTGTGAGCAAATGTGACAAGTGTTCTGAAACAAAGGATTTCCCAGTTGCCCAAACATCACAGACCAAGAGCCAGACAAGAACGGGAGAACAGTAACTTTGAATCCAAGTGCACTTTCAGATATAAAGGCCAGCCGTACTGCAGGGGAAAATCTTTTTCTTAGTCTTAGGTTTATAGCTGTTAAAAAAATTAAAAAAAAAAAAACACCCAGATAGTGAAGAAATTTCCCTAGCCTTGAGACAAAATTAGCACTTGCCATTCTTAACCAAATACAACAGGTCTCCTCCAATCAACCTCCTTTCTGCACCGACCTTAGTCCCTTCCCTCCTAATTGGTACCACAGAATTACAGATTCCAAACTTCCCGGCCAGATAAAATGGCAGAAGCCCAAGTAGGTTCAAAAGAACTGGCTCCACTGAGCCCCAGGCAACAGGAAAAGGAAGGGCAAGGCCCAGGGGGCATTGTCAAGGAGAAGACATCAGAATCCAGGGCCCTGGGCTCCAGGAGTTCATTTCTCTGCCTCACAGAATGCAAAGTCAGCTGACGCAGGCACAGAGGGGGAGGAAACAGAAATCCCTGAAACCAAGGTGGATTCCGCCCCAGGTGGCTCCCCCTTCTCTTCCCAGGGTGGAGGTCAGCCGACTTCGACAGGGGGATCCTGGGAGGGCGGGCTTTCTTCCCTGGCAGCTTGCTACAGCAGAGGCCTGACTCCAGAGATCCCCCCAAAACTGGTCTGGCCACTCACCTTAAAAACCAAGCAGCAAAGGTCATGGTGAAAAGCAGGGAAAGAACTTCAGGCACCACGACCCTATTGGGAAGGCCAAGGCAGACCCAGCATCTCGGGCCCGTCTTCAGGTGCTGACAGGAGCTTTGGGTTTCAATAGAGGAAGGTCAGGCGGAGGCCAGAGGAAGGACAGGCAGAGGCCAGAGGTCTGCCTCACTGAGCAGCCTTGGTCGGACTGAGGTCTGTTGACCACTCTCTGGGCTGGTTCTGGGAGGAGCTGGCTCTGCAGAGGTCCTTACCACCTGGGGGGGCAAGTCCCACCTGCTGCTCAGGGTGTTTGTCTGTGGGACCTGTGATCCTGGGAAGGGGACATGACTTGGGGCAGCACTCCAGGGTCTGAAACAGGTGGCTGCAAATCCTGCCTCCGTCTTCAAGGGGGCATCATAGGTTAGGTCAATGAAGGGCTAAAGGGCCTTGTGTTACTAGTTTGTAGGTGAACACCTCTTAGATGATTGGCATGTCTGTGTGCGGAGCGGAGCAGGGACGTGACCCACAGTTTAAGGTAATAAAGGAGACAGGTACAAAATGAAGTCAGAGATGGCGAGCTTTATCCTGCTTGACGTTTCCCCTTCGGGCATCGGCGGGCCTCAGAGTCACTGCTTCTATCCAGGCACCTCTCTCCCTGAGCCATTGTCACAGCTCTTCTTAAACTATGAGGACTGTGGACTGTTTTCCACAATAGCTCCTGGATCACGGCCATTTCAGTGGCATATCCAACGCACAGAGAGAAGGTCACGTGGATGATCCAGTTTAACAAAGTGTGTTGATCTGTTTTCCCCTAAGATGGACAAAATGGATCCATCTATCCGATGGCCAGGACTGACCCTTAAACATGACAAACAAGTGATCTGAAGAACTGTGCGAGCTTTGCAGCACTGTGACAAACTAGCTGAGAAAATTGACTTAAAAGGAGGAAAGGCTTATTTTGGCTCAGAGTTTCAGAGGTCTTGGGCTGTGGTCACCTGGCCCTGCTGCACTGGGGTGTGTGACAGCACACTGGACACCGAGGCAGGAGTGTGGAGCACAAAAAGGGCTGAATTCTTGACAGCCAGAAGCAAAGAGCCTCACCTCTTCAAGGCCACTCCCTGGGCCTCACCTCCTTCCTCTGCGTCCCGCCCCCGCCCCCCCAGGGTTCTACTAGCTTCTAATAACCCCACAGGCTGGCCACCAAGCCAGCACACAGGCCTTTACAGGGACATTTAAGACCTAAACTGTAGCAATTAAAACACTACTCAGGCCACTGATTTAGTAATAGTCATTCCCACTCATTCTTAATCTGGGCAAGTTGGGACCCTGGGCAATGCGAAGGGTGAAAACGGTCCAGTTAAATAACTGCTCTGAGGTTGGTAGCAAGCGGTGGAACGTGACTGGGACCAGGGCAGAGGTGCAGATGCAGAGAGCACCCCATTCCAGCCAAGGACCGCAGATGCCCGTGTATGTGCAGACCGAGGGCCTGGTCTAGAGAGATGACCTCTGACAACCAGGTCAACCCGCTAGTATCTACTAGGTGCCAACTATGTGCTCAACACCGGCGAGAGCCAGGAAGGTCAGAGAGGGGTGTGAGTCTTGGGGGCCTGTCCCAAACCCTCAACCCAGAAGGCATTTATTGACCTGGAATAGGCCCTGATTCTGCAGCAGTGTCCACTGTGTGCCAGTACAGGCTGGTCACTGCAGGCCTCCAGAAGTCAGAGATGGCCCCAGGGGAATGGCCTGGACTTTAATGACAAGCCAGCTCTAGGTGTCCCATAGGACACCTGAGAGCAGGAGGCCCTTCCCATCAATGTCACAGAACAGGGTTCCCCCAGGGCCGAGTCAAACGACAGTTAGATGAATTACCTGCTTTTAGAAAAGGCATTTAATTAATTAGTGGGGTCAGGTAAAGTCAATGGCAACGTCTCGGTAAGAAAGCCTATTACACTGTGTTATCTATGTAGGGATCGGTATATATAAAATACCCGCTTCAGGGCCGGTTCCGTGACCCACCTCCTCCAGCAAGGACCTTCCACAGTTCTCACGGCCTCCCAATCATCCATTCAATCATGAATCCATCCAGTGGATTAATCCACTGAGGAGGTCAGAGCCCTCATGATCCAGTCATTCCCTAGAAGCCCCACCTCTGAACATGCTGCATCGGGGACCACATCTTTAACCCGCGAGTCCTTCAGGGACACTTCATATCCAAACCATAGCACGTGTTCAAATATCAGGCATCATGCAAACATTCTCCACGACTCAGTCTTCAAATAGGAGTCTACACCTAATTAAATATATCCATCTCTCTACACAGATATTTTAAATACGGTACTCATACTATTGGGGATTATTCTTTCGTTTTCTCTATAACCACTGAGCTTATCTATACCTGAATAGAAACCCGGTGTGTAGACCACAGTCTTTCTAGAGGAAAAGGCTTTGGATTTTATAGTAGTTGGTACAGTGCCCTCCATGTAAACCTGACACCTCAAGTAACTCACCCTGAATCTCACAGCTAATATGTAAACCCAGCACCACCACCCACACCGCATGCTCCTGGTTAAGTCCATTAATTTGTGCTAGAATCAAGTGAAGTCCCATTTTCCTTATTTTATTTATGTTAATAAGCACTAGTGTATTATAGTGGCTAGTAAATTATTAACAGAAAATGATGATTCAAGAGCCCTTACTTTAAAATAATTACCTACAGCTGGGTGCCGTGGTGCACACTTGTAATCCCAGCAATTTGAGAGGCTGAGGCAGGAAGATTGCAAGTTGGAGGCCAGCCTCAGCGACTTAGTGAGACCCAGTCTCCCAGTAAAAAATAAAAAGGGCTGGAGGGGGTGGTCTTGGCACATTGTAGAGTCCTCCTGGGTTCAATCCCTAGTATTGAAAAAAATAATTAAGTATAACTCCTCACATAGCCAATTATAGGTACCAAGTTAAATAAGAAGCAGTTTTGCAGGCTACATCACTATCTATAATCCTCTGAAACTAACATGAAAAAAAATGCTATTCTTTCCTAATATCACCTGCTAGTGAGGAGCTGCCGACCTATGGATGAAGATGAGTCCATTTGAGAATTAAGGGTGTGCAGAGGCTCATGGAGAGTTGCGGGGTTGGGGGGTGGATATACCTTATTCTCTGATCCTTGCTTCAGAGAACAGTGTTATAAAAAGAGGAGGAAATATTCAGCATAGCAACAACGACAGTAACAAGCAGCGTTTGGTAATGATTAATCATTTATCATATGTTCATCCTATTCACATGGGCCACCAATAATTTGTTCACAGTCACGGAACTAATAACTGCTGGGACTTAACTCAGACTCTGGTCAGTCTGTGGGGCTCCTATAATTTTCCACTTACTGGAAATTCCAAACCTTAAAAAGCCTTCAACAGTGTCTTAGCCTGTTTCCTGTTGCTATGACAGACTACCACAGACTGAGGAATTTAAAAACAATAGAGGTATATGTGACTCACAGTTCTAGAGGCTGTGAGTTCAAGTTCAAGAGCATAGTGCCCCTGTGCTGCAACATAACACTGTGGAAAGGCAAGTGAGCTTGGGAGACAGAAAAAGTGGACCAAAGTTATACTTTTTATCAGAAACTCACTCCCATGATAACTAACCAACTTCCACAATAAGAGCATTAATTCACGTGAAGGTGGAGCCCTTGTTACTTAATCACCTCTGAAAGTTCCCATGACTTAATGTTACAATGTTAATAATGTTACGTGACAAAGATTCTTTTTAATTTTTAAAACTTATTCAGATGTGAACATAGAAAAGTTCTGTCTGATTCATTCTACTGTCTTTCCGATTCCCATCACCCCACCTTCCCTTCATTCCCTTTTGTCTAATCCAGTGAACTTCTATTCTCCACCCTCCATGCCCAGAGAGAACATCTGGCTTTTGGTTTTCTGGGACTGGCTTATTTCACTTAGCATTTTACCTGCAAAAGTCATTCTTTTTATGACTTAGTAATATTCCATTGTTTATATGTATCACATTGTTTTTTATCCATTTATCGGTTGAAGGGCACCTAGGTTGGTTCCATAGCTTAGTTATTGTGAATTGGGCTGCTATAAATGTTGATGTGGCTGTGTCACTGTAGTATGTTGATTTTAAATCCTTTGGCTATATACTGAGGAGTGGGATAACAGGGTCAAATGGTAGTTCCATTCCAAGTTTTCTGAGGAATCTCCATACTGCTTTCCAGAGTGGTTGCACCATTTTGCAGTCCCACCAGCAATGTATGAATGTACCATTCTCTCCACATCCTTGCCAACACTTACTATTACTTGCATTTTTATAATTAACATTCTGACTGGAGTGATATGGAATTTCAGTGTAGTTTTAATTTGCATTTCTCTAATTGCTACAGATGTTGAATATTTTTTCATATATTTTTTGACCATTTGCATTTCTTCTTCAGTGAAGTGTCTATATTCAGTTCCTTTGCCCATTTATTGATTGGTTATCTATCTATTTATTTATTTTTGGTGTTAAGTCTTTTGAGTTCTATATATCCTGGAGATTAATGTCTATCTGATGTGCAGGTGGTCAAGATTTTCTCCCATTCTGTAGGATCTATCTTCATGTTCTTACATGTTTCCTTTGCTTTGAAGAAGCTTTTTAGTTTGATACCATCCCCTCTATCGATTCTTGATTTTACTTCTTATGCTTTAGGAGTCTTGCTGAGAAAGTCAGTTCCTAAGTGATATCGTGGAAAGTTGGGCTTACATTTTCTTCTAGTACATGTAGGGTCTCCAGTCTAATGCCTAGGTCCTGGATCTACTCTGAGTTGACTTTTGTCCAGGGTGAGAGAGAGAGTGGTTAAATTTTATTCTTCTGCATAAGGATTTCCAGTTTTCCCAGCACTGTTTGTTGAAGAGGCTCTCTTTTCTCCAATGTGTGTTTATGGTGCCTTTGTCCAGTATTAAATAACTGTATTTATATTATCTCTGTGTCTTCTATTCTGTTCCATTGGTCTTCATGTCTGTTTGGTGCCAATACCATGCTGTTTTGGTTACTATAGCTCTGTAGTATAATTTAAGGTCTGCTTCACTTTTCTTGCTAAGGATTGTTTTAACTATTCTGGGCCTTTTACTCTTCTAAATGAATTTCATGAGTGCATTTTCTATTTCTGTGAAGAACGTCATTAGGATTTTAATAGGAATTACATTAAACCTGTATACCACTTTTGGTAATATGGCTATTGGAGCGATGAGATTTCAACACACGTTTTGGAGGGGACATCCAATATAGCAGACAGTCACAGAAGTCAATCACTCTGCTGGAGTGACGGCTTCACAGTCAGCTGGGACAAGTCTCTGGGACAGCCCCAGGCCACACCTGCAGCAGCCCTTCCTTCAACCACAGCTGGTTCCTGGAGAATAGAGAAGGTCAGGAGGTATCAGCAGAAGGTTGAAGGCGCTCCACCCAGATACTTGGGTCCACATGCTGGAGCCTGTGCGTGTGTGCGTGGTGCGTGCGTGCGTGCGTGCGTGCGTGTGTGTGTGTGTGGTGTGTGTATGTGTGTGTGTTTGGCTTTGAGTGCCAAGAGTTTCACTGGTCATATTCTTCAATGATGCATCAGTAAAGAATTGTTCTGGTCTGTGCCAGGTGACCCTCCTCAGCCTCCGTATCTCTTCATTCATTCATCATTCCTATGATTCACCTTTCCTGAGTCCAATGTGTTTTGTGTATTCTTCTAAAAAAAAAAAAGGCTCGATTCTTTTGTTCACACATATTTAAATTTACATAAATGTTGTTTTATCTTTCATCATGCTTTCTACTAATTCACTTTTTACACAGGTGTAATTATACTACTCATAGAAAGGTGATAAAGATAATATACTCACTTTTTAATAACCTGTAGAAGCACCATTTAATCGCTTCATAAAATGCTCTCAGGGCATATGCCGGGTTAATTATACTCCTAATGCTCTACACTTAGCATTAATACAATTTTTTTTCCTAATAACACTTATAAATTACAAACTATCTTAATCAAATAGTCTTGTTAACATACCTTATGGGGCAGGTTAATTATATCTTTCATTTGTATAGCTCCTTAGAATTTTTAAGGCACTTTCAGAAACTTTCAACAAGCTATAAATTGGGCAGAGCAGTTGTTATATTTCCCATATTATTCACAAAGAAGCCGAGATCGCAGAGACTGAAGCTCATGTCCAATATCAGCTGAGTCGGGCAATCCAAGGAGAATTATAGCTGAGGAGTACAGGGTGCTTCTTACCCAGGGGTGCTGTCCTGCCTCATAACCGTGACAACTAAGATAGTAACAGCATATTGAAATAAGAGTCTTGTTTAGCACATTTTTTATAAAGTATTTTTTTTGTAGTTGTAGATGGACAGAATGCCTTGATTTTATTTATTTTTATTGTGGTGCTAAGGATCTAACCCAGTGTGTCACACATGCTAGGCACTGAGCTCCTTATTTAGTACTTTCAAGTGTTGGGAAAACAAAAAACTGGTATCTTTCATACACGTTTGTTTCTTTGTGAGTTCTGACTGAAGAAACAGTGGGATTGCTTGGTGCACTGGTGGTAGCTCGTGGAGACTCAATCCTGCTCTCCAATGTCTCTGAGGTTCACTTCTGTAACTCATCGTTTAAAATAAAGATTTAATAAAAATGCATTAAAGACAGAACTGTTTCAGAATGACAGATCTCTAAGAGGCTGTTGATGATGAATCTTAGACTGGCCGCCCATTTGCCTACTGAAGGCTGGGCGTGTGATAGTGACCCCTCATCAAGAGTGTCGTCCATGAAGCCACATTAGGTAGGAGGCCAGGTGGTCCCATGAGCATTGTAGCCCCTCCAGCCTTCTGATTGTTAAATCTGGCCAACGTGAATGTGAAGAGCAAACCAAAGTGTTAGGGGCCAGACAGAGGAGGATGGTGGGAACAGGAGGTCAAGGGGATGATTCTATAAGTGTGCCCACCGTGCTGACTCTCATGTGCTTTCTTTTCCAAGAAGCAATTACCTGCAGCCCTGCCTGGTCTATGTGGACAGGACATGTCACATTCCTCAGCAAACTCCCTGTTATCTGCAGGAGAAAGGCAGGCCTAAATTGATGTTGATAAGAGGAATCCAAGTTACCCTGAAGGGAAGAATTCTGTGGCCATAACCTGAAACTGGAAGATAAGGATAGTTCCTCCTAACCATGGAATCTGTAAGAACATGTGGTTAAGAATCCAATTAGAACTGGTCAGCATAGGCCAAGGTGACCTAGATTTGTTGTGGCTGTTGGTACTTTCAAATCTGAAGTCACTTTGCTGTCAGTCAAACGTCAAGAGGTGGGTCTGGGTGGGACTTTCTGGAAACTTCTCTGGGATCTCCCATAAAACCAGAGTACAGAAGAGACACACTATCCCTCTCCACTCCGAGAGGACATATTCTCTCCCTTCAGAGTGTCCCCTTCCCCTTTCCTGTCCCTTCAATACACTCATTCCTGTACCTCTAAGTGACGTGTCTGAAATCCTTCTGACTTGATTGCAAGAATCAGGGTTTGAAGGGGGTCTTTGCACTGTCTCAGTTTCTCAGAAGTCCCCCCCAAAGCTGTAACCCATACCCACAAGTGGTGGGGAATTCTGTAGAGAGAATAGTCTATAATCTGACAAATCCTTTACATACGTTAATGGGTTTAATCATGTCCACGATTTTCAGGTAGACATTATTCTTTCACTTTCAAAAGAAATTATGGTGCCTTCCATCAAGGTCAGGTGCCTGAGCAAGGACAGAAGAGAATTTGAAGGACTGTGGATTCTAAAAGTCGTTTGCTAACCGTCCCCTCTCAGTAGTGCTGTGTCTCTTATTTGTCTCTAAATGAAGATTTAAGGCTCTGGAGAGTTGCTGAGGGCTGTATATTTCCACAGAGAATGCCTGGCTCTCTGCTTCTAGAACCTTTGTTTTCTATGAAACAAAACCAGGCAGGAAGAGCTCTTTATTCTTTATGTCTAACGTGCTTCTGTTTTTGCTTGCCTATAAATTCATGTCTCTTATGGAAACTCTCAAGGCAAATTTGGAATTTAATGAATAAAAGACTACCTTACACTTTTAAAGACACAGTATTTTATTGTAAAATAGAAGGTGGTTTCGAGAATGAGCCCTAAATGTTACAGGAGTGAAACACTCGTGTAGATCATCCCTCTCTTTTTAATTTCTGCATCTTTAAAGAACGACTTTATTTGGTGGGTATCTTAAGGAACTGGTTACAATTCTAAAAAGATATGAATGATATGACTTTACACTAGCATTGAAATTGACCGCCCTCACTAAGGCTGTTCTGTGGTTCAATTTCTATTTATTTATACCAAGGGAAGCCCTCAGGGGGTCTGGGACTTTGCAGATTGATTCTAATTCCATTTGTATTGTTAAGCTGGCAAATTCTTTAACAAAGCAAAATAATTGGGCAGATAAAAAAATTGTTTTAGGTGTAGATGGACATAATACCTTTATTTATTTATTTTTATGTGGTGCTGAGGATCAAACCGAGCACCTCACATGGGCTAGGCAAGTGCTCTTCCACTGAGCCCCAGCCCCAGCCCAGATAACTTCCCTGACAGCTGGTTGAAGTAATGGGCCAGCTCCAAACATTGAGTGTAACTGCATGCCCCAGGCATGTCAGGAAAAAGCCATTCTACTGTTAGAGTCTCGGCAAGCAGACGTTTTACTCCCTAATTTCATGATTATTAAGTGAAAGAGTCTCTCTGTCTTTGAATTTCTCTCTAATACAGCTTTGGCTGCAGCTGAAAAGTTGAAAAGTTCTGATTTAAACCTTTATTCATTAGGAAGCGGGTTCTTCATGAATCCCTCATCTCCACCCACCCCTGCACTTTTTCATATAAAACCCACATGCTATGTTTGAACACTCTAGTAAAGGGAGTTATACACAGCAGAAAATTGTATAAGAAATGAAAATATTAATTTTTCTAAGTTTTTACTTCCATGTGAGTGGTTATCAGCACTGTTTTTACCTTATTGATTGAACTGGTCATTGGTAAGTGATCTCAAATAAATGCGTATGTGCGGGAACATCAGTCTTCCCCTTGTTCCCGCACATTTTTATTAGTTTTGATTTTTGATTAACGTGTCCTAATTGTACATGGTAGTGATCCAACCTCCTTCACCTGCTCTCCCCCATACACAGCTGGAAACGAGACAAAATTCTTCTTTGCTCTCTCTCTGGTCTTTCATGATGATGATCAGGTGGTGATACCAGGCAGAAGCACTGTCCTTTGCCCTAGGCAGATAAGGTTGGGGGGGGGGTGTTCCCTGGATACCCCCAGAACTCTGGCCACAGGAAATCTGAGTTTTGAAGTAGAGTAGGAAAGAAGACCTGCACTGATGTGGAGACAGCCAGGTGACACGGGATGAACTCTGCAACTGAAGTAAAACCCCTAGGATGAGAGCCCTCCCACCCTAGGTGGTAGCCACTGACCTCCAGCCGTCTCCTGTCTGGAACCTAAGGGGGTGGGGCCAGATCCATGCTAGGTCCCTTCCCCCCCCTCATGTCCCATTCACGTCCATTCTTCTGTAGCATTGGATGTTCATCACCCAGGTGTTTTATCACCTTGGATGATGTGGTTGATGGGAGCATCTTTATTTCCTGGAGATTAGAGGAGGAGATAAAAAATTCAGAAAAGCAAATTTGATGGGAGCTACTGTGTTTATGGACATGTTAAAGGTGCTGATGAAATTTCCACTGTCCCATAAATACAGAAAACTTGGACAATGGTGACTGATGGAGAGACCCGGGAGAGGGCATCACATCTGGGCTAAACGTTAGCAGACATTCTTGAAAGAGGGCTTTTCCACAGCAACAAAGCGCACTTGCTGTGCCATCCATGGAGCGGAGGCCAAGGGAATGTGGCTCTCTGTCCTGACCTGGATCTTTCTCTGATTTCTCGCAGGGATTTTCAGGAAACACAAATGCAGACAGCGTGGTGCACTACCGGCTCCAGCCCCCCTTCGAAGCCAGGTTCCTGCGCTTCCTGCCTTTAGCCTGGAACCCCAAGGGCAGGATTGGGATGCGGGTCGAGGTGTATGGGTGTGCATACAGTAAGTAGCCTTGGTTGCTGGAAGAAATCCACACCTGCATTAGATGCCGCAAAAGCCAAACTGCCACCTGAACTTGACTTCTGATTTTTAAATAACTGTGCAGCCAAACTGATTTTTTTTTTTTAAATCTTGTGTCTATCTTCCCATGACAGAGTGGACTTTAGTTTTTACTTTTTATAGTTGAATTTAGAGGTGGACCTTAATCAAGATGTATTAATATTTAGATTTCCAGAGTTTAACAGAGTACTTACAATGTAATAGCCATTGAATAAAGTCAATAAAGTTTAAACCAGGGGCAGATGATGCTGTTCTTCTGATGCAGACACTCAGTATAGGAATGCAGGGGGGTTGGGGGGCTCCGGTTTCTTAGGCACAGCGCCTGCTCAGTGGTGTCTCAGTTCTGACTCTGCCTCTCTCTGTTGACGTCCCTGGGAAACCTCTGTCCAGTGCACTGAGGCTTCACTTTTTCTTCCTTGGTAGGGATACATGTATATGCATTATGTCAGCCTCTTTTTCTCATCTATTATGTCATTATGTCAGCCTCTTTTTCTCATCTATTAACTATAATCAAAGTCAAAAGACTGGCTTGAAATTCTAGCTCCTTGGGAGCTGATGCAGAAAGGTCACAGGTTCAAGGTCAGCCTGTCTCAAAATAGAAAATTAAAAGGGTTGGGAATGCAGTTTAAGGGCAGAGCACTTGTCTAGCCTGAGGGAGACCAAAGTAAAAAGAATGGAACTAATGTGAGTATATAACACAGACGTGAAAAGCAGACCATGGAATTGTGTGGCCGGAGTTTATCATCTAGCCGTTATTGGATAATCCAGGATATACTTGTTCTATTTCTTTATATCATCATAGATTATTGTCAGAATGGGACAATAATAAAAAATAATTCCTGTGTAGACCTGGAGAACATGCAAAGAATAGACTGGATAGAAATATCTTTGGCATCTCAGGTTTGGTCAGGTTGGACCCCCGTGTGATACCATTTGCACACAAACACCCGCCTCCATTCTTTGCTAATCCCGGCTTTGACCCTGCAGAATGTTAATTTTCTAAAACATAATAATCATCTACCACCCATGAAGTATTTAAAGTCATGAATGCTATTATTCACATTCTGTGACTCAACCCCTGTGCAAGCCAATTACTTTCCTAACTCTGTAATCTAATGTTTACATTTCTATGGGACGTTAAGTATAATGGTGTTGTTTTGCCATCCGACTTTCTTTTCTTCCCCTCCCATTGGTCATTTTCTTTCATCACTGTATTCCCTTGAACCCAGCTGAGTTCACTGATGCAATGGCTACAGTGTCTGATACTTGGAATTTCTCTTTGATGCTCTGAAATTAGCTTGTCCTCCCATCACTCTGAAACAACTTCAGGTTTACTGACTTCAAAGCAGAACACGCTCTTTGATGGGGATTTGCCATTAGCTTGATGTTCCTTCATGAGGAGATGCTACTCCAGCTCCTCAAAGTAATATTGGAAAGATCAAAGCTCTGTGACCAGTCCCAAGAAGCACAGTGCACCGTGCAGATCTTGTGGAATCTCTCGGCACCGTTAACTTCTGTAGACTTGAGCTGTTGGGTAAGAGTCACTGAGGAAACAAGATGCAGATGGATAAGATCTCACCACTACTGAGTAATTCAAAATATGTCCTCCAGAAGGTGAATCTCTACAATGTCCTTTTTGTCTTAGAGGAATTATTTTTCAGATGTATTGATTTTGTGTATGCTGTTGACACTTTAAGTTAATAAGGGTGGTACATTTTAGTATTTTCATATGTATGTCCACTGCCCTGTTTTGATTCAAGAACTTTATTATGGGATATGATGTTGCTTTAAGGCAGTGTCTTTTCCCAGTTACACTCTATTTATAGCAAAATGCTCACTATCACTATAAATTTTCATGGATTCTGATTAGCATGTGCAGTTTCTCTATCTCTGCCGCTTTTCCAGATTCTAGGGATTGGACCCAGACACCCACATGTGCTAGACAGAGGGCTGTACCACACGTTGAGGTATCTGAATGGGGACATAGATTTTACCAAATTCCTCCCAGACAGGTGAATACTGTCTGTGACAATAAGTTCTTAGTCTTCCAGGAATTAATCTTTGAGAGCCTCTGAATGCATCTGTCTTTGGCTCTTTTCCAATATTCCTTTCTGGGAAGCGCCGTGATGATGTAATGGTACCAATCATCTTCAAGTGTCACTTCTACACTTTCTCTTGCCTCTAAAATGAATAGACAGACATACTTCCCAGTAAGATTTAGGTCACCAGCGATTGAAATGAGTCAGGCTCAGGAAGAGGCTGGCTGGCAGAGAAGGAGGCACCTTAGGAGTGGGGTGGTTGTAAATATCTCTCTCCTTGCCGGGAGGGATCCAACCATGAGACTTGAAAGTTGAAGATTTCTTGCATCCTTCAGAAATGAAATTCATTATCATTTTAAGCTGTTGGCTTTCCTGTAAGTCCTCTGTGTGCTGTTGAAAACTAATTTCCACCTTTTTTTTTCTCTCTGCCCAGAGCTCTAGAAATCATAAGCACTTATCCACTGTGGGCCTTCTGTGTGCTAAGCACTGTTGTGAAACTCCACGGATGTTAACGCGTCGGATTCTCACAACAGTCTTGTGAGGGAAGGCCTGTTTTCAGTCTCATGTCACAGATGAGGAAACTGAGCTCAGAGAAGGTGTGTAACCTGTGTAGGATGGAACTAAGATTCACGCTTTAACTCCTTTGTCCTTCCTCTGAACTACTACTCTATATTATGAAATGTCCCTAAAAGGGAAAGAAAAGAGCTGGTAATGGGACTAGAACAGAGTCTTAATATATAAGACAAATTAACCTCCATCCTGGAAAATATAGCTCTATCTAATGGTGGTGTATCTGTGTTGTTAATAACCACAGAAATCCAGTAATCAAAACTATAATCTCAATTGGTAAGTTGAACAATTATAAACCAAGTTCATACCAAATTAGACAAGCACTTCCTCTTTTAAGCCAAGAACTAAGTTGTCTCCAGTCATTTTGGATGGCAGAATAACTTGAAGAAGTTTGGTTTTCTAATTTTCCAGTATCCCTCTGCATTTCCTATTCATATAATTGAATTTTGTACCAATAAATTTTTCTCTTAAAGGTTATTATGAAAGTTTATAATAAATGTGATACTGAATTTTTATTATTTTTTGGTTTTATTCAAATATATATTATAGAGGTTCACTTGTATTGATTAGGACTATAAATATTTATTTGCTCTTACAAGAGTCTTAAATTGCTAAAAATGTGGCAGATGGGGAAAAGGTTGACTTTTAGACTACCTGTAAGCACCAAGTCCTGAAAGGCTTGCTTCCCCGATGGGCAGATCACTCCTGAGAGAGACTTTGTGGAGATCTCCCTCACCAGCACCCAATTTTCAAAAATTAAAATTGCTGCTTAATTTTTGAGCTAAATGTTCTTTATCGCAAACATGTGCTTTTATTTAGTTTCATTTTTTTCATGTATTGACTTCACAAGTCAGAGTTGACTATTTTTTTAACTTGGATTTTTTTTTATTATATTAACTTATTTCATTCAAAAGTCCCCATACTGAGTTAAAAGCATGTGGTTAAATTTCTAGATTGAAGCAGCGCAGTCACATTTGACAGGAAGTCAAGGCATTACCTAAGGGACTAGAGTTTCAAGGTCATCACCTTGAAACTGGTCTTGAAACAAGTCTTCTAACACTTATGCTTTTCCATTTGCCTGAGAAAAACGTTTCAGGAAATCCCCTTCGTGTTTCTTAGAAAATCAATCCTGCTGTGGTCTAGAGTAGTCACATGGGGAATAAGGAAAAGCAAAACTCAAAACCAGATCGAAATCACCCAGGCAAGACCTCTTCAGGAGCAGAACACTGTGTTAAACAACTACAAAATATAAAAGCACAAATATTAGCGTTATCTTTGAGCAACACATAAAGACACAGAGGTGATGGGAACAGCAAAATGTGAAGTCTTTGCTGTCTTTCGAAAACTTGCCTTAATTAATTGCCATCTCCTAACTGTATGTGGCTTCATTTGGATTTGACAGTTTTGCTTTTAATTGTGCACATAAAATTAGTTCTATAACAAGGAATAATTGGTTTACATATATTTTGCACAGAATGTGTGTATGTGTGTGTGTGTGTGTGTATAAAGTAGAACTTAATACAATAATTTCTCCTGCACACATTAACCCCATGTGAGAAAATCAGACTTGTAAACTTTCAAATATTAAGCTGCACAAAATGGATGATTTTTTGAGGCAGAATTTTTTAATATATTTTTGCATAACCTAAAGAAAAGGGATAACCACAAAAAAGACTTGCAGAAATATTTTTTTGTGAAATTAAATACGATAAACAATCTATCTCAGCTTGAATGATTGGGCTGGTTGGCTTCTGATGGCTTCACATGTTTTGTGCACCTCTGTTTATTAGAAACATATATTTTTCTGAAGATAACTGCTTTCTTTTTCTTCCTTCTACTTTTGAAAAAACACAAGAGATTTTTCTGGGTAACGTTAAATTTTTTTGTATGTCTGTTGTTCCATCTTCAGTTGATTTTGACAGATGTTCTTTTGTATTATAGATAAGACACACTTGCTTTTTGATGAACTGAATGATCATGACCTTTATAGTTGAAATTGTAAGGCCCCGTTAGAAAGCTGAGAAGAAACGGCAGAATTGTAGTTCTGACAGGCTTCTCCGGAAGGCCCAAAATAGTGTTATTGAAGTCATGCTCTCTCAACAAAGCATCGAAATAAAAAATGTATGCCTTTATTAGTTAAGGTCCTCCAGAGAAACAGAACCAGCTGTGTGTGTGTGTGTGTGTGTGTGTGTGTGTGTGTGTGCGTGAGTGTGTGTCTTTTACAAACAAAATCTTCACTAATGTGTGTACATGTATAAGAATCAAGAGAAGTCAAAGTTACTGGGAATGAATAAATCATTTAAATTGAGTGACACTGATTCTTAACAGAAGAACGATCTTAAAACAGACAACTCATTTGGTAGAAATATAACATTTCCTGATTTTTAAAAAATCAAATAGAATGAGAAGAAATAAACCAGTATAAAGACAGAAGTCAATGAGAATATATTAATAAATGTGTTTTTCAATGATCAATTTGGAAAATGAAAAAGCCTACCAGTGAGTATCAGGTATATCAACTTGTGACACCAATCAAGAATACATTGTTATCAGTGTTTTCCTCAATGAGCAACTAGAAATGTAACCTGTGTGTTTGCGTATATTGAGGTGTATTGGCCTATCCATTTTCAGGTGCAATGTACACTGTATTACAGTTAGAATTACTTTGTCATATCCTCTTTCCCAGGATCTCAGGTGGTTTATTTTGATGGACTAGGAGCCCTGCTATACAGATTGGATAAAAAGCCCATAAGACCCATAAAAGATGTTATTTCTTTGAAGTTTAAAACCATGCAGAACAATGGGATTCTACTCCACAGAGAAGGACAACATGGAAATCACATATCTCTGCAATTAATTAAGGGAAAACTTGTCTTTTCTCTAAATTCAGGTAAAAGGCATTTGTTCTTTCATGCCAGTGATTAAAATAAAAATCTGGCTAGTTGGAAATACATCCATTGGTACTTAATTTTCACAGTTAAGGAAAGAGACCATATGATTTATCAGTGAAACCAAACACCTTTGAGAGTTCAGGGACACATTACTGATAGTTTCCCTGGGATAATGAGTGCAAAGTGGAATTGTCATGGGAAAGTGCGAATGAGAACTGAGGGACATTGCTAGCAAATGCATCCAGCCTGTACACATCTCCAGTATGATTTACGCAAACAGCACTTATTTTGACAACTGTGTAAGAAGGCCATTATAAATGCATTTACATACAATATATCACATATTGTCATTATACATAATCATACAGATAAGAATAGGCTGTTGTGAAATTATGAGCTGGTGCCTATAGTGATGTTCTAGCAAAGAAAATACTTGCAAGGTAAATGAGGATGTCATGAAAAGTCATAAAAAACAAATCACTAAAAAAAAGGCAATTTCAACAAAGTATAAAAGTGAATACAAAAGAAATCACAAAAGATATCAAGATGTCATTGTGTTCAATGAAGAGAAAGATGGATGATACTACCTAGGATGGAAGGGTGGACATAAGTTGTAGTGCTGATGCAGCAAGGGGAATCCATGGTTTTTAACAGAACCACCTCAGCCTGCTGTGCTTTCTCCTTTCAGGCAATGCCAACCTGCAGCCTGCTGGTGCCCACGTGAACCTCACCCTGGGCAGCCTGCTGGATGACCAGCACTGGCACTCCGTCCTCATCGAGGTCCTCAGCACTCATGTCAACTTCACGTTGGACAAACACACTCGTCATTTCCATGCAAGGGGAGAATCCAATTACCTGGATCTTAACTTTGAGGTTATCATAAATTGCATAATTTAAAAAAAAATTATAGTTGTAGATGAATAGAATGCCTTTATTTTATTTGTTTATTTTTATGTGGTGCTGAGGATCAAACCCATACGTGAGGCACGGGCTCAACCACGGGCCACAACCCCAGCCCTATAAACAGTTTCTTAACTTCTTTGAGGACATAACATCTTTTGCAATGTATCTCCAGTATGTATCTGACTTTTCAATAACATCTATTCTGCCTGTTCTTCAAGGACAGTTTTGAGCTACTTTTGATCACATGAAGAATCAGAGCAAACCAGGAAAGCTGTGATGAGTGTCTGATTCCCATGGTTTTGGCACATAATATCTACAGAGACCCTGGTCTATACCAGATCATCCATGATTTTATTACCTTAACTGTATAATAACAAAATATAGGACCCAGTGTAGAGGTTGGCACTTTATGGGCCCGAATCTGGTCTTATTTTAAAAGAGCCATTTTGTCGTTTTAAAAAGTTTCATTGGAACACGTGTCCTTTTCCAAAATATGTTGTCTGTGGCTGCTTCGGTGCTAAAACTACACTATGGAGTGGTGCAGAAGGTACCAAGTGACCCACAGAACAAAAAAATATTCACAACGTGGCCTTTCACAGAGGAAGTTTGTCCACCTTTTTCTTTAAGTTAATGCACAAAGTCTGGTGCTAGAAATAACACCATCAAAAAGTGCCACCTAGAATAGGGGGGCCTCATTTGAAATGAACAAATGTGGAAATATAATCGGACACAGATGGATTTGTGACCACCATTGCTTGCACCTGTTAATCGTAACTGTTTTAAACAGATAATCAAAACATCACTAAACAATGTTATTTATGTCATTTTTCTTTCTAAGATCAGCTTTGGAGGAATCCCGACATCTGCAGGGTCCCTGGCAATCTCACATACAAACTTTCATGGATGTGTAGAAAATCTTTATTATAATGGAGTGGATATTGTTGAATTAGCCAAGAAACACAAACCACAGGTCCTTGTTATGGTAAGAAGCTTAAAAGGAAAGGGAAGGAAAATGAATTCTTAGTGTTTTGTGCCCTTAAAATATTTCTTTTGGGTGTTCATTTCATATAATATTCATAAAATCAACTCTTATTATTTAAACAGTGGCCATGTGATAGAAGTTTTTTATTATGTATTAAAAAGCTAAAAAGTAAATGTGCCTTGCAGGATATGCTTATTTCATGTTAATATGAAGTAAAGTAACTTCTTATTTTTGCATGGAGATCAGACTTTGTATGTCTCAAATATTTTGGGCATTATTATTCTCAGGGGACTAATTATTTTGCAATGAAAATCTCCAATGAGATATCCCTAAATAACTGGAAATATTTCCAAATCAGTAAACTTCTTTCCATGTTTAAAATTAAAAATATCTAAGTTTTGGGTTACAGAGCAAGTTCATGTTCAGTTTGACAAGTCTTAGAAGCACATCTTGGGACTACTTACAGATATTGTTTTAAAAAGTGTTTTCTTTCCTCTTATGGGCTGCAAGGAGTTGGCTTATGGGTTTTAGAACCAAAATCTGACAATACCTTTGGTTCTGGCTCAATAGGTCACAAAATGAATAATTCACTTGGGTTTGCAGGTAGAAAGCGGGAAAATAGCCATGAGACCTATGAATCTTCCAAGGAGCTTAAGGGGAAAAAAGAGGAGGAGGAGGAGGAGGAGGAGGAGGAGGAGGAGGAGTTAGAAGCCTACTGTGATCCATGCCAAGGAAACATAAATGGTGGCTAAGAAAACATCAAGGTGCTCGAAAAGTGAAACCCTAAGGGAACACTGATAAGAAGGTTCCAGGTACCTTTGACAAGGTGAAAGATAAAGGAAGAACAGTCTTTTACCTGAAGTCCCCGTCCTTGGAGAAACTGAGACATTGAATATTCCTGGGACAGGAAGGAGAAGGGAGACTCTCGGTTACTGACACCAGCTTTGCCAGAGGTGCATTCTCAGAAACCAACCTAATGCAAAGATGTGTCTGGACAATGGGCCTCCACACCAAGAAGCCTAGCTAACACCTCCGGAACTTCAACCCATCATGTATTTGCCAATCCCTGGTGTAAAGAAGAGTCCTTCATCCCCACCCTGACATCTTTGCGCTGTTGCCCTACGTACTATCATTGAGGTGAATGGGAATGAGTTAAAAATGAGTCACAAGGAGCCACAACTATTGGAGGGACTCAGACATTGTTTTCCATGCAAATTTCATATTACACTGGATCACTGATGGATTTCTTGGCATAATTATCATCTGATTATAACCAATCAGGAGAACCACAATAACCCTGACACTTATGGAGTCCTAAATATCCTTCTAAAGAAAACTATTAACCAATTAATTGCATTGGTTGAAGATGGTGAAATGTTATCAGTTTGACATGGAAACAAGCAAAAAGAAGATTCCTTTCAAATTATGCATGGGAATAAAAAAACGGTAGATATAAGAATTCCACTTTGAGAGTTATTTCAATGTCAGATGTTCTTTATAAAAATAGAAAATCTGTTGCTTCAACATTTAAAAGAAAAAAAATATAATATATATATATATAATATATATATGATATATATACATATATATAAATAATTTGGTAAATTCAATTGCCATAATTGACTCATTCACCTAATCATCACTCATCTGTGGCAGGAAGTTTCACTTCTGTGTGGGTGCAAACAACTACCACCTAAACAATGAGGACAAGTGTTTGGAACAACCCAGCCCCGGTAGGCTGAAGAGGGAGAGGCAGACAGTCAGGAGTGCACAGAGTGCTGTTTATTGGGGGGTCTTATGGACAGAAGCTCCATCCTGGGTGGCAGCAAAACCAATGCATCTCCACAATTTGGGTCAGAAGGAGGGGCATATGTATGGATTAGGTCAAAAATGACTTCATGCAAACCAGAATGTTCCTGGCTTCTCTTAAGCTAATACCAAAGAACTGGGCTCATTCCTGCACCAGGGTCAGGTTCTGAAGCTCCACCTACCACTCTAATGGTCTTATCTATTTGTAGTTTGCTGCAAAACTATGCAGAACAAAACTGGCCAGCTTCCTCTGGGACCCTGATTGTTATGACTCAGGATGGCTGTGGTCAGGTCAGACTGGATCCTCACCATTTGCAGCTTACCAAAAAAATTAAAAAATTAATAATAGTCTGATGGTTAGATTTATACTATGGGTTAGTGTCTATTACTGTTCATCTTTTTATATTTAATTCATCATAGCAATTTTTTTACAATAAAATTTATCACATTCAGTAGAATTTTTTTAAAAAGCCAAGAATGGATGTTCTGATTTATATATATATAGTTTTAATGTACATTGAAGATTATTTTAAAATGAAAACTGAATTATTTTAGTTTCTGAAGTATGCTAAGACAGAATTTTTAAAAATATGATTCAGTCTTAAAAGTGACTTTAATCCTTGGATCAGTAATTCTAAAACTTGGCTTTAGCTTGGAGGCACCAAAGGAGATCTAAAAGATACTCTCACCTCAATCCACTCCAGGAGACTGGGATTTAATTGGTCCGGTTGTGGATTTTTAACAGCCATTGGGTTCAACATATACAGTATATTAATAAAAATTATTCAAAGAAAATTCCAAATAGAATAAAAATTGCTTTTTCTCTGTAACTGAAATTCATACATGTAAATAAATACCCACTGTTCCTTCCTTCCACCATCTGGAAATAAAAAACAAAAACAAACATAAAGAACAACATAAAGATGGCGCCTTACTTGCCAGATATTAAAACATGCCCAAAGCCCATAAGAATCAATGTGAGGTGGGGTTAGGCCAGTTGGTAGAACAAAGCAAAGACATCAGAAAGATCCCAGTCTACTTATAAGTTAGTAACAAGTTGTAGGGTTCAGCTCAGTGAAAAAATGGAGGAACTATCTCATAAATTCTTCTGGAAAAGACCAGTGTCCAGAAGGCAGAAAGTAAAGCTGGATCACTATTTTGAATATACCAAAATATGTAAATTTCAGGAAGATGAGAAACTAACAACAATGATAGCAATTCTTGGAAGAAAGTCTGCATGATTATGCATAGAACCTGGTGGGGGGCATGAAACTTTCCTAACAAACTGGAAACTCAAAAGCTACCCAAGAAAACAGAGACATGATTGAATATAAAAATTAATATCTTCATGCTAAACACACTATAAGCAAACTTTTTATGTAACTGCCTGAGCTGGAAAAAAAGAAAACATTTGGAATACTGTCAAAGTATAATTTTTCAAAAGCTAAACAAATATGAAGCAAGTAATTATTGAAAAACCTTATGTCAAAGATGTAATTGACTCATTAATTAATGAGAAAATCAGTAAAATAATGAAGTTGGTACAAAGTATATTTTGAGGAATGTTATTTAGGAAAGATCAAATGTTGTTCAGGAGAACAGTCAGTGTATGGAAATGTCCTGGTCATTGTCATCCATCAGAGGACTGGAAAATGGCAGACATAGAATAACTCCTATTGAGTTAGATGATACCTTTGCTAATGCTGAGAAATAGAAAAGAGGAGATTTTCACACACACACACACACACACACATTCTCTCACACAAAGTCATCAGGATAGGTTTTCCCAATTATGATAATACTTACATTGGAAAATCAGACAAATAACATAGATTCAAGCTTTATCAAGTAGATTAGTTGATAACATTCTGGATTGAAAAAAAAAAGCCCTTGTAAATCTGTGAAAAGTCTATCTTTCATTAGACAGAAGCTCCGTGAAGCTCTAAACATGACCTTTTGTTTTATTTATAGGGAAATGTGTCCTTCTCATGTCCACAACCACAGGCCATCCCCGTCACTTTTCTGAGCTCTAGGAGTTATCTGGCTCTGCCAGGCAACTCTGGGGAGGACAAAATATCTGTCACATTCCAGTTTCGAACATGGAACAAAGAAGGACGTTTGCTGTTGGGTGAACTGTGGCATGGTGCGGGAAGTTTTCTCCTCTTTCTTAAGGATGGAAAACTCAAACTGAGCCTCTTCCAGCCAGGACAGTCATTGAGAAACGTCACAGCAGGTAATGCATGTTCACGTAAACCTTACAACCAACCAGAGGGGGAATCATTGTGTACTAAGTCAATACCTGAGGTCACGAGACACCTAATGCTCTTATTTGGAGGAACAGGATGGCCATTTTCCTTGAGGATCTTCCAGACTGTTTATATGAGGGACATGTAGCCATTACTGTAGTGATTCTTGAACCCCAAATGATTATATACAAGAAACGAGAACCCAGCAGCTCTGGAGGCTGAGGCAGGAGGATTGCAAGTTCAAAGCCAGCCTCAGCAACTTAGTGAGTCCCTGTCTCTAAATAAAATATAAAAAGGGCTGGGGATGTGGCTCAGTGGTTAAGATCCCCTGGTTCAATCCCCAGTACCAAAAAAAGAAAAAAAAAAGGAAGGAAGGAAGGAAGAAGAAGTGCACTTTTCTGCAGATCTACTCCTGATATATCAGAAAAATATGTCCTATACTTAAGCTCCATTTCCTGATAAACAGGTGCCCAGCCTCCATCCAGTAGAAATGCTGAGGGGACCTAGTGAAGCAGACACCACACAGAGATGTTCACTTTTCTGCTACTTTCCTCCCTTCTCCATCTCTCCTCCTCCCTCTGCCTGCTCTCCTCTTCTGCTATGGGGAGAGGTATTCTCCACACAGTAGGTAACTTGCAGCAAAGGAGGAGATGCACGGAAGCAGCCTTGGAGATTTTGAGCCCTGGGTTCTTGCAATCTCAGGAAGGATCTCAGACGAGTCATATGCAGGAGTCCATTTGGGAAAGTGAGAATAAGAGAGAAGTGTACAGCACAGACATGAATGGCTCAGCCTGTCTCTGAAGAGAAGGGAGTGGCCTTACAGAACTGAGGATTTCTAAGGGGTCTGAGTTTTTTTTGTCCTTGTTCTATTCTCTTGAACCCCCTTAAGTGGTTAATTATGTGAATTAAGTAGAAGGGAACTTGATGTCAGGGTCACAAGGAGTGGTCATAACATGGTTTTGGTGACAAGGGAGGGTCCTGGCCACTTGGTTACAAGAGATGGTGGTGGCATGGTCTGGAACTGGGAGTTCCATTAAGGGATTATAATTAACCTTGGTTGGAGAAGGTTCTGGAACACCAGGCCCATCTCTCTGGAGCTTATCTGCTTTGATGAAAGTTCCCCCTGACTTCAAGCTAGACTTCCCTGAAGGGATTATGATTGTGTATGGGTTGGCGAAGGCTGGACAGTTTGTCCCCCAGCCCTGCCATTTTGCAGAAGGCTGCCTGCCCAGTCAGGCTCCCTGTGGCCTCAGGTTGGGGACTCACGGAGTTTTCTTAGTGATGTGTCTGAGGTCTTCCCTGTTTCTTACTGCCCTCTGTTGTCTTTCCCCTACCCACCGGCTCATGGCCGACTCGCCTACCAGACAAATTGTTAACTGTTGCCTTGTCCTGAAAGGTGCCAGCAAATACCAGGAGCCCTTACCCTTTTGCTGAAGGCTGACCCATTTTCAAGACACCCTGTGTTCAGGGAAGAATCTCAGCAATTCAAAAATCACAGAAGCCCCTAAGCCCTCCACTATTTTCCCCTTGTGAAGTGGAAACCTTTGTCTTCAAAGAAGGGACAACAATAGGAAGGAAATCTGGTTTTATTAGCACAATGGTTATCCCCCCCATCAGGCCCCCTTTTTCCCATCTCCCTCCCAGGACCTGTTTTTGTTGGGCAGATGCTTTCCCTGCTGGGTGAGGGGCTCAGATCCTCAGGAGACAAACCTAGCAGTAGATTTGACACTGATCTGCTGTGTGGTGTGGGCAAGTTTGGTAACTACAGGGTTTATTAAATTTTCCTGATTGGATTTGCAGATTTAGGACAAGATCTGAGTCCTGAATCCGTATCATGCCTAAATTGGCCTCAGGGCTTTTCTTAAAACAGGAAGGGAGTTTAAACAAGAAGAAGGGGCAAAGGGTCATTTTCCATAAGACCAGGGATTATCAGGCCCCAAACAGATTTCTTTCGGCCTGAGACACACTTGACTACTGCTGAATATTGCTGACGAAAGTCGGATTTTGAGACCTAAAAAGAAGGAATTTAGAAAGTAGGGCCTTATTTCAATACTTCTGGAATAATCCAGCAAGCACAGATATTAGAATCTGTATCTACCCTCCCTGTGATCCCAGAAAAATGACTGAAGATAAAACAGAGGTATTCAGATTGGACATGTATTCTTCATCTTTTGAAAATGCAAAGCTATTTTCTGTTTCCTCACAAAGAGCACTCCCCACAGTACACAAACATATGTCAAAGAGCAACTCATTCACTAGTAACAGAACCCATTCTGAGGAAATAAAAAGGAGATCACCTGCCAGTTTAGTGAATCTTCTTCACAAAGAGAGAAAAGAATGAAATGGTCTTATTATTGAATAAGTATTAAACCAGACTTCCATGCCCATCTCAGCGATTGCTATCAAGACGATAAAAAAGAGAAAGAAATCTCATCCATCTCTGTAGCCAACCAGCTGTCACCCATTACACATAAGTCCTCAAGGTTAAAAAAAAAAAAGTCTAATAAATAAGCCAGGCTCAGGGGCACATGCCTAGCATCTCAGCTGCTCTGGAGGCTGAGGCAGGAAGATCACAAATTTGAGGCCAGTCTCAGCAACCTAGGGAAACCCTGTCCAAAAATAAAAAAATAAAAAGGGCTTGGGATGTGGCTCAGTGGTTAAGCTCCTCTGGGTTCAATACCCAATGCAGGAAAAAAAAAAAAGAAAAGAAAGAAAAATCCAAGAAACAAGACCATGTAAAAGTAGAAGGGAACTATCAGTGAAGAGGAACAGGATGTGGGAGGAGAGGGGATGGTGTGTGGGAATGTCCAAAATGTGTCACCTTCATGGGAGAATGTGAGGCCCACTACTCAGTATAATTAATATGCTCTAATAAAGAATTTCCTACCAAGAAAAGATAACTCCTATTCAGGTAAGAGGGCCCAACAGGGCCTTTTGCTACAATAGCCCATACTAAATTCCTCTGGTAGATGGGGAGACCTCTGTAACGACTCCTTGTTTTATCCAGAAGAAAACTACAGCCCTTCCCTCTTTGACAAGCAGGTAAGTCACAAGGTGGGGCCAGTACCCTGGTTAAACCCCCACACAGACATCTACAAATCTACATGTCAAAGAAACGTCTCCAGGACCCCAAGAAAAAAAATGTCCTTAGGTTGTCAAACTACAAAAAATCTAAATCGAATTTTTGTAAGTTTTTTTTTTATAAGATTTCTAAAGTTATTTTAAAACTAAGCATTTTTTTCCCTGAATCTACATACACATCAAAGAGGCAGAGGAAGAATTTACACGTTTTCTTTTTTTTTTTTTTAAAGAGAGAGTGAGAGAGGAGAGAGAGAGAGAGAGAGAATTTTTAATATTTATTTTTTAGTTCTCGGTGGACACAACATCTTTGTTGGTATGCGGTGCTGAGGATTGAACCCGGGCCGCATGCATGCCAGGTGAGCGTGCTACCGTTTGAGCCACATCCCCAGCCCCAGAATTTACACCTTTTCTAAAAGAAATGTTCTAAGAAAAGGGAGCGCGAGTGAAAGTCTTTGGCATTAAGGAAGTTTTTGTTTGTGTGTTGCTGAGGCTGGCTTTGAACTTACAGGCATGCGCCACTGTGGCCAGTGATGTGTGGTTTACACCAGGAAAGCCAGTTCAAAAAAGAACTCCAAATGCTTCACATGTATAGTCAGAAAAAGGAATCCTGAAGTGAAATTGCACATAAGTGCAAATCTAGCAAAACTGGTCAGTGTCCAAAGGACAGCAAAGCCCTGTGTTCCTTCCCTGAACTGTGTGTGTGTCTCTGAATAGATCTCACATGCATTGCTCTCTGTTCTCCACAAGTCAGTTTCTGTCCCAACACGGTTGTAAAATACCTAGTCAAAGATGGAGAGTTATAAAATCAGCTTAATTCTTTTACTGAAAAGATTCCCAGCCACCTCTTTGGTGCATTTCAAAGTCTGTTCAGATCTTTTCCTTCAGTAGTTAGACATTATTGCTAACATGTTGCATGTTTCCTAGATGTGGCAAAGTGCTGAGCAAGCGTTTTCTCCAGTTCCGGCTTGCACTTAACAAGAATCAAATACAATCAAAGTCCTTACATCACACCCACACACCCACCGCTTTAGCTGATGGATTTGGGAGAGTGACATTGTGCTTCCAATTTAGTTGTTGACAACAGATCATCTTCACATGCAAACATGTTTAAAAAGGCATCTCTGTTGTAGAACCTTACTTCATTAATTTAAGATTTCTCATTAAAATGTTCATAAATTCTGTGTATGATTTCCTTGGATATAAATTATGGTCAAAGACCAATTATAACCTAACAGTAAAAAAGAAATTATTTGCAGGATAAATGATAAACTTAAAAAAAAATTACACCAAGTTTACTTTCATTTTTCGAAAGATATTTTTAGAGGGCACTATCAGGATTTTACATAGTTATAAAAAGAACATGTCAAGGATTTTATTTAACTCATTAGTTAGTGAGGGAACCAGATGTTACAACAAATTCAAAGGATAATTCAGAGGATGACAGATAATTCAAGCAGAAAGTGACAATGAATTTACGTATAAGATAAAACTAGTCTGTTTCCTGGGGTGGGACTAGGGGGGAGGAGGAAAGAGGTCAGTTGGGTTTCCACCAAATTCATTGGCATGTCTGGGGACAACCATCTTTCACTTAATTTGACTTTTCTATGGTTTTAACAGTAGCAAAGGAGCTCAAAGAAGGTAAAAGGCACAGAGATGCACAGTATCAAAGGAACCCAGAGATTGTGTTTAGACAGGGCCTGTGTTTACATTAGTCATCCGGTGCGTTTCAAAGTACAGTTTTTACTTATGACTCTTAGTATTTCTGTTTCTGCTTCACATATCACTGAAGGTTAAAAGGGAAAACTGGAATATTAACGTTAATCTTTAAAATATAAGAACCACACTACATTTGAAATGCTAATAATATATTAACTTTTTTAAAAAAAGTATGTGTGGCAAGGAAATAAAATGAGCAAGAACCATTTTAATAATTAGCAGGCTTCCTAAGATCATCATCTAAAATGTTAAATGTATTACAAAAATTCCTCATAACCTAGAGGTTAATAGATTTGACTCCTTAAGATTTTTGCCTAATTTTGAAACATCAATGAAATATTCACATAATAGGCTAATTTCACTTTTAATCCATTTATTGGCACATATCTTTGACATATTACTTAATGAAAGAAAATAATAGACTACCTCTAGTGATTATAAATACTTAGTGCTTAAAGTTGTCATCAAAGAATTTCTCATGCTATCATATTATTTCAAAATAATATGATATAATAATACAGATATAAATGTAAATATATAAAAATAGTGTACTTACATGTAAGGTGTACCTCTAGTGACTTCCTAAGCATTTTAAATCAAATATTAAATAAAAGAAGGTACAACGATGTCTGCAATTGTAATGCTCTCATTCAGAGAACACAGGGACATATGTTAAAGATTTTAGCTGGGGTGTGGCTCAGTGGTTGAGTGCTTCCCTAGCTTGTGTGAGGCACTGGGTTCGATTCTCAGCATTACATATAAATAAGTAAAATAAAAGGTCCATTGACAACTAAAAATAAAAATAAGTTTAAAGAAGATTTTATTTAGCTCATTAGTTACAAGGAAACCAGTAAGATGAACCAATCAGTTCAAAGGAGAGTTTCAAGTACCATGCATGCTGGTTGACAAGGAATAACAAAATGAGTTTACAGATACAACTTCATCAATAACTAATTATTGTAGCTCACAGGCACAATAATTTGCATTTCTGTGGACAAAAATCATTTTACATTGCCACCAGTTTTGCTCAACTATTCTGAAGTCCCTCAAACAGTGAAAGCAGATTGACCTTGATGGATGCACTATAGTGGGTGCTTAATGACCTTTTCTCCCATTCAAGACTTTTACAGTTTTTCTTTTCTTTTTCTTTTTTTTTGTACCAGCGATTAAATTTAGGGCCATCAAACCACCACTGAGCCACATCCCCAATCCTTTTATTTTTATTTTTTTATTTTGAGACAGGTTCTCACTAAGTTGCTTACGGCCTTGCTAGGTTGCTAAAACTGGTCTTGAACTTGTGATTCTCCTGCCTCAGCCTCCTGAGTCACTGGGATGATAGGCATGTGCCACCACACCTGGCTACAATTATTATCGACTTAATTTCAACAACTATCTCCTGATTCTTTGAGAATATTTATTTTTATTAGATTTAGTGAAGCAAGTAAATATTCCCTTTGAAGACTGAACCTTATAAACTGCATTTTGAATCCCATGGGTAAAGACTTTGGGCATGTATGTCTGATCATTAAATTCAAGGTGCTACTTTAAGCACATTATCAGAATTTATTAAGTGACTCCTTAGAAGGAGTAATATTTTTCACCTATGTGCTCTGGTCAAAATAAATGAAATCCTTTCATTAAAGAAAGGTGGCTAATTTTTCCTTTTGCCTGTGATATAGCAACATGTAAATACTGCTCTCGCTGGACTGATTCAGTGGTCTGAAAAATTGTTTTCAAGTGTTTACAAAGTTCATAATTCATCGTTGCCTTTCACCGACCTTTCCTCCAGGTGCTGGGCTCAATGACGGGCAATGGCACTCTGTGTCCCTGTCTGCCAAATGGAACCACCTGAGTGTGGGGGTGGACAGTGACATGGCTCTCCAACCGCTGGTGACGGGGCTGACGGGTTCCAGCAACACCTATTATTTTGGAGGTAAGTGAAGGCAGGTCAACTACAGGGGACAGTGGAAACATCTTTATCTTTACTGCCCTGCCTGCATCCAGGGTCTCTTGTCAATTTAAATCAGTTCATATTAAGAAATGATCTCTCTCCTTCTATAACATATCTAAAAAGTTTAATTTTTTTAATCTTACTGATGCAAAAATCAATCCTTCCAGTAATTTTACTTACTGTTTCAGTGACCTCATAATTTCACATAATGTTAAAAGAAAATACATGCTAGCTACACACAGTAAACTGGAAACAAGTGGAATTTTTTCAGACGGCAAATGTCATAAGCAAATTCTCTACAACAGATGATTTTAGACTTCTAACAGCTTTTAAAAATCAAATAAATCAGGCTGGGGTGTGGCTCAGTGGTAGAGTGCTCAGCTAGCATGTGCAAGGCCCTGGTTTCTATCCTCAGCACCACATAAAAATAAATAAATAAAATAAAGGTATTGTGTCCAACTACAACTAAAAAAATAAATATTAAAAAATCAAATAAATCATATTGTCCAAAGTCATTGGCTTACTTAAAATCTTATGATACATATACTTCAACTCATATTATTTAATCATTTTTACAGCTCAGTTTATAAATGGATAAATAGATGTTTTTTAATAGGAAGGGAGTAATAGGAAGTATAAAGTATATTGTAAAGAATTTTTTGAACATCAGAAATAATAAACAAAAATGAATAAATAGGACACAAGTATACTAAATGTAGCCATAGCGCAATTGGTGTAAAGGGCCAGATATTTATATCCTCCCTAAATCCATATGGTAAAATCTTAACTTTGGGAGGATAATTAAGTCATAAGGGTGGAACCTCAAGAATGAGATTGGGATCCCTCATTAAAGGACCCAGAACTTCTCTAGCCGTCTTTCGGCTCTGCGAGGGTGGCCACCTGTGAACCAGAAAGCAGGCCCTCTGCACACCACGTCTCCCATCGCCCTCATCTTGGACTTGCCCGTCTCCAGAACTGTGGGACATTAAGTAACACTCAGTTGGTGGTGTTCGGTGTCGCCATCTGAACTCATTTAGGCATCCGATGGACAGCACAGATCTATTATTCGGAAGGAAATTTTGCTTTTTTATAAAATTTTTTTTATTAAAAGAAACACTAAAAGCAATGTCATGGATCCTAGATGCTTCCGTGAGATGTGATGTGCCTTCCAGATTAGGCTAGTATACCCGGAACGCCAAGGGAAGAGAAACGGGTGAGGGAGCCACACAAAGGAGCACAGATACCTGTGCATGCCAGGACTGTCCCCATGCCACGGTGACACCACCTATGGGAAAAGAAACTACGGGAAGGAAACTCATTCTGGAGTAAGAGAGCTTTCAACCCAGGAGGAGATTCCAGGGAATGTGGGCGCACTTCTCACCATACAGTTGCTGGATACCCCAACACCCAGGGCCACTTAACTAATGCAACCAGGTGTGGCTCTCACTGGAGTGCTTCACAGAACTACATCACCCTCCTTTCTTTTTCTTTCCCTTTTTAATTTTGAGGTTCCGGGGATCAAACCCCAAGGCTTGTGCATATTAGGTGAGCATCCTACCACTGAGCTAAACCCCACCCATCACCCATCCTCCTTTCCTACAAAATGAAGAATCATATGTACTCAGGAATATAGACCTAGTAGAAAAACTCTTTTGCATACATTCCACAATTGCCTTCTGATCCATCTGTGTGTGTGTGTTTCACATTGAACATGTACATTTTCAAACAAATAACCACATATATTCAAAGACTTCACTAAGCTGATTTGTGCCACAGAGTATATATTTATACTGTTACAGTAAATTGAAATAACCTAGAAAAATCCCTGAGCAAACAAAGCTAGTTAGGCTTCATACGTGACCTTAACCGTGTTTGATTTGCAAACGTAAGGCAAAATTTAACTTGGTTTATTTCTTGTAAATTCCTGTCTTTCAAAAATTCAAAACTGATGTTAATAGATCAGAAGACACCAACTAACTTATGTACACAGGGATTTTCCAGCACGGTATACCAAATGGGCAGTTGTACAACCAAACAATCGGTGTGTGTGTGTGTGTGTGTGTGTGTGTGTGTGTGTGTGTGTTCAGAAAGCAGATGCCCACTTTCATGTTGGAGGACAAAGCCTTCCCATTCCACCCTCATGGCAGAATCAACTCCCTTTTATAGCTGCCTCACTCGAGAATTGCTCTTAGCTCAAATAAAACACTTCACATTTTACTTTTCCTCAATTTACCTCTTAACAGTTGTACACATGTATCTATAGTTAGATGCTCCACTTCTCTGGGTAAACAAAAGGAGTTTCAGTTTCAAGACATCAAGGAATTAGCATCTTGATTGATCTTGAATGGATGATAATATAAGGAGCCCTCTAAATAAATAAATAGAAAATGCCGCTACACATGCCAAACTTTGGGACCATGCTCAGTTAGCTTTAGGAATGGTGGTCCAAGATTGTCAGCTATCTGAGGAGTTTTGCATGTTGAGGATGATGCTAAATTTAGGATTTCCAAGTATGAGTTACAAGATACCCCTTGCGTCTGCTCTCAAAAGATGTGATATTGTCAAATAATTATCTCTAATAAAAAAATTTTCCAACCAAGTGCAGATGAACAACAAACTGTTCAGGGACACTCTGTGAAGATGAGGACAAAAATCTGTATAATGAGAGCAGATGACAGAATTGTGATCCAAGTGGCTCTGTTTGCACAACTGTTAGCCCAGATGGAAAAGGTCCAGAGAGAATCCACCAGACAGACAATAGGAAGTGTGAAACGAGGCACTCTCTGGGAATATGTGTTCATACCCGTTCCCATTTCCTTCAGAAAGTATTTGATGTTTCAACTACATGAAAGCCAACGGCATTTCATGGAGGAATGTGTGAACATCTTGGGTGGGCAAAGCTCCCCCCAGAGCTGCCCTTATCCCTGGAAGCCACGAACGCGTTACATGGTGGGAAAGACATTGCAGATGTAATTAAGGTCACAGACCTTGACATGGGCACATGGTCCTGAATTCTCCAGGCAGGCTCAATGGAATCTTAAGAGCATGAGCCACAGAGCAGACAAAGTGTTAGAAATGGCGAGGCTGAACCTTTGATCCAAACATATAGGAAGTGTCAATAACCGTTTGAAATAGACACGCAGCAACCACCACCCAGGTGGGCATGCGCACAGGTAAAATCCTATTTTCTTCAGAGGTGATGAGATGGGTTGGCTTGTCCCTCCCTCAGATTCACAGGGAGCTCAGACTATGACCGTATCTGGAAATAGGTCTTCCCTGGTGAGGGTGGAGCAAGTCATGCTCTGTTGGTGGGAATGTAAATTAGCACAGCCAGTGGGGAAGACAGTGTGGCCCTTCCTCAAGACTAGAACCGGAGCGACCTATGACCCAGCTCCTGGGCTTATAGCCAAAGGAAATGCCATCTGTGTGTCAGAGACACCTGCACTCACAAGGGTGTCACACCACTGTTCCCAACAGCCAGGATCTGGAATCCACCCAGTTGTCCATCCGCAGATAAACGATTTTTTCAAAATGGTATATAAACACAATGGAATAATGCTCAGGTGCAAAGAATCGTGAAATCTTGTATTTCCTATGGCATGGATGAACCTGGAGCACATTATGTTAAATAAGCAAGGCTCAGAAAGACAAACACTGCATGATCTCACTTTCTTGTGAATCTAAAACAGCAGATCTCATAGAAGTTGAGAGTAGAATAATGGTGACTGGAGCCTGGGGGCGAGGATGAGCATAGTCAACGGGTGCATTGCATATCTCAAGATAGAGAGGAGATTTTAAATGTACTCACCCAGAAGAACTGATAAAAAGTTATGGTGATGGACATGCTATTTATCCTGAGTTGATCATTCATTACCCAGTGTGTACATGAATTGAAATGTCATATTGAAGTTCATAGATATGAACAAATTTACATAACAACAAAAGTACAATTGATTTTTAAAAACTTAAATTTAAACAAATGTCATTAAAATGACCTCCAATCTAATATGATAGGTGTCCTTATTTTTAAAAAGCAGGGGGGATAGCCAGGCAGGGTGGTGCACATCTATAGTCCAGCAATTTATAGTATAGCAAAATATAGTCCAGGGGGTTGAGGCAGGAGGATTGCATGTTTGAGGCCAGCCTCAGAGATTTAATGAGGCCCTAAGCAACTTAAAATAAAATAAAAGATAAAAAGGGCTGGGGACATAGTTCAGTGGTTAAGTGGCCTTGGGTTCCATCCCTAGAGCCAAAATAAAAAAGGGAAATGAGAACACAGAGAAACACAGAGGGAGAACATCCAGAGAGACACCATGTGGATATGGAGCATAGGATGATCCACCTGCAAAGCTTCCTCCTGATCCACCTGCTGCTTCCTCCTGGGCCCCAGCACACTGCTGTGCAGCTGGCCTACGGAGGTCCGATTCAGGCCTCAGGACCCTGGTGCTGCCACTCTGCCAGGAGCCCCTTGACTTTTCAATTCTTTTAAAAAATATTTAGTTAGCAAAAATTATACACGTGCATGCGTGTGTGTGTGTGTGTGTGTGTGTGTGTGTAAGGTACACATAATATAAATATACATCATGTACGGATTACCACTGTCAGATTAATCAACACATCCATCCCACCATTCACAGTTACCACTTGTGTGTGGGAAGAGGACTAAGGACACTTAAAATTGGTTCTCATCAACTTCCCAGTAAATAACACAGCATTATTAACTACAGTCACCATGCTGGCTTACTTTGTTTTTAATGGGGATGATGAAAAGAGATTGGGAATTATGGACTGAAATGCATGTCTACCAGATAAGCTTCATTAAAGGGTCATGTGTGGGGACAATTTTAAACAGGCCACCCTTTATGGAGCTTCCCTTCATCATGCTGCTCCATAGGACAGTCACATGATAAATGATCATGATTACTTATTTTTTTTCCTGTTTTATTGCATGGTACATATGTTTCCCAGAGCCTTGGCTTCTCTAGAATATCTTAGGTATTTCTTTCATCTGATAAATGAAAAGCATGTTCTGTCCAAAGTGACTAATAGTTTAACTTTACCAGTGATTGCAACTTTCCTTTATTGCCAAGGAATAAAAAGGGAAACGTTTTACTAAATCAAGGAACATGGCAGCCTTTCGTAAGCAGAATATCTGCCGGCTCTTTGAGTGCAGCTAGAAAACATCACAGCCTTGGAGAGGGAGCTCAGAGAAGGGAGGCTAAGGAAGGTGTGATGAATCTTCATCTTGGGGATGTTCACATGGAAGGTCCTCATGTCATTCAAATTGCCAATAGTGAGAGGTACTTGCCAATCAGTGCTCCGGCTGCTGGTGGCTTCAGGACAGCTTCACATCGTGCCACTTTCTTCCTGGAGTTGTTTTGATGGAGAGAATGCAATATGAAAGGAAAATTCATCCTTAAAATTGACGGCAAGCCCACACATCATGCATCCCACAGTTCCAACATGGACCATCCTGTGAGCACCTTCAGTGAGAGTGCAGGACGCCGTCCACCTGTGAAGCTCTGGGTGTTCTCTTCCCTCCCATTCTGAGGAGTGCACAGCTGATCAAAGTTAGGATGTTGCTTTAGGATGTTGCTTCATGTGATAGATTTTATAACAACCCAAAGGGGCAGATTATTTTGCAAATAGTCCATAAAGCCAAGAACTATCACTTTAAAAGTAAGGGTTTATGAAGCTCTGACAGGTGGGAGGGAAAATGCCATCCAAACTCTTTATGATATCAAATAAAATTAACTAGAGGAGATGATTTGTCAAACAGTGAATATTGTATCACCACTTACAGTTTAACATTCTGCCTGTGAGTTAGAATAATGCCCAGGCATTCAAGAGCACATTTCTATAAATATATATGTGCTAATGTAATACATGCTTGTTACTTTTATTTATGTCACAATAGCATTTATTTTTACCAAGATCATTACAAAAATATTTAGAAAATATTTAATATTTTTCAAAAGAATGTACCACCTATCCCATTACATGAATATACCTATCTTATTTATTACCTCTGCTCTTCAATTTGACTGTTGTTAGACAATTGTCCTCTCTGCTTTTATCTTTTCTAAGATTATATAAAAATTACTTTTATAAATATTCTTGAGCTTGCCTGAGTTTTTTTAGTAAATTTTGAATTTTCTCTATGCATGCCTATTTAACTGAATTTACCCATTTGAATGTAAACCTTGGAAAACAATAGATTTAACCATTTTTACAATGTAAAGTGGTTAAGTTGAATTGATGCACATGAATTAGAAGTAGATCATTTCTTAACAGAAACAGCCTCTGGTACAGCTAATGTCATTACCCAGTTTAATACATTGAAGACCACATGATCCTATTACTACTACTACTACTACTACTACTACTACTACTACTACTATTACTGAATATTGAGTCCAGGAGTGTTCTCCTACCTACCACCTAAGCTACATCCCCTGTCTCTTTTATTTTGTATTTTTGAGACAGGGTCTCTAAGTTGCTGAGGCTGGCCTTGAACTTGTGATTCTCCTGCCTCAGCTTCCCAAGTTGCTGGGATTACAGGTATGCACTCCAGTGCCCAACTCCAGATTCTTCTCAAACATTGTACATTGCAAGCTTTAAGAGGATTTTATTCCATTCCATTCATTGATTGAATTAATTCCTTGATTCCAATAAAAAGAATCTTCATTGCCTGTTCTTTGAAATTGTACAAGTGATTGATAACATAAAGTCAAAGACAGATGAATGAAAACCACCTATGTTCTGTAATCATTGTTTAATTCTTTTTTTAAAAACAATTGTTGAATTAAGTTTGACACTTTGAGGTTTTATTTGAATTATAGTTCTTGAGTAATGCACAGATGTTAAATAATCCATGATAAAAAGCTAGAAAATAAATGTACCTTTGGTCACACTGATAAAATAAAGAAATAAATTCCAAGTTACAGATCAATCTAGAACCCATAGAGCTATGGCATTTACTTTTTTTGGGGGAGGTACTAGAGATTGAACCATTAAGCCACATCCCCACCCCTTTTGTGTGTGTGTGTTTTATTTAGAGACAGGGTCTCACTGAGTTGCTTCAGGCCTTGCTGAGTTGCTGAGGCTGGATTTGAACTCATCATCCTCCTGCCTCAGCCTCTCAGGCTGCTGGAATTATAGGCATGCACCTGGCAATACCTAATATTTAAATGATGGAAAGAATAAAGAAATTAGATTTCATAAGCTTGAAAAGAATAATGCTGTGCAATCAACACAAACAAGTTTTTTTAAAAATAGGGCAAATAATAAAAAATTTCAAAAGCTAAAATCTCGTGAAACACAACCAGAATTATTAATTTGATTTATGATTTGTTTGGCATTATGCTGTTAAGAAATGAGGCACCCATTTCATATTCACAAGTTAAAATATTTACTGAATCAGAATTAGATCATCTAAGACCCATGACTTATTATATAGGCCAAAGCAAAGATTTTTTTCATATGTTTAAAATGTTGTTAAGGAAAAGAAAAAGCAAGGAGAATATTTGATAGAGATCATATTGTGCTCCTCAGAACCTTAAGCATTACTACCTGGCCTCCTACAGAAAACATTTGCAGACTCTTGTTTTAGATAAATGCCTTGTAATTTGATTCTGCAACAAGTCCCTTTGTAATGCTTTCCTTTCTTTAATAGTAGTGTGCACTTTTATCCCTTCTCTTAATCTGGCAACACGTGAATCTAAGTTCCATTATCAAGTTATGTACTGTAGCTCAGCAGATGGTGGGAGAGTTCAGATCACTAATTTTCTACATGTTTGAATTTATGTGTGGGTAATATTGCCTAATTCAAATCAAAGTTGTGGTCTTGCTCATACTTATTAATGTAAGTATTTCTCTTCCACAAAGCCCACACGGTCAAGGTAAATTATATCATAAGCATCACCATTTGTACGTTAGTTGATGGGTGTGATGAGACTTTTAACATTTAACTTATTATACTGGAAATGATCAAGTGTCTGTTTAATTTCTGTTCGCTCATGGAACAGCCTATACTGTTCTTTTATTTATCATGATGTGCCCTAGAAGTGAGGTGTCTCCTTTTTCTTTTTATACTAAGTTGTTAACACTAGAATGTAGTCTTTGGTTATATATGTGACTAAAGCACTAAATACTGTTAGTAGAAAAGCCAATCTAAATATTTCTGTTCAGTCAACATAAAACTAGTTTTAAAATATTCTCAAATGCACACACATTCTAACACACAAAAACACCTTCAGGGTAGATATTAAACATGTTTAGATACATAGGAGCATCCAACTCTATTTTTAAGTAGCATTTTCCACACTTCACAAATACAGAGGCTCTTACATGAAATACGGGTTATGACTTGGCTCATTTTTAACTTCACCTTCATTTTAATTTCTCTTACTAATGCTACATGATGCCAAAATTTATTATTTCTTCTTCGATGAAATTTTAAAAGTCAAACATCTCTTCTTTTTGATGTGCAATAATTCCTTGTCATGAATTTAAAATCTTAATTCCCCCCCCCCCCACTTTTTAAATTTCTGAATTCCGGGTATTATCCCACATTTGATCAACTCTGACTTGTGTCCTTCTCACCTATCTAGTGTAGTGAGTGATGTCATGTGTCACCTCCTATCAAAATTCATTCTTCAAGAATCCATCAACAGGGAAGCTGCAGTCCTCAGAATAAATGCTGTGGACTAGCTTGGTGACGTTGTGGATTTCCTCCTGTCTTTGTCTCCGTGTGCAGGCTGTCCCGACAACAGCTCAGGCTCTGGATGTGCCAGTCCTCTGGGAGGGTTTCAGGGGTGCCTGAGGCTCATCTCCATTGGTGGCACCGTGGTGGATCCCATCTCGGTCCAGCAGGGGGCGCTGGGGAGTTTCAGCGATCTTCAGATAGACGCCTGCAGCATCACCGACAGGTAGGGCCTCCTGGGTCATCTCAGCAGGTGCCTCCAAAGCTAAAAGGAAAAAAAGGCAGGCGCATGGGGAAAAAGTGAATTTCATTCTCTTATTCTCTCTTTTTATCTACTATCTTTCTGCAGGGAATAAAATAGTCATACTACAGTGAGGATTCAAAACCTTCATTTTTAGTTGTATAAACTGTGTTTTTCGAATGACAGCATTTTATAAAAAGGTGTATGTATACCTTAGGAATTTTAATTAAAAATGGCCCCATGTTACTGGGCTCTTAGTCATCAACCCAGTGCTGGCCACCATGCCACTTGTGGGTGGCCATGCTGAGGGGCAGTGTGTCTGGACAAGTCACTGTTGTTTTCATTTGTGGTGTCAGCTATCGAATACCAAGTCTCTTCCATGGAGCAGATATGAAGTAATCTCTGGAACTTCACCACAGAGGTTGGTGAAGAGAGTTGTGTCATGACAAACTCAGTGAAAGATGGAGACTACAAGAAAAATATTTTAATTTTTAACAATGAAGCATTCACACAGTTCACACTGCTAGTTATTATGCCTTATCTCTATTACTCTTTTGGCTGAAAAGTTATAATCACTTAGAAGAATGATATTTCTCTGTATGAAATGCCTTATTGCCTTCCCCTTGGCATGTGCCATCAATAAATCAATGCAGATTATGACACGTAACTATAAGTGTGGAAACATCACACGGTACCCCCACAAACCTATACAGCTTTAATGTCAATTAAAATAAAATAAAGCCAAGAATTAATGATATAGATTAAAAATAAAAAGTTAATACAAATTTTAGACTGTCCAAACTTACTGCCTTCTACTTCATCAGTAGTTCATTAGTCATTCTGCTTTAAACATGAGCCATAAAACTGTCTTCTCCCCCTAAACTTGTTTCAGTTTACAAAGCATAGCGATATTTTAAAAGAACATAATTTCTATGGATTGAAATTTTCACTACTAAGAACTTGATTTAACCAAGAATAATTTCCCCCTTGAAACTTCTGTTGATTTGTAGGAAAATAGCGAGTCAAAGAGGAAGAGTGTATCACAAAACAATTGTCCCAATAACTCCTACTTTTGCCTGTGGGGTTGGAATTCTTGGCAGAGACTCAGGACTGCGTGGACAGGACCAGGCTGTGTCATGGGGATGGTGGTTGGGAGCCGGTCACCTGTGTCTGGAGATATGCCATGGAGCTGGTCACCTGCTCTTTGGGTGCCAGCTCACCAGGCAAGGTGCAGGACCCTCAGCCAACAGAGGCTCATGGGGAGGTATCCCAGGGCTCTCACTGTGAGGACTGAGGTCAGCTCAGCTGTGATGCAGCTGTGTGGTTTTCTCCTTTTGTAAGTCATTGCTATCTTGTCAAGGACCCCAGATGTGATCTGTTCACATCTTATCTGTGGGGAAGTGCTGTGGTTTGGATGTGTTAATGGCTTCAGGAAGTGGGGCCTAGAGGGAGGAAGTTAGGTCACTGGGCGCGTGCCCTGGAAGGGGAAGTTGGGACCCGCCCCTTCCTCTTTTTGCTTCCTGGCTGCCATGAGGTGAGCAGCTTCCTCTGTCATGTGTTCCACCATGATATGCTGCCTCAGCCACTGTGCGCTATAACCACTTCAGAGAAGGGTTTGTGGCTGTTATCCTTGTTGTTTTGGTAACAGAGATTGAACTCAGGGGCACTTGACCACTGAGCCACATCCCCAGCCCTATTTTGTATTTTATTTAGAGACGGGGTCTCACTGAGTTGTTTAGGGCCTCACTTTTTGCTGAGGCTGGCTTTGAACTCACGATCCTCCTGTCTCAGCCTCCTGAGCCACTGGGATTACAGGTGTCTACCACCATGCTGGCTCAGAGAAGGGTTTTAAGGAACACTTTTCAAATGAGATTACAAATTGGGTTATCCACTATTTCATTCTTGGGTCAGTGTATAGAGTCTATCCCTTCAACATGTTTTTATTTATTTTTTTTATTATTATTAGTTGTTCAAAATATTACAAAGCTCTTGACATATCATATTTCATACATTTGATTCAAGCAGATGTTTTTAAAACAACTACGTATCATAAGCAGTAAAAATGGGAAACCTGGTGCTACCATGTGATACTCTAAAGAGTAAAAGAGCTTTGCTATTTCCCTTCTCATTCAGTTTGGAAATCCTGAAAACTCACTTCTAAATATCTTGGGAACACAGGTCTATGAACCTCTCTCACCCTTTGGGGGAATTAAAAATTATTTTAATTCACAAAATAGAAATTTGTTCTTCAAACACCAAAGCTAAAAGCCTACTAAAGGTATGGGATATGAAGTCACCTTCTTTTACCAAAATTTTAGGCTAAGCAAAAAACAGCCACGTGTACTCAGGATGACATGCTGCCGAGCACGTCCTCTTCCTTCAGACTCTCAGGACCTTAGCGTAAAAAAAAAAAAAACAGTCCACCTTTGCCTTCCATGCCCTGCGTCATGGTCCAGGCCACCTGGAGCTCTCTGAACAGGAAGGCCTGCTACCTCCCCACTAGAACTGCCAGGTGGCACAGGCTCCCCACCTTTGACCCCACCTCTGCACTTTCTCCAGCATTAGTCTCCTTTGCTCTGGATGGCTTCTCTGGACTACATGTAAAATTGTCATTCTTGACATGTTTACTTGAAAAAAAACATTACGATGAGCCTGTTCATATGTTTCTGATCACTTAATAGTTCTTCTAAGATATCTTAAGTAAAACTACATTATCAGCAGTGGTTTGCAATCTTCTTATGATTTGTGCAATCTTCACGTCAGGTTGATCTTAAAATGTTCCATATGTTAAGGAGGAGGGCAAGAGGGCCATGGGCAAGGAGAAGGGGAAGGGGAGGAGGACACCGGCCAATGGTCCTCCTCCACCCGGCCTCCCACCTTCTTACCTGTCCATCTGACACCTACTCATGGCTCTGGGTCCCTGTCATACTTTGACCCTTGAAATATTTGAAAATTGTGACTCTGATTGCCCACAATTATTCTCCTGTTAGACTAAACTCTCCTGAACTTGAGGTAATTAGTCAAAATCTTGACCTTAAACTTGTGGTACTTTGCTGGGGTGCCAGCACGCCGGGGTGCTGGGGGCACAGGCAGGTAATTCCGTGATCTCTTCTGCCACAACCCTTTCAGTTTCCTCGAAGGATTCCTTCGAAGCCCCTGGAGACTCCTGCCAGTGTCCACATGGTAGCTTCCTGCCTGGCCTTGGTCCTCCAGCCACAAGCAGGAGGTCTGCCTTCCCCCCACCCCACCCCTCTCCGGCTCCTGCTCTGGGCCCCTGCAGGCAGGGCCAGGTCCTAGCTCCCCTGCACCTGCCTTTCCAGTACACACTGCTTTCCCCCTCGCAGCCTTGGCCTCCGAGTTCTGGGCGTACAGTGCAGCATTCTCAGCCAGGGGACAAGGTGGGCAGGGGCAGATCCCAACCCAGCCTCTGGGAGGCCACCATTTGTCCCTGGAATCTCCCCGCTATGCTTAGAAACTTGCCCGTTCACCCAGCACCCTTCTCCAAGTTCTTCTAAGAATCTGGAGGCCAGTAGGCTGGAACAGCCTCACAGCTTTACAGTGGGATGCGACAGAATCCAGCAAGCTCTGAAAGTGCGAGAACTCCACTGTGCTCTCTATCACGATTGTGTTGGCTATTCGGGGCCCCCAGAGACTCCCCATGTACTTTAGGATAAATCTTTCTATCTCTAAAAATAAGAATTTAAAGCCATGGACAATTTTATAGATATTGCACTGAATCTACGATAGATCTTAACATTGTTAAATCTACCATTATCTGATCACCCATTCTAATCTAAAGGGCCACACGTGGACCTGAGTTAAATGTTCTTCACGATTCCTGGAGCTGTGTTGCATTAGGATGGAAGGTGCTCCTGTCTCTCTCTTTCCTCCTTCTCTGTCTCCTCTTCTTTGAAAAACGTCCACGATGTAGTATAGTGCGTGGCAAATTTTATGTCTGTAATTGATTTTCCCAGCCACACATTAAGTTAGTATTTTGTCACAACAGAAAAAAAAATATGATGTGTTGAAAGTTGTCAAAGATACATAATGATCAGTTATAGGCCAGTAAATGTATTTAAATAAATGTATCACGATGACCAGAAAATCTTGATGACAAATCACTAGTAACACGGCATTTTCTTGGGTATGTTGTACTTTTGCATTAATCTATTTTTAGTAAAGAGGGTTTTCATTTTATGCAGACTGACCAAGGAGAATACAGCCGTATCTGTTTCCTTACAGATGCCTGCCCAGCTTCTGTGAACATGGGGGTGCATGTGCCCAGTCCTGGGACACCTTCTCCTGCAACTGCGAGGGCACAGGTTACACTGGAGAGACCTGCCATTCCCGTAAGCCTTCCACCTCATTGTCCCCATTTCTGTGTCTTTGTCACTTCCTTTCCTTTTCATTCATTGTTTATGTGTGTCTGCATCTTTGTGATCACATATTCAAATGAGTCTTTATTAATTATTAATATTATCAATTAATAAGTATTTAATAATAGTTAATTTCTAGCTTATATTTAAACCACCTCACTTTATTTTATCATTAATTAGTTATCCCCCACCATGTTGGGGATCAAACCCAGAGCCTCATGCATGCTGGCAAGCACTCTACCACGGAGCTTGGCCCCCAACCCCAAGCTCATTTAATACAAGGGTGTTGAGACAGTGTACAGAAATATGGAGTACTAAGTCGGTTACACAAAAGAAGCTGGTAAATATGATGAATTCGGTATGGTAGAATAAAAGTAAAGAGTAAAATTAAGCTAGATTAAACCAGGAATGCATGATGTCACAACTCATTCCTTGAGTTGGGCTGTAGTTTCAATTGAGAATCCTTTTAATCAAAGAAAAGTAGAAAAACACTCAGTTGCCTGGCTGTCAACATTTATTATTAAATGTAATAAAATTAAGTATAAAAAAATAACGGGATGGAAATTATAGAAGAGGCAATTAGATATCAGCTAAAAACTAGCAGACCTTTAAGGTCTCTTACAACTGTAATTTTCCTTGGTGGTAATGATGATTATAAGTGAATAATTATAAAAGTCTGCATTTATGGAGTACATAAATGTATCTATCCTCATGCAAATAGTGATTTGCATGAATTAACTCATTTAACCCTAAAGCAGCTTCAAGAATAAAGTACTCTTATTATCCTCATTGCAAACTGAGGACAGAGAGAGGTCAAGTAGCTTGACCTTCAGGCTACTTAAAGGCACCCTGAGGATTTGAACTTCAGGAAGTAGGCTCTAGATCCTTAGCTCCAGCATTTGAAGGGTGCTCCTCATACCAGAAGCTTCAGAGTCACTGGGAAATAAAGAACAAATAAAGAACCTCAGGTCTCACCCAAACCTACTGGACCTGAATCTCTTGGGATGGAGCCCAGAGGTCTGTTTGAACCAGCTTTGCATGTGCTCCTAATGGACACTGTAGGAAGCACTTCTAGGTGACTTGCTATAACTTGTCTATACTGCCTCTCCCAAGTAGACGTCGTCTGTCATTAGTGAAGAATCATCCTCTATCTTTTAAAGCCCAGACTAGTTTATTGACCACTAATTTGTTAATGATTAGATCATGCCAGACGCCTTGAAAATCTCTCTCTCACACACACACACCCTTTTTTGTTGTTGTTGTTTGAACTTTTAAAGTTCTCTTCTCTCTGCGCATCTCCGCTGACATTTCTCCACGTCTCCTTGCAAACAATTTGCCCTTCCCTGGGTCTTTAAAGAAACAGTGTAAGACAGGAAATCATCACTTCGACTCCCTTGCACTGCGGTTCTACTTGAAACTTATAGCAACTCCTTGTGACTTCTTTAATTTGATTTTTATAAAAACTGTAACAGGAAGGCAGGGTGTGGAGTGTTATTAACTCTGCTCTCTGCATGCAAATGAGGCTTAGGGAGAATCCTGTGCTCCCAGCTTGAGGATCTAGACAAGAGCTTCTCAGGGGAGCAGACAGTCCACGGCCATCTCTGCTGCAAATGTAACTCAGAGCAAATCTGAGGGAAAATATCAGAAATTTGAAGAGGAGCTATTCAGATGTCACTCTGATGTAATGGTATGGTTGCTAATTGTGGTTCTCCATAATTGTGGCTTCCAAACAGGTACACCAAGCAAAGGTGACATTTCACCAAGCCCACAGTCAAGGACCGTGAGACAAGACGGCTTAGAGTTAAAACAGGTCATTTTTGTTTGGGACACTCATATAATTATATGTGTACACATTGTCGTTTAAGTCAAGAAGTTCACAGAAAACAAGAATTCTCCTAGTTTGTTCACTGTGTAGGTCTGATCATTGTCATTAATATGAATGAATCCGAGCAGGCATTTATAAATTTTTGCATTTAAATAAATATACAAGTGGGAAAGAATGACAGAAAAGCAATCTATCCTGTTTGTGTTTTCATCTAAGAAGTTTGTTAAATAACTCTGTTGATTTGGACCATTTACCGTGGGGCCATTCTCATTTGACAGCTGGTTGTAATTTACCTTAAGGTTGCTTAGATTTAAGATGTCCTCTTGCAAAGTTTTTTTCCTCCTGTTTTGCAAAATGAGAGAGAATAACTCTCATCCCCTTCCTCGGGCTTTGCTGTGGACCCAGAATAAGTCAACCTCATCAAGAACAAAGAAAATAACGCAGATTGGGAGCTAATTAGAATTGCAGTGCAGGAAAACACAGATTTAAGCAATCTTGAAAAATGTATCCTGAGGTTTTACTAAATGGCAGAGAATTTATAGCTTTAAACTATGAGGGGGTTGGAAGTGGCATGACTTGTTGGAAGGTATTAGGTTGCTGGCGGAGGTTAAGCTGTTCTGTAAGGAAGGGAATTTGAATAGAATCATGAATCCACAGCAGAAAGGATTCAGATTCACAGATTTCTCTAAAATGCCCCTTCAAATCTTTGCCACTAGGCTTCAGAATCTTCATCTTCCTTGCTCAAAAGCAAGAGAACATTTACATATTGAAACTACAATCCCTAGACATTGCCCAGTGACCTCACATTCCCATGAAAATCTTCATTTTAGTCACCAGTACACTTTTTTCCTTTTTCTTCAAATAGAACTATATGCCAAATATTTATTCAGCACCTAACGATGTTCAACACTTAAATCCATCTTGACTTGCTAACGTCCTTCTCCTTTGTTAGTGAAAGTAAATTAAATTTATGTCACCTTTCTGTCTTCTACCTAATCAAATACAATGTCATACAAACTAATAAAAATGATGTCGGGTAATATGTATCGTGTGTCTGTAATTCAGAAATGGAAAACTCTGGACACTAATTAAACCGATTGAGGGATCCCTTCTGCTTCTGATGGGTGGTGTTCTCCTACAGCGCTGTATGAGCAGTCCTGCGAGGCCCACAAGCACCGAGGGAGTCCTTCTGGGCTTTACTATATCGATGCTGATGGCAGTGGCCCCCTGGGACCGTTTCTTGTGTACTGCAACATGACAGGTACGTTAATAACCTTCAGACCTGGATATCGACTGTTTATGCCCATGATCAGGATAGACCAGGGAGAGATTTGCTAGTTGGCAGCATTGTTAAAACATGCAACTTGATATATTGGCTAATTTTATTGTCCATAAAACTTCCTTGTATTTCTGACTTACCTTGGTTGGGTTATAGGTGAAACTTAAGGTTCTGCTATGACTGCAACACTTGTCACAATTACATATTTTTCATATGCACCATGATGACAGATAAAGCTTTGATTCTGTGATTTACATATTTTAAAAATTTAGAACAAAAAAGAGAGTTTTAAAAGTACTAATAAGATATGTATGCATGTGTGTGTATCTATATCTTCAATAGCATGTGATTTTTATAATAAAAGAAATTTGATTTGTGTTAATATTATAAAACCACTTCTGGTTTAGATATTATTACAAATGAACACAGCTTGATTGTTGAAGGTTGCTGTAAAATGCCTCTTAGGTAATTAAATTTTTACAGAAATCTGCCCTAGCAAATTTCAGTGAGCACTCTGGAAAGAAGAAATGTGAAATCAATAGTTCTCATTTAGTGTGCAGAGAAAAGGTTGTGAAGTCCCGTCAAACTGGACAGTGACCAAATGGACCAGCAAACACCTAGAAAAGAAGGAAACAAACAAATGAAAGTACATAGAAATTAAAAATGCTTTAGTGAAGATTGCCAAAGAATGTTTAAAATGTGAATATTCCAAAAATTTAGAACCACGTGATCAGCAAAGCGCTGAAGATATAAAATACAGAAGTCCCACCAACAGAAACTCACCACCTCCCAAACTCCCTGGTTCCGACAATCATACTCACGCGAGAAGGGTCCTGCACCCAGAGCATCAGTCATGCAGCTTTCCCGGGACCCCTTGCTGTGGTCCAGCTTCTTCACAATGGGTTCTTGCAGTAATGTGGTCTTGGCAAATAGCAAAGGACTTAGCCAAGGTCACCCTTGCAAGGATCTTGTCATTGTTTGAAGATGAGAAGAAGGAGGCTTGGTGAAGTTGGTAAGGGAAGCATCTAATGACAAAATCTAGTTAATGACAGAGGAATCACTAACTCCCCTAGAAAAAGTCATCTTCTCTCTGGAGGTTGCATTGCTTATAGCAGATTCAGCAAAAGCAATTTAAAAAGGTGCTGTTGTCAAATAATTGTTCCACTAGCTTGAAAAATGCATGTAGAGTGATAGCTTTCAGGAGCCAGTGGCTTCCATCTGTCTTGCTAAGGAGTTTGGAAGTCACCGCTCCATCTTACTAAGTCAAAAACTGGACAAAATGAAAAATCAATGACTCTTCCTAGATCTAGCAAAGATGCAGACTCCAATACGGCAGGGATGTTAGAATGAGCAGACGAGGAACTGAAAACCACTGGGACTGACAGATTAACGGTCTAAGAGACCAAGCAGACAGCATGCAAGAGCAGAGGAGCCGTGCATCCGAGAGGAGGGAATTCTCAAAAAGAAGGAAAAAGGGATGCCAGAAATCCAACTATTGGAACAAAAATGAAAACACGCCTCAGATGAGTTCATTAGGAGACTGGATATAGCAGAGGAAAGAAATCTCTATGTTTGAGGATATCAAAATAGAAATTTCCAAAACTGAAAAGCCAAGAGATTTTTTTTTTAAAAAAAAAGACTGAAAAAACTAAACCCAGCATATCATGAGAATTGTGATATAATTATAAAAGGTGTAACTTCCATGTAAACGGAATATCAGGAGAAGAAATAAAGAAAGGAACAGAAGCCAATTTTGAAGCAATAATCACTAGGATTTTTCATGAATTTTTGTCAAAACACCCATCACAGATCCAGGAAGTTCAAAGAACACTAAAACAGGACATGCTACCACCACTGCCAACGTAAAACCATGCCTGGGCACGGACACTCAAACTGTGGGCCATCAAAGGTAAAGAAAAACCTTGACCGAAGTCAGAAAAAAACAAAACAAAACCATAACAACAACAAAACCCCACCTCACCTCCACAGGAGCAAAGATAAGAATCATATCCGACTTCTCAGCAGAAATCCCACAAGGAAGAAGAGGTTTACAGGTGAGTAAGTCTCCTGATGCTCTCTGGGACAGCCGTTTTCCAGATAGATCTCAACCTGTTTTTCTATTATCACACTGTGATCATGCATGACTGCAAATCTATTAAAGTGAGTTACCCAGGATCATCAAACCACAACTCAGGACCCAAAATGGCACGTGACTGATTATCTTCAAGGCCCCACTGAGTGTCAGGTGTCTGTGGATTGGATCCAGTCGACAGGAGAAACCTGAAGGTGAATGCAGAGTAGGAGTCATGCACACAGGATGGCCAGGAGTTTGAAGATTCTAAAATGAAAAGAAATTCATGCTGAGAACCTTGTGAAAGGAAAGAGCCTTGGAACTGAGATTGCTGCAGGAGGCCTGGGCGGCCCCTCTGTGAGGACAGCAGGCCACAGTCATTGAATTCAAGCCTGTGTTCCCTCCTTCAGTTCACAGGTTCTGTCCGTCCTTTCCGTCCCTTCGTGGACACTGTGCTCTCCATAGGAACCATGGCCAAAGGGTTGTTCCAGCCGCACTGCCGGCTTCCTTGTCCTTCTGTTTGTTATTTTGATACGGTGGGAATATGGTTTGTTATTTTGATATGGTGAGCAGCAGTAAGACTGTTAAACTTCTCTTACACACATTTGGAAACCAAGTCATTAAAAATCCTGAGATGTGACAGGATGGGAGGGTGATTTCTCAACAGAAAACCTAATACAGCTGGGCATGGTGGCACACATCTGTAAACCTAGTGACTAGGGAGGCTGAGGCAGGAGGATTGCAAGTTCAAAGCCAGCCTCAGCGACTTATCGAGGCCCTAAGCGACTCAAGAGAGACCTTGTCTTAAAATAAAACATAAAAAGGGTTGAGATATGGCTCAGTGATTAAGCATCCCTTTGGTCAATTCCTGGACTAAAAAAACCCCCAAAAAATAAACAACAAAAAACACACGTACTACATTGCTTTGATTTTGAATTCTTAAAAATGTATATCCATATGAATTTTCCCCATCCCTACAGTTTGGAAAAACTCCTATGTAAAGTGTCCCTTATACTAAATATGTCTTTTTTTTAGAAGCTAAAGGACCAGGCAGCATTGATGTAGTTGAACTGGAGTGACTTCAAAGCAGCTCCTTGTCCACTGACCCATAGCTATCCATTCAGCTAGGCGATACGATCAAGCATGAGTTCCCTTGGGAAATGAAAGAACCTAAAGTTCTTCCCTTGGAAGTTTGTTCTTTTGTGTGTTTTTGTTGTTGTTGTTGTTGTTGTTATTTTATCAAAACAATCTAATGGTTGGGTGTGGTGGCACATAGCCTGTAATCCCAGAGACTTGGGAGGCTGAGGCAGGAGGATTGCAAGTTGGAGGCCAGCCTGCACAACTTAGCAAAGCCCTTTCTCAAAGTAAAAATACATAAAAGGGCTGGAGGTTTAGTTCAGTAGTACAGTGCCTCTGGGTTCAACCCCCAGTACCACAAAAAAAAAAAAAAAAAAAAACAGACAAAAGTAAAAGAAAACAAATTCAAGTGATCAACACAACAGAAATACATCAGAAATTATCATCAGATGGACAGATGGCCAGGATTACTGCCTGGACGCTCTATGGGACGCCCAAGGCATGTCATTCTTCAGGGCTTGCTTACTGAGAAGTTGATAGGCTTTGAACAAAGTTGCTTCCTGTGGAATTCCATCAATCTTTAGGTCCCATCATCCCCAAATGCATCTTTTATAAATTTATTTGATAATAAGGAAAATAAACACACAGATGAGGAAAATACTGAGCAAAAAAGATACATGGACATGCCCAGTTTAGCCTCATTTTTGTGTTGATGTAAAAAGTGATTTTTATATTATTAGACAAGTCACAGAAATTTAATCATCAGTTCTCCCAATATATTCTTCTCTTTGAGGCTGAATTCTGGCTAATGCGTTGCTAAACAAATCCAAGGCAAAAAGTTCACTGCGAACTCGCAGTGATTCAAATTTTGATTAAAAACTTAATTAAGATGAAATCTCAGTGTAGTTTTTTATTTGCATTTTCCTCCAAAATTACACTGAGATTTCATCTCACAGCAGTGAGAATGGCAGCCATCAAGAACACAAGCAATAATAAATGCTGGAGAGGATGGGGAGGAGAAGGAACACTTGTACACCGTTGGTGGGACTGTAAATTAGTACAACCACTATGGAAATCAGTATGGAGTTTCCTCAAAGACTAGGCATGGAACCACCATATGCCCAGCTAGACGGCGTGTGGGTCTTCATCGTAAAGAATGAAAGTCAGTATCCTGCAGTGACACACGCCCACCCATGTCGATAGCTGCACAGTTCTCAGTAGCTAAACCGTGGAACCAGCCTGGGTGTCAGTCAACTGATGAATGGCGACAGAAAATGAGGTATAGATACACAATGGAGTCTTATTCGACCATAAACAAGAATGGAATCATGTCATTTGCAGGGAAACGGATGGAACTAGAGACCATGATGTTAAGTGAAATTAGCCAAACTCAGAAGGTCAAGGGTTGAAGGCCTTCTCTCATATGTGAGAGCCAGAGAGGAAAAGAAAGTGGAGGAGGAGATCTCATGAAAAGCAGAGGAGGGGAGGAGGGGACGAGGGGAAGCGCTGAAGAGTGGCATTGGCCTCATTATCTGGGTAGATGGGTGCAGGCACACAGGGTAACGACCAACCCCACCACGTTCAGCTGCAGTGCACCAATAACAACGCGGGAAGGAATGAACTGACTCCTGCCCCGCGGTGACGCCTCCGCTTTGCCCCTTTCTGCTCCGCAGACGCCGCGTGGACCGTGGTGCGGCACAGTGGCCCGGACCAGGTGACCGTCGGAGGCGGCCCCCGGGGGCGCGCACGCTCGGTGACCTTCGCCTACGCGGCCAGCGCAGGGCAGCTGCGGGCAGCGGTGGCCCTGGCGGAGCGCTGTGAGCAGCAGCTGGCTCTGCGCTGTGGTTCCCGGCCGCTTGCAGACCCACGAGGTAAGGAGGACCCCTGCCTGGGGCCGCGCTGCAGGGCGCCCTCCCACAGGACGGACGCTCAGCGCGCAGGACTAGTGACATGTTTGGTTTTTTTAAATCAAAGAAACTTTGCTAATAACAGATGCCAACTTTGACAATTAGAGGAGAGTGGGGTTTTAGGGTGGATGAGGGTTAACAGTTCTTTCTGGAGACCAGCTGGGACCTTCCCTTCAGATTGTCTCAGAAGGTCCACCTGTCACTCCCAGCCCCATAATTACTGAAGTTATTACAAGAGTTTTCCGGCTGGTCTCTCATCCATTTCCCCCAGGTTATCTAATACACTGTCTTCATCTTCAAAAATGCAGATTATCTCGAGGAAGCGCTGCTTGCATCATAACCTTCTGCTCTTAAGTAGATGTTTCTCCCTCCTTCTAGGGACTCCCACAGTCTCTTACAGAACCCTTTGATGCTCCCCAATAAAGTTGTTCTTTTTTTTTTTTTAGCAAGTACTTTATTTTCATTAGTAAATACTGAGATTTGTCTTTCTTTCTTTTCTTTTTTCTTTTTTTTTCTTTTTTTTAGAAATTCAGCAATCTAAACTAGTGTAAGTTAGCAGCATAGTAAAGCCACTCTTAAAATTTTAATCTACAATCTTCTATTCAAATGCACTGAAAGGTATTGGTGTGTGACTCTCAGGTGCAGACGTGTCCTTCAGAATCACTGTCCCATACCTGTACTGCCTCCCCTAATCGCCATGGCTCCTGGTCAGTTGGCCCCGTGGAACATTCCAGACCACAGTTCTTCTCTGTGCCAGAAATTTCCTGCTACTTTCTCTGCTTGGATGGCCCCCTCCTGCCTTTCACCCTTGGATCTTACCTGTTGTCTAGACCTATGCAATCCTCACTTGGGTCCCTTCTCAGAGCGATCTAGTCTCCTTTGAATGCCTATCTGCTGGTTCCAGTGACTAAAAAGAGCAAAGGACCTGTTTCATTTCACATCTAAGTTTGAAGTCCAAGTCTATTCTGTAGCATCTGCAGAAATTCAAGCAATTGCTTAATCTTTTTTTTTTAGAGAGAGAGAGAATTTTTAATATTTATTTTTTAGTTTTCGGCGGACACAACATCTTTGTTTGTATGTGGTGCTGAGGATTGAACCCGGGCCGCACGCATGCCAGGCTTGAGCCACATCCCCAGCCCAATTGCTTAATCTTTTGCATCTGTTTCTTCTTCAGAGACACCGAACTGATCTCATGGAGTCCTACATAAATGAGATAAACTACATAAAGTTCATTAAATAAGTAATCCTCACTCCTAGCTCTGTAGTTTTATTCTCATTCCCAGCTCTCCAGGTTTTTATATTTATAGTTGTCATTACTAGGTTCAAGTATTTGTTGATTCATCATGGTTGAAGTTTAATCAGTGAGAAAGATGATTATAGTAAGCCAGACCAGGACTATGGAACAAAATACTAGATAGTTACCAGGGAAAGCCAGGCATGAGGAAGAAAGGGAACAAGTCACATGGGAGTGACCTCTAATGGAACCAGTAAACAATATTTCCTGATGTGTCAGTGAGCAAGCACAGTGTGCATGGACCAGCCTGTACCCTGTGCACTACACAGGTGTGCACAAACCCTTCCCAATGGGGTTGGGATTTAATTGATGCACTCGCCAGTCGTTGTCCATTTGGTTTTATTTCTAGATACAAGATGAATTTGGAGAATGAATAATTAAAAGTGAAATAAGATGCATTTCTTAAACTACATTAGGAAAAATGTAGTGTCATTTTCTCTGTCTTAGAGTTATTGTGGCAAAGGGGCCACTGGAGAATTTTAAATATAAACTTAACCCAGACAAACATGTAGAAGGAACCTAAACCTTTCAGAAGCTCCTGATTAGGGAAGAGATGACATAGAAGGGTAACATCGGTTGAACTTTCCTTAGGACGTGAGCTCTGATCTGCTTTGCCTTATAATGTGTATAAGCAAGTCAGAAAGAACTTTAATTTGACGCCTTGCAACACTGTAAATGAAGTAACATTTGACTTTGCAAATGTCTTATACCTGTAAATTATAATTTAACTGATCTGACCAACAGCCTGGGCTTGGAATTTTGAAAAATATCTTCAGGTGATCTTTTGGAAACTACTGTGTTAGGGGCTAAAATAATTGAGAAAATGAAGTATTCTACTCCAGTCATTGAAAGTTTTCTGGTTTTCTTTTGAAAAAGAGCCTATAGTTTTCCCTTAGGATTTTATTGGTTTTGTAAATGAATTTTTAAAAATTTGAGCCAACTGCACATTCATACACACTTGTGAGAAATCATCAAGTGAACCTTTACCCAGTTCTCCCAGTGGTAATGTCTTGCAAAACTTGAGTGCAGTATCACAACCTTGTCAGTCAAGATACACAAGATTTCCATCGGCATGAGCCTCCTCTGGCTCAGTATCCACACCTGCTTCTACCTCCTACTCATCAGTGGTAACCCCTGGCAACCACTAATCCGTTCTCCATTTATTTTCCATTTGAAGAATGTTACATAAATGGAATCAGAAAGTAGAAACTTTGGGGATGGACTTTTTCACTCAGCATAATCCCCTTGAAATTCATTAGAACGTTGTACCCATTATGAATGTGTGATCATCAGTGTCATTTTCCTGGGATCAAAATGGCCAAGATCACAATTGTTGGCTAATTACATGGTTAATTTTATAAAGGAAAAAAAAGGTGCCCAAGTGGTTTCTAGGGTGGCCATACTAGTTTACATTCCCCAAACTTCCACTTTATAAGACTTTGATTTCTTCCACATCCTCCTTATGCTTTAGCAAAAGTTTTACTTTTGATGAGGTCGGATTTATCGTTTTTTTCCCCTTTTGTGGGTTTTACATTTGCTGTTAAGTCTAAGAATTCTTTCTCTAACTCTAAATCCTAAAGATTTAAAAAAATTTTTCTAGTGGTTTATATTTTATATAAAATATTTTATATTTTATGTTCCACTTTGGGATGATTTTTATGTGTGTGAGAGTTTGGCCCAGTTTCCCTAATGCCATTTATTGAAAGACTGTCCTTCCTCTTTTGAATTACCATTTCAACACTGCCAGATACCACTTGGACATATTTGTGTGGTGGGTCTGTTACTTGATTCTTTGTCTTCAAAATCTGTACCCTGCATCAATATCACAATGTCTTGATTAGTGTTTCTATGTAGTAGGTGAGAATTATTCCAACCACATATATTTTCAACTAATTTGTTTAAATGCCTTGGGGCATAATTGCTGGATTTTATGGTAATGCTGGTAAGCCTATTAAGCACCAAATTGTCTTCCAAAATGCCTGGGCCATTTTATATTCCAATCAGCAATAAATGAGAGGTTCTGTTGCTTTACATCACGGCCAGCATTTGATAAGGTCAGTGTTTTGAACTTTAACCATTCTAACAAGTGTGCAGTAGTATCCCATTATTGTTTTTGTTTGCAGTTTCCTAATAACATGTGATTTTGAGGGTATCTTCATATTCTGCGTTTCATCAATAGATCTTATTTTTTCTGGTATCTGTTCAGATCTTTTGCCTCATTCTAATTGGGTTATTTATGGATCTATTGAGTTCTACAAATTATTTGCATGTTTTAGATACAAATCTTTTATTAGATTAGTATTTTTCATTTTAGAAGCTTTTTAGTTTTTAAAAAATCCACTTTATAAAATGATTTTCATTGATGGGACTTTTGCTGTTGCATCTAAAAACTCATTGACACACCCAAGATCAACTTGATTTTTTCCTTTTACCATCAGAAGTTTTGTTGTATGGCATTTTAATTTTGGTATGAAAGGTGGAAAGTGCCTAGATTCACCTTGTTTTGCATGTGGATTGTTAGTTGTTCTAATACCACTTTTGCAAAAACTGTACTTTCCCCATTGAGTTGTCTTTGGTCTTTTTCAAAGTTCTGTTGATTTTCTGTGTGTGGATGTATATGTAGGTCCTCTATTCTGTCCCATTGATGGGTTTATCTACTCTTTTCCCAATGCCATGCTGTCTTGAGTATTGTGGCTTTGTAGTGGGTCTTGAAGCCAGGTGCTACCAGTCCTCTGACTTCATTCATCTTCAGTAGTGTGTTGGGTATTGTCAGTCTTTGCCTTTTTATGTAAACTTCAGAATCAGTTGTCAATATCCACAAAGGAACTTGCTGCGATTTTAATGAGGCTTGCACTAAATCTATAGATCAGTTTGGGAAGATCTTGACACTTTCACACTCTCAGTTCTTCCTATCCATGGACATGATATATCTCTCCATTTACTTAGGTCCTCTCTGATCTCCTTCTTCAGAATTTTATACTTTTTTTTCCCATATAGATTATGTGCCAATTTTGTTAATTTATACCTAAATATTTAACTTTTAGATCTAGTGTAAAATATGTTGTGCTTCTAATTTCATATTCCAGTGGTATTCTGTTTTATACAAGAAAGCAATCAACTGCTGTCCTGCAGTCTTGAGCTAAACACTTTCTAGTTATAGATGTTTCTGCTGTTGTTGAGCTTTTTAGGGATTTTCTATATAGACAGTGATGCTATTTGTGGAAAAAAAAACCCAGTTTTAATTTTCCCTTATAACTACATACTTTATTTCCTTTTTTGCTTACTCTATTACCCAGAACTTCCAGTACAATGTGGAAAAGCAGCGGTGAGCAGTGATACCCTTTTCTCATTCCCAGTCTTCATTGGGAATTATCTTGTCCCTCACTTTTAGGTCTGATGCTAACTGTAGGTTTCTTTTAGATGCTCTTCACCAAGTGGATGGTATTCTCTTGTATTCCAGGTCTGCTGACAGTTTTACTTATCATGAATGGCTATTGGATTGTATTGAGCATTCTTTCTTCATCTATTCATAGGACCATATGGTTTTTAGCCTGTCGATGTGAGGAATGATGTTAATTAATTCCATGACGTTCAAGGCATATGTAGAAATAAGTCCCATTTGATTATGAGGCATAATTTTTTTTAAAATTCTGTTGGATCCAGCTGATTAATACTTTTAAAGATTTCAATGCCTATATTTAGGAGAGATATTTTTTCTTGCAGTTTCTCTCTTTTCTTTTCTTTCTTTTTTGTTCTGTAAAGTGTTTCCTAGTTTGGATATTAGGGTAATGTGAATGTGGACCTTTTAGAATAAATTAGGAAGTATTCATTGTCCTTCTGTTTCCTGAACACATTGTGGAGAATTGGTATCATGTTAGATAGAATTTTCTGATGAAATTATCTGGGTCTGAACCTTCTGTTTTGGAAAAATTGTTGATTCTTGATTCATTTTACTTAATAATGAAATCTATCTTCTTTTCCCATAGGTGCTGTAACAAAGTCCTAGACATGGGTTGTTTAAAATAAGAAAAAATCATTGTCTCATATTTCTAAAGGCTAGAATTACAAAATCAAAGTGTTAACAGAAACCTGTGGCATCTGTTGGTTTGTAGACAATCTTTGACATTCCTTGGCTTGTAGATTAATCATTCCAACCTCCCAACTTTACATGATATTCTCTGTGTGTATTTTCATATCATCTTACCTCTGTATGTGTCTAGCTCAGTGTCCATATTTCCCTTTCTTTAAAAAATAAGACAAGTCACATTAAATTGGAGCCTACCTTAATTATTTCATCTTAATTCAATCACCTCTATGAAGACTACATATTCAAATAAAGTCATATTTTGAGATATGGAAGATTAAGACTTCAGTGTAATTTGTTTTGGAGACATGATTCTACACATAACATACAGCTGTCTAGATTATTCCTCCTTGAGTGAGGCTTGGTAGATTGTGTCTTTCAAGTGGATGCTCCATTTCATATAAATTATCAAATATGTGTGCATTGAGTTGTTTAAAATAGTCCTCTAATATTATTTGGATGTCCATTAGATCAATAGCAATGGCCTCTTTTTCATATCCAATGTTAGAAATTTCTATCTTTCCTTCCTTTTTCATGGTTAGCCTGGCTAGAAGTTTATCAATTTTATGATCTTTTCAAATAACCAGGTTTTATTTCACCGATTTTTCTCTATTCATTTCTTGCTTTCAATTTTTCTGATTTCTTCTGTGAATTTAGTTCCTTTTATTTTTCTTACTTTGGATTTAGTTGGCTCCTCACCTGCAGATTTCTAAGGTAGAAACTTGGATTATTGACTTCAGTGCTATAAATTCCTTCTATACAATGCTTTCATGGAATTCGCAAATTTCAATAAGTTCTGTTTTTGTGTCCATTTAGTTAAGAACATATTTTTTCCACTTGGAACTTCTTTTTTGGCCATGTTTGATTTATTGTTAACTCTCCAGATACTTTGGGATTTTCCAACTATCTTTCTACTATTATCAGTTGTTATTATTATTATTACAGCATATTTTGTATGATTTCTATTCTTTTGAATTTATTAAGATGCATTTGATGAGCTGCAGTATGGTATAACTTAATGAATTGTGCCTATATACCTGAGAAAACTGTGTATTCTACATTGTTGGGTGAAGTATTCTATAAATGTCAATTAGATATAGTTGATTGATATTTAGTTTAAATATATCCTTAATGATTTTATGCCTGCTGGATCTGTCAATTACTGACAGAAGTATATTAACATTTCCATGGGGTAATAACAGTATTGTCTTTGGAGTTCTATCAGTTCCTGCATCACATATTTTGAGTCTCTGTTGTTTGGTGCATTCACGTTAAGTATTGCTATGTCTTCTTGGAGAATTGACTTTATCATTGTGCAGTGCCCCTTGTCATCCTTGATACTTTTCCTTGCTCTGAAATTGTCTTTGAAATTGATACAGCTACTCTTTCTTTTGATTAATGTCAGCACAATGTACCCTTCTCCATCCCTTTACTTTTACTCTGTCATTTTATACTTAAAAGGGTTTTGGTAATCAACATGTAGTTGGATCTTGTCTTTTGTCCACTCAGTCTTTGTATTTTAATTGGCACATTTGGCCATTTACACTTAACGTGATCCTCGATGCTTAGATTACTATTTACCCTATTGCAATTCTTCTTCTTCTTCTTCTTCTTCTTCTTCTTCTTCTTCTTCTTCTTCTTCTTCTTCTTCTTCTTCTTCTTCTTCTTCTTCTTCTTTTGGTTGCTGAATCAGTCAGCTTTTTATTTCCATAACAAAATACTTGATAGGAAAAAGAAGTGTATCTAGTTCATACTTCTGGATATCGAAGAGTGTTGTGATGCCAGTATTTACTCAATTCTCATGAGAGACCCCCGTTAAGACTGGCACATCATGGTGGATGGCATCATGGTGGGACTGCCTGTGGGAACAAGAGATCACATTACCAAATTAGAAATAAGAGGTGGGGAGGGGGGAAGGAGAAAAAAGGGGAGGGGAAGGAGGGAAGGAGAAGGGAGGGAGGAAAGAAGACTCAGGGGTCAAGCTTGCTCTTAAGGCAACTCACTCTCATGAGAACTAACTCAGGGCCCCATGAGAACCACCTTGATCCCTTCCAAGAACAGCATCCCCAGTCACTAGGCCCCACTTTTTAAGCGTCCACACCACCCCCACTTTGCCAAGCTTCAAACACGTGAATCCCGGGAGACAAACCACATTCAAACCACAAATGTCTTTGTCCTTTCTCTTTCTCTTTTTAACCCCTCTCTTTTTCTTTTTATATTTTAATTGAGCCTTTTATGATTCCATCCTTTCTCTTCTCCTCGCATACATTTATTTTTAATTTTTAGGCAATTTCCATTGAGTCTGAAATATAGATTATGATCAATCTTCTTCCATTTTCAAATAACATTGTCCCACTTCATTGATAGTGATGGTGCTTTATAACAGAGTGCTTCCAATTCCTCTGTCCCATCCTTATCAGAATCCTGTCACCAATTTTATTTATCCCTAAGCTCTAATCACCCAATACATTGTTGATACTATTATTTTGAACTTACTCATATATTATATCAATTAAGAATAAGGTAAAATATTATATTTTTTTCAACATTTACTTATCATTTATCATAGATCAGGCACATCACCTGTATTATTTTATTCAGATTTCACACCTACAACCATATTACATATTAATATTGTAATATTAATATTATATTACACACAGTACATATTAATATCATCCATATTTTATAGAGGCAATATGTATACAAGAAAGTAACATGATTAATAAAAGGAAGATGCAGTATCTGAATCCCAGGTGGATTTTTCCTCAATCCTAAGCTTTCAATATCTATGTCTTACTGCTTTGCAATTATGTGTCATTTTTTAGTTATAAATCTAAACTTGGGTGTTATTTCATTAATTCCCATATTATTTCTCATATTCTGCTAATATCAGTGCTTAATAAATGCTACAATAATTGCATTTAAATACTAGACTTAATACCTGATAGTCATTCCATAAATATATTTATCATTTTCCATTTTTACCATTCTGTTTTATTTCCTTTTTTCATTTTTTTAAAATTTTAATTTTTTATATATGACGGCAGAATGCATTACAATTCATATTATACATATAGAGCACAATCTTTCATATCTCTGGTTGTACACAAAGTAGCGTCACACCATTCATGTCTTCATACGTGTGCTTAGAGTAATGATGTTCATTTCATTCCACCATCTTTCCTACCCCCTTGCTTCCTCCTTTTCCCTTCTTCCCCTTTTCCCCTTTCCCTTATCTAGAGTTCATCTAATTCTCCCATTCCCCTCCAACCACATTATGAATCAGCATCCTTAAATCAGAGAAAACATTGAGCATTTGGTTTTTGGGGAATTGGCTAACTTCACTTAGCATTATATTCTCCAACTCCATCCATTTACCTGCAAATGCCATGACTTTATTCTTTTTTAGCACTGAATAATATTTCATTGTGTATATAGACCACATTTTCTTTATTCATTCATCTACTGAAGGGCATCTGGGTTGGTTCCACAGTTCAGCTATTGTGAATTGTGCTGCTATAACCATTGATGTGGCTGTGTCCCTGTAGTATGCTGCTTTTAAGCCCTTAGGGTATAGACTGAGGAGTGGGATGGCTGACAAATCATGGTTTCATTTCCAGTTTTCCAAGGATTCTCCATACTGTTTTCCATATTGGCTGGACCAATTTGCAGTCCCGACAGCAATGTATGAGTGTGTCTTCCCCCCCACATCCTCACCAACACTTATTGTTGTTTATATTCTTAATAGATGCCATTCTGACTGTAGGGAGATGAAATCTTAGAGTAGTTTTGATTTGCATTTCTCTAATTGCTAGTGATGATGAACATTTTTTCACATATTTTTTGATTGATTGTATATCATCCTCTGAGAAGTGTCTCTTCAGGTCCTTGGTCCTTTTATTGTTTGGGTTATTTGGTTTTTTGGTGTTAAGATTTTTGAGTCCTTTATATGTCCTAGAGATTAGTGCTCTATCTGATGTGTGTATGGTAGAAATTTGTTCCCAAATTGTAGGCTCTCTATTGAACTCACTGTTTCTTTTTTGCTGAGAAGAAGCTTCTTAGTTTGAATCTATTCCATTTATTGATTCTTGAGATTAATTCTTGCACTACAGGAGTCTTATTAAGGAAGTTAGGGCCTAATCCAACATGATGGAGATTTGGGCCTACTTTTCTTCTAATAGACATAGTGTCTCTGGTTTAATTCCTAGGTTCTTGATCTACTTTGAGTTGAGTTTTGTGCATGGTAAGAGATAGGGGTTTCATTTCATTTTATTGCATATGGATTTCCAGTTTTCCCAGCATCATTTGTTGAAGAGGCTATCTTTTTTCTCCAATGTACGCTATTGGCGCCTTTGTCTAATATAAGATAACTGTAATTATGTGGGATAGTCTCTGTGTCCTCTATTCTGTACCATTGGTCTACAAGTCTGTTTTGATGCCAATATCATGCTGTTTTTGTTAATATTACTCTGTAGTATAATTTAAGTTCTGGTATAGTAATCCCACCTGCTTCACTCTTCTTGCTAAAGATTGCTTTAGCTATTCTGGCTCTCTTATTTTTCAGATGAATTTCATGACTGATTTTTCTATTTCTATGAGGAATGTCATTGGGATTTTGATTGAAATTGCATTAAGTCTGTATAGTGCTTTTGGTAGTATGGTCATTTTGACAATATTAATTTTGCCTGTCCAAGAACAAGGGAGATCTTCCTTTCCATCTTCTAAGGTCTTCTTTAATTTCTTTTCTTAGTGTTATGTGGTTTTTGTTGTAGAGATCTTTTGCCTCTTTAATTAAGTTGGTTCCCAAGTATTTTATTTATTTTTGAGGCTACTGTAAATGGGGTAGTTTTCCTTGTTTACCTTTCAGAGGATTTGTCACTGACATACAGAAATGCCTTTGACTTATGGGTGTTGATTTTGTATCCTGCTACTTTGCTGAATTCATTTACTAGTTCTAGAAGTTTTCTGGTGGAATTTTTTGGGTCTTGTAAGTATAGAATCATATCATCGGCAAATAGTGCTAATTTGAGTTCTTCTTTTCCTATCTGATCCCTTTAATTTCTTTCATCTGTCTAACTGCTCTGGCCAGTGTTTCAAGAACCATGTTAAATAGAAGTGTTGAAAGAGGGCATCCCTGTCTTGTTCCAGTTTTTAGAGGGAATGCCTTCAATTTTTCTTCATTTAGAATGATGTTGGCCTGGGGCTAAGCATAGATAGCTTTTGTGATATTGAGATATGTTCCTGTTATCCCTAGTTTTTCTAATATTTTGAACATGAGGAGGTGCTGTCTTTAGCCAAATGCTTTTTCTGCATCTATTGATGTGATGAATCACATCTATTGATTTCCATATGTTGAACATTGCATTCCTGGGATGAACCCCACTTGATCGTCAAAATATTATATTTTTGCTTCATTTATTCTTTCTTTAATGCTCCTTCTTTCTTTATGTAGAGCTAATTTTTTCTAATCCATATCATCTTTCTTCCTTTTGAGAAACTTTTTGTTTTAACATGAATGGGGAATTGTAATGAAATTCTACATAAACTATGATAATTTCCCTCCAATTCTGAGTCCTAACCAGTTAGCCTTCCTCTTTCCTCCTTTCAGAATCTCCTGTGGTTCTTCTTGTGTGTTATCTCTAGGGTTTATCATTGTGCTTAATGGGGAGAAGCAGGAAAAGATAAGTCTATGCCATCCTCATCAGTCTGGAAATTCCCCGGAAGTCTTTTGATTGTTCTCTGGAACACTTTAACATTTAACATTTGAGCAGAACCAAAGATATTTACTGTCTCTCAAAAACTTATTTTTTACCGCTTTACAGGAAGATTTGCAGGTAAATTCATCCTTGTGCACTAGGATATAGTGAGTATTTTTCTCTTCAATTTAGCAAGTGTAGTGGTGAAGGAAGTAATGTAGCATTTCTCAAAGTAGCATTTTGAGAAAAGAATATTAAATTTTCTGAGTATCTCTTATTTCCTAGTAACAAGCTTTCAATGTATTTTTAAGAGATTCTAGATATTGACTCCTTTATAAATTTCTCGGGATTGCTTTTGTTGTTTTAAATTTCCTTTCTTTGGGGGGTGGGAGGGTGGAAGTGAGGATGATGAATGCAGAGATCTTACTTATAAATGAATCATAATTGAGTTGTATTAAGCATTAAAGGCAGAACCTGGGATAAGTTCCAGATCTCAACTCAAGGCCCAACAATAACAACTTACAAATTTGAAAAACAGCACCAAATGATCAAGCACATTTGGGAAATTGATTGAAGCAATCCAATTCTATTTTCTTCATCCTCTAATGTTGGGATGACTGCAATTTATCTTCTCCTGCGTCTTCCTCTAAGAGGGCCAACCTGCATATCTGCTTCTGTAATCATCTCAGGCTCACTGCGATGTGCACCCTAGTCCCCACCCCACAGCATGTCTTAACCTGTGGTTCTGTAGAGCTGAGATAGCTCCCAGCTGTCACCTGACCACAGCCAGGGCTGGGGAGTTGGCGCTGAACATCCGCACTGGGCAGACTTGGTCTCTCAGCATCATGTTCACTTGAGACTTGAAGAAGACCTATCCATGCATTTATTTAGCCTCCAGATAAATAGTCAGGCCTTGTAATACAAGAAAAACACATATCTCAAAAATATTGTTAAGTCCTGACAGAGGGTGCCATGCCTTTCCAAAGGCCTAATGTAGAGCAACTTTTCTTTAAAAAAAAAAATATGGGGCGATAGATCATTGTTTCTGTATGACATTGAACTTGCTCCGGGAGCATTTGTCATCTCAAACAGATTCATCCTGGGTATATAAATTACTCTTACTCTTGTTTTGATGGCAAATGTTTTTTGAATGTTATTTTCTATGGAAAATAAGTGATATCCATGTACAAGTAAGTTAAGGACTCATTTCCGAATAAAATAAAAATAGATGATGGGGATTATTTAAGCCTAGATATTGAAACACTGAGGGGAGAAACTTGGCCCATATATTTGGAGAAACCACATTTTTATTGGCAGGGGTAAAATATAGCTTCTGAAATGAAGTGTATCTTTATTCTCTCACACACACACACACACACACACACACACACACACACACACATTTTAGACCTGGGAATAAAGGGAACTATTTTGGACGGGGGGGAGGGGCAAAATAGATGTCACCTTTCTCATACTTGTCTTTCAGATGGAACGCCACTGAGCTGGTGGGCTAGAAGAACCAATGGAACCCACACTTACTGGGGAGGTTCTCTGCCAGATGCACAAAAGTGCACTTGTGGACGAGAGGGGAGCTGCCTGGACTCTCAGTATCACTGCACCTGTGACGGGGACCAGGATGAATGGTGATTTCCACATGCTGTCCCTGCACAGAAGTGTAGTTTTTATTCCTCAGTTATGCATAGTTAATTACACAGCAGGCATACCGGAACAAATAAGTAATTACATGATGCTCAAGTAATTTAAAAGTATAAGTTTGGATGAAATACCTTCAGTTAATCAAAAGATTAAATTGTAAGACCAAAGATTCACTATTTCGCTGTGAATACCAGATAATGTGCTTTTTATTCTTCTTCAATTGGAAGCAATTGGTAAGTCTCCCACTCAACTAGAAGTCAAGTGTCTGTCTCTGAAGTTCAGTTTAATTGAGCAATCTGGCACTCATGGCAATAATTCAGAAGGTGAATTCCTCCAAAGCTTTGTCTTAAATATATTTAGGAGATAACACTATATATTTCTTAGGAATTTGTGAGTAAACATTAACATGGGAACTCCATTAACATGATGGAACTCCAAGAGGTTTTGCATAAAAGGAATCAACTATATCCCCCACCCATTTAGCTCCTGTTTGATATAGTCAGGAGCTCATTTAAAGCTCATTTTTTTATATGAAAAAAAAAGATAATTAGATAGCACATCAATTAAAGCAAAACTTTTTCATTAAATTTCTACAGTAATTCCAATATACCAAACATTTAACATAAAATACACACATGTAAAAGGCACTCTAATAATGTAAAATGTTAAGCTATGCTCCAAGTCAATCTATAGGTATAAATTTATAGTAAACATTGTTCAAGAGTCTTTTATACATTCTCTGAAATATACATACATCATAGAATTCAACTTCTCCAAATATCCATAAGTTATTTTGCTAGTTAGGATGATCCCTGCAGCTGTATATAATATTGTTTTATATTTATTATTATTATTTTATATTTTTGTCTTAGGACTTTTGTTTAATTATTATTCAGGGTAGATAGAAAGCAAAACATAAGATAGTTTAAACAGATCCAAATGTGCAACTAACCCCAGTGAATGTGAGGCCACTCTGTCCATTTTGAAGTCAGACATTAGGCATTATCATATTATATTTTTTAAAGAAACCTTAGCTTGTTCACAGAAGAGAACATAAGCACCCAGTAAAATTGAAGGTAAAGGGGTGAGACATTTTTACCAGGTAAATACAAATCAAAAGGAAGCAGGTGTAGCTGTATTAGGTCAGACAAAGACAACCACACCGTTGGGGATAAAGTTGGACCCTATATGATGCTGATTCGTTCATGAGATGCTCCAACAAGTCTCATATGCACCTTCAGAAGTATATCAAGAAAAAAGAAAGTGTATCAAGAAAGAGTTAGCAAGGAAGCAAAGAGAAATAGAAAAATTATTCAAAATACTGGAAGATTTTAACACGACTTGGGAGAATCAGTAAGTGAAACAGGCAAGAGTATTTCAAAACTAAAGTTAAGAAAATTGATATTGCAACCATTCATTGTAGAGTACACAAAAGCTCATCACATGCCAGTTACAAACACACACACATACACATATACACACAACAAACAACTGATGAAAAGCTTGTAAAAAAGGAAACAAAGCTGCCATCATTACCTACCAATGACATGACTGCCTACACAGAAAATTGAAGGTAATATAATGAAATACTGTCAGGATGAATGAGAGTTCAGTTGATACGCTGAATTTGTGATCAATCAGTATTGAGAAATTACGTGAATATCTATAAAAGCATGAATTAATTAACACTGAAAGACTTAACAAAAACTATTTGCTGTGTTACAATGTAAATTTCTTTAAAATAAGTCTAATACTTTTATATTAAAATTATTGAAATTTAGAAGACAAATAGATTGATTCACTACTGTCATAGATTCTATGAGTCAGTAGTAGCTTAAAGCAGTCGTCCTCAATCAAATATGCTTTTGATCCCCTGGGGAATGCTTGTTTTATCTGAAGACAGTTTTGTGGTCACAAAGGAAGGAATGTTTCTGTGTCTCTAGTAAGTGCTAAAGGCCTTGGGAGGCTGAAGCAGGGGGATCACGAGTTCAAAGCCAGCCTCAGCAACTTAGCGAGGCACTAAGCAACTCAATGGGACCTTGTCTCTAAATAAAATATAAAAAGGGCTGGGAATGTGGCTTAGTGATAAAGCACCCCTGGTTTCAATCCCTAGTGCAAAAAAAAGTGCTAAACATTCTACAATGCACTGTGCAACCCTCATGGAGCAAAACTATGCAGTCCTTCAATAACACTGCTATTGAGAAGCCCTCTTTTAAAGATGTCATTTTTCCAAATTATTCTATAAACGTAGTGGGATTTCTAACAAATGCCAAGTGTTTTACTGATTGGCGTGGATTGCAACAAGTGGATTTTCAAATCCATATGGAAACTCAAAGAATAAGCGAGATGATTTTTAAGATGAAGAAAGATCAAGATGATGAGATGGGTCCTAGCACATATCAAGACAAATTGTATTACGATAGTAATTAATTAATGCAGGCTGAATTGGCCAGGAGAGAGGCAAGAGGTCAATGAAACAGAAGTTGAAAAACTGGAAAGATTTTAAGATTAGTTGTGGACCATGATATGTATTTTATTACTAACCTAGTTATTGAATGTTGAGGTGGACTCAACATTTTTCCTTTTTGGCTTTTTCAACAACCCCCCAAATGTATAGCTCTACTTTGCATCAAATCAAATCTCTTGGTAAACAATTAATAGTAGTTCTTAGAAGTCATGGCATTTCTTAGGAAAGCATAATTTCTAGAACAATGGTAACTTTCAAGCAAAAAGTCTTTGAAAGTTCTCTTACTGAACTTTTAATAGTACTGGAAGGGGTATTAATATCTAGAAATACACTCTTCCCATGTTCACACTACCTAGAGGCTCAGTATTCCTTATCTGAAATGCCTGGGATCAGAAGTGTGTCAGATTTTGGATTTGGGGAATCTGGAATGTTTGCAAATACTTAATGAGATATCTCAGGGATGAAACTCAAGTCTGAACCCTGTATACACACAGCCTAAAGGGATCTTTATACAATATTTTTAATGTATCTTCATTCTGACTTTGACCATCACAAGAGGTCTTGAGTGGATTTTCCACCCATGGCATCATGTTGGGGCTCAAAATGTTTTATATTTTAGAGATTTTCCCATTTTAGGTTTTCAAATTAGGACTATTTTACCTGTACTATATATTTCAGAAAATAATAGGGAAAAAAGAAATAAAAAAACAAGTCCCAGTTGCTGAAGAAATTTTAAGGAAGTCTGGTAACCATGGCAAATCTTCAATCATCTATATAAATCTGCAAAGGCTGAGATCTGCCTATACCAACAAAAAAATTGATGAAAAATGTTAGCCATTTTTTATGATTGACTGGGAGCTCTCCAAAATAATGGGGGAGGGGGAGACTTAGTATCTCCTCCAATGCAACTGAGGTGCCTTACACAAGCTGTCACCTTACACAAGCTCAGTATTTTGCATGCAGCGTTAAACATCAAGAAGCTTGGAGCTTCTATGCAAAATGAGTTTTTAAAATTCCAGCATCCTTCATATATAGCTCATAAAAGTACAGCTCCCCTACTAGACTACCTTGATGAGATGGCGATTACTAGCATGGAAATGCTGTTTTTGATGCCTGCTGTGTCCATACACAGTCTCCTAAGCTGACCTACCCTGTTTCCTAGGAGAACATTTCTGCTTGTCAACCATCAGTCCACTCCAGAGTTAAATGATGGTGACAATTCATAACTCATGCTCTGTTCTTTGCACAAACATCAATAACTAGGTAAGGTTATGGGATGTTAGTCTGGATATGAGAAATAATCTTTCTGTATCACTAAATATTTCACATATTGCAGAGTACCTGACTTACATTAATTGATATCTCTTTTATGCATTACAGATTACTTCATTTATTTACATGATGAAAATCTTAATATAGCCATTTTCTTTTATTTCTGTCTTTTCCAATTTCAAGCTTTGATACCTAAAGTCTTTAATAAAAATTTATGAAAACTTTATTTTTGCCACTATGAAAGGACTTACATGATTTGATATTGATTATTCTGATCTTTGGCCATAAATCCAGGCCAAGGAAGGTTTTAGAAACGAGTGACTTAAGGACAAGAGTATTTATGAGATTCTATAGAGATTCTAGAGCAGGATGAGGAACCAGAGTAAGGGTGCTTTGTCCTTGAATCAGATTATGTATACAGTTGAGTGACACAAAATAAACATAACCAGGTTGCAAAAGAAGAGATTAATGCCATTATTTTGGACAGAGAGAATAGGAATGGCACAGCTGTGACCAGGACCCCAGGCCCTCCCAGTGCCTGCTCCAGACCTGCCTGTATTTCTCAGTCACTCACACTGGAAGATGTTGATGGCCATAACTATGGTTGGAACCTAGTGCCCAGGGGGCTGTGTACTCGGGGGCACACATGGTATTTTTCCTATGTGTCCTCAATGCCTCACTCAGGGTCTGATCCATGTTTGTCTACTGGATAGCTGGGTTCAGCATTTCACAGAACTTTCACATACATTAACCTGTGTATTACTTATAAAGGTATTCTATTTAATTCATTTTGATCTATAGGTTTAATTTTACAATTTACAAATTTATTGAGGGAAGAAATACCCAATAACCATAAGAGGATTTCAAATATTTAATGGTGAAATTCTGTGAAGATCTAAATCTGTAACTATTTATATCTGTAATTGGTAATCACTTGAGTGGTATCCTGAGACTAATTTTTAAAGAGCAGTTATATGCTTGATGATCGTGAAAATACTATCCCGTGCTTGCAAAATGACCCCCCTTCTTGATTTGCCCCTTTTATTCTCTGTGTTCGGTGAGTTCAGGAATTGGCAAATGGATCAGGAGTTGCTAAACTACTGCTGTGAGTCACATCTGCCCACTCACCTGTTATTGTCTGGCCCATGAACTAAGAAATGTTTTACATTTTTAAGTAGTTGGAAGGAAGAGTGTTTTATGACACATCAAACTTGTTACGAAGTTCAAATTTCAGTGTCCATAAATTTTGATCACCCCACAATCATGCCCATCATTAGTGCCTGTGGCTGAGCTGAGTAGTCGCAGAGGCTACTCGGCCTGCAAAGTCACAATCATGTACAGAGAAACTTTGATTTCAATTTTTAACAGTTTCTGTGCTCTCAAAATGCCAAAAATGTTTGTAAGTGTTCCATTAAGTCCTGAAATGTTAGATTCAAATAAGAGATCACAGGTGACTCTGTGTGTGTGTGTGTGTGTCAACTGGAGTCATCTTAAGGGTCCCTTTGTTGTTTTCCAGGACCAGTGACGTCACAGTCTTTTCCCAGAAGGAGTACCTGCCAGTCATTCAAGTGGTGATGACGGACAGGGGCCGACTACCCTCTGAAGCTGTGTATACGCTGGGACCTCTGTTCTGCCAGGGGGACAGTAAGTGCTGGCAGGAGAAAAGCTGTCTTTCTATAATAACATACTTTGATTATTTAAAAAAAAAAGTAAGTAAGTGCCCTTATTTTGGCTGGAGAGAAAATTTATGGTAGTGCTGGGACCAGAGCAGGTATCAGAAAGCCTCATGCTCCTCAGCTTTCTGTGGCTGTGACCAAAGAGCTGAGATGAAAACCTTAAAGGGAGAAAGGTTTATTCTGAGTCACAATTTTGGAGGTTGGGTCCATGGTCACTTGGCCCTTTGCTTGGACCTGTGGTGGCATAGGGCATCATGGTGGGAGAGAGAGTCAGAGGGGGCTATTCACCTTGCCGCAGCTGCACAGCAAAGAGACAGGAAGGGGCCAGGGCCCCAGTACCCCTTCACGGGCACACACCACGTGATCTAACCTCCTCCACTCAGACCCACCCTTAAAGACTCCACCACCTCCCAGTAGTGACCCAGGCTGGGCACCCATGGGCTTTGGGGGACATTCTAAATCCACTCCATAATGGGCACAGGATGGAACAGCACTGCGTCTGTGCTAGAGATCAACATTTCACGAGTGAACAGCCGTTGAAATCTCTCTCATCCGAGATGCTCGGGACCCAAGGTGTTTTGGAAAGCGGTGTTTTGCAGACTTGGGAATGTCTGCCTGCGCAGTAGTGAGATCTCTTGGAGATGGAACCCGAGTCTAAACGACACTCGAGTTTCGTGTAAACCTTATACAAATAGCCCAAAGGTAATTTTATACAATACTTTTGGTGCACGTGCATTTTGACTGTGACCTGTCAGACAAGGCCAGGTGTGGAATTTCCCTCCTGTGGCGTCAAAAACTTTTGGATACGGAACATTTTAGATTTTAGATTTTTGGATTATGGATGCTCAGCCTGTATTAGTTTACAGAGAATGAATCATCTTTATTTTAACATATTATTTGGTTGACTGGTTAATTGTCCATTTATTGTTTTTCTTATGGAACAGTCCTTAAGAAAACTGTTTTCCAAATTTGTGAATGATTGAGAATGTTGGTTGATTGCCCTTATATTTTCAGGACACCTTTAACGGTATAAAAACAGTGAATCCCACTTTCTTTTCTCAGACCCTGTACACACCACATCACCATCATGGGCTCTGGAATTAGATAGTGTTTTTCCCTGCAGGATTTTCATTCAAGGTTGAATGCCATGGTCAAGGTTTTCCTCACCTGCTCAGGGCTCATTGCCTGCACAGTCCCAGAATTCTTTCAAACCTGTGAGGATCCCCTGTTGCCCTCGTACATGAACAGCTCGTTGGCTCGATATAGAGACCTCTCGTAAGCATCGTACGCTGCTGGGCAGACATCTGGAGTATTAGTTTTTACTTCTCTCCCTTAATATGAGGAGGGTGCTGCTGAGAGGTCGTCCAGTGTGGACCCTGAGCATCCCTGCATGTCCTTGCTGAGAGTGTCAGAGCGTGTGTCATCGCTGTCCCCTAATACCAGGCAGTCTCTGTGCATGTGTGGGAAACGGAGTCGCTCCAGGAGAGTACATCATCACCGCCAATGTCTCACCAGTCCCCAGAGTGGAGGGCACTGGCTCCTGTCCCTCCCGACACACCAATCACATGGCTCTGTGAGATTCAGAGCCAGGCCACCATGCTCACACCGAGATGCTCATACATCTCATGGTGATATATAGAATAAAGCCCTTTGACTCCAACCCAGAAAGGTGTGTTTTCTCTCAGGCTCTGTGAAACTGTGGCCAGCTGCAGTGGGGTGAGACCTCAGATGCTCCCCAGTTCTTGACCTGTCCCCCTTCAATCTCACTTATCACCCAGAATAAGCCTCAGTCTTTGTCATTTTCTATTAATTTTTCTGAAACCACTGTGCTTTTTGATCTCAATACTTTGTTCTTATTTAAGAAGAATGGTTTTATTATGCTTTGAATGCCTTCTGTTTCATGTGCTGGATTCTGTGCATCTGAGACATGTGCCAGCTTTACTCCATGCATGCCCTGTGTCCTCCAGTTCCTTTCATCTCTGTCCGTCTCCTCTTCAATGCACTTATCTAAGCATTCCTCCATACACGTGCCATTCCTTACTTTGTGATGGCTTTTTAACTTGTTGGTGTGTAGCGGGCAGCTCTGATCCATTTGATTGATTGATACATGATGTGGTTCAATTCTTCTTCGCATCCAGCTCCTCGCAATCTGATGCATCTTTCTTGTCCCTTCCGAACTGTGATCTCAGGTCTAGGGTCTGTCGTTCTGTCACTTTTTTCCCCATGTCTCAAGTTGGTGAAGGAGGGGTCTCTTGCACTGTGTCTGATCAACTGCTCTCTATGCTGCTTTATCTTCAACAATTACAAGTGTCCTGTTCTGCGGTCCCATCACAACATGATGTGTATCCTATACTTTTATCAGGATGCCACAGGCAGTTCTTTTCACACTTCAGCATTAGCGCCTTCACATTTGGAGCCATGTGTCCTGTTTGTTGAGGTTCTGACCTGGAGCACTGGTCTATAAGAATTCTGCACTTACATTTTCTTCCGGATTATTTGCTCTCTGGCAACTCATACCAGCTCTCCACTTCTCTCCGAATGTGGGTGTAATCCTGAGACGACTCAGGGCATTTCCTTCATGTCAATTTCTCAACAAAACTTCAGAGGGTGAGGTCGTGTTCAAAATAATATGTGAAAACATGGATGTGTAGCCAATGTGATTGGGCAATCTGTATACGGGGTAAAAATGGGAGTTCATGACCCACTTGAATCAAATGTATGAAATATGATATGTCAAGAGCTTTGTAATGTTTTGAACAACCAAGAATAAAAATAATAATAATAATAATTCTTTTCTTCAAAAATTCCTTCTTCAGCTGCACACATCTGTAATCCTAGTGGCTCGGGAGGCTGAGGCAGGAGGATTGCAAGTTCAAAGCCAGCCTCAGCAAAAGTGAGATGCTAAGCAACTCAGTGAGACCCTGTCTCTAAATAAAATAAAAAATAGGGCTGACACTCCCTACCCTAATTCCTCCTTCCTCTCTTTCCCTTTCTTTCTCTTCATCTCTACTTTCTTTAAAACAGTCTCAGTTGGTTCTTTTAGCTTCCCTTAAGCAGCCCAGAATGGTGGGCCCTACTGTGCCCAGGCCATGGGGAAAGGGAAACGTGAAACATGAAAATCCACTGAGGATTACAAAACCAGGTGTTTCTCAGTGACCCCACTGAGAATGGGGTCACCCATATGGAAAGGAGGAAGAGCAAATTCTAGTATCCTCGATACTAGACTAGAAAAGGTTACCAGCATGAACTCGAGGGTTTTAACCTATGCACAGTAGATAATATGAAATACACAAAAAGATGTGTTTGTGTGTGTGTGTGCTGTAGTGCATGTGCCCATACACCTGTTCCTGCAGCTGACTACTGAGAGGGCCTTGAAGTCATGGCACCTTAGTAGCAAAGAGATATAAGCATGTGACTTAATATCTTCACTTCTGAATGTCATTTCTATCCTTCTCCATGAAAAGAAACCACCACTCCTTGGGAAAATGGCTGATTTCAGAGATGGGACAGAGAAGATAGAGGATAAGCCTAGTTTGTCCTGCTATATATATAAAAAAAAATGCTCAAAAAATTGCACTGTGTCCCATCAACTGCTTTTGTCAAAGGGTCTTGGGAAAGCTCCCTCTGACCTGATTTGGGACAGTGTAACCCTTGAAATCAGTTACAGTGGTAGATTATAAACAATTTGCAACAATTAGGGATCCAGGGAGTGATGCTGCTATAAATTTGAAATGGATAAAAAAACTAAGTAGGAGGTCCAGAAACAAGCCCTTCCTAACAGAGGACTAGCACCCCGTCAAGGAATGATGGAACATCACCAGTATCATCATAATTCAAGGACCATCAACCTGCTATAAAACTACTGGATGGAAAAGTGGACCAGGTTATGTAAAGGCCATTAGATGTCCAAATAGTTTCAAATCACAAAGAGAAAAATAATTAATTTTATATGGGAGCAATGACAGATAGCATAGCAGAAGGCAATTAAAGTTAACATGGCAAGTAGGGGGACACATCAGCACAGTGCAAGTCCTGATGTGATACACTCCCAAGGACAGAGCATCACTTCTCTGCTTTTGAAGAAAAAGGTTCTTATTAATGCACTACAGCTTTACATCATAGTGACGTTCATGTTGGCATTCATTAATGCATATAACTTAACTGGATCCATTTCCATCCCTCGTGCTTCTCCTTTACCTCCCCTCCTCCCTCCCCTTGATCCCCTACCTCTACTTCATTGGTCTTCATGCTTATCTATTGTTTTTTAATCATGAGTTGTAATTATATGTGAATGGAATTAACTGCAACATATTCATACACATACACAGCATAATTTGACCAACGTCATCTCCAATTCTCCCCCTTTCCCCTGCCTGTCCTCTTCTTGTCTCCCTTCTATTTTAATAAGATCCCCATTTTTATTCCCTTTTTATCTCTAATTTATATATTTGAGAGAAAACGTTTGACCTCTGACTTTCTGAGCCTGGATTATTTCACTTTGCATGATGTTCTCCATTTCATTCATTTGCCATCAAATGACATGATTTCATTCTTTTTTATGGCTGAGTAGAACCCCATTGTGAATATATACGTACATCCATATATATATAATATTTTCTTTATTCGTTTGTCTATTGATGGGCACCCAGGCTGATTCATAGCTTGACTCTTGTGAATTGGGCTGCTCTGAACATGGTAGGCATGTGTCACTACAGTGTGCTGATTTTAGTTCTTTGGGATAAATATCAATGAGTAGGATAGCTGGGTCATACGATGGTTCCATTCCTATCTTTTGAAGAATTTCCATACTTCTTTCCAAATTGGTCGTACTGATTTGCAGACCTACCAGTGATATGAATATACCTTTTTCCTACATGTTCTCACCAGCAGCTATCATTATTTGCATTCTTGATGAGTGTCATTCTAACTGTGGTGAGATAAAATTTCAGTGTAGTTTTGGTTCGCATTTCTCTGATTGCTAAAGATGTTGAGCATTTTTTCTCATACATGTTGGCCATTTGTATTTCTTCTTTTGAGAAATGTCTATTTAGATTTTTTTATCCATTTATTGAGTGGGTTATGTTTTGGGAGTTTTTTGAGATCTTTATGTATCCTAGCTAGTAACCTCCTCACAGAAGAGTAACTGGCAGGTTTTCTCCCATTCTGAAGGCTCTTTCTTTACTCCTTTCGTTTTTCTATGCTGTTTTTGACAAAATGCACAAGACTAATCTAATGACAAGTGTCAGATATATCCAAATTGAGAAACATTTTACAAATCGACTGAAAAATGCTCCAAAAATATGAAAAAAATAAGAGGCTATTGTTTTAGTCAGCTTTGCATCACTGTGATCAAAAGACCTGACAAGAACAACTTAAAGGAGGAAAAGTTTATTGTGGCTCATTTCAGAGGTCTCAGTCCACAGACAGCTCACTTCATTGCTCTGGGTCTGAGATGAAGTGGAACAATATGGTGGAAAGGCGTGGAGAAGGAAAGAAGGTCAGGACATGGGGATCAGAAAGTAGAGAGAAGGCCCTGCTTCCCAGGGACAAAATATCAACCCCAAAGCCACGCCCCCAGCGATCTACCTCTTTGAGACACACCCAACCAGCTCATGATTACCCAGTTAATCCATATGGATGGATTAATCCACTGATTAGCTAAAGTCTCTCATAACCCAATCATTTCACCTCTGAAAATTCTTGCATTGTCTCATCCATGAGATTTGGGGGGGTTGACTCATATCTAAACCACAGCAGTCATATTCATGAAAGACAAGAAAAGTCAAGAATGAAGGGCACTAGAGAGGCTTGAGAAATAAATATGAAGTGTGGTCCTGGATTAAATTCTGGACCAGAAGGAAAAAAAAAAGGAGTTTTTTGTTTTGTTCTGATTTTTGTTTTTGCTATGAAGGGTATTACTAGGATGATGGGTTGTATTTGTTGATTGTTAGTTTGCAAAAAATATGGAAAGCAAGATTCTATGATCTGGCTTCCGGAGTCATAGACCAACCGCTGCCTCCAAAAATCCATCTGGTGCTGAATAGAGATTTCACATGTAATGTATCCCTGTCAAACTTGCTTCTTCAAATTATTCCCCAAACCCTTGGTGTCATCTCAGACTCTCTTCCACTTGCCTCCAATTTAGCAGTGAATTCTGTTGACTTGAACTTGAAAATGATCCTGCAACCTACCCCTTGTCTTTCCACCTCCCTGGGCACCTTCTCCCTCATCTCTTGCCCACATTGTTGGTGTGACAATCAGTCACACTTTTGCTTTGCTTACCCTCCGTCTTTTCTCAACACAGAATTCTAACCCTTAAAATAATCGCCGAATGCGATGTCCTGATGATACGGCATGAATGAGAACACCCAGTGAGGCAGGGAAGGCTTCTAGAAATTGCAGTAAAAATGATTCATGAGTTTTTCTTTTTTTCCTTTTTTTTTGGCATAAACAGAGTCATTTTGGAATTCGGCTTCCTTCAACACCGAGACCTCATACCTTCATTTCCCCACTTTCCATGGAGAACTCACTGCCGATGTGCAGTTCTTTTTTAAGACCACGGTTTTCTCTGGTGTGTTTATGGAGAACCTGGGCATCACGGACTTCATCAGGATAGAGCTGCAGAGTGAGTGACCCCCCACACCCCCCAGGACAAGTCACAGGATGCCCATTACTTGGCATTGAAAACTGACTAAACAAAAATTTAAATGGTGTCATTCTTACCTTATAATCATATTTATTTTTTAGCCACAAAAGTTCTATAATTTTAGTCAATCTTTTTAAGGGTCAAACCATGAAGCATAAAGTACACAATAATCCAAAAATTGTTTCCCCTTCCCTGGACCATTGCCAACTAGAGTCAGAACTTTAAACCAAACTCACAAAATTGTTTCCTAAAATATTTGATCAGACAAATATTTTTTTTTCATGTACTCAGAGCTTAATTTATGACTGTAAAAAATTGCATTTTTTTTGTTTTAAAATTAGAGGAGACTTTGAAACACTTTTGAGTAAAACTACTTATAGATACAAAACCAATTGTGTTTCTTATTCTCTCTAGGGGTACAGATCTACTGACTAGAACTGAGTGCGTTGCGTATTCAACTCAAAGTGAATATGTTAAAATCAGTGTGGTTTTGTTTTTATCCACCAGGATACAAATTTCTCCTGCCCCCTTCCCCAACCCGAGTCACGTGTCTGCATCGACACCTTTGTCCCCTTTTGTAAAGAGCACGCCATGATGTTTCCCTGACTCCACTCAAGACTCCCCTGGGAATGAACTTGGGCCATATTCATATATGATATTTTTAGCTCCCACAGAAGTGACCTTTTCCTTTGATGTGGGGAATGGACCTTGTGAGGTCACGGTGCGGTCACCCACTCCCTTTAATGACAATCGGTGGCACCACGTGAGGGCAGAGAGGAATGTCAAGGGAGCCTCCCTGCAGGTGGACCAGCTCCCCAGGAGGACGCAGCCGGCCCCTGCAGACGGCCACGTGCGCCTGCAGCTCAACAGCCAGCTCTTCATTGGTGAGTCCCGTGGCCACCGCTGACCTTGGTGGGACCGCAGAGGGCGCCAGCAGACAGTCGCAACGGTGGGAGTACTTTTAGTGGCAAATGCAAGCAGCAGCTGACCGTTGGCGCTATTTATTGATCACCTCGTAGGTTCGGGAGCGTGCTGGGCTTCTTATTAGGTAACTCATTTTGTAGGTTTTATCCTCACCTGTTTCCAGGTGAGATCATCGCATCTGAAAGAGGTCAGGTAACAACCAGTGAAGGGAATCCAGCCCCGAGGTCTCTGATGCCCAGGCTTGAACAGCTCGTGTTACAGACGGTTGGCGTTTGTGACCACTAGGTCTGATCAACACCTGTGTGACCATGAGCCACCTGTACCCACTTCTTCCCTTTTCACTTCCAGTAGGAAGTTTATCTTATCCGTGGACAAAAGTCATCCACTGTCTGCTTAAAAACTGACCACAGGTTTGCTCCTTTAATCCTGCAGTGCGTTTGTACAGAGAGGTCAGCCCTGGGGGATGGCCGTCTTTCCTTTAGCCTGCCCATAGATGGTTTTATCATTGTTTATTTTCCCCAAGGGCAAAAATTAACTTTGCCATATTCCTTTCCAATCAATTCCATTCTAATGTAAAAACCAAGCACACTGAGGTATTCCTGCTCACTGGTTTATTTCTTATGCACCATGAAGCAAATAAGGACACAGCTCCAATTAGAAATTGGACTAAATCAGAAATTATCTCACAGCCTACTTTACAGGAAGTTTCAAACAGCTTCTAGGTACTAAGCACTATACCGCTGAAGGCTAATGTGTGTAAATCTCCATGCGTGTGTGTGTGTGTGTGTGTGTGTGTGTGTGAGACTTTCACAAGGCAGGAGTTTATGTACTATGACTCCATAAAATAAAACTTCCAACATGGGTGTTTTTTTCATTAGGGCAAGATGAATCTTCTTTGAAGGACTTGAAACCACAAAACTACCTGACATCACTGCATGAGTCAGCTTTTCGTTACTGTAACAGATACCCAAATTAAGCAACTTATAAGGAAAAAAGGGTTATTTGGACCCCTAGTTTTTGAGGTTTTGACTCATGACCAGGTGGTCCCATTGTTTTGGGGCCTCTGGTGGGGCTAGTGAGCTGGGGGCAGAGCTAAATGTTCAGTTCAAGGTCAGGAAGCAAAAGTGAAAGAGGAAGAGTTGAGGGTCCTGCAATCCTTTTTAAGGGCACACCCCTAAGGACTTAAAACCTCCCAAGGAGCCCCAGGTGGCAAGCTGAGGACCAAGCCTTTGCCACATGGGCCCTTGGGGTATTTTCCAGATACAAACTTAGCAGGAGTCAAGTTAAGAACTTTATTTTCTTACTTACAATTTTGAGGATTATTTAAGGGAAATCCTAGGAACAAAATCAACGTAAATATTTGCCTAGAATAAACATTCCTAGTAAGGCAAGTTCTATAAAACAGTGGTGGAGAAATCATCAGTCACCCATGAAGCTGGTTAAAAATTCAGATTTGGGTCAGGTGTGGTGATGCACACCTATAATCCCAGTGACTCTGGAGGCCAGGGCAGGAGGATCACACGTTCAAGACCAGCAACTTAGCAAGACTCTTGGTAACTTAGTGAGACCCAGCTTGCCTCAAAATATAAAATAAAATAAAAGGTCTAGGGATGTAGCTCAGAGGTAAAGAGCCCCTGGGTAAGCTTTAAATTACCTTTAAATAGAAAACAAAAAAGAAAAAGAAAAGAAAAGATTCAGAATTGGGATCCCCACTGAAGGTCCACTGAATCAGAGTATCTGGGTGGAGGCCACATTTCACAGGTAATTCCTGGAATCCTCTCTTAATAATATGTTATTATTACCTTTGAAATGGTGTCTGTCCTGACATAAGTGTTGCCAGCCTCTCCGAACAGATTCTTTTGTGTTGAAGGTTGATGTGATCCAATGTGCATGTGCATATTATTCAGTAAAGACTTACCACTGGGTCCTCAGAAAGGAGTGGGAGGAGTAGGGGGCGATCATCCACATACAAAATTTAACTACATCTGTTTTTATTCTTGTAAATGTTTTGGAAGTCCATCCAGAACCATTCTAATCTGCATCACTGTTGATAAACATAAGCAAAATAGGGTTGATGTGACCTACATTTGGTGAAGTTAAAGAAATGGTTTTAGAACGAGTATTTGCCAATCTCATCTAAACGTTGTTGAAGGAAGTTTTATCTGATGTCTTTTGAGGTTGCGTGATATCTGATACAAGTTTATATTTTTAAAATTTTATATACTCACGGTATGTTCAACAATCTGCAATTCTTGCCACTCTCCCTAAGGCCTGACTTTGACGTGGACACAAAATCCTGGATAAAATACCAAGGAGCACATTTCTATTTGCAGTGTTTCCCTTGTAGGTGGGACGGCCAGCAGGCAAAGGGGCTTCCTGGGGTGCATTCGGTCCCTGCGGCTGAACGGGATGGCCGTGGACCTGGAGGAAAGGGCCACAGTGACACCGGGAGTGGAGCCAGGGTGTGCGGGACACTGCAGGAGCTACGGACACTTGTGTCGCCACGGGGGGAGATGTCGAGAACGGCTCAGAGGGGTGGTGTGCGACTGCTCGGCCTCCGCCTACGAGGGCCCCTTCTGCTCCCACGGTGAGTGAGGCCAGGGATGGGACTTTAGAGAAAGTGGGGGGGCCCACAGCCTCTGAGGGACACCTCTGGCATCTGACACCGGGAAGCCAGGGTAAGATTTGCCATTATTAGAAATAGAGTCATTTCAGACCCCCATCCCTCTACTGAATTTAGGAGGGTACCAATTTTGAAAACCTGAGACTGTGCAATTGAATATCCATCCTCCCCGGATTCCTTCTTTGGAAAATCTCTGTGTTACTCCTGTCTTCTGTTCAAGGCTCCAGATGATCTTCCAAACTCTGCCTTTGGGTTGTTCTGATTTTAAGATCATCCAAGCATCCTTGTTGTTCATTGCAATGACTTGATGTGATGTAAGGATAAGTTTTAAATTACCTTAAATAGAAAACAAATATATTAACCAGGAGGGGAAATGCATATTTAAACATTAAATACTGACTTGTCATCAATAGCACCAAACAGATGCGTTCCTGTAAGATGTGTGACTCTGTCCTTAGAGGAACTTGGTGGTGTATCAGGCAGCTTCTGCTTAGGTACAACTCGTCTTTTGAAGGCAGAAGGTATTAAGTTGCTGAACTGACTTCTTAAATATACTTACGTTTGTAATACTTCTATGGAAACTCTTAGAATGTTGATTCATCAAAGCTAAATTTGTATCTTCAGGTATTTCTTGGCTGTCACACACACATTATGTTTAGCTCTATAATAGGCTTTAATTGCTATAAAAATTGTTTGCCTTTCAAAAGAATCAGTTACATAGAAGTCACGGAAATTTTCCAAAAGGCACCTTCTTCATAAGTTTTTGGGTTTCCTCTTGGAGAAGTTATAATTACTGTCTATCTGTGGTAAGAAATCATGTCATTCTAATAGGGATACTGAACACTCCTCACGTATGATGGTCAGCATTAGTCAGGGGTGACCACTTCATCATGGTCACCATGTGGGCTTCCAAATAACTTGCAGCACACATTGGCAAAGTTAAATGTGAATGTCATTTCATAACCTAAAATTATATTGCATATAGACACTCTGTTATAGGTGAATAAGAAATGGCCCGCCCTCCAGTGTCTAGAGGGTAAGTTAAAATTACTTTCTTAGCCTAGTAAGAATAATCCAGATTTTCAGGGAATTCTTTGTATTTTAAGGAAATACAAAGAATACTCCACAACAATGATCACCTCTCAACATCTTTATTTATAAATGGATGTGTGTGTGTGTGTGTGTGTGTGTGTGTGTGTGTGTGTGAGAAGCTTAAAACATTTCCATCTTATTTCTCTTGGAACAACATAGATATCACCCTACTTAAGATTTTATTTTCTGAAAGACTCAGGGTGCTGCTCAGTGGTAGAATCCTTGCTTACCATGTGTGAAGGCCTGGGTTCAACCTCCATATCACCAGAAAAACAAAAAAAAAAAGATTTTATTTTCTGGTGAACAGTAAGTTTGAAGAATATCTCTGGCACAAAAGGAAATGTCTCAGTTCTGATCTTGAAGGAGAGCTGATCCTAAAGTGATCCTCTTCCTAGTTAGTGCAGGTGTTCTATTCCATGGACTCATCCGGCAGAGGGTCTGGATTAACTGGATCAGTGTGGAATAGTTTGTGCCTCCAGGGACACAGAATTCATTAAAATAGTCCAGGCACATCACTAAACTAAGAAAAGAACCAAACAGCAAGCGCTGGGGAGGATCTATGTCTAGAATTGTTAAAATATGTTATGTGCAATATCAAATTTTCAACCAAAATAAAAAGTCATGAGACATGAAATAAGAGGGTTCTCCATACCTAAGAAGCAAAAGGCAGAAAAACACAGCTGCCTTTGAGAGAGTCCCAATGTCAGGCTTAGCAAGCAGGAATTCCAAAGAGGCTATTAGAAATATGTGCAATGAAATAAAAGTAACTATATGTTATGGAGTGAATGAACATAGGAATGTTCAGTTCATATGCCGAAGCCCTCATCACCAACGTTATGATATGTGGAGACGGGGCCCAGCTTTAGGCCATGAGGTTGTGAGGATGGAGATCCCTCTGCTAATATATACATCCCAGTCATCCGCCAACCACAGAGAGGGCTTGCAGCACATACCACATCTCTGGCACATTGATGATAACCTTCCAAACCTCCAGAATAGTGAGAAAAGAATAATGATTTGAGCCACCTTGATTCTAGTGTTTTGTTACCCCAGCCCGAGTAGACAAAGACACCATGCCTGAGTGAGAGAAAATATGACAGTTCTCATCAAATACAGAATTACAGTAGATGAAACAAATATTTCTAAAAAAAGAAATAAATAGAAATTCTGGCATTATAATGTACAATAATGGAAATGAAAAATTCATAGAGAGACTCAACAATAGATTGGAAACAGCAGAAGAGTCAGCAAACTTCAAGATGGGTCAATAGAAATTATGTATCTTAAACAACAGAATAAATAAAAACCGAACAGATCATCAGAGAAGCGTCAGACATCACTAAGCACACCAACATATATGTAATTGAATGTCAGAAGGAAAGTATCAGAAAAAAAATTACTTTTCAAATAATAGTTGAAAATATCCCCTAATTTTTGAAAACCATTAATACACACACACACACACACACACACACACACACACACACACACACACACGGCTCATTTTTCCTTGGTGTAAAAGCAAACATCAAGATGAACAGCTGATGTTTCATCAGAAACACTGGAAGCCACAAATCAGGGAATTAACACACTCAAAAATGTCAAATAAAACAATTGTCATTCAAGAAAGTTATACCCAGCAAAACAATCTTGCAAAAAAAATGACAACAAAATGATGGTATTCACAGATTTAAGAGAAAATTGCAAAGAGAAGGTGGGGGAGGGGAGAACTCACCGCTGGCAGGCTGTCTTAAACAGCAAAGGGTGTTCTTCCTGCTGAAAGAACGTAACCCTAGGCAGTAAGACAGTCTATACCTGTGCACTTGGGTGCACTTACACACACCAGCTTAAGTTTGTGGGTAGCTATAAAAAAGAGTATAGTGGTATATTTCTTATCCTTACTTTTTTTTTAACTGATATAAAAAAGAAATTATATAAAACTATAATGAGAATGAATATGTGTGTGTGTGTGTGTGTGTGTGTGTGTGTTGTTGGCTCTGGAGATGTGTATTTGAAAGTAACAGCACAGAGGAGACAGGAGGGAGGAAAGCTGTAAGGGTAGAAGGAAGTGAGACTAGGTGGTAACATGGATTTCAGGAACACAAAGAGTTAATATGAATACATACTTTTTTCTTTTCTCAGGTGCTTTAAAAGACACTATAAAATCATAATTAGATGAGCACAGAGTTTCTAATTAAAGCAATGGAATATTGGGTTTAGTATAACAGTAGCTCAAAACAGGTAGAAGTAATAGAACTATACAGAAGTACCATTTATGTATCACACTTGAATTAAATTAGTGTAAATATAAAGCAGATTTTTACAAGATATACATTGTAAGCCCTAGAGCAATCACTGAAGAAAAAAAAATTGAAAATTATGGTGAAGCACAATAAAAGGATTATTCATCAAAACCTATTGGGATATACCGTGTAGGATTTCAAGAGTGGCTCAGCATTTCAATATGTGTTATGCAAGATTAACAGAATGAAAGAGGAAAAAGACGTGGTCATCTCAATTGATGTTAAAGAAACATTGAAAAAAAGAAAATCTTTCATGATAATAAAATATTTAATAAACTAGGAACAGAGTAAAACTTTCTCAATATAATAAAGGCCACATGTTGAGAAACCTACAGCCACCATCCTACTCCATGATTAAAGTTTCTTTTTTGAGATAAGGAGCATGACAGATATGCTAATACTTTTCATAGTACAGGGTGTTCTAGCCAGAGCAATTAAGCAAGAAAAGGAAAAAGGTCATCCAAATTCAAAAGAAAAGAACTGTCTCTATTCTTGGATGCTTTAATTACAGAAAACCCTAAAGAATCTAGGAAGGAAAAACTGTTAGAAACAATAAATGAATTTAGCAAAGTTGCAGAATATAAAATCAACATGCAAAATTTGACTCTATTTCTGTACAGTTACAATAAAAAATGTACAAATACATGAAGTTTTATTACATGATCCAACATGGATCACATTGTACTAAGTGAAATAAACCATAAAGTTGGCAAATGTATGATCCCAGTTTTACTAAATATTGATAACAGGCAGATTCATAGACAAGAAGTAAATCAGAGGTTACAAGGGTAAGAGAAGGAGAGGAATGCAGACTTATTGTTTCATGAGTACATGTTTCTCCTTGGGATGAGGAACATTTTTTTCCCACACGTTTTATTGGTGCATTATAGTTGTACATAATGGTGGGGTTTCTTGTTACATATTTGTACATTCATACAATATAGCAATATAATTTGTCCAGTATCATCCCTCAGTATTTCCCCTTTTCCTCCCCTCCAGGAGTAGGAAAATTTTTGAAAGTAGAGGTTGGTGGTGATTGTTCAATTTCATGGATTTAAGTAATAACCATAAAAAATTACATTTTAAATGGGTTAAAATGGCAAATTATGTGTATATTTTGCCACAAAATTATAATGAAATAAGAAAGGAATTAAAATGATATAATACAAAATATTTGCTAATATCAAAGAAAGCAGAATGAGAGTGGAAAGAAAACAGAAATGAAATGAAACACAAAAATCAAAAGTAAAATGAGATATATAAATCTAACTATCAATAACAACATTCAATGTTCACGGTATAAACAATACACCACAAGGCAGATTATTATCAGAATGGGTAACAATAACAAAAAAGGTCTATTGATATGCTGTCTAAAGTTTAGATTGAAAGATAGTTTAAAAATAAAAGCATGGAGAAAGATATCCTATGGAAGGAAGGACGATAGAAAACCAGAGGAGATGTACTAATATCAGAAAAAAATACACTTTACAGAAAAAGGGCTACTAGAGATAAAAGAACTTTTATAATGATAAGGACCTTTTATAATGTTTAAAGAGATAAAAAATTATGTGTTCAGTTAATAATATCATCCCACAATACATAAAGAATACCTGACAGAATTAAAAAAAGAAATAGACAAATGAGGAATAACAGTTGGAGGGTTCAAAGTTCTACTTTAAATAATGGGTAGACTAATTGAGCCAAAGATGATCAGGAAAATAGAAAACTTGGGGGAAAATAAAACCCAAATCAAATGATCCTCCACTCAATAATAGCAGAATATATTATTCTTAAGCACTCATGGAACATTGTCCAGTATAGACAACATGCTACCTGTAAAACAAGCCTTGGTAAACTTAAATTTTAATTGAAATCATATAAAATATCCTTCTAAATACAATGGAATAAAATTAGAAATCAATAGCAAAAACAAATCATGGAATATTATAAATAGGTAGAAATTCTTACACTTCTAGTTTGACAAAGAAGAAAAAACATAAGGGAAATTTAAAAAGAGATGAATGAAAACAATACCTGTTTGATGCAGCTAAAGCCATGTGTAGAGGGAAATTTATAGCTCTAACTGTCTGTATTTTAAAAAGAAGTCTTAAATCAATAACCTAACCTTCCATCTGAAGATACTGGACAAAGAAGAGAAAACTAAATCTAATTTAATGAGAAGGAAAATAAACATTATAGTGAATTTCATAAAGTAGGTATTATAAAAACAACAGAAAATGAATAAAACCAAAAGTTAGTTCTTTGAAAAGATTAACAAAATTAACAAATCCAGTAAAACTGACAGAGAAAACAAGAGAGAGAATTTAAATTACTAGAATTTAAGTTATAATGTTACTAGAGTGGACAGGGGCAAGAGAGACATTACTACTGAGTAACAGAAGTAACCTGGATTGTTAGGGAATATTATGAACAACTACACATGTGAAAAAATCAGTTAACTTAGATGAAACAAATTATTAGGAAAACACAAACTACCAAATTTACTCAAGAATAGAGAAGATCTGAATAGGCTTATAGTGATGAAGAAAATTAGTTATTTTAAAACAATCACATAAGATAAAACCCAGGTCTGTATGGTTTCACTGGTAATTTCTATGAAATTTTTAAATAAAAAGTACTATTTGTTATTCGAAATTCTGCCAAATGAGAGAGAGGGGGAGAGAGAGAGGAGAGAGAGAGAGAGAGAGAGAGAGAGAGAGAGAGAGAGAGAGAGAGTTTCCCAACTCATTGTGTAAGGTCAATATTTTCCTGATACCAAAACCAAAGATTTCAAAAGAAAACTACATACTTAAATTCCACTTAAATATGCAGATGCAAAAATCCTCAAGGAAACACTGCCAAACTAAAGCCAATTGCCTAAAATTGATCATTCACCAAGATAAAATAGCAATTATCCAAAAAAGTTGTTTTAATAGCTGAAAATCAATAAATATAATACAACATAACATTTTGGAATAAGGAACAAGAATACATAATCATCTAATTTCTGCGGAAAAGTAATTTGACAACATCCCACACACTTCCATGATTTTAAAAAATGAAGAAATTGGTAACAGACGAGTTCTCTGAGCCTAACCAGTGGCCTGGTGAAAACCCCACAGCCAAAATCATTTCAGTTGTGAAAGAGGGAATGCTTTTCCATAAGGTCAGGAACAAGAAAGAAACATGAGTACTCTCACAACTTCTCTTCCATGTTGTTCTAGAGGTTCCAGCTAGGCCAATAGTAAAGTAAAATACATCCAGACTTGGAGGGAACAAGAAACACTTACTATATTTGCACATGATATAGTCATTTTTACATGGAAAATCCTGTTTTCTGTTACTAACAGCTATTCTACTATTACAAAAAAAAGTTGATAAAAGCTTCAGGATAAAAGATCAATATATAAAGTCAACTGCATTTCTGTGTAACAGGCTAAGAACCATCTGAAAATAAAATCAATAAAAAACAATTTCACTTATAATAGTATCAAAAAGCAAGATATGTAGCAGTAAGAAAAGAAATGGAAGATGTACGCTGTAAAAGCATAAATCTGAAAGAAAGACAAATAATCAGAGAGATACTTCAATCATGGATTATAACAATTAAAATAAATAAGGCTTAATGTTCCCTAAATTGATCTACAGATTTATTTTCAGCAAGTCCCTCAGGATTTTCTATGTTAAAAAAAAAAGACTAAGTCATGTGCAAATATAGGAAGTGTTACTTTTACCTTTTGATACAATTTCTATCAAAATCCCAGCCAGATCCTTTCTAGAAATTGACAAGTCAATGGTGAAATTCATATGGAAATGAAAGGGACTCAAAATAGCTCCCCCCGAAAATTGAGAAAGCACAGATTTAGTGCATCCAGACTTTCTGATGTCAAATCTTACTGTAGAGGTATTATAAGCAAAACAGCGAGTAGCTGGCCTGAGACTAGCCATACAGATCAGAGTCCAGAGTTATACCTTCATGTCTGTGGTCAATGGATTTCAGAGTGCTGAGGAAGTTCAGTGGGGAAAGAAGGGTCCCTGGGACAACTGGGTATCCACGTACACCACAGAAAAGTGAGAACGGACCTCAGTCTCACAATACAGAGAATGTACCTTGAGTGTGACGTACACCTTGATGTGAAAGATGAAACAGTAGGATTCCTAAAACGTGGGAGAAAGAAAGGACCAGGACTTCAAAATTAAAAACATCTCTGATTCTCATGGCTCAATCAGAAAGTGTATTTGCACATGATATAGTCATATATATAATCCAAATCATGGAAGAAAAGAAAACGTTTGCAAGTTGTTTATCTTATAAGGTCTGGTATCCAAATTATATAAAAACTCCAATAACTTAATCCAAAGGACAAATAACCTAATCAAACAATGGGCAGAATTTGTGAATATTTCTTCAGAAAATATACACAGATGGCCAATTAACCCGTGAGATGATGCTTGACAACATTAGCTGTTAGAGAAATGCCAATCACAGCCACAAAGAGATATGACTTCACATCTAGGATGGCTGTAATTACACACACACACATACACACACACACACACACACACACACACAGGCACGTTACAATTGGACCTTTGTATGGGATGCAGCGTGGCACTTCCATCCATATATATAATATGTAATGATAAACCAGATTCATTGGAATGTCAGTCACCTCAGATATTATAATTTTTCCTCTGGTGGAAATATTCAAAGTCTGCTCTACTCATTGCCACAGTCTGGCTGGGCACAAATCAGGAGCCACTCAAGCAGGAACAAGCTTTATTTCCAAACCTCCCGCGAATGCCACGCATGCGGCCTTCTCCCAGGACACACTACACCAACAGGAAATCCCTCCTCCGGAATTCCCTCCTACCACACTTCCCCAATCAATGGGAACTCTCTCGGGGAGTCCTGCAAGAGCTCCAAAGTAGCAGGCTGAGGTGGACAGCAGGGGTCTCATCTCCAAGTGAATGCAAATCTTAACATCATCATCATCATCTCAATGGCTTGCTGGGGTCACCTTTCAACCAAAAATGCCCTGCATCCTTCCTACTTGGCTATGGCTCTCAACCACTCATGCTTTTGAATTATTCTTTTTTGCCAGCCATAGTTCAAAAACAGCTATAGTTTTAAAGAAAGGCAATAATGCCTTTTGGTGAGGATGTGGGGATATCCAAACTCTCATAAATTGCTGTTGGGAGTGTAAAATGGTGCAGTTGTTTTGAAAAAAAAATGGCAGTTTCTCAAAATATTAAGGATGGAGTTATGATAAGATTAAGCTATTCCACTCTTAGGTATATATTAAATGAAAATGTATATTCTCACAAAAGTTTGAATATTGAGGGAAGTAATATTCAAAATAGCTCAAGGTGGAAACGGACTAAATGTCTATCACCTGATGAACTGATCAACAAAGTGTGGTACAATGAAATATTATTCATCAGTGAAAAAGGAATGACATGCTTGTAAATGAAAATGTGCCAAGTGAGAGAAGGTAGTCAGTAAAGATCACACAGTGTATGATTCCATTGATATGAATCTCCAAAATAGGAATGTCTAAAAATATAGAAAATAGATTTGTGATTGCCTCAGTTAGGATATTGGGGAGAAACAGAATGAATTCCACCTGAATATGAAATTTTTTTGGGGGGTGGGATGAGGATGGAGAGGATCGATGAAGAGGCACTAACACTGACGGTAGTGATGGATGCACATGTCCATGAATATCTGAAGATAGGCAATTTTACATTTTAACTGGGTCTATTTCATGGTATAAGGCTTAGATCTTAATAAAGATATGTAAAAATTAACCTCTTAGAAAAAAATGGAATCCAAAACTGAACCCCCCCCAACCCCTCAAAATTGAGACCTCAAAGCAGCTACCTCTAAATTATATATTTATACAGAAGAACTAATCATTTGTAAGTCTTAGTTAAAGATAATTTGGAGAATTAAGTGAAATCTCCAGCAAATGTCATTCTGGGCTATGTGTTGGGATTTGTTACTTTGTTCTTCAAATTTTATTTTTTAAAAAATTTAAAGTTAAAACATGTAAAAACAAGACATTTTGCCATTTTATCTTCCAGGATAAAAGGATTAAATTATTTTTTAAATACATTTTTTAAATGAAAAGCTATCTACATAGTTGTTATACTGTATCGTTTAGGGAATCATGTCTAGAACAAAGTCTGTACGTGTTCAATACAGACACAATTAATTTATTTTCAAATTTTTTTAGTCCGAGGTTGACTGACTCCACAGATGGGGAACCCAGAAACACAGAAAAGAGATGGTGCTATTGTTACTTTATATGAGTAAACAAAATAAAATAAAACATTGAGACATTCTTTCCACAAGACTTGTATTTGCATTCTGTTAACATGACAAAAATGTGCTTTTCCTTCTAGAGATTTCTGCATATTTTGAAACTGGCTCCTCCGTGACCTATGATTTTCAAGATCATCACCCCTTAGGTGACAACACCAGCTCCCTGGCTTCTTCATTACACAGGGATGTCACACTGTCCCAAGAGACCGTCACCCTGAGCTTCCGAACCACTCGGACACCCAGCTTACTGCTTTATGTGAGCTCTTTCTATGAGGAATACCTTTCCATTATCCTGGCCAACAATGGTGAATATCTTTTGTGTGAAGAAAAAAGAGAGAAAACACTGAATTAGAAAAATAGGACTATAATGATATGGGACTTTTCAGCACTTAAACTACAAATAAAGAAAATCGCATGCGCTTCTAAGATGCACTTTGGTTTTTCAGTACTCTCCATAATGCTTATCATTAAAAAGTAGTATTTAAAGGTTAAACTAAGATGCTTTTTCCCATTCCAAGAATGACAATTTCACAGATTTTATATGAAATTACACTTACGATTGCTAGGATGCTTTAATACCCCATGATGATCTAAGACTGTTTGAAATAAGATATTTGGATATTTGCCAGGTATTTATTTCCTGCTCATTCTAAGTAAGTAGAAGAGCATTAATATGGATGATATCATGGAGCTGTATAAAAGCTCCAATTTCCTTAAGCAGTTGATAAATACAATGGTTCTTTATCTCATCCATGGTTGACAAGCAAGTTAGATGACATCCACCTAAGAACAGTGAGGGGACAATCTCTCCACCAGTAGCAGCTGGGGCATTGCAGGACTTTCACAGTTGGACAGTGAAGTCGTACTTTATATTTAGTGAATTAGGACAAAAATCTGATTTCTAGACAATCCTATAGAATCAGAATCTTCATGTAAGTTGTTAAGAGTTATGAGTCCTGAGGATATATCTGTGTAGGAGAGCTAAGTATATTTGAAAACTACACAAACCTCATCTTCTAATAAAACCTTTTCTATTCCCTATTCTTTGGTTATGGTAGAAGACTTCATAAGGAAACTCTGGTTGCAAAATAAAAACTTAATTATGCACACATCAGTAACACATCAAAATAGGTGCTATTAAAGAAGTTATAATAATAGGAACTGAATATTGATACAGTGTTACAGTTTTATCAATTTCTAAGATAAATATAATTGTGTTTAGATTTAAGTTCTGAGTTTCCATATGTATAATTTAAACTTCTTCATTTTGGAAAGATTTAGAAGACCAGTGATTATCAGTGCACCAGATCTTGACTTAGAAACAGTACAGTTGGACTCAGGTTGGCACTTAAGCTACCTCTAGTATAGAAGAGGCAAGTGTTGAGTGCATTCAAGTCAATGCTAAATACAGTCAAAGGTGCATGAAATAAGTAATAATATAAGTGCTCTAGAATCTGCATTGAAATATTTGTAAAATACCGTTGTAATTTAAAATGTCATTTATTTTCCTCTTTAGGAAGTTTGCAGGTCAGGTACAAGCTAGACAGACATCGAGATCCAGACGCTTTTAACTTTGATTTTAAAAACATGGCGGATGGGCACCTTCACCAGCTGAAGATTGACAGGGAGGAAGCCGTGGTCTCTGTAGAGGTAATGCAGCAAACTTGAAGGTCCCAGTAACCACCATGAGGAGTTTGTCGGAGAATGGATAATCTAATGCAAAAGTTTGATGATAAACAGTAACAAATGAGCAAGTGTTCTCCATAGATCAAGGCAGAAAACCAAATATAGCCAGGGTTTAGAGGGGTATTTAGTTTGTTTTGTTTGTTAAGCAATGATCCTGTCAAAGTTATTATTACTCTTAAGTCCTTTTAAAAATGTCAAGATGTCCTTACTTGTTTTTACTTGATTCAGCAGGGAAATGTCTAGTTTATCACGGTGACGACGGGTGGAATTTGTTAATTAATATTTCAGTAGGTGATAGCAAAAGAACAGATAGGTCAGCAGTTTAAACACAAGATGAGAGCATGCAAGATATTCATTGAAATGGGAATAAATAAGAAAATAGACCTGAGTCAGAAGAGAGTCAGCCGGTTGTCACTGACATTCAAAAGAAAATATATTTTAAGTCTGCACATAAAACTACAATTATTTTGGCTGTGTCAAGTCTCCTCCAGAGAATAAGTTTTTACATTTAAAATAATTGATTTTTCTTGTGGATTCTGCCAACTGCAGATACCTCATAAAGAAAAGTAAAGCAGCAAAGAGAGTGGGGGGCTGGGAGGGCAGGCGGCTTGTGGCAGTTAGAGGTTGTTCATAAAATCGGTTTCGCCTCCTAAACGTTGTTTAAGGTGAGTTATTTAAGCGTTGTTGAGCACTTACAAGTGACTTATTTTATCACTTTTTTCTGGCCTCCTCTGCTTCCTTATCATTAAAACTGTATCTCCTTTTGACATTCGCTTCCCACGGGCGTTTAATAGGTTAACCAGAGTGCGCAGAGACAAGTCATCCTGTCCTCGGGGACAGAATTCAACGCCATCAAATCCCTCACGTTGGGAAAGGTTTTAGGTAAGTGGCAGAAAGCTCTTTCTCCCCAAAAAACATCAGATCCTAAGTGTCATGTCACACACTCGGGAAGCACTCGTTAGGCTGAAAGAAGCTCCTTGTCTTATCTTAATAATAATTTCCCAGTGAGTGACAATCAAGGCACAAATGGCACTTTTGTCTGAGTGCACACAGAACCATGAGTAAGTCATGAGCTGAAGCAGAGGAAAGAAGGGTTGATTTCCTTCAGCAGATGGTAGCACCTTGGACTCGGTTCCCAAGTCCTGCTTGGCCCATGCTTCTGTCCTTGATGACACTGAACCAAGGCCATGAGGCGTGCTCATCACCACCTTTACCCAGGGGGAAGGTGAAGTGAGAGTGATACCCCAGGGAGGATGCATTTGAAAGGCACAGCTTAGCTTTAAATTAACATCATAGTTACTGAGGAAAGGAATCTTTCTGGAAAGAAATATGTCAATCAGCTCTGAAAATGAACTATTTTAATGATATAGACTCTAAAGAGAATCACAAATTAGGAAACAATATTAATTGCATAAATTCCTGTTTCTCTCCAAATAAGTAGGTGCAGGGGGTTAAGATGTTAATTCAAATGTTATTCAGAGTCATATAACTTAGGGTTTAAAAATGCAAGTTTGAATTGAGCAATGAAGCATGGAGTCTGAAGCCACTGACCTCAGAAAGTGATGAATATTCATTGTGCCGATGCCTGGCAAATGTGAAATAATAATCAAAGACTAAAGCGGCACTTCATGATTTGGACAGCTGTCTTTGGGATGGGTTTTGTTGTCTTTTGCTGCTGTTCAACCATTTAATAATTATGCCAGTATAATTTTATATTCAAACTTGGAGATCCATGTGAAGTATATTTATTCTCTTAACTTGCAATAAGATAGACTGACATATTGAGGAAAAAAAGAAGCCACTAATTTTCCAAAGAAAGTTGTTCAAAGTATTCAGGGGTAAGTCATCATTATTAATTCTCTTAGCCCCTGTGAATCATTCCCTTATCCACTCACTGAAAAATATTTGGTGAAAATGGATTATGTACACTTAATTAGATGTCGAGGCAGCTTATGAATAAGAGAGTCACTGCACTTATCCTATACTATACTCACATATTAATAAGTAACATAGGCTAGTGTGTGAGCAATTATAATAAAATAATGCTTGTTATTATTTACCATCCTTCAGAAGAAATATCCCAGAATTCATTAAAGTTAACATGCCGTTTTTATCTTCCCAATTCTTTTTTTGTTTTTTTTGGTGCCAGGGATTGAACCCAGGAATGCTTAACCACTGAGCCACCTCCCCAGCCCCATTTTTAATATTTTCTTTTAGAGACAGGTCTTGCTGAGTTGCTATTAGACCTCACTAAGTTGTGGAAGCTGCCTTTGAACTTGCGATCCTCCTGCCCCAGCCTCCCGAGCTGCTGGGATGATAGGCCTGTGCCACCACACCACACCTGTCTCTTATCTTCCCATTTCTGAATTGTCTTGCTTAATGAAGACCATTCAAGTTAATTATCTCAACATCAATTCAGTATACACCCACCTCAATGTAAGCTCTTGAAGTCAAATTTTCTATGTAGTTTTAATTTTATCAGAGAAGTGTCTTAAAGAATGTCAACACTTAAAATACTATAATCCAGGAGAAGTGACCTGTCATTTTTGTTAGATTCTTTATCCAAATAATTAGGATTATTATTCTTTTGATTTGGCTGTGTGTGTGTGTGTGTGTGTGTGTGTGTTTTAACCACAAACTTAAAAAAAGAAATGTACTAAAACAAAATAAGAAATGTAGAAACTGAGCATGTCTTTTTATCTTCTCTCAGAAAATAAAGCAGTAGCCTATAAGTTTTTACATTTTATTTTCATTTAATTAATGAATTTCCCTGAAGCACTGGGGATTGAGCCTAGGGCCTTGAGTTTGCTAGACAAGTGTTCTATCGCTGAACTACATCCCCATCCCCTAAGCAAAGCAGTGTAAATACTCACGTATTATCACAATTACACAGATATGAGAATGCCAAATGATTTTGGTAATTAACTATCCTGGAAATTATGTTCTGAGTTCTATAAGGAGATGTCACATAACACATAACATTTAAAGCTCAGTGGAGCTATGGCTTTATATTATTTTTATACTATGAAGGGTTATTGTATTTTGGGTTTGAGATTTTCTTTACCTGATTCACAAGCTACTAAAGAAACCTACAATTGATTTGTGGATGCTGGCAGATGACATAAGATCCCTGAGTTAGAAATAAAGGGCTCTGTTATTTATATAGCAAGTTTCATGCACATTAGCCATTGGCATGGTTTCCCCTAGGTATTAAGTCTTATGGAGCTGGGATAAGCATTCAGGTCAATGTTGTAGATGGGCCGGGTCTGCACTGTAACTGAGGAACACATAGCTTAGGGAATCTACAGATTTTGTAGCAAGCACTAAACAAGCTTATTCCTTATTCCATAGGGAAAGGTATCCTTATCCCTCAAAATTGCTTGTGCCAAACAAATTTGAGAAGCGGTCTGGATAAAGTGCTGTCAAGTCTTACATTTCTTTGTTTATCAGGCAAAAACATAGAGAAACACTTGAACCCAGGGCAACTTAATTTTCTCAATATTATAGAGTGAAAACACAAAAAAATCTAAAAAAAATTAAAAAAGATATGAGATTTTACATTGTTTATCAAGGAAGATCCAAGATTAATTGTGTAAGTCAACTCCTTTTCATATCATCTGTTAAATGAGGAAAACTTAGAAATAATTTAGTAGAATCCATAAGAAATCTTTTGGGGCTAGGGATGTGGCTCAAGTAGTAGTGCGCTCGCCTGGCATGCGTGTGGCCCGGGTTCAATTCTCAGCACCACATACAAACAAAGATGTTGTGTCCACCGAGAACTAAAAAATAAATATTAAAAAATTCCCCCTCTCTCTCTCTCTCTCTCTCTCTCTCTCTCCTCTCCTTTCTCCTCTCTCCTCTCTCCTCTCTCCTCTCTCTTCTCTTTAAAAAAAAAAGAAAAGAAAGAAATCTCTTGATTTTCTAACTTAACATTAACTGGGAGTCAGTGAGGATCATGGATGTTTTGAGGTCTTTGAAATCATGAGCCTTCCAGACCAAGGCTAGCAAATAGAGCTTTCTGTGATGGTGAACCTATCCTATAACTATGCTGATCTACACAGTCATTCCTAGACACACCTAGTTTTTTAACAAGTGAAATGTGGCTAGTGTAACTGAGGGACTAAATTTTTTATTTTATTTAAATCTAATTGATTTGAATTGCAACAGCTGCATGTGGCTAGTGTCTACCATATTGCACAATGTAAAACACTGTCCATTTGCTTGCTTATGTAGTCATTTTTTTTCATTCAAACAAATGACACCCTGTTGTGAAAGCAGACACCTGTCTAATTGGCATGACACTGGCCTGGGAAGCCAGCCCTACATCAAATATTTTTTTCTACCTCCTCAGGTGCTTATATTTCAAATTCCATAATTAAAGAACCATTTCTTTTGTACCAAGTCTTTCCTTCTGCTAAAATGCATATACTTCTTAGAGTACTATCAGAAAGCATAATCAGGTATTTATGCAAAAGTGAATTTATTCAAGAACAGGCTTTGATGGAAAAGAAGAGAGAATTGGAAGGAATCCAGTAGAGTACCATAGAGAGGGGGGCAGAGTGACCCACAGACATTCTTGATTAGAGCTAATTAGCTAACAGGTGCAGAAATGAAGGGTTTTGACAATGTCAACTTTTCAAGGCAATAGGAAAATAGGATTCAGGTCACTGCCTAAGTGTTGAGTTCTACTTAAAATGTGTTCTACTGAGAAACAATTACTAACAGTGTTTTGTTAAAAGCCAGGAGTGTTTCACCCTTGGGTTTCTTCCTGGGTTGTTGAATGAGTGGTTGCCTGGTAGACTCAGAGTAAGCAAAGTGATTACTTGCTTTCAGATATTTAAAAAAAAAAAAAAGTATATCTGGTGATCATTATTGACTTAAGTAATTTATTGAGGAATTAGAAGAGCTCTATTCTGTTCCATCACCTTCAAATTAAATGATTGTATAATGTTAATATTCACCATTCATCAGGAAAAAAGGTCCCCTAAAACTATATGATTCTTGTCCAAAGTACCATGATTTATTGTAAAACCTTTTTGTATTATATTGCGTCAGAGAGAGAAATATTTTCACACATGACAAAATGACAGACTTTCTTCAGGACTAAAGGAACTCTGGACTGGGGTTTTGCAGTGAAGGGATTGGGCTCAGCTTAAAATGCAAGGAAAAGTGTAGACTGACAGCCAGCCAGGTCGGGGTGGGGATTGGTGGGTTTAAAATTACCAAGAGGTTAGGAGAATTCTTACTAAATTGACCTATTGGGATTCTTGATGAAGACCCGCTGGGCTAATCAATCACCTGGAGGACTGTCAAGGACGTCAAGGAGAGTGGAGGTCTGGCTAAATTCCACAACTCAGAAACAAAAAAGATGGGGCTAGTGGAGCAGATGGCTCAGAGAAGCCTGATTAAAGTTTGATTAAGGGTAGAATCTCAGTGGTGTCAAAGTTCTTTCTTAGAAAAAAATATATATAATTATACAAAGGTTCTTGAAATAGAGAAAAAATACATGAATGTAAGGGAAATGGTAGTTCTAGTCAGGAGATAAGCATGAGTAAAACCAAAGAGGGTTAAAGAGGGAAAACTAAGAGGAAACAGCACTGTCCAAGGCTCACTCTCTGGCCTGTGGGTAACACAGGAGGGACCCGGGAAGGGGGCCTGACCACTAGTAAGGGCTCATGCCCAGGGGCTCATCTTACTGACCGCAAGTGAGCCAAGAGATGGATGAATGTGTTGGGGGAAAGAGTATCTGTTTTCACGTAATGGTGCAAGAGAATGATTCTGATTGTGGGTGCCAGGAACATGGAACTCTCAAACTCAGGAAAGAGAAAAGGAGAAAGAAGAAGGAAACTATGTAACCCCAGCAGCTCCGGAGGCTGAGGCAGCCTCAGTGACTTAGGGAGGCCGTAAGCAACTTAATGAGACCCTGTCCCTAAATAAAAAATAAAGAAAGAAAAAGGACTGGGGATGTGGCCCAGTGGTTAAGCCTGGCTTCAATCTATGAATAATAATAATAATAATAATAATAATAATAATAATACACCACTAAACAAAATTTTTAAAAACTCCGTGTAAGATAAAATGAATCAAATCAGATAATAGAAGTTGTTACTCTAAATGTGAATAGCCTCCATTCTGTCATATTCAGGTCAATAAATGTCTAGTTAAACGCTCTTACAATAATGAAACCACTAAGAAGTCCCAGCTAATGAATTTCAGAAGTGCAGCGTGGCCAGCAGACAAGATGCGCATGAGGTTAGAACAAGTGAATGAGCTCAAAGGTGGGGGAGGGCATTACCTGGGCATAAAGGTACAGTTTGTTAAGAGGACATAAAAGCCATGAATCCAATGTACATCATGAACGAGAACAGTTGAATAGAAGGAGTAAAAATGAGCTTCCAGAGCTCTGTCGTCTCCAAGAGTCAGTCTACTATAATTCCTCCCTCGCTGCCGGCTGTGGCCTCCCTGACAAATGTGTTTTAATGATCCGTTTTTAAAAACTGAGTTCAGATCCTCGCCTTGAAGCCCCCACAGAGTCGCTGTCCCTCGCAGCTGTCCACGGAGGCCCCCTGCCCTGGAAATGGCCATCAGCCGCCTGCTCTGGCGCAGGGGGCGCAGGGGGCGCAGGGGGCGCAGGGGGCGCAGGGGGCGCAGGGGGCGCAGGGGGCGCAGGGGGCGCAGGGGGCGCAGGGGGCGCAGGGGGCGCAGGGGGCGCAGGTCGGAGCCGGTGGCGGCTGTGCCGGCGGGGTCACCAACCGCGCCCAGTGCCCCCGCGTCCTAACGCTGTGTCGCTTTGTCCCCGCAGAGCCCCCAGGCGCGGACCCCGACACGCGGCGGGCGGCGGCGCGCGGCTTCACCGGCTGCCTCTCGGCCGTGCGCTTCGGCCGCGCCGCCCCGCTGAAGGCGCTGCGCCCCGGCGGCCCTGCCCGGGTCACCGTCCGCGGCCACGTGGCCGCCGGGGCCCGCTGCGCGGCGGGGGCGCGGCCCGGCGATGGAGCGCGGGAGCTGGCCCCGCGGCGCGCAGGTGGCGCAGGTGGCGCAGGTGCGTGGCCCCCTGCCCCTCCCCGCGGGCTGGGGACGGCGGCGGTGCGCGGTGGAGAGGGCCTGCGACGCCCTGGGCAGCCTCCCCTTTTCTACCCTAGGTCGTTCCGAACCCAGCGAGGAGGGAGAGCCTTTGGTGAAGGCGGACAGAAGCGACTCTGGGGTCATCGGAGGTAAAGGGGTGAAGGAACTCGTCTGCAGCGTTACTGTCGCTTTTGGAAAAAAAAAAAAAAAACTTTTTAAATTTTAAAAATTATTTGTTCCCATTTAATAATATTAACTTAATAGAAAATTATAGCTAAGAATCAGCACTCCAGGAGGGGAAAGGGTGCTGGTGGGTGTTCTGAGTTGATGTTCACCGATTTAAGCTGGGGGCGGGTGGCGGGGGGGTGCTTCTGTGAGGATTCCACTGAAAACAGGATTTTTAAAGAACAGGTAAAGTCTGGCGTGGTGGCGCTCCCGGATCCCAGCTACTTGGGAGGCTGAGGCAGGAGGATGGCAGGTTCGAGGCCAGCCTGGGCAACTGAGCAAGACCCTGCCTCAAAATAAAAGGGCTGGTGATGTAGCTCAGGGGTAAGGGGGCCTCCGGGTTCCATCCACAGTCCGAGGGAAAATAAAAGAAAGTCACAAAATAATGAAAATTTCTTATTTCATAAATAGCTGTATTCCCTAGGATGTGAGGGATATATAGGAGGGAGGGAGGGATAGATAGATAGATAGATAGATAGATAGATAGATAGATAGATAGATAGATAGATAGATAGATAGATAGATAGATAGAAAGATGGATAGAAAGATAGATGGATAGATAGATGGATAGATAGATAGATAGATGGATAGATAGACAGATAGATAGATAGATAGAAAGACAGATAGGGCATAGATCTGACATAGCTATTAGAGCAAGACATTGCCCCAAGTAATTATATTCAAAGCCACAAAAACCTAAATCAAAAGCCAAATAATGATTAGAGCACATGTGTTATGACACTTAAAAAAAAGGCAATTTGCATGATTTAGATGTATGAGTTGTTATTTGATTTTTTAAAAGAAACTTTTAAAAATTTAAATATGCTTAACATTACTTCAAGTGCATTTTTTTTAATTGTGCATTTCAGTGTCATCTCGTACATTCTCAGTGTGGTACAGCAAGAGCCATGATTTATTTCATTTTTGATTGTCCTTTCCAGTTAGTCTGATAGGTTATTTTTCATTGAAGGGAAAATTGAATACAATCTAAACATATCTTTTTGGCAACGAAAACAACAAATATAATTTATCAGAGCTGGTGTGAAAAAAATAAGATTTCATATTTCCTCACTAATTAATTAATGGATTATTGAAATATTGTTTGTTTTCTTGTTGTATAGACTCTTCATAGCACATACAAAGCAAACTTTTTTCCTCTAAAATGATAGAAAACAAAACAATTCAGACATTATGAAAACCTGACTAAATATCTTTTTTCATGTATTGACATTTGTCACTCTCTTGGTTATTTTTCTCTTTGAAATCAGTGAGGTATAAAATAATAATACATGACCCAATGAGGAAAAAGCAGTATTACACAGTTTTATGTGAGAAGGTAGTCAAGAATGCATATCTAAAAAGACTACTTTTATCTTAGATTTTAAATCAAATATAATCCTTAATAAATCCTGATTTTTTGGGGGGAAGACAATTTTTCATTGCAATACAAAAGCAATTTAAAGATGTTCAACATTCCAGAACAGGATCCCAAGTCCTACAAGTGTTTGCAAAATGTCAGACTTAGCCCCTGACCTTCTTGAAGAGCTAGAGGTCGTCAGCAAATTGAAAACAGAACAACAATAACAACAACAACAAAAACTTACTTTTGGAATTTTATTGCTTTTGGTCAAACATCACTGTAAGGTTTTCTGTAAAAAGTCACTGGCAAGATTCTCTGCTGTTCAACAATAAATCGTACACGGCTCTTGGGCTGTGTGAGAAACTCTGATGAGCTCTTGAAGGAGCGGAGGGGAAGAAGGAGAATGCGCAGAAGGATTCCACTGGTCTTTGTTTTGTTTTTTTTTTTTCCAATAATTTATTTTATTCTCCTCATATACATACTTCAGCCTTATTTCTTTCTCATATTTTATTGTCATAATTTGCATAAGAGATAAGATTTAGAGAATTTTTCTGTTATGTCTATTTATTACTAAATCCAGTGTTTGTTTTTTACTGTTATTTCAATCTGATCCTCTGAAATACTTGCTAGTATAATAAAAGAAATATTCAAGTAACCATTAGTCATTGAATTAGAAATATAATTTTATGAAATTATTATGATTTTTAAAGCTAATAATAATTTTCATTACTGAAAGTACCATAACTATACCATACCTAGGCTTAAATTAATTGTTTTATTCACTTTATTTCATTTAATATTCACAAAGACTCTTCACAGAAATAGTCTTCATATTCTAACAGTCACCAGCTGGAGATACAAATTGATACCTTTTGTCTTACACTTACAATGTGGACAGTCCAAGCATGGCTTTATGCATAGTTTTTTGGTGTAGCATAGATTTGACTTTCATTCTTCATGAATATGACTGCTGTACAGCTAGCTTTCTTGGGGGTGCTTTAGCACTCTGGCTCTGAATTACAGCCTTAAACTAGAAGGAGGCACCAGGTCTTCCCCTCAGGTATTCTGATTCAGCATGATTTCGGGTTGAGAGCCATGGCATAGCTAATGGTCTCAATATTTTAGAACATTTACACCTGGTTCTTTCAAATAGTCCACATTCCACAAAAATAAACTTAATAAGTATCCCTGCAATATTTTTGACGACAGGGATTGATCACATGTATGTTACATGACTGCATTTCAAAATTATGTTGTCATTAAAGTATTTTGGAGTTGGGGAGATAGCTCAGTGGTAGGGTGCTAGGCCCTGGATTTGATCTCTATCATCAAAACAAATTTACAAAGATATAAAACAATTTAATGAAAATGTATCTACTTAGTTAAAAATAACATTTATTCTAGGATGGTACTAAACATACTATACTTTTTTTTTTTTTAGTAGTAGTAACCTTTTTTTTTTTTTAGCTTTATTTTATTCACTTATTTTATTTAGTGCTGAGGTGTGAACCCAGGGTCTCACGCATGCAAGGCAAGCACTCTATCACTGAGCAACAACCCAGCCCCTATACTTTTAAGATAATTTAAAACTTCATCTCAGAGCCTTGTGTATATTTGTTTTTGTGGTTTGTTTGTTTGTTTCGGAACCAAGGATTGAACCCAGGGGTACTTAATCACTAAGCAGCATCTCCAGCCTTTTAAATTTTTTATCTAGAGACAGGGTCTCTCGAAGTTGCTTAGGGCCTCACTAATTTGCTGAGACGGGTTTTGAACTTGTGATCTTCCTGCCTCAACTTCCCAAGTCCTGTTTCTGTTTTTAAGCACAAAAGCTGAATTTCAGTCACAGGCCTTTAGGGAAAAGGACTGCCCCAACTATATCCAAAAGTCATGGAAACTCAGACACACCAAATGTAATAAAACCACTAGACCTTAAAATTCCTAGGCTTGATGGTCCCAGCTTATGATATAGTAGATGGTTGGTTTGTTGTAACCTACCTTATAAGGCAGTGATGTTAGCACAGCCCCCAATTAAGGCAAAAATCGCCTTTTATATTCTGACTTGGTGTTCTTCTGTCTTCTCCCCTACCCCAGGTGTGATAGCAGTTGTGATATTTATTTTGCTCTGCATCTCTGCTATAGCCATATGCGTTTACCAACAGAAAAAGTTACGCAAAGAAAATGAATCAAAAGTCTCAAAAGACGAAGAGTGCTAGGACCACTCAACAAAGTGCACGTGTCAAGACACAGTCCTGAGAGACAATGTCTTCTGGTTGGCAGTGGGCTGATCTACCCCACCCACTGTGGACCGTCCTGATCTGGTCATCCCTGTGGGTGGGCCAGTGCTAACCATCTGCTGAGGACCTGGGGTGCTGGGAGGCCCGTTCTGCCTTGGTGGACCCCTCCCTCCAGTGCAATTTATATGACAGTGAAGGAGGAATCCTCATTCATCATGGTGGAGTAGTTTGCCCCAGAAGGAATGCTCTCTTCCAACACAGAAATTTAATTTGTGTAATAATTGTGGATTTTAGCTGAGAAAATGGCCATGAGGCTCTGGTCCCACTTAGAGAATGGGAGAGAAGTTTCATTCACATGTAAGAGACAAAGTCAAGCTCTAATGTTCTTTATTGCTCGGAAGCTTATCTGGGATCCCGTTCCTGTTCCCTGATGATATTTCTTTTTGGACAGGAAATGCTTCTTTGATTACTTCAGCATTTCCATAGTCCTGCAATCCAGTGCCAAGGGCCTGCTAAACAGTTAATGGCGTGTTTGATTTCCTTATCCGATGGTCAATGCAATGCAAGAGAGACCTGGAAATGTTATTTTTGGTGTATTGCTTTTTCTAATTGACTGTTTTTAATCATTTTGATAAATTTTAATGTTGAAATCAATATGGAGTGTTGGTGATAAAATTTTAATATTGAATTTTGTAATGGAACAGAAAATTGATAGGTAACAAGATGCAAACAGAATGTCAATTAGAGTCTGCCTATTTTCTTTGTAATCTGTAATTATAGTTTTTGTAAATTGTGATCATGCTTTTAACTAAATTTATGATGACATAAATACTACTTCTTATACTGAAAAAGATTTATTCTTTATTTATATCAATACCTGAAGGAAACATATTTTAAACTTATTTACCCCCCATATTGAGAAATTATGTCAGTTTTTTATCATTCTATATTTATATTTCTCTTTTTTCTTTTTCTTTTTTATTTGGGGGGGGCGTGGAGGGGTGGGACAGTGCTGGGGATCAAACACCAGGTCCCTCAGCTCTATATTTCTCTTTCTAAACATTGTTATTGATATGTCTGATTTCCTGAATTTTTACTGAATATCTTTCAATTTATTAGGAAAATCAGCTGCAATTTCTTTTTCAAATATTCAGTTGCTCTAAGCATAAATATCATTGTATAGTATCCTCTTGTCCAGTTGCTTTTGAAATATAAGATGAAGGCTACTTGCTCCAAGGAAAGGCAGAATTTATAGGCTCTATATTAAATATGCTCTGCTAATCACAGGTTTATGATCACGAAGCCAGATTTTTAATAGATCATACCAAATTGAATATAGGCTACTAAGTACTGAAATGTGTGTCTCATTTGAGTTTATACTCACACCAAGAAAGCAGAAGATTGGAACTAACAGTTCCAGGAACGAGTATTGAGATAGTGGTTATTTGGTAACCACACGGAACTACCACTGGTTTAAATAAACCACTTATATAAGAATAGTGATGCTACAGTCTCCAGAACCCAGATGCCAGTTGCCTGCAAGGACTAATTAGATCATGGAGTTTGTCCACACCAGGGCAAGCTGGAAATATGCCACTTTAGCCTGACTACTACATAACTGAATTCCCATCTTATTTGTTTCAGTTTTGAAAGGATTACTACAGGTACTCTCTGAGATCTGCTCCCAGCATAGGAGTTCTTCTCAGAGTACCTCGTCTCTACTGATGTTTAAGTGAATGACAAAATATCTTTTATTTCTACAGTAACATGTAGGAAACACACTTGCGTGAATGATAAATGTTTTTTTGGGTTTTGCTGTATCTCAAAGATCTCTGCAGGGTGAAGAAAGATTCAACAAAGATAAAGTGCATTTGTAAGTTGGCATAGACATCATGTAATCACTGAAATTTTCACACACACATTTTACATCACAGATTTGGGTAGTTGGTGTTTTATCTAATTGCAGAGAGTAAAACACCATAAACCACTGTTCTCAGTGTTTCTTGCAAGACGGAAAAAGTGCATTGATATATCATCCACTGTCAATCTTCTGTACTGATTTTTGGACTTTATCTTTTCATTTGAAAATAAATTCACTTTTGGAGTAAAATAAAATTATTGTAAGGGAAGTTGTGTGAAATTGAAATTATGAAAATGTGACTCTCCCCCCCCCAGTTTATTTAAAACGTGCAGATAAATGCAGTTTGTAATAGTTTGAGCATTAGCTTATATTCCTTGTATATTTTGAGATTAGCAAGACCTGTTTACCTTTTTATGATCTGATATTTATCATCTGGTAAGATTTTCATTCTAAATTCTTAAACAAAAAGTAGAGAAAAGATAAATCTTTACTGATTACTAGAAGTATATATGTATGAATGTATATATTTCACCTTCTGCCAAGAGCAGCCATCAATTGACTAAAATACAGGTGGAGTGCTTTTTTATGTTGTTGCAGAGAAATGAGTCACTAAAAGCGAAAACTACTCTCATTATATAGAGTTTAGTTGCAAGTAGCACCCTTCTATGTATAAAACTAACAGTGTAATGATTGCCCATATTTTGTTCTCATAAAAAGAAAATAGCATAACTAACATTCTTCATCTGAAAAGGCTGAAGTTTTTTGACTCTTAAGAACTTCAAACTTCTAATATTAAAACTAGAGTGGTTAATATGACATTGACCAATTGCTGGAAAATGGTGACATTGGCAAATAGTCTCATCTTGACACTGTGGCCCAAATTCACTGTAGGAAATCACTCCAATTCTTCATCATTTCCTAAGTGCCACCACTCTAAGCATGAACTTAACCTCTTTTGATTGTGGTTATTGCTGATAAATGACTGAGTCTATCTCATGTTTCTATTTCTGTGAAGGGTCAAATGGCTTGAATTAAAATATTTCTCCAGTTTGCTCTGATCCTTCATAGTAATAGAGACATGGGGTAAATCGTGGGCACATACATAAGAATTATTTTCCCTGCTGGGTCAGCTGTAGAGATGAGGAAGCAAACACAAAGGGTGAGAGTCACTTCGCCAAGGGGACAATACCATTGAGCTGTCCTACTTTTATGAAACTCCTGGCTCATCTGGCTCTTGATGCCACTAAGGATAGAGCCATCTCCCTGCCTTCTCAGCCTTGCTGAGCCGAGTGGAGAAACCGATTCCATTACTTGACATTCCACTTGCCTAGACTGACCAGTGCTTCTGGATCTCTGTTCACATCTTTTGAAAAAACAAACATTTAATAGAAAATTGATCTTGATTTTTTTAAAAAATAAAATATTACTTTCATCATAGAAGCAAACAAATGCCCCTTTGGGTTATTCTGGAATCCACACTATAATTGACACAAATGGGTCATTAAAATATTCTTAAAGTTGGAAAATAATCAAATGGACACTTTTTTCCCAGTTTCACAATTATTTTCTAATATTTTATGTTTAGTTGAATATTTTCCTATTAGGGGAACTGTGTGCTTTAGTAATAGTTCATGCCCTAAGTAAGGAGAGCATAATGGTTGATCCAGAAGCAGCCGGATTCTGAAACCCAAAACTAAGGAATTTTCTATGCTAGGAACCCAGAATGATTAGACTGACCTTTGTTCAGCTCTTCTATAAAAGCTCTGCATCCCTTGGCTCAGTTAGCCCTCTCTATCAGAGCAAAATGGAGGCATTATGTCACTTCTGCTTTCTATTATGATTGTTGCTATATATCGACAAATTATAGTTTTATATATTTACGGGGTATGGAGGGATGTTGCAATTTTCCAACATGTTGTGCAATGAAATGCAACAACATGGATGGAATTGTGAAATAAGCCCGTGATGAGAAGGTGAGTTACGTGTAGCCTCACTGACAGGTGGAATTGGAATTGGGGCTCACAGAAATGTGGCAGAATGGAGGCTACCAGAGGTTGAGAGTTGGATGGAATGGAGAACTGATAACTGAGGGGTACAAAACTTTAGTTAGAAGGAAGAAGTTTACTTACTTATTTATTGTCCAAGAGCTGCCCTGTTTTGTGGGAAGGGTAGATCTCAAATGTTATCATCATGGAAAGTGCTAAATATTTGTGGTAAGGTTATGTTGGTTGGCTTCCTTTGACAGATTTTTGAATCAGAACATGATTAGGTGGTTGTGCAATCTGCTATGGAGATATCCATCATGACTGTTTTAACAATTAGGCTTAAAAAAAGAAACTGATTTTTGTTCTTCAAAAAACTCATTCCAGGAATTATAGACTTTTCAATCAGGAATATTAACTATCATGTGTGTCAACCTTTTGTCTTCTTGTACATGCTTCTTGTGGATGTTGCTGAAGCTTGGCTCATTGCTGGTGTGTTCTCAGAACACCCCCTTATGGGGTTTTCGTGGTAGTACTCCACTGGAAATGTGGATAATGTGTAAGAAAGTTAACATCGCTATCACTAAGACTGGCATCTGGATTTATATATTGTCTATTATCACATTGTTGGGAAAATATACTGGAGAACTATTTGTATTTGTCTTTTTAAAACTACTCCAATAATGTACTTTATCGCCCATAAATTGACCATGACCTAAAAAGGTAGTTTTTCATTTTGTTGTATCATTATTTATTTTAAAATGTGAGATTCATAAGATGCCATTTGCCATATAAGTAAAAAGGTCTGTAATCACAAAACCAAACTTATTTATAATTTGGGGAATATTAAAATTGATAATTTAGTTGGCTTATAATACCACCTAAACATTTAGACCCATGTAGATATAGAATCTATAGATAAAGTGATATAGAACCTATATCACTGCGTAATATATAATACTACATTTTAACTCTTTAAACAAACCAGGATGGGGAAGCAGATAATTTTTCCCATTTCTGAAACCACACAAGGGCCTTCAATGCTTGTTCTTGTTGTTGTTGTTGTTGTTTGTTGCAATATTGGAGATTACACCTGTGAGTGCTCTAACATTGGGCTACATTAATTTTTATTTTGAGGCAGGATCTTGCTAAATTGCAATCCTTCCATCTCAGCTTCCCAAGTCCCTAGGACTACAGGTGTGTGCCGCTGCACCCAGCTCCCTCCATATTATATGCCAGATACTCTCTCTCTAGTACTCTGTGTATACTTGTGCTGCACCTAAAGAGTGCACCTTTTCTGCACCACCCTCACCTCCAGCTAAGTGTTGCCCCATTTGGAGGCGATGTCACTTGGTTGAGAGAGCACTGAAGAAAGGAACCGAGTGCAGAGTTCACACAGGACAGGGAGTAAAGCAGGTTACTGCCAGGTAGCCTGGAAATCCTCCTCATTAACAGGGACCTAGGGAGAGCAGGCAGGAGGGGCTAGTAGTGCACCAGGGGCTACACACTGCTATGGTCCCACTGAACACATCTGAACAGACCCGGACAAAAGAACAATTATCAAATGGTTTCTAAATCCCTGGAAAAAAGTCAAGAGAACATACAGAAATATAAAAATTTCCAACACCCAACAAAGTAAAATCACAATGACTGATACTCAGAATAATTACCAGGCATGCACTGAGGCAGAAAAGTATGACCTATAATCGGAAAAAGTTAATTTAAGAAATGATCCAGAACTTATACAGATGTTGAACTACTAGTCAGCAGTATTAAAATAACTATTATAATTATATTCCTATGTTCAAATACATAACATGGATGACATTGAAAAGGTTCAAATAAAACATATGGAAGCCATGATGGCACCTGCCTGTAATCCCAGGAGCTCGGGAGGCTGAGGCAGGAGGATCACAAGTTCAAAGCCAGCCTCAGCAATGACGAGGTGTTATGCAACTCGGTAAAACCTCACCTTTAAATAAAATACAAAATAGGGCTGGGGATGTGGCTCAGTGGTTAATTGCCCCTGAGTTCAATCCCCAGTCCAAAATATTAAATAAATAAATAAATAAATAAATAAATAAATAAATAGATAAATAGGAACCGTCTAGAGATGAAAGTTTCAGTGCATGCGATTTAAAACCTAATGGATGGGATTAATGGCAGATTAGACTTTTCAGGAAAAAAGTTGAGTCAACTCGAAGATACAACAGAAGATTGCCAAAATAAAATAGAAAAAATAAATAAATAAAAACATGAGACAGGGAATAAACAGAGAATCAGTGACCTGAGGACAATTTCAAATAGCCCGTGTTTAATTGGAGTTCCCAAAGGAGACAAGGAAAGGGATGGAGAGAAAAAAAATATTGGAAAAGAATATTGAACATTTTCACATTTGATGAAAATCAAACTGAGATCCAGGAAGCCCCAAGCCTCAAATACAAATGGTATTAAGAAAGCAAGACCACGGAACATCACAAAGAAATTGCTTAACACCCGCCATGGTAAAGAGAGAAAATCTAAAAGCAGCCATAGAAGATGGCAAGTTTTATACAGAGAACAAGAACAAGGACAACAGTAGATTTCTTTTTGGAAGCAAAGCCACTTTTACCCAAAAAGGAAAAAATAAAACAACAACAACAAGAAAAAAATTCTTCCTTAGATTTGTATATCCAGCAAAAAAAATTGTTTCAGAAAAAGGTGAAATGAAAAATTTTCCAGCCATACAAAAGCTAAAATAATTTATTATCAGCATATCTGCCCTCCAAAAGCAGTTTAAAAGTCCTTGAGGAAGAAGTATGAAAACAGAAATATGTATCTGAACAAAGGGAGGAGGAACACTTACGTATATATATATAAGTAAATAAATATGACTTCTTGCTTATTATTTGAGCATTCACTGTTTAGAAATAAAAGTAGTATTGTGTAAGGTCTATAGCATAAGTGAAATTAAAATGAATGAGAACACTAGCACAAAAGCCTAAAGAAATGAAAATGTTGTTTGTACAGTTCTGATACATTGTATAATATCAGTTAAATGTGGACAATGATAAGTTTTCCTTATAAAACAGTAACTCCTAATTATTCAATAAACATAACAAAATAGAATAATAAAAAATACTTGAAAGTAGACAAAAAAAGAGGAAAAGGTAACAATATGTGGAGCAAATGTACGACAAATAGCAAGATTAGATGTAAAATTTTGATGTTTGATTTTAAAATCCACAACTCCTCTTAAAAAGACAATGTTAACAGAAACAAAAGTCCAGCCACAGACAAGAAGAAACTATCCCGAAAACCCTGTAGTCAAACACAATACACTTGTTTCCAAAATATATAAAAAACTCTTACAATTTTCGTAAAGAGCAAAACAGAGAATAAAAAAGAGTGGATAAAGTTCAGTTACCAAAAGCAACAGACAAAGGACACACAAAAGATGGTCCATATAATTAGTCATTAAGGAAATGCAAGTCAGAGTTGCTTTTCTATACCCAAATATGACTAAGATGAGAAATATCGACAATACCAAGTATTGTGGAAAATGTGGATCTGTTGTAATTCTTATATATTATTGACTATAAAATGCTGCAATCTCTTTGGGAAACACTTTAACATCGTTTTATGCACTTAAACAAACATCTAGCCTATGAACTTACAATTCCAATCATGGATATATTTAAGACACACACAAGAATGTTCCCAGAATCTTTTTTAGTAATATCCTCAAACTGTGAACTACTAGAATGACCCTCAGAAAAAAATGAATAAACGAATTGTGTTAGACTCACAAAATAGAGTACTCCTCAGTTATGCAATGGAAAAAACCACTGTGACCTTCATCAAATTTGGATGAATCTAAAAAACCCTCATGTTGAATGCATAATTAAGTTAGATACTACAGAGAATATTGTGGAGTTCTAGAATAAGCAAAGCCAAGATATAGTCATAGAAATTATATCAGAGGTTGGGGTGTGTGATAAGGTGAGAGCTGAATGCAAAGACACACCAGGGCACTTTCTAGAATGATAGCACTGTTCCATATCTTGATTGGATATGGTTACCCTGGTATACACGTTTGCCAAAACTCATTAAATTTTGTATATGGAATTTTTACATTTTGCACACAAATTGTATCTCAATAAAGATTATGTATAAAATGAGTATATATTTTGATATATATCATATCACTTCAAATCATATGTTTGCATAATAGAAAACAATGGAAAGAATGCTGTATTTAGGAAGAATTGAAAAAAATTATCACTTTTATTTAATCTTTTTAATATAGACCTGTAAGCATTCATAATTATATAAGTATAAATCTTAAAAAGTGGTATTTTCTCTGTGGTATAGAAAAATTCCTATATATTCTATGTTATGTAATGAATTTAAAAACCACACATTGCCAGATATGGTGGTGCATGCCTATAATCCCAGCCACTTGAGATGATCACAACTGTAGCCCAGCCTCAGCAATTTAGTGAGACTGGTCTCAAAATTTATAAAAAAGAGGGTTGGGGATATAGCTCAGTGGTAGAGCACCCCTCGATCCAATCCTCAGTACCACAAACCAATCAATCAAAAACAAAAACACAAAAATCAAAAACCTCAAATCAAGACGTCTCTGCTGTTCTATAAATTTCCATATGTTCTATAGTATGAATTAAGTGGTGAGCTCCTTCAGCAAACCAATGCTATATATTCTGCATCCAACTTCTTGTCAATCACTTCAATCCCTTTTTCTGGAGTCTTTCCCAATAGAGAGTTGACCAGTCAATGACATTTTTCAGCCACCCCTCAGGAGAAGTCCCAGAACAGTTAGAGACACTTGCTTTCCTTGGAAACACATATATTGAAGACTTTGCTCCATTTTTAATCAACACGGCTATGTGGAATCAGATTTCAACTCCATCTCATTTACAATTTCCAGGAGGCATTCAGATAGTTTGTTTTTATTTTTTATTATTTTTTTGGTGAATAAAAGTACAAAGATCAGCTGGGCACAGTGGCACACGCCTGTAATCCCAGTGGCTGGGGAGGCTGAGGCAGGAGGATCACAAGTTCAAAGCCAACCTCAGCAAAAAGCAAGGTGCTAAATAACACAGTGAGACCCTGTTTCTAAATAAAGTACAAAATAGGGCTGGGGATGTGGCTCAGTGGTCTAGTGCCCCAGAATTCAATCCCTAGTTCCTGACCCCCCTCATCCCGGCCATGAGATTAGAAATATTCAAAAGATTAGCAGAGAGAGGCACCTGAGTTTCTCCCAGATCTTGTGACACACAGAAGGAATGGGCCAGTGGAGAAGAAAGAGGTTGCATGTCATGTCATGCCCCCAGCTCTGCAGTCCAAACTAGACAACCCTGGACACTGAGGGAAGACCTGAGAGATGCTGAAGTGCCCCCAAGGGAGCCCAGGATCTGTTCTCTGGGAGGTGCTGAAGGATCAAAAGATTTCATTAGAAGGGAATGCCATTTCAAAACATTTCCTGTTAGACAAGTCCTGGAGACTTAAGCTGTTAGTTTTCTGTGTGATGCTGATGGAAACTTGAAAGAACCATCAAGACTTGCCCTCAGAAAAAATGCCCATTTATTGAGGAACAGCTCTGCATATTTATACAGCTGGGGGTGGTCTGACAGTTGGCATGGGGTGCTTTTTGATTGGTGGGTAAGGATCAGGTGAGCCAGCAGGACTAGTCTGATTGGTGGGTAAGGATCAGGTGAGCCAGCAGGGCTCGTCTGATTGGTGGGTAAGGATCATGTGAGCCAGCAGGGCTCACCATTGGAAGGCAGGATCATGTGAGCCAGCAGGGCTCACCATTGGACGGCTCTTCTTGGGGGATGAGGAAGTTAGTCTTTGGAGCCAGGGCAACTCCCAATATTCCCCCCTTTTTGTTATTAAATGAATGTGGGCGTAGACTCATTCTGGCTGCTTCCTGCTGAAATGGGGCGGTGTGGGAGAAAGAGAGGAGGGAAGTAAGGAGCCCCCACAGGAGGGCAGAGAAGACCGGTATCAACGTAGGTTCCATGCCACCACAGATCCATGATGATGTCACTCCATTCGGCATAGGTCTCTCAACTGGAGGTACCATCAGTAGCCAGGAGTTGGTTGGAGAAGCTGGTTAAAAGCTTGATTAGAAATTTTACCCACCTGAGTCTGAATGAACTTTATGATGGGGGAAGGAACAGGCACAGGGAGTTTTAATAGCCCAAATCTAATGGGGCTGGGTCTGAAAGCTGCCTTGTTGGCCCGAGGGGGTTAAGTGTTCAACCCTGAGCCGGGGGGACGGGGGGTTGAGTGTTCAGCCTTGAGCGGGGCTTGGGCATTTGGGCTTGAAGCAAACAGGTGATATAGAACCAGACAGAGGGTTTGAGAATCCAGGTCATCCTGCAGTTGACCTGGACCAGCCCTGGAGACCAGCCTGTCCTTCTCCTAACACCCTCAATTCCACTCTTCATTCCTAGTCAATCTAGCTCCCTCCCCTCTCAATTAAGGCTGCTCTTCAAACTTTCTCCTAACTGGGTGTACCAGCTTGGTTCTCCCTTTGCCTTTCTCGAAGGCAGCCAAGGGAGGACGGTTGCCCATTGTTACCATATTTCCCTTTGAGTGCAGTCAGATCTCTCCAGGTTTTATGTGAAACACTTCAACTTTAAATACTGATACTTGAAATTACAAAACTGGGAGGGCAAACAAAACACACATGTTTCTCCTTAGGCCCAGAAGGCAACTGGTAAAGTGCTCTCTTATGATCACACTTATTCAGGGGTAACCATGCTCTGGACTCCTAAGTGGTTTGTCAGAAGGACAACACACAACGGTCCCACTACTGGCCAGATCCAAGCAAGTAGGGGGTCTGTAAGAAGGAGGAGGGGGTCTGGCTGGGGGGGCCCTTATGATCCCTTGCTTTGAATCTCCAGACATAGGGTGAAGAGAGGACCCAAGAGGGGCCAGAAATGAGGGGGAGTATTGACAAGAGTAGTTAATGACAGGTGACAATTGTTGGCTCTTCTGATGAAGGTGTAGGAGTGCCGGGCTTAAGCCTGGAAATATGAATCCACGGGGTAAGTTGGCTATTAGATAGCTTGAGTTTGGCCAACCAAGGGAGTGCACATAATCACCTGAGCAGGACCCTCCCATTTTGGTTTTAGAGGGGGCTTTTCCCCTGGTGGGCAATAGTAAACAAGTTGACCAGGTGTTAAGGAGGTAGGGTTTTGAGAGAGACTGGGGTCCAGGAAGGAGCCAGGCTTAATAGCGCCAGAGTTCAGAGTGTAGATGGAAGAGGAGGGACAGGGTATAAGTTTCGGAGATAGGTAGGGGTTCTATAGGCAGTCCGGGAGGAACGAGACGAAGGTCATGACTTCGAAAGAGAGTCATGTATGAGAGATTAGAAGGCTTCTTTGGCAAGGCCCTAATGCACAGTAAAGCCAAAGGGAGCACCTTTACCCAGTCCAATTTAATTTCATGGTGAGCTTGGTGAGGGTCTCTTTAAGGGTCCAATTGGTCCTTTCAACCTTTCTGGAAGCCTGGCGGCGGTAAGGGCAATGGAAATGCCAAGGGAGTGATAGCACGTGAGCCAGTCCCTGAGTTATCTTGAAAGTGAATTCTGGGCCATTATCTGATTGGATAGAAGTGGGCATCCCGAAATGGGGGATTCTGTGAGTAAGCAATAGATCAACTACCGTAGAGGCCCATTTGTTAGAAGTGGGAATGGCTTCAACCCATCCCGAAAAAGTATCTACCAATACGAGAAGATATTTTATGTTTTTTACTCGTGGCATGTTGGTGAAATCAATCTGCCAGTCTGCAGCTGGGATACAACCACGGGCCTTATGAGAAGGGAAAGGTTTGGGTTTTAATGGATATTGGTATTGGTTCTCTGTATTGGTTTTCTGGCAGATCTGACAAGCAGAAGTGATCTGTTGTAGGAGGGTCTTATGGCATCCGGAAAGGGTGAAAAAGGAGTGAAGGAAAGTAGTAAGACTCTGTGGACTAAAATGGAATAGAGAGTGAAGAAACTGGAGAGTTGTTGAGGATCTTTGGGCCGATCCCTGATGGTAACTAAGAGAAGCGGAGAGGAGGTAAAGCTCTGTAGGGCGGCTGATCGAGCTGCTTGATCGGCCTTGGAATTCCCCATAGAGTAAGGGAGGAGTCAGTTTGGTGGGTTTTGCAAAGGATTATTCCCAGTTGGGAAGGCAGCCTGGAGGCTCGTAGTAGGCCAGAAATAAGTGTGGAATTAATGACTGCCATCCCTGTGGCGGTCAGTAGCCCCCCTTTCTTCCAAATGGCTGCATGAGAGATCAGTATATAGGGAGAGGGCTTTTCCCTCCACTAGCTCGAATGCCCTTGTGGCAGCTATGAGTTGTGGCAGCTCTGAGTTCAGCTCGTTGGTTGGTGGTATTGGGTGGGAGAGGTTTTGCCTCTATGATGGATGAGAGGGAAACGACAGCATACCCTGCTACTTTAACCCCTTCATGTATAAAGAAGCTACCATCTGAGAACCAGACCAGGTCCGAAGTGGGCAGGGGTCCCTCAGAAATGGTGGTAGGGCAGGGTAAAATCATTTTGGGCTGCTGCTAGGGCTCTGAGGCATGGGGGTCAGCCCTTGACAGTGGGGTCGAGCTGTTTGGATAGGTAGGCCACTGGTGCAAATGTGGGGCCATATTCCTGACCCAGAACACCCAGACTTTGTCCCTGTTTCTCATGTACATAGAGGGTGAAGGGTCGGGAGAGGTCTGGGAGATGCAGGGCAAGTGCCTGGAGGAGGGCCTTTCTAAAGGGCTTCCCTACCACTAAGAGTAGGGGTTCATCTTGGGGACCCTTGGCCAAATTATATAGCCAAATCCAAGAAGGAGAGTATGTCATCTTTGGTCTTTGGTGTATAGACACAATAAGCTGTTTTTTTTTTTTTTTTTTTTGTCTATTGTAATGGCCTTTTTCCCTTGAGAGATATGTGACCTCTTTACATGCTATTTGGGCCTTTTGTGGAGAGGCCCGATATCCCTTTAAGGCCAAGAAAGTAGGAGAACTGTGTCATCTGTTGAGCGTCCTTTGGACGGGCTAGAAGAATTTGTAGAGGTTTGCAAGAGGTGCAGAGAGCAGGTTTGGATGGGAGCAAGAAGAAAGCCTAAAAGAGACCCCTTAGAATGGAGGGATCCAGGGACCCAAAAAGGGGCCATCTGCTTTGGTTGTCTAAGGGATAAGTGGGCCAGGCCTGGGTGCTATATTTGATCCAAGAGGCATGGTAGGGGAGAGTCGACCAGCAGAGAGGACACATTACCCACGTAAAGAGGAGGGAAGAGGACGCAGAGAAGGAGGAAACTGATTTATTGGCAAAAGGGGTGTCCCTGCTAGAGCCAAAAAATCAGGAGTGCCTAAGTGGCAGGTTTGAGCTGCAGAAATTTGTTGTCACCGAATCCTGACAGTTGAAGCTCTTGTCCTGGACAGAGCTGGAGCTGTGGGAGACCTTGGCCAAGGCTTTTTGGGACCCCTCCTGGAGAGGCTGGATACTCCCAGGGCCCGAAAGAGGGGAGAGGAAGGGGGGGGTAAGCGTCTCTCTAGTGGCCGAGTCTTAAGGTGAGAGGACTAGGACTTTCCAGTCTGCCCAAGGAAAGATTCCTGAGGGCCTACTTCTAAAGGGCTTTTGTAGCCTTAAAGGCTGTGGTGGGATGCTTTCCTCCCCGCAGGTGGGCAAAGAGATTTGCTGGACGATAATCAACATATTGCAAGAGGGAGGATTCGGGGCACTGGGGGTGAAAAGATAGGAGGTCAGAGGCCAAGGTTTGTCCAAAGCGGTGTGGACTATCTCGAAATCCCTGAGGAAGGAGAGTCCAGGTTAAAGGCAAAAAGATATCCTTTAAATCTATGACCGAGAAGTGGATGGCAGTGTGGGGGACATGAGACAGCAGGGTGTATGGGTTGGGAACCAAAGGATGTATGGGCCTAACAGAGGTGTTGATGAGTCGTGGGTCCTGAACTAAGCGATAGGACCCGTTGGGCTTTTTTACCGCTAATTTGGGAGTATTGTAAGGGGAATGAGCAGGATGGAGGTACCCCTTGCTAAGAAGGTCCTGAATAATATGTTGTAGGCCCAGAAGAGTTTTTGTGGACAGGGGGTATTGAGCCTGATTGGGGAAGGTGTTAGGATCTTTGAGATGAATGTTAACTGGTGGGCAGGAAATGGTGGAGGGGGTGTGAGTATCCCATACAATCACCAGGTTAGTATGGTATTTCATGTCAGCCTCACAAGTGGAGCAGAATGGCCAGTCTTCTGCCAAAAGGGGGCCTGACTGATGCCAGGAGCCCGGATGTTGATTGTTGTATTGAATTTAGAGAGAATGTCTCGGCTGAGCAAAGGAACTGGACATAACTAGGAACATCTGAGAGAAGGGGAAGTTGTCTATGGAACAGAGTAATAGGGGAGTCTTTCTTGGATAGATGGTCTTTCCTCCTACCCGACAATAGGAGAGGTGGACGTTTGCCCCAGAATTCTGTCAGGACTGAGAAGTTAGCCTGGTGTCAAGGAGAAAGTCAACCTTGCATCCATCCACCTGAATCCGCACCCTGGGTTCCTGTCTATTGATCAGGGACAAGGACCCAAGGCTCCGTCAATTGATTGCTATGCCCAGAAGGGCAGAGGGTTCCCCAGCCATAGGCCTCCTATGGGGTCTAGGACAGTCAGAGCCCCAATGACCTTGTTGTTGACATTTAGGGCATGGAGTATGTGGAGTGCATGGTGCGGGGCATGACCTGGCCCAATGTCCCTCCTTGCCACACTTGAAGCAGGTGCCCAGGGGGGTTTTCAGTGATGGGTGGCGACCCAAGGAAGCACCCTGTAGAACCTGGGCGAGCATCTGAAATTTCTCAGTCTGGGGGCTGGCAGGGCCTTGTTCGAGCTTTTTTAGTTTGGCCCAGATGTCGGGGTAGCTCTGCGAGAGGAAATGTGTCATAAGGACATGGTGGCCATCTGGGGTTTGGGGATCTAGGTTACTGCTAAAGGGCTTTTGTAAGCCCATCCAGAAATTCTGATGGGGTCTCTTGTAATTTTTGGAAATTGATGGCCTTACATGCCGCTTTTTTGAGCCCAGCAATAATACCTGCGGAGAATCAGTCCTACTGTGTATGCCAGCTTGTGTATTAATATCCCAGGTGGGAGTTTGATCTGGGGCAGCAAGTGGCCCCAGAGGGTGATAGGGTGATTGGGATTAACTCAGTGAGTTTCATCCGCATGGGCTCTGGCAAGTTCCCAGACTCTGGTACGTTCCTCAAGAAGGAGAGTATTAGCCAATAACATATATATATATATATACCATGGTGAGTGAGGCTATAAGCCTGGAGGACCCATTGAAACTCCCTAATGTAAGTGGTGGGATCTGTGGGAATGAGCCCAACCTTCACTCTAGTTGCATGAGGTCATTCATAGAGAAAGGGACATGTACCCGGATAATGCCCTCAGGTCCAGCAACCTCTCTTAAAGGGACCAAGGTTTTGTGGGACTAGGGGCGGGACCTAGTTTGGGGGGAACTAAAGGTGTCGGCCGAGTCAGTGGGAGCACCTGAGGGGCTGGACGGAGCCGAAGGGGGAGGGGTAGGGAGGGGGTTCATATGCCGGATAGGTCAGGGTGAGAACGAAGAAGAGAAAAAGACTCCACATAGGGGATCTCCTTCCACTTTTTTGAGCACTCGCAGAAGTTAAACAGATCTCTGAGAATTGCGGGATCTAGGGATCCTCCTGGGGGCCATTGACTTTGATTGTCTAATTGATAGTAAGGCCAATCTTGTGTGCAGAATTTAATAAGGGGGAGTCTGCAGGGAGGGAAGAAAGGCCCCTATAGGTCAGGAGAGGGACAATGGTGGTTGAGAGAGAGAGAGAGAGAGACAGAGAGAGAGAGAGAGAGAGGAGAGCCTGTTCTTCCACCCCTCAGTACCTCCCGCTCATGAACCGGGTTCCAGAGAGTCCACCGTGACCATGAAGGTCGTAGTGGGGTGCATTCTCTCCTCCAGATTGGGCGTCAGAGGTTTGCCGGACAATCACCATCAAAGCCCCTGTGTAGCCCATCTGAAGTTGGATACCCGATAGGGGAACTCACCTACTGAAGAGCCGGTGTTGTGTGAGTAGCAGCAGTGCTCGAAAGAGTGTACCAGGGTGGCAAGCCTTGAGAGAGGAGGCCTTCGAGCAGCGAGGCATTCCCCCTCCCAGGTTTCAGCACCAATGAAAGAACCATCAAGGCTTGCCGTCAAAAAAAATGCCCATTTATTGAGGAACAGCTCTGCTTATTTATAGAGCTGGGGTGGTCTGACAGTTGGCATGCGGTGCTTTTTTATTGGTGGGTAAGGATCAGGTGAGCCAGCAGGGCTAGTCTGATTGGTGGGTAAGGATCATGTGAGCCAGCAGGGCTAGTCTGATTGGTGGGTAAGGATCATGTGAGCCAGCAGGGCTAGTCTGATTGGTGGGTAAGGATCATGTGAGCCAGCAGGGCTAGTCTGATTGGTGGGTAAGGATCATGTGAGCCAGCAGGGCTAGTCTGATTGTGGGTAAGGATCATGTGAGCCAGCAGGGCTAGTCTGATTGGTGGGTAAGGATCATGTGAGCCAGTAGGGCTAGTCTGATTGGTGGGTAAGGATCATGTGAGCCAGCAGGGCTAGTCTGATTGGTGGGTAAGGATCATGTGAGCCAGCAGGGCTAGTCTGATTGGTGGGTAAGGATCATGTGAGCCAGCAGGGCTAGTCTGATTGGTGGGTAAGGATCATGTGTGCCAGCAGGGCTCATCATTGCACGGCTCTTCTTGGGGGATGGGGAAGTTAGTCTTTGGAGCTGGGGCAACTCCCAACAAAACTGGTGGAAATTTCTCCACTCCCACAGGCTGTTACAGCACCAGCTCAGTTCTGCAAAGCTTCTCTAATGCATAAGAGAGAGAAATACTTCCCTGTCAGTAGGAGAATATTTCAGTCCAAAACAATGCAGGACATTAGATACATGGGTCACAATCAGATGGATGCTTTTAGATTGGTCACCCCAAAGAAATAAGGGAATATGTTGTCCTACAGCAATCTTTTCTTCCTCTCCTTTTCCTTTTTCTCTTTCCTTCATTTTTTGCTCATAGGGATGAATCCAGGGCCCCTAGTGTTTATCTTTCCAATCTCCTGTCTATTTATCCATCTATCATCTACCTACATTTCTTCAGTGATCTAATAACAAGCAGCTAATGAAAAACAATGACCCAAAACAACAGCAACACCTATTAAACCTTTTTTCACCATTTGTAAATTTGCTATCGTTGTTTAGACAACCATATTGTTAAAATAATCCCATTTCCAGGTTTTTTCGAATTGTTTGTCACACTCAATTAGATTATCCACCGTGTCTCCATTTTTGTGTGTACCTTCCAACTCTCATTAAATCCAATCACTCAGAACTCAAACCCTGAAGGTGTTTATAACAACCTTTTTACAACAAGTGTTTCAAAGATTTTGTGTGGTATTTTCAAGTAGACCAAGTGTATTAGTCCATTTTTCCATTGCTATAACAAAATGCCCAAGGCTGGGTGACTTATAAAGGAAAGAATTTTATTTAGTTCATGGTTTTGAAGGGTAAAAGCCTTCGTAGCATGGTACCAGTTCTGGTGAGGGTCCCTCTGGTTTCACCATATGAGAGTAGATGGCACCATGATGTGTCAAGAAGGCAGAGAGTGAGCAAGTCTTTTCATAACAATCTTCTCAGGAGAACCAACACTCTCCCACGTGGCCCCATCTCTTAAAGGTTCCCACCACCTCTTAACATCACAACACTGGGGACCAAGCCTCCAATACGAACCCATTGGATGCACACTCAAATAATATCCAAACCATGGCATCAAGCTTAAATGTTCACAAAAAGTTCTCCTTGTTATCCTTCCCAGGTCTCTAGTTTTATCTACCCTGGCATAAGGAACACTGGAGGAAAACTATCACTGCAAAAATTTAAACTTTTTTTCTGCCCTACAGAAATATACATTTAAATGTGTCCCAAGTTCTCCAGAATTGTTGGAATGACAACAATACAGCACTTCCCTTAGATTTTTTTTTCAAAAAAAAAAAAAAGGCAAATAAAATGTATGTTCTGGGTTAATGCTGAAGATAAGTCAACTGATTATTGATCCTTTAAAATTGAAGTTAATTTTTCAAAAGTATCTTTGATCTATAGAAAAATTAAACCCAGGAAATTAGAAATATAAAAACTTAGAATACTGAAGGAGCATATGACATATGTTTATTGGAATTTAGTGTAGATCATTTTGGGATTGAATTTAAGTCTTTGTGCTGATGTAACAAGTTCACCTAGTAATTTGGCAGGTAACTGACTTGTTAATTCACAAGTGATTCAAGAACAATAAATGGGTTTTAGAAATCTCCATGCTGGATAAATAGACAGCTACTATATTTAATTGTAGGCAAGTACCCTCACCGCCACGAGCATTTTTTAAATATAGCTCCTTCTCTCTACTTTGTGAATAGCAAATATTTAAAAATGGCCTTTACCAGCATCTGCTGCTTGGCAGGATGTGCTTGGCATTTCTACTCTTCGATTATGTCAACAACAACAACAAAAAAATCACATCAAGACAAACAAGGCTGCTTATGCAGGGAAAAACAAAAATTCAGACTGACTTTGAAAAGTGGATTCTACACGCTGTGTCTTATGGGTGGGTTAGCTAAGCAGCACGAATAGATCACTGTAACCCCAAACCCAGGGATTCAAAATAACAAAACATATCGCCTATTTTAGGAATATGTTGCGAACACACGTGTTATGTGAAGAGATATGACAGCAACAAATTGCTTCCCGGCGTCTAGTTTTTAGGATTCATAATACATGGTGGGCAGACTTCCTTTCTTCATTTAGTTAAGTTCTAGCTTTCTTACATGGCATCCCAATAAGGAAGAGCACTTCTGCTTTGATATGTTCTGACGTTCCACATGCTGCTAGATTCTTAGGTGTTGGGAACAACTGCCCATGTCCCAACTTGGGGTAACCCCACCAGCAGTTCACAGCCAGGAGACACAGAACCCTAAACCCACCATCTTAGGAGTCTTCCTTTCTCCTGCTCTCTACGGACTTTTAAATTCTCACACTACTCTACTCCATTCACCATTTTCTGGTAATGAAAGCCTCCTCTGTCTCCAGATTTAGCTTAGGGGACCACCTGAGGCTGCCTTTCCTCAGCCCTCCGACTCTGAGTCTCCTTTGTAAAACCACATTGCCGTCTCTGTTCTCTTTGGTCACCAAGGCGTCTCAGTTGGCTAATGTTTTTATGAGATCATCATCTCCTCCATTGACCTGCCAGGAAGCAGAGCCGGGCTCACTCTGGATGTGTCCTTAGTCCCCCACCAACCCCGTCCCCTCCACGTTGTTCATGGACCACTTGTGTAGGGACCCAAATGTCTGCAGTCAGAAAACTTTGAAAGATATTGATTAACCTTTGATATATATGTTCAATGTCTTCCCTCTCTTTCTCTCTCTGGATAGCATTTTAAATGAGGAGAGTTTAAGGAAAATCGTTTTCTTATCAGAATTGGGGGGGGGCCACTTAATGACTTCATCCATCCTAAGGAAGAACTTCACAAAGCATCTGATTTAAGAAAGAAGTTTTACCTAGTAGAATAAAATATCTCCTACTTTGTTGGTCAAAGTCACGCAAAAGACTCCGTTCTAAGTGACTGTTCTCAGTTTTCATAGAGAAAATAAATTGGGAATACATACATTTGACCAAGGGGAATTTGGGATAAACATTAGGAAGGAGATTCTTATTAATTATCTTCTTTTGAGGTGGAATAAAAAAAATTATAATTAAAAAAGAGTCTAAATCAGAAAGTAATAACTTTTAATCAGATGTCTTTCAAGCTTTCTTTGAAATTAATTCAGCACATGATTATGAGATTTGGTAAAATCATGTTACTCCAGTAACTGGTATAGTTAAAACTATGTAAGAAGTTCTGCATGGATGCTTGGTAATAAAAAGAGTTATTACTTATAATCATTAGTGTGATCACTACATAGCTATGTCCTAGAAGTAATCTCAAGTATTCTAATTGTCACAAATTATGTAAGATAACAAAAATGAACTTGAAGACTTATTAGATGAGATTTTAGATATTGCTCAGAGGTGCGTTTCTCTGTGTTATAATTAAATGACCTTTTCTGTGTAATTCCTGAAATTATTGTGTTAGCATTGGTCAAACATAATTTCAAATATTTGAGTCATCAATTCAAAAATACTGAAATCTTTATTCTTATAAGGCAAACTTGAATAATATGCAATCAATTACTTTGAAATAAAATTGTAATACATTAAATAATTAAAGACTATGGCTTTAGACAATCAGCTCACTAAAAAAATCACTTCAGATCCTTGCCCTTTTTTAGTAGAAAGCAGAGTCTTAATATGATGACTATTGTTTTCAATTATTGCAATCTTGAAAATGTAAGAGGTTTTTTTTTTTTTTTTTTTTTTACTCACACTTTAAGCTGTCTATTGCTTTCTTGACAGTTTGAGCATTTGGGGAAAAGGAAACTCTGTCAAAATGTGCACTTTCATGTTTTATATAGGGCACTTTTTATCACTTTGTAAACATTATTATGTTAATAAATAGGGCTCCATATCCTATAGAATATATAGCAAATGTTTTGAACCGGCTCTTGAGACTGATGAACTTCTTTTGTCTTAACATTTTTATCTAATTAATCAGGTTTTCTGTGCCATTTGCAATATTCTGGAATAACACCAAGCCCTGGTTTTTGAGGTGGAATTTGTAGAAAGGAGGTACAATAGAATACTGGAAGTGTAACTGCTACTTTGAGTTCTTCATTGTTCTTGAATAATCATTTCAAGGAAGAGCTGAGATTAGTCATTAATCATCTCAACTAAGAGTGGAAGGTGTCTGAAGCCCCGTAGCAATTTAGTTTCCAGACTTGCTGTCTTCCACAAGGTCTGTCTTTGCTGTCAAATGTCACCCATTGTGACAGTCTCCTTGGCTACAGGGACTGGATCTTGCTTTCTCTAAACCTCCAATATCTAGACAGTGGGGTGCCACATTTAAATAACAACCAGCAAATGAATCAATACATGTTTCAATGAATCAATATGTACCCACCTACTTGCAGATACCTAAAATAATAATAATAACATTGTGGGTAAAAAGAGGAAGGAATCTACCTTTTGGGACAAGTATAATTGGAAATTATCCTTTTAATACATACTTATAGGGTAACCATAGGCTCCCAGGGACTGTTCTCGATCATCTGTACCCACAAAGTCACAAAAATCCTCACAGAAACTATGAGGTGAGTCACTAATATCATGTCCCTTTTATAAATGAGCAGATGACCAGAGTTCATTCAAATAACTTACCTCAGGTCGCTCACTTAGTAAATGATGGAACTGGGGTTTGAACTTGCTCAGTCCGGCCCCTGTCTTACTCTAAAGTTCAGTGAGCACTACTGTCACTCGTAGAGAGAGTCTTTAGGTTACTGGGTGGTGACAATGACCCCAGGGAATGGATGCAGCATTATTCCACAGAAATAATTCTAAATATATGAAATTTCTCTGTAGACTGTCCTTATTTCCTTAACACTTGAAATAACTAACACCAAATAAGTCCGTGATCAACAAAAGCTATGCAGATATGAAGGAGCATCATAAATCATATATATTAGCCGGTTCTCCATCACTATAGTGAAATACCGGAGGCAATTATAGAGAAGAGTTTTAGTGGGGCTCATACTTTTAAAGTTTCCAGTTCAAGATCTGGCAGAGCCATTGTTTGGGCTCCTGATTGCAATAGCCAGGAAGGAGCTCAAGACACAGCAAACTGCTTCCTACATGGTTAGGAAGCAAGAGAGAAAGACGAAGGGACAGGGTCTCAAAGCCCCTTTGATTTGACAACCCCAAACACCTAAGGACCTTCCACAAATTCCCTCTGGTAAAGGTCCACCATGCCTTGTGACAGCCCCATACCAGGGACAGAGCCTTCAACACAAGGGCTTTGGAGGCATCCAACATCCACACTGGGGCTTTGACTGTTCTAAAGGTATTTCTTTGGGGAGTAACTCAGTGGATGAGCTCTTGCCAGCATGTGCGAGGCCCTGGGTTCATCCCTAGCAGTGCAAAAAAAAAAAAAAAACAGCACAATTTTTTTAATAGAAAAAATTGTGATGCTTATTTTGGATGCTGAGCAAGACAACCTAAAGAATGGTAGAGTGCAGATAGAGGCCTCCAGAAGGGAGGCTTTACTTAAAGTTTACATAAAGCTTATGTAACAGCCCCAACTTTGTAATATAACCTCTTCCATGAAAACTTTCTGCATTTTTTCAAATACTTTATGTGAAAATAATGGAGGTTTAAATGCATAAACTGAGAAACTTTGTGATTAAGACTTTTTGAATGACAATCACTGACTGAAAGAAGAACAAATTTCTGTAAATTTTTCTTTCCCTTTCAACATTCAATTGCCAAGTCCTTTCATTTTTCATTTTTTAGGAATATTCTGGAAATTCTGGCATTCTGACATAAAACCCAGCCAAAGGCTGATATAATATCAGAAAAATGTGATATACTTGACAGAGACACCCCTGAGAATCTTTCCCTCGGCTTACAATCCCAAATCCCAAAGGCTAATCCCAATTGTGAATTATCCAGTTTGAATATTCAATCCCAATCCCAATTTATCAAGCATAAGAAAATCAAAGGCAAAACAAAACAAAGCCAAAATGCGAGTGAAACGCTAGAAAACCATTTTCTGGCATAAACATAATTAAATTCTCATCTTGCTGCAGTTGGCAGAGTGGGCTTGCTACTGAGGTTCGCCCTAATGCTAGGAAGCAGACCATAAAAACCTAGGCTTAATGGTACAGTTTATGCGGAATGGACTCTGACTTGAGGTGTAACCCAGATTTAGTTGGGAAGCATGAACTCAGCTGTCTTGCCTCGTGGCTGAGTGTCTCTGTGGAATTGCACTTAAAAAAAAAATAGAAAGCAGAGCCATGAAAGGCAAATGAAAAGCCCACCATATCCAGGGTGTTCAGCTGAAGACTCTCACCCCACTTCCTTAAATCCTTTGGTTTCCAACCTCTCTACCTGCGGTAAACTCTGCTCTTTCAGCTGACTTCTGTTAATAGGTACTTCTTTGTTATTTCTCCCTCTTTGTCTTCATTTTTTGTAACCTGATCTCCAGGCACCTTTTGCCTATATATATATATATATATATATATATATATATATATATATTTTTTTTTTTTTTTTTTTTTTTTTACTGGAGCATTGTAATTAGACATAACAGTGGGACTTGTTATGCAATTGTACGTGCACACAACAAATCAACATGATTGGTCCCTTTTCAATGTTAAACTACAATGGATCCAGTATTGCTTTTAGCAAGTCTTCATCTATTTCAGTCCGTCTCCTGGTGCTATGCCTCCAAGGACCAAGCTTTAATATTGTTATCATGCATCCATCATGAAAAGTGGCCCCTCATCTAAGAAAACTCAGGAGCTAGGCTCCGTGGTGCATGCCTGTAATCCCAGGGGCTCGGGAGGCTGAGGAAGGAGGATCACATGTTCAAAGCCAGTCTCAGCAACTTAGAGGGGCCCTGTCTCTAAAAATATAAAAAAAAAGGGCTTGGGACGTGGATCAGAGGTGAAGCACCTTGGGTGCAATTCCCCATGTCAGAAAAGAAAGATAAAAGGAAAAAATAAATAAATCTGAATAACGATTCCACCCCCGCCCCTCAGGAAACAGACTCTTGGGATCTGAAATTGTAAGCAGAGAAAAAGTTTCTAAGATTCTTAGGGATGGCTCTGCCACATATGTTACATATTCCATAACTGCTCCGCTTTCCTCCGCCATTTGGAGAATATCACCAAGGCATTGGTAGCTGGGCCACCTCCTTCCAGCCGGCAATCGACGTGACTAGCAACACCTGTGCCTTCTTCTGGCCACTACCACAGAACGTCACCGACTGGCTGGGTAACCAGCAGATGGCTGTCTCTCACACCTTAGCGGCTGAGAAGCTTGTGATCCGCGTGCCAGCCCCTGTGGGGCGGGTTGTGGTCAGGCCTCTCTGTGAGTATGCCACAGGATATCTCCCTCCTCTTTCTAGAAGGACACTCGTCCCATCGTGATCCACAGGACCCAATCTAAACCCAATTACTTCCCACAGGCTGCACCACCAAATACCATCCCACTGGGGATGGGGCTCCCGTTTAGGAGTTTTGGAGGGACACAGACATTCAGCTCATAAACTGCCACTAGAGGTAGCTTCACTCAATGGCCATTTCCTCTTTGGGGAGATTCTTCTGAGATTTTTTAAAGCTTTGGCTTCTTGAAAATGATCCAAAGTACTTGACCAGGAACCAGGAGGACTCATTTGGAAAGACAATTGGTACTCTGCTCACAACAGAATAAATCTGCGGTGGTTAATAATATATCTGGGTTTTCCCACTTTGATGAATAATGGAGGTCCCTGCATCCTGGGGAATGATGGATCTGGCCTCTGCTTCCTCCTAACCAGTGTTCTGCCAACAGAAAAGAAAACAGGGTTTCCTGCTGCGGTACCAACTGCAGGTTTTGTTTTAATCCTTGTGGTTTCTTAGAAAGGAAGCTCTTTTAATTTTTTTTCCCTGAAAATTTGGGTTTTTCTATTTTCTTTTTATAAAAAATAAACTCTAAATTTATGGTAATAAGAGTTAAAATGTGGTTTACACCTAAAGTGTCTTTAGGTTTTCTTGTGGCCCCTCCCTTGTGACCCAACTATTTATTTTTAAAACATTGATTTCTTCAGCAGACATGACAGCAACCCCCCAAAGTTGGGTATCTCCAACTGACCTAAACCCTTCTCACTGTGCACAATGAGGTACTATTCTGCTTTATGGGTTCTCACTCAAAACTAAGAATGTATCGTAAACCCATTTGCCTACACCAACATTTCTCCCCACCTTGTGTCTAAGGCTTATTTACGGTTTAGTTAGAGTGATAGCAGAACTGACCAAGTCTTAGCAGACATCAAGGCACACTCTACAAAGCCTTTGACAAAACCTTGTTAGTAAACAAACAACAACAACAAAAAAAACACTCAGGACTTCTAGGCCAGCAATATAATTGCCTATGAAATCTACAATTTGCTGCTTCCCCAAAATGAAATAAAACAAAACATTAAACTCTTTGCTACAATCTAAATTTAGCTATCCATTGAGGGAAGCAATCTACCTCAGCCCTGGGCTTCTCAAAGTCCTTTCTGCATAAGTCAAGAATGCAAGGCTCAGCACTTTATATCTACGAGGACAGTTGTTACCAGAAAAACAGAAAATGACAAGTGTGGGTGAAGATGATGAGACATCAGGGCCTTTGCCGATTGCTGGTGAGAACGCGAAATGGCGGAGCCTACTTTTATAACAATTCCACCTACATGAACTGAATCCGAGGAATCAAAGTGACATTTGTACACCAAGGTTCATTTCAGTGTTATTCAAAATAATCAAAAAGCAGAAACAACTCAAGTGCCCATCAAGAGATTACTGCTAGGCTTTGTATCTGAAATGTCCTCCAGAGACCCGTGTCAAAGGCGAGGCCACCAACCTATGGTGCTATCAGCATGTGGCAGAACTTTTAGGAAGAAGATTGGGTAACTGGGAGCAGTGTCCTTGGAAGAAATATTAGTCCCTTCTCTTTCTTTCATCGCTCCTTGGCGACCATAAAGAAGCAGCCTCCGTCATCATGCACTTCCACCATGATGTCCTCCCTTGCCACAGGCCCAAAGTGACAGGTCCAAGAGTTTATGAAACCATGAGCCCAAACAAATCTCTCCTTCTGTTATGTTGGTTTTTCTCAAGTATTTTGTCACAGTGACAGAAAGTTTACTAATACAAACAGGTAAGTAAAATTCAGTATGTACTTAAAATAGATAATTCAGAGTTAGTAATGAAATCCTGTGCATGCCACAATATGGGTCAACTTTGAAGATATTGAGCTCAGCCAGACACAAATGGATAAATAGTCTATAATTCCACTTGTATGGATGTGCCTACGGTAGTCAAATTCATAGGGACAGATAGTGGACTGGTGTTACCCAAGGCTGTGGGGAGTGGAGAATTGGGAATTGGTGTTTAATGGGCATGCAGTTTCAGTTATACAATACTCTTTTTCCACACCATTTCTCAGTGATGAGTTTGTAACAGCAACCTCAAGAGGTGAGATGTCTCTTACTGGGATATCCAACAGACCTGTTTACTGCCTAATATAAAAGCATCAGGTACCCTAGTTTCTGTGTTCCTCAGCTGTTATGCTAATTCATTACACGTGCAGGACTGACTCATGCCCCTTGGCCAGTTCTTGTGGAACTTGGGGCAGTGGGGGACAAGGGAACTCCCATGACATCCAACCTACCAGTGCCATGAGTAATGAAGTCTCTTGTCTCTGGCCCAGGACTATGGTGTCTTCTGCTCATCCATGGAATAGTAGCAGACTAATTTAATAGCCAATCTCAACCAACAGTACAAGATTAGTTTAATAGCTTATACAATCTCAAACCCTGACCCCACTTTTCTTTCTCAATGTAGGTGACTGTTATATGGGGAATCTACCAACTATTGCTACTTTAATCATGCACTTTCCTTACTGGATTTATGTTCCCTTGCAGAATCTTGATGTGCCATTGAAGTAACCAAGACATGTATTTTACAGTAGAGGATATGCTTTTTGGATATATGTTATGGAAGCTACCATTTTTACCTTTGACAGTTCTCCTCAAATGGTTAAACTGAAGTGTAGAGTAAGCCCACAGCCTTGCTCAAGTGTTAAGGCTTATCTTCCACAATGAGTAGACTATCCTTTGAGATTATTTATGATTTAAACATGATAGATCAACAAGGCAGTTTTCCAATTTCCCTGGCACTTCAATTAGAAATTGAAAACAATGACTCTGAGGGCATCCAAAACCAATCTTAGTTATTAAGATTAAAGCCCATGCTAGAGTTGAAAAACAAAGAAAAGTCTTGAGAGATTACACTAGAAAACAAGCATCCCCCATTTTGGCACTAATGATAAAAACCAATGATCAAATGGAAGTTATTTATCCAAGGGACTCTCGCTCTTAGATGAAGAAAATTGAAAACAAAATGTCCTGGGAATGCCTAGAGGATAACCAAACACACCTCTTCTGTACTTCACGCAACCCAGGAGGAATGCCAAAGAAAGGGGCCATTTGAACACTTACCAATACATTGTACTCAGACATCAAATTATGAAGTTTTTTAAACACATAGCCTTCACTCAAGATAGTCCAAGTGAAAATGGATCATCAGGAAATCGTGCCTACAATTAGACTTCCATATTATTATTGGATACTTCTCCTTTTCTCACTTTTTTGTCTTCATGCAAATTATGAAAATTGAAATCCTAGTCTTTGTTCTTTTTTTCTTGATTAATTTCATCCTGATAAATACCATGAAGTCACTCCAATCTATGAGTTAATTTTCACTTTATACATAAGAAATTGAGGTAGGAGGGTTGTCATGATTTGGATGTGAGGGTTCCCCCCCACACACACACACATACACATCCACAAAAGCTCCTGTGTTAGTGCAGGAATATTCAGAGGTGAAATGACGGCATTGTGAGAGCTGTAACCTAATCAGTCCATCCTAGCTTGAACGGACTAGCTGGGTGGTAACTGTAGGCAGGTGGGCTGTTGCAGGAGAAGGTGGGTCACTAGCAGGGTGCCCTGGAAGGGTGTGCCTTCCCTACAGCCCCTCCTCCCTCTCTTTCTCTGCTTTGTAGCCATCCCGAGCTTTCCACCACTGAGCTCTTCTGCCATGATGTTCTGCCTCACCTTGGGCCCAGACCAATGGACGCAGCCATCTATGGACTGAGACTTTTGATACCATGAGCCAAAATAAACTTTTCCTCCTCTAAGTTGTTCTTGCTGGGTGTTTTGGTCATAGCAACATTAAAAATGACTAAAACAAGAGTTTAATTAAACTGCCTGTGGTCACATAGATAAAATATCAGAAATTCAGGATTCTAACCCATGTTGCCTGCCTCTTCATCCCTAAGACTTCATGGTAGGTGGGTGATAAAATTGTGAAAGATGAAGAGGGAGCAAGATCATAAACAAAGCCCAAGAGTAGTGAGAATGTCAGTGAGAATTTGGGTGCAATTTTGAAGAAATTTTAAAATATCATGATTCAGTTTGGTTTTATATTATGTAAGGAAAAGCACTAAATCTCAAAATGAAAAGCAATCATTAAATAGCCAAGAAGGGAGTTAAAAAAAATGATAACTTATGAACAACCTTTGACCTCTCCTTTAGAACACCCTTAGACACAGCCTTAGCCATCATTATATTATGGATGTGGACATTTACATTCACGGATTAATGGTGCAGTAACTTGCTGAAGGTGCACTGCAAATAGAACAGAGAGGATTCACATCTAGGTAATTTTACTAAAAATCCCAGACTTCTGGTCTCTGCTCCTATATATGAAGAACTTGGAAGTTGTCACTCCCACCCTCCTAATAATAAAGCCGAACAAACTGAAAATCAGCAACTAAGATCCATCACAGAACTGATGTCACAAGTCAAATCAAAACCCTGAAAACCAGAGAGATGGGTGAATACAGAGAACCATAGCTTACTAGGAGCAGAAGGTGCTAGACCTAAGAAATATAGAAAAACTCAAACTGTGATTGATGAACTTCTATAGGCCCAATGTAGAATAGTTAAAAAGCTACAAATAACTAAGTCCAGTTTCTTTGGAGCCTTATGGATTCAGGACGTTTATCTCTAAATCCCTCTCAAGGTTCTTAAGATCAGAGAAACTTACCTAGGCAGCATGGGGTTTAAGAAATCATTTTGATATACTATTAGAGTCCCCGCAGCCCACAGGACATTTCATTGGAACTTAACCAAGTCAGGGTAGAGAAATATCTAAGTCCATCACTCTGTAACCTAAGGGGTACAGGTGGTGAGAAGCACTTGTGAGTCACAGCCAAGGACACAAAAAGACCAAGCCTTAACCACAGGACTCTAGTACACTTCCACCTCTCCCATAACTTACCACCATGTCTAAAGACCTCCTACCAGTCATAACAGAGGATCCAGCTTTCAGAGCTGCAAGGCTCATACTTTATTTAAGGAGCTTCTGGGAAAACCAATGTAAAATAAGCCTGCCCACTCTCACAACCTCTATTCAACATATTATGGGAAGTTCAAACACTTGAAAATATATAAGGAAAAGAAATTAAAAGCATACAAACTAGAACAAAAGGAGTCAAACAAACTATCTCTGGTTGCTGATGACACAGTCTTTTATAGATAACGCTCCAAAGATTCCACAAAAACTACTAGAATCGATGACAAATGACTGCAAGAATTCAGTAAAGTTCAAGGACATAGAACCAACCCACAAAAATCAGTAGTGTTTCTTTACACTAACAATGAACGATCTAAAAATAGAAATCAATTCCATTCTCCATAGTATCACTCAAATACTTAGGAACAAATCTAACTGAGAAGGTGAATTGTCTATGTACTGAAAACTACAAAACACTGATGAAAGAAATTGAAGAGATTCAAATAAATGGAAAGATATACAATGTTCATGAACAGAAAAAGTAAATATTTTTAAAATGTCCATACTACCCAAAGCTATCTATAGATTCAATGCACTCACCCAAACTTCAGTGGCACTTTTCATGGAAATAGAAATAACACTCTAAAATTCATATGGAAACACAAAAGACCCCAGAGGGTCAAAGCCAGCTTGATCAAGAACAAAGCTGGCTGGACCACATCCTCTGATTTAAACATCTTCTACCACTCCCATAAGGAAAAGAAACTAAAAGCATGCAATTAAAAGCAATCAAAGCAACACAGTCCTACCATAAAAGCAGACCCATGATCATGGAATAGAACAACAAGCCCTGACATAAACCCATGCATTTATAGGCACAGATGTTAAGATTTTTTGACAAATATGCCAAAAACATAAAAATGGAGAAAGGAGTGTCTCCTCAGTAAATGGTGTTGAGCACTCTGGCACCCAATGCCCCAGTGAAATTGATCCTTTATTTCACACCATTGGGACAAAAATCAACTCCAAATGGATTAAAGACTTAAACACAAGATCTGAAACTGTAAAACTATTTGAAAAAAAAAAAACAAAAAGAAAAAGCTTCAAGCTGTTTGGTCAAAGATTGCTACCCCCAAACCACAGGAAACAAAGGCAAAAAGTAAACAAGTTGAATGATATCAAAGTAAAAATCTTTTGCACAACAGAGGAAACAGTCAACAGGGTGAAAGACAATCTATTGGGTGGGAGAAAATGTTGGCAAACCATACATCTGATAAAGGGTTAATATCCAGAATAGATAAGGGTCTCAATGGCTTGATAGCAAGAAAACAACCTGATTAAAAAATAATCAAGATTATCTACTGAAATATTTCTCCAAAGAGGATATATGTATGGCTTCATATAGTGAAAAGAATGCCCATCATTATTAAGAAAATGCAAATGGAATCCATATGAGATATTACTGTTTACCTGTTATAGTGGATGTCATCAAAAAATGGCAGATAACAAGTGTTGGTGAAGGTTTGGAGAAAAGGGGACCCTGGTACACTGTTGGCTGGAATGTAAATGAGTGTAATTGTTAAGGGAAAGAGTATGGAGATTTCTCAAAAAAATTAAAAACAAAACTATCAATCTCACTTATGGATACATAGCCAATAAAATGTAATATTTCTATCAAAGAGATACAAATTGCAATATTATTGACAGTGGGTAAGATACCTCAGTGTTCATGAATCAAGAAAAGGTAGCTCGTATGTATCCCAACAAATATTGTTGAGCCTTAAAAAAAGAAGTAAATTCAGTCTTTTGTGACAACATCATGCATAAAACCTGGAGGGCATTATCCCAAGTGAAATAAAGCCAAATACACACAGATGCTACATAATCTCATGTGTGGAATCTGGAAAGAAGTTCGACTCAGAGGAAAAGAAAATAGAGGAGCAAAGACTGCCAAGGGCTGAAACAGGAGAAGTGGAGAGGTATTGTCCAAAGGTAAAACATTTTAGCTCTTCAGGATGCATAAGTTCTGAAGACCTCATCTACAGCATGGTGACCATAGCTAATGATTCTGTGTTGTATACCTGAAATTCGCTGAGAGTAAATCTTCAAAGTCCTCACCACATGCATACCCAAATGCTCACTGGGGGTGTTGGATATACTTATTGACTTGATCATGGCAATCATTCCACAATGTATATCAAAGCATCATGTCCAGCACCTTAAGTACCCAATTTTTAATGTGTCAATCATACCTCAGTGAAGTTGTGGGAGGGAGTATTTGACTTTTTAGCACACTCACATACTATTAAAATGGTCTTTAAATAAGCAGTTGGTTGCCATAAAGTAATGCACAATCATTACCTGTCCCATGGTCCTTGAATTACCCAGATGCTAGCTGCCAATCATCTTGCATCTCAAGAAAGCTGTCAGAGCTCTGCCAATCATCTGGCATTGCAGGATTCCCTCCGCTGAACTGAAAACCATCTCACTTTGATAGTTTACCTTGTCATTTCCTTGTTATTCCTCACTTCCTACCCCCCCCCCCTGGAATTGGCAGCTGATTTGATAGCTCCTGTGGGCAGGGACCATGCCCAGTCCTTTACTGACCTACCCAAGTGCCTAGCAGAGTGCCCTGAGCACAGCTGGACTTGGAGCGGAAGTCTGTTGAAATGTGAATGAGCTTGAAGGACAATTAGTCATTGAACTTGGGAGTGCCCTGGACTTGGTACCTGAGGCCAAGAATGAGGAGGCTCAGGCATGGACTAAAGCAGCAAAGTGGAAAGAAATGAGGAAAGAAAGGAACGTGGTCCTCCATGTCCCGAATCTTCTCCTCACCAGGCAAAGACTCTGAGTGCCCCAGGTCTGTCTTGCAGAACCTAAAGCTCCTGGGAGCATGACGAACAACACTCTTGCATAAAAAGTAAAGGAACCACCGAGCCTTTCTGCAGGCTCCTTGGGGCTAACTGGCCTCACTGGCCAAGAATGGACTTTACAGGGAGATGGTCTGACCTGAAAATGGTCCCTGCGCTCATGTGTCTGCAGGGCTGCTCTCACTTACACCAGAGCGCCTTCCCCATGGCAGGGCCTGTGGGGACATACTGGACCATGGCAGTGGACACTCAGCCAGTCAGCCCAGAGAGACCGGTCACGGTCAAAGAGGTTCTCCTGTGACCGTCACAGCAGAAGTAAGCCTGGAACTGGAAGTGGATTAGCAGGACACTGGGAGAGGGCAGGGAACAGGGTAAGACGCCAACATCATCAACATCAGCTCCAACATCAGCTCCTCCCGTGAACTTTATGCAATCATTTCATAATCATTCCAATTAATCCTTTATCATATTTTGCCCAATTCATGTTACCGCTGCCAGAAGTTGACTTTAAATTAGCCTCAATGAAGTTTAAAAAAAAAAAAAGACAACTTATCATTCTAATGAGTGCTTCACCTATCCAATAACAATAGCTTCCACCATTTTCTCCTTTCCTTATTCCCCCGTTTTTCTGCTATAAGCTTCAAATACAATTTTACTCAACCAATAAAAGCTACATTGTAGAGCGAAATCAATTGTTTCATTCATAGATCATTGCTAGGCAGGTTACTAAGCAATATAGAAGGTAAAAATAATAGGAAGAGCTCTTTTAAATTATTTTCAGGTTCTTTTTTTTTCATACTGGGGATTGAATTCAGGGGTGTTTTGCCACTGAGCCACATCTCCAGTCCTTTATTTTTTATTTGGAGACAGGATCTCACTAAGTTGCTCAGGGCCTCACTAAGTTGCTGAGGTTGGCCTTGGATTTGGATCCTCCTGCCTCAGGCTCCCAAATCTCTGGGATTATAGGCCTGCACCACCATACTCCTAAATACATATTTTTTTAAAAATTCTGAATGCCACGCTAGGGATTTCACATCCACTCGTGCAGGCTCTTGAAATACCTCTATGAGTCAAAACACCATCATTTCAATTTAATAGGGGAGAGTTATTTTTGGAGCACACAGGTTAGGTCACAGCCAGGAACCGAGAGAGCTAGGATTAGAATCCAGTTCAGTCTCATGGCCAGCCTGGATGAGAGACCACCCAGGAAATTCCAGCCAAGATGCTACATTCTGCAGCAGACCACTTCTTGCACACTCAGGAATGGCCCGTCTTCTCCTATAATAAAATCTGCACTGTCAGAGTGGACAGCTGGGGCTGAACTTGTGTTTTCACCTTCCCCAGAACTTCTTCAGCCCTCCATGTGCGCATGGTGAGATTAGAACTCTGCCTAGAAGATCTTTGACATGTGTATTGGATCTGCCTCCTGTCAGCTGCTCCAGGGCACCAAGAGATGAGGGGAACATTAAAATGTATGGAGGAACATTTCTCCAAGTCAGAGAAATCATAGCAGAGCCCAAGAGAATCCGTTCCAATAACAGAGAGAAATGCATTCTGAAAAGAAAATGGACAGAGACCTCAGAAGAGAGTATTTTGAAGAAATAATTCTGAACTTATTTTCTTCTTACTGGATTTTACATTTTAAACTATTGAATTCTTCACCTGACATGAAAGAATAAATTCTTCACATTCTGATCTAGAAAGTGTGTTTCAATGGTAACTGACAGGCAGTTGGAAAAAAAGATCTATATAAACCCATCCTTTCTCTTGGAATGCAAGACAGAGAGACCTGGGGAATTGAACTCTCTGATTGCACTTTAACATGCGCTAGTGGGAGGGCTTAGCGGGAGGTCAATGGGTCATGATGGACCCTGTGAAGAGATTAGTGATGGTCTTGTGGAGTGGGTTAGATCTCACAGAAGTAGCAAATTCCTGTGGGGTGATTCCCTCAGTCTCGTCATATGATCTCTCTCTCTCTCTCTCTCTCTCTCTCTCTCTCTCTGTCTCTGCCTTTCTCATCATGTCACTCAATTCGCCACAAGGCCCTCACCAGCAGCCAATTCTGAACTTCCACAAGTATGAGCTAAATTAACCTCTTTTCTTTATAAAATACCCAGTCTCAGTTATTTTGTCATAATGACACAAAAGGGACTGGGATAGTGTGTCTGCAGATGGTTTTCTTACATGTATTTATTTTGGAGGGTAGCTTGTGAAAAAGGGAAAGACCTCCTTTGCCTGGGAGGAAATGTTTCTTGTGGGTAAGAGCATGAATCACTGAAAACATTAGGCTATTTTAAAAAAATAAATAAATAAGTAGTGATAGTTTTAGAGCAGTATGAGGTTTATAGAAAATAAAGCAGCTAATTCAGACTTCCCCTGTACCTCAACTCTGCCCAACACAGTGGCTCCTATAATTAACGTCTTGCTCTCATGTGGCACCTCTGTTAGCAAGTACTGATAAATCTTTAAAGTCCAGAGTTTACATTCAGGTTCACTCTGGGTTGGTTGGTTCTCTGGGTTTTGCACTAAGGCATAACCTCACCCACCCACCACTAGAGTATTATGCAGAAGCTCACTGACCTGAAGTTCCCTGTACTCCAGCTCTTCACCCCTCTTCTCTGGACCCACAACTTGGCAATGACGGATATTTTTACTTTCTCCATAGTTTTGCCTTTTTCAAACGTTGTATGTTTGGAATCAAACACTTGTAGCCTTTTCAAATTGGCTTATCTCATGAGGAAATATGCACTTAAAGTTTTGGTGTATCTCTTCAGGGCCTGCTAATTCATTCCTTTTTATTGCTAATATTCCAGTGTGCAAAGTATCCATTCACCCTTTGAAAAGCAACTTTGTTACTTTCTTTTGGGGACAATTATGAATAAAGCTGCAATGAACTTTCCTATGCAGGTTTTTTTTTTTGTGTGTGTGTGTGGATTAAATGCGTTTTCAACTCATTTAGGTAAATATCCAAGAGTGCAATTGCTGGATCACATGGTAAAACTACAATTAACTTTATAAGAAATTTGTCAAACCCTCTTTCAAAACGATTGTGTCATCGAGCTGGGCACTTACTTACAGTTGCACTTTCCTCCAGAATAGAGTCAGCGCATGCATGCTCACAGATTACATTTGAAAAAAAAAAAGGATCCTCAGGCAAATACATCTGGTAATGCTAATTCTAAACAAGGGTCTTTGTTGAGTCCATAACAAATCTGAAGGAGCACATTGTGAACTTTTGTTTTTAGCTATAACCGGTAGACTCCTCTGATTTGGAATTTGGTTCCACAAAATGGGATTTTCATGGGCTCGGGGGAGCCTGGCAGAGAGACAGGGGTAAGAGGGACAGAAGACTGGGGCAGCCTCTCTAGCAGACCTGCAGCTCCTGGGACTCTCCCATCTCAGTACATTTTAGCAAAGCTAAAACCTAGAATTCACAAATGTAATAGCAGCTAGCACGTCAGTCAGGATCCGCATTATAGGGACTCATCATTTTGAAAACACTATCTCGTAGAATGTGTTGAAAATTCAGATTCAGTCTGATAACATTAGGGTTAATGGACATCTTCCAAGGAAATGTTCTATCAAAGGGCCCTCCAATGAAGATAGCTGGAAATAATTTATTAGCTGTCCGCCACTAAATATTCTGACTTTAGTGATGCTATGGGAAGACAGGTTAGACTGTAATCAGTAAATACACAAAAGCATGTCACCCATCTGCAATATGTGTAGACAAACGTAATTTGCATTTATTTCTTTGGTGACATTCATCTCAGGGTGACCAGCTTCATCTTAACATGCTTACTGACTGGTTCAAAAATCACTAAAACTCCCATAAGGTTAGGGAACAAGTTATGAAAAAAATGGTGTCCCCTTTAGATATCCCAGACCCAAGCTGGAGCTGTACTCCCTATAACCATGGTGGCCAAAGCCGACACACACCTGCAGGCCTGGAAGCCAGGGGACATAAGTTTGGCCGTCATGGTCCCTTTCTGAACATTTTCACTCTCTCAGAGCATGATGTTCTTGGGTTCTGTCCTCATTGGTTTCAAAGGCCTGGGTTCAGTGACTTGGCTAATTCAGCTGCACGCGGAAGATCTTTAGGGTTCAGCGAAGGTTATGTCACTCTGCGTACACTGTTAGAGCCACTACAGTGAGCACAACGACAGCTATCGATTCTCTGTGCTCGGGGACATATCCAGTGTGTGGTCCAAAATATCCATGTTTCCCATTGTTCTGAGGGACTCCAGCTTTATCGTATGGCAAAAGCGAAGACTTTTAAGAATGCATGTCTATTTAGATGCTCCCCAATTTGTGGGAAAGAACCAACAGGAATCTTGATCTCCCTGACTTCAAAAACCCATATACTCTGTCCTACGTGCTCTTGAATCTGTCCATTTTATGTTGTTTAATTGCCGTTTGAAGTGATTAAATCAATTTCCGACTAAATCAGTTGACTTCACATGTACCTGAGGTTTGGTACATGTGAAGTCAACTGAATCAATACGTGGTGCACTCCCTCAAATTCGGATTTTCTTTCTCCAGTTAAAATGGGTAATACGCCCATAGCTGATTAATAGAGAAAGCAATTTCATGAACAGGAAGTTTCGTGGGTCACTTTTTGTCATATCATCTCTCTTCACAAATGTCATGCCCACGGCACACTGTGGTCTCCACTGGGGGGGGGGCCTTTCAGATGGTGGAGAGGTCTCCTTATTCACAGTGTGTCGATCGGCTTCCCATGGCCGCCTGAGACCTGAGAAGGCTCAAGAGGAGGAAAGATGCATTTGGCTCAGGGCTTAGAGGTTTCTGTCAGTAGCTCCTTGGCCCCATCTCTGTGGACCCTGGTGAGGCAGAGCATCATGGCGAGGAGTGCGTGGTGGAGCAGAATTGCTCACCTCATGGTGGCTGAACGCTGGGAGGCAGGTGGTTGAAAAATATCCCCCTCCAGGACACTCTCCCAGTGACCTGCTTCCTGCAGTGAGGCCCCCGTTTGCCCCATCTCCCAATAGTCCCTTTAAGCTATCAGCCCATGGGTGATGTGAGGCCTCTCCTCTGCACACAGCAGCACTGGGAACCAAGCCTTCCACCTGTGAGCTTTGGGGTGAAACTTCAGGTGCAAACCGTAGCATGGCGTAAAGCCTTCTAGACGTGCTGGGGCCGTATTGTGTGGCTGGATCCTCTGCAGTACGTGAACTGACCCGATGCTCCAGTGTGTCCACTCCATGGAAACCGGATGGCAAGCACCCGTCCTTTAGTCTTCACCAGTCAATATGAACAGAACCTTTTATCCGTCTCTGATTATCATTTTTATTTATTTTTTAGTTGTAGTTGGACACAATACCTTTGTTTTGTTTATTTATTTTTATGGGGCGCTGAGGATCCGATCCAGGGCCTCGCACGTGCTAAGGGAGCTTTCTACCGCTGAGCCCCAAACCCCAGCCCACTGACACCTTATCTTATTTTGGAAGAAAATTGAAACTTACATTAAAAACAATAGTTCTTTTTAAACAGAATATACCTCTGAGAAATATGAGAAAAAAAATATTACTTGAGTGAACAGATATTCCTACCTAACATTTAATTTGTCTGAACACAACACTTAGCAACCAAGCACCCAGGTAATGCTAATTTGTCTATAGCCATGAATGGTTAGTGCTGGAAAACTGTCACGTCTGGTTTTAAAATATTCCCTAGGATGTGCTATCTCATTTCTGTGACATTCACGGGAGTACAAAAACATATACCTCTTGATATTTATAACAACAAAAAATTCCTCAGTCATGATATCCTGACAAAAACAAAACAAAAAATGCCATTTTGGGGATATATTAATCTTAAGTACTTTTTTTCCTACAGTCAAAAAAAAAAACCAGAAAAATTTCAGTGTTAGTCTAGAAAAATACTCATCTGGTCACACACTCTCTTGGTTTCTTGCTTGTTGGCTGTGTTCTCATTAAAGGAAATGCCTGTCCATCACTAAAATCCCTGTGATGTAGCTGTTAGGAATTCCAGCCATTGGTGAGTACTTTAAGCATCTTGATATCAGTATTTCATCATTACTTTACACAAACACAAATGCCCAGCTAGGTTCTCACCGATGCACTCCCATCTCCATGGTTGCTCTTGGTTGTCATCCCAGCCCTCCTACGTGCCTGAGGGTGGGTTGTGGGAACTCCTCTGTTCCAACACAGCATCATCAGACCCCACCATCAGCATCTTAAAAGGGATTCATGCATCTTTTCTCTATATTCCCTACGGTATCATTTATGCCCGCCATTTTTTAAAAAACAGAACCCATTTTATTATAGTTCTGTCTACAGGTAGATTCATCAGAATAACTATTTAATGGGAATCAAGTCTATAGCAAAAAGTTTTCTGCTAGGAGTGGATGTAGCCGACTGACCCAGGGCTGTGGGAACGGGGGTGTACTTCTGTCAGATTTTGGCAGAGCTGGTGGGGGGGGGGGATGGATGCGGTCATATATTCCCGGAGCTCAATCTTACAACGCCACCAAGTCCACAGCGGGATTTCAGGGGGACTCATGCTACAAACTTCAGTGGGTAAATATCAGCACTTGTGGAGAAGGGAACCAGGTTCCAATATTGAAACTACCACTGAGTAAATATTTACCTTTCCAAAGCCAAATAAAGGACTTGCCTAGCTAATGGATTGGCCAGGTAGACGGTTTAGATTTTTTTGTAGTTGTCTGAAGAGGTGATTTTCCCAAAGGGAGTGTGGAACAAAATGAATTCTCTCAAATATTCTTGACACAAGCCGTGAATGGTTGCTGATATATATATATATATATGTATATGTGTCTATACTTACATATGTATTTTATCAGATTTATATCTATGATTATAAAGCTATCAGCACAACATACAATATTGTTTTGATAAAATCCTAAAAATTTTTCAAAACTGTTGATCTTCCAAGACCCCTGCCCCCTCACCCATAACCCCCTTCACGTAACTGAACTAATGCCAAGGTTATTTATTTCTATGTTTGGGATCCTTAAAATATAAAGAAATCTCAGATTTTTTTTTTTTTTTTTTTTTTTTTTGGTCATAGGGATTGAGCCCAGAGGCCCTTTGCCCCAGCCTTTATTTATTTATTTATTTATTTTGAGATCAGTTCTCACCAAGTTGATGAGGCTGGCCTTAAACTTGTGATCCTCCTGCTTCAGCCTCCTGAGTTCCTGAGGTTACACATGTGGGCCACAATGCCTGGCAGATATATTTACTGAAACGATTCGCTTATTCATTCATGCATTCACACAGAGCCGTTACGAAGCACTGCCCCTCTCGGCTCACACCCCTCCCAGACTTCCCACTATTAATTAAGGTCAACTCCCTTCCTCCAAAACTAACACTCTCACACCACTGTTGACCCTTTTACCTCCCCCGTCCACTCTATCAGCGCACCTTGAAGGATCTAGCTTTCAAAACATGCAGAATCCAGATTCTGTCACCAGGACTGTTAGTGCAGCTTCCAAAGTAATCTTACTGCTCAGGCTGTGCTAGAAATTCCCCAAGGAGCAGCCTGAGTGCCCTTCTTAAAACAGCAAACCAGGCCTTTTAAAAAGAAATGTGCATCTCACTCAGAATCAAATTCAACCTTGTCCTGGGAGACGCTTTGGGATCTGGCCCAGGGACCTACCTGGTCCCTATACTGCTTTCCAGATCCTCTTCAAATGCACCCTCCACAGGGCCTTCTACCGCCAGTCCAGACACAGCTGCCTCCCCACCCGCGGTCCCTCTCGGTCAGCCTTTGTGGCTCCCTGTGACCTCTGTGCATTGAGGTCTCTATTTGTCGCTGTGCCATTGGAACCGAGCTCCCTGGGAGCACCAGCTCATGACCACGTCCCTATTACCCGGAAGATGGCCTCCCTCTGTGATGCTTCACATTGTTTGTTCATTTTTCCAGCGAATGTTTGGGAGTGGTTGACACCTGGTTTGACCTCCAGGAGCACGTGGTCTCCTGGAGAGGGCTTCATCAAAGGCGTAAGTAGAGGCAAGATTAAACGTTTGATCGTTTATAGAGGAAAGCACATGGTGGGAGGCAGAGCAGAAGAGGCGTGTTCCCCTCATGGCAGCCAGGAGGCGAGAGAGAGACAGGAAGAGGCCTGGGGACCAGGCATTCCCTTAGAGGACACACCCCCAGTGGTCCAGCTTCCTCCCAGTAGGCTCCAGGAGTTCCGGCACCTTCCAGAAGCACCATAGACTGCAATCAAGCCTTCAAGACCCGGGCCTGGGGACCCCTGAGATCCAAACTGTAGCAGCGAGCCATCAGCAGCACTGGGATGATGGCATCCCTTCGGCATGCTGTCGACACGTGGATGACGTGATGGGGTTCTGATCTCAAAGATAACTGGGAACATCCAAACCATAGGCCAGGAGGGATCCAGAAAAGGTGAGGGACACCAGCTGGACACAAGGTTGGCATTGCGCCCATGGGGTTGACGGTGGTTATGGAGTGGACAGACATATTCTTAGGTAAAATTGATTTGTCAGTTCAACAAAAATGAGAGAGAGCAGGACCAGAGGAGACAGAAGGTCTGCTCGGTTGGTTAACTGCCAAGATGGCGGCCACCTTTGGCTGTCCCTGAAACCAAGGATGGTGACGGCTTGGGGTGGGAGGAGAGATGGTGACTTTGGCTTTGCATTCTTTCCTCGTGCTTTTTCTTATGACTTAGAGTCTGTGGTTCTGATCCTTGATGTCTACGTTATGGAAATGGACTTGCTGAATTTGAGAGAGTAAATATTTGAGACAAGGTTTTCTTGATCACAGAGTCCAAACAGTTTTGGGGAAAAAGAATTATTTTAAAATGTCCCTTTTAACCTTTATTTTTCCTTTGTTATGTTGCAAAATGATCATTGATTTATGTTTGCCCACATGACTGAGTGGGAGAACTTGAAACTCAAGATGTGGTTTTTTAGAGTAATATTTGTCGACAAGAGGTTCAATCTTTGAAACATGGGACGAATAAATAGTACATTGTCTGAAAACACTGCTCTGTAGGATAGAGTTTTTATTTTTAATCAAAATTCCCTCATTACAATGGGACAAATCTTATGTTATTTGAACTAAGGAACAAACACCAGCCCTTAAAATACGGGTAGAAAAAAAAAATCAGATGAACGGTGAAATGGCTTCACACTTAAATTTAGGGAGAAGCGACCTGAGTGGTTTTGAGGATCGTCTGTAAAATGTTTAGAAAGAGATTTTTTAAAATTCCTCTAAATCAAATGCCTAGACTTTTCACTTAATAACAACAACAACAACAAAATAAGTCAATAACAGAAGTCTTTTCAGCTTTATATCGAGATCACTGTTGTCCCATGAAAACCATCCCGGCCATGGTCAGTATGTCCGTATCAGAAAGTCAAGTCATATATTTGTTTTGCTTTTTGGCTTAAATGGTTGAATAACCGATAAAACAAATAGAAGTTTATTTCAGGAAAAAACAAGGTGCCAAGCGTTTTAAAATCTTGCATGATGTCCAGTTAGGACAAGTAGCAGCTCCAGCCAAGGACCCTTCCTGACACAGAGTGACCGAGGAAAAGTCACCTCAGCTGAAGGCGCTTCTTTAGAGGTGGGTCTGCCACGGAATGGCTCATACTTGCTCCCAGTAGGACCTCGGGGACTCGGAGATGGCATCCACTGTGTTTAAGACCTGATGATCATGAGGTTAAGGGAAGCAGAAAAAGGAGGGACTCACCTCTGGACAAATGAACTAGAGTCGGTGTCAAATCACCCGTGAGGCTCCTGAGCTGGGCTTTGTGTAAACTCCTTCTCCCCTGTTTATTAAAAGACCTTCGGAGACTGTTGAAAAGGCACCGTTTTGTCCTTGTATGAAAACCATCTACTGCATGTTGTTTGGAGATGTCATATTTTAGAGATTTTAAAAAAATATATATATTTTTTGCTCTCTTAAACCTCTGTTCTGGGATCATATTTTATTCAGAAACTCAAAGTGTCTGCCTAATAAAAATCTCCATAGGCAGGCTACGTTTGAAAATGTTGCCGAGGATTTCTTAACATCTAAAGTGTGGAATTATTTGCCTACAAGCCACATATATCTAGCCCGCTACGAAAACAAATCAACATTTTAATATGAAATACGATTTTTCTGTATTGCAATCAGCAGTTCTGATCAAAGTGCCTCTTCCAACTCTCCTTGCGTTTAATTGGTACATGGTCCCAATTAGTGTTTCTCAAGCTCAAACCCTGGCAGTTATTTCTAGCTGCCCACCCTCCCTAGAAACTTTTCGTGTAGATGGGATTTTCAGCAAACCATTAATGTTTAAAAATAATGACACTGATGAGACTTTTTCTGGAATGGGAAGAACACACCAATATGTCCCCAGACTGCCTCAGAATACTGTTAAGGCCGTGACATGGTTTGAAGGTCATGCACCCCAGGGGGTTCTTGTGCTGGAGGTTGGGCGTCCCTGGGCGGTGATATTAAGGTGGAAGAAACTTAGAGGGGAGGCCTGGTGGAAGGTGGGTGGGTCACTGTGGGCACTGCCCTGGGAAAAGATTAAGATAGTTCTCATGGGACGTCTGTTTCCTGAGAGAGTAAGTTGTAATCAAAGAGTGTGCCTGTCTCCCTCTACTCTCTGGCTTCCCATCTCACCATGTGATGGCTCTTCTTCCCACTCTGATGCCATCCACCATGACTCCTAGAGTGAAGGTGGCTTGTGAGAGCTGGTGCCATGCTGTTTAGACATTTGTCCTCTTAGACTGTCAGCTGAATAAACCTGTTTTCTTTATAGATTATCTAGCTTCGGGTATTTTGTTCTAGCAATGTAAAATGGGACACTAGAGGCAGTAAGACTTGAAGGAGAGATTTTTTTAAATTAAACTTGCAAAAGTATAAAGAAAAAGAAAATGCTTGGAAACCTGATTTAAAAAAAAAAAACATGATCTAATGTTAGCAAATCACTGCTCTGAGGTTTCAGATGAAGGCTTCCTCTGGAGGTGGTAGTGTGAATGGGCAGGTAAATACTGGGGACATTAATCATTTGTAGGTACCAGCCGCATGGCCTTTCTTAGGAAAACAGACATTGGAAACCCACTTGAGACCCTCTCAGAATAGGAATGACAACCCCCAGGTATTAATCCACATTAAACTATTGAATCCAATAAGTGGCTTTGCTCAATACTGATTTTCATTTTCCATATGCATCAGGAAACGTTCGGATATGGATCCTCTAGTTTCCACATTCTAAGGAAGGAGGGTGCTGGGTGGCGGGATGGTGATTCCCTATAACTAGAAAACTGATGAGCTGCTGAGCCAGGGATTTAGGGTGAGGAATGGTGCTCTGGGAGGCAGGAGGCGGGTGGGTGAAGATGATTATACTGGTCATGAGAACCCAGACTCTCTGGGCTGCCTGGATGCAAAGTCCTGTGTCTTCCCGGATTTCTGAAATGGGGAGGACCGTGTGCAGCTGCTTCTCTTGCAGAGAGCCGCAGTTCCAGTGTGAGTTTGGCTTTGAATCTAGGTGGCCTCTAAGAGTGAAAATATTTTACTGGCCTTAGATGATGGTCTATAGAAAGCTTTAAGAGAAAAAAAATTGACTCCAATCTGCATCGCTCCCCTCCCATTTCAGGGGTTAATGGTTGATGTTGTGTGTTGATTATGGGATATTTTGTAAGAATATCTACAAAAATGTGTCCCATTTGAACTCTAAGGAGAGAAGAGACCTACCTGCAGACGGTATGCGTCAACCCCATGGACTCCCCAGCACCTGCTCCAGCTGTGGGCTCTGGGGCACCCAGGAGACCACGGCTTAGGGCCCGGCTCCTGTTCTCAGGGACCTCATAACCCCCCCGGCTGGACCGGAAACCGCACTTCCAAAGACAGCAGAGCCTAGACTAGACCCCGAGAAGGGGTTCCTCTGCTTCCCTATGAAATGTTGCTGATCCTTACGATCCATCTCCGGGGCTCCTTCTGCTCAATGAGGGTCTAGATTTCATGATGAGCAGGATTTTCCAAACTCTACGATTCTCTTTCTGTGATGTTCAGGCAGCATACAATTCAGTGCCACATAATAATCATTGTGGGAGTTCAGAGAATGGGAGGGTGTGTGCCCTGAGAAAGGAATGAAGAAAGAGATGTCAACCAATGTCACCAATGTGACTTTTTTTTTTTTTTTGGCCTGTGCAGGGGATGGACCCAGGTCCTCACACACGCAGGGCACCGCTGAGCCGCATCGCAGCCAAGGTCAGCCTTTACTGGAAGGCAGTACCTGTCTCTTCATTTCGTGGGACACCAGTTGTAAAGCTGAACGACTTTCAGGAAACCCCCACGTAGTAAACACTCCACCTCCTGTTCCGAGGTTTAAAAAAGGTCTCCCCGCTCCATCTTGCTCCAGGAAAGGGGGACACATGTTTAACAGTTAATAGGCAAAGGGAAGGAACACATGCCTCTTTCTTCTTCCAAAGGCCAGGTTCCAAGCTATGTGGCTTCCCCGGACGGAGTGAGCTCTCTGTAGCTCAAGGGACACCACCAACAGCGGGGCGGGGGTGAAACTGGCTTTGGACTTGACCCCCAGACTGGGCATGAACTCCCCGCCTGTTCCTCTGCCTGCTTTCCTGGCCCCGAGAAAAATGTGATCTGTCCCCTGCTCTCAGATGAGCAGCAGGTACAACAGCAGACAAGGTGACCAGCTTTTCACCTGCCAACGGCTGCTCCCACACAGCCGGGGCCCAGAAATGAAAGGCACATCCAGCCTCACAGGCCACCCCAGATTTAGGAACACGCTCCCTTTGGTAAACAGCCAGGCTCGACGTGCGCAGGGAAGACCCGCTGTCGCCTGGATTTCCATCTGACCGCCACCAGAGCACAGAACGGCTCCTAGGATGCAGACAGAAGCCGGGAAATGAATCCCACATTCGTCTTTCCTAACCCCAGAAGTCAAGGCTCCATGGGGACAGTTGACAGGCAGAGTGAGCGGACCTGAAGGTCCCGGGGACAGAGGGAGGCCCAGGGTGAGGAACGCAGCTGCCATCTCTCTCCGTCGGTTCCCTTGGAATTTGTGGCAGGGACCTAAAATTGTCACTAATCACACCTTCCTACCTTCTAACAAGAGCCTGGATTCTTCCCACTGGAGACTCACCCGAAGCCTGATTTCTTCGCCTCTGGAAACAAGGAACCCAGAGCGTGGGTGGGCCCTGCTCCTGGCTGGACTCTGCCTGCAGGGCCTCCTCTGAAGGGCTCTAGGCCCCAGGCCAGAGGACAAGCCATGTCTGTGCCACCCACAGAGCAGGGGACCACGGACTGGTGGCTTTCCATTCCCAGGTCACAGGGCCCTCAGCTGTGAAGTGGGAATAGGGGATTCTCGCAGGAGTTTCCTCTTGGTAGTAACATCCCCTGTGACGCTGGTTCCAATGAATGAGCTGAGGTGTCCACATGTTCAACTGAGGTCCAAAAGTTATTTTGGGGTCAACTATTGTGCTGTGTATTCTGTGAGTTATGATAAATGCATAATGACATGGATCCACCATTATGAGAGCTTACAGAGGGCTGGGGCTGGGGCTGGGGCTGGGGCTGGGGCTGGGGCTGGGCGCTAGTGCACTTGCCAGCATGTGTGAGGGGTGGATTCTCAGCACCACATATAAATAAAAACAATTAAGGTCTACCAACAGCTATGAGAGAGAGAGAGAGAGAGAGAGAGAGAGAGAGAGAGAGAGAGAGAGAGAGAGAGAGAGAGAGAGAGCTTACAGAATCCTTCCATTGTCCCCTGTGCTGTCCCCATTCACTGTCTTGTCCTGCTGGAAAACACTGATGATTTTGCAGTCCCCATAGTTTTGTCTTTTTCCAGAATGTTCGTGCTTGGAAGCCTCCGGTATACAGCTTTTACAGTTTGACTTCTTTTACTTAATATGTGTCTCTTTTCTCCGTGCCTTTCCGTGGTGCCTCACTAGCTCATGTCTATTTTTCACTGGGTAATAATCCACTGCCTGCAGGTACGACAGTTTTTTGTTATCTCTTCAGCTATTGAGGGACATCTTGGTTGCTTCGTAATGTTGACAATTCTGAATAAAGCTGCTATAAATTATGAATAAAGCCAACAGCTAAAACCAACAGCTGCCCATGTCGTGTGGACCTAAGTTTTTCATCTCCTTTGGTAAATATCAAAGACTGCCATTGCTGGGTCTATGGGTAAAGTACCTTTGGTTTTCTAAGACACTGTCCACCTGTCTTCAAAAGTGACTGTACCATTCTGCGTTCTCACAGGCAACCAATGAGAGCTCCTGTGGACCCCCATTCGCCAGCATCAGGTCTGGTGTGGCCACCCCAGAAGGTCTGGGGCGCTCTCCGAGTGTTGTTTTAATTGGCATTTCTCTGGTGACATATGACACGGCTGATCTTTGTATATGCTTATCTGCCATTCCGTATATCTTCTTGGGTGAGGTGTCTGTTCAGATCTTTTACCCATTTTTCAATGGGTTGTTTGCTTTTGTCTTGTTGAATTTTAAATGCTCTTTGTTTATTTTAGATATCACTCTTTTATCTGTTATGTGTTACACAAGCTTGCGCTCCTAATCTCTCTCTCTCTCTCTCTCTCTCCCTCCCCCCAACACTTCTCTTTTTTGTACCAGGGATTGAACCCAGGAGTGCTTAACCACCAAAGTACATTCTCAGCCCTTTTTCAAATATTTTTTTAAGTTTTGAGATAGGGTCTTGCTAGGTTGCTGAGGCGGGTCTTGAACTCGTGATCCACCTGCCTCAACCTCCTGAATTGCTAACATACCCAACTTGTCTTTTATATTTTCTTAACAGCATCCTTTGCCATGAGGAATGTCTTTCATTTTAATGAAGGCTACTTATTAATTTTTTCATAGATCATGTCTTTGTTGTTGTATCTATTAAGTGATGGCTAAAACCGACATTATAAGCATTTTCCTATGCGAAATACTGTGGATTTGGGAGTTTTTCATTTTATATTTAGGTCTATGATCTATTTTGGTTCAGTTTTGGGGAAAGGTATAAGGCCCGTGATTAGATTCACATTTCTGCCTGTGGATGTCGAGTTATCCCTGCATGTTTGTTGAGAAGATTGTCCCCTGTCCATTGAATTACCTGTGCTCCTGGGTCAAAGACGAGCTGACTGTGTGCATACGGGTTCACTTCTGGCCTCCTGGAAATCCCGCTGATCTGTTCCTCAGTTCCACCACCAGCACCTCGCTGACTTGACCACTGCAGCTTCACGGGGCTTTCTGAAGCTGTGCGGGTCCTGCCTGCCTGCTTTTCAATATTTGGGGGGCTAACCTAGGGCTTTGACCTTCTCATACGAGCTTCAGAATCACTTTTTCAATATCCACAGAATAACCTGCTGGGATTTTGATGGGGATTGTATTGCATCTATAAATCAAGTTGAGAAGTTCTGAGCACTTAGAATAGCTCTTCGTTGACTTATATCTTCTTCGATTTTTTTTCCCCATTAGAGTTTTGTAGCTTTCCTCCTCAGGATCTCGTACCATCAGAACGAGATGGAACGACATCATTGCTGTCTCTGCTGAAGAAAACCGTGGAAGCTCTGTGCTCCTTCAAACCAATATCAGAAGATCATCATAGAGTTGGGTTTGTTTTCTCTCAAATATCGATTAATAGACAAAGATGAGATGTACAAACAGCCACTGTTCACTCGTATTAAGAAAATATCGGGGGCTGGGGATGGGGCTCAAGCGGTAGCACGCTCACCTGGCATGCACAGGGCGCTGGATTCGATCCTCAGCACCACATAAAAATAAAATGAAGATGTTGTGTCCACCGAAAACTGAAAAATAAATATTAAAAAATTCTCACTCTCTCTCTCCTCTCTCTCTTTCTCTCTCTTTAAAAAAAAAAGAAAATACTGGGAATGACACGCCATGAGGATTCTCACGGGAGGAAAGAAAATGTGCTTTGCTTACACAGTTATCTTAGAAAACTGCAAAAAGATTCATGTGTTTTTGCGAAGTTGGCAAATATTTTTTTTTTTTAAAGTCAACGCTACCATCCTTAAACACTTTAATCAAAATGTCGGTCGAGTAGTAAAAAGAGAATTAATTGGTCTTGCCTCTCATCAAAATTATAAGTTCTCTCTACATAGGAATTAAACCATAGATCTCATTTTAGTAAAGTTAATTAGTTCGCATAGCAAAAGGGAAAAAAAAAACGTCCACTTGGAATTCTCCCTGACAAAGACTGTAGGTTTCTTCACTGACAGAAACTATCTCATGGCGTTTTATTTAGGGCCTCATTTTTTTTTTTTTTCTGTGTCTCTGATCAGATTCTGCTTGGAACCAGATTCTCTTTGGCTCTGCGATTGTCCGCCTCAACTCAATTACATATTCAAGTGACCCGGAAAGCTCTGAAAATCCAGATGCTGGTCCCCTCCCCCACAGAGTAGGACTTAATCGAGCTGAGCTATTTTTGAAATAGCCAGACTTGAGAACTGCTGCTAGCAAAATATAAAATATTCATCTCTTGATTTCAAACAATTGTTCCATTGACTTAGACCTTTGTCTGGATTTCCAGAGCACATTTGAAAAAAGTATTTGTCTATCATTCATGCATATACAGACTTGCTGGCCTAATAGGGGAGGGAAAATGCTTACAGTAATTTTTCATGGGTCCTTCACATTTCTGCACAGACAGACTGCCCTTCGTTACAGACTTTCTCTTCAAGGATATGAGTATTTGCTTCTGGAATAAAATGTGGACATACTTGCTGATCTTCATGAGAGATTGGGATTTCCTAAACTCATAGTTCTCTTTCTCTTTCTTTCTTTCTTTCTTTTTTCGTTTTGAGACAGGTTCTCCTAAGTTGCCAAGGCCGGCCTCAAATTTGGGATCCTCCTACCTCAGCCTCCCAAGTTGCTGAGATTACAATTGTGTACCACTGCACCCCACAGGACCCCTTTTCTGTAATGAAATCCATTGTGTTTACATGTACCTTTCTGAGTCCATCCATGTCACCCCATGAGACATAGGGACAAAGACAAGTGACCTGCTAATGATTATGCTGTGTGTTATTTCTTGAGTAGTGAAGCCTTGTGTCTCTGACCAAGGAGTCTCATTTCTTCTGGTAGCATCCCTGAAACTGTGGCAGGACACCTGTTGGCTTGTAGGTAATGTAAAATATCACCCCACCACCACCGTTATTCATAGCAGAGAGATAGGGTGTTAAATTGGATGAACACTTTATATGCTGGGAAACTGTGCCTAGAAAAAAATATTAAAAAAAACAATATGCAAGATGAGATATGGGGTATCCCACTAGTAGAGCTAGAGGGTAATGGGGTGCCCGTATCCTCTGAAGAGCTGCAGCCTGCCTGTGGGGCCATATTCCAGAAAAAAACCATCCCTTCTTACAAATATTTTACACATAAGTTTTCTCAGAGCTGAAAGAATAATTACCAGTCATAAGGTTTTAAAAAAACGGTTTTCTCTAACGCTGCGCCTTTAGTTTTTACCTCTCTAGCTACTGAAAATCTAAAAGAATCTGTATTTCTGTGGACCAGCTCATTGTGTTAGAATGACATCATGTTTTTTAGGAAAATCTGATGAGTTGAACTCATTGTTTAAGAGCATCTACCAAACCCTATGTCGTGGCAATCAGCATCTTCAGAGCGTGACTTTACATCAGGCCGTCTAGTTCCTAACGAAGAGGCAGCCTGCGTTCAGAAGTGAATCCAGGTGAGATATGATGGCCCCATAAAGTAGATTCCAGGTGTGTGCACGCCAGGCGTCCCCAATGGGTGCATGACAACAGTTTATTTAATGTGCAACCCCTGCAACACAGTCTGAGCACAATAAAACAAGACGTGCTGTCTGCCCTGGAGCACATCATAATAATAATGTGTTAGACCATCTTCTCGTCGCCACACCATGCCTAAAGGCGCTATTATAATCCCGATGTGTGCATGATAGAACTGAGGCTCAGAAAACACGGCTTGTCCAACATCACAGAGTCAAACCCGGAGATCAGAGCACCACACCCCACTGCACGGAGCCTCCCTCGTCGAGGAAACCCACCAGCCCACCCGCCCTGCACCCCACAATGGAATATTTCCCCTGCGCCCTGAAAGACAGAATCTCACAAGTTGCTTGCAAGCGACTCCACTTATTTAAAAGGAAATTGGAAATGGATGCCGCAGCTGACAGTGTATTTATTGGAAGAATTAGAGAGGAAGGAAGAAAGTGCCGTAAATTTGACATTTCAGAACGTGGTGGCTTTTGTCAAAGATATTTTAAATTGCAAATGAATTTTGAGCAGTTAGGGGAAAGATATATCAATGGACAGCAGGAGATGAGTTTCTGAGCAAATCTTGAATTTTATTCCCAGTGGGGAACCTGTGTTGGGGAAGAAGAGTTTACAAAGGCATTTCTCCAATTTTTTTTGCTATTTTTTTTTTAAACAAAACAGCTGTCCTTTCCCGTGGGTTTCAATTACATTACTGGAAGAAAAATGTCTCTTTAAAATATTTTTCAGGAACTTATATTTTTCCAGTATATTATAAGAGAAGTCAGTCTTGGAAAAGGGTCTAAGCTATTTAGCAAAAGAATAAATAAATAACTTGGACATGTCATTAAGCTAAAATGTGGAATTGGTATTTATTTTAAAGATTCAACATAGCAAAGAGGAAAGTGGTCAACTTTAGAATCCGGAAATCAGATTTATTTATTTGTTGGTTGGTACTTAGTTATGTCCCTGACTCTTTTAATTTTTTTTTTTTTAATTTTGAGACAGGGTCTCACGAAATGGCCCAGGTTGATCTCAAACTTATGATCCTTCTGCCTCAGCCTCTCAAGTCTCTGGGATTACGGGTGTACACCACTCTGCCTGGCTGACTTTAAAGTTTTTTTTTATGGGGATGAGAGATACTCTAATCAGTGCCGGGCAACAGGCTTATATTTGAAATCTGATCACTACTGTTTTTATTTGTCATTGAGATTTTGATAATGATAATTTGTCTAAGTTAGAAATTATTAAAATTATTGAGTTTAAATGTGTACCTATACCAGCTTTGCAAGAATAAGACAGACTCTTCCCTTATGATGCACCCTGAAGAAATCATACATAGGAGTTTCAAACATTGAATATATGGCAAATGTTTCAAGTGTGCCTTGCAGATAGTTTCAGAGGAAGGATAGACTTTCACTAGGAATATTTGCATTAATTTGGGCATCCCCATGAGATACAAATATTGTAATCAAATAGCTTGAAAACATTTATCTAATTGCCAACGCCAGCCTTAGAAATTAAAACACAGAAAAATAGACATATTTCTATCTTGACATATCGTTTCCTGCCTTTAGAATTGCATAATGAGATATCACATTTAAACATAAGGTTGGCATAAAATGTCAAGACCAGTTTATCAGTGATAATTGTTAAAAAGCTGTTCTTTCCAAACACAGGTATATAACTTGAACATGCCTAATTTAAAAGAACGTGCAATCTCTATTAGGTTAATTAACCCATCTGTTACGGTCTCTAAATGATACAGTTACTTTTAAAAGAGTTCAATTTTGTTAGACGTGCTTACTGGTAAGTAAGAAACTTATTTAAAATGTCCCTTTTGATTATAATGACAGAAAAACAATGGCAGATGATGACCGAGACATAGTTAAATATAGCATTGAAAATATTTCCCAAGGAATAAACGTGCTTTCAACACTGTGGAGTCTCCTGTCTGGGGTGGGTCCGACATGCATGCTATTGTCTTCCATAGAGTGTACTGGAGGCTGAAGGAACTTGCTCTTTGAAAGGTGACACATCACAATGGAGTACTAAGTAGAAATAAAAAATGACAAAATCATAGAATTTGCAGGGAAATGGATGGCACTAGAGCAGATTATGCTTAGTGAAGCTAGCCAATCCCTAAAAAACAAATACCAAATGTCTTCTTTGATATAATGAGAGCAACTATGAACAGAGTAGGGAAGAAGAGCAGGAAGAAAAGATTAACATTAAACAGAGACATGAGGTGGGAGGGAAAGGGAGAGAAAAGGGAAATTGCATGGAAATGGAGGGAGACCCTCATTGCTATACAAAATTACATATAAGAGGTTGTGAGGGGAATGGGAAAATAAACAAGGAGAGTAATGAATTACAGTAGATGGGGTAGAGAGAGAAGATGGGAGGGGAGGGGAGGGGGGATAGTAGGGGATAGGAAAGGTAGCAGAATACAACAGTCACTAATAGGGCATTATGTAAAACTGTGGATGTGTAACCCATGTGATTCTGCAATCTGCATTTGGGGTAAAAATCGGGAGTTCATAACCCACTTCAATCTAATGTATGAAATATGATATGTCAAGAGCTTTGTAATGCTGTGAACAACCAATAAAAATAAAATAAAATAAAATAAAGATATTGTATCCACCTATAACTAACAAAATAAACTAAATATTATGAAAATCAAAAAAAATAAAAATAAAATAAAATGTTTGCAGGAGTGCCAAGTGCACTTCAGCTCTCTCTCTCACTGCGGATTGACTCTCCAGGGGTGCTTTACCCCTGAGCTAAGTCCCCAGTCCCCAGCACTTCTTACTTTATATGTTGAGACAGGATCTCACTAAGTTGCTGAGGCTGGCCTTGAACTTGTGCTCCTCCCGCTTCAGCCTCCCAAGTCATGATTGTTCTGTTGATTGCGGAACCATGACCAGGTCTCCAAACTGATGATGGAGAGTTTTCCAGGGAGGCTTAAAAAAGGAATATCCTGTCTGAGAGAGGCAGCCGGAGTCAGGAGGGGAAAAAAGGGTCCTGTCCAAGACGGGTAGGCACGGGGGCAAGAGACAAAGCCCAGGAGAGTTGGTGTACAAAGAGAATTAAATGTGGAAATTAAACTAATAGGCTTTCCTCTCTTATTTTTCTTCTATAAACTCCCCTTTGTGTCCCACAGCCTTCATTTGCAAAGTAGAAAAGAAAAATGGTTCATGTTCAGCTTTTGACTTTCACAATAGAATTCCTGAGCTCTCGACAAAACCATGGAATTGAGAGATGAGCTTTGTTGAAAGAGGAGAGTGCACCCAGTCCCCAGCACTTCCTTTCACATTAAAAGCCACATCTGGCTGACTCAGAGCAGAGAGTCTTTCTGTCAACCATGATGTGTGAGCCAGAGCCTAGAGGGAGACAGCACAGGGCCAGAGAGGTGGCTGGACTCTGCACCTGCCTGCCCCTAGGAGAGACCCAGCACCCTCCATACACCAGCTGCAAACCTGTGGAGTTCTAGGAAGCACCTAGGAGACACCACCTTCCTCTACAGCTTCCCAGGAGCAAGCTCTCTCTCCCTCTCTCTCTCTCTCTCTCTCTCTCTCTCTCTCTCTCTCTCTCTCTCTCTCCTCCCTGACATTTCTCTATTTTACATACTCCAAGTCCCACCTCACTTCCCCAACGGGACTTCCAAGTTATATCTTGTTTTGCAAACCACAATGTAAACTCCTATATTTAAAAAAAAAAAATTCAAGGAGAACGGACCACAATCCCTTAATTCTACATTTTTAAATTCAGGGATAATGGACCGTGGTGCCGACACCAGCTGTGTCAGCTCCTATCTCCTGTTCACATTTTCTCCACTCCCATTCATTAAATCTGAAGCTCTGCCTGCCTCCTCCTAACTTCTTTCCTTGTCAGTTTCTGTCGAAACAGAACTTCAAGATTCACAGACGCTGAGAATCGCTGTTTTCAACCCCTGATTCCTAACGTTGGTGAGAGAAAGCTTCACTTTTCCCCCCATGAAACTTGAACTGTGGGGAGAAGAAGCTCCCTGAGTGCAGGAGGCGTCCTGCCTTCCCTGGTGGGTGACCTGCTGGGACCTTTGGAGCCCTTCAGGGCTCTGGGGAGAATTTAGTGCGACTTTACAGATGCACCAAGGCTGGGGGGGGGGGCAGGTGACTGAGAAGGTCCTCCGGGGGCAGCAGAATGTGGGCTCCAAGTCCTTCACGCCACCCGCAATTCAGGGCAGGGAGCATCTGCAGGACCGACTGGAAGAGTCCCTTCCTAGGACCATGTTGAAGGGACAAACACAGACCTCAGCTACCAGAGAGAAGGACTTCTGACCTGGGTCAGGAACATTAGCATCTGCTCAGTTGCCTCCGCTAAGTACCTTCTAAGGTCAATTTTCTGACGACCCTCAGGAGTTATCAGAGGTTTTGAGTAGATCTTGTACCTGTTTGGGACTTGATGAAAATGATTCAAGAGAGTCTGTTAATAGCTTTGTGTTGAAGAAAGGGAAGGATTTTGTTTGCAGGCATAAAATATAAGCCCAGCCAAGGAGCCTTGGATGGTGTCCATACATTTCTCGTGTCCCTTGAGACTTCTGTGTTGAAATTTAATGCCCGGAGTGGTGCGTGTGCAGAGATGGGGTCTTTGGGAAGGGATTAAGATTAAATGAAATCATTAGGGTGGAGCCCTCAAGATTGAATTCTATGTCTTCTGGTTGGAAAGAGTCCGGAGGAGACACAGAGACAGGCATGTATCCCTGTTTCTTGCCATGTGATTCTCTGTGTTGCCTTGGGACTCTGCCAGAAAGAAGTCTGAGGTTTCTTGACCTTGCACTTCCAGAATCATGAGCCACAAGAAACCTATGGTCTTCATAAAGTAGCCTACCCCAGGTATTTCATTATAGTAATGAAAAGCAGCCTAATTTGATGACATTATGAAAAAGGCAAAACTCTGGAGACATTCAAAAGATCAGTGCTTGCTCGTGGTTAAGGAGGAGGGAAGAATGAATAGAACACAGCGTGTTTTTAAGTCACTGAAGCTATGCAGTATAATACTATGCAATTCTGGTGTAATTCTGTATAACAATAATGAGGGATGCACATCATTACACATCTGTCAAAGTCCATAGAGTGTACCACATGAAGAGGAAAGCCACATGCAAACTATGACCTCTGGCTGATAGTGATAAGTCAGCATCGATTACTTACAGCAAACCCCATTTTGGTGCTGTTGGTTTTGGAGGAGGCTGTGCATATGCGGGAGTGTGGGTTGATGATTCCTTCTCCTCTATTCGATTTTGCTGTGAACTTAAAAGTACTCTGAAAAGCAAAGACTATAATTTTTTGTTTAAAAAAGTAAGTTGACTTCAAATCTAATATTGAGACTTGGTCATTATTAAAAAGTGGAAAGTGTTTCCAACTGAGACTTGCTGAGCTTTATTGGTGTTTGGTAAAATCAAAAGCCAATGATGAAGAACATTATGTCTGCCACAGGCAGGATACTTTGCAATGAATTCCTTTATAGCTTGTTTACTTTAAAAAGTAAAAGAAATAAAAGACCTTTATAGCTAGTTTAAAACTTAATGAGAATTATAACTGCCTCATTAGATGCTTATTGCACGCACTTAGGTAAGTTCAAAGGCCTATGATTAACCAAGAGAGTGAATATTCCAATTCAATTATATTGAATCTTTCAATGAAACCCACATTTAAAAAGTCATGAACCATTCAAACCAAACAATTTCACTGTTAAAAACACAAGATAATTAAGCACGGTTCACACATCTCTTAAGACAGATAAAATTGCACACAAAAAGCCTAATAGGAGGGAGACATACTCATTTTTTGGCATAAAAACAGTTTGTCTCAGTCCCAACATCCAACACAAAGTGTTTAACTTAGAAAGTACTATAAGCCATTCAAGAGTGCAAGTGACGACACAGTCCCAAGAGACCCAGCAATCCCAGAAACCAGGATCGGCTCCGTCTCAGGGCTTAGCACTTTCTTGAGAGAATTTTAAATCACTGTGATGAACACGACCAAGGCTCCAAAAGTTAGCATCCTGCAAACTTGGTAAGTAGTTTCAGCAGAAATCAGAAAACTATACCATAAATAAAATGGAAATGCTAGACATCAAAACCCAGGGAAGGGTGATAAGAACGTCTTTGCCCGGCTCATCCCACGAGATCATGGAGCCCAGGAAAGAATTCTGCACTTAGGGAAAGATCAAATGAGCAGCATCTGAAACAGGATTGAAGAAACACACAGGACAGAGCAGAGGGTCTCTCCCTGCAAGGCGGCTGAGACTAGAGGATGGGATGGAGAGCCTGTTGCAGACAAGTGTGGGTGTCTTGATATGGGGGGTTGGTTGCTATAGGGCAGGGCAATGACTCTCTGGCTAAAGTATTCTTGTGGAATGAGAGGCAGGATCTGGTGAAGGGATGAGATTAGAAGTGTGTAATCCTTATGGAGTGGGGTCAAGATTTGGTAGAACCAACGGAGAAGTGGAAAGGGATGCCCTCAGGGCTACAGTGCTGCACCTCTGGTCTCTCCAAGGACAGGAACCACTCACAGTACCCACCTAGATCCGTGGGTGAGTTCTAGCAACACACTCAACCCCAGGGTTAAGAATGCAAGAGGTTGCGATTGGTTTGATGCAGTTATGTGGAACAGAAGGACTATGGATTGAGAATGTGGGTGAAACAGTGTGGGAACTGAGCTCTTGGAGGATCAATGGAAGCTCTGAGGGTGTGGAGGGACTGCAGGAATACAGGAGATGAAAAGCAGATGCAGGTTTAGAGTTTAAGTTTACAGGGAATAGGTTCCAGGGAACAGTACAGCCTTTGCTATAATGAGCAAGGAGAGAAGTGCAGAGAAGTGAGTAGGACAGGTTTCCGACGTCAACTGTGTCAGAATAAGAAGTTCAGACATCGCCCTACAGATGCCACGTCTCGCCACGGGGAAATCTTGGACAGGGAAGGTTCCAGTTTTCCTGTTTCTAATCACTTGACTTTGAGTTTGACCCATGGAGATGCAGTTAATAATTCACTTCCCTATTTTATTCTTAACCAATAAATTATACATTGAGCATGCGGGAAAAACATATTTCAATAGCCACTAGAGCCGCCTTGAAGACCTTCCAAATATAGGTCACAGTGCTCACGGACACTGGGAGTCTTGGAGGACAAGGAGAACACACTTGAAATATAGCTAGAGACGATATGAATATGCATCACGGCTAAATTATGACTTCAGGCTGTGAAGGTCCCGGGGTTCAGGAGACTAAGAAACTCAAATGGAAGCTGGTAACCAAGGCTTCTCTCTGACCAACTTTTAATGGAGGGAATAGGAATGGACAGTTTTGTGCTGATGTAACAGAAATCCACAGTGAACAGGAATCCTCTGCCTCCCAGCTCCTTGACCTCTTCAAGGCCCCACCTCTCTTTACTGTTGTCATGGCAACTGCATTTCCGCGTGAGGTTTGGAGGGGACGCCACCCCACAGCAGCTTCTAAGACAAGGCATGGCCTGGGGGATGGGAAGGAGGCCCACCTTCACCCTAGGTGTCCAGTTCCAGGGTGTCATGTGTCACCTTTGTGAGGTCTGGCGAGGTCTGACAGAGCTGTGGAAATGGAGGGAGAGAGCACAGAACGGGCAGGACTGAAGGCTTGCCCAGGTTAAAGGCAATATCAGATATTTTAAAGGGTTAAAATGAAAATTAAATGGCTTCAGAGTGAAAATGTTTATATTCAACCGGAAGAGGAGGGTCGAGGCAACTTTCACACCCAACTAGAGCAAGATGAACTGCGATCCTATTAAGTGCAATAAATAAGAACCCTTGCCAGACACATGCGTGAGACAGGTACGAGAAAAATGAGATGCGAATCCCTGAACTCAGGTTTGTGGGTCACGGTCGATACCGTCAGACGTGTGTCTAGACGTCCCAGTGATGGGATGGAGAGGGGGAGGGGTGGGCAGGGGAAATGCAGCCACCCATTCCCACTGTGCAATCCAAGGTTCCCGGCCTCCAAAGAGGTGACCCACCCTTCTGCCAGGTCTGTGGCCCCGTGTGCTTCTCTCCTTTACTTTGCAAAGCTCTTTTCCTACCCCTGTGTGAGACCTGCTCCTGCGGTCACCTGCCTACAGTCGCCACCCAGTGAGTCCATCGGACCAGGGTGGACTGAACAGGTTCCAGCCCTCACAATCCCGTCCTTTCACCTCTGAATATTCCTGTATTTACTGTGTCGTGTGATAAACATGCCTGCCTGTTTTCATTAAACCTTACACAAGCTTTAATCTGAAACTGCTTTTTTTTTGTTGTTTTCCTAGCACAAGCTTTTTCATTTGTTTTTTGACTCACTTTCCTCATTTATTAGGGTGACTCTGATACTAAATAACTAGCGATGGGTGTCATAATATGCTTTATAAATGTGCCAAAATCAAGTAATGCAATTTTTTTTTAAAAAAATTTGATTTTGTATGTTTCATCAACAAATGACAATTGTACGTATTGATGGAGCACACTGTGATGATATGTGTGCACTGTGGAGTGATTATATCAAGATAATTAACAAATCCACTACCCCACAGATTCATCTTTATTTTGTACTGAGAACATTTACAATCTATGCTAAAAGCAATTTGAAAGATGCAATCTACTGTTAACGTGGTCACCATTTATGAAATCCATCTCAAAAACATATTCCTCCTATCCAAATGAAAATTTGTACCCTTTGCTCAACATTTCCTCATGGGAGGGAATATTCACAGACCGTATATCTGAGAAGGGGACGAATATTAAAAATATAAAGGGCGCTCGACAGCAAGAAAACAAGTAACCTGATTTAAAAAGGGACACAGGACTTGTATAGACACTTCCCAGAAGAAGGAGTCTATCCAAATGGCCAAAAGGCTTATGGAGAGATTTGGGAATTAATGAAGTAGGTACTCCTCGTGTCCTACTAGCTAACCATCTGAATTCAATACAGTTCGAACAGGAAATGTTTATAGAAAATGACAAAAACAACTTTGACATTCACTCCCGCAGTTCTGGCTGCCAGGAACATGTGCAGGTCAGAGTGATCTCTGCACCCTGGGAATTTGTAATTGTCCTCACTGTTTGCCTCCAGTCAAAAGTCAGCCCTCGCTAAAGGAGCCCAGTCTCTCTCTCTCTCTCTCTCTCTCTCTCTCTCTCTCTCTCTCTCACACACACACACACACACACACACACACACACACATACACACACATACACACTTTTTCCTTCCACTAAATGAATTCAAGTTTGCTACTGGCTTCTAGCGCGTGGAAAAATTAAACAGCACATCTCTTCTGCCTTAAACCCCACAGATTCTGTAAGTATGGAAGGGGAAAAAGGACCCAAGATTTGTGATTATGCAGCTGCAGGATCAGATTTCACAGTCCGTTTTGCTACTCAACATTAGGCAAGTGTTCAGTGATGAACTGGCCTCTGTGACCTTAGCAAAACCAGTTCTTCTGTGAGTGAAATGAGATAAGAAACAGAAATGACTAGACACCGTGGTCCCCAAACTTGGCTACACATTAGAATTAATTGGGAAGTTTTTAAAAATCCCGATGCCCGGGTTGCACACTGTGCCAATGAGGCATGGGAAAAAGAATTGACTTTCTTGAAAGATTTTCACGTGAGCCTGCCATGCAGCAAAATTGGGGATTCAGTACCTTGGCACATGGAAGATCCTCGGGACAAGTCAACTTTCTTCCTCTCCTAATACGTACCTCGTTGGTTGGCTTTCCAGTAGCACTTCCTGTCCAATCTCAATTCCTTAAAGTTCGGCAGCCCAAGTTGCACTGCAAAGGCATATGGTGTGCTGATCTCTGACGGGACACTCTACAAAATGGGAAATAATGAGGAGCTATCAAATAACCACAACCAAAGCGCCACATAGTTATTCAGCGACCTTTCAGTAAACAGGGTCTTCTTTTCCCATGATTTAGATGAGACAAAACAAAATATAGATATTCCCTTTAATATCCTTTGAGGGTTTTTGTTTCAGTGAAAACCACGCAGAAGAGCAGAATTCATTGTCATTCAATGGACAAACCCCACTTTTCCTAGAAATGTACTTCGGAGCTTGCTCAACAGAAAAGCGAATTTCCGTATAGCTGACCTGAGACCTGGGTGGTTGGGGATCTGGTGTCAGGTGGCCGTGGCCCGGGGCATGGCTGGGGGTCCTCCCCTCCAGCTGGGAACGTGTGCCAGCACTTGACCCACACACTCCCTCACCGGAGTCCCTGCTCCGAGCTGTCCTCTGGTAGATGCCGTCGGCATCCCAGGACTGACGAGAATTCCAGAGTCCTCCAATATAGGCTTGTTAGCAGCACTAAATAGGTGGGGTTATATAATCTGTAATATAAAAAGTTACTCCAGAAAATACAATACTATCCACTTGTCAAAATATCTCCACAATTTAGGCGCATTTTCTAATATGCTTTATTTGGCATATTTAGAACCATTTCATGTGTAACCAGACTATAAAATTTATAGTTCAGGACCCCTGTGACAATATTCTGTTTCTTTCTTTTCTTTCTTTTTTTTTTTAATAGGAGGTGCATTGAGACCTACATCTCCTGCAAAATATAAACAGTTTCCTGGAAATTAAACACAATGCCCCAATCTGCAATGTATTTACACCCAACGACCTAAGGAACTGCAGACCGACCGAAGATTCTCTAGATTTTCTCTTTTATTCAAGTTAGACCACTGAATAGCAAAGTATTTAACCTGCATTAGATTCATTGATTATTTATAAACTTTTAAGAATGACGATTTCATAATATGCCCTTAAATTTTATCAGAAATTTGACATGATGGATTTTATCAGAACTTTGCATATGCAAACGGTATCTATTTGCATAATCTGGAGAATCACTGGGTTTTCACAATGCTTTCCTTTTCTAACAGAATTCCTAATATGGTTCATTATCAGAAAAACAGAAGGTGATCTTTCCTAAGGACCTTGGAGCACTTCTGGAGGTCAGATCACAGCCCAAGGTCAGCCCTGAGAAACGCCTGAGAGCCTTGGGACCCTGGATCCTTTGCCTCCCTCTAGGCTAACAGAGACCTAGAAACTCTCCATCATTTTGGTGATCCTATTAAGCTCAGCCTCATGTGTCATCCTTTCCCCTTGGTCTGACTGGCTTTCTGTTTTCACCGTATCTTTGGGTATCATGCATAGCATATGCACATCAGATCTCATTTGGAAGTCAAAACAGAATAAATTATTGATAAATTGATATTTCTTTTTTCCATTGCACAGGAGAAAGCATGACACAGCAGAGAAAGGCCTTGGTGCCAAAGAATCCAGAGTTCAAATCCTTACTCTGCAGTTTCTGTGCAGCCTGGGCATGCTGCTTATCTTTTATGAACCTATTTCCTCATCTGTAAACAGAATGACACTCGTCCCAAAGAATGACCTTGAGGATTTAAGAAGATAACAGACGCGGAGAGGGTCGTTTTCACGCTGCTGGGCTCCTGCCAGGTCCTCAATCAATATCAGTTTATTCCTCTTTTCCCTCCCCTGCTGTCACCCTCTGGGTTTAGAGCAGCCACGGGCTCAAACACTAGGCTTCACCTAGGAAAGGTAACATACGAAGACAGGAAAAAGCAGAACAGGTGGGTCGGGGTCATGTACTGGGTGATCCTTGCATAAGAGCCCCAGTGCGTGCTTCTGTGCAGGGAAGAATTGCTTCCTGTCGGAAAGCAAACGTGGTTCTCCTTGGGAACTCAAAGAACAAAAGACCCCTTAGCCACACCTGGGGGAATAGCAGATGGGATACATGTCCCTCCCTGCAAGCTTGGTGGCCCTCAGAAGCTACAGAACACTGCAGGACAGCCTCAGGGTCTCCATCAACGCACAGAGACTGAAGACACAGACATTTCTGCATTCATAAAATAGGCGTTTTGCTGTTCTTATTCCCTGGAAATCTGTCCACTTAATGATGGAGTCCTTCCCAATGTTCAATTGCATGAGAATGTAGGAAACGCCTTGATTTCTTCTTCTCTTTAACACCCCCCCCCCAGTTCCTCTACGTTATTCTTCTCCCCCCCTCTCCTACTTATCTTTTAATTTTTTCTATCAATGCCAATGATAAAAATCAACTCCACTCACGCGGAAAGTCAAGCTATCTCAAAATAATTTAAAATCTTTCGTTGGTTAGAGAAAAGCACAATTAAGGGCTTTAAGAAAAAACGTACAAGAATAAAAATGTCAAGATGAAAGATCTTGGTTATTAACTCTGCTCTTTATTTTTAATTACATATAAAAGTTTATTGATAATTTCTTTTGCAAAATCACATCAGATGCCATGTCACAGGGGCATGGGGATTTACTAGAATGTTAGCGTGTAAGTGTAAAGGCGGAATTCCCCTCAGAATGTTTCGGTAGGAAATGTACAGGCTGCAAATGGGTAGAGGAAGAAAGTGCAGAGCTATCCGTACTAACAACTGGTGGTCATTTAAATTCTTCTTTAATCAATGGAAATAGGTTCTTTCATCTGATGAAAAGACCTATTTAGACCCACGCCCTAAGTGTTTAAAACAGTCTCACTGAAAACTCATACAACATATGATTTTAGCTCACTGGCTGCCTTTTGGTGAATCTGGGTTTCTGCTGATGACCACGAAGCACTTCCTGCAGACACCAGGCACCGCTGGTGTGACTGTCACTGGAAGTAGAGGATCCAGTATGCCACACACCAATTCCGCTGAATTTCGTGTTTGCAAATGCTTTCCGTTCTACAGTGGCCAAGGTGCCACATTCAAGGGAAGAGTCAGGACACTCTTCCATTTTCCACATTCCACCCATCAGGATTCAGGAAACTCTGGCGTTTTGCACCGAAGGAGAGTGGGAGAACTTTGGAAGCAAGAGGGCCACTCTGACTTTCCCTGCTGTCCTGTGTAGGGCCTGGCCCGAAAGAACTTCTCTGACCTACTGTCCCGAATGAAGGTGGCAAGACTGTGGTTCCAGAGACGTCCTGCTGAACCCTGGGGGAAGCAGTGCTCACAGAGGCCAAGAAGGATCCAGCAGAGGCCTCTGTCTATTCCCCCTCCAGACCATAGCTCACCGTCCAAGCACAGGTCTACATCGTCATCAAACCTAAGCATAAAAAATGTATGTATCCCCGCCATCTTTGGGTCTTTTGCTCCGAGGGTCCCTGTGATGTGTAAAATTCTAATAAACCTGGCATGCTTTCCCCTTGTCTTTGTTTCAGGTGTGATCCTCACCAGGAGCCAGGAAAGGTTTTGTCCGATTCTGCCCACACCCATCCAGCCCCACCAATCCAAGATCGTTTCCAACACTGTCCTGAGCCACGAAGACAGCCCAACCCCACTGTCTTGTAGTTAGTTCTGAGGTCTAAACATCTATTGCTGCACCAAAACAATGAAAGACCACGTACAAACACAGGGATAGTGGGAAATTAGGATTCATGAAACTGAAAAGAGGCTATTTGTGAGTTAGCAATTTCAAACTATCCAAGCCACGGCAATTTCACATATTATATCCAGAACTGGAAACATCAAAGCAGCTTCCCGAAAAAAAAAAAATTTCTTTTTCCCCATGATGCCTGAAAATACAACATAGTAGAGTATCCTTTATCTGAAATTATTCTGATTTGGTATTTTTTTTCAAATTTGGGGATATATGTATACACATAATGAAATTTTGGGGGTGGGACCCAAATCTAAACATGGAATTTATTAATTTATTTGTTTCATGTATACTTCATACATAGAGCACTAAGTTGTTCTTTGTTTATTTGTTTGGTACCGGGGATTAAACTCAGGCACTCAACCACTGAGCCACATCCCCAGCCCTGTTTTTTTTTGTATTTTATTTAGAGACAGGGTCTCTCTGAGTTGCTCAGCACCTCGACTTTGCTGAGGCTGACTTTGAACTCACAATCGTCCCGCCTCAGCCTCCAGAGCCACTGGGATAGTGTGAAATTAGGATTCATGAAACTGAAAAGAGACTTTTTGTGAGTTGACCATTTCACCACCGCGCCCAGCTGGCATTAAGTTTTAACTGTGACCCACTGCAGAAGGTCAGGTGCAGAATTTCCTGCTCTGGGCATTATATGGGCACCCTAAATATTCAGGATTTGGAGCACCTTGGATTTCAGACGGAATTTTCAACTTGTATTCAACATTGTCGTAAAAACCCCCAAAACATAAATTTCACTCCTATTTTGCTTGGGACCTTGAATAGCTTAAAACCCATGCACAGGCCTGTCTTCATCTCTCACATCCTGCTGACTTTTAAATATAGACTCCTAGTCCAGATGTTTCTGCCCAGCCACAAACCTGCAGATGGATCTTTCTCAGAGACCTAAGATTCATCTTGTCCTCGATTAGTGCGTTGTTTCTCCTAAATCCTCTTCCTGCCCCTGAATCCGCCCCTCACCCTAACCCTAACTCTCTGTCAATGGCTAGCCCTCATCCAATCCTGCTGACGTTTCCTGGTCACCATCCACAGACCCACCCTGTCCTGCTACAACTAACCCGTCACCACCTTCTAGGAATTCCTTTCATGAGGTTTCAGTCTGAGTTCCCACGACCACCACCTGTTCTTTATGCTTCTGCTCTGCCTTCCCTCTGACACCTTTTAATGTTAAAATCCAACCCTGTCATCTTTACTGAAAGATTTTAAATTTGTCAAAATTTGGGTTTTTTTTTTTGGTGCTGGGGATTTTACTTAGGGGTGCACTACCACTGAGCCACGTCTGCAGCCCTTTTTATTCTGAGACAGAGTCTCATTAAGTTGCTTAGGGCCTGCTAAATTGATGAGGCTGGCCTTGAACCTGCCATCCTCCTGCCTCAGCCTCCCGAGCCGTTGGGACGAACCGTTCCAGGCAGGTTCAGGCTTCTGAGTGCAGCACGGAAGGTGCATGTTGATGGGACGCACCGTGCGAATGTCGGGGTTGCATAAGATCAATCAAAGGCCCACTAACCTCCAGGACTGAGCATCCAAAGGCAATCCTAAACCCTACACTGTTGGCACCAGGCTCCTCTTTCCCCAGCAGGCCATGCTCTGACGCCACCACTGACACCAGCTTCTCAACAACCTACTGGAGACATAAAGGAGACAGAGACTCCCAAGGACTCAAGAACCTTGAAAAGCCGCTGGATTCTCACAGCGCGTCAGTTAGCGACCACCACAGGGGCAGAGGGCACAGGCGCTCCTGGGCCTGCAGGCATTAAAAGGTGGTGTAAGGTTTCTTTCTGGCTCTTGCACCTTAACTCACAGCTTGTTGGCTGATAAAGGCTTGGAGTGTGCCTCGCCCTCCCTCTCCTTCAGCTTCCCAGGGGCACTGCCAGGATTCTCCAGGGACAAACATAATTGCAAGGAGCCCCTAACTCGTCCCTTGTGTTCTCTTTCCTGTGGCCCCTCTGTTCTTAGATCAGCTTCCACAACTCATGCTCATCCCAACACAGAGGTGTTCCTACTGAACGTGGAGGGACCTGGGTGGGGAAGTAAGTGTCCCCACAGGGAAAGCAAATGCACCTTTAAAGTGCACCCAAAGCCAACCACTTAACATCCCCCTCACCATCCCATAACCCTCCACGCATCCTAGCCAAGGCTCATCCTCCACCACGATGCTCTCTTGGGCATCCAGAGCTTCTAGATAATTACTGATAAATGCACCCCTCGTGATTTTAGCCACACTCTCCTCACAGTTCCAGTGTCCATGTGCCTGTGAGGGTCAAACCAGCCTGAGTCTCTGCCCACACAGCAGGGAACACTCTAGAACCTATAACTCCTATTAAAGAGCTTCACTTGTAAATATGAATCATATAGATGACCTTTACACTTGTCCTTGACGGGAGGCATTTCCTTAGTCCAGCATCCTTTACATTCTGTAGGTCAGAACCATCTCAAACATATGGTAATCGTGTCTGTTTTACTGTGTATGAAGTCGGAGATCAGGACGGAATTGCATTCTGAATCTTTTTCATGAAAATCGGTGAAGATTCAGAGCTGAAGGCATACGACACAATAATCTCTGTTGAACTACGTGAAACCCAGTTTCTCGACTGCTTTGGGCTAGTAGAGAAGATCCATTTATTAATTGCATTCCAATTGCACGCTGTAGTCTTCAGGCTGCGTTACAGCCAGGAAAAAGCAATAAACGCAAATACCAAACAACAGTGTTCTCATCTCAAGGCACAAGCATTTTTTTTTTGTATTATCATTCCCAGTGGGAATGTCCACAAAGCAGTTTTAGGACAAGGCTTTTTCATTTGTTTTTAATACTTTGAGAAACAAATCAAAGGCTTTTTAAAGAGTAGGATGCGAAGTACGGGTGAGGAAACCATACATAAAATTACAGGCTGGACATCAAGCTCAGACAGCAAGAAAGCCCCTTCTGCCTGAGTCTGTGTTTCTCAAATCTTTTCTCCAACTCCGTCACAGTCTTCTCACTTTTGTTTCAGTGTCTTTAGAAACCCAACTTTTCAGATTGTTCTCTTGGGGATTTTTGCCTCTTTGGGTAACTTATCCAAGAAAACTTTGACTACTCTTAGGTCCCATAGATGTTCTTCTGTTTCATCCTAGAAGTTTTACAGTTTCTGCATTTACCTTTAGGACTCTGAACCATTTAGAGTTTGTAGCTGTGTGTGCTGCGAGGCATGAAGCAAAGTTCCATTTTTCATGTGTCCAGCGGTTCCAGGGCCCTTCTTTGCAAAAAAAAAAAAAAAAAAAAAAAAAATCCCTTCCCCACTGCATGGCCCTGTAACTTTGGTCAAAAATCGGTTTTCCATATCCATGTGGATTCAGGAAGGATTTCTTTTTTTTGGTACCAGGGATTGAACCCAGGGGTGCTTTACTGCTTGCTCTGAACTTGGGACCCTCCTGCCTCAGCCTCCCAAGCTACTGGGATTACAGGCATGCGCCACGGCACGCGCCATAGGAAGGATTTTTATCTCATTTTACAGTTTCACATTTTGCAGAAGCTGAAGACATTAACTCACTAAAGGTCACACACCATAGAGACCAGAGTTGCGACCAAGTACTGGACTTCTCTGTTTCCTCAAATATAAAGTGAGAATGCACCTATCTGCCTGGCCAGGCTCATTTCTACCCATCGGTACTTACTGGAAAAGTCAAGGCTTCTGGTTTCCTCCTTTTGACATGAAACCCCTCTCTGGTCCTGACCCCCAAGGCCATGTGAGGCAGTGTGCAAGCTGGCTGCTCACAGCCCCTTTCCAGAAGTTGAGCCTGAGATCCACAGTGTGCTGGTCAGTGTGAGGCCCCTGAACTAGGGCCTGAAGAGGACACCTGGGTCCAAGGTGGCCTTTTAGGAACCCTGATGGGACCCGTGCAGATAAGTGACCTGAAAAGCCCATCTGCTGAGACAGACACTCAAGAGAAGGGAACAGCCTCTCAAGACTATCACCCTTTCCTTCTCTCTGTCTCTGCTTCCCAGCTGCCATGAAGTGAGATGCTTCCCTTCTCCACTCCTTTCTGCCAGGATGAGCTTCTGGAAGCAATGGAGCCAGCCAGCCACAGACAGAAACCTCCAAACCTGTGAGCCAAAAAAAAAATTTTGCTCCTTAAAGTTGTTCTTCTCAGGTAATTTGACACAGTAACAAAAAGCTACCTGACACAAGAGGTTTTCAGAATTTTGTTTTAAGGACATTTTTACTAAGCAGATGCATTCTGTAATGGTCACACAGGTCCTGTGACACAGCACTTATCCTCAACTCCAACAGAAACCTCATCATAAAAGGATTATAACTCAGCAGCTCAGGAGGCTGAGGCAGGAGGATTGCAAGCTCAAAGCCAGTCTCAGAAATTGAGTGAGGCCCTAAGCAGCTCAGCAAGATCCTGTCTCAAAATAAGAAATAAAAAGGACTGGGGATGTGGCTCAGTGGTTAAGTGCCTCTGGCTTTAGTTCCTGATATGAGAGAGAGAGAGAGAGAGAGAGAGAGAGAGAGAGAGAGAGAGAGAGAGAGAGAATATATTATTATTGTCTGGCAATAAACCAATACTTCATACTAATATTAGTGCCCCCCTTTCGGCCTTTCTTGGAACATTGATTTAAAAGTAATTGAGTCTGTGTTTTCCAAGTTGCAATTCTTAAGATTCTGAATAAAGTCCTATTTACTTTTGTAGATTCTGAGTTTGAACTGATTGACCTTACCTTCAGCTCCTGAGCCTGAATCCTCTGTGCCAAACACTTAGGAGGCTGATGGTCAGATTTCCCCAATATCTTTAGGATTAAATTCACTTCCTTTTTTATTGTAATTCCGTGAAAGTGGTTATTGTTTGATAATTCAATGAATGCTAAGATTCAGAGTCTTTGCAAATATTAAATATATTTCAATAAGAAAATGTCTATCTTGAGTCATATGAAATTACAGGCATATGGTCATTTTTACCTATTAAAAAAAAACGCAGCTATTTCATTTGGTTTAATCTGGCACGTGTTGAAACATTTAGCACAGTACTTAAAAAAGACAGTCATCTCACTAATCTCACCTTAGTCCTGATCCTGCCAGACCCTGCCTTCATCTAAAATGCTGGTATTTTGTTTCATCATGGATTTTTTGCTTTAATTTTTATTTTTAACATTGCACTGAGGTTTTATTTTTCTTATTACTGAGATTTTGGGTGGCCCATGAGTTTTTTCCCTCCCCCAGGTTCACAGAAGCACTTGCTTCCCACAGTCCTGGCCCCAGTCCAAGACTCACAATTAGCTCACTGGTGGTAGAGTTGCTCATTGCATTAGTGAAATTATTCATGGAAAATAACTGGATTGCAATCTCCCAGTCCTTTTGTATTAAAAAGCTGTCAAAGTGCCGGTGATGGAAAATTGCCCACATATCAATATTCATACAAGAAATACAATTTTTTTTTAAAGTTTCAAGCTGTCAAGTCTTGAGAGAAGGGGGTGGTTTTTAGACACTGCCTTAGGGAAGAGTTGAAAAAGGACAAACATTAATTCAGTGTCTCTTCCTTGCCAGGGATCATTCAGACACATCGCAGACATTAACTCATTAAAACTCAGCGTCTCCAAAAGGTAAATGCTGTTAATCTCACTTTGCAGAAGAGAAAACTGTATAATGAAAAGAATCAAGTTCACAAAGCAACCGCTAAATTTCAGATCTCCATGTCTCCGATTGCAAACATTTTTCACAAGCTATTCAGTTTGTAATAATTTTGTGTCACTGTAGATCATATTTTATGTTTTAGAAATCATAGGATCCACAGACCCACGGGGCAGGGGGGAGGAAATTCCTTTTCTACTAATGAGCACTTTGCATGAGCCTAGAATTCTCTACATTGGAAGTCGACTACGGGGCTCTTCTTCCCCTTCAGTCTGTGACATGTGTCATCACGGGATGTTGAGGTGGACCCCACCTCATATTCAGCATAATTCAGTTAAAGCAGTTATTGTTTGATAATAAAATGATTTCTCAGAATCAAATGATTTCTCAGATACAGAGTCTTTGCAAAGATTAAATATATTTCAATAAGAAAATGTTTAGCATGAGTCATACAAAAACTATAGATACATGGCCATTTTTTTTCTATTCAAAACCCAGCCATTTCATCTGGTTTAATCTGGCCTACGTTGAGGTACCTAGCACAGTACTCAAAAGAGCTGGTCATCTCACTCACCTCACCCTTGTCCTTTAGTAAACCGTTGTCCAGGTGCATGCCTCGTTCAGGCAATGTGGGGAGACACCATGGGTTGAAATAAATTGTTTGCCACATAGAAAAAACGCAATGTTTGGATTCCCATGTCGCATCTCACACCAAAACAATCCCGGAAGTATAAAAATGTTAATGTAACAACTAAAACATCAGCCAGGCACGGTGGTGCACGCCTGTAATCCCAGCAGCTCAGGAGGCTGAGGCAGGAGGATCACGAGTTCAAAGCCAGCCTCAGCAACTTAAGAAGGCCCTAAGGAACTGAGGGCTGGGGACGTGGCTCAGTGGTGAAGCACACTGGTGGGTTCAATCCTGGGTACCACACAAACAAACAAAACTGAAGACATTAAAGAACAAAGAGAAAATTAGGACTATTTTTGTGGCTTGTATATGGGTGTTCTAGATAAGGAGCACAGAAAGCTAAGAAGCCATAGAGAAAACCCCATAACCTTCAGGCTACCTCCACCACACAGAGCCCCCCTCTGAACCCTGGCCAAGGTGTCCACTCAGATCCACTAGCCCTCAGGTCTCTGTTTTCTTTCAGGAGCCACCAACCGTCATAAACACAAAAGCCACCAGAACAATCTTCAGTAGCTCCAAGTTTCAACTTTAAACACCTGGTTCTGTCTTTCACAGTGTTGTTGTGATTGCAGAAGCAGAGGAGACGAAGCCTTCTTCCAACCTATCCTCTACCCCAGGGTGCAAAACTGTCACAAGCTCAGGGAGAAAGCAGAGTGCGGCCATTTCAGAGAATGGTAACCCGGGCCACCGAAGCCCGCGCGTGTCTGGCCATGATGTTATTTAGGTCCTTGGTTAACGCCAAATAGGCACAATCCTGCCGCTTGGACACACCACTTAGCCTAGCAGAAGCTAAAGGAAATCTGGCGTGACAAGAAGGATGTCTGGCATCCGTGCTGTCATCTTAGCATATTCAAAGAGCATCTTTGAGCCTGGTGTAGTCATGCACGCCTGTAATCCCAGCGGCTCTGGAGGCTGAGGCAGGAGGATCACAAGTTCAAGGCCAGCCTCCACAACGGCGAGGCACTAAGCAACTCAGTGAGACCCTGTCTCTAAATAAAATACAAAACAGGGCTGGGGAGGTGGCTCAGTGGTCACGTGCCCCTGAGTTCAATCCCAGGTACTGCTTGCCCTGCAAAGAGCATCTTTGAATATTTGAACATGTTTGATCTCAGGAAGCTCCAAGGAAGGACCAGCATTAAGTCCAAGAGGATGTTCCCTAATGTAGGTTCAGTGACCTTTGGCAGGTGTGGTTGGTGCTGGTGAAGCTTCTTTCCCTGCTGGACCCAGAGATGCAGAGTTAGCCTGGCCCAACCCTAACTGGCCATCCTCCTGTCCTCAGGTAACGAACCTGCCTTCTTCTCCAATCCACCAACCAGAAGCCTGTCACCGCCCGCTGCCCTCTCCCGCCCCTCACATCCACTCCGCCTCCCCAGTTCAACCCACTGATCACCACTCAAGACCAGTGTTCGGGCTCTGACCCAGCATTCTTGCCTGCTGAGCCTCTGTGATGTCCCCCTAGCCAGTCCCACCCCCACCCCCACTGCTTCCCCTTCCTCTTACAGGTAGGAGTGATCTTTTAAAAACCCAGATCAGACCACATCCCTCCCAGGCTTAAAACTCTTGGATTTCCCAGCACCACCACCCGGGCATTTAGAACGACGTCCGAATTCCTAACGGTGGCCTCCCAGATGCTGCATACATCCTTTCGCCCTGACTGTCTGATTTGATGATTAGGTAACTGGTAAGCGGTATCTTCATCAATTATTTGTAGAAACCCACGTGCATTTTTAGAGTATGTTGTATATAATTGAGAAAATTGATTTAAAGAACAGGTTACACACACACACATCAGTAGCTTTATGTTAGAGCATGCGCAGACTAGTGCCACCATGGAGAGCGAGTGCCAGGAGTCTCCCCCTGTTGTAGGGGACAGACGAGGCAGGGGACCCAAGACAGCAGCAAACAGTTTTACTTGGCTGCAGCCAGGTTCAGAGGGCACAGCCTTTGCTGTAATCAATCAATCCCCTGAACCCCGAGTTCAGGGAGTTTCAGAACTTTATACCCAACATGTCAGGGGAGGGGCTCAGAAGCTCACAGTCTGCAGAAGTTCACATAAAAGCAGCTTTTTCTTTCACTGTTTTGGGCAAGTTAACCCTTCAAGGATAACACCTGAGAAGGGGAGAGCTTCTTCTCCCCTTTCTTCCCTCCCCTGCCAGCTGTTACCATGGAGCCAACTGGTAACTTCTCTCATCTTAGAAATGTAGTCATCTCTGTGAAGCCCAGCTCAAGGCCAGAGGCCTTGTTTACACATTTCTACAAACTACTCTACTGGATACGTGTTTGTGAAAAACTAGTGAGGGGGTGTCCAGCAGCTGGAGTGCTGATTTCTTCTCCTGGCCAGTGGCCAAGTAAACAGGGCAACACAAAAATAGGAAGTTAATCTACATTGAACTCTTTTGTGGAGTCTCTTTTTCTGACGTCCTAAAATCAGCCATGGGGAAGATTTTGGGAGAAGCCCAGTGAGGACTTTGCTATGGAGAAAGGGGGTGCGACTTCACCCCTTCTCAGAAACTGTTCCAGAACATTTGCTGGCTCCTCTCAGAGGGCATTTTGGAATCCTTGAAGATGACTTTCAGTTAAGGTTTCCTTTGGGCCATAAAAGATACCTTTCAAGCATGACACTTGTCACCATTAGAATTTTTTTTTTTTTTAGTAAACTCTGTGCTCTTTAAAAACAAGAGGGGAAAAACAGGTATGCTTCTCACCTTCAAGAAGACCAGCAACGTTCTCTGCTCTCACCTTAAATTTGAAAGTATATTACTTTTTTCCAAATCCACTCCTATTGTGGAGAATTTCTCTTCCTAGTCAAAAGAAAGAAAAATGAACCTTTTTGACAGGAGGGATATGTGTCATTTGTGTTCTTTAGGAATTCTCCTTGATCAACCACCCTGTGGGTAGGATGCCAATTCCCCTCTTAAGTCGTGAATCACAAAGTTCATTCTGTAAGTGAGCAGGAAGCCTGAGTGTGTTTGCCAGTGGAGTGTGTGCCTTGGAAATTGTGTCCAACATAATGCTCATCTGTACCAAGCACTCGGGGCGCCTGAACTGCAGATTCCCTTTTACTGCAAGACTGAACTACTCACATCCTCATTTCCCGTGCAAGATGAATGAACCAAGTTTCAGACACAGAGCCACCTGTCCCCAGAACCGAGCACCTGCCTTCTCTTCTGTGCTCTGCTGCGCTCAGATATTGGCATTTGAATCCCAGGCTGTAGGGCTAACGGATGCCCAGCCCTCAGCACTCGCTACCCGCAGATATGGCACCTTGTGAAACTGAAGAGAAATCTGAATGAACCCCTTAATTTCACCCTCTTTCCATTACCTGCCTCGATTGCCAATCTCGGGGGTCGCCTCACCACGTAGCACTCTCCCACGAGCTTTGCTCTACATGACAACTGATGCCTGGGTCAGGAAGGTGATAGGTGTCCAAGCTGTTGTTCAGGAACCTGGGGCAGCTCAAACCAGCTGGAACACCCATCTTCGCCCATGAGTGACCTTTGACCTCCACCCTCAGAGCCCGCCAACACCACCATCTGAGCACGTGTCTCAGGAAGAGCCATGAAGCTTGCTGAGCACGCACAGCCCACTCATTGCTGCATTCCCCATCTTCCCTCACCTCTCTCCCCTTTTTCTTCCCTAAGTTCTCCCAAACCCTGCCCTGGGGAGGGGATCTGATGCCTGGTGCTCTTGCCTCCTCAGCTTTGGGCCACCTCGTGAGAAAACTCTTTCTTTTGCAAAACTCATCTCTTTTTGGTGATGGGCATACCGCAGGGCGGGCAAAACGGTCCTGTTCAGTACCAAGACCTTGTCTGAGAATAGATCATCGGACTCTTCCCACATTCCCAGCCCCAAAGCAGTTATTTTAAATTTGTCATTTCTCTCCTCGGACTGCATTTGGTCACAGGAGTGTCAGGCATGACTGTGCATGAGGGAGGAAAAGTCTCACTGGCAAATACAAATTATTAAACACATTTAAACATCTGGCAGGTGAGGAAAAGATCTTTTTCTGCACTTTGACCACCAACAACAGGAAAAAAAACTCACTTTAACAAGGTCACATGCAAGTCCCCTCCAGAGAAGGAATCCGAGCCTTCACTGAGTTCTGACATCTCTCCTAGATAATGCTCTTCCTTTCTGCTCTCTTGCTGGGCTCGGGCCTCTTAACTTTGCAATTATCTTACCAGCTGCCTTACAGCCATCCTTAGTCAACATCTTCTCTACTCTCTCATCCGTCCTGTGGCCACCTACCCCACATCCTTGGGGAAGAGCTTTTCCCCTCGCTGTTCTCTTATTACATTTTGATATTATTTTTGATTATGTTATTTTCTTACATGCTTTCGAAAAGGGGACCTGATTTCCAAATAATGAGAAGCACAGAGCCAACGTAAAATATGAATTTGTGTTTTCTAGAGTAACACGACGACATTCACAGTCTCATTATTTTATAATAAAAATGAGGCTTCCAGCCCGGCTTACGCAGAGTGCGGCTCTAATTTTTCCAATTCACTTTGGGCAGCTCTGCTTGACAGCCAGGTTCTTGAACAATTAATCACCCTGTGATGTGGAATCTTTAAAAATAACAAGCTAAGATGAGAAAGGGCGGTACCCTGACCTTAAATATGGCCACAACAGCGACAAAGCAGGACACCTGCATATCCATTGGCATGAACAACAGCATCTCTGAAGGGTTCTATGACCTCTGTCCTTCCTACGTGTCCTCCATCCCAATCCTCAGAAGACAAAACTGGGAAGGGCTCCAAGAATGTCTAGGAAACTCGGTGGATCTCTCCCGTGGTTAATATTTTAATTTTTATCTGTAGAATGAAATTAAAAAGTGATTTCTTCTCCATCACATTAAAAGGAGGGAGAGCTTCTCTCCAATGGAAGCCGCTGTCAAAGAACACAGAAAGAGTCCATAGTCACTAGATATTACCCCTGCGCAACCTGCAGGAGTTGAAGTCTCCGCCATCTTCCTTGGGAGGTTAAGGACAAGTCTAATACATCATTTCAGGTAAAGTTTTTATTGGAATCATTTTTGGTCCATTAAACCTAATAGAACCTTATATTTAGTATTTAGAGCTAAAGGAGAAATAGATGTAGTGAAAAGAATATTAAGTTATCCAACTTCCATCCATCCATCCATCCATCCATCCATTCATACTCTATAAACATTTACAGGGACTCTATTATATATTGGGCATTGTGATAGATGTGAAGAATAGCAAGCTCGATAAGATATTTCAAATGATATGCTTCCATCTTTTAAAAATGGATTTGATTCATGGGAAGAATCAAGATTTAAATGTTATTTAACCACTCTCCATAAACTTCCTAGGAAAGGAGACTATGGAATTGGGAATATCTGGCAGTGTGGCTCAATCTTCCTTAATCCTACAACCTTGATGGTTTTGCCCACAGAACACATGTGTCTGTTTCAATTTTAGTTTTCCCACCAATTTTTCAAATTCTTCTTGGGTATCAAGACCCTATCTAGATTATGTGATCATGTCATATTTCATTTAGGGCCAGTGAGTAAATCTGAGCTTCTTTTTCATAGGACTTCCCCGTATTCTATTGGTAATCTGTCCCAGTGTCGCTCGCAGTGTGCGTGCAGGCAAATACAGCACTCAGGTTGAGCGTGTTGCAATATCTAAGTCTGTCGTCAGCCTTTGGCTGGGTCTTTTTCATTCCAAAATCCATTAGCACTGCTTCAACATGTCAGCCATAGACCTCTGCCCGCTTCCCTGGAGTCTGAGATCACCTCTGTCAGATGGAGAATTGGACAGCATATATGTCAATAAATTAAAAGATTAACTGAGAAAGAGAAAAATCGTGCCCACCTCTGGGATGTCATGCCTGTAGGAATGTCTCTGTGTGAAGCATTGCTGGACAGTCTTAATAAAATTACTTAGGGCAGCCTGGCTGGCCGGTGTGATCTTAGGGTGGGGCTCTCTGTGCTAGAAAGATCAGCCCCTTGCCCAAGGGTCGGGGCCCTACCCTTTATTCATTCTGTTCAAGGGAATTTAAAAACCATAAGGCGAGATGCCAAAGAGGAAACTGACGTCCCTTCACCCTGGGGAGCAGGGTGTCTTACCACACAATTGAACAGACCTGGGTCCTTCAGCCTCACCCCTGGCTGCAGACCCAAGGCCATATGAAGAGCAGCGGATAAGATGGCCAGAGAGTGAAGAAGCATGATTTCTGGGACTCCTTGACCCAGCAGCCCCAAAGGTTATGGTTCCAAAACCTGTTGGCAAAGACTTGCTGGAAGCAAAGGTTAGAGTAGGAAAACACAGTACTCAGCAGACAGAGGGTCAAGGTGAAAGTCAATCTTCCTGATGCTGTGGCCCTGGGTCAGACTCCCCCTTCGCAGAGACGGCCAGCGCTCACTCAGAAGCACCTCCTACATATGCAAACCAGCCAATCCAGAGCCCACAGCCCCTATAACCATCTCCCTATCAAACCCTCACACCTCAAGTCACTATTCCCCCATCCTAAATCATCCCGGAGTCAGGTTACCAGACAACTGCGGCCAGTCCCCACGCCCCAGCGCTCACTGATGACCCAAACCAGCCAGGACGAGACCTGCTTCCCCCGGAAACCATCATGAAGGCCTCTGCCCACATTTTTCTCCTCTTTTGCTCCTGATCAACGTAGTGATTCCCGATGAGGGCTTGTGTGGCATGGTGCGACCCTCCTCTTGGGAACTGAGAGCTTTAGACTATATTTTCTTTCTTTCTTTCTTTTTTCAGTTGTTGATGGACTTTATTTTATTTCTATGTGGTGCTGAGAACTGAATCCAGTGCCTCACACATGCCAGGCAAGGCTCTGCCACTGAGCCCCAGCCCAGCCCTAGACAGTGTGTTCAATGCAGCCATCTGCTGATCTGTCATCCCATGACCCCCCGACCCCCCCATTAATACAAATCTATACCATAAAACATCTGGAAAGGATCTCAGAGCCATAGAGAATATTCTATCATCTGACACAGTGTACCAGAGCCCACCAGGGGGAAGCTGAGACCAATTCTGCACCTGGCACCGTACCAGGTCCAAAGGAGCCCACCAACCTGAGTAAGCAGAACCGACAGGCTGCGTGTGGTCAAGTCACGGTGAGCTCTGAAAGCTCTCAGCGGACTTCTCACCTTTCACATTTGGGGATTCTTCCTGCACCTGAAATTGTACTCTAAGGCCTCACTTAATAGCAATAACGTGATTTATCATGCCTATCCCTACGCTCCATGTTCACATTCAAGTTGGGCTATCTCAGGATCCCTAGGTAGGAAGTAAAAGAAAATCTGAAATTCAGAATTTGAAATTTTTTGAGCATTGACATAGTGCCCAAATGGAAAACCCCACACCTCATGTGATGTCTTATAGTCAGAATGCAGGCACCCTAAACATATTGTATAAAATTATCCCCTGGTTACGTGTGTTGCAGTAATTCACTTGCAGGTCAGCATGGGAAAAGAAAGAAGAAGAAGCAGAGCAAGCGAAGCAGCAGCAGGAAAAAAAGTCCTTTATTGTGTACAAGCAATCTTTTTATAGTATGGTGAACAAAGAAGGCAGCCTTCCAACATCAAAGAATCAGGTCTTTCAGCTAATTAAACTTAGCACACAGAAGTTTTACTATCTAATCAGAAGTGACCCGCTTCTCATGGCTAATCTACTCTTGACCTAGAGTATGCTGAGCTCTGCTCTTTGTTTAAAACAGATAAAAATTTTTTCTCAGCGCCCTCCTAGCCCACTTGGCAGAACATCCCGTTTGCAGGCAAGTCCTCCCAAGGACAGCAGACACCTCGTTTTCAAGTATGTCCGCTGTTACCTTATCTATACCTTGACAGAATATCCCGTTTGCAGGCAGACTCCATCAAGGACAGTAATAGTAACACAGTTACCTCTGATTCTCTACAATGTGTATATAAAACGCTAAAGAACTTTTGTTTGGGCTTGTGTCCTATCCCCAAGATATCTTCGTACATGCACATATTCCAAAATTTTAAAAAATCAAAACTTGAAACATTTGTGGTCTCAAACATTGTGGATACTCAACCTGTACCTTTGCTTTAAAGACATAGAAGCTGAGATGTGGAGAGAGAAAGTGACTTACTTATAAAATGGGCTAAATATTTTTTCGAAAAGTTAAAATGAATTGCATCTCTGAAAGTTTTGAACAATCTCTCTCCTAGACTATGAAACTTTGTAACTATTGGTTTAGTGTATGAAGGAAGATTCTGACAATTAATTGCTAATTTTCCAATCAGGCACCAATCAGATCCCCAAGTAGTGGAGGAGAGTTGGGCAGCATCAAGTCTTGAGGAAGATGTGGAGCAACCTGGAGGCACATTCTACAGGAGAATCCAGGGATACAAGAACTTTTACAAGCCAAAAGTTGTATAAACCCTACCACAGGAATCTTTCAAAGATTTGTATCCTCAAGGGAAACTTGCAGTGTCAGGAGATAAGTACATGGATGTTTGCTGCAACATTATTTGCTTTAATCAAATGAATGGAAAGGATGAAGTGCACATCACCAGTTAGGTGGAAGAGATATGTGTGGATATGTGTGCAATAGAATAATATACAGTAATGAAAAAGAACAAATTGCAGCTATAAGAAGCAATGTCCATGAAAACCTGAAACATAATATTAGATAAAAGAAGTATTTCTGCACTAGAATATGTGACCACAAAGTTTCCATTTATATAAGATGCTTAAATGTGCAAATATGCAAACCCAAACAGATTGTTTAGGGATATAGCATATAAAGTTGGCATAGATACTAAGTAATATTCATAAAATCTGAATAACTTTTATATAACAACATAATGAGCATGAATTGTCCAATTTGGTTTTTAAAATGTCTTGGTTTTATTTTTCCTCTATTAATCTTCCAAAGATAGACAAACTTAAAATATTTTGGATTTGTAGACATTTCAGCTTAATATTTAGCTGGAATTTCCTATGTTCTCAGCATTTTTCCCAATACAGCATTTTGCATAGGTCAGAAATATCAGCAATTATTTATTCAAAGATGGCTTCGTTACTATTTGGTCAACTTTTTACACTTCATGTGATTTTTTTAAAAGTTTAAACGTTGAGGCATGAGTTGAAACAAATTATTAATTTGCAGTTAGAGCTTGAGGATGAATGTTTTGTGAATACTAAAGCATCAGCTCTATTTGTGAGCTGGCTGCCAACCCGGCGCAGCTGAAAATACCAATTAATTTTCAATAGTGCAGCTCATCATCAGGAGAAGCAGAACTGTCCATCTGGACACCAGCAGAGTCCCCGTGGGCTCCCGCTAGCTGCATTTCAATTACATTTAGAGAGAGACAGCAGAATTGCCTTTTCAGACATTTGGAAAACTTTCCCCAAACTTTATTTGATTTTAGTGGCACATCCCGTTTCTAGCTTGGATGAGGAGTGGTTTATTGCCACGTGGACAGATACCACGGAAAATATTCAGTGATTGGGAAAGTTTGACTACAAAAAGTATTTCCAGTAACTCTGATTTAATTGGCATTACATTACTCACAAAGCAGTCAATTAGCAGAGTTGGGTTTTTTCCCCCATAAATAATGTACAAGTGGTTGGGCAGGGCTTGCTGCCATACTGTAAGACTGTAACAGGTTCTTAATTCTTAATGGAATCAATAGGTTAGCTGATGAAAGACTATTCTTAGTCAACCCCTCCGTGACCCGAGCGTGGATCACTCCCTCTCCGTCTGTCTGGCTGCATCAATCTCCCAGAGGGCTCTGACCTTGCCCACCAGGGATTGATACGCCAATGGCCAAGCGAGGAAGCCCACACACCTACTCAGACAATTTTCTCCAGGCTTCTTAGGGTCAATGCCATGTGACATTGAGAGTACATCTCAGAACAGCCCAGGAAAAAAGGGGATTTTGTGTTTTGTTCTCAGTGCAATACAAATACCCTAGGAAAGTTTATTATGGGTGGTGGGTTAGAAAGTTAAACTGGGCAGCTACCAAGGGGCAGAGGTGGGGACACAAGGTGGGTGACAATGACAACAGCTTGAGTTAGAGAAGAGGGTGTCTTCATCCCCCTCCCCGCCCCCTAGTGTGTGTGTGTGTGTGTGTGTGTGTGTGTGTGTGTGTGGTTATGACAGAGCATCTGAGACTGGATAATTCATAAAGAACTAAAATTCACTTCTTTTGGTTCTGAAGGCTTGAAGTTCAAGTTCAAGGTGGTGGCAAGTCTGGGGCCTGGGGAGGGCTTGGACGCTGCATCCTGTAGAGGGAGGAAGACAGTCCCTGACGTGGAAGAGCAGAAGGGGAGAGCCTGCTCCTAACCCCCTTTCACTGTGGCATTGATCTGTCTGGGAGCCTCAGCCTTCCTGCCCTAAGCGCCTCCCATTAGAACTCGCCCCCAGTCCTGCAGCACCGGCCATGAGGCGTTCAGCACAGGAATTTTGGAGGAGATGGACATTCCATTAGGGTCACATGTGGTAAGATTTGGGAAGGAGACTTTTTACTGATGAGTTTCGTGTAAATGCCAGAGAAAGAGCAGAACCTGGAAGGACCCTAACACTGCGGCCCACATGGATGAGCTGCTGGAACTGCTGCTTCTTAAACCAGACATGCTTAAAGGAAAAGAGATCCTGCAAATAAAGACCAGAGTTTGTTTTTATTTTTAATTTTTTTGTACCTGGAATTGACCTCAGGGGCACTCGACCCCTGAGCCCCATCCCCAGCCTTATTTTGTATTTTATTTGGAGACAGGGTCTCGCTGAGTTGCTTAACTCCTTGCAGTTGCTGAGGCTGGCTTTGAACTTGCGGTCCTCCTGCCTCAGCCTCCTGAGCCCCTGGCATGACAGGTGTGCACCACTGTGCCTGGGTTGTTTTTGGATGTTTTCAGTTTGAGGTGGCATCCAGATGAGGTCAGCCTGAAGCCTGGAGGAGACCATGTAGTGGACGAAACCGCAGAGACACTAGCTGTGACTGGGATTTAAGTGATGCTGTATAGGGAGAGGGCGAGGTGAGTGAGGTGGTCAAGGGCAAAGTGCAGGGGCCTCCAAGCTTTAGGACAAGTTGTGGCTTGAGCAACAGGTTGTCAGTTCACTCTTCATTAAGATTCCACTTGACCCACCCCAGCCCCAGCCACCTGCCCTTTCTCCCATAAAGAAGAGCAAGAAGAAGTGTTGAACGTCTACTCTCATTTTTTTTTTTTTTCAGTCAGTGAGGAACTTTCTCCCAGGTTTCCTCATGGCTCAGGGACCAGAATTTGGTGCCAGCTCCCCACTAAACCAACCCAAGATGAAGGATCATCAGGGTGTTGTGGAGATTTGGCTCCTAGACTGGAAATGACCTGGCAGAAAGCACTCAGGGCTGGGGCAGGGCCAGGGCTCAGGTGGCAGAGGACGCAGCAGTGGTTGCCTAGCCTCAGAGCCCAGCTGGGCCCAGCCAGTGATTGTCAGCTTGGAGGAAGGGAAAGAGGAATCATCTGGAGGCAGAGCGTGGGCAGACCCACTCCATGTGCACTGAGGAGCACAGGCCACGACCATGTCCACCAACCCTCGACCAGCCGGGGGAGAGCCCTGGGCAATCTCCACCCTGTTGAAACAGATTCTCCTGATCCCTGACAGATTGAGTCAGGCTCCTGGTTCTTTGCTCAGCCCACCTGCTTCTTCCTTATAAAACCCAGTTTAGCCAGAACCCTGCTAAGTCAGGTTATCAGGAACTCCTCGCTCTCGATGTCTAGTCCCCCGTCACTTCCCATCTGGTTCCTCTCCCTCCACCAGCCCCCAGGTGAGGCCTTGTCCCCCTAACCTGTCTTCAGCAACAGTCCTGTTAGGCTGGTTTAGCATGGGATCTGTCCTCACCCAAACTCAGGTGGGAATTTGATACCCAATGTGACACTGTTGAAAGCAGATGGAGGACTGGGGGGCCGTTGAAGAGGGATGGACTTCCTGCAGGAGGGAAGGGTAGAGCTATGGCAAGCATCCGTCATCCGAAAGCAGGGCTGCCTCTTGGGCTTCTCTCTTCCACAGGAGCCGGCTGGCCCTTATGCATTCTGCTGTGGACTGAAGCCACACAAGCTCTGACAGACATCATACTCTGGGACTTCCTGGCCTACAGAACTGTAAGCTAATAAGTCCCTGTTTTTTTGTTGTTTATTTGTTTGTTTGTTTTTATCACCTAATTTGAGGTATTTAGTTAAAGCAAAGGACTGAGATACCCCTGGATTGTATGTTCCTTTTCCATGCACCAACCCCCACAAGGATTTTGTCTCTGAATTCCCACTGGCCCATGCTGGATTTGGAGCTCAGACTTTCTCTTTCACAGCAAATTCCATTGTGGCGAATCCATCTCAATAGTGTCCCTCCCCTCGCTCTTGAATAAAGCCTCCTTTATGGTGTCCTTGAATATTGCTTTCCTAACATGGAAGAGAGAAGGGGGACCCTGCCATGTGTAGCACAATTGAAAGATGAATGTTGTTGACTTGGATTTTTTTTTTTTTTTTGTCACTGTGACCAAAAGAAGGGACAAGAAGAATATATAGAGGAGGAAAATTTTTTATTTGGGCTCATGGTCTCAGAGATTCAGTTCATGGTTGGCCAACTCCACAGCTCTGGCCTGAGGTGAGGCAGAACATCATGGCGGGAGGGCTTGGCGGAGGAGGAGAGCAGCTCAGGACCTGACAACCAGGGAACAGAGAGCTTCACTCAACAGGGCAAAACAAAACCCCCGTATTCCGTCATTCATTGAATAGACTAGCTGCACACCCAGTTGTGCCTGAAAATGAGTTAATTGTGGGTGTAAACACTATGGACTCTCAGCCTGTAGAGAGATAGGGACATCCACTAAGTTGATTAGAGAGAGGCCTGGGCAGAGTTCTGGGAAAGCCTGGAGAAGTGAGACACCATAGGTTCCTGTAGGAGTCCGAGAAGAGACAGAAGAGCTTTCCAAACACGGGAGTCAGATCCCAGGCTGAAAACTTAATGACTTCATTTTCACACTGCGTCTAGGTCCCCCGCAGCTTTATCTGCAGTTCATCTTGTGATGTGCAGGGAGAGGCTACATTTCTGCTTAGTCTGGGTACGAGTTAGAAAAATGCCATGGGCGTACAATTAAGAAATCAGTTGATATTTGGCATAAAAATTAAGCACATCTAAGCCCACACTTGCTGAGGTTGCCTGCCAAGGGTCTCCCACAGAGAAGTAATTCCAGTAATTTGCCACGCACCACTAGCTTTCCCCCAATTCTGCCAGCAAACATCTGCTCTTTCCGTGGCTTGTCAGTAGGTGTATTCCCTTTAATTTACACTTTGTGGCACAGGATGTGTCTAAGTTAACAGGTAAAAGGACAGAGATGTGGCCACTCGAGGATGAGATCTTTCCCCAGAGCAAGAATTTTCAACTTGGGGGGTGGAGTGGATTTTGCTCCTCAGGGGACATTTAGCAATGTCTGGAGATATTTATGGTCATAATTTGAGGAAGGGAGTTACCGGCATCTTGCCAGATTTAAATTTCACTCTGGAATTCAACCACTTTCAAATACAAGTCCTCCTCCTCCTCTTTGCACAGTGCGTGTAAGTATGAGTGTGTGTGCGTGTATATTCAGGTGTGTGTGCACGCTGAGAAGGGGGGAGAGGGCTTCTACTTCCACACATTCCTCACTTTCTCAAGCGGGGGGGAAACAGACCAGGCCCTTGGTGTGGGCACAGTCTTCTTTCTTGACTGGCCATATGTTCCCTTTGTGTGACAGTCATACAAATGATGATTCCTTCACGGAGCCAGATTTAGAAATCTTTGCAAAGCCCTCTGAGCCTAAGGCGTCATTTCTGCAAAATTACTTGGCAGTAAAGGAGATCCTTGTCAAACCAGACACTTTATCCTTCCCCAGCTCCTAAGCAAATGCCCTTCTGCAAAGAGTCCCTCACTCAGGAGGTGGAGGAGGTGGCAAGGTGACACGTGTCTGAGTCTCCTGCTGTGGTGCCAGTAACTCCACAGCAGCAGGTGCACCCTTGCCTCCACGTGGCAGGAGGGCAGGCCAGGTTTTGCTACTCCTTCCTCAATTCCACGTATTTTCTTCTTCCCTTCTCCAACCTCAGTGGTTCCTGTTCTTGGCCGGGTCTGTCGCTTAGCAACGTCCCAATGTGATACTCACTTGTCCCCAGCTTTATGGTTTGGGTCCCCATCTCTGTGAGTAATCAGTTCTCTAGGAAGCCAAAGGACCCAAGGGAATTAATCATTGTCTAATTATACCTCATGCCTTCCTTCTCTACCTTGCATTTCTATCCAGATGTGTATTCACACGGAAAGTCTAAAACTCCATCAGAGAAAAGCTCGCCAGTCAAGGGTCAGCCATTCCATGATCGCCCGCCTCCTGTCAGTCATGGCTGTTCACTCTGGAGAAGGAGGGAAGCTGGAACCTTCTAGTTGTGGTCTAGCTCACAACTTCCAGCAGGTCCAGTTGGCTAGGCGGGATTGAAGACAATAGCTCAGCTTAAGGAAGCTCTTGGCTAAATGCCAGATGCCTGGTACCTGATGCGTCCTCTGAAGATCTTCTTCCGTTCTAAAACTGGTATGCAGAAGTAAAAGCAGTTTAGAGTAGTTCATATGATCACATGGTGACTATTTAGTTTTGCAGTTTATGTTCCTACGAGGAGGCAAAGAGACGTGTTGGGATGAACTAGTGAAGGAATTTTAAATGATAACCTTTCCCATCATGTTTAGAAGATAAAGTTATTGGGTAGGTTTGTATTTTCATGGGTTCCTTTGCCACCTTTGTAGTCAACTGATTTTCTTTGGGGTTTTCTTTAAATACTGTTCAGCTGCAGTTTTTGAAAGACTGCTGTGGGCCTGTTCCTTAGGTACAGTATTAAATTCACAACAGATTCTGCCCATCCACAGTATCTCTGCTCATGTCCTCTCCCATTCCATAGGTCGCCTTTTGATTTTATTGGTTGCTTCCTTTGCTGTGCAGAGGTTTTTTTATTGCCATATTCTCCCACCTGCTTATATATGGGTTTTTATTACTTTTGCTTGTTGAGGGCCACAGCCGAGTCGGGATGACGCAAGGCGTTTTTGCCAGAAGTAGTGGTTGAGAGGTGACGCCAGCGAGCCATTAAGATGATGACTTTTGAGTTCTTGCAAAGTTCCCGTTGAGTTCTGGTTGAGCCCTTGCGGGGATTCCTGAAGAGTTCCTATTGGTTGGGGAAGCCTGGAGGAGGGATTTCCGGTTGGTGGTTCCTGGGGAGCCTGTGTGGAGTGTGCTGGTGGAGTTCAGAAATAAAGTTTGTTCCTCTTGAGTGGCTCGTGATTTGTGCCCAGCCAGACTGCGGCACTTGCTTTTCAGTATCGAATCCAAAACATCACTGCTGAGCTCCTTTGGAGCTTTGTCCTGAGGTTTTCTTCCAGGAGTTCTATGGTTTCAGGTCTTATATATAGGTTTTAGTGTATTTTAAGTTGTTTTTTGAGTATGGCATAAGATGAGGGCCCAATTTCAATCTTTTGCAAACCATGTATCCAATAAGGAGTTAACATTCAAAATACAGAAGGAAGAGCCACAAAGGAAATAGCCTCTTTAAAAATGAACAAGGGACCCAAATACACGTTCTCAAAAGAAGACAAACAAACGAACAACAGGCATATAAAAAATTAGTCAACATCACTGACCGCCAGGAAATGAAAATCAAAACTACAATGACATATCACGCATGCTTCTCAGGATGTCTGTTATTGAAAGCGTACCAAGTGTTGGTGAGGGAAAAGGAAGCTTTATACACTGATGGTTACAATGTAAACTGATACCTCTTTTATGGAAAACAATGTGAACCAGGTGTGGTGGTGCACTCCTATAATCCCAGTGGCTTGGAAGGCTGGGACAAGAGGATCCCAGGTTCAAGGCCAGCCTCAGTAATTTAACAAGGCTCTAAGAAATTTATGAAACCCCCATCTCAAAATAAAAGAGAAAAATGGCTGGGGATGTGGCTCAGTGGTTGAGCATCCCTGGCTGCTTCAATTAAAAAAAAAAAACTCAAAGTAGAACCAGAATATCCAACAATGCCTCTTTTTGGTCTACATACCCAAAAGAATAGAAATCAGAATCTTGATGTATTATCTGCATCCCCATGTTTATTGTGGCATTATTCACAAGTTAAGACAAATAAACAGGATAAATGTTTATTAAAACAGATGCCTAGATAAGAAATCATGGTATGCACATACAATATGAAATTATCCAGCCTTAAAAAAGAAGAAAACCCTGCCATTTCCAGCAACCTGGATGGAGCTGGCGAGCATCGTGCCAAGTGAAATAAGCCAGACACAGAAAGACAAATGCTACATGACCTCACCTAGTTGTAGAATCTAAAAGAGTCACACAGAAACGGGATTGTTGTCACTAGGGGCTAGAAGAAGGGAAAACCCGGCAGGTGAGGGCAGAAAGATACAACATTTCAGTTCTGCAAGATGAATCAATTATGGGGATCCTTGTCTGTGGCTAGCAACATTGTACAGTATGATTAAAATTGCAACATAGAGACCCAAATGCTAAGAAGCTTTCTTCCTGGGGACAGCAATCTCAGCAGAACTCTTGCTCCTGGCTCCTGACTCCTGTTCTAGCAATATAACTCTGAGGAGAGAAAAACAAATCAAGACAAAAAAAGAAAAACAAAGTAGCCATGAATACAGTAGACTAATTGTGCACACTTATGCACCACATGTGAAAAGATGATACAGTAAGCTTAAACTTAATTATGGTAATTTCAGGAGGAAAGAGTTCTTAAAATGTAGCCAATGGGAACAAAGGATGGCAGAAAACAGACTAATTTAGTAAATGCATAGGAAGAGCTTTTCAGAGAATTTGCTAACAAGGCAGGCTCTCAGGACGTTTTTATTACATAGTTCATAAAACATATTTTTCTGAACAAAGAGTCAAAATAAGACACAAAAGAGGATATTGTTAACAGCATTTAACTCGCTGAGCTGAATTCCTGTCACTACTGTGCTATGGGGGTGGGGGTCCACAAAAATGTTCATGTCCCTGCCTGTGATATCTTCATAACTGCTTAAGGAAAGCCTTTAACTGGGAGGATGGATGGAGCCGTGTTTATTTTTTAATTGCAGTGTCTAGCAGAGCGCCCTGGGTAATGCCGAATCAATAGTTATGGAATGGATGGGATGGAAATGAAGAGAGAAAAAGACATCGAGAGTTCAGAACAAATGGAAGAGTCGGGGGGAGAGAGAGGGCTGAGTCCCAGGGGTGGGAGAGGGGAGTGGAAGTGAATTCCACCTGCTTCTTGATCATTCTGCGTCGACTCAACCCTGCTCCTGAAGCTGGATTAAGATTTCATGGGGGAACTTACATTAAGCTAGAGGAATTACGCAATGTCGATGTGGTGATGCAATAACAGGATGGGGAATAGTTAGCTCTCCTTTTCACCAATGGAAAATGGTAGGAAAAAAACATTTTTTTTTCAGTCCAATCAGGATAGGAATCAGGTTGACAAGCCCTGGTAGGTTGTACACGGGAAAATAAATAATTAACACTCCCAGCTGGGCACTCAGTGCCTTCCAGGTACTCGATCAGAAGTATGGAGTGCTGATCTGTGCCTTAGGATACTCAAATCTGACTAAAGTCATGATAGCTATGCTTTCTTGACTGCTTACCATGAACCAAGAAGTATTGCAATCAACACTTTGCATGGATTATCTAGCTTGCTTTTCCAAGGAGGGATGAAATATTTACAAAGTCAAATCTTAGGAAGCGTCTGTTTGTTTTTGTTTTATTGGGGCAGTACCAGGGATTGAACTTAGAGGTACTCCACCACTGAGCCACATCCCCAGCCCTATTCTGTATATTATTTAATGACAAGGTCTCACTGAGTTGCTTAGCACCTCACCATTGCTAAGGCTGCCTTTGAACTCTGGATCTCTCAATCTCTTGTCTCAGCAGCTTCCCTAGCCACTGGGATTACAGGCGTGTGCCACCACGCAAGACTGTTTGTTTTTGACTATGTAGCGTGGTAACATGTTCAGACTGCACTTAGCCAAAGTTTGAATCTCTGGGAGGCAAGATGAGGACATCTTTTGTCCTTGAGATGTGTCCAGGAGTATTTCCTGGATGGGTTGGGCCTTTGAGGAGAATGATGTGGTGTGCCTGTGTTTGAAAGGACAGAGTTGGCCACATCTTGCCCTTTGAGGCAGAGGATAATGCAACCTCAGTAAAGCCTGGAAATACAACTGAATGCACATAATAATTACTGATGTCGCCATTGAGTACATGATATATCCGTGAAATTGCACAAGTTGTTTGATGGGGTTGATCCACAGAAGCAATGACGGGCTCCACACATCCTGAAGCACTGTGGGGACACAGTGGCTTGGGACACTATCATCAGCCCCTACACGTTCATTACAAGTCTTTGTCTCTGGTGATCTGTGCCTCTGATTTTCATTGAACAAACCTACACGTCTCCTGTCTTCCCAGCGGCTCTGGAGGATGAGGCAGGGGGATCATGAGTTCAAAGCCAGCCTCAGCAGTGTAGCAAGGTGCTAAGCAACTTTGTGAGATTCTGCCTCTAAATAAAATTTAAAAGGGGCTGGGTATATGGGTCAGTTTAAGTGGCCCTGGGTTAAGTACCTGGTACCTTAATTAATTAATTAATTAATTAAGCCAACCTACTTGTCTGGCATAGTCTGGGGGAAATGATCAAGGTAATTTCTAACTGAGGAGCTTACATGCCACTCCACAGGGTCCCATTATCCACCCTAGTTTTAGAAATGACCCACCATCTGGTCCCTCACACTCTGAATGAGGATGACTGTCAGGATGACTCCAGGTGATGCACCTAGCTCGTCAAGAGTGGGCATTCAGGTCACTTCACATGGTAAATATGTGAAACTTTTATTGTTCCAGACTTTTGTTCACACTGTGTTAAACGGGACTCATCACAATTATGATTTTTTTTAAAGTCAATGAAAGGCTCATAAGTTAGTTCCTTGATCAGCTAATCCATTCTTAGACATGGGCTTTATATTTTCCATATAATTTAGGCCTAGGGGGTGAAAGAGCCAGCGTGAACCCCTCAGTGAGTCTGCAAAACTGTCAGCCCATGTGTGGAGATGAACACTTTCTATGTTACCACCTGGTTTTATCTCTTGTAGCATCAATGGCAGCCACCAAGCCTTATTCCTACGCCTTGGCTTTTCAAAGTGTGGTCCCTGGACTCCCTGCGTGTGCATCTGCTGGGAATCTGTTACCAATGCAGATTCTCAAGCTCTCCCTGAGGCCTACGGAGTGAGAAACTCAGCCCTGGGGTTAACAAGTCCGCCAGGTGTTTCTGAAACACGTTCAGGAGACGCCCATTGTGTCCCACCCCCAGGACATAATTCAATGGAGATTATTAGTTTACATGTGGCTGCCTTCACTATGGGCTGTGTGCGATGACTGTCACACGCAGATGATTCACAGGCTTGACCGCCAGTGCTCACGGAATCCTGAAAGGAAAGCTTAATACATACAGGCAAATGTGCATGTCCTGGAGCATGGGAAAAAACCTGGCTTCAAATTATTGAATTATTGACAATTGAACTTTGTATTCTGAGCAATCAGGCCATGGGTGAAAGCAGTACAGTTATGGAAGATTTGGCCAAATACCTAATCTCTGTCTTAGGTAGATTCTGAAGCTGTCAGGGTTGTTTCCTTGGCTCCTCTTGAGTTGTAGGCTGTAAATGTTATGGAAATCGTGCTCAACAAGACACCAGGCTCCGCTAACCCTGACCCAGGGGAGCTAGTGCTCTGAAGTTCCGGGTCCCAGAGCTGAGGTCACATGGAGCTTTTGCAGTATATTTGACATCATTTCTCTTAACAACATTGTGGGGATGGGATTCTTGGCCTACAGAACCAAGGACCATGTACAGGAATTTCATGATAAGTAGCTCACATTTGCAGTGTCACCAGGAAGTGGCCTTCACCACAGGCACCAGTGACTCAAGGTGACTTGAGTTGACCTCCCTACGAGCTGTAGTTCTAAGGAACTATAGCCCAGGAGGTTATGGTTCGGATAGCAGTTCATTGGCCTAGCAACTAAGTGATGCAGCTACATTCCTACAGGTTCAGAAAGTTACAAAGTCTAAGAAGAAAGGACTCTTTTCACAGGCAGCTGTTGAATCTCTGGCCTTAAGAGCCTGGCACGAGTGTTTCCATTTCAACAGGGAGTAGTCAGTCTCCTGGAGAGGCTACTTACAATCCAACCCTGGTGAATCGGGCTGACAGCAGAGGAGCGGAGTTAACCCTCTCCCCAGGGTTTGGTTCTTCATTGTCATTTTCTTATAATTTCATTTTATAGCCTGGTCTGGTTTACCATCACAGGACACCCTGATCCGTGGGCACAAGACATCTGCGTCACAGAACAGTCCACTCGTTTTTAAAGTTCCAGCTTGATCATCCCATTCACCCTCTTACTGGTCTCTGAAGTCTTCTCATTTAAAACTTTCTGTAGTTCATTTGCATGCCATTATTCTTGGAAGGGAAATTGTCCCATTTTCCTTTAGGATGCGGATTGTTGTGTGAAACTATGTGGATCTAAAGTGCCAAATAATTCTAGATGTGGGTTTAGAGATGTCATCACTGCAGGAGGTGGAACCAGATCTAGCAGAGCCCCTGCTGATCAAAGGCTGTGTTTACAGGTGGCAGGATCCCCAGATGTGGGATTCAGTCATCTGTCACCGCCAGCAGTAATCTACCCTCAGAAAGGGAATGGCTTTGGGGTTAAAATGAATTATTTCACTAGTATAGACTAAAAATAATGAAGTTATTGATAAATAAGAGTTTGTTCATTTGAAAAGCTCTAAAGTGTTTAAAATTTGACAGATAAGTGGCAGTGCTCAGCAGGAGGCATGCCCGGAAAGAGAGAGGCAGGGTTTGATTTTTAAAACACTTTCAAATTCAAGCATTGGTTTTCAAAGGAAATTGGATCAGGTAGACATATAAAATTTCATGAGCTCTCCCAGTATTTCTAACTACCTGACATTTTCTTACCTGATATAGATGTTTCAGCAGGTCAAATGTATAATTTTCCATGTATGTGGCTGCTGCTAGGAGCAGTTGCCCTTTTCATACATACAAAGAAAAAAAAAAAACATTTGCATTCCCAGAGAGATCTTGTTGGCAGGGCAGTGGAGGGAGCCATGTTGGAAGGCAGAGCCGCCAGGACAGTGCGGCCACGGGAGGCGTTACCTGAGAGCACGCTGGATGCGCCACACCTGGGGTGGAAAACCTGCCTCTGACTTTGATCCACTATTTCTGACAAGTGCTCAGAGCATGGTTCCTAAATAAAAAGGAAAATGCTAGAAGCCTGAGTTTTTTGATAAATGGAATGATGAAACCTCTGTATGCAAGACGATGACTTGCCAGTGGAAAATATTCTGGCCTCTGACGAGTCTGTGTACGTAAAGAATTTTGTTTACTTGCAAACAAAACACTAAGAATGATTAGATGTTGATTAACTCACATAAGCATGTACCTGTGTGCATACGTGTGTGTGCATGAGACAGAGAAGGAAAGAGAGAGGTGATCAAGCAGCCTTGCATAAACCAGGTTTAAGAGCTGACCCCGGCAGGTTGGTAAATTAACTTTTTCTTCATAAAGCCAGTAGGTGATTGCACTTGAACTCCTTTTCATCTCTCTCTTGCTCTCTTGTCTTCGCTGGATTCCTACAGATCACACACGGCAACGTAGACTTGCTTCTTTATCAAGCAGCTACCCTCAGCTCACCCACTAGGATCTTAGAAGAAACGTCCAAACATTGCTTTCACGTGAAAGGCACAGTGGCCGGGGAAAGGAGCGACGATGGCATTTCCCCTAGTTAGAGATCATCTCTGAATTAAAAATGACTTGAAATTAGGTCACTTCAACAGCTCCTGGATGCAGTGACAACTAAGTCGTGGTTCCTGTATGTAAATGACAGCCACATTCATTCGTGCCTTTAAGAGGGAAAGATGTTCGCAGGGATTCATTTGAGAGACTGAAGGAAAGGAGGCAGAATACAACAGTTACTAATAGGGCATTATGTAAAAATGTGGATGTGTAACCGATGTGATTCTGCAATCTGTCTTTGGGATAAAAATGGGAGTTCATAACCCACTTGAATCTAATGTATGAAATATGATATGTCAAGAGCTTTGTAATGTTTTGAATAACCAATAAAAAAAAGAGAGATTGACACACTCTACTGAGCAGGCTGTGGGAAAGCTGTCATGCCTACCTTTACCTGGGGGGTGTTTGCACTGTGCACCCTGCACAGAGAGGCATATGTCAGTAGCTGGCAGCCCTGCATACTCCCCCGATGCCACCCAACCCATCCTGAACACGGTCCACCAGTACACAACAAAGGTTGGGTGAGAACAGGAAGGGAGGACCAGGGGTGGGAGAGGACTTCTCTCAAGTTTTTTTCCCCCCACAAATTTTATATTGAGACCATATCCACGAATAGGAATCTGCTATCGAATTACCCAAAATGCTCAAGGTTTTTTTTTTCTTTCTCTTTATTCTAAATCTTCACTACCATGTACATTTTAAGTGTGGGCATTAATGCTGGTATCCCAGGAGTCAAGTGTCCAACATTCACCTCTTTTATGTAACTTGAGGACACTTTGACCTTGGCGCATTATCTCAGCATAAATTTTGGAGAAGTTTCTGGTTTTCCAAAAGGATTAACTTTGTGAAGGTTTGAAGCAGCTCATTTCATAGATGTGTGCCCCCCCCAGCTCACCCCCAAACCCCTGCTTCCTGGCTGCCATGAACTGACTCACTCTCTCTCTCTCTCCCTCTCTCTCTCTCTCTCTCTCTCTCTCCCTCTCTCCCTCTCTCTCTCCCCCCGCCCTTCCTGGCTGCCAGGAACTTAGCAGGACACCACACTCTTCCACCATGACGTCCCCCCCTCAGAACTCCTCGGCCTCCGTCCCCCCCCCCCCACCTTCCACATCCCACTAGCAGTTGCCTCACATCAACTAATCAAAGCAGGGCTCAAACCTTATGAGTCAAACTGCTGCACTTCAACTAGCAACATCAAGTTTAGAAACCTTGGAACACAGCCAGCCTCCGTACCGCAGAGGTCCTTCCGTTTTCCTGTGTAGCAATCTCAGGGTCATCACTTTCCCTTTTCTTTTTTTTTTAATTATTATGATTAGTTGTTCAAAACGTTACAAAGCTCTGGACATATCATATTTCATACATTTGATTCAAGTGGGTTATGAACTCCCATTTTTACCCCATATACAGATTGCAGCATCGCATCGGTTACACATCCACGTTTTTACATACTGCCATACAAGTGTCAGTTGTATTCTTCCCTTTTCTTAAAAGGATATAACCACCACCTTGTTCCAAGTCATCTCTCTGAGTAGATGTCTTCCCATCTGGAAGACAAACAGAGAAAGGCACATCGAGTTAAACACTGTAACAAATAAACAGATGATCTGTAAAAGACACTGCAACTTTTCCAGGAAGATTTTGTGTGTGTTTGTGTGCCTGTGTATTTAAAGTGAAAAACCATGGCCCAAGTCTCATGATTAAAACAGAGATCAATCATTACTGAGAGCCTGAATTCAGCCTTTTTTTTTTCTCTTTTTCTTTCTTTTTTTCTTCTGGTTCTTTCTTTTTCTTTTATTCTTTTTCTTCTCTCTTCTTTTTCTTTTTGGCAGCTGTAAAGCATAAAATATAAAGCCATAGTGAATCTCCAACTTGACTTTTTACCTCCCACGGGTTGTAATCAGGACAGGTAGCAACCAAATGATAAAATGGTCAGTTCTTCAGGAGAGGGAGGCTGAAGAATGATTCATCCTTTTCAACACTCTATGCGGATTTTTCCTCTTGAGTTAAAGATCCTGCAACAGATATCATCAAGATGTGGGGTGTGGTGAGACAGAACATATGCTGTGGTTCGGGTGGGTCTGGAATGTCCCTAAAAATGTATGTGTTAGAAGCCTGGCGCTCAAGGCAGCAAGGATCAGAGGTGGGGCACTGAGCAAGGACTAGGGCTCTGACCTCACCAGGGAATCAGTCCATCTATCCAGTAAATGGGTTCATCTATTGATAGCCACGTGGACTCCTGGGAGGGAGAAGTAGTTAGAGGAGTAGATCATGGGGATGTGGCCACGGGCTCTGTCCTCCTCTTCGTCCCCACCCCAGTGCTTCCTGGTGGCCCTGTCCTGAGTTGCTTCCCTTGGCCACGCCCTTCCACCACGCTCTTCTGTCTCTCCTCTGACCCAGAGGAATGGTCAGCCACTGAGACCTCTGATCCTGGGAGCCAAAGCCAACTGTCCCTTCTCTAAGTTGTTCTTACACTGCACATTAGCAGAAAGACCCGGGATGGAGCCATCCTTCCCTCGATATGAAAATTCCTTCTGTGTCTTGTGCTTTTTCTCCATTTTCTTAGCTTAATGTAGCAGCCAGCTCTTTTGAACCCAGTCTGTGCAGGTCGCAGGAGAGACCAGGACACGGCTTCATCTGAGTTAGGGATTCCCGAGCCCCCAGGATTCTCTCGTGTTCTCTCTCCTCACTTCCGCCCTGAAGTCCATGGCTCTGATCTTCCCAGGACATCTGCTTCGGCAGTCAGAGTCACCTCCGTGGTTCTCACCAAGCCACAGCCTGTGAGCTGATTTAAACTCTCCTGACTCTCAGGCTTTTATCTCAAGTGACTTTTGTGTGTACTATTCAACCAGAACAGCATGGTGCAGATTCCTGGTTTCCTTATCCAACCTCAGTCCCAGGTTATTTCTGACATAAAAATACTCTGTGACTCCTCCAACCCAGAAAATATAGACGCCACTTTTCCATGAGGAAAAAGTGGTGAACTGAGCTTAAGCTTGATGCTATTGGGCCAGAAGCTTCTAGTTTATAAACATGACATTCAAACAGTTATCTTGGTCACTGTAGTGGATGAATAGAAACAAGAGGCTCCTTGGCCTTCTCTTCCCTAGGGCTCCTTTTTCTAAGAGTTGTTTCTTCTTTCTGGGCTGGAAGCTCACCACCACAGTGCAGTTTGCTATAAAATCCTTCATGATGACAAGTTTTGTTTTGGTTTTGGTACCAAGAGGTGCTTAACCACTGAGCCACATCCCCAGCCCTTTTATGTTTTTTATTTTAAGACAGGGACTTACTAAATTTCTTAGGGTCTTGCTTAGTTGCTGAGGCTGGCTTTGTACTCTGATCCTTCTGCCTCTGCTTCCTGGTCCTCTGGGATTACAGATGAACACGGCCACGCCCAGCCGACAAATATTCTTGACTAGTGCTGTACAGGACAATTGTTTGGATCTGCAGCAAAAGATGCCTCATCATCCCCCGGTATCTGTGGGGTTGGTTCCAGGATGCCCTTTGGATGCCAAAATCTGCAGATGCTCAAATCCCTTTACATAAAAGGGTCCGGTATTGCATAGAACGTACATGTATCCTCCCTTATATTTAAAGTCAACTCTTAATTACTTACCCCTCATGCAGTGAAAGTATTATATAAATAGTTGTTATATTGTATTGTTTAGGGACCAAGGAGGTGAAAAAGGGCTGTGCGTGTCCAGGTCAGGCACACTTACAAGCAATCCTTTTGGTCTGCGGTTGTTGGATTGCAGATGCGGGATCTGCAGATACAACGGATGGCTGTAGGTGTGGCAGAGAGCACGCAGCCACCAGGCATTTAGCATGTCATGAAGTCTACCTCTGCCCTCTGATGTACTGTCTTTAACATGCAAAGGCATGGTTTAAGTGTCACAACTGTGAGAGCCCAGTTTCAAATCTCTCTTTCCTATTGTTAGAAATAACCAGGTGCCTCCCCCGCCCCAACCAAATAGGTGCTTGAAAGTGGGTGGGCCCCGCCAACCTCTACTGCTAGCAGAAGGGCGCGCTGCGCAGGGGTTAGCCGGCACCTGCTTAGACCTGGAACCCAGGCAGAGCTGCCCTTCTCTCTGATTGGAGGAGTTCTGGATTACGACCTCCGTGATTGGCTGATTTTAGAATTAGGGCGGGCAAAAGGGAAGGGCTGTGATTGATGCAGTTACTTCTCACCCTAAGACTTGGGGACGGTGAAGGCCGGGTCCCTAAGGACGGTCGCGGTCACCCTTGGTTTTCTTGGCTGTGGTTCCAAGTCACTAGGACAGGAGGTGGGTAATTAAACAGGGAACATGGGACTGTCGTCTTTAGGACTTATCAGGATATTAACTTCCTAATATTTCCCATTAATAAAATTCGTTTACATTGTGAACCTCTAACTTCTGCCACAGAGGCCAGAGCTGCACGGTCGCATCTTAGCCGCCAGGACCTGAGTCAGTTATTCAGCCGGGGTCATTTCTGCTCTTACTTGTAAGTGGTGTGTTGTAAGCTGGCTTTGAGGTCTCTGCTGTGACTTAGAACCAAGGAGTGTCAAGTCAGCCGCGGGAAGGGGACTGTCCTGTCCCACCTCCTCAGGATCAGCTGAATGCCTTTAGGGGTTCAGTAATTAATTTGTGTACAAATAGATCCTCATGGCAACCCTGTAAATGTCAACTGTCATTGTAATGTAATAGATCACTGGATGATTTACTACCATTAATAAAACTCCAAGAAAGATATAAATAAGTTAAATCAGGGTTTCTTTTGAGTTAGCAAAGAATTACTTGCTTTAATACTTAATGGGCATTCATGAATATCATAAATAAGAGTATTATTGCTTAAGAAATACGATTTGAGGATTGATACTTGATTAAATGATCAATGATCAACTTTTCTCCAATGTCTTTCCTTCTTTTCTTTCTTTCTTTTTTTTTCTTCTTCTTTCCTTTCAGTACTAGGGATTGAACCCAGGCCCTAGCACACGGAGCTGCAGCCCTTTTTATGATATTTTGGTACAGGGTCTTGCTAAGTTGCTGAGGCTGGCCTTGAACACGTGATCTTCTTGCCTCCCAGAAGTGTGTACACCACTGTGCCCAGCCCATCTTTTTGTTTTGGGTACCAGGGATTGAACCCCGAGTGTTTAACCACTGAGTCACATCTTCAGCCTTTTTTTTTTTTTTTTTTTTTTTTGACAAGGTCTTGCTGAGCTGCTTACGGTCTCATTAAGCTGCTGAGGCTGGCTCTGAATTTGCAATCCTCCTGCCTCCGCCTCCCAAGCTGTTGGGATTACAAGTTTGTACCACTGTGCCTGGCTCATGTCTTTTTATATTCTATTCTAATTCTCCTGCCATGCCGAGGACAGGGATGTTGATCACCCAGCCTGCAGTCAGGTGAGGCTTCCTGTTAGATACTCTGATATGGTGCTTGGTGACATGGAGACAGCCATGGCATGTGGAACATTGTACAATATCTATCACTTCCTGTCACTTTTCATCTTCCCTGGCTAAGGACTCAACCTATCCACTTGAATCAGTGTTTTTACTTTTTATTCTTTCTAATTTTCCTCTTTCCTGTTTTTGTCCCTCAATGTGTCTTATTTCTTTGATATTTTCTATTTTTACTCCTGCTCCATCTCAGGATGGCTAGTGGTCTCTTTGGACACTGTTTACCCAAACTGAGAACCTCAGGGTTAGGACTGAGTTAGAGTCTTGATCTCCACTCACTGTGGTCATGAGAAAAATAGATGTCTCGTATATGGATAATACAAATCACAGAGGACACAGAGCCTGAATTCACATCATGTCTCATGACCTTGATGTCTAGGAAAGGACGCAGGCAAGGAAACTGGTGGCCAGAGTATCTCAGAGAAGGGTTGAAATGCCCAGGACCCTGAGGAAATCCAGAGGGGCAGGTGTGCACAGGGGAACCTTGACAGCTGGAGGAGATCAGCAGTGGGTTAGTACTATTTTTTTTTATTTTAAAAGACATTTTTCTATCACACTTCTCCCAAGATAAAATCTCTCCAGAGCTCCCCATTTTGCTTTGTATAACTTTTTAAATGCCTTACTTTTGCCTTCCATGCCACCTCCAATATGGCCCCCTACCTCCTTCCACTTACACCTGCCCCACCTGCTCCAGCCCCCTCCAAGCCTCCCTCTGCTCATAGTTTCCCACACGTGCCCCTGATGTTCCTGCCCTGATCCCCTCGAGCTGCCTACACCAACCTTTCCCCCCATTTAGGCCCTAGACTGACCTGCCCTTCCATCCCTGCAGCTGTGACACTACAAATCCCAGGTTAAATTCTACTTCTCCAGGAAGTCAGCTCCAGCTCCTCCCTGGAGATTCTCCACAGAACAAAACGCAGTTTTCTTCACTTTGGGTGCCAAAAATGTGAGACTCTCTAGAACGACACCAACTCACTGAAACATTTTACAGCAGGGATTTAGATTAGCTGAATTTCTAGAAGCAGTGACTCTTAGCTCACCATCTCTGACTTCATTTTGTACCTGGCTCCTTTGTTACCTTAAACTGTGGGTCACATTCCTGCTCGGCTCTGCACAGAGGTATGACAGTCATCTAAGGAGTATTCATCTGCAGACTAGAAATACAAGGTCTATTAGCCCTTTATTGACCTAACCCATCCTGTCTCCCTTGAAGACTGAGGCAAGATTTGAACCAGCACTGAGTGGTCAACAGACCTCAGTCTGACCAAGGCTGCTTAGAGAGGCAGACCTCTGGCCTCTGCCTGTCCTTCCTCTATTGAAACCCAAATCTCCTGTCAGTACCTGAGGACAGAACAGAGATGCTGGGTCTGGCTTGGCCTTCCCAATATAGACGTTTCAATCAAAGTTTCCTTTCTTGCTCTTCACCATGACCTTGCTGCTGGATGTTTGGAGGAGCAAGTGGCTGGACCAGGTTTGTTGAAACTCCTAGAGTCAGACCTCTGGCCTCAGATGCCAGCAAGAGTTTGGGAAGAGAAAGGATGAAGAGTAGAAGGTGAGGGAACTTTGATTTTGAGGGGATTTTAATCCCCTGGGGGATTATAGGGTCACCTATGGTATGAAATTGCACCTGTGCTGTTGATAGGGAACAGACTGGCACAAGGGTGGGAACATGAGTTTAAGGGGCCACTGTGCTGACCCCCACAAGTCAGTCAGTCTTTCTTTCTTTCTTTCTTTCTTTCTTTCTTTCTTTCTTTCTTTCTTTCTTTCTTCTTTCTCTCTCTCTCTCTCTCTCTCTCTCTCTCTCTCTCTCTCTCTCTCTCTCTAAAGCAATTTACCTGCAGCTCTGCCTGGCTTAAATTCACAGAATATGTTATATTTCTCTTGATATAGGAGCCATAACTCACTATGGAAAAACCACACATCACCACACACAAATCAGGCCTGGGGCAGGTTATTTTTAGGGCCCAGCTAGCCTGGTAAGCAGACTGAAAGGCACTGTGTGTAGTTTCTGGCCCTGAGATGGGGGCTGTCTGACTCCCCACCATGAATGTGAATTGGAACCCCACAGAGGAAGCAGTTGGATATTCTTTGTACACAAGCCAAACTTCAGGATGATCAGGATACTCATCCAGCATGATTAAGTGGGCCCCTTTTGCATGGACACCCCAAGTATTTTTACTACTCTTGCAAAGTCAAGCAACAGTCCAAGGAGCCTTTGTGGATTTGCTGAATCCATTTCCCCTCTGATCTCTTATGAATGAACAACAACAACAAAAAAAAATTGGATTTCTTTTTTTAAATATTTTTTTAAAAGAGAGAGAGAGAGAGAATTTTTAATATTTATTTTTTAGTTTTTGGCGGACACAACATCTTTGTTGGTATGTGGTGCTGAGGATCGAATCCGAGCCGCACGCATGCCAGGCGAGCGTGCTACCGCTTGAGCCACATCCCCAGCGCCCCCAAAATTGGATTTCTTAACAAAAAAAATGGGAAAAGACAGAGAGGAGAATCAAGGGGCTCATTTCAGTAAGGTAGAAAAGTTTAGGTAGTCATTAAAAATGGGATTAATAAACCAGGCACGGTGGCACAAACCTGTAATCCCAGTGGCTCAGGAGGCTGAGACAGGAGGATCATGAGTTCAAAGCCAGCCTCAGCAAAATGAAGGCATTAAGCAACTCAGTGAGACCCTGTCTCTAAATAAAATGTAAAATAAGGCTGGGGATGTAGCTCAGTGGTTGAGTGCCCCTGGGATCTATCCTCCAGTACCTTCCCACACCCAAAATATTGGATGAATAAAGCAAATGTTAGTGGGGTAGAAACAAAGGTCTTAATGTAGTCCTTTGGGAGGTTAGATACCCTCTGGATGGTATCCCATGAAAGGACCTTAAATGAGTCTACTCTACTTACCCCAGTTTGGAGGAATTTTGAAAGCCATAAAACAAAGGTTACAATAAGAAATCCAATCTGAGGCAATGGCCTGATTAATCGAGATAAAGTCTGCAAGGTGCAGGGCCTCCTGGCTTGACACCCGGCTGGAACTCAAAGCATGATAAACATGAATGGGTAACATGACCAGAATAGAAGTTTCTAGAACTCCTTGACACGTGAGCCGCATGCATGGTGGAAGGAAGAACACATTGCCTAAGTCCTAATAGGAGCTCAGTTAAATTGAGAGACTATGGAGATGCAAGGTGGATTGTCGTGAGGTCAGCTTGGATGGCAATGGCGATGTTTAAACAGGCTTTCCCTGAACCGTTGTGTCTCTTTACCTGGATGCATTGTGAAGAGGACAGGTGTCTGACTGGGGAACATGGCTCCGACCCAGCATCATAAAACAGAAGGCTTTAAGATCTGCCCTTCAGGGATTGGACATGGTAAGTGGGAACCAATAAATTGCCTGGCCCTGTGCACTCAAGAACAAGAACTGAGGTGCTGGTTGAGGTGGTTTCTCTGAGGTACACTGGCCCTGTGTGGAGTGTAGACGAGGCTTATGGCAAGAGCCTGTAAGCACCTCCCAGAAGCAACTACTGGGACTTTGGAACAGAAAGATTCCATTTGAAGGACAATTACTGGCTGATGACCAGAAATTAATCCAAATGTCTCCTGTGACCGACAGACATAAAATAATATCGAAACACAAATTATTACCATGATTTGGTTGATGTTGGAGAGATAAATGCTCCAACCGAAGGACAGTGACTAGAAGAATCTTCTAAAAAAAAAATGGAATCAGTTGGTACACAAGGTTCAGGGAGTCTTAGTCTTTTCATGTGATATGACAAAATGCCTGAGATCGGGTGGTTTATAAAGAACAGAAATGTATTTCTCAGAGTTCTAGAGGTTGGAAAGTCCAAGATCCAGGAGCCAGCAGTTTTGGTGTCTGGTGAGGGTCCATTCCTCAGAGATGGTGCAAGCTGGGTGTCCGCACATGGCAGAAGGTGGAAGGGCAGAGGGGGCTGATCTGGCCCTCACCCAACCTTTCACAAGACACTCCGCATGCCGACGGGGCTCTCGGGACTTCATCACACTCTTGATCCCATGCCCAGGAGAGAGTGAGGAGTTACTCAGTCCCTTCACCACCGAGTAGCCTCTTCTCCCCCACAGCTGGCCCTTGACCTGAGGTGGCCAAGCCGGAAGAGCAATGGACACGGGACCTGATGAAGGGATGCCAAGAGGGCACGGCCCAGGACAATCACTGTAGGGCCTGGAGGAGGGCGCTACAGTCGGACACATCAGAAAACCACCTCCCCAAGACCAGAGGAAGTGGCTGTCTCCGGGGGCTCTCTTGAGTCCTCACCCAGCTCCAGGAAATGAGTGGACATTGAGGGGCCGCCACACGGCAGCCAGGAACTGAATCAGACTCACGCCTTCTGTCTCTGCTGAGCACAAAGTGCCACTACAGACGGCTCTGTTTGTCAACAGGAGGGACAGGGACTCCGGCTGGCTACGGAGCAGATTCCCCGGGAAGAGGGTCTCCATGAGACGGAGGCCAGCGGCCTTGGGTGGCAACCGGGGGGTCCAGACGGGAGAACCCGCTTCCTCCTGACTCAGATTTGCTGATCTGTGGGTTGATGCCCATGTTCACGGTACAAAGAACCAGAACAGAAGAAACGGCGCCAACTGGACCCAATGAGTCACATTCCTTCAGTCCAGGAAGGAGTTTACGTCCTGGGAGGGATGTTGTGACAGGGAGTTGGAAGGGACAGTTGAAACACTGGTTTTCCGAATGGGGGTAGATTGGGGCGTGAATTGCTGGAGTGTGCCTTTCAAGTCTGGGTTTATATCTGAAATGAAAGGAGTGGCGGGAAAAATCCCCACCGGGAGATACTTCTCTGTTTCTAAAGGAGGATGCTGGTAGGATTCTCCCCGCGGGGTGAACACGGCTAGACGTGTTTTTCTTCCTCACATCACCTCAATTATTATTTTTTTTTAACCTAAGTGCTGCAGCGGTCCCAGGACCAGGGGTACCACCTTAAATACCAGAGGCAGAGATAATGTCTAAGCAAAGACTGTAACTAGGCTTTTATGCTATGTCAAAATTTTGAAGGTCTGGAAGGAGCAGGCTGTGCTTGAATCCCATCTGGTAAAATCAGGGTTGACAGGGAACGTGGGTGTGTGGCCTCATGGTTGAAATATCCACTGGGTCTGTACTTAGGTCACCATATCCTGTATGAATGGGAGGGGACTTGATTGGGGTGGCATTGCCAACGGGGGTTACCACCAGCCATCTAGAGCTGCACCACGGCTGAACCTCACTAACACCCCTTCCAAGTGTGGAGGGCTTGGGGGTACCTGGAGAGAAGCAGAAATTCTACCCGATGACAATAATGACTGAGAGGGTCAGACAGTGAGAGAAATTCAACATGACATCAGAGCTTTAAAAGCACCTAAGAGCAAGGCCTGCTGTTGTATGTTAGCTCGTAATGCCAAATGCAGGGGGAGGGTGAAGCCACACATTGCTGAAAGCTCTCCTGTGGGGGAACTTGACAGAAATGAATGGAGCCCTGCAAACCTGAGAGGCCGCACCCTGGGAGACATCCTGGTTATACAGTATGATGATAGATTAGACTCACTGTTAATGATTGAATGAGATTTTAGCAATATAGCCCCATTTTTTACTTATTTTTAGAGTTACGTATACATTTTACAATATGGCCAGCATTATTCATAAGACTATAATACTGATGGCAAGCAAAATGAATTAGAATATCGAGTTAACTGCTTTCTATCCCTGACCTGCATTAGAGTCTCCAAATCTGGGGCATTCTACACCAAAAGCCAGAAGATAGTCTGTGATATACTAAAGAATTTGGCAGGGCTGGGATTGTGGCTCAGAGGGGGAACACTTGCCATTTTACAAGGTTTTCTAGTACGTTACAAATCCCCACTGGCCTGGGAGCTCCTTGAAGGAAGGAGTCACACTTTACACTTCTTTGTCTTGTCATAGTAAAAATCTCACAAATGCATCAGCAGTACAATGTCACCTGTATGAGCTGGGTCCCAAGATTCCCCATGCCCCAAGGCTGCCTGAAATCGTGACTAGCCTCAAACTCAACACATACTCCCTTTTTTTCTATGCATGCATATCTATGATAAGTCTTAATTTATAAATTGTCACAGAAAGAGATGAACAGTAATGAAATAGAACAAGTATAACAACATGATGGAATAAACATCGGCTAAAACTTAGGTAGTGTATATTTCTGGAATTTTCCACTTAATCTTGTCAGACTGAGGTTGACTGTGGCTCATTGATGCTAAGCAGTGAGGGGATTTGCCCTTGGGAGGAAGCCCAGGCCACCAGCCCCAGCAGCCTGGTGCAAATGTCACCCCAAGGGGCACCCCCCCCCAGGCCTGGGGCAGGACTGTGCCTCTTTGAAACGGAGGTTGATCGATTATAAAATGGGATACATAGTGGCATGAGACCATTTTTGTGGTAATAATGAGAGGTAAAGTCCTTAATATGCCTGGTTGTGTGCTCCATGAGGATTAGCCCTCCCTAATGGTTAAAAGAACAAATGGATTCAGGAAAATAGGAAATGTGATTCATGTTTTGCTTTGTTTTTATTTGTTGTGGCTTTCTTTTGCATATTTTTATGGGTGCATTATAATTATACATAACGGTGGGGTCCACTGTTACATATTCCCACATGCACACATTGTAACTATAATCTGACCAATGTCATCACCCAGTATTTCCCCTTTTGCTCCCTCCCTCCCTCCCTCCCTCCCTCCCTGGGTCCCTTTCCTTTATTCTACCAAGCTGCCTTTCATGTTCATGAGATGCCCCTCCCAAACCTTTCTCTTCTCCTTTTTTCTCTTCAGTTTCTACATATGATGTTGTTGTTGTTTTTTTTTTTTTTTTGCAAGAGTGATATTTCTTTTTTTTCCCTTGAGATTAAGAATTTATTAGTTTTCTAATGAGATTTCTAATAACTCTCCCTATTCCCAGGAGTTACACGATGCACATCTCCTTTTTTTTTTCACCCAGAAACAGGTTCCTTATTCTTTTTTGTTTTTAATTTGGTCTAATTTGTTACACATGTCAGTGGAATGCATTTTGACACATTGTACACAAATGGAGCACAACTTCTCCTCCCTCTGGCTGAACATGGTGCAGAGTCACACCGGGTGTGTGATCATACATGTGTATAGGGTAGTAATGTCCATCTCACTCCCCATCCCACACAACCTCCCCTCCCCTCACTCCCCTCTGCCCAATCCCAAGTCCCTTCATCCCCCATCCGCCTCCATTATGGATCAGCATCCACTTATTAGAGAAAACATTTGGTGTTTGGTTCTTTTGTGGTTTGACTTATTTCACTTAGCATGATATTCTCAGCTCCATCCATTTACCTGCAAATGCCATAACTTCATTCTTCTTTATGGCTGAGTAATATACAAGAGTGATATTTCTTAAATGTCATTTAGTGTTTGCAATCCAACAAATAGCATTAAGCTTTCTATTTGTTTTATTGCTTAAATAAGCAATAAAACAACACAATTATATCTTGCTTGACGTTTAAAAGTGCTTCTGTTATGTGGAACAAACGTGAAAACCTAAGTAGACCTGCTTGAAGCAACACCCTAAGTTATCTCATGATTAAAATGTGAGTTTCTCAGATGCTTACATTCTGTGCTAATTAGCTTGGTCCATCAGAGCCATAAAAAAAAAAAAAAGACGAGAGAAGTCTATTTTAGAATGAGTGAGGAGGCAGCAAATTAAAGAGATCATGGTGAAAATCTGGAGGAGAGAAAATCACGTGCACTCGTGACACAGACGCCACAACAGCTTTATTTTCTCTTCCAGTTTTTGCATCTTTGTTTGTGAACAGAATGATTCATGCAGCTGTCCATTGGCATTCCAGAATTATAATGTTAGAATGTAAATTAGGGTAGAAATTAGGAAGCAAAGTCCGTGAACCACTCAAAAAAAGTGAGATTATAGCCCCACTTGGTGATTAGCCTGATTCATCAGCAGAGGCAGAAGCGGATCATTCCAAAACCAGCTTGACACAGATTCCTTCAAGGTGCTGAGAAAGTCAAGTTCCAAAGCTGTTAAACATGGGGGGGAAAAAAAGAAAGAAAAATGCCCCAGAACGTCACAGTAGCCATTTTTTATCACATTAACACAAAGTCGTTGTTTTTTTTTTTTTTTTCAAGCTAGGAGAAATATTAAATGGGGATTGGAAATTAGATGCAGATTTTTGTGCTAAAACCCACATAGTGACTGATGTGTTCGAATCCCACTCGGCTGTGTCCTCGATGGGCCCCCATCTGCGTCATTCTCTGTGCCTCTGGTTCTCACCTGTAAATCAGGGTCATGACAGCACCCACCACACAGGGCTGCTGTGACATGAAATGAATCATTTGATGACCTTAGTGATCATACATGACACCACACAAGCCCGGGACGTGTTTTGATTGTGGTCCTCCATACTCATCTCTGAAAAATGAAGACAAAGTTTCTACAAATTACTATGAAATAGATGTTTCAAATTTCTAAGGTGATGTTTGAAATCCAATGGCTGTAGTAGCACCGAGGTATTTGACAGAACAGCTTCCCCTCTTTGCCACATTTGGTCCAAGTTCCTACTGCTCTTCATTTTTTCTTGCAAGAATTAATTCAACTGCATGTCTCAGAAGACAGCTAAGGGCACTGAGCACCACTGTGCAGACTGAGGGGCTTCTTCCATGTCACGGGGCTGGGCTCCCAGGCAGTACATGGAGACAGGTCACACAGGGACAGAGGGTGTGGCAGGCCACTGTTCTACTTCCATAAGCCTGAGAGGATGGGTCTGGAATTGAACCACAGACCTAAGGTGGCCCTACCTGCTACTTATCCTGCCCTGAGCCTGTCTCTCCCTGAGCAACGGGATCACACCGTTGGTAACTTTTTAAGGAGAGTAGATTGCATATAAAAATAAGCTCCATCCAGTTGTTTCAGAGACTAACATTCAGCTAACATAAAAGCAGGACAGATATGGATAGGAAAGTTATACTGATGATACTATTTACAACAGTCTGAAGGTGGGAGCAATCTCAAGGTCCATCAATGACTGGAAAAAAAAAATGTATTACATCCACACGGTGGAACATTAGTCCATCAAAAAAAGAATGACGTCACACCTGAGAGAAAAACATGATACTTGAAGGAAGCCAGACACAATAGGCCACATACTGTATGATTCTATTTATAAGAAATCCCAGAGAAAAGAGCAGATTCATGGTTTCCCCAAAAGCTGGAGCAGAATAAAGAGAGATTGCTTGATGTGCACAGGATTTCCTTCTCAAGGGATGAAAACGTTTTGTAACTCCCTAACTAGAGGTGACGGCGGGATGATATCATAGCTCTAGTAAATGCCACTGAGTTGTGCACTTGAAAATGGTTAATTTCATGTGCACCGGTTTTATCTCCACTTAAAAAAGTACAGCAAGGGTGACCCTGATAGTGGAGGCAGGTCTATAGGAAGGAGAGAGGCCCCCGTGAGTGTCAAACTGTCCTTTCAGAGATAACAGGTCTTCGGCTGTTGGGGGAGAAGTTGGATCTGTGGGTCTTCATTCTCCTGTAGGGTTCTCCAAGGTCAAAAGCATCTTTACTGCATTAAGTATCCCCCTCACCAGAACCACCACCAAAAGTGAGATCAAATGCCAAGAGCTGTGCTCTCCGTAGGTATCAGAGAGTGATGGAGATGGCCAGGAGTCATAGCACCAAGAAACTAGAAAAAAGAGAAACGTCTTGCAAGGGGCCTGCAGCCTTTCCAGTGGCATTTACTGGCTCCGAAGGGCCAAGTAGAATGTGAGGCTCAGAGACAGGACGGATGATGGATCTCGGAGCTGACCCTGGGATTCAGAGGGACCCCGTGCACCAAGACTGAAGGTGCTAAGGACTCAGGAGGGGACGCGCCCTGAGCTGACCCAGAGCATGAGGTGCTGGACAGAAGGTGAGGGCAGAGCTCAGAGCATCTGGTGGCCCAAAAGAACCCACCAGGATGGCGAGGAAATCTGGACCTCCAAACAGGAAGGATGGCACCTTGGGCCCTGGAGTGCCACTGGTGGAGAGGACAAAGGAGGGTCCCATCTGGAACAAGGACAGCTGAATGGACGGCTCAAGAGTCTCCCTGTGGCATGTCCTGGTGAACACACACCTCCCAGTGGCTGACCACTGGTCTCTATGATTCCTCCGCCTTCCCCTCCCCCACCTGCTCCCCACCTGCAGTCCTTTCCCTGGCTTCCTGCCCAGAGTCTGTTCTCAGCCAGCACAGCTACTCACTTCTCCAAAGGCCAGTCTGTCTATCACCAGCTGAGAGCAGGACCCTCTGTCCACCCACTTGGTCGGGGGGCACTTCTAGGCCTCGGTTTCCACAGAGTCACAGCACCCTGTCTCCCCTCCCAAGCAGGCATGAAGGGGTCAGTCATGTCCCCTCTCTCCTCCAGGATAAGAAACAAAGTCTGCACGGGCACAGAGAGGAGCCAGGGAGTGAGCAGAACCTGGCAGGACGGCCCTGACCTGTGACCTTGAAATGACCTTGTGCTATGAAGACCCACCAGGCCTCCCTGAGGGATGGGGTGTCTGACAGAGGGAGCAAACAGTCAGGGCACCCCCAGAAGGAATTGCAGAGGCCCTGAGGGGTGACTGGCGAGAGAATATCACATCTTCCTTGGGTCCCCAGGGTGGGGGTGTGCAAACTGGGGATGGGACAGAGCCACAGTGTGACATCGCTGAGTCCAGCCCAGAGCTTCTGGGCCCTCCCCTGTGCTGTGCCGTCTGTTGGGGGCTGTTCTGTGCTTCACACCTGCCTCACCCTTCAGGACACCTGGCAGGACCCTCCCCACAGGCCCTTCATACACGCTTGGAAGGGGGCCAGGGGAGGCTGACCCTTAGTGAGGTTCTAGGCAATGATAATGGATCAATGTCGTAAATGATGACTAACCTCGTCAACTCAGACTGAACAACACTCTCAGGTTTTTTTGAATGCCTGATATTTATCAAAGGGAATAATCTTTCAATTTAAACGTGTGCAAGCATAGCTAGTATTCGTGTGTAGACACATCTGCATACGTGTGTGCACAATAGACGTATACAGTCCACAGTCCGTAGAAAACAAGGGACAGCTTTTGCTGTCCTCATGATAACCTAAGAGTCAAAAATAGATAAGGGAGCTCACAATAAAATCTAAACCTGTAATGACTAAGTTGGCCTTAACTTGACTTTGATGTGGTCAACGTGATTATTTAGAGTTCATGGAAAACCCGCACCTCTGCTTCTGCGGGCATGAAGCTCAGCCCATCATGGAAGAATGCAGTTTTCAAGTGAGAGTAGTTTCTACATGAATATAGGATGGGATTCACATTCAGGTTGTGATGACCTGGCTATTGGACAGGCACATACCCTGGGTGACCGGGCTACGTGAACAATGTAAAGGCCATGAGGTTGAGGGTGACATGGACGAAGGCTTCCTGCCTGCTTTGCCAGCCCTGCAGTCACCCAGGGGACAACCAGGGGAAGAGGGCTCTGTGGTTCTGCTGAGTGACAGTGAGCCCCCTAGTTTGAAACAGGGTATTTCCCGTGAGGATGGAGGTCATCTCTCTCCAGGAGAGCAGGATGCACACAGTGGCCTTCAGTCCCTCCCTTCCAGGGTCAGGCGGACCTGGTGTGGAACAGCCCTGATGTCTCAGTGCAGCTGCTTGGGCCCCCTGTTTCTGGAGTCAGATGGTTCCTGACACGGGACCTCATAGTGACGAATGGCACTTTGTATTCACAAAGATGTTTGTATTCTGTTGTTTTTGCCCAAATAAGAAATTACACATTTTTCTTTGCATAGTAAAGTCAAAAGGCCAAAGTGACAACCATCATAAGTGCGGCATTTGAGTTCTTCCCGTAGCTCCTTGTTCTTGGGACACCTTCATTTGCATCAAGACCCTGTCAGATACCGAGGTCCTGAACAGCACAGAGGACTCATGGTGTGAGGAACGGATGGACTTCCATTCCTTAAGGATGACTGTCCCCACAACAACGTCCTCAAACATCCGGCACTCTGATTCACACGGCACCATCTCTAAAAACATCTACACATGGCTCATTATTCACGGGTCTCACAAGAGTGGGGACAGTCACAAGTTAGGGAACTTAGAGCACAGGAGATGAAGGACACCTGGTCCTCCAGGGGCTCCAGGGACTCTTTCTGAATCCTGCAGCACCTCCCTGCCCAGCGCCTGCCTGCTGCCTGCCTGCTGGCCCATCACAGCTGCAGAGCCACATGCCGCACTGTTTCTGAATTCAGGGCACAGTGGCCAGCAAGGCCCCAGGTCCTCCTCTGCAGCCTCTGCTGCGTTACCTAGTCACCAGCAAAGCTTCACTAGGAGGGACGGATGTTAACACGCCCTGGGAGACTGAGCCTCGGATTCCAGCACAGCAGGACAGCAGGGACACGTCCTGCCAGGACTTACTCAAAGACCCAGCGACCACACAAGCACAGGGAATGGCAAGGGCCAACTGGTTAAAAAAAAAAAAAAAAAAAAGACAAAACCCAGTGGAGCTGTTCACAGTCCAATTTTGAAAATTTTACACTACAGCTATTTAAAAAAAAGTCTAATGTTTATTTCACTCTCTAAATCAACAGGGTATTGGACATTTCAGCAATGAGCATAATGAGCAACACATGAAATCTAATTATCAGCATTCCAATTTACGACACTTAAGTAAATTATCATTCTGAGCTGCCCCTCCCACACTAATGCTTGGGTTCTTGTGAGAATGTCAACTCTGGAAAAATCCTCCTTTCTGCTTCCAATTTTTCCAAACCAATTTTTATCTTCTAGTATCCCTTTAGAAATAAACCAGCTACATATTCCACCATCCAGTCGCATTTACGACAGGGCAAGACTTCTCTCGCACCATCCACCAGGTGTGCCGACAGGACTGTCCATGGGACAAATGGGCGAGGTGGACAGTGTTCCAGTGACCACAAGAGAGGACACCCAGATGCTCTGGGAAAGGGAGCTGCTGGGCCCTTGACTCAGGCTGCAGGTACTGCCACCAGATGTCACTCAGTTTTCCAAGGACAACAAAAATCGGAACGAATACCTACACACACACACAGTAGATGCCAACCCCACCTTCAGCTCCAGAGTGACTTTAAAAATCCATTTCCCTTCTCTGGTCCAACTGGCCACATGTCAGATGTCTGGGAAGATGGAACCCAGATTGGATGAGGGACTCCTGGGGTACAGCTGAGGTCACTGGACACCCAGGCTGTTGAGACAGGCAGGATGCCTGGGCCTCCTGGACTTGGAGAAGCCGGCACACGACGTACAGCCAGACAGCTTAGGCTCAGGTCAAACCTGAACTTAGAAAAGTCACTTCACCTGCCTGAGTCTAAATGTCCTCATCTTCAAATAGGGAGAAGAGCACTCCTTTCTCTGCTCCTCTGTTATGTGATGTAAATAAAGCCCTGGGAACAGCGCCCGGCCACAGGACCTGTGAGCTGAGTGTTCAGGACTTGGCCCGAGTCCGCATCTCCGTCTTCCTGACCTCAAGTTTAACTGCATCTGTTAAGAACCAGAGTGAGGGCTGGGGATGTGGCTCAAGCGGTAGCGCGCTCGCCCGCTCGCCTGGCATGCGTGCGGCCCGAGTTCAATCCTCAGCACCACATACCAACAAAGATGTTGTGTCTACCGAGAACTGGGAAATAAATATTTTTTAAAAATTCTCTCTCTCTCTCTCTCTCTCTCTCTCCCCTCTCTCACTCTCTCTTTTAAAAAAAAAAAAAAAAGAACCAGAGTAAAAGAAACAGGACAGCTGCGTGCTGTCCTGGGGAGTCCAGGGGACACGCTTCTCAGGACATTCTGGATAAGGAATAACGGCTACAACAGAGCCGATCATTCCCAAATTCTATCTTTTGTCGAACAAGTATTTGACTAGGGCATAAAGGTACCAGGCGTTACTCCAGGCACTTTAGGTGTGTGTAACCATTTAGTCTCCTGAAACCCATGAGAAGCAGCCCAAACCATTATCACCTACAGAAAAACACGAGCAAAACCCAACAGAGTGTTAGTCACCACCTGGGGTCCAAGGAGGTCCAAGGGAGCTCAGCTCTGCTCTGGCAGGTTCTTGATTGACACCACAGAAAGGATTTCAGGATACTCAAAAGAGACCGCAGCAGAGATTTCCTCAGTGACGCAGGAGATTTATTGCAACAGAGGAGGACGTGCACCCAAAGGGAGGGTGTAGGCATCCAAGGGTGGGACCGCCCGGGGGTCTCAGGCCTCTTCCTGTAAAGGAAATCTTGTGAATGAACAGGGGGGGCATCAGCTCCATGAGCTGGACTCCTTCCATCACACAGCACAGAGCCGGGCACGGTGGTCCAGTTACGCCCACATCTTAGGTCCCCAACAGTAGCTCTCTCTAGGCTTCTTGTAATCAGCCTAAAACTATGTCCCGTGAGTTAACAAGGCGCGTAGGCACTGTGGACAGGACTAAGGGGACTCTAAGGTCTACTGGACCTCTTACAAATTCAGGCCTGGAGGGAAACAGCCGGGGGTGGGGGGTATAGGGAGCATGTTCATGGGGAGTTTAGATATAAATCTGCGGTCTCCCTCTGTCCCTCTGTGACTCCTTGCTGTCTGTCCTAATTTCTTCTGTGCTACTCCATCATACATTTTTTTCAAAACAGATTTTCAATGAAATGAAAGCAATTGTTTATGTTGTTCGGTGATAAAATCAGCTCTGTAACTCAAAGTGAAAAAAAATGAATATTAAAAATGAAAAAACAGATGAAAAACGGTCCACCTCGCTGGTTGTCTTGTTTTCCTGAGTGGGATTCTTGGAGAAGTGATTTCTGGAAGGTACATTTTTGTCCCTCCCTATTGTGATAATTGCAGCAAAGGGAAAAGCTTCTACCTTTCCCTCCTGCCTGCCTCCCAGGGAGCTCCCTCTCTGGAGGGCAAAAGGACCATGCCCGGCTCTGTTCATGGCAACCCCACAGCGCCAGGGCAGAGGGAGGTGGTGGGCATCCTGGGAGCACACAGGGGCCAGTCCAGCGCTCAGGACGGCAGGTGGGTCTCCACAATGGAAGCCTCTGGGCTGTCTGGGGAGCAAGGGTGGAGGGGCATTCCAGGGGTGGGCAAAGGCCGAGAGCGGGGTGGAGCCTGGAGACAGAGCCCAGTGGTACTGGGAATGAGGTGGCCCACGTGCCCCTTAGAAAACCTGTTCGGGGCCAGGTGCAGTGGTGCACACCTGCAATCCCAGCAGTGTAGGAGGCTGAGGCAGGAGGATGATGGCAGCCACTGAAGAGAGACCCCGTCTCAAAATAAAAAATAAAAAGGGCTGAGGAGGTGGCTGGGTGGTTAAAGGCCTTGGGGTTCCATCCCTGGCACCAAAAAAGAAAGAAAAAGAAAACCTGTTCAGGGAGCTCAGATTGGACCTGCCCCAGGTGAGAAGAAAGCAGAGGTCAACAAGCAGAGGAAGAAACTGGCGAAGAAGGCAAGGAGGAGCCCCCAGAAGGCAGCCGAGGACACGCAGCAAATGGAGACAAGCCCAGGCAGAGACCTGCAGTGCCTTCCCGGGGCTGCTGGATTGAACGAATGTGGAACGTGGTAAAGAGGCTGCTCCGATGCGCTTCCTCTAACTCCTTCCCGCTCTCTGAAGACCCAGCGGCAGATCTTTGTCAAGGGGCTGCATTTATCAGCTGGGGCCGCCATAACAAAGCACCAGCGACGGGGCTGATTCATGGAAATGTAGGCTCTCACTATTCTGGAGGCCCAAAGTCTGAGATCGAGACGCCCAGACAGCCAGGATGAGGGCCTTGGAGAAGGACCAGAATCATCTGGAGATCTCCCTGTGCAGTGCTGCTCCCCGGCAGCTCTAGCCACAGCGATTCCTTCTGAGTTGATATTCCTATTTCTGCTCCTCACAGCTGCAGCCGCGGCCCTTCCTCCGTTGCCCTTGCCCTGACCTCCAGCAACCGTGGACCACAGAGTAGACCCTGACCTGAGGGGCTCTCTCTCCCCAAAAGACATGTCAAACCACAGGGTTGGGCCTGTTCCCTTAATTAGGTAAATAAGGGATGGCTGTGCACTTCTAATTGCCTTTTTAAACTCAGAGCTTAAACAGCTTGATTGGTCCGGGCTAGCATTCCTCACCCCACCAATCCAAGGCACAGGGGCATCAGGTCTGCCTTTCACAGCCCCTGGACCACAGGCACCCCTAGGCAGCCCTCTCTTGGGGCCCCACCCCTTGGGGAGCTCTGCCTTCTTTCTGTTACTCTAGTAAATCCTGTGACTTGGCTTTCACTCTCGTGTCTGTGGATTTCGTTCCTCGAATTCACGAGAACCTGCCCAATTCCACGTCACCGTGTTGGCAAAGCCGGCTTCTTCTGAGCCCTTGGTGGCCAGCTTCTCCCCGCAGATTCACGTCTGCGCTCCTCTGCGCATGTCTGCATCCCAATCTCTCCTTCAAAGGACACCAATCAGCTTGGATCAGGGCTCACTCTAGGACCTCATTTCAACTTCATGGCCTCTTCAAAGACCCGACTGTCAAATATTGCCAGACTCTGAGGTACTGGGGGGTTAGGGTTTCCACATGCAGATTTGGGGTCAGGACCTAATTCAGCCCATAACAGTTGAATTATTTTATTCATGAAGAAGTAGTCATAGGTCAAAATAATACAACTGGAGCTAATTATTTCTTTGGAAATAAGAGCTCATTAAAGTAGCCTCTGCAGTCTAATTGCCCAATAAAGATGCATGAAAATCCTGCTTAAAATACCTGCCCTCACACTTCATTGGTGTTTTAATGCAAAAAGCCCACATTTGGGGACATGGGGTCTGGGGTGGTTGGGCTCACTGCAAAACCCCAGCTGTGTGTGAGCTGTGTTGCGTATGTCTTACATAACAGACCAACCCAGCAGGACACAACAGTCGTTTAAAATACTTAAATGACCAAGATGTACACTGTGGCAGTTACCAGACTGAACAAAAATCCCATCATTCCCAAGCTTGTTCCCAAGCTTGCATTAAAGGAATTTCTGTGAAATAGAAAAATGGCATGTACTGATTATTTCTGGATAGTAACAAATCAAAATAGAAGAGACATAGATATGGTGGCCTGGACCTAGAGAAAAAGTTCTATTTTTTTTTTTTATTCTGGTGGTTTTCATTTTCTATGTGTCAGTTGAGATCTTTAAAAACAATAGTTTTTTATTATTTATGCATCCTACTTAGTGAATAATTCCTTTCAAAAATACATTGATAGGGCTGGGGCTGGGGCTCAACAGTAGAGCAATTTCCTGGCATGTGTGAGGCACTGGGTTCGATTCTCAGCACTGCATGTAAATAAATTTAAAAAAAGGCCTATCAACAACTAAAAAGAAATTTAAAAAGTACATTGATAAGCATGGAATTTAAAGAGAATTTTGGAATTTGACTCCATCTTTATTTTTATATAATGACATTTTGAAATACTTTCCCACAAAAAAAAAAATCACATGGATTTACTAAGTGATCTGGAAGGAAAGGTAATAACACATGCTATTTTCATCTCAACAGATGGGTTAACACTTTAATCACATTTTTTTCTCTAGCATTTAAATGTTAAATGTGGGCTTTCTATAAATGGATGCACGTTATGTTAACTTTCCCACTGGTTCCCTGGGAAGAGTCATTGTTGTTCCGACATTCACGTGGATGCACTGAGCTACGTTCTACGTGTGACACGGAGGAAACCACCTCACAGCCCTTTTTATATATAAAAAGCACATGGAAAGTCTCAGTAGATGTTAAGGCAAAGTCATTTTCCTGGACCTTCTGTTTTTCTAGAGTGCTGTTGGACCTTTCTTTCCCCCTCTTGGGACCCGTGAATTGTCGGATTAATCGATAGCACATGACCAATGTATGTTTGTTCACGTATCTTGACCTGGTGCAGTGAGGGGTTTTAAAGGCCATGTCCACACGTGGTTACTCCCTCTGTGTGCTTGCTTCTCCCAGATTCTAAAGGTTGCCCATATTCTTGGTTGCTCATGGTCTCCTCCATCTTTAAAACCAACAGTGGCTGATCCTTCTCATGGGAATCTTTCTAGCTCTTCTGCCTTCTTCCACTTTACACCAACCTTGTGATTCCAACAATTGCACCTCATTCATCAAAATCATCTCTGCATTCTGACATCACTAGATAAGCTACCTTAATTCCATCTAACAGCTTTAGTCCCTCTTGGTCATGTCAGGGAATGTTGTCACAGGTTCCAGAGATTAGCACTTGGACGACTTCGCAGTAGCATTATTCTGCCTTATCCAGAGGTTTCCATTCTGACTTATTTAATTAAACTTCGCTTACACTGACATTTTCTTGGACTGCTGTGACTAGAGAGTAAACTGTGTTTTTCTCCCAAGGTCTGAGTATAATCTGAACAGCAGTTTCCTTTTTTATTTCTAATGTAGTAACAAGCTTCTGTTGGTTTCAGTGTCAAAAACACACAACTTGATTTAATTCCTCAGATTTAGAATGTAGCATGACAGTTTCTTAAAATTTATTTAAATAGCAAAGAATTGGGGAGGGGTTGGATTTAAGGGCTGCAATACCCATATATTTTAGGGTCTGGGAAGAGAATCCCTTCACATCCCGTAAATTAGGATTTTCTAGTGATTTAATGTCACCGTGACTTTGGTAGGACTTGAGCAACTTGCAGGCTGTTATTTCCTTTCAGCTTTGCCGGCAATAATAATTGATCTATTTCAGGAGTGTCCAACAACGCCTAAAACAACCTTACTGTTCCGAAGACACGCTTCAATAAAACAACCCCAATGTCCTAAAGTTATAAACTGATTGTAGAGAACAAGAGAAGGCATCACTTCTTTTTTTTTTCTTCTCAATCTTTTGTTCTTTTCCCCTATTACATTGTCTCCCAACAAAAGGGCCATCATTGTGGTGGTAAGGTCACAACTGGTAGCCAGGGAGCTAGCCTGTCCCTCCAGGACCAAAGCACCCTCTGTGAAATCCAGTTGCCTTGATTCTCTATACAGATCTCCGCACAGCCTCAGCATGGATGGACCACCCAGAGTTAATGACTGAGTAGGTCCTTTGTTTGGGGACAAATTTATTCTTCCTTCCCTAGCCTTTGTATCGACGTTTCTATTTGATCATAAGCTGTTTTCAAATTTTTACAGAATTTCAAATGCTTACACACACATTGCACACACCTTCACATTCTTACACACAAAGCTAACGCCTTTGTGAAATATGCACATCAAGGAACTGAGATGACCTCCAACACTGGCCATGCGGCAGGAGGAGTGTGTCATCTAGGGTGGACGCAGGTGTCCCCAGTCCTGACCACACTCCCAGGTTGACTCGCCCTGAGGTCTCCTCAGATTTCCTCAGTTGTGCCCCTTGCCGAGCACCCTCCACCCCAGAGCCGCCTCCTCTGGAGGATGTTCACCTGGGACATCTCGGGGAGTCTGCTGGCTCTGGAAGATCAGGTGACATGAATCACCAGTTAGACCTGTGCGCGGGGCACGTCGGCTGGCCCGGATGGTGTGGTGAGCAGAGGGCAGGCCTAACAGGGCTTTCCGTGGTTCTAGCTCCAAGCCTCGCCCCCACACCTGTCCCCCTGCAGGTTCCCCCTGTCTGTCGAGGAGGGGTGATAGTCTGGGTATAAGGAGTCCCCCAAAGTCACCTGTGTTGACGCAGGAGGTGAAATGATCAGACTGTACTCGTTGTGGTTCAATCAGTGGATGGACCTCTTTGGTGGACTCATCATGTGGAAGGACTCCTACGTGCCTCCTCCTCTGTAGGCCGTTGGGGCATGGCTGGAGGAGGTAGGTCACTGGGGGGCCCCTTGGGGTGACATCTTTTGCCCTTGGTTCCTCCCATGCTCTCTCTGCTTCCTGGCCACTCCTCCATCAGGCCCTTCCACCATATGTCCTGCTTCCCCATGGGCCCAGAGCAGGGGCACTGGCTGACCAGGACTGAATCCTCTGAAACCATGAGCCAAGATGGACTTTCCCCCGAAGTTGTCCTTGTCTTGTATTTTGGTCACAGTGGTGAAAGGCTGACACAGTCACCGTCTCACAATTTACATTCATTGCCCTCCAGTGTTTCCTGAGGCCCTGTCTCCTCCATGTCTGGTAAGCTGGTCTGTGCTCCTCTGATGTCCTCCTAAATGCCCAAGACGCAGCAGTACACAGACGTCATCTGACACGGAGATTTCAAGGGAATTTTTCTCTGCTTCAGAACAACGCATGGGATGATTCTGGTTCCCCTTTGCTACCACTATTCATTGCCCAGAATGAACCAATAAGCCTTGGCCTCTCTCAAACTACAGCGTGGCCAGCTCTGCCCACGAAAAATCGCAAGTCTCCTCCTGGGGTTAACAGCAATCTTGCTATTCAGGGCAGAAATGACCTGCTCTCGCCTCTAAGTCCTTCAGGGGGTCAGCCTCTGCCCTGTCAGGCAAACTCTAATAGAGCTGCAGGACATCTCTGCTCCAGACTGGAGCTTGAATCACCGCAAACCATTAAGTGACAATTAGGTTGTGTCCTGGGTGAGATCATAGTTATGACTATGAAGCACTGTAGCCTGTTCCTGCGTTCACATGCATCCTAAATTAGAATGCTTTAGTTTCACTCCCCAGGATTTGAAATAATGCTTCTTACTTTTCAATCTATGGTAAAAACTCATGTCTCTTCCACTTGTGTCTTTGTAGTGACTTCAGATTTTCAACAGCAATTAGAATGCTTCCCTCCCTCCCTCCCTCCCTCCCTCCCTCCCTCTCTCCTTCCTTTCTTTCTTTCTTTCCTTCCTTCCTTCCTTCCTTCCTTCCTTCCTTCCTTCCTTCCTTCCTTCCTTCCTTCCTTCTTTCTTTCTTTCTTTCTTTCTTTCTTTCTTTCTTTCTTTCTTTCCGTCAGGGGTAGGGATCAAACCCAGGGCCTAGGCAACAGCTTTACCACTGAGCTACACCCCAAGCCCTAGATGGACTTTTTAATAATCCATATTATCTTCTTACTGGATTCAATTGAGTCTACAAAAGTTAATTTTTCATATGCTTATAAAAAAAGAAGAATTATGTTCAGTCATAGCTTTTAGAAGCATTATCCAGCAGGAAGATATAAAATGATAATCACCCTCTATAATCAAAATCATTGAAGCTTAATTGATATTTTCTCTAGGTAAAAATTTTCCTGAGGATGTGCTGTTGAAACGCTGGCCCAGCTAAGGCAGTAGGTAACAGCTAGTCCTTGCGGTTCACTGCTCTTCCCCATTAATTTATCCTTTCCTTCAACCAATTTATGTATCTGTAATCCATGGACATAAATGATTTTATTTGAATTTTTAATTAAAATAATGGGCTTCATCTTTGTCAGTTTACTCATTGCCTTAGGGTTTTCTAATTCTTATCATTTTCAAGAAAAACTTGGGAGGAGAGGTTTAAATCTTCCAATTACTCATGAGACTAAATACACTCAGAAATAAAGGCAATGGGATGAAGCATACTCAAACAGAGCAATTTTTAAAAATGAACAGTTGGGCGTGGTGGTGCACACCTGTAATCCTGGTGTCTCAGGAGGCTGAGGCAGGAGGATGACAAGTCTGAGGCCAGCCTCAGCAACTTAGCAAGGCCCTAAGCAACTTAGGACCCTGTCCCAAAATAAAAATTAAAAAGGGCTGGGATGTGGCTCATTGGTTAGGTGCCCATAGGCTCAATCCCTGGAGAGAGAGAGAGAGAGAGAGAGAGAGAGAGAGAGAGAGAGAATGAATATGAATATGAATGAACAGAAGAAGTTGTAATTCCTAGATTTTTGACTAATAGAATACCTTGCTATCTCACAGGGCAGCATGAGCTTGAATCAATATATTATTGTTTTTAAAAAAGGACTACATGTAAGAGACTCCCAAGAACTTGTCCCTTTGTTAGTGGGAATCCATAGTCAGACATGGATTAATTTCCCCATTAGATCAAAAGACTTAAGTTCACAAGACGAATGAGTCTAGAGGAAAAAACAAAAAGTAAACATCACATTATTATTATCATGCTATGTCCATCACTGGAAAAAGAAATTATGCAATTTCTATTACTATTACTATTTATTAATAATAGTGAAGAATTGCATGGTAAACATTTTGCCTCTGTAAATAATGAAGAATTATTAATTCAAGAGAATTAATAATGTTGCATTGATTTTTCTTTTATTATTATTTGCACTGGGAGAGAAAGTGGATGTGTTCATAAGAAATCCTAGTTACATAATTGGTAGAACTGTCAATAGAATTATTTTGATTAGTATAGATTTAGAAGCTGGGCATGGTGGTACACATCTGTAAACCCAGTGACTAGAGAGGCTGAGGCAGGAGGGTCACAAGTTCAAGGGTAGCCTCAGAAACTGAGCAAGACCCTGTCTCCAAATAAAAAAATTAAGCCGGGTGCTGAAGTGTGCACTCCTATAATTCCAGCAGCTCAAGAGGCCAAGGCAGAAGGATTAGGAGTTCACAGCCCAGCTGCAGCAACTCAGGGAGACTGAAATATATATATATATATATATATATATATATATATATATATATATATATATATATATATATATATAAATATATATATATATATTTATATGGGTATGTGGCTCAGGGGTTCAGTGAATATGTGCCCCTGAGTCCAATCCCTGGTACTAAAAAATTAAGAAATAAAAAAGGATTGAGGATGTAGCTCAAGGATTGGGTGAAGCACTCCTGGGTTCAATCCCCGTCTCTGGTGCAAAAAGGGAAAAAAAAACACACCATATCTATAGCTATCAGATAAATATAGAAATATATATATATATATATATGATCTGTATTATGAGTTAGAAAAACATTTTTTAAAATTAGCTGTTCTGGTGGTACTAGGTCATGGTCACCAGAAAAGGAATAAAACATTTTTTTTTAAACTCAAGATATACACAGACATCAATTTAATCATCATAATGGTACTCAAGGATATTAGAGGGAAAAAACTAGCAAACACGCAGAAATACAAGTATTTAAATGCAGTTGATTTTTAAAATCTCCTGTAAACCCACAACCCTAGCATAGCCCTACCTTGGCCTTGGATGCTGCCTCACCACCCCCCACCCCACCCCAGGGGTTACTCTCTCCAAATGCCATCTGAAGGGAAAAATCTTTCCACTTAGAGAAGAACTATTTCTAGGTCAAGAGTAGCCATGCACTCCTGTGAGAATCACCAAGTACCTATCAACTGATTGGAGAAGCCACATAATGTAAAAGAAATTAGATGTAAAACACTCACTTTTTAGTTATCCAAACTTCAGCAATACGAAGCCTCAGTTTCTCCTTGTATGAACTAAGTAATAATTTCTAGTATGTTAGCCAAGACAGGCTCAGCAGCTATCAAAGATCCCAAACCCCAGAGCCTAAGTACAATAGAAACCCATGGTTCTCCAGCTAAGAAAGCCAAGTCTGATGGGACCGGGGTCCCCAGGCTGGTCCTGTGCTGCTCCTGCCTTGGGGTCCTGCTCACATCTGCACTCCAAAGGCAGTGACTATGGGTTCACCTCTTCTGCCTAAAGGTAGGATTAAAAAGGTCCGCCATGCCTGTTCCTACCCCTCCGTCTGCATTTAGTCATGCGGCTGCCCCTAAGAGCAAGGGACCTGGGAAGTGCTGGAACCCGGTGGCTGTGTGCCTGACTAGCACTTGGGTCCCATGACCAGAGGAAGCAGAGGAGAGAGGGTATTTGTCTCTAATAAGCAGATGGCCGCCTCCATATTGCACGCAGGCTGCGTGCACAAAGCGCTGAGTTAAGATTTCACGGGTGCGTGGCTCTTGCTTCTTTAATATCTTAGTTTCTCTCTAGTTCCTATCTTGGGATGCTGGCTGGAGTTAGCTCCTGGGGAACTCTTCTGCCGTTTCATCTTTGCTTGAGATCTTCAGAAAAGCCCATGGCTGGGAGCTCAGCCTCCTGACAGGCTCAGGAGGTGACAGTTACAGGAGTCACTTAATAATTCACAGCAGCAGGATCCCTGTTTAATCAAGGACTCTTGGTTTCATAATAACCCTTCGATGTATATCACTGCGGGACGTAGTCATTTATCAAGTTCATAATCTTTTTTGTCTTTCTTATTTTTTAAATCCAAGCTAAGAAGAACAAGAAAGCAAGGCCATTTACCGTTTCATGATAGAAAACCAGCTTGCACCATCAGTCAGACTTAGGTCCTGTTTCTTTGGTCAGGAGCTAAGGCATAACAGTAACAGTTTATTTTTAAAAGTCATCTTTATAAGGTACAGCTGTTGCTCATAATATCCAATCATGAGGCGCTCGTACATCTTCAGAGGAATGGGAAGGCAAGCTCCTTCTCACGGCTGATGGGTGGCAATTACATTCAGTGAGATGTATTTGGGAGCCCATAAGCTCAAGAGCCAACCCTCCCACTGACAAGAAGGACAACACTTGGTGGGAGTTCCTTTTTATAGACCACACAGCATAGCCTTAAGAACTTGTTCAGAAGTAGGACAAAATGATAAGCCATCATGATATCCTCGTCTCACTATGTGCCCACTTCAAAACCTTGGTGCCAATGTCTTTCCCTCTATAAGACAGCTTTGGGTGTGTCCTTCAAAATAACTACACTGAGAAATTATTTTACCAAAAGATTAAGAACATGGATGCTTTGTTCCCCTAAACTCAACCCAGTCTTCATTCTTTGGATGCCATCTTACAAGACCAGATGAACTTGAAGTTGGCAACCACGCACCCCATCCCTTTCATATTGAATTAAAACCAACCAGGAGATGATTTGACCATTCCATCTTTACTTGCAAGCATTTAGGAAACTAATAGTGTTATGGAAGTCCCCCATTTGCAGCTACTGAGGAACTAAACAAACTCAAGTTCTGAAGGACTCCTCCTGGCCGGAGACTGTGCCTGTGCTCTCCGTCCACCAGCACTGCAGGCTCCTTCTGATCCTCGTTCAGAACCCGGCAGCATGACACAGAGACACAGAGCCAACAGGATGGCATGGAGCTGTCAGGCACCGTAAACCATCTCTGCTGCTACACATCATCTTTATTTAGCTAGTCAACTATCCTGTTTCTATAACAAATGATGGAGATTGAAAATTGTTTAATTTTTTTATTTGCTTTTCCAGTTAATCATAGAAAATAATAATAATAATAAATAAACCCACATGGTTTAGAGGCGAAACAACCAGCTGCTACTAAGACCTGGACTTAGCTCAGGTGCTAGACTACTCACCGGAGCACATGCATTGGTAGGATGGTTATGATCAAAAAGATACTCCTATCTCCAGCATCGCTTTGCAGGGGATCTCAACACTGGGTAAATTTTGCTGAAAGTCCTCTTCAAACAGAAATGCACGAGAAAAGTCATCAATCAGAAATACATAAAAATAGCCCTGTATGTGCCACGCCAGTATCAGAAACACAATCTTCTCTGACATGCTAGGGAAAACAAATGGAATTCACAAAATCACATATTAATGTAGGGGAGTATAAAAGTTGTGACCACCCTGTTGGTCAAGGTAGCCTAACTGAGCAGAAAACTTTGTTCCAATTCCACGGAATTCACACACTGGGTTCTGAAGCCCACCTTTCCACTGTCACTTTGCTGCAGTGTCTGTGAGTTGGTTTACTTGCTTGGCAATGAGAGTTCCTCTCCTTCTTCTCCCTGTGCTTTCCTGGCACTGTCTGCCTCACCTGTCATTCTGATGCAAGGCAGCTGGAGACCCGAGGCACTTAGGCCACGGCAGCAGCAGCTCCCTGGGTCACCCCAAAGGTGGCTGACCTGAACGCTGGTGGCAGCCTGCAGGAGCATTCCCATTTGCAGACCTATCGACAATTACAGAAGCACTGAAATGCTCCCCTTCTGCCTGGAATATCTAGAATGATTTTACCTGGTCATACTGCCGACTCCCATGACCTTAGAAAAATGAGCAATAGATCACCGATGTTTGAATAAAATAGTCTCGCTTTAGAAAAGAATGACATTACAGGGCATGCCGGCACATGACGGCAATCCCAGTGGCCCAGGTGGCTGAGGCAGGAGGATCACAAGTTCAAGGCCAGCCTCTGCAATTTAATGAGACCCTGTCTCAAAATAAACAATAAAAAGAGCTGGGGTGTAGCTCAGTGGTTAAGTGCCCCTGGGTTTAATCCCTGGTACATACGCACATGTATATGACATCACTAGTCATTGAGGATGTGTCGGCACAGTGTGCATTACACATACAGAACAACTCACACTTTCACTTACAAAAGTTGACATTCTCAAAATGAAAACCTTACAGTATCATATATAGTATAGACCTGCTGCTCTCCATTTAGAACTCTACTTATGGCATTTATTTTATATTTGTTTTTAAACTTCAGATCTTTAAAATATGCTTAACACCTTGAATCCTTACGGGTGAGAAGAAAGACTTGGGTTCGTCTGAACATTTCTTAGAACTTCAGCTCACAGAGCGGAATTAATTCTGGTAAATAATATTTAACTTCACTGCTTTAGAAAAAAAATAGGATGTGGTGTTTGCCCCAAGAACAACAAAGTTAGAATTTCTGGGGATGATAGATTAGCCTTGGTACACACACACACACACACACACACACACACACACACACACACACTGGGCTGTATGTGTGTGTGCATGCACATAAGTGCGTTGTGTGTGTGCGTGTGTGTGTGTGTGTGTGTGTGCTCATTTGAGCACTGGAGAGGATCCCAGGGCCTCGTGTGCATGCTAGGCACTATACCACCAATATATATACCACTGATCCACTGATGTTTTTTTTTTTAAAGAGAGAGAGAGAAAATAAATTTTTAATATTTATTTTTTAGTTTTTGGTGGACACAACATCTTTGTTTGTATGTGGTGCTGAGGATCGAACCCGGGTGAGTGCTCTACTGCTTGAGCCACATCCCCAGCCCCTGATGTTTTTATTTACCACCCCAAAATACATGAAAATTGTCCTGCAAAAGTCCAATTAAATCCAATTAAAATTTAATCCTTGAACATTTTTTAAACTAGAAAGTTACAGGGAGATACTCTGATGAATTTGATCTTATTGAGTTTCTCTATTGTGTGGCTCTTTTTTAAAAAAGCATTAATTTTTGCTCTTAATTATTGCATTCCTTTTGCTCCCCCCTTTGCCTACATTAAAATGATATCATTAATATGAGCATTCTGTTCTTAGCGCCAGCATCAGCACTGTTCAGACACCAGAGGTGGCCACGCCAGTGCCTCTCCACAGCTGGAACCCTGCTGACACCAGGCCATCTGCATGGGATTCTGTCTACCTGAAGCCCAGAGGGTGTGGACCAGGTAACACTGCTGCTCTCCCCTCCCTGGCATGTCTAAGCTGTGGGGCTCTCTAGTACAGCTCAGATGAGAGGAATAACGAGCAGGTTTCTGCTACTAAGACACTGGATTGCAAGCTCTAGAATAACAGGTACTCAAAGCTTAAAAAAAAAAAAAAGTGTGGCAGGGGAATCTCATGGAAACAGAAGAAGGAACACTGAAGTTGAGGACAGGGATCAAGAGGGAGGAAGGATGGAAAAGGGGAGAAACCGTGGAAAGAAATTGACCAAACTATGCCATGTGCATGTACAAATATCTCACCTCCCAATGGATTCTGTTTATATGCACAATGCACCAAATGAAAAGGTGATTAAATAGAAGGCAGAACAATACAGAAGAGAAAGGAGGAGGTAGAGGAGGAGGGAAAAGTGAGGCACTAAAGACTGAAATGGAACAATCATATTATGTGCACTTATGAATGTGTCAAAATGAACCCCACTGTTATGTATAATTATACATTCTACTAATGTTTAATGCATTAATAAAAGCACTTTAAAAAAGAAAAATATAAGCTAAACATATAAAGAGACGTGCCAAAGAAAATACGTACCATCAACCCAAACCATTGGAATAGTTAACATGGAGGTTAGAATGCTCACCTTTTGGAAGATTTATCAATTCATTGTTTTGCTGTTTTTAGATCCTCAAAATCAGCAACTAAAGAGGACTGACACAATTTTCTTAGAAGCTAACTTAGAAATTGCTATTAAGAAAAAATCAGTTGGGAGCATTTTCAGAGTGTAGATGAAACTTTCCATAAAGTTCTATCTAAGGATATTGACAAGTAAGCACTGATAACATTGCAAATAAATTAAAATTATGAACCTATTTAGGCACTGATGTTTTTATTTACCATCCCAAAGTACATGAAAATTGTCCTGCAAAAGTCCAGTTAAATCCAATTAAAATTTAATCCTTGAACATTTTTTAAAACTAGAAAGTTACAGGGAGATACTCTGATAAATTTGATCTTATTGAGTTTTCTCTATTATGTTGCTCTTTTTTTAAAAAGCATTAATTTTTGCTCTAATTATTGCATTCCTTTTGCTCCCCCCTTTGCCTACATTAAAACTATATCATTAATTTGAGAATTTTGTTCTTATTGAATATAATCTATTAATACCACAATTTCCCCCAAACATTGCTTTGCCTGAATCTCCCAAATTCTAATGCCTGATGTTTCATTTTCATTCAAAATATATTCTGATTTCCCTTGTGACTTCCTTAGTTGCCTATGAGTTACACAGAAGTGAGTTGTTTGATTTCCAAATATTTGGGGGATTTTCCAGGTATCCTTCTGCTACCGATTTCTTGTTTGAGTCCATTGGGATGAGAGAAGATACTCCATGTGGTCTTGATTCTTTCAGATTTGTTGCATTTGCTTTATGGCCCAGCATATAGTCACCTTGGTGCGTGTTCTGTTCCCTGGCATTTGAAAAGAACATGTAATTCTGCTCTGGTTAAGTGGAGCATCTATGAGTGCCAAGCACGCTGGTAAGTAACAGTGGACGCTGGTCTTCTCCTACTGACTTTCTGTGTATGTGTTCTGTCAATTGCTGAGAGGAGAATCGCAATCTCAACTCTGAGTGTGAGCTTGTAGATTTCTTCTCTCTGTCCAATCAGTTTTGCTTTCTGCATTTGAGAGTTGTGTTCTTAGGTGCATACATGTTTAGAATTGTCCTGTATGAATTGCTCTTTTCATGCTAAATGTTGATGCTCTTTATATCTGGAAATATTCTTTGTTATATCTACTTTAGTGCAAATATAGCAACTATTTGCATGGTGCATCTTCCTTTTACTTTTAACCTGTATGCCTTTATATTTAAGGTGTATTTATTACAGGTTGATTAGAGTGGATTCTTGACTTTTTATCCAATTTAATAATCTCTGTTTTCACTGGTATACTTCATTAAAATGTAATGTATCTACTGATATGATTGGCTTTTAATTTACCATCCATCTTGCTGTTTACCTCTTGCTTCTTTGTTCTTTTTCTAACAGCTTTCAGATTATGTATTTATAATTCCATTTTATCTCCCTTATTGATGTGTTATTTATGCTTCTTTTAAAAATATTTCAGTGGTCCTACTGTTTGTAAAATGCATCTTTCATTGAGGATAGTTTACCTGCTTCTAGGACTATATTGACCATGAATCAACCAATAGGAGGTCGATGTCTGTGAATATGTGAGTGCATAATTTTTATTTCTATTTTCCTGACATTTGTTACAGGAAGGAATTTCCTTGATGGTGTATAATTGCAGGAGCTGCTTATGAAATCCCAGGAGGCTGTTGTCTTGGTGTCTAATGCTGGAGTTTGAGCCCACAGGACAGACAGGAAGGACATGTGGATGTAAAGAGGAAGAGAGTGAGGACAATGGTATCCCACCGGCATGAGCTGGAGCCTCTGAGGACACAATCCACTCCAGTTCTTAGTGCTCTGACCTTAGTCTACTGCAGAATCTGGACTGAGTGTACTCCCCTGGCCTGGAAGGCAAAGCTGCTGAAGGAGGGTTCATGGAAGGTGGCTGCTCTTGACCGCGGACCTTGGCAATCTGCAGCCGCATGTACAGCCTACTAGCCTGAGGACAGACGAACGTCACTGCAGTAAAGCAATCTTTTGGAAGCCTCTGGAGACATAACCAACTCCCCTAGTGCAGTTACGTTATTCTATTTCCAGTTCTGAAGACTTGCACACTCGAATGTCCCCAAATATCTAACGCTGCACTTGGAAGAGTAGTTTCCCAGACATCATCTCACTCATGGGGTGGCCAGTGTGAGTCCGTTTTATCCAAGAAGGAAGCCACAGTCAGAGTAGCTCAGTGCTGTGCCCGGAGCCATGTGGGAAGGGGCCGAGCGTGTGGATCCGGCAGGATAATTCTCAAACTCGACTATGACAGGATTGTCTGTAGGTCCATTCATTCAATCACACCCTCGTTTCCTGGCCTTTCCCCAGAAATGCCACACTTGAGAAACAGCTCCAAGGAGCTTCTTCCTTTTAGCAATATCGGGGGGCTGCTGAAGCTGTTTTTGAGGCATACATGCTTTCTGTGATGTCTTAATTCTCCAAATGCCCAAGCATTTATCCAACCATTCCCAGACCTTGGGGTTCTCTTAATTTCTCTTTGTTTAACCACCATGGAGACACCCACACTTTCGGTTTTTCCATGGAGGACATAATACATTCTTTCTTTTCCTAATATGATCTTTATCTTCCAATGGAGACACACTGTTTTTCTTATTTTTTAATGCTATATTTATAGTGAATTCAGTCACAGTCTTGATTGAGTCTTAGAAAGTGCCTTAGAGGTCTGAATACATGTGCATTTTGATGCTTTCTAAGATTTTATCTCCACAAAGAAATCTGATGCTTCTTTTCTTTTTTTGATACCAGCAATTGAACCCAGTATCCCTTAACCACGGACCCCCACCCAGCACTCCCTCCCTTTTTGAGACAGGGAGGGTCTCACTAAGTTGTGGAGGCTGGGCTCAACCTTAGGATCCTCCTGCCTCAGCCTCCCAAACCACTGGGATTATAGATATGCACCACCTGGTTTCCTTTTTCTTTTTTGAAAACCTGTATTTTTCCTTTGAGAGGACACACATACAATGTCCAGGGGATGTCTCAGTGTCCCATCTTGCTTCCTTAAGTTCACTTTCCAAGATTCTCAAAGAATTTATAAAACTGAAATACAGCCCCATGTGCCTGCAAGTGATAAGGGCCAACACAGGTGTGCGTGCCTTTGGAGACGCTCGCAATCCCAGCAGCCCTGCACTTGCTTCTCGGTGGGTCGTCCTCACTGTCACCACACTCGGGAGGTGACATGTTATATTCGGCGAGACCACAATTAGTCTGGTGCACTAGTCTGCAGCAGTCATGAGCAGGAGACAGAGTGACAGTAATAACAGCTCTTAATTCTCACATTTATAAGAGAGCAGACAGACTAATGAAGCTGTGTTGTCTGAGTTATCATTAATAGTAGGGGGAGTTATCTTAAAAATCTTAATTACTTGCAGTATGATAATAATGAAGGCTCTTCATCACCAAACAAGCACCCGGGAATGACCCTTCTCCAGCAGCACCCCCAATGCACCCCACAAGCTCTTCCCGGGGAACTGCTCTGCACGGGGTCTCTGGCAAGGAGGTAGAAACTGGTGAGAGAGAACCAGGTTTAGAGACGGGGATCCTTTCAATCATAGCGATTGGGAGTCTCTTTTCCCATCACATTCCCTAGGAGATGAGTCATGGGATTTGACAAAATCAAATTATCCCAGGAAGAGCTTCCTTACTTAGTTCCAGGGGAGCCTCCCAAAACGACGTCAGCTCTTAGCTTGTAATTCATGCATCTACCTGGAGTCTTGCTCTAGATTAGAAGCCCGATTTTCTTTACTTACAGTTTGAGAAATATTTTCTCAGGGCTAATGGCCAGCTCCCCGCCACCCCTACCTCCACACGCCAGCCAAAAGAAATGGCAATTCCATCTGCCCTGAACGTTCTGATTTCTAAAAATGCCCTAAAAGGTTTGGGTATCAATAACTCAGTCCTGGGAAAACCTCATTTTCATTTCACATCTGTTGGAAGAAAGCACATTTTTTTTAAATGTTTTATAATCTATAAGAAGGGTTTTATAAAAACGACCCAGTGTGGAAGGCTTGGAAGTAGAGTTAAAGGGGAAAACATAGTTATTTTGCTCTCAGATGTCATTGGTAGCATATTTGGGCTTATGACATTCCGTTGCGAACTCAGGGATTGAAGGAAGAGGGTGTGACTGATTAAAGCCCCTGGACCCCACCCTGTGAAGTTTAGTTTCCTAGGGCTTCCATAATAAAGCACCCAAAATGGCCCGCGGACCAGGAAAAGAGAAATCCACTGTTTCTCAGTTCTGAAGGCTACAAGTTCAAGGTGAGGGCAGGTGTGGTTCCTTACGGCGTCTCTGGGGAGAACCTGTGTGTGCCTCCCTTGGTCCTGGGCATCCCTGGACTGGTAGATGCTTCTCCTTATCTCCTTAAGCTGTCTTCTCTCCCTCTGTGTCTCTGGGTCCACGTTTTCTCTGTTATTAAGGACACACACAGTAATACTGGATTAGGTCCACCCTACGGACCTCACCTTAGCTTGGTCATCTGCACAGATCTCATTTCAAAAGAAGGTCATATGTGTAGGTGATGGAGTTGGTGCTTCCACATCTTTAAGTAAGGGGGAAATTCGACATGTCACATGCCAAGATCCCTCAGAGTTGAGACACGATTCTGTACGTTCTGTTTTTGGTTTCTTTTTATGCAATAAGAAACACACAACATCGTATTGATCATCCTAATCATTTTCAAACGTACAGAACAGTGGTGCTGACTATGTGCACGCTGTTGTGCAATTCTCTCCAGAGCTTTCCACCCTGGACACAAACACCCTGTGCTAATAAGCAACAATTTTTCCCTTCCCCCATCTTCCTGCCCTTGGCCATCACCATTCCACTCGGTGTTTCTAAGACTTTGACTAATTTAGGTTCTGCATTTAAGTGGAAAAGCCTTCAGTGTTTCTGTGACGGGTTTACTTCACACAACGTTCCCAATGCTCCTCCATGTTGAACCATGTAATAGAAGGTCCTCTTTTTAAGACTCAGTAATGCTCCCTTGTCTGTACCTGCCGCACTCTCTTCATCCATCCATCCTTCTGGAGACATTTAGGTTGCTTCCGTGCTTCGGCTCCTGTGAATAGCACTGCGATGAACAGGAACATGCGCATACCCCTTCCAGATCCTGGTTCAGTTCTTCTGGGTTGGTCCCTGGAAGTGGATTTCTGGGTCATATGGTAATTCCACTTTTAAGTTTCTGAGCAACATCCTTCTAAAGTATGCAGGTGCTCTCAGCGCTCCAAAGCAGGTGAGGCAGGAGCCTGCTGCTTGGCGGCCCCGCAGCAGCTGGAGAGTTGATGCCTGTCCCACTCTTTGCCCACAAGCTGGGCCCTTTCCCCCGTCACTCCACGTGGTGCCAGCTTCTGTCTCTGCCGAGTCCTCTCCAGTCACGTCAAGCCACTGAGCTCTTTTCTTCTCCTTCGCCCCTCCCCCCAGGGTCTCCAGAGTATAATAGACCCCCCAGCTGCTCCAAGTCAGGAGAAAGAGAAAGACAAGTCCCTTGAGCAGCCCCTGAAAACCAAGAGGAGTAGACACATGCCATTCTTCCCCCTCCCACAGGAGAAGCCACTAGTTGGGCCTTTTCTCCCCTTTTTCCTGTGTCGTGCCAGCCTGGGGAAGGATCCATCATGGTGGACGTGCAATGGCCTTCCTTATGTATTTCAGAGTGCCTGCTCTCGGGCGCTCTGAAGCTCCTCTGTGAGCCTGCCTGGGGTATTGGGATTCTGACCTCTTACTAGAATTCTCCTGAAGGCTTCTTGTTAACCGATGTGTCTCTGCAGGGCAGTGAGGCCTGGGGCTTGCCACTTGGCCATATTGCTGACATCATTCTCCATTTTCTGCTGATTTCTTAACAAATCCCCAAATGCTTCCCATGGCCCCCAAAGCACCGAGTCCATTTAATTCCATCACTTACCCAGTGAAAGGAGACCAAGGAGACCCTGTTCTGCAAATCATTTCTGGCACTTCATGTTGCTTCAATTCCACTGTAATAAGTTCACAGCCAGCGGTGGAATGCGACGCCTTCTTAGGTGGATGGAAAAATTTTAAAAGGAAACTCTTCACGTTAAGCAAGTTTCTTTCTCCAACTGACTGCAGGGAAATGATATGCACTTTAGAACCCAGTAAATAGCAGACGAGCACCCCAGCTTGAGCACTCAGTGAAGGATATCAAAGACCTGCAATTCCCCGAGTTTTCATTTCTTCAGTAAATAATGCTACCTCCTTCATCAAGTTGATATCATTGCTCAATAACCCGCAAACTTTCTGGCCTAGAACACAAAACACAGTAGGCGCTCACAGTGTACATTCTCCTCTCTTCATCAGCCAAATTAGATGAAAACTGTTGTAAAAAGAAACACACCCAAGCCCGGAACAAGGTCAATGCTACCACATGCGTACGGAAAAACTGTTTAAAATCTGAAGCAAAATTTACACGTGCTTAAACTTTCAAATGATATCTAGTATCTACTGTACCTTTCTATAACCAGTTGCCCCAGGAGAAGCTCAGCTGTCTCTTGCTAACCAAATATCATGGTGAATTGGTAAAGTTTTACTTTTTTATTTCTAATCCAGAAAAATATGTTAGACTATAAAGCCTGATCAAGAAAAAGAAAAAAAAGTCAGATGCGTAACTGACTAAGCTACAGCTGGAAGGTCAGAGAGGAACAATGAAGGGTGGGGACCAGAAAAGCATTAAACGTGTCACAAGAGGGAAAAAATACCCCGTTTTGGTGTCGCTATCAGCTTTGCTTCATTCTGAATTACTAGAAGACACAAAGACTTGGAATCGTCTCAATGCCAGAAGAATCTGACGTCCCTTATTAGATGTAAGCCTTAAAAATATATCTATATGGGGCTGGGGATGTGGCTCAAGTGGTAGCGCGCTCGCCTGGCATGCGTGCAGCCCGGGTTCGATCCTCAGCACCACATACCAACAAAGATGTTGTGTCTGCCGAGAACTAAAAAATAAATATTAAAAATTCTCTATCTCTCTCTCTCTCCTCTCTCACTCTCTCTTTAAAAAAAATATATATATATATATATATCTATAGTAATATAAGGTAAATTTGTGTACAGACTCAATCTATCACTGATTTTTTTGGTGTGTTTTTAAAATCTCAAAGAAATACTGCCAATTTGAATAATTAATCAAATCTATTCTGAGATCTTGACATTCATTTAAAAAGCAATAGCAGCATCTGTCTACTCGCTCCTACCAAGTGGCCACCAAACCAGTCTGAATGTGCACAGTTTGGGGAAATTTGCTTTAAAGGACACCATCTCCCAGGGTCCTCGTTGTTGCCTGGTCAGTGAGGTAGACGCGCAGCAGAAAGGGCACGGGGGACGGCTCAGCTGGACACTGAAGCCAGAGGCCGGGCTCCACCCTCCTCATGGAACTCTGCAATCAGCGCTCCTTGTCAAGTACCTGCGGCCGAGGCCCCACAACTCGAGGGAAAACAGGTTTATAAGGCTCCCCACTAAACTCACCAATGGCTCCTGTGTTCATTTATTCTACCTAGACAACCTCCGCTGCAGAGGGTCAGGGGAAAGACAGCAGGAAAAGACAGTGCTACCAGGGAAACCACAAAATGTGTCATAAATAACCTACACGTACATGGGAAGCTTCACTCATTCATTCTTTCATTCACCTTCCTGCGGGAATTACTGAGTGTCTGTTATGCGCCAGACAGGAGCTCATGGGGAAAGATGTCATGGGCCATGTATGGAATGAAGGGGAGTGGGGGCCAGATGGAAAATAATGGCCTAGGAAAGGAAATACAAATAGTGGAAGATGCTATGAAGAAAATGATCTCAGGCCGCTGTTGTATCTGATAGAATCACGCATCTGCATAACAGCGTCTTGATGGACCAGGGGCCCCTGTGGTCCCATAGGAGCCCATCGCCTGTTGATACCAGTCTTGAAGATCAGGAACAGATTCTTGTCCCCCATGCTGCAGATTAAACACCTGGGAAACCCTGAGGCAAGTGTAGAAAGCAAGTACATTTAAAGAAAGTGATAGCAACAGACTTCTCCAAAGTGAAGGAGCCCCAGAGCTGGGTGTCCACGGGAGGGGGGTGTCTGGCTCTTTTAGAGACCCCAGAACCCCCCTTTGGACTATTGCCTTCTCTTTATTCCCTGCATTCGTGACCAAGAGCAGGGATGCCAGGTTGCTAGCAACGCAGAGTGCCCGGGGGCAGGATCTCAGAGGTTAACAGCCCACTGTCCCCTCTGCTTGATAACCAGGGAGGAACGTCATTGTCCTCTCGACCCCCATCATTCATCACCTACACTACATTCCATGATGTCCACACCAGACAGAACTACCTCGTGACATGTGTCGCAGAACCTGGCTCCATCACTAAGTGGTGCAAGACCGTAATTTAGGAGTCCCAAACTTTATTAGTCCGATACAAAGAAAGGCTAACTTTCATGCTCTGTCGGTGTCACTGCCTTAAACCGTCCGTCCACCAGGAAGAAGTCAGTGGGATGATTTGAGTAAGCTGCCACATCCTCCTTTTCCCTGAACCACCGGGGTCACACACAGACCTGGATTTATCCTTTGGGAACGTTGAAAATAAAGTCACAATAAAGACAGGCTACACGTATAACACGCAAACACATGAACAAGTTCATTCATTCATGTGTTCATTCAGATAAAAGCCATCAGGTCTATTTAGCCTGATTTAGACATTACACATGTCTTCATGTATGGAAATGCCATGTGGTATCTCGTTAATATGTACAATCTTTATGTTTTTATGTATCAGTTAAAACATGGAAATTTAATCTTAATTTTTTTAAAAAGAGAAAAGGAGATTATATTTTTTGAAGTATAGGAAATAAGAAAGAACTCCTTCAAGAGAGGATACTGGTAATAACAGCCCAATGACAGGCTACTTAGTGTTTTAGAAGTCTCTTTGGGGGATCAAGCAAAATCTTTTGAAACTTTGTGATTCATGTATTCATTAAAGCAATAATCAGATATATATTGTTATCAAAGTTCTTCTCATGGTTTTCATTTACAGTAAACATAGCAATGTGAAAGGATAAAAATTGATTTTTAAAAAAATCTCCCTCAAAAAGAAAAAGATTTTAGCAACGCTTTCCTCCTCCAAGACAAGTAGTTTCTAATGAGAAATGATTGACACTATAAAGTTTGTACACCTGGGCTGATATTGTTGTTTTGAGATTTTTTTTTTAATTAGAATATGAATTAGTGCTGACAAGCCTGTAAATGCTTCTGCTCTTTAAAAGGAGCAAGACTTTCAATCTTGCAAACAAATTTAATCATAATATACAATAAAATTACAGCTCCGATCATAGTAATGGGTTTGCAAATTTCTACCCAATAGAAAAGGGGTGCCGACAACCCCCATTTAAATTTTTGTGTTCATTTCACCAAACAGAGGAATGGGGCTTGGGAACATTAGGCACTGCTGCAGATGTAACTGGGACTCTTCCACCTGAACAAAGAGAAGTACCCCCATGACCTGAGAAGCTGTATTGGAGGCTTATCCCTGCTCCGAGCAGTGAATGAGGCCAACTGTGATTGTTCTAAATGGTGGAGGTCTGCATTATATTAGAGAAACTCAAAAATGCAGCTTGGCTCTTTAAAAAGACTGATTTTTCAAAAATGTTTCCATTCATCCGAATTCCCCATATAGGATATACAAAGGTCTCCTAAAGTGACCCCATACTAAAAATAAAAACATGTTTCCATTTTTAGACAACTCAGTAGAAATTACTTCTTGTTAAACCCTAAGAATGAAAAGTCTTTTTCATCCATAGCAGGAGAATTTTGCCAAAGGTGAGGGGGCAGTCCAAAGCTGGTCATTTGCAAAGCCTGTGGTCGTTTTCATGAATTCGTAAGTTAATTACTGCCTGAATAACCAGACTTCTATAGATCTTCAGGCTAGTTTCATTAACAAAAAATGTACACAGCAGTCTGACAACACATCAAAGAATTATACAAAAAGTATTTGGGTTCAGCGTCTTGGCCATAGTTAACACAACAAAACTGCCTACCCATCAACTATGGGATAAAAGTGATAGAAGGATTTTAAAATATCAGACTCATTTAAAATCCTGGGAAACCCTACTATGGGCAAACATTGTATGAGCTCATGCATATACAGCAGCTTCTCCAGCAATTTGGGATCCATGAGATTGAATTGTAAGCTCATCAAAATGCAGTCCTTAGACTTAGTCTTACAAACAGTAAAACGTTGTTCTACGATTGTAGAGGGCTGTGTGGAAAGGAAGCGTTGGAGATTTTTGTGTGTCTCCAGCACATAGATCTTGTCCACCTTTCTAGAGGCTCTGCAGACTGGCACACTGTTAGCATTGCTACCTGCCTTTGGAAGGCCTGTCCCCCGGTATAGCACCTTCCGATATCCACATCATGCTAAAATCTTCCCTGATTGTCCTGGGTGAAGTCAATGTTACCAACACCTCGTCCCTTTGCTTTCATGACTTGAAGCATTATTATTTTTTCCTTGCTAAAAAGTAAGGCCTGTGGAGAGGGAAAGGAATTCTGTTTTATTCATGCTTCATCCCCAGAGCTAATCATAGTGACTGGCACATGAAAAGCCCTTATCACTTATTTTCAAATCGATAAATCATAACACTCTCCAATCCTCTTGACATATTTGACTGAGCATTAGTGGGGAAAAAGGAAAAATGCCATAAAGACCATGCTTTCTCAACTTGAATCCTCCCCAGGACCTGTACCAGGTGGGCGTGTGAGTCTCTGTGGCTGCTGTAATAACTTGTCACAACTGGATGGCTTAAAAAGCAGAAAGGTTTAGTCTCGTGGTTCTGGAGGCCAGAATGCCAAACAGAGGGCTGACCATGGCCACACTCCTGCTGGAGGCTTAAGGGGAGAATCTGTTCTGGGGTGTTTTAGTCAGCTTGTTTGCTGCTGTGACCAAAAGATTTTTGACAAGAACGATTAGAAGGGGAAAAGTTTAATTGGGAATCACAGTTTTGGAAGTCTCAGTCTGTAGAAGGCAAACTCCATACCTCACAGCCTGAGGTATGGCATAACATCGCGGAAGAAGAGTGTGGTGGAGGAAAGAACTTCAGGACTTTATACCAGGAAGGGGAGAGAGAGAGAGAGAGAGAGAGAGAGAGAGAGAGAGAGAGAGAGAGAGAGTCAGTCCACACTCCACCTGCTTACATTTACCATCCAGCTAATCCCTATCAGTAGATTAATGCACTGATTAGGTTAATGCTCTCCTAACCCAATCATTTCACCATTAAACTTTCAAACCTTCTTGCATTGTCTCAGGAGCTTTGGGGGAAAACCTCATGTCTAAACCATAACGTTTCATCCCTTTCCCCCCAAAAGCTCATGCCTATCTCACAATTTAAAATGCATTTAGTCCATTTCCAAGAATACCTAAAGTCTCAACTCTTCCAACATTATCAAAAGTCCAAGTACAAAGCTTCCTCTGAGACTCAAGGCAAACTCTCAGCATGAGTCCCCATAAGAATCAAAAGCAAGCTCCGTATGTCTAATAGATAAAGGTACAGAATAAACATTTCCATTATACAAGGAAGAAATCGGGGTATACAAGAAAGAATGGGACCAAAGCAAGACTGAAATCCAGCTGCAAAGACAGGTTCTGTGGCTCCATGTCCAACATCCGGGGCCCATGTCATCTTGCTGTTCATCCAGAGGACCGTGTAGCTCTGACTCTATGACTTTGCCGGTTGCAGCCCACATGACCTCAGCTTGTTTGGGCTCAGCCCTGCGTCTTTCCTTGGCAGACATCCCCTGTTACTGGCATCTCTTAATCTCGGGGGTCTCCACTGCAGCTTTGGCTTCCTTCTCACTTCCTCATGCATCATTCTTTCAGGAGCTGCCTGCAGGGTCTCCAACTCTGCTGCGCTTTGCCTGGCCTCCCAGGCCTTTCTTTGAAATCTTGGTGGAGGCCTCCATGATCCTCTGATGCCAACATCCTGCAGAACCAGCACCATGTGGCTGACTCCATGGTCTGCCACCATCTTGAGCAGTAGCCAAACCTCTAAGGACCGTGGTTACAGCAGCCTCTCAGTGCCTGGGCGACTGAGCAGGGTGAAACAACTTCCTAGGACTCCCTGTTCAAGCAGGGTGCCCCACTCGTCTTGTCTCAAAAGAATTTTCACTTTTGCATCCTTGAGTTTGAGATGGGTGTGGTCTTGCCAATCACTGAGATGTCCTCAAGCCATGTTTCCTATAGTTTTGGGGTCAAGTACTTAGCAGCTTCTCTTTAGTGGTTTGGTTGTATTCTCTTTAACTACCAAAAGTTTCTTAGCCCTCATTGTACTGTTTTCTGATGAAATTTAAGTTTTTCAAGTCTTTCTGCTTTGCTTTCTGCTCCTGATTATCACAATAAACTTGGCTAAAAGCTGGCAGCAATATTCATGTCACCCGCTGAATGCTGTGCTGCCTAGAAATTTCTTCTGCCAGATCATAATTAGTTTATTACCTTTAACTTTAGCTTCACAGAAAGCCCCAGGACATGACAAAATGTAGATCATTTCTTAGCCAGAATGTAAGGCGAATGGCCTTTAGTCCAATTTCCAATAAAGGCCTCCTTTTCCTCTGAAACCTCGTGACCCTAGTCTTTACCGTCCATAGTCTTATTGGCATTCCAGTCTTCTGAACTCCCGCCAGAATTGTCCCTTAAGTTCCACTTATAGCAATCTAAAGTTTTTCCAGCTTGCATGTCTAAATGTCTCAAAATTCCTCCCACAATTCCAAAAAGCTCCAAAAGCGTCTAAACCACATTTAGGTTAGTCACAGCAGTGACCCTGATTCTTGGTATCAACTTCTGTTTTAGCCAGCTTTTTCACTGCTGTTACCAAAAGACTGAAAAAGAATAATTAGAGGAGAAAAAGTTTATTTGGGGCTCACCGTTTCATAGGTCTCAATCCATAGATGGCCAGCTCCATTTCTTGAGGCCTGAGGTGTAGAAGAACATCATGGAAGAGGTGTGTGGCAGAGGAGAACAGTTCAAGTCATCCCAAAAGGAGGGCAGGGTGGGAGGGAGAGCTCTACTCCCCATGGACCAAATATAAATCCCAAAATCATATCCCAAAAAGCTCACCTGCATCGAATAGAATAGACATCATGATTGCTGTATGTATGTAGGTGACTCTATGACCAGTGTGATTCTGCAACCTGTACAATCAGAAAAATGAGACATTATGCCCCAATTGATTCAAATGTATGAATTGCCAAGATCATTGTAATGTCATGTGTAGCTAATAAAAAAATTTTTAAAAAAATTTTAAAAGAATGTAAGCAAAAATAACTAGTAATTAAATAAAATAGAAATTTGCTCTATTAAAAAAAAAACACCTGCATCTCCTCTAGCCACACTATAGCTGCCTACAGTTATCACCCAGTTAATCCCTATAAATAGATTAATGTATTGATTAAGTTGATGCTCTCCTAACCCAATCAATTTTCTCGCATCAATTCACACATGAGCTTTAGGGGGACATTTTATACTTAAATCAGAACTTTTGGGCTGTTGAATCTCTTGGTTTGTGGCCACATTACTCCAGTCTGTGTTTCCATTGCTTTCTCCTATTCCTCCCACAATTCCAAAAAGCCCCCAAAGCTTCTAAACCACATGTTTTTGTGTGTTTTGTCTCTCCTAAGGGTGTGTGTGTGTGTGTGTGTGTGTGTGTGTGTGTGTGTGTATTTGAGATGGTCTTGCTATGTTGCCAGGTTGGCCTCAAACTCACAATCCTCCTGCCTCAGTCTCCTGAGTAAATGGGATTATACACATGTGCCACCATTCCTGGCTCTTGAGAACACTTATGATGGTAATTAAAGCCCACCTGAAAAACCAGGATAAGATTTTTAACTTAATCATGTTTGCAAAAAAAAAAAAAAAAACATTTTTCAAATAGAATTACTTTTACAATGCCAAGGGATTAGGGCTTGATATACTTGGGAGGGGGGCCCATCATTCAATCTACTATGGCAAGCTTTGATAGACACTGCCTTTTACCAATGGAAGCCTGGTGTGGATGACCTGTGTTGGTCCAGGTGTCCTGCTTTCAGAGCTGATTTCCAGGCCACACCGTTGCTTCTATTGTTTGATTATTAAATTGGCTGCAATCTCTGCTCAAAGGGACATCAAAAGGTCACAGCTCTTTTGCAGGACAGTTCTTTAGGTAAAGAGACAAATCACTTACAAGAAGAAATCAGTATCATTTACCACCAAAATCAGTATCATTTATCATTCTTTTTTGCCTTAACTGGGTGCTTGTGATTCTCAATGGGAGCCACAGCAAAAGATTGAACACCAAAATTTCTGTTGCATTTACAACAATCCCAGTGGCCATCCGGGTTCTGTTCTCACTTCCTTCCGGCTTCTGTGTCTCGGTTCTTCCAAGTGGCAGGAAGTCCTCCCTGTGTGTGTGTGTGTGTGTGACATGGTAGGACACACACATTTCTGGTCTTCATTTTCAACAAATTGTTTCTTCATTCAGCTCAAAATTTTATCCAACAGATCTTATAACTGAGTGAGGGTTAACTTATTTTGAAGGCACATTAAAAATGTAGCTCTGTTGTTTTCAACAAAAGAGAAAGAAACAGATGGTTTGGCTGACCCTCTGGTGAAATCTCAACACCAGAACCTGGATGGTATGAATTTCAATAAATGCTTTCATAATTAACACATATGAGAAATAGATAAGAGAGGAACAAGAATTACAATTATGTTTTGCATTTTATTGTATATAAGGTTCATTAATTTTTTTCTATAAATTCTCTTTGTCTACTATTTGTCTGAATTTTCAAATCAATTTAGAAAATGAAAGTAAGAATTTTGATCTTTTATTCTTTCTTTCTTTTTTTTTTTTTTTTTGCAAATTTAGTTCTTCAGAAATTGGTTTCACGAGAGCCAAATGCTGTCAAAACATATGTTTGATTTTCTTTAGGTAGAGGCATGCTGTTGCTTCTTTTTAAAAATAATTTGATCTAGAAAAACAGTACTTTCATAGGTGGTTTCCAGTTTGCCATATGTAAAGGAGAAATGATGTGTCATTAAACAATTCATTAAAACAAAGGACTTTTTAAAGTTCCATGAACAAATTTGAAACTGGAGAGAAACCAAGTACTCATATAGCAAGGTGGTTTACTAAATTCCAAATGAGCTCAACTGCACGGAGGATGGGGCGAAATGCATATGTGTCCTCTCTCGATGCAGCTGCCACGCCATGTGGACACGCTCACCACACTCTCTCTTGGCATTCAGAGATATTTTAAAAACTGTGCTTGGAAACACCATCCTTTGCCTCCTACCTTTTAGAATTGTATTCACCTGCATTTTTAAGTTTTTAAATATTCACCTACAGTCATTCTTACTGGACACCTCATAGGCACCAGGTTTTTCTGTGCCAACTACTTTCAGAATAGAACATATCAAAAGTGCACAGTCCGAGTCACAAGGAGTTTGCATGGGGTCAGTCCTAGGGGAGATGATCTAAGTGGCACGACATGGCCAAGGAGCACAGAAGGAGGAGAGGTAACTTCAGGGCTGGAGGAGAGGAGAGGGGCTTCACAGAGCCATGGGAATTGGTTAGGCTTTGGGTAAACAGAGGGAAAATAAGAGTTTTCTCAGGTGAGAGAACAGTGAACTATGAAGCCATAAAGACTCTGATAGAATCCTTTTGTTAATTTTTGCTCCTGTTTCCTATGCTTTGTTGGGAGGGGTTCTATCCAGAAAATCATTGCCTGTGCCCATGTCTTGAAGTGTCTCCCCTATGTTTTCTTCTGGTAGTTTCAAAGTATCAAGTCTTCCATTAAGGTCTTTGATCCATAGGCTTGTGGAGGGCAAAGGAAATGATCCAAAGAATGAAGAGCCTTACTACACGGTGGGAAAAATGTATTTGCCAGCTATTTGTTGGCAAAGGTTAATATCCAGAATACAGAGAGAATTTGAAAATTTTAGCGATAACAAGAGAAGCAACCCAATTTTTAAAAGGGGCAAATGATCTGAATGTACACTTCTCAAAAGAACAAATACAAATGGCAAAAAAAAAAAATAGGAAAAAAATACTCAACATCATCAACCATAAGGGAAATGCAAATCAAAGCGACAATGAGATTACATTTCACCCCCAGTTAGAATGGCAACTATCCAAAAAAAAAAAAATGAACAAAAGCTGATAAGAATGTAGAGAAAAGGGAGCTGTTGGTGGGAATGCAAATTAGTATAGCCATTGGTTTGTGTCACTGTGACTAAAAGATCTGACACAAACAATGGGACAAAAAGTTCATACGGGGCTCACGGTGTCAGTGGTCTCTGTCCATAGACAACCATCTCCATAGCTATGGGCCCGAGGTGAAGCAGAACGTCAGCTCAGAACAGGGTAAAGAGGATGGAGAGAGAGAGAGAGAGAGAGAGAGAGAGAGAGAGAGAGAGAGAGAGAGAGAGAGAGAGAGAGAGAGAGAGAGAGAAAGCTCCACTCACCAGGGACAAAATGCAAAAGCCCCCACCACCACTTAAGTCCTCCAGCCACACCCTGTCTGCCTACAGTTACCACCCAGCTCATCTATTATCATTATCAGTGGATTAATTTACTAATTAGGTCCCAACTTCCATACTCTAGTTATTTCACCTCTAAACATTCTCACACATGAGCTTTGGGGATGCCTTATATCTAAACCATGTAACCACCATGGGGAACAACAACAACAACAAAAAACTACAAAAGAGAACTACTATATGATCCAGCTATCCACTGCTGAGCATATATCAAAATAAATGAACTTGGAGACAAAAGAGATACCTGCATACTCATGTTTACTGTGGCCCTAGCCACAGTAGCTAAGGTACAGAATCAACTTAAGTCTCCATCAACAGATAAATGGATAAAGAATATATGGGAGATAGGCACAATGGCGTGCTATACTTCAGCCATAAAAGAATGAAATCCTACCATTTGCAGCAAAATGGATGGGACTGGAGGGCATCCTATTAAGCAAAATAAGCCAGACATAGAAAGAGAAGTTCGCATGTTCGCTATCAAATGTGGGAACTTAAAAACAAAGAAAGAAAAGAAAACTAACTGAAAGTCAAACAGTAATTGTAATCACTCAGGGCTGGGAAGGGTAGCCAAGGGTGGGTGGGCAAACGAGAATAGCTGGATGAAAACAAAGCATACGATATACATGTATGGAAATACCAGTGAATCCCGTGGATGTGTTAATAAAAATAATAAGCAAATGAGTTAATTAAAAAATTAAAAAGATAAAATGATTCCAGACCAAAAAAAGCCTACAGACCAGGATGATCAGGGAGATTAGGAGAACTTTAAGTTGGTAGCAGGCCCCAGGCAAAGGATGAAACTTGACTCATTAGATCCTGGAGACCCATCCGACAGTTAGGTAAGACGGATGGACACCACGTACCCCTGGGACCACCCCCTGCTTATTTCATCCTGTTTCAGCCACTGCACCAAGCCCACCGTCAGTGAGCATGCAAGGAGCTAAACACCATATCCGGGGCCAAACCACCTCCTCCTCTTCTTGCAGGGAAACCAGTCCATGCTGCTGTGATTACACCCAGCAGCGTGTGATTAGTCTGAAATGTCTCTGTGCACAGGGTGGGGTCAAGTACATTTCATAAAATCATTTTACAAATGCAACTCAGAAAGCATATTTTGTGATCCATTTCACAGTATTCTAACGCAAAGCCAAAACAAATGACTCTAAACATGGCAAGATACAACTATTTGTACCGGGAGCGAAAATAAGTCATCCACTTTCATTGTTCAATCCTCTGTTCGATAGAACACATGAATATTAAGATGGCCCTATTTCATTCCATTTTAAAAGCAAGATGAGGCTAATCGTATGCAATAAAGCGTTTTTGGCCTGAGTCTTCATGACAGCTCTGAATGCCTGCCACATTTTAAATACCACAGGTGGGAAACAAACGTATAACTTACCTCCTTACATAATTTTCCATTTAAAATATAGAGAAACAAAATACACTATAACAGCAGAGTTTTTTTTTTCTCTGAACCAAAATCACATAATCTGAGCAAGAAAATTCAATAACAGCTTTTATCCAGATGACAAAAACTTGCTGAAAGAGCACCAAAGTGACAGCAAGAGTTGGAACTTGCATACAAAGTTTGAAATAACCTCTCTTAACCAATATCCAATAATAAATTAATTTTTAATTGTTTCCAATTAAAATTTAAATTTAAAAATCCTATTGAATTTAAAAATCCTGAAAGAATTTTTGGACCGAATATAGGCTAGTTAAAAATAGTCCAAATGCAAAACAGTAGCTCAAATAAAACACTTTATGTGAAGTAATCTATCCAATTTATTATATTTGTTTTTTTTAAAAAAAAGAAGTAATGGTCACATTTACCAGTATTCATGTTCTTGCAATTTTAATATTTCTTTGTGTTCCATAATACATTCCCTTCAAAATAATGATGAAAGATGGAAAAGAATAACATTAATAAAAACCTGAAAACACAAAATTTTACACATCAGCAACACTACCAGTTAAACTCAGATGTTAATTCAAGTTACAGTAGTTCCCCCTTATCTGAGGTTTCCCTTTCAGAAATAAACAATAAGTTTTAAATTGTACAACATTCTTAACAGCATGATGAAATCTCTCAATGTCCTGCTCCATCCCACCAGGGACATTGTTCAGTGTATCCATGCTGTATATGCTACCTGTCAGTCATTTAGCAGCTATCTCAATTGTATATAGGGTTTGATACTATCCATGATTTCAGGCATCCAAGTGGGGTCTTAGGATGTACTGTCCATGGATAAGGGAGGACTTCTGCATATGATTTTTACTGTATATAATTTATCATCAGGTGTAGAGGCAAAGGGAAAATTCTCTTCCACTCAGTTTGCTAGAATGAATGGACAATATACAGATTAAATAGGAGAAAGGACAAAGAAAATGATGATGTGCAAGGAGGCAGTCGCATAATGGAATCACACACCAGCCCAGCATGATTCAATTTATATACTTTTTCCCATAAGGGAACTGGCAGAGTGGGCCCCCTTGGCATTTTAAGGGAATGTGAATGATTATTAAGGCATGAATGAACCCAGAGACAGAAATTAGTTTGCAAAACAATTCTGTTTGGAATGTGAATGAGCCCAAGGAGCAGACCCTATTTTATAATCAAGTCCCTCCAGGGGTGGGTGGCTGTGTTCTTCAGTCCTTGCTTCAATAAAGAGATTCCAGGATGAAGATGGTTGGCAACTGGGTTCCTTTTTGTGGGTTTGGTCTTAATGCAGATTGATGGAATTCCAGAGAGAAGCTCCGGGCCCCTGCACTTGGTGTAGGAGAAGCAATTTAAACATTCTTTTGGATGAGTAACCTGAGGCCTCTAGGAGACCACATCGGGTAAGGATCTGAGAGGGTGATGGAGAACCCTAGACTCCAGGCTGACTGTGCTCTGCATAACACAAGAAGGGACCTGAAAGAACCCTTGTTTTTATAATAGTTTTATTGTCATGTGCTTCATAAGGAAAGCTTTAGGGGGAAAGTCACCATCCTCAGAGCAAGATTTTGTGTGTGTGTGTGTGTGTGTGTGTGTGTGTGTGTGTGTGTGTGGTGCTGGGAATTGAACCCAGGGCCTTGTGCATGCAAGGCAGGCTCTCTACCAACTGAACTATATCCCCAGCCCAAAGCAATATTCCTTTTTCAGTGCTTATTTAGTTACCAAACCCCAAAATATTGACAAATTTGAATATGCATGCCCTGGAGCTTAAGGAACACAATCTAAATGAAAGAGAATCTAGAAGAATATAATGGAGAGTGCTTGGCTGTGAATTCTCCAGTCAGAGGAAGCCAAGGCCACCACTAATCAAAGGAGCCTAAGAACCTGCTGGCTCTTAAGGCATTTTTGTTTGCAGAGTGTTAAGTCAAATCTCTGGAGAACAAAACAGGTCTGAAATAAAAGGATCCACTGAGACTTACAGATGCCAGCTGGGAAAAGGGCCAGGTGATGGGACAAGTCCCACAACCACCAGCAGCAAGGCTGGATAGCAGCTGGGGGAAGGCTGCAGGCCCTAAGAGCCAAGAGCATTGTCAGAACGGAGAGTGGAGGAAGAAGCATGAATGGTTTACCCTGGACCTCCACTGGCTACAGCCAAGAGGGGCGGGTCACTGAAGGAGGACTCCTGGGGTAGGGGGAGAGTCCCTCCGGAGGTCCTTGTTGCAGTTGGGTTGGCAGGAGTGAACAGTCTGCAAAGTTTAATATAAGCAGGGCACAATGGCACCTGTGGTCAACCGTGAGTTGTAAGTCAGCATCCACGCAGGAGTGTGACAGTCATTTATTGGTTTGCCCTGAAGCTGCTAGCTAATTAACTTCCATTTTTCTTCTCCCCCTCCATCTTCTGACCCTTGTAATTAAATTGAGGACATTTCAGATTTTTTTAATTGTGACACACTTCAGAAGGTACGCTCACAACCACCAAGGAGAGCAGGCCCATGTTGGTCTTTTGCGGGGAAAACTGATACAGCTCCCCTCATCCCAGAGGTGGCAGGACCCTCTCTTCTCTTTATGATTTGGTTATCGTTGGTCCAAACCCACAAGGGTCCCCTTCTCTCCTGCTGTCTGTTTTCCATATCCCTGTTTCAGCGTAGATCCTAAGGTTTAAATTACCTTGACTGCTAGACGCCAGTGCCCCATCTGCCAATCTAGTGGGTGGCCATAGCGAGTGGCAAGCTTTGACCACCAGGAGGCGCCCAAAACCAGTGGAGGCAGAAATTGTGCATTTGTCTGAAACAAGGTCTCCCTTGAATCACATCTCTGAGTGTAACAGGGAGGTGGTCAAAGACTTATTACTGTCACACACACACACACACACACACACACACACACACACACACACTCATACACACACGTCATGTTTGGATTTATACCCATCCTATATTGTCTCTCGAAATTTCACAAAAATGATAAGGTCAGGTACTTGGGAAGCCCACTTTTGCAGATGAAGCTGGAGGTCAGGGCAGGTGTTAACCTGGAAGGCTTCGGAGCAGGCTCAGATAAATGGGGTTGAAAGAAGCAATCCTTGGGGTTAGGGTTGCCATAAAAAATACAATGAAATACACAGCAATATTTGGGACATACTTACACTAAAATCTATATACATTGGTTATTTATCTGAAATTCAAATTTAGCTGTCTTGACCTAGAAAAGTTTTTTAAAAAATCTCGGGTCAGCTGTATTGAAGTCACAGGAATTGATGTTGCAAGAATCTGGGCTAGGGATGAAGAAGTGAGCAAGTTAATAAAGTTCCTTACCGTATTGCCCCAGATTCATGGGAAGGATGTTTAGGGTTTGCATATCATGATTGCCTGAAGAGTTCCATTTTAACACATTGGGCTTTATGAGCCTCGTAGTACCTGTTGCACATTACCATTCTGCATTGTGTCAATTTTTTGCATTAAAATCTCTCCAACTGCAGTAATTTCTGGAGACAGTGTGTGTGTGTGTGTGCGTGTGTGTGTGTGTGTGTGTAGGTGTGTGTGTTAGAGGATGTCCATGACATTTTATCTTTGCACACTTGAAAAGTATCTTTGCATACTTGAAAATTGCCAGGCACATATCTGAGTGCACTGATTTGGGGAAAAAAATCAATTAGCACATTTAGTAATTAACCATAAACTTGATATCAGAGGGCAGCGCTGGGCTACGTGAACAGTATTCCATGAAGATCTGCCCTCTGTTGTTCTCTCTGCGCTGAAACTTCTCTCAGGGAATTGCTCCCCCTGAGGTCCCGGTTTCAACAGTAGCAAAGACAAATCGTAGGTGTCCAGAGATGGCCTGGAGGAGGATAGGGGATTTGGAAATCTGTTTGTGTGTGGAAAAAAAAAAAGAGAGAGAGAGAGAGAAATGAAGAGAGGAGTTAGGTCACCAGGGACTGTGACATTTCCCAGCCATGCCAAGCTCATTCTGACTCTGGTTCCAGATGTTCCGTTTTAACCATTCAAGTTGCCCAGTTATTTACCACGCATACGATGAAAGTATAATTCTTCATCATAATTAATGAGAATGCCTGCATTTATATGATTCTCCATGGGAAGATGGAAAATCCTCTGTTATGGCTTCGTCAGAGGATGGAGGTCAAAAGTGCAAGAACAACACAGCTCTGCGGGGGGGGGGGGGGATCCCACCTGTTTTTTATTTGTCCCTCAAGGAACAGTCTTACCCTGACTCTCTTCTCCTCTTGCTGAGCTCAGCTCCCAGTGAATCTGTGGCTTCCAAGTTTAGACCCTGCTTTACCTCCCACTGCAACTTTTCTGGCAACTGAAAGGCTTTTAGCCAGCAGCTGTGTCGCATGCCTGTCATCCCAGCAGCTGGGGAGGCTGAGGCAGGAGGATCATGAGCTCAAAGCCAGCCTCTGCAAAAGTGAGGTGCGAAGCAACTCAGTAAGACCGTGTCTCTAAATAAAATACAAAACAGGGCTGAGGATGTGGCTCAGTGGTTGAGTGCCCCAGAGTTCAATCCCTAGTACCCCCAATTTTAGACTGATGTGTGCATCAGTCTAAAATTTAGTGGTTTTTTTATTTATTTAGTTTCTTAAAATGCTTTATCATGTTTTTGTTCATTTTAAAAACAAGAAATGGAAATATAACAGAGTAATGGCGTGAATGTCACAAAAGAAGACTTAAGATCCAAGATGAGATTTTCCTTCCTCTTTGCCACAAGGGGCCACAGGAGACTATTTGTGGCAGAAGTGCACAATCCCTGGGTCCCACCCCCAGACGTTGCCAACATGTCATCAGATGTCACACAAGTGACAACGCTGGGAAACTGGGCGTGTCATGGTGGTGACTAAAGGTGACCACCACGAATTTGGTAAGAATGAAAACATAAAGATATCAGGGAAAGTTAGGAGACCCAAGCGTCAGGAATAAATAGCAAAATAGAAAGGCAGATCATTGTGTGTCTCTAATCCATCAAATGAAAATTTAAGACAGGTCTCAGGGCAGCTTCTTTCACTCCAGCAACGTTCATTTGACTTAGAACTGGTTTCTCGGCCGCATTCCTATTGACAATTTGCTGTGAGGGCCTGGCTGTCCCCAGCGTCGTAGGATTTTTGCAGGATCCCTAACTTGTTCTGACACGGGAGCGGCTCTCCCTCAGGTATGGCAACCCAAAGCACTTAAAGACATTGGCAAATGTCCCCCAGAGATGGCTGCAGGGGAACAAATAGCCCCTGGTTGAAAATTGACTTAGAGGTTCTGGTGAAAAAAGTTGGCCCGGGCCACCAAGGTTTCTGATCCCAAGGAGCCAGAGGCTGGCCAAATGCCTGCAGCCTCCTGGAGGCCAAACTGAAAAGGGCTTCCCTTCCATTCTGGGACTGTTCAGAAAGTAAAGGAGGTTGGCTGCAACAGAAGAGAGAGAGAGCCAGAAAGATAAGGCAAGAGGAGAATTAAGCCTGAAAACCCCTGTCGGTCTGGATGAAGAGCCAAGCAGGTAGGGCGGGGACACCGAGGGGTGCATGAGAAGCAGTGGCGGGTTTGCCACCGCGGGAATATGGCTGGCACCAATTGAGCAGGGTTTCATGGAAAGGTGCAGGCACAGCTCAGAATGAGTGCTTTGTGCAAGCTGAGGACCTCACCAAAGTCGCCTTCAAAGTCATAACTGCAAACGGATACAGCAGCTCTACATGTGTGTGTGTGCACCCACCCACACCCACCCACACACGTATGTACATGCACACACCTTCAGGGAGAAGGAGGAAGGCACATGTGCATATGTATACAACAGGAATTGGTTCACAGGACTGTGAAGGCCAGGAAGTCATCATCTGCCATCTGCAAGCTGAGGACGCCAGAGAACAGGTGGGACAGCTCAGCCTGAGACCCAAGGCCCGGGACCAGCAGCACTGAGGAAGGACATCAGGAGGAGATGCTGTGCAGGCTGCTCAAACGGGGACAAAGGATCTGCCTCTCCGCCACCTTTTTGTTCTACAAGCCCCGCAGGGTTGGGTGACGTGGGCACATCTTGGTGGGAGTGAGTCCTTTTCACTCAGTCTGCCAATCCAGATGCTCATCTCTACGGGGACACGGCTCTGGAACAACCTGGTGGCCTCCAGGTGCCCTGAGCCCAAGCAAAGAGGTGGACAGATCCAGGGTGGCTCAGAGCGCAATGTATTAGGGACTTGCTTGCAGAAGCCTGGTCCCGGGCAGCAGCAAGACCAAATGGAGCCCTGCAATTTGGGTCACCTGGTGGTCGCAGCTAATATGCAAGAGCCAGGCACCGTCCAGGTCCTAAGACTCCACATTCCACTCCAGTGGTCTGTTCTGCTTACAATACACTGGGAAGCCCCGAGGGGAGGACCAACTGGGCTCCCCGTGGCCACCACAGGGGCTATGACTCAGGATGGCCCCACTCACGTCAGCCCAGTCCACACAAACACCGTCACGCACACCCTTCCGCCCAGTCGGGCTGACCCATAAAACTGCATCACGAGGAAAAAGAACAGCACAGGCCAGACCTTCCCAGAGGGGGAGAAATTCTATTTCCCGGTGGGCGACAGAACTATTCAAAGTAGATTAAGCTACTTATGTGTGATGTAGAACATCAGCCAAGGTTCTGTCGAGTTTCATAATAAGCCAAGAAACCAAATGAAGAGGTCAGAAAGTTTCCTGTGAACTAGGTTTGGTGGAACTTGCCTTCACCATGCGCTCTGGGCCTCCTCATAAGGAACTTGGTCACAGGACCACAGAGCGCAAGACCAATGTTGGGAATTGTTTGCCTTTAAAATACCAAATCAAATTAGCTTGAAAGTAATTGCACTTCATAAACCATCCTGCTTCTCTCCCCATGACGTGCAGATAGATGATATTACCGTTAAAGAAAATGGAACGCAACTGCGAGAAAAACCTTGATGGAACCAAGCGAGGCGGTGGAAATTCCCTCATTCCTCTTCCACATATTTCATTTAATGTCCTTGTGGTATTCACACTGCCGTCCTCTAACGTCATTTTGTTTCATAATCAGGACGATCAGTGATAAATTGGCATATTTAATTATGATGAGTATTGTAGGCAAATCTTTCCACTTCAATAAAAAAATTTAATTTTCTCTTTTAGCAAACAAAGGATGTTCCTCCTAATGATACCAATAACTATACTTCTTATTAAGCAATTTTAACCCTCTTGTGTTTTCTAAAGACTCCACTTTGGTATTGACAGATGGTGGATACAGAGGGCTGGCTGGAGACCCAGCGGGTGTGTTGGCCTCCGCCCCTGGTCATGCTCAGAGGTGTCCTGCTGTCTTTTGTGGCCTCTGTGACTGCTTGGCAATTGCAGGCCCTGTGAGGGCAGGGCGTGCGATGGAGCCCACTCACCGGTCCTCGTTGATCCAGCCACACTGGCAAAGCCGGCCACAGCCCTCACCCGGGATTTTTGTTTTTTTTCATCTTGGAAACTAGAAAAGGTTTTGCTTCCTCAAAATAAAAATAAAAAGGGCTAGAGATGTAGCTCAGTGTAAAAGGCCCCTGGGTTCAATACCCAGTATAAAACATAAATGTGAATAACACTTGAAAAATGGAATACACTGGATACTGATGTCCTAAAGGGAGGTGCTGTGTATTCACCTCCTAGGGTTTCCATAACCTGCTCTCATAAACTGGGTAGCACGAAACAAGGTCAGTTTATTATCTCCAGTTCCAGGAGACTGAGGGCGGAACCAGGCTGGTGGGAAATCCTCCTTTACTCTCTCCCAGCTTCTGGGGGTGGCTCGAAATCCCTGGTTTCTGGTTGTCTCCTCTCAATTTCTACCCCCATGGTGACATGGCTGCTTCCCTGTGCACCTGTGTGTCTCCGTCTCGATCTCACTCTCCTGGGAAGGACAAGAGTCCTTTTATTTAAAAAACCCACCATAATCCAATACGTCCTTCTCTTAACCTCACCACGTCGACAAAGGCTGTTTCTTTTTAAATCCAAGTAACAAATTCTCATCTACAGCACAATTTTTCTACTTACTTTTTAGTAGTTTTGACAGTGTTACTTTTGAGCATATTTTAAAGGCATCCACAAAAGTTGATATATTGAGAATAAAATCCACACAGTAAAACAACAGGCTTTCAGATGCTCAGAGTCACGCACACAGACCCGGCCTTGTCGGGGGTATCACCAGGTCCCTTGCCAGTTCAAGAATTCACCAGCAAACATCAATTCTCCTATTCCTCACTCCTCTAAATTCACCAAAATCCAAGGGCTCTAAACATACACACAAAATAAAGGGGTTTTTTTGGTACCGGGGGGTTGAACCCAGGGACACTTAACCACTGAGTCACATTCCCAGGCTTTTTGTGTGTTTTATTTAGAGACAGGGTCTCACTGAGTTGCATAGGGTCTCACTAAGTTGCTGAGGCTGGCTTTGAACTCACAATCTTCCTGCAAAACCCTCATGAGCCACTGGGATTACAGGCATGGGCCTCCATGCCCAGCAAAATAAACCCTCTTTTAAACCTACATCAGTACAAGATGTGAATTAATAAGCTCGTCATTAACCCAACAATTGCACTGAGCAAATTCATTGCTAGAAAACAAGCAATATTGGCACCTCCAGGTAAGTTTCTGTCGTTTCTTATACCCACAACAAGAGTGGTTAACCCACAAAGCAGTTAATCTTGCATTAATGCAAGACACTGATGGAAAATCAAAAATAACATGTAAATACCATTCCACTGAGTCTGAATACAGCCCATGAGTTACAGACACACAAGTTTCTGCCTGTCCAACAATGCTTTAAATATTTTTTCTATTTAAAAAGAAAAGCATAATAGGAGATGCAGAAAAAAGGCAGAAATGTGAAGGTGTACATCTAGTTCCACAATTTAAAATTGATATCAAACTGATACTATAAGCTAAGTGACAGGACTTAACCCTTGGGCATCTGACAGACAATATGACTCTTCACTGTGATTCAATGTTCTTGAGAAGCTTCCAGCAGATGGCCAACCCAAGAACACTAGCAAAAGATAGCAGAGTACTCATCCCCTGTTCAAAGAGACCCCGAAGAAAACACGGCACAGGCAGAGAGAAAAGTTGGACCTTTTCTGTTTGTTTGTTTTTGTATCAGGGATTGAACTGAGGGGCACTTAACCACTGAGCCACATCCCCAGCCCTTTTTATTTCTTTGTGACAGGGTCTTGCCAGGTTGCTTAGGGCCTTGCTAAATTGCTGAGGCTGGCCTTGAACTTGTGATCCTCCTGCCTCAGCCTCCTGAGCCACAGGGATCACAGGCGTGGGCCACTACTCTCAGCAAAAGTTGGATCTTTTGAAAAAGATAGTGATACCAAGATACTCTTCCGAACTCTGTCAAGTACATGGCCCAAAGCAGCACTTCCTTCAGAGGTCACATGTGGAATGCTGACTGCCTGCTGCAAAAATCCACATGAATGAGGAGTGGCAGAGATGCGCCTCAACAGATGATTTTTTTAAAACAATACCTTTATTTCACTTATTCTTATGTGGTGCTGAGGATCAAACCCAGGGTCTCCAACATGCGAGGCGAGTACTCTACCACTGAGCCACAGCCCCAGCCCCAGTTTTTTTAATTTACAGAAAAATACACTGAAGTTTCCATTTAAACATCAACCACATTATGCCAAAATGAAACATGGTAAAAAGTCGTGTGAGTTCTGTTCATGATTCTTTACACAGTGAATGGGAAAGTGTTAGAAACAACTTTTTCTTCTTAAAAAGGAAGTTTTGTTATTGCACTGACTTTTACAACCTGACCTACTAATTTAGAAAAATCATGTCATAAAATCTATAAAATTAAAGTACAACATTCTGGCTTGTAAGCCTCCGTTGGCCAGAGTCTTTCATGGTAGTGGAACAGAATGAATAATTGATTCACTACTTTATTTGTTTGCTGCAAGGGGGGAAATGCCAGAACTCAGCTTTTACACTTTCACTATGATTATGGTCAAAAACCAAAAAGAAAGTTGGTACAGTTGCTTCTCTCTCTCTCTCTCTCTCTGTCTCTCTCTCTCTCTCTCTCTCTCTCTCTTTCCTCCTGGGTAATTTTCAGCTCTGACCCTTCCCCCAAGTGCCACAGTTGAGGTAGTACTGATTTGGAGACCTCCTACAGGCTGGTGACAAACGTCAGGTAGAGTCCCAGGACTGCAGTATAGGTCCTCCCAAATGGCTACTAAGGCACTGGGGGCTGGGGCCACCCACAGGTGCCCGATGGCCTGGGCGAAGGGGATGACATCTTCTCTCTTGAAGAACACAACTCCCAACCAATACATGAAGCCCGCACAGGCAGGACCTGACATCGTGGATGTGACCCATCGGTGTCACCAAGCCTGCAGGAAGTCCCGCTGGGAGATGGAAGAAGAGCTCAAGCCTGAACCTTTTCACGGTAGAGAGGGGGTTCCTCCAGCCCCTGTGAACCAAAGGGACGTCAGGGCTCCGAGTTCCCTGGAGGTTGAGCCCGGGAGCAGGGGAAGCCCGTGAAGGAGGTGACCGAGATGACGGTTCCCCCCCACTTGGACAAGCAATGTGCCACCCACGCGCTGAAGACAAGCATGGAGACCGGAGGGCGCAGAGGCCGGTGCCCACACACCTGCGCTGACCTTTTCCCAGCGGTCGTCAGACAGCAGACGGAGGACACACTGCCCACCACCACGGAACTGTGCACCACTCACAGAGGGGACAGCTAGCCGCAGGCTCACAGGGGCCATTGGCTGGGGCCCTGCGGTCCATGAGATGCTGGAATCGATTCCTGAACAGCACTGATCCCCGTTTCTCCCTGCGCGGCTGGAGCTGAACCTGGGGATGCGGCCCTCACCCACTTGGGCTGCTCTGGAGCCTCCTGCGGGCCCCGCTGAGCCGCTGGGCCCAGTGGACCACACATCAGGACAGGGCAGGGGCCAGCCCTGTCATCTGGGGACAGGGGGTGGCCGCTTAAAAGGCCCCCAGTGCCACCTGCCTCCCCCCCAGACCCTATTTTTATATAAAGTCACCATCCCAGGTTTGAGGTTCTCTGTGTATTTCAAGGGATAACACTGAGATTTGGACCTGGCTGAGTCCAGACCTGGTGGAGAACCGCGATTAGAGTCGCGAGGCAGACCTGCCTTTCCACTCAGTAATAAGCTGCGCCCCAACTTACACCCCCCGCCTCACGGGAGTCAACCCACCTACCTCCTGGGACAAACATGATGCTTTAGGGACTTGGCAGAAAATTATGGTAGTGATTATGTCAGGTACGTTCTAAGAAAGTCAGCCGAGTACAATGGACAAGAGAAAGGAACATGCACAGAGAGACCACACTACTCATGCCCAAGACCATGGAAGGACAATCGTGCAATGACCAAGCAAGGGACAGCTGGGAAGGTAAGTGGACCGCACTCCCTGAAGCAAAGGCCAAAGGGCAGAAAACACCAGGACGGATCCAGAACCCAGTTAGGGTTTTAGTACTGTTCCTAGCTGTGCAGGCTTGAGATTACAGGCTATCAAAGATTCCCTCTCTTCCTCTTATCTTAATTTCTGAGGCAGAAGCGCACTTCTCTCCTCACTGATGTTGAGGACAAACTGGGTGACTTGCTTTGGCCAATGAGAATTGGCAGAACTTACGCACTTGAACACTGACCTTGACCTTTGTGCTTCTGCCATTGTCCTTAAAAATGCTGCCACACAAGAACAAGCAGACTTGAAACCCAACAGCACCCTGGAGCCAAGCCCAGCCCTGCCATGATCCACTGAACCCAAGGCAAACTGCAGATATGTGAGCAAGAAATAAATAAATCAGCCTCCACCTGCAGCCTCCTGGGGAGGAAGACCCTCTCAAGCTCCTTTCTCCCTTGGTACTCTCCAAAACCCAACTCTATTCTCCCATGTTCTTTTTAATCCTCTCTTGTTGATCCCCTATAGTATTTAATTATCACTTACATTGATTTTCTTGTCCAAATGACTATGTATTTCTGATTCCTCCATTAGAAATTGATGCGAGACTTTACGAAGGGAATACTGATTCTGTTGGTGAAAGTGAATATTTGGGGGGAATCTGCACAATTTATTTCATCTTGTTCAAACGTTTTAGCCTTAGAAAGCTAATTTCAAGCTCATTAATTTCAACTATATTTTCTTTCAAACAGACACCAGCCTACACATTCGGAGGGTTTCGTGATCCCAGACTTTATTTAATTAATAAACTCCATGGGACTTAACATATCCAGCTACTGCTGAAATGACTGGTTCAGAGCACAGTGTGGAAAAACCTGTGAACACGGAGTGCGTTAATCTGAGGAGAAGAGAAGAGTTCTCTTGACTTCTGTAGTGTTATTTCGCTCGCATGATAACCAGTTTATCATGTAAACACATATAAACAAACAAGTTTGCAAGATGAAGCTTTTGCTGTCATGGGGGGAGGGCTCCCGATTAATTTGTTCAGAATCCCCCACTCGTGAGCATTACTAGAACGGTAACTGCACACGACAGAGTCTCAGTAAATACTTGTGAAATAGATGTAAAACGCAGAAGACGACAGGATGAATCTTAGAAATTATCAGATGGGTGGAAAGCTTGGTCTGAGGTCTCGGCATTGGAGTAGCAGATGGGTACTATATATTGCTAATTTCAAGGTGACTGACATTTATGAAGACTTCCAGGTACCTGCACCATGTCACATTATTGAATCGTCCCTGAAATCTGATGGAATTTAGCCTGATGTTATTGCCAGTTTAAGATGAGGAAATGGAGGCTGCCTTCCCTGACTGAGTTCAGAAACTGTAAGTGACAACTTCCGGCCACCGGAATCAAAAGCCAAACTCTCTGCCACCACACTCAGGCAAATTATGCAAGAATAAACCACGGCCCAAGTCCATGAAAAGAGCAATCTTGACGGCCAGGGAATGCTCTCAGATCGGGCGCTCAGGTGTGCCAGATTGCACACAAAAGCACCTCCTTCCCACCCACACCAGACTTTGTGGGCACCCTCCTCGCCTGAGAGCTTGCCTCCAGCGATTAAAGTTACCAAGGAGAATATCAGGACAGACACGGAGCACTGGAAACTCAATTGGTGGTGAGCTGCTGCGTAGCAGGAATTGCAACCTAATCACATTCAACCCCTCGGTGGGGAAGGAAAAGCCAAAGCACTCCATCTTACCAATATTCAATTTTAGAGTAGATGACTGTGATACAACGCAGACCTGATTTAATCACTAAATAAAGGGGCAGCTTTGAAACACAGTCGAGACCTCATCTTTAAAGATGGCATTTGATATTCAGGATGCGGTGGGAAAATATGAACCTGCTTAAGACAAATTGAAAATCTCGGCAGAGAAATTAGAAGCCTTGGCAAAGAAATGGAGTATCAAAGAAAAGCGGAGTGAAAATTGTAAACCCCAAACGTGATAACCAAAGACAAACTCGATAGGATCAACAGCAGAAAGGGGAGGACAGAGCAAAGAATCAGTGACCTTGAAGGTAGAAAAATCGGAATTATCAAACTGAAGAGCCAGGAGCCAATAAACTGGGAAAAAAGTGGAACAAAGACACAGGAAATTGTGGGTTTGGAAGAAAAGATCTAACATTTCTCTCAGCAGGGATCCCAAAGGAGTATTGAAAGATAGTGGGGTGGAAAAGTATTGGGAGGATTAAAAGCAGAATTTTTCCCAAATGAGACAAACGACATAAACCTACAGATTTGATAAGCTGAGCCAACCCCAAACAAGATGAAGAAATAAAAAAAATTCAAGTCAAGACATCTCATCAGCAAAATTCTGAAAAGTAAAGATAAAGAATAAATTCTCAGAAGCAGCAAGAGAGAAATCACATTTTAGCTGCTGGTGAAAAACAAACTGAATGATGCCTGGAATTCTCACGGAATCGCCATGGAGTTCCAAATAGCCAAAACAACCTAGAAGAAAGAAGAAGAAAGTTCAAATTATCTGTTTACAGCTTTAAAACGTCACACAAAACTGCAGTAATTAGAACCGCATTGCAAGAAGTCATCTGGCTTGGAAGCCAGGGGGAGAACAGCCATGGGAACTTCAATGGCCCTCCCAGGGGACAGACCGCCCCATGCACATGACCTTCCTCTCTGCTCTGCCAGAAGGGTCCCTCACAGTAACACTGGAGAACCCCATTCCCACCACCCGCGTGCCATGTGGGCGGTACAGTATGGTCCTGGCATGAGAACAGGCAGACAAACCATGGAACAGGACAGAGAGCTACAAACAAACTCGCTCCATATGATCAATGGACTGCAACAAGGAGTCCAAGACCACTCCAAAGTAGAAGGGAGGTAAATAAGATCTAAGAATGTTCCAGGACCTTTGGATTATTTGGCATGAAGTAAAAATACAAATTAACCGTAGACTCTAATCAATTAAGTGTGATGCTTACTGTGTGTCAGCTGAACTGGGCCACAGCACACCCAGGTATTTGGTCAAATGTTATTTTGGGTGCGTCTGTGAAGGTGTCTGTGGATGTGATTAACATTTGAATCGACAGACCCAGGGAAGTAGATCACCCTCCCTCATGTGGGTGAGCCTCAACTCATCAGCTGACGGCCTGATGGGACCAAAAGGCAGACCCTTCTTTCGGTGAGGGACCTTCTACCCATCTGATGACCCAGGGAGGTGACCTCTCCCTGCCTTCACGCTTGAACTGAGAAGCGGCTCTTCTATGGGGGTGAGGCTTCCGGCTTTCACACTGGAATTTACACCATCCACTGACCTGGTCTTGGGCCTTCAGACTCAGACAGGAACTACGTGTCGGTTCCCCTGGGCCTCCACCTGGCCTCCAGCAGATCTTGAGACCTCTCAGCCTCCATAACCACGTGAGCCAGTTCCCCAGAAGAAACATGTCTGTCTGTCTGTCTGTGTCTGTCTGTCTGTGTCCCTGTTGGTTCTGTTTCCCTGGAAACATGGATACAATGTTATGAAAAGAAAAATGAATGTACAACATCCAAATTAAAAGGGGTAATTAGATGGGGAAATGTAAATAAGGGAAGAGAAGAGAAGGGAAGGGAAATTGCCACACGGAGAAGCTGTGAACACAGGATGGTAGAGGGACACCTATCTCCACACTTCAGTCATTGTCTTCAATAACAAGACAATTATGAAATGAAGCAATTAAGCCGATGCTTTAAATAAAGCATTCGATGAAAAAATCAAAAATTTAATTTAAATTTAAAAATTAAAAAAAATAAATGAAACATTTGTCTAAATAACATTTAGCTGAACAGCATTTATTTAAAGTGAAAATGAGCAAACTCTCACAACCCAACACAGAACCCCACTCACTGCTGCGTACAGAAGATGGAGAAGAGACATTGGAACACAGAAGAGCCGATGATTTAAAACACAAGGAAACACACCAGTAAGCTGGTCTAGAAAAGAAAAAACAAAAAAACAAAAAGGAAGATAACCAAAAACGTTGGTGTGAATAGGTTATTATCAGGAAGACAAAGCAATTACTATTATCAATTAATTTCACCTATGCACCTAAATTACCTAACCTCAAAACTTATAAATAAAAAAAAATCCCCAGAACTATGAGAAAAAGCTTCCTTGGTGATTATTTTTCTTTTTAACACATTTTTATCATAATTAATAGAAGAAACTAGGTGTAGATTTATAAGATTTGAACAACACGAAACTGACCCAGACACATGCTGCCAAAAGAGACATCATTTTCCAACACGGGCAGAGCCATTATGAAAAGAAAATATGTCTCGACAAATTTCAAATGATGAAAAATCTGCTGATATTCTCTGACAAGGGGCCAATTAATCTCGAAAGCGATAAAACTACACAAAGATACCCACAGAAAATTTTGAATATTAATAAACATATGTTCCAGTGCCCCACAGGCCAAAAAGGAATCTAAAAACTAGAAGATAAACAGATATTAATTCGAAAATGTAATTCAAAACTTTTGTGGTAAAGTGAGCACAGCACATTTCTTTAGTAAAATAATTGATAGTAATAATCACCTCTGAGAGACTAGCCAAATGAATCCATCAAATAAATGTAACAAAAGGCATTTGGATTGAAAAAAGAAGTAAAGCCATATTTGCAGATCATATGATCTGGTATACCAAAAATCTAGAAGAATCCACTAGGAAACTATTAGAGTTAATAAACAAGTCAACACAGAGGATGGAAAAATGAATATTACAAACCAACTGCATTCCTGTGTCGTAGCAATGAACAAATGGTGAATGAGACAAAGAAAATAATTTCATTTAAAATAAGATTAAAAAACCCACTCAGCTGTGGCTTTAACAAAGGAATTGCAAGATTTGTGTGCTTGAAAACAACAAGCCATTACTGAAAGAAATTAAATAAGATCTAAATAAATAAGATCCCAGGCTTACTGGCTGAAAGAGCTAATATTATTTAACGACAAAAAGTATTCTCCAAACAATCTACAAATCCAACACATTTTCTTTCAAGATCCCAACTGGATTGTTTGCATAATTGACAAACTGATCTTAAAATTCATATAAAATGATAAGGCCCGAGAATAGCCAAAACCATCTAGAACAGAGTTGGAGAACTCACACTTCCTGATTTTCAAAACATAACACATTGTTCATATTAGCCCAAAGGGGACCCAACCCACAGGTCCAAAAACTGATGAATGGGTAACTAAAATGTAGTATATTCATACAATGGAATGTTAAGCAACCCTGAAAAAGAACTCAGTGTTGACACTACAACATGAGTACGTCTAGAAAGCACTGTAGTAAGTGAGGGAAGCCAGTCACAAAACAGCATGGCTTGCATGATTCCAGTGAATGATATGAAAGGTCCAGAATGAGCAGGCAGAGGAGTATCCACTGTGGGGTTCGGCCAGGGGCGGGGCAAAGGATAGGCAGTGACTGCTAAGGGGTAAGGTGTTTCTTTTAGAGATGAAAATATTCTAAAATTAGATGGTGGTGATAGTTTCAAAACTCTATGAGTTTGCTTCAAACATGTTAAATTATTCACTTTAAAGGGTGAATATTATGAAATGGAAAATCATGTGCCAATAAAACAGCTTTTAAAAACTCTCATAGAATGTGCTCTCCAAACACTCAGTCCTTGGGCAGGAACCGTGTGAGTTTAACATAGGATTACGCGGGCTCAGAGAAAGCCACCAGACGGTCATCACGGACCGTCGACGTCATTTACTCCAGAAGGATGTAAAAAGGAGAAATGGGATAGAAGAGGGATGGAAAGTACTTTTTAAAAGTCATGCAGAAAAGAAAGCACAGAGAATGCAAACTGAAGGTGAAGAGTATAAATTCTCACATAGAATCTTACTGCAAAGGTGTAAAAATGTACAGAAATAAGAAGCATACAGCCATGGCCTGGCGACACAGCCCTCTAGCGAGGTGGCCGGTTCTGTTGGTTTAGACCCCACGACCAACCTGATGTGGAACTGGGATCCACTCCTCCATTCATCCAGGTCTCGGGTGGGAGGTAGACAGCACCGAGCTTCTTCCCTCCCCTGAGAAGGGTCACGTGGGTTCCCCAGAGCAGAGGAAGCTGGCCTTGAATTCCACTCTCTCTCTCTCGAAATGACAATTAGGGATTGTCTTTGCAAAAACACGCGTTACATCCACAAGGACAAGAGAAAACAGGAGCAGGGAGGTCTGGAGAACAGACAGCTCCCTGCCACTCCCTTAGGTTACCCCAGGCCTGGAAAATGCCAGAAGGGACATGAATGAGACCAAATGCTCCCGCCCACAGTTCAGGAAGGAGTGACCTCAGGTGCCCCTGAACTTGGCACTCAAAGCAGAAGTCAGGTGCAGCACAAGTCTCACCGCCAGGTCCCCTTCCCAACCCTACGCAGCCAGGCAGGTGCCTCCCGAGCGTGCATCCCACCTCACGGCCCCACTTCTCTCTGCCAAGGTGTTTGCTGAAGTTTCTCCGGACGCCTGCAAAACCCGACACCACACTCAGACCTGCAGAGCCGGGAAGTGGGAGGGTGCGGCTCCCCAGGGACAACCTGCATCCAGCGGAGAGCAGGAACCCTTAAGTGGACAATCCCCAAACACATTCCATGCAGCTTCTCCGTAAGGTCCTGGCAGTAATCAAACCCCATTCACCAAAGTGATCCTTCATCCAGTTTTTAGGGGGGAGGGGTACCAGGAATTGAACTCAACCAGTGGGGCACGTGCCCAGCCCTATTTTGTATTTTCTTTAGAGACAGGGTCTCACTGAGTTGCTTAGTGCCTCAATGTTGCTGAGGCTGGCTTTGAACTCATGATCCTCCTGCCTTATCCTCCTCAGCTGCTGGGATGACAGGTGTCGGCCATTGCACCCAGCTTCCTTTATCCATTTTCAAACTGGCTTTTCTTTCTCCCATGCTCTGCGGGCCGCTCATTAGTGCTTCCTAAAATCTCTTCCCAAACACCTTAGATGTATGCAGACCTTTGTACTAGGTTCTGTTTTTAGAGAAAAATCACGCTAAAAACTAATTTCATTTGAATACTGGTAATAAGTACCTAGAAAACAAAATATAGAGACGAAAAGGGGCAATCGTGAATTCCACAGAAAGGAGAATGTTCTGGAGAGACTGATCAGAACATAGCACATGGCTAAGCTTAGAATGGCCATGAGCACTCACTACAGCACGGCTTTCAATACCAATCCAACCACATCGTGTTACGATGACATTGGATCACCACCAGAAGAACAGGGCATCAGACCTGGAGGCTAGCAGTGGGACATCACCGTAAGGGAAGGATCGGGGCTATGACATTACTATAGCCACCCAGCCCCCTCATCACCCGCACTCTGTCACTTAGTGTGCTGAATACACATTTTTCATGGGCTTAGAGAACTGGATTTCCATCCCTGGCCTGGGAATTACCAGGTCTCTATGACAACAAAACCTAAAACCCTGGTTGCCCTGGAGACAGGAGCCACTCCGCACAGACGCGGCTTTCACGAACCCTGAAACAGAGCTTGCACTTGACGAGAGTTGTTTAAACTCCTTTTTTGAAAGATGCGCCTGGTTAACTGATCCGGGCAAAATAGAGGTATCAGAAAAGGGAAGGAAGCCCTAAGAATGTTCGCCACCAGAAACGCTCCCCTGGCTCTATCTGGCACAAGCCACCAGGCTGCCCCCACTTTCCATCTTGTAAGATCTGCCAGAATCCACAGCCCGGACCTCGGGCAGTGCCTTGGACTCCCCTTTGACACAAATCAGACTGAAAGTGAAGGATTTGTCTTTTATTTAGAGACAGGGTCTCACTGAATTGCTTAGGGTCTCACTGAATTGCTTAGCGCCTCACTGTTGCTGAGGCTGGCTTTGAACTCGAGATCCTCCTGCCTCGGCCTCCCCAGCTGCTGGGGTTACAGGCGTGCGCCACTGCGCCCAGCTTCTTTCATCCATTTTTAAACTGGGGAAGCTGGCTGAGGAGGACCACCTGCAATCCCAGGGCTCCACAGCAGGCCACCAGGATGGGATTCACTAAGCAAAAGCACCCAAACCCGAAAAACGAAAGCTCAACCTTAGGCAGCATCCAAAAGAAAGGGTGTGTGAACAGGTTGCAGCTGGTTCATAGTCAGGGGAAGGAGAATCCTTTCTCAGTGTTCATCACTTTCCACTGGACTAGGAAAAGAGGGACTAGGTTGGAAAGGGTCCATCTTCCACTCCCATGCTATCCCAGACGGCTCCTCCAGGGCTTTTATTGTTCCAGATCCCCAAAAGAACCAACTTCCAAAATGTGAGTAATCAGGTCCTCGGAGTCGTGTTTAACATTTGCACACCTCAATCTATTCTTCCAAGAGTCTGATAAACTAAGGACGGAGCCGAATAGATTCACATCAGGCAAGACAACCAATATCCACGTTGTGTATGTATGTGCACACACACGGTGCTGGGGATTGAACCCAGGAACTTGTGCGTGCGAGGCAAGCACTCTACCAACTGAGCTATATCCCCAGCCCCAATATCTATTTTTATCGAGGCAAAATTTCTGCCTCCTTTTGATGGGGTCATTTTATTTTTGACTTTTGTGTGTCAACAGTCAAATACAGGAAGGAATGAAAGTATATTCTGGAAACAGCATTCACTCTATGAATATGCCTGGCTGCCTTTCTAAAGGAACGTTCTAAAGTTCCCAGTGCAGAGCTACCTAGACACCGGCTTTTCCTCGCCCAACTTCCCTGGTAGGTTTTCCTTTGGACACCCACTTGCCTCCATGGCTGACAATTTCAGGCAGAGAACTGGGCTCTTCCGCGTCTATCGTAGGTCGATAAAGCACATGAATGTGGATCTCAAGCTCTGCCTAGTGCCTGTGTCGGGTGAGGCAGGACACTTGGGACCCTGGCACTAGTGATTCTCAAAGATGTAGGCATTGCTTTCCTCTATATTCAGAAGACAACTTTTGCCGATGGCTACAGTCAAGTTCAAACACGGCCTTTTCTAGAGAAAGCTCGGGGTTGTCACTGGAGGGAACAAAACCCAGAAGGGAATCAGACCCTCAGAAGATCAGGAGATGATGGTCCTGGACCCCCAAAGAAGTGATAGAGTAGGTGCCACGTTTCATCCTTGTTGCAGTTAAAGTGAAAAAAAAAATTTTTTTAAATGCTTTCTAACCAGTTATATATTTTTTTCAATCAATAAATTGATGAACTCAAACAATCCAGAGTTAAGAAAGGCAGGGGATTCTCTATCACTAGCCATGGTCTAGGAGAGGCTGGGTACCAGGAAGGAAATTCATGAACCAAAAACGCAACTGCACTTCCCACCCCTCAAAGCCTCTTCCTACCTCCAAAGAAGGTAAGAATCAAGCAGGTCCTAGGAGAAAGGGATCGGCCCAGGGGATGAGCCGTGCGGACAAACCCTACTCCCCTGCCGTTAATAAGAGCTCTGTCTCCTGAAGGGGTGCTTGGGCCATAGACCTGCTCTTAGAGGTGCCTGGATCAGCTACAGGAATTAAGCAAGCGAGGAGAAGCTTCAATTAGATTAAACTGAGCATTTTGCATTATCCTCCATTTGCCCGTGTCCCCAGCAGCAGGGGCAAGTGGCATCCCCCTTCTGCACTGGGGAGAGTGATGGTCGTGACCATTTCTGGACCCCTGGTCCTCAGCGTGGTCATCATTAATGCCCAGCTTCTACTGTTTCTTGAAAAGGGAACCAAGTCTTTGAATGAGTTTCCCTTTTCATACCAAATCATCGGGTCAGGCAAGAGGACACAGCCTCCCCATGAGGGTGAAGGCCAGCCCCCCAACCAGGCGTGTCACCCCCACATTCCTGCCATCGAATCCATTGGTCTCTTTGGGCGGGTCACCTTGAGTGTGGAGCTTTACTTCCTCCTCCTCGGTGTGACCTCTTCAGCCTGGCGGTAGGCAGGAGATCTCTTAAGAACTTGACTGACGTAACTTGATGGGCCACTCTCCACAGGCCCCACAACTTCAACACTTCTGTGAGCCGAGCAAGACAAGGTCCTTACTTCACATCTCTGGCTACGGCTCCTTGGACTCATAAAGAAGTGTTGTTGATATTTAGTATTTTTTAATATTTCAAGGAAAATCATTTTAAAATTAAATTTCATATATCTCTCATAGAGAAGGATATTGCTCTGATAGAAGGAGGGGCTGGAAAGGGAAAGTGGAGATGAGCAGTTTATTGTGTTCAATATGGGAACCGACACATCATTGTAGTTTTTTATTGCTGCAGAACAAATTATCACATATTTAGGAGGCTTAAAATAAAGCCCACTTACTGTCTCATACATCTTTATGGTAATGGCCCGGATTCCAGGTTGGAGTAGCTGTGCTTTCTGCTCAGGATCTCACACAGCCGAAATCAAGACAGGAGTTAGCTATGTTTCCACCGGGTTTGGATATTGAATGTCTCCCATGGGTCCACATGCTAAAGGCTTGTTCCTTGTTGGGACACTGTTGGGAGGTGGTGGAACCTTTGGGATATGGAGCCTGGTGAGATGTCCTCAGGCTCTGAGGGTGCTGCCTCAAAGGGAATTGGGGGGCTCTAGTTCTTTCCCTTCCTTCCTCTGCTCCCAGGCTTATGATGCAAGTACTTTTGCTCCTCCATGCACTCCCACCATGATGTGCTGCCTCACTCCAGGCCCAAAGAAATGGGGTTAATCTTTCATGGAACCTGAAAACTGTGAGCCCAAAGAGACCTTTTCTCTTTATAAGTTAATTATCTCAGGTATTTTGTTATAGTGACAGAAAGCTGACTAACACACTTCAATATCAAGGTCCTCTTCCAAGATCAGTCTTGTTAAAGACAGAATTAAGTTCCTTGCTTCTGGAGGATGGGGATCCCATTTCCTTTCTAGCCATCAAACTGTACCTCTCTTAGCAACCCACATTCTTTCTCACACATATATATTGAGTCCTCCTGATGCTTTGAGTCTTTCTGACTTCTCCTACCAGCCAAAGAGAACTCCCTGCTTTGGAATTATGTGATGAGGTTAGGCGAACCAAGATAATTGCCCTATGTTAAGGTCAACTGTGTCATATGGTATAACACAGCCATGGAAGTGTTAACTCCTTCTGTTCACAGGCCTGGGGATGAGGGTGTAGAATCTTGAGGTCATTTTTGGAATTCTGTCGAATACATATACAGAGAGAAAATACTTATCAGTTCACTCTATTTCTTATCAGATTGTTCTTTCTCCTCAACAAAATCCATCACTGGTATTCACTGTGCACTGTGGCACACACCGTGGGCTCTACGGGAAAATCCCCACTGATGTATTTCAGTGCCACCACCAGCCAGATCACAAAAGGGCCTCCGCAGATGAATCATAAAATACAACCTAACAATACGTACGTGTGGCGATACACAGGGGAAGTGTTAATTGGCTTCTAGCTCTACTCTGCTGCTGTCTCTGCATTGTTTGGTGATGTATTCGATGCTGCACTTGTCCTGACCCGGATAATTTTAAATTATTAGCATGTTCACTATATCCCTGCCAAAAAAATAAATGGGAATCATGATGCATTGATTTTTATTCTGCACTGCTAGGCCTCTTTTTTCTCTTTCTATTCTTCTTCTTTTTTTTCAAAGCAGATATCATTAGTACAGAGCTCACTTAAAACTCTGGATCTGGTTACATGCAAGGATCTGAAAACCATGATAATAATAATGAGATAAATGGGTCTGATTCCCATTTGGACCAGGGTTTTAACAGGGTCCCCAAATAAAGGATGCATCTCTCATCCACACCTGTCATTTTTCAAATTTACATCCTTTGTCACTGGGAAAATAAACTATACAAAAATCAATGCACTAGCACACGTTATTGGTAATACCAGTTATGGCATAAATGAGCAACTGGGGGAGAACCAGTCTCTCCCAGTTTATTCTGAGATCCTCTAAGTTTCAAAACCAAACCCCATACCACTCTCATTAACAATCTCATAGCTTGTCACAACTCAACCAATTTTCCCTTATTCTATTTTCTTCTTTTTGTTCTCTCCTTCCCTCTCCCTCCCTCCTTCCAAAGCCTGAGGGTAAAAACCTACTAACCAAGATTGCAAAGACATCTTCTGTTTTCATGAAAGTATAAAACACATTCAGACACAGCTCAATTGGTCTGAGGCGCCCACAGTTAGGAACGGCTGGCATTTCTGTGGACGCAGCCCTTTACATTGGGTGTGTGATGTGACTCTAAACTATTTGTGAATGAAAATCAACAACCAGTCAGCAACCTTAGGTTCTCTGGAAGGAAATACAATAGTCTTAAGAAGGCGCAAGAGTACATTCATCGACGTTGATTGTACAAGGAAACCTTCAGGACAAAAAATGACTGGGGTCTCCGACAGCAGGAAGATTGCTGTAGGCTTTGCCCTTCCACGAGCACCATAACAGGTCCAAGAATAATTCTGAGGACATGAAGAAACGGTATTCACTCTAAAAGTCATTTCTCAGCGACGAATCCGCCAGCAGTGAAATCAGCAAATGAGTGAAATCCAGAAATGCGCAATCTTCGTCGAAATTAGAATGCACACACCAGGGAAGGACTTTCATTCCAATGGGTGTAACATAAATATGAGTTCTTCCTTCAAAACATCACTGCAATATGCCTGTGAAAGTTAGTTACAGATTAATCTTTCAAGTCCCAAATGGCAATGTGCAATAAAAATCACACTTTGTATCAAGTAGCTGAAGCTTTCAAAGTACTGGGCCAACGTTTTTCTCATTTATCTTCTTTAAACATCAGCCCATGGTTAAGATGTTAAGAACATGTCACGGGAGAGGCAAATGCAGACCAGCCCCTCTATCCAGTCCTCACCCCCTTAACGTGGCCCCTAGCTCCTTGCTCCTCTGCACAGAAGATGCAGGGGCCCCCTGGTGGTCACTCCCAGAGGTCCCACCTCCTAGTGCTGACCTTCAACTCTACCTTCAAATTCGCCCCTCCGGTCCTTAGTCTTACAGCCCCACACTCCTCAGTGCAGTTGCTCCTCAGGACAAAGCAGAACTGCTCAAGGAACCACCCTAGAGCCAACTGGAGAAGCGTCAGAGCCTCTGAACGTGTGTCCCCCAAGAGAGACTGTTTTCCACATACTTTCTGATAGCAGGGTCTTGACCTTCAGCCTGAGGCGCCTGAGGCTCTGAATCCACCGGCTCCTCCTGATCAACTTGCTTTTTTCCCACTTATTCCTACACTAATTCCTATGCATACGCCGTGAATGCAACTCACAGAACACTAGAGAGGCTCGAAGTTAGACCGCAGGAGGTTACTGAGGCCCAGATGAGACTGCATTTCTCGCCTTTCACATTCAGCAAGGTCTCGTGAGCAATGAAGTGTGAGTACGAGTGAGGCCGATAGGAAGTCCCAGTGTGGGTTCTCCAGTCTCATCCCCGCTGTAGTGACCTTGAATCCCTCCTGATCCACTGACAAGAGCCCAGCCAGCCTGGACACCTGTCTGTCCTGTCTGAGTATCCAGCATGCATGAGAAAGAGTCCGTTATTATTTCAAACCACAGAGACTTTGAAGTTGTTTACTTACCAGTACTTGATCTAAATGTCCTGACTAAAACAAAAAAATTACAGGTCGGCCATTATTGAGATGTGAGACAACTAAGCAATCTATTTTTTAAAATATTTTTTTTAGATATTGATGGACCTTTATTTTAGTCATTTATTTATATGGGGTGCTGTGAATAGAACCCAGTGTCTCACACATGCTAGGCAAGGGCTTTACCACTGAGCCACAACCCCAGCCCCTGCAATCTATTTTGGAGCAATGAAAATAATTAAATTTTGCTGCTCAATCCATGATTTGTGTAATTTTTCCAAATTTGAATTTTAAAATTAGATTATTATTAATTTTAGACTTCCCAGATATGTGATTGGTTCCCTTCCTACGTAGTTCAGCCTACTGAATTCCATAAAGCCACAAAATTTACAAAGTAACATTTTAAATTTTGCTTTGAGAGATAAGACCCACGGGTGGCGGGGGGCGGTTATTATATATTTATCCACCGAGATGTTGATCTTGCCAGGATCAATATGAAGGGAAGGAGGAGACCCACTGAAGGCTTCAGTCACAGAGGGAGCAGGGGACAGTAGATAGAGCGTGGTGTGATGGGGGACGTTAGGAGCCAACTCCACTGGGCCGCAGGATGCCCCGTATCTGGCTAATCCTTTCTGGGTGTGTCTGGGAGTTTCCAGAAGAATGAGGGACCCCAGTCAAGCATATGACCTTCCCCAGCATGGCTGGGCCATGTCCACAGAGGGCCCAAGTAGAACAAAAGGGCAGAGCCAGGGAGAACTGACACTCTTGGCCCAGATGCTTGGGCTGGGACCTTGGTCTGGTGCCCTCAGACCAGGACTTGCACCATCAGGGCTCCTGGTTCTCAGGTGATCAGACTCAGGTGAGAACCACCGTACCACCACCTTCCCGGGTCTCCAGCCTGCAGACGGCAGGTGGTGGGACTTCCCAGCCTTCAGATTTTCAGAACTTTCCTCAGTGCCTGCTGGAATCTGCTTAGGTCAGGCCCGTTGGATTGTGTTACTGCGCCATTGTTGGGAACCACTCACCATTGCCCCATGTGCACGTTTGCTTCCTGTTCCCACAGTCTTGTGCTCTACGGACCCTGTGACCTTGTCACCGCAGGAGGAGCGCATCCACCAGAAGGCACAAGGATAACTCTACTGAACTGGAAGTGGAGGCTCCACCCGGTGAATTCCAGCTCCTTGAGCCCCTGAATCAACAGGCCCAGGAGGAAGTCACTGAAGGAGCCTGGCTAACAAGAGGAGATCGCTCTGTGACAGCAATAAGGGACAATGTGTCTGCAATCCAGGAAACCACCCCCCCTCCCAGGGTGTCTCTTAGCACTACCAGATCCTGGGATTAAGGTGGATGACAAACGAATTATCCAACCCAGCCAGGACTACCAGGGCCCAGAGCCTTCAGAAAAGGAGGCTTGGGTCGCCATGACAGGTCAATAGCATGGCCTGTCCAGGTGCTCACTGAAGGAAACAGATAGGGAATGGGTACTGGAAGGAGGTCCTTATGCCAGCTGCCACCACGTGACCAGTTATAGAAATGAGGGCTGTAATGACCATGCCTGGTCCCTCCTGTCTTGCTAGGAGAGTCTGTTATCAATTCTGCTTCTCTGGAGAACCCTGACTCACGGGATATGGGTGACATTGTCCAGTGGCAACCAAGGTCAACAGAGCCACGCCCTCTGAAGGGGAAGGAGGACACATGGTCAGAAGGAGCCACCAGGCACGTGGTTGGAGGGCATCAGGAACTTGGAGAGAAGGTCTAAGGAAAGGAGTACACATGGAGATGGTGTGGACCAGGAATTCCAGAGAGCACAGAACAAGCATCTGGAGAGGTGACCAAGGGCGATGGGGAGCTCACCTCCCAGCAGTGATGCTGGGTTCTCATCTTCGTTCTTGAGGAACGAGAGTAGCGGGCTCCTCACCACAATCATAAATGCTCAGTTGGCTGGTGCGGCCACTTTGTGGCAGCTGTGTCCAGGGAAGGCCACATCTCCCATAAGCACCAGGATTGTGTTTTGCACGGTGTAGAAACAAGATATAAATGTGTGAACCTGAATTTATTTTTTTAGAAAATGCTATGAAAAAATGAGTCCCCCATTTTTCCTGGTTTGCAGGAAGACCTTTGCAGCCATGTATCCTGTTGTGGTTGTCCTTCCTCCTGTGAAATCAGACACTTCTTTTCGTTGGCTGCAGGGTTCGCCTGAGCGGCATGGTAAAGGTCCACTTTCAGTCAAAGCTGTACATGTTTTCCTTTCCTGCGTGTCACTGGCTCCATATGAAGTAGCTGGAGTGGTTCTTAGGACTTCAGTGCACTAAGTAAGCCAACTGGGATTCATTCAGACAGACAGACAGACACTTGAAGACCACAGAGCCAGGTCATGCTTCCAATATCCCCTCTATGAGTCAAATATCAAAAGGCAACCCTGTCAAACAGACATAAAAGATCTAAAATGCAAAATAAAATCTCTGTGACTGGGATGGATGTGAGGGGGAGGGCGAGAAAGAATATAGAAGACAAAATGTCAAAAACATTGAACAAATCCAATCTGTTTATGGTATTAGCCAAACAAATGTATCGTGGCTATTTCTGTCAACCCAGTAAGTTTAGTCTCCTTAAGGTTTTTTTTTTTTTCTTTTTTCCCCGTAGGCTGAATCTTCATATTTCTATGACAACAGGACCCCATGGCCTCCAGCCCCAAGTCACCTCCAAGAACCTGAATCTTCTCTTAAGGGACATACTAAATTCTGGGCATACCACTGACTAGTTGCATTTCCTGATCTTTGAATTTCTGGGCCTCGGTTTCTTTCCCTCAAATGGGGACACTGCAGTAGATATTTTCGAATATCCTTTTGAGCCCCCAAGTTTTATTTTCCATTTTGTTCGCAAAGACTTTGAAAATATTACAGATATTGACATTCTCCTAGCTGTGATTCACAAGTGTTGTTTGGAGTGAGGAGACACACAGCAAACATGTTGCGTATACTGCAAATAAGATGGTTGCTAAACAACCCATGTAATCGGAGCAGTAGAAATTCAAGTGAAAGACAGATGTGAAATGCTTATGAAGAACCAAACCCAGGCTGGGATGAAATTCTTAAACACGTACAGGAGTCTCAATCTGTCCAAATAAATAATATGCAATTAAAAAACAAAGAACGGGAACAAAGACTTCGATGTGGGCCGAGTGTCTAGGGTGTTCCCTCATTTCTCTTAGTCAATATCTACTTAAAGCAGATGCATTTGACTCATTTCAAGTATCCACTCAGGAGCACAGAAGGCCAAGCCCATGTCTCCCAAGCATTAAGCAAGGAAATAAGGAATAACGATTTTCTGCCAATGAAGCTCATGCATGAAACAAAACCAGACTCATCATAAAGACGCTGAGCACACAGCAACTGAGGGTCTCCAAGAAGGTACCCTGAGCTCAGGGAGACTTCAGTGAGGCCCACAGAGAAAATATCAGGATAACACCTCACAAATCCATGCAAAGGGTAAGAGAAATCTGAGTCAGGTTGAAGAAAAAACTGGTGAAAAGTGTCAAAAGAATTTCTGCCGATCCTGAGAATAAAACAAAACGTGACCACCGACATTTGGTTTTTCTTGCTGCTTCTGTTACCACCAGACAGACAGGTCAGCACAGGCTCATGAAAATTACATATGTGGACCCAAAAGCCGGCTTTTAGAAACAGTTTCCAAACCCACAGAGGAAGTAAAAGTTTTCATGTAAAGCAATCGACTAAAGGGAATCATGTGCTTAAATGCGGAGCCTGGGAACAGCACCCAGGGTAGCCAGACCTCCTCTATTCTGCTCACTCCAAGACAGGCACCTCGGGGTCACAAGCCCTGCGACCAGCACACTCGGAAAAAGTTCCTGCTCTCGGATCCTGATGTTTTCTCAAAAGAAAGAAACAAGAACTATTTATCCTTACCGGATATTCAATCATAGGAAGGAGTTCCTTGACTTCCAAGCCAAAACAGTAGGAAAAAGTGTAAAATGGAAAAGTGCACAAGTGATCGTAGTGATGGATAACGGCGAGGAACAAAGAAGGAAAGTTAAAAAAAAAAAAATGACTCTAGATCACAGAGCATCCCCCAGAGTATGATCGGCTTTGACAGTTGCTGCTACACCAGGTCAGCATGAGAATACATGAGCACAAAAGGTCTGAATTGTTTTCTAAGCACTCCCCTGGTGCGTTTATAATTCAGTTTAGAAAAGAATTAACCATTATTACTATCAAGTAAGCAAGCTTGGCTAACCCCAACGGCTTAGTGGTGAGATGCCAATGTGGCCAGTGCCTTTCAGAGAGGCTGCTCCACACCCCCTGGGAAGGAAAGGGCCCCAGACCTAGGTCCTTACACACACGTGCTAGGACCATAGGACTCATGACCCAGTCTGAGCTACTAGGATCCTCTCTCCCCAGGGAAGGCCCACCCACCCGAGAGCCCTCAGAGGGGCAGAAGGGAAGGAGCTGACCTGACCCTAGCCAAGTTCAGGTTGCTGATTCCACTGCCACTTGAGGCTCCGTGGCGCCACCTGCCTTTGAGTGGCCTGAGAGAGCACATGGCCCTTCCACTATTGCATTTTATCCCAGGCTAAGTGGACTTCTCTCCCTCGCACTCAAATCTTACCTCACCAGGGCATATGGGAAAACTGGTTACTAGAAGGATCTAGTTTTCCCCAAGGGCCCCTTCTCCAAAGTCTCGAATTGGCTGTGATGCTCTGTGTTTCGTGTGGTCTTCCCAATTTCTCTGTGCAATTTCAGTGACTCTGACTAAACTATGATTCAGGCATTGATTAGCAGAAGACAGTCATCCATCTTGATGTCTTTCCGTGAATACAACACCATGTGATGTGTTCCCGGAAAACTTCACCACTAAAAGTCATCTCTCAGGATTTTGAGTTTCAAAATGATGAAGTCTCTCAAATCTTACAGAAACATGTCACAGAATTTGAACTAACAGAATCAACTTGACCCATTACAAATAGTATTAGGCTAAAATCAAGCAAATGCTCCCCGAAATCATCCTCTGAAATGACTGGAGATTCCAGAGACAGAAATAATAAATCAGAGAAATCAAGGCTTACCTCCACTGCCTTCTGATACGGGGCTAACAGCTTGCAAACTTAGTAAGCAATAGAAGAATAATTAGCATCAGTCATAGTAGTAGCAATATATATATATATTTTTAAATATTATTGTTTTTTATTTAAAATAACAATAATATTTTAACATCAGTTAAAATAGGCCAATGACTGCAGGTCAGTAGATGCTAAAGTATTTAAGAGTATATTTGATGCTGTTCAAATATCCAGATTCATGAGAAAATCAATTCAAGATATATGACCAATTCCAGATTCATGAGAAAATGCTCGGCATCCTTAATCACTAGGAAAATGCAAATTAAAACCACAGCAAGATATCATCGCACATCTACTAGAATGACTTTCCACAAAGACTTTTGATCAAAAGTGTTGGAGAGGGTTCAGAGAAAAGAGAACCTGTACATTGTTTGTGGAAATATAAATTCCAGCATAGGAAACAGTATCTATCACACATCCTCCAGAAATCCCACTACTAGGTAATCGTTATGTCAACCCATGTTCATGTTCAACCATGAACATGCAACCCCTGTTCATTAAAGCACTATTTATAATAGTCAAGACATGGAATGAACCTCAGTATTCATCAGCAGATGAATGGATGAAGAAAACATTGTATATACACACATGCACACACATACACAATGGAATATTATTCAGTCATATAAAAGAAAGAAAAGAAAATCCTGTCATTTGCAATAACATGATTGGAACCAAAGGGCATTGTGCTAAGTAAAATAAGCCTAACTAGAAAGACAAGCACCACACGACCTCACTTCACGTGGAATCTAAGAAAGTTAGTGTGGAGGGAGGGAATGTAGAGGGAATGCAGAACTGTCAACCAAAGGGTATGAAGTTCCAAATAGACAGGAGACAGGTTTGACATCTATTGTGGAGTGGTGTGACTATAGTTCACAGGGATATATGTTTCAAAATAACTAGAAAAGTAAACTTCAAATGTCTCACCATTTTAAAAAATGCTAGGTAAGCAAGGTGACAGCATGTTAATTAGCTTGCTTTAATCTTGACACATTTTATGCATATATCAAAACATTACATTGTACCTCATAAGTATATATAATTATGATTTGTTGACCAAAAATCCTTAAGCCGAAAAGATTGATTCTTTTAAAAGCTCAATTTTAAAGAATATTTCAGACCTTAACACCTTAACAGTTTATGTTACATTCAAAAGGCAACTCTTATTAGTACACTTCCCATTTAAGTAGGTTTCAGAAAAATGCAAGTTTCATCAGACACACTTGGCAATAGTGTGTTCTTCCGTAATCCTGGGAGCAATAACTGTTTCCCTGGAAATGAAGGATTTGTATAGTAACAGTTGTCTGTTTATCCCTTTTATTTTCCTGAAGTCCATTTTGCTTTATTCTTCGATAACACAGATACTCCGTCTCATAATTTCAGTAATAATTCTCATAATATCAGTCTCATAATTTCTAGAATATTGATTGCTGAAACTTGTCCCAATATAAAACCCAGAATATATAGTCATCCATTAACAGTGGGTCAATAGCTCCAACAAGATAGAAGGTCTCATTTGTGGAATAATTTTCAAAAGCATACTAGTTGCCACTTCTTTCCCTAGCATTATTCACATCATTTAGTAAAAGCACCTTCAAGCTATGATTTTTTAATCTTGAAAAAAAGTAAATGAAAGATGCACTCCGCGGCTGCTTCTGGGCTGAGCATCAGGCAGGTAAGTGAATTTTAAAAGGAAATGGTTCTCAGTGAGGCAGTTTCAAGAGGAGAAATTCATCAAAATAAAGATGTTCAAGTACCTGAAACTGGCGACAGTCCTCTGTCACTATTTTGCTATATGCTATCGCTTCATGGTAAAAATATGCAGGTTGATTGTTCGAAAAGCATTTACTAAGCACATAAAATTTATTCAGAGGAGAGCAGTGAATACAGGCATCTGTAAATATTCCCCGTGATTCTGGGGTCCTGAGCAATCAGGAAAGCCCGCCTCAGCATCCGCAGGCTCGTTCTGCCCCTCAGAACCTAAGTGCAAATACCTTCAAAGTTGAAATTTCTTATTTGTTTGCTTTTTGTGGTGCTGGGGATCAAACCCGGGCCTCCTGCATGCTAGGCAAGTGCTCTGCCACTGAGCTACAGCCCCAGGCCCTTAAAATTGTTCCTTAAAAGCTAAAAGCTTCTTTGTTTGATTTTGATTCTAAAACTGGAAAATCACGTGCCAAAAGATGTATGAAAATTCATCGTGCAGATCTCTACCTTATCAAACTCTGTGAGCTTGATGCTGCCTTCTTAATTCTATGGGTCTCTCTTTGTCAAGGTCCTCGATTGGTTCCAATCCTCAACAGGGAGCCGGCAATGGTATTGCTAAAATTATGGATGCAAAGAGCCTTTGAAGGCCTAAAAAACTGAACTTCCTGCGGCTCTGGAAGGAATTACCAGCACAGAGAGACCCCTACGTGACATCAATTTGATTCATATTTGCTGATAAATATATTTTAGACTCTGAAGCATAATTCGAAGCCTCTCACAATCACGTTAAGAATCTGGACAATGCTCCCTTATTCCACTTAGGAAAATATCTGCTCATGAGAGGTCGACTTGCCCAGGATCTCCCAAGTCTACTCTGTGGAGTTTACTTGCCCAGGATCCCCAGGGGCCACTGAGTGAGAATACACCAGTACACACTACCCATCCTAGGCCCCCAGCTCCGTCTCCCGTCAGTGCACACACAGGTGTGAGTGATGGGCAGAGAGGGTGGTGAGTGTGAAGTGCTGACAACACAGGGCTCTTCTTGATTCTACAAGATGGTACTTTATTGCATGTTTCCTCAACTTATAAAATATATATTCAGCCCCTATTCCATGGAGGAAATTATGTAATTAAACAGTGGAATAGAACATAGCTCCTGGCCCTAAAGCACTTGAAATCTAAGTGTGGGTGAGGAGGGCTATAGAATAAGGCTGCGGTGGCTACGGGAGAGAAGATGGACTGGTCAAGCACAGAACGGCCACTTCCAACAAGAGCCTCAAAGCAACTCCAGGAAAGAGGTCACAGTGCTGGATTCAGGAAGGCAAGACCAAGTCGCAGCCCTGGAAATCCCACGAATCTAATGACATCAACAGCAATGCCTTGTCGAGTTGTGCTGTCATAAGAGTCCTACACAGAAGATCTGAACTGTTCACCTTGTGTTCGCCCATCGTGGACCTTGGGTCAGCCTCCGTGGTCTGGCCTGGCTCAGCTTCCCAGAGGTTTGCCCAGGTAAAGGAAATGGTCCTAATCCCTAAGAAGAAGGATGATATAAGCCAAGGCTTAGGAATTGAATTTAAAAAAAAAATAACTTTGGAAAGCACCTTAACGAGGGGAAATTCGCTCCTGGGGGACATTTGGTGACATCGGAAGATGTTCTTGTTGGTTGTACTTCGTGGAGGGTGTCCTGGGAAGAGTGCAGAAGGTCTGAAGAGGGGTGGGAAGAACGTGTGTGAGGTCTAAACAAGTCAACGGAGAGACAACTGACCCTTGCTGGCCCATCAATGGGCCACACGCTACCAGAGGACGACAGAAAACTTAGACAATTAAGAGTGACGCATGAACTCAGAAGGTCATCCGAGGCTTTAGGAACCTTAACTTCCAGAAACCACTTAAAAGTTGAAGGTAGAAAAAAAGGGGGCAGGGTGGCTGTTCCGCGTTCAAACGCCCTTGACACTAAGCTCCCGCTGCAAGTGGGCAGAGTCACCAGGGAGAGGAAGCAGCCAGAACAGGCCTCCCTGTGCGTGGAGCTGACCTGGCCTGGGCCTGGGGCGGAAAGATGCAAAATCACAAGGAATTATAAATAAGACAGATTGGGGGATTTCAGAGAGTCAAGAGGAAAAAATACAAGATTGCACATTGATCTTCAGTGCGCTTCACTTTAAGGCAAGGGGGTCTCCAAGTACAGAGAGCATTTTTTTCAAATATTTCTCAACAGAATGTCTTTATAATGCCCATGCTGCTCCTGGAGGTGCCCTGGTTTCCCGAAGAGCATCCTGTTGCCCAAGCCCCTGGAACCAGGGTTAGGCCCAGGAGACAGGACCATCACTGCTAAAACCTGCCCAGAGTCAGACAAGTGGGTTGAAGCAAGGTGGTCGCTGTCTTCGTGGACTTTGGTGACACACCAGTGCCTATCTCCCTGACGTCCAACCACTTCCTGTGTCTATATCTCACTGTGATTAAATAAACACAGAGGAAACTTGCCATCGCCGTCATTGTTAAGTAGTTCTGGAGTGTTCTCTATGTGCATGTGGCTGTGCAACCCACGTTTTCATCTTGCAACTTGAAACTTCTATCAATCCAACAACTCCCAGTTCTCCCTCCCCGCATCCTCTGGCAGGCAACATTCTAATTTCTGTCTCTGTGAGTTTGTCTGCTTTAAATACCTCACCTACATGCAACCTTGGACTATTTGGCTTCATGTGACTGGCTCACTTTGCTTAGTAGAGTTTCATTCATGTTGTAGCATGATATGGAATTTCCTTCTTTTACAAAGCTGAATAATATTCCACTGTATATAGGTAACATATTTTCTTACTCATCTTTTCACAGGCTTTTGGGTTGCTTCCAACTCTAAATTGTTGTGGATAATGCTGCAACGAAAATGGGTGTGTAAACACCTCTTCATGATCCCATCCTATTTTCAAAAGCAGTTACACTGTTTTACATTTCTACCAGAATTCCAGTTTACCCACATCCTTGGCAGCAATTGTTGTTTGCTGTTTTGTTTATTTATTAATTTTTGATAGTAATCATCCCCCCTACTTAAATTTATCTCATTGTGATTTTATTTTCATCTTCTAATGATTACTGGTGTGGAACGTCTTTTCATAAGCTGTCGGTCACTTGTAAATCTTCTTTGGAGATATATCTATCTAATTCATTGGTTTATTTTTAATGGGTTGTTTGTTTTGTGTTGTTGGGTTGTGTGAGTTCTCTATATCTTCTACATACTAATCCTTTACAGATAGAATTTGCAAATATTTTCTCCCATTCCGTCGTCTGTCTTGTTCCTCTGTTTGCTCCTGAAGGACATTTGGTGACTTCATAAGATGTTCTTATTAGTTATAATTGGTGGGGGGTGTTGAGGGGAGAGGTACAGAGGTCTGAAGAAGGGTAGAAGTGTCGTGCATAAATAAACCAATGGAGAAGCAATTTACATTCAGGTAAGTTTGATGTAGTTTCATTTTTCTCTTTTTTTCTTTTGTTGCCTGTTCTTTTGATGATGCATCCAAGGAATCTTTGCCAGACCCAATATTACAAAGCTTTTCCCTTTACTTTCTTTTAGGAGTTTTATAATGTGAGGACTTATGCTTAGATCTGTAATCTGTGGTAAATTTTGTCTGTGGCATAAGGTGAGGGTCCAATGTCATCCTTCTGTCAGCTTTTCTGACACCATTTATTGAAGGGACTCTCCTCTCCCAGTTGTTTGGTCTGGCTACTCTTGTTGAATTCATTTGACCAAATATATGAAAGTTTATTTCTGAACTTGTTATTTTATTTGGTTGACTTGTCTGTCTTCGTGACAGTATCACATTACTTCAAATAACATGGCCTTTTAATATTTTTAAAATCAAAAGTGTGAGGACCCCAACTTTGTTCTTCTTCAATAATGCTTTGCTCTGCAGAGTCTTTGAGATTCCATATGAATTTTAGGGTTGTTTTAGTCTATTTCTGCAAAAATGCCACTTGAATTTCAACAAGGGATTGGAGTCAATTGGCAGATCACATTAAGTAGCATGATCAGTGATGTTTTAGTTTTCATCATTTGAGTCTTTAACCTTCTCTTAAGTTTATTCCTAAGCACTTTATTCTTCTTGATGCTATTGTAAGTGGGATTATTTTCTCAAACGCCTTTTGGGTTACTCGTTGTTAGTGTATAGATCCACAATGTATTTTTGTGTGCTAATTCTACATCTTGCAATGGAAATTAGGCTGAATTTCTTTGATAGTTCTAATAGTTTTTGATGGAATTTTTAGAGTTTTCTACATATCACGTCATCCACAATTACATCATGTGCAGAGATAAATATATTTTTCCCTTTATATTCCAGGTGGTTTTTGTTTCCTATTTTTCTCTAATTGCTTCACCTGGGACATCCAGTATTACACTGAATAGAAATGATGAGTGTGAGCACCCTAGTCTTTTTTTTGTGTGTTAAAGGGAAAGCGTTCATATTTTCATAGTTGGGTGCAGCATTAGCTGAGTATAAATGTGTGTACACATTTGATCCATTTATATGATACAGATGTATTATGTGTGCACATGTATATATGTGCACATGTAACGAAAAAGGAAAAGGAATCCATATTTTTAAAACTCCCAACAAAGAAAGACAGAACTAACTGGCTTTATTGGAGATTCCACTGAATACTTAAAGAGAAAAATAACCATTTTCCTCAACTTCCTCCAAAAAACAAAAATGAAGAGCAGGAAGACTTTTGAGCTTATTTTATAAAGCCACCATTACCCTGATGTGAAAGTTAGTAAGAAAACTACAGATTAATACTGATTAACTACCTGATTAACACTGATGTAAAAAATCCTCAACAGAATACTAGCAAACTGAATTAAATAATACTTTGAACGAATTACACACCCTGTCCAAGTAGATTCTGTTCTTGGAATGTTTAGGCTGTTTCAACACATGAAAATCAATCAACGTAATACATCACGTTAGCGGAAAGAGTAAGAGCACATGAGCATCTCAACCCAGACAGCAAGTGCATTTGAAAAAGCGCAACATCCTTTCATCCAATATTCAGTCAAGAAACTAGGAATGCGAGGAAACTATCTAACATAGTAACACTAAATTTGAAGATGTGTGTAGGCACATGGCACACTTTGTGTGCATACATGATATATGGGTATACATACCTACATGTACGTATGTGGGTATCCGTATTTGTTTGCACAGGTGTGAGTGTATGCATGTATGTGCGTGTGAGTTTATGTACCTGGGTGTGCATGTGTGTATCCATGTGGGTGTGTGTGCATGTGTGCATATACAACATGATCTCAGAGGAGAGGGGCAGGGGGACCTCACCGTCCCACAGTTCTGAGGATGTGAAACTGGAGAGCTTCGGCTGCCTTGTGAGGCAGGGAGGGGCCGTTAAGGCAAAACTCCTCGTCCTCATGTCACCTGAAGGAGAGAGATGTCACGGCATTATTTCTCCCAAATCTGGAAACTGATTCTTCATTTAATTATATTTTCCTTGATAGTTGTGTTGGTTTAGTGGTTTTCCAGCTCTTCGAAGGGATGTTCAGAGGATGGGGAGGGATGTGTGTGTGCTCAAGTCTGCAGCGGGGTGCTCCAGCTCTGACACCCCAAGTCTCAACCCCAGTGGGCACAGGGGGTGCGCCAGAGCCCTCCCAGAGGAACTTCCCAGGTCACTGACGATACACCTCAAAATGCTCCCTGGACAGCTCAGTGGACCAGGTGCTCCTCAGACTGGACGCCTCCCCCAACACAGTCACGAGGAATGGACGTCAGGACCCCGTCGCCCCAGCTCCCTGTCCGTCGGGGAGTCTTCACGGCTCCTTGGCTCACTCCACGGGCGTGCCTGAGTCACCAGTGGCAGTTAGGATCTCAACTCACTGCTCCCCGCGGATGAGGAAGGAGGCGAGCTCCCACAGGCTGAGCCAGGACACGTGGAGGGCTCGTTTTTACATGCTGTGTCCACGCTCACAGTACAACAACGTGATTCAGCCAATGTCCCTTCCCAGCACTTCCCTAGAACATGTTTAATGTCAACGTTTTTCTTTCCTTTTTCTGAGCAGGCAGCAGGGTCTGCAAGAGCGTGGAGTCTGAGCTCCCAGGCCCAACAGAGCTTTCAGTGTGCGACAGTTGACAGTCATAAAACTGCATGTCACTTTTTTTTTTTTTCTAATATCAGAGAAACTGAAGCAGCACCTACTACATCTCATGACTTGGTCCCAACAGGTTTATTCCTTCTTTGAATGTAACGGGATCTTTTCCAAAGCAAATGTGACCTCCGTATCACTCACCCTTCCTGGCGTATCACCTGATTCTTAGTGAGTTGAACGTGCTCCAAGCCTGGCCAACTCGTCATCCACGGGTTTCCTGTTTTCATGGGCCTGCAGATAGCAAAAGTCTGGACTTTTACTTTTAAATTGTTCACTGTTTCGCCTGAATGGCATGAAAATAATAGCAATTGATGAAAGCAGGTGGAAACTGCCCCCACCACCTCACTGACCTGCTTGCTGCAGTGTCTCAGAGAATCTTTGCATAGGATGGAAAGGGCAGCCACGGGCCTTGGCCTGAGTTCCATGACACTGCACTCCAGACTTGGGAATGCTTGGCAGCGGTGAGGCAAAGTGGAAGCAAATAGAACCTGGACCATTTTGTGACATTTTCGCTGTGAAACAAAACAGCTGGAAACCTTTTGGCTACTTCTGTGTTTCCCAGTCCTGCTTTACTAGCAGGATGACCTCTGTAGCTGGGGGCTATCCTGCCACCCCTTCCCCTTGTTATTTAGTGTGCTCCTGTCCTCCAGGAGGGCAGCCTGACCTGAGTTAATGCAGTGAAGTGAGCGGGTAGAAACAGACGAGAAAGCATTGCCGCCTGCTGGAACTGGGTGTTAGGAAAGGATGAAGAACATTCTAAGCTCATAATTCCAATAGTACCAGAGGAGGGTTGAAGATCAACTGCCAACAGTATTACAGGAAGCAGGGTTTCCAAAAACGATTCTAAGAACATTTCTCTGTTTAGATACTATGATAACAACAAGGGGGAAAAAAAGTTTTATTAGAGCTTCCATAGAAAGCAGGGTTTAAGGCAAAGGCTTACGCAGGACTATCTTCTAACAACGTGCCACCCCAGGCTGCAGGAGTGAGGGTCAGGGGGCCAGATTGGAAGGAAGGGAGGCACATTTGGCCAATGGTCCCTTTTCCCAGGAAGCCAATAAGCCCTGGCTGGGAAGAGCGTGTGAGGAGAAGAAAAGGCGAGAGGACATATCCAGGGAGCTGCACCTGCCCCAGGCCACAGCCTCACTGCCTCGGGGCCATCTCCCCTAGATTCCTGGAGCTCAGGGCCCAGGTTCCAAGATGGTCTGCAGCCCACATCAATAGGGGGTCCAGCGTGGGCGTTTCCAGCCACTCCTGGGTGACTTGCTTCCCCTCCTCTCTCCACACATGGAAAGGCAACAAAACATTATCCAGAGACTCTCCAGGGGGCAAATGTGTGGCCAGTCATCCACTCTGACCCCTTCCCTTTACAAAGGAGAACCCTCTGGCCCAGACAGAACCTCAAGAGAGCCACGGAATCTGAGTTAATGTTCAGGTCACTAAATACTATTTAACAAATCTTCAGGGGCCTGGGTTAGAAATCCTGCTGTATTCATATTAATAATGACAATGAAGGGCTGGCATTTGTCATGCTGTGCCTGGGGAGCTGTGCTGCAGACTTAACATGTACCGGTTCATTGCATTGACTTGACGATCAGAGAGATAGGGACTCTTCCAGAGAGTGATGAATGACCGGCCCAAGGCCACTTATCTGGTGGGGAACAACCAGAATGGGAACCCAGGTCCATACTGCACAAAACAGTACACGACAGGATCACCTGATTTGTCAGAGAAAAAAAAAAAAAAGAAGAAGCAGCAATCTGTTTACTTATATACATTTGAGTAAGTGTATAATTTTCTTTTGAAATCACACCCAAGGAACAAGACAGTTTTGAGTGAAGAGTGTTATGGGAGAAATCACATTTTCACTTCACAACCTTATGTGATGTTCTAATTGTTTTCCGTGTGCATGTGTTAGATTTGTGAAAATGATATCATGCTCAGGAGCAGAACTCTGCTGCTCGTGCTTTACCCCTCTGTTCTACTTAGATTTTTTTACCTCTGTGACAAAAAGACCTGTCCACACCAATTTTGGAGGAGGAAAAGTGTATTTGGGGCTCACTGGTCAGAAGGCTTGGTCCATAGATGGCCGGCTCCATTTCTCTGGTTCCAAGGCCAGGCAGGACTTCATGGCAGAAGGGTGTGGAGGAGGAAGGAAGCTCAGGACATGGCAGTGAAGAAGCAGAGAGTCCACTCACCAGGGACAAAATACATACCCCAAAGTCAAGCCCCCAGGTTCCCACCTCCTCTAGCCACACCCCACTCGCCTCCAGTTACCACCCCGTTAATCCCTATCAGGGGACAAATGCACCCGGTAGGTTAAGGCTCTCCTAACCCAGTCCTCCCACCTCTAAGCTTTCCTGCCTTGTCTCACACACGAGCGTTTGGGGGACACCTCATATCTACCATAACACCTTCTTAAAACAATAGCCCAGCACGATGCACGGTTTTGGTGATTCTTCCCACTTTCCCGGTTAAGACACCGTGGAGCAATGGGTTCCATCAGCTGTGGAAGGAAAGAAGGTTCTTCCCCTCAGCCTCAGCTCTTGCTTTCACCCCCCACCCTCCTCTCTGGGGAAGATAACGGCTATTTAGATTTCGTGAACCCTGCCATCACTACACAGCCCAAGGCTGCCTCTGCAGGACAAAAGCAGCCCAGATAAATAAACATGCAAACAAATCTGGGTGGCTGTGATTTAAAAAAAAAAAAAATGAACAAACAAGCAATTTTGACAACAGTCTGCTGGCCATGCATGTCGTCCCAGTTTGCCAAGGACCCCTCCACTAAGCCCAGAAGACAAAAGACCCTGTCTTCACATGTTGTCACTAATACACTGATGACAGAAAGACGTTCTTGAGAATTAAACACGTGTGCCCAAACCACGGCTGACAACATGAAAGTCTTCTAAAAATAAAACAGGGGAACTGAAAAATAATTAAAACACTACTAAATGTGTATAGCTTAAAACAGGATTTTTTTAATAGATAAATAGATAAGGACATCCACATGAAAAAAGATCAGCTATCTTCCACCAGGTAACGCCTGTCACCAATGCCAAGGGTGGTTCATCCCCGACACCTTCTCTCGGAATCTAGGAAGCGGAAAGTCACATCCTTAAGATTTTCTGGTGGGTAGAGGCCAGGAGCTATTTAGGTCTCACCGTCAGAGGCACTCCTGCTCGACTTGGGCTGGAGCTGGAGTTGGTCACCCATTCGTGGCTTCCAGGTCAAGGTGGAGATGGTGTGTTTCTGGAGCTCGTAGCTCTAGAAACAGCTTCTGGGCTCTAGAGCTTCTCAATGACAGCAGGCGCAGCACCCTCCTTAGTGGCCTGGTTTTGCTGTGACTTTGGAAGTCATCCCCCAAATGTCTCCATCTGTAACTTTCGACTCTTGTGACAAATCCATTTCTGGTCAACCTTCCTAGAACGTCTCCCCCTGTTTACAACTGAATCTCCACCGACAGCCTCCCTCCCGGGTCATCGTCAATGGCTCAGGTGACGTAGCTGCAGCTCCATGACCCAGCCAGGCGGATTCCCCCCACACTTTGTGATATCCACACAGCAGCTTTTCTTAAGTTGCTTGACGCAGGCTTTAGTGCTTCCAAGATGATTTCATTTTTCACTTGAACTTTCCACTTTGTTTTTACGTCGCTGGGAAAAATATTCATGTGACAGTCTGGCTTTAGGACAGATGATGCTCTGCTTATGAACACGTTCTCAAATCCAGTCTTCTACTCACAAATGAGGAGATCATGCTAAACCTTATTTCTTTCTTTATATTGCACCTCCATGGTTCAACACAAAAAATTTGGCTTTTTGGTCATAGTGGGAGATGAACAATATAAATCATAAAATGCTGGGTGGTCTTTAATCTTTATATGTCAAAGTAACAACTGGGCAAATTGAGATTGACAAAGGGTTAATCTATGGGAATGACATTTTTTAAAAATTAGAAAGAAGTACAAAAGAATCTTTGATTTCTTAAATTTTATTGGTGCATCTTAACTATACAGAAGAGTGGGTCTCATTGTGTCACAGTCACATGTACACATAACATAATTGGATCCATTTCATTTCCCTACCTCTCCCCTCCTCCTCCTCCTCCTCTCCTCCTTCCCCCTGTTCTCTTTCCTCTCCTCTGATGGTCTCCTTTCTATTTTCAAAGATGACTTTCATTTCCTTTCTTCTCCATAGCTCCACATACCAGAGAAAATGTACAGGACTTGTCTGTTTCTGACTCATCGTGCGTAACATACTGCTCTCTAGTTCCACCTATGTTCCTGCAAATGACAACACTTTGTTCTTCTTTAGGGCCAAATAAAACCCACTGTGCACATGTACCACCTTTTCTGGGTAATACCATCGTTTCATTTGTAGTTTGTTGTAGGCGCTCCGTCATGGTTTCCAGGGTAGCTGTGTTAATTCACCTTCCCACCAGCAGTGTGCAAGGGCTGTCTTTGCCTTGACATTTTCACCAGAATTTCTTGTCATTTCTATTGCTGAAGATTGCCGTTCTGACTGAAGTGAGATGGCATCTCAGTGTAGTTTTGATTTGCATTTCTCTGATGGCTAACAGTGCAGAACATTTTTTTTCATGCCATTGACAATTTGTACTTCTTTTGAGAAGTGTCTGTTTAATTCGTTTGCCTGCTTATTGAATGGGTCGTTTGGCTTTTTTTTTTTTTTTTTTTTTTTGAGCTCTTTAGATATCTGGATCACAATTCACCGTCAGAAGAGTAGCTGGCAAAGATTTTCTCCCATTCTGTAGGCTCTCTCTTCATGCTGTTAGTTATTTACTTGGCTGTGTGGAAGCTTTTAGGTTTGGTGCCATCTCATTTATTAATTCTTGGTATGATTCCTTGAACTACAGGAATTCTACGTGGAAATGGCTGCCTACACCTACATGTTGGAGGCTTTTCCTATTTTCCTAGCATCGTTTGTTTAAAAAGAAAACTATATTTTATCCAACGTCTTTGGCTCCTGTGTCAAGAATCAGATGACTATAACTGTGTGAATTTGTCTCTGTATCTTCTATTCCATTGGTCTTCACGTCTGGTTTGTTTAATTGTTTTTTCGTTTCTTTATTTCCAGTACAATGCTGATTTTTTTTTTTTTACTAAGGCTCTGTCATACAATTTGAAATTGAATATTGTGGTGTCTCCAAATTTACTTTTTTGTGTGTGAAGAATTTCTTGGGCTACTTGAGGTCTTTCATTCTTCCATATGAATTTTAGGATTTTTTTTCCTAATTCTGAGAAGAATGCAATTGGCATTTTGATGATAATTTCCTTGAATCAGTAGATGGATTTTGTTAGTATGGCCATTTTAGCAATATTAATTCTGTTTATGCCCATGGGGCGGGGTGGTCCTTCCATCTTCTGGTGTCTTCTTTGAATTCTTTTTTCAATGTTCTATGATTTCCACTGTATAGATCTTTCACTTCTTTGGTTAGATTTATTCTTGTTTTTATCATTTAAGTCATTGTGAATAGCATTGTTCTCCTGATTTCTTTCTCAGAAGATTCATTATTGATGTAGAGAAAGGCTATTGACATTTGTATGTTGGTATTGTATCTGCTACTTGGACGAATTTGTTTATCAGCTCTAGATATATTCCGGAGGAGGGTTTTATTTATTTATTTTTGGGGGGGTGGGGGATGGAGGTGTCCCAAGTATAGGATCATATCATCTACAAATAGAGAAAATTTATTTCCTATGTGTATCCCTTTTCTTGGCTTCTCTTGCCTAATTACTCTGGCTAAAGTTTCAAGTATTATTTGGAAAAAGAATCATGAGGGTGGAATCCTTGTCCTGTTCCTGAGTTTACAGGAAGTGCTTTCTGTCTTTCCACACTCAGTATGCTGCTGGCTTTGGGTTGTCATAGATGATCTTTAGGATATTGAGGTAAGTTTCTTGCATTTCTATTTTTTCAAGGTTTTTATCAGAAATTGGTGTTAAATTTTTGAAGGCTTTTTCTGAACCTATTGAGATAATCATGTGATCCTTGTACCGGATCCTATTTATACAGCATATTCGGTTTATTAATTTGCATATGTCAAAACATCCTTACATCCCTACAATGAAACCAATTTCATAATGTTCTATATCTTTTCAGGGTGTTGTTGAATTCTATTTGCTAATATTTTTATTAAGGATTGTTGTACCTATGTTGATCAATGATATTACCCTGTAATTTTCTTTTCCTTGATGTGCCCTTCTCTGGTCTTGGTATGAATGTGATATGACTTCATAGAATGAATTTGGAAGAGTGCCCTCCCTTTCTATTTCATGGAATAATCTGAGGAGCATTGACATTCGTTTCTTTAAAGGTCTGGTAGAACTCAGCTGAAAATCCATCTTCCATTCTTTGTTGGAAGGTTTTTATTACTGCTTCACTCTGATTGCTTGTTACGGGTCTGTTTCAGTTTTCTACATTTTCTTGGTTCGATTTGGTAGGTCATACATGTCTAGAAATTTATCCATTTCTTCTAGATTTTCCAATTTAATGTAACATAATTTGTTTTTCAACATAGTCCTTAGTAGCTTTCCAAAATAGGCCAAGTTTGTGGTCTAAAATTCGATCTGTTTTGAAGAAAATTCCATAATTGTCTGAAAATAAAATATCCAACTGTTATGGGACGGAATGTTATGTAGATGACGTTAAGTCCATTTAATTGATAGTATGTTTTAATTGATTTTATGTTTGGATGAACTATACATTCGTGAGTGAGGTATATTGAAATCACCCAGTATTATTGTGCTAAAACTTTATGGTTAAGAGTTTATTTTATGCGATTAGTTGCACCAATATTTGGGGCAAAAATATTTACTGGCATTATATCTTCTTGTTGTATTGCTCCCTTTGCCAGTATCTGTGACCTTCTTTGTCTCTTTTAATTTTGGCTTGAGGTCTGCTGAAGCTCAGAGAGTTGCTAATCCTGCTTACATTCAGGTTTATTTGCATGGAATAACGTGTTCTAGTCTTTCACTTTGAGCCTGTGGACATCTTTGTCCATGAAGTGTGTTTCTTACAGGCAAAAAATATATGGGTCTTGTTTTGCAACCACTCTGAGAGTCTGTGTCTTTTAAGTGAAGAAATTAATAGATTTACATTCAGTGTTGTTATGTATTAATTCCTGCCATTTTGAATCATTTCTAATTGTGCTTCAGTCCTAATTCTTGTTTATTTATCTACTCTTCTAATGAGATTGATTCTTTCCCAAGTTCTCTTGGTTGTTTGTTCATTGTTGTTGTTGTATGTGTGTGTGTGTGTGTGTGTGTGTGTGTGTGTGTGTGTGTGTGTTTGTCTTCTATTGTAGGATTCTTGTAAGTATATCCTGAAATGCTGTCTTAGTCACTAATTTTTTTTAGTTTTAGCTTATCTTGGAAGGTTTTTTGGTTTGGGGGTTTTAATTTTTATTTTGTTTTATTTTATTGTATTGGTACCAGGGGGTTGAACCCAGAGGTGCTTAACCACTGAGCCACATCCCAAGCTGTTTCTATTTCTTTATTTTGAGACAGGGTATTACTAAGTTACTTAGAGCTTCACTAAGGAGGCCTTGCTAAGTTGCTGAGCTGTTTATGAACTCTCCATCCTTCTGCCTCAGCCTCCTGAGCTGCTGGGATTACAGGCATGCTCCACCATGCCTGGCTTGGAAGTTTTTGTTTGTTTGTTTGTTTGTTTTCTGTTTTCAATTCTGAAGGATAGTTTTTCTGGATACAGCAATCTTGGTTGTTAGGTTTTTATTTTGTTTTGCTTTGTTTTGTTTTCAGGGCTTAAAATATATCATTCCAAGTTCTCCTGGACTTTCAGGTTTCTATTGAGAAATCTTCTGTTGTTTTGATTGGTTTTACTCTATGACCTGCATTAATTTCTTGCCACTTTATCTTTGTTCTGGGTCTTCTATATTTTAATCAAGTGTTGTGGAGAGGGTCTTTTCTCATCTTGTTTATTTGGGGTTCTAAATGCCTCTAGTGTCTGTATGTCTGTATCATTTCTAAAGTTCAGAAATTTTTCTTCTATTATTTTGCTGAATAGCTTATCAATGTCATTAGTTTAGCTCTATGTTCCTTTCTCAATACCTGTAAGGCTAATTTAGGCTTCTTAATATTGTCCCAGAGTTCTTCAATATTCTGATCATAGATGCTTTTTTTTTTCTTTAATACTGTTTGAATACTCAAGTGTGTCTATCTGGTCTTCGAGCTCTGAGATTCTGTCTTCTACTTCTCTCTTGGAGAGATTTTCAACTGAGTTTTTTATTTGACTTATTATGCCTTTTGTATCCAAGACTTCTGTTTGGTTCTTCAAAAGTCTCTTTATTGAAATGTTTCTTTAGAATCTGTGCGTTCTCCTTAGCTAGATTACTTTGATCTTATTCTAAGTCATTGATTGTTTTAACAGTCAAGTGTTAAAATGTGTTGTCCATCATTGCATCTACTTCTACATCTGTGGATTCCGTTATTTAGGGGTTACAAGGTTTGGGGAGTCTTTTTTGGCTTGTTTGCTTGTGTTTCTGAGGATCTCTGTTGTTTGCACCGCTGTTGTGATTCCTTCCTCTTCCCCTGTCAGGTGACAGTCACTTAGTGAGCCACTTACTCTCTTTACAGTACGCCCTGAGCCGGGGGATATCGATCGTAGCATGGAGACATCCAAACAGCATAATCAGAGTGTCTAATCTCTACTATTCTAGTCGGCAATAAAAAAGTTGATGATAATAATTGTTGAGGGCCACAGCCGAGTCGGGATGACGCATGGCATTTTGCCAGAAGTAGTGGTTGAGAGGTGACGCCAGCGAGCCATTAAGATGATGACTTTTGAGTTCTCGCGGAGTTCCCTGTTGAGTTCCGGTTGAGCTCTTGCGGGCATTCCTGAAGAGTTCGCATTGGTTGGGGAAGTGCCGGAGGAGGGATTTCCGGTTGGTGGTTCTTGGAGGAGCCGTCTGGCGTTCGGGAGAGTTCCCGGGGAGCCTGTGTGGAGTGTGCTGGTGGAGTTCAGAAATAAAGTTTGTTCCTGCTTCAGTGGCTCGTGATTTGTGCCCAGCCAGACTGAGGCAAATAATATAGACTATATTATCATCATCGACTTTTATATATATTATCATTATATAGAATATAGGCTGCAAAGTTAAGCATTAACAATAGTACACTCAATACTAAATTATATTGTAAAAATAAAAGAAAGAGATAAACAGGTGGGAGAGGGCAGAGAGAAGATAAAACGAGGAAAGAAAGAAGGATGGAAAAGAAGGAAAAAGAACAAATATGGAAAAGAAGAACAGTATCAGTAAAAATCCAATTAGCTGGAAAATACATCAAATTAGATTGAACTCTGAAGAAAACGGTGAGAAAGACACGGGAAAAACACTTTCAACAAAACAGATAATGCAGCAGCAATCAGCTCCCATTTTCTCCTTGCTGAGGCATTGCCATTGGAGACACTTGTGTCTGAGGCTTGGTTTTAGAGTCCCTCTGCTCTAAGGAGGTTTGTGGGACACAATTACTGTACAGTTCATTCATTTCTCAGCTCTAGTCCCAAATGCCCAACTTGTCATGCTGAGCTCCAGGAGCAAGCGTTGGGGAAATGTTGTGCATTTCACAGCTGAATTCACCCTTGGTATCACGGTGCGTTAGTACTTGGAGACGGGAGGGTAGGTCTAGCAGGTTCTGCTTGCCCCTTCTCTCACCCCGGTGGCCTGTGAATTGATCTGGATTGTTCTTGTGCCCCTAGTTCTGAGAGCCTTGGTCCCTGTACTGGGGGAAATGTGGAAAGTGCCCACGTGTTTTCAACAAATCTCCAGACACTTCTAGGCATAGGGGCCCTGGGGCGGCCAAGCCTGTGGAGGGTGCTACAGAAAGTAGCTTCCTACCAGTCCCGACCCACGGCTACTCCCTGTCAGCGTTGTCCCTGTCACAGAGTTCAGGGAGCCTGCTTCACATGAAAGTACCCTTTGATTTTCTCTGCTCTGCACTTGCAAGGCCAGCAGCCACTGCCCAGGGCTTCTCCCAAGTCCAGGGAACAAGGCTTGGGTGGCCGCCTATCCAAAGGGAAGTCAAGCACAGGTGGCCATGGCTTCTGCAGAATGAAAAGAAGAAAGAAGGAAATCAAGGGAAACCGCAGGAGTCGCCGTCTCCCACACTAAGGGTTTCAACAAGGACACCCTCTAGGCTGCCACCATGTCCCTGATTCGCTCTCTGGTCTGAGAAGCGCTGGGACCCCTGCCCCGCCAGCTCACTTCATGAGGCTCTTTCTGCTCAGATGATGGGTGTGCAGGACCATCCAGTCTGCTTCTTCTTAAACTCACGAGGACACTCTCAACTCTCTGGAGGGGAGCTCCCCGCCCCGTGAGCCACCCTGCCCCTGGCCCAGGTGCAGTGAATTCCTTTTCTTCTCTTTCCATCGTTTCTGGGTTCCACCTTGTGGCTGGCTCTGACTTGCTCCCGGTGCTCTTCCCCAGCCCACCTGCGTCACCATGCCCCCAGGGGACTCTGGTTTTTAGTCAGCATTAGGGAGCAGCTCCTATATGGTGGTTGCCACTCTTCCACCATGTTCAACACCCTTATCAAAAAGTTTTTTTTAAAAGTTTATCTTTCTGGGCTGCAAATAGTTAATGCGAGTTCACGAGGTAGAGCAAAGGCTCAGTTCTATTTGTTTTGGCAAGAAGGCTGGCAGCTGTGCCCTAGAAGAATGTTGTAAATGGAGACAGCAGCCTGCATTGCTTCTCCCTGGAGGCAGAACTAAGGGAAGCTGTTTGTGCAACGTCTGCCAAATTGCCTATCAGTGTCTGGCTTACCAGAGAAACGTGCCAGGCAATTCCAGCGAGGAGATGTGAAATGGGTGTTTTGGAAGCTTCCGAATCCTCACTGCTTGAAACAGCCTAATATATGTGCAAATGGAGTGGAAGCTCTCAGGTGGGGCTATCTTTAGTGAATTGGGGAGCTCCTAAAATAGAATTAAATTACATCAGTCAGAACTAGTTACTCACCTAACATATTGATTCTCAGTGGCCGTGGGCCCCTGGTTAATCAGAATAGTACATTTTTAAGGTATTACAATTAGCTGCCAGCGAGACAGCTATTTCTTTTAAAAGCCAGACTTCCAGTTTACACGGCCACCTGTCAAGGGTTTTGAAGTTGTCCCTTCTGTCCTCACAATAAGAAAAAAAAAATGGGAACAACCTGGGAAATAATTTATTTTTCTTGGGTTCATCAGAGAATTGAGGTCACAGGGAAAATTATAACCCCAGAATCTGAAGAGACAGAGGTACAGCTGGGATCAGTTCAACAGGAGCAGAGGCTACTGGAGCACAAACCAATAGAAATATTAAAATGGTGATTTTGGTGTTTTGCCGCTGGCTGGGCGTGGACCGGGGTGAGGTTGTGAGACTCTGGAGGCTGCATGGTTGATAGGATCCCACCCTCGCCTGAGTTCTACCACCGTGAACCTTACCAGGTTTTCATGGCGAAGAGAAAAGAAAAATCACCCCCTGCCTCTGTCAGCAGGAGAGGAAAAGTAATAATTTTGAAATATATCCAGAGCATTCTCCCTAACACAGGCCTCATCACCGGAGAAAGGAGCCTCATTCTGCTTAGCTGGGGGGCACTTCCCCAACTCTAGCCCCCTCCAGCCTCATTATCTCACCAAAGGGGAGGGAGGAGGAGCTGGGAGACACTTGGGAAACTCTCATCTAGGGACACAGACTGGCTTAGAGCTAAGATTCAGCCACCAGATAATATAACACTCCCCCCACCTTCCTTACCACCGTCAATAAGGCTCCATTATCACAACAGTGGATCACATCACAGAGAGCTGCACATCTCGGTTCTTGGGGACACTAAAGAAAACAGGGGAGATAACAAGGGCATCCGAGGAATCTGAAGCCTCATCTACAGCCACAGCAAGCACTGAACTCAGCCAAGTCTCAGCCAAATTAATATAAAGCTTCAAACCGAAGGCCTCTTTCCTTCAGTTCCTTTCACCCAATCCATCAAGTTTGACTTTCAACCAAGAACTATAAGGTATGCTGAAGGTCAAGGAAAGACAGTCTGAAGAGACAATCTGACCCAGACTCAAATATGACATAAGTTTTGGAATTATCGGATTGAGCATTTAAGATAACAATGGTTAATATGTCAAAGGCTGTGCTCGAGAAAGGAGACAAACATGTAAGAAAAGAGGAGTGATGAAGTCAGAGAGATGGAAATTCTAAGAATCAAAAGGAAATGATAGAAATAAAAATAACCTCAATGAAAATGAAGTGCTTTTAATAAGCTTTGTAGACTGGTCATGACCAAGGATAGAATCAGAGAGGCTGATGATATGCCAATAAGATTTCTCAAGCTGATCCCAGCGGCTTGGGAGGCTGAGGCAGGAGGATCACAAGTTCAAAACCAGCCTCAGCAATGGCAAGGCCTAAGCAACCCAGTGAGGCCCTGTCTCTAAATAAAATACAAAACAGGGCTGGGGATGTGGCTCAGTGGTTGAGTGCCCCGAGTTCAATCCCCAGTACCAATAAATAAATAAATAAATAAATAGATTTCTCAAGCTGAAATGGAAAGTGGAAGAAGAGAAAGAAAACAAAACCAAAAAAAACTGCCCAAGAACTGCACACAATTTCATATGGAAAATATGAAATAATGAGTAGTAATAGTAAGGGTAGAAAGAAAAGCTTTTTCTAAAAAAAAATCAATGGCAGTCACAGATCCAGGGAGCTCAATAAGCAGAATAACACAATACCACTTATTACTGCACCACCACCAACTAAAAACAATACTAAGCCAGGTTCGTTGATGCGGGCCTGTATTTTTAGTGACTTAGGAGACTGGGGCAGGAGGATAGTGAGTTTAAGGCCAGCCTCGGGAACCTAGTGAGGCCCTAAGCAATTATCAAGATCCTGTCTCAAAATAAAATGTAAAAGCGGGTGGGGATGTGGCTCTCTGGTTAAGTACCCCTGGGTTCAATCCCTGATACAAAAAAAAAAAAACTTAGTTATAAAGCCAACAGAATTTATGCAAGTTCTATGCTTGATCTTAGCTACAAGGCCAAGAAACAATTATGTACAAGTTTTATACGTGGAAAACTAGAAAACTTCATGAAATGAAACAAAGATCTAGATAAATGGAGAGATAGTCCATGTTCCTGGAATGGAGAACTCAATATTGGTTAGATGTCATTTTTTCCCAACTTGATTCAAATTCCCAGCAAGGTCCTTTATAGATATCAGCAAACTGATTCAAAAGTCCATATAGAAAGGCGCAAGACCCCAAATAGCCAGTCTATTATCAAAAGAGAAGAACAAATGTGAAATATTAACACTAAACTTCAAGTTTTACTATAAAGCTATAAATAATCAAAACATTGTGGCGTATTGATGAAAGAATGAAGTAATGCCACAGAATAGAGCCCAAAATATATCCACATAAGTGTAGTCGACTGATTTTTCCTCAAGGAGTCAAAGCAATTCTATGGAGAAAGGATGACTGTTGGTGTTGGAACAGACAGACACTTGGAAGTAAGACTTTCAGCCTCTCACAAATCTTACATAAAGTAGATTGTGCACATTGAAGTAAAATACAAAACTCTAAAAGAAAACATAAGAGAAAATTTGGGTTCCCTGAGACTGGCTGTGAGTTTTTAGACACAACACTAAAAATATAACCCACTAAAAATATAACCCATGAATGAAAGAAATGAAAAATTAGACTTCATTAAAACTACAATTTTCTGCTCTGTGAAATAAATCGTTAACAAAGTCACTGAGGATTAGCTTGATATCTAAAAACTACCTCAGACTCATTACACCTTTGAATCTGAGTCATTGCAGACTGGGATGGTCTTAATCAATGAAATGATTTTAAAACTATATTTCCCTCAGTTTTAAGAGTTTTGGGCTAAAGTTTACAAATTTTGCTCTCAGCTTTAGAAATATTTGTGAATATGTAATATCTTCTGTGGGAAATTATGAAGACTTTTTTGAGCTGAGACAAGAATACTGGAAAGATAGCGAGGTAACCGGTCTTCACTCTCTGCCTATAAAAAGATGGTGAGAAATTCAACAATGTCTTTTCAAGAGCTCAAACTCCCTGAGTCCATTCTTTACATTGTTGTGACATATGCAATAGAGAAGGGGATCTGTGACAGGTGTTCGGAAGTGGTTACCGTCATTAGAAAGGCCACTCTAGCTGACTGAGGACATTCAACTCCTTATTTATTGAGAGACTCACTGTGCATGATCAATACTAAGTTATGTTCCCTGCCCCACAGAGCATACATTCTATTGAGCATAAAAATATACACTCAAGTGATAAAAGCACAAGACCCAATACAATGAGTGAAAACAAAGCTGAAGGTATAATGGAGTACAGACGAGAAAAGACTTGATTCCAACTAGAAGGGTGTTAAGGGAAGGGGTGGGCAGAGAAATCCATTTCTGTGCTACTATCTGTAATATGTTTTATGAATATGAACATTGATAGTATTGCATATGCAGTAAGGCTTTTACTTATTAAAATATGTATCTCTACTAATTGTTCTCTTATAACACTGCTATCAAATCTAGAAGGCACTTAATATCAGCACCATTTGAAACAGACTGAAACCAAGACTCTAAAAAGTTAAATACATAACATACACTTTTACAACTTACTGCCTAGCATGAGGTCTGAAACCTAAGCTCCAGCTACGGCAAAATAATTACTATCCCTCCTCCTTGCGCTGAGAGAAGTTTTCCCAGGTGTGATCTGTTATGGTTTGGATATGAAGGGTCCCCCCAAAATTTGCCCTGTTAATACAAGAATATTCAGAGGCAAAAAGATTAGATTATGAGAGCTGTAATCATCCTAGTTTGAATGAACTGACTGGGTGTAACTGTATGCAGGTGGGGTGTGACTAGAGGAGGTGGGGTCAACGGAGGCTTTCCCTGCCCCCACCCCTGGTCACCGTGAACAGACCAGCATTCCTCCAACACACCAGTGCCATGATATTCTGCCCTACCTTGGACCAGAGTAATAAGTTTGGCCCAGCATAGATCAACCCTCTGATATCATGAGCCCCAAATCAACATTTCCTCTTTTAAGTTGGCTCTGATGGGTCTTTTGGTCACAGCAATGAAAAGTTGACCAACACAAGACTGTGTACCCTCGAGTGCTAAGGTTAGAAGAGGTGCCGGATGTCCACACACCTGACTCGTTTCCCAGTGCGCATAACAAAACTGTCCTTATTGTAGCTATACTTAATAAGACCCTAATGAGTAATTTCTCTCTTCCAGCTATCACACAGAGTAAGCTGTGTTGGTGCCATTTTAAACATGAAGGCAGAAAAGCTAAGTGCGGTGTCCTGCCCAAAGCCCCTCACACATCATGGAGCAGGTGGGGTCTGTAGCTCTCTGTGGCTCACTGCCCTCCACCTCTGCGTGAGAGCATGAATTCCCCATGGGCAGAAGTTCAGGGGTCGGAGGGCTGTTGCAGGAAGATATTCCCAAAGACAGATCCAAAGCTGGAACTCCAGCCCCACACACTAAACAGAAAAGGTACAGAGAGCTAAAAGATGTTTCGATAAAACGTTGCCTTCAAATAATTGGATGCCAAGATGAACAAAATGGAACCGAATCGGTCAGAAGGAATTACATTCTCCTGGGGATTGTTTTTAAGGAAACAGGAATTAATGGAAGGTCATTAAATATAATGTATCTATACGACATTTTCTTGATCCATTCATAAGTTGACGGGCATTTTTCGCATCTCAGCTGCTGAGTTTACATTCTACCAAAGAAGTAATGTCATATAATTTAGCATTATGTTAATCTTAAATGAGTTCATTTAAATGGTTATCAAGGAAGCAATACGTTCTGCAGTGCTCGTGTTAAATATCACTCAGCGGCTCCGACATGATTGATAGGATCACGACAGGGAGCTAATAGAGAAAAGATGCTATCATCCTCAGGAAAATGAATGTAAAAGTCGGGGCTTGGTTTCTTCTCAGAGCTGACGCTGTGTGGAAGCCTCACAGCTGCTCAGCCTCTCCGTGGCTCCCCTTTTCCCTCTGATATGGATCATTTCATTCCGCACTCCATTTCCGCACTAGGTGTGTGTTACAATGTCATCCATCTTGTGTATTTGTCAGTTTATAACAGCTTTGCAAAAAGCAAGTGAATTGCCTCCAGGCAGGTAATGAGGAATCTTTCCCACTTCCTGTGGATTTTTATATGTGCCTCATAGTTCCCGATACAAAAATAATTGAAGGGGGAAAAAAAAATCTTCACTGTTCACAATGGTTCTTTAGCTTGCTTCTTTTTCCTTGTTTTATTTATTTACCTCTCATCTTCTCCTCTTGATGATCATCATCAAATAGAAATGCCAAGGTCTTTTTTCCTTAAAATGCAAAATTTTGAAAAGGTTGATTTGAGCCAGTGATTCGTTCAAACTAAAGGAAGATTTTTGGAAGATTTGTCAGATGGAGCTGTCCGGTCTCTGCTCTCCTATAGAATCTTCCACCTAACACTTGTGCTTTGAACCAGAGGGATCAGTAAGGGCTGGGAACGTGGGCAGATCCTCAGTTGAGTTCCCATAAAAACAGAAGCTAAATGAGCAGCCCGTTGATTAACCTAGTGGTCTCCTGGTTCAGTCCTGTCGGCCTGTGGAAGTGTCCACGTGTCTTGGAAACACTTTGATATTTTTTTCTGCTGTTACTAAAACACAAGGGTGCAGTGGAGATTTTGCCAAGATGAATTATGCCAGCCTGTGCCGCAGAAATACAAAGTCATCCATGAGTCTGATTAGTTTAGCAAAGGCGATTTCCTCTACTTATTACTTTTACATCCTCCTGTTTTTCTACAATCTTTGGCCAAATGCGTAGGTGAGTAGATAATTGATAAGTTACTCCACATGTTCCCAGGTTCTTCCTTTCTTGAAGAAACTTGTAATATTTACATTTAATCAATAGAGAATCAGATTTTCTAGCACTACAAGGTGGGGATCAGCACCTAATTTCCAAAAACATATGTAAAACATATGTTTGAAAAAAAATAATGTTTTTTTAGTGCTGTGGATGGTGGAAACCAGGGCCTCACACACGCTGGGGAAGGCCAAATATATATTTGCTTGATGTCCTGGAAATGCAGCATTTAGGTTGAATAGAGATTTGCTTCTGCCTCTCGACCTGCTTGGTCCCCAGTCCTGGGGACAGCATCACTCCATCACGTGCACAGCACCAGCTGGAGCAAAGCTCTCTCTTCTCCCTAAGGATGACCTCTCTCTGCCCTCATTTCTCTTGAAATTGGGGAGGTCACTGAAAACAAAGGAGTGTTCTAGATCTTGGATCTATCACTCTATACCTGAAGAAAAAAAAAATAAAGGTAAGCGATTAGGTCAGTAACTATTAGGAAAGAAACTGGGTTTTAAGAAAAGTTAACATTTCTAAATGGAACTTTAAAAAGCAACCCAGAAAATTGAGGAGGGCAGCGGCAGTGTTGCTATAGCTCAGTGTGGTCCAGCTCACTACAAAATATCGTCTCTACCAACTCAGGGCAAATACTCACTTTTAAATCACACCAAAGGCAAAGGCATATCTGGAGGGGACTCCTTCCTTGGCCTCTAACAGCTTTTAGTAAGTACACTTGGGACACTGGGAGCTCTGAGCTAGAGATGCCTTCAGCAGAATGTCTGATGCCAGGGAAATCATGGCTGTGGACTCCACAGAACAGAGAGAAAGCTGAGCCTGGATTGCACTGTTCCATGATGTCATTCTTGAAGCAAATGACAGCTATGCAGAGCAGCTGCCCTGGCCTGACTCCCTCCTGAAGTGGGCGGGGCCAGAGGCTGTGCACTCTCCTGAAGAAAGAGGCAGGACGAGTTGAGGGCAGCCCCTTGCCTACATCTCTTTGAGTTGTTTTTGTCTAGAATTGTGAACGAGGGGGCCCTTAGTAACTCAGCGTGGACCAGTTTCCTTCTTTACCTTCATTCAGGCCCATGGACCCTCTTTGGAAATTCCCATCAAAAAGCCCTGGCCTTTCCCAGCTATCCGGGGGGATGACGCAGGCAGGGGAGGAGAGCAGACCCTCACCCTCAACCTCACCCCCTGGGGAGGGGTGAGGAGAACTGAGGCCTGCTCGTGGGTGGGGAAGGCCAGCATGCCCCTGTCTCTTGTAGCAGAAAAGGAAGAAGGGGCCTTCAGGGCGGGGATGCGATGAAAGACGAATTTTTGTCCTAGAAACCAAGGCTGCAACCAAGTGATTTGTGAGCCACCGTCCTCAATTCTGGCTATAAAGTAGAAAAATTGGTACACTACAGATACATTTGGGGTTAAGCAGGTGTCTGATGCTTAATCACCATTTATTATATCATTTCAATGGGGAAATGTGCTCCAGATTTCAGTTTTAAAACCTGTAATAAATCAGGGACTTCTGCCCTGCGAGAAGTGGCACTATAAAAACATCAACAAGCCCCGCTGTTTGTCAGTCACACATTGTGAGGTCTCACTCGGGTAAAGAAGCCAGTTAGGCATAAATCTGAAGTCCCATCCAGCTGGTGGAGAGCTCGTTACTCCTCGGTCTGTCATCACTCTTTGGAGTATTATGACTGTTTGTCTGACATGTTGTTATTTAGCTTTTCCCACCCAGGGTTCCTCTGCTCCTCCTCATTGTGAGGTCATGAAGCCACCGGACTGTGGCTTCTCTCCTCCGACAGCCACGCAGCTGTTAGGATGGTCCTTGGGTCCTACCTTCCCACTATGGATCCATATCTTTCCTTGAAGACTTCAACCAGTTCTTGTTATGTGTAGCGCAGAAGCGGAACGGCCAGCTGTGTCCCTTCGGGGCTGTCAAGGGTCCGGGCCCATGCACCCCTTCCTAGGACATAAGGAGGCAGGCAGGCCAGGACTGAGAGGCTTCCAGATGCAGTGTAGGCCTCCCAGACCCAGGTAATCCCAGCTCCAGAACCAGGCACCTGCCGTGAACCTGGAGCCAGTTCAGAACCAACCCACACAGACGCCAACCCAGGTCCTGATAACAACCAGGGCAGCACAAGGTGACCAAGAAACCAGTGGCTTCTGTCTGAGTTGGAAAGTTCTGGCCATTGACAGGGGTGATCTGGACAGATCCCCGAGGGAAGAGGGTGCCAGAACGTCACTGGAGCCACACAGCAGTGCTGAGGGTTCTCTGGGGGCCCAAGGAGTCGGGAGCCGTCTAGAGAGGCTGGTACAGCAAGAATCTGGGAGTCGGTGGTGGTGACCGGGGTATGGACGGTATTTGAGGATCTGGGCAGGAGTCAGTGCACGAATCCCCAGGCATCCTACAGGAGGTCTGTGTGAACACGCGTGCGTGTTTCCACAATCAGTGTCAGGAGAACATTCTCTCCAAAGGGAGAACGGTAGTGGTGCCCTGTGTCCCCTCATCCACTCTGCATCACTGATGCCCAGAGCCCTCTGAGGCACCTTCGTCGTGAATGCCCACCTCGTCTTCAGACAGAACTGCATGGTTTTCTACCCTGATTTTCACCTGCAGGGCTCTCAGCCCCTGCTCCCGATAGATAGTAATTTTAAAAAAAGGTTCCTGTCTAATTAGATGTTGCTAGTCCAGCAATGATTCTCAACCCTGGCTGCACACTGGGAACACTTCAAGAGCTTTAAAAAAAAAATCCCCCTTTACGAGGCTGCACAAATTAAATCAGAATATCTGGTGCCAGATACCCAAGCTCCATTTTTTCAATGGTCTGGAAAAATGCACGCCGGTTTGACGTATTTAGTAAATTAGAATACAGAAGGTCCAGTTAAATTCAAATTTCAGATAAGTAAATCAAGCCATTTTAATTTCTGATTTTCTTTTTTAAAAAACTTTTTAGTTGTCCATGGACTTTATTTTATTCATTTCTATGTGGTGCTGAGACTCGAACCCAGTGCCTCACACATCCTAGGCAAACGCTCTACCACTGAGCCACAACCCCAGCCCCTTGATTTACTTACAGGGTTATTGTCATGGTTCGGATCTGGGCTGTCCCTGAAAGTCCCCTGCGATGAAGGCTTGGTCCCCAGTGCAGCAGTTCTCAGAGGCAGGGATCTTGGACAGAGACTGGATCACAAGGGCTCTGACTCTCTGTGGATTCGCTCACAGATGGATTTATAATTTGAAACTGGGAGCTGGTGAAAACTGTGAGGTCTTGCTGGGAGAATTAGGTCACTGGTGAAAACTGTGAGGTCTTGCTGGAGGAATTAGGTCACTAGGGGCAGGCCCTGACAGGTCACATCCTGTTCCTGGCCCTTTCCTCCCTCTCCACTCTGCTTCCCAGCCTCCTTGAGGTAAGCAGGTCTGCCCCACCATGCCCTCTGCCATGATGCTGGGCCTCACCACAGGTCCACAGCCATGGAGTCAGCTGACCACAAACTAAAACTGTGAGCCAAAATCAACCTTTTCTCCTTTAGTTGACTTTCTCAGGTATTTTGTCACAGCAACAGAAAACTAACAATTACAGTCATTTAAAGTAATTTTGTATCTCAATACTTTAAATCCAGTACTTGTTTCTCATTTGTTCTACTTAGAAATTAACAACAACACAACAAAATAACTATTACTTTTAAAAAGAACTAAAGATGCCGTATTTAAGTTCCTAGTGTGGGTTGTTTGAATGCCTTCATGAAGTCAGCAGAAATCCCTGTGCAAAGTATTCTCTCTGTTAACAACAACAAGGAATAGAAAAGGAGAAAATCAGTTATTTTAAATAAGCAGTTATTTTTTTAAAGTATGCCCTGTGCACTCTTTGCTTTTTTTTCTCATGTTTGCATGTTCTTCTCACAACTGGACTATATTAACATGTTGAGGGAAGAAGCTCAGAGAAGTATGTCCTATGCACTACCTGGAATGCACTTACACTAAAGAAAAAAAAATTATTTGTGGTTTACCTGAAATCCAAGTTCCATGGGAACCCAGTATTTTATCTGTGAGCCCTTGATGAGCAGGCAAATACAAGAACAGCTGGAAAGGAGGGGAGAGAACGAGAGGAGAAATGGGAGGGAGGAAGCTCTCAAGCAGTCCTCGAGAAGCCTTGGATCTGTGATTGCTTCTTCCCGGAGATTTGCCAAGCAACCCCTGGGAGTATCTAGGGATTTCAAGTGATAATGTACATTTTTTAACTTCCTCATAAAATGCTTCATAGTCTTGAATATTTCACTGAATCAAAATTAGTTGATGTGTAGATTTAATAGCACAACTAGGACACAGTTTAATGCCAATATCCGGGAATAAAACATCAGCCTCTTTGGGGTTTGGATGCTGTGCAGGGCAGGAGCAGCCAAGGGCAAAGGGAACCCCAGGGACTCTCAATACGTCTCTGATATCTGACAAGCCTGACCGGCTGCAGGAATGCCCGTGTGTTGTCTCCCCTTTAAACCCATGAAACATTGGCTTAGTGTTCGTCTGCGGGTCTGGAGCAGCTGTAGAGATTTCAGGTAAATCTCTTACAACTCGAGAGAAGATGATAAATATTGAGACCAAGATACAATTCAACCTAAAAAAAATCTAGCCAGTAAGCTAAAGTAGAAGACTGATATAAATGAATAAATAGATAAATGGGAAGGACAGGCTAATCTCTCATGCTTAGAAGACTTCTAATTTATGTAGATATTCCAACCTCAAGAAGGATAAGCACAAGGGCTAGGGGGTTGGCTCAGTGGTAGAGCACTTGCCTGGCAGGCATGAGGTCCTGGGTTCAATCCCCATCCCAGGAAAAGGAGGAGGAGGAGGAGGAGGAGGAAGAGGAGGAGGAGGAAGAGGAGGAGGAGGAAGAGGAGGAGGAGGAGGAGGAAGAGGAGGAGGAGGAGGAGGAGGAGGAGGAGGAGGAGGAGGAGGAGGAGGAGGAGGAACAACTCCATACTTCCTTACATGGGGACTGCACACAGAAACTTCCTTCCCAGGTGTTCAGTACAGAAAGAAGGGAAAACAGTTACTTCACGGAGAGGAACTTGTCACCGTCACCTAGCCAGGTTGTCCAGGTGAATCTCAGTGAGGAGTCACACTAAGAGTGTGCACTTGGAAATGCTATGATCACAATGGCACTTACCTATGGGTTTTTCCCCCAGGGCATAAACCTAGTCTAATCGTAAGGAAAAACAGACAAAGTCTCATAGAAAGGCGTCTGACAGCACACCTGACCGGCATTCCTTAAAACCATCAAGGAGTCTGAGAAAGAGTCGCAGTGGAGAGGGATCACAAAGAGACCTGAGCACTGAATGTAAGGTGGTGTCCAGAGTGGATCCTGAAACAGAAGGACACGAGGTACAAGCTTTAAAAAATATTCTGAATAAAGCATGGACTTCAGTGCATAATGGTATGTCAGGATGCCAATGCTGGTCGCTAATTCTGACCCATGTGCCACGTGTTGTGAATAATCAGGAAAACTAGGTGCAAGCCGGCTGGGAAACTCTACTCTCTTGACGATTATTCTGTAAAATTAAATGATTCTAAAATTAAAAGTGTACTTTAGAAGATCTCTTCCTCACACAGCATATGCCCGCCGGCAGCACTTCTCCCAGTCCACCGGCTCCTGTACTCAGCATCCCCAGAATACATCACCCGTATCTGCGTCACTGTGGAACAGTTACCCACACAGGGTGAACGGCATGATGGGGAGGGGAGGGAGGTCAAGTGCACACAGCACACGGGAAGGATGTGGTCAAGGTCATGACAAACGCGCATCCGTGGGAATACGGAGAGAAAGAGCGATTTCATGGAGGAGGAGACCAGCACTTCCACAAACCTGGAAAAATTGGGGTGTTCCTGCAGGTGGAGTTGGCCATGGGAACATGATTCAACTTAGGAAGTAAATGAAAAGACAAGAGGTATTACATATGAGCAAGTCCTCAAACTGGGTGAAGATAAGGGCTGCCGTGGAATACTTGCAGGATGCTCAAATGGAAGAGGAACACCTTTGAGGCAGTGTATTACAGAACCACAGAACGGACCAGAGAATAATCCCAGACGGCAGATTTGAGCCCCACAAAAGAAAGGCCTTTCTAACAATTTAGCATCAACCAAATTTTGCTTGAAAAGAAAACAGACACCTTCTCCTTGAAAAATATCAAGTCTCCAATAGACCAATAAAAATATAGGGTGTCCATACGAAACTGGAGATCTCACTCCATCCACACACTATTTAAAGACATGGCAAATAAATCAAAAATTTAAATATGTTTTAGTGAATAAGTTGGTCATAAGATAGTAAATATAAAGTATCCCATCCTAGCCTATAAAACCAACACAGGATGGGTTTCCCTCCAGTGAGCAAGCAATACATATGGAAAAGAAATCCAGCCAAAAGTTATTTAGATAAGCACCACTTCACCATTGTGAAGTCTTATAAAAGAATAACGAGAAGGAAACGGAAGTTGGATGAATAACAACCCAACAGCCCACTGCTTTGATGACAAACTCAATAAAAGTGTGGCATGTAGTGATAGGAGAGCCCCAAGAGGCAGCCTGACAGGGCAATTTAACACCCAGGTACACCCGAACATTCTACAGAGATCGTGGGGAACAATAGCTCATCGTCATCCAGGTAAGCACCATCAACAGGTACATTTAATGAGGATGACAAAATCATCGATATTGAGGCAAAATATATCACATCTTATCCACTGTGTCACAGTCAGGCTGAAATATCTTCTCAGCACAGACCTTGATACTATTCCTTGCACAAAAGGCACTAACTCATTTTTCCAATGAATTAATGCAGAATCCCTCTCCCAGGAAAAAAGAAAAGCATAAATCATCTGGCTTTTCTATCCAACTTATTCATCTCTTGCCTTTCTAACAAAGACAAAGGGAAGGAGCTGGACCCTGTTCAGCAAGTAGCTTTATTGGACCTTTAAGTCTGGGGGCAGTTTCATGAAGCAATCCCAAGGAGCAGGTGAACAGAAACGGAGGTCCGGTTTGGTGTGTTAGACAACAAGATGTAATTGCTTGTTGAAAATGTTGAAGGAAGGAAACATAATTCTAAGATGACGTAGGTCCATGTAAATGGAGGAAAATTAGCTTATAGCAGTGGCTCTCAATGGGGAACGGTGTTCCCTCCCAGGGAACATTTAGCAATGGTTGGGTTGTCACAATTTGAGAGAGGAGTGTTACTCCTGACCTCCACAGAGCAGACACAAAACATCCTCTGATGCACATACACTGACAATCGCCCAATCCAATGTATCAACGGTGCTGAGGCTGGGGAGCCTCTTCATAGGAAATCTCTGTGGCTTGTTCCTTATTACAACTTCTGAAAATCAAACACTAACACATCCTTACTGACCCCTACCACTAGCAAGTGGCACACTGGGCAGCTGTTCATGATCACACTGAGTGCTCCCTCATGCCCCAACTGTGGGGAAACTCTGCTGATAGCAATTTTGATTCCCTGCAGTGTGGACCCACTTCTCCATCCAGCAGTAGCTCACTCACACGCCTGGATCATGTCTCTCCAAGTGTGACTTGACTCAGAGGCCCTCCACCTACCCCTACCTCTACCCCCACATAGTTCTTCCACTTGCCTCATCCCGGGCCCATGGGCATGACCAGAGAGGGGTTTCCACATAGGAAAAATAGTTTAGGAACACCAGAAAAGGAGTCAGTACATTGGTTTGCAGAAGGGAATTCACTTGGGTCAAGTACTAGAAGACAAGGCAAGAAAATGAATTGCAAATGCTAGACCAAGAAGTTCCTGGTGTATCAGGTAAACACTGGGAAGTCATGAGTCATTTCTAATTGGGGAGATGGTACGGAGAAAAAAATAATAATTTCACAAGAGTAAGTGTCTTGGTCCGTTTTCTGTTGCTATAACAGAATACCTGAGGCTGGGTAATTCATCAAGGAAAATAGATTTAGCACTTGGTTTTAAAGGCTGCAAGTCTAAGATGGGGCAAGCAGTTTGGAAAAGGCCTTGTGCTGTGTCAATTGACGACAGAAAAGCAGAAGAGCAGGTGGACACAGATGAAAGAGACACGCTCTGTCACAACCTGCTCTCGTAACAACTGATGGAATCCCATGAAAACTGATCCACTCAGGAGAGAACTGCATTCACCCCCCTTCATGATCTCACGCCCTCTCCAAGGACCCACCTCCCAACACCACCACAATCAAATCTCAACATGAGTTTGTGGGGGAAAAACGGGTTCAAGGGCAAGGTGGATCTAAACTTCTTTGGGTTACACTTCCCTCTGCCCACCATCTCCATTAACAAACAAATATTCAAAGGGAGAAATATATGTCTCTCCTTCAGTAACACTGAAACCTAAAAATTGTAAAGTTAAAAATGAACAGGAAGTGATTCTTTTTTTCCTGTGCAGATGCACAGGAATTCATTAAAACAAATATATTTCTCCTCATCGTAGTTCATCATCGGCATAATAACTAAATAAGAAAACTGCCTTTGTTTCCTTCCAATTTAATAGAACTGCAATTAGGAAACTCAAGATATAAAACAAAGCCACCAGATTTGTGCCAATTAAATCACTCATGGTACAAACAAAATAACCTCACCTCGGGGAACAAACAGTCACGGTGCCCTGGTGATAGAAAAAAACAGGTTTTTTTTTCCCCAACTGTATGTGCAGTTTTCATTTTTAGCCAATATTAGCCACATCTCTAATTTCTTCCTCTATAATAATCATTTAATTTGATCAAAATCTATTTAGTTTAAATTGTTATTATAATATCTGAATGTTGATATCTATGACATGGATCAATTGTGGTAAGAAAAAAGTTAATAATACATACAATTTAAACAGTATGAAATTATTTTAAGAGGAAGGAAGATCCGAGCAAGCTAAAGGTTTTGATTTGTCTCAACAAACTCCTATCAACCAGTTGTCCATCCATTTCTTAGTTTTATAATACATTGATTTCTACATGAAAAACAAATCCTGAAATTTCAGTATCCTCAACATAATAATTCAACAATAATCTGGTGAGAGATGCAATTCGGGGTCTTAAAAGAGCGAGCAGACCAGGGGCTACCAACATCATGTGGGCACTCATTCCACCAGGGCACCCATCACCCTGGGCTGTCCACACACAGGGAGAGGAAACCCGATTATCCCGTGAGTCCTGGAAGGGGAGCCCAGGTAGGGATCTCACATTCTAGACAAGGAGGCCGTCTCTCTATCTTACATCCACTCTATGTGCACAAGTGCTGTGTGGCCATCTACTTTTCCCTCAAGCTGGAAACTTCTCGAGTCTATGTAGCCCACTTCCAGAGTATTTGCTGAACTGATCTCAATTTCAACCAAAAGCTAATCTTTTTTTTTGATAATAATTTTTTAGTTGTAGTTGGACACAACACCTTTATTTATTTTTATGTGGTGCTGAGGATCAAACCCACAGCCTTCCACTGTGAAATGAGCGCTCTACCGCTGAGCTACAACCCCAGCCCCCCAAAGCTACTCTTTAAGTAGAAAAGATTCTCTGTAATGAGGGTGGTCTCTAGCAACAAAGCTGAAACCACAAGCCAGAAACTTATGTTGGAGGGTAGTTATGATTTCTCCCTCCCAAGCTTGTGCCAGAAAACCCATTTCTTTAAAATTTTAGTTGAAATTATTTCAAAAACACCCACAAGTACTCTTCTTTCAAATTTAACTCCAGAGGAACCTACTTATGTTTTTCTGTGGCCACACATTGGCACCATTATTTCACTCAAGGGAGGAGAGTAGAGATTTCTGCCTTCTTCTCTCCTCCTCTTCCTCAGTCTAGCTGACATGAGGTGATGGGAACTTGAAGTGGGAAATGGAAGGGAACAGATGGACGGGGAGTCCCAGGAATCCAGGTGAGACGCAGTAATGAGCAGAGTTTTAAAGTTCCCACCAAAGCAGCTTTTTCTCAGCATTTACAAAACCAAAATGAAGATGACCTGTGAGATGGTGCTTATGCCTGGTGGGCAGAGTGAGTCCCACTATTGAGGAGGTGGCTTCAGACTTTTGGATGTAGAAGGGGTGAGATGTTTTCAGCCTGATTTCAGAACTCATGGTCTGAAAGAATCAAGTATAGATATGGAGACATTGATTCTTTCCTATGAGGATTCTCAAGTCTGACAATACATAAATCTTATAAATTCATAAAGCTTGGCCAAAATGAAAAAGTCTCCCAGCACCCTAGGACTCCTCTAGCATCTCTCTTTTGTCATCTATCTATAAACTTTCTAAAGAGGTGTCTACTTCAGAGGTCTGCATATTCCCTAAAAGAATTTCCAGCAACCATGATTATGATCATATGCTAAACAATTAAGTCCCATTTTCCATTCTACCAAGATTCCAATGAAATTAGCACAGGTGCATTAGAATAGATTGGAAATCATAACCTATGACTTGTATATATCATTATTATATTAAGTAATATTATTATAATTACTGTATCAGAATAAAATTATATTAGTATTAATTATATTATAATATTAAGTATTATATTAGTATGTAATTATGTTTTATGTTATGGACTACCTGTAAGTTTTTATAGGTATTCCACATCTGGGACAATGAAACAAAATGGGTTAAGTTGATGTCCAAATATTTTCATCACCAATTGAAATAGTTGTCCAAAAATACAATTTATCCTGTGTTGTAATGGTAATTTGAATTGTCAACTTGATTGGATGAAGAGATGCCAATGATTAAGAGGCTTCTGGGTGTGTCATGAGGGTGTGTCTAGGAATGATTGACATGTGGGATAGCCACCTGAAGCGGAGACCCTCCCTAAGGGTAGGAAGCGCCATCCAATAGGATGATGGCTTGGATGGAATAAAAGTTGGAAGAACAAGGAAGCAGCAGATACAAGCTGGGTTCTTGAATGGGTTCTTGATTGCTGCTGTGATCATCTGAGGATATCGGATTCTGGCTTCTTCATTCTTCCAAAGCTGATTCTGCCAATGATTCTCCAGAAGCCTTTGGTCTCAGACTAGGGTAGCACCGTTGATCCCTCTTGTTCTGGGGCTTCGGCCTCTTGGACTGCGTGGCTAAGGGTTCCTCCAGCTCTCCAGCCTGCAGACGGCCACTGTGGACTATCCAGCTTCTGGTCGCATAAGCCAACCTAGTAAATTCCCCATTTATAATTGTACTTCCTGTGGATTCTGTTCCTCTAGAGAACCCTGACTGATATCAGTGTCATAAATATTAACATTTAGAAATAAAATTATTCTGTTACTCTTAAATGTATCCAATCAAATACAAATACCAAACAGAATTCATATCTACCCTCCTCCATTTAAAAAGAGGCGTGAACAAGTTCTCTGACAACTGAAACACTGACTCTAGTCATTCTCTGAAATTGTACTTCATTCCACTTCCTGCATGACATTTAACATTAATTTAATTTGCTTCATGCTTGAAAGGCTTTTATTTACAGCCCTACCATACTTTCCTGCAACAAAACACAAGATACATAAGTTGAAATTAATTGATTTTATTTTCTGGAACCAGGAAGTTCTAAGTGTTAAAAATTTTTCTTCTGACCTCCATTACAATTACATGTATTCTTAGACCATAATTAGTTGGTCTGAACAACACACACATAGTCTACATTTTGAAAAGGGATCTTTAAATGTAAAAAGTATTTATTGGAAATGTACCTTATAAGGAAGTGAATAGTGACTGACCAAAGGATTTGTTCGACTTCCCCTTGAGTGGCCAGGAAGACATTGTAGGCTGGGACCAGGGTCCACAGGAAGATTCTGGATGGGTGAGAGGGATGCCTTTCACCTATGAAGAAGGTGAGGGTGATTGTGAAATCGGAGCAGAAAAGGGCAACCTTTAAACAGAAGCACCTTCTCTTGCAGGTAAATATCAAGACATCGGTTTTAGAACCTGCACAAGTTGATCTCCTTAAAGTGATCAATTTCTGTGTACCTTCTAAAAAGTCTTTGCATACACTGGGGCAGGGGGTGCATACCCCAGTTTTAGGACCGCTGGTCTAGACCCAGGAGACTCCATGGGAACCAGATTATCAATCCAACATGTCACAGCAACAACAAGAGAGAACTTCTGTTTGAATGTATTTTTATTAAAAACAAGAAAGTAATTTTCTTTACTACTATTTAATACATGGATTGACACTTGCCTCGTGCATCACAAGGACTTTGGGTTTATAGAGAGAAGAGTGGGGTTCCCATCACTTGTTCTCTTCAGCATTTTAACATGGTTTGCCTCTGACCAGTTAAGGGGCTTCATACACCTCATCATTCACTTTTAAAAAATAAACTTTAAAAGATACTTGAGGCTGGGCACAGTCATGCACGCCAGCAGCTCAAGAGGCTGAGGCAGGAGAATTGCAATTTTGAGACCATCTTCAGCAACTTAGTGAGGCCCTGAGCAACTTTGCAAGACCCTGTCTCAAAATAAAACATAAAAAGGGCTGTGGATGTGGCTCAGTGGTTAGGCACCCCTGGGTTCAATGCCAAGAAAGAAGAAGAAGATACTTGAAAAGAAATCATAGATGGAAGATAATTCTAGAAGGCAAGCATGTGCCACTAACAAGAGGAGCAGTAGCGTTTCAGTGCCTTTGAAACCCCGAGACTATGCCCAGCCCACCTCCCCTCCACCTGCTCCTTAAGAGCTGGTCTTGCCAGGCTAACTGGAAAGCATCCTGATTCCCACTTCAAGTCCCCACCAGCCAGCCCCCACCCCCATTCCTCACAGACTCTGAATTCAGACTCATTGTCACTCCTCAGTTCACCTGCAGCCTCCGTGGCTCCCGGGCACAGAAAACAGCCCTTCAGATCTAACCACGTATTCAGGGGCCTCTGAAAGCGGCTCCCAGGCTGTTCCCAGAAGTGGGTCCACTGAGCCGCCTAGAAGTCACAGCGCTGGACCCAGTTGCCTCGCCGGCCCCCCTGATGGACAGGCGTTTTGACCTTTCTCCTTGGCAAGCCTCCCACTCCCACCCAAAGCTCAGTCTCAGTTCATGATTTTACTGAAGTCATCAGAAGAGAAGGGTCCACCTTCCCACCACCCATCATCCCCCCACATGCTGGTCCCCACCGGCTCCTGCAGGTGGCGCTCCACGCAGCATCCGAGGCCAGGCCTCCCCTGGGCTCTTCAGCCCTTCCTTTCCTGCCTATCAACTGTATCATTCCAGCAATTCCCCCGCCCCTACACACTCGTGCACACACACCTGCATGCACACACACGTGCACAATCATTCTCACCTACAGAGAGAACGATCTCTCCCATCCTTCTTTGAGAAGTACCTCTGCGCTTGGAATGGATGCTGTTTATTGTCTTCCTGACCCTCTGTCCTTACCTCTTCTGCCTTGATTTTGTCCCCCACCCACTCTTAACATTCCAGAAGCATCAGTAAATTAACACTCCCCGAAATAGCCTCCCACCAACAGCAGACAAGAGTTGTCACATGAATACCATGTCCCTGTCACCACCCCCCAGTGCCGCAGTCTGGCTGGGCACGATTCAGGAGCCACTTGTCAAAAGAAACTAACTTTACTTTTAGAACTACAAACGCCAAACAAAACAGCTCCTCAGGGAAAAACCCTCAGAGCCCAACTGCCACCACCAGCTTCCACAAGCCTCTCACCCCCACACCAGCCTCTCAACCTCCCACAATCCTCCTGCTCTTGAGGCCGATTGGCTGGGTTGTGTGGGCGGAGCCAAAGAAGTCCCCCAATGAGCAGCTCCATGGTCTGAAAGGGCAGGGAAACAGCCCAATGAGCATCACTGCAGAGGAGCCAATCAGCTAGATGTTGCTGGGGCCGCTGTGAGCCAATCATCAGCTGGCAGTCTGAAGGGCAGGGAAACAGCCCAATGAACATCACCACAGAGGAGCCAATCAGCTAGATGTTGCTGAGGCCGCTGTGAGCCAATCATCAGCTGGCAGTCTGAAAGTTTGCTGGCAGCTGGAAGTTTGCTGGGGCCCCTTTGGCTGTGGCTCTCAACACCCCAGGTGGGATCATTCTGGTGAGTGTGCGTCCCTTGCCCCAAGCTTCCCCAAAGTACTGAGCTCCAGCAGCCATGAGATCTGCTGGGTACGTCCTCCTCAGGAAGCCCATCTGCTTCCCTGTCAATATCCCCTCCCCTGTCAAGGGTCCCCAACACCCCAGATACACCACTTCAGCTGGACTCCTTACCTCAAAGCCTCCGGGAGACCCCAAACAAAGATGGGACCCCACTTCCCCTCCAGATCCGGTTCCTATTTTCTGTTTCCCTTTAACCAAAACTCCTCGGAAGCATCATCTCCAGCTGCTGCCCACAGTCCCTCTCGTCCCACTCTCTTAGAGCCCTCTGAGCGGGCTGTCACTCCACACTGAAATGGGTCATGTCGAGGCCACAGTGGCCTCCAGGTTGGCAATCCGGTGGCCCCATCTCAGGCCAATCAGCAGCATGCGGCTCAGTTGACGGCCGTCTTCTCAGGACGTTCTGTTCACTTGGCTCCCTGGATGCCACAGCTCCTGGTTGGCCTCACCTTCTCAGTCCCTTTTGCTGGGCTCCTCACCTCCCTGGCCTCTCTGCCATGGGATCCTCCAGGGTCATTGCTTAGTCCTCTTCCTCTGTCTAGACGTGTACCCGTGTGGATCTCATCTAGCGTAAGTCTTCACATCCTCAACGCTGAGGATTCCCGGAACGTATCTTCCAGACAGGAGATTCCTACCCAACATGGCCTTGGGGATGCCTGATGGATACACCAAACCTAACATCCAGACGCCAAGGCCCCCTGCAGCTCTTCCCCTGGTGAATGGCACTCCCTCCTCGCCACCACTCATGCCCAGAGCCTTGGACTCAGCCTTGGACGGCTCCTCCTGCAGGCAGTGAATGTTGACCAGTCCTTCGGAATACACATAGAAGGTGAAGGTGACACTTCCACCCGCCATTATTTACTGCCTGGATCACCACCCCTGTCTCCTAACAGGTTTCTCCGCTTCCCCCGGGGTTTGCCCAAAGTCTAGTCTCAAACCAGAAACCAGATGGATCTACTCAAAGTCAGATCAGATCACCTCACTCTGGGGCTTGAAACTTTCCAATAAGGCCTCCTTCTCTCTCAGAGCAGCAGCCAACTGTCATGCCAGATTCGTGGGACCCCAATAGACCTCCAGGAGCCGAATCCGATGCAATCACACAAGAGTCTTTATTGCAAGCTCGAGCCTGGACTCACAGCTGTTCCCGACACAGCGGTCCCGGGGAGTGAGTCCTGGTCCTTTGTTCAGTGAGATTTTATAGGTTTTGGGGGGGATACTCTATGCGTCACAACATCACACAGCGAATCATTCCATACCTCGGGATAGTCAAACAACAACTCTTAACATTGGTTAGCACATTCAATGGCGGGAACAATTTGGGTAGGGGTGACTGGTTAGTACAAGAGAAGGGTTCGTTTGAACTGATTGGTTTAGGCCCCGAAGGGTGTACGGGCTAAACTACGTGGTTTCCCAACATGTTATCAACCACCATTAACTACTGGGGGGTCATCTGGCATCCCAGGTATTTCCCTGTCTCATGCTGATTGGAGGTTGCTAGGGGGTGGCTGTGGGTCCCCACCTAGCCTGACTGAGTCAGGGACACCTGGCACCTCAGACCTCTCCTGTTATTTACAGACAACTCAGCAGGGTGGGTATGTACTTAGGAGTGCTCTGTGGGTTTTTCCAAGGACAAGGGTCATGCCCCCTTCCTTGGAAAGGCTTTGCTCTGAGGTAGAGGCTGGTTTCTCAAAAATGGAGTCACATCAGTTTCTCACCAACGTCTTCCAATGATGGCCCTGGACCTGGGCCTGAGATCACCCCTCCAGTTTACTCCCCATCCACTCTGACCTCACTTTCACCGACCGCCTTCCTGCTCTGAACATGGCAGCCTGCTCCTGCCTGAGGGTCTGCATTGACTGTCCTCTCTGCCTGGGATGCTCTCTGTTGGATTCTGCCTTCATTATGCTACAATATTTACTTATTCCTACTGTTTGCAATCTGTCTGTCCTAGAATGTTGGCCTGTTTTCATAGGTGCTGGAGGAGGGTGCTGGATACAGCTGATTTTCCATAATGAGAATAGGGAATGAATGAATTTCTCACCCCTTTTACGCCACGCATCCTAACTCTGCCTCACATGTGCCCTCAACCTTCTCAGACTCTTGCCTTTTGCGCTTAGGGGTTTTGCCCTTGCTGAAACCAAAACTATCCATTAAGAAACTACTCAAATGTCACCTTCTACTTGAAGCCCGAACAGAAATTCCCTCTCCCTCCTTTGGTTTCCAAGGCCCCTTGACTTTGCTTCTCTGTTACACCTAATGATTATTTGTCTCAGTCCTCACAAATTATGAACTCCCTAAGAGCTTGTTGCTGTGTGTGTGTGTGTGTGTGTGTGTGTGTGTGTGTGTGTGTGTATTTGTCTCATTGGGTCCTTCACACCACCCCTAGCACAGGGTTCTGGTATCTAACAGTCATTAAAAGATGTTGGAATCTATACCCAGGAGTGGGATTGCTGGACACATGGTAGTTATATTTTAGTATTTTGAGAAACCTTCGTTATTGTTTTCTCTAATGGCTGTGCTGATTTACATCCCCATCAACAGTGTGCAAGAATTCCCTTTTCTCTGACATCCCCCAGGGCACCAAGGAGAGACCCCATGAGGCCTCCCGTCACCACAGGGTGATGCCTTGAACTGAAACAGTTGTTTCGTCAGTTTCTATTTTTATGTTTTTAAGACGCCATGAACATTATTTTAATTTAAAAATCATAATTATATCTGTTTATGAGATACAGTGTCTTATTTTGATATATGCATACAATACAGAATGATTGGATCAAGATAATTAATTTGCATATCCATCACCTTGCTTGCTTATTGACTGACTGATTGATTGATTGCTTTTGCAGTGAGACATGGGAAACTTTCTCCCTTAGTTCTCTTGAAATACACAATGCATTGCTGTTGACACAATGCACCCTGATGTGCAATAGATCTCACAACTTTTTCCTCCTGTCTCAATGAAATGTTTCCCCCTTGGACCAACGTGGAACTTGAGAAAGTCGAGGTCATACTAATGGAGCGTGGACTGATGATCAGCAGAGCCCCGAGTAGAACCGAGACCGAGAAGGATGCTTCATGGGTCCCTTTGTCTCCTTGGACCTCCAGCAGTGCCTCTCACAGGGTTTTGACAAGTGTTTGTGGACGCACATTCTGTAGGAATAATTGTATAATCGTGTCCCTGAGAGACAGTGCCCTGGCAAAGTCTGCGGAATTCGAAAAGTTGCCTTCAATGACAGTTTTACGAGTCATCGATTGTTGGCTAATCAATACTTGAAAGCAACGAAAGCATCCAAAACACAAGGTAAGACTGTAAACAAATCACCCGGTAAATAGGAATCTGCCTCTCATCCCCAGGAAAGGTGTGAATTGATTGTGGCATATTTCTACTGGAAAATACAGAGCTGCCAAGGAGAAATTGAACCCTTAAGAAAATACAAATGAGGCAAGGGTTTGTAAAAGCCACTCCTACAAAGATCTGGATGAGTTTTGGGGTGCCACGGATGTGACATATGCCCTTCCTGGAGAGGGTTCATTTCTGGGACTAGCCTCCCTGCCTCCCTTCTTAAAATCTGCATTTAATCAGCTCCAAACCATCAAGGGCTAAGACAGGGTCTACGGTAACCTGGAGAGGTCATTCACAATGGGCTTCCCCCAATCTCAAGACGACCAACCTCGGCTTTCTGAGGGGACCTCTCCGTGGGATCTGTTTATCTGCCCATCTGTCTGTCATCTGTCTGCCTTTGGATTCCCTGGCCTTCACTGTCTGGCCATGACCCCTCCGTCCCCAGCCTTTCCTCTACTGTAGTCAATGTCATCTTCTCTTTACCTTGAGCCACGTGGGCTAGATTTACCTTGGAGGATAGGACCCAGTCTTACCTTGGAGGATGGCCCCCCTGCATTTACATCTAGTGACTGATGAGCAAATATCTGTTGAATTTTAAAATAAAATAATGCAGCTAGATGGGAAGAGCTATAAACTGTCACCTTGCCTAAAAGCCAAAATGAGGTTTTTTCCCACACACTGATAGAGGTGCCACTTTTAAAATCAGGTCAGAGAGGCCTGGCCAGAAAGGAACTGTTGGGTTTTTGTTTTTTTAGATTCAGTGATCTTCGCCATGACCACGCAGTTTGGGAAGCGCAGCTAAGCCATGACGCATGATCCGTCTTTACTTTGTTTCTCCCAAATGCTACAGATGGAAGTTAGACTTAGGCCAAGGCAAGCCAACAAGTGGCAGCAACTCTGCTGGGCTCTGGAGAGCGATGGAAGACACAGTCTCTGGAGTGTCCTTGGGGACAGAGAGGGGAAGGAGTGAACATAGGAAGTGCTTTTGCATTTATCCAGAAAGGACAGTGAAAAGGGGCAGAGGGAGTGCAATGGGGTCACTTGGTCCTCCAGAGTGGGTCTGTGAAGGAAGAGCACGGAAGTCATTCTTAGAGGAAATGATGGGTGGGGACAGTGAAAAGTTGATCCTGTATTTAAGCTCAGCACCCCTCCTGGCCCAGTCGTTGAAAGGGAAAATGCAAAAAGTTAACAAACATGGGGGGAGTGGGGAACAGCCGATTATACCAACAAACGTAACTCAAGATATCAAAGAGATGCTCTTTATTTCAGGCAGGAAACTAATATAAATTAAGTACTTAATCATAATCGGAGCTTGTGTGGAGGTGAGAAATGGACCCTCTCATACTTACATTGACAGCTTGAGCAGGTATCAGAGAAGCCGTATGTATGCAAAGATCGTGGTGATTTTCTGTTTCTGGCTCTTATTGACTTTCCGCAGCAATGGATTGACAGGGGAGCAGGCAGCACTGGTATGTTACCAAATTCATTAGATTGTATAATAAGATCTGTGCATTTCAGTGCTTATAAAGTACAATTCAATAATAAAAAAAGGAAATCAATCATAAATGAATAATTTCACCAAGCAAAATACAGCTGGACACTCGTTGTCCCACTATTTGTAATAGCCAAAAAGTGCAAACACCTGGGTAAAATAAATATGGTGTATCTACTCAATAGAATATTGCACAGGCATTTAAAGGAACGGAGGCTAGGAGGGGCACAGAATTTCACCGAGAGGGCTTGAGGATCAACTCAGTGGTAGTGCAGTCAGCTAGCATGTGTGAGCAAGGCCCTGGGTTCCACACCTAGCACCAAAACGACAAATGTCAATGAGAACAATCAAGATCATTTGGAATCTGCTAGGCAGATTGCCAAGTCCTACCCCTGGAGTTCTTCAGTAAGTTCCATCCATTCCACGTGGGATGGATCCAGGAATTTGCATTTCTCACAAGCAGCCCTCGTGAGGCTGACGCTGCTGGTCCAGGGAGCACACTTTGAGAACTACTAAGATAGAGAACGTTCTCCTGGGTGTTTTTTTCCCCAAAACAGTCTCATAAAACCTTTCCTCCTCCCTCACCCCCTGTTCATCCCATTATTTATTATCGTCATCATTATCATCACCACGGTCACTGATAAGAGTTGATGCTGGAAGAAGGTGGCATAGTGACCTGGCTCATAGAGACACTCCTCTCAGAAAAAAACCTTATCTGTCTCTTCCATGGTCTCATGATTTGGGGTTTCCAGCTAAATCCTGAAATGACACATTGCACATCCTTGAGAGTATAAATCAATTCTTGGTAACAATAGGCCTATGGCACTTCTGAATTAAGCTGCCCTTTCTGGAAGATCAACAACCTGCTATCACATTTTTGATCAAGAACCTACTTTCTATTGCTCCTCTAACCTTGGCTCACAAATTTGATAAAAGAGTATTTTTATAGGCACTAAAAATTCAGATCTTTTGATTAATTAACTAATGGCAAAAGGAGGCTTCGGTGGGTCCAAAATATTACAGTTTCAATGAGCACCATAGTAAGGACAAAACGCTTGCGTGATCTCACGGCATATTCCAGCTCCCGCTGTGACCTGAGGAGGTGACTGCATGTGGATTTGTACACTGTTGGCTTCGCTCTTCTGTCCTCTTCAGGGCTCGAGGGCTACTTGAGCCTCCAAGCTCCTGTAGGTCATGCACCTTGGATCCCTTCCTCTCCAAGGCTCTCGTTTCAAATCAGAGAAAATGAAATTCCAAAAATCTGAAGCAGCTTGTTAATGCCATTCAGCCAACTAGGACCAGAGCAGAGCCATTAAGTCCCAGTATTGAATTCCCAGCTCTTTCCAATATGGTCTCCAGTTCCCTTTAGAAACTTCTGGAGAAAGAAATTATCCAATTTGGTATGTTTTGTATGACATTTCCATTTACGTTTCATGCAATGCAATTTATTTTTCCTTTGGCGTTTAATGACAAAGTCCAATTCAAGTAGGTCATCCTCGTGGTATTTCTCCACTAAATTATTAAAAGCCTTGAGCTGTAGAGAGATGGAGGTGCTTCCAGAATTCCTTCATCTTTGAAAATGAACTTCTCATTTCTACAGACTGATTGCATTAGAAAATAATGTTCTGTTTTTGTTGTTGTTTTGTTATTGGATAATATCTATATTCAAAGAGTAAATAGCACACACATGCCAACATATTCCTCAAACATATTCCTCACAAACTACAAACATATAAACATACAAAAAATCAACTTAAAATGTTACTTTCACATACAATTTAAAAGACAAGCATTAACATTTTTTTCTCATTATTTTGATAAAGCCAAAAGTAAGAGGCAAATTTTAAAGTGTTCCTTTTGTCTCTGACAAAATTGATCAGGAAATTATTTGTATTTATAAAATCAAACATTTTAAATATCCATTCAAATCTAAGTTTGATTAAGCAAACTACAAATAAAATATTTAAACTTATGTAAAAATGGAGACTCCTGGGGAGACTTAGCTGTTTTCCTCACTTCTTTTTATTCTCCACTAATCTGTGATTTCTGTCCTTGCACTAGAGAGAACACAGTGCGTATTAGTCAGTTGTCACTGTGACCAAAATACTCGACAGGAACAACTCAGAGAAGAGAAACTTTAATCTGGCTCATGGTTTCAGCAGTCCAGTTCAAGGTCAGCCAGCCATTGCTCTGAGCCTGGGGTGGAGAAGAACATCATGGCGGACCCGTAAGGCAGTGGAAAGCTGCTCCGATCATGGCCTCCAGGAAGCAGAGACAGAGAGGGTGGGGACCCCAGGGAAGATGCACCCTTCCAGGGCACGCCCCAGGGCCCCGCCTCCTCCAGCCACACCCCACCTGCCTAGTCACCTCCCAGTTAGTCCATTCTAATTAGTGTGGACTGATGAGGTTCCAGCTCTCCTAATGGAATCATATCATCTCTTCTGCATATGAATTAACATGAAAGATCTGGGGGGGGACCTCATAGCCAAACCATCACACAGTGTGCATTCCTTCAAAAAGACTTACTAGGAATAGGAACATATCTCAACATTGTAAAGGCTGTCTTCGCCAAGCCCCAGGCCAACATCATTCTAAATGGAGGAAAACGGAAAGCGTTCCCTCTAAAAATTGGAACAATTTTGGGATGCCCTCTCTCACCAATTCTATTTAACATAGTCCTTGATACACTGGCCAGAGCAATTAGACAGATGAAAGGAATTAAAGGGATATATATAGGGGGGAAAAAACTTAAATTAGCACTATTTGCTGATGATATGATTCCATACCTAGAAGACTTCTAGAACTAGTAAACAAATTCAGCAAAGTAGCAGATTTAAAATCAAAACACCCACAAATCAAAGGCATTTCTGTATGTCAGTGACAGAGAAATGAGGAAAACTATCCCATTTACAATAGCTTCAAAAATATAATAAAATACTTGGGAATCAACTTAACAAGAGATGAAAGATCTATATGATGAAAACCACAAAACCCTAAAGAGAGAAATCAAAGAAGATCTTAGAAGATGGAAAGATCTACCTTGCTCATGGATAGGAAGAATTAATATTATCAAAATGACCATACTACCAAAATCACTACATAGATTTAATGCAATTCTGATCAAAATCTCAATGGCATTCCTCATAGAAATAGAAAAAGCCATCATGAAATTCATCTGGAAAAATAGGAGACTCAGAATAGCTAAAGCAATCCTAAGCAGGAAGAATGAAGCAGGTGGCATCACTATGCCAGACCTTAAACTATACTACAGAGCAATAGTAACAAAAACAACATGATATTGGCACCAAAATAGACTTGTAGACTAATGGTACAGAATAGAAGACACAGAGACTAACCCACAAAGTTACAATTATCTTATATTAGACAAAGGTGCCAACAATGTACATTGGAGAAAAGATAGCCTCTTCCACAAATGATGCTGGGAAAACTGGAAATCCATATGCAACAAAATGAAATTAAATCCCTATCTCTTACCATGCACAAAACAACTCAAAATGGATTAAGGACTAAAAAATAAAAAAAATAAAACCAGAATAAAACCAGAGACTCTGCATCAAATAGAAGAAAAAGTAGGCCCTAATTTCTATCATGTGGTATTAGGCCCCAACTTCCTTAATAAGACCCCTGTGGCACAAGAATTAAAATAGAGAATCAATAAATGGGATGGATTCAAACTAAAAAGTTTCTTCTCAGCAAAAGCAACAATCTGTGAGGTGAATAGAGAGCCTATAACTTGGGAGCAAATCTTTACCCCTCACACATCAGAGAGAGCACTAATCTCCAGGGTATATAAAGAACTGAAAAAGCTAAATACCAAAAAAACAAATAACCCAATCAATAAATGGGCCAAGGACCCAAAGAGACACTTCTCAGAAAATGACGTACAATCAATCAACAAATATATGAAAAAATGCTCATCATCTCTAGCAATCAGAGAAATGAAAATCAAAACTACTCTAAGATTTCATCTCACTCCAGTCAGAATGGCAGGTATTATGAAGACAAACAACAATAAGTGTTGGTGAGGATGTGGGGGAAAAGTACACTCATACACTGCTGGTGGGACTGCAAATTGGTGCAGCCAATATGGAGAGCAGTATGGAGATTCCTTGGAAAACTTGCAATGGAACCACCATTTGACCCAGCTATCCCTCTCCTCAGACTATACCCAAAGGACTTAAAAACAGCATACTACAGGGACACAGCCACATCAATGTTTATAGGAGTACACAATTCACAATAGCTAAACTGTAGAATCAATCTTAGATGCCCTTCAGTTAGATGAATGGATTAAAAAATGTGGCATATATACACAATGGAATATTACTCATCAATAAAAGAGAATAAAGTCATGGCATTTGTAGGTAAATGGATGGTGGTAGAGAAGATAATGCTAAATGAAGTTAGCCAATTCCAAAAAAAAAAAAAATGGAATGTTTTCTCTGATACAAAGTGACTGACTCATAGTTGGGTGGGGAGAGGGAGCATGGGAGGAATTGACAAACTCTAGATAGGGCAGAGGGGTGGGAAGAAAAAGAAGGGGGCAGGGGGTTAGCAATGATGGAGGAATGTGATAGACATCATTATCCAAAGTACATGTATGAAGACATGAATACGTGTGAACATACTTTATATACAGAGATATGAAAAATTTTTCTATATGTGTAATAAGAATTGTGATGCATTCCACTGTCATGTATTTAAAAATAAAACCAATAAACAAAAATAAAAAATAAAGAAAATAAAAGATTTACTAGGTTTTGTTTTCCTAGACATCTCTAATTTCCTTTCCCTTTGGTGTTTGGTTTTTAGCTAATTTTAAAGGGGAATGAATTATTGAATTGGGATGAGTTCTTGAGTCTTGGAATCTTGGTGGAGAAAATATCTGTAAAACCTACATTTCACAAAGAATTATGCCCAAAATTTATGAAGAATTCTTACAAATCAACATAAAAATAAAAAGCGTTGAACATCACTATCTTAGACATTTAAACGATATTCACAATGAGATTCCATTATATTCTTAAATTACATTCTAATTCACTATATATGATGGCAGAATGCAGTTCATTTCATATTACACACATAAAGCACAGTTTTTTCAAGTCACTGGTTGTACACAAAGTATTTTCCCACCATTTGTGTCTTCATACATGTACTTAGGGTCATGGTGTCTAACTCATTCCTCCATCTTTCCTAAGGCCATGTTCTTAGCATAGATAGCTTTTAAATCTTGAGATATGTTCCTAATATCCCAAGTTTCTCTAGTGTTTTGAACATAAAGAGGTGCTGTATTTTGTCAAATGCTTTCTCTGCATCTATTAAGATGATCATATGATTTTTATAATTGAGTCTATTGATGTGATAAATTACATTTATTGATTTCCATATGTTGAACCAACCTTGCATCCCTGGGATGAACACTACTTGATCATGGTGCACTATCTTCTTGACATGTTTTTGAATTTGATTTGCCAGAATTTTATTGAGAATTGTTGCATCTATATTCATTAGAGATATGGGTCTGAAGTTTTCTTTTTTTGATGTGTCTTTGTCTAGTTTTGGGACCTGGGTGAAACTGGCCTCTTGGAAGTGCTCCCTCTTTTTCTATTTCATGAAATAATTTGAAGAGTATTGGTATTAGTTATTCTTTAAAGGTCTTGTAGAACTCAGCCGTTATCCATCTGGTCCTGGGCTTTTCTTGGTTGGTAGGCTTCTGATGGTGCCCTCTATTTCCTTGCTGGAAATTGACCTGTTTACATTGCATATGTCATCCTCATTTAGCTTGGGCATATCATATGCCTCTAGAAATTGGTCAATGCCTTTGATATTTCTATTTTATTAGACTACAAGTTTTCAAAATTATTTCTAATTATCTTCTGTATTTCTGTAGTGTTCATCATGATATTTCCTTTGTCATCACGGATGTTAGTAATTTGAGTTTTCTCTCTCCTTCTCTTCATTACATGGATAATGGTTTATCAATTTTATTTTTTCAAAGAACCAACTTTTGTTTTGTCAACTTTTCAATTATTTATTTTGTTTCATTAATTTCAGCCCTTATTTTAATTATTTCCTGACTTCTACTGTTTTTAGGGTTGATTTGTACTTCTTTTTCTAGGGCTTTGAGGTCATTTGTTTGTTGACTTTTTCTTCTTTGAAGGAATGAACTCCTTGCAATGAACTTTCCTCTTAGAACTGCCTTCATAGTGTCCCAGAGATTTCAATATGTTGTATCAGTGTTCTCATTTACCTCTAAGAATTTTTTAATCTCCTCCTTGATGTCTTTGCAATCCATTGTTCATTCAATAGCGTATTATTTAGTCTCCAAGTGTTGGAGTACCTTTTATTTTTTATTTTATCATTGATTTCTAATTTCATTCCATAGTGGTCTGATAGAATGCAAGTTAGTTCTCTGCTTTTTTACATTTGCTAAGAGTTGCTTTGTGGCATAATATATGGTCTATTTTAGAGAAGGATTCTGTGCTGCTGAAAAGAAAATGTATTCAACATTTATAATATAGCTATATATGTCAGTTAAGTCTAAGTTATTGATTATATTATTGAGTTCTATAGTTTTTTTGTTTGTAAGATCTATCCAGTGGTGAAAGAGATGTTAAAGTCACCCAATATTATTTATTGTATTGTGGTCTCTTTGACTCTTGAACTTGAGAAGAGTTTGATTGATAAACATAGATGCTCCATTGTTTGGGGAATATATATTTATAATTGCTATGACTTATTGATGTAAGGTTCCCTTAAGCAGTATAAAATGTACATCTTTATCCCTTTTGATTAACTTTGGTTTGAAGTCTACTTTATTGGATATGAGGATGGAAACCTGCTTGTTTATGCAGACCATGTGAATGGTATATTTTATCCCAACCTTTCACTTTCAGACTGTGGACGTCTTTTCCTGTGAGATGAGTCTCTTGAAGGCAGCATATTGTTGGGTCTTTTTTTTTAATCCAATCTGCCAGTCTATGACTTTTGATTGGTGAGTTTAAACCATTAACATTTGGGTTTATTATTGAGATATGATTTGTATTTCCAGTCATTTTTATTTATTTTTGGTATTTAACTTGACTTAGTTTCTCCTTTGGTTAGCTTTTCCTTTATTATAGTTCTTCCCTTTGTAGATTTTCACTGTTGTTTTTCATTTCCTCCTCATGAAATGATTTGCTAAGGATGTTCTGCAGTGCAGGCTTTCTTGCTGTAAATTCTCTTAGCTTTTCTTTATCATGGAAGGTTTTTATTTCATCATCAAATATGAAGCTTAATTTTGCTGGATATAAGATGCTTGGTTGGCATCCCTTTTCTTTCAGAGCTTAGTATATGTTTTTCCAGGATCTCCTGGCTTTAAAGGTCTGGGTTGAAAAATCTGCTGAGATTCGAATTGGTCTTCCCTTATATGTAATCTGATTTTTCTCTCTTGTGGCCTTTAAAATTTTATCCTTATTCTAGGCATTTTCGTTATAATGTGTCTTGGTGTAGATTTATTTTAATTTGGTACATTTGGTGTCCTATAGGTCTCTTGTATTTGATTTTCCAATTCATATTTCATGCTTGGGAAGTTTTCTGATATTATTTCATTGAAGAGATTGTGCGTTCCTTTGGTTTGAATCTCTGAACCTTCCTCTACCCCAATAAATCTTAAATTTGGTCTTTTGATGGTATACCATAATTCTTGGATGTTCTGTTCATGGTTTCTCACCATCTTCACTATGAGGTCAACTTTATTTTCAAGATTGTGCTGCAGGCTGGACGGCGGGGGCCGCGTGAGCCTTGGCTCCGCTTCTGCCCGCTGCTGTTTTCACCTGCTGCCTTCCTGCTGAGCGCTTTCGCGGGTCGCTGTCAGTGCACGCCGGCTTGCGATGCTGCAATCCGGCTGAGCACAAAAACACAAGCCAGATGGAACTGAAACAAAGTTTTATTTTTTGAGAGGCCGTGTGCGTCCCCCTAACAAGCCGGTCCACACACACCCACACCCGTGTGTCCCTACCGGACACGGGGGGCTCCACTTCCCCCGGAACACCCTCCTACCATCCTTCCCCAACCAATGGGAACTCTCCAGGAGTCTTGTAACTTGAGTCCCCAAATGGGCCTAAATGAACAGTAGGAGCCCAATTTCCATATGAATGTAATACTTTGCAGTGGCTCCTAGCATCTGCCCCCTTCTGTTTAATTAAGCAATGGCAATGTGGCTAGGGACCGTGCCTGGTAGGTTGTCCAATTTAACATGTGGTTCTTACCCGTCATGGGAGAACTGACTTTTACACGTCAGTTTCCTGTCTTAGGTTGAATCCACTGTAATCAGATCAACCCGTCACTGACTACCGGTCTAGCATAGCCATGCTTGTGGATAGGCCTAAGCACCAGTGGGGGGGTGAGGTTCTTGCCTCACCTCTGTTGGCCCCCAAATTTAACCTTGGTGCCAGTGGGGGGGTGAGGTTCTTGCCTCACCTCTGTTGGCCCCCAAGTTTTAGACCATCACTAGTAGAAGGGAGGAAGATACAGAAATGCCACGACACCAAGCCAATTGACGGCTCCTTAGGAAGAACAGTAACACTGGTGACACAGCAGCTAAGATATTTCAGCACTACCATAATTCACTGTATCAACAAATAGAGCACAATGCATACAGGTGATACATAGTCCAGGCAAGTTGTGTAAGCAGTTCAAAGTGGAGGAGTCTATCAATATGTCCATTTCCTCCCAAAGTAAATTAAGTCCTTGATTGAGCAGTTCAAAGTGGAGGAGTCTGTCAATATGTCCATTTTCTCCCAAAGTAAATTAAGTCCTTGATTGAGGATACTTATTGAGTTATATTGATTGATGTATCAGTTTATATAGTTTACTGTGATAGCTATCATAGAAGTTGTAGTTTGGTTTTATCTTAGTCTTCGCCGGCATTGGGATGGAGATGGGAATTCTGGCCATGGTGCTAAAGAGACATTATCTTGAACAGAATTGTTAAATATAATGAAAAGGAAAGGTGAAAGTAAACAAACAGATCTGTTAACCACCTTTAAAAGCAAAATTTATAACAGCTGTTTACCTAATTTAAATTAAACCATATAAGTCACGTGATTTTTTTTTTTTTTTTTTTTTTTTTTTTTTTGGATCCATTTATATCTATTTATACATGAGCGCTCCTTATAAATGAAATATGGACATACACACATACAGACATACAACACAAAACAGTGCATACATAACATAGAACATATAAGACAATAGTAAATAAAGGCCTTGTAGCTATACCTAGGTGAAATCTCCATTGCAATGTTTAAAAACTTTACAGTTAAAAAAAAATAAAACACAGTCAAAAAATAAAACTGATCAGAAAAACATTAACCTAGGTTTGTATGAGCTCAAAAAGAAAGAGAAAATAAATAAATAAATAAAATAGAACCTTATGATGTGGGAAAAATGTAATAATAAAATAGATATTGAAAAAGGCACCGTGGTAAATCACTGTTGTAGATGTAAGAATAGCCAAGCTGGAGCTCTGGATATCAGCTGTTATGGATTTGAGTCAAATCATCTTCTTTTTCTGTAGAAATTGTTTTAGTTAATCTCTCTGGAATCCAAATTGGTTGCTGTTCCTCCTGTGGAAAAACACAGACGGAGCCCCGACTCCAGACTATTACTGGGTCCGGACCTTTCCATTGTCCTGTTAGAATATCTTTCCAAAGTACCTTAGGCTTATGTACATTTTTCGGATACATATGTCTTTCCGCAGCACTAAGTCCTGATGAATCCAAATTTAGAAAGTTTAGAGTAAAAAGGGTTATTTTAAGTTTATCTTTGGGGGATATATACCCTTTTCCAATTCCTTCCTTTTGTTTTAATAAGTACATTTTAATAGTTTGATGAGCTCTTTCAACTATGCCTTGACCCTGTGGATTGTATGGGATTCCTGTTATATGAGTAATGCCAAATGATGAGCAAAATTGTTTAAAAGAGTTAGACGTATAACCAGGAGCGTTATCAGTTTTTAACTGTTTAGGAACACCCACAGTGGCAAAATTTTGTAAGCAATGAGCTATAACATCTTTAGTTTTTTCTCCGGCATGAAGGGAGCCCATTAAAAATCCAGAAGAAGTATCAACTGTAACATGTAAATATTTTAATTTTCCAAATTCTGGCAAGTGTGTAACGTCCATCTGCCAAATATGGTTAGGTATCAGTCCTCTAGGATTGACTCCAAGATTAACTTGTGGTAAAAATGTCACACAATTTTGACATTGTTTTATTATATGTCTGGCTTGTTCCTTAGTTATTTTAAAACGTTTTTGTAAGGTATTAGCATTGACATGGAACCTTTTATGAAAATTTATAGCTTCTTCTATTGTGGAGAAAATATGTATGTCATGTGTAGATTTATCTGCTAGTTCATTACCCAAACTAAGGGCTCCAGGCAACCCTGTATGTGCCCTGATATGTCCAATAAAGAATGGATCTTTTCTGTCCCCGATTAGAGTTTGTATAGCAGAAAACAAAGAGAAAACAGTAGAGGAAGGAGAAATCCTACCAGCATCTTCAAGGGATGCTATAGCATTAACTACATACTGGCTATCAGAGAATAAATTAAATACAGAATCTTTGAACATCATAAAAGCTTGTAATACTGCATTGAGCTCTACCTTTTGAGCTGATTGTTTGGGTACTAAAAATGTAAAAGTTTGATCAGGGGTAACTACCGCTGCTGTACCATTGTTTGACCCATCAGTGAATATATTTGGAGCATTCATGATAGGGTTTTTTTTTGTCATTTTAGGAAAAACTACAGGATGCTTAGACCAAAAGGACAACAAGGGATTAGATGGCAAGTGATTATCAAATGAGACACTAGATTTACACATGATTATTGCCCAAGTATTTAACTCATTAGCTAACTCATCAATTTGATCCATAGTATATGGAGTAATAATTTTATTGGGAGAAATCCCAAACACTCCCTTCGCTGCTTTTATCCCTTTGAGTATTAATTGTCCTACAGCCTCAGGATATCTAGTAAGAATAGTATTAGGGGAATACGATAAATGTATCCACAATAATGGACCTTCTTGCCAAAATACTCCTGTAGGAATATTTTTTGTTGGTAGTACAATAAATAATAAAGGCAAACTTATATCAATTCTATCCAAATGCATATTTTCCATATATGTTTCAATGATTTTTAATGCCTTTCTTGCTTCAGGCGTTAACATGCGGGGTGAATTTGGATCTGATGGACCTTTTAGGATATCAAATAAGGGTCCTAATTCTCCTGTTGGTATGCCTAGGTAAGGCCTTATCCAGTTTATGTCTCCCAATAATTTTTGAAAGTCATTAAGTGATTTGAGTTGATCTACTCGTATTTGAATTTTTGGTGGACGGACCATGGTTGAGGATAATAAAACTCCTAAATAATTAATTGGAAAATTTAATTGTACTTTATCTATTGCTATGTCTAGATTATAATTTTTTAGTAAGTTTGTAAGTGTGGCATAACATTCTAGCAATGTGTTCTTATCTTTATGTGCTAATAACACATCATCCATATAGTGAAATATTTGTAGTTCAGGATTTTGATTTCTAAGTGGCTGGATTGCTTTATTAACATAAATTTGACACATAGTCGGGCTGTTCGCCATCCCCTGGGGTAAAACTTTCCACTCATATCTCTGATCAGGACCTTCATGATTTAGTGCAGGGATAGTAAATGCAAAATGTGGACTATCCTCGGGATGAATTGGAATTGAAAAGAAACAATCCTTAATATCTATAGTTAACACATGCCAGGTTTTTGGTAAAGCAGACAATTGGGGAATCCCTGATTGAGCAGGTCCCATAATAACCATCTCATTATTAATGGCTCTTAAATCTTGTAATAATCTCCATTTACCAGATTTCTTTTTAATGACAAAAATGGGAGTATTATGGGGAGATACGGAAGGTTGTAAATGTCCTTCCGCTAATTGTTGTTTGACCAGATCGTGGGCTACTTGTATCTTTTCTTTAGTCAGGGGCCACTGAGGAACCCACACTGGTCTTTCTGATTTCCATGTAATTTTGATTGTCTCAGTGGCCCTTTTTGAAAACCCAATCCATGTTTATTTATTTCTTGATCTATTTGAATTGGTGCTATCATATCTTGATCTTGTTTCCTTAATCCTTTTTCTTTTCTAAAGCCTTGTTTAGCCCTACTAGTGGGCGCGTTAGAATTGACGTTATTTGTTAATGTCAATCCTAATTGATCTAGGACATCCCGTCCCCATAAATTTATGGGAAGATGGTCCAATACATAAGGCTGTATAGTTCCTTCACATCCTTCAGGATCCCTCCAATCTAATACCATAGCACTTCTATGGGGGTTAGTTGCCACTCCTAGGCCTCGAAGCGTTTGAGTGGCTTGTTGCAATGGCCAGTGCTTTGGCCATTCCTGACGAGATATGATGCTGAGGTCAGCACCTGTGTCCAGCAGCCCATTAAAATCATGTCCTTGAATATTTAATTTTAGCATTGGGCGAGAATCTAAATTTAAAGAAAGCATAGCCCAATCTACACCTGTGGAGCCTAATCCCTTGGAACCTCTTTCTACATTACAACTGGAAAATTCATCATGTAGGCTGGGTATTATTAATAACTGTGCTATTCTATCTCCTGATGAAATTACGGATATACCTCTTGGAGAACTGGCTATAATTTTTATTTCACCCTCATAATCGGGATCAATTACCCCAGGACTTATCATAAGTCCTTTTAGTGTAGAAGAACTGCGTCCTAATAATAAGCCTACTGTTCCTTGGGGAAGAGGTCCTTTTATTCCTGTGGGAATGATTTGAACTCCCATCTCTGGAGTTAATACTGCTCTGGCAGAGGCACAGATGTCCAACCCTGCGCTCCCTCTAGTTTGTCTGATGAGGGATCTGATGGATAGTGCGTCCTGGGCACTACCTTGATGGTGCTGCTGGGTTCCTCCATTGCCCCGTATATTTGTGGCTTTGGGCCCCGGGGCATTGGGCCCTCCAATTCGTTTTTTGACAACGGGGCCTGATACCTTTCTCCACGATATTGTGGGTAGACACTTGGTCTTTGTCCATTTTTTGATAACGGAATACCCTCTATGGTGGTTTGAGAACGGCATTCATTAGCCCAATGTCTCCCTCTATGGCATCGTGGGCAAATACCCGGGATTCTACTCCTTTGATACCTAGCTTTGTTAAACCCTCCTCCTATGGGGCAATTTCTTTTAAAATGTCCTTTCTGATTGCAATTATAGCATGTTTTTGGTTTGGTATCTAAAGCCTGTTTTACTTCAGCTGCCATGACTTGTCCTTGTTCATCAATGTCGCTACATAATTTAATATATGTGTTTAAATCTCCATGTTTCCACGGTCTAATGACCTCTTTGCAGCAACGATTTGCTTGGTCATAAGCCAGTTGTTTTATAAATGGCATTGCCTGTTCTGTATTTTCAAATGTCTTAGAGGCTGTTTCAATAAGTCTAGCTACAAAGTCAGCGTAGGGCTCATTAACTCCTTGTGTTATCTTAGATAGTTGACCTTGTAAATCCCCTTGTCCCTTCAAAGTTTTCCATGCCTTAATTGCATTCATAGTGATCTGAGCGTATACGCCAGGATCATATCTAATCTGTTGCCTCTGACCCTCATAAGGTCCTTTCCCCAATAGCATTTGAGAATCTCTTTCAGGATAACCTGCTGCTGCATTTCGCCTAGCTGTCTCCCTGCAAAATTCCTCATTGGCAATTTTCCATAATAAATATTGTCCTCCATTTAGCACAGAGTGACACACGCTAGCCCAATCTTCTGGTGTTAAGTCCCAGCTGGTAATAGATTCGACCATTCTGACAGTAAAGGGAGCGGCAGGTCCGTAGGTTTGTACAGCTTCCTTTAATTGCTTTACTATTTTGAAATCTAAGGCACGGTAAACTCGTTCCCTTTCTTCTCCCCGCTCAACTACAGGGCATGCTAACTTTTGGGGTCCTGCCTCAGGATTCTGTTCATCACCTATGGAAACTGAGGGCTGCTCAGCTACAGGTGAAGCTGTTGGTTGAATTACGCCCTCTGGTGATGGAACGGAGTTAGTACTAGCCTCCCTATCTGAGGGTCGTTTTTTCCCTAAGCTTGCCTTCTTCAATTTTTCTTCTGTCTGACTAGCTTGAGGGACCTTTTGTTTTGCTTGACCTAATAAGTTTTCTGCCATAGCCTGGACCTCTAACAATTTACTTAACAGTCTTTCGGTTTGTTTTTTACTAGATTCTAATCTACTATAAAGGTAACGTAACCCAATAAGGTAGGATAGAAGAAAGCCAAAACAGAATGAAACAGAAACGGAGAGGAGAAAAATGATTATATCAATTTTTTCTTTCTCAGGGCCGAATAACTTAAAACCTTGAGCCAACCATTTTTCCCAATTCGCCTGAAAAAATTGTAAGGCTAGAGAGCCTGAAATAAAAGCAGAATAAATCAAAACAAAAATACCCATTCTGTCGCCTTTCCTTAGGGGCGAGCGATATCACTCACCTATAAATTTTGGGCGTTCCCCGTACAAGGGCCACCAAAATGCTGCAGGCTGGACGGCGGGGGCCGCGTGAGCCTTGGCTCCGCTTCTGCCCGCTGCTGTTTTCACCTGCTGCCTTCCTGCTGAGCGCTTTCGCGGGTCGCTGTCAGTGCACGCCGGCTTGCGATGCTGCAATCCGGCTGAGCACAAAAACACAAGCCAGATGGAACTGAAACAAAGTTTTATTTTTTGAGAGGCCGTGTGCGTCCCCCTAACAAGCCGGTCCACACACACCCACACCCGTGTGTCCCTACCGGACACGGGGGGCTCCACTTCCCCCGGAACACCCTCCTACCATCCTTCCCCAACCAATGGGAACTCTCCAGGAGTCTTGTAACTTGAGTCCCCAAATGGGCCTAAATGAACAGTAGGAGCCCAATTTCCATATGAATGTAATACTTTGCAGTGGCTCCTAGCATCTGCCCCCTTCTGTTTAATTATATATTTTTATATATTTATATATATATATATATATATATATATATTTATATATATATATATATATATATATATATATATATTTATATATAATTATATATTTTGTCTTCATTGTCTGAAGTCCTGTCTTCCAAGTGAGCAGCCACAGATCGGTTAGCTTCTATTTTTACATTTACAGTTTTGTCACTATGATCAGAAATGATGAGTTTGGTTATCTTCTACCATATAGTCAATAGGTTTGCATAACGGTTTACAGTTTCTGATGGTAGAAGAGGGCCTGGGGGTTTGGCTGAGATGTTTATGAGATAGGATGTGAGAATATGGAGGTATTAGATTATATGACTAGTGAGAGTGTAATCATAAGAAGTTGGCTGTTAGTAGGAGAAACAAGAGAGAGGCAACCCCATGTAAGATTTCCTGTTACCTCCGCAACAGGATAACTGTTAGCACCCCTAGTAGAGATACCTCTGGTGTAGCCAGGACACAGGGACCTTGGTGACATCTTACCAGGTCCTCATTATTGTCCCTTGATAGAAGTCACAATATCCCAGTTTCTTGACAGCAGCATCCTCAAGCCTATATGTATCCTGATGGTGGGCTGTGGAGCCTCACTTTGATAAATAAGGACCCCCAGTGTGTGGTGCCTCTCTTTGCACAGGCATGGGGGGCACAGTGGGTACCAGGCAGGCCTCTCCATTATATTCTTACTAGAACAATTAAAATAAAAATGCCTGACATCACCAAACGTTAATAAGAACCTGGAACAACCAGAACTCTCAGACTTTGCTGATATAATCCCTTTGGAAAGATTCTGTCAGTTTCCTTTGAAACTCATCATACCCTTGCACTGTGACCCACTAGTTCCACTCAAGTATTTACTCAAGAAGTTAAGACTTGTACAAAAATTCAGCAGCTTTCTTCATAATAACAAAAACTGCAGACAACTTAAATGTTTAACAGGAGACAAACTGTGGTAGAATAAAACACTACTCAGCAATAAAATAGTAGTAAACCATTGTACACCAAAAGGGATGAATTTACAGACTTTATTCTTGGTGTCTACAGAAGAGAAAGTACTCAGTGACCAAACTTGATGAATTCCTACATAGATGAACATACTTATGGAGGAAGGTTGGGTTGGAAAGGGAACAAAGACACAAGTGAGTATTTAAGTTTTAACATTTCATTGTATGTGAATTGTACCTTAAAAACAGCTGTAAAAAATATTGAACAAAAGGGGCTGTGGTTGAGGCTCAGTGGTAGAGCACTCGCCTAGCACGGGCGAGGCCCTGGGTTCCATCCTCAGCACCACATAAAAATAAATAAAGTAATTAAAGATATTGAATCCACCTACAACTAAAAAATAAATATTTTTTAAAAAATATTGGATAACAGTTAGTAGGTTTGTTTCTCACAGTGGCATGGAAAGAAATTCTCATATTACTTGCTGGGTATCCTAAGTTTCTGCAATGACAAAATAAATATATTGATGACAGTGCACCCCAGAATCCTCACCATTGACAAAAGAAGTCGCAAATATAAAAACAGTAAATAGTAAATTATAGCTGTGGTATTGAACTGGAAGTGGAGATATCAGAACAACTATGATCTTCTAGAAAGATGATGGTAGGTAGGTAGGTAGGTAGAGATATACTTAGACAGGTAAGTGATAGATTAAGGAGAAAAATAGAGGTAAATGTGTATGTTATATGCATACACATACATACTCGTATTTCCTAATTTTGTTTTCCTGAGAAAGTCTAAAATGTACAGCAATCCGGTAGAATGAGGATGATTAATGCTAGACCTTTGTTTATAAGTGCAGTTCTCTAAAGTGAACCAAGGGTTCCTGGGGAAAATTCAAAGCCTTGGGCAGGCAAGTTTCAAGAGAAGCCCAGACATCTTGTTTACCAGAAAGCATGAAAATATCCTCAAAAAGGACAGTGATCTATTAAAAGGACCTAAGAGCCAGAATAAAAGGCTCCCAATGGCCAAATTTGGGACTATAAATAATGATAGTGAGAGTAATAGAATGTGATTCATGGGATAAGATAAGGAACTATGAGTTCATAGTGATATAAACCTGACATAAATACAAGGACCAATAAAGGCATAAATGCCTAGGAAAAAGGACATCTCCTTAGAAAACTGTCAGAAAAAGGCATATTATATTATTACTGTTATAGTCGGGGGCTATCATAGCTGCAACGAATTCTCAAGTGACTCAAAAAAATATGTAGAGACATAAAAAATGATTTGAAAAAAGTAGGTCAAAATGTAAACAACAGATTGAACTGGGTAAACGTCATATGCAGGAGATCCTTGTGGTGGTGTTGTTACAACTTTTCTCTAGTTTGGAAATCATACCAAAATAACAAGCAAGCAAAAGAAGAGGGAGGAGAGGAGGAGGAGACTTGGCCTCAGATAAACCCAGAGCACAAAATAGAAAGAAGTTTAAAAAAAACAAAAGCATAAAACATACACCTATCAAAAAGGGACAGAGGAAAGATTTGCAAGGGAAAAATATCTCAATACAATACTTTAAGGAAAAGGAGAGAGGGAAATGTCCTTTCCCTTTGGCAACAGGGAAAATTCAATATTTTTCAAGCCCCTCCAGAGTCATCACCTGAACAAAACTTTTCTGAGAGAGGGAGAGGGCAGTTTTGATGCCTGGGAGTTGGAGACCAATTCCACAAGGGAGAGTCTTCCTCCTGCCCTTGAGCCCAAAAGGACAGAAGAGAGATTTCCTGTGCTTAGAGGTCTGATTGCAGACATGCCCAGCTGGAAATTAAAAATGGAAAATACTTATTAATATGCAGAATAAAAGTTTGCTGGAGAGTAAAATTCTCTCTTTAAGAATAGAGTTTTATTTTACTTCTAATGAAAAATACTAATGAAAGCATTGCTTCAAGGTAGAAAAGCTACGATGAGAAAACTACAGATGTGTCAGTGTGTAGAAGGGCAGGAACTTAACCATATGGCTGACCTCAAAGCCTGATGGGGGGGGGGGATTATCAAGTCCCTCCTGTGTGCCTGGAACACAGACAAGGAGACTGAGCCTCATGGTAGCTAAGAAAGTTACCTACCTTCAAAATCTGAGAACCAGAAAGCTTTTTCATTTTTTACTTCAAAAAAATTTATTGCAATAAAATATACATAAAATTTGCCATTTATTCATTTTCAAGTGCCCAGTTCCCCGATGTGAAGTGTATTCACACTGTCGCGCCAGCATCACCATGGTCCATCTCCAGAACATCTTCATCTTGCCCAGCTGAAGTCTGTACCTGCTGAATTCCCACTCAACACCTGTTCTTTCCTCAGCCTCTGGAAGGTGCCATTCTGCTTCCTGTGCCTGTGAACCTGGCTTGTCTAGCAACTCAGGGCTGTGGCTTCGGTTTGGGGTGTCCCTTGAAGGCCCATGTCTTAAGACTTGATCCTCAGATTGGAGGCCCTGGGAGGTGGTGGAACCTCTAAGAGGGAGGGCCAAGTGGGAAGTCTGGGGATGAGCCCAGAAGCTTCCTGCAAGACCTGGTCTCATCCTCTTGTCCTTTCACATCCCCACCTCAGGGTGAGCGGGGTTTGCTCGACTTCTGCCATGCTGAGCTGCCTGGCCACAGGCCAAAGCAACAGACCAATGAGTCATGGACTGAAGCCTCCAAATCCATAAGCCAAAATAATCCTTTTCTCCAAGTAGATCATCTCAAGCATTTGTTATAGCAATGGAAAGCTGACAAACGCTCACACACCTGGAGTCCTGGGATGCAGTCCTTTGTGACCGGTCTCTTTCTCCTGGCAGAAAGTCTTCGAAGTCCTCTTCATGTGTTAGGACTTCTTTCCTTTCAAGACTGAATAATATCCCAAGGTGCCCATGAATCGCATTTTTTCAATTCATCTATAGATGGAAATAAGTTGTTTCCAACTCATTTTGGCTTTGGTGAATAATGCTGCTATGAGCCAGGGTGAAAGTATTATTTTTAAGCTTCAAAATTTCACCAATAGCCAGTGAGCACCCCACATTTCAGTGGAAGATATTCAGAGAAACACCTGGTTGCCAAAGACCACATTCAGGACCGGGCAGACTAATTGGTTGGCCTTCCGCATGATTCCCATTAGGTGTCTCCACCCTTCCTCATATCTTGGCCTCCCACTTACTATTGGCCAACCTCCTAACTTCCCCCCCCGGGGACTGGGGATCTGTGCTTCTAAGCCAAGGCAGCCCTAGTGGTTCTGAATCCATGATGGAGGGAGGGCTGTGCCCGGGCCCAGAGCTCCCTGTGCACCTGCAGGGCCCCTGGTGCTAGGCTCCTTCCTGTGACTCCAAACTGCTAAGCACAGCTACCCACTGGGAATAACCTGAGCCAGGGAATTTGAAGTCAAGCAGAGGTTGGGTTTATCTGGCAGCAAGTGGTTTTTGCCTGAAGAAGAAAAGCTATTGGGAGGCTTTTATGTAAATTCTTCTATTTTAGGAACAGAAAAACTGTAGGGAATGAATCATGACCTTCAAGAAATAATCCTCCTTCCTGAGATCGCTTATTATGTTGACTCTCTGTAATCTCACTACAAATTACAAATGGCGTGTTTGGGTCGGGGCCAAGGACTACAGATGGCGGCACCCAGACTCGCCCTCTGCTTGTGTGGCACAGACCAAGGGCAGCTTGCATCTGGGCTCTGGCCCTTCCTTTCCATCCTGTTTCTTGATGCCTGGAGCCTAGACCAAAGAGACCTTCAAACCCAAGTGTCTGGAGGCAGCCATGTTGGAAATCTTTCCCCCAATGCAGCGATGGGAGAATGAGGATCTCAAACCTGCAGTGGCTCTGGGTAAACGTCCTGGAGTCACCACATCAGGTGAGGACAGCGATCATCAGCTAATGGGAGACCACCGAATTGTGAGACGAGATGGAAACACACTCGTCAAGGACCCTCAGAAATGAAGAAGGTGGGCACTTTTTATCTCTGCTAAATGCTTCTCACAACATTCAGCGTTGACGAAAATCTACAAGTGATGGGAAAAGCATGCTGTTCGGTGGGTTTTCATATTTTTGAAGATTAGTTTTATGCCCGTGTGAATTGCTGCTTGTATATTTATTTCAGGTTCTGAACTTCAGTCATAAAAAAATAATAACTTTTTTTTCAGGCTTCTGTTTATGATCAATTTGACATCGTAGATACCCCGCTAAGGAATTATAAGTCATATTTTATTTACACTTTTGGTGGATGTGTTATATATTCTTATTTGTGTCCTCAATCATTTTCAGACCTCAGGTTCCAATCATTTTTTTAAAGCCAGGAAGAAGAGAAACACAAGGTGATGGGAAAAAAATCAGCAATGCGCAGCCCAAAGGCCCAGCAACCCCCCACTCCATTTGAGGACCCAGCTAGACTCCCGATAGTCACGGACACGGATGGGCACAGGGACAGGTAGAGAGAAGCGTTCCTCCAGTGCCTGGGGTCTGGACTCTGCACCGTGCAAGGCCCATCCTGCAGCCCAGGCAGTCTATCCACGAGACACAGCCAAGTCTTATCTGAGTGAGGAGAATGAGAACCTGAATAAATAATATTTTGTCGTCATTTTCAAATGGTCATAAACTATAAAGATAAGAAAATTGCCTAGAGAAAGATAAGGAAAAAAATTTTTTTTTCTATTTCATGGAAGAAACGTTTTGCTGGTTCCTAAATGTTCTCCATGCCTCCTCCCCATCACCACCATGGGCCTACCTAATATTGTGATTAAATTGCAGTTTTTAAAAAGCAGGTGAAATGATGGTAATGGTGGGTTCATGTCTGGTTACAGCACACTTTCAAGTGAGAGCCACTTAGCTGGATGCAGATACAAAAGAATCCAAGTGATGCTCTTATTCCCAATCACAGGAGCCCTTTAAAACTCTCACATCAGAGATTCTGTTACGCCCTTATTGTGGGAGTTGAAATCAAGGAAGGAAGGAAGGAAAGAGGAGGAAGAGAAAAAGAAGGGAGGGAAGAGGAAGGAAGGGAGGGGAGGGGGGAAATAGGAAGAAGGGAGGAGAGAAAGTGGGGTAAGAGAGGAGAAGGAAGACCTCCAGCCATAGGATTCAGAATATCCCCCATAGGATTGATTCAGATTCAATTGGTGACCAGCCAGATTCCCTAGTAACTTGTCTTCAATCTCTAAAGTATTTTAAAATGCAATTTAATGGAGCAACCTGCACCCTCCAAGTTCCAGGCATAGCACCTGTGCTTCCACATGCCTATGATGGCCTGTCACTACCTGACAAACTCCTGCCATGGTCACATGTCACAGTTACTTCCGAGAAGACCCTACCCACGCGGAGCCTTCACTAGTGAATGAATTGTTCTTATTTGTGCAGTTCTTACCATTATGATTGTTCCTGAGACTTCCTCACTTGGGAATGTTGGCATCAATTCTCTGAGTGACACACTCACGTGTCATTCTAGTACAGTGAGAGTGCCAGGCGCCCAGGCTCCCCTGTGTGTAGGACACAGCCTCAGAGACCCAGGTCGTCACCATCCACACGCACAGTGGTCTCCTTCTCTGTAACCTGGGGAGATGGTGCCACTCAGGGGCACACGGGTTTCCCTGCAATTTGATTGACAACAGAGGCCCCCAGGCTGTATGAAAGAGCAGCTTGGGTGCCACATTCAGCCCCTGTGGTCCCATGTGTCTTGGACACTGTAGGACAGGATGACCCCAGAGGATCTCCCAGATCTGTGCTTCTGAGAGTGAGTGTCAAACGTCAGGCACAAACACTGGAAGTGAAAATCAGCACAGAATCCACAGGATTCGAAACATGACCATCAGTTGCAGGATGCGGACCGGGGATAGAAGTTCATTCATCGTCTCCATGAATGTGGCAGCCCTCCGGGCAGTCCCTCCCCCAGAGAAGAAGACATCGGTAGCATTAGAAAGAAGGCAGAGACCTCCCTACTCCAGCTCCAGTCAGGGCCAAGAACCCACAGGACAGGCAGCCCCCTAGCGGGGATGAGGCTGAGGGCTGGTCAGCAGGGTTCTCCCACCAAAGCCCACCGCCCGCCCTCCCCGGGTAGAGCAGGGGAGGCCTCCAATGTGCACCTCGTCAATCCCTCGCTCCTCCCGTCCTGCCGACAGGACCCAAGCCTTCTCCTACAGGGGTGGCCCTTGGGGTTGACCAGTTGAACTTCACACTCACTAGCCCCTGCTGTTATTTTCTCTCAAAATATAGTAAAGAAATCAGAAAAGGAGAAGCCATTCTTGGCAGCCCGGTTCTCCCCAACAGCAAGAAGCAGCCAGATTTCAGGAACCACAGAGATGGTGGTTTGGCCCTAAGAAATGTGTGAACAAACTGCAAGTCTTCCACCCCTCAGCAAGATCCAGGCATGGGACCGAGGGGCCCCAAGATACCTGAAGTCAGCCACCCTGTTAACAGCTGCTCTAGAGCCCGGGCAGTGAGGCTGTCCTCAAAGCAGTCCATCCCGCTCAGCTGGCTGGGCGTGGACGGTGTCCAAACACAAAGCATTTCAGTGTGCATCAAGAGCAACTGTGCTCCTGAGACCCTTGTCCCACTGGTCACTCTTGAGGAGTGTGGGAGGTCCGTGTGGACGGTGCCCTGGAGAAGATGACTGGTGCTTCCCGGTTCCTGCCACAGGTCAAGACTTCATGCACCCAGATGCTGCCTGGCTTCTTACTCAGGGCCTTGCCAAGGTTTATTTATTTGAAACCAATGTCTAGTGGATCATGGACTAAGAGGTCCTAGGCTGTCGGGTGGGCATTGGAATCTTCAAGAAGCTTTTTCAGGCCGTTCTCTGGTCTTAGGTGCTTCTCACAAAGGGGAGTTGACCTCAAGCACCAGATACTAACCAGCCCCACCAGGGAGGGCTGTCCCGATCCAGTTGGAGCCAGCCAGAACCAGCCTGCTCAAGAATGGGTAGCCTTCAGCACCAGGAGCCACACCCAGGGAATGCCCCAGCAGCTCTGAGTGGACTGGGACCCCAACAGGGATTGTGGTGTGAACTGATAAGTACAGTCAATAAAAATGTAAGTTATAAGTTATAGATTAGTAAAAAATGGAGATTATAGATATAAGATTTTGATAAGTGAGATAGATAGGCCTAAGACTCCATATTGCTGCCTTCTATTAAAAAACTGTTGCAAGAGCTGTTTCTGAGAAACTGAAATGAAAACTGTTTTCTTATATTGTTTTCTGTACTTTGTACCCCACAAAATGAACTCAACCCAGGATATGGTGGTCTTGGTGACCCAGGACTTTGAAGTCGATTCTTGCCCCCACTAGCCACCTGCTCGGACTCAGGATGCGATTATCTGAGCTGCTGTGCTAGTTGCTGCCTTAGCCTCTATGACTGGCTTGCTTGCATGACGCTAAGGAAAGCCCCTGAGCTGTGGTTTTCATCTCTAAGTCCCCAGGATACAGGCCAGGAAGTTGCTGTCCTCCCCGAGATTCAGTCTCTCCAGGTGGGTGACAGTCCCTGGCCAGGTAAATAAAGCTCTCTTTGATTTGAATTCAGACTTAGAGAGTTTTTTAAAGAGGCTCCCCACAACATTTTGGGGGCTCGTCCAGGATGGAAGAGACATTTCTCTTCTCATAAGTGAGAGAACGCTCAGAAACACCCAGGAGACCCAGTGGGCCGGACACAACCTGGGGAAGGCCTCTGGGGAGCGCTCCTCAGCCCCGGGCCCTCTCCTCATCGGCTCCTGCCAAACCTGCAAACTGCCTATTTGAGAGCACTTGCTTTTGCACCTGCGACTTAGTTCTCCCGGAAAGGTAAGCTTGAAACTTGAAACCTGGTTTGTGTGGATCCACAGTCTAGGAAATCAGGGACATCTGGACCCAGAATATACCTCCTGGTCCAGGGCAGTGTTGAGACATCGCTCACTGGCCCATCTGGGGTTGAAACCCCCATCCAAATCTTGGCCAATTAGGTTTATTTGTGGTTCTTGTCTGTTGTGTGTCTCACTGTTGGTCTCAGTCTCATTATGGGTCAAAATCAGGGCACTTCATGTTCATTTTATAAACCCTTTAAATGTTTTCTGTCTAACCTTAAAGAGTTTTCAAAGAGAACAACTAATTAGAAAACATCGTGTAATGCTTCCTCTCAGAAAACTTTGTGAATTAGACAGGCCAGACTTTAAAGTCGGATGGCCCCCAGAAGGGACCACGGACCTCTACCACCTATCAAGTTCGCAGAGTTATCTCCAGGTGGCCTGGCCATCCAGATCAGTTGCCCTATGTACAGGTTTGGATTAAAATCCAAAAGGGAACTCCTTTGCTGACAAAACAACTAAGGAGATGGCTTTAAAACCAATGGGACTTTACAGATCTTGCCTGTGTGGCTGCGGAACCATTTGTTACACACCTCCCCCACGTATAGGGGGGGGGGATTCCAGGGGCAGAAACCAGTTCTCCAGCGCACCAGCCACCTATTACAGCGCAGCTCACCAGCACTGCCACCCTGCCACCCTGCCACCCCTGTGCAGATCCCACAGTATCCTATCAGACTGGAAGCTAAGAAAGGCAGAGCCATTCACATCCACAGCTTGCGGGAAGCTGGTATCCTGATCCCCTGTCAATCAGCCCCAAACACGCCATTGCTGCCTGTCCAGAAACCTGAGACAAAAATCTACAGACTGGTACAGGACCCTAAAGAAGTCAACAAGAGAGTGGAAACGATTTATCCCGCAGTGCCAAATCCCTGCACTCTCCTCAGTTCATTGTCCCCTTCTCACCCAGGGTACACTGCCCTGGACCTCAAAGACGACTTCTTCAGCTTGCCATTGGCCAAGGTAAGCTGACCAATTTTTACTTCTCAATATTCAGATCCAGAAGGGAGATTTTCAGGACAACTGACCTGGGCACAGTTGCCACAGGGACTTAAAAACTCTCCAACTCTATTTGATGAGGCCCTAAGCTGGGACCTCGCAGCCTACAGGCAGCAACACACTGAGACTGTACTTTTACAATATGTGGATGGTCTCCTGATAACAACCCAAAACCATAACTAAATGTGAACAGGCCCCCGGAGACTTGTTAAAAACCTTAAAAAGTTTGGGGTACCGGGTGTCAACATAAAAGGCCCAATTATGCACCTCGACAGCCACCTACTTGGGCTACAACCTAGAAAAAGGAAAAAGGACTCTGTCACAGGACAGAATTAAAGCAATCATGCAGATGCCTCACCCTAAGACTAAGCGTCAGATGTGAGAGTTCCTCAGGGCCATCGGGTATTGCCGCCTTTGGATCCTTGGTTTTGCAGAACTAGCCAAGCCTCTGTACGTTAGCACAGGGGAAAAGAGGACTCTTTGACTTGGGCAGAGAAAGAACAAGAGGCATTTGACAAACTGAAGCAAGCCCTAGTCTCTGCACCTAGTGGCATACCTATCCAAAAGACTGGAGTATGTTGCAGCTGGATGGCCAAACTGCCTCGGAGCCATCGCTGCCCCAGCAATCCCGGTTAAGGAGGTACATAAGCCCTCCAGAGTGCTGGCTCTCCAGCGCTCATATTATCCAACACCAGGCCCTTCTTCGAGACCACTGCAGAATAAAATTCCTAAAACCCTCAGCTTTAAATCCAACCACCCTTCTTTCTGACGATGATCCCTCCAAGCTGCTGCAACTGCCAGGAAATCTTGGAGTCGCTCCAGAATGTCCAGCCGGACCTGATGGACACACTTTGGCTGGAGCCAGACAAGACACTCTACTCTGATGGCAGCAGCTACGTCCAAAATGGAATCAGTGTGCAGGGGCAACTATAATCACTTTAAATGAAATTATCTGGGCTCGACCTCTGGGACTTACAACTTCTGCACAAAAAAGCAGAACTAATTGCACTTACCCAGGCTCCCAGACCCGGCAAAGGAAAGACTGTTAATATCTCTACCGGCAGTAGATAGGCTTTTGCAGACTGTTAATATCTGCACTGGCAGCAGAGACGCTTTTGCTACTGTTCATGTACATGGAGCTCTCTATAAAGAGAGAAGGCTATTAACTTCAGAACAGAAAGATATCAAACATACTGAAGGAGATATTAGCTTTGCTAAAAGCCCTCTGGTTACCAGAAAAAGTGGCTATCATACATTACAGAGGCCACCAGAACACACAGACACCAAAATGAAAAATAAACCTCACTTCAGTAAAACCCAGACAATGTGGTTATCAATATTTGCTGATATATGTGGACACTTATTCAGGAGATAATTCCCCGATTCAGCCTCCCAGTAGCCATGGGGTACTACATGGCCCAGCTTTCATAGCTAAGATAACTCAAAATTTATCTAAAGTCTTTAGAATTAAATGGGACTTATATATAGGCCTTAGAGTGAAAGACAAGTTAAAAAGATAAATGGAACTCTAAAAGACACCCTTACTAATTGCACTTGGAGACTGGCGTAGCCTGGACGGGCCTCCTTTTTCCCTTTGTTCTAAGATCACCCTTGCTGTTCCCAGACCACAAGACAAAAAAACTAGCTGAAGTAAGTGACCACTCACTTCTTAGGTCCTTACAGGCTCGCCAGCCAGCCTCCCACCAGCTCAGGCTTTAACTAAGACAGTCCAGCAGCAGGTTGCAGGAGAGACCTTCACTCACCCATTCCAGCCTAGAGCCATCATCCATCCACCGTGGAGCCTTGCTGGCACAGACCCTTCCCGGTCATCCTGACCACCCCTACTGCTGTAAGAGTCACCGGATAGCAGCACTGGATTCACCACTCCCAGATCAAGAAGACAGCTCCAACAGAAGATCCACCTGAAGACACCTGACAATAAACAATATTTTTTCTTTCTGTTCTGTTTCACTTTCAGACATGCACGCTGCACACAGCTGTACTCGGAAACTCTTGAGGCCAGAAAAAGTCAGGAAGCCTGCTTCTAAAGATAAAACTGCTGGTCCTTGAAAATATGGTATGACGTGGTAAACTTAGATAAAACTAAACTTCAATAAACCAATGATTTGATTAAGTCTCATAAAACCAGTGGAGAATGTTGTGGTGCAAACTGATACATACAATCAATAAGAATGTAACTTATAGGTTATATAGTAAAAAATATAGGCTATAGATATAAGATTTTGATAAGTGAGATAAGAGAATGATAAAGCAAGAACTGTCACAGGCAGGCCTAAGACTCCATTTTGCTGCCTTCTATATAACACTGTTACAAGAGCTGAAATGAAAGCTGTTTTCTTATCATATATTGTTTTCTGTACTTTGTACCCCACAGAATGTACCCAACCCCAGATATGGTGGTCTTGGTGACCCAGGACTTTGAAGTAGATTCTCGACCCCACTAAACTCCTGCTCGAAGTCAGAATGTGGTTATCCAACACCTGCTCAGACCCAAGATAAGTTGTTGTGCGAGTTGCTGCCTTAGCCTCTATGACTGGCTTGCTTGCATGACACTAAGGAAAGCCCCTGAGCTGTGGTTTTCCTCTCTAAGTTCCCAGGATACAGGCCAGGAAATTGCTGCTTTCCCCAGAGCTTCAGTCTCTCCAGGTGGGAGACAGTCCCTGGCCAGGTAAATAAAGCTCTCTTTGATTTGAATTCAGACTTAGAGAGTTTTCTGAAGCAGCTCCCCATAACACAGGGACACCCTTTTGAGGCAGGTAGAAGAAATCAAGAAGAGGGGTAGAAAGGAGACAACAGAAGGACCAGGAAGATACACCTTGCACCTGAAAGCCTCGGGCTGAATCCCCAGACCTTCACTCCCATGCCCATTTCTCTCCCAGGCCTGTCACTCCCAATTTTCCAGGAAATCTACAAGGTACTGGCAATTCACCCACTTATCAAAATCACCCTGTGCACTACGAAGTAGCCCACGAACATAGGTACCTTCAGAACAAAGAGAGAAAAGGAAGATACGAAACCCATAATTCAGAGCACTGTCTCAGAAACCTGCCACACAGGATCCTTTCCCAAGGTGACCTCTTGATCAGGTGACAAAGAAGACGCCAAAGTAAAGATCCTGAGAATTGCCAGAGCACCATGGGCCATTTGGTATCACCAGGCTGGTGACATCCCCACACACACCCCTCAACTAGTGTCCTCTAAAAGAAGAGCCTGAGGACCCCAGGTGCCTCTGTCTGTTGAGATGGTCCACAGCCTCCCTCCAAGGGCTTTATAGTTCTTGTTTTCCAAAATAAACCTCTGTGCCTCGACTCCCGACTCATTTATAGTATAGATAGGAATAAATATCTATGTCACACACACACACACACACACACACACACACACACACACACAGAGTCACGTTTGCGGACTTATTTAAATGTTACATATTCCTCTCGATATTTTCAAATATCTTTTCCTGTATGTGCATATATATCACATATATTTAAATATATTTATTTAAATGGGCTAATATGTCTGAGGAGACCATTCACTACTAACCCTAGCAGGAGGATCATGAGATCTGGGAATCTCACAGAGCTGCAGGCCCAGGTTCTCCTGCGTGGCCTGTGGATACAGAACTCGGTAACCTCCCCCTTGCACACAGACACCCCACAGCCACACACATGCCAGGCCCGAGCTGCCTCCATGCACAGCCAAGGCCTCGTTCTGTGTGCTGAAGTGCCCCATTATGGCAGGTACAGCTACTTACCTCTAATGTGAACATCTATAATACATACATACATATCCCTATGTTTAGATATTCGTTTAAATGCTGTATATTCTTTTGTAGGTACTTGTAAATATTTATATTCTGTGTGTGTGTGTGTTCATGGGTGTGTGTGTGTGTTCATGGGTGTGTGTGTGTGTGTGTGTGTGTGTGTTCATGGGTGTGTAAGTTGGGCTTACAGGCAGACATGACCATTCAGGAATCAGCTCAGATTTGAGGACCCAAGTCTCAGAGTTGCTGGCTCAGGACCCCTGCCCACAGGATAGCTCCAGGGCTCTCTGTATCTGGTGCCTTGAGCACATTCACTTCACAACCTCCACAGAGTTGCTTGTCCGACTCTGCCCCACCCTAAAAGCAAAGCCCCAATGTGGCCACAATGACCTTGACCTGCAACCCCTTCCTGTCAGGCCAATCCCACGGGCTGGAGCCTTTAAACAAGACCAGAGGCGCCAGGAACTTTACCCCAGGTGTTTCCAATCCGGGTTTTCTACTCTCTGTCCCCAGATACAGCCAACCGGAGAGGCTTGCTCAGGCTGTGTAGCCTTAGACGGCCGGGGCGGGGTCCACTCCCTGGGACCCCATCAGCCCCCAGTGCTCTCCGCCGGCTCAGGGGCTCAGGCCTAGCTGATTTTCACCTCATCCACCCCCACAGCCCTGTTCTCCACCTGGGGTGGCCCCCTGCATGTTCAAAAGAAGGGTTGTCATCCAGATTGACACACCAAGCACCAGAGTCCAGCTGCTCACATGAGGATGAGGGCACCTGAGCTGGGTTTGTCACAAAAGTATGCTCTGCTGGTGGTGACACCTGGACACTCTCCACTGCACCCCTCGGGAGGGGCTGAGCTTGCCTTTCGGCCCCCGGTGGGAAGATGAGTTTGTGTGTGTGTGTGTGTGTGTGTGTGTGTGTGTTTCTTTGGCCATGTTTAATTTGGACATTCATATCGATACATTTATGTGCTTATTGATATATCAGTATTTTTTATGTGTTATCTATTTATAAATCTATATTTGTATTCATATATGTGTGTGAATATAAATACATATAAGCATATTTATGTTTTCTATGCCTGAGTGAAGAACCCCGGTCTGACAAATATAGCTACATATTAATATGAATAAATTTCTACATTTTGCACATATACATATTCATATGTCTAATTATTTTTAAATATGCTGTGTTTAAAAATATACATTTAATGATGCTATGTATTGAACTGTATATCTATAACATATATAGTATGTATAGTGTGTATATATGTATATATGCACATTTTACACATATACATATGTGTCTATACATGTACATATTTAGTGTGTATGTGTGTGTCTATGCATACATACGTGTCTATGTACACACACACACACACACACACACACACACCCATAGCTGGGCTGTTAAGGCTGAGGTGACCGGTCAGGACTCAGCCTGGCACTGAGACCCAGCCCTGTCTGGAAGTCTCCAACAGCAGCTGGCCCAGGGCCCTCCTCCTGACCCATGGCCTGGGGCCTCCCTGCAGCCCCCTACCACCACTCCCCCAGCCCAAGAGCCTCACCTGCCTACAGCCAACGTCCATCCACCTGGGGACACAGGGCCCAACCTTTTGCCTCCACCTGCCTTTGTCGACCACTCGCTCTGGAGGCCAGAAAGGGTTAGAATCCCCCTTACTTTTTAAGTCTACCCTGGCCAGGCCCATTCTCCTAGAGGTTCTGATTCTGGTTGTCTGGAAAGGGGCCCAAGAGTGGGAATTTTCCCTGCTCCCGAGTTTCTGTGCAGCCGGGACCGTGCCTCTGGTCTACTCTGCAGCTCATGGACGAGGGTCTGCGGTGAGAGGCCCTCAGGCCGTGACTAGCATCAGTTTCCTAACCTGGGCGGGGCTGGGACCCGAGGCTGTCTTGAGGGTCCCGTGCAATGACCACATGTTCACAGCTGAACTCGGTGCCTGTGTTTCCTCTAGGAAGCATTCAGTAAGTGCTTAATAATCAAAACCTCCTATTTAGGACACTAGTCATTTTTTCAGGTGTGAATATCCCTGCATTCATCTGAACAGTGTTAGGCCAGGCTGTTTGACCTTCCTGGAGACAGGGCGTTCCTGGACGTGAGCTGTTCTTTGTCAGAGCTGGCCACCTCTGACGGCCACAGGAGCGGAGCAGCTCCCTCCCTCTTTAAAACAGAGTGGTCCTCAGGTAGGGCCACTCACTGGAATCCTCCTGGAAAGGTTAAAAGCAAACAGGATACAAAACTAGTGAAGCAAAGGCTTCTCTGGAATAAGGAGCTCATCAAATCCTCTGGCTCAAAACAATAACAGACCTGAACAAAACTGTCAGGAAAACAACTCTTTGAGAAATCTGGAAATCAGCCAATAGCGAAGAAGAGACTGAGAAGAATTTCTTTAAGAAATAAACTACTGAACCTCCCGGGGAAAGGTCTGTACCAGAGCAGGGCACGGGAGGAGACCTCCCTGCTGAGGGCACACCATTCACAGTCACGGGCTGCACGATGACATTCTGGGGACTGTGCCACATGGACCCACGGGATTATAATGAAGCTGAAAAATTCCAACCCCTGGTGATGTTTCGGCCCCGGAACGTCACAGTACAGCACTTAGATACCTGTAGTGGTGTGTAGTCCACTGCCGGTCGTATAAAAACATGGTGCACACCAATTCACAACAGCCAGACTGCGGAGCCAGCCCAGGGTCCATCCGCAGCTGAACGGATGGAGAAAATGTGGTATATATTCACACTGGGGTTTTATTCAGCCCACAGGACGAATAAAATCATGTCATGTGCAGGAAAATGGATGGAACTAGAGATGACTATGTGAAGTGAAATAAGTCAGACTCAGGAGGTGAAGGGTCATGTTTTCTCTCTCATGTGGAAGCCAGAGGAAAATAAAGGAAAAGAAGGATGAGGAGGATTCATGAACGTTAAAGGGAGATCATTCGAGGAAAGGGATGGAAGGGGGGAGGGAGGAGGGAAGTGCCGGGGAGTGATATTGGTTAAATTATATTGTTAAACTGTGCACACGTACAAATATGCAACAGCAAATCCATCGTTAGGTGCAGCTATAGTGTACCAATAAAAATGTGAATAAATATGGTGTATGCAATTAATGTAGAACACTTGCTAATGATAATAAGCAGCTAGGCTACTATTTATGTACTTACTATTATATACATGTTGTGGGTGGGTGTGTGTGAGTGTGCGTGGGGGGGGGTGTGGTACTGGGGATTCTGCCCCGGGAACTACACCTGCTAAATAAATCTTCAACCTCTGAGTTACATCCCCACCACTTCTGATTTTATTCTGAGACAATCTTGCTGAGTAGCCCAGGCTGGCCTTGAATTTGCAATCCTCCTGCCTCAGCCTCCTGAGTAGCTGAGATGACAGGCCTGGGCCAATGGGCCAGGCTTCTAATACATACTTTTACCATTATTCTGAGTGAAGTCCTCCTCATTAAGAGAAGTTCACTGTCAGACCGTGGGCTGCGTTATATGGCCAACAGCTCACAGATCTCATGTTTACTGCATCTCTCGATGACATCAATCACAGTGGAGTGATTGACCTACACCACCCAGGCAGGGGTCAGTGTAAGCACCCTCCACAGTGTCCATCCAGAGACCGAATCTCTAACATCGCAGCCCTGGGCCCTCATGCCCATGATCAAGCAAAGCGTGACTATATCTCAGGTGGTGCTCAGAAAAGCCACAGAGTTTATTGGGCACAGCAGAAATCTTGGCTGCACATGAACACACAAGAGCAACGGGTCAGCTAGACCGAGACTGCAGCTCCGGTGGGGGCAAGCAACAGGAAGGCAGAGTAGGAGGAGAGGTGACAAGGGTGAGATCCAGGGCATGAGCCAGGCAGAGGGGACCCTGGTGAGCTCAGACCTATCCCTGGCGGTCTGGAAGACTGTGAGCAGGGACAGGGTGCAGGCACACAGAGGCTGTGCACAAGAGCAGGACACCAGAAAGCATCCACTGCCCGCCCGCCTATCCTTGGCTCAGTAAGAGGCCATGTGGACGCACAAAAGGCACAGGAGAAGGTGTGGCAAAAATCAAAGCAGACTCCGTGAATTTCAACCGCACAGACCCTTCTGCAGACCGTGGACGATTTGGCTCCAGACCTGAGCAGGATCAGTAACCCAGCACGGGCTGACCACTGAGCTCTGCAGACAGAAGGGCGACCCCTCTGGATTTAGACCTAAAAATAAAACAAGAAGAAGAAGAAAAAATGCACAACTGAGCAGAGACATCAGCAGAAACACACCATCAAAGAGCAGAGTCCAGGCTGGTCACTAAGCAAACCCCACCTCTCCTGGGGCCACTGCCCCATGTCCCTCCCTCAGCCAGCGTCCCAGCCAGGGCTGATGTGGCCCTGACAAGTGCCCTGCAGGGCAAAGAGGGAGAGTCAGGCCACGCCCTGCAGCTCTTTTCCTTGCCCCTCCCCACTACACCAAGAGGGGCCTGAGGCCGCCTCCCCTCCCAGCCTCTCCCTTCCCTACAAAGCTCTCCTTTCAGACTCCGGAAATCTGATTTCCAGTTCCCTGCTTCCTGAGATTCCCCCTAAAGTGCATCCACAGCCGATTCTGTGGCATGTGCTGGACTTAGAACAAACTGTTTTTCCTACTGAAGGGCAGGCAGGAGCCCTCCCGGATTCCTTGGTCTCTGGGGCCAATAACAGGCCTCTGCTAACTGGGTGCAGGCACATCACAGCCCCATCCCAGTACATATGTGTCATCATTATCACCCGTTTTCAGAAGCCATATGTCACCATCGCTTCCCCGATGCTGCCCCAGGTGCCATCTGTTTGCAAGACTGCTTCCACAACTCCCTCCAGGTCGGCAAGGAATGGACGCACCCTGAGGTCAACAAGTCCAGGAACATCGGAAGTTGGTCCCGGCAGGTTTGAGACTCCTACTTCCTGGTTCATTTCCCATAATGAGCAAAAACGCCAGCCAGCTGCCCTTGTAAAGAACTTCACCTTTCTCTTCAGAACCCTAGTCGACTTTGCTCTGTCCTTAGAACTCAGGAATTTCACCGGGATAGTTTTAGGTGAGTTCATCTTTTTGTTGTTGTTTTTTTCACTAACAGTGGTTGGCCTTTCTTAGGTTGGGGAAATTTCCTAATAGAGGCTGAACCATTACTTTCTCTCCATCTGTTCCTTTCTTGCTTTCTGACTCCCCTCCTATTCACATACAGTCTTAAAGGTGGTTTCCTTTCTGTGACTCAACCTTTAAGACTCCTTGGTCCTCATCTGTAACCATGCTCGTTCTTGGTGTATGGACTGATGTGAGGTTTCAGAAATCTTGCTTTTGTAAATCCCAGCCTTTTTTCTACAATTACAGACCCTTGAGAGTTCTGATTATTTTTTGCACATTTTTCTTTCAGGCTATAGTTGCTGGCTGCCTGTTCCCTGCACAGGTAACTAGCTTCACATTTCTTTCTTTTTTTAAAATTTTTTTATAGTAAGGATTGAACCCAGGGGTGCTGAACCACGGAGCCACATCCCCAACCCTTTTTATTTTATATGTTGAGGCAGGGACTCACTAAATTGCTCAGGGCCTTGCTAAATTGATGCGGCTGGCCTAGAACCTGTGATCCTCAGCCTCCCGAGCTGCTGACATTACAGGTGTGTGCCACCGTGCCCCAACACTTCACAATTTCTCTGTCAGAATTGATATCAGGGTCAGTAGTGAGTTGGAAAGGAATGGTTGGGATCTGTATTTCAGCTGCATTACAGCAATGTGCACACAGCTCTCCCTGGCCTGGGAACTAATGAGGTAAGTGAGGGGTGGTCGGAAGTCAGGACAGTTTCCAGCACAGTCATTAAATGGGGTCGCACAAGCTTCCTCTCTCAAGCTCCTGGGCCCAGCTGAATGGGCTGTTCTTTCTTTGGTAGTTCATTCCACTATGCCTACTGTTACGGTTTGGACTTGAGGTGTCCCCAAACGATCAAGAACATTCAGAGGAGAAATGAGACCCTTGACCCAATCCGTGAATTCATCCTCTGGTGGGGATTCACTGATTGACTGGAGTAGGTGGGTTTGCCCACCACACTCCTCCTCCATCACATTCATCCTCACCTGGAACGGAGCCAGCTGTCTATGGATGGAGACCTCGGAAACCGTGAGCCTCAAATAAACTTTTCCTTCTCCAAAATTGTTCGGGTCCATTTTTGAGTCACGGCAGCAGAAAAGCTAACTCAAACACCTACAAACATGGAGCTATTTGTGCCTCCGCATGTAGAAAAAGTGCAGCCACGGCCAATTTGTTCTAAGTCCATGTGCTGGACTTAGAACAAATTGTTTTTCCTACTGAAGGCAGGGAAGAGCCCTCCCAGACTCCTTGGTCTCTGGGGCCAATAACAGGCCTCTGCTAATTGGGTGCAGGAGCATCACAACCCCATACCAGTACACAGATCTGAATGTGTATGTCCTACCTACTGTTCTTGCAAATGCAGCCAGAAGTGTTCTTGATGCTTTTGCTCAATAATGTGCGCTCATAGCAAATGCTATTGTAGAAATAAATATTATACAACCCCAAACCAGGTTCATCCATGTTTTATACTGGAGAAATAATAAGGGAACCTCCACATACACTTTTCAAAATCTCTATCTTGCAGTGAGAAATTAATAATAAAGGATGTTCGGTAATAGGAATCATGGGGTTCCTGGGAATTATCTAATATCCTTGTCGCTTTCCTGTAAAGGTCAAATGCTTCTAAAATAAAATATTTATCAAATAAAAAAGAACATGAAATAAAAACTTCAAAAAAATCTACCTTGGGCTGCTGCTCAGCGTGGCCCAGGTTTGGGGGTGAGCTGATATTAATCCCATCGCTCAGCCAACACAGGGAACGGGCAGCCTTTGTCCCCGTGGCGCCACTTCAAGCCACATTCCAGATTTTACACTCGGATGGAAACTGATGATACAATTTAGAAGATCCAAAGGTTCAAAATTTGCCATCAAAATTGCTTTGGGTCAATTAAAATAAGACTCTAATCCTGCCGTCAGAGCCACTTCCTCCAAATCCATGTGAGTCTGGGGGTCGTTTTGGCAGATTAGGGTCCCTGTAGGTTCTGAGGCCAGCAGTTCTGAGATGTCACTGAAGCGTTCCACCCCTGCTTCTCGGGGAACTGCGGTGAGTGTGGGGGGTAGAGGAAGTTGGTACAAAAAACAGGATCCCTGTTTCTGAAACCCCTTGCAAGGGGGCCTCCCAGGCAACCCGCAGCCTTGCAGCCTGTCATGGGGAGGCCCCTGGTGGGAGGCACAGGCTAGAGCAGGTAGAGCCACGGAAGGTGGGGCGGGTCCTAGTAATCTCAGGAGGTCCCCAATTTAACCCGGTGGTCTTGGACTTTTGGACTACTGATTCATGCAGGAGTTGGCAAACTTTTTCTGTAAAGTCTTCACCAAATTATGCCTAATGTCTAAATGAATGGCCATGCTGTATTTGAAAAAGAACTTATTTACAAACACAGGCAGTGTTAGAATGAAAGTCAGGCATCCAAAGACTTGTACACAAATTTTCATTCACCATAGCCAAAGATAGAAACACTTCAAGTGTCCCTCAACTGACAGATAAATAAAAGGTCATTACGTACACACCAGGAAATATTATGCAGCCATAAAAAAGGAGTGAAGTTCTAATACATGTTACAATATAGATGAAACTTAAAAAGCATTTTGCTAAATGAATAAATCCAGAAACAAAAGGGCACCTATTTTATGATCCCATTGATAAGAAATAGCCAGATACCATTTATAAGAAATATCCAGATGGCAGATTCATAATTGCCAGGGACTAAGGGGAGAGAGGAAATGGGAATCAACTGCTTTATGAGCATGAGGTTCCTTTAGGGACAATAGAATTAGATAGCGGTGATGATCACTCAAGATTGTGACTACATCGAATGACATTGAAACATACACTTCATTGGATAAAATGGTGAACTTTATGTTTATGAGTATTTTACGATGATAAAATTAAGTGCTTAATGAATTTTTTAGAAAAGGGCAGTGGGCTAGATTTGTCCTGAACTCTGTAGCTGCTGACCCCTGATCTGCAGTGTGTGACCAGGGTTATTTCTGTGCCTCAGGAAGTTGAATAAGGATTTTTTTTAGAAAAGTTAATACTCATAAAAAGTGTAAAGTCGTGCTTAGAAGGTACTACATATCCCATGGATGTTAGGCGGTGTTGCTATTGTTGACAAACCTCTTAGAGTCTTGGAGCCCTTTAAGGATTTGAGCAAAGCTATAAAACTTCTTTTCTAGAACAACAACAACAAAAAAAATCACACATGCACCCTATGAAAGTTCCTCCAAGGTCACAGGCCAGGCAGGGCAGAGCCCCCAGACTCCTCTGTCACCCGGGTGCCTCCCACTGCCACCATCAACAGAGAGCAGAGGCTGAGGATGAAAATCAGTCCCCTGAGACTCGACCTGGGAGGATGACTGTCAGGAGAAACTGGAGGAACTGGAAGAAAAGGTGCCGGGCCCTCAGGAGAGGGCGGAGGCTCCCTGGGCCAGCTCAGCCCAGCCAAGAGTTCGCCCCCACCTTCTGCCCACTCCTGGTCACCAGCTGCACCCTGGCCCCAGCAGACCGGGCTGCAGGACTGACACCCTGGGCCTCGGGTGTCACTGGCGTGCCATTGGCATTGGAAGCAGCAGGGAACAGGGAGATGTGATCCAGGGGGTTCCCTCGGTCACCCAGACTGTGTGACTGCTTCCATGTCTTCCGTAGTCTCGATGCTCTAGCATTTGGGGCCCCGTCCCTGGGGACAGCAAAGGACTCCCTGTGAGCCCTGCTTCAGTATGCAAACCACCCAGCCCTGAGCCCACGTCCACACCAGCTCACACACCCCTAAATCTGCCCAGGGCAGGTACCAGACAGCTAGAGACACCCCCATAGCCCAGAGACCTCCAAATTGGTCCAGCTAACCAATCCTAAACTCATGCAACACAACACTCCTTCCCCGTTCATTTTGTTCACATGAAAAATCCCAACATGGGTCATGCTGTCTCTTTGATCTATTATGTTCTCATTATTAGGTTTACTATATACTTATATTTTTTTCTTTTCTTTTTTTTTTTTTTTTTTTTGGTACTGGGGAATGGAACCCAGAGGCACTTAACAACTGAGTCACATCCCCAGTTCTTTTTTTATTTTTTATTCTGAGCAGGGTCTCGTTAAGTTGCTTAGGGCCTTGCTAAATTGCTGAGGCTGGCCTCGAACTCATGATCCTCCTGTCTCAGCCTCCCAAGCTGCTGGGATAACAGGTGTGTACCACCACACCCGGCAGTTTCAGTACATTTTCTTAAGCAGAAAGACATATAGATATAGAAACAGGCGGATGAATAGAGACATATGATCGATAGATGGGTAGATAGATATAACTCACCACTATGGTTTAAATATATTCCTTGGAAACATTTTTAATTGAATTTTTCTCATTAAATTGTTTTTTATACATAGGTGGTACACTGCAAAAAGTTTTCAGAACTAACTCTTCTTTCTTCTTATGGAAAAAAAAAGTACTCATCTGTAAATTTGGTTCTGCTATTACATCAGGCATCTAGATTATAGTAAATGGGATAATTAAAATACCTTCACAGATTCAACATTAAATATTACCACTTCAGCAAGATAAAATCTGAACATCAATATTAGACGAGGCTGTCATGTGTAATATAAGTTATACATTTATAACCCGCTGAACCAAGTAATGGCTTTGCAATTAGTAGCCTCGTCAAAGGATCTGATGAAAACCGGAGCTATTTCTGGGCCCAGATGAGTGAGTATTCTAAATGTTTTTTTCCCGAGGACAACATGTGCTCCTCCATAATGAGATAAGAGCCACTCTAAAATGAGAAGTCGATCTCACTTGGATGCATTTTATTGGAAAACACTCACCAGGGGTCAATTCCTGCTCCCAGCTGAGCAGGCCGTGATATGTCATCACCAGATTCTGTTCAAGGATTAATGGATCCCAAGAACAAGAAGCCTCTAAGTCTTCCTGTAACATTACACCCAAGTAAGACTCGGCCCACCGTTCCAGGCCCCTTCACACACCCAGGGGCAGAGGCTGGGTTTCCACAGTCACAGAGGAATGAGGCGCATGGGTAATCCAGTCCATGTTCCAAACCATCTCCCCCGTCCGGGCCAAGGCACAGCGCTCAGGACCCTGCCAGAACAGAAGCCCGTCCGCCCTGGGGAGGGTGGGGTGGCAGGAGATGGAATTTGTTCAGAGCCATCTCTCACCACAAGGGAAGGCTACAATGTCCCTGGAAAGATATTATCTGATTCTGCTACTAATTTGGCTCAAATGACCTTGAAGGGCTGAAGGATTTCTGTAACCCCTTCCAGTCTCTATATAAAGAGCCACAGCACGAGACTTCAGGACTGCGTCTGTGGCCTTCTCAAACCAGAGCTGGGACACTTGCCCTCCTCCGCACCTAGCAGGAGATCAGTCACCTGCAAATTCGTCTTTGAGGTACGGTGTGTTGAGCTTGTGTGTTGTCAGGTGTGAAAACATCTCATGTTTGGGGTTAGAAATTGAAATGGACACGGCCCCTTATACATGTGGCCTTTGGTGGCCCCTGGAACTCACTTTTCTCCTATCCTGGAACCAATTGGGAGTGACTTAAATGAACCAAAAGATTTTTTTCCATCTTTGATTGTTTTTATCTTTTTGTAAATGTCAGTGATGCTGAATTTCAAGTTGAAGAATGTGAAAGAGTCAGAAATCAGGGTCCATCTCAGTGAGAAGGTTCTGAGATTAATCAAAATAAGGAATACACCGTGCTGATTGATGAGTCCCAAGAAACATGCATTAGAGGTGCTGGACCCCATTATAAGCCAGGAAGCTGGTGATCAGGAGGATTAATCTTTAACTTGGGGTCCCTATCAACTGAGTAGCCTGAGACGTTGGAAATTAAATGGCAGAATTTGCTTTTGTTTTGGTTTGTACAACTGGTGATTCTGCAGTCCCTTGTTACACAGATTAAAATGCCGGAGCCTCACAAAGTCAAGTTTCAATAAATGTTATTTGGCTAAGTGGATAGTCATTTAAAATTTATTTAAGAGTGAATTCTAGTAGTCTTCAAGCGTAAGTTAATCAGTCAAGTAAATCGCCATTGGAATAAAGACTTTTCCAAATTGGTAATGATCTACTGCAAATAGGACTAATTATCCCAAGAGATAGAATCTAGAAAAAAATACTTTCGCTGTAGGGGATGCAAAGAAATTGACTCTTTTATCCCCTGCAGTCCTGATGGCTAAAGGCATATCTAATTATTGATATTTACCTTTCACATATATACAAGACAACCAGACATCCTCATCTGGATGGGAAGAAAGTGAAACTCAAAGCCCCTGTAATTTAGAAGGTACCGATGCTTCCCTAGAATTTAGTGATTTCCTGACTGTCAGAGCCAGAGGGACCCGGATGAGCCTCAATTCACAGGGAGACTAAAGCAAAGTAGCTTCCAAAATCTACAAAAAAAGAAAAATTCCAAGCAAACTGAATAAAATAAAAAGCATTTAAACTTGTACTTAAGAAAAAGCCGTACATTATTAATAATATGGTAACTATCCACCAAATACCATTCAAAGAAAATAGGAGAAATAGAAATAGTTTAGCCAGGTGGAATACCTCTCCGCCGTCAGAACTTTGAACATTTCTTTTTACATACCTCAAACTGCATGTCTTTCCTGCTAGCATAAGAATGCAATTAAACTGGTTAAAGGTGAAATGTATTTGTTCAAGTGATGAAGGGTTTTCATGGTTGAAGCATCATGGCATTGAGGCACATCTTGATGGCCTCTCTATAAGCACCGTCGTGATGTGATTCATTTATTTATTAATTTGACAAATACGCTTCAAGCAGCAGCAGCTGTCCAGGGTCTGACTTGAGTGACAGGTTCAGGTTCACCCTCCTTAGCACATGACCTTCCTCTGTGCTGTGTCTTTCCACTAAGAGGAAGATCCATGCACTGGTCTTTTCGGCCTTGGAAGAAACTGAAAGTGCCTCTGTAAAAGGGGTCCCTCCAAGTCCACGATCGACTTTAGCACCCACATAACTGCACGTGCATGCCTGCAGAGGGCCCTGCGGAACTGTGAAGAAAACAGTTCATGACTCTGCCCTGCAATTATCCATCTAGAAGGTGATGCTTCAGACTTGAGCATGTGAACAAAACATGATTCCCTGTGAAGGTGTCTAAGAGACCACAACAGGAGTTAGATGCCCATTGTTATGGGAACGATTAAATAAAGCAGGGCATATCTGTAAGTAGATGATAACGCAGCCACGAAAAACGACGTGTGCTCCTAAGAAAATACTTTAAGTGAACAAAGCAAAATTCAGAACAGAACACATAGTTCAGGCCTGCTTCCAAAACATAGAATACATATATTCATATATACACATAGGTATGCACTCATATGCTTTCATTAAAATGGACATATTAACAAGACGTCGTCATTCCCAGTGGATATTATTGGGAAGTCCTGCTGGCAGCAATGTAAAGAGAACATTTTTTTTTTAATTTTCGTTTTGTATACTTCAGTGTTTTTTTTTAAAGATTTTACTATGAGCATATTTACCTCTTTTAAAATACAATCTTGAAGGAGCATCTTTGCTAATATTGTGAAACTTTCTAATCCTTTAACCAAATTATTCTGGAGATTTTTTGTTTTAATTCTGGAGATTTTATTTTTACAAGAAAGATGGAATAAATTATGGCATGCAATGATATTCGTAGCATCCTCAGGTTCGTGGACCATCACGACACAAAGAAAAAAAGGGGAGGGGGCTACCCTAAAAAACAAAAGCTGCTTGTCTGTCTCCAGCTCTAGTCTCCAGCTCTTGACCCTTGTCAATCACCTCGCCCAAGGGCGGGGCGCGGCTCTGGGCAGCTGGCGTTTGCTCCGCCCCCTGCAGCCTCCTGGATCTGCCTCTGCAGCCTCTAGGGTGTCTGAGGGTCTCGCTGTGTGTCCTTCAGCTAATCCAACTGCGGATGGGACTGGGGGCCTCTGCCTGCATGCCACTCTCAGAAGGGCGACTGAGACTGTGTTCCAGGTCCTCCCTTACTAAAAGTAAAACTAAAGCTTCTGGAATCCAGTGAGGTGGGGTCATAACCTGGCCTGCACCCACTCTTTCAGAGATAAAAGTCCATTTTCTATTCAGATTTTTTAAAAAGATGGCCTTGATTAGGAACAGCCATAACCATGAGGCTGGCAGACCGAAGCCAGGGAGAGGAGAAGCAATATTTCAGCCAAACTTGGAATTAGCGGCCTACTTCCCTTTTAAGAAGCGTCAAAGGATATAAAATGTTGTGGTGAAATGATTCTTTGGAGAAGTTGAACTGAGGGGTGAGGGGTGTCAGCATGGGGAAGGACAAATTCCTGGCTCAACAGACAGACTGAGGAAAGGCTGTGGGTTAAGCCAGGTCCTCGCCCCAGGGCAGTGGAGAGTCTAGTTGAGGGACAAGACTAGGGGCGGAAGCCACAGAGAGCCCGCCCTGGCTCCTGGTCCAGCTCAGCCCCGGGCAGGAGCTCCCTGCTCCCATGACAAACCCAGAGGCATCTTTGTCTTGAACACACAAAGCCCCGCCAGGCCAGGGTTCTGACTGGTGTTCAGCACAATGCTCTGGAATATCTTGAATTCATTAACAACATTTTAAAATAAGGAGATTACACTTTTTGGGAAAATAGAATCAGGATTTTTATCTTCTTTTGAAAAACTCGAATATCAGGTAACACTGGGACCAAACCCCGCTGAGTGGCCATGTCTCCTTTGGAGAGAGCCACACATTCTAGAATTTGCCATAGAACCCTTAAGCTTCTGAGTTTGTGGCCTTTGATATGTGGATAATCAATGTATAAATATATATAAACACACACACACACACACACACACACACACACACACACACTCAAGATTTGATTAAGCATGAATTCTGTTGGGTGCTAAACATTCCCCAGAGCAGCTTTTTCAATTGAAAGCTGATTAAACAACTGCATTGTATTGTGAAAGGATGGTTCCATTTGACACATGAGGAAGATGGACATTCACGAAACTCGGCCAGATGGACGTAGAAGTCTCCTAACTCCCAGTCCAGGCCTCTTTTTCACGACAGGTAGGGCCAGACTGCACAGGGCCACTGGCTTTGGGACACGGTATCTCTGTGTGCATTGAAGACATTCCTCAGCTAGAGAACAGCCCATAACTCACACCGGGCTGTCCGTGATGTCAGGAAGATGCATGTGCTTCTTAGAGCATTTTTTTAAATATACTTTTTATTTTGAAATAATTTCACATTCAGGGAAAGTTATAAAGACAGCACAGAGTGTGCCCACCTATCTATCACCCAGATTCCTCCAATGTTCATAGCAGGCAGAGCCACAGAACATTTGTCAAAACATGAATGGAAGACTGGTGCAAGTGACAAAGTTCACTGTGGACCTTATTCAGATTCCCCACTTCTCCCACGAATGCACTTTAAACTGTTCTAGGGTTCGGTCCAGAATACCAGGCTGCACTTACCTGCAGTGTGTGGGGCTAGGGAGGGTCATGTCTGCTTCCTCTTCTCCATCTGTGACAGGTCTGGGGTGCCTCCTTATCTTTCATGACCTGGTCTATTCTATTCTATTCTATTCTATTCTATTCTATTCTATTCTATTCTATTCTGTGCTGGGCTGGAGCCCAGGCCCTCATGTCTGCTAGGTAAGCCCTCTACCACTGAGCTACACCCCAGCCCCAACCTTGACCCTTTAATAAGGGGTGATCAGGAATTTCATAGAATGTACCAGAATTTGAGCTGTGATGTGGATGATACTTATTACCAGTGACGTGACCCCTGACCTCCTGGTTAAGGTGGGATTCGTTCCTGCTCTGGAATCCAAGTCATCCCTGTCTCCAGGGGAGGGGAGAAGGGGCGGGTGTAGACGGTGGTCCAGTTGCAGGTGAACACTGCCCAGGCATCAGTGAACTTCCAGAGGCGTGGTTCCGTGGCTCTGCAAAGGTCGTGCTTCATGCACTGAGTTTGCCTTTCATTGGTGAATTCTGCCTGCAGAATTCCTTCTACAGTTTCTCATTGGAATTAGGAAATCAATAGTTCTTTTTCTTTCATTTGTTGATCACAGTCATTTAGATCAATTTGGATTCATGTTTTGGATTGTAACTAATACCATGTAACTCGTGTTGCTGCTCCAGTTTTGGTTCTTGGGAACTCTTTCAAGCTTTCTCCCCTGTCCTTTGGCAATGCCCTTCACCCATTTCTTAAGCCTTTCATTCTTCTTAGCAAAATAAACTGCTCAGTACCAAGGGTTTTAAAAGGTAGAGTATATCCACCGTTACAGAAAGTGGCTTCTGCCTATGAGGTTGGACAGCAAGTGGGGAAGAAAAGGAAAATAGCAGGATTTTTTGTTCTCTTGTAAGGAAATAAAAGTAATTTTTTATTGTTTTAACATTTACTTGGAAATAATAAAGATGACAGTTACAAGAATAATTCAAGGAACTCCCATTTACCACAAGCCCCAGTGCCCCTGTCTTCCCCTGTCGGCTTTATCATCTGCTTTCTCCACCTCCGTGTTCTTTCTGAGCTGTTTGAGAACGAGGGGACACATCATGACCCCTCACTCCCCTCTAAACACTCCAGTATGTCACTCTCTGGTAAAACCCCAAACACAGTCACCTCTGGTAAAATCACAGCACAGTGGTCAACCTGAAGAAATCAAGCATTGGTACAGTCCTGCCAATGTCCACATTCCAGTCTCATCCAATTCATTCATGTGGATCCTTGTAACATTTTGAAATTCCGTTTCTGACCCGAACAACCAACTGTTCTGATGTTGGCGATCTTCCCCGCCCTCCTCCTGTCATGGCACCCATATCTCTGCTGAGCAGAGACTCTCGAGACCTGGATGGGTCCCAGCAGTCCTCTCACAGAGCATCCTGGGGTAATTAGAATCTGTGATGACAGACGCTCATGGGTCCTTGTTTTTCCAGGGGTTGGTGAACTTTCCCCTAAATGAATGAGGAAAGTGGCTCAAACCGTGGGAGGTGGTGGCAGGAACTTGGGTATCGGACAGCACAGGTTCAGACGCTGCCGGCATTGACTGGTTCCATGATTTAGACAAGCAGTTAAACTTTCTATGCCTGGATTTTTGTCTGCTAGCTGGGGGATCATACGACCCACTTCCCCGAGCTACCGATATCATTAAATGAGATGATTTTTAGGATCAAATTAGCAATTGCAGAGCTTGATCTGTCCTTCACTGTGAGTCACTTCGGAGTGATGTCAACACCCCATGTCCAGGCAGACTGGGGACTGAGAACGGAGCAGGCCTGGGCAAGATTCCTGGGACAAGGGGAACGTCACTTACTTCCCAGAGTTCCTTTTTGTCCCCAAATACAGGAATAATAAAGCCTATCACAGTGTATTGAAAAATTAAATGAGACAATATTTGGAATTTTACTCAATGCAGGTGGCTAATAGGATCACAGATGACGGTGATGGGCCAGATATTGTGTGAAGCCTTTGCTTGCTACATTAGCTCATTTAATTCTCAGGACAATGCACTTTTCACATAAAAAAATTAAGCTTCAGAAAGGTTCAGTAATTTTTCCTCAAGGTCATAAAGCCCCAAAGTCATAGTGACATCCCTAAAAGTCGTTGGTGTCCCTCCTTCATGACCAGTGTCTCCTGTGATAGACAGCTTTTTGTCCCTGTGACAAAATGCTTGAAAAGGAAAGATTGGTTTTGGCTCACGGTTTCAGAGGGGTCTGTCCATGGTCAGAGGGCTCTGTTGCTGTGGCCTGCGGTGAGGTGCCACATCAGGGAGGAATGATCTGGAGGAGAAATCTGCTCACACCCTGGCACTCTGCAGAGAGAGAAAGAGAGAGAGAAAGAGAGAGGAAGGGCCCGGGTCAAGATATAGTCCCCAAGGGCATGTCCCCAAGGATCCGTTAGGTCCCACATCCTACAGTTCCCACCACCTCCCAAGAGTTCATTCAGCTATAAATCCATCAATGGATGGATTCAATGATGAGGTCAGAGCCCTGGTGACCAATCACCTCCCAAAGCCCCACCTCTGAACATGGCTGAATTCGCCTATATCATTCTGAGACTTTGGTGGACATTCCAGACCCAAACATGACACGCCCCAGTATTCAGGTGAATCCCAGGGAAAACAAGGAACTGAATTATTATGGACACGTTCAGTATAAGCATTTTTTCCCCTATAAGTCTTCTTTTAGCTAAAAATTCCTGCTACCCAAAACTCACATTGCCCCAGGTCATTTTATTTCCCCTGAGCCTCTTCATAAGACCTAATACACTGTCAGCCAAATCTGAGATGGCTTTGAAGGATACTAATTATATTAATTGGAAAACTGTAGAGTGGGAATCAAGACTTAAGTGCAAATCGCCTGGCTAAAGTTGGAGGGGAGGAGAAAAGAAAAGTGTTCTTGCAAGTTGCTAAACTGAGAGGCACTTCCACGTCACGCCTCACCTTCCATGGGTACAGATGAAGGAAGAAAGAAGAGGGAGAGATTTATTCCCCGGAGCCTGGAACCGGGAGGTGGGATGGGAAGAGAAACCCTGTGTGTGGTCTTAACACCACCGTCAACTGTAGCCTCTTGGCAACTGTACCCAGCAACTTCTGACCTAAACATATTGCCTCCATGTGAGGAAAAGTGCACCAAGAGGAAATGGAGGACCAGGGAGCCCCTGGCACCTACAGAGGCAGAATCTCCAGCCTTTGTGCATGATGGGGAGGAGCTAGCGTTAGGACCCTAGGTTTGTTTATTCGATTCTTATAAAACTGGTTCCCATAAAACTGGTACCTGTGAGTACCTTGGGCAGAAAGTACTGAAGAGGAGAAAAGACATTTGTTTTAATGCAATAACACAAAATACTCTTGGAGAGAAAAAAAAAAAAACAACCCTTAATCCAGTTCTGCCCTGATAAAGAATTGGTAACCTGACCTTGGAATTTCGGGTGCAGATACAGAGAGAGCAGCTCTTGGAGCTTAGATTTTCAATCAGAGCAGATTTAACGAGAGCACCTGTTTCTTGTATTACCCAGCAATTCCCAGGAGCTGCCCTCTGTCTCTCTGGCTGGCCAGATTTGCACTTGAGCAGGTTTGAATCCCAGTCCATCACAGTCGACAGGTGACATTGAGCGATGACATGCCTCTCCACTCTCCCTGTAAAAGGAGGATAAGAATAGAGTCGTGAGATGGGAAGGTGAGATGGAAAGCACTTTGAAGAAGGGAGGTTTTCCCCTAAGTATTCAACAAAGAGCATAAAAGTAACCCTGCAGCCCGCCAGCCGGTAGGTAACAGAGTGGAGGCAGGTTGTACCTGAAGCCCTGGCGGGACAGGCCTGCTCCTTCCCCTGACTCCCCTCCGCTCCCTGTCATTGCTCCAAGGCTGCATTTCAGTGGCCGATACCAATGCATTTATCCTTCTGTCCATCTTAAGGGAAAGCATTCTCTTTACCCAAGAGTTTATAAAAATTGGAGAAACAAAACAAACGCAGCAAACCCGACACATTTGAGTGAGTCTGGGAAAGCAGGCAGTACCCCTAAGTGTTTATTATGAAAATAAACAGAATACCTCACGGATGTGAACTTCTGACGGCTACAATCAAATGTGCTGCTCTTGATTTTGAAGCTATTGGGGACAGAGAACAACACCGCTATCTGGGTGTCGGGCAAAAGACAGATTCTCTATTCTTAGGCACTCTCAGGATTGGAGGGAAAGAAAAAGATCCAAGCGTTCACCCGAGGAATTCTTCCCTCCCGTCCACAGACACCGCAGGATCCGAAAGTCGCAAACTGAAACTTAGGAGGGGTGAGTGTAAAGATCTGAAGCTGGGTATATTAAAAAAATCTATCGCACAGAACAGAATGGAGACACCTGAGTTTGAGACGATCCTCATGTTAAAAAAAAAAAAAATAGGAGCTTAATCTTGCAATTCTTTGACAGTGGCTCAGGAGGGTTCAGATTCCCCACCGGCTGACAAGCCTCCGTTCTTTAGAATTTCTCATTTCTGTGATTACAAAAACACGACCGATCCATCCCACAGGAGCTCACAGCAGCTGTCCCTCTTTCTTGATCCCACAGAGAGCGCAACTGGAGAAAGCAGTGCCTTTTAGCGCTCACGTGAGCCCCCAGAGGGGCAGCACCGGGGACCTGCGGTGCGGAGTTGCTTTTCTCTGCCTGGATCAGGCTCTGGTACAGAGAAAGCAATTGTCAGAGCTCAGATTTTCCATCAATACCCCCAGAAAAGCTGGATGCCCTTTATTCCTCTTTCCTACCTGATTTTGATATTTTCCTAAAATTCCCATCAATTCTGTTTCTTGAGGGTCCAAAGCAGCAGATAGCAGCTACCACCATGCTGCTCATAAAGGCAAGCAACAGATGTAAAGGGGAGGGAGAAAAGCACAGTGTGCCTGAATCACATTGTCGTAATCCTGAAGGTTGAAGTTCAAGTTTCCCAGTAGTTTCCACCAAAACCAGCAACTGGGCTGTAATATCACCGGAGGGATTGAGCCCGGTCATTAACAAAGTGGCAACTATCAATTTTAGCAATACAGTCACTTCTTCAATGTTCAGCATCCCTCAGTGACTGTGACCACGGGGCCTCACCACGAAGAGCCCAGGAATACAACATCCTGAGTGGTTCCAGGGCGAGTCTCACCACCAAGAGCTTGGCTAAAGGCGTCTCTGTCTGCTATCCAGCGCTGGACCTTGGACAATTTGGGAAAGCTCTTAGACCCATGACCTCAGGCTCTCTAATTCTGACAGCCCAGCAACAGAGATAAATAAACCTTCAATATGGGCTGAGTCAGTCAGAAGCGAAGCGTTTGACATGGCGTGTAAACTGAAGACAAGGAGAGGACATTAGGTGGTGGTCCAAGTCTGCATTGTCAGTGCTTGCCAGGGGCCAGGCCACAGACCCTCAGCTCCCCGGGGACAAGCACGCAGCCTTTGGGCAGGTCATGTCTGAGCCACTTTCCTCCAGGTTATCGCTCTTAATCTCCATTTCATAGATAATAAAACTGAGGCCCAGAGTGAGCAAAGGGCTTGTTACTCAATGCCACAGAAGTGACAAAGTCCACCGCCCTCCTCCTCAGCTGCCTCACCAATCTGGCTGCCAGGGTGCAGCCTGCAGGTCTGGGAGTGGGGCAGGAGGGCAGGGAGGACAGCTGTGCCTGCATGTCCCCCACAGGCCAGGTGACGGGGTTAGGGGGAGGGAAGAGTTCCACTTCCAACAGTGGGTCTGGCCAAGTCCTTGGGACTTTCTCAGTCTGCTCAGGTGCAGAGGAGGAAAGAAGCTGCTGGAATGAGGTAGGAAGGCTGCAAAGCAAAGCAGAGTAGTTCAGGGATCCCCGCAGGGAGGGCAGAGGGAGGAGGTTTCCAGAAAGTCTCAAGGTCAAAGCTGAAGTTAAAGAATGCACCCCGAAGAGATGCAGGCAGGCAGCCCTCAGCCGGCACCACGTCAGGCTCCTGTGAAAACCACAGTGCACTGAGACCCCCTGTGGCCCAGGCCCAGGGGCTTGGTTGGCCGGGCCCCTGAGGGCATGTGAGTTCAGCACTCCTCCCTATGTCCTTCCAAGGTCACAGCCACTGCACCCAGCTCCTCAGGAAACACAACCCCATGTCCCTTCCCCAGGTGCCTATTGCCCAAAAGAGAACCAGAAACAGCCCAGCACACTGCCCATCCCACAGAGCCCTCAGCCGGGCCTCCTTTGGGTTCATTCCGATCCCATTTACTCCCTGGGTTTGTGTGGACAGCACTCTGCCTCGGCTCATGATGCTGCACCTGCAGGGCCTGCTGGGATAGATCCTCTCCATTCGCCCAACCCCACCTTCCCGCCAACAGAGCAAACCTGACCACACAGTCACATGCACTTGTGGCCTGCGCTCCTGCCCGGGCCTCTCATCCTTCTCCATGACGCTCTTCAGTCTAAAATGTTAAATACTGAGAAAAGGAAAACATTTCCAGGAGGACTTATTGGGCCAAACCATCTTTTCTGGGAATGCCAGATACTTAATCTGAACTTGAGATTTTTAGGAGCATTTTCATCATGCACGAGAGGGGTGTTATTTTTGCCTACTTAAAGGGCAAGTTGTGCATCTAACAATCTCCTCTCGGTTCAAAGCAAGCACTATTTTCTTTTCTGTCATTTGAAACGCCATAAAATGAGGAGATTAGTTCCTCCTGGAGCTCCAGCCGAACGCACAAGGAAATCTAGCTGCTGCAGAAGGGCAAGCAATGAACACCCCAGTTCTGTGAAAACATGAAATCTGATTTATTTTCACTAACAGCTTTCCTTCTGATGTCCAGTAACGAGGAATTTATTAGAGTTCTTTGCACCGAATCCTTTAGCCTAGGAAAGAAGACAAGTGATAGATGTGGCCCCTGGAGGACAGGAGGATGTCTTGGTCAGGCTGGAGACCGCTGGAGTTCAGAGAGGTTCCAGGCACGGCCCCTGCCTTGAAAGACACACAAGGCCCTGGAATTGGGCTCTTCTGCTTCCCGTCCCCTCTCTGACCTCCCCTCAGTCACTGAGATGCCTCCAAAGGGGCCATTACCATTTCAGGCCAGTCTTTTTTGAAAATAATAATTTAGAAAGGGATCCTTGAAGTTGGTTAAGAATACTGAAGCCCTATCAAATGCTTCAAGGCATTTAACACAGAATATATTGAAATAAGCTTCTCCAAGAAACTCGACCTCACTAAGTCACAAACACCTCTGCGTCCGTCAGTCCCTGGAAAGACCTCTGAGCGCTTGAGAGAGGGCAGCAGAGCAAGCCTCCTCTGTCCAGGGACATCTCCGTATGCTGGGGGGAGCGCTGGCTCTGCCTTCTGACCAGTGCCCCACTCTCGAGCTGTGTGACCTCGGCAGAGGCATTAATTGCCTCTGAAAATCAGCTTCTTCTCGTGCAAAGTGAGACATTATTCCATTTGTGTTTGCCATCCCACAAGGTAGATATACTTCAAAATATCATGTTGTACGTGGTAAGAACATACAATTTTACTGGTCAATTAAAAATAGTTTGGGGGCGGGGGTGGAGGCACACAGCTGTAATCCCTCAGGAGGCTGAGGCCAGAGGACCGAAAGTTCAAAGTCAGCCTAGGCAATTTAGAGTGGACCTAAACAACTTAGCAAGCCCCTATCTCTAAATTAAAAATGTAAAAAAGGGCTTGGGATGTGGCTTAGTAGTTAAGCATCCCTGGGTTCAATCCCCAGTACCAAAAAAAAAAAAAAAAAAAGAAATGGTTTTTACCTTTTAAATAAAATTTTAAAAAGATCAAATTGTGATATGTGCAATACAAATACGGCATAATGAATTGCATTGCCATGTATAATTATAATGCACCAATTAGGAAAAACGTCTGAAAGATTGAATGTCTATTTTTTTAAAAAAGAAAGCAAAAAATGCGGGGAATGGGGGAAAAGTGGGGGAAATGGAGAATGGCTGTGTTACAAGTGGGAATTACCCAGAGAGCAGCCCCGGTGATGGGCACCTGGGAAGTGCACTCTCTGGCTCCCCTGGTCTCTTTCCCTCATCCTCACCCAGGCAGTCCCAGGTCCCATACCCATCCATGTGCTCCTGGGCAGCTCTGACCAGCTAAGCCACTAAGATGCAGAAAACTGGCAACTTTCAGGTACCAAGTGAATACCTTGAAGTAGGTAACACGTGCATTCTCGTGAGATGCTCAGCAAGTTTGCTGAGGACGTAGCCATTTGCAAAAGCAGTAGCCATTCCTTGTGCTGAGGATCAAAAGGGCAAAGAGCATCCTCCACGTAGATGAGCAGACCTAGGTGCGAAGTCCACCCAGCACATCCATTTTCAGTGATGAGGTCACAGGCAAGTCTCTCTCAGTTTCCTCATCTGAACGATGAGTGGCGAATCCTCCATTTCAACAGGTGGCAGTGAGGATCAAAGGAACAGTGTATGTAAGATGCCTGTCACACATAAACAAACATACTTGTAAATACTCAATAAATGGTAGGGGTCATTGTCATCGTGTGAGGAAGAATGGAAAAAATACAGCCTTTGGGCTGGGCCTGTAGCTCAGTGGTAGAGCACTTGCCTTGTAGGTATGAGACCTGGGTTTGATCCTCAGCACCACACAAAAATAAATAAATAAACAAACAAATAAATAAATAAAGATACTGTGTCCATCTACAACTAAAAATAATTTTTTAAAAAATATAACATTTACTGACTGCCTACTATTTGTTCGACTTTGTGTTCGGGTTTTCTGTTTGTTTTTGCTTTTATAATTGGGGATTGAACCCAGGGGTGCTCTACCACTGAGCCACATCCCCAGCCCTTTTTTATTTTTTATTTTGAGACAGGGTCTTGCTGAATTGCTTAGGGTCTTGCTAAGTTGCTGAGACTGGCCTTGAACTTGCTATCCTCTTGCCTCAGCCTCTTGAGTCACTACTGCTGGCCAGAGTTTTTGATTATCTACTCATTTCATACACATGTACATACACACACACACAAACACACACACACACACACACAGAACCAAATAAATATTGAAGGATATTTTAATAAAGTTTAAATCATGACTCTCACCCAAGTATAGAATGAATACATGCCAAAGATTTTATTTTACTTATATATAATGAGAAAACTAGTAAGATATCACAACTGATATTCAAAGGAAATTTTTTACAACACACACACACACACACACACAGAGGCAATCAGGAATATGCAAATGAATTTACAAGTGGATGAAATATTGATTGATATCCATAGGTGAATCACTTGCATCCCACTGGACAAAGTTTATCTGAATTTCTGTGTTCAAAGGATCGTTTACATTACTATAATTTTCCTATAGTTCACAGAATTGCAACATTGCTCCAAGGCCCTGGAAGGGGTGGGCCCTTATAGAATCAGGGCGTCTGGCAGGGTTACCAGACATTGCTCATTTAAAAAAAAAAAAATCCCAGCATTTTCCGATATAACTGTTATTATCCTCATTTGCAGCTGAGAAAATAGATTCACAGTCTGAGCGTGTGATGTGTCTACTGGTAGAGGCAAAAAAAAAAAAAAAAAAAAGTGTAACTGGCAGCCGTCGGCTTCAGACTCATCCAAAATTAAAGTGGCGTTATTGAAAGGGCCGGGTTGACTTTGCGCTTCTGCTTCAGGGATGAACAATCAATACGTGCGCCGGGAAGTCTTCTGCTGTGAAACCTGCAGAGAGCTCAAGAGCTTCTGGGAAAAGGAAATTAGCAAACAGACTTGCTACCGAGAACTGGAGGAGCATCGCCAGGGACGGAGCGCCCTGAGAAAGTACGTGGCCCGTCTCCCCATTGCTGTTCTACAACAGGTTTCCCCAGAAGTCCACCAGGTGTGAAGAGCGGGGACTGCATTCGCTCATCACCCGCTGTCCCAGGATGGCAGGAGGCCAGGCGTGTGACACAGTCAGGAGGAAGTGACAACAGGCTTGCAAGGAAGAAGTTCCTTAAGCTCACAGGTCCCAGAATGTGTCTGTCCGGGTTAGGGTCAAGTGGCAGAGTCAGTAACTAGTGGGAAGGTCCAAGCCAGAGCCTCCTGGGTGTGGGAGGGGGCCGGTGGGAAATGCACAGTGGACTCCTTTGAAGGATTCTGCTGGACTTGGGCTGTAGCAGTGGTTTCTAGCTGGTCCTCGGCTGCAGGGGCTCCAGGGCGGGGGAAATTCTGCCTGCTGTGTGGGGCTGAGTAAGGGGCCTCGGGAAAAGTTGGTCTGGAGACTGGCTGAGCCTTTTGCTATCTTGAAAGCCAGTTCTGGGAGGGTCAGTCTCTCCCCAGCCAGCAAACCTCTTCAGATGCCAAAACATCACATAACCCAGAAACTAAAACCCAAGGTTAATGCAACCACTTCTCTTGCCAGTATCCACACCAGGACTTCTCAGGTGTGTCTGTCCTGTTGGCACCGGGTTTGCAGCACTATGACACCTAGGGCCAGGAGATTCTTTACTGGGTAGGGCTGTCTGTGCTCTGTACCATGCTCACTGGGTGCCTGGCCCTGAAGCATTCCATGTCAGCAGAATCAGAGGGTCCTTGGAGGGCAGAGTGTCCCTGAGAGCCAGTGGCTCATAGAAGTGAATAAGCCTTTTGAAAACGCAAACAGAATGAAGTCCTGTCATGTATATCTCCGTGAACTGAGGGAAAAAGCTCTCCTCACCACTGCACTGTGGCAGTGCCCAGCACGCAAGGTCACACTAAATGTCAGGGCATGTTGACAGATATATGTGTGTGTGCAAAGCCAGTCTCATAAAAAGACCCCACATCCAGGACGGTAAGATGTTAAGGTTGTGGAGCGGGGGACAGGTACGTGACCCTTCCCCATGGGCAGGTGGAAGTTCTTGCTCTAGACAAAGAAGTCTGCCTGGCCACCGGGGAACCCTCTCCACGGGTGTGGGGAAACGTGTGTGTGTGTGTGTGTGTGTGTGTGTGTGTATTAATATAGCCACCTGCCCTCAGGTATGCGGTGACATGGAGCAGCTCTGTCCAGGTGGGAAGAGCCCACTCACCAGTGGGATGGTAGTTGCATGTCTTGCTGGACAGCATCTGTCCAAGGTGGGCTGAGCTGAAAATATGCACAATTCAGACAGGTTAAACGTTTGTTGGGGGGTGTGGGGGTACTGGGGTTTGAACCCAGGGTGCTTAACCACTGAGCCATATCCCAGCCCTTTTTAATTTATTTACTTATTTTTGATTTTTGAGACAGGGCCTCACTGAGTTGTTTCAGGCCTCACTGAGTTGTTTCAGGCCTCGCTGAATTGCTGAGGCTAGCCTTGAACTCACGATCCTCCTGCCTCAGCCTCCCAAGCCACTAGGATTAGAGGAGTATGCCATCATACCTGGCTATCAACATCAAGTTTGTTTGTTTGTTTGTTTTTAAGAGAGAGAGAGGGAATTTTTTAATATTTATTTTTTAGTTTTTGGCGGACACAACATCTTTGTTTGAATGTGGTGCTGAGGATCGAACCTGGGCCGCACGCATGCCAGATGAGTGTGCTACCGCTTGAGCCACATCCCCAGCCCTCAACATCAAGTTTTAAAAACAGTTTTTAAGCTTTCCATACCCAGAGACAAGCTTTCCCACCAGTCCAGCCTTGTTGCTAGTTGCCTGTCAGGCAAAATCAGGCCTTCCTAGGAGGGTCACATGCTAGGGCACCCAGGGAAGTGAGGACATCTCTCTCCCTTGGTCCTGGACCGCTAGTCCCTGGGAGCCAGACCCCTCACTGAGCCCTGTCCTGTAACTTCCTTTCCAGAAGCCCTGTTGTGCTGGATTAAAGGCAAATTCTCTGATATGATTTGATTTTTTTAAGGATAGTGATATATATACATATATACATATATGTGTATGTGTGTGTGTGTATATATATATATATATATAATATGCTTATATAGGACAAAGATTAGAAGAAAATATGCTTAGATACTATAAGTTATTTTTAGTTGGAGAGATGGCAGGATGCACTCTCCTATGTTCCCCAAGGTTTCCATAGTGACACTATGCCATGGTGTATTTAGGAGAATAAGTCACTTGTTTAAAAGGCAACCAATGGCCAGTGGTCTGTAGAACAAACGTGTTATTTCTCCAGGCTCCCGTAGGCCCCAGAAAGCATCCACTTCCAAATTCTGGAGTAGTTTTCTCTTCCTTCTATGACCAAAGAACAAATAAATCTTCACCATGTGCCCATCATGCAACATTCATCATCACCTCCCCAAATGAATGTTTAAAGATGTGGATGTCCCTTCTGCAGAGCTCAGAACAGGAGGGTCGTGAGAGCGGGGGAAAGGACTTTTCTGTGCTCCATTCTTGGGCTCACTTTCCAGAGCTATGCTTTTATCAACTGTAAAAATTTTTAAAAGAGGGAAAAACCTAAAGCCTTCTTAATCCGGTAGCCAACAAATGAAAACCTACTTTGCTAAAACAAACAAACAAAAAAAACACACACATATCCCACATTTACCAGACTGCCCCAGAAGAGTCTAGATACTTTGAAATTGAAACCAGAAAGGCAGAACGTCTGTTTAAATCCCCACTGATCTGAGCAGACGGTTTGAGCACTGTCCTAACAGAACCACCGGGTCCTGGGGTGTGCTGGCCCAGGGAGGGCACACCCCAGTGCCTCGCCTCCCCAGCCCTGCGGGCTCTGCCTCCTGAACTCCAGGACAGTCAGTGCCTGCTCTCTCCCTCCCCCCCTCTGTCTCTCTTTCTCTCTCTCTCTCTCTCTCTCTCTCTCTCTCTCTCACACACACACACACACACACACACACACACACACACACACTTTTTTTAAAATTCTACCTTCCATCTACAAAAGGCAAAACCACTGTAAGATCAAGAGATGTTGGACGTGAAGGGTGGAAACAAAAGCCTCCACATTTCCCAGCAGCCCCTTATGAAAAGCAGATAAAGGCAGTGATGTCTGTGTCCCTCTCCCTCTGCTCGGCTAACCTGGCGAGATCTTGTGCCAAAGCTTAGCACGTGCCTGCTGGTTCCTCGACCCAGAGGTGGCAGCCAGAGCTGGAGATCCATCTCCCCTGGTGATGGGTGTATCTGGCAGAGGCCCTGGGGGTGGGGTCCCAAGGTGAAGGAGGTGGCCCCAGAACTGGAACCAACACCTCCCTTAGTTCCATCGAGTCTAGCAACACAGCGTGGATGTGTCCTTCCCCTGGAGAAGTTGGAACTGTTTGCAAACCACCCCCTGGGGACAGAGGGAGAATAGTCAGGCACTGGTGGGTCACTCAGACCCCCTGGTGGGCCAGGGGTGGGCCGGCTACACAGCCATCCCTCTGGTCTAACTTTTTCTTTCATTCCCTTTTATTTCTAAAAGCATCTGTTTGGATGATAAATCCGACAACATGTAAGGCTACATGACTGGCCTGTAGCTATCACTGAGAAACTGCACAGCCATTCAGTGAGATGTCTTCATGCGAGAAGGGAGGTCTTCAGAATTTAGCAGAACTCAGTGTGGGATAGTGATCAGACCTGGTGAGATTGAGAAGGGGACACATCGGGCCCGTCCTGAGCCCATTCCCACCCTCTGCTCTGCAGCCTAGTGATCAGCTCCATCCATCAGGATGCTCATCACTGCCAACCACAAAATCCCCTGCTCTTCATGTGCTGGCCAAACCAGACCGCCACTTCAAACTTTTCACAAGAATTAGCCTACAAGCCAGGCACGGTGGCACATGCCTGTAATCCCAGCAGCTCAGGAGGCTGAGACAGGTGGATCATGAGTTCAAAGCCAGCCTCAGCAACTTAGCTAGGCACTAAGCAACTCAGTGAGATGCTGTCTCTAAATAAAAAATAAAAAAGGGCTGAGGACTATCTCTAAATAAAAAATAAAAAAGGGCTGAGGATGTGGCTCAGCAGTCAAAGGCCCTTGGGTTCAATCCCTGCTACCAAAAAAAAAAAAAGGATTAGTCTACAAAGGATAAGCAGGGAGGACGTTTTTAGGTAGATTTGTCACCTAGAACGAGAATAGAAAATGTGGTTGGTATGTGGAGTTGCTCAGATGAGCATGTGGAAGCTTTTGGGCCTGAGTTGATTGACTGAGCTCTGCCCTGTGACCTGGGTAGTGACATAGAAACCCACAGAATCAAGCTCAGACCCCACTCTCCCCACCATGGAAAACAACTATAAAGACCCGGTCCCTCCTGGAATGCAGGCGGAGGAGCAAAATCACCATCCAACATTTCATAGTAAACAAAAGCACAGGAGAGAAGATTGGAGTAATGGGATCTGAACTAGGAGATCAAGGAATCCCTCAATTATAAATTCCTCGAGGGCAGGGATTGCTGTTTTCATTTCTCTTCTTCGCATATTACGGCCACAGTTCTGGTCCCCCTCTGAGCTCCTTTGCGGAGTACAGTTGGCTGATCCTCCAGCTGCCACCTCCCCACATCCGTCATTGGTGACGGAGCTGAGGCCACACTGCCCCCTGGGTCAGCCCCCAACCAGCGACTGAGCATGTCAGGTGCTCTTCCCACACAAGTCCTGCATGACAGGGCTCCTCCGAGGGGCAGGGTTTGCTCAGAGACTCTCCATCAACCCAGCCCGAGCTTTCTCAGAAGTGGGCTGTGCCACAGGGCTCTTCCTACCCCACCATTTCTGTTCCCTTTCCCTCTTCCACAGATGTCAGACCAGTGCTGGAGGCTGCTGGCCCTTCCTAACCACTCTGTTCCTCCCACTTTGTTTTTCCTAAATCTGCTTCTTAGAGGATCCCAAATAACACAGATGTCCAATGCCTGGTAAATGACAGAAAAAGTTCGATAATGGCCCAGTTGATCCTTACTGGTGCCTAGTAAGGACATTACAATTATGGCGAAGACCTTCACAAGCATCATCATGCCTTCTAGTTAAGGCCCATACTTATCAAGGAGAATCTGTGTTTCTAGATAGGAGCCACAACTCCTGCACAACTCGGAAGGATCCAGAACAGCAAATAATAAATAAGATTCGGCCTCCCTTTGAAAAATGAGGCATTTCTAGGCTGAAGGTAAAAATGCCCCTTGTGAGCATTAGTGCCTGTTTTCTCACTCCACTCACGTATCTCAATCTATACACTAATTTTTAAGCATTATCTTCCTCACGGTGACCGCCCCCATTGCAAAGTAAAAGCTCCATTTATATTCACCAGTTTACTGAGAACCCAAAATTAAGCAGAAGCAACACAGCGATGAAAGATATTGACCAAGAAGGAGCAGCAATCAGTCTAAATATTCATAAAGTAGGATTTAAAGGTCATTTGGGAAGATGGGAACCTGAATCCTTCACTGTTTGGCAATAAATAGTGGCAGGGCTGCTATAAAAAGTGGATAAATGTGTTATGAATCCCAGATTCCTAAGCCGCGTCCTAGAAGAAATGCATCAGACCAAATGTGTTGATTCAGGTCCTCTAAGAAGCAGAGGCCAAGGCGAGATTAGATGTGCGTACGATTTATTGGGGGAAGCACCTATGGAAGAAAAATGGGAAGAAGCGGGGTGTGCTGATCCCTGCTTAGCAGCTGGCTCTGGGGAGAAGCACACGTGAATCCACGCACACGTCTGCTATAAATCTCACCAATACCGAGGCCCTATAGCACACGACTTGCAAATAACAGGAAAATGCAGTATGATCTTTACCGGAAATTCTACATAGCCCACTGATTCTCCCAGCATGCTCTTGGGAGTTTTTGGCAACCTCTTGTATCTATAGCCCACCATGCAATGCAAGCATGATTTGACAAAACCCAACAACAAAGAAGTGTTCGATGGCTATCCAGATCCGCCAAGTGCACGTCATTGCTCATACTCAATTTTTTTTAATTCTGAAAGAGCATTTCCTCAATTGTTTTGTATTCCAAACGTGATAGCTATAGACGTGCCACTCTTCTAACTTTAGTCGGCATGATTCAAATTTCCCCCATGGCTCTCTTAAATGTAGACCAGGGGTCAGCAAATACTTTTTCAAAAGTACCAGGGAATACATATTTTTGGTTTAATAAGTCTCACGGTCTGTGCTGTAGTGACTCAGCTTTGCCATGGTAGTGAGAAAGCCATGATGACCACGTGTCAACTAAACAGGTCCACACACATACAGGGCTATCCTCCAATAAAACTTCATTTACAAAAACTGTCTAAGTTGGGCCAGAGGGCCAAATCGTTGTCCTGCAATGAACAAAAAAGTAAATTAAATCTGTGTTTAATAGTGTTGGACATCTGTGTGGTGCAAATGTTCCTACCACTGGTCAAGTTACCAGTGCCATCCATGACGATGAGTTCAGAAGTGACACTTGGCTATAGCACCCTGTGGTACAGTCCTTTACCACACAGATGCCCAGGCCTCAATAACCCGCAGAGCACAGAGCACTGGGAAACCTGATAAATAGTTAGGAAGCCATGAATTCTGTCATCATCTTTTCTTTTAATATAATTTAATTAACTATAAGTTTCTGTAATTTATTTTTAATAATGTCTGTATTTAATAATCAACTCAAAAATCTAATAATTAATAATTGGCCCTCACAGACTATGTATTAAAAGCCAGCTCCAGCACACCACTGGGAGGAAGGCTGAGAAGGTAGCAAGAGTCTTCAGACTCTGAAGCAGGCCTGACTTCCATGCAGGACAAAGGGAAGGATGGAGGGTTGGGGGACAGCAATGCAGGCCTCATAAACTTGGGCCAGACTATTGGGGAGACCTTGAGCCAAAGTCGCCTGTGAAAGAAGTTCTGCTCCTTCAGGAATGGACGTGCAATCAGAGCTCAGCTGGGCTCCGTCACTGGCTGGGAGCAGCCCACAAGAAGTTTGGCCTTGGCATCTGACTTGGGGCAGATCCACATTCGTCTGCAGGAGTGCTCCAATAGCCGCCCGTCAGTTGTCCACCACGTCCGAGTGAAGAGTTTTCATGACCACCTGACCAAGTAAAAGTCAAAGCTCCTTTTGTGAAATAATGAATCCACCTTGTATTAAGAAGTCCATCTGGTTAGCAGTAAAAGATCCCAGGCGACAAAAGTCAATGTAGATGGAAGAGGATTTTTTTTTAATAGAACCTTTTAGAGTTTGTAAAGCTGGATATTCTTCAGATTGGAGAAGCTGATTAGAAATTAAAATACAGGATGACGAGTTCATAACCACAGTGAAGAAATATAATTATAAAAATTACTAATAGGTGGACATCCAAATAGAAGGTCCTAGAAGCTCGACAGGTTGTTTCTCAGGCCATCTTCCCACTGTGGGAGCAGCAGTCCCAGGCTCTGCACCTCTGTTCAAGCAGGCAAGCCCTATTGTAATGTCACTGACTTTTATTTAAAGTTAACGTAGGAGGAAGATGGTGGCCGAGGTCCTGGAATGTTCCCCTGTGTCCCTCATTCTTGTGTCCACTTTTCGACTTCCAGTCCTTGGTTGCTAAGGTGCTTCAGCCACGGGCACCACCAAACAACAGGCTGACTCCAGATTCCTTCCATTCTTTCCTGGGCCCAAAATTGAGCAGAGACTTAAATAAGTTTTCCTGGAGCCAATTTGGTGCCTAGAGCCTTCATAATATTTATCCTTTCTAAGTTATGATATTTCACCCATGGGAATCTCTCTCAGGAAAACAGACTGGAATATGGAAAGAACGTAAGTATTGCATTCATTGTAGAGTTACTCGTCAGAGTGAAAACGATGTGAAAAATTAAGGTGAATCTAGTTTTTCTTTGTTCTTTTTTCTGCATTTGGCTTTTCCTAGATTAAGTATATATTACCTAATCCGCTACACCTACAGATTCTTCCCATTTTCTTCCAGGCTGATAATTAAGCAAAGTTTAACACCATCACCATGGTGGTTAGGATTTTAACGCATGCTTTGGGGGGTACAGGAAATGTATTCCCACCCAGCAGATTCAAAGTCCATTTTTTTAAACATAGATGTATAATAATGTTGCAGCACCCATTTTTTTTTTAAATTCTATTCTTGCTCCATTCAGTTGTCTCTGCCCCTTACCACAAACCAATCAGCCACATCAGTGTCTATTTCTGGACTCTAATGTGTGCCAGCCCCCCAGCCTGTTCCTTTGCCAAGGCCACACTATAATGATTCTAGCTTTGTATTAACCAGGTAGTGATTTTGAGACAATATAAATTAAGACTTAATTTGTATTAACTCATAGTAAGTATTAAGACAATAGAAATTATTATTGGGGTTTTTTGTTGATGTTTTGTTGGCTTTCTTTTAAGATGGGGTCTTGCTATATGGCCCAGGCTGGCCTCCAATTCCTAGGTTAGAGTGATCCTCCAGCCTCAGCCTCCGAGAAGCTGGGACTACAGGCACACGGCTTTCCAGACAATTTGCAACCAGCTTGTCAAGTGCGACAGAAACGCCCTACTTGGACAGTGATAGGAATTGTGTTAAGTCTAATATCAATTTGGGAAGAATTAGATTTTGGGGGGAAACTACCTATTTTTCTATTCCTATAAAAGGAAACCCTCTGCAGGGACAGCAGCTTTAGAGACAAATGTGCTGATGACCTCGTGTGCTGTGTCCCCTCCCAGGCTCCGGGAAGAATGGAAGCAGAGGCTGGAGCAGAGGCTGAGGATGCTGGACCGTCCTGACGAGAAGGAGAAGCAGGCTGGCCCTGAGCACTGAGGGCGCCCTGCCTCGCCCGCTTCAAAGACAGCCAGCCACCAGGGGCCTTTGTCTGGGAGGAAAAGCTAACACCCAAGTCATGTTGCCTTACTAAGCAGGACGCTCTGTTTGCTTGCCCATCTATGAAGGGAATTGCCTGGGAAGCCTCCTCCCGCACCAATGGGAGTTATTATCCAGCTCAGTCCTCTCTCTGCACAGAGCACGGGCGGGGGGGGGGGGCTGCAAATATCGTAGTGAGCTTGAGTTATTTAATATAAAAAGCTCTTGGAATTAGCACATGCCTCACCCCCAGGTTCCAAAGATCCACGTAGCATAAGCCTGTTCCCCGTTCTCTTCTCCTTTTGAAATCTGAATGTTTTCTCTGAACTTCCAGAAGGTAAAGATCTCGATGGAAACCTGGCTTCCCCATACAATAAACAACAACAACAAAGCTTTGCTGTTTCCCCCTGATTTATATATACAGAGATGCAACCGCCTGCAGAAGTAAAGCTATCGTTATTTTAAAAATTTAACAGTATGGTTTGAAAATGAAACCAATTTTCCCTCTTCATGTGAATTTGGGCTTTTGTTTTTCATAAACATGTTTTATCAGAAACATGTAGGGACGGGGCTGTGGCTCAGTGGTAGAGCACTTGCCTAGTATGCATGAGGCACTGGGTTCGATCCCCCGCACCACATAAAAATAAACAAATAAAATAAAGGTATTGTGTCCATCTACAACTAAAAAAAAATTTTTTTAAAGAAAATATAAGAAGCCAGGTGCAGTGGTGCACACCTGTAACTCTGACAGCTCAGGAGGCTGAGGCAGGAGGATCACAAGTTCAAGTTCAAGGCCAGCCACAGCAACTTATAAAGACTGTCTGAAAATAAAAAGAGGCTGGGGCTAGGGATGTAACTCAGTGGTTAAACAGACTGAATTCATTCTCCAGTGGAAGGAAGGAAGGAAGGAAGGAAGGAAGGAAGGAAGGAAGGAAGGAAGGAAGGAAGGAAGGGAGGAAGGAAGGGAGGAGGGAGGGAGGAACAGTGCTAAATGAACAGTGGACCCATGCCCTCACCACTGGCCCTGACGTTACCTGCCCTGGCCTTGCCCCCCTCGGCCAGTTCTCTTGGTACGGCAAGCGTCAGCGTCCGCACGTTCTGGAAGTGGAAGCCATCCCCCAGTAGCCTCCTCTTGGCTCTCAGACACCATCTCCAGGCAGGTGCCCGTCTATAGTGGTGTGGAAGAGAGCTCCTACTGCAAGACAGAAGCAGAGGGATAGAGTGGGAACCCCGGGCCTCCAAGGAACACAGGTGGCCAGAGAGACAGAGGGTGTGGTGAGGGGACAGTTTCCACAGTGCTGCGAAGACATGTCAGGCCTCCCAGGTGACATGTGCCGTTAGGACGTGCTTCCTCCAGAAAACTAAAGAGCTCACCATGGCTGAGAGAGCCCCGGAGAGCAAGAAGGCCTGGAGAGAGATTCCCACCACCCCCACCACAGGAATCAATTCCAGGATGACCCCCCACCTCTGAAGGTCAGGGAAACCTTCCAAGAAACTGGTTCTTAAGCTGAGCCTTAGACAGTAGTGATAATCCCTTCACTACATAGATGCACATCCAAACCTCACGCTGTACACCTTGAGCACAGGCAAGTAAATCTGAGTGAGAATCATCCAGGAAAATAGAGCAGGAGATGTCTTGGAAAAGGGGAGCAGCAGGAGGCAGAACAGAGGGGCAGAGACCCACGGGCCCCTGAAGAGATGAAGAACAGGGAAATCTGGCCACAGGTGTCAGGGATGGTCTTTGCTGAATCTCTGATTATCCAAACAGCTTTCTTTGGAAATATACCACTTCCTGAGACCCTCCACTCTTTGGAGTTGAGCAGAAATACAACAAAGAGTGTGGTCTGAGTACTAAGATGCCGGACCACATTAGGGCAATTTTGCCTTGTGCCGTGACTCAAGATAAACACCTTGAAACTTCCAGCTTTTTATTTCAAACTTAATTAGCACTTTTCCTTTAATAATAACCTTGTTGGAAACACAGACTGAAGAATGGCAAAAGCTTAAAATTACAGCAACCTAAAGGTGAGCTCAACTGCTCCAAAAAGCTTTCGTGAATTTTAAATTGCGGCATGATGGATGCTTGACAGAGCGGCAGCAAAGGTCCTTTTGTCTTTTGGACAGCTAAAAAACAACTCAGTGTCAGTGACAGGAAATTAAAGCAGAACGCGCTCCTTTTCACAAAGCAATTTAATGGCAAGACTGAAAAGGGTTTCTCAACTTCCAGACCACTGTGCAAGGCCCCAGGCCGGCCTGGGTGCACCTGTGTCCAGAGGCAGAGACACAACGGCACCTGGCGGCTTTGCTACTGGAGACCGCCTCCCTCTTCTATGGAGAGAGGAGGAGGGACAGGAGAGAGACACTGGGTAGGAAAGCTTTACTGTTCTAGGCCTACAGACGAGATGGGCAGAGCCCAGAGGTGGCCCACGTCCCCCTACACCATGAGCATCAGACTCCGCTGAAGTGCAGGCCTCCCAGATGACCATGCCAGGACAGGAGAGGGGACTTCAGGAAAGAGGAACCCAGGGCAATCCCTAGCAGTCGCTGGGGCAATATCGTCCTTGAATAGACAGATTCTAAGAACAGGTCCAGGACTGAGGAATCCTAGATGAGCTCAGACTATAATGAGTTTTCTTTGAAAATAATAAATAACTTGACTTTTTCTGATTACAAACATACACATTTGTGGTAAAAAATTAAAAGTTTTCCATAGCACTTTCAATTCAGAAATTAACACTGCTACCATTGGGGAAATTATCTAAAATCTCTTTACTTGTTCATATTCAAAAAGATAGATAAGCAATTTTTCCAAAATGAGAAAATTCTTGGAACCTTTTTCTCCACTCAATAATATACTGTAGACAGTGTAAATGAACAAATGCAGACCTGCATCATTTCTTGTCGGTTGCAATAGTATTTAGAAGTGAATGGTTTATTTAATTATTATTCCTCTCTTAATAAATCCCATTTTTATACAATTCCCTTTTACATGAAAATAAAACTTTAATAAAAGTTCAGATTCATTACAGATGAATTACCTGAGCATGTTCCTCTGTAATAGAATTTACAAATGATTCCTGGCGAAGGATTATTTTATGGCACACATGGTCACATGGAAAGATTGTACAAACCTCTTAAGAATATTTCATAACTCATTAAACAATTCTCTTTGGACTGACTTTCTGGTTTTTCTCTACTATAAGCAACATTGTAATAAACATCTCACATACACACACACACACACACATGCACATATTTGCACACACATTTTTTGCACGCTTGTTCACTTACCTGCTTAGGTTCAGCCAGCAGCTCTAAAAAGTGGAACAGCTGTGTTGAAGGGGAAGCCACAAGGTAGGCTGCTCCCAGCTCCCAGCAAACCACCCTCATTGAGTATATCTGCCTAGCATCCTCTTGCTCTCATAACAGACTGTGATGGACAGACAGGAGGGGACACCCCCCTCCTCACTTTCCAGGTGATGAAGGGAGGGCTCTGCCCACTCCAGGCATATGGCACAAGCCTGGCTAATCAAAGAAGTGGCACATCCTGTTGGTGCCAGAGAGTGGCTGAGAGGTGGGCTCATGACCCAGTTGTGTCCAGGAAGAGGCAGGGCCTGGGGCTGGCCTGGACTCCAGGGGAGCAGCTGATGGAGCCTCCATCCTGCCCTCACCATGGAGAGTGGTACCAAGAAGGAAGCCATCGCATGGGAAGGCCGAGCTCAGGCAGGCAGAGACCTTTAGTCCCTGGACCCCACAGATGTGAGACCAGCTCCGTCTACTCGATCCTTCCATTTCAACTTTGTGGGGGGGAAATGTTCTTTTTCTCTTGTAATTAAAATGTCCTGGATAATGTTGGGGTGAGAGGGCTTTTCTGGGACCAGCCCCAACACATGGAGCCCTGAGTGCACCTAGTGATCCTGCCCAGCCGCTGGCCCTGTGACTGCTCCTGGACAGCAACTTGACAGCACCTGGGGGACACAGGCTCAGAGACGACACGGAGCCGGGAGGAGTTCCTCCAGGCCTGTGCAGAGTACCCTGCCTCTGTGCATCCTGAGACCCCCCACCCCACACCTGGCACCCTGCCTCCCGTCTCTCTGTGTCCTGAGTACTAATAACCCCAGTTTTAAAACGCAAGCAGGGAAGCTCTCTTGGACAAACAAATGAGAAGTGCTGAGATGCAGAAACGTAAACAGCTCTATTTCCTTAATTTTCTGCTGAATTCCTCCGAATCTTTTACCGCTAGTGTCATGGGGACTCTCCAAGGCCCCTGCAGGCTGAGTCTGCGGGGCACAGGGATTCTGGGGTCGGCCACCAGGCAGGATGCCAGGGGAAGTCCTGGGCTGTCCACCTAGCTGGAGACTGCAGGCAGGTCACTGTGCCTCTCTGAGCCTCCTTCCCTATCTCTGGACAGTGGGCAGACGGCCTGTGCAAAGTGCCCGACGACACCTGAAACACAAAGAGCCGTCACCAGTTCATCATGGACCCTCACCCGCACTGCCCACGATTGCCTCACCTGAAGACGCAGCTGCCCTCCCGACCCAGGGAGCTCAAGACCCCTGCGCTCTGGTGAAGCCGGCTGAGAGGAGGTGACAGCAGAGGGTGTGACTCAAGCAATTAAACCAAAGGCGGCAGCAGGGATCCAAGGTCACCTTGACCACTGGCCTCCACTTGGAGGTTCTTCATGAGTGGACTGTGCTCGGGCACATCTGCCCAGATGGGGGAGGCCCTACCTGCTGGGACCACTCTCCCCTCCTGATGCTTACCCAGAGCTATGATTTGGGATAATTTTCTTTTTTTCCTTTTCTCTTTGGTGCCCTTCAGAATTCAGCCTCAGAATGTTGACATTCAAAACAGGGTTTTTAATTAGACCGGCACACAGTGTAGGATCCTGGGGGTGTGGGACATTCCCACCCTGGCATGCTGTCTTGGGGCTGGTGGGAGAAAAGGCAGGTGGGCATGGGTGTGCTGTTTACATCTGCACCGCTGTTCACAGGGACAGTCCCGTGGTGTTAATACCCATTCTCAGCCAGGCACCCCTGCCCCGAGCTTCAGCCAAGGGTCCATATTTTAAACATGATTCATTTGGGACTTGTACCAAATATGGGACAGTTCCTCTTAGGTGAAAATCCTCATGTCTTTGGATACTCCTGATGCCCCAGGTGTGACCCACAGTGCGATAAACACATGGCTGGATCTTTAATAGCCACGTCCATTCCAGGACTGGGTCCAGGGAGGGCTCCCGGTGCTTGGTCCTGACTGGTAAGGAGTGCTCCGAGATTTTTCTCACCCTAGTATTTCCTACATGTGGTACTCAGACCAGTGGTGGTAAAAATATCTGTTAAAATGTCCAGTAGCTGCGTTACAAAATATTGGTAAAAGTCAACTGAGATAGAAAAGGTATTTTTGAAACGCATTTAATTAAATTCTTTAAATAAGCATATTTTCTATAATATGAAGCAAATAACAAGGCGGATGGTACATGGATATGCCAAAACTTGTGTGCATGATATTGCAGAAGCAGAGGTTGGGGTCCTGCTCACAGCATGGGGAGGGGGACAGGTTCCCCCTTGCTCGGGCCTGATTACCTGCCAAAGTGTCCCAGTCCCTCGAGAACACAAAGCAAGCGCTGGGCAGTTGCACCGTTATTTCAGTACTTTAACTATTCAGATGGTAACCTACAGCACAGCGAGGGGAAAGTTCAGAGCGTGCAGAGGGATTCAGGGCGGAGAAGCCTCCCTCCCTCCCTCCACAGCCAGACCCTTGGCCCCCAGGGTTAGCTTAACACCTGAGACCTGACTTTTAGGACGTGGCCATAAACTGACCTGGAGAATACAGCCAGGACCTCAGAGGGCCTTGGTGAGACCCTCAGGACCAAGATGACCCTCAGGACCAAGATGCCCCTCGAGGTCTGGTTGAAACTCAACCTTTCCATTGGCCTCACACCAGAAGCGTCCAAGTCACCAGGACACAGTGCCCTTCTTCATCCTGTCAGGACTTTTCTGGAACATGAAGTAGAATGCAAGGACTCTCCCAGTGGGGGAGCACCAACACTGAGCAAGGTGGCTGGCAGGAAGTGCAGGGTGGACGCTCACTGCGAGAAGCCTACAGACCAGGATGCAGAGTTACTGATATTAACCTCCTCCCCTTCCCCGGGTTGGCATCTTCTGATACGCTGTTCCCACCCTCTGTTCCCTGTGCTGCGCACGAGGATGAGACAGACGCCCTTTGTCCCCATGAACTCTCTGCTCAGCCATCGGCAGCACGTGGCGGGGACCTGACCACCTTCACTTGGGCAGCCTAAAGACAATGCCGAGTGGACACGTAGGGGACACAGGCGTGTCACTTCAATCCCGTGTTTGCCCTCTCCCTGCCAAGCCCTGTGATGGGGAGGACCCTGCCAAGTCGTCCAGTTGGGATGTTAAAAACCCAGTTAAAAAGTAGGTCAAAGAGGTTCACAAGAGTTCGTTCTCTAGCCCAGTATGTCTTGGCCACGTTTCTCTTCTAAGAACTTCCCTGAGATCAACTCAACATTTAGTGATCAGCAGTCGCCAGCTACCTGGCCCCTTCCTGGTGCGGAGCAGAGAGGTGGAAGAGTGGTCAGCAGAGGCACAGAAACCTACCAATCCGGCGTCCAAGTGCTGCTTGCTGGGACTGTCACCAGGTCTCAAATACGAATAACCAGTTGTTCTTTGCAGAGCCGGGGATTAGGGGCCTGGGTCTGGGAGTCAGTCAGTTCTGGGAGCTAATCTCAGAGCTGTCACTCACTGGCACATGATCTGGCCTCTGTGAGCACCAGTTTCCTTGCTGCTGTGCATTAGACCTCGAGTGTCCCCCAAAGGTCCGTGTGTCAAGCGCTTGGTCTCCTTCCCGCTGGGAACTGGTGGAACCTTTGAGAGGTGGGGCCTAGTGGGAGGTCTTTAGGTCCCAGGGTTATGGGACCCCAACCCCTTCCTCTTTCCCTCTTTGCCCCCTGGTTTGAGATATAAGTGGTTTAACTCTGCCATAAGCTGACATCATGAAGTGCTACCTCACCAGAGGCCCAAAGCAATGGGACCAATCTATCATGGACTGGGAACCAAAATAAACCTTTTCTCTTCATAAGTTAGTTATCTCCGGAATTCTATTATAGTAGCAGAAAACTGACAAACATGCTCATCTTCAATATGGGGTGATAAACTCTACTTTGGAAGAATCACATGAAAAAAAAATGTGCATGATCTTTAATACTGGAGCCCTGGTTCTTCTGGGTACATTATATGGGAAAAGGAAAATTCAAACCTTGGAGTGAAGGGGACGTTTTGTCGCATATAACAGAGAAGACTTGAGTCCAGAGTGTTCTGAAAATCATAAAGACAGGGTTGGGGAACCCTTACTAGAGCTGCATCCAGGGTCTTCCAAGGAGAAGAGGTGTTCCAGGGGTGGAGCAGAAGAGCCCTCATGCGTGTGTTAACAGGGGGTTGAGCTGAGTGGTGGGGGGATCCTCTGCAGCTCTGCCTCCTGTGAATGACACATCAGGAGGAGTTGGTCTCTGCAGACAACAGCGCTATGTGGAGTCCCTCCCTTTGTCTCTTCAAGAACTGATGCTGGGTTTAATGTTTTCAGAGCAGAGTGTGGGCACCAGTTGCTCAGCACAGGACGGGGACTTGGCCCTCTTCACTTCATCAACCGTCATGGGTGACAACCCGTGTATGGAACACCACGCGGACACCAAAGGTTGAAAACACAGCTTTCAGACCCCCGAGAAAGCGAGGCTCCAACTACTTAGGTAACAAGCCGTTTCAGTGGCATGACAGTAAGCAGAAGGCCAACTCGCACATCGACGAGTCTCCTAAGACATGTTTGCCTCTAGTGACAAAAGACAGGATGACGTGAAGCTAAGAGACACTAACCCCACCTGGGGCATGTGGCCCCACGTGAATCTTAGGACCCCAGGGCCCAGCAGGACATCTCCTTCCCTGTCGTGAACACAGCCCTTGAAACTACAGTACAATTCCTTTTTGTATGTTGACCACCCAGAGTGACCACCAGACACCACAGGTTAAAGGACAGGATCCCCAATAAAACTGGGTTACATCTGGGCATCTCCAGGCCACCTGGACTTTGACCCCCTGGTTCTAAGTCCAGGAGGTTCCCCTGACACCTCAGAGTTTTGATAATTCACTGCCATGACTCACAGAAGTCAGGAAAGCAGACACAGGTTCTACTATAAGGGTTCAGATGAGGACCGACCAGATAAAGCACAGGCAGGGGGCAGGAGGGTCCTGACACAGAGCCACACCCCCTCCCTGGAGCCTCTGGGAGCTTCCGCTGCCCGTCCATCAACAGGCCCACCCACGAGGGGCTCCACCAAGCTCCAGAGTGCAGAACTTCCAGTGGGCCTCCACATGTACCTGTGGCTGGTGAACCGCCAGCCACGCCACTGGGCCCACTTCCCAGACCTCCTCCCTGCGGGGGGCCGGGCTGGCTCAAGGACCCACCCTCCAGGCCACGGCTGGTCTTTCCAGTAACCAGCCCCCACCCCAGGCGCCTTGTTAGGATAAACTGGCGGTGATCCAAGAGGCTCCTGGATGACCAAGACACTCCTGTGACTCCGGAAATCCCAAAGCTTTGCAGTACTGCAACCAGGGACAGTGGCCACTCACTGTTGATCATACAGCAGACAGTTAACTCCGGGACATCCTGTAAGGGAAGAGGGAAAAGGCCAAGCTTTTGTCTGAGAGCCACCATAAGGGAATATTGACACAAGTGCAGCTATGAAATGGGACTTTAAGTGGACCCAGAACTCAGATTCAGAAAGGTCTTTATTAACTAAAATAATGGCAGATGTAAAGTGCCCTGCGACCCCACAGTCCAGGGGCTCATGGGAAAGACCCCCGCAGTTTACAGCCTCCTGAACTGACTGAGTGACACTGCAGCGTCCAGAGCACTGAATACTCTGAGTGGGTGCTGCAGAATCACTGGCCCGGCTCCCCGCAGAGCCGAATTTGGAAGACGCTGGTGCAGTTGGGTGTGGAGGGGGCCACAAGGCTGGTCTCCTCCCTTTGGGTCCTTCTCCCCACTGCAGGTTTCCCACCAGCCTTCTATTATCAAAACAGGCTCTTTCCCTAGTCGGCCGCCATATTGGTTTTCGCATAGTCTCATCTATATCGTACTGTGTTTCTTGGGGACCCATCAAGATCATCCTGTTCCACTTGTGTAGATTAACAAGTTTTCCTCAGCACATGATTACCCTGGAATCTGAGGGTGAGTCATCATGGCAAATGGTCTTTCTCATTTTTATCCACTTTTAAATGGATTATGAGCAGCCATTTCCAGGGAGTTCGAGTTCTGAACTGGCCCCAGAATTTGGCCTGAACCCTTTCTTTACCCCGGAGGCTCTACCCGCGGGCACAGTTAAAAGACTGCCATTCAGTCCATGCCGTGTTTACCTCCCGAGGCCTGTGGGACTAACTGCAGGCAGCCACTGCGCGCTCAGTGTGGGTGGTGTGCCCTGCACGTTGTTTTCCTGACCTCTGATTGTTCCGTGGGAGCCTTCACACTCCTTTCACCCGTGAAGTGTGTATACAAAACGGGCTTAGTTCAGAGCCAGGCTGGGAGGGTCTCGGGCGTTACAGATGGAGACGGAGAGGACAGGAGCTCGCAGATCCAATGCCATGTCTGCCTCCGGCGGATCTCAACTGTGTATTTTTTTTTCCCCCAAGAGCATTAAATGAAAAGGCAGCTGTCCCAGACGCTCCAGCCTGTGACCACACACAACGTCAGCTCCCACCAGTTGGCACCCAGTGTCTGCCGTACATGGCGACCTTTCAGAAGCTGTCTGAGGACCGTCCACCAGAGTTGGACACACTGAAGGCTCACCAGTCATGCGCACCCAACCCCATTTTATCTGCCACCAACACCATGGGCAGCTTAGCTGGGATTCTGTCACAAAGCCACACTGGCTTCTTGGGGAGCAGCCATTCATAAGAAGAAGAGATTGTTGGTGTCAGCTGCCCAGTGGAGCGGCCTGCGGGCTGCACGAGGCAGACTGGCTGGGTGGGTGGGTGCTGCATCTGCTTTCTCCAGGGAGTGGCCCTGGGTCCTCACACGCCTGGTGACAGTCATGCCTCTAAAAACAGTGCTGTGAGAGTGACACATGCGAACCTGTGTTGATAGCAGCGTAATTCACAACAGTCACATTATGGGATCAGCCCAGGGCCTGTCAACAGGTGAACGGGAAAAGAAACATGAGAGAAAAGAAACATGGAGTTTTATTCGGCCATAAAGAAGAAAGAAACTGTGTCATTTGCTGGAAAATGAATGGAATGGGAGAAAATCACATTAAGTGAAATCAGCCAGACTCAGCCCTATGTTTTCTCTCACATGTGAAAGTTAGAGAGGAAAAAAGGAGGCGGGGGGAACGTGTGTGTGCGTGCAAGCCACGTGGAGAGTCCCAGGAAAACAGAAGGGACGCCAGCAGAGGAGAGAGAGCTGGCCTGGGAAGGAGGGGGAGGGCGAGGCTAGGAAATGAAACTGACCAAGTTCTGTGCAACACAAGCCCCACGGTTCCCTCTGACTACAGGGCACTAACTAAAAAACACAAAGGAGACAACAAAAACTGTCAGGGACTGTCACTAAAGGCCCTACCAAACGTCAGAGTGGACCTCAGCGAGCCCTGAGCTAACACCCCGATGCGCCAGACCCCCACACGGGCAGCTACGATCTCATGAGCTCCCAGACCCAACCATCCAACCTGTCCATAACAAGACTCCGCCTCCCCAGTCCCTTCTCCCTGTGCCGCCAGCCCAGTCTCTGGCCACCCCATCCGTCCGACACTTGGACAGGTGCCTGCCCTCGCCCACCATCACCCAGCCGTCAGCAGGTTCAGCCTTTGGCCCTCTGAACTTCCCCAGTCCATCCTCTTCTATCTCAAGGTCACCATCCTGGTCCAAGGGGCAACTTCTTCTCCCTCCCAGTGAACTCGGATGCCTTCCTAACTGCTCAGCCACTGCCCCTTCCTCTCCGGCCGGTCTCCACCTGACTCTACGTCACTGCCCTGATGAGAGCCTTCCGACCACTCCCACCGGTCTCAGGACCAAGATCAGTTCCCAGGTGCTGTGTGGCCTGTCCTCTGCCCTCGACTCCATGGACCTCAATTGATAATCTCTGACTTGCCCTTCAGATCTCAGCTCCAAAGTCCCTTCCTCAGAGGCCTTCCAAGACCATGGCTGGGGGCCTGTCCCCCCTGCCCTCGGCCTCACACCCTCAGCAGGAGTCATGTGACTGCTGATGGCATCTTGTCACCATCCCTGCACTGCATGTTCCCAGAGGGCAGCACCCATGGCCCAGAGGAGTGTAAGGTCCAGGGTGGGCCTTGGCACATCTTAGTTCAATAAATAAGTGTAAAAATGAAGAAAGGCAAGCCTGCCCCCGGTGAGGACCATTCGACATTATTACAGAAAACTCTGCGGTTCCACACTGTCTTGAACCCCTGACAGCGCACGATCTTGGCTTTGCTGTTGGAACACCAAAGCCAGCAGAGCGTCCTTTTCTTTCTTGTCTCAAGCTGAAGAGCGATTTCCCCACGGCGATGAGTTAAACATCCGAGGAGACCATCTGTTGGCTTTTCAATTGGAGGTTTCCCTTTGATGCTATTCATCCAAGTTTGGGATCTCTGGAACCCAGAACTGGACTTCCCGAGCAGTTTGTGATTTCTGTCTACTAATGTGGTCTCCTTTGCCTCAGGCCCTCAACTCAGTCCTGCCCCGCTACATCTGCAGAGCAGCCACCTACTCCCTCCTGACTGTGGGGGCTGATTGTGGGGTCTGGAGACAGGGTCCCTGGAGCCTGAGACGTGCCTGCATCCCCTGACTTCGTGGAAAGCTCGTCAGGCCCGATTCCAGAAAACCGGGCTCTGGGGCCTGACCAGGGTGATTTGGGATTTCATGGCCCAGGACTCTGACACACCCTGTCACAGCAAGAACGGCTCATATTCGCGTGTCCCTTCCCACTTTGGGCACTGCTCGTGACATCAGGGATGACCAGCAGAAGCAGCAGCGACAGCATCCTGGGTGTCACAGGCGAGGGCCAAAAGCACAGGCATCAAAAGCCCTTGCGGGGGCTGGTTCGGGTGTGACACCTGATGTTGGCACCAAAGACTCGGCTCCACTTTGCTCCATGTGACAGTCTCCACTGTATCTTTTAGAGGCCACTCTGTCAAGGCCTGCGTGCAGAGCTATAAATAAGCATCTTGTAGTCACTGTGAACCACAGGCAAAGCCATGAGTAGTGAAAAGAGATGTGGCCTGTGGTGGTCAGGCCCTGGGACACCTGACACCGGGTCATCCACTCTGTGGGTTTTCAGTGTGTGTTGACTGTCCAGCTGCTCCAAAGTCTGGGAGACGGCACCACATGATAGTAAAAAACCGTCTGGGGACATGCAAACCCTTCAAGTCCCAGCCCATGAGCCACGTCCCAGGCTCAGCCTCCAACATCTGGAATGTCCTGTGCAGACACCACCTTGGAGCTGAAGCTGCAGGTTTTCCGGATTTTCTGCAGAGTTCCACTAAATCCTGGGGGGGGGGGGATTCAGGATGGATGCCCTCTGCCTCCCCAGGCTTGCCCCTAGGGGATTCCTCCAAATCCTGCCGTCCTCAGGGAGAAAGTGGTGAAGAACAACACACTAATCTCCTGGATCAAAGGGAGGATCAAAATGCAAAAGCTCCCTCTGCAGGAGCAGTGCGTGACTCCTCCGCCTTTGGCCCAGGCGGTGTTGAAAGAAAGACAGGCGCCCGCAGTGAGGTCACCAGCCAAAACCTCCTCACACCTGTCCCTTCCCACCACCACGGCGCCCAGCCTCGGCCCCACTGAGCCAAAGGTTCCACTGACCAAAAACGTCCTGCACCCCACATTTCCCATCTCCTGGTAGGCTTCCCTGTTTCTGCGTCTACAAATCTGCTTTTCGTCACCTCCACCGCATTTTCCCTTCCGCGCCTCCCTCCGTGACCCCTGCCTCCTCTCCTTTGGCCCAGCTCATCTGTTTCCATGTCAGCGACCACAGATCCCCTGGGGCAGAACACGCGGGTAGCTCTGCTTCTTTCTCACAGCGACACAAACAAGCGCGCTCCCCCAAACGCTTGTAACCCACCTCCTCGGAGATTTTCCCAAATCCTCTCGTTTAAAAATAAGAAACCTTCCCCAGGCTCTGTCATCTTACCTCAGTAGTCTCCCCTTCTACGGGTTCTGAAAGGACTCCCAACTGTTCTACGGGGAACCAAGTATTTGATTGTTGTTTTCTTTGTATTTTTTCATAGATTTCTGACATTATCCTCATCACAATTATTACTTGGCATTGATTTCCATTCTGATCCTTACTTATGAAATCCTCTCTCCCGACGTAAGCACTTCTGCGCTTGCATTTCCTTCAATTAGTATTTGATTGTCTGATCTTAAGTTTGTCAGTGTGCAGACCATTTCCACTGATTTCTGTGTTTCACCCTCGGTACCTGCTCCCTTTTCCCTTCATGGGTCTTTAGCATGGTGACCTCACTTGAGGACACAGTGTGTGCGTGAGGGCATCAAGATCACTGTGGTCAGGGGTCAGAATCCTCCCAGAGGCACAGGGTAACTCTGATTGTTCGTGCATATGTCCTGTCCTTGAACTGTTCCTGACTTTTCAGGTAAAATCAATGCCCTCGACATCCACACACATGGTCACACACGTGCACATACACATAGTGGCTGTGGAGAAACAGTAATGACTGTTTGAGTGAAGCTCTCAGGAGCTGCTAGTCCACTCTTGGGTTCTTCCGTATCCAGCCCTTCTAGTCTAAACCATTCCTGCTGTTAAAATTTTTCATGATCATGCATTTGAAAGGATTCACTTAGTAAACTTAAGGCTGAAATCATAGAACCAGTGAAAAGGGGGTGAAAGGAGCACAGAGCGATGCTCTCGCTGAGTTGGAAGGCACCATGCAACTTTCTTCAATCTGGCTACAAAGTCTGGCCTTTGGCTGGGAATTAAATTAGCCTCAGTAGGCTGGGCATTAAGCAGGAGGAAGACTGCTGTGCTTGGCTATGGTCACTCATGGTATGTATGAGTCACTGTCTTGCAGCAACAACTGCAGGGGCCGAAGGTACTCTCTGAGCCCTGGTGGTGGCTGTGAGGATGCTGTCCTATCTCAGTCCTTTCATCACTCAGTGACTACAAACCTGACTTCCTGGTGATTCAGAAGCATAAATCAGAAGAGGACTCAACATCTAGTTCAGAAAGACAAAAGTAATATAACAAGACCAAAATACAACCAGCCAGAGGCCAGGAAATGTCCATCAGGATGGGCAGCCTTCTCTCCCTGTTCTTCCAGGCACAGGCGGGTTGTTGAAGGCCTCTGTTGCCATGTGTCATTCACCACTGTGGAAAATTCCCTCAGCCACAGGAGGAAGGTTCCGGGGAGCACAGGGGCCCCCTGAGGCCATCACCCAGGGAGCTTAGGGTGTCACAGGTGACAGCAGATCCATCTGCAGGGAGGGCCAGGGAGCAGCTGGCTGGACCCAGCCAGGACAAGAGGTGGGGTCTCTATTTACATGACAAACAGTGACCTCTGCAGAAGACAGACTCGCATTTCCTCAAGGTTTTCCATTTGTTCCAGATGAACTCAATGTCAGACTTGAAAGGGCAGATTTCCAAGGGCAGCTGATACCAGTCTCATTGGCTACGTAAACAAGGACAGAAGGCCTGAGAGCCAGAACGCCGTTCTTCCTTGGGCCCTGCACACGCATGCAGAGCTGCTGCTCCTGGTGTTAATAAAATATCGACCGCGTCACCCCACGAACATGAAGGCTCAGAGCAAAGAGGCATTTTTCCAAAAGAGTCTGGCTTCTACCTACTTCATTTCTGAGGTCCTCCCAGGAAAGCCCCCAGTGACCTGAGCAGCAGGTAGGGTTTAGAAGCCTTTTTCAGGCCTCTGACTTCACTGAAATCTTTATTTATTTTTTAACAAATCCTTTAGCTGTTTATATTGAGGTGTCCCTGCCATGGCTTCTCCTAATGTCTGTCTAGCTTTGAAAACTACCCTGCATGTAATTGGGAACACACCACCCCCCTACAGAGCGGGGTGCTCAAGAATTCCTCCTCCTGGGCCTGGGGCTGTAGCTCAGTGGTAGAGCTCTGGCCTAGCACATGTGAGGCCCTGGGCTTGATCCTCAGCAGCACATAAAAATCAGTACACAAAGCATTCTGTCCGAAGGCAAATACATAAATAAATATTAAAAAGAATTCCTCATCCCCTGGGAAAACCAAGAAAATGAGCAGGAGAGGACTCGGCCCTCACCAAAAGTCAGCTCGGAAAGTCTGGGAGTTCCGCTGACCATTCCCAGCAGGCGATTCCCTGATTCCTCTATTAAACCAAGTGTACGAGGCATCACAGAAAATGGACTTTCGACTTTCTCCCACCGAGCGTTTCTTCCATTTTTTTCCAGTTAAATATATTTCCCCCCACCCCCCCCATCTCACCTACTTACCATTTGTGACATTGTCCAAGGCCTGGTCCATGCTTCTCTCAGGCTCCCTCCTGGGCCTTTGGGAGGATGCTTTCAGAATTCTCCACTTCTGCTGGGGTCCCGTGTCCGCTCCTGTGACGATAACTGCATGCTGAGGAGGTGGGGTCCCACAGGCTGAGCTCACCTTTCCCAGGTGTGCTTCCAACAGGTATGTGGAAGACCACAACCCACCTGAGGACAAAAATAGGTGACAATAGGAGTCTTACAATGACTAATATGTAAGTACGGTAAGGCCTGGGTTTATTGTTTTCTAACTTATTAGGTGCTTACTTTTGTTTTGCTTGCTAATTGCCAATCTACAGTTATAGATCAGGACGGTGGCAGATAATGGAGGTGGTTAAACTCTCGCACAAGAAGCTCAGCCGCTTTTTTACAGGGTGTAGATTATCTGATGCAAAAAAGAAGCCCAGGCTTTTATCTCTCATCTCTTTCCCATTTTTATTGTTTTGGGCTCTTTAATGAAAAAGGTTTCGTTCCTCTCCAAGTCTAGCTCATCCATAATTTAATAATAGTCAAGTCAGAGCTGTCTTAATTGAGAAAACCTCTTTTCTATTTAGATTTCTAATTGCTCCGCAGAATTCCAGTTCTGCATAATTTGAGACTGCTTTTTAAGAGTCTACCAATACCCTACCGAAAGGGTTCTCTAATCACTAATAGTGGGGCACTAAATGTCAACTGTTCATCTAGTAATTTATGTTCTTTACTTCACAGATTTCCTTAATTGCTTTTAACATAAATCTGAGAAAGAGTGATTAAAGTATTGCAGTCTCGGGAAGATTTAGCATTAGTCTGCAAACTCTTCTGAGAGAATGTTAAGTGCTCAATTCTCAAGAAAGAGGCCGCGGGTTAGACACAGTGCCCTGTGTCCTGGAGGAGAGTCTGATGGATGAAACTGCAGCCCAGGTGGGACAAGCCGTCTCAGAAATGCCCCTCTGACTCCTTGGAATGAGTGTTCCCAAGCAAGCACCAGGTCACTTCCTCAGCCTTTCCGGTGGGTTATGCCAATGATAATGTTCTATCGCTTTCTGCTTTACTTTTTATTTTGTTTTGCGGTGCTGCGGATGGAACCCAAGGCCTCACATATTCTAGGCAAGCACTCTTCCACGGAGCTATACCCCTTATCCTTCTTCTTTGATTTAGAGATAACATCTGCCAAACTTGCCCAGGCTGGCCTCCAAAGTGGGATCCTCCTGCCTCATCCTCCAGAATTACTGGGATTACAGGTGTGTGACACTCTGCCTGGTTTTTTCTGCCTTAATTTTAAAGACACTAAACATTCCAAGAATGAATACGTTCTCAGTTTCTCCTGGGACTTTTGCCAGAAAGTACTGTAAATGTTGAAAACATCTCCCGAGAACAGAAGAGACAGTATCTTTGGACTCTAACGTAGTTAACAACGACTGTGTTGTGAAGACCTTCTTTTCTGAGAACACGTTGTCCTGCCCTGATCTTGTTGTCTGTCCTCTTGTGGGATCATACAAGAAATAGCAGGATCATGGCATAGAGTGGTCGAGTGTTTATAACTGTCCTTTTTCCAGAAAATGAGTCAAGTCTATGTTTTAAAACATTCTAGGATAACAGCTCATAATGCAGTTTGGCAAAGAAAGAATGAATGAATTGGAGAAATAAAAACAAATATCATGCACAGCAACTGTTTAGGCAGCTTTCTGTTACTGAAACAAAAAACCTGAGATCACCAAGTTTCAAGAATGAAAGGTTTATTTTGACTCAGTTTTGGACATTTCGGCCCCTGCATGGCTGGCCTCTTGCTTTGGGGCCTGTGGTGAGACGGGACACCGTGGCAGAAGTCCATGGGAGAAGCAGCTACTAATTTTATGGCCGTTGGGAAGCAAAAGAGAGAGGAAGAGGCTGAAGTCCCTACATCCCCTTAGGGGCATGCCACTAGTGTCCTCAGTTTCTCCCCCTGTGTCCTGCCTCTCGAGGATCCACCATCTCCCAGGAGTGCTCCCGGCTGGTGACCAAGTCTCAGCACATGGGGGTTTGGGGGACAGTCATCCAAACCAGAGCCCCAGTTATGAAGTGAAGCTGTCGGAATATGCCCCGACCCTCTTCAAAACCGCCATCCTCCAACCAGAGAGTGATCAAGCGGGAGAAAAAACCCTCAGAGCCTTCGCTGTCAGATGCCATCCACACCGAGGGGGACACACTCACTGTGGGCACGGAGCCTGGAACTGAGCCTGAGGCTGCCACCTCCCCTGGTTGCCTCTGCCTCAGGACAGAGCCACTGGACACGCCTGGGTGGGACAGGTGAAGAGCTTCCCAGGCCCTGCTCACCCCAGAAACCTGCCCCTTTACACACCGGCCAGAGCCCTCCTCGGGCTTCAGTCTGCAGAGCCCCCTGCACAGAGAGGGCTGACTCTCCAGGCCTGGGGCACCACCTCCAGCTCCTCGGAACGTCCACCTCGTAAGGTCTTGGTATCCCCGGGGCTGTGGGCCGCAGTGCAGAGCCCGTGCCAACCAGGTGATTGCATTAGGGTGGAGACACGAAGCCAGGCCATGTCAGGGTGACCCTGAAGGGCTGGAGACTCTGTGGTCAGGAGATGGTTTGAGACTCTACACCCATTCCCCACCAGCTGTGCCCATGGGGCTGACTGCTGAGCTTTCTGCCCTTGATGACCAGGGGTAGCACTTCTGGCGTCCATCAATATGCCCTTCCTCTGGGGAGGGGGTACCCCTCACAGTCTCTGCTCTTTCTGTCTTTATAACGGACCTTACCTGGATGCGCGTCCACAGTGCATTTGAAATCCTACAGTACTCCTGATTGTCCAAGATGTTTTGGTATGCTCCATGTTTACCTACAAGAGAATTTTAGTGGTACTTTGCCAAATCCCCACTCTACCCCCGCCCCCAGGATTTTGATGAGAAGTTCATCTTAGTCACAGTTTCTTGCCATTTGTCCACGTCTTCTTTGAGGAGTGTCTGCCAAGGTGTGTAGTGCTCTTCAGGAAAGCCCCTTTTCATTTTCTTCTAGATTGTTATTCATTGCACATGGCATTCTCCACCAGGAGCATCTGGGTTTTTAACCCGTTCTGCTGTGACCAGCATCCAGTTATATTTACACGTAACATAGAAACCACCACCCATTCCTACTTTTAGACCTTCTGCGACAGCAGTCAACCTTCCAGAAAGTGCCTTGCCTACCGTTTGCTGAGACCCTCGGGCCAGGAGCATCACCAAATGCTTAAAACTGCTCTGAGGACACACTCCATGCAGGCTGAAAATCCCTGTTATCTTACCCTCACACCCCAAGAGCTACTATGACATACGTGAGTCCTCCTTAAAAGTAATCCAGGAAGCACAGTCCCGTGTGACAATGCCAGCGTGTCACGGGCCATCCAAGGCTGCCTCCACCTTTGTGGATCCTGCACCTGTCACCCTAAAGCTCCTCCAATCAGAAGCCACAGGAAGACCTCACCAGGTTTTTCAGAAGTGACCACATGCAGCCCTTTGTCATCATGATTAAGTGTCTCTCGTTTAGCCTGTTGATTGGTGGATTGCACTAATTGTTGGTGACCTGCTGAGCCAGCCTTGCACACCTGCAAGGAATCCCACTGGGTGTGACATATTTCCCTTCTTATAACGCTGGACTTGCTAGTATCTATGGAAGGGTATTTGCGTCAGTGTTTGTAAGAAGCGCTGGTCTGTGGTTTTCCCGTCTTGTACTGTCTTCGTGTGCTTTGGGTGTCGGGGTGATGCTGGCCTCGTAAGTCAGGGTGGTGTTCCCTCTGCTTTATTCTCTGGGACATATTGTAGAAAATCATCACCATTTCTTCCTCAAATGTCTGTTACAATCTGCCTGGGTACCCACTGGTGTCTACTGTTTGGGAAGGCTATTAATTTTGATTCATCCCTTTTAATAGATACGGGCCCATTCAGATGATCTGTTTCTTCCTGTGTGAGTTTTAAAGGACTGTGTCTTTCAAGGAATTGGTCATTATATATGTTACAGAATTTGTGGACATAGGATTGTTCATAATATTCCTTCCTTGCCCTTTTAAAGTCCATCTGGTAGATAATGAGGATCCCTCTTTCATCTCTGATATTCTCTTTCGCAGCCTAGATTAGGGAATTTTCACATTAGTTCTGTGGAGCAGCGAGCCAGACACATCTGCAATGACATCCTTCATCTGTGGCAGCTCCAGCTCCCTCCTCCAACCCCTGAAGCCTGTGGCTCTGCTCTTTAGAACACACCTGAGAAATGGCTCAGCCTCTGACTCCCTGCGGTATTACCCGTCTTCTTCCCTCTCAACTGTGCGCTGAGGCAAACTCTCCACTGAAAGTTGGCATCTGGATTTCTGTGCAAACCAGCAGAAGACAAAGCTAATGCGTCACACTCACGAGAACAGTCTGTGGTTTTGTGACTTCAGGACTTGGGCAAAGTCAAGAGAGGGGCTTCCCATGGAGCAGCAGAACCACCACAATATCCTCGGCTTTAAAAGCTGAAAAAAATCAGGGTAGAAGGGAGGGTCCTGGGTAGAAAGTTGAACTGTCTCCCTCCCAGATGATGAAAGACAGGACCAAACCTGAGGGTGCAGGAAGGTATAAAGAAGCTGGCTGGTGGACGCTCCCTTCCCACTGACCCCTGTAAGCAGACACAGGAACCAGCAGAATGCCAGACCCCACACAGTCCCAAGAGGCTTGCAGTCACCTCTCTTGTCCCTTGAATCTGTCTTTATTCCAAAGATAAAGCTATGGCATGAAGTGAGATCAGCAAGTGCCTGAAATAATTTAAATCTCTATTAGTAACTCATGGTTCGTATATTACTAGCACATACATGGGAAGAGCCACAAGAGACTTTTATGGAATGGATCACATTTCGTCAGTGTTGGAAGGATTTCATTGATTTGATCATCTACATGAGAACAACATAATGCCTATCTAGCAAAATAAAACCTGAGTACATGGATCAAACACATGAACTGAGCATTGCCTTACGAATCTTAACGTTTTCACATGGTGAAAGCTTCCTACATCATTCCTTTGCAGCCATTATCAAAAAGTGACTCTAACATATTCGGAGGGTATTCAATTCTGGAACCTCCTCAGACCTCCACATTTTTCCACCTTGGATCAAAGTGGGTACATACATGGTGAATCTCAATGGCAGGGTGACACGCCGTCATCACGTCAGGTAGATTTGTTTCTCGTGTGGCACAGGCTGGTCTGGAGCTCCTGGACTCACGAGGCCCTCCCACACAGCCTCCCCCGTGCTGGGCTCACAGACGGGCCCCCAACCTGACTTGCCACCACCCACGACCGATCAGGCTCACTCCACGTGACTTGGGCTGATGACTAAAGACCACACAAACACAGAAAATGCCTTTTCTGGGGTGCAGTGACAGCTCCTCAGCCTCCACTCCCAAAAGGGAGGCAAAAGAAAAGCAAGAGAGAGAGAGCATGCGCCCCAGCCCTGGATTTTACTGGGGAACACTGTTGGATAGAACATTCCATCCAAATGAGGCCAAGGGGTGAGGTCACCAGGGAACAAGGGGCCGGGTTTCGGAAGACAGAGTCTTGCTTGGTGCTGTCTTGGTCGGCAGTTTGACTGACATCTTGGACAGTGACACCCATCTCAGGTGCTCTGTGGGATCAAAGGCAGAGTCGCCCAGCCCCATCAGGCAGCAAGGCAGACCAGTTCCTCACACGCTCAAAGGCACAGAGCTCACGCACACAGCCCTGGCTGGCTCGCGACACTGACTTGTCATGTTTTCAGAATGATTTAAAGACTTTGCCTGCTTCTTAAAACTCCTCTGCGAGAGCGAGTGTTCCCAGTGAAGAGTGACTTTTTGTTAATGGTTGCAAATGAATGGTACATGTAATGTGTAAATAAATATCTTTATTTCTGGCTCTTGGAAAATGTTAAGGCTCAAAAGAGTTTACGTAAATTTTCCAAGGATCCCAGAGGTGCTGAGAACCAGAGTGAGAATCCTGCAAACCATTTCCTTTCCATTTCCTTTCTGGAACCTCCGTGACAACATGTTTCTCTCTACCCTTTAATACTGAAATACAGCTGCAAGCCGGGACTCGTTTAGTGAAATACAGGGAAGAGTACTCCTCTACCGAGGGTCAAAGGATGCAGGGAAAATGTGTAAGTTAAGCTGATGCAATTCATTCCTTTATCAATGAGGAAATTAAAACCAACCCAGATGAATTTCTTGTCTAGTCTCCCAACACCAACCAAAGCCTTATCTACTAAATTTTGCTGATATTTGTACCAATGTCTTAAAATATGAGTTATCATGAAATACACTCTCTATCACTTGCCTAATTCACACACTGTTGGTTATTTGAAAACTAATTCTCTAGTTGATATACTTACTGTTCAAGGCTCTGAAACCGCTAAGAGTGCTTTGGCGTTTTAACAAGACCTTCTCGCTGGCAGTGGGAAGGCAAGTTAGGAGATGTTCAGTAGAGAAAATGGATTCTGTCTGTAGCCTCCATCTGCACCAGGAATGAAGAGTTTATAAAGTGACCAGAAAAGCAAGACCATGGCCTACTATGAATTAAGAGAGGTCCTTTAAAAAAATAAAAGTTATGAATATTTTACCGCAGAATTTGACATGTGAAGGGAATTCTGACTTTCCATTTGGAGACAAGGTCTCGCTGCTTGCTCAGGGCTTCACCAAGATTCGGAGGCTGCCTATGGACTTGCAGTCCTCCTGCCTCAACCTCCAGCATTGCTGGGATCACAGGTGTGCACCACCAAGCCTGGCTGGTTACTGTTCTCTACAAAACATTTGTAACTTATGTCACCTCTCAGGGACAAGACATGACCTGAGAAAAGTGTGGCTGGCAGAGCTGTCACCAGTGAGAGGGTGGGGGGCAGAGAAGTTGTGTGAGCAGCAGGGGAAGAGCCCGTGGCCAATCCGTGGGCTTGACGGACTCGAATCTCGTCCCCACCACTTCTGACCACATGCTTTAGACCTTAGTCTCCACATCTCAAAATGGGAACAGGGACCGCATAGGGTGGTTTTCACTATTAAGTAAGAAAAGGTGTGTAAAGCACAAATAAATATTAGTGCCTGTCCCTCGTGGTAATGATGTTTTTGATGGGGAAATACGAGGGTGGTTATGGGACAAAGGGACAGTCTGAAGTCCAGGCTATGGGGGAATACCGGCGCCTCTAGCTGCCCTCTCAGCTTTCTCCTTTCTCTGCTCATAATCCCTCTCTATAACTGTGAGAGCCCGACTTCTTTGCATAATTTCAGACTGTACCTCTCTCTCTGTATTCGCTGCTTATTAAAGAGTAATCTGTTGCAACTGTCAATCATCCTAAAAGAGGTCCAGCATGTGCCATCTGGGACACAGACCATACAAAAACTCTCTCCATGAAACTGTGAGCACATCCAGTCATTCAAACCACATTCCCATAACCATCCTCCTAAAGGCTCTGGCTGTGCCGCTGGAACATGCAGCTCTGAAACACAGGCTGGGGTCATTTGTTATACAGCAAGAGACAGCCGATACAGCTTCCAGCCATCCTCTGCTGTACTTCAAAACCACCCTTTCTTAAGACTGAAGCCCTTGATACCTAAGGATTGTTCTGACCTGACGGCTCTGACCTCTGCTCTGCTCTTGGCAGGAGGTTCTCCTGCTTTTAGGGTCCCAGGGTCTCACATTTTTTCAGGTCCTTGAGGAAGCTCTACTTCCTCTGCACGCAGGACATTGGCACAGGCCCCCTTCGGGCTTCCTGTGACTCAGAGGAGAAGTTTCTCTGTCCGTGGGAAGCCTTCCCTGAGTCCGTGGTCTAGGCTGAGCTCCACGTGGCTGCTCTTGTGGTGACACCCGTTTCTTGACTTTACACTGTGGGGCTGCTGGCTTCAGTGTGCAGCTGCACACTTGTGTTGGGGCCTGTTTCACCAGGCCTAGCTCCCTCCCTAGATGGTAAACGCCAAAGAACAGGGAACACGTGGAGGGGACCATGGCTATCACCACCGTCTCCCTGAACCTGGCCCATCAGAACTTCGTGAAACACACCTGGTGAAGTCGAGCGGGTCCCTGCCTTCAGTGGAGACGCTCTCCCCCTGGTGCACAGGCCAGGCTCCCACACTTCCTCCAGAGGCGTTCCAAGGACTAAGGTGAGATCGGAGGGGTGTGAGCCTCTGCAAAAGAGCTGCCTTTTATTCCAAGTGCACCGAGGGCCTTCTCTGGGTCTGCACCCAGCTGGGGGTGGGAATCCAGGTGAGGCCAACAGACCCAGGCCCTCCCTTCACAGAGGTTACGGACTGGAGGGAGGGAAAGAGGCCAATCAAGTTGTCACACTCATTAAAACAGGGCAGCTCTTTGCCATGATGGCAGCGACAAGGAGCTCTGAGGACGTGTTGTGCAGGAGATGAGCTAATGCAGGGACATGAGATGGAGACCCCTCTCCTAGGTGACCCTAGTCCCAGAACAAAGCCCACGGGCTGCACCTTTCACAAGGCTCAGGATGCAGGTGCTCATGTCTCAGGGCCAGCTGCGGCCTCAGGACCACAGCTTCCCTCTCCCTCACTCCTCCCTCTCCAGCATCCACCAACGCTGGGATGATTAACCTGCTGTGTCACAGGCGGGGCTCGGTCCTCCTCCATGAACTCACCTAGTGTTCTTAAAAGAAGACAAAGAGAGAAAAGCACGGACAGTCATGCCCTGCATGAAGACACTGCCGTCAAGGATGGACCCAGCAAGTGACGGTGACTCTGTCAGATTACAAAGGAATGAAAATCCTGATTGCCCAGGAACACCTTAGCTGTCACTAGATGATCACTTGTTTGTGGGGAAGCTGTGTAAACAAACCCCTGTGCTGCAGTCACAGAAAAGTACAGCTCACGCCATCAGGCACAGTGCATGACACTTAATGATAACACATGTCACCAGTTTATGTATTTACCATGCTACGCTTTTATCAATATATTAGAATGCACTCCTTCTGCTTATTTAAAAAAACAAAAAAGAGTTTACTGAAAAATTCAGGGTTGTGTCACTGGCAGCAGCTTCCTGTCTCTGGTGCTGACTGTCCTCTTCACTGCCTCATCTTCTGTTATCTTGTGTTTTTCTGTTTGTCATGGCCCCAGGGCCATGGGCTGGATCTCAGGTAGCCTCCATGTCCAGCTGACTGGACCCTCCAGGATCAAGTAAGCACTCACTGTGGGCACAAGAGGGGACCGCCTGAGGGTGTGGTTCTCAGAACTGCTCCTGGCATGAAGCCAGCCTGACCAGACAGTGGGACAAGACGCAGCCTTCACTGCACAGCCTGCAAGGGGCACATTGGATGGGCCCCAGGGGGTCACGTTCTCAAAGCTAATAATCCAAAACCCAGTTGTGGGAAAACTTTCCACCAATTTTATAAAACTGGACAGACAAAATCTGCCAATAATAATAATAATAATAATAATAATAATCTACAACCAAAAAAAAGTCTTTAGGTACTTGTCCTATTAAATGACTATAGTACAGTAAAAATGGCTTCACTTCTGCTGATAAGAAAAGTAGAAAAATGTTTCTCATTCAAAGGTAATAAGTACAGAAGTCGAGCCACTGTAATGTTAAAGTGTGTGTGTGCACCTGTGTGTGAGTGTGTGTGTGTGTGTGTGTGTGTGTGTGTGTGTGTGTGTGTGCTTTAAGTACCACCTAAAAAGGGAACACAGCTTCTCTTGGGTGAGCTACCATGACCTGCCGCCTGGACAGCAGCTTCCCTCAGAAACGCTGAGCCTCTGGTTTCCGGCCTCCAGGGAGGTCTGGAGACTGCAGCAGGAGAAGCCCCGGTGTGAGGAAGCACAGAGCCACGGAGCAGGCAGGAAGGGGAAGGGGCGTGACAGCCAGGACAGCAATCGCTAAGGAACCAGGCTGCGCCAGAGTGACAGCGGCCCGGGAGGATGGGTCCCCTTGCTCAGGCGCCGATGATTGTCCCTTTCTTTTAATCGCAGCGCCCACGTGGGTCCTCCCCGGAGCTGCCCACCCTGCACCTGCCCAGCGCCAGTCCCCAGGGCAGCGCCAGTCCCCAGCCGTCGCGGAGTCTGCCCTGAGGACCGGCGGCCACCTCCCCGCGGCGGCCTGGGCCAGGAGCACCCGCAGGAGTGCGCAGAACGGACCGCCCGGAACGCCCCTGCCCCGACCTCGGGTTGGAAAGGTAAAGAGGCTCCCGGGGCTTCCCCACCTGCCGGCGGGCGGCGAGGGCGCTCCCGGGCGCGGGGCGGGTGCACAGCGCCACCTGGCGGAGCCGCCCCGCGTCACCCGGGTCCCCGGCCAGAAGTCGCAGACCTTGGCTTCTCGCTCCTTCTCAATCTGTCCCAAGACACCAGGGAATCCTAATCCATTTTTTGGATAAACCTCATTTATCTTCTAATAAAATGGCACCTAACTTCCGAGATACACCCTGTTTCCAGCACATCGACACCTTCCTCTGGCTGCGTGCAAGGTCACCTCGTCCCAGGCAGTGTTCTCCACCAGGAGGGTGAGACCTCATGTCCAGGTAAGAGGATCCACCCAAGAAGACCGCAAAGAGGGCCAAGTTGTCCCCAAACCACCCTGATCCTCAGGTCAGAAATACATGTTAAAGTTAGAGGAGACACTCTTGGCCAAAAGTCTAAGGTGCACCCTAAGGCCACTCCAAAAGGGACTGCATTTCCAGGTGTGCCTGGCAGGGTAGGCCACACTGCCCTGTGTTGCCCTCTCCTTCCTCTGACCCTAGGCATTTTTACACCTGTGTGAAGCCTCATGTCTAACTGGACAAGCAGAAGCTTTGTTACCAGCCAGACTCTCCTCTGCAGAGTTAGTAGGTTCAGGATATTGGGGGTCACTTCTGGAGATTCCTCAAATCCACTACTCGAATTCAGATTGAGAATCATCTTCCATGAAACAGCATAACTACCACATAATTGTCAATGGTGACGTTACACACAAATGTCATTAAATTAGCAAGTCCAATTAAATTCACAAAGTTCTTTTATATCGTAGTAAAATGTAGTCATCCATCAGTGTTCAAATGGGAATGCTTCCAGGACTCCCAAGGACACCAAAATCCATGGATGCTCCAGTCCCTTACATAAAATATTTGTTTATAACCTACACATATCAAACAATATATTTTAAATAATCTATTCTACCTAAAACAGTGCAAATACTATGCACATAGTTGTTATGCTGTCCTCTTTAGAAAAAAAATGACAAGAAAAAATAGTCTGCATTTGTTTAGTGCAGGCACCACCATGTCCATCACAGGCCTAACTGATCACCCAGGCCACAAATAAAACGCAGGAGAGAGACAGAGATCTGTGGAATGGCGGGAAGCCAGGGCAGGACATGCCTTCCCCTCTCTCCCTTCCATGTGTGCAGGGGAGTGCCTGCCTGGTTTGTCTGAAATCCAAGCTTTGCTTTTTTAAACTTTGTGGGATTTTTTTTCATATACTTTCCACCTCCAGTTGGTTGAATCTGCGGATGCAAAAACTGCAGGCTCTGCCAAGACCAGAGGGATGACTGTGAGTGTAACATAGAACGCACCACTTTCACCATTGTTGAGTGTGTGTTTTAGTGGCATTACACACAGGCACTGATATGCAACCACCACCATCATCAATATCCCGACCTTTTTAACTATCCAAATGAACTCTGTCCCCATTGAGCACCAGCTCCTCCTTTCCCCTCCCCTATCTCCCTGGTAGCCTCTCTCCTATTTCTGGGTTATAAATTAACCACCCTAGGTGTCTATGATAAGTTGAATGATAAAACAGATATCCTTTGGTGACTGGCTCAGTACACTCAGTACAGCACCGTCAGTGTGGACCCGTGTTGTAGCGCATCAGCGCTGCCTTCATCTTAGGGCTGAACAACTTCCCGGTGTGTGCACATACGGCGTGATGCTTATCTCTCCACCCATTGATGGGTACCCGGGCTGCAGTCACGTTTTGACTACTCAAATAATGCGGCTGTGAACATGGATGGACAAACATCTGTTCTACTCCCTGCTTTCAGTTCTTCTGGAAATGTACCCAGAAGGGGAATCAGAAAGATAATTACATATTTAATTTTTTGAGGAACCACCAAACTGTATTCCACAGTGGCCCCACTATTTCACATCCCCACCAACAGTGCACAGGAGTTCCAATCTCTCCACATCTCTCTCAGCATTTATCTCCCTTATCTATCTCTGATAACAGGCATCTTAATCAGAGCAGAAATGCATCTAATTGTGGTTTTGATTTGCACTTATCTAATAGTGATGTTAAGCATTGTTTCATGTGCTTATCATCCATGGGTGTAACTTTTTGGAAAAAAAAAGTCTATTCAAGTCTTTGCCCATTTTTCAATTGAGTTTTTGGTTTCTGAATTGTGTTTTACAAGTTTTCTATATATTCTAGATATTAATTTCTTAGATATATGAGTTGCCAATATTTCTCCCATCCTGTGGGTTGTCTTTCTATTCTGTTGAGAGTCTTTCGATATACAAACATTTTTAATTTTGATGAATCCAATTTATTTATATTTTTCCCCTTGTGGTCTGTGCCTTTGAGGTCAGATCAAGAAATCACTGCCAAATGCAACATCATGAAGATTTTGCTCTGTTCTCTTCTAGGAGTCTTATGGTATTTAGGTCTTTAATTCATTTTGAGTTAATTTTTGCATAAAGTGTAAGGTAGGAATCCAATTTCATTCTTTGCCTGTGGCCATCCACTTTTCCCACCACTATTTGTTGAAAAGACTGTCTTTCCCTGCGTTGGATGGTCTTGGTGGGTGCCGTTTGCAAAATCATTTGACCTTCAAGTGAGGGCTTCCTTCTGGATTTTTCTTCGTTCTGATATTCCGTAGTCTACTTGTCTGACTTTATGCCAGTACCACACTATTTTGACTCCATAGCTTTGTGAAAAGTTTTTTTCATATTTTTTAGTTATACATGGACACAGTATCTTTATTTTGTTTATTTATTTTTATGTGGTGCTGATTGAACCCAGAGTCACACGTGCGAGGTGAGCGCTCTACCACTGAGCCACAACCCCAGCCCTGTAATAAGTTTTGAAGTTAAAAAAATGCAAAACCTCCAACTTCGTTCTTCTTTCTGAGTGATTTTGGCTATTCCACAAGGCAAACCAAATGAATGGAAATTTAAGAAAAGAACTAAATATATACTTTGAAACTACAAACTACAATTGCTGAAATAAAAGATTCCCAGGAAGAGCTCAGTAGTGGAACTGAGATGCCTAAAGGGTCATAAGCTCAAAGAACAACAGAAATTATCTGATATGAACAACAGAGAAGAAATGATAGAAGAAAACAAACAAAACCTCCGACCTGAACAGTAACATGAAAAGGCTTAACATTCATCAGTGAGACCCATGCACCAAGTTAGCAATGGAGAGGTGGAGACATAGACCTATAACACATTTATAGGTACACATTTATAAGCAATATATTTGAAAAAATAAAGACTGACAACCTCTGAATTTGGCAAAGAAAGCTTATAGACTCAATAAGCTAAGCAAAACGTTAAATTCAAATGAATCCACATTTAGACACATTGTAATAAAATTGTGAAAGATTAAAACCAACAAAAATTCCTTAAAAGAATCAGAGAAGCCGGGTGCAGTGGCACACACCTGTAATCCCAGCAGTTCAGGAGTCTGAGGCAAGAGGATCGTGAGTTCAAAGCCAGCCTCAGCAATGGCGAGGTGCTAAGCAACTCGGTGAGATCCTATCTCTAAATAAAATATAAATTAGGGCTGGGGATGTGGCTCAGTGGTTAAGTGCCCCTGAGGTCAATCCCTGGTACTAAAAAATAGAAATAAAAAAAGAATCCGAGAATAATAGTACACTTCATGCAAGAAAGTCCTGATCTGAATGACTATGAACTTCTCACCAGAATCTATAGAGACCAAAAGAAAATGGCATAATTTAAAGTGGCTAAGTAAATAAACAAATATCAACCCAGAATTCTATATCCAGTTAAAATGTTTCTTTTATGAGGTAAAATAAAGACAATTTCACATGAATAGATCAATCACCAGAAGACAGACATGCTGAATGATATTAGAGAGAAACTTGGATCATTGAGTGTGAAGAAAGAGAAACAAGTGGCCAAAGAAGTGCTCGTCGATAATCCCAGCTACTCAGGAGGCTGAGGAAGGAGGACTACAAGCTCAAGGTCAGCCTGGGCAACGTAGGCCCTTTCTCAAAATAAAATGTAAAATGCAAAGAGCTGGGGATATAGCTCAGTGGTAGGGCAGCCCTGGACTCGACCCTCAGTACAGGGAGGAAGGGAAGAAGTAAAGAAAACAAAAATGTAAACACCACACAACACTACTTTACTCTCTAAACCCCTGGAAGAACTGAGTACTGAAAGAAAAACATGAAAAAGAAATGTTGTGTTGCCTGGTAGAGTTTTCTGTGTTATATATTGATATTATAATATGGCAACTACAACATGACTGCAGAATAAAGGATTTACATTGGTAAGGCTTCGAAATTCCACTTCAGGTAGTAAAAGCATTAATTCCTAGAAGATGGTGAAAATACAAACATTGCAGTCTCTAGAGAAACCACTAAAAACAAACTATACAACAAGCTGTCGTCAAAAATTCAATTGGTGAATTAAAATAGAAGACTGAAAACTATTCAAATAAAGAAAAGAAGACAGAAAAGGGGGAAAGGAGAAGAAATATATAGAACAATCAGAAAACAAATGATAAAATAATAGACAAAATACAAACACATCAATAATGACACTAAATATTCATGGCCTACACATACCAATTAAAAGACAGAGACTGTCAGGATTTATTCTTAAAATGCCCTAACTATATTCTGTCTATAAGAAACTTACTTCAAGAATATTTAAAAGTAGGTACGTTGAAAACAAAAGGTGGGAAAGGTTGTACTATGCAAACACTAATCAAAAGAAAGCTGAGCAACTGTTTCTAAGCAAGAAAAGGAGGAACATTAGGGATAAGGAGGAACATCAGGGATAAGGAGGAACATCAGGGATAAGGAGGAACATTAATTATATAATGACAAAATAGACAATTCACAAAGAAGATGTGACAGTTCTAATGTGCATCCTCCTAACAAGAGAACTTCAAAATATATGAAGTAAAATAGGATACAACTGAAAGGAAATGAAAAAAATTCACAGTTAAAGTTAGAGACCTCAAAGCTCTTCTCTTCATAACTGATATGTCAAGTTCATAGAAAATCAGCAAGGATACAGAAGAACTGAACAAAAACACCAGCAACTCAATCTAACTGACATTTACAAACTACTCCACCCAACAAGAACAGAATACTTGAACAAGGAACAGTCACTGAGAGAAGTCATACCCTGTATCACATCATGGGAAGAAAATTCAACATAATTTAAAGAATGAAAATCACACACAATAAAATGTCTTCCCCAACTGAAATGGAATGAATTGAAATAAAAACCAAAAAGATATTGGCAAGTAGGACATTTACAATGTACTTTTATAGCCTTCTCTTTCTACAAGTGCCTTACATTTAAGCCAAACCTTGCTATTTAAGCATGCGATATGCTTTCTGTGTTAGTGGGCTTCTTGTCTCCATGACCAAAGTACCTGACAAGAACAACTCAGAGGAGGAAAAGTTCATTTTGGGCTCATGGTTTCAGAGGTTCAGTTTATGGTCAGCCAACTCCATTTCTCTGGGCCTGAGTGAAACAGAGCACCAAGATGGAAGGAAAAGGTGGAGCAGAGCTGCTCAGGTCATGGCAAGAAGGAAGAAGAGAACAAGGATCCAGAGACAAGATAAAATCCATAAAGGTGCATCCCCAGTGACCTACTTCCTCCACCCATGCCGCCTCCTGCCTACAATCACCACCCAGTAATCCGTTCAAATTATCAGTCCGTCAAATAAATCAACCCACTGATTAGGTTACAGCTTGGTGATCTATTGAGCTCATCTCTGAACTTTCCTGCATTGCCTAACACACAAGTTTTTCCAGGGACACCTCCTATCCAAACCATAACGCCTTCCATTCCCTCGCTATGAGGTTCCCACGGCCACCCTCAGGTCTGAGGACCTACTGCGGGCACTCACAGGAGTCCACACATGATCCTGCTCCTGGCTGAGATCTAGCACCGCAAAAGGAAGACAAGCAAAGGGAAAAGGCACACGGCGCAGAGCCTGAAGGACGAGCTTCCAGGAATCTTCTGCAAACCTTCCAGAATTGTGTATAATATGGTACCAAAAAAAAAAAAAAAAAAAAGTCTAGCAAATAGTCCTTGGCATATTCTACTCCTTTCCTCTCTCCTCTAGATTTTAGAAGGTCCCTAGACCCCCTAAAGCCACTTCCCCTCTAATCTTGAATTGACCTGACAGCTCTTCCACAGGTCAGCCTCCTCCACTCTCGCCAAGTATCCTGCTGCTGCTCTGTCATTATTCAGCCAATGGCTGGGTCGACTCAGGTTTGCTGACCTGAGTCCCAGGAGTTCAGGAACATGGGACAAAGGAGTGCACCTGATCATTTCAGCCTCAAAGCCCTCAAAGTTAAGCACAGAGAAAGGAAATACACTCAGGTTCTGCCAAACAGGCTCCGTCACCCAGAGGCTCTGAGGTGGGGAGGCCCAGGTGTGGCACCCCGACAGGCTGTTTGGAGACGGTGCAGTCTGGGCACAGGATGAAGGACAGAAAGACTTGGTCCAGTTCACTCATCCACAGCTTTTCCCCTGCTGTGACCAAAAGACCTGACAAAAACAATTAGAGGAGGAGAAGTTTATCTGAGGCTCATGGTTTCGGAGGTCTCCGTCCACAGGTGGTTGACCCTGTTGCTCTGGGCTGGAGGGGAGGTAGACCACCATGGCAGAAGAGTGAGGTAGAGGAAGGTGGCTCAGCTCACAAAATATATGCCCCAAGGTTACACCCCAATGACCGCCTCCTCCAGCCACACCCCACCTGCCTGCAGTTGACACCCAGCTAATCCATATCAGGGCATCCATGCACTGAATAGGTTAAAGCTCCCGTAACCCAATCGTTTCACCTTTAAATTCTTTGCACCCTCTCACACTGAGCTTTGGGGGGACACCTCACATCTAAACCCTAGCAAGGGTCCTGGGCCAGGGGACTAGCATGAACACAGACCCAGAGAGGAGGCGAGCCTACAGGACCGTGGGGACAAGGAGAGACATCTGTGAATAAAATCTGAACAGGTGATTCAGACACACACTGACAAAAGGAAGAAAAACATTTTCTCCCACTAAGCAAATTAAATATTAGTTTTCTGCAAGTGCCTCTTGCAGCAACCAAATGTAAAAACTAAGTGTGTGCAAAGGGGCACAAGGAAGTTTTAGGGGGTAATGAAAGTCCTAAGGCCACACTAGGATGATGGTTGAATCACACCCTTCAAATTGGTGTTGTGTGGGATGTGAATTATACCTCAATAAAGCTAGTTTTATAAACATTTTCCATCAGTTATCATCTTAATTGTATAAATGTATGAGACTGTGAGATATTTGATTCACATAAAAAATATAATGCTCAAATCAGGATCATTAACATTTCCCTCTCCTTAAACATTGAAAAGAGTTAATGCATAATAATCGTACATATTTATGAAGTACACTGTGATATTTCCATGCATATAAAAAAATGTACTGATCAAATCAGGGTAATTAGCTTTGCAATCTTCTTATCATGACTCGATGTGTTATCATGACTCTTCTAGTTATTATATAATTTATATATAAAACACATTTTTTATATTTAGTGTAAATATATAACACATTTAGGTGAACTATAGACACCCCACTATTCAGAGGTAAAACACACCACAACTTTTAAAAAAAAAATTCATAAGTTCTCATGTTCTAAAGATTGTAAGTTTTATTAAGCTTGTGCTAACTCTAGTTCCAATTCATGCTGGGTTGATTGTGATTTCTTTTATTCCCACTTGATCACAGTAGTCTCGAGCCATATTTGTTGACTGAATGATTCTTTCACAGGCAACTAAATTAAATAGTGTGCCAAATAAATGTTTGGTTTTCTTCCTCATCTGTTTAACACTGAAGATATTGGAAATGTTCCCCCCTTTGAATTCATGTTAAAATTTGGGGGGAGCTGGTAGCAGTGGTGCATACTTGTAATCCCAGCGGGCTCCGGAGGCTGAGGCAGGAGGATGGAAAGTTCAAAGCCAGCCTCATCAACTTAGCAAGACTCTGTCACAAATTAAAAAAATGAGAAGGGCTGGGGATGTGGCTGAGTGGTTCCATCCCCTGGTACCAAAGTTAATATTATTAATTAAAAATAATAATAATAGAATATTATTTTTAAAAAGAAAGCAAGCCCTTTCATGAGAAAGGAGCTCTGAAGGTTGGATCATGGCATCGACATCGGTGAGCGAATAGTGAGCAAATGGGGGAAATGTTTGTCAAAAATCTTTCCAACAGCCATGTGATATTCTTACCCGTGGGAGAAAGCAAGTCAGAAAACGAAGAAGCAGTACTGACAAGAGGACAGCACGGTGTGAGAAGAGGCAATCACAAACCCTTGCTGACCCTTCATCCGGGATGAGATGCCCGGGCCCAGCTGAGTGGTGACAGCTAGGCTGGGTCAGGCACCTTAGCGCGCGGTGTCCTGCTGCCACCTAGTGTCTGAAGTGCAGATGGCAGGTGTGAGCCGAAGAACTGGGGAGCAAATGCTGCTTGTCACCATCCACGCTCAGTAGAGGGTGGTGCGCAGGGCTGCGATCCCGGCCCCTCAGACTCTGAGTTCGAGGCCAGCCTCAACAAATTAACAAAGTCTCGTGCAATTTAGCAGGACCCTGACTCAAAATAAAAAGGGCCCCTGGGTTCAATCCCCAGTACTAATTTTTTTTTAATAAAAGAATCTTCTCTCTGACCCTAAAATGCTTTGTTTCTTTATGTTTTGGATCCTTTCCTGATTGCTACAAGCCCTAGAACAACAACAGGCTGACAACGGCCAAAATGAACCGAGTGGGTCTGGCAGGGGTCTGGGGTCTCCTTTCCCTCCTTCCTCTGCACACTGGTGCTCCACCTCAGAGCATGAGCCTTGCGGTCCTCACCGCTTCGAGGCACACATCCTGCCTCCTGCCTCACCCATCACCAGGCAGCACTCCAACTTCAGGGAGGGGTCCGAGGGAAGTGGCTGACCACCCCCCGGAAGGCTGTGAGCTGCAGATCCACCTCTAACCAGACATCCAGGCACAATGACAAAGTGAAGAATGTCAGGGCTCATCTGGGCAGCCTGCTTCAAAGAGAAGCTCCTGAGCCAGCGCGACCCCCAGGATGTTGGGGACAAGTGAGAAGGGGAAGGTTCCCTCTCAACTTTGAATGGCAGGTGCAGGGAGGCAAGGACAGAGCCCCAGGGTGGACATGAAGAGCAGCTGTCACTGGCCTCCAGGACACAGGCAGGGGTCAGGCATTGTATCCCCTTTCCTTGAGGCTGCTGTGGTTCTCGCTGCACATTCCTTGGAGGGACATCAGGTCTGGGGGTGATCCTGCAGCCTAGCCTCCCAGGGACAAAGGAATGAAATGCACACCAGCCCACGACCTCAGGACAGAGGTCATCCAGCAGGGCATCTGTCTCAGGGAGGCATCCCACCCAGAGAAGGGAACCAGCTCTAGGTCACATGACATGGTGTCCAGGCCAGAACTCCACCCACCCAGAGTTCATTTCAATAGACGTGTGTGCTTCCAGACAATTCCTGACTGTTACAGGAAATGTTAATACACCTTAAGACAAAAAATATATATATATTTTTTGGTACCAAGTATTGAACCCAGGGGTGCTTAACCACTAAGGAACACCCCCATCCCCCACACCTCTTTTTTTTTTTTTTTAAGACAGGGTCTTGCAAAGTTGCTTAGGCTGGCCTCAAACTTGCAATTCTCCTGCCTCAGCCTCCCAAGCCACTGGGATTATGGACGTGCAGCACTGCAGGAAATTTCTTTTCCAAGTTCAATGCACAGCTAATGAAAACATGTATGTCACACCACATCTAAAGTTCTCTCTCTCATGGACTAGCATCTATTACCTTCATGCAAACTACTGTGGGCAACACCTGAGCTGACATGTAAATGTATACATCAAAGTTAGGCTTCAGGTTGGTTGGTTGGCTGGGTGGTTGGCTGGGTAGTTTTCTCAGCAAAGTCTACTTTCAGCATACTTTCTTAATGAATGTGTAAAAACAGATATATCTATTAAATGGCTTTATTTTAATGCCTTTATTCTTTTATAGGTATATAACTTCAAATCATGAAATTGACATGTTTCTGGTCCAGAAGAATAAATGAATATTGGCAGTTATTATGTGGTTTTGCCCAGTGCACTGGGAAAGAAAGGGTCAAAATTTGAAGAATTCATCTTTGCAAAAAGATTAGTTGTATTGACTTAACACTTTTTAGCAGATTTTTTAAATAATTATTTTATTTATTTATTTTGTGATGCAGTGCTAAGGATCAAACCCAGTGCCTCAGCTACAGCCCCAGCCCCAGCAGATTTTTTTTTCTCTTATATCCAAATTTCTTGATATTCTGATACTCTAAAAGTTAATAAATTTCACCAAGATACAAGAGTTTCACTTTGGGGAAAAGAAAAGAAAATATAAATAGTTCCTACCTTTTTATTCCCCTTCCTAAAGAAACTAATATCTTAAAGCAATTATACAATCATTCTACCATTGTATTGAGGCAAACATCAACAAATTAAAGAAATGAGAGGCTAAATCTATCTGTCTGCTCACTGTTCCACGATGTCGTCTCAGTGGGGGGTGCTGGTGGAGTTCCCTGGCACTGGGGGGGGGGTGCTGGTGGAGTTCCCTGGTACTGGGGGGGGTGCTGGGGGAGTTCCCTGGCACTGGGGGGGGGGTGCTGGTGGAGTTCCCTGGCACTGGGGGGGGTGCTGGTGGAGTTCCCTGGCACTGGGGGGTGCTGGGGGAGTTCCCTGGCACTGGGGGGGGGGGTGCTGGTGGAGTTCCCTGGCACTGGGGGGGTGGGTGCTGGTGTAGTTCCCTGACACTGGGGGGCGGGTGCTGGTGGAGTTCCCTGGCACTGGGGGGGTGCTGGTGGAGTTCCCTGGCACTGGGGGGGGGTGCTGGGGGAGTTCCCTGGCACTGGGGGGCAGGTGCTGGTGGAGTTCCCTGGCACTGGGGGTGGGTGCTGGTGTAGTTCCCTGACACTGGGGGGGGTGGGTGCTGGTGGAGTTCCCTGGCACTGGGGGGGTGCTGGGGGAGTTCCCTGGCACTGGGGGGTGCTGGTGGAGTTCCCTGGCACTGGGGGGGGGTGCTGGTGGAGTTCCCTGGCACTGGGGGGGGGGTGCTGGTGGAGTTCCCTGACACTGGGGTGGGGGGGTGCTGGTGGAGTTCCCTGGCACTGGGGGGTGCTGGGGGAGTTCCCTGGCACTGGGGGGTGCTGGGGGAGTTCCCTGGCACTGGGGGGGGGGGTGCTGGGGGAGTTCCCTGGCACTGGGGGGTGTGGTTGCTGGTGGAGTTCCCTGGCACTGGGGGGTGCTGGTGGAGTTCCCTGGCACTGGGGGGGGGGTGCTGGTGGAGTTCCCTGACACTGGGGTGGGGGGGTGCTGGTGGAGTTCCCTGGCACTGGGGGGTGCTGGGGGAGTTCCCTGGCACTGGGGAGGGGGGTGCTGGGGGAGTTCCCTGGCACTGGGGGGCGGGTGCTGGTGGAGTTTCCTGGCACTGGGGGGTGCTGGTGGAGTTCCCTGTACTGAGAGGGGAAGGTGCTGGTGGAGTTCCCTGGCACTGGGGGATGGGTGCTGGTGGAGTTCCCTGGCACTGGGGGGTGGATGCTGGTGGAGTTCCCTGGCACTGGGGGGGGGGGTGCTGGTGGAGTTCCCTGGCACTGGGGGGTGGGTGCTGGTGGAGTTCCCTGGCACTGGGGGGGTGCTGGTGGAGTTCCCTGGCACTGGGGGGGGGGGTGCTGGTGGAGTTCCCTGGCACTGGGGGGGGGGGGTGCTGGTGGAGTTCCCTGGCACTGGGGGATGGGTGCTGGTGGAGTTCCCTGGCACTGGGGGGTGGATGCTGGTGGAGTTCCCTGGCACTGGGGGGTGCTGGTGGAGTTCCCTGGCACTGGGGGGTGCTGGTGGAGTTCCCTGGCACTGGGGGGGGGGTGCTGGTGGAGTTCCCTGGCACTGGGGGGGGGGTGCTGGTGGAGTTCCCTGGCACTGGGGGGTGGATGCTGGTGGAGTTCCCTGGCACTGGGGGGTGCTGGGGGTGTTCCCTGGCACTGGGGGGTGCTGGTGGAGTTCCCTGGCACTGGGGGGGTGCTGGTGGAGTTCCCTGGCACACCTCTTTTCTCAGCCTTCCTCCATCCGACTGGGACGCTCACGAAACCTGCTGAGGCTCTACTGAAACTGGCCAGGCCTGGGTGCTCAGCACATACATGAATGCCTTAAATAACCAAATCCTCTGGTGGTCTCTCAGGAAAAGCCTTCCAAATCCATTCCATGATGATTCCAAGCTAGCTTTTCAAAAATGGACGTGTGCTGAAGTAGCCTGCTCAGCCAGTGAACTCTGGACTTCAAATCCCCACCAAACACTATCCCCTCCCCAAACACACATGTGACCTGTGAGCAGACACGGGGGCTGTCTAAACTGTGCAAGAAGAACCCTAGACCCCTGCTCACAGCCCAATCAACAGGCTTCTCCCTCTCCCTTCCAGCGAACCCCGCCCGGCCAATCAATCGGGAAGGTAGGTCTGGGCTTACAGCTCCCTGCATCCGTGCCTCTGGACCGCAGGAGAAGGCTCTATATTTGCAAAAACCCAGGGATATAGTATTGGTTTCCGTGCACATGGGAATATACACCCTGCCTCCGTATCAGAAGCAAGAACCTTAGAATGAGAAGAAGCAAAAGAAGAGTCTCCTTGGGTAGACCTGACACTTTCTGCACCGTGTCCTGGTAGAAAACATAGGAAGTTTCTTTTCATATGAGCCTATGTGTTCCTATGTGCAAAACCACAGAGAAAAATAAACTCGATCATTCAATTTCTTTCCACCATTTTATGAAAAAGCATAATTACTACCTGGACATCCAGCTCCAAAATATGCTTCTATAGGTTTATCATATAGGGTTAGGGACACGGAAGGAAGCTTATGATGCCAAAGCTAGAAGCAGGCACCACCACAGCACAGAGGAGGACCAGCTCATCTACACAGCGTTTTCCACAGGAGAGAGAAATGACAGGAACCCTGCATGAGAGCCGATATGTCACATGAATAGTAAACTCGCTCAGTCCCTGCATTGATGTCACCTAGCTAGGGAAGGGTTGTGGGGAAATTACATCAACTGGGACATCCTTTTCTTTTTTGGGGGGGGAAGGTATCAAGGATTGAACTCAGGGGTACTCGCCCCAGCCCTTTTTTGTATTTTACTTAGAGACAGGGTCTCACTGAGTTGCTTAGCGCCTCACTGTTGCTGAGGCTGGCTTTGAACTCATGATCCTCCTGCCTCAGCCTCCCGAGCTGCTGGATCACAGATATGTGCCACTGTGCCCAGCTGAGACATTGTTTTTGAGGCTGCCTGCTAGCTAGCATCTTTACATCTTTCAATTTTCACATGTACACACTGTAACCAAGCCATTATATACTCTTGGTGTTTGTGTGCCACAGAAATTACACAAATAAGCAAAAACAAAGGTATTCATGATGCATTATTTTTATAACAGAAATGGTAAAGCAATTAAATATCCACCACAAAGGAATTGATTATCTAATGCCACATCCTAAGGCCCTGGTGAGGCAGGAACAGACTAATCCAAAACTAGTAGAAGAAAGGAAATAATTAATATCAGAGCCAAAATTAATGAAGTAGAGAATAAAATAATACAAAGAATCAGTGCAATAGAGTTGGTTCTTTGAAAGAATAAACAAGATTGACAGACCCTGGCCCGACTAACCAAAAGAAAAAGAAGATCCAAATAAGAAGATATCACCCTAGACATTTCCGAAATCCAGAAGATCATTAGGAACTATTTTGAAAACTTATGTCTCAATAAATGGGAAAGTCTAGAAGATATTGACAAATTTCTTGACACATATGACCTGCCCAGACTGAAACAAGAGGATATAGAAAATCTAAACAGATGGATTGCAAGCAAAGAGACTGAAGCAGCAATTAAACGCCTTCCAAAAAGAAAAGCCCAGGATCAGATGGACTCTCAGCTGAGTTCTGCCAGACATTTCAAGAAGAATCAAAGCCAATCTTCCTCAAAATATTCCATAAAGTGGAGAAGGGGATGACTCCCAAATTCATTGTTTGAAGCCAGTATTACTCTCGTCAAAACCAGATAAGGACACATCAGAAAAAGTAATCTACAGACCAACATCCTTGATAAACATAAATGCAAAAGGCCATAATAAAATATTAGCAATCCGCATTGAAAAGCACATGCAAAGATGGTACATCATGGTCAAGTTGGTTTTATTCCAGGGATGCAAGGTTGGTCAGCCTACACAAATCAATAAATGTGATCCATCACATAAAAAGAATTAAGGACCAAATTAATTGATGCAAAAATGGTCTTCCAACAAAATTCAGCACCCATTCCTGTTAAAAACACTGAAGAAAATAGGAATAGAAGGAATTTACCTCACTATCACAAAAGCTGTACTGAATAAAGAAAAACTGAAAACATTTCCTTTGAAATCAGGAACAAGACAAGGATGTCCTCTCTCTCCACTTCTATTCAATTTAGTACTTGAAATTTTAACCAGAGCAGTCAGACAAGAGAAGGAAATTAACAGGATGTAAATAGAAAAACAGGTAAAATTATCTGCTTGCAGATGATATGATCATATACTTAGAAGACCCAAGAAATTCCACCAGAAGAATTCCAGAGCTAATTAACAAATTCAGCAAAATAGCAGGATACAAAAATTAACATACCGAAATCAGTACCAATTACAAACCCCAGGAAAAAGAAATCATGAAAAAAATTTCATTTCCAAGAGCCTCAAAAGAATACGTGAGAACAAATCTAATCAAGGAGGTAAGACATCTCTCAATGAAAATTCTAGAGAATCCTATGCTATTTGCTGGTAAATCGATGGAAATGGAGAAGATGGCGCTAAGTGAAATAAGCCAGACGTAGAAAGTCAGGGCCAATATTTCCCTCATGTTCGGAAGCTGGCGAGAAATAGGGAATTTTGAAAAGAGGATCTTGGGAAAACAGAAGGGAGGTGTCAAGGTAAAGGAAAGGGATCTAGGGAGGAATACAGAACGAAACCAGCCAAGTCATGCCGAGTGCATATAGGAATATATCACGATGAATCCCACGTATTTTAATTAATTCTTTTTAGTTAGATGTAACCTTAGAACACAGGTTGCCATAATCACAAAAGCACAGGATACAATTTGCTCTAATTCAGTCCCAAGCACTCTGCCCTCTTTCCCCTCCCTCTACTCTACTGATCTTTCTGCAATCATTTATAGTTTTTTTTAATAGTGTCTTAGGGATGTACTCAATGTTGAAATTCACTGTGGTGTATTCATGTGTGCACAAAATCACTCCACTGTTCTTCCCCCATCCTACCCCTTCCTCCCCCTCAATCCTTTTTGTCTACTCTACTGATCTTTCCTCTGTTTTGATAGAATTCTCTCTCCTGATTCTTTTTCCTGATTTTTTTGATTAGCTTCTGCACATTTGACCTTTGACTTTTGGGGACTGGCTTATTTCACTTAACACAATACTCTCCAGCAAATGCCATGATTTCATTCTTCTTCATGGCTGAGTAGTATTCTATTTTTATATATAAGTATAAAGCATGAACTAAAACAAAGTAAATTAATGGAAAGAAGACCAGCAGAAGGGAAGAGGGAAGGGAAAGTGGACATACTGGAGAATGAAAGAGCAAATTATGTTGTGTGCATACATGTATATGTCACAATGAATCCCACTATTATATATAATTAAAATTTGCTACTATTAATTTAAAAATTTTTCAAAAGAATTGATTAAATAAACTTGATACACTTCAATGATGGAATAATATGTTGTTAAGAAAAAGAATTAAATATTACCACACAGCATGACCATAAAACTGAACCTCAAAACAAAGTTAAATGAGTAAATAAGTAGACATAGTGATTTTTGGAAAATGCACCTCACTTAGGTCTACACTGAATAAAGTCTTCACTTTGATCGTGTTTGGGAAGTGGGAGGGAGAGTACAGGCTGTTTCTATTATTCCATTACACATCCAAGAATTTAGGTGGTTTGGACATGTGTCATAATTTTAAAATAAGTGTTTGCATGCCTTTACAAAAGATAAGTAATATCAGAAAAAACTGTCAAAATGTAAGGAACAAAAAAAAGACTCTTTAACAGATTTCCTTATTTATTTATTTGCTCAGCTCAGAACATTAGCAGGGATGGAAAAAAAGAAAGCCAAGTTGCAAGTTTCCTCCTGATTTTCCATGACTACATAAAGACAAAGCACCTTCTGTTTGCATAGAGAATAAATGTGGCTGGGTGGACAGTTTACTGTACCATCGCTATTGTCACATTGGATGTTTGGGTTAAAGGTTCAAGGATTTTTATAGAAAAATTTGCATTTAACAAAAAGGGGCATTTCAAATCTATAAACGTGCTTTTTGTTTCTGTTTATTTGCTGTTTCCTTGGTGGTTTTTATCTTCCCCACAGGAAGCCCACAAGACACTAAGTAGGGTCCATTTTTGCAAAGAGGGAAAATCCAATCCTCATCAAGAGGATGACCCCATGACCTTCAGAACTCACCAGTAGAGAGGACTGCGGGAAGTCACGGGTGAAACACGCAAGGATCTTCTCTCAGCATGAAGCCAGGAAGGTTTAGGTTTGGCCTCGGGAACTAGGTGGCTCTCCCATGGCGATAGATGGCCCAATGCACATGACCTTTGTCTCTGCTCTGCTAGGAGGACCCCCCACAGTAGCTCTGGAGATGGACATAACCCGCTAGGAACTGGACAGCCCACCTCTAATCTCTTTTGCTGAAGGACATTCTGTGGCAGGCCTTTGATTTCTCCTTATATTAGTAAAGCTGGCCTGGGCTCCACTTTGCCAGAGTCCAGAAGCCCAATCTGTCTGGTCGGCTTGCCTGTCTTGCCCCTGCTTTTGAAACTACTTTCTATGTGCTGTGATTTTTCGGCCATTCTATTTCCTTAGCTTTTATTTCCCAGCCAGCCCATTCCCCCGAGGAGAACCCCATTTCCACTCCAGGGAGGACACAGAGGAGAGAAGACTGTTCCCAGCCGGTGGAGACCCAGACATCTGTTCTCAGGGCCTGGGAAGCCCAGTGGAGTCAATTCCAGACCCCAGTCCACAAGGTGGACCTCCCATGATGTAGGGTCTGAAGCAGCCCCTGGTAAGATCTGGTTAGGGTCAAGGGGGAACTTCCAGGTGTCCACCACCGCCCTTCAGTCTCTCAAGACAGCAGCTCCCAGGAGAGGGGACAAGCACGGCTCGGGGCTGGGAGTGGTCCTGCTAGCCCCCCCAGCACCCTAGTGTTAACATCCCCAGGAACACTGTGGAGGGGTCGAGCTCTACACCTCGTTCACAGAGATCACACCCATGTCCGGTTGACCCTACAGATGTTCCTCCATCTACAATGGGGTTACGTGCCAATAAACCCACCATAGATTGAATCACAAGTGAAAATACATTTAGTACCCACAAACATATGAAAACCTTTTTCAGCATCTCTAGCAATCAAGGAAATGCACATCGAAACTACGCTGAGATGCCACCTCGCTCCAGTCAGAATGGAAGTTACCAAGAATACAAACAGTAACAAATGCTGGTGGGGGTGTGGGGAAAGGTACACTTATTCATTGTCGGTGGGACTGCAAATGAGTACAACCACTCTGGAAGGCAGTGTGGAGATTCCTCAAAAAACTAGGAATGCAACCACCATAGGACCCAGCTACCCCCACTCCTTGGTAAAAATCCAAAAAATCCTAAAATCCCCATACTATAGGGACGCAGCCACATCGATGCTTATAGCAGCATGATTCAAATACACAAGCTGTGGAGCCAGCCCAGGTGCCCATCAACAGACAACAGAAAGAAAATGTGGTGCATATACACAGTGGAGTTTTACTGAGTTATAAAGAAGAATAAAATCGTGGCATTGGTTGATAAATGGATGGAGCTGGAGACCATCATGCTAAGTGAAATAAGCCAGATCCAGAAGGTGGAGAGTTCAGTGTTTCCTCTCATGTGCAGGAGCTAAGGGAAAAGGGCGGAGGGGACGCAGGATCTCCTGAAAACAGAAGGGAGTCCGTGGAGTTGAGGAAGGGAGCTGAAGGGGAAGGAAGAGGCATGGGAAAAGGGGGGAATGGTGCGACAAAACTGGCCGGGCTATTCTATGAACATATATGAGCACACCACAGTGAATCTCACCTTTATGCACACCCATAAGGCACTAATTTTAAAATCTAGAAAGTAAATAAAATAAAAAATAAGTCTCATTAAAATATTTAAAGTAGGGGCTGGAGGTATAGCACTCAGTTGGTAGAGCGCTTGCCTCGTACTCACAAGGCCCTGGGTTCGACCCCCAGCCCCACACAAAAAATATTTAAAGTGTTCTGGAACAATGTACAAAGTATTCACAGCATTTCCCCCTGTGTTTTGCTTTCTCTCAGACAGGGCTCATTGTCTGCCTATTTTTTTTCCCACATGTTCCTTTTTTGTCTGTCATCCATTTATAATATTGTCACATCTTACGTTTGAAACTTACAAAATAGCATATGTAATGTTGAGGTTGTTATTCTTTTTTTTTTTCAATCACAAAAAAAAGTGATCTTTTGTTTTTGTTTTTAATGAATCTCCTGGACACTTGAGTTAGATTGTTCTCTTAGAATATAAACACAGAATCAAAAGCTTTGCATCACAAGGACATTGGCTGTTTGGGTTAAAGCGAAATGGCTTTCCCACGTGCGCTCCCAGGAGTGGGAGTCCCTGCACCTCCACGTTCTCTCTCCTGGTCACCACAGGGTTCGTGGCAGGCAGCTGGATGCACAGGAAACCCTTCCTTGCTGGAGTTTCCACCTGCATGTCTCAGAAGCATTGGGTGAGGGGGAAATTAGTAATAAAGCAAAAATATGTTATTTAGTATTAAATGTTACAAAGACAAGCAGGCCAGCCTGGTGGGGGACAGGTCTCCTTCCCTCTCCTAGTCAAAGGCAGATGGCCTCACCTGTCATTCAGCTGAGAGGCCACTGACGGGATGGGAAGGGACAGCAGAGAGCTGGGAGTGGGGATGCAGGCAGAGGGCAGGGCCTCAGGCTCTGGAAAGACACAGTCCTCATTTCCTCCCCAGTACTGGAACTGAGTCCACCCAGTGCTGATTCTGCACGGTTCAAATTCACACGAGTTTAGTTAAAGACCCCCAGCCCTCCAATGGCATGGTTCCAATTTCACTTAGCCAGGATACTAACTAAGTGCAGGAAGCACAAACCATGGTGGTCCACGGATCCTCATGTGAGCACAGAACAGAGGAGCACATGCACTAGTCTCCTGGGGCTGCTGTAGAAAAGGAAGAGAATCTGGGCTGCTTCAAACACCCAAGGAATGTGGTTAGAGGTCTGAAGTCACGGTGTTGGCAGACTCCTGCTCTCTGGAGGCTCCAGGGGAGGGTCCCTATGTCCTGGTGCCTTGCCAAAGTGCTGGATGCTCCTTACCTTGTAGATGTCCAGCCTCAGTCACACAGTGTCTTCTCCAGGTGTCTGCACCATCCTCCTTCTGTGCCTTCTCGGTCTGTGTCCACCAGAATATTGTGTTCCTCTCCGTTTCATATTAGTGACAATTTTGTGTTGGCTTTTCAGGTGATTTTTTAAGTTCTTGCCAGCACGTTCACCCTGCTGAACTTCTTACATTTTACAACTGCTGTATTTTGAAGGTCAACTATGAATGTAAATTGTGTGTTATTTAAAATAAAATTGAGCAAAAAGTATCTAAACGTGTTGCCAATTTTTCTAAAAAAAAAAAAAAACCAATGTTCAAACTTTAATAGAAATTTGATAAGGCTGGGGACATAGTGAGGCACACCTGTAATCCCAGTGGCTCGGAGGATTGCAAATTCACTGCCAGTCTTAGCAATTTAGGGAGGCCCTAAGCAATTTATAAGACCCTGTCTTAAAATAAAAAATGAAAAGGGGTGGGGATGTAGCTCAGTGTTTAAGCACCCCTGGGTTCAATCCTCAGGACCAAAAAAAAAAAAAAAAGAAGGCATTAGGTGGTAACTCCTTAGTTCACTCCTATGGCTGAGCACGCAGGACTCATAACGCCACAGGGGGAAGGTGAGTGAGCTCACACCTTGTCTCAGGGAGTGTGTCCTCATTTTGGTCCCATGAGCCACTGTGGGGCTGTACAAATTGCTGCTTGGTGTCCGGGGATCACAGGACTGCCCATGTCACCTTCCTCTCCAATCGTCTTCCTAGATCTTGGCCCCTAATTCTTCCTCCATTATCATGTCCCCACAATGACTCAGACGACCTTCCCGTCACCTTTCTAGCGGCCTTCATCAGGATGACTCCTGCAGACCGCCTGGTTACCAGAGTGAGAGTCCGGAGTCTTCAGTGAACCCTTAATGTCGAGGGGCCGTTTCAGAGGCCTCAGGCCATGGACGGCCAAGGCCATTGCTGTGGGCCGCAGGTGAAGCAGGACCCGATGGCGGGAGGCAGTGGCAGAGGAAGGCAGTCAGGACAGGCCACCGGGAAGCTGAGCTGCGTGATGCATTTTAATTCTGAATGTTTTGATGTTTTAAATGACGGCCTGAGAACAAATATGAATTTCACTTCCTTTCATTCCCCCGCACACTTACAACCGACTGAGAGACGGTTAGTGTTTGACAGCAAATTAAAGGTCACCAACAGCCTTAGTATTTCACAGTGGTCCCTGGGTCGCTACGCAGCTTCAGTTTGCAGGGTCATTTTATGTCCTGTGCTGCCATGCAAAGGGACTGTCCTGTCTTCTCTTCCAGCAAGAACGAGCCACATACCAGGGACTTAAAAATGACTGGAGAGGGACCAGGACTTTGGACGGGAACAGTGCTGTGTGGAGCTCTCAGGTAAGAACAGAGCCTGTTTCAATCACCCGCAGACGGAGCCCACAGGCCACCTGAGAGAGGCCCCTCTCACTCTCAGGGCTTCTCTTTTGTGGCCCAAAAGGGTGAAAAACAGCCCCTGGCTCCTGGCCTGGGACTTCAGTGAGCCTGCTGCACCACCCAGTCCCACAATCCTCTCCTCTGCAGGCAGCAGCAGAGTCCAAAGGAGCCAAAGTGGAGTCCCTGTCTTCCTTGGAATGGTGACTGGGCCACACCTGGGCCAGGGGGCTTGTCCTGCTGAAAGTCAGCCTAATAGTGAGACCCAGGGGTTGACCTCCTCCCCTAGTCAACCCCCACTGCACCATCCTGGCATGCTAGAACTCTCCTCCAGGGAAACAGGATAAGAAACTATTCAAATGCTCCAGTTGGCTAAAGGACAGCAAGGGACTGAGCAAGGGGCCAGGGGTGCTGTGTCATTAGGCCATCTGTCTTTGCTAATTGGCTCTTACCAAAGTGAGGCTCCCACCCTCCTTCAGAGCCTGGGAGGCATGTGCTTTATTCTGGATAGTTGGACTTCAAAGGGCTGGCTTCCAGGTCTTTCAGAAAGACACTTCTGGGTTATAGAAGATTGACATCTCAGACAGGCAGACAAAGGATTTATAATTGTAAGTTTTCCAAAGTAAATGCTCTTAGAAAAATGGGCCTGGGGTCTCAGGGGCCTATAATCTGGTTTCAGCAGGTGCCAACAGTAAACTCTTTGAAAGCACTCTGAAATGTCACAGGAAGCACAGCAAGGGAGGCTGTGGCATCCAGGCGGTGGCCCTGAGCTCAGACCACATTAGAGTTAGCTTGTGTGTGTTGGGGGTTGGGGAGATGCATGGAAGAAGGGGCTTGTGGCAAGAGTTTGCTGTTCTTACAGGTGTGTCCAGGGTTTCCTGCAAGACATGTGTCTGATGCTGACACAGGATTGTCCAAGGGCACAGGAGATCTGGACTTGTCAACAGTGAAGGTCAAGAACTTAAAGGTAGAGAAAATATTATCTCGATCTGAATGAGGATTGCAGAAGCTAATGTTTAAGGAGATGAGTATCCCTAAGGCCTCAGAAAGAAATGTGCACATCTCCAGTCACAGTCTTCACAGTGAAGGAGTTGCTGAATAGTTCTTTGGAGTAAACCAGGATGATGGTGGAGAAAGGAATAATAAGAGGGAGAATTTTAATAAGAATAATTGGGAGGTAATACTAAAAAATAAAGTGAGAGAAAGAAATTTCTTTTTCCTTTTATTTTTTGTATTTATTTTTTAGTTGTAAAGATGGACAAAATACCTTTATTTATTTATTTTTATGTGGTGCTGAGGATCAAACCCAGTGGCACGTGCTAGGCAAGCGCTCTACCACTGAGCCACAACCCCAACCCAAGAGAAAGATATTTCAAAGATGCCCTCACGGGAAAAGGATGGCCAAAACTGGCAAGATCTGACAAGAATCACTGTTACAACATTAGATAGATTTTAACTAAGTTCAACATGAGTTTTTAGTGGATTTTCCACAATTACAAAATGCCATTTCTTTTAATTTTTTGCAGAATGACACCACTTTATTTTACTTTTTAAGGAAAAGCTAATTTTCTTCTTAAATATCCATTTATGAATTTCTCCTTCTGTCAGGTACTGGGTAGTGATGAGCAGTGGAACGTGAACTAAGAACACAGCAGGGTCTCCGGGTTTCTTTGAATTGCCTCTAGTGAAAAATCAGATAACTGGTAGAACAACAGGTGTATTGACCCTGAGAATGAACAGGTGGAAACCAAAGGAGCCAACTAAGAAATCATCAACAAGAAAAGATCAAGGGGGCTAACTCCTGGCAGTGTCGAGTGGGCTCAGTGTGTGGTCCGGATGTAGGACCACGGGTTTCTCAGTGTACCTCAGAAGGGAGATTTCTTTAAGGGCACAGGGGCACTAAGATGAAGTCTGCCCAGTCATTGACTCCAGCGTCCACAGTGACATAGGACTGACTTGTGGACGAAGCCCTCCTGAAAGGGATGGTCACCATGACAGTTCCTGAGGACAAACCAAGGTCAAAAACTCCCCACGCAATGTGGAGGAGGAGCTGAACATAGCAAGGTGAAGACTGGAGAAGGTAGACCGCAGTTCCCAGGACAAACACAACAGTAAGGCACTTGGAAGTAGCATGAAGAACCCTGTGTCATTCTCCGCTCAGAAATGACCCACTGAATCCCGAGAGCGTTCTCTGCTTGAGCCTTACTTTATTTTCACTTATAATGAATTTCTCTTGGCTCAGCTTTTTGTGTTTGACTTTACATTTTCTTTCACTGGGACACAGAACTGATTCTTGGAGCTTCAGCTCCCCACTCTCCCGTGACACATTTCCCTTCAAGTAAGTACCACCACATGCCAAAACCCCTAGGGACAGGGGGATGGCCAGGCCTGCTGCCTGCCCCTGCCATGCTGCCTGCCCACATTCAACCAGACTTACATCAGATGAACATCTCTTTCAATCTTTTCTTTTACATCTGTTTTCCTGAATAACTTCAAGATAGTTAATGTGCCTGTGCACCTGCAGGTCTCAAGAAGTCTTCCTTTCATGTTATTTTAATGTTTTAGCTGATTTTATACTTGCTGAAGGATTTTCATTTGCAACACTGAAGACTTCTTTGCTTTGTAACATCCTGTTGGAATGATGAAAAGCCAGGTCAACCTTTAAGGAAAAATTTTGATTGACATAATGCTTTTACAACCAACCACAATGCCAGAGATAAGAATTCAATAGAATAATATTTTAAGAGTTGAATTGTGGGTAGCCAAAATCTTTTCAAGATGAGGGCATAGAAGATGATTTTATCAGAATATGCATTTCAAAACTTTCGTGTCATATAAATCCTATAGTAAATATTCCTAAAGGAAGGGGAAGGGGCTCTGTAGGAGGAGGGAAAAAGAGGGAATTAGAAATCATCTAATAGTATGTTATATGCACGTATGAAATTATGAAAATGAATTCCATTATTTTGTACAAATAATGTTATGGTTTGGATATGAGGTGTCTCCCAAAATCTCCTGTAAATACAGGAATGTCCAGAGGTGAAATTATTGGATTGTGAAAGCTGTAACCTGATCATTCCATCCTGATTTGGATGGACTGATGAGATGGTAACTGTAGGCACGTGGGACATGGCTGGAGGAGGTGGGTCACTGGGGATGTGCCCTGGAAAAGTACAAACCCCTGCAACTTTTCTCTTTGCTTCCTGATCTCACCTTGAACTGAGCAGCTCTCCTCCTCCACTGGGCCCTTCCCCCTCGGGCCCAGAGCAATGGAGTTGGTCGTCTGTGGACTGAGACCTCCGAAACCATGAGCCCCACATAAGCTTTTCCTCCTCTAAGTTGTTCTTGTCAGGTATTTTGGTCACAGTGACCAAAAAAAAAAAACTATTTAAAACAATTAATATGCACTAATAATAAAAAAAAGTTTTAAAGGAAAATAACCCATTGGACTAAGAACTGTCATGGTGGTCAAGGCAGAAGTAGAGGGGCCAGAGGGGGCAAAGGAGACAAACATCTCCGCTTTCCTTCCACCACCCACCAGCCACTCTGTCCTGAAAAACACCACTCTAATCCCTGCCAGATTGGGATTTTGTTTTTTAATTCCACATACATGAAATCATGCAGTATTTTGGCTGTGCATCATAACATCCTCTGGGTTCATCCAAATTGTCCCAGATGAATAGATTTTTCTTCTTTCTTATGGATGAATATTTCATTATCTATTGTATTTAACTTATCCATTGATCTGTCAGTGGACACTTAGACTGTTTCCACCTCTTGACTGTAAGGCACATGGGATGCAGATCTCTCTTCAAAACAGTGATTTTAGTTGCTTGGGATATACCCAGAAGTGAGATTGTTAGATCATATGATAGTTCCACCTTTAATTTTTGAGGAACCTCCATGCTGCTTTCCTCAACAGGTGCACCAATACCTTCCCACCAACTATGTACAAGATTTCTCTTTTCCCAACATCTTTGCCACAATTTGTTATCTTCTACTTTTTAATAATACCCATCCTAACAGGTGAGAGTTGGTATTTCATTGTGGTTTTGATTTATATTTCCTGGATGACTGGTGTTTTTGTCAGCCTTTTTCACCACTGTGACCAAAAGACCTGACGAGAACAATAGAGTGGAGAAGAAGTTTATTTGGAGATCATGATTTCAGAGGTCTCGGTTCATAGACAGCCAACTCCATTCTGGGCCCAAGATGAGACAGAAGAGCCAGGGGAGAGCAGCTCAGGACATGAGAACAAGGAAGCAGAGAAAGAACGTCACTTGCCAAAATGAATTTTGTACAAAATCCAAACCCCAAATGCATGGCCCCCTTCCCCATTACCTACCTCCCCCAGTTACACCCTACCTGCCTACAGATACCACCCAGTTAATTCATTCAAGTAGATTAATGCAATGATTAGGTTACAGTTCTCATAACCCAATTATTTCACCTCTGAACTTTCTTGCATTGTCTCACAAGTGAGCTTCTGAGGAACACCTCATATTTAAACCAAATCAACTGAAAATGTTGAGCATCTTTCTATATACCTGTTGACCATCTCTGTCTTCTTAGAAAAATGTCTATTCCAATCCTTTGGAGTTGGATAAGTTCCTGGTATATTTTAACTATTAACCCCTTAATGGATACAGGGTTTACAAATAGTTTTCCCACTCCATATGTTGCCTTTTATTTTATTTATTGTCTCCTTTTATTTACAGAAACCCTTAGTTTAATATGACCCCACTTACTTTTGTTATAGTTGCCTATATCTTCAATGTAAAAAAAAAATTAGCCAACACCAACGTCTAAGTAGCTTTCCCATTTTTCTCCTGGGAATTCTGTGGTCTCAGGTCTTGCATTTAAGTGTTCTGTCTATTTGGAGTTGATTTTTGTGATGGGATGAGATAAGAGTCCACTTTCCTTGTGTTGCATATGGGTATCCAGTTTTTCAGTATTGCTGAAGGAACTAGCCCTGTAGTATGCTTGTTGAAGACTAGATGAGCATATATGTGAATTTCTTTCTGGGCTCTCTATTCTGCTCCATTGGTTGTCTGGTTTTTTAAAATTTATTTATATAAGTTGTAGTTGGACGCAGTACCTTTATTTTTATTTATTATTTATTTTTATGTGGTGCTGAGGATTGAACCCAGGGCCTTGCATGTGCTAGGCAAGTGCTCTACCGCTAAACCACAACCCCAGCCCCAATTTGGTTTTATGCCATAATATAATTTGAGCTTGGGTAGTATATACCTCTAGATTTGTTCTTTTTCCTCAAGATTCCTTTTTCTATTTGGGGTATTTTGTACTTCCTAGCTATTAATTTAATACCTTAGCCATTGTGAACAGTGATACAACAGATATGGGCATGCAGGTATTTGGTATGCTGGTTTCATTTCCAATGAATATAAACCCAAAAGGGGGGGTAGATGAATCATATAGATTTATTCTTAATTTTTTATTCTAACTTGTTATGTATTTCAGCAGAATGCATAACTCATTTTACACATATAGAGCACACTTTTTCATATCTGATTGTTTACAAAGTATATCCACACATTCCTGTCTTCGTACATGTATTTAGGGTAATGATGTCCATCTCATTCCACAGTATTCTCTACCCCTTTGTCCCCTCCTTTCCCTCTCACCCCTTTGCCCTATCTAGAGTTTATCTAATCCATCCAGGCCCCCCTCAACTCCATTATGAATCAGCCTCCTTATACCAGAGAAAACATTCGGCATTGGATTTAGGGGGATTGGCTTACTTCACTTAGCATTATATTCTCCAGCTCCATCCATTTACCTGCAAATGCCATGATTTCATTCTCCAGAATATAAAAATCCAGAAATATAAAAGCTACACACTTACAAAAATGTCATTTGAAGTTGTAGCTACTTCTAATTCTTCCATATTTAATGAATTTGGAATTGTTGTTTTAATTTTATGTCATTAGGTCTCTGATGGGAAATCATACAAACATTTTAAAAGTTTGCATTCAGGGCTAGGGTTGTGGCTCAGAGGTAGAGTGCTCGCCTAGCATGCACGGGGCACTGGGTTCAATCCTCAGCACCACATAAAATATAAAAAAAAAAAAGATATTGTGTCCACCTAAAACTTGAGAAAAAATATTTTTTAAAAAATTAAAAAAAATAAAAGTTCACATTCTAAGTTCACAAAATTAAATGAGTGTAAAATAAATTTAAGTTCTGTCCCTGCTCCAATATAGGACCAAAACCACTGGATAGGAAAGCTAGAGTCAAGAACCAACTGGACCCTGAGAGTCAAAGTCCCTGGGAGAGAGCCAACAGGACAGGGTCAGCCTCAGACTTTTAACGCCTTTCAAATGGACAAGCCACTAGCCAAGATCTCCAGTGTGGGAAAGAACTAGGGCAGCAGGTGGAGGGGAAGGCGGGGCTAGGAGGGCTGGGGCGGGGCTGGGCTAGGGGTGGGCGGGGCTGGGCTAGGGGTGGGCGGGGCGGGGCTAGGGGTGGGCGGGGCGGGGCTAGGGCTGGGCGGGGCTAGGGCTGGGCGGGGCTAGGGCTGGGCGGGGCTAGGGCTGGGCGGGGCGGGGCCAGCCTAGCCTCTCCTGCAGCCCTTTGTGATGAGCAGGCTGGGCTCTGTGATGTAGGCATGGGCGTTGCTCCGGCCACCAAAGGGAGTTCTCTGGCCTGAGGTCAACTAATGGAGGCTGATGAAGGACACGATGGAGAACGCGCTCTTGCTTCTGAAAAGGGTTAGCACCACATGGCTGAGCCCCGGCCATTCCACCTGGGTGGTGGACATGCTCTTGGCCTTTGTGTGTGGCCTGGGGCTCTTCCTCCTCCTGCTGCCCTGCCTGCAGGGTGAGCCCGCGGCACCACCAGCGGGTAGGAAGAACAGCAGAAAGGTGAGCCCCGTTGCCCCTTCTCCTAGGTTCCGACTTCCACGTTTCCCAATGTAATGGCGCCGGTGTCCACTGGGAAACCTCGGAAGACACAGCCTCATCTGGGGCAGGTGGGGCCAGCAGCCCAAGAGTGGGCACCACAGCACCACCTGAGGCTCCAAGCCCATGGGTGGAGAGCTGGGGGCCAGGGTGAGCTCGAACACTGGGACTCAGAGGCCGAGGGCTGGAGACCTCTGAGCTGCGGTCCATCCCGCCAGGGCCTCCCATCACCAGGAGTCACCTCTGGCCTCAGGGAACAGAGCCCTGCCTGGCAGGTAGATGAGCTGCTTCCTGAGCACAGAACCCAGGACTGATGGGGTTGACACAGAAAATCCCTCTCTGTTTTTGAAAGGAGAATAACAATATCATATCTACTTTAAAAATGGGTAAAAGATTAGAAAAAAACAGATTCCACTGATTCACTGTAGAGTACCATAAAATTCATGGTCACTGTCTGCAGCTTGTCTAGAGGGAGGAGAGGGAAGATTGGGCCTCAGCCCCATTTTGGGGGGGTTTGTTTTTACCTTGTCTCTCAGGGTGGCCTGCAGAGGAGGGGCAGGAGCAGGAGCAGGAAGAAGAATGCGGCTCTAGCAGGTGAGTGGCTCCTCTCAATCCCGATGGAGCCGGGACAGTTCCACTGCTTCGAAGAGACCAGTTGCAGAGCCCTGAGAAGGAGGCTGCTGGGAAGGAACCCAGAATTGGAAAGGGCTCAGGTTCCATGCTCCAAAGGAAGCTGTGCTGCAGCAGGGGTGGGTGCGGCCCAGCAGCGGGCAGGTGGATGGCAGCAGAGCAGTCGGGCTGGATTGAAAGTGGGACCTTCAAGTCCAAGTGAAAACAGGCTGTTACTTGCCTACAGTTGATTCTTTTTTTGAGATGACCCCATCCTTTCTCCCACATGATGTATGTACGCACACTTTGTAAATGACAAAGACTTGCCCAGGCGAGTACCTTGCAGCCAGGGGTCATATGACCTTGGACACCGATGCTTGCTGTTCTAGAGTCTAATCTCCAGTGATCCCTTCTGAAGGAACATTTTGTTCAGCATCCTTTAAAATCCCCATGGCCTTCACACTATACCCTGTCTCCTCATTTCCAGCATGTGGAGACTGCCTGGATTACCTGAAGGAGACCTGGAACCTGATTTCTCTTGTGCAAAGGTACAAAACTTTCCCTTTCTCTCCAATATCCTTCCTCCCAAGACCTATCATGGGACGCCAGGGCCTCAGAGCTGACCCAGGGGTGGGTGGTAGAACATGGAGATGGGGGCACTGAAACCCTGGGGCCAGGAGTGGCAGAACTGTGAAGTCAGGGGATGGGTCCTGAGGGACCAGGCCTGCTGATGCCCACCCTCCTGCTGGCCCCTCCTCTGGCTGCAGCCATGCCCTCTATTTCTGCAGCCTCCTGGGGACGGTCCCTGCCACCGACAGCTCCTACCAGCCCTTAGACCAAGACCCCCCTGACAAGGAGTACAAAAGAGCAGCTGGTGGGCCTCCCCGGCCACACTGGGAGCACGTGGACAGCACTGCGAAGGCTCCTCTGACCAAGCACCTCCTGCCTCTGGCCTCCTCTCCGTCCTCAGGTCCAGCAGCCTCCTCAGTTCCGGCCTGCTTACCCGCTTCCCTCACTGCCTCTCAGTCACCAGGGCCCTTGCTTCCCCTAGGATCCCTGTCACCCCAGCCACTGGCACTTCCCCTTCCCCCACCATGTCCACCCGGGGCCTGCGCAGTACCTCCAGCACCCTGCTCTACCCCACCACTGCCAGGCCCTGCTCCGACTCTCTCTCAGAGTGACTCAATGGACCTTCCCCTGGATGCAGTCACACGGAGCTCGTCCCCACCCAAGCACATGCTGGCTTCTCCCATCCCACACATCTCCAGCCTTAGCCACACAAGTTCTGCCATCCCAGCCCTTCCTTGGTGGCAGCTGGCTGCCAGAGCCTTGTGCCTCACCACCTCATCAGACAGCGAGTCCCAGAAGGGGCCTCTCTCCCACCAGCCACCAAGGGCCGTCTCCTTGGGAGTCCCCACCAGCAGGCAGATGGAGGCTGGTAACCCCTCTCTGCACGGCTCTGATGACCAGAACATCCTGGGGATAAAGGTCACAAGGAAAGTTGAGGTCAAGATTTGGAAAGAAAAAGAAAAAGATGGAACATTTCTAGAACAAATGAGCCCAGGATACAATCTCAGTTCTTTGAGGAATATGCTGAATTCCCTGGGTGCTGAGCAGGACCTCACAGTCCCACAACCCTTCTGGGAAATAAAGGACAAAGTGAAACAGCTGCTGGGGCCTCAGCAGCTCTCGTATTCCAAGGTCTTGGGGGACCATCTTGAGCAGAAGTACAACCAGCTCTTCTGGGGTCTCCCCTCTCTGCACAGCGAATCCCTGGTGGCTGCTGCCTGGATCTCCCAGGGCGCTTCTACTCTGCAGCCCACCTGCTTCTTGTTCAACAGAATCTCCAGTGTGTGCTCAGTTCAAGTGCAGGATAAAATGTCCCCCCTGCTTTCCCAGCCCCAGTCCCCACCCTTGATTCTATCCATGTCCCAATTCCAGCCTCAAACTCTGGGTCAGTTCCAGACCCAGGTCCACCTCCCATCCTCTTTCCAAGCCCTGCTACCCTCTTCTCCACCTCACATTACGGACTGTGCAGCATCTGGCCCTACATCCCAGAATAAGCCACAGTCTCTCCTCCCAACTGAATTTCAACACACACAAATGCCCTGGATTGGGAAACAACTGGGATGTGGGTGGGCTTTGCCCTCAGTGGTCCAAAGACCTCAGGAAGTCTTCAACATCCTCCCGACCCACCTCTCCCAAGACAACTGCCCGGACTCCATCCTTCCCGAGAATCTCCCAGTCAGTTCCGAGCTTCGGGAGCAACTGGAGCAACACATTCAAAGGTGGCTCATGCAACCCAGGTGGGACCAGATGCAAAAGTCTCTGGAACTAATGCAACTTCGGGAAGGGACATCTCAAGAAGTACCAGGGACGTGTCGGGCCAAGGACAAGCCCTGCCCCCTGCAGGCCTCCCTGTCTATAGGTGACAGCAGCAGGGATTCACAGAAGGTGAGGTTCCAGCTAGAGAAGGACACAGGCAAGCACCTGGGGCATATTCTAGGGAAGGTCCCAAAAGATCCATCCAGGGACCTGGAGGTCCTCCCAGGGAAGGTTCAGCAGGCACACTCTCTGGATTCAGTAAGTGACCTGACGAAGCTGTTGAAGAGACAATCAGAAAATGACTTCTCCAGACACGTGGACCAGAACCAGCTAGGAAGCACGCTGAAAGCCCACTTGTGCCTGAAGTCGGGGCAGATCCAAGAGGGCCTGATCCCCTGGAATGTGTACCAGTCCTGGCTCTCTATCAAGAGCACTTCGTCCACGTCTGACACCCACCTGGAGAGCAGCTCCCTGGCACTCTCCGAGAGCTGGGACACCTGCATGAGCACCTGCGCCAAGCTGCCCTTTCTCGACGCGTCCACTCAGCAGATCCTGGAAGACCATATCATAAAGCTGTGGGTGAAGCACAGGTGGGGCCTACCCCTCAAGGTCCTCAAGCCCCTAAATCTCCTGAAGATGACATCAGCTCCACCGTGCATGACCCTTCCAGAATTTGACGGCCTCTCCCCCTCCTCCCAGGTATCTGGGGCCAGCTCAAAACCTGAGGTTGCCAAGATCTTGGGGAAACTACCTCAGGCATGTCCGAGAGGGCAGGCGCTAACTGACGAGTCTGTCCCCACACTGGGCCAGGCATATCCAAGAGGGAAGGCGCTAACTGACGAGTCTGTCCCCACACTGGGCCAGGCACGTCCGAGAGGGAAGGCGCTAACTGACGAATGTGTTCCCACGCTGGGCCAGGCACGTCCGAGAGGGAAGGTGCAAATTAAGGAGCCTGTTCCCACACTGGGCCAAGCGTATCCAAGAGGGAAGGCACTAACGAACGAGTCTGTCCCCGCACTGGGCCAGGCATATCCGAGAGGGCAGGCGCTGACTGAGGAGTCTATCCCCACACTAGATCAGACATACCCCGCACTGGGCCAGGCATATCCGAGAGGGCAGGCGCTGACTGAGGAGTGTCTTCCCGCACTGGGTCAGATGTGTCCGAGAGGGAAGGCGCTAACTAAGGAGTCTGTCCCCACACTGGGTCCGGCGTGTCCGTGTCCGAGAGGGAAGGCGCTAACTGACGAGTCTGTCCCCACCCTGACCAGTCTTCTCCTCATCTCCTCACTGGCGGGTAAGGAGATCGAGCGGGCCCTGACAGGGGTCCCACCCACTCATGACCACAGGCTTCCAGAGGCCCCTCCAGCTCTACAGGAGAGCAGGCCGCCTTCTAAGACCCTCACGCACAACCTCCTGGACAGAACCCTGCAGAGCAGGACTGTCCAGGGGACGGGGAAAAGCAGCCTCAAAGCCCCTGTACTGCCCAGAACGTCCCCTGCCCAGTATTTAGGGGAGCCCTGCCTTCAGGCAGAGGATGCTGGCGAGTTTCAGCAGACAGGGGAGATGAGTTTAGTGAGCCAGCCCCCAGCCTGCGCCCCTGAGGTATGCCTTCCAGACTGTTCGACCAACACGGTCCCAGCGTCAGACAGTTTGGCTTCTCCAGAATGTTGGCCTCCTCTCCAGAGCAAGCCTTTTAGGAAGTTGCCAGCACCGACACTAGTTAACGTCTTGGCAGCCAGAAGGAGCAGCCTGGTGCCACCGAAGCCCAGGATTCTCAGACACCAGCAGAAGCCCCACAGCAAGCTGTATGCTCCTGCTTACAAGGGCGAGGACAGGAGGCGGCCCAGCTCAGGGAAGCAGAAAGAAATGGAAGAACTGGGGACCTCCAAGCTCAGCCAGGTCAGGGGAACAGAAGAAACGAAACAGGATCCCTCTTCGGATGGCTTCTTCCTAAGAACCTGGAGGCGCTTTCTTCAGTGGCTTTTCCCCGAGAAAAAGAAAATCCAAGAGCAGGAAGAATCCCTGAAAAGATGCAGGCCTCCCTTAGCCTCTGCCCAGAGTCCACAATCTGTCAAAGCCACAGCAAGTGACGACAGCAACATCACAGAAGCCCAGGAGCTCATGACAACCGTAGGAGAGATGCTTGAGAAGAAAATGGCTCTCCACCATAAATGCTGTGCCTCCAAGTTAAAGCAGCTCAGAGAGGAGTGCAGCCCGGCCTCTCGGTTTCCCTGCTACCACAGGCCTCCCATCTGCCCACAGCAAAGGGGGATGTCTGCTTATGCAGTTGCCCCCAAGGGCCGTAGCTACCCCATCAGGCAAAGGCCAGACAGAAGCCAACAGTCACTGAAGAATGTCCAATTCAATAGCCAGCAGTGGGGACTGAGGCATCCCCACCCCTGGCTTTCCAAAAAGACTGGGTCCCCAGTCAGTCCCTCCCAGCATGGGCCAGCAATGCCAGGGCCCTCAGGCCACCCTCACCCCTGCCCTAGGCACCGTCCTCGTCAGGGAGGTCTCTTGTCTGCTCAACCAGCAAATTGTTCTCCAGTCTCTTCTGGTAGGAAAACACGGCCCTGAGAAAGAAATTTAGTCCATGCAGAGAAATTATTTTTTCATGTTAGTACATCCAAGATATTTATGTTACCTAATATACATGATTTTTTCTCATAAAGAGTAAAGATTCCGTCTGTTTGGGGCTTGGAGGATTTGGCTTCTAGAAGGAATGGGCCTCGGCAGGAAGTTGACAGTGGTGTTGCAAGCCCACCCTGTCCCCAAATCCTCCAGGGAACTTGCATTTCCATAACACCATTAAACCCAGACCAGGAGGACTGATGAAGATCCCACCTCGGGGTCTGGCCCTGCTTCCTCTCTACCTTAATCTTCAGGCAGCTGCAGGGACCAGGGGTCCGGAGGCCTCCAACAGATTTCCCCTACCCACAGAGACCTCCTCCTCCCCGCAATCCTAGAAAAGAAGTCACATTGGGAGCTACAAGGCCCTCCTGCTTTAGAAGCCTGCCCCCAGACCTGGAGAAGCCACCTTCTCTGCCATGCGACCAGCGCTGGCTTCATGAAAGAAGGTTCAATTCATGAGTAAATGCTAGAGAGTTTTAAATTAGACAAGACTCTTACTACCTTTAATACCAGCTCTGGGATGGCTTCTCCTAGCTCCCGCCTCCAGCCACCTAATGTGGTGGCGAGGTTTACAGAAGAGACTAGTGAGAACACGCCAGGGAGTGGACTTTTATTGGAGAACAAAAAATCCAAGGGAAAATCCCATCCAATGAAGGTTGGGGGGGCAGCATCCCAAGGTCAGGGGCGACGATTGGGTCGTCAGGGCAGTGGCCAGGCACGCCTCTGCATGGACGAGCCCTCGGACCTGGAAAAGGGTGAGGAATAGCTCTGACACAGCTGTGTCTAAGCGCCTCTCACCCAGCTAGGGAGGTAACTCAAATCACATGCGAGGATGGCCTCCCACAACCTTCAGCTGTGACACAGGGGAAGCCAAGCAAACCAGGGAGGATTCATTTCTTAACAAGTTTGACAAGCTTGCAAATATTCACTCACTTGTTGAACCCTAGAAAGGACAGGTGAAAAACCAGAGCCAGAGAATTGAGAAGTGACCAGCAGTCTGGTGAATTTTGCACGCATAGGTGTCCCCAGGTCTGCTCCCAGGAGAGAGTAGGCATTTAAAAGGGATGACAGGGCTGGCCTGGGGTCACGAAGCAAGTATTGCCTGGCTCCCAGCCCCTAATGCCCCAGAGACCAGCAGGGAACGAGCAATCAGACAAGATTTGTGCATACAAGGGGCTGGAATTGACCTGTCCCAGTGCCCTGGCTGTGGCCTCTGCCCTGCACTCACTCTGCTTCTAGCACCTGTCCACATGGAGAAGCAGAAGCCCCAAGGAGCAGGGAGAGGAGCAGCCACTTCTCTAGGGAACACCTTCTGTGTGTGCCGTGCAGGGCGCAGCTCCGGGGTCTCCACAGGTGGTGGGGGATCCTGCACAAAGGGCCACTGCCAAAGAGCCCTGCCCTCCCCACACGTGGGACTGGACTGACACCTGGGGGGGGGGGAGAAGGCACAGATCCCTGGGATTGGCTGCTGGTGCCACAGGTTTCTCTGGGCCCAGGTAACCAAGTCAGCCTCCAGAGGAGGGGAGTGGAGCCAAGACTGGTTAGGGGGCTTTGCCCTGGAGCAGAGCAGCCCCTGGTCCCTTGGGAACTGAGGACAGGGTGGCACAGAGCTGGGACCCTGCCCTGAGGGCCATGCTGGCTGCTGCTGGGCTCCCTCAGGACAGCGAGAAGCACGTTCTGGAATGTGGAGAACCCGGACAAACCCCAGTGCTGCTTGCTGCCAGGGGAGGTGCCACGGACCCTGTCCTGCTGCTCAGTCCTCCCCAGGCAGTGAGGCCTACAGGGAGGAGAGCAGAGACCTCCTCAGGGCCTCCTGGGCAATCTCACCAGGGACAGTGCACAGAGACGGCTCACTCCACCAGTGCTGTGTGCCCCCAATCAAGCTGTGGCCCCCAGAGTCCTCCTGTGCAGATCTCCCAAAGAGCCCTCCAGAGACCCCCGGGGGCTACAGGACAGGCCTCTCACCCCACACAGAACCGCAGAGACTCCCCAGATTCCAGGCCTCCTGCTGCCCTCACAGAGAGAGATCCCCAGAGACCTCACACTCACACCTCCAGAGACCCTGCATAGAGACCCCACAGGGCCCTCCGCAGGGACACACACAGACTTCCCATAGACACCTCCCCTCCCTACACAGACCTCCCATAGACCCCTCTAGTTGTTCTTCAGTCCTTGCATAGAATCGTCACATGCACAAAGACCGCAAACATTTCCCACAGAGGTGGCAGAGGGCCTCCCACTGGGCCCTCCCAAAATACACACTCATCGACTTTCCCCCGGAGACCTGGCCCTGCTGCAGAGACCAAGCCCAAGAGCTTGGTTAGAGACCCCACAGTGACAACACACAGAGCTCCCTGCCCCCAAGAGACCTCGCACAGAGACCACAGTGCCCCATGGAGACCCTGCACAGAGACCTCCCACAGGCCAGCACACAGAGACCCACTGGAGAATCTCAAGGCCTTCCCACAGAGCCCTCCACTGCTGCCTCAGACACCCCACACATAAACCTTCCCAGAGAGTTATGGAGACCTCACAGGAAGTCAGAGGCCTGGGGAGACTTCCCAGAGCCCTCCCTGGTGCTCACCAGAAATCTGGCTCAGAGACCCCGTGTGTCCTCGGCAGGAGCCTGAGCAGCCACCCCCACCCACCAAGTCCTCCTTAGAGGAGATGAAACCACTTAGCAAACTGGCAGCTGTGTCCCCAAGAACACCAGCCACACAGCCATTGCCAGCACTGTGCCAAACAAGTCTCTGCCTGGGGAAAGGCACACAGTGGGTTTTCTGTTCAGTGTAATGTCATTGCTTTTGAAGAAAAGAATCACAGATTCTGCAGGTAGTCCTACAAAACTCATTCTTTCACAGTTTTTCATTAGTTTGAATTCAACCCCACATTTTAGAGAACCACAAATTACAAGCAAGAGTGAAATACTGTCCCCCTCCAATGAAAGAAGATGTCTTATTGATCAGTTTGTTATCATCCAGCCAAATTGTATCAGTGTTGCATTTTGGTTTTTGTTTCAGGGGACAAGCTCTGGACTTGAGATGGTTTACTTCTTCACTTTGCAAACACAGGAAAGACCTGCAGGGAATGGACTCTAGATACAAAAGAAAGGGCAGACAGGAAACTGGACACTGGCCCCCAGGATACTGGGCAGCCAGCACATTTCTTTGCACATAGCAGCTTGCAACCGATTTGTGGGGTGGGCTTTATTTACCACAAGCTCATAATCACTCAACGATATCTCACAAATAGATCAAATCTGCACCAACATTCATATCCTATCACATGGCAAAATCATCCTTCTTAGTATTGATAATTTTATTTCTTAAAATGTAGTTATACCCCCCAATGACATTACCACACATTTCTAGGATACGACAGAGTCCCAAAGTTGAGCCAACACAGGCTAAACAGATGAGCTATTTAGAAGGATTCACTTTTAAAATAATTGTATTAAATGCAGATTTTCTAAGATAGGCAACAAGGGTTTATTTTATGCACTTCAGGACTAAAAAAGGCCCATCAAATCTTACAAAATTCATCACTTACATACACAAATGGCCTAATAAAGTTACTACGGAAGGGGCAAGTTAGCATCTGAATTGAAGAAAGTGTACATTTAATCAAATTTATGCCAACACAGTCGATGTGCCTGTAATCCCACCTATCAAACAATCACAAAGGTCTGCTTTGGAGGCTCAGTGAGAGGCTGTCCATGAAATATCTTTTAAAATAATTAAAAGTGCTGGGGGTGTAGCTCAGTGATGGAGCACCCCTGGGTTCCATACCCTATACTGCAAACAAACCAACCCCTAATTCCTATAGTAATAAAGTCCTCACTTACTGTGTGCCGGGCTCCTCCTGAAGGGTGCACTTTGGCGACACTACATATTTCTCAGTGCTCATGGGGGCACTGTTTTCTTGCCTCGTGAAATATTTCTCATGACAACTGTTGAAGATGTACCCTCGGGACCACAGTGTCCAGTCCTTTCTGAGAGAGGTACACAGGGCCAATACCTGTGCTCTGCTAACCTTTTTCTGTTTCAGCAAGAAATCCTCTTTTTATGTTTTCTGCATTTTAAGTTTCCTAAGAAATTTTTCACTTTGTTCCCTTATGGTGTTATTTGATCATAAAAGATGAAATATTACCCTGGATGTCCTAAAATGTGCCAAAAGGTCACCTGTGCAAATAAGGTTAGTGGGGAGAACCAAATGGAATCAACTAGGGGAAATTCCATACATGAAGCTATCCTTTCCAAGTGGACTGTTTTAACAGTGTTGAGATCAGTGATTTTGCTCAGTCTTAGGAATTTAAGTTGCTCAGGGTGGCCGGGGAAGTCTGGGAACAGGGAAAATGTCCATAATAAATGGCATGTTGAATGTATTGCTCTTGACTGGTAATTCACTGTTCAATAATCTGTGAAAAATTGCAAGGAACAATGCACATTAACGCAAATGCCATCACTCACTGTACATCATCTGTTACACTTGGCCTCGGGTGGTTTGTGCCTAATTTTTACAGAATAAACTTGAATCTTTAACCCCCCAAAGAAATAATCAAGGGAGTTCAATCCATTAAAAAGATTGTCTAGCTGGGCACCATGGCACATGCCTGTAATACCAGTGACTCGGGAGGCTGAGGCAGGAGGATCAAGAGTTCAAAGCCAGCCTCTGCAAAAGTAAGGTGCTAAGGAACTCAGTGAGACAATATCTCTAAATAAAATACAAAATAAGGCTGGGGATATGGCTCAGTAGTTGAGTGCCCCTGAGTTTAATCCTCAGTAACCCCCCCAAAAAAAACCTAGTGTCAATATGTTCACACTACCACCATATATACATTATTTTTTATTAGGATATTATTGTAAGTGGCTGGGCTCATTTTTACAAAATCCTACATGCATGGAATCTAATCCCCATTCCTCCCCATTTCCTCCTCTCCTTGCTCCCCCTATTCTCCTGCCTCTATGATCTTTCTTTTATTATAACCTTTTTAAAAATTACTTATTTTTTAGTTATACATGACAGTAGAATGTCTTTTGACATGTTATATATACATGGCACAGAACTTCCCATTCTTGAAGTTGCACATGACATGAAGTTACACTGATCATGTATTCATATATGAACACATTTCATTCTACTGTCTTTCCCATTCCCAACCGCCCTCCCTTCCCTTCATTCCCCTTTGTCCAGTCTTCCCTCCCTCTCCTCACTGTGAGTCAGAATCCACACATTAGAAAGAACATTCTGCCTTGCTTTGGGGGTTGGTCTTAGCATGACAGTCTCCAGTTCCATATGAGCTTCCTTATGCTTGTTTATTTTTGATTGGCATTTTCTTTTTTTAATATTTATTTTTTAGGTGTAGATGGACCCAACACAATGCCTTTATTTTCATGTGGTGCTGAGGATGGAACCCGGATCCCGCCTGCGCTAGGCAAGCGCTCAACCGCTGCGCCACAGTCCCAGTCCTTGATTGGTATTTTCTACACATACATAAAGGTAAAATTCCCTGTGGTACAGTTGTATATGTATATAACGTGATTCTGTTAAATTCTTTCTATAGTTCTGCCCTTTTCTGTCCCTCCTCTGTGGCTCTCATTCTTTCTCCTCCTCCACTGATCTTACCTCTATATTTATGATATCAGATGCTTCCACCACCACCTTCTTTCCCTTGTTTTTCTCTAGCTTCCACATTTGACAGCGAACATTTGACCTCTGATTTTCTGATTCTGGCTGATTTCACTTGGTATGATGCTATTTCTATCCATTTACCAGCAAATGCCATAATTTCATTCTTCTTTATGACTGAGTCAAACTCCATGCATATTCATACTTTCTTCATCCGTTCACTTACTGATGGGCATCTGGGCTGATTCTATAATTTAGCTTTTGTGAACTGTGTGTATAAACATTGAAGTGTCTGAATCACTATAGTAGGCTGATTTTACTTCTTTTGGATAAATACCAAGGAGTGAGATAGCTGGATCATATGGTGGTTCCCTTCCTAATCTTTGGGGAATCAATGTACTGCTTTCCAGAGTGATTGTAACAATTTACAGTCCGACCAACAATGCATTGGCTTACCTTTTACCCCACATCCTCTCCAGCATGCATTATGATTTGTGTTCTTGATAACTGCCATTCTGACTGGAGGGAGATGACATCTCAGTGTAGTTCTCATTTGTATTTGCCTGATTGCTAGAGATGTGGAACATGCTTTCATGCATTTGTTGGTCATTTGTATTTCTTTTGAGAAATGTCTTTTTAGTTATTTTGTCCATTTATCGATTGGATTGTTTGGGAGTTTTTTGGTGTTGTTTGAGTTCTTTATATATCTTGGATATTAATCCCCTGTCAGAGGAGTGGCTGGCAAAGATCTGTCCCCATTCCATAGGCTCTCTCTTCACACTCTTGAAATTTACTTTGTTATGGAGAAGATTTTTAATTGGATGCCACTCCACGTATTGATTCTTGATTCTATTTCTTGAGCTTTTGGGGTCCTAGTAAGGAAGTCAGTATCTATGAGATGAAGTATTGACCCTATGTTTTCTTCTCTCAGTCACAAGTCTTCTAGTCTAATTCCTAAGTCTTCGATGCATTTGTGCAGGGTGAGAGAGAGGATCTAACTTCCTTCTTCTAAATATGAATATTCCATTTCCTGGTACCATTTATTTAAAAGGCTGTCTTTCCAACAACATATATGTTTGGCACCTTTGTCAAGAAACAGATGGCTGTGAGTTTGTCTCCGTGTCTTCCATTCTATTCCATTAGTCTTCATGTCTATCTTGAATGTTAATGTCATACTGTTTTTATTACGATAGTTCTGTAGGATAATTTGAGAACAGGTGTTGTGATGCTTCTAGTTTCACTCTTTCTGCTCAGGATTCTGTTCTCTCTTCTGGATCTTTTACTCTTCCAAAAAGAATTCTAGGACTGTTTTTCTGTTTCTGTGAATGATGTCATTGGTATCTTTATGTGGATTGCATTGATTCTGTATATTGCTTTGGTAGTATAGCAATTTTTACAATATTGATCCTATCTACCTAAGAACATTGGCAGGGGTAGTCTTTCCATTTTCTAAGGTGTCTTCTTCAATTTCTTTTGTGTTCCATGATTTTCATTGTAGAGTTCTCTCATCTCCTTGGTTAGATTAATTCCCATTGAGGTTTTATGAAAGGGATGGTTTTCCTGATTTCTTTCTCAGGAGAACTGCTATCGGAGTATGAAAAGTTATTTATTTATCAGAGTTGGTCTTGTATCCTGCTACTTTGCTAAATTCATTTACCAGCTCTAGAAGTCTTCTGGTGGTATTTTTGGATCTTCTAAATATAGAATTTATTATCAGCAAACAGATACTTTGACTTCTTTTTTTCTTATTTGTACATGTTTAATTTCCTTCTCTTGCCTGATTGCTCTGGTTAGAATTTCAAGTACTATGTTGAATAGAAGTGATGACAGTGGACAACCTTGTCTTTCAATTTATCTCCTTTTAATATATTTTGAATTTGGGGTTGTCACATATAACATTTATAATGTTGGGGTAAGTTCCTTCTATCCCTAGTTTCTCTAGAGTTTTAACATGAATAGCTACTGGGTTTTATCAAAGGACTTTTTTTCTGCATCTATTGAGACAATTGTATGATTCTTGTTCTTAATTCTATTTATATGGTGAATTACATTTGTTGATTTTCATATGTTGAACAAACGTTGCATCCCTAGGATGAAGCCCACTTGATCAGGGTGTATTATCTTCTCGATATATTTTTTTAAGGATTTTTGCATCTATGTTTATCAGGGATATAAATCTGTAGTTTTCTTTCTTTGATGTGCTCTTGTCTGATTTCGCTATCAGGGTTATACTGACTTCATAGAATGTATTAGAGTGTTCCCTTCCTTTCAATTTCCTGGACTACTTTTGAGAAAGTCTGGTTTTAGTTCTTTTAAGGTCTGGTAGAACTCAGACGAGAATCCATCTGGCCCTGGCCTTTTTTTTCTTGAAAGGCTTTAAATTTCTATTTCAATTTCATTACTTGGTATTGGTCTGTTTAGGTTTTCTGTATCTTTCTGGTTCAGTTTGTGCAAATCATATTTGTCTAGAAATTTGACAAGTCTTCTAGATTTTCCAGTTTATTGGAGTATAAATTTTCAAAACAGTTTCTAAATGAGTCTCTGAATTTCAGAAGTGTCTATGGTGATAATTCCTTTTTCTTCTCTAGTCCTTTTTTTTTTCTTTTTTTTTTTGCAGCGGGGGGTTTGGTCTTTTCTTTCTTTGGTTAGTTTGGCTAACAGTTTATCAGTCTCTATCTTTTCAATGGTTCTTTGTTGCATTGATATTGTGGGGTTTTTTAATTCTTAATTTCATTGATTTTGGCTCTGATCTTTACTTATTTTGGAATTAGTTTATTCTTTCTTTTATAAAGCTTTGAAGTATGACGTAACCTTATTAATTTGGGGACTATTTTTTAATATAAGTTTTTTAGTTGTAGTTGGACACAATATCTTTATCTATTTATTTTTATGTGTGCTGAGGACCGAACCCAGGGCCTCACACATGCTAGGCAGGTGCTATACAGCTAAGCCACAACCCTAGCCCTGGGGTCTATTTTTTTATGAGAGCATTCATGGCTAAAAATTTTCTTCTTAGCACTGCTTTCCTACTATCCCAGAGATTTTGATATGCTGTTTCTCTGTTCTCATTTGTTTGTAAAAATTTTTTCTTCTCTCATTCCTTTTATAATCCATTCTTCATTTTAAAAAACTGTATTGTTCAATCTCCACGTGTTTATGTGGTTTCTGTCATTTTTCTTACTGTTAATTTCTAGTCACAGTCCATTATGATCTGGTCAGATGCACAAGATAATATCAATTTTTTGTATTTGCTAAGAGTTACATTTTTCCTAGTATATGGTCTATTTTGGAGAAAGTTCTATGAGCTACTAGAAAGGTAAATTCAGCTATTTGGGAGTGGACATTCTGTATATGTCTATTGGGTCCATTTGATCAGTATTATTTAAGTTGGTTAAATCTTTATTGATTTTATGTTTGGATAATCTATCTAAGTGTGTGCTAAAATCACCTAGAATTATTGTATTTGGATCTGTTTTGGATTTTATGTCAAGAAGTGTTTGGGGTCTGGGGATGTGGCTCAAGCGGTAGCGCGCTCGCCTGGCGTGCGTGCGGCCCAGGTTCGATCCTCAGCACCACATACCAACAAAGATGTTGTGTCCGCCGAGAACTAAACAATAAATGTTAAAAATTCTCTCTCTCTCTCTCTCTCCCCCCCTCTCTCACTCTCTCTAAAAAAAAAAAAAGAAGTGTTTGGGTTTTTAATGTAATTAAGTAATTGATATTTGGAGCATACATATTTACTATCATTATATCCTCTTATTGTTCACTTTATCACAATGTAGTGGGCTTCCTTGTCTCTTCTGATTAATTTTTGCTTGAAATATATTTTGTCTTATGTGAGAATTGCTACTCCTGCTTGTTTTTGGATTCCATTTGCATAGAATTTTTCCCCAACCTTTTATCGTCAACTTATGGGTGTCTTGGTTTGAGATGAGTTGGATCTTGTTTTTTAATCAGGGAATGAGACCATTTACATTCAGTGTTATTATGAATGTGTTTGTGATTTCCTGCCATCTTGATTTGTTTGCTATATTTAATTATGTCGTTATTTTCATTTAGTTGGTTACTCTTCTATTGCTTTTCCTGTATTTAGGGGTTTGGGGGCTTGTTTTTAAGCTCCTCTGCGTACAGTATATTTTTAAGTACTCTTTGTAGTGCTGCTCAATGGTCATGAATTCTTTTAGATTATACTTGTCATGGAAAACTTTTACTTCCCCCCTTGATTTTGACAGACAGCTTTACTGAATATAGCAATCTTAGTGGCAACTGTTCTCTTTTAGAGCTTGGAATACTTCATTCCAGGCCCTCCTTGATTTCAGGGTCTGAGCTGAGAAGTCAAGGAGAGCCTTATTGGTTTGCTTTCTAAATGTAACCTGATGTCTTTTTCTCTTGAAGGTTTTAATATTCTTTCCTTATTTTCTATGTTGGGCATTTTTATCATCATGTGTCTGGGGAAAATTTTTCTTCTGATCAAGTCCATTTGGTGCTCTGTATGTTGATGTTTATCTCATTTTTGATTGGGGAAAGTTTTCTGTTCCTATATCATTGAAAATGTTCTTATGCTTTTAGCCTGTACCTCCCTGTTCTCTTCTCTCCTGTTGACCTGCAGGTTTGTTCTTCTGATGCTGTCCCAGATTTCTGTATACTCTGCTCATGGTATTTTCCCCCTTTTGCATACGAAGCGTCCAAGTTTGTAAACCGTCTTTGAGACTTAATGTTCTGGTGTTAAAGCCTTCTGTTGGTGATGCTTTCAAGTGAGGATTATTTTTCATTGTGTCTTTCATTTCCAGGAGTTCTGATTTTTTTTAGTATCTCTGTTTCCTTATTGAAATGGTCTTTTGTCTCCTATATGTGCTCTACCAATTCATTTCATAGACCTTCTTTTAATTCACTGAACATTTTAATAATTTTTTTTATAAATTTTCTCTGAAATTTCATCTACTCCCCTATCTGTGCGATCCTTTGTTGGGGGAATGTGAATTTCAGAGGAAAGCTTGACAGTTCCCTCATGTTTTCATGGATCTTAATCTTAGACATCAATTGAGGATTCCCCTTTCTCTTTTTTATACATGTCCCTTTATATAAAGTTAATCTTTTTTTCCTGGATTCTGTTTTTTTAATATTTATTTCTTAGTTATACACAATATTTTGTTTATTTTTATGTGGTGCTGAGGATCAAACCCAGGGCTTCACACATGCTAGACAAGCACTCTACCACTGGGCCACAACCCCAGCCCCCGGGATTCTGTTTTTAATGTATGAGTAGATTTCCATTTTCACAGACCAGAGGACCCCCCTCTTATTGTCCCTCCTTGGAGCTGGCTGTTGGTCTGGGGAGTTTTGTCTCCATGAATCTATATGACAAAGTAATGCTGAGGTTCAGGTGAGTCAATCTTATATGGGATGATACTTGTTGTTATTTGGCTGAGTTGTGGGAATTGCTATCATAGATCTTTACTCTGAGAACTTGAAGTGTTTCACTTTTCAGTTCCTCTTAGAGGAAGAGGGATCCAGGAATAGCACTAATGTCAGCAAAAAAAATGTGCAGCCTTAATATAAATTTGACCTCTGACATCCATAGCACTAGTTGCCACCTATTGAGGATTGTCGAGATCAACATTTAACAATATCAACAATAAAAACTCAACTAGATCAGTCATTAGACAGCAGAACTCTATGACATCATCTACTGTATCACAATAACACGAATGCAGTAGAATTACATAAACTATGTAATTATTATTTAGTGGATTGCGATTTGTAATGTAAAGAAAAATAGGAAGGCAAGAGAAAATTTGAATTAATTTTTAAAAAGTGAGCATAAGAAAGGCATAAGTACTAATCAAAACGGATACTCCTTTTCAAAAAACATTTTAAAAGGGGTATCTGTTTTGATACAATATTTTTTAAATATTGTAGATGGACACAATACATTTATTTATTTATTTATTTATTTATTTATTTATTTATTTATATGTGGTGCTGAGGATTGAAACCAGTGCCTCACACATGCCAGGCAAGCACTCTACCACTGAGCTACAGCCCCAGGCCCCCTTTATCTTCTTCTTTTTTATTTTTATTTTTTGGTAGTTGTAGATGGACAGAATTTTTTTTAAATGGGTGCTAGGGATTAAACCCAGTACCTCACACATGCTAGGAAAGTGCTCTGCCACTGAGATACAGCCTCACCCCTGCCCCTTTATCTTTTATATGACAAACAGATGTCAGTGGTAAAGGAGGAAGAATAAAAAATTAATTAAAAATATTTTTTAAATACTAAGAGAGAGTAAGAGGAAATGGGAAAATTTAGCTGTCAGTAGGAGAAGAAACTCGAGAAGGGGCAATAAGAGGGACAAAAGTCAAGATGTGAACACACAAGCAAATGTAGTGTCATAACAAACCCCAAAAGATGCAGAGGAAAGTACTTAAAATAAAGTTGAATATAATAATATGGACATATATTTTCTAACCTATCTGCACAGTGAGAACACAATCTTGCAGAATGGGAAAAAGCAGAAAAAAAATAAAATACAATGAAATTATATTTGAACAAGAGTTTTAAAAGAGCAATCAAATGACAATACATTTTAAGATAGGTGGAATTCAGAGAGGAAACAAAAGGAAAAAAAGAACTAAATAAATAAATTGGCTTGGGGAAGCCTGGGGATTAGAAAGGAAGGCTGATTTTAATAGGCAGAGTTGGGGGAGAAGCAGTTCAGGGAAAGGCTACCGAAATAGCTTGTGCCAGGGTGAGGGGCGCAGTGTGGCTGGTGCGGGAAATGGCCCGAGGGCGTGGACACGCATTGCTGGCCTGGGGAACATCTACATGCATGCATAACCGCAAGCAGACGGGGTCTGGGAACTCACAAAGGAAGTTGCCAGTTCCCAGAATGTGCCTGAATCAGGTGCAAAGACATTTATGACAGGATCATACGGGCTTCAGATGTGAAGGGAGAAAGCTCTCTTTGTAGCGGGCACCCCGTCAGAGCTGTTGGGAAGACACCTACAGGGGCTACAATGGAGCATCTGTACTCATGGGTGGATACCCAGCAGCTCACATTCATAAGGGTGAAGGTGAAACCACGGAGATTTGGTCTCCACATCCTAAAAGTGGATTCTACTGGAGTCCCTAGAGATCCAGACATTCTACAGAGACTGGCATCACCATAGCAAGAGGGGGTGTGGCTCAAACCTCAGACGCCCACCCACAGAGTTCCAAAGTTCACCAAGACTAAGCACCCACTATTGGAACTTCCAATTTAGAACCCTGCACCCCCCCACCCCTACAGAAACACATGGTTTGTTTGCATCCGTGGTCTGTTCGCCCATACTGGGAGACTGGAAGCTGAGGTCTATTACACGCTGCTGTGCCTGCTAGCACAACTGGCAGCTAGGTGAGGAAAAGTGAATTTGACAACCCTCAGCCCTCAATACAAGGGTTACAAAGCCAAAAATAAATATAAAGAATGAAAATTCATCCCTGCCAACAATTTTGACAACCTCAGCAGAAATAAGCCCTTTATCTCTCATTAAGATTTTTTCTTTATTTTTAAATTTCTTCATCCACAAGTTGTGCGATCATCTCTCTGCCTATGCTACCCACCTCCAGCCCTCAGCAAGCAGCCAAGCTTATGCGTCCCTAATGTGTTGTTTCTTATATTCAAGCTTCTGACTTTCCACATCTCCGGGGTCTCTTATGGTCGAGGGTTAAGTTTCAGCGAGTTCCCTTAGTCACCCACTTCACTGGGAAGCTGCCTTCTGTCTTGAGAGTCTGGTGCTGAGGAGCCGCTGGGAAGTGCCTCCTTCCCCTAATGCGCCTCTTCTCTCCCCCACACATTATTTTTAATAAAAGAATTTGCAGTGGGAGGCTCTTAATTTGTTGCTTTCAATTTGTTTACTCTATTATTGCAGAGCAAAATAGTAAGAAAGGGAGGGGAGAATTAGCCTTAAGGGCTTCTGAGGGGCTAGGGATGCAGCTCCGTGGTAGAGCACCTATTCAGCACTCAGCCTGTAGGAACATTCCAGTCTGCCTTCTCTTACAACCTCAAAATGCTGGAAATATATAACCACTGTTAAAATGACTGGCTAGAACAAGGCTCTCCATCTCCCCCACTAAAAGTGTTAGCTGCTCAAGGTGCTATGGCTACCTACCACAGACCAGAGTCCCTAAACAACATAATTAACTTTCTCACAATTCTGAAGTTAGAACTCCAGGTCAAGATGCCAGCACCTGATTTCTTCTGAGGTATCTCTCCTTGGCTTGCAGAGGCCACCTCTTCTGTGCCCTCACACGATTGCCTGTCTGTCCAATCTCCTCATCTTGTAAGGAAATCGGCCATGTTGGATCAGGATCCAGACTTACAACTGCTTTTACCAAATGACCTCCTCAGGGGCTCCGTCTCCTACACAGTCACATTCTGAGAGTGAAGGTTAGGACTTCCAACTATGCAACTTAAGGGGACATGGTTCCGCCTGAAGCTGTCTATTTAATTTTCTTAGTGAACTGAGTGTCAGAGAGACTGGACTGAGGTGACGGTGACCTAGGAATGCCACAGGGCAGCTGGGGGCTGTTTCCCCTGAAGGTACAACGCAGCCCTGGAGGCTTGGCCAGTGTGAAGGTCGATCCTCCTCACAAGACTGGACTCAGAAGTCAGAGTACTTAAAATCACCTCTTTCAATACCTGGGGGTGGGAGGGTCCTTCAAAGGCAACACTAACACCTTCCCCTCCCCTACTGTGTAACCAAACTTTCCCGCTTGGTTTTCATAACAAATGTCTTATCAGGAAAATGGCAATAAGGTAGAACTATTATATGAAAGCAGACTTGCTTATTTAAAACAAACATTCAAAACTGCCCTGTGAACATTCTCGTCTATTTTCGGTCTCTCCATTCTCATGTGAAGTTTTCATTTTATGACCATCATCCAGGTGACAGGACACACCACTTTAGAAATGCCGTGCAGGGACAGTGTGGAGCAGCAGCTCTCACAGTGAGTAACGATGACATTGCTGTCAGGAGACTAGCCAATGAGGTATGGAGAACTGTGGGTTGGGTAAAGCCAGAGTGTGCATCGGATCTGTTTATACAGCATGGCCTTCTTTACCATATGCCAGATGCACACATGTCTCAGTCTCTCCCAAACTTTTTGAGTTCTAATAATTGGCCTGTTTTGACCATTTTGTTCTCTTTGTATTTTTTGTTTTGATTTTTAGTTTTTGTTGTGATGAAAATATTCCAAAAATTTTTAGAAGAGCCTTTTTGGGAAAAATTCACAGGTTGATTCAGTAAGATGACAAATTCTGAAAATATACCCAGTAAATACAGATACAGCAAATACTAAACACATCATTTTTAGTCAGCATTATTACAGAAGAACCAATGACCTGGGTGGCATAAAAGGTCTTTTTCTCTGTAATCAGATGCACATGATCTTTATCTCTGGAAACTTAGAAAATCATGCATGTACCCTATTGTCAGTCTCATGCTGTAATTTTTTTTAGAGAGAGAATTTTTTAATATTTATTTTTCAGTTTTCAGTGGACACAACATCTTTATTTGGTGCTGAGGATCGAACCCAGTGCCCCGCACATGCCAGGCGAGCATGTTACTGCTTGACCTACATCCCCAGCCCTCATGCTGTAATTTTAATGCAGAAAAAATAATCTGTTTTACATTAAAATGCTCCTGAGAAGATACATACACAAAATTCCCCTGGATACAGCCTCACCTTCTATGAAGTGCATCAAACATCCTGCCAAGGAGCTGAGTGTCCCTGTGCTGGCCGTGGCCTGTCCACATCCTCACTGCTATTCCATCACTACAGGGCCATAGGCCAGGTACTCAGGAAACAGAATCAACCAATCATGGCTTCAGCCCTTTTCTTTTCTACTCCCAAAGCCTGGGAGAACAAGGTTTTAATGCCTACCTGGTGTATTTTTGTCCTGTTTTCGAGAAAGCATTGCCATTAACTAGTCACCCCGTTTTTCAGTTGATCCCCACAATTTACCTCTTTCTCTCCTTAGCCAACGTCTCCCATCCAGCCCCACTACCCACCATTCTACTCTGTACTCGTGAGTTCAGCTTTTTCAGAGTCCACACATAGTGAAGTCACGTGGTATTTGTGTCTCGCGTTCAATGCTGAATGATATTCCACTGTCTGTGTATACCACCTTTCCGATATCCATTCACCCACTGGTGTACACCTGATGGTTCCCATATCCCAGCTCCTGCAAATAAGGCTGCACATAGGAGCTTGGGGGTCTCTTTGCCATGCTGACTTTACCTACTTTGGATCTACACTTGGTAGCGGACGACTGGACCACACAGCAGCTCTGGTTTGAATTTCTTGAGGAAGCCCACTGTTTCCATTCTGGATGTGCTAATTTTCTTTTCCACCAACAGTGTAGTAAGGTTCTCTTTTCCCCACATCTTTACTAACACTTTATTTTTTGCCTTTTACTAACAGCCACCCAGATGGTTCAGTTTTGAACATAACATGGTTTTATTTTGCAGTTCTATCATGATTATGAATGCTGAGCATTGGTTATGTACCTCTTGGCCTACACATGTTCTTTAAGATATCCTTTGCCCATTTTTAAGTTGTGGTGTCTTACTATGGAGGTTTTGTTTAGTTTCTTACACATTTTGCATATTAACCCTTTATCTAATGCCTAGGTTGTAAATATTTTTACCTATTTCATAGTGCCTACTGCGTATCAGACAGCAATGTTATCAGATATTCAAATATGCAAGTAATAGTAAAAAAAAATGCTTAGTAAATGAAGTACTTGAATTACAGCAAGACATTTAAATTTTCCCCAGGAAACAATTGTTCATCATGCTTATGACAGAAAAAGCCAAATAAGTCATTTTGGACAAGGGAAACCACGGAGTGATGAGCCTAAGGGGACAAAGTGGAGAGGGCACAGTGCTGAGGTTCTGGGCATCCCCCACAGGCATTGTCCAGCTTCCTGGCAGTGCGCACCTGTTCCCTGTCTCCCTTTGTCTCTGTCTCCCTGTGTGTGTCTGTGTGTCCCTGTCTCCCTTTGTCTCTGTCTCCCTTTGTCTCTCCCTGTGTGTGTCTCTGTGTCTGTGACTCTCTCTGCCCACCCACCCCCCGCCACACACACAGAACATCAAGCCCGTGCGACGTGGCAGGCACTGTGCTAGCTGAGGGGACAGGGTGAACTTTCTTGTGCTCCTCAAGTTTACCGTGCACATGAAGAAAGAAACCGCCGACGGGACACTCACACAGCCTTCGGATGCAGCCACAACCACCGACCAGAAGCGCTGGTGCAGCCTCTCTGGTCACCCGGCCTCCTGTCTATCTCACCTTCAAGGAGGCCTGTCCAGGTGAAGGCCTGGAGTGAGTCGCGCTCTGTGGGAGGTCACAGAGGACACCTGCTGTCCACCTCTGAACTGTGCAGCTGGACTGAAGGTGGGGAACAGAGGTGGGAGGGAGAGACCCCAGCCCTGTGCCCAGCCACCTGCTTCTCCCTGACTGGGCAGCCACTAGCCCACTGCTGTGTCAACTCCCCTCTGGCCCGTCACAGGGCATCAGAGACCCTGCCAACTGGAAGCCTGGCTGTGCCCACAGCACCCCCTCACTCAGGGCTGCCACCTGACTGCAGCACACCCAGCCTCCCGCCTGTGCCTCAGAGCCCTGCACTGTCTGCACCCCCTCAGGTTCCGGCTGGCTCCACCCTGCCCTTCCCCACTGCCGCCCAGCCCACCCCGTGTATTCCTAGCTTTTCTACACACACACACACACACACACACACACACACACACGCCTGACAATAAAGGAAAACCATTCAAATAAAATTGGACAAAAGATTCAATAAGACACTTAAACAAAGAAGATGCATGAATCGTCAATAAGCACATGAAAAGATTCTCAGCGTTCTTCATCAAAAAAGTTAAAATTAAACCCACAATGAGAATAACATCACGCCCTCTTAAGGTGACTAAATTTTAAAAACTGATAACACCAAATGATGGTAAGGAGGGGGAACAACTAGAACCCTTGCCCACTGCCGATGAAAACGGGAAGCGATACGCCACTCTGTGTAGCGCAGCACTGGCCAGCCGTGTGATCCCAAATCTCACTGGTTATTTACATCAAAAAAATGAAAACTATGTCCACACAACTTGGATACAAATGTCTGTGGCAATAATTTTATTCACAATGGACAAGAAGAGTTAAATACGGCAGGATTTACTTGGGAAGATCTACAACTTCTGTGGTGAGGGAGGGGCCTAAGAGCAGAAAAAGCCAGTCTGGTATGCCAGCTGGGGAGGTGATACACGGTTCTGGGCAGAGTGTGGGAAAAATCCATGAATAGGTACTGACAAATATCGAGGCTACCATCCCAGTAAACACTACCTTCCCCCCCCTGTGACCACCACCAGGGCCACCTTCCTCCCTGTGACCTCCATCAAGGCCACCTTCCTCCCTGTGACCTCCATCATGGTTCACCCCCCCCTTCCTCCTCCCTGTGACTTCCATCTGGGTTCACCGCCATTTTCACCTCTGGGACAAAGGAGTTGGCTGGAGGTGTTCTCATAGGTGAGCCTCAAGGTCTTTTACGTTTGAAACAGTCCTTGATGGCACTCACTGATAGGCCTGCAGGTCAGTCTCCAGGTGTGGTTCCTCCAGTGTGGTTCCTGAATAAGACCGACCACTATTGTCCTTCACTCCCCACCCCCAAAGAAGTCACTGACTGCGTTAGAGGGAAAGGGGCTTTGGGCGATGACCACTCTGGCTACTTAGGCTGAAAAGGGGTGTTGAAAGGGACTGCAGGCAGGATACTTCCCCAGAGGCCTGTCTAAGGGCCACCAGTAGAGAGGGAGCTTGGTTTGGATTCCAAGTGTAAGGCCATTTGGAACCTGGGCATCTCACACATCAGGGCCATCCACAGGTCCATGGTGGTGGCTGGCAGGTCACTCATGGCAGGTAACAGACAAGGCATTCACAGAGCAGGGGTCATGTTAAGACAATAAACAAGACAGCAAAGCATTATTTTCTATAAAATAATTAACACAAAGTAACCAGTTTTATTAACTAGTCCCTGAAATCTATGAAGACAGTGGCTTAGTCAATCTTAGGGTGTAATCTAACATGTCACTGATTTCTGAGGGCCACCTACTGGAAACATTTGCAAGGTTGTTAGAAACATCTACATTACATTTTGCTTTCATAATGACTCAGGCATCCTCCTGAGCAAGAGGGCCACCTAATTTTTGTAAAACAGCTTTTTATCAGTATTACCTGTCAGATATCCTTTAGCTGTGTAATCTCCCAGTTTTATTTACTTTTTATTACTTTTGAGAGAAGTGGTAAGTATAGATACAAGTTATACTGAAACAGCCATTCTCTCCTAAATGTCCTTGTAGGACTGTACTTTGGTTAGAACTCTCCTGCCAGGTGTTTAACACCAAGTTAGTCAAAAATTGACCTTATTCCTATTGACTACTACTGCTGAGATTTGTGAGGGTCATTCTTGGGAACTGGTGAGAAGCCTCTCAACTCCTCTAATAATTATGTCATCTGCTAGGATGGGCCAGGGTCTTGAAGACCACACGTGGCTTCCCTTGGAACCATCAGGGACATTTCCCTTCCCAATGACCCTCCTTTTTGTAGGATGTACACTGGTTGGCTTTCTGCTCTCTAGGGTCCCTCTGATCCTCCTGATCAGGAGGTCATGTGACCCAGAGTTGCAAAGTCTTTATTGAAGTCCCATTATTCTTTGAGTTTTGGCTGAATTAAGAGGGCAAGGGTCAAAATATGGCTATTTTCCTTAGCCCTTTACCTTCCTTGATTTCATCCCCTGGTTTTAAACACAAAGCAGGCCAGTTTCATCGGCCTTAAAACTGAGAGTGATGGATTATAATGTTAATGTGTAGAATATTATAGTAACCCCTTCTATTTACTGAAATTAGTGTTCTATCTGTCCTCAAAGTGATGGCTTATTATCTCAAATTAACTCAGGTCATGTCAAAAGCAACAGGAAATAGTTATAAACTTTTACAAGAAAAGTACAAAAAGTGAAATTACCAAGAGAAAAAGTATTAGTGATTAGAAATAATTCTCTGATGTAAAAAGGCATCTCATTAATATGTACTCAAACAGATGTAAGCCAAATTTAAAATGGACAATGTATTTAAAACAGCAGTTATTGGTTAGTGTGCCTATATTTTGCAAATTTTATAAAACACATAGACAAAGCTTGGAAATTTAGCATGTATCTCTAATCACACATATCTAGGGTATCAACTTTAAATAATAACACCTGCTTATTTAACAGTTAAGAAGTAAATATTTAACAGACTTTAAAATAGGTACAAACCTTATAAGGCTTAGTTTCCTCACATATTAAACTTAACAGGCAAGACAAGACATTATATTAATAGACACCAATGTTTTAAGAAACCCTGTTGTTAAACCTAAAGAATTAGACTTTGTTCTATGTCACTATATTAAAATTTGACTTTAGTAAAACTGTTAATTATAGTTCATTAAATCACATAGAAAGATTCACATTTCATAAACCTTCTGCAACTGATATATTTTACAGCTTGTTAACTGAACAACATTACCTATGACTTTCTTAAATTTACATTTTGAAACATGAAATTTCGAATTTTAACAAATTACTTTTTTAACAAGATGAAATACTTTTTATAGCACTTTAATTAAAATGAAGTTAAAATTTTTCATACTCTTTGGACATAAATTACACTTGTTAGAATTTTAAGTCTTAATGAGCCTTGTTTTCATCAAAGACCCAGAACAAAGCATTCTTTAAATTGCTGTCCCATTTACCAATTTATAAAAACACATTTGCGATTTTGTAGCAGTGCTGGATGCTGCATTCAGCAGGCACTTTGAGGAGTGCACCTCCAGACAGGCAGCCCCCAGCCCCTGCACTCACTGCGCTCCTCCAGCCTCGGGGCCTTGTTGCTGTGCCAAGCGTCCTTCCAAGCAGTTCCCCATGCTCAGAACCCACAGCTGGCAGTGGCCAGCTGGCAAGAGGCTCCAACCAGGAAAAGCAATAGCTCATGGCTGCCAGGGCATGTCGGTAGTGTGAGAAAGTAGGTGTTCAGCATCCAGATCATCCAGTCTATTTTGTAACAGATTATGACCCAATTATTGCAGATTCTACTCAAAGCAGTGTGATAGATGACAGAGCAGCCCCACTAGAAATTTTGGAGACAGCTGGACAAGAGGAGTTTGGTGTCATGAGAGACCTGTGTGTAAAACTCCTAAGGGCTTCCTGTTGGTATTTTCAATCACAGGCTGCATACAGTGGGCAATCTCCTCTGCCTCCTTGATAGCCTCCTCAGGCTCCGTGGGCATTTTGAGGAAGCCCTCACCCTGGTCAACATAATTCTACACTTCTCCTCCAATCAGGTATTTAGCCAATATGGCCAAGAGGGAACCATGTCTGGGCCAGCAATCAATGTAAAGAAACTGCTCAGGATGCCCAGGGTACCTATAAAGACCCTCAGCTAACACATCCACTTGCTAACTAGCTCTTTGTCTAGGATCTCTCAGTGACCAGCCTACTTCAAATGAGGTCCACTTCACAGAAGGCCAGGAGGTGTCCAGGAATCAGCTTAACCATGTAGTCCCAGAAATGCCACCCACGTCCTCCCCCTGAAAGACAAAGTCATGCACAAGCAAGGGAAACAGGGAACACAGTGAGCCGTCACTTCACCCTCTCCAGATGCTCCAGGAGCCTCTTAACAGTGGCCTAACCCAAACCAGGCTCCTAGACCTTGGAGAGAGCCCAGCACTGCCATGACCCAAACAAGGATGGCCACAGACCCACGGATCAGGACTCCACACTGCTCTCGGCTTAGCCTGCCAACAGGTAAACAGCAGACAGTGAAGGCAGACCACAGGCAGAGGCAGCTTGGATCTACTGGGAGAGAGACTGCCTCAGACTGGCTGCCCCAGCCCTGAACTCACTGTGCATTCCTTCCTCCTCAAGGTCAGGCTCAAGTGGAGCAAGCTCACTTGTCTCTCAAACAATTACAAAAACAAAAAGGGGAAACTGAACCCCACGAAATAATCTTAATCAAGCCTTGTTTGTTTTAAATATTTTAAATTGTGATTCTGAAGGTCGCAATGCTAAGGGACACATGTCCTCCATTGCCACAGGCCCGTCAGGCCTACCTAGTATGGAGGAAAGATTCACCAACAGGACAGTGGAAAGGACCAGATCCACGATAATTGGGGTGTAGGTTAGGCTTGTGTCTTCCCAGAGGTGCATCTCGTCCTATTTGGGTACCTGAACGTGCTGTCAAACATGCAGAATCTGGAGCCAAAGTTCAAACGACTAAAATCAAACCAGAGGTATCAGTCCTGACCTCCAAAAGGAAGGGAAAGCTGAGGAGGTGGGAGAGGGGCAAACAAAGCCCCTTTCTGAAGAACCAAAGGCCCAACCTGCCAACATGGAAATAACTCAATGACCTGTCACGTCAGGATGAGCAGATGGTTCAACAGCAAGGAGGTATCAAGTCACCAACCATAGTATCTGTGGCCACGAAGGCTCTCTTGAGCAGTCCAGGGGGAAACTTACTGGACCTTGTTCCCAGACCCGTCTTTAGTGCACCCAGCTGTGTGTGGACTGGCGAACCCATCCCAGTATTTACCAGCGATATATATCCTTCTGGTGGGAGGCACCACAGACAGAGCACCCCTGCTCCTGTAACTGAACTCAATTACATTGGCTACAGTGGACATGACCTGTGTGTTGGTCCCATGATAAACATGCTGGCTGTAACAGTAACGTCCCACCCCGCCATGGACACCGACCTCCAGTGGCACAGGGTCCTCCTCACCTACCAACGCAAGGCTGCCTCAGCCACCTCCATCTGTGACACTGCAGCTACCACCATCGCCCCCTCGATGTGGTAGCCTCCACCTTGGGACACCAGACGGGCTGGAGGCAGCTGCCCTCCAGGGCACTCCCAGCCACAGCGTGCATCTCTGAATCAGCTGCCCAATACCACTGCACAGCACAGCCTTGCTGTGTCAGGGTTTTTAGCCCCCCTCCCCCCACCATCTCCTCCTGACTGGCGGGAGAAGGGGGGAAAGCACACCCCGACCAAGATGAGCCAAGAGAGGTAAAGATCGACTGGCGGCCCACACCCAGCCCTCCCTCGCAGGAGGACAATCAGACGTGCCAGGGAGACGAGTCTAAGCAGGATTTCGTTTAATGAGGAAGTACACCAGCTTATATACCGCACAGGAGCCAATCAGAATAAAAGTCAGAGAGGTGGAGCAAGTTCACGTGTATATCCATCCCATAGTCCGTAAGGGAAGGCACGAGCTGTCCAGAAGGGCGGAAGAGTACTGGACCTATCCTGGAGGTGGTCCGCCTCCTCCGTCACTGCCCACAGCACCACCACCTGGCTGATCGCCAGGAGCCGTCCCAGGACATATGCAGCCCCAAGATGGGGAAGCGGGCAGCCTTGCCCTACATCTTGGGTTACCTCCTCTGCTGCCATTACCATCTTTAGTTTGGGCAGCTTCCATGGTGCAACACTGGCGGGGCCTAGAAGCCCAATATCAAGGCACCTACACTTGTAGTACCACCGCCATCACAAACTAGGGACATAGCCACTTCCATCCACAGACAACAGCCAGGGCCTGGAAGACTATCACCATGTTCCCCACGGGCTTGGTTAGTGAGGTCTCCCTGCTGGTGTGCTAATAGCCACCACCTGCTGGAGAGGCAGGAGAGTGCCTTGCAGATGTGACAAAGTGGAAGAGGGTGTGAGGGCACCTCGATCTCAACTTACCCAGTCACCCACTGGGTTGCAGGTACAACTCTGGCACCTCTGGCTGGGACCCAACAGCAGCCCACTTCCTGAATCCCTCCACAATCTGGCATCCAAGGATCACCTGGTCTTGCCAGTGTGGTATCAACAGGGTCTTCTGTCCCCAGTCCCCAGTCTTCCAACCCTCCTCCCATCCAGGGACCAACCCGGCCCAGCACTTTAAGCTACGATGTCAGCCCATAGCTCTCACACGGGATTCTGGTGTGCCCTGGTGCTCAGCCCCCAGGATTTCCAGATAGACAGGTGCCTGATTGGAAGTCAAAGGGCAGGGGCAGTCGGGATACAGTTTGGAGACTTAGACTTAGTTACTAGGAATTGTGGAGTCCACAGAGGATATAAGGAACTATGACCAGGCTCCCACATCACACAGTGGACCCCAAAGGAGACTCCCAGGGTACAGTCTTCCAGCAGGGACAGGCCACTGCTGTACCGCACCTACAGGAGTTCCACCTTGCCGCAGTCTGGCTGGACACAAAATAACCGGGAAGTCACGAGCCACTTGTAGGTTCAAACAGGAACTCCTTTATTCCCCCAACCCAATGGGAACTCTCTAGAATTCCACCAAAACTCTGAGAGAACCAACAGGAAACTCAATGGGAACTCCGCGAGAACTCAAAAGTAGTGGGCTCCAGAGGCAGCAGGAGCTGCCCCACTGCCGGACAGCAGAGGTCCACATATGTTGAGAGCCACAGCCGGCTCAGTGACGCCACCCCCGCAGGCGGCCCCAGCAAACTTCCAGCTGATTGGCTCCTCTGCGGTGACACTCACTGGGCTGTTTCCCCGCCCTTTCAGACACCACGGAGCTTTGCACTGGGGGACTCTTTTGACTCTGCCCACTTGACCCAGAAGTCTGCCTCAAGAGCCGGAAATTTGAAAATGACCTAACAGTTCCGGTGAAGTGCTGGCCGGAAGTGCCGGAGGTGGCAGTTGAGCTCTCCGGGAATTCCTGGAGTGAGCTCACATGGTGCGGAGTGCGTGCTAAAAATAAAGTTTATTCCTGCTTGACAAGTGGCTTGTGAATTGTGCCCAGCTAGACTGTGACATACACACACAACTGAATACACAGCTTGCCCCAATCCAGCATCATCCAGTTACAGCAATCAGTCACCATCCCAATAATTATACACAACTTAACTTCATCACCATCATCTCAATGGCTCACTGGCGTCACCTCCCAACTACTCCTTCTGGCAAAATGTCAAGCGCCATCCTGACTTGGCTGTGGCTCTCAACATCATCTCCCAGACTAACACTTCTGCCCTAGCAACTGCACCATCCAGAGGCTGGAGACCCCAGCAAACTCCAGACAACCCACCTAGCGGATGAGAAGGAAGCAGAGAAAATACTGAACTCCAACAGAAACAACTGTTCAATTTTCCCTCAAGAGTATCAAACGGGAATGCCACAGTCACTTGGGGAATCCTAAAAGAGACCAAGAGGCAAAGCTCAAGGCCTCTGAGGGGTAAGACGACCCACGGTGCCGCCCTGACTGCAGCCCTGTGTCCTCATCCACTGGCAGAAAGAGAACCTCAATTGCGCACAGCACGAGAACACCTGGTTTAGAACTGAAAATGGGAATGTGTTAGAGTCTGTAAACAAGTCAGGATGGCGCCTGGCAAATGTTAGAGTCTGTAAACAAGTCTGGATGGCGCCTGGCATTTTGCCAGAGGGAGTGGTTTGTGAAGTAACACTAGCGAGCCATTAAGTGTGGAGATTCCTTATTGGTTGACTGCTGTATGGAGTTTATGTTAATTAAGATAAGCTGTGTGGAATGTATAAATACCCCTCCTGTCCTACAATAAAGGGCTCCCACTCCTGCTGTATCAATGTACTCAAGTTGTTCGTCACCCCCTGGTTATTTTGCTGCAGCTGGACTGCGGCAGAAATGACCTCCAGAGAGGATGGTGAGGACTTGAAGATGCCTGAAGAGCAGTTCCTAAGGCCCCAGCCCCAGCCTTTGTCCAGCAGCTCCACCAGGAGACCCACGCTGGCCATACAGCTCTCCAGGCTACGTTTGGCCATCACTTCTGCATTCCCCAGCTCTCCAGCACAGCCACAGTGGTACAGGAGTAGCATGAAACACGGGCCCAGAACGACCCACAGCAGGGACTAAGGCCTCCCCTGGGGCACAAAGTGTTGGAGGGGCCCCATTTGAAATGTTGCTGTGGACTTCACTAAGGTTCAGGGCTGTAAATGTCTACTGGTCTGAGTACTTTGTCAGGCCAGGTAGAGGCCTTCCCTATCCACAGAGAGGCACAGGAAGTGGCCCCACCTCTCCTGAAGGAAATCATTCCCCAATGTGGAATCCCAATCACCATGGGATCAGATAATGGGCCAGCGTTCATGGCTCAAGAGGTGCAATTGGCATGGGGTGGAGGATCATCTGAAAGTCACCCACTGCATGCCGTCCCCAGGGCTCCAGGAAGGAGGAGCGGAAGAATCCAATTCTCAGGTCACAACGAGCAACTGTTAGGAACGCGCCTACCCTGGGACCAGGTGTGACCACTGCTTTGGTAAGAATCAAGTCCACTCCACTAGACAGAGTTCTCCCTATCAGATTCCTTTAGACACCCTCCTCCCATTCTAAGAGGTAGTAGAGGAATAGCACTCTCTAACAGTTGGACAGAATCCTTCCCCACCCCCAGGGAAACTGCTCACACCGTCACCTCCATCCAGACAACAGTACAACAGTATGGCCTTCAATTCTCAGGCTGTTCAACTCGTCTCCAAAGCCTCAACATCACTTAGAGGCTCTACATCCCCTACCAACCCCAATCCTCCGGTAAGGGTGAGAGGCCCAACAACATTCCCAAGGATCATCTCACTAAACTTGCTATTGAACTCAGGCTGTACTGGCCCATCTCCTGCCATTGACCCTCACCCAAATTCAGGCAGCCCCTAGAGCCCCCTCAGGCCTTAGCCCCTTTGAGCCACTCTATGGGTGCCCTTTCTTAACAACCAAAGCTTTCCAAGCACTCCTCCTCCCCTGTGTCCTACCTGCCCTTTCTCACTCTTCTACACAAACTCCTAAGGGAACACGCAGACCCATGCCTTCCTGTGCCATCCGTTGCCTTTGTCTCAGCACCAGGAACTGAATCAGACCCTCTTCAACAGGGTAACACAGTCTTACTTCGACAGCTGCATCCTCAATTGTTGGAACCGCACTGGACAGGACCCATATAGTCATACTACCCCAATGGAAGACAAGCTTTGGGGCCACTCCCCGATACCATGTCTCCCACCTTAAAAAAGCACTTGTTCCAGGGCTGGGGATGTGGCTCAAGTGGTAGTGCGCTCATCTGGCATGTGTGTAGCCCGGGTTCGACCCTCAGCACCACATACAAAGATGTTATGTCCGCCGAAAACTAAAAAATAAATATTTAAAAAATTCTCTCTCTTAAAAAAAAAAAGAAAAGCACTGTTGAGAGCCACGGCCAGGTCAAGATGGTGCCTGGCATTTTGCCAAAAGGGGCGGCTCCTGCTGCCTCAGGTGCCTGCTACTTTTGAGTTCTCGTGGAGTTCCCGTTGAGTTCAGTTCACGTTGAATTCACGTGGATTCTGGAATAAAGTTCATTCCTGCTTGAATCTACAAGTGGCTGGTGACCTCCCGGTTATTTGTGCCCAGCCAGACTGTGGCATTTGGTGGCCCGTATGGGGAACGCCTGAAGCTTGAGGGAAGAACAGCAGCCGATTTGGATTCCAGAGAGACTAACTAAAGCAGACCAAAAAGAAGATGATTTAGCTCAAGTCGAAAATAGCTGATATCCAGAACTCCAGTTTGGTATCCTTACATCTGCAACAGTGGTTCTCCCACACCTGGAGGCTAATGAATAATTAACATCATTAAGGCCTATTTTAAATGTTAAAAACCTTGGGGCTTGCTTGTGGGAATATCTTTAGACCCATATGCAAGTTACAGGAAAAAGGATGGGATATCAAAAGAAGAGTCAAACCCAGGTGGTAACCAGGATGCTTCTTTCAATATCTATTTTATTATTGCCCTTTCCCACATCATGAAGTTCTATTTTGTTTTTTGAGCTCATACAGACCTAGGTTAATGTTTTGCTGATCAGTTCTATTTTTTAACTGTGGAGTTTTTGAGCATTGCAATGGGGATTTCACCTGTGAAAAGCTACAAGGCCTTTACTATTGCCGTATGTATTGTATGTTATGTATTCTATTCAGGATACTAAATTGTTTAGAAAATTGCTTTTTTAGTGCCTGCTGGAATTTTACATAATTTTTTCTTAGCCATCATTGCCAGAATTCCTATCTTCATCCCAGTGCCAGTGAAGACAAAGATAGAGAATGACTTAAAATCAAACTACAGCTTCTGTGATAGCTATCACAACAAACTGTAAAAACTAATGCATCAATGAATAATAACTCAACAAGTAATGCTCAATCAAGGAGTCAATTTACTTTGGGAGGAAATGGACATATTAATGGATTCCTCTGCTTTGAACTGCTTGCAGAACTTGCCTGGACTATGTATCACTTGAATGCATTGTGAACTATCTGTTGGTGCAGTTATTTGTGGTAGTGCTGGGGTATCTTTGCTAATGATGTCACCAGTGGTACAATTTTCCCAAAAGGGGCTGTCAATTGGCTTGGTGTCATAGCATTTTGTATTCTCCCCTTTCTGCTTGTAGCAGGTTGTTTATGGTTTTGTGTAAAAACCACTATCCACAAGCATGGCTAAATTATGCCAGAACGGTAGTCAATGATGGGTAAGATCCAACTGCAATGGTATCAACCAAAGACAGGAGGCTGACACCTTGAGGTCAGCTCATCTGATGACGGGTAAGGACCATATGTAGTATTGAACAATCTAAGACAGGCACAGCCCTAAGCCACATACTTGTTGTTTAATTAAACAAAAGAGGGGAGATGTTGAGAACCTGTTGAGTTCTCGCGGAGTTCCAGCTGAGTTCGCATGGGTTCTGGAATAAAGTTCGTTCCTGCTTGAATCTACAAGAGGCTGCTGACCTTCTGGTTATTTGTGCCCAGCCACACTGTGGCAAAGCACTTGTTCCAAATGTCCAGTCCTGGACTTCAACCATGTTGGGGCCCACCAAACTCAAAATTTCTTGCCAACCCTCTTCTTCTTTTACTAATCATTAATCTCTGTCAAGATTCTCTCCCAACCCACAGATGATGCTTCTGCATCCAAGCGACATGGCAGCAGGACAGCACCACCCATTCTCAGTTTATGGGTGAAAGTGATTGCCCTTCCACTGGCTGCAATCGGGCGGTCACTGTTAACATTACTGGATTCAACCAGACCACCTCATCCCACATATGTGCAGCAATGCCTCCCCTGGCCAAGCTGGCTAAAAGCTATCCTCATTATGTGGCTGACTCCCATTCTCTCTCCCATATTAGTAATAGGGCTTCTATTAATGATTGCTCTCTGCCTCCTCAGGTTTGCCGGAAAGAACATGGGTGAAATTGCCAGAGTGACCTATAAAAACAGATGCTCCTACAACCCTATTGTTGAGAGCCAGAGCCGAAGTGGCACCAGCAAACTTCCAGCTGATTGGCTCCTCTGCAGTGATGCTCATTGGGCTGTTTGCCCGCCCTTTCAGACCACGGAGCTGCTCATTGGGGGACTCTTTTGGCTCTACCCACAAAACCCAACCAATCGGGCTCAAGAGCGGTTGAGAGGCTGGCCGGGAGAGCCCGGGGTGGCAGTTGGGCTCTGAGGGAATTCCTGAAGAGCTCCTGTGGTGCTGAGTGTGTGTTCTAAAAATAAAGTTCGTTTCTGCTTGACAAGTGGCTCGTGAATTGTGCCTAGCCAGACTGCGGCACCTATAGTCATTTCCCCACCAAACTGACACCCAAGCCACCCCCTATGCCTCAGGACTCCTAGCCATCAGGAAGTAGCCAAATTAAAATAGATGCCCTATATCATCAAAAAGGCCAGGATGTCGGTTTGAGGTGATTAAGCAACCCTTAGGCACCAAAGAACCACCAATCAGATGCTGACTGGAATCGCCTATCAACAGGGTCTCTTGGCTAATCCTGGATCTCAGCCGGCTCCCCCAACTCCAGTAGGACAAAGAACTCTAAAACCCCCTTTTTCCTGTCCCAATTCCTCCCTTCCTGCCCTAAGCCCATAAAAATTCTAGTCCTGTCCAGCCCCGACACGGACTCTCCTAAGTCCCTCTTTTTACCCGCTCTGTCAGTCTGAGAGTTCTGCCCAGGAGCGAAATATCAATAAAGCCTGGTTCAGTAGCCTTTTTAAATCTGCCTCCTTTTGGTCACCGCCACTGCCTGACCTTAGAACCCTAAGTAAATGTAAAGAGTTATTATGATGATTAATGGGATATGTTGTTGGAAAAGTGCTTTTGTGGACTTTTTTGGATTGTTTTTATAAGTATTTCTATTTTGAAATATTAGGTAAAGAGTTTTGGGTTTTTTGTACTAGAAGTCTGCCCTTGGAGTGTGAGAAAAAGGGAAGGAAAGTTTTGTGATGAGACTTGATATTGGGTGAGGGGAGACTCCCCACTGAAGTTAACTTTCCATCTCACGAGAACACATGTAATCCCTTTCCCCTCTCCCTCCCCTCCAAGGGGCACCAAATTCAAAAGTTTTCTCAACCAATCTCCATGGGACACAGCATTCACTCACCATTCCCAAGTCATCCTGACAATCTGCACCCACCACGTCACCTGTGCAACCCTTCTTAAGCTGAAGCGTGTAAGCTCACCCTCTCTGCCCTCCTGCTCTCCTCTCTCTGATCTCTGCCTCTCCTTTTCTTTCCCTTTGAAGGGGCAACCCCCCAATAAAATCTCTTGGTTGAATCTCCCTCTCAGGTGAGTCACACACTTTCACTTGAGACAAGGATTCTTGACCTGTACAGAAGTAAATTTTATTTTCTCATTTTTTTTAATTTTTTATTTATGTATGTATATACACACACACACACACACACACACACACACATACATACACACACTCTGTGTGTGTGTGTGTGTGTGTGTGTGTGAATATTCAGTTTATACTTTACATTCTTGTCCTATCACTAGATTGTCCTACAGATCCGAATGGCTATAACTCAGCTGCTGGGGACAAAAGACTTTAGCCACTGTTCCCTTAACGGGGCCTGTAACTAGACCCACATTTTCACCCTTAAACCACCTGGCCTGAAGACCCGGTGGAGGAGCCCAGCCAGCCGGCAGACCCAGAGGAGGAGCTGGCGTGGGCTGCTGGGGTGCAGACCGGAAGAAGCACAGAACACAGAGGCTTTGCAGAACAGCCGACCGCCACCACGTGGCTCAGCGACCAGCTGCCCGCCGAGCCGCCGCGCGGCTCAGCAGGCTTCATGAAATAGCGAACCAGAACCAAAACCAACCCAGATTGGGTCAGACCAGAGACAGACCAGTCTCACCCCTCCCTTCGGACACTCTGGCAAGGAGCCTGGGGCCCACCATAGCAGAGAGGTGACGTCACCAGAGTTCGGCTGATGAGATTCCTTCCCAGCAGAATCCGCTTTAGCAGGTGTGTGACTCCCACCCCGACCAGATACAAATAGCCAGGAAACCTCAAAAATCTCTCCATGGGCGTGACTGTAGGGGCCGAGGGATTCCCGACCCCCAACTCTCCCTACCACCAGCGGCACGGGCGTGACTCTAGGGGCTGAGGGAAGCAGAGGGCATTCCCGACCCCCAACTCTCCTACCGCCAGCGGCACTGGCGTGATCTAGGAGCCGAGGGAAGCAGAGGGCATTCCCGACCCCCAACTCTCCCTACCGCCAGCGGCAGGGGCGTGACTCTAGGGGCTGAGGGAAGCAGAGGGCATTCCCGACCCCCAACTCTCCTACCGCCAGTGGCACTGGCGTGACTCTAGGAGCCGAGGGAAGCAGAGGGCATTCCCGACCCCCAACTCTCCCTACTGCCAGCGGCAGGGGCGTGACTCTAGGGGCCGAGGGAAGCAGAGGGCATTCCCGACCCCCAACTCCCCCTACCGCCAGAGGTGACACCCAAGGTCTTATCCACCAGTTTCCGAGGGCGTGCCCACCAAAGGGGTCCCGAAAAATTAAACTGTCAGTTCCCAGATCACTGCTCCACAGCACTGGGGCTTAGATGGATTACAGAGAGAGTGCTCAGTCATTTGGGAAATAGGGCATGCGGTGGGGCTGCAATTGTAACCAGATCCTTGGGGAACCGCCTCCGGTGAGCAGGACCTGGCTGGCTGGCAGGAGGAAGGGGGGGAGGGGCCGGAGAAGTGAAAGGGCTCTGGACTAACAAGATTGAGAGACTCCCAGGAGCCACCTTACAGGGATTGCTGTCGGCACATAGAGGGCAGAAGCTCGACTCGGAGGACACAGCTCCACCTAATGGAAGAGAAGAAAATGGATCTCTAATAAGACTTCATTTTTTTTTAAATTTCTATTTTATTAGTTTTTTTTCTATTCTCCCCTTTTCTTTCTTTCTTTCCCTTTTCAAGTTTTATTGTTCTTTCCATTCTCCTCTATTCTATCTATCTCCCTTCTTCTTTCTTTTTAAGAGCACTTTCCTTCCCCTAACCCCCAACTTTCATCCCAAGCATTATGTCTTCCATTACGTGTAATTGTCTAAATGCAAATACGTGAATGTTTCAAGGCTGTCTATAGGGCTCCTAAATACCTAGCTATTAGCAAGCACCCTAATCCAATTGCCTGTTAATATCCCCCTTCAGTAGAGCAATCTTCCAAAGTAGCCAAAGCATACTAACCCTCATACCATCATAGCACCTAACCTAAACAAAGTCCTAAGACCAAACAACAAATCATTATATGCATACAGAATCCAGAAGCCTTTTATGAATACAATGAATCAGTTTTAAAGCACAATAAAGCCCGACATTTCTAGGCATAGTCCCCCAACACAAAGGAGAGACCACAGAGATATACAAAACCAAAACAAATTTATACGAGAATACAGAAACTCAGCAGTTAAACAGAGTTGGTAAATAACATGAACAACATGAAAAAACAAGGGGAAAATGGATAACAAACAATGCAGGACAACTTAAATCTACAGGAGAACCTAGAGGCATCAGGAAAATGGACAGAGAAAGAACTCAAGGCATACCTGACTCGGATAGAATGGAATCTCAGAGAAGTCATTAGACAGCAAGTCGAAACAATGAAAGAATACTTTGAAAATGAATTGCATAAGCAAATTCAAATTGCAAAGAAGGAACTCTACCAGGAGATAGAGATTTTAAAAAAAATCAAATAGTAATCCTAAAAATTCAGGAAACCATAAACCAAATGAAAATCTCAAACGAGAATATTACAAATAGACTAGATCAAATACAAGTCAGAACATCAGATAATGAAGACAAAGTTTATCAACTCGAAAAGAATATAATCAATGCAGAAAGGATGTTAAAAAATCACGAGCAATCCATGCAAGAGATATGCGATGTCATAAAAAAACCAAACTTGAGAGTCATTGGGATAGAAGAGGTATAGAGGTTCAAACCAAAGGAATGAACAACCTGTTGAATGAAATAATCTGAGAAAACTTCCCAGATATGAAAGATGGAATGGATTGCCAAATCCTGGAAGCCTACAGGACCTCAAACATACAAAACCGTAATAGACCAACTTGAAGACACATAATTATGAAGATATCCAACATACAGAACAAGGAGAGAATATTAAAAGCTACAAGAGAAAGAAGGCAGATTACATTCAGGGATAAACCAATTAGGTTAACGGCTGATTTTTCATCACAGACCTTGAAATCGAGAAGATCCTAGAACAACGTATACAAACGCTGAAAAATAATGGATTCCAACCAAGAATACTGTATCCAGCAAAATTAAGCTTCAGATTTGACAATGAAATTAAAATATTTCACAATAAACAAAAGTTAAAAGAATTCGCAGCCAGAAAATCAGCACTGCAAGGCATTTTGAGCAAAATACTACAAGAAGAGGAATTGAAAAACAGCACCAAAAACTAACAGTGGGAGGTATCTCAGTAAAGGGGGAGAAAAATAACCAAAGAGGAAAAACTAGCCAAATTAAAATAAATAAATAAATACACATGACTGGAAGTACAAACCATATATCAATAGTAACCCTAAATGTTAATGGCTTTGCTGAGAGCCACAGCCAGTCTGTATGGCCCCTGGGCATTTTGCCAACAGTATTGATTGACAGGCGAGGCATTAATATCTGCCTCTGCCGCTACTTTTGAGTATCGCGCTATTTTGGAGTTCTCATGGGGATTTCCGGGGATTCCCCGAGAGTTCCCATTGGTTGGGGAAGTGCAGGAGGAGGGATTTCCTGGAGAGATATTTCTGGCTGGGGGTTCCTGGAGGAGCCGCGTGGCATTCTGGAGAATTCCCCAGGAGCGTGTGTGAGGTTTTTTCTTGCAGTTCAAAAATAAAGTTTGTTCCTGCTTCAGTGGCTCGTGATTTGTGCCCAGCCAGACTGCAGCATGGCTTAAATTCACCAATCAAGAGACATAGGCTAGTAACCTGGATTACAAAAACAGATCCAACAATATGCTGCCTTCAGGAAACTCATATGATAGGAAAAGACATACAGAGGCTGAAGGTGAAAGGTTGGGAAAAATCATACCACTCACATGGCCCTTGGAAGCAAGCAGGAGTGGCCATACTCATATTGAATAAAATCAACTTCAAACCTATGTTAATCAAAAGGGATAAAGAAGGACACTATATACTGTTAAAAGGAACCATTCACCAACAAGACATAACAATTATCAATATGTATGCACCAAACAATGGTGCTGCAACATTCATAAAACAAACTCTCCTCAAGTTCAAGAGTCAAATAGACCACAACACAATAATTATGGGTGACTTCAACACACCGCTCTCTCCATTAGACAGATCCTCCAGACAAAAGCTGAATAAAGAAACTATTGAACTCAATGACACAATCAATAACCTAGACTTAACAGACATATATAGAATATATCAACCATCATCAAGTGGATACACGTTCTTCTCAAAAGCAGCACATGGATCCTACTCAAAGATAGACCATATATTATGCCATAGGGCGACTCTCAGTAAATATAAAGGCGTGGAGATAATACCATGCACCATATCTGACCATAATGGAATGAAACTGGAAATCAATGATAAAAGAAGGAAGGAAAAATCCTGTATCACCTGGAAAATAAACAATATATTACTGAATGATCAATGGGTTACAAAAGACATAAAGGAGGAAATCAAAAAATTCTTAGAGATAAACGACAATACAGACACAACATACAGGAATCTATGGGACACAATGAAAGCAGTTTTAAGAGGGAAATTCATTGCCTAGAGTTCATTCCTCAAAAAAAGAAAAAAACGACAAATAAATGAACTCACACTTCATCTCAAAACCCTAGAAAAGGAAGAGCAAAACAATAGCAAATGTAGTAGAAGACAAGAAATAATTAAAATCAGAGTGGAAATCAACGAAATTGAAACAAAAAAAAATTGAGAAAATTGATAAAACTAAAAGTTGGTTCTTCGAAAAAATAAATAAGATCAACAAACCCTTAGCCATGCTAACGAAGAGAAAAAGAGAGAGAACTCAAATTACTAACATACGGGATGAAAAAGGCAATATCACAACGGACACTACAGAAATACAGAAGATAATTAGAAAGTATTATGAAACCCTATATTCCAATAAAATAGAAGATAGTGAAGATATCGATAAATTTCTTAAGGCATATGATCTGCCCAGATTGAGTCAGGAAGACACACACAATTTAAACAGACCAATAACAAAGGAGGAAATAGAAGAAGCCATCAAAAGACTACCAACCAAGAAAAGCCCGGGACCAGATGGGTATACAGTGGAGTTTTATAAAACCTTAAAAGAAGAATTAATACCATCAAGCTGTTTCAAGAAACAGAAAAAGAAGGAGCTCTTCCAAATTCATTCTATGAGGCCAACATCACCCTGAACCCAAAACCAGACAAAGAAACTTCAAAGAAAGAAAACTACAGACCAATATCTCTAATGAACCTAGATGCAAAAATCCTCAATAAAATCCTGACGAGTCAAATACAAAAGCATATCAAAAAAATTGTGCACCATGATCAAGTAGGATTCATCCCTGGGATGCAAGGCTGGTTCAATATACGGAAATCAATAAATGTTATTCACCACATCAATAGACTTAAAGATAATAACTATATGATCATCTGGATAGATACAGAAAAGCATTTGACAGAGTACAGGATCATCCCTTTATGTTTAAAACACTAGAAAAACTAGGGGTAACAGGAACTTACCTCAACATTGTAAAAGCCATCTATGCCAAGCCTCAGGCTAGCATCATTCTAAATGGAGACAAACTGAAGGCATTCCCTCTAAAATCTGGAACAAGACAGGGATGCCCTCTCTCACCACTTCTATTCAATTTAGTTCTTGAAATACTAGCCAGAGCAATTAGACAGACAAAAGAAATTAAAGGCATAAAAGTAGGAAAAGAAGAACTTAAATTATCACTATTTGTGGATGACATGATAATATATTTAACAGACCCAAACGGGTCTACAAAGAAACTTCTAGAGCTAATAAATGAATTCAGCAAAGAGGCAGGATATAAAATCAACACGCATAAATCAAAGGCATTCCTGTATATCAGCGACAAAACTTCTCAAAGGGAAATGAGGAAAACCACTCTATTCACAATATCCTCAAAAAAAAATAAAATACTTGGGAATCAACCTAACAAAAGAGGTGAAAGATTTATACAATGAAAACTATAGAACCCTAAAGAGAGAGATAGAAGATGATCTTAGAAGATGGAAAAATGTACCCTGTTCATGGATAGGCAGAACTAACATCATCAAAATGGCGATACTACCCAAAGTTCTCTACAGGTTTAATGCAATGCCAATTAAAATCCCAACGGCATTTCTTGTAGAAATAGATAAAGCAATCATGAAATTCATATGTAAAAACAAAAGACCCAGAATAGCAAAAGCAATTCTAAGCAGGAAGTGTGAATCTGGCCGTATAGTGATACCAGATTTCAGACTGTACTACAGAGCAATAGTAACAAAAACAGCATGGTACAGGTACCAAAACAGGCGGGTGGACCAATGGTACAGAATAGAGGACACAGAGACCAATCCACAAAATTACAACTTTCTTATATTTGATAAAGGGGCTAAAAGCATACAATGGGGAAGGATAGCATCTTCAACAAATGGTGCTGGGGAAACTGGAAATCCATATGCAACAAAAGGAAGCTGAATCCCTTTCTCTCGCCATGCACAAAAGTTAACTCAAAATGGATCAAAGAGTTTGATATCAAATCAGAGATTCTGCATCTGACAGAAGAAAAAGTTGGCTCCGATCTACACATTGTGGGGTCGAGCTCCAAATTCCTTAATAGGACACCCATAGCCCAAAAGTTAATAACAAGAATCAACAAATGGGACTTACTTAAACTAAAAAGTTTTTTCTCAGCAAGAGAAACAATAAGATAAATAGGAATCCTACATCCTGGGAACAAATTTTTACTCCTCACACTTCAGATAGAGCCCTAATATCCAGAGTATACAAAGAACTCAAAAAACTAAACAATAAGATAACAACCCAATCAAAAAATGGGCCAAGGACCTGAATAGACACTTCTCAGAGGAGGACATACAATCAATCAACAAGTACATGAAAAAATGCTCACCATCTCTAGCAGTCAGAGAAATGCAAATCAAAACCACCCTAAGATACAGTAAGATTGGCAGCCATTATGAAGTCCAACAACAAGTGCTGGCAAGGATGTGGGGAAAAGGATACTCTTGTACATTGCTGGTGGGACTGCAAATTGGTGTGGCCAATTTGGAAAGCAGTATGGAGATCCCTGGGAAAGCTGGGAATGGAACCACCATTTGACCCAGCTATTACCCTTCTCGGACTATTCCCTGAAGACCTTAAAAGAGCATACTATAGGGATACTGCCACATCAATGATCATAGCAGCACAATTCACAATAGCTAGACTCTGGAACCAACCTAGATGCCCTTCAATAGATGAATGGATTAAAAAAATGTGGCATTTATACACAATGGAGTATTACGCAGCATTAAAAAACGACAAAATCATGGAATTTGCAGGGAAATTGATGGCATTAGAGCAGATTATGCTAAGTGAAGCTAGCCATCCCTAAAAAACAAATGCCAAATGTCTTCTTTGATATAAGGAAAGCAACTAAGAACAGAGCAGGGAGGAAGAGCATGAGGAAAAGATTTAACATTAAACAGAGATGAGTGGTGGGAGGGAAAAGGAGAAAGAAGGGAAAATTGCATAGAAATGGAAGGAGATTCTTAAATTACATATAAGAGGTTGTGAGGGGAAAGGGGAAAAAAACAAGGGAGAGAATTACAGGCAGATGGGGGTAGAGAGAGAAGATGGGAGGGGAGGGGGATAGTAGGGGATAGGAAAGGTAGCAGAATACAACAGTCACTAATATGGCATTATGTAAAAACGTGGTGTGTAACCAATGTGATTCTGCAATTTGTACTTGGGGTAAAAATGGGAGTTCATAACCCACTTGAATCAAATGTATGAAAGATGATATGTCATGAGCTTTGTAATGTTTTGAAAAACCAATAAAAAAAGAAGGAACAAATTATTAATATATGAAAGACCATGTATGAAGCTCAAAAGCATTAGAGATGCAAAAGAAGCCATATGAGCCCATTTATATGCTTGTGTTAATCTGCTTTTCATTACTGTAATAAAACACCTGACATAGTAAAAAAAAAAAAAAAGATTACCAACCAAGAAAAGCCCAGGACTGGACAAGACCTTTAAAGAACTAATACCAATACTCTTCAATCTATTTCAGGAGATAGAAAAAGAGGGAGTACTTCCAAATTCATTCTACGAGGCCAACACCATCCTGATTCCAAAACCAGATAAAGACACTTCAAAGAAAGAAAATTCAGACCAATATCCCTAATGAATATAGATGCAAAAATCCTCAATAAAATTCTTGCAAATCGGATACAAAAATATCAAAAAGATCTTGCAGCATGATGCAAGGCTGGTTCAATCTACAGAAATCAATAAATGTAATTCACCACATCAATAGGCTTAAAGATAAGAACCATATGATAATCTTGATAGATGTAGAAAAAGCATTCAACAAAATACAGCATCCTTTTATGTTCAAAATTCTAGAAAAACTAGGGGTAACAGGAACTTACCTCAACATTGTAAAAGCTATATATGCTAAACCTCAGGCTAGCATCATTCTGAATGGAGAAAAACTGAAGGCATTCCCTCTGAAATCTGGAACAAGACAGGGATGCCCTCTCTCACCACATCTATTCAACATAGTTCTTGAAACACTGGCCAGAGCAATTAGACAGATGAAAGACATTAAAGGCATAAATATAGGAAAAGAAAAACTTAAATTAGCACTATTTGCTGATGACATGATCCTATACCTAGCAGACCCAAAAAGTTTTAGAACTAGTAAATGAATTCAGCAAATTCAACACCCATAAATCAAAGGCATTCCTGTATATCAGTGACAAATTCTCTGAAATGGAAATGAGGACAACTACCCCATTCACAATATCCTCAAAAAAAAAATACCTGGATATCAATCTAAAAAAGAGGTGAAAGATCTATACAATGAAAACTACAGAATCCTAAAGAAAGAAATAGAAGAAGACCTTGCTCATGGATAGGCAGAATTAATATTATTAAAATGGCCACATTACCAAAAGCACTTTACAGATTCAGTGCAATTCTGATCAAAATCCCAATGGCATTTCTTGCAGAAATAGAAAAATCAATCATGAAATTCATCTGGAAAAATAAGAGACCCAGAATAGCTAAAATAATTCTAAGCAGGATGAGTGAAACTGGTGGTATCGTGATACCAGATTTTAAACTGTACTACAGAGCAATAGTAACAAAAACAGCATGGTGCTGGCACCAAAACAGGCTGGTGGACCAATGGTACAGAATAGAGGACACAGAGTCCAATCCACAATATTACAACTTTCTTATATATATTAGACAAAGATGCTAAAAGCATGCAATGGAGAAAGGATAGCATCTTCAACAAATGGTGCTGGGAAAACTGGAAATCCATATGCAACAAAACGAAATTGAATCCCTTTCTCTCACCATGCACAAAAGTTAACTCAAAATGGATCAAGGAGCTAGGAATCAAATCAGAGACTCTGTGTCTAACAGAAGAAAAAGTTGGCCCTAATCTCCATCATGTGGGGGCAGGCCTCAACTTCCTTAATAAGACACCTATAGCACAAGAGTTAAAACCAAGAATCAACAAATGGGACAAGTTCAAACTAAAAAGTTTTTTCTCAGCAAGAGAAATAATATGTGAGGTGAATAGGGAGCCTACATCCTGGGAACAAATTTTCACCCCTCACACATCAGATAGAGCTCTAATCTCTAGAGTTTACAAAGAACTCAAAAAGTTAAACAACAAAAAATAAATAAATAACCCAATCAACAAATGGGCAAAGGACTTGAACAGACACTTCTCAGAAGAGAATCAATCAACAAATACAATCAAATCAATCAACAAATACATAAAAAAAATGCTCACCATCTCTAACAATCAGAGAAATGCAAATTAAAACCACTCTAAGATACCATCTCACTTCAACAAGAATGGCAGCCATTATGAATTCAAACAACAATACATGCTGTTGAGGATGTGGGGAAAAAGATACACTCATACACTGCTGGTGGGACTGCAAATTGGTGCAGCCAATTTAGAAAGCAGTATGGAGATTCCTTGGAAAGCTGGGAATGGAACCACCATTTGACCCAGCTATTCCCCTTCTCAGACTATACCCAAAAGACCTAAAAAGAGCATACCACAGGGACACAACCACATCAATGTTTATAGCAGCACAATTCACAATAGCTAGACTGTGGAACCAACCTAGATGCCCTTCAATAGATAAATGGATAAAAAAAATGTGCCATTTATACATAATGGAATATTACTCAGCACTAAAAAATAACAACATCATGGCATTTGCAGGGAAATGGATGGCATTAGAGCAGATTATGCTAAGTAAAGTTAGCCAATCCCTAAAAAACAAATGTTGAATGTCTTCTCTGATATAAGGGGGTGACTCAAAATGGGATTAGGGAGGAAGAGCATGAGAAGATTACCACTAAATAGGGAAGAGAGGTGGGAGGGAAAAGGAGGCAGAAGAGAAATTTCACGGAAGATGGAAGGAGACCCTCATCATTATACAGAATACATGTATGATGTTGTGAGGATAAAAAAAAAGAAGTGTGTCACATTAGATTGGGTACAGAGATGTGATGGGAGGGGAGGGGAAGGGGGGATAGGAAGGGCAGCAGAATAAAATAGACATTATGATTGCTGTATGTATATAGGTGACTATGACCAATGTGATTCTGCAACCTGTACAATCAGAAAAATGAGAAATTATACCCCATTTGATTCAAATGTATGAATTGTCAAGATCATTGTACTATCGTGTGTAACTAATAAAAATAACCCACCTGGCCTGGGTGCCAAACGCAATCTGCCTTAAGATCTGATAGTAACATTGGCATCTGCTGTTAAAACTCACTTTTCCAGTCCCACATGCTGCAAGGGACAATACGAAAGGAGAAGACAAGCTGCAAGCACAGGTCACAGAGACTAGGCAAAGCCACTACCTACCCGTTGGTTCCTGCCCACTGGGGAAATACAAATAAATAAATGGAATGCAACCAGGTGAGGGAAGCTCAGGGAGCCTTTGCCTGGACAATGGGCATTGGGCTCCATGATGCTTTCCATCACTTCCGCAGGAAGCCTAGAGGAGCAACCTTCCTGGTTCTGCCTACCACATTTTCATGGGCTTCCCATTGGTCCTTCTACTGTCACTCAGACAGGACTTCTGGTCCCACCTTCCAGCCCCTAACCTATACTTCCTGTTTCAGACTTGCTGCCAGGAGCTATGCAGAGCCTACATTTTTAAGAATGCCCACCTGTAAATGCTAACAAAAGGCATCTTTTTCAGGCAAAATCTAATTCCACGGGTTTCTACATTGCATCCCTAAATTTTTTTTTTGAGTTAAATAACCTGAATTTTCTCTATGTTTATGTTACTATGTAATACTATTGATGAGAGGTATTCAACATATGCTTCTTTATATTTTGTCTTTAATTTTAAAGGGGGATACATTTGCTTGTGGCAGGAAAAAAAGCTGGCAGTGTTCCTGTGATAATCAAGGTATCTTTATTTTTTTCAACTCTATATAATTATAAAAATTTAAAAAAAAATATGTACACAAGTATTTCAGCTACATCACGTGACGACACATATAAGAATGCAGTCCTGGGGGGGACCCAAGATGGTAGAATAGAGGAGGTACTGCTTCTGGCTGCTCTGTGGAATTACACCAAGAAAACCGTCAGGCGTCGTCTCCACGGGTTCTCACCTAGACGGAACACATCTCAGAGCCTGCGACAGGACCCCTATACAGCGGATTTTCGCAGAAACCATCAGAGCTGTGTTAAGTAAGCCTCTGTGTTCCACTAAGACTCTGGACTCTGGACCCAAAGCCCGCAGTTCTAGCGCATACACAGCTCTCAAGCGGCATAGCAGAATCACCTCATCAGCACCTCTGCAGAACTGCAGACTGCACTGCACTCCCACGCAGGCCACTCAGCTGCTATCTAGCCACAGCACAAGGTCATCCCAGCTCCCCGCACCTCACCAGACACCCCAGCACTGGAAGCAGACCGACTCCATCTTGGAAAACCTCTCTCGCAATTTTTTGGTGGGCATTTTTTGGTGAGCATGACTATCGGCTCCGACCTCCGTTTGAACAGGCAACCACGGCAAAGCCAGTCTTCTGAGTAGGCATCCCTTGGGATTGAGCTACACTCACCTATTCTTTTGTAATCCTACCCCTTTGCCTTGTTTGGGATAGAATGTTCCATGGAAACTCGCTTTGTGTGTCCCCTTCTCTTGCTCTGCCTTTGGGTATGGCCTTCCTCAAGTCAGTCAATCTGCTGACAGCAGACATCATGAAACTAGACTCAACCCCCTGAAAACTGACACCTTGCCTCATACGAATGGCTTCTCCCCAGTAAAAGGGTTCAGCACATGCTAGTCTCTCCCTTTCTCTGCTCTCTCTTTTTCCGTGGACCCTTAAGGTCAGAGAAGCCATTACTGGACCCAACTAAAAAGGTATCTCTGTCCTGGAGTGACCTTGAATGAGTCATGAGAAAAAACAACACTCCTTGATTTATACCCAAAGGACTTGAAAACAGCATACCACAGGGACACAGCCACATCAATGTTTATAGCAGCATAATTCACAATAGCTAAGTTGTGGAACCAACCCAGATGCCCTTCAGCAGATGACTGGATAGGGAATCTTTGATATATATACACAATGGAACATTAATCAGCATTAAAAGAGAATAAAATCATGGCATTTGCAGGTAAATGGATGGAGTTAGAGAATTTAATGCTAAGTGAAGTAAGCCAATCCCAAAAAAACAAAGGCCAAATGTTTTCTTTGATATAAGGATGATGACTCATAATGGCAATGGGGGGAACATGGGAGGAATGGAGGGACTTTAGATAGGGCAAAGGGGAGAGAAGGGAATGGAGGGGGCAAGGGGGTTGGAACATGGTGGAATGAGTCACACATCATTACCCTAAGTACATTATGAAGACACAAACAGTGTGAAAATACTTTGTGTACATTGACTTGAAAAATTGTGCTCTATGTGTAATATAAAATCAATTGCATTCTGCCATCATGTATAACAAATTAGAATAAATTCTAAAAAAAGAATGAATTGGAAAATCAAATACAAGAGGCTTACAGGACACCAAATATACAAAATTACAACAGATCTACACCAAGGCACATTATATGAAAATGCCCAGCATACAGAATAAGGATAGAATCTTAAAGCCACAAGAGAGAGGAATCAGATCACACGGGAAACCAATTTGAATCTCAGCAGATTTTTCAACCCAGACCCTTAATCCCAGGAGATCCTGGAACAACATATACTAAGCTCTGAAATCAAAAATGAGTCCAACCAAGAATCTTATACCAGCAAAAATTAAGCTTCAGACTTGATGATGAAATAAAAACCTTTCATGATAAACAAAAGTTAAAAGAATTTACAATGAGAAAGCCTGCACTATAAAGCATTCTCAGCAAAATATTCTAGGAGGAGGAAATGAAAACAACAATGAAAATCAGGAATTTTAACAGATCAATTTCAAGCAAGGAAACAGAAGACACCATCAAAAGCCTACAAACCAAGAAAACCCAGGACCAAAGGGATTCTCAACCAAGTTCTACAAGACCTTCCAAGAAAAATTAACACCAATACTCCTCAAATTATTTCATGAAATAGAAAAGAGTTTCTTCCAAACTAGTTCTTATGACACTAGCATCACCCTGATACCAAAATCAGACAAAGACCCATCAAAGAAAGAAACTTCGGACCAATATCTGTGATGAGCATAGACACAAAAATTCTCAATAAAATCCTGGCTAATCATATACAAAGACATATTAAAAATGCAGCGCACCATGACCAAGTGGGGCTCATCATATGGATGCTGGGTTGGTTGAACATACCTGTGTCAGGAGCTGCCCTGGATGCAGAGGCCTGAAGTCCTGAAGCACTGAGTTCTGACCATTTCTTGCCTCAGTCTGGAACAGCAGTGACAGGCAGCAGTGACTTGGGTGTTTCTCCACTCGGATAATGAGGTGTGGTGGCTCCGGGTGTAGTTACACTCACCCATCCCTTTATAATCCTACCCCTTGCCTCATTTGAATGACTTCTTCCCAATAAAAGGGTTCAAGACATGCTTCTGTCTCTCTTGCTTGCCTGCCTTGCCCCCTTGTAGGAGCTGCAGCTGAGGAGGACTCTAAAGTCACCACTGAGCAACTGTTGGGAACCCACCTACCATGGGACCAGGTGTGGCCAGCTGCTTTGGTAAGAATCAGGTCCAGCCCCACTAGACAGGGTTCTCCCCACTGGATCCTTTATGGACGCCCTCCTCCCATTCTAAGGGGTGTGAGAGGAGAGCTAAAGGAACTGGGCACCATCACACCGAGGCAGCAGATGCTGGCCTCACTCAGCCCTGACCACATACACCACTGAGTTGGGAACAGCCACCCATGACCACTGATGGCCACCCTTTAAACTAGGAGAAGCTGTTTGGGTGAAAGAATGCAATGTCCAACCCCTAGAGCCTCTTTGGAGGGGTCCATTTCCTGCCATTTTATCCACCCTGCTACAGGCCCAGGTGGACCATGACTTCACCACAGCACAGTGAACCCGCTTCACAGGACTAAGGGGGCACTCCAGGTCCAGCTGCACAACACAAGGTGACCACCCAAAATAAGAAATCTGCATAGAGAGGACCCGAGGATAACCGCCCAGAGCTGACTAATCTACGCTCCAAAGCAGCCTGAGGAACTGAGAGTCCTCAAGGTAAGTGGGCTATGCTTACCTCCCTAGTCTTCCCACTGTAATGCTTTGCCCTGTCACCCTTCACCCCTCTGTTGTCATGGTCCTAGCCTTAATTTTTGCTTAGGATTAGCAGAGACTGCTCTGGCTGAGGGGCTCTGGGTTAAGCTTCTATTAGCAGTCTTGTACCTCCTCCTGACAGGGCTCCATGCTCTTGGAGATGTCTGATCTGGCTCCCGCTGTAGACTTTCGCTGCTCATCCTGTCACCCACACGTTCACATGACTCCATCAGGAGTCTGCACGGCCCCACTTTATCAGAGCTGCTCCTCCTGACAGGGACCGGTCTCAGGGACCTGCAGGTATAAGAAGACCACCTACTCAATCTGCCAACAAGGGGTCAATACATTTGTTTCCATCCACAGTGTATCCCAACAGAAGAATGGACGGAGGCAGATCACGGGAAGGGCACGTGGAACAGGCCCATTAATTTACAAAGTTCACCTCACTGATCTAAAGCAACCAGTGTCAGTACTGTTGTGCAAGTGGTGTCATGAGCGAGACTTGGGCACTTGTTGAGAGCTGTCATGTGTCCCCCACAACATGTGGAGACATATCTGGGGAGAGGAGGTAGAGGCTCAATGACAAGCCCATGTGCAAACAGCCTGCATGTGGCATGTGGTCCACGGGGGCTTAGTAAGCTGAGTTATTTTGTCCCTTTTGGAGTTGTCTCTCACGGGCCACTTGGCACAGTGAGAGAAAAACTGCCCCACTACAAAAGGGTGTCCCTACACCCAACTGTAATCCAGGAGCCTGGAACCCTTTCAATCTCACTATTCTTGACCCTGTAGATGGAAAAACTCACTGCCCAACTGCTGGACAAGGCACTGACCCCGGGACTGTCAGGTTCTTCAGAGGGGCCAGAGGGGTCACAACCTCGCTTAAGTCTTCCTGCCACCAGGGCTTTCCCTCCTTTTATGAGGAAATGAAGAAAAGCCCACCTCCTATCTCCACCACCACCAGAAACCTGTCCCTACCTTGGAGACTGCAGTCAACCTCTGAACGTCTCTTCTTGTTATGTGTGTGGAGGAACCAATGCAGGGAAGGCTGAAGAGCTGGACCCACATCAGTCCTATAGTAGAACCACGTCTCCCCATTCAACACTGGTGTTCAGTTCCTCAAAACCTCAATCTTGGAAAATATCTTCCTGCCTGAGAAGAACAAGAGTTTGATCATCTTGGTCCAGACTCTAACATGTCTGGGCCAAAAATTGTTAACCACCCAGAAAAAACAGCAGTGGCGATTCTTAAACCACACAGAACAGACCCCACCCCTTGTCACTTTTCTCTAACCTCAAACAGGCCTGGTCTAGAGTTGCCATAGAAATCGAATGACAGGCCCCAGGTGGACTCTACTGCCTGTGCAGAAAGGTCGCCCATGCTGAGCTGCCCCGATCCTGTGCCAGGGCTTGTGTACTGGGGACAAGTCGTCCTCCTTTTTCCTCCTTCCATTAGCTAGAGGGGACAATTGGAGGTCCCAGTACATGAAGACCAAGGGCCCCAAAAAGAGCAGTGAGCCCTAGCTATTGGTGACTGGAAAGAAGATGAACAGCCCCTGATAGCAGACAATTCATTATTATGGCTCAGCCACCTGGGCAAAGGCTGGGTCCTAGGGTAACCAAACTCCCACTGATGTGTTAAACTGTACCATCAGGCTACAGGCTGAGGCTGAAATCATAACTAACAACACCACACAAGCCCTGTTACTGGCCTAACAAAGTCCTCCAATGGGCAATGCTATCTATCAAACCACTTGGCTTTCGACTACTTGCTGACTTCTGAAGGTGGGCTATGTGGGAAATTTAAACTGAGCAATGTTGCTTACCAACCGATGGAGACAAGATCATAGAAGAAATTACAGATGGTATGAGAAAGATCGCCCACATCCCAGTCCAGACCTGGAACCCTGGAGCCCCAGGGAATTGGTGGGAGGATTCAAACTCTCCTAAGCATCGTGGTTTTAATGCCTGCTCCTACCTTGTTACTCCTGGTCAGAAAATCTGTCTCCATCCTCATGGAGGTGATGGTTGAAAGAAGGACGGCTGCACGCTTAACATTATGGAGACAGAAGCCGTTAAGTCACGAAGACACTCTTTGATCCCAAAGGGATCTGAGCATCAAAGGGGCTAGTGCAGCAGGTGCCCTCTTCAAACAAAGGCAGTGTGGCTCGGCCAGCACACAACAGCTGGATTTGACATGTCACAGCCAGCTCCTGTGTACCATGCACAGCTACAGTAACCATGTGTGCCTGCACCCATTGCCCAGACAAAGACAGGTATCAGTATTTTCTAGGCACAATTATAATTCTGCCCACACTCAGGAGGCATACACAACCATGCTGCACCCCATACCCTCTGCCCCCTGTGTATCTGTGCAGCTCTGCTGCAACATCCTTATGAATTTATAGTCTAGGAAAACATGTAAAAATGTATTTTTCCATATAAAGCAAATATATTTTTCCATGTAGACAAAGGGGCTGGCAGGGGCTATATAAGGCAAAGCCTTGCTGCATTTGGGGGCTCAGCCTTTAGATATAATCTCATGGAGTTCCTTGCCAGCACGAAATAAACACCACTTCCTATTGAAAGCCCAGTGCCCTGTCTCTCTGTTTGCAAATCCGACAACATCATTCTTACCAATGTAAATTGACCTTTTTGTTTTGGTTTTATGTTCTGTGAACTGAAAAGTCACTTGGATCATTAATTAAACTTATGAGTACTCATTCATAAGCCAATCTTGATACCACGTACATGATAATGGACACAAGCACATATGTAGATACACACAGGTGTGCACACGTCCATAAAACAGAAACAGAGATCCTGGAGCTTTTTTGCAGGTAGATCTCCTCAGGTAGGAGACAACGCTACAGACGTTTATTAAAAGTTCTATTAGATTTAACCCGTTAGAAGTTAGAACAGAGCCTATCAGACTCTCACACTACGACTTAAACACAGGGCAAGCTGCACAGCCAGAAACGTTAGGCACAGAGTCTGGCAGCCAGGGTGGACACCGACAGCATCAAACTGACTCCCATCGTCACGATCATGTCTACGCCCTCCTTAGGGCTCAGTAAAAGGATGTTTTTTCCCAATGTATTTGAGAGCTAACCCTTGAAAAACTGACCTCTGAATAGGAGAGAGCAGGGGGAAAAAAAGAATTAAAAACTACAGTAAGACAAAATAAGACCAATTGGAAATAATATACATGTATAAAGTAATTTAGGCACACAAAACCATAGGTGAATTTACCAGTAAAACTGACATTAAAAATTTTTCTTTTCCTCAAAAAATTAAACTGCCGTAACTACTCTAAGGAAGGAGCACACAGAACACCTTCATCAGATCAGCGAGCACGTCTGGGTGAGATTCCAGTCAGTCTAGATGCACAAAGAACATGGGAGCACGTGAAATCCTCAGGAAGAGGCTTCTTAACAAAGAAAAATTATTCATATAGGATTTTTCTGGATTTTTTCCTTGCGATCATCTAGAGAGAAAAGAAAGCCCCGGAAGAATTAGGGTGTCCCCTGATATTCCTGGGCCTTTGTGTTGGCTTCCTGAAGTTGGGTCCCTGCTGGATTGCCTCCACGTGGCCTCTGCAGTGCCCTCAAATGGCTTAGATTTGAGCAGTTGGCATTTTTAGATCCCTTTAGTAATTATTGAGAGCAGAATCCAGAGTACGAGGAAGTGCCACAGTGGTTTGGATTAAAAGGGACCCTTTTTCCCTCTGGTCTCGAAGTGCTCTGGGCAACTGCTCAGACCAGTTTAGCTGTAAGAGGGAGATGTAGGTCATGCTCCCCTCAAAAGTGCTCTCTCCCTGAGCCCCAACTAGTTTGGGGGCAAAGCTTTAATACATTAACCATGAGGCCTCTTTCCCCAGGGTTTCAAGGTCACAGGAACTCCATCTCAGAGTGCTGTGCCTGATGGCACGTGACCCATCTGACAAGGGGGAGAAGGCGTCCCTTGGCATCCCTCCAATGTCTGAGCCAGATCAAGGCATCCCTGACCCACCATGGACCTCAAAGTTGTTGGCGACCACCCCCTGAGGACTGACGGGACTCAGGTCAGTTGGATTAATCATCCCTCACTAATGCATCCCTCAAAGTCCCCTCATTCCAAGTTTTATCTCCTGTGATCCTCAAAATGTTCCAGACCACATGGTGAGGCTGGGCTAGGATTTGGGCAGGTTGGACTAACCCGCTCCTTACCAACAGATGACCAAAATCCCCTTTGTGTTCCTCCCCTCGCACAGGGAGAAACCCTGACTTCCCTGTCCTGGGTCTACCCTCACGTCAACTGCTCTAGGCATCCCAAAGGAGACAAGCCAGTGGCTTTTCTGCCATATTACTGAGACGGAGACAAGCTCCCAAGAGCCACACGTCCTGGGCCAGTTCCAAGCTTTCCCAGTGTCTGAACCTGCCAGTCTGCATTTGCCATCTTACTGATAATTAGAGGCACTAAAGCCCTGTCCTAGTTGTTGTAAAAAGGAATCTAATTTAGACAGCCAGTGATGATGTCCTCCCTGCAGAAGACCCAGTGTTTCAGACCCTCAACCTACCAGAGAGGGGGTAGTGGGGCTTTTCCCAGGGAAAATGGCATGATTAGAAATCTAGGGACCCGTTATTCTTCCAACTAGGATAAGATCATTTTTTCCTATAGTATGATAAAAGTATCAACTGGCAGAACCGAGTACTGGGACAGGACCTAAGCCCCAACTCCATTTTTCCTAAGGAGGTTTCTACAAGGCAGAGAAAGAGAACTCGCTTGCCCACAGGTAGATCGATGGGTGGGCTCTGCCTCAGAGCGGTCAGACCACACCGAGAAGTTACCTCAGCCGGGGAGCCAAGGAGCAACCGAGCTACCAAGCGAGGTATTTTTCATGCATCAGTTTACTGAATACTGTGATGTATCAATCACCTTGAACAACACGGCCTGTGGACAGGCCACCTCCCCTAATGGCTTCTGCTTCTGTAACACACTTCCTGCTACAGACCCCTACCCAAAGCCTTTGGTCAGGGGGGTTTTTTAAAGCCCCCAATGACAGAACAGGTCTGAGATGAAACCAAATGGCCTATCAATGTTGAGGAAACTGAATCGGTGTTCCGACTTTGGAGCAGAGACCCTCTGCGCCCTCCCCACCGCTGAGCGGCTGAGCTTTACCCAGCAGCTGTGCTATCAGTTTGTGACTGGCTGACAGTGTCCCGGTGACTATGATAGAGATGGTGTACAAGATGGTGTACAGGACCCCAGGAAGAGAGCAAAGTGACAGAGCACGCGTACGTCTGTTTCACTCACCCTTCCCGCGATCCCTCTGCAGGCCACCAGGAAGAAACCAGGGTTTCAAGATGAGCTTAGACCGCCCACTTCACCAATGTCCTCAGGGCTCCTGTCTCGAAAATTCTGAAGAATAAAATCTACAATCACTGAATAGAAAAGTAGTGGGCTGCCACTGTCGCCCTGTTCTCCAGGCGCCACTCCACTGCCACCAACCCACTTTCGCTCACCTGCCACCATTACTGCTGCCCCTGCATCCCAGAGGTCCACTGGCTTGGGGCTTGCAGGTTTGGTTGCACATGGCCACCTCCATCCTAGACATGGATCACTGGTCAGGTCAGTGCCTCGACGGCCAGGGTCTTCCAGCAGGTTTGCCACCACCACCATCTCAGGACGCAGTCACCTCTGTCGGGGGACACCAGCCAGGAACTGGAAGTCCAATGCCATGGGTTCCTACAGGTTTGGCTGCACTTGGGGTCTTCTTGTTGGGAAGGCTGGTGACCACCATCTCACTACTGCTTCACAGGGTCACTCCGTAGAGTGAGCATATCCCCAGTGATCTCTGCAAACTGGACCAGCACTGAGATCTTGCAAAGTGCCAAGCCTGGGGCATCTGAAACCCAGACCCATGGGCAGTGACTGGGTCTTCCTGGGCCGGTCTGGCTCTGGCAATCCTGTGAAAAGTCAAGACAGGCTGAGAAACTTTTCTACTCTGACAGGAACAGTTGTTTAGTGCTTCATCAGATTTTTCTTTTTTCTTCTAACATCTCTACCATATCTGAAACCATATATTTTTCATGCATCAGTTTACTGAAGACTGTGATGTATAAAATGGTATTTTTAAGTTTTGTTGTGTATTCTCATATTTTTAATTTTTGTTTCTTTGTACACATTTTTCCTCTTGCTTGCTGTTTTCCTAGATTCTGTCTTTTCTCCAGCTAATAGCCAATCTCTACCCATTCTTCTTCTACTTCCTATGGATTTTTACTTCTGGCTTCTCTCCTCCCTCATGGACATCAGATCCTATACCACTCCCCCACCAGTACAGAGGATTGAATGCAGGGGTGCTTAACCACTCAGCCACACCCCCAGACCACTATACCACTTCTGTCCTCTGTCCACCATTTGAAATTGTAAACCCTTTCAGCAAATTTACTGTATATATTATAGACAATAGTTGAACTCATAATTTATTGTAAGTAATCTGTGGACATCTTAATAGGAACTAGTGAGTTTGGGGACTATATTTTGTTTGGGTAGTGTTGATATTGGTCTCCCACTTAAAACAAGGCACTAGAAACCTTCAGGAATACTGTGAGTCTGTGCTGCCCCAGATTCATACTGCTAGGTGGGAAAACACAAACACGAAAACAAGGGGAAAAGCACCCCAAACAAACCAAGATGCCCCAATAACAGAATCCACTGACAACACAGTAGAAGAAATGCCAGAGGAAGGAGTTTAGAATGTACATAGTCAGACCAATCTGCAAAGTAAACCAGAGTATAAGGAGTGAAATCAAAGAGAAAATATAGAAAGTAAAAAATCATCTCAATAAAGAATTAAGGATTCTTTATTGAGATGATTTTTCATCTCAATGAAAAAAAAGCAGAAATCCTTGAAATGAAGGAATCAATAAACCAAATTATAAATTCAACAGAAAGAATCACCAACAGACTAGACTACTTGGAAGACAAGAACCTCAGGCAATGAAGACAAATATATAATCTTGAAAATAAAGCTGACCATGCAGAGAAGATGGTAAGAAACCATGAACAGAACTTCCAAGAATTATGGGATAACATGTTAAGACCAAATTTAAGTGTTATCAGGAGAGATGAAGGACCAGAGATACAAGCCAAGGGAATGTACAATCTTTTCAATGACAATATTTTCAATAATAATCAGAAAATTTGTACAATCTTTTCAATAATATCAGAAAATTTCCCAAACCTAAAGAACAACATGGAAAATCATATGTAAAAGACTAACTGGACCCCAAATGTACAAAATTACAGCAGACCCACACCAAAATACATTATAATAAGAATGACTAACACAAAAAGATAAAATCTTAAAGGCCATGAAAGGAAAAAATCAAATTCCCTATGGGGGAAATCAATTCAGATCTCAACTGATTTCTCAACCTAGACCCTCAAAGCTAAGAAGAAAGTCCTGCAATATATTTCAAGCTTTGAAAGAAAGTAGATACCAACCAAGAATTTTATGTCCAGCAAAATCTTCAGATCTTTAGATGAAATAAAAACATTCCATAATAAAAGTTAAAAGAATTCACAACTAGAAAGCCTGCACAACAGAACATTCTCAACAAAATATTCCATCAGAATGAAGTGGAGGGGAGTGACAACCAGCAAAGGGAAGAACTACACTAAAGGAACAGCCAATCAACAGAGAAACTAAACCAAATTTAAAGCCAGAAATAAACCAAAATGACCAGAAATACAAATCATATCTCAATAATAATCCTGAATGTTAACAGGCTAAACTCATCAATCAAAAGACAAAGACACATCAAAGAAAGAAAACTTCAGACTAATATCCCTGATGAACATAGATGCAAAAAATTCCCATTAAAATTCTAACAAATCACAGACCAAAAAAAAACGTTTAAAAGGGGCCAAGGTTGTAGCTCAGTGGTGGAGCACTTTCCTAGAATGTGTGAGGCACTGGGTTCAATCTCCAACACCACATAAAAATAAATAAATAAAATAAAGGTATTAATGCCATCTACAACTAAAAAAAAATTTTTTTAAAGATACTGCACCACGATCAAGTAGGTTTCATCCCAGGGATGCAAGGTTGGTTCAATAAATGGAAATCAATAATATAATTCATCACATGCAGAAAAAGCACTTCACAAAATACAGCACCCCTTCATATTCAAAACACTAGTAAAACTAGTTAGTAGAAACACACCTCAACACTGTAAAAGCTGTCTATGCTAAGTCCAAGGTCAACATCATTCTAAACAGAGAAAAATTAGAAGCATTCCCTCTAAAAATTGGTACAAAATAAAGGGCATGCCCTCTTTCACCACTTCTATTCCACATAGTCCTTGAAACACTGGCCAGAGCAGACTGGAGAAATGATACACCCAGGAAAGGAAGAAATCAAACTGTCACTATTTGCACCTATGACATAATTCTATATATCCAAAAAAATTCTACCAGAGAACTTCTATAACTCATGAAGGAATTCAGCAATGTAGCAGATTATAAAATCAACACCCATAAATCAAACACATTCCTGTGCATCAGTGATGAATATGTGCTGAAAAAGAAATGAGGAAAACAACCCCATTCACAATAACCTCAAAAAAAAAAGTACTTGGGAATCAATGTAACAAAAGAGGTAAAAGACCTCTACAATGGAAAATACAGAACACTAAAGAAAAATTGAAGAAAACTGTAGAAATGGAAAGAATATAGTCAAAATGGCCATACTACCACAGTGTAATACAGATTTTATGCAATTCCTATTAAAATCCCAAAGACATTCATCACAGAACTAGAAAAAGTAATCATGAAATTCATTTGGAAAAATAAGAGACCCAGAATAGTCAAAGCAATCCTTATCAAGAAGAGCAAAGCAGAAGGCATCACAATACCAGACCTTAAACTGTACTTCAGAGCTATAGTAAAGAAAATTGAATGGGATTGTTACCAAAACAGACAAGTAGGCCAATGGTACAGAACAAAGGACACTGAAGATAAATCCTTGTAAATAGTTATCTCTTACTAGATAAAGGCACCAAGATCATTCACTGCAGAAAGGACAGCCTCTTCAGCAATGATGCTGGGAAAACTGGAAATCCACATGTAACAACAAAATGAATTAAACCCCTATCTCTCACCCTGCATGAAAGTCAACTCAAAGTGGATCAATGACATAGGCATGAGAACAGAAACCCTGCGGGCTAATAGAAGAAAAAGTAGGCCCAATCTTCACCATGTTGGCTGATGATATGACTTCCTTAACAAGACTCCTAAACGGGGTGGGTTTAAACTAAAAAGCTTCTTCTCAGCAAAGGAAACAAGTAACAGCATGATAAGAGAGCCTATAGAATGGGAAAAAATCTTTACCACATGCACCTCAGAGAGCTCATTAATCCCCAGGATATATAAAGAACTCAAAAAATTTCACACCAAAAAAACAAACAACCCCATCAATAACTAGGATAAGGAACTGAACAGACACTTCACAGAAGAAATAAGACCCATCAACAAATGAATGAAAAAATGTTCAACATCTTTAGCAATTAGAGAAATGCAAATCAAAACCAAGATTTCACCTCACCCCACCTGGCATGGCAATTATCAAGAATACAGACAATAAGTGCTGGGGAGGGGGAGACACACTCATACATTGCTGGTGGGAGTGAAAACTGGTACAACCACTATGGAAAGCAGTATGCAGTAGTCCTCAGAAAACTTAGAATGGAACCACCTGACCCAGCTACCCCAACTCCTCAATTTATAGCCAAAGGACTTAAAATCAGCATACCACAGTGACACAGCCACATCAATGTTCACAGCAGCTCAATTCACAATAGCTAAGCTATCTTCAACAGATGAATGAATAAAGAAAGTGTGGCATATATACACACAATGGCATATAACCTTAAAGAAGAATGAAATTTGCCTGTAAATGGATGGAGCTAGAGAATATCATGCTAAACAAAATAAGCCAATCCCAAAAAACCAAAGGCCGAATGTTTTCTCTGATAAGCAGATACTAATTCACAATGAGGTAGAGGCTGGGAAAAACAAGAGTTCCTATAGATTAGGTAGAGGAGAGTGAAGGGAGGAGAGGCGGTAGGGATATAGGAAGGCTAGTAGATTGAATCAGACATTATTACCCGCTGTACAAACATAACTATATGACTGGTGGGTTTCTACATCATGTACTATCCAAATAATGAGAAATTATACTCCATCTACATATGATGTATCAAAATACATTCTACTATCACGTATAACTAATTACAACAAATTTTTAAAACTTGGTTAAAGCATTGTGTATTTAAAATTAAAAAAAAAAAAAAGTAAACAGAGCAGGATTTACTTAAGTGAGAAGTGCTAGAACTCCCACCACGCGGGAGGGGGCCTGATAGCAGAAAAACCCATTTTGGTGTGCCAGCTTAGGAGTGTAAGTATGGTTCTGAGTAGGCCACGGAGTAAAACATGTATTGAAAAAATATCAAGGCTTCCATCCAGGGTTCACCCCACCTTCCTCCCTGTGACTTCCATCTGGGTTCACCCTACCTTCCATTTTTCACCTCAGGGACAAAGGAGTTGGCTGGAGGTATTCCAGGTGAGCCTCAAGGTCTTTTTACATTTAAAATAGGCCTTGATGGTTCTTGTGTTTGAATAAGACTAACCATTGATAATTCACCATTTTCTCCCATCAGAAAATTTTTTTTTTTTTTTACAAAAACACCGCTGCGTGTAGGGACTGACGTATTGTCCTGATCAATCTATTGAAAGGAAAATGCATGCCAGCTTTACAGGCGAGACCAATGCAGTTGCACAGGGTTCCTGCTTTTAAAAAGGTCCTGTGCTTTAATTATCTGAGGTTCCTGATTTAAAATTCAGGAATTTACCAAAAAAAATTAGCTTGAATTAAGTTGCACTTGGTTTTATGTCTTATAAATGAAGTCTGATGGGAAAATGGAGGCTGTGCCAGGAGGCCTGGAGCCTGGGAACATGCAGTTTGACTTCCCCCACCCTAACTGGATGAGTGTTGACATTTATTTTTGGTTTGGTTTTGGTTTTTCTGACAGAAGATTGGATTTAGGAGTGCTTTACCACTGAGCTAGATCCCCATTCCTTCTTTTTTTTTTTTTAGACATGGGTTTCATCCAATTGCTGAGGCTGGCCTCAAAGTGTGATCCTTTTGCCTCAGCCTCCCAGAAAGTTGCTGGAATTAGAGGCATGTGCCGCCATGCCCTTGCAACATTGATTTGTTCTTTAACCAAAATTACAAACTGGTCATTTCAATCATTAACAAACATTAGAGCACCAACTATGTGCCCAACATTGTGGATACAACTGTAAAAACCCTAGTCCCTGCCTTCTGTCACACTTACAGGGGTGTAAAAAAAAACACCATATTTTAAACCATTTCAAAGTTTTAAACACAGGTTTTAGAAGAAACAAAGAACATGCATTGAGGCATTCAAAGTCTTAGCATATTACCAACATCACCTACCAAATCCACAGGGAGCAACATCAGTCGTGCACAAAATTTTAAAGCAGTTCTAACACCATCAGGGACAACACAGGTGACCTATGATCAGCCACCAACACAGTCCTCTAATCCCAAGTTGACTTAGAATGAAGGAAAAAATGCAAGGTCTAAATACTTTTTGACGAGAATTATGTTGTTATAAAGCCATAACAAAAACCTTAGCAGAGAAAGGGAAAACGGATGATGCCCCTCTGAAACCGAACGCAGCCTACAGGAAAGGCACGAGCAAAGTTCCCTGGAGGAACATCTCATCTGTGCACACTTGGGCCACCAGGAAAGCGTCTTGCTACTGCGTGAGAGGACTTTCGAGGTCCTCACGACAGAAAAAAAGGCTTAAAAGGAGAACCGGCTAGAGTGTACACTGCTCCTCTACACCGAAAACTATCCAAACCCTCCAGTGAACACGACAAACCCTCAACTCTTAAATGCAGTAACAGCAGCAGGACCCCGCCCTTCAGAGCACAGAGTCCCAGGGGCTGTGACCACCACCCCGGCTCCTCTGACAATAAGCCGTCTGGGAAGAATGGAGAAGCACTTTAGGCTGAGAAAAGTCCTCCCGAATAAGGAAAAGCCCGCTTCAGCACCACAGTCATACCCGAGAAGCAGACCTTCCTGCTGCGGTCACCCCGGCCCTCTGGTTCCCGGCTTCGGCCTGATCTCGGACCCAGCGAGGTTCAGCACACACCGGACCACGCACGGGAAAAGACTGGAGAACGTGAGCCCGAGCACCCCTTTTATAGGCTCTGTATTCAAATGAGGGCTCCTGGAAGACTCATTCTGATTGGAGGAGAGGAAGCTTACAGGTCTACTCTGATTGGATAATTTTCTAGTGCACCGACCAATCAGAAAATGAAAGATGAAGCTCCCTCGACCAATAATACCTTCGCTATGCCTCCGCCTGCCCCACTCCTCTCCCTACGAGTTAATTCTGACGGTTTTTTCAGATTTTTTCCCTCTTAATCCTTACTCAGCACAATTCATATAAACACAAGCATTCAAAAAAAAAATACCAAAATGTTGGAAGTGCTTTAGCCTCACTCAAATATTACTGCAAGTCATATGCTTTATGCTTCTGTATCTCTGCTATGATGAAATATCTGTATATAGAGTTTGCCTATTTTTATTTCTTTTATTTTTTTTTTCTTTTAGTTAGCTTTTAGGAATTCTTTGTACATGGTAGGTACAAGTCCTTTTCAGATACATGATGTCCCCTCACTTTCTCCTGAACAAACTTTCTCCCTTTTCCTTGGACATTGTCTGTTACTTTGTTATTTTTTAACAGAGTCCAACTATTATTTTTTTTTCTGTTGGGAATGCTTTGAGCATTGCATCTAAAACTTATTTCCAAATTCAAAGTCTTTCTTATTTTCTGTAGTCGTAAGGCTTTCCTACTCTGCTTTTAGGTATACAATTCATTTTGAAATGAAGTTCATGTAGGTATAAAAGAAAAAAATGTATGTATCTAAGTCTACATTTTTTTCAACTATTGTTATGGGGAGCCACTTCAGAAAAATCCGAATCAAAATCAAAGAGAGCTTTATTGACCTGGCCAGAGACTGTCACCCACCCATAGAGACTGAAGCTCTGTGGGACAGCAGCAACTTCCTGGCCTCTGTCTTGGGAATTTTAAGGATGAACCACAGCTCAGGGACTTTCCTTAGTGTCATGCAAGCAAGCCAATTGTAGAAGCTAAGCAACAATTAGCACAGCAACTCAAGATAGTCGCATCTTGGGTTTGAGCAGGTGTTACACAACCATATCCTGTGTTTGGGCAGGTGGTTAGTGGGGAGGAGAATCTACTAACCATCTATCCTGGGTTGAGTACATTTCTTCGGGTACAAAGTACAGAAAACAATATATGATAAGAAAACAGCTTTCATTTCAGTTTCTCAGAAACAGCTCTTATAACAGTTTTTTATAGAAAGCAGAAAAATGGAGTCTTAGGCCTGCCTATGACAGTTCTTGCTTTATAATTATCTCACTTATCAAAATCTTATATCTATAATCTATATTTTTACTAATCTATAACCTGTAACTTACACTCTTGTATCAATAAGAGTGTATTTATCAGTTCACACCACAACACTCTTAGGTATACAATTCAGTTTGAAATAAAGTCCGTGTAGGCATAAAAGGAAAAAAGGTGTCTAGGTCCACTTTTTAACTATGGATGTCCAGTTGTTCCAGGATGTGGATATTTATGCATCTTCAGCTGTGTTCTGAGATTTAACTTGACTACTTGAACACAGCTTGTCCTTTCCAAGTCTTCCTTTTACATTTTGATGGATGGGACTGGAGCAGCAGTTCATCTGGGAATAGTTTTTTCCCATTTTAAATCAGGACCCTCCTTCGTGTTCTCCCTTTTAATGCCCCATGAATGACGAGGGGTTCCATTATGGTCACAGGAGAGCGGGTTGTCCCAGCTCTTCTTGAGCTCTGAGGATTGCTCTCTCTGATTCTTGTGGGGTATTCCCCAAGCCCAGGGAGTTTCCCCCACTCACTGCTGACCAGTCCTCAGCTGAAACACTCAAGGCCCCTGCAGACCTGGACTCCTCCCTTCCCCTCTCTCCCTCTCTCTCTCCCTCTCTCTCTCTCTCTCTCTCTCTCTCTCTCTCTCTCTCTCTCTCTCTCTCTCTCCATCCTTCCCTGTCCAAGGCTCTGCAAGCTGCAGGCGCCTGTCCTTCCCAGCATGAAAACTGCGTCCGCTGTCCAGGGCCTCAGTCCCTGTGGGTGGCAGCCATTCTCCAGGGGTGAGCTGTGAAGACCATGAATCTCACCTGGTTTGTTTTCCATCTCTTGAGGGGACTTTGGTGACTGAGAATAAGAAGATAAGAATAATTGAGAGAATATGGAAAAGAATACATCACATTAGAAAAATAAATAAACACTAAGAACAAACATCAGAAATAAAATAAAATCATAGGAAGTGATGTGAATCTTTCTATAATAACACTGAATGTAAATGGCCCTAATTCACCAATAAAAGACATAGAATGGAAAAGTGGATTACAAAGCAAGCTCCAGTTGTATGTTGTCTCCTTTCAGGCAAAGACATGAATAGACTGAAGGTGAGAGAAAGGAAAATGATATTCCTTGCAAATGGAACCTGAAAATTAGCAGGAGTAGCTTGTTTTCTATGATCAGACAAAGCAAACGTCAAGTCAAAATTAAAGAGACATACAAGGTCATTACATAGAGGGGACGGGAGAATGAGAAGAAGATAAAATAATTGTCAGTATCCTCTGAATGTCAGGGCACCCAGGAACAAAACAAACATTACTTGATAAAAAGGGACTGATTGACCCCAATAAAATAAAAGTGGATGACTTCAACATACCATTCTCACTGACAGATCATACAGATAAAAAGTCAATACAGACACATCAGATTAAACTTCATTAAGACCAATTGGATGGGCTGGGGATGTGGCTCAAGTGGTAGTGCTCTCGCCTGGCATGCATGCAGCCCGGGTTCGATCCTCAGCACCACATACCAACAAAGATGTTGTGTCCGCCGAGAACTAAAAAATAAATATTAAAAAAAAATTCTATCTCTCTCTCTCCTCTCTCACTCTCTCTTTAAAAAAAAAAGAAAAAAGAAAGAAAGCCTCCACTCAATGATGAATAAAATTCCCTATTAAAGAGTATTGGCCATTTAAAAAAAAAAAACAATTGGACTTGATAGATACTTGCAGAATATTTCATCCAGCAGCAACTGAATATCCTTTCTTTTCAGCCATGGAATATTCTATAAAATTGATCATATGTTAGGTCATTAAGCGAGTCTTAGCAAATACAAAAAAAAAAAAAAAGAAACAAAGAAAGAAATACAGAAATTTATTCTTCACTTTTTTTCAGACCATAATGGAATTAGGTTATAAATCAACATGAAAAATGATAGAGGGGCTGGGGATACAGCTCAGTTGGTAGAGTGCTTACCTTGCGTGTGCACAAGGCCCTGGGTTCAATCCCCAGCACCACACAAAAATAAATAAATAAATAAGGAAAGAAAGAAACTACACAGATTTGTGGAAATCAAGCACTACCCTTTTACATGATCATTAAAGAAATTAAGGGAGAAATTTTAAACTTCTCATAATCAAATGAAAATGGAAATACAACATTTTAGAATCCCTCAGTCATTGACAGTCCTAAGAGGAAAGTTTATAGTATATATGTTTTTTTTTAAATCTCAAATAAACAGCCTTATGCATTTTAGGAAAACAAGGACAAAACATTCATAAAAATAAGAGGAAATAATAAACATTAGAGCTGAAATTTTAAAAACCTAACAGACATCTGTAGGATATTCCATCTATTGACAATTGAATTCACTTTCTTCTCAGCTGCACATAGAAACTTCTCTAAATACACCATGTTCTTGAACACAAAGCAAGTCTTAGCAAATAGGAAAAAAATAAAGACAATTCTTTTCATCTTTCATATCATAATGGAATAAAATTAGAAATCAATAACAAGATTAAAAACAAATCATTTTAACATCTGAAGATCAAATATATACTATATGTATATATGTAATACACATATAATATATATATATATAAATACACTTTTGAATGAGGAATAGATCATAGAATAAATCAGGGGAGAAGTGAAAAAAACTTTTTTTCCCTAGAAAAAACGAAAACAGAAAAACAATTACCAAAATCTCTGGGACAGGGCTGGGGTTGTGGCTCAGTGATAGAGCACTTGCCTAGCATGTATGAGGCACTGGGTTCAATTTTCAGCACCACATATAAATAAATAAAGTCCATGGACAACTAAAAAATATTGAAAAGAAAAAATCCTCTGGGACAATACAAAGGCACTTCTAATAGGAAAGTTTATAACGTTCAGTGCTTACATTAAGAGAAATAGATCCCCAATAAATAATCCAATGTTACACTTCAAGGCCCTGGAAAAGCAAGAACAAATTGATTCCAAAAATCAATGAAAGACATAATGAGAGCCAAAATAATGAGAACAGTAACAAAAAATATGCAAAGAATCAAAGCAGCCAAGAGTTGGTTCTTTGAAAAGATAAATAAGATTGCTAACCCTTAGCCAAAATAACCAAAAGAAAGAGAGAAGATCCATTGACAAAATTAGAGCTGAAAAAGGAGATATCACCATAGACACTTCATAAATCCAGAGATAATTAGAAATTATTTTGAAAATTTATACTACAATAAAATGAAAAACCTAGAAGATTCTGACAAATTTCTAGTCACTTATGACCTACCTAAATTGAATCACGAGACTGTAGTAAATCTAAACAAGCCAATGTCAAGTAATGAAATTGAAGCAGCAATTAAAAACCTTTCAACAAAGAAAAGTCCAGGACCAGATGGATTCTCAGTCGAATTCTACCACACATTTAAAAAACTAACGTCAATCTTTCTCAAATTATTCTATGAAATTGGAAGGGAGGGAACACTCCCATTTATTCTATGAAGGCAATATCATTCTGATACCAAAACCAGACAAAGACACCTCAAGAAAAGAAAACTACAGGCCCGTATCCCTGATGGACATAGATGCAAAAATCCTTAATAAAATATTAGCACACCACATTCAAAAACACATGAAGAAGAGAAGACACCATGATCACATGGGTTTCATCCCAGGGATGCAAGGTTTATTTGACACACAAATAAAAAACTAGAATTCATCACATGCAGAAGAATAAGGACAAGAATCACACTGTCATCCCAATACATGCAGAAAAAGGTTTTTGACAAAATGCTGCATCCATACATGTATGTTAAAAATGCTGGAGAAACTAAGGACAGGAGGAATCTACCTTAATATATAACATATATGACAAACCCAAGGCCAACATGATACTGAATGGAGATAAACTAAAAGCATTTCCTCTTAAAAACAGGATCAAGACAAGCATGCCCACTTTCACCACTCCAATCCAGCATAGTTCTTGAAACTCTGGCCATAGCAATCAGGCAAGAGAAGGAAATTAAAGAGATACAAATAGAGGAGAAGGTAAAGGAGAGAAGAAGCACAAGGGACTGAAACAGAACAAATTATCTTTCACACCTATGTGATTGTGTCGAAATGAAGCCCATTATTATGTACAGCTCTAATGCTCTAATAAAAAGAAGATTGGAATTGCAGCAGCTTATCTAGAAGCATTGTCATTGTTAAATTGTATTTAGTTTAGTCTAAAACTGTCTCCATACACATTTTGTTCATCCTTAAAGTTTCTCCATACATAGTGAGCTGTAAATCTAATTTATAAATGGTCTAACCTAGAAGTCACTCTCATAACAACTAGCCAAGACTCAGCCCATCACAGCAGCTGGACCTCCAGCCAGTCAGATGCTGAAAACAGATGAAACAGGACCATCTAAGGCAAATGCCAACCGCAGCCTCCCAGGTCACTCCTGTATGTCATTTCCTCTTCTCTGGTGATAAATACTGCCTGCACAGGACAGTGAGTTGGAACAGACTGAACCATTTTCTGGCTGGACTGCTGGTGGATTCTTGAAACATTTCTTTGCTCAAATAAAGTGCAAAATTCAATTTGTCTATAGTTTTATTAACACCTTTAAGATAGTGGCACATCTTAACACATGCAACAGAAAAAATATCAGTAACTCACTTGGAAGCATGTGTTCTACAGTACGGAGAACACCTTTCACTGTGAGCCTAGTAAGACATACAAATAGTTGATACAGAAACATTTTTCTACATATTCCCCAGATATAAAGATGTCACACTTATACCAGTAAGTCAGACACTAAGACTTGTGATTGTTACATATAAAGAGCAGCGGGATCTGGCTAAGAAACTGCATTTGACACACCTGGCACGAGATGCCATGGTGATCTCCTGCAGGCACACAACAAGAGGCCCGGGGAATCACGCAGCACTGCCAAGCTGCCCGTGGGTTCCTTTAATACCTCCCTCACGTTTGCCCACAGCGGAGCTTTGCTCAGTTTCCCCAGCACATATTTTCCCTGGGTAACACTGGCAGTGAGGATTCTCAGAATTCAGCAAAGGTGCTACATTACGGGTGAGAAAAATATCGAAATACTAATCCAATTCGCTAAAACATTTTACTTAAGTTTCCCAGAAAGACATCTTAAAAACGAAGACACAAAGAGACAAGAAGTCAACCAAGGGCTGGGGATGTGGCTCAAGCGGTAGCGCGCTCGCCTGGCATGCGTGCGGCCCGGGTTCAATCCTCAGCACCACATACCAACAAAGATGTTGTGTCCGCCAAGAACTAAAAAATAAATATTTAAAAAGTTCCCTCTCTCTCTCTCTCTCTCTCTCTCTCTCTCTCTCTCTCTCTCTCTCTCTCCCCCCCCCCCCTCACCTTCTCTCACTCTCTCTTTAAAAAAAAAAAAAAGTCAACCAAGCCTGTGTTTCATCTTCAGATGCCAGATGCCATACCCCATAAGGAGTCACAGCAGAATCCAAGAGGAAAGAGCATTGTTTAGGGAATATTGCCTTCTACACCCACATTAGGAGGGCGGCAGTGATCTCCATGATTGCTGGGGCAAAAATAAAAGTCCAGGAACAACTTCTAAAGGAACATTCAAAAAAATTGGATAGGGGCCAGGGCTGTATGGGTATGGTGGTAGAGTACCACATATATGCATAGGTGAATCCCCCGTACACTAGCCCCACCCCACCCCATACACATGGATAAAAGCTATTTTAGATCACAAAAAAACATACCTACTACATTCATGAGGATTATGTGCCACCATATCTTTATCCATACCAGGCTTTCCACGTGCCCTTGGGACTCCTGGCTGGCAGGCCTAGCTCCCCCTGGGAATCATGAGCTCTCTGAGAGCACAGTACAAGCCTTACCCAACTTTGTGGGGTGCACACCTAGCACAGCATCTGAAAGACGGCACATGCTCAGTAAACTGCTATTGAGTACTTATTAACTGATTGAGTATACAATTTGATCATCATTAGGCAGTAAACTTAATTAAACTTAATCTTCCTGAATTATATGATTGAGTTATATTGTTCAAATTCAAGTCAAGAGTCCTGGAGACATCACAGTTTCATATTCTAAGGTACCTCAAGAGAATGTTGTGAATAGGTGGAACAGATAATATCACCATTATTCTTTCACTTGGCTTCTCCTTAATTTTCCAACTGTGTTTCACTGACCTCAGATAACTTTCAACAATATTAAGATCCAATAATAGATTTATAAAGACAACTGGAAACAGAATTATTGACATTTTCAGTTTCCCCTTTGGAAAATCCATGTCTGCCAAGGCATCCCCGGCAATCAGGGCCCTTTCTTACACAGGCTTGAAGAAATCAGCCCTTCAGAAAGGCAAGAAACTTTCGGCTGGGCGCAGTGGCACACGCATGTGAGCCCAGTAGCTTGGAAGGCTGAGGCAGGAGGATGCCTCAGCAACTTAGTGAGGCCCTAAGCAACTTAGTGAGACCCTGTCTCTAAATAAAATATAAAAAAGGGCTGTGGATGTGATTTCGTGGTTGAGTGCTCCTGGATTCACTCCCTAGTACCAAAAAAAGAAAAAGAAAAAAGAAAGAAAGAAAGTCAAGAAACTTCATAAAATAAAAGCATATACTTGGCACCTCCACTTCCCCGCGGGGTGTTAAGGGCCTGACTCATTATGAATCTGCAGGACCTGCGTGTTGCTACCCAGGGGGAATTCTAGAACAGCACACTCTGCTCAGGGAACAGAAGTGATAACGCTAAACTTAAAGTCTACTTTTCTCCTTGTAAAAACCTCTGTTTCAAGTGGTCTTGAGTCTATTTGATCGACTTCAGTCACTGCCTTCCCTAAACCTCACTCCATGGTGTTGGAATAAGGCTCCCCTTACCTAGGTCCCGATGGGCACCTGGTGCAGAGCTGGCCAGGTGAATGGCACGTGCTACTGGGAGGGGCTGGTTCCAGGACGGTCAGGAAGCCAAGCTGGGTGACTGAGGGCAGAACCTGGGACTCTGGCTGAGCCCTAGGCAAGAAGTTTCCATCCATTCATTCAGCAAATGCAGGACCTCCCAGCCCCTGTCCTCAGAAAGGGGACAGACAAAGCCATATGTTCTGTAGAACTGGAAGTCACCAAGAGCAAGGAAAATGGTCATGTTTCTAAGCTAATTAACCATGTGCCGGGATCTGCTGTGTAACCGCTGCTCTACAGTGAAGCAGGGAGCCCACTGAAAGCAGGAAGAGCCGACTCCACGACAGGATTTTATCTCCTAAATCAGCCTTGAGCTCCCTCCTTCAATCAGAGAGGTGCTCACCCATTTCCTGCACCTGCCTGCCTGAGCCCTTGCACGCTGACTGCTGACTGCCCGAGCTGTGCCTCCTGCACTGAAGTGCCCTCTGCCCTCCTCTCTGCTCCTCCTTGGCCCTGACCTTAGGGCTCCACTCCAGCTCCAGCTCTGCCCTGAGCCCTCCCCCCCACCCCCACCTGGGTGCACACGGAAACGCTCAGGTGCATCTCATGCAGAACAGCTGCGCCCTGTGGAGTGGGAGCAGCTTCACCAGTGGGAGCCACGTGGCAGCCACGTGCAGCAGCAGGTGGGTGGACACACAAGGACCTCACTCCATAGAGGGCCCTTGCTGTGGTGACCCGGTGAGGGAGCGGCTGGCAGGACCAGGGGAGGAGCATCTGCTTCCTGGAGGACAGACAATCCTATGACCCACCCTGGGAAGAGATGATGCTTGGAAGAAGATTTCGGAAGCCTGTTTACCTCCTGTGAGTCAGTGGCAGGAAGCAGAATCGAGAGGAAGGGGTCCATTCTGTCATCCCCTCCAAGTGATGTGTCACTTGTTGAAGAAAAGTTGCTACAGGGATGCCGAATACCTGTTGGCACCAGCGTGTCCAAGTGACTTAGGGACCTGTGACTATAAAGTCATGAAGATTCATTGACTTTAACATTCTAACACCAAGGACTTTATCCTGTGAGGACTACAAAAGAAAATAAGTGATAAACCAGACGAGAGTGCACATAGACAAGCACATTAACTTCATGATCTAGTTTACAGTCATTTAAAGAAATAAATGCAAGCCCATTTAGATTGTGACTCTCACAAAATGGGAAATGCTATTCACAGCAGATAAATACAATGCCTAGATTTGAATTCCAGATACCAGCCGCAAAAGAAAAGGGACTCTCCTGTCAAAGTCTCGCTTCTCCACGCAACAGCACCCTGGGGGCTGCAGCTCCACTGACTAGTACGGCCTCATTGTCCCCTGCATGTCCAGAAGTCGGAGCCAGAGCCAGCGATGCACCTGTTCACCCTGTAGATACTGGGTGCTGATCACCTCCCGGGTGCTGTGCCAGGGGCTGGGGGTGGCAAACCACTCTGGAAGCAGCGTAGTCCAGTGGACATGGTGCCCTTTTTAAGGGATCCAGTGAGCTCGTGGTGAGAGCAGGAGTGTGGGGGACAGAGAAAGTATCGCACAGACAGTAAAGTCGGCTCAGGAAAAGTAGCAGACCATGCAAGGAAGAGGTGGGAGAGAAGAGGAAGGAAGCTTTAGGCCGAACGGAGGGAGCCCTGTATTGCAGGGCAGAATGAAGGGGAGGTGTTGTAGTCAGCTGTTTCACTGCTGTGACCACAAGACCTGACCAGAACAACTAGAGATAGCAAAGTTTATCTGGGGCTCACAGATTCAGAGGTCTGTTCAGAGGTGGCTGACTCCTGTGCTCTGGGACAGAAGTGAGGAAGAACATCTGGGCAGAAGGGTGTGGCAGAGGAAGCTCCTGGGACATGGCACCAGGAAGGGACTTGGGGGGAGCAAGCTATCCCCTCACCATGGATAGACCCAATAGACCAGGTCCTCCAGCCACACCCTACCTGCCCACAGTCACCACCCTCTTAATCCATTCAAGTGGACTAATGCACTGATTAGGTCAAGGCTCTCCTAACCCGATCATTTCACCTCTACACTTCCAGGCATTGTCCACACATGAGCTTTTGGAGGATACCTCATATCTAAAATAATTTCAGAATCATTTAAATAATTTATATATAAAATAATTTCACATACAAAAGAATTTCAAATATAAAATAATTTCAGTAATTTCAGAAAAAAATAAAGAGAGAGGCCGTGAAGATACTGGTTTGCTTTTCCTAGGAGCTTGGATTTAATTTTGAAAAAAAAAAAAAAAAGCAAAACAATGAAATGTAACATGAAGGCAAAACTTGCTTTCTAAATATGAATGTGTTAAAATTGAATGAAAACACATGCTCATTCTGCAGACAAGTGCACTATGATTGAAACCTATACTACGACCTGTCTAAAAGTGATAGGTAACATTTTAGGCCAACTCATTTCAGTATGTCAGAGAAAAAAAAAATTTTTTAAGAGAGAGAATTTTTTAATATTTATTTTTTAGTTTTCGGTGGACACAACATCTTTATTTTATTTTTTTTATGTGGTGCTGAGGATCCAACCCAGCACCCCGTGCATGCTAGGCAAGCACGCTACTGCTTGAGCCACATCCCCAGCCCTCAGAGAAAATTTTTAAAAGAGTTTATCTTGAGTTTGGAGCAAATGAAAAAGACTCCATCTTTTATGGTGCCCCATTCGACACTAAACTTGAAGAGTCTGTTACTCATCTGCAGATTCTTTTTCTTACTGGTATTACTGAAAGGTCCAAATTGAAGCATCTGCTGAAATAATTACCCTCCTATTGTATGAGACACCCTTGCTGAAGTATATCACCCTATCACATCCTGAATGGATCTCCTTGCTGAACCACAAGGTCGGTGCTAGGTTTTCCCTTCTTCTCCCAGCCAGGCTGGTGAACATGACAAAAAAGAAAAAGAAACAATTAAAAGGAAAAGTGTGTGTAGCTAAGCAATGAATAAATGAGTCCACTGAAAAGCCACACAGAAGGCTGTTACTCAGCGTTTTACCAAGAAGGATGCTCACGGTCAAAGGGAGCAGCCCGACTCCTGTTGACTCTGAATCTTCCATTGGATTCCAAGCAAAATACCATCAACAACTAATCCTGCAGGCTGAGTGCCATCGCCTAGGAACAGAACCAGGCAAGCTGGTGCGAGGCTCTCCTCTGGACACCACTGCTGGACTTTCCTCCAGGGAGGCTTCTGAAGCCCGCTAGTGAGTGGCAAGAGCGGCCTCTCGTGGCTGATGTTAGTGCTGCAGTCTACCGGCCCAGGGCTGGGTTGCTTTACTCCCCGTTCTGTAAAGAGTTCATTTCTCATTTCTGGATTTGTTTAAGCAAAGCAGCGGTTTCCATTGCAGGACCTAAGGAGTCTGATTTGACCTAAACATCCCTGATCAAAAAAAGACTTTCCACGAAATCAATTTGAAGCTGAATCTGAAACACGGTACAACATGTGACCAAAGAATCAGGAGCTCCTTCCTAGAGGAGCAGGAGAGCGTGGCCATGCAGGGTGCTCGGGCCACCTGTGCCAGTGTGTGCCCTGGTGTGAGGCTTCAGAGCAGGAAAACACTGAGCTGCGACAAACTTCTTGAGGGTGGCTCAGGCGAACCGCTGAAAGCTACCTCTGGCTTTCCTGCAGCAATCTGAATTTCTGAGCATAGCCACCAGCACTGATCTGCTCGTTTCAAAGGAGGTTTTGGTAGGAGAAGCTGGAGACTCAGACTGGGGAGATTCCAGTGAAAGAAAAATCAAAGAAAATTAAAGTGATTTTACTACAAGGAGGAAGATATTTTCAAAATTCTAATCTCTGGGCTGGTTTAAATTAAGAATGGAGGGCAGGGGCTGTAGCTCAGTGGTAAAGCACTTGCCTAGCATGCGTAAGTTCCTGGTTTCAATCCTCAGCACCACATAAAAAGTAAAAATGAGCAGAATAAAGGTATTGTGAAAAATTTTTTTTTAAAAAAATGGAGCTGGGCAAGGTGGTGCACACCTGTAATCTCAATGGCTGGGGAAACTGAGGCAGGAGAATTACAAGTTCAAAGCCAGCCTCAGCAACGTAGCAGGGCCCTAAGCAACTCAGCAAGACCCTCTCTCTAAATAAAATATAAACATGGGCTGGGGATGTGGCTCAGTGACCAAACACCCCTGAGTTCAATCCCCAGTTAAAAAAAAAAAAATGCCCTTCAGGAAGAGTTTTAATCCAAGCAAATAATTTAAACACATTTTATGTGTGATAAAATATGGGTTCTGAACTATTTTGAATATTATTCTCAAATATAACCCACTCTAGAACAAAAGCTTCCTAAATTGTTACCAAATCAGAAACAGACCACCCAATTACAAAATTTGAAATGTAAAACATCACATTGGATCTAATGTAAAATATTAGATCTAAGGTCACTTAAATAACTGGCTAAGTTTTATCTGTAAACAACTACTTTCTACTACGAGAAATGAAGTTCTCTATCAAGGGAGTGCCCTCCTTCTAGTCCCGTAGTAGTGGCCCCAGAGGTTATTAAATTTGGATTCTAAAATTTAGCTTAGGGCTGGGGCTGTAGCTCAGTGGTAGAGCACTTGCCTAACACGTGTGAGGTACTGAGTTCAATCCTCAGCACCACATAAAAATAAATACAATAAAAATATTGTGTCCATCTACAACAAAATAAATAAATAAAATTCAGCTTCACCTACAGGTGTTCCAAACCTGTAGCAGATGAGTTAATTAGCATCTTAACTCGGAAGCTGCTAACATCTTAACTGGATGTAATGTCTGCCAGTTGTTTTTCTTTTAGACTTGGCTCCCGCGGCGCTACAATCCTAAAAAATAATAAACAGCAGTATTTGTAGGCTAGTCCCTTACTGCCACGTTCCTTTCAGTGTTATAAAAACTCCTGATTTCTCGATGCAATTAGAATATATAAAGTCACATATGCATCATATATTTAGAGTCCTCCATGAAATAAAAGTCCATTATTGTAAATAAAATTCTATTTTTCAGGTTGCAATTGAATAGGTTTCTTCAAAGGTTCTTTATTTTCAGGAGCATGCCCTGCTAGTCCAAGTCCAAATATCCCCAAAACGTTTCCAGATCGCCTCGCGCACGTAGCAATGCGTTCGCTTCTGCCGAGCTCCAGGTCTGCGGAGGCAGCCACACAGGACCTGGAGGAAGGCGCGGGCCTTGCTCGCTGCGCTCGGAGCCCGGGGCTGCAAGGACAGCGGCGGCTTAGGTCGCCTGCGTTCGCGCCCTGAGCTGCCCGGGCCCCCGCGCTCCGCCGGACGCACCAGAGGCTCCTCCCCGCAAGGGCGCAGAGCCCCAGCCTCGCGCAGTCCTTTGCCTGCAGGTGCTCAGAGCCGACGCTACCACTGGACGGTTCATCTAAAGAGGAGAGCAGGGAACACAGAGGAAATCGTTCCTGTTCTGCTCAAAAGATGGAGCAGAGAGAACTCCGCAGCGTGGACTCCTGCGAACGCGCACACTAGGGCTTCGCTGGGATTCAGACTAGAATGGAAGCTCAGCAGCCAGCCAGGGGTGGACAGGCCAGTTAGGTCCTCAGTGCAGGATGGATGCTGTTTTCATCTAACATTTTGCTATTTTGTTCATCATGGGTTTTCATTTGGGGGTTTTGTTGGGGGTGCATTTTATTATTTTAATATTGCATTAAAACCTTATTTATCTTGATTACCGTTACTTAAAATTTGCACCGGAGACGAATGCTTACTCCCCTCACCCTAGCTCTAGCCTTTCTAGAAGTCTAACTGTAAATGTAGCTCCAGCCTTCCCTGCAGGAGCAGCTCATCCTGAGCGTCACGTGTGCCAGGGCAGGGACAGGAGGGACCAGGATCCTCCCCTTCCGGTGCTTCCTAAACTCACAGCCCAGGCAGAGGTGGGCACACTCCCTGGAAGTACCACCGCGAGATTCCAGAAATGAGTTACTAAATGTTTATAGGGTGTCTCAAAGGAATGAAAGCTGTGTGTACTTTTTGGTCTTCTTTTCATAAAATCATCTTCCAAATCACTCCTGAAAGCCTTTTTTCTTTATTAAAATGAACTCAAATGTCATAATCATACAGAAGAATCTTAAGAAGTCATTTGCGAATTATTAGATTTGCTTAAATTACCTTTGCACCAGAACTATGAAAATCACACTTCTTTCATTACAAAAAAAAAATTAATGTGTAAAATGTTTTTATTGGTCCACTAATGCATTATGCACCGTAGTGGGGTTATTTTGACATCGTATGTGTATGGAGTATAATTTGCTTCATTACGATCCTCAGTACTTCTACTCTCTTTTTGAGTTTTTAATTCATGCTCCATAGATATACACAGAGGTGGAATCCACTGTGGCATATTCATGTGTGTACACAGCATTCCTCAATTTCACTCTGCAGTTCCTCCCTGCTCCTGTTTCTCCCCTCCCCCTGCTTCCCCCTTCCTCTCCTCCACTCATCTCCCTTCTATTATAAATGTGAAATCTTTTTTTTTTAAAGAGACAGTGAGAGAGGAGAGAGAGAGAGAGAGAGAATTTTTAATATTTATTTTTTAGTTCTCGGCAGACACAACATCTTTGTTGGTATGTGGTGCTGAGGATCGAACCCCGGCCGCACGCATGCCAGGCGAGCGCGCTACCGCTTGAGCCACATCCCCAGCCCCAATGTGAAATCTTCATTGGTAGATTAACTGCTTTGAGTGAGATAAAAACAGAAATTGGAAGGCATTTTGTACATTGGACTCAGAATGAAACAACAAAATATCAACCTGCAATTTTTGCTTTTCTTCTTCACAAACACACACAACCCTGTGCGCGAGGTTGTGCGTCTTTTATTTCAATGTAATTTTGCCACGTGCTGATTCTCATTCTGCAATTTCATCTTAGTAACGTACCACATGCATTCCAATTGGAGCTGGAATCCATCATATCCTTCAACTTTCAGTTCTAAAAATTAGAATGAGAACACCAAAAACGTCAGTTTTCTTGCTGCTCTAATAGCACTTTCAGTGGGGGCTGCGGGTGCAACTCGGCAGGAGAGCGCTATCCTGATGGGCACATAGGCCCAGAGTTCCATCCCCAGCACAGGAAGGGGGAAAAGTCTGTCTACTCTTACAAGGATGCCACATCTCTAAGAATACTTTTTTCTTATATTTTTCCTAAGCAACCTAATGTGATATTAATTCAGTTTTTAAAATTACACTCCTGCATTTGTCAAGGTAGAAAGCAGAATCCACTCTGACGTTTTAAGTCAGTTTCCCCTTACTATCACAAAAACACCGGAGACAATTCACTTCTAACGAGGAAAAGGTTGGTTTTGACTCATAGTTCTAGAGGATCCAGTCCAGGATCAGGCAGTCTGGGTCTCTGGCAGCACTCACGGATGGATGGGGAGGAAGAGCAAAGGGTTCACATCATATAAGAGCCGAGAAGCAGAGAGAGTCTGGGAGACCAGAGTCCCCAGGATGACCCCCCCATCTTGTTCTGTAATGGAGGCTCAGCGGGTGGAGGGTGGAGGGTGGAGGATGACCTGAGTTCTGTTTTTAACTCAGGTGCTGAAGTCTTTCTGATACAGTGCCCACTTCACCTTTTGAATGTAGCTCTGAGGTTTATTAAAAGGGACACGTTTTCCTTTTCCTCTTCTCCTTCTCCCCCTTCCTAACTTGGGGACAGGGGACAAGACGACCTTGTACTATCTGCTCCACAGAGTTGTCTGCCAGAGGATCTAGGAAGTGAATGTCTCCCAAATCAACCAGTGAATCCTGACCCTCCACCAGGGGCCCTGGGACCCCCTACCTGACCACACGTGGAATACAACCTTGAAGAGGCCCTTTTACAAGCCCCTGTTCCTCCTGTGGGCAGAATCACAGCCTGCGGGACAGGAGTCCCCCGTCTGTCCTTTGCTAGCAAAGCAATAACATTTATTTTTCCTTTTTCTCAAAACCTTGTCCTCGTGATTGAATGGGCGTTGGGGGAAAGGACAGAGCGTACTATTCTACTTCCGAAATTGAATCAGAGCGAGGATATCAAATAGTCAGTCCTCTCTCTTCCTGCTTGTGTTCACAGGGAGGACCAACCGTGCTGAATATCCCGCTGGGAGTGGAGCTTTGAAAGGGGGAGATGCAAAAAGACAGTCAATAGACAGAATAAATAACGGGGCCAGGTCAAGGAGATGGGGGCTGGTTGGAAAGCCCTTTCCCCTCCTGCTCCAACCTGTTGCTAAGGCAACCTGCCACAGGGAGGGTCCCCCCTGCAGGGAGTTGTTAATTAATGCCTCCTGAGCTGTCCCTCCCTGCCCCCAACATTGCACCCTTTGGTCCTCCCCCTCCCCATTTTCTTGTCACCTTTTGGTTCTTGGTGAAGTACACAGGAAGGAGAGAGATAAGGGGGAGAAGAAGGCAGGAGAACAAAGATAATTGGAAATGTATAAAAGGGACAGGACACTCCCCTGGGGGTCCTCTTCTTCCGGGAGAAGTCTGTTTCTAGCTTTTAAATAAAACTTGCCTTCTACCCTTGCCTGGTGTTTCAATCCTAACATCTGGTCACTTGTAAAACTTTAACTGCAGCAACAGAAAGTCACCTGAGCCCACTTACCTCTCTTATTCTTCACAGAGCAGAGAAAGAGGAGGCCTCCCTCTGGCTTTCTGACATCCGTCAGTATTTTAAGAAAACAATCCTCACTTTCCCTAACCAGTTGGGAAAGTAAGTTGAGCTTCAATACAAAAATGAATACTCTTTATTAAAACATCATATGGATATTTTTTTTTCTGTGAAGTCAAATTAGTCTAAAAATCTAATCCTTCCAACGTTAAGAAAAGCACAAGCAAATATATGGTAAAGAAGTTGAAATCTTCCTCCCAGTTTCTTATCCCTGGCTAATTTGGAAGAATTTGAAAGGGGTGAGAGTAATAAACACTAATGAATAATTTGCCTAACCCTTCTATCGAGTCTTGTTATATATAAATTCCCTGATTTGACAATTATACAAATAATAGCATACTTTAACACGACTACATAAAAAGTACTGTAGGTGCCCAGGTTTCAAAGAAAGCATTCTCTCCAATGTTTTTTCATATAAAAAGGTAATTCTCACCCAAAATCTGGGTTGATCTTTTACATAGAAAGAGTACATGGGCACAGTTAGAATACGGTTTTGGGAACTAGAAAAGCCACCCTGGATTTAGTAAATCAGCATTCCACCACTGAGCTGGGCTAAGATTTATCATGAAATCTCTGTGGATGTCAGATCATTTCTTAATGTGGGAGACAAACTTTAATATAAGAGAGCTCAGCTGAATTGAGCCTGGGGATCAGGGGACAGAGGAGGGGTGAGCTAGGGACCAGGGAGGGTGAAGAAAGGGGCCAGTCAGATGTCAGAGATGAATTTATTCATGCTCCACTTTTGTCGGAAGTAAACTGACCTTCGGTTAGTCTCTGCAGAAGGCCATTCCCAGAAGACAGGAAGGCGTTGTCCTCGTGAAACGTCCAGCTGAAATAATGGCACCCTGCTTTGGGGACACCTTTTCACTCTGCTGACCGCGGCTCTAAGGAAACACTGCTCCTCCTTAAAGGAGGAGAATCAACGGACACAGACCTGGAGGAGCTTTCAGATCTGCCTGCATTTGTGCCCCAGGACTGGAGCAGCCGCCCTGCAGCCTGAGTTTCTGAGTCTAAAGGGGCTGAAGCTGTTCTGTCTGCAGCAGGGGCAGGGGATTCCTATCCGTCCCCAACCAGCTCTGAGTCTGGGGAACAGCGCACTTTGTGCTGCCAGCCAAGGAGCTTTGGGTGCCTTAGAGAGCCACTTGGACCCCAGGTCTCCGTGTGGTGGGGAGGACTGTGGGGTCGGCTCCTCCTGGGAGGACTGGCTGTGGCTTTCACACACACTACAGAGGCACAGTCTAGAAGCTGGCATTGAGTAGGCAGTAGAAGACGGGAGGACAGGCTGTGCACGTGGGGTCGGCCACACCTTCTGCTGTTGCACATCGAGGCAGAGACACAAGCGGGCACAAGGAGCACACTTAGCCTGATGCCCTTCTTTTCAGGGTCCAGGCGGCTGGCCAAGGTAAGGTGGTGGTTTCGTAAGGACTCAGGGCACGGAGAAACCTAGTCGTTACACAAAAACATGCAACTTTATTCTCAGTCCAATAATGAATGTGAGCACAAAATTCTCATAATACAAAATATCAAAGAAGGGGAAAGTTTTGTTCTCTGTATGATACAAAATGTTTTCGGCCAAGTCAGATAGCTCCAGGGGCTGTACCCAGGATGTGGGATCACATCCGACGTTCCTGGTGGTGACAGAGGGGACATGAAGGTCACCTGTAGGGAATTTCCTAAGAATATTAAATAAGAGTCTCTGCAGACGGCTTATCATAGGCATCTTCTGTCCCAAAGGTTAAAAGAAACTTCCCCTGAGTATAAGGGGAGGGGGAGAGAGAGAAAAGAGGAAAGATGAATAAACAAAGCAGCCCTGAGGTGACAGAATACTTGGTCGCACTTGATACTTAGGGACCCTGTGACTGGGGAATAAGATGGTCTGGAGATAAAGCACCAGAACTTTAGAAACCTGCTTGTCTCTCCTACAGCAAGACACTAGGTCTCTGTAGGCCTCAAATCTCATGTGTTTATGTCGAGCATCATTATATTTCTTTTCTGGGTAGTTTGTGAAGATTATTTGATTTTTTTTTCTGGTTGTTTTGTTTTGTTTCATGGTTCTGGGGATTGATCACAGCACCTAGGCAAGGACTGTACCGCTGAGCTACATCTCCAGCCCCATGAAGATTATCTGAGAAGAATTTATGCCAAGTGCTCACTGGCTATAATAAAGGTTCAATATATTAATGATATTGTCATTAATTAAAATAAACCCAAATCCTGCCACGCGGTGGCACACACCTGTGATCCCAGCCGCTTGGGAGGTTGAGGCAGGGGGATAGAGAGTTCAAAGCCAGCCTCAGCAGAAGCGAGGTGCTAAGCAACTCAGTGAGACTCTATCTCTAAATAAAACACAAAATAGGGCTGGAAAACTGGCTCAGTGGTCGAGTGCCCCTGAGTTCAACCCCCAGCACCCCCCCAAAAAGAACCCAAATAAAAAAAAAACCCTGAAATCCTAATAAAGACTTTTTTCAAAGGCTTATACTCATTTCTTATTACCAAATATCTTTCCATCCCACAAATCAAATGCATTCTTCTTTGATTCTAAAGGATATTCAAAATATTATTTTTCCCTGGAAAGGCTATGGTTAAACATTAGAGTCTGGCCTCCTGATGCTCTATAATTTCTTTCAGCTCTGTAGAATGAGGTTACGCTAACACAATTTCCACGTGAATAATGGATAAAGAGCACTATCTGTAGTTTCAAAGGGTTTGGGGCCAAAACATCTATTTTCTTGAATGTCCAATGTAGATTTATAAAATGTCAATATTCAACAATAACACCTAAGCATAATTTCTACAAAATATAATTCATAACCATGTTGTTTTGTTTCATGATTCGCTCTTATTTTTTTTTATTTTATTTTTTTTATGATTCGCTCTTATTAATTTCTTGTTTCTGTCGCAGATCTAATGAATTGCAATTCTTCAAGGTGCCACAGAGTTTTCCTTTCACTAGGAAAGGAAGAGCTACAGAATGTTCTCCAAAGAATAGCAAATAGGTTTTAAAACTCTACATGCTTATGCAAATTTCACCCTTAAACAAAAATTAAGACCATAAGGAATCAGTTTAGGGAGCTCTAAAGTTTTCTTATAACTATTGCTATCCTTCAATCAACTGTCTGATTGTTCATTATACAAGTTCTTTTTATTCAAGTACAAATCAGTTCATTTTGATGTATTTTATTTCCTCTTAAAATTTTTTACCCTTTTGGAGCTGGGGTTGTAGCTCAGTGGTAAAGCACTTGCCTTGCATGTGTGAGGAAGTGGGTTTGATCCTCAGTACCACATAAAAAATAAATAAATAAATAAATAAATAAAGGTTAAAAAAATCTTTTTTACCCTTTTGGTGTTATGGTGTGGATCAATGGAAGAGCCTCTTTCCTACCATATGCAAGGGCCTGAGCTCTATCCCCAGAGCTGCAAAAAAATAAAATAAAACTTAAATTAAAAAATTACTCATTTTACCTACCTTTCAACATGTAAAGTTTATGCCAAAGGCAGTTTTATTCACATGAACAGAAGTATAAAACCTCACATACACGTGAAAGAACATTTTAAAAATCTGACCATCAATATTTAACCATATAAATATTAAACTAGAAATTGAAAGCTTTTTGTTATTGTTGTTCTCAGAATCTATACTCATCTCATACCAAACTCTTGGAATTTTTAGGGAAAAAAAAAAGTTACTTGAGGTTTGTTTTCTTTGTTTTGTTTTATGTTCAGTATTAGGGGTCAAATCCAGGGACCACACAAGCTAAGCAAACCTTCTACCACTGAGCTATATTCCCAGCCTTGGAAATAATCAAATAAAATCAGGACAAGGTGGTGCTCACCTGTAATACCCGCAGCTCAGGAAACTGAGGCAGGAAGTTTGCAAGTTCAAAGCCAGTCTCAGCAACTTAGTGAGGCCCTAAGCAACCTAGCAAGACCCTGTGTCTAAATAGAATATTTTTAAAAGGGTTGGACGTGTGGCTCAGTGATTAAGCACCCCTGGGTTCAATAATAATAATAATAATAATAATAATAATGGAAGAAAAGAGATGATCTTTTCAAATGCCAAATAAAGAACATTGAGTATCCACTTGTTATGGCAGCCTCATTATAAAAGAGAATTGAACAAAGAAAAGGTCTCTTAGAACAAAATCCACAAAGACTTTATAGGACAAGAATTTCATTGTAAAGAATTGGGGTGATACAAATTCATTCTACATTTTATATAAAAAGCAAAGGTAAAATTTTAAAAGTATGGCAACTATCTGCCAATCTGCACCATGTAAAATGAAATAATATCGGTAACAGGTTACGGTTGGCTCTGGCACTGATAAGGAACAGGGCCTGGATTTTACTTGCTCACCTAAAACAAAACTGTGTCAAAATAGACGAAGCCACAGTTTCCCAGACATCAGACTCCAGGAAACAGAGGAGAGTGATCCTTGAAAGACTGGACTCAGTGAGGCGTGCCCTGCGGCTGCCCCAGAGGAGCTCCTGCGTGCGGCACAGGAGGAAGGACCCAGGCAGAGCCCAGAGCTATGGAGTTGAAGACAGGGAATGAGGGGTTGATGACGGCCAAAGGAAAGACCCCTCAAAGGAGCCGGGCAGGTGCACACCTGTAATTCTAGTGGCTTTGGAGTCTGAGGCAGGAGGATCACAAGTTCAAAGCCAGCCTCAGCAATTTAGTGAGACTCTGTCTTTAAATTCGGTATTTGTAAAAGGGCTGGGGATTAACTCAGTGGTTAAGCGTCCCTGGGTTCCATCCCTGGTACCAAAAATAAATAAATAAATAAATAGTTTATTTCGTGTGTATGTTTAGAACCCTCTGATTTGGGTGGACGATAGGAGAGTGAGGGACAAAAGAACTGATGTTTTCTGGTAAATTCTTAGGCAAGGTGGGGTTCCTGAAGGGAAAATTGGGAGAGTGTGGACTCCCTCCAATGCTCAGCCCTCAGCAGTCTCGGTCTTTCAGGCCCGACGTGTTGAGTCTCCAGCAAGCAGCCAGTTCCCTCCCCTGCTTTTATTTATTTATTTATTTATTTATTTATCTATCTATTTATTTATTTATTTATTTAGGGTACTTGGGATTGAACCCAGGGGCGCTTTACCACTGAGCCACATCCCCTAGCCTTTGTATTTTTTATTTTGAGAGAGGGTCTCACTGAGTTGCTTAAGACCTCTCTAAATTGCTGAGGCTGACTTTCAACTGGCCATCCTCCTGCCTCAGCCTCCCGAGCCCCTAGGATTACTGGCCTGTGCCAGGGCACCCAGCCAGCCAGTTGCCTTTGAGCACTCCTGCCCTTTGCTGGTATCAGTGAAGTTTCTGCTCCAGGTGAGCTGGGATTCCCTGTCTGCCGCCCCCCCCCTTCTCTCTCTCTCTCTCTCTCTCTCTCCATTTTCTAAGTCCTGGTTTCCCTGTTATGAAGCAGGTTAACTGATTACCAATCCAAGAGGGGACCAGCACCTCTGGAGAGCAGCTGAGATCTCCACCGTGCCCACCCCCTGGAACACAGCCTGGCCTTTCCCACCCACCCATTCTAGGCTACAGTGTTAGGTTGCCTGAGTCTGGTAGGATGGACCGTGCCGCCTTGCAGTAAGCAGCATGAAGTGGAGTTTGTACTTGCAGATAAGCAGCAAAAGCCAGAAGAGGCCCAGGAGTCAGTGACGAGGCCCTCCGGGGCTCAAGAAGCTGCCTGGAGCAGAGGCTCACTGCTCAGACTCTCTAGGCCAAGCTTCAAGGGGCAGCCTCCTTCAGAAGGAGACAGTGGCCAGCCCTGGCCGTGGCCTGTTTTCCCCAGGCCAGCATCCCCCAGGAGGACAGAAACAAGGTCCTGCCTCCGGTCACCACATTCCTAGCATGCTTCCCACTTGTTGGGAAAACTGCTATCAGACACTGTCCAGCACCCGTGACCCGGGTTCTCGGAGGGCCCTGAGAACTGCTGACCTTCAGGGAGTTTTGTTGTTTTGAGAAGGGGTGGGACCACCTGCCGCTTCTTCCTGTCAGCCTGGACACCCAGAAGTCCTCCCCCTCCACAATCTGCTGTCTTCTTTAATCTTGTTGAGGCCTTCGGGAATTTGTTGCCCAGAACAAATGTCAAGGCCAAGGACAAGCAGGAGAGGGGAGGCTATTGTCTCCTCCTGGGAGAAACTCCTTCCCCCTGCTGGTCCTTTGTCCCCTGCTCAGCACCCTCCCCTGATGAGGAGGCAAGATGACAGGCAGCCACGGTTCCCTGGGGACTCCTGCTCTCAGGCCCAGTTGGCAGTGGACCCTGCAGACCAGGTTCTCACCTGGAAGCCCCATCCCTTTCCAACCTCTTCCCTCCAGGTGGTCCTTGGTCCCTTCTGCTCCTGACCAAATGCAGTGGCTTCAGGTGTCAGTCCCTGGGCTGTGCTGCCACCGAGCACCTTACGTCCTGTCCCGGGGCCAGCGCTTTTGCAACAGCCATCAACGGCCACTCTGTCCCAGGAGCACTGCCCTGAGCAAGGCCTGCTGGGCTGCGTGTCCTGCCCCAGGGTCAAGGCAGAGCTCTGCTCGCATTCTGGAGGGGCTGCAGGGAAAGCCAGGGGAGGGCACCCTGCACCCTCGGTCGACCCTGCTCCCCCAACGCCCCACGGTGCATGTGGCAGGGCTCCTCCTGGCATGGCGGCGGGTGGGGCTGCAGGGATGACTGTGGAATCTACGCACAGCTCTCAGGTTCTGCTCAATCTGGAGCAGGAGACGCGTGGCCTGCGGAAAGACAGGACTTCAGGCATGCAAAGTTAGCACCCAAACCTAAACGACCTTCTCTAGTCCATCCTAAAGACTGCGTGACCTTGGGAAGGTGTGGGGGGCCTTCCCGCAGCACAAAGGCTTCTCTGTGCCTTCCTGGCTCACCCTCCCACGGCTTATTCTCTGATCCTGGTAATGGAGACTTTGAAGAGAGAGGAACAGTGACCCACCGACTAAGGCCAGCCCAGGCAGCAGTGACATAGGGTCGGGACTGGACACCCAGCCTCTCCCTGACCGTGAGGAATCAGCCGTGGGAAAGCCGGAGCACAGCACTGGAACTTTCTCCCTGGGTGGGGACAGCGGCCCTCCTAAGGGAGGTGGGACCCCCTCGAGGCAGCAACTGCCCCCGGACCAGAGCCCCCTGGAGGAGGGGACCCTCTGCCTCCAAACTCCCAGCAAGGTCAGCAGAGGGTGGCATGAGGGCAGAGCGCTGGCCCACGAGGAGGTCCAGGTGTGCTGTTGAGAAGGCCAGGTGCAAAAAGTGTATAGGGAGAGGGTCCAGAACAGGGTTAGGGAGAAAGCCCCCCAGCCCTTATGGGCAGTGGAGCTTGAGGAAGGTTCTGGAAGGAGCTGCCCCTCCTCTCCAACACCCCTCCCTTTGCTATCGCTCCTTCCCATTTTGTCTCCCTTTCTGTCTACACTGCTCCCCATCTGCGTTGTCAAGACCAGCGTACCCAGCGGGTGACCCCACCAGGCAGGTCACATGCATGAGGCTGGCTTTGGCCACACATCACGTGCAGATGCCCCACCCATCTGCACCCACCGCCCCCCGCGTGCCAGCTGCTCCTTCCTGCTTCCCCTGCTCCCAGGCAGATGCACCCCCACACCTCAGCCCTCCTGCAGCAGAGGCCAGCTCACGGGGCTCCTTTCCTCTCAGGCCTCAGGACTCCCTTCCTGTGCAGAGTGTAGGGCTCCTGGAGAAAGGCTTGTTATAAGGAATCAGACAGAGCTGGTGGGTCGAGTTCTGTCTCATTAGGGCCTGTGGGCTGGGCACGGGGCTAAGTGAAGACCCAGCCCAGGGGCGTCTGGGTTGAAACTGCACGTGCAAAGGCCCTGAGACTAGCTGATACTCCAGGTGTGTGGAAAACAGCAAGGACGTCTGGAGGTGGAGGCAGAGTAGGGGGAACAGCATTTTTGACCCCCGCAGCTCGCGGTGAGGACTTGGGATGGCATTGTGAGTGAGATGGGTGGAAGAGTCACAGGACGTGACGTTAACAGGAGTTTCTTTGGTGGGCTGAGAACAGACGGAGGAGGTGCAGCAAGTGGTACACAGAGAAAATTCCCTCATCCTTGGAATCTTCTGGGGTTCAGTTTGTGCGGGAAAAGCGGGGCTGTTTTTCACTCCTTCCCTTTGACTTAGCAATTGTGTTACAAAATCAGCTCCACGGCGTCCTCTTCCCGTGGCAACTCATGAACTTAATGTCATGGCTTTGTGAGTTTTCCACCCACACTGATTTGTTTCAGATCACTGCCGTCGCTGTTCTTATTCCTGCTCACGGGATCTCACGTTTGGCCACACAGAGCCTCCCTGCATTGGCCTCTGGGTCCTTTTTATACTTTTGGTACCAGGGATCGAACCCAGAGGTCTTTACCCACTGAGCCCCACGCCCAGCCCTTTTTATGTTTTATTTAGAAGCAGGGTCTCACCGAGTTGCTGAGGTCCTCACTATGTTGCTGAGGCTGGCTTTGATTTGCTTTGCGATCCTCCTGCCTCAGCCTCCCCAGCCACTGGGATCGTACGTGTGCAGCACGCTGGGTCTTTTGGACCCATGCCAGGCCCTCAGTGGGCTTCTGTCCTAACAAGACGTCCCGGCTCTTTCATGCATTCCCAGCCACAGACGGCAGAAAGCCATCCTTCTGTGGACCCCGACTTTCTTTTAGGTGGGAATGATGTCTAGGGCCCAAGTGCAACTGCGGAGGGCTCAGCTGCCTGTGGGTTTTTGTGTGCTGGGATATTCAGAGGAGAGAACTAGAACATTCATATGTTTAACTAAAAATTTAGTGTTGAACTCAGTGTCCATTCACAAGGGGTGGTAAGACTGGGCTGTTTACAGGCATCTGTGGGTCCCTTACTCAGCTTCTCCCAGTAGGAACTTGCTTCAGGAGCACATCAAGTTGCTGGGCCCTCGCGATTCCCTTCTTTAGCTACCACACTTTCCTCCTGCCCCCAAGCCCTCCTTCACCCCTGACAACCAACCACTCCTCTATTCTCCATGGCTCTGGTTTTATCAGCTGGTGTTATATAAGTGGAATCACACCACGTAACCTTTGGCCTCTTCCTCTCAGTGCAATTCTCTGGAGACTTACCCACTGGTAACATAACATGTTGCTCTGCATATGGATAATTTGTTCTTTTTTTATCCCATCCTCTGCATAGACCCCAAGTGGCACAGTCACATCAATGTTTATAGCAGCTCAATTCACAATAGCTAAGCTGTAGAACCAACCAGGTGACCTTCAACAGGTGAATGGATAGAGAGACTGTGCTATATAAATACACAATGGAATATTACTCAGCCATAAAGAAGAATGCTATTATGGCATTTACTGTCAAATGGATGGAACTGGAGACTATCGTGCTAAGTGAAATAAGTCAATCCCCCAAAAAACAAAGAACAAATGTTCTTTCTGAATGTGGATGCTGACACACATAAGTGGGGAAGGGAAGAACAGCAGGTCATTGGGTTAGAAAAAGGGGAAGGAAGGGAAGGAAGGAGGGATAGGAATAGGAAAGACAGTGGAATGGATTGGAGTGAACTTTCCTATACTCATATGTGACTACCCGACGAGCGTAACTCTCCTCATGCACAACCACAGGAATGGGAGACTGGACTCCAGGTATGGATGCTGTGTCAAAATGCAGTCTACGGTCATGGTACCTAAAAAGGACAAATAAAAATTATTTAAAAATCTTCGTTCTTCTTATCGCTGATGGCCAGCGCGTGGTTCAGAAGTACCCTGTCTCTTTGATCACATCTGGCTGCCTCACCGCTGGCTGTCGGGGGCACACCTGCTCTAGACACTGCTGAACAGGTTTCTGCATGTACACAAGTCCCCTTGTCTCTGGGACAATTACCAAGTGCAACTGCTGAGCTGTCTGGTAGCTGTATGTTTCCAGGTTAAAGAAACTCGGAGCAGCTGGGCCATTTGTCGAGCCCTTTGGAGGTACTTGAGGGGTCCCTTCCGTCTCTCCAGCATTTGGAGTCGTCACTATTTTATTGAACCCTCTGACGTGGGTGCTATTATAGCTCATCAGCTGTCATGTTCCGCTCCCTAATGGCCGGTGCATTTGGATATCTTCACTCCTGCTGGTTTGACATCTCTGGATGCTTTTTGGTGAGATTCATTATGACATCACTTGCATCTATCTCCTAAGTGGCTTCTTTTATTGTTGAGTTTTGAGAGTTCCCTGCTTGATCTGGATTCCAGACCTTCATCCGACGTATGCCTTTATCAACATTTTCTCTCAGACTGGAGTTTATTTTTTTTATGCTCTTAAATGAGTCCTTCATAAAAACACATTTATTTTTTTCAATTTTGATAATGTCCAGCTTGTGCAGATTTTTTTGCTTTTAGGATGTTGCTTTGGATGTAAAGTCGAAATAATTCTTTGCCTAGCCCTGGAGAGTTTCTAATGTGTACAGGAAGACGAAAAGGTTTATAGATCGACATTTAAATCCATGCTCCCTTTTGAGTGAATCTTGCATAGGGTGTTAGGTTTCTGAAGAGGATCATTTTTTACCCATTGATAAACAAATGCCCTAGTAACATTGGTTGGAAAACTGTCCTTCTTTAAGGGACTGCTTTTGGACTTGTGTCAGAAATCTATCATACTTGGGGATCTGAGTTCTCTCTTCTGTTTAGTTGATCGGATGTCCCCACTCACAAATGACACATTTTTTGATTTCCATAGCAATAGTAAGTCCTGTAATGGGGTAGATTGGCCCTCTAATTCTATCAGTGTCTTAAAAAATCATTTTAGCTCTCCAAGTTCTTTTGCATTTCCATGGAAATCTTAGAACCATCTTATATGTACCCACAGAAAAATACTGCTGGGATTTTTAATAAAACTGTGAAAACCCCATGAATTCAGAGAGAATTATCATCTTTCCTATTTGGGGTCTTTCAGTCTCTAAACATGATAAGTTTCTCCGTTTATTTAGTTTTTTTTCTTCTCATCAGCCTTTTTAGTTTTCAACATACATGTCTCATGACTATTTTGTTGAATTTAAGCCTAAGTATTTCATTTGGGTGCAATTATAAATGATGTTTATTGTATTTTAAATCTTTATGCAAATGTCCATAACACACATTTTTTTTTCCGTACGTCTATGTTGCATCCAGTAACCTGGCTGCACTCATTTACTAGTTCTAAGAGTTGTTGGACTTTGTTCCTTTTTATAGATTCCTTGGAATTTTCCACATAGCGAATCACGTTATCTGCAAAAATAAACACTTTTGTTTCTTCCTTTCAAATCTGTCTCCGTAGCCGTTTTCACACTTTACTGAACTTGCAAGAACTTCCTGCACAATACTGAATCAGCCTTGAGACCAGACCTTCCTGCCTCCCTCCCTTTCTTAGATGTAAACCATTCTTTTCTGACCATAAAATATAATGTTCACAGTACGAATTTTTATAACTCTCTCTCGGTCACGTTGAGGAAGTTCCTGTCTATTCTTATTTTTTCTCTAGGTTTTGATCGTGGCTGAGCATTGAATTTTGTCAGATGACTTTTCTGCATTGATGGATACGATCATGTGATCATGTGTTGTTGATACAGAGGATTGCATTGATTTTGCCACCATGAACAAGGCTTGTGTAATTCTCATGGGTCTTTATGTATGGCTGAACTCTATCTGATAATATTTTGTAAAAGTTTTGAGCCCAGGGGTGCTTAACCACTGAGCCACATCTCCAGCCCTTTTTGTTTTTTATTTAGAGACAGGGTCTCACTGAGCTGCTGAGGGCCTCACTAAGTTGCCGAGGCTGACTTTGAACTCATGATCCTCCTGCCTCAGCCTCCCGAGCTGCTGGGAAAATAGGTGTGTGCCACCGTGCCCAACATATTCTTCCCTTTCTTGCTTTGTCAATCTTGCTAAATGTTTGTAAATCTTATAGATCTTTAAAAAAAAAAAACAGCTCTTTGCTTCATTGATTTTCTCTATTTTTTTCTATTTTATTGATTTCCACTCATATTCATTATTCCTTCCCTTCTATTTTTTTTTTTTTGTGTGTGTGTGTGTGTTCTCTTTTTCCTATATTGTAGTTCTTGAAGTGGAAGCTTCATTGACCTGAGAATTTTTTCATTTTCTAACTCATACATTTAGTACTATAAATTTCCCTCTTGGGAAATTGGGCTTTAGGATGCCCCACAAGTGTTGACGTACACATTTTCACTTTCTTTCAGTTCATAGTTTTTTTGGTTGTTGTTGTTTTGATCCTGGTGATTGGACCTAAGGGTACTTTACCAAAGAGCCACATCCCCAGTCCTTTTTATTTATTTACTTACTTTTATTTCGAGACAGGGTCTCACTAAGTTACTAAGGCTGGCCTCAAACTTGCAATCCTCCTGCCTCAGCCTCCTGAGTCACTGAGAATTACAGGCATGCACCACTGTGTACCTGGCTAGTTAACAGTTGGTTTTTTTTTTTTTTTTTGAGACTTTCTTTTCACCTGTGGATTATTCAGAGTGTATTGTTTTGTCTGCAAACATTTGGAAGTCTGTTATTTTTCTGTTTTTGATCTGTAATTTGATTCCATTTTCATCGATGAACATTATTATTTGAATCCTTTTAAATTTTTTGGATATTTGTTTTATAGCCCAGGCTGTGGTCTATCTTAGATATGTATTGTGCGATTACTCAGAAAGAACATATATTCTGATGTTGCTGGGTGGAGTGTGTAATAAACTTTGACTCACAGTGTCTGGTGGTTGTTCTGTACCTTTGCTGATTTTCTGCGAGTTGTTCCATGCGTTATTGAGTGAAGAGACTCGAGGCCTCCGCTATAACTGTGAACTTGGCTATTCTTGCAGTTCTATCAGGGTTTGGCTCACATATTTAAAAAAAAAAAATTCATGGCCATCTTTGAGTGATTCTTTTACCCATTGATAACTTGGAGATCATTCTTCACTGAAGTGTGCAGAATTTTCAAATATTAATGTCACATCATTAATTTCATTCAGAAATGTTATTAAGTTTCCAGAAGGTGTCAAGCTCACTACAACACACACATTTTCCAAAGTTCTCATTTTTTTGCTTAAAAATTTGAATTTTATTACTGGCAAAAGTGATGGGCTTGCTTCCATTTTCAAAACAATTATCTTCTGGGCTGGGGAGATAGCTCAGTTGGTAGAGAGCTTGCCTCGCATGCACAAGGCCCTGGGTTCAAATCCCACTACCAAAAAAAAAAAACCTTCTAAAGTCTTAAGTCTGGCTGGATTCTCTCTCTTTATTTTTATTATTATTATTATTATTATTATTATTATTATTATTGGTACCCAGGATTGCACCCAGGGGCACTTTACCACTGAGCCACATCCCCAACCCTTTTTACATTTTATTTAGAGGCAGGGTCTTGCTAAGTAGCTCAGGGCCTTGCTAAATTGCTGGGTCTGGCATTGAACTTGTAATCCTCCTGCCTCAGCCTCCCAAGCTTCTGGGATTACAGGCATGCACCACCCTGCCTGGCTGGATTCGCTATTCTGATGTACTTTCCATTTGTCAGCTTTGCATGAGCACATAACGATCACACTGTTGAAATTACTGAAGCTATTCTAAGTTTCAACGTTTTATAAATGTGAGAACCAAATCACTGCCCAAACCTATAATCCCCAGCCACTCTGGAAGCTGAGACAGGAGGATCACAAGTTTGAGGCCAGTCTGGGCAATTTAGTGAGACCCTATCTCAAAATAAAAAATAAAAAGGGGTGTAGCTCAGTGGTAGAGCACGCTTGGGTTCAGTTCCTAGTACCTTAAAAGAAAAAGATTAGAAGCAATATTTCTGTTTCTACAAACAATATAAGTTGGGGGTTTGATAGGGGATTGTATTAAAACTGTAGATCAGTCTGGTAGAAATTGACATTTTTATAATATCAAGTAGCATTATCACGCCACTGAATTGTATTCTCTTTAATTTATCCGAGAAATGTTTGGTAGTGAATCATGCTATTTGTTATATTTATTCCTAAGTATGTTATTCTTTTGATGTTATTGTCAGTGAAACAGTTTTATCTCATTTCCCAAAAGTATATGTAGCTCTTTTTAAAAATTTTTTATAGTTATAAATGTACAGCATGCCTTTATTTTAATTATTTTTTTATGTGGTGCTCTCCGTCGAACCTAGTGCCTCACACATGCCAGGCAAGTGCTCCGCCACTAAGCTACAGTCTCAGCCCTGTATAGCTTTTTTATACAACAGGACTGATTGTATAAACAGGACTTTACAGTGACGACTTCTTGAGCTCATTTTGTTTCTTAGTGCTTCTCGCATCCACAATCAGGCCAGCTGCACTTAGAAGTCTTACCTCTCACTCTCTAAGCTAGGAACATTTTATTCCATCTTTTCTCTCATTGTACCTGCTGGGACCTGGGAGCTGCAGGACAATGAGATATTCTTTGCTCCATCCCTCTTAGGAAGTAAGTATGGCATTAGCTGTAGTGGGCTTCACGGGAGACTTTTAAAAATCATATTGAGGAAATTTATTTCTACTTCTGTCGGGGTTTTTAACCCCCCTGTTCCCTCCTGACCTGTGGGAGAGATTGGGGGAGCACACCCCGGCCAGGACAGGCCAAGAAAGGTAAAGGTCGACTGGCTGCTCGTACCCAGCCCTCCCTCCCAGGGGACAATCAGAGGCCAGGGAGAACCGTCAAAGCAGGATCTCATTTAATGAGAAAACACACACAGCTCATATAATGTACAGCAGCCAATCAGGGAAAGGTCAGCAGGTGGGGAGTTCACGTGTGCACCCATCCTACAGGCAGTAATGGGAGACTGGAGCGTCCGTGTGGGCAGAAGGGTTCTGAGCCTCTCCTAGAGGTGGTCCCATTCTTCATCACAACCCGCGGCAATGCCTTCTGGCTAATCGCCAGGTGCTTTCTTAGCCACCTGTGGCCCCAGGACTGGGAAGCGGGTAGCAGGCAGCAAGTTAAGTTTCCTCTTTTCTGATGCAACATGCCCCGCGTTACATCATGCCCTGCATACTTCTTTTTGTTGAACATGAATTCCTATTTTGTTATCATAAATGGGCATTGAATTGTATCAAAATGTATGTGTGTGTTTATTCTGTGGTTTCTTTATTCTGTAAACGTAATTGGTTGTTTTTACTGATTTTTATTTTTTTCTTTTTTTTTTCCTTTCCCCTTTTTAAAAAGAGAGTGAGAGAGGAGAGAGAGAGGGAGAATTCTTTTTTTAATGTTTATTGCTTAGTTCTCGGCGGACACAACATTCCCATTGGTATGTGGTGCTGAGGATCGAACCCGGGCCGCACGCATGCCAGGCGAGCTCGCCACCGCTTGAGCCACATCCCCAGCCCCTTTACTGATTTTTAAATGTATTAAACCAACATTGCTTTTCTGGAATAAATCCCACTAGGCCATGATAGATTGTACTTTTAAATTTCATTTCTGTGTTTTTATTAAAAGTTTTTGCATCTACATTCATGAAGAACATATTTTCATATATTATTCTTGCGATATTTTGCTACGAAGCTTACAACTGGTCCTATAAGTTAGAAAGCACTCACTCTTTTGTTTGAAAAGACACTTTATAAAATTGATGTTTCTTCCTTAAATGCTTGAAGAATTCACTGGTGAACGTCTGTCGTGAGCCTGCTGTTATTCAAACCTCTATTCACTTTTATGTCTCCCAAGTTCAGACACCTTCACTGACGTTTAAAATGCTATTTAAAAGTAAAAAAGCAAAATAGTCCTCTCATGACTTAGGAACAAAATATGAGAACAAGTGTTAGTATTAATCACTAGAATGTATTAAAAGGAATGATTCCACCCCAAATAGCAATGCAGATATGATATTTTAGAAATAAACAGAGATAAACACACAGATACCAGATAGAGGGACCAAAAGCTTAGAAAATGATCTAATAGAAACTTTAAAATCCTAGGAAAATATACAGGTAAGACTAAAAAGATTAAATTTTGAAAAGCTGCTAAAGGTTACCAAGTTGAATTTATTAATATAATTATAATCATATTATTAATAACTTATCAAAAGATACGCTAAAATTCATCTGGAGTCATAAATGGGAAGCATAAGCAATAAGTAATATTTTTAAAATTTTTTTATTTTTTTTTAGTTGTTGATAAACCTTTATTTTATTTATTTATATGTGGTGTTGAGACTTGAACCCAGTGCCTCACACATGCTAGGCAAGTGCGCTACCCCTGAGCCACAGCCCCAGTCCAATAAGTAATATTTGAAAAGTTCATTGTATGTAAGTTGCAGAAAGGTTCATTCTTTTAAAAGTCACAGAATGTATACGTAACAAATTCTATACACGTAGCAATAAAGATTATCTTAAATAATAAATAACTTTTAAATTTTGGAGCAGAGAAATAAACTAATAAATAAAAGAAATAGATATAGGAAAAAAGCATCATATTATAAATAAAAATTAAAAACATGATATTTAGCTGGGCGTGATAGTGCACACCGTAATCCCAGCAACTGGGGAGGCTGAGACAGGAGGATCGCAAGTTCAAAGCCATCCTCAGCAAAAGCCAGGTGCTAAGCAACTCAGGGAGACTCTGTCTCTAAATAAATACAAAATAAAGACAAAGATGTGGCTCAGTGCTGGGGTGCTCCTGTGTTCAAGTCCTGGTACCCCAAAACAACAACAAAAACCCCATGATATTTGGTAGTATAATTTTGTAGGAAATAGAGAAAAACTGGCTGAAAGGTGTTGTGGAAACTAAGTAATTATTTTGAGGCTATAAAGTTGTTTCCAGTCTTACCATGTAAATAAAATAAATTCCAAAATACTTAAACAACTGGTAGAGTTATAACGAAATTTCATATTTTCTGGAAAGGCTTTATAAGTAAACTTCAAAAATTAAGAAAAATTAAGTGGATTAAATGACAATTTTAAAAATCCCTCAGGCATAATAAAGCATATTTTAAAAGAAAAAAACAACCTAGGAAAATATCTTAAAATATATGAGAAATACAAATTATTTCATGAACTACGTATAAATAAACAAAGACAGAATTCACAGAAGTAAAAAATGAACATATGAAATCAGTCGCAATTTCAAATCAAAGTGTGATCATTTTATAACTCTTTATGTCAATTTGGTAAAGTAACATTTTAATCTTGAGCCTATTGATAAAATATGGTAATATGATCATCCATTTTTTTTTTTAGAGTTGGGGGTTCCTTTTTTGTGGACTAATATTTTCAAAGTGCCATACACCCACTGATTCCCAAAATTCATGTGTTGAAACTTAAGGGCAGTGTGACAGCATTAAAGGCATGGCCTCTAGGAAGTGAAGTCTAAGGGCACAGCCCATGTGGCTGGGCTCAGGGATTCACAAAGGTTGAGCAAGTGAGACCCTGCCTCCAAATAAAATATAAAACAGGGCTGGGATGTGGCTCAGTGGTTAAGCACCCCTGGATTCAACCCCCAGGACCAAGGAAATCCATTGCTTCCCAAAGTTCTCTCCCTCCCTAAATAGTTATCATTATTATTAAACAGTCTTAACGTTTTAAAACATATTAGAATTTATTTCACCAGCATATGAACTAACCTGGTGAACATTTCATATGCACTTAAAAGAACATGTCTTCTAGTGTTTTTGTGGCATAACATTTTATTAATATCAATGAACAGATTGACTTACAGTATTAGATCAACCTTCTTTTATTCTTATTTTTCTTGTTTCTTTAACTAGAAATTGTGTTGGCAAATTTCCCCACTCGGTTCTAATAAAATTCGCTTCATGTATTTTGAAGCTCTTGTTACGGGTGAATGCACACTTAGAATTGCTGAGTCAGTTTAATGAGTTGGCCTTCTCTCATTATGAAACATCTTTTTCTATTGCAATTTTGGAATTAATTTCAAGTTTCAATTGAATTAATATAAGAAAGCTCCAGCTTCCTTATGCTTATGATTGCGCAGTATCTGGTTTCCATCTCCTTATTGTCTAACATATGTGTGCATTCATATTCAGATTGTATGTTTTAGAGAATATATGTGTAGGTCTTGCTTTTTACTCTAGGAGTGTTCATCTTATTTACTTTTTTTGGGGGGGAGCAGGTACCAGGGATGGAACTCAGGAGCACTTGACCACTGAGCCACATCCCTAGCCCTATTTTTGTATTTTATTTAGAGACAGGGTCTCACTGAGTTGCTTAGGGCCTCCCTTTTGCTGAGGCTGACTTTGAACTTGTGACCCTCCTATCTCAGGCTCCCCAGCTCCTGGGAATACAGGCATGCACCACTGCACTGCCATTTATTTACATATGTGATTATTAACGGATCTCAGTTTAGAGCTATCATCTCACTATTCATTTTTCTGTCCCATCTCATCAAATCCCAGGAATTCACATGGGCTCCTATCTTTGCTTCTTTTCTGGAAGCTTTTCTTCATGAGTTTGGAAAATTATATCTTTATAGGATATTAATGGCTGATCTATGATATAGACTGGAAATACTTTTTCAATTTTCAACTTTTGACTTTGGTTGTTTGGCTATATGCAGAAGATTTTTATTTTATGGTAGCCAATTTTATCAACTATTGCATTTATTTTATTGGAGATTTTTGTCTTAGGCACATTATTCTTGAAAGTAGTTGGGAAAGAATTCTTCCAAGTTTTCTTCTGACAACCTCTTATATGATTCTAGATAACTATAGAAAGAGCCTTATTTTTTAAAAAATTGCCCCTTGTTCCATGTCTCGATGCACTTTATTTACTTAATCCATAATCAATAGGCTCCTTCTAGTATTTTTGCTTATTATTTATATTTATAAATATAACATTTCACAATGCACAAGTATACTTGGAGGCGCAATCTCTAAATTTGAAATTGTTGATTTAAAAAGGAAGAGTAAATGTACCTTCTTTTTAAGGAAATGTATAAAAGTGTCCTTTATCCCACAATTTCACCATCAAAAATTGTAATCATAGTCCTTGTAATAGTCAAGAAAGTGAAATTATAGCTTTGGTTTCATTTACCTTAGTGTAAGTGTGAAATTATTTTTCTTTGTGTTAGAGCCTTTTGTAAGTTGTTTTGTTGTTGTTGTTTGTTTGGGGTTTTGTTGTTTTTGTTTTTGTTTTTGTTTTTGTTTTGTACTGGGGATTGAACCCAGGGCTGCTTAACCACGGAGCCACATCCCCAGCCCTTTTTATTTTTTATTTTGAGACAAGTCCCCACTAAGGTGCTGAGGCTAGCCTCAAACTTGCAATCCTCTTTTCTCAGCCTCCCAAGTCTCTGGGATTACAGGCAAGCCAGCAAGCCCTGCTTTGTAATTTTTTTTTCCCTAGAAACTATAACCTCATATCTTTGCACAATTTTTATTGCATATTTGGTTTATATCTTGGTCATTTTCAGGATTCAGTGGAATATTTAAATTAGCCCTTTGTCTCTGGTCTGAATCGCAAAGTCTCCATTTGCTAATTGTAGCTCAGTGGTAGAGCACTTGTTTTGCCAATGTGAGGCACTGGGGTCAATCCTAGCACCACCTAAAAACAAATAAAGGCATTGAGTCAATTCACAACTAAAAAATAAAAAGAAAATACAGAAGATAAATGAAGGAGTAAAATGAGGTCGTGAGGTCGCCATCTGTCAAATCCAGATTGCAGGAAATCCTACAGGATTGAGTGACAAGATACCTTGAGCACGTTGATATCACAAGCAGAGAGCCCAAGGGCACAGTCCAGCAGGCCTGCGGCTCCACCCTAAGGAACAGTGACCTGAAGGGCTGGGGATGTGACTCCGTGCAGAGCACTGGCCTGGAGGACCAGGCCCTGAGTTCAACTCCAAGTCCCCCAAAGGCGTGGGGTGGGCAAGGCAGTGGGGGAAACCCCTGAGGCAGCTGTTTCCAGGTTTTAGAAAACAGCACCAGGGCTGAATTCCTAAGATGCTGCAAACAGCTGTGAGCCCAGGGTCACCAGGGCTCACTGCCTGGGGACACTTTCCAAACATAGAACAGAGGTCACAGGGGGTGAGGAGAAGGCATGTGTGGTCTCTTTTGAAGTGGAGGGATGGTATGAGGCAACCAGAGAGGAAGAAACACACAGGGCAGGAGCCTGGAAGCTGCGTGCTGGCCAGGGGCGGTCTCTGGTACAGGGCCAAGGCTCCTGCACAGGTGCAAGGCCCGACCCTGACAGCCCAAGGGGTGACTGAGTGGGGGAGGAAGGGGCGCAGCTGGAAGGAAAGTTCTAGAAGGGTCCACTCCCAGAGTTCCCAGCAGGAGCAGCCAGGACAGGGAGACCCTGCGTTGTGAAAAACGGGCCCCAGTTTCCCAGATGCCCATACCATGTCCCAAAACTACTGATGAAAAGTCTCTTTTTTTGTCCCAGTGATTTGAGACATGAACTTTATGATTGACTAGTTTTCCAAAACTTATCAATCAAGTGTTCTTGATTTTAGGTCTATTTCATTTGTTTATTTGTCCAGGGGTTTAACACTATTTTTTTTTTAATATTTATTTTTTAGTTCTCGGCGGACACAACATCTTTGTTGGTATGTGGTGCTGAGGATCGAACCCGGGCCGCACGCACACCAGGCGAGCGTGCTACCGCTTGAGCCACATCCCCAGCCCTAACACTATTAATTGTTTTCAGTAGACAACTTTTGCAGTGCCGTTTCATACTCTTTAAATCACTTTTCTGAAGAGGCCAGTGGAGAACCCCCATCAGTATTATAAGGAAATTTATTATCTTACTGGAGCCTTTCTTTTTTGGCGGATTAACTTGAAAACTCTGCAAACTGGTAAAAGGATTTGTTTGTATTGATTTAGTAACTAAAAAGATGACATTTTTCTTGTTTTGGCACACTTACGGGGTTCTTTGGGATTTTTCACTCTACACAACACATGTCCTAGGCATGGCCCAGGCGCTCCCTGCCAGCCCCAGGAAAACAGGTGGGGTTTAATCAGGAGAGAGATCATTTTTAATGTCGCCTGTCATCATGGGCTTCTTACAACTAAGCCGTCAATATCTTCATTTTCACCACCTTAATTACTACGGATTCAACATGAAAACCTGTTCCAAAAGGAGATGAGGGCCTCCAGGAGATGGAGCGCAACAACCCACTCTTCAATACGGAATGTGCGTTATGATCTTCTGCCAACACCTCGGCATGGAAAGGAGAATAAAACAGTGATTTTGCAGTTTTTGAAGAAGAAGGATGAACATTTTCTCTGGTGACCAAAGTCAATACCAACAGTGGTCAGTCAAGTTGACGGCGTGCACCTTGCTTATCATCCTATCGTACAAGGGATAAGAATGTCATTGTACCTCTGTGGTTTTCCTCCCCCAAAAAAAGCAGGCCCTGCAAGCCCCACTTGGCGCTCTGTCCTCCATGTGGACTCTGCTCCTCACTATTCCCCCTGGGTGTCCGTGAGACGGGTCTAGGCTGAAGCTTCCCAGACATAGATGAAGGACCCTGACGTGACCCCACCTGTCTAGACGTGCACCTGGAGAGGATTGGGAGGGGGCGTTCAAGGTCAGCTTTGAAATGTTGGTTCCTCTGTTCTGTGTGTGTTCGCTGAGTACAGCAGTGGTGTATCCTGCGTCTGCTAATGTATGAGTCCTCAGGGCCTGTTGAGCATCGCTTGTGCAAATACGATCACACACCGAGTAGGTGCCTCAGATCTTTATTGAATAGAGTCCTGCTCGCTTTGTAAATGCAGTATCATTATTATTATTATTATTATCATTATTATTATTATAAAAAGCACATGTGAACACGCATTAGACTTTGACCTTATCTCTGGCTACCAACTCAGGATGCTCAAGCAGGAACCGTAGAAATCATCCTTAACTCTTTGCCCCAGATCCCCCAAAGGACGGCTGGCTCTTTTCCCTTTTAACCCCTAGATAACCAACACATGTCCCTCCTTCTCCTGTCCGTGAGGCCATGAGCTTATTCCAGCGACTCCAGGACTCACTCAGAACCTTCTTCCCTGCCTCTGAGGGTCCTATGTCCTCTGGTCCACTGTCCATGCAACAGGGACTTACTCTCACTTTCACCTGCAGGTAACCGAGGGGCAGCCACCTGCAGGCTTGAAGATTTGGCAATCGGCCTCTATTTTGCATCTATTCCCTTAGCTATGAGTCACCTGAAATTCCAGGAAAAACAGGCCTGATCCATAAACATCTAGTGATGAGTTGAAACTACTCCCTGGCAACAGCTGCTTTCTTATCACGGGAGAAGCCCTGCCTGTCTTATCCTGGGACGACAACAATGAAGGACACTGGCAGGAATGCAAGCCCTCACCCCTTCCCCTGCCATTCTCCTTTCAGTCACTGTCAGCCCCTCCAAAGGGCACAGATCTCTCTTGGTCAACCCGGGATAGCCATGCTGGTTAAAGTTCCTTTCCTGCTTTACACCATTACTTTTCCCATTTTTTTGTTTGGTGCCAGTGGCCAGACCCCATTCGTTAGACCCCTCTGAGTGGGCTTCTGGTTGGGAACTCTGCTAACGTCTGCACAATAGCCACAGTGATTGTTCAGGGCTCAGTACCTGGAACTTCCAATCTGCCCAACTTAGTAGCAGGCCCGGCTGCCTTCACCCAAAAGAACAACCGTAAAAATCGACAGAACTGTGAAGCAGCCGTTTCCAGGCATTGCACAACAGGCTGACGTGGGCAGCAGTCCTTCAGGAGACTGACGCTCTCGAGGGAGGAGAGATCCAAGATTGCCAGCCCTCCATCCTCTATCTTTCTGTTCTGGGAACATCTTCCTGCAGGTTACGTTCAAACAGAACAATGGTCTTGAGCTAACTGGAACTTGGCCCAGGACATTCAAGGGATGGAATCTCTAGCACGTGGGGAAGAGATGTGTGTCAAAGGTTTGCTTGGGTTCTGTGCTGTTTTCATTCACAACACTTTGGATACCGAACGCGTGGGTTTCTTTTTTTCTTACACCCATCGACGATCCAACTCTCCAACACCAAGTGGGTGTCCTACAGTTTCACTCAATTCTGACACTAACTGGAGGTAGTTGGCATCAGACTCCACAGGCACAGGGCTCAGTCCCACAAGACTGCCTTCACTTCAGATGCCACCCAAAGCCTTGGTTCCCCAAGGAAGCAACATTTCCGTCTGGGGTGGCTACAAATCAGGGGAGTCTCAGAAAACACCTGGCCCCTCTCAAGTATGATAATTTGCTACAACAGCTCACAAAACTCAGGAGAGCACCTTATTCAGTGTTTACCAGTGTATTTGAAAGGAACAACTCAGGAACTAAAAAAGATGCATAAGGAAAGTGTAGAAGGTACACAGAGCTTCCCGAAGACTGTCACCCTCTCAGCAAGCCAGTGCATTTACTCCCCAACCCGAAAGCTCTGAGTCTCCAGCTGCCCACACCTTCATCCCTGGTAGCTGGTAGGTGGGGCTGGAGGTTCCCAGCCTCTGGACCCTTGGTCTTTCTCTTGGCTAATTCTGGAATTAGGGCCGCCACCTGAGCCAAACTCAAGTAGCTGAAACTCAAGTATGAGGAAAGACCCATAATGAATAACAAAAGGCACTCCCGTCCCCCAGGGAAGCCCAAAGGTTTTAGAAACTTCCAGGAACTAGGGACAAAGACCAAATATATAAATACCACGGAATTTAACATGGAATCTGGAGTGGGCAAAAGTCTAATCACACAGGGAAAATATTTCATGAGGCCCGGAGGTTGTCTGCTATGAAACGGAGAAAGAAATTGCTGCAGCAGATGCTCTCGCTGAGAGCCACGAGGACTGACAGACAGGAGAAGGCTCCGTGCTCACCCAAAGGGTAAGGACTCCATCCGAGAGAACAGACCATGCCCTAGGGTTAAGGAGAGGGTAAGAGTTAGCCCAAATACTTAAAGAATGTGGGAGCCTGGGAAGTCCTCAGGCAAAAAGTTTTTAAAAAAAAAAAAATAATAAGACTTGTACACACAGGATTTTCCCATTTTTCTTCCGTGTGCCCATCTGGAGAGAAGAGAAAATCATTTAGGGAGGAATTGATGGAAAGAGCAAAACTCCCCGAGTACAAGAGAAAAGAAAACAGTATGATTTGTCCCACAGCAGCTTGGAATCGAAGGTGACATTTTTTTCCCCCTCTGGTCTCAAATTGATGTGGACACTTGCTTATGCAGCTTACATTCCAGATGGGTATCAGACAGGCAGATAAGGAGCAGAGAAACTGCTGTTTTGATAGTGAGAGGCAAAAAGCTTATCCTCGGGCAATTTGGCCATTATTTTCCTGGTCTCCTAGTAATTTTTTCAATGAGTGGCCATGGAACAAGATTGAAGCCTGCCGGACTATCTGCTCTAACCACTGTGGCTTAAAAGCCTATGCAGGAGTATTTCCCCTCTGTAAGATGAAGCCAGAGTCTGTCCATACCCCAGACATCCCTCAGCAGTACGGACGTCCAAGAGAGATGGACGTAGGAAGGCGTCCCTCCCCTACACTCCATTCTGAACCCAGAACCAGGAGGTGTCCCTGCCTTGGTTCCCGAGAACGTGGTGTGGCATGCCTGTCCAAGCCAGCGACTCATGGCTCACTTGCTGAACCCTCTGTCACTCAGGCTTGTAATCTAATTTGAGAAACATCTTTAATAACTTGGGGAGGTGACCCTTAATCCTCCTGGTTGCATTTTAAGAGTAGTTTAGACTGGACAATGAAAGTGGGGGGGAGGCTTTTGTGTCACTATGTTAGAAACAGAGCAAATGACCACAGGACAAGTGCCCTAACAAAGAACTAGGATCATAGTAGACAGAGGTGATGGCTTACGTACCCTCCAGATTCTGAATATAGCTTCTCACATAAGCCTGTACAATGCCCATTCCTAAAGCGAGTCAGGTGGACACCATAAGGCAGCAGCCAAGTGGTGGAGATGGCCCCTCGCCTCTGAAGTGGCCCTGATCAAAATCATTAAAACGCTGCAAGAAGCAAGAGAGAGTAGAAGCCTACATGCCCCCAGAACAGATAAAACGTCGCTGCAGCTGTTGACTGCATAAAAATGAGCAAAAGCAACAAAATGACATATGACAGACAGAGCCTATGGGCACCACACACTGGGGAGCTTTGAGCAGAAGAAAATGCACAGAGAAGTCCAAACTTTATAAGTGAAAGTAGAGTAAAAGCAAATTGAGATTCAAGCAGAGAGCACGAGAGAGAAAGAGGGGTAGAGAGAGACAGAGAGAGAGAGCATGCTATCTCTGAGCAGAGAACAACAAAGGAGACAACGCTGTCCCCAGTTTTATTACTCTTGGATGTTTACCAGGAGATCTGGGGACCCCCTTCTGTACTCTTGGCCAGTAAGGTGTTTGGTCACCTCCTCCTTCTTCACGTCGGGCAGTGGAGATTTTGACCTCAGCTGGTCCTCTCTGGAACTGTCCTGGTGGCCATCCTGTTTAAGGGGCTCCCTCTACAAGTCAGGCCCACGATAATGTGGGTACTGGGGTCCATAGCTGGTGAGAAGTCACCTTAGTGCGCTGCACTATGACAGGGATCTTCCTTCCCAGACCCATGATGACAACTTCAGCCACAGTTCCTAGCTTCACCTCAACATCACCGGACCTGTCAAGAGTTAGTCTCATGACTCCTTTTCTTTTGATGTATTTTCCCGTTAGCTCCTTTGCTTCTGTTTATTTTCTACCAATTAACTATCACCCTTTGCTCTCTGTCTGCTTTGAAAGTAGTTTAAAGACAACCCTGATTTAAAGAACACCTGGGACCTTGTCATGCCTGTCACTGCTCGCTGCTAGCTACTACCCAGAACTGTACCAAATAAATCTTTCTTCATTACTATGTCTGCATTATTCTGCTGTACAGCACAATTTGTACTAAGACACACACACACACACACACACACACACACACACACACACACAATTGATTCTCTTTTCTGGAGAATCCTGACTGATAGAGGCCTAGTTGCCTGGTCACATACCAGAGTAGATGTTGCTGTGAAGACAGGTATTTTTGTTTTGGTTTTGTTTTGTTTTCAGTGCTGGGGACTGAACCCAGGTGCTAAAGACTCTATTTCCGATAGGAAAGAGTGTGACTTCATGATATGACACTAGAGACACATGATGTCACCGTGCAGTACTCTTAATTGCAAACTTATAAGAGGCAAAGTACACGGTGACTGTGTATTTAATACATCAGGTCACTTTTGTCCAACTAGCGAGTATAATGAAATCTGCTCATTGCTCCTAAGGGAGCAAAACAAAAATGGGGGGCAAAAAGGGTCAGCTTTGGGCCACATAATTAAGCTGAAATTTTTTCTATTTACCTCCCAGAAACCCTCCTATCCTGCAGCCACAGGGCTAAGATGGCTGAAAATCAAATGCAGAGTCTCATTCTGCAACTGGCTAATGACATCACAAGTTAAATCCCCAACTTCATGAGGTTTGTGCTATTAAAGCGAGGACACCGATGGAGAAGAAATGGGATCCTGACAATCGGAACAGGGACGGCACGAGGGAGGGAAGGTGGGCCATTGAACAAACGATGGCATTACTCACCCAAGACCAGGTGTTCAAGGTCACCATAACGGACAGACCTGGGACACTGCAGGTTGGTCAGCCCGGTTCCTTGAAGATGGGAGATCTAGAAGCAAAATTTTACTGGATTTCTATACATGAGCAAAAATCCAACTTGAATAGAGAGAAAAAAAAAAAAAAACAGTCCCAGTCCCATGATCAATTCCCAGGCTTGAGGCCATTTACAGATTTACAGCTCCTGGAATACAGAAGAGGCACCTCTTGAGGGAGGAGTTTGCTGCATTGCCCAAACTTGATGCTGTCAATCTCTGCCTTTTCCAAAGAACTCGTCGTCTTTCACAAGAGTGGTAATGACTTGTGACCCACTGACTCAGTTGCTTACTCAGCAAAAGGCAGAATCTCCACGTGGGCACCCTGACCTGTAAGCCGAGGTTTATTATAGTGGAAAAGGCCCACAGGAAGCCACTAGAACTGCCTCTGCCTGGGAAAATAGTCACCCAAAGCAATATAGCTGGAGAGATTGTACAGACCAGTGTCACCACCAGGGACATGAGAGATGAAAGGAGGATCCCCACCAGATTCCCACTGAACCCACCTATTTGACTTGCGCAGAAAACAGAAGGATATTTCCAAACGGCAACGGTCGTGAGTTTAACCCAGTCGTGATCCCACAGCTGCTGCCTACCAGATGTGGTTCCACGAATTGGGCAAATTAACCTATCGCCTGGTACTTTCCATGCAGCAACTGGCGTGGCAAACGCTTTTCTCTCCCTATCTGTCTCTAAAGACGGTCGGAAGCAGTCTGTATTTAGCTGAAGGGGCCAACCACACACCTTCACCATCCTGCTTCAGGAATATCAACTCTCTAGCTGCGGGTCACAATTTAGTTTGCAGGGATCTTGATTGCGTTCCTTCCCATATGCCATCCAAGGGACCCACTACATTGATGACCCTATGCTCTTGGGTGATGAGAAGTAGCAACTACACTGGACTCATTGGAAGGACAATTTCATGTCAGAGAATGGGAAATAAATCTAACAGAAATTCAGGGGGCCTTGGGCTGGGGTGTAGCTCAGGAGTAAAGCACATGCCGAGGGTGCACAAGGCCTTGGGTTCTATCCCCAGCACCCAAAAGAAGTTCAGGGACCTTCTACCCAGTTCATTTTCTAAGGGCCTAATGATTGAGATGTTCCTTCCTGAGGCTGGGGATGTGGCTCAAGCGGTAGCGCGCTCGCCTGGCATGCGTGCGGCCCGGGGTTCAATCCTCAGCACCACATACCAACAAAGATGTTGCATCCACCAAAAAAAAAAAAAAAACCTAAAAAATAAATAAACTTAAAAAAATGAGAGAGAGAGAGACGTTCCTTCTAAGGAGAAGCTTAAGTTGCTGTGTCTGGCCTCTCCTGCATCCAGAAAACCAGCCCAACACCTCTGGGCCTCTGGGTTCTGGAGATAACAGGTGCCTCATCTGCATGTGCTACTCCAACACGTTTACCAAGTGTCACGCAGAGTTGTTAATTTACAGAGGCTCACAAAACAAGAAACAGGTCTGTAACTGCCCCAGGCTGCTACGCAAGCTGCTGTCACTTGGGTCACATGGTCTAGCAGACTCGAGGGTGCTGAAGTGTTGGTGCAGGTACGGCTGAGTTCCGAGCTTTCCATAGGCTCCTGTGAGTGAACTGCCACGCGGGCCCTTAGGAGCCTTTGAGAAGCATCGTACCAGCAAAGGCTTCAGATAACTGTTCTCCCTCTGAGAAATAGCTCTGGGTTTGCTCCTGGGCCTCAGTAGAATCTGAATGCTTCATCATGAGCCACCTTGTCACCTTGCCACCTGAGCTGCCCCTCATGAACTGGGCGCTCTCTGACTCACCGAGTCATAAAATCGGGCTTCCACAGCAGGGCTTCGTTATCAAATGGAAGTGAAATACATGAGATCAGTCCTCGCAGGCCGCGGAGGCAGGGTAAGTGACAGGAGGAAGTGACCTAAGGCCCACGGTTCCCATTCCTGCTGGGTGAGACTTTCTCTCAGCTGCAGCTATGGTCTCGTGGGCAGTTCTCCATCATCAGTTAAATGAGAACGAGAAAACCTGGGCCTGATCTTCGAGGGTTCTGCTTAGCGTGCAAGTGCCGCCTGTAAGTGAGCCGCAGCCACCCAGCCCTCTCCGGGATGTCTTTGAAGGCCACAGATGCAGGGTATCCTCCCTGTAGGGACTTCTTTTTTTTTTCCTCTTTGTGAATATGTTTAATAAAAACAATTATGAATGTTTTATACCTAATTCCTATATCAACTAAATATTTTTTTTACTTAAAAATTTTTTTATTGACACATGATAATTGCACGTATTTATGAGGTACTAAAGATTATTAAAATAATCTAAAGCATTTAGATGCCCTTGGAAAGTAATATAATGTACAATAACATTTCTCCATTACCTTTTCATAGATATTATTAAAAGGAATAGTAAGTTACATATTATTTCATTCAAAATATAGAAAACTGAGCTGGGAAGAGAGCGCAGTGGCACAACATGTGCTCTGCGTGTGCAAGGCCCTGGCTTTGATCCCTAGCACCGCACACACACAAAAAAAGAAAACTGAAACAGTGAAACAAAATCGACAAAGTTATAATTGGTTTGGGTTGGATTTCACCTCAACTTTCATACAATGACTTTTACTTTTAGTACATAGTACATACATTTGAGGGTATAAGAAATGTGTTTTTCTTAATAGTACACATTACTTCATTACAAAATAAAATGTATATAATCTTTAAAATATGGTTTAAAAGGCTTCTTTAATGATCATCAAGTGAATAAACAAGGATTTTTCAAATACTTGAGTGGAAGGATGGTAGAAAGCAGGACAGAGTGACTGAGCTCCAGAGTTTAGGTGACTTGACAAGGTCATCTGATTAGCATGTTGCAATTATTTGCGGGACCCAAGATTTTCTTATCTGAAAATGCTATACATTCGGATATTCAAGAGACAAAAGGGGAGAAAATCTAATTATAGTCCAGGTCATTTTATACCACAAAATAGGTGTAGGAACTAACTTTTAATTTCTCAAAACTCAATTAGGTGTGTGTATGGTCCATGGGAATCCAGCTTTAATACCTGCCTGTTCCCATAAGTGCCATGTTCCACTACAACCCCAGCTTCAGTGCACTTACTGTTTGCAGCTAATTCTTTTTCACAGAGAGATACAAATAGGGAATGAAGTTCTAACCCTTCTTCTTTTCCACAGTTGGAGTGATAACTGCATATTTCTTCCTTTTACTCTACCACCAAGGGTGGCTTGAGGGATGATAAGAATATCTCCAGGTAGATCCAGTACAGAGACGTGCTTGCCATTTTCTGTCTCACTGAATTTCACATTTAATAGTGTATTAACCATTTTTGGAAGTAGTTCTTTATCAGCTCCCTTGCAGAAGCACACATAGATCACTGATCCTCTCTGAACCTCCACCCACTGGGCCGCAGCGTCCCCCTTAGGTGGCACGTGCAGGCACTGCGGACTACGCCCCGCCCCCGGGGAACTGGCAGGAATGGCCCCTGTAGGGACTTCTTAAATGTGATCGCTGATTCATTTCACTTAGAAGGAAAAATGGTGGCCAGGCACAATGGCCCACGCCTGTCATCCCAGCATCTCAAGAGACTGAGGGAGGAGGATTGCAAGTTCAAAGCCAGCCTCAGCCACTTAGCGAGGCCCTGAGCAACTCAGCAGGACCCTGTCTCTAAATAAAAAGTACAAAAGGCTGGGGATGCGGCTCAGTGCTTAAGGGTCTCTGGGTTCAATTCCTGGTACCAAAAAAACACAAGAAGGAAAGATGGTGGAGCATGTGCTGGTGTACCCATGCGGGGGCGGAGGCTGGATGGTGAGAGACTCAGAAGGGACATGGTTGTAAAACTAGTGACAGAGAGGTCTGGAGAAGAGGTATGTGGACAGACTCTCTGAATGAGCAAAAAAAAAAAAAAGAAAAGAAAAAAGAAATGTGAGTCATGTGCAAGGAGAAGGTGATGCATGAGCTCAGAAAAGTGGCCTTTGAGTCACCAAGTCAGCCCTGGCTGCTACCATTGCTGACACCCAGTCTGCCAGCAGTCGAGACCAGCCCTGAGTGCCCACCCAGTACCGGTGATTCCCTGGAGTGATCTGCCACCTCTCTAGTGGCAGCCCAATAATACTGGGCTACTTCAGTCCTGAATAAACCCCTAATCTGGAACAGACACCTGCTCTGGACACGGACTCAACCTTCCCCACATGCACGACTTCTCAGGCCATGCTTTCTACACCACCATGTTCCACGGGGCCTTCTGATCCCTTAGCATCAGCTGAAGGTAGCTTTGGGCCTATGTTTGTGAAATTCAGTTCTTACCACCCTGCAGCGTCTGGCTCGACCAAAGAGTGGAACAGCTTTAGCCAACTCAGTTGGGCACCTCCTGGGCAGGGCTGAGGCCAGCCTCCTGAGAAGGCTGTACTGCTGTGAATCAGCATCAGTGCATGACGCTGTTTCTCCCCTGGCCAGGACTCAGGGGTGGGCATGGGAGCACCATTAGCAAAGGTTCTGCTTTTGCCCCTGCCACCTCCCGTTCTGCTCCTCTCCAGGTCTCGACAGGAGCAAGTTAAACAGCCACATGGCCAACGCGGGTTCTGCAGACCTCCCAACCAACAGGCAAAGTGGTGTGTTACTGTGCTGGTGGGTTGGGCACCACTGAGCCTAATTATCAGGAGAGAACCAGACCTCTGCTCCACAGTGGCGGTAAGGAAGAAGGTGCCTGGGATGCAGGAGGTCCCTTAGGGGTACCTCAGTATGACCACGCCCTGGGATTAAAGTCAATAGGAAAACACAACAATTTAGGCAGGATTACTAATGGTCAGACCCTTGAGGAATGAAAGTTTGAGTCACCCTCTAAAGATCCACAGCAGCTGAGGTGCTTGCTGCAGGCAAAGAAAATACCAAATGGGTAGCAGAAGAAGGTAGTTATAGATAGCAGTAAGACCCTGTGATGGCTAAAGAAACAAAGACTAATTGTTATGGGAGGTTCCTCATCATTTTGTGATGAACATGCTTGTGTGTGTGTGTGTGTGTGTGTGTGTGTGTCCATCATCTCTTCTCCTCCCTCTCTCATCCTTGATTATGTAATGTAAGATGGATTCACTTTACATAATAGTACTTAAGTTCCAGGATCGCAAGGAGGAGGGTGAATGTCGCCAAGAATCTGGATCCTTTTCTGGGAAAGAGGTTTGTGGCCTTCAGGTGTATGAAGGGGACTCCTATCGTGGGAGGCAGAGCGTGACCCTGCTATTCTCTCTATTTGGAGGATGAATGGGATTTAAGGAAAAGCGTATGGAGGGCAAGTCAGCAAAGGGTGAATATTCTATGTGTCAGCTGAGTCAGGCAGCGGAGCCTTGTGGTTGGGGAGACTCCAGGCTAGAGGTTGCTGTGGAGGCTTTCTTTTTTTTTAAAGATGCAATTAACATTTAGATCAGCATGATCCAGTTCCTTAAAATGAATCGCTACATTTCTATGACTAAACCCTACCCCTCTCTCAGTAATTGACATAACTAGACAAAAAAAAAAAAAAAGTCTACAAGGAAATCAGACTTAAAAATTGAACCTTCAGCCAACTTGATCGAAGCATTATTTGCAAATGAATGTAAAAGATTTACAAAGATAGGGACCTTCTAGGCCATGAGAAATCTCAACAAATTTCTAAGTATTAAAATATTAGTGTTTATTTTCTGGTCGCAATGAAATTGATTTAAAATTCTATCATCGTGTGTTATTGGCTGCTAGGTTTGGGGTGTCAAATGCATTTTTATGTGATCTTTCATGGAACATTCTCTGGGAAGTTTCTTTCTTTTTTTTTTTTTTTCCTTTTCTTTTGGTGTATTTTAATTTTGCAGAAAGAATTTCATTGCAGCAAATTTGTACATGCAAATAACATACTTCTGTCATATCTACCCCATTATGTTCCCTTCCCTCTATCCTGGTCCCCTTCCTTTTCTCTTAAAATGTCCCTGTTACTCTCATATCATCTGTGATATAAAAAAATGTGATACTCATCTTGTTTCACTTTAACATGATGCCCTCAGTGTTAGTTATTTTCCTACAAATCACATGGTTCTAGTCTTCTTTATGGCTGAATAATACTCCACTGTGTATAGATACCAGAATTTCTTTCTCCCTTTATCTGTTGATGGACACCTACGCTGATTCTATAACTTGGATATTATGGATTGTGCTGGGACACACAGGGCTGCGCAGATGTCTCTATAGTTTGCTGACTTTAATTCCTTTGGATAAATACCTGGTGGTGGTACAGCTGGGTCATATGTTGGTTCCAGTTTTAGTTTTTTGAGAAACCTCCATGCTGATTTCTATAGAAGCTCTACTAATTTATATTCCCACCAACATCGTAAAAGGGTTCATTTCCCCCACATCATCTCCACGGGCAGTTTCTTGATGGAGGAGCTCATCCTGGGAAAGAAGAACCACTCTGCAGAATCTCCAAGCGAGCACAGCCCTCTCCCAAGAACAACAGCACCCTTGCATCTCTTTGAAAGTAAAAAAATAAAAAGTCTATATCCAGAAGCCTCATTGCCAGTGACCAGGTTGTGTCCCAAATCATAACTAATATGGGAGGCTTAGAGAAGATGACTCTGTATGTAAGCCTTAACTCCAAGGACAACCCCGATTCCTTCTCCACGTCTATTTCCAGGTGAGAGAGGCTTTACGGAGGCCCAGCTACAACATCTGCCTCCTGTCCTTCTTGGAGGACCATGGGAAAGCCAAAATATTCCTGCTTGAAGACCCTTCAGGGTCCTGGGGACATGATTTCCTAAAGGAACTGATATTTTAGAGTATGCCACACTCTTGCTTATAAAACCAGAGAGATCTGCTGCTCTGTTCCAAAGGAGAATAGTGGATGGGACCAGAAATCAAACTATGAACTCCTGGAATAAAATGAATTGAAACGTCTGGGTTGAGCTACAGAGATAGGAAATCTGCCGGTGGGTTCCCGTGATTATGTGAAGCAAAGCACAGGTTCTTAGAGAGAAGGGTCTGGGGTGTCTGAATTAGGAGGGGAGGGTAGTGACAGGGGGAAGGTGGCAGAAGCCTGCTTGGATTGAAAAGGCATCCGAACAATATTACAACGTCATTTTGTACTTGACAAAAGAAAGAAAGAAAATCGGCATGAACCTGAACTTAGAAATCTGCACATAGAACGTCTCTCATAGACCTATAAGAGGAGTGCCCTATTTATTGTATGTCCCTACCCTAAAGAGTTGAGTGAATGTACTAGAATATTCAGTAAATCCTAACAATGCAGGAGACAGCAAAACAGAAATGCACAGAAACCAGAGGAAAGAGGAAAAAGTCCATTTCCAAGCAACCTCTGTTCAAGTTCTGTTCCTCTTAGCATCACCCCTGGAGACTCATGTCCTCCTCCCGGACAAGGGACCCGAGGGACCCGCATCCAGAGAGAGAGAGAGAGAGAGAGAGAGAGAGAGAGAGAGACATGTCCTGGAGAGACAGCTGCACTCAGCTGTCTAGGGATTTCAGCTTCCTGCCCTGGCCTTCTGCTCCCAGGGGAGAAGGACTATCTACTGGCTTTAGGGACCACAGTGCGGGAACCAGGCCTCCCACCACAGCCGTATTAAACACAGCGGAGAAGTCCTCACCAACCAGTGCGCACCCAGGTCCCCACCCTTAGCTCTGCCCGGGTTATGGTGTCTGGGCCCATCTGAGGCCCTCACTGTAAGAATGCACCGTCGTCACCTAAGGGCCAGGACCAAGCATCAGAGGGTGTCTTCGTCATTCAGGCTGCTGTAACAAAACGCTTTCGACCATGTCAGTTATAAACCAAAGTCACTTAGTCACAGTTCTGGAGGCAGCAAACCCAAGAGCAAGGTGCAGGCATGTTCCGTGTCTGGTGAACCGCATCTCATGCCCACGGCTGGTGCCTTTAGTCGCTGTGTCTTTGGATGGCAAGAAGGGACTCTGATACCGTTCACTGGTGATGTCAGAGCCCCCGGGACATGATCACCCCCTGAAAGGCCCACCTCTGGATGACCTTGGGGTTACGTTTCAACATGTGAATTTTGGAGGAACACAAACATGCAGAACATAGTGGATGGTAATTTTCCATTTTTAAAAAATATATATTTATTTTTTTAGTTGTAGTTGGACACGATACCTTTATTTATTTATTTTTATGTGGTGCTGAGGATCGAACCCAGGGCCTCACACGTGCGAGGCAAGCGCTCCGCCGCTGAGCCACAACCCCAGCCCTAATTTTCCATTTTTTCAAAACCTGTGTTTTGCTTATATGTTGTGGCTTTATTTTGGGTCCTGTTTTTAAGGGTATTTTAAAATTAGTGGCAGAGCTATGGGCTTAAAATATCACAATAATCTTCCTAAATCTAAACTCTTTCTAAACAGCTACCTAAATCCTAACATTTCCTAAATATCTACCTGTAACACAATTCCGGGTTCATCCCCATACAAATCTCTCTCTCTTTCCCTTCTTTTCTATTTCTATGGCTTATGCCTGGTCAAGGGCCTCATTACTTGTGCCTGAACTTTTCCAGTTACCTTCAAATTCATATACCTTATATTCTTTCTCCGAATTAGCTTTCACTTTGATAGTCTGATAGGGTCTCACTGAGTTGCTTAGCGCCTCACTTTTGCTGAGGCTGGCTTTGAACTCCTGAGCCACTAGCACCTGGCACAAGTTTTATCATTTTAAGTCTAATTCATACATTTCTCTTAGAGGTCCTCTTGCATCTGCCTTGTCAAGACCCTTGGTTAGCCAATTTACGTTTCCCCTCTGTCCTACACCCTGCCTCCACAGACACCTCTCACAACATATGCACTTGGGGAACTTCACCTTAAATTGGCATCATCTAGCTGGGTACCGTGGCTCACACCTGCAATCCCAGCAGCTTGGGAGGCCGAGACAGGAGGATCACGAGTTCAAAACTGGCCTCAGCAAAAGCGAGGTGCTAAGCAACTCAGGGAGACCCTGTCTCTAAGTAAAATACAAAATAGGGCTGGGGATGTGGCTCAGTGGTCAAGTGCCTCTGAGTTCAATTCCTGTTACCCCCACCAAAAAAAAAAAAAATATATATATATATATATATATTGGCATCATCTTTGGCATGTTGCTTGGTATTACACAGTTAAACATGTGGACTTTGAAGCTGGGAAGGATGGGTTGAAACCATAATTATGACATGAGCTGTGCTTACAGGAAAATGGGTGAGCCGTGGATTTGTCACACACCATCTGAGGATGATAACTCCTTAAATGATCATGGAGAAATTAAATGAGATGGCAAGTAGCAAGTCACTAGAACAATCCCAGGCACAGAGCAGATGTTCAGTAAAGAGCCAGTCGCTTCCCTGGAATGGTGCATCTGTGAGCCAAACCACACCAGGAATTACCTATAAGTACCAGAGGCTGGGAGAGGCAGGAAGGAGTTTCCCCTCCGGCCATTAGAGAGGCACCTCCGCCCACACCTTGACTTCAGCCAGGCAGCTTCTCTAACAGTGAGACAGTAAACCCTGCCCTTGTAAGCCACGCAGCCTTAACATTTATTAAGTCAGCTCTAGAAAATAATATGGACTCGTGGACACAAATACCATTAACAAATTTCCCAATCCCAAAGCCAGTTTGTGAGAGGAGGAAATTCCCAAATTCCCAAGATTACATCATTTGAAAGCATTTTTCTTTTTTTTTTTATTATTAGTTGTTCAAAACATTACAAAGCTCTTGACATATCATATTTCATACATTTGATTCAAGTGGGTTATGAACTCCCATTTTGAAAGCATTTTTCTTAAGTTTGATAAAAATGAAAGCAAAACCCAGGGAAACCTATATGTACTTAGGAAGTATTACAACTCAACTATATGCAACATTACATTGTATGGCACTATATTATATTAATATATATTATATTATACATTTTTATATTACTTTTAAACTAGTTTAAAAATTCTACTGAGGAAAAGAAATTTAGATTTTAAAACTATCTCTAACATATACATTGGGTTATTCTTTCCTGGTACTTATGAGATCCCTGAAGGGATATGATTGAAATTTTTTTTTAAACAATCTATGAACATCATATAAGTCTAAGTATTTCTCCAAAAGAAGGTGCTTTAGAGAAAGGGCTGGGTCCGAGTCCCCAAGATCACCCCCAGGCTCAATGATTCACTAGAGAGCCTCACAACCCCACGCCCACCCGCAGCTGTTCTCGTCAAGGTTAATGTTTACTGCCGTGGGCAAAGGAAAATCAGCCTCAAGAAGGCAAATAAAGGAGTTTCAGAGAAAATGAAACGCAGGTTTCCAGAGTCTTCTCCCAGCATGGGTCCAGGACACGCATCAATCCCTGAGCACGGCATCGGTGTGGCCATCCGAGGTAGCTCAGGAGGAACTTGGTGGCTGGGGTTGGGACTGCTGGCACAGGCAATCTCTCTGCCTACCAGCTACAAAAATCCCAGCCTATAAAACACATGATTGTAACAAACAGTTTAGGTGCAATAGATCACCCGTTTCCGTTAAAATTGGTGATAACCGTGCAAAATCTACATTCCCGGATGCCAGCCAAGGACCATCCTTGCCAGCAACATTTCTTTGTTTCCATCCCCAGGGGGGATACCAGGGATCGAACCCAGGGGCACTTAACCATGGAGCCACATCCCCAGCCCTTTTTATTTTTTATTTAGAGACAGGGTCTCGTTAAGTTGCTTAGGGCCTTGCTCAATCACTAAGGCCGGCTTTGAACTTGTGATCCTCATGCCTCAGCCTCCTGAGCTGCTGGGATGACAGGTGTGCACCACCGTGCCCAGCAGAGCAGCTTTCGAAGGAAGACATTTCAGCCTGCTGTGTGAATTCTTTGTCGGCACAGTTCATCTCCTTGCCTCTTGGCCAAATGGTAACCTGCCTTTGTAGAGAAAAACTGTTATTAGTAAGACCTCCCTGCAGCAGAATAAGACCAACCTTCAAGTGATCTCAGATACAGAATTAGAACAAACGCCATGAATTACACAGCTCGATTTAGAAAGCCAAGTAGATTTCTACTTAAGTTCCTCAACAAAACTTTTGTTCCTCTCTATTGTCCTGGAGACCAAACCCAGGATCTCACACGTGCTAGGTGTGTACCTCAAACTGGTGAACCTCCTGTCTCAGCCTCCTGAGTCGCCTACACCACCACACCCAGTTTAAAACTCTTTACCTGAGGCATCAACTCAGACTCAGAATAACCCTGGCCAGTAAACTGGAGCTGATCTGAACATCTTCCCGGGCCAAGGCCTTGTGGTGGTAGTTAGGGATTCCCAGATAAGCACAACCCCGGTGGGCACCCCCACTGCATGCCCCAAGCCAGACAGACATTAGGAGTACAGGTTAGCAATGCCCCAGGAGGACTTCCAGCTCCGTCTGAAAATTTTAACTGAGTCCATGGTCTTAGCAGAGTGCAAGAAGACAGTTTCAAACTAGCTGAGACCAAGTTCACCTGCCCCAGGGAGCGTGAACATCCAGAGGGGTTCTGTAAGGAAAATGCAGGAGCTGGAATCGCTCTGTGCTGTACAATCACCAAGACTCTCCTTGACGCAGCTCCAGTCTGGCTCTGCTAAACCCTGAGCTGCCAACCCTGGGCTCTGCCCTCGGCCGGGACCGGTTTACACAAGAATCCTGCTAAGTCAGTTTAGCAGAATCCCTGTGACCTCTGATGTTTCCTCTTAGTAATTTCCCATCCGCTGATCCCCTCCCTCTCCCTCGGTCATAAATATCCGCTTGCGCTGGTATTTGGAAAGCAGCCCGCTTGTATTCTGAGGTCTCTTCCCCTCTTGCAACAGTTCCTGAACAAAACTTCCTTTGCTGCTCTAACTGGGGCCCGACTCTGCTTTTGTTTGACAGCCGTCAGCTCAGATCAGTGTGATCTGCCTTCAGTCAGTCTGGGTTCAAAACACTCTCCAGGCCTGGGGGAGGCTGCCTGGGCGGCTTCTCTTCAGGAAGAGGGAATTTTTCAGGAACAGTTTTGAAAACAAAGTTCACTATTGCTTTGCCTCTTTCCTGTGCCTTCCAGATACTGGGTTGTTTGATGCTTGCTTTTTTTGCATTTTTTTTTGTAGTGAGGATTGAGTCCAAGGGTGCTGAGCCACATCCTCAACCCTTTTTATTTTCATTTTGAGGTAAGTTCTCCCTGAGTTGCTTAGGGCCTCTCTGAGTTGCTGGGGCTACTCTCAAACTTGTGATCCTCCTGCCTCGGCCTCCTGAGAGGCAGGGATGGATGACAGGCGCGTGCCACCACACCTAGCTCTAAATTGGCATTATTTTTAATAATCATTATTTTTGATAATTAATCTTTCATGCAGCTATTTCATCAGGAAGGGTTGTCTGCAGGAGGACTAGAAACACTGTCACAGAAAAGCCTGTTCACACAACTTCGCCAAAAGAGACACCTCATGTCCTGGAAATGGTCAGGACAAAAATACTGAATTTTTAAAAATTTCGAAACGTGCTTACACAGCCTCCCAGCCTTTCATCTTCATGATTCATCCAGCGGCTGGCTGGAAAAGAGTAATCCTTTGTCAGAGATGGCCGCACGTAATGTTACCAACTTGCTTTACTAAAGTTTGTGCACCAGGAAAAGAGGAGAAGAGCACAGAGTTGAACCGCCTGTTGTTGCAAACTGTAACTTAATCCCGAAAGCCAAACAGAGGCCAGGGACAGCAGCTAGACAGACATCCTCAGAAGGAGGTCAAGAGTCCAACCTGCCGGCAATGGGCGGGAGTTCACAGTCCCCGTGACAGGACGAGCCAGCCAGCCTGAACTTGTAGAAATCACAAGGTAGGAACGCAATTAGATTTTATGTCAGAAACACAAGCTAAGTCAGAAGCCTGCGTGCGGCTGATTCCGTTAGAGGACAAGCCCTTGCTTGTGGGCATGTACGTGTGACCCACACAGTCCTGCCAGGATCCAGATGTCTTCTGTGTTTGTCCCCCACGCGGGCATGTCCTAAATCTGCGGCGATTCCAAGTTCTGAGCTTTGTTTATCGCCGCGTCCGCTTTGGGTCCGGCACAGTCTGTGCTAAATGCTGAATTAGCCGGGCTGTGCCGTGTCAGGTTCCAGGACAGAGGCACCTCCAGTGTGTGAACCAGGATTCCCCAGCAGAGCCAGCTGCTTTGGTTCTGCTGTGGCAAAGGCCAGTCCTGAGAGTCAGGCAGCTGCGTTCCAAGACCAGGCCACGGGCCAGGCTTCCCCAAGCCGGGTTTGCTTGCTATTCCTAGAGTCCCAGTGAACGGCTGAAAACCAGGCCCAGTGGCCAGAAAATGATCAACAGCTAAGGTTCAGGCAATTGATTTACAAGAGCTCATTAATAACCAAAAAACGCTTCCTAAAATCTCCAAAGTGCATCTCCACCTGGGGACAGCCTCTCTTTCGTGTCTGGCTCCCTCAGAGGCTCCAATAAACAAAAGTTACGCCCCAAACACTCTGTGGTGGGAACTTATTTTGTTTTTCATACTCAAAGACTTGAATTTTCAAATCACTCACCAGCAGCTGGAACAAGCCAAGAAGCTGAGCACCATTTGGGTTTTTTGTTTGTTTGTTTGTTTGGGGGGATTTGGGGGCAGCTTTCCTGATCAGGATGATCCCTTTGGCATTTATGAAATTGCAAACAGAATATTTTATATTAGCTTTGATCACTTACCCAGATGCAATAGCCACTACACACAAGACCATTTCTTTAAAATTCCCTTTCCCTGCAAATATTTTAAAATTCCCCCGTCTATTGCTGTTGGACTCCAGCCCCCGCCCACCCCCACCCCTGCAGCAAACAGCACTTCCAGGGTTCTCATTATGGCTGCCAAGAGGTGCCTGGAAGCAGGGTGGGTGTGGACCACCGGAAATGGACTTCTTTCCTTTTTGTTTTTTGTTGTTATTTGCTGCAGCCCTGGAAACTGGTTTAATTTTCGGTAGACAAGAGCAACACAAACTTTTAACATTTGGGGCCCAAAGTTCATTTTTGGAAGTGTCTGGGTCCTTTCTTTTCTTCCCCAACTTGGAAAAGAAACAAACAAAAAAATCTAGATCTGGGCCTTTCTTCCCCCTACTAAAACTACTAAAAGGTTCAGGGTGTTATGCTCGAATTCGGGACCCCCAAAAGACCAACAGAGACCAAGATCGATGTAAACAGCAAAGAGGTGTTTATTGTGAGCTAGCTCGGTCCTCCGCTCACACAGCAACTGGTGATGCTGAGAGGCCCCGAGCCCAGGGTTTGCAGCAGTTTATACATTTTTTGGAGAAGGCAGGGACTTCACATACATCATAGCATCCCTTAGCAAATCATCACACATCTCGGGAAAATCAAATAACAACTCTAAAACATGATTAGCACATTCACTGGTGGGAACAAGTTGGGTAGGGGTGATTGGTTATTACAACAGGGGATTCGTTTGAACCCATTGGTTTAAGCCAAAAGGGGTGTTCGTGCTGAACTACATGGTTCCCCAACACGTTATCAACCACCATAAACTACTGGAAGGGTCCTCTGGCATCCCAGGTATTTCCCCGTCTCATGCTGATTGGTGGCTGCTAGGGGGTTGCTATGGATCCCCACCTAGACTAACTGAGTCAGGGACACCTGGCGCAGCAGATCTCTCCTGTTATTTGTAGATAACCAACTTAGCAGGGTGGGAATGTGCCTAGGAGTGCTCTGTGGGTCTTTCCAAGGACAAAGGTGATGTCCCTCCCTTGGACAGACTTTGCTCTGAGGTAGAGGCTGGTTTTTCAAGGGGTGTCTTGTTTTGGTTTTTGTTTGTGTGATATAAGGGATCAACCCAGGGCCTAGTGCATATTAGATAAACGCTCTGCCTGAGCTACATCCCCAGCCCCCTGTGTTTTTTCTTTGGACTGTAAAATAAACTTAACATGAAATTTGCCATTGTAACCTTTTTTTTTTTTTTTCTTTCGGTACAGGGGATCGAACCCAGCTGCACTTAACCACAGAGCCACATTCCCAGCCCTTTTTTATTTTTTATTTTGAGACAGGGCCTCAAAAAAAGTTTTGCACAGGGCCTCTCTGAGTTGCTGAGGCTGACCTCAAACTTGGGATCCTCCTGCCTCAACCTCCGGAGTCATTGTAACTATTTTGAAGAATGCAACTCAGAAATAGGAACTGCAGGGATTTTCACTATGCTGTACAGCCATTGCCACTGTTTCCATTAAACAATAACTTTCCACTTTCCCTCTCTCCCCAGCCCCTAGTAAGCTGTTTTACTCTCCCTGTCCCCTGTGGATCTGCCTATGGTACATCCACCACAGGAGTGGAACCGTCTCACACGGTGACCTTGTGTGCCCGGCTCATTTCCCTTAGCAGAAACTGAGCGTGATATTTTCAGGTCCACCTATGTTGGCACATGTTACAGAACTTTGTTCCTTTTCACAGCTGAAAATATGCCACTGTGTGGCAAGCTCCTCTTGTTCATTCATCCAGGTGTTGATAGACAGCTGAGTTGTCTCTGCCTTCAGTGAATACGCTGCCCTGGCCTGAACCTCATGCGAACGTGTCTGAGCGACTGCTTTCAGTTCTCTTGGAGATATATATATATATACATGTGGAATTTCTGGGCTGCCGTTGTGTCTCAGCGGTAGAGCGCATGCGCAGCAAGTGTGAGGCCCTGGTTCGATCCTCAGCACCACATAAAAATAAATAAAGGTATTGTTTCCAACTACAGCTAAAAAATAAATATTAAAAAAAAAAGTGTGGAATTTCTGGGTCCCCAAGACTGTCCTCAGCCTCAATGATTGACTAGAAGGATCCACTGGACCTAGAAATTGTTATATCCACATTCACTGGGGATTTTGTCGTTGATGATGTCATTTGGGGTGCGGGTGGGGGGTTGAACCCAGGGCTTCCTGAAAAGTGAGCAAACATGCAGGCTCCACTGCAGAGGCACCAAGCTGCCCCCACACGCCCCCGTGGTTACCGTTTATTGCATCAAAAGAATGCAGAGGAAAATTATCCAAGGAAAAGGCCCGTGGGAAGAAGTCCCAGGAATCCAGGCACGAGAGTCCAGAAGTTCTCTTGTTTTGAGAGGAGACAGAGGCAGATCTGGACTTGACCAAATTTCTCGTTGACCACCCTTGAGTGTCTGTTCTCTGTCCCCATTCTGCATGGCTATGTAACCTTGAACAAAGCAGGTGTCACAGCCCCAGTTTTCTCCACTGTGAAATGGTAAGTAAAGACTGTTATTGATCACAGTCCTTTGCAAGGATCTTTCTGAAGCAGTCTATGTCAGCACTGACCACAACGCCTGGCACAGAGTATGTGATCAGAAAGTGACCATGTCACCATCTATTTTATTAGTGCCAATAAATATCAAATTAGTGACCTGTGTTCCTAACAGGACACAGTTCCTATAGCTCATAATAAAATAAGAGAATACATCAGAGCTACAGGAGGCTTACCTTCAAGGTGATGAGTGTGTTGGGAGGTACACATAACTGATGAGGACATCAACTTTTTTGTTGTTGTTAGTATCATTTTTTTTAGCTGTAGATGGACACAACACCTTTATTTTATAAATTTATTTATGTGTGGTGCTGAGGATCGAACCAGTGGCCTCACATGTGCTAGGCAAGCACTACAACCCCAGCCCAGGGACAGCAACTTTTTAAAAATACTCTTTTATCTAATGACACCCATTTCTGAAAACGTGACACCCAACAGCTTATGTGCTGCCGTCAGTCGACGTACATGACTCACCTCCAAATACTTTCAAAATCTACTTTCTACAGTCCGTGAATGCTCTGCCCGCCACAGGGCATCCCTCTCTGTGAGCGTCCAGACGCCAAAAAGGTCCCCGAGGACCATCAGCCTTGGGTGCTCTGAGATGGGTCAAGAGAATGGCCACACTCCAGATGGTCAACACCCCAGAGGGAAAACACACTTGCAGACAGTGCTTCTCCTGGCCAGGGCCACGGTCTACCGGGGCCCTCCAGGACAGCTCGGGCTGAGTCACTGTCAAAAGTGGTGAGAGGTCACCACGGTGATGCTTATCTCCTGCTGCACAAAAGTGATGGCAACCTTAGTGGCCCCAAACAGCCCCAATTTCTGACCTCACCGTTTTTATGGGCTTGGAGACCACCCAGAGGAGCAGGCTGTCGGCCCCTTGGACAGGCTGGGGCCGCGTGAAGGAGGGACCAGGGAAGAATCTGTCCCCGGGCAGAGTTTCAGTTCTACAAGGGCAGAGCACCAAACCCGCGAACAGATGACACTGGAGTGGTTTTTTAAAGATCTTTCTGGGTAAGGAAGCACTGACATCTAAAGATGTGGAAATCACTTTGCAAAAAGCAAAATCAGCACAGAGAGGGCCAGTGTGTTCTCTCCTGGCACGTAATCCCTCACCGCAATGCCTATTTCTACCTCTCTTTTTAGATTATTCTTCAGCTCCCCAGTTGCCAGAAGTGGCCCCCCATCTTTGTAAATGGAAATGGGAAATCCCCTACAGGGGCATCTGCCCCCCGCCCTCAAAGACCCCATGCTTCTCATTTTTGTTAATATTTTTTTAGTTGTCCATAGACCTTAATTTTATTTATTTACATGCAGTGCTGAGGATTGAACCCAGTGCCTCACACATGCTAAGCAAGCGCTCTCCCACTGAGCCCCAGCCCCAGCCCATCATTTGTTTTAATCTCAAAGAAACTCTCCATCCTCCTGCCTCAGCCTCTGAACCACTGGGATTAGAGGCTAGCACCACCGTGCCTAGCTGCCTTTATTTTTTTCAAGGCTGCATAGATTTGTTATATTAATGTACCACGTTTCTTCATCCACTCACCCATTGATGGACACCAAGGTTGATCCCGTATCTTGGCTATTGCGTACAATGCTGAAACGAAACAGTTCCTATGCAAATATACCCAAAGTGAGATCACAGGATCACATGGTAGTTCTATTTTTACTTTGTCTTGAGGAACAGTGGTAGCATTTTTATAATGTCTACGCGAATTTACATTCCCACCAGAAGTATGCAAGAGTTTCCTTTGCTCCAAATTCTCAATACATTTTGCCTTTCATTAAAAAAAAAAAATTAGTACACTACAGTCACACTTCATAGTGGGGTTCATTTTCACATATTTGTAAATGCATATTACCTAATTTTCTCCATTTCAATCCCCAGTACTTCCTCTTTCCCTCCCCCCCACTTAATTTCATTTTCAAGAAAAACTGTTCTCAGGTGTGAGGAAATAGCTCATGGTTTTAATTTGCATTTCTTCAAGTATTACTGACGCTATTTTTTATGTTCTTGTCCATGTCTTTTACCAATTTTTTAATGGAGTTGTTTGTTTTCTTGTTATTCAGATAACGGGTGTTAGCCCATTCTCAGATGCATAGTTTGAAAATACTCTCTCTCTCCTTGGTGGGTTGTTGCTTCATTTTGTTTGTTTCCTTTGCTGGGCAGAAGCCTTATCATTTGATATCATCCCCTTGCTGATTCACTGCTCATTTCCAAAAACTCGTTGCCCAGACCCACATCGTGCTCCTGAGTTTTCTTCCAGTAGCATCAATTCGTCAGGTCTTCCATTAAAGTCTTTGATCCGTTTGTACCTGGTGAGAGACAAGGATCCAGTTTCCTTCTTCTGAATGTGACTGTCCAGTTTTCCTAACATTATTAAAAAAAAAAAAAAAAACTGCCTTTTCCCCCTCGTGTGTTCTTGTCTCTTGCTAACGCATCGTTTCACGGTAAGTTCAAGCTTCTTTCTGAGTTTTCTAATTCTATTCCGTTGGTCAGCTCATCTGTTTTTCTCCCAGTCTCACACTATTTTTATTTATGTTTATTTATTTTCTTAGTACTGGGGATTGAACCCAGAGGTACTCAACCACTGAGCTACGTCCTCAGCCCTTTTTACTTTTTTTTTTCCTGATTTTTTGTTTTATACCTTTATTTTATTTTATTTTTTTATTAGTTGTTCAAAACATTACAAAGCTCTTGAAACATCATATTTCATACATTTGATTCAAATGGATTATGAACTCCCATTTTTCCCCGTATACAGATTGCAGAATCACATCGGTTACACATCCAGTGTTTTACATACTGCCATACTAGTGTCTGTTGTATTCTGCTGCCTTTCCTGTCCTCTACTATCCCCCCTCACCTCCCCTCCCATCTTCTCTCTCTACCCCATCTATTGTAATTCATTTCTCTCTCTTGTTTTTTTTCCCTTTTCCCCTCACTTCCTCTTATATGTAATTTTGTATAACAATGAGGGTCTCCTTCCATTTCCATACAATTTCCCTTCTCTCTCCCTTTTTACTTTTTGAGACAGGGTCTTGCTAAGTTGCTGAGGCTGGCTTTGAACTTGGGATCCTCCTGCCTCAGCCCTGGGATGAGGGCACGCACCTGGCTCATACTCTTTTTATTACAACAATTGTATAATGTATTTTTAAATCAGGACGCATGAGGCCTCCAGCTTTGGTCTTTTTGCTTTAGTTTATTTTGGCTATTTGGGGTCTTTTATGGGTCCCTGCTAATTCAAGGATTGTTTTCCCTATTTCTGTGAAGAATGACATTGGGTAGCATGAACATTGTCATGATATTAATTCTTGTAACCCACAAACAATTGATTTCTTTCTGTGTGTTTGTATTTTCCTTAATTTCCCTTGTCAATGTCTTATAGTTTTCAGTGAACAGTTCTTTCATTTCCTTGGCAAATGTATTCTTTTTGAAGCTATTATAAATGGGGCTGATTTCTTTATTTTTCAGATAGCTCACTGTGGTTGGAAACGCACCCGGTTTTTTGTGTTGATTTTGTATACTGTGACTTAACTGAGTTTGTTAGTTCTCGTGGTGATTTTGGTGACGTCTTTAGGAATATACATATACAATGATGCCATCTTCACTGAAACAATTTTACAAATTCCTTTCCAACTTGGATGCCTTTTATTCCTTTTTCTAACTGAGCTGATTAGGACTTCCATTATTACGTAGAAATGGCCACATGCACCAAACTGTATTGTTAAATTGTGTGCACGCATGAATACATGACAACAAATCTCAACTTTATATACAACTATAATAATGCACAGATTTTAAAATGGGGAAAGAAAAAAATGGCAAGAATAGGCATGCTTGTTTCTGATCTTAAAGGAAATGTGTCCAACTGTCCATCGTTGAGCAGGATGCTAACTGTGGGCCCATGGAGGTACAGTCTTCTCTACCTAATTGGCTGAGAGGTATTTTGTTTCTAAATGAAAGGCTGTTGAACTTTGTCACATGCATGTCTTGCAGCTATTGAGCTGATCATGTGGTTTTTGTGCTTCATTCTCTTAACACTGGGTACCATGCCCATAGATTTTCACATGTTGAAGCGTCCTGGCAGCCCGGGCAACAATTCCAGTTGATCACAGTGTTGTGAGCCTCTGAATACACTGTTGAATCCATTTTCCTAGTATTTTGTTGAGGATCCCTTTGCCTCTACATTCATCAGGACTATTGTCCCGTAATTTTCTTTTCTTGTAGTGTCCTTTGTCTGGCTTTGGATTCAAGGCAATGCTGTCCTCATAAAATGAATTTGAAAATGTTTGGTCATCTCCAATTTTCTGGAGGAATTGGAAAAAGATTAATATTCATTCTTTTCCTCTTTTTTCCAGTGTTGGAAATCAAACCAGGGCCTTGTACATGCTAAGCAGGTGCTCTGCCACTCAGCTTCACCCCCAGAACATGGATCAGTAGTAATTCCTTGAATCTTCAGCAGAAAGTCACCAGTTAAACAATGAGGTTTTGGGTTTTGATGGAAAATTTACCATTTCTGATTCAGAATTCCTTAATTTATATTTTCTATTCTCTCTCTCTCTCTCTCTCTCTCTCTCTCTTTTTTTTTTTTTTTGGTACCAGGGATTGAACCCAGGGGCACTTAACCACTGAGCCACATGCCCAACCCTTTTTATATTTTATTTAGAGGCAGGGTCTTGCTAAGTAGCTTAGAGCCTGGCTAAGTTGCTGAGGCTGGCTTTGAACTTGCAATCCCCTGCGTCAGCCTCCTGAGCTGCTGGGATGACAAGTGTGCACCACCATGCCTGGCCTGTATTTTTTATTTTTATGATTCAGTCTTGGTTGGATTCATATTTCTAGGAATTTTTCCATTTCTTATAGATTAGCCAATACGTTGGCACATAATTATAGTAGCTGCTTATGATTTCTTGTATTTCTATGGCACCGATTGCAATGTTTCCTCTTTCATTTCTGATTTTATTCATTTGAGTTTTCTTTCTTATTTAGTCTAGTCAAAGGCTTGTCAACTGGGGGACAAGGGGTACCAGCGATTGAACCACTTGGCCACATTCCCAACCTGTTTTTATGTTTTACTTTGAGACAGGGTCTTTCTAAATTTCTTAGGACCTTGATAAGTCACTGAGGCTGGCTTTAAACTTGTGATCCTCCTTCCTCAGCCTCCCAAGCTGCTGGGATTACAGGCATCCACCACCACACCCAGATGTTTGTCAGTTTTCAAAAAACAACTCAGTTGAGGCTGGAGTTGTGGCTCAGCGGTAGAGCGCTCACCTAGCACATGTGAGGCCCTGAGTTGGATCCTCAGCACCACATTAAAAATAAATAAATAAAATAAAGGTATTGTGTCCAACTACAACTAAGAAATAAATATTAAAAAAAAAAAAACCTCAGTTTCATGAATCTGTTCTGTGGATTTTCCCGTCTCTTTTTCATCTATTTCTTTATTATTTCTATCCTTCCATTAACTTAGAGCTTAGTTTGATCTTCTAGCTCCTTAGGTTGTAACCTTAGATTGTTATTTGAGATCTCTTTTTTCTTTTTAAATGTGGGTGTTTATCACTGTGAACTTAACTGCTAGGACTCTTCCTGGTGCACTACATAAATTCTTGCAAATTGTATTGCCATTTTTGTCTTAAGATATTTTTATTCTCCTTTTTGTTTGTTCAGGAATGTATCATTTAATTTTCATGTATTCACAGTTTTCCAGTTTTCTTCTGTTAATGATTTCTGGTTTCATATCATTATGATCAGAAAAAAAAAATTCTTGGTATGATTTCATTTTCTCAGCTTCATTAAGACTTGTTTTGTGGCCCAACCTGTGATCAGCCTTGGAGAATGTTTTCTGTGCTTGAGAAGAAGGTGTGCACTGCCTCTGCTGAGTGACAGGCTCTGCATGAGTCTTCAAGTCCACTTGGCCTAAGGTGTAGTTCAAGTCCAGATTTTCCTTATTAATTTTCCTGTCTGGATGATCATTGTTGAATGTGGAATATTGAATTTCCCTACCATTAGTACATTGTTATCTATTCCTCCCTTCTGGGACATTAATATTTGCTTTATATATTTAGGTATACCTGATGTTGGTGCATATATGTTTGTAATTATCGTATACTGTTGATCATTATACAATGATATTCTTTGTCTCTCTCTCTCTGTCTCTCTCTCTCTTTTTTTTTTTTTTTTTTGGTACTGGGAATTGAATCCAGGGGCCCTTAGCCACTGAACCACAGATCCAGTACTTTTTATATTTTATTTTGAGACAAGGCCTCACTCAATTGCTTAGGGCCTTGCTAAATTGCTGAGTCTGGTTTTGAACTTGTGATTCTCCTGCCTCAGCCTCCCAAACTGCTGGGATTATAGATGTGTGCCACTGAACCTGGCTAGATCTTCTTTGTCTCTTGCTACAGTTTCTTACTAAAAACCTATTTTGTCTGATGTAAATACAGCTACCCTTGCTGTCTAGTGGGATATATTTAAACAGAAGAACATTCTTTCATCCCTTCTCTTTCCCTCCATATGTATCCTGAAGGTGAAAGGAGCGAGACTCTTGCAGGCAGCATAACTTTGAGTCTTTTTTTGTACCAGGAATACTAGACTATTTGATGCTAATAATATTTTAACTTTGATCACATGCAAAATCTACCCCCCCACACACACATTCTGTATTTGATATCACAGTTTACATCTTTTTACATCCTGTGTCACCGAATGACTACTGTAGCTAGTAATATAATTTTATTTTATTTTATTTTTTCTTTTTTTGGTACTGTGTTTGAACCCTGGGGCACTTAACCCCTGAGTCACATCCCGCAATCCTTTTTGTATTTTATTTAGAGACAGAGTCTCACTGAGTTGCTCAGGGCCTCGCTAAATAGCTGAGGCTGGGTTTGAACTCTGATCTTCCTGCCTCAGCCTCCTCAGCTGCTGGGATCACAGATGGGCACCACCATGCCCAACTTATACTTTTTTCTTTTTAACCTTTATACTACAGTTTTTGTGTAGATTGACCAACATAGATATGTGGGTCATATCTGATGTAAGACAATGAATACTCTTATTGTCCAAGAAACGCCAATTTCACTATTGAATTTTGATTTCCATGGGGGGAAACATCTGTAAGTTCAAACTTCAAATTTTCAATTAAATGTGTGTGTGTGTGTGCATGTGTATTTGTGTGTGTGTGTGTGTGCACATGTGTATTTGTGTGTGTGTGTGTGATGTTGGAGATTGAACCAAGGGTCTCACAGATGCAAAGCACTCACTCTACCACCAAGCTACATTTAAAATTTTTTAAATTTAAAATTTCTCTCTCTCTCTCTCTCTCTCTCTCTCTCTCTCTCTCTCTCTCTCTCTCTCTCTCTCTCTCTCGGCAGTGCTGGGGATCAAACCCAGCACCTTGTGCATGGTAGGCTAGTAAGCAAGCATTCTACCATGGAGCTATACCTCCAGCCCTATTAAAAATATTAATTTTTAGAAAACATGTAAACTACTTTTCCCCTTACATTTAAATGGAATATCAAGTAAGAACAAGCATAAACTTTTCAGAAAGCCAGTTTTAAAAGATCTACGTATCTTTCCATTAGTATGTACTTAGAGTTAAGTCTTCTCACTCTAAGTAAAAGAATTCTTAAATCTTTTATTAGGTTGAACCATATTCAATTGTCATTTTATTTTTTAATTCTTTTTTTAATATTTATTTTTTAGTTTTAGGCGGACACCATATCTTTATTTTATCTTTATACGGTACTGAGGATCGAACCTAGTGCCTCATGCATGCTAGGCAAACATTCTAACACAGCCACAACCCAGCCCTAAATTGTCATTTTTAAAGGTCAAAAATGGTCAAAATTTTAGCAAACCACAAATTTACTTATAAACGTATCCACTCCACAGCTAATTTATCTTAAGATGCTCAGGCCTTTCCTCGGGAGGGTGGGAACCAGGCTGTGGAAGTACGTGTTTTATCCTATGACTCAGGTTGCTGCTTCCTCTTCCTGTAAATTTAGTGGCCACCTGATGTGGAACTGGTAGCAATGCAGGTGGCCTCTGAACCACAGTGGCAGCTTCATCTCTCCCTTGAAGGGTCTGTCCCCAGGGCCGGTTGTTTCCAGAAGGCTCTTTCTTCAGAGATGGTTTTTTTGGCTCTGCTGGGTACTGGTGACTAAGCGCCATCGGGTAGAATGTTCCCTGTTGCTCTGAGGTATGAAACATTACCTGTTTGGTGAAGCACGTTGCATAACTGCAGTAACTGGGCCTCTTCAACCAAATGATTCATCAGTTTCATGGGGCCATTCGTCAACATCATTATCGCGGTCACCACCAATTAGCCTTTGCTGAGCACCCACACGGAGATGACACTGGACTTCATGCATGATGGGGTACAAGGAAGACAAAGAGAACCACTGATAAAGTAAACTGTTGGAACTGTTCATCTGAATATGAACCACAAAACAAACATACCTGCAGCTCTAAGCCTCCCCGGGTCACACGTGGTAGAATCAACACTGAGACTCACCAGGGAGCTTCACAATGAATGGCTTCTTGTGTTGCAAAGAGGATGAAGCAGAGCATCTGCCCACACGAAAGATGTGGGGAAAGGCTCCCAGACTCCTCAGGGACCCCAGAATCAGATGCAAAAGATTTGGACGGATCTTCTGTGAACCATCAAACTCTCCGAATCCTTTTACAAGGTCCCTTATCAATAAGTGACCATCCAATCTAAAGAGGGTGAATTTTCAGTTTCCAGACAAGATCCTACAGGTTAAGAGATGGAAATTTTGGAGACTTCCAAAAAGAAATTCTGCAACGAAAACAGCGTCCTGTGAAATTCTCATAGGAAATCCATTACGCCATTGTTCCCTGCTCACAGCTCCTGATCAAAGAGGTCTTAGGGGGCACTGAACCAAGACCATTCTCTTCCATTGTCACCTTTCTAATTTCAGATTGCTGCTTGATTACCTCTTCAGTTCCTTCTTGTACCAGACAGAAGCAGATGGGAACGAAACTCTGGAGAACAAAACCAATTTGTGGCGATGGTATTTTCTCTGTGTATATTCACAACTCAACATCTTGCACACTTAAAGCTGATTGATTTTATTGCATGTAAACTATACCTCCATAAAGCTGCCAATAAAAGATTCTAAAGCCCAATAAAGCAAACTTATAATTTGAGATTGTTTCCCCCTGAAAATGTCCCTAGAGATCACCTGTTTCAATTCCTTCCTTTCACATTTTATAGAGGAGGAAAATGAGGCCCAGAGAGAGATTATTCCTATTACTCAAAGCCACACAGCTAGAGACTGAGCCACTTCCCAGTATCCACAATTGTGCCTTTTCCTTCCTTCTTCCTTCCTTCTTTCCTCTTACCCTCCCTCCTTTCTTTCCAGAGAACCTAGCCCTAGACCACCATGCAGGGAGCCTATGTCCACAGGGTCTATTTTGCGTGCAGTCTCTCATGCAGCTTCTTCCGAAGGGCCCACGGCAGGCCACCAGAGATCTTCTCACCTCCCCAGCACATTTAACCTGCAAACTGTGCCCCCTGCAGACCTACAGTGCCTTCATTTTGATACGTCCCCACCGTACTCAAACAGTGGGAAATGCGTACTAGAGAGCTATGGCACAGAATTCCTCTATGAATTTGTGGGGAATGACGAGGCTGGGCAAGACTGCAATCTGTAGGACAGGCCATCAGAGGAGCAAAACTGGAACTCTCCAGCATACACAGGTGAAGCTCCTTCTTCCTCGGGGAACGCGCAGCTCTGACAAGGGAATATTCTGCATGTATTGACCAAAATAATCCATGGCAAAAGACTGGGTATAAAAGAGAAGAGTTTGCATTATTTGTTGGTATCTACGATCCTGGACATTTGACTACTACCTTTGGTACTGGGCCGGGGGTGGATTCTGTCCCCATTTGGTTATCTTGAATATGTTGGCACCTCAGACAGAAGTTGAAGGTGGTGGTGGGGTCTACATCAAAGGCTGCAGGCCTCCAACAGCTGCACCCCTCCCACCATTACCTGACCTTGCGGTGTGGGAACTTCTGCCCTTGTTCTTGAAACACCACCTAGACTTCCGGTGCATGATCCTACGGTGCAATCTGTGGAGACACAACTCCTGGAACTGAGACCAGATGCCAGGTCACACCAGGGTCAGCGAGAGCAGAACCACGTGACAGACAGTGGGGCCTTAGGAGGAGGGCAGAAATTCCTGAGCCAGGGAGTGGGTTCCATCCATGATGAAGGGCACTAGGTAGCCTTGGTCTGAGTGTCTTTTGAGACAATCAGTAACACAAGACCCTTTTATACAAATGTAAGGATTTTTCTTTTTCCTGATAAAAATCTCGAGAGTTGGGGGTTTCCTCAATGAGAGAGAGGGAATGACTACATGCAAACTTCATGCTGTGGCCTGGACATAATTTGTCCTCCAACGGCTCCTGTGTAGGAATCTTGGTCCCCAGTGTGGTGCTGTTGTGAGTCGGTAGATCTTTAAGAGGCAGGGCCTCATGGAAGGTGACTGGTCCTGGGTGCACCACCCTTGGCAGGAATTAATGTGGTTCTTGCAGAGAGTGGGTTGTAATAAAAGAGTAACTGCGGCCCCTGTCCATTCCCTTGCTCCCTCACTCACATGTGTCCCTTCCACTAATGGCCATTTCCCTTTCTGCCTCTCTGTCATGTGGTAACCCAGTTGGGGAACCCTGGTCACATGGCACCAGGCTTCCCAGACTTTCAGCCTTCAGCTGTGAGCCCAAATGGATCTCTTGTTTTTATACATTACCCAATCTTGGGTATTTTGTTATGGTAATGTAAAATGGACCAGGACATCTCATCACTAAGGAACTTACAAAATAAGAAAACTGCCCAGGTTGTTAGGACAATGGGCAAGAATGGACATGCAAGGTCCATCTGTCTTTATAGGTGATATATTGATACCTGCCTATTGCTCCATGGACTGTAATCTCCCCAGTACAGGAAATGTACCAATGTTAGTTCACATGGAGTCCTCAGCACAGGGCCTGTCATGAGAGACTCCATATGGTGTTTCAGAAGGGTGGAATGGGAAACCATCATCTCCTGCATCCAGCCATCGTTATCCCAGGCTTCCTCCCCTTCCCACCCCAACATTTATACCATTGACCCAGGAGGAACAGAGTGCAGACCATTTGCAAAGAAAGAGGTGAACCCAACACCTGCCCCCATAGATCTCTCTAACAGGTTGGACGTAAGTCAAGGCCTGACATCTGTGTTGCTCTGCACACAGGCCTGGCGCTGTCAGCCAGTACCTGGTGGGTAAACCAGACCTGAACTGCTCAAGACCCTCTGCCTCAAATCTAACACCTTTTCCCAAGTGAAACTGGAAGCAAATCTTACAATCCCATCACTTTTTTTGGCTGCACATCTTAGCCTCTCTTCCCCACAGAGTCACTGGGGTTGGGTCCTGGGCACAGCTCTCATTTGTTCCCACAGGTGAGGGCTGGGGGACAGGGCTGCTCAGGGACTGCCCCAGGAAGAAGAGGAAGCCAAAGAGACCCAGTGCAGCAGCCTGACATTCTCAGATTTGTGATGACCACAGGAAAGTCAACAACCCTGAGAGGTACCAGGGATCAAACCCAGGGGCACTTGACCACCGAGTCACATCCCCAGCCCTTCTTATATTTTGTTTTTAGACAGGGTCTCTGTAGCTTGCTTAGGGCTTCACTAAGTTGCTAGTTTTGAACTCTAAATCCTCCTGCCTCAGCCTGCTGAGCTGTAAGGATCACAGACATGTACCACCAGGCCCGGCTCATCTCTTTTTTAGAGGACATCAAATTCAGAGTCCATGTGAAATTCCCGGAGGGGTAACTCCTAAGACAATAAGGCTAAAAAATAGAAGGAAACTGCCAGAAAGCCATCTTGATGAGAGGGAGCCTGCTCCTGGGCTTACAGAGGAACCACAGGTGCTCTTGGGTATCAAGATTGACACTTGGTCCCGGCACGGTGGCACACACCTGCAATCCCAGTGGCTCGGGAGGCTGAGGCAGGAGGATCTTGAGTTCAAGCCAGCCTGAGTAAAATCGAGGTGCTAAGCAATACAGCGAGACCCTGTCTCTAAATAAAATACAAAATAGGGCTGGGGGTGTGGCTCAGTGGCTGAGTGCTCCTGAGTTCAATCCCTGGTACCAAAAAAAAAAAAAAAAAAAGATTGACACTTGGTGTCTGACCTTAAATAGCCTCCATGATCATGTTTGCCATCAGTCTCACACATCTCAAACTTTCTCCTTGTCCTCAATGTCCCTCTAGGGATCCCTTGGGAGGGAGCAGCAGAAGAGGGTGGTCTCACTTCCAGGGACTCTTGTGCTGGTTCAGGGAGGCAGTGGACGCACCCTGGCTTGCCACACCAAGAGGCCACCCACAGGGACTCTTAGTGCTGCCCTGGTAGACTCCATATCCATCAGGACCTGAGAAGAGAAGGGCAAGGCCCCAGGGGACCCTTACCAAGGACTCTGCTAGTTTCTGGTCACAGCGTCCCTCAGGGACAAGGGAGTTCTAAACTTGCTGAGGCATCTCAAAGCATCTCCAGGACAGGAGGAGGATGGTCTGGGATTTCCATGTCCCAGGTCTACCTGGGCCCTCCTGAGCTCGGGGGTGAATACCCGGGTCCTCAAGGAATTACATCCAAGTTGGCAACATCTTCTCTGTGCCCAATAACTGCCATTCTGCAATGCTGTTTCCTGGGTTTCAATCACACAGTGGGGATCCTGACAGAGCAAAACAAAGTCCCTGTCCTCAAGATACTTTAGTTGGGAAGACGGGATATAAAACTCAGCTTTGCTCGTCCTCTTGACATAACTAAATCATCCAAATCATCATTGACTTCCATTTTGCTCTTTGAACTTAGAGAAAAATCCTCATTCAGCGCTGCCCAAATTTACCTTGTAAAATTCCACTCACTTTCCACAAAGTCACGCGACTGTCCCTGGACACTGAGCATTATACGCCAGCAACTTTCTACAGAGAACACACGGGGATGTGTATGGAAGGAGGGGGTTGCCCTGCAGAGAGGTGGGTGCATTTAGGGGACATGAAGGCCACATCCCCAGCACAGATGCTCACGAGTCTGGGAATGGCCACCGTGTGTGGTCCTGGCTTCCTGACAGCAAACCTGGGGTGCTCGCCAGGGAAACAGGCTCCAAGCCTCACCAGCAGTGGGGCTGCGGAACCAGGCCAGCCGTGTCTTCTGCCACCGTCTGATTCCTCCCCTTAGATGAAAAGACAGCACGTGGGTAGAGGATCCTGCAACCATGAAATGGATTACAAGAAGCCATTGTTGCTTCCGTGGCTCTGAACTGTGCGTTCTACACTGAACCCTCAGGTGGTGTTTCACGTGGCACCGTAGTGAGGATCCTGAAGAAAAAACAGATTCCTTAAGCAGAGGTTAGGTAGATTCTCAGAAGCAGAAGCTGCGTTCCTTAGCGGCTCCTACAGGTTTGAGGATTAAAGTTGAGCTGCCCTGGAGACCACACCTTCAGGTCTGACTTGAAGGTGACGGAAACCAAGGTAGGGAGTGGGAACTGCTGGGTGGAGAAGCTGTGGAGGAGAACAGACCACAAGAAGGAAGAAAAATTTTTTTAAAAAATCAGAGTGGAATCGGTAAGTGTGCAAAATTTCCAAAGCTTACATTGGAAAGATTTCCCTGGTTTTGCTTTTTTGAAGGGATCATAGTGGAAATCTGAGATGCTTGATCATGTGGTTCTATTTTCTTTATGTGGTCTCAACATTTGTTTCAGAATATTTTACTCATTGGTTTTGGGATTTGGTGAATGAATGACCCTCACTTTTAAGGTTCATTCATTCAGGCTTAAAAGCCTGACTGTGAATGGATCTTCGGGAAAGTGCAGGGATGTTGGTCTCCTAAAATGGTCAAGGGAAGAAACTCCCAGGAGGCACAGGGCCAAGCACCCTGGATGCTGGTGGGGCAGGAAGACGAGGAACCTCAGCCTAGTCCAGGCACATACCTTCTGCCTGGCTCATCTGTCTTTTCCTCCTTCCATTGTGACACCAGGTGAGCTGGCATCCTCCTCAAAGTCAAGAGACTGGCCCTGGGGAGGCTTGGGGCTTTGCCTCTCAGGGCCACAGTCCGCCTGGTCCCCTTCTCCTGGTGCCCTGGGGTTCCCAGAGGTGATGGAGGTTCCAGGAGGAAGGGTAGAGGGGGGAGGCCCAAAATCTGACCCACTTTTTCTAAGTCCTGCTGGCTTGCACTGAAGCTACTTCTTCACTTTTGAAAGGAACCAGACCCTTAGCACCCTTGATTCTGTATCCCACCCACTTGCTATGACCACGTTCACTAGTACAAATGGGACACTTAACAACACCCAACTTCTAGGGCAGTGGTTCTCAAAGTGGGGTCCCTGAACAGTAGCATTCACATCCCCTGAGAACATGCAAGAAAAGCAAATGGTGGTGACTTTGAATCAGAGACCTGAGGGCTGGGTTCCAGATTGCCAAAACCCATGCCCAGTCTGCCCAGGCCCTCCAGGTGATTCCGAAGCGTGCTGAAGTTTGAGAACCACTATCTCAGGGTTGTTGCAGAGGTGACACAAGGAGTTGTGTAAAATGCCCAGAATATGTCAGGCCCCGGGCGTGACTTAGCTGTTCCTGTCATCACGGTCACAAGCACCATGACAGAAAACTTTTCTAATGATGCTTTAATTTCCAAGAGTACCAGGTGCTCCCAGATGGAGACCCCCTTCCTCTGGAACAAGCCCCAGGACAAGAAAAGATGCAAGTTCCATCTTTAGGTCGACATTTCCGCTGACTTTAATCACTGATCATAATGCTGCACAGGGAACAGAGGGGGGGAATGCAAGTCCTTCTATTATTAAGAAAAACAATTATTAATGGGACCGAAGGTAAGAGGGAAATGTTAAGAGCCTAAACCAAAAATGTCTCAGGAAAGGGATGGGTGAGGAGCGGTTTTGTAGGCAGAGACCACAGGACAGGAGGCGAGTACAGTGAGTAGGAAAAACTGCTGTGTGGGGTCTTAAAACGCCGGGTCGAACATTGCAAGGGAAAGTCGAAGCAGGAAATGTTGTCTGTCGTCAGGCCCATGAGGCGGGGATCTGGGCCTGAGCTGCAGCAAGCAAGTCAGAGAGTGGAAAGTTCTCACAGAGTTTGGGGCCTACCTGTCCGAGTCAGGCCAGCCACAAGTTATTTTAAGAACCAGTTTCACATCAGCCTTGTCAAGAAACTGACTTCTATTCCTACTATGTGTAACAGGAGAATATAGCCCCAAAGACATGAGATAATTCCTGGAACCTACAACATATTCTGCACAGCAGAAAATTGTGCAAATGTGATTAAGGATCTTGAGATGGAGAGATAATAGAGAATTACCCGGAGGAGGAATGCAATCCCAAGTGTCCTTGGGATTTCAAGGGAGGTAAGGGAGACTGGACACAGACCAGAGAAGGCAATGCGATCGCAGAGATTAGAGAATGTGGCCCTAACTCAATCAAGGAGTGCAGGCAGCCACCAAAAGCAGAAAGAGGCAAGGAATCAATTCTCCCCGGGATTCCCAGAGCAAGGGAGCACAGCTCCACGAACTCATGGCTTTCAGCCCAGTGATGCAGATTTTGAACTTCTGCTCCCCATAACTGTGATAGAAGAAAATCCTGTCCCGTTAAGCTACCTAGTTTGTGGGAACTTGTTTCAGGAAACTAATCCACCTTGTGTCTTGAAAAGTCTATGTTTCAGATTTAAGGAAAAGATCCTCTGTCATCTTGTTGAGAGTTTGTGGATTATAGTTTTAGAGGAGGGGACAGATTCCACACGGTCAGCTTCCTTGTTATACTGCACCAAGATGCTTGACCATAATTTCACTTAAATACATTTGTCATGTTCTGGGATCCATTTGCTGTAAAATCAGAATTACTGCAGTTAATATCATTTTAACATGGAAAGGCTGAGCCTCAGGAAAGCTCTTAGGAAATGTACACGTGTAAGCAGATGTTCCAACGACACCAGGAGAGAACAATGAGCACAAAATAAAAGGTTTATTAATGCTTGTTGATTAACTTACATATTTGAGGAACTGGCTGACAGTCTAACCCTATAGGAAAAGCAAAGCATTGGAAATCAGAAAAGTAAATTATTTTCCAAGTGGTTTTACATGGATGTCAAGTCATAATCAGGCTGTTTTCCACATGATTGTCAACAGTAATAAAATATTTTGCCAATGGACAGTGTGCTAGAAAATTTGGGGGGCCGGGTACAGGAGGACGGGATACCAGGGATTGAACTCAGGGGCACTTGACCACTGAGCCACATCCCCGGCCCTATTTTGTATTTTATTTAGAGACAGGGTCTCACTGAGTTGCTTAGTGCCTCGCTTTTGCTGAAGCTGGCTTTGAATTGATGATCCCCCTGCCTCAGCCTCCTGAGCCACTGGGATTACAAACTTGGTACAGACATAGGCTACCGCGCCTGGCCTGAATAATGTTTTTTAAGAGTTACTCTTGGCTCAGCGAATTCAGACAAATTGAAAAGGGAGATGTGTTAAGGGACATCACTGTCTTGAATATCACCATACTAAACTTGCCGGTTCCCCAGAACTTGCCAGTTTCGTCCAGAAACTAGATACAAACTAGATACAGGCACAATGGCACATGCTTATAACCCCAGCAGCTCAGAAGGCTGAGCCAGCCTCAGCAACTTCCCAAGGTTGTAAACAACCTCATGAGACCCTGTCTCAAAAGGGCTGGGAATATGGCTCAGTGGTTAAGTGCCCCTGGATTCAATTCCCAGCACACATTAAAAAAAAAAAAAAAGTTCTGCTAACTACATTTTTATCAAAGGCAAAGCTAAGCCTTGGTCACTTGACTAAAATGTGACCATTTTCATAATTAGCACTTATCAAAACTATTTTTCAAGGCAGTGGGAATAAAAAAAATAGGAAAAGAATAAAATGGCTATAATATAACATTTCTGCAATATTACGGATTATATGTAAACATATATCAATAGATGTTATGAGCTACTCTCCTGCTTACTGGCCTCTTCCATTTTCTCCAAGCTTCAGATATTTCTTGGTTTAACTTTAGATCTGGGGGTACCTGAAAGGAGCCAGGTCCTCTCCAGTGCGCACCTATCACATTCCAAGAAACAAAAGGGATGCCATTCTTTGGAGCGGCTCCTGCCACGCTATTGCTCAAGGCAGTGATCTTAATGCAGTGGCAGGTTTTTCCACACTGTGCAATCCAGGGAGCTGTGGCCCAAGGGCAGCTGTAAAACCCACGTGTTAGAATAACTTAGATTGCTTGTGATAGATTAAATAAACAAACATACAATGAACCAACTATACAGCACAGAACTCTGACCCACAGAGAAACAGGTAACCTCCATCCTGTTCTGCTCACAACTGTCAGGACGAACTCAGAGGCTGATGACTTCCTCACTTCTGCCTCTACTTCCAAACCTGGACAAGCCGGAGAACCCCAAAGAAACTCCCCATTACTAGTTGACCCTCTTCCAACCAAATATACTCCCCAAGTCAATCACATAAGATGCTCCATTTCTAGTTATTCCTCCTGAAGCTTCCCCATGACAACCACCTCCAATCAGGGATACCCTAAAAAAACCCACCCACACCTTTTTTTTAATATTTATTTTTTAGTTGTAGTTGAATGCAATACCTTTATTTTATTTATTTATTGTTATGTGACGCTGAGGATCCAACCCAGGGCCTCCCACGTGCTAGGCAAGTGCTCTACCACTGAGCCACAACCCCAACTCACTTTTTTTTTTTTTAAAGCTTTTCCATCTTCTCTGTCTTCAAACTCTTATTATAGCAATTTCTTTCTTTCTTTTCTTTTCTTTTCTTTTTTTTTTTTTTTGGTACCAGGGATTGAATCCAGGTGTGCTTAACCACTGAGCCACATCCCCAGCCCTTTATTTATGTATTTTATTTAGAGACAGGCTCCTTTCTTTCCTTAGGGTCTCGCTAAACTGTTGAGGCTGGCTTTGAACTCAAGATACTCCTGCCTCAGCCTGCCAAGCTGCTGAGATTATAGGTGTGCACCCAGTGCTGTGATAGTAATTTCTGAATATAGAGTTTGTTCTGAAGGGTGGTCTTCATTTATTCCCATGTATGAATGATGTTTGTGCAGAGTACCATGATTAATATACAAACAGAAAAAAGCCAGACCTTCAGCTATTCACAATGTGATGTACTTTTGTAACTACTTGAGAACTCCGGGCCCCTAGTTGTGTTGGAAGGGCTTTTAAGTCTTCGAAGGATGTACATAAAAATCTTAATATATTGATATTTTAAAAACATTAATTTGTGCTTACAGAAGATTACCAATTTAATTTTTTGTTTTTAAGTTGAGAAACTGTGTACATCTCAATTCCATTTAATTTTTCAGTGTTTATAAGTTAATATGCACTCTTAGTCCTTAGCCCCACCCCCTTCTTTTTTTCATACTTGGAGCCTTACCACTGAGCTACAACCCCAATCCTTTTCGTTTTTTATTTTGAGACAAGGCCTCGTAAATTCGTGAAGCTTTGCTAAATTCCTGAGGCTGGCCTGGAACTTGCCGTCCTCCTGCCTCAGCCTCAGAGTCATAAGATTATAAGCGTGGGCCACCGTGCCCCATATGACTCTGGTTTTTTAGAAAACAAACACACACCTAGGAAAAGGTTACGGGGGAGAACAAGGGATGTCTATTATCTAAAATATACTTCCTACAATGAATATGTCTTTTATATAATTTTAAAATCTGGAAACATTGCTGAGTTAATTTCCTTATGTTCTCTTCTATCTATAAATATGGATTTTCTCCATCTGCATCTTTTCCTCAAACTGTGCAACCTCAACCCTCATATTAAATATTTCTAAATGAATTTATTGAATTAAATTTCAAGTGGGAGGAAAACATAATCCAGGGAGCAGTTAATAAAAGTCGTTTTCATCCTTCCCAACCGCTGCTTCTCTCCTTATTAAAATTTATCTGCAAATAATTTCTAGTGGGCCTCAGAAAGGCTGGAGGGGAAAGAATCCCAGAACGAATGCCACTCCTTCGCAAGAGACCCCTTCCCTCCAATAGTCCCTTTTTGCTCCTAGGATTGGGACCTCGCCTGTTGAAAATTGCTCTCGCTACCAGATTCTTCTAAAATCCAGTCGCAGCCCCCCCAGAACCTGGGAAAGAACGCGTCTGCCCGGGGCTCCGCGATCCTCCACCGGCCGGGATTACACCGGCACCACCAGCGTAGACTGGCTCTGGACCCTGCAGGACTCTTTAACGCCCAAACTGCAGGTCCAAAGGAAAAGTGGGGTTAGGATGCAAATCCGCAGAGCCTGCTTTAGGTTTCTTTTCACGAGCCACCCGCCCAGAGCAACGAGGCGGGGAACTTGATTGATCTCAGCCGGTCCGGGGCGGCTCCTGCCCCTCCTCTGCCCCGGGTCGCCCACGTCCCCGGGGGTCAGCGAGGCGCGCCCCGCCCGGGCACTGATAGGAACCCGCCCGCGTCACGCGCAGGGAATCGGAGCGCCCGCAGGCCCCGCCCAGCGGCCGGCCCAGCCAATCGCAATGCGCGAAGGCGGCGTGGGCGGGGCCAGGCAGGCCGCCGACTTGGGGCTTTAAAGTCCGAGACAGGCCCGCTGGGCCAGATGCTCGGACCTCGGCGACCTCTGGGGAGCTGCGTGTGCGGAGTGCGCCTGCGCAGCTGCGGCCGCCCAGGTGAGCGCCCCCGGCCGGGCGCGGCGCCGTGCGTGGTGGGGCTGGAGGGGACCCCGCGGGCGCGGTCTAGAGGCGGGCGACCCCGGGAACTGGAGCGTCTGTCCAAAGCTCTGCCATCCTTGGGGCGGGGGAGCGGGGGAGGGCGGTTGGGGAACCGAGGAGGGGGCCGGAGCCACCGGTCAGGGGTCCCGGGTTGTGCGGCGCTTTCGGCGGTCGCGCCCCGGAGAGCACAGCTTCCGAGGCCCGGTGGCCCCAGGCCGCGCCGTCTCGGGGCCTGGCCGGGCCATCCCGGGCAGCTGGACCCGGGTCGCGGTGCCATCGCTCCCGGCGCCGCCATGACTCCCGCTGGCCGAGGCTGCGAGGCGCAGGGGGAGCGGGCGGCGCGCCCCGGCCGGCCTGCCCGGGGAGGAAGCCCGGGGTTCGGTTCTCCCGGCTCATCCCGACTCTGCCCACCTGCGGGCACCCGCCGGCAGGGCCGTGCGGGATGGCCTCCTGGGATCCGATGCCCTCGCGCGGGGCTCTGCCTGGGTGAGCGAGGCACTGTGGCTCCATAACCTGGTCCAGCCATCTCCTTGTCTCCCAGTTGTTGTCCCAATCACAAGGTATCGTGAGACTAACCGAAACCTGAATTGTCATCACACTCTAGGAATGGCAGTGACTTCTCACTAATGTAACACTTGTCCGGCTGTTTTTTGTTTTGGTAGCTGGACCAAATAACCTTTTTTGTTTGTTTGTTTGTTTTTAATTCCTGTCTTGTTTTTCTACACCTGCATCCTCAGCCTTTTCAGCTTTTGTGTTAATACCTGGGAAGGCAATTTAATGCTTTTACTCCATTATGGTGTCTTTAACTTATTGGAAGAATTGGTTTCATCAGGTGTTTCCTTTCCCTTTCTAGGTTTCTGAACCATGAATCTCCCACTCTTCCTGGCTGCCCTTTGCTTGGGAATAGCCTCAGCTATTCCAAAATTTGATCAAAACTTAGATACACAGTGGTACCAGTGGAAGGCCACACACAAGAGACTATATGGCATGGTGAGTAACATTGAAATTGTCCAGGGGGACCCTGCAGAAAGTGGTCCTCGCTGGTCACAGTTTATGGCCAGAGAGAAACTTCTAGAGGCCAGCTCTTAGCAGGCAGTGACCTGGGGGCCCTGTGGTGCACTCAGTTATGTCTGGGCCTGGAGACCAGCTCACAGGAGTGGGAAGCCCTGCCGGGCCATGGTTTCAATTCCATCTGTGCCAGCAGGTGTCCCCTTGTGGAGATGGGTTGAGTTTTAAATAGAAATAAAAACTATCAGCTGTGCTTGCTTCTAGAATGAAGAAGGATGGAGGCGAGCGGTGTGGGAGAAGAACATGAGGATGATCGAGCAGCACAATGGGGAGTACAGCCAGGGGAAGCATGGTTTCACCATGGCCATGAATGCCTTCGGGGACATGGTACGCGTGATGTGGGGGGGGGGGGCACTTCGCTCTGCTCAGCTTTTTTTTTTTTTTTTTTTTTTACTCTTTTAATATTTCATTTATCTTTCCTTGAAGACCAATGAAGAATTCAAACAGCTGAAGAATGGCTTTAAAATCCAGAAGTACCGGCGCCAGGGGAAAGTGTTTCGGGAACCTCTGCTGTTTGGGAGCCCCAAATCTGTGGATTGGAGAGAAAAGGGCTACGTGACTCCCGTGAAGAACCAGGTATGATGTCGGATGCAGACTTTGCCTCTCCCACAGGAGAGCCAGGAGGGGGCACTCGTGCTTCCGTAGCCTGACAAGCAACATGGAATTCACTTTTGTATTTTTAGTTTTTAATTTTAGTCCCCTGCCCCCATCCGGACCCTTGCAGCACACCCGGGCTGCTGTCCAATATGCTCCGTGTTCACTGTTTTTTTTAAAGGATATTCACAAATGTAAGATGTTGTCAGTCTTTGTCTTGCAAATTGTCTGCATTTTGATTACCTTTTCAGGGTCAGTGTGGTTCCTGTTGGGCATTTAGCGCAACTGGATCCCTGGAAGGACAGATGTTCCGGAAAACTGGCAAACTTATCTCGCTGAGTGAGCAGAACCTTGTTGACTGCTCTCGGCCTCAAGGCAATTTGGGCTGTGATGGCGGGCTGATGGATAATGCCTTCCAGTACATCAAGGACAACGGAGGCCTGGACTCAGAGGATTCCTATCCTTACGAAGCACAGGTAAAATGAAGCATCTGGGTCCTTCCAGCTCTGTTTCTAGCAAGTGGAACCGTTTTCCAAGATAATACTTTATTGGGAATTCATGTTTTTATTTTATTTTATTTGGGAGGGGGGTACCAGGGATTGAACTCAGGGGTACTCTAACACTGAGCCACATCCCCAGTCCTATTTTGTGTTTTTATTCTGAGACAAGGTCTCACTGAGTTGCTCAGTGCCTTGCTTTTGCTGAGGCTGGCTTTGAACTTGCGTTCCCCCTGTCTCAACCTCCTGAGCCTCTGGGACTACAGGCATGTGCCACTGTGCCATCAGAATTCACATTTTAAATGGTACAATTTATAACTGCAAATTGTCAGTTCCATCCTTCATTAGATATTATTAGCCTTTGCACAGTTCTCTGGATGGTTAATGTTTAGCTTTTCTTGCTTCTGTGTCACATGGAGGATATGCGAACCATTTTCCATGTAATGTAAATTTTCTCCACTTTAATAAAAAAAAAATTTAAAGACAAGTCAATCTAGGAGTTCTCGTTAAAAATATAAGCTAATCTTCAAATAGACTAAAAGCATTTCACTTCCTAGAATGGTTTATACCAGTATACCAGTACTGACTTAAATCATAATTTGCAAATTGCTGAGTGTTCTGGTCCTAGAATTCATGTTCCTGCAAAGGTAGATGGTGGCAATCAAGTCTCCTCCCTTTAACTTTAAAAGGATGAAACCTGTAAGTACAAGCCTGAGTTTGCAGTTGCTAATGACACTGGATTTGTGGACATCCCTCCGCGGGAGAAAGCCCTCATGAGCGCAGTGGCCACGGTGGGGCCCATCTCTGTGGCTATTGACGCCGGACACGCATCCTTCCAGTTCTACAAATCAGGTGGGTGTTTGTCATCTTACATTACACAAGTTCAGGCGGAACGGAAAACACTGTCCTGATTGAATCTTCTGTATGGAATCCTTTCTAGGATCATTAGGCTTTTTAAGTGTGTTGAACATGGTAATGTTTCCATTTGCATTAATTAAGCATTTTCTCATGATTATTTATTCACAAAATTTTTAAATGAATACTAATCAGTCAGTAGGTAAAATCTAATTTACCTGTTTTCCAATTGTCAAACCTTTTTCCAAAAGATTTTATTACTTTAAGCAGAAGTATAAAGAACCTTGTAGCTCAAATGTGGGTGTTTCGGTTATTTTATGTGTACTATTTCTTTAGACATAGGGGTAGAAGAGGATTATGCTAATAGATGTGTAAACCAGGAAATGAGTGCTTGAAATACCTTTGCCTTTACTAGATCTACCTGGCCTGATGGCACACACCTGTAATAGCAGGGAAAGCTGAGACAGGAGGATCACAAGTTTGAGGGTAATCTCAGCAATTTAGTAAGGCCTAAACAACTTAGCAAGACCCTATCTCAAAATAAAAAGAGCCAGGGATATAGCTCAGTGACAAAAGTGCCCCCAGGTTCAATCAAATCCCCAGTACAAAAAATATAAATAAAAAATAGATACTGGAAAAAAATTAATTAGAAAATATTTTGGACTTGTGGAATTATGTTGATTTCTGGTGAGTAGAGGTCGACTTTTTTCCCTTATCAGCCATTACTGTATTTAGGCAAATACTATTTAAGTTCTTTATAGAATTTGGAATGTTTATGACGTTCAATAGAATTTAGAAATGCCTTCCTTCCATGGGTGACATGGTGGGCCACTGTCACATGTCACTTGGAGCCTCTCATTCCAGTGTGGATTTTATTCTCCCAGGAGTTTATTATGATCCAGAATGCAGCAGCAAAGACCTAGATCATGGTGTTCTGGTGGTTGGCTACGGTGTTGAAGCAAATTCAAATAAGAAATTTTGGCTTGTCAAGAACAGGTATAAAACTCTTATTTTATTTTAAATTCGAATTGGAATTCTTAGTTAGAATTAGTACTTGAATATAGTTTCATAAAAGCTCCGTGTTAAGATCCTGGAGGGTCTTACTCCTTAGAGTGAACACAGAAATATTAACGTTTTATTATTATAAGATTCCGTACCAAGCTTTTAGGGTTATTAATAGATATTTGTAACATTGCATTTCCAAATTTTGAAAATTTTCTTAAAGTGCACATAAACATTTGCCTCTGATGTTTCTTTAAGTCTGAAAGAATGTCGTTGCCATTTGATGCCCCGCCATCTCATTTCACTCCTGGAGGCCTCAAAGATAAGCAGGGATCAATTTTCACAACTAATTGTCTTTTATTGAAATGTAATGTGGGGTGGCATATGGAGCCAGCAGACACAGATGTGATAGCAGATACAGATGTGATAGCATATAGAACAGTGTCCCGGTCACATGTAAACACTGCTAAGTGTCAGCTGTTATTAACAAAGCTAATCTTTTTTCTTTTTCTTTTTTTTTTTTTTTTTTTAATAAAATGAAAAACCTTCAGCTGGGGTTCAGAATGGGGTGCAGATGGCTATGTCAAAATGGCCAAAGACAAGAACAACCACTGTGGAATTGCCACCGCAGCCAGCTATCCCACTGTGTGAGCCGACGACGGACGGACGGGGACAGTGGAGGACTTGCGGACAGCATGTCCAAAGGCACTCTCTCTCAAAACTGACCAAACCTTTAATGTATAAAACAATACTTGAATCATTGAGGATCCAAGTTGTGATTTGAATTCTGTGACATTTTCACAAGGGTAAAATGTTACCACTACTTTCACTACTGTTATAAACTGCTTCATGATATTGAAGACTCATTGTTTAATTCTAAGACTTTTGAATTTTCATTTTTTAAAATGTGTAAAGCTTTCTTTACAGAATAAATTTTAGTTCAGTATATAGAGGCGGAACTTCTGTTTGTAATGCATTGACATTTTATTTAGTTGGAAAATGTAATTGGGCTCCAAGGACATAAGTCAAAATGTGTCAGCGGTACGTTAGGGAAGAGATGAAGGAGGGTGAGTGGACCTCTGGTGTCTCACTAAAAAATACAGATTTTATGTCAGCTGCCCATTGACTGTGTATAACCCAGCTCTATAGTTTTATTTTTACTTGACATATAATATATATATTTAAGCCAAGCATGATGGCACATGTCTGTAATCAGCAGCTCAGGAAGCTGAGGCAGGAGGATCACAAGTTAAAAGTCAGCTTCAGCAACTCGGCGAGGCCCTAACCAACTCGGCTAGACTCTGTCTCTAAATATAACATAAAAATGGACTGGGGATGTGGCTCAGTGGTTAAGTGTCCTTGGGTTCAATCTCCAGTACCAAAACAAAGAAAAAATAATGTATATATTTATAGGATACAAATTTGATACATGGTGGAATTATCAAATTGGACTAACAAGCCCATACCTGTCACCTCAATATTGATCATTTCTTTGTTTTGAGAATATTTAAAGATCTAGCTGTTTTGAAACACAGTGTAGTACTATTAACTGCAGTCACTTTGCTATGCATTAGAACTCCAGAAGTTACCCAACTCTTGAGTCATAAAATTTGACTAATCATCTGGAAGGACAAATTGTTTCATAAAGAAGTAAGTTACTTATAGAAAAGTGAATAGACAGATTCATGTGTTGTAGATTCTAGTGAAGGATTCCCTTCCTTTGAGTCAAGCCGTTTTGTGATGAAAGCCATGTGGCTCATTGAACCTTCCTGAATTGCAGTGAGGACCATGTGGCCACTTGTCAGTCCCAGGAAGGACCAGGCCAGGGAGTTACCAGGGCTGTTTTGTTTCTGTTCTGTTACGTCTCTGACGTCCACACAGCTCTCCTGGGAAACCTGGGGCTACCCAGTGTTCACAAAAATAAAGATAACAGTTGTGATTGATAAATCTCAGGTATTTGGTAATAGATGGAGAAATGTGTTCAAGGTCCACAGGAGATTAGGCTAGGCTACGAAAATAGTCCTCCGGCCTTAGAAGATGGGTGAGAGATCACAAGGGAAGGACAGGCCAGAAGTCCCTAAGCCAAACTTGGGCTTCAGCCACCTAATCCCTGACTTAAAAATAAACTCAAGAAAACAACAGACTCGGCTCATAGTCAGGGACATGCTAGGGAGTACGAAAACAGCATTTGCTTATTTAAAAGACAGGAAAAAGAAATATGCCAAATTTCTGTGGCAATTATGGGTGGTTATTTCTCTAACTTGTTCTGTAGGAATTGTGTATTTTTATTACCAGGGAAAAAATAGAGAAAATATATCTGTATTCTGCAGGATAAGTGTGGATGGTGGGGGAATGATAGATAATCTAAAACCTATGAATCTGAAACTATATGTCTGTGTTCCCAGTCCAGTAAGAAAATGTCAGTGCGCCGGTAAAATACTAAACTGGTCATGCTTCGTGAAGGAGATGGGAGGTGGGGAGCAAGTGGGGCCTGTGTCCCACACAACCTTTGGTAGCCTTTGTCCGTAGCCATCTACCACACTTGCTCTGATTTTCCTCTGAAAATGGATTCTTCTTGCTCGGCAGCATCAGGCTCATTCCACACTCCACACATTCCTGGAACCACTGGGAGGCTCGAAGGAAACATGGAGGTGCTAAATTGTAGATACGTGAAAGTTTTGTCATTTCCAAAGAACTTTCAAATACTTTTTAAACTCGTGAAGTTCCAAACCTCAGTTATCCTCTACAAGCATTTTTCAAAAAAGCAAATAGACTCGAAGCACAAACTTATTACCAGTATATCTTATAGGTGTGTTTTCTAAATTCATTTCTTTTGACTGATCTGAAAGTATAGGGGTGAAAAAAACTCAGATCTTCAAGTATTAGTAATTTGTGTGTGTGTGTGTGTGTGTGTGTGTGTGTGTGTGTGTGTGAATTTCCCAAGCCCACTTGACTGTACACACTGAATTTTACAAATGTTCATGACCTCTGTATTTTTAAATAAGCTAATAAACTCCATTGAGTGGCTCCACGGTCTCTTTCCTCATACTGCATTTTAGTATTTCGTAGTCTGTGTATTCATTCTTCCGGGTGGTGATCAGGCACCTCAGCAACAGCTCCGATCTGGGCTCAGGGACACAATGAAGCAAATAGTCATGGTCCCCCCCTTTGGAGCTGGCGTTCCCATGTTGCTGCCTGTGCAAACCACCCCCGCCACGTTCTTGAGCCCATTGGGTCTTTGGGTCTCTAGTGTTCCAAAAGCAGCTCTCCACCCCACTTATTTAGCATAGGTACCAAGTTTCAGCTACCAGCAAACGGCTAGAGCTCTTTCCAACACCTTAGGCCACCATATTGGATGTAAAAAAAATCTCTGCTTAATGGACCCATATCAACATATCTTTGTTTCTTCTTTCCTGACCTCCTGGGCTTCATCCATTCCTACCTTTATTCCCCGGATTTATTCTGGGTAAATTGGAAAAATAGTGCTATTCTTTTGGAATGTAGTTTACCTCTTGGTAACACTTTTGTGTGCCTGTGTGTGTGTGTGTGTTGCTGGGGACGGAACCCAGGGAGGGCCTTGCACATGCTGAGCATGAGTTCCACCCCTGAGCTGCTCTTCCAGCTCATGGGGCACTCTTCCTACCTCACCTTTCCAGAGCTGCTGGAGATGAAGTCTAGAAACAGGGTTGGTGGGGTGGATACTGAAGAGAATCAGCAGTGTCTTCCAGGGCAATCACCCAAGGGGAGGCCACTGCAGGCCTCTCAGGTAAAGCAGAGTGAACCCCTTCATACAGGCATGGTGGACTGATTCTCCTGGCAGAGAAGACTCAGCAGGATTTAGGGATTCAGAATTTAGGGATCTCCATCAGGATGTGCCCCTATATCCTCCAAATTTTAGAATCTTCTTTCCTGATTTCACCTTAACAGCCCACAGCAATGAGACTGAGAGTTCAGTTTGCTTTCTCATTTACCCACTCAGAGGATGAGACTCTGGATTTGTTTTTTCAGAAATCTTAGCCCTGTGGCTACAGATGATAAGGGTTTTTCAGAACATAGAACATGTTCAGGTCAACTGGGTCACTGCAGCCTGGGAGCAAAGCCCTAAGTGCCTCTTTTTTTTGGTGGCAGGGCAGGGGGACGAGGGATTGAACTCGGGGGCTCTGGGCCACTGAGTCACATCCCAGCCCTTTTTATATTTTATTTAGAGACAGGGTCTCGCTGAGTCGTTTAGCGCCTCACTTTTGCTGAGGCTGGCTTTGAACTCATGATCCTCCTGCCTCAGCCTCCCGAGCCGCTGGGATTACAGGCCACTGCACCTGGCCCCTAAGTGCCTCTTTTCCTTGCCCCACTCTGTCCAGTACAGTTATGGGCACCCAGCCAATCTGTACTGTCTAGTTGGACAAAAGCGTTCTAATGTATGAACTCATAGTCACCAAGAATGTGCCTCTTAGCATTTTGTTAGGAGTTTCTATGGGTGGCAGTCTGCCTGTCTCGTCCTTTCTTCTAGAACCGCAATCCCGTAACCAAAAGTTCAAGAATTGGCTCATAGGATGGTGAGGGCTGGCAGGCCCCAAACCTCAGGGCGGGCCAGCAGGCCGGGGACTCAGGCAGTGTTCCATTTACTCCTGCTCCAGGAAGTCCCATTCCCGCTCAGAAGGCCTTCCCGTGACTGGTGAGACCCACCTCGCTGTGGGGGCTGATATGCCTTAGTCGGTGACCACGACTGTGGGTGCTGATCACATCCACATGACACCACAGTCCTTCACAGTGGCCTCTGGACCAGTGTCCCTCCAAGCACCCGAGCTCCCCAGAGCAGTCACATCAAATTCAACCCTCAAGGGTACCTCCCCTCCACCAAATCCCTGCCTCACCCTCCCGCCTCTGATCTCTCCAACCACATGCACTTAAGACACACTCTACTCTTTCTCTTGCCACTTAGTATGTCCCGATCGGAGATGTTTTTTTTTCCTTAAATGTTTTACGCAGACTTATAATCTCAGGACAGAGGCCACCTGGACACCAAACATTTCATGATCTAGAGTTTATTTCTGTCATCTAAAACTGCTTCATAAAGCCGTGATGAAACCAGTAAAACAATCCCCAGCACTCAAGGAGGATTACAAAGTGCTTCACGTTATACAGCTTCATTTAACACCAACACAGGGCCCAAGGAAACTCAGGATCAGGGTCCCAGGGGGTCCTGTTCTGCCACCGTGGGTTGGAATTTGCAGTTTCTGCTATGATAACAAAGCCTCGGCTTCTCTCCTTTGCTTTATTGTGTAATTTCTTTTTGGCTCATGGGCGGGTGAAGAAACCTGGGACTCCAACAGCTCCCAGGCCCCTGGCGCCCATTGGCTATGCCCTTTCTGGAGCAAGACTTGGCCGGGTAGGGAGTCTCCGTGAACATGTTCACAAGTCACTGGATGGAAAATTGTGAGCACATGAGTTGTTTGTCTTTGTTAACCGTGTCGTTTTAGAACCAAAGATTTATTTGACACGCTGGAATTAATCCACATGACTTTGAAAAGAATAAACCCATTAAGGACCGAGAGAAAACATGCTGAGAGAGTTATGAAAGAGTCATTTTCTCACAGTCAACTGATCCTACGGTGGCAAGAGAAACATAGTCTTGTCTGTGAAATATAATTATAAGTGAAAAAAGCAAACATAGGGCAGTATGAATAATCTGAAATGATTTTTAAACAGATTTACACATTCCTGAATATGCATCTAAAAATGTTCATGAAAGGTATAAACCATATATGCCACTTGGAGATAATAAAAGGGCACTTTGGTTGCTGTACTATCTCTGTCTCTGTCTCTCTCTCTCTCTCTCTCTCTTTCTTTTTTGGTACTGGGGATTGAACCCACAGGTGCTTAACCACTAAGCCACATCTCCAACCCTTTTTACTTTTTTACTTTGAGCTAAGTTGCTTAGGGACTCACTAAAATGCTGAGGCTGGCCTTGAACTCGTGAACCTCCTGTCTCAATCTCCTGAGCTGCTGGGATTACAGATGTGCATCACCACACCCAGCTTGTATTAGCTCAAGTTTTTTTTTTTTAAAAAAATTGATATGCATTATTCTTATAAGGTAACAGATTCAAATGTATCCGTTCAAGAAAATAATTAATTGGTAAAGGAAGAGGAGCGAGAGGGGCAGAGGGTTCTTAGATAACTTGAAAAGGACAAGTCTCTGGTTGGAGGGATTTGTGTGCCTGAGACTCTCGCTGACGCTGCTCTGCCAGTCTGGTCATGGGGCACAGGCATAAGGAATGGTCACGGGGCCCCCAGCTTTGGGAGAGGCTTTGCTAAGAGCTGAAGGAGCAAAAGGCAAAGGAGGGAGTGTTGCAAGGGACAATGTCCCAAGAAGACAGCTTCAGTGAGACTGCAAAATGGCTCTGGCCAGAACCCCAGAACCTGCTCGCTTTGGCTCTGCCCCACGGTGGCCCCGCCCCTACTCACCTTAGCCGTTAGTCCAACAGTGGGGCAAGATGTTGAGCTCTCAACTCAATTGAGTGCCCTTTCGCTGGTTTCCTACACCTCCATCCTTGGGGTATAGATCAGACCAGCAGTATAGTGCCCATCACCCAACACTCAGAAATCTGATACTGATAGGAGCAGCCCTCACCAATAAAAGCAATACAGTTCTATACACGTGAAACCTAAGTGAGCCTTGAGCATCTTTGCTAAATGAAATAAGCCAGAAGCAAAAAGATGGACATTGCATGGTTCCATTTACCTGTGAGATCTGAAGTAGTCTTCGTTACTTCCTAAGGTGGAATAATGTTCTACTGTGCGCACGTGCCACATTTTGTTTTATCCACTCATCTGCCCATGAACATGTGGGTAGTTGTTATGGTGGTGGATGTGAGATGTCCCCCCAGAGCTCGTGTGTGAGACAATGCAAGAATGCTTAGAGGAGAATCGATTGGGTTGTGAGAGTCTTAACCCAATCATTGAATTAATCTGCGGATAGGAGTTAACTGAGTGGTAACTGAAGGTCTGGTGGAGGTGGGCATCGAGGGGGTGCCTTTGGGGTATATATTTTAGATCTGAAGTGGAGTCTCTCGCTCTGCTTCTGATCACCTGTCAGGGTTTTTAGCCCCCGGTTCCCTCCTGACCTGTGGGAGAGATTGGGGGAGCACACCCCGGCCAGGACGAACCAAGAAAGGTAAAGGTCGACTGGCTGCTCGTACCCAGCCCTCCCTCCCAGGGGACAATCAGAGGCCAGGGAGAACCGTCAAAGCAGGATCTCGTTTAATGAGAAAACACACACAGCTCATATAATGTACAGCAGCCAATCAGGGAAAGGTCAGCAGGTGGGGAGAGTTCCCGTGTGCACCCATCCTACAGGCAGTAATGGGAGACTGGAGCGTCCGTGTGGGCAGAAGGGTTCTGAGCCTCTCCTAGAGGTGGTCCCATTCTTCATCACAACCCGCGGCAATGCCTTCTGGCTAATCGCCAGGTGCTCTCTTAGCCACCTGTGGCCCCAGGACTGGGAAGCGGGTAGCAGGCAGCAAGTTAAGTTTCCTCTTTTCTGATGCAACATGCCCCGCGTTACATCATGCCCCATCATGCCCTGCAACCACCATGTGAGCGGCTTCCCTCCACCACACTCTTTCTCCATGATGTTCTTCCCCACCTTGAGCCCTGAGGAATGGAGCCTGCTGTCTGTGGATGGAGACCTTTGAAACCCTCAGTCCCCAAATAAACTTTTCCTCTTCTACCATTGTTCTGGTCAGATCTTTTAGTCACAGCAGGAAAAAAGAAAGAAAGAAGCTGACTAAAACAGTTGTCAGCTTTTGGCTATTATTATTTTTATTTTGGCTATTATTATTATTATGGCCATTATTATTTTGGCTACTATGATTATGATTATTATTTTGGCCACTATGGACATTCGTTGGTGGGCAGAGATCTGCATGGAATTGCTGGGTCAGATGGTAACTCGCCTTTAATTTTTTCCAGAACTGCCAAGCTGTTTCCACCAGAGCTAAGACAACTTATATTAAACGAGCAATATGACCCAAAGAAAAGAAAACTGAAGTGCCCTTTAATAAAGTACTGCTTGTGACTGTCATTGCTGGCCATGGCCTTGACCAGATCTCTCTCAGTGGCTTTGATCAGCCATTTAAATGAATGCAGTGGGGACCTTTATTATTAACACACGTACACACACAAATGCATCTCGTGAGATGAAGACATCCCAGACACAGGCCATTTAAATAAAAACTGTCTCTGCTAGGGAAATGTCTCTCTGGAACAAATTCCCTAGGCCCCTTTGTCACCACCACTCCTATAAAAAATATGACTGTCCAAGCCACAGTGACAGAATACAGGCATGGTCTATTAAACAAGTCTGTTTGCTATGAGGGACAGAAATCAATCTGACACTGGCTTATGTAAGAGCAGGAGCTTGGCGGCTGCAGGCAGGGCTGGATCCAGGGTTCAAGGTGCATGGTCAGCCTCCCTCTCCTCCCGTGTCTCAGATCTGCTTTCCTCTGCCTTGGAGGTACTCCCAGTGGGGCTTACCCATCTTTGGAGGAAAGTGATTCTCCCAGTTGTGTTGGAGCTGATCCTACTTTGCCCTGCCTGAGTTCCATGCCTACCTCAGATGGGGGTGGGGTGGTCTACCCAGTCTCTGCAGGGAGGTAGTGGTTTCAAGAGTGGTGTTCCAACAGGAAAGCTGGAACCTTGTCACCAGGGAGGCAGGGACATGGATGGGGAATGTGGAGAATGCATACTCTGAAAGAAGAGTCAAGGGGCTGGGGTTGTGGCTCAGTGGTAGAGCACTCGCCTCTCACGTGTGAGACCCTGGGTTCTGATCCTCAGCACTACTTAAAAATGAATAAACAAAATGAGGATATTGTGCCCATGTATAACTAAAAAAAAAAAATTAAAAAAAGAAGAGTCAAGATTCAAAAAGGACTTTCAACCCTGGAAAGACTAAAACTAACAGGATGGAATGTGTGGCGCACCTTTGTAAAGTTCTATTTGTGATCATATGTATTTTGTGGAGATTGAATTTTATTTAAAAGTATATGTACATTTATATGATGCAAGTACCGTATGAAGGAGAAATTACTTAAAAGCACTCCTTAGAAAATCTTAGGTTTGGGTTATTTCGAATATCTTTTCCATCTCACACTCTTTCCTCTAGGGCCTGTGAGGTCAGGAATGCTAAATTTTGATATCGTTGAATGGGTCCTGAGATGCTCCCATTTTATTTTATTTCAGCCTATTTTCCTTTGGCTCTCATTGCTCTCTCTCCAGGCTCACTGATGCCCATCTCTATCTGTCCACTGTACTACTGAGCTTATCCAGCAAGTGTTTAAAGTTTGGTCGTTATATGTTTCAGTTCTTTAGTTTTTCTTTCATTTTTTAAAATAAATTCTATTTCCCGTCTTAAGATTTTTAAGCCGGGTGCAGTGGCACAAACCTATAATCCCAGTGGCTCAGGAGGCTGAGGCAGGAGGATGGCCAGTTCAAAGTCAGCCTCAGCCACAGCAAGGCCCTAAGCATTCAGTGACCCCTGTCTCTAAATAAAATATTTTAAAAAGGGCTGGGAATGTGGCTCCGTGGTGTAGAGCCCCTGGATTCAATCCCCAGTACCAAAAAAAAAAAAAAAATGGTTTTTATGTGTTTTCCCTAAATTTGTAATTGCATGTTGAAGCATTTTTATGATGATTGCCTTAAACCCTTGTGGGATAATTCTCATGTCTGATGTACCTTGGTTTGGGTGTCCACCACATTGTTTTTTCTCACTCCTGTGATTTCCTGATTCCTGGAATGAGAGGCCTTTGGTATCCAAGATCCTTGGTGGGTCACGGGGAAGCGCCCAGGCCTCCCTTCTCAGCAGCTGCAAGGCAAGGGCCAGGTTCCAGGGGAGTTTCTCCAACCCCCAGCAGACAATGGGGCGCTGACTCAGCTGGCCTCTTAGGGATGGGTGGGGTGAAAGTTCAAGGCCTTCCTCACCCACAGGCACCTGCCGACACTGACTCACATCCCCTATTGGACTCTGAATCAGGGTGTATGATCAGGCTCCTCCAGGTGGGAGGGTGGGGGACAAGGCTGACAGGGGCCACCGTGTTGCTGGGGACACAGGCGGAGAGGAAAAAGCTCCACTTTGGCTCCACTGAGGGCAGGAGGGGAGAAGCAAAGCGTCAGCCACCTCCCTCGGCCACTCCATTCTGCCTGGGTCAAGCCAAGTGGGGGGGGGTCCTCTCCCAGGTGACTCTTGATGACAAGGGCTGGAGGACCGTAGGTGAGCGGAAACCAGCTCTGCTCTATAGCCTTGCCGGGTCTCGTCAGTGCTGGGTGAGCGGCTTGACCCCACTGACCGCCCTGGAGGGCAATCGAGCGGGACCTGCTTTCAGGCAGGGAACTGCATCTCAGCCCCTCCGCTGAGACCCTGCCAAGTCAGACAGAGGCAGCTGCCTCTGCTGGGGGACTGCCCCCACCATCTGCCCAGGGAGTCCCAGTGCCACTGCTTTCTTCTGATCTGTGCCTGCTGTCAGTTCCAGTTGGAGGCCACCGCAGTGCCCTGTGCATGCGATGTGAGAGTCCTAGAGAAACTCAGGGAACCCCCTGCCCCAAAGTTGGAGGAGTCTTGAAGTCTCTGTCTTGTACATTTTTAAAGTTTCTCTAGTTTGTGGCTTTTGTTTGTTCGTGTTTTCGTACTGGGGATTGAACCCTGGGGTGCTCAACCACCCAGCCACATTCACTGCCCTTTTAATATTTTATTTAGAGACAGGGTCTCACTGAGTTGCTTAGGGCCTCATTAAATAGCTGAGGCTGGCTTTGAACTCTTGATCCTCCTACCTCAGCCTCCCGAGCTGCTGGATTACAGGCGTGCACCACCGTGCCTGCTCTTTTGTAGTTCTACTTCCAGGAATTTCTAGTTATAATCCTGGGAGGACTAGGGCTCCTCCATCTTGGCAGAACCACAAGTCTCTCTTATTGCTCATTATTTTTTATGTCATACTAGTTTTTCTGAACTTTTAGGAAAAAAAAAAGATTCAGAGAAGCCTTTCAAATTTCAGAGCTCTCTCTTCTATTGGTTGTGTGTAGAGCTCAAAAATATGGTGGCTGTGCTTTTTTAAGATGTCCTTCCTTTGTTCTCCGCCACACATTAATCTCAGCCCTCTATTTCTGTCATCTTGGCTGTCCCGGTCCTGCTTCGGGTTTGGTTCCCCTACAAGAGGAATCCTGTCCTGTCCTGAAGGCGGGCCCTGGCAGGTCACTGCAGAGTTCACAGGAGCTGGGCTGCTCTGGCTCCTCCGGCCTGTCCTACAGAGGCCCTGGAACCCACCTGGTCACGGCAAACCCCGCTCTTTTAGAGGTGCTGCTCAGACGGTCCTACCCCATGGCGCTCCTCACTTTCCCTACGCAGACACTGCTGGTATTCTGTCGGTTTTCCGTTTGGGGACTTGTGCTGATAGCTGTCTTTTTGTCCTGAGGTGTGGGGCTCATTGACCTTGGTACTTGGTGTTCCCTTTTGATCTCTGGAGGCTCCGTCTTTTTTAAGGTAGTGTGATTCAGATGCTAAACAACTTCAAAGCCACCGTTCTCTTCCCAGAACCCTCCTGGTCTGCCATCTTCATTTCCTGTGTCCATGCTTCTCAGAAAAGCAGCACGCAGGTCTCTCTGCAGTAGTCCTTGGGGGTAACGTGGCCTCATTGGGGTGCACAGGTTATCCAGATCAACGGGGGAAGTCTCACTTTGAGTCCGTCACAGCCCTCCCTCCAGTGAGCTCAGCATGATGATTACAGAGAAAACTTGAGCTAGTCTTTGGGGGTCAACAGCGCCAAGGTAAGAGAGTTGTAAGACTTAAATGTCCTGTAATGGCACTGACATGTCACAATTAAACATAGTTAGAATACATATGTGCACAGTTAAAATAAACATAATCTGGGGCTGGGGCTTAGCGGTAGTGCACTTGCCTGGCATGTGTGAGGCGCTGGGTTCAATTATCAACACAGAGTATGAATAAATAAAATAAAGGTCTATCAACAACTACAAAAATATTTTTTAAAATATAATCTTCTTGCCACCTGACTGAGACTAAGAGAATGATTCTTTCCAATTGCCACTTGTCTGAATTTTTTCCCCGAGGCTTGATGGTTTCATAGTGTACCATGAAAAGATATTGAAATAAGTAGTGAAGCTGGGCACGGTGGTGCACACTTGTAATCCCAGCGGTTCCAGAAGCTGAGGCAGGAGGATCCTGAATGCAAAGCCAGCCTCAGCAACAGCAAGGCACTAAGCAACTCAGTGAGACCCTGTCTCTAAATAAAATACAAAATAGGGCTGGGGTTGAGTGCCCCTGAGTTGAATCCCTGGTACTGCCCCCCCTAACAACCAAAAATAAGAAATAAGTAATGAAGACCATCTTTTAAAATGAAATAGAAGCATGTTCATCAAATTCCATATGATCAAATTGTGCTCATTTACAGTGGAAAAGAAAATCAAAGGGTAATTCAAAAAATCCCTAATTAAAAGAGCCTATTTTTTTTTAAGAAATGCCCAATTGTTTATTTGTGCTCTAGCTTAAAAGTAATTCACCATATGAAATTTGCAAAAAGAAATAATGAAAAATTTATTTGGTGGCGGATGATAATATGAATATGAATATTTATTATGAATAATAATAGATGAATATGCCCTACTTTCAGATAACTAAGGCTGCTTCCGTCTGGCAATGCAGCAAGTCATTTGTCTTTATAAAACCCGGTCTAGTAGCCTTTCTTCTAACTTTGACCTCTCTTTCTGCACAGGGACCTACAGCAATCTTGAAACACAAAATGACATCTTAAGGAATTTGGGTTCCTTTTTTGGTGAACACATTTTTCATTTAATAAGTGTCAAATAGTTGATTAATAAAAGTCTGAGCTAGGCATGATGACCCTCATCTATGGTCTCCATCACTTGGGAAGCTGAGGCAGGAGGATTGCTTGAGCTCAGGAGTTTGAGGTCACCTGGGCAGCATAATGAGACTCCATCTCAAAAGGAAAAAAAAATCTTAAATAAGAATTATGTGTTTTTATACATATACCAAAAAAAAAAAGAATTATGTGAGTGACCCACTTGCTTATAACACTTGCTTTAAGAATCTTTTTTTTTTTTTTTAGTATGAATGCAGCTTCAAGCTAGGTGAATGTGATTTTTAAAATTACTTTTTTTATTAAATATTTATTTTTTAGTTGTAGATGGACACAGTACCTTTATTTTATTTATTTATTTTCATGTGGTGCTGAGGCTTGAACCCAGGGCTTCACACATGTGAGGCAAGCGCTTTACCACTGAGCTAAAGCCCCAGCCCCAATAACCAAAATAAATTTAAAAAATAAAAACAACAACAAAAATAAAAATCTAAAAAACACAAAAAAATTAAAAAATTAAAATAAAAATAAAGTGGGGGACTCATATTGTTTTATTTAGAGAATTAGTATAAAATTACAGTTATCAAGATAGTATTGTCGGGAGAAGTATACCTGTAATCCAGCAGCTGGGGAGGCTGAGGCAAGAGGATTGCAAGTTCAAAGCCAGCCTCAGCAAAAGCCAGGCACTAAGCAACTCAGTGAGACTCTGTGTCTAAATAAAATATAAAATAGGGCTGGGCATGTGGCTCAGTGGTTGAGTGCCCCTGAGTCCAGTCCCTGGTACCCGTCTCCCCAGAGAAAAGATAGCATGGTGTTGGAATAAGGATGTACAAACAGATTAATGAAGAAGAATATGACATCCTGAAAAGGACCCATGCATTTATGGCCTGAGCAATGGATTTTGCTACAGACTTGCCAAGTTTTTCAATTAGGAAAAGGCAGTCTTTTCCATAAATATTAATAAGACAACTGGATATTTGTGGGGGGTAGGGAAGGTTCCATTCTTACTCCTTGCTTCATAATATACATAAAAATTAATACAAAATAGATCATAGTCTTTAATGCAAAAGGTAAAAAAAAATACAGGACCAAAGTAAGGATTTCCATTCTCCTCACTTCTGTTCATAAACTATAAAATGCTGGGCTGAGGATGCAGCTCAGTGGCAGAATGTTTGCCTAGTGTGGCACCAGAGTTCTGGGTTCCATCCCCAGCATCACAAAACAAACAAACAAAAAAGCCAAATATCTTTAACCTATAATATGCAAACATATTAAATGTATATAGCTAATTTTAAAAATCAAAGAAGACCTAAATAAATGGAAAGACATACTGTGTTCATAGATTAGAAACCTCACCATAGATCAGGCTTTGAGGGTTTTGGAGTGAGGCATGTCTTCAACTCATGAGAACTGTTCTCCATGTGAAAGTAGCTTCTGATTGGCTACTGAAGCCTGAGGGAGACTAAATCCTGAGCAGGGGACAACAGTGCTTATGCAAGCCAAAATATCCATTATAAATTTCCATCATCTCTTTCACCAAATCAAAATATTGGATGTATGCAAAGTTATTTCTTTGTCAGATAGAATGGCAAATATTGGGGTAGGGGGAGTAGAAAGAAAACAGGACCCAAAGGCACAAGTGTAGTAAGCAAGTGGTTCACTTGTTCCTAATGCCTTGACCCCGAGCACACCTCATGGCCCTATGAGGAGTCCACCATAAACAACTAAGAGGGAAAAGCAAGCATATTCCTGGTTTGGAGGTCTGTCTGCAAGGCCTGGGGCATCATCTGGAAGTGCATGAGCCCTGCACGTCAGCCCCCCTCGGAGGAGCTCCTGGAAGGCTGCGGTAAAGAGGCAGAGTTTGGGGAGGTGCATTTGGTGGCCCTCTCTGTGTGGATGAAGACCCGTCCTGAGTTTAGAGTAATAACAACTCATGACCAATGATTCGGGGAGTTCACTGGTAATCCAGGGACAGGAAAGAACCTAACTGGAAAACTTAACAAGAAGCCCTGGAGAACATGCGGCCGTACTTCTGTAACAGTGTCCACTTCACCTTTGAATAGAGCTCTGAGGCTCAATTTGAAGAGGGACACGTTTTCCTTTTCCTCTTCTCCCTCAGATGACCTTGTGCTCCACAGGAAGGAGGTGTCTGCCAGAGGACCCAGGAAGTGAGTGTCTCCCAACCAACACACCAGCAGAGCGCCCTGGGACCCCCTGTCCGGGCACACCTAGAATGTAGCCTTTGAATAGCTCCTTTCAAAGGCCCCTGTTCCTCCACTGGGCAGAATCACAGCCTCAGGGACAAGAGTCCCCTATTGTTTCTCCTTACTGTGTCCTAAACTGTTACCAAATTGGCATGAATTGGCCCTGGGGACAAGGACTGGCTATCACAATGTTCCTCTTCTAAGGCTACAGCTCCCATCCGGCTAGGCTTTTCTGCCAAGTTCTTGTCATTTTCCCTTCCCCTCACATCAAGCCTGGTGATCATAATGGTTCCTACTGTCACTTGTCACAGAGTGCCTCACCAACCCTGTCTGTGCTTTTTGTCAAGAGTCCCTTTTGTTCCATGCCCCAAGTGTCCCCTTGCTATTAACAATGAGCCATATCAGAGTGGGGATTTTTTATCTCTATTATTCCTTGTTATTATGCCAGCATCCATTGATGTCGGTCACACAGCAGGTTTTCAATAAATGGTTTTGAATGAATGTGTGTAAAGGCCTCTTTCTCTCCATTAGAACATGAACAGTAATTCCTTAAGCAGTAATAATAATAATAAAAAAAGGTAGGTGTACAACTTGATGTTTAACCTTAAGCATTTCTTTAATCAACTACCCAAAATGTGTGGTAGCTCAGTGGGAGAGCACTGTGTGAGGCCCTGACTTTTGAGTCTCAGCACCTGGTATAAATAAATAAATAAATAAAATAAAGGTCCATGGACAACTAAAAAAAATATATTTAAACAAAAATGCATGCTATCTGACGTTGAAATGGATGTAAGGAAACAGTATAAAATGAAACTGTCTTTCTGAGGACTATTAGCATCTATCAAATTTTTAATTTATACATGTTAACACATTTCAACTGGGCAATTTCTCTTATCTGGACATTTATGACAAAAGAATAATCACATGCAAAAGATGCATGGGCAATGTTTACTATAAATTAATTACAACAGTGACTACTGAAATCAAGCTAGACATCTGTCCCAAGGGATCGTTAAACAAACATGATAGACCCCCATAATGAAGTTAGGGAAAAGAATTATTTAGTTGTACATAGCTCTGGCCAAGTAATGAGACAATTTTATGTGTTAGAAACAAGTTTAAAGGGCTGGGGATGTGGCTCAAGTGGTAGCCCGCTCTCCTGGCATGTGTGAGGCGCTGGGTTCTATCCTCAGCACCACATAAAAATGAAGTGAAGATATTGTGTCCATCGAAAAAACTAATAAATAAATAAATAAATAAATAAATAAAAATCTTCAAATCTGGGAGTCTTCAGTCATACATGAACTTTAAAATTAAAAAAAAAAAAGAAACAAGTTTAAAGAAGTAGTAACCATGGTTTGGGAATATGCATTATTTGCTCCAGCAGGAACTTTAGAATTAAGCATCAGCAAATACTTTTTTGTTGTTGTTTCTTTGTTTTCCCACATTTATTTATCGGTGCATTATAGCTATAAATCATGGTGGGATTCGTTGTTGCATATTTGAACAGTACACAATATAAAAAGGTTATTTGGCCAATATCATTCCCCAGTTATTTCGCCTTTCCCTCCTCTGCTCCCTCCCTCACCCCACCCCGTTCCTTTCCTCTACTGACCTCTCTTGATTGACCACCTGTTTTGTTTGGGAGGTGGGATGGAGCGTGGGAGGGAGGGAGCTTCCGCTGTTATCACATGATGCACTGCCATATATTTTATCAAATCAAGCTGTATATTTAAAGTTTAAAAGAAACTTTTTTTATTCTGGGATGCTGGGACTGAATGCTAGGACCTCACGCAGGGCTGGGGACACAAGCGCTCTTACCAGTGAGCTACACCTCCAGCCCCTAAATATATTTAAACAGTTGACAGGAAAAACTCAGGAGTTTAAAAAACAAGACTACTAATTATACTCAATACAGAGCTCAAGGTGCCAGGCTTTTCACAAAGTGAATAAATGTTGGGGTGACCAGTCATTATAGTTACATTTAGCTTTTGCATGACAACTTCAAATATTTTTATATAGAAAATTGCATTTAATGCAATAGAAGAGGATCTGATTATTAATAAGCCAATAAAGGTTAATGGAAAAGACGGATTTTGTCCTTTGCCCACACGTTACTGAGTAGGGTCATTATTTCAAGAACCGGAAATTCATTCCGATTAAGAGGACACAGCCATGACCCCGGGCGCTGACCCACAAAGAAGACTCGGACCCGAGCAGACACAGAATGCTTTCACTTGTGCGGGTGCAGGGCAGCGAAGTCGCCTGCCAACCGCGAGCCCCGGGAGCCGCCCCCAGACTCAGCCCGGGGCCCGGTGCCCAGAGCCCAGCCAAGCGCGACCGAGGACGCTGGACCTGGTCCAGCGCGGCCGCCCGATGAAGACAGGGCAAGAGCGCTGGCCGCGGTCCCAGCTCCAGGAATCAGCGGGGGCCCAGCGCAGGCTCCCGCGAGCAGGGCGGCGACTGCGGCGGCTCCCTCGCCAGGCTGGTGCCAGCGCCCGCCACACGGCTGCGCCCCAGTGCGCTGCGCGCTCCCTGGCATGCGCAGGCTTCTGGACTCCATCCTTCCCCCTCCTCCGTGCGGACAGGACCAGTATTTAAATTTACCGTTTCATAGAAGAAATGATTGACGTTAGTAATGTTGAGCAGATACACACTGGGATGTTTCTATAATGTAGGCCTGCTTGTCCCTAATCTGGTTTTTTATGAAATATCAGCAGGCTTGCTCACTTGAAGTAGGAGCAGCTCTGGAAGATCCGTGCTATGCCGGGTAACTGTTTCCTTATTTGCGGTGTATTTTTGCATACGATGTAGTTTTGTAAAGTTTCGGGGGGCTTTCCCCTCCTTCCTGAAATAAATAGAACCCCTTGGTTACACGTAGATTCCTTTTATAGTACTGTTGTGCTCCATATTCAAGCATTTTGTTTATTTCACAACCCTCTTAGGAGAGATTTTCGTGTATCCTGACTTCTCTGGGCAGCTTTGAGTTTAAAAGGCACATTGATGGAAGGAGAATCCTTATTTCTTTTTCGTCCTTTTTTCCTTTGGATTGCAAAATGTTCAAGCACACCCCCAAAAAGTAGAAAAAGGTAAAATGAGCATCCATCTATGGTCATGCCTTTGGTTTAAGAAAGCATAACGTCTGTAACAGATGTGCACTTGACCTTCTGAATATCGCCCTCACTACAATGAGGCTAATATTTAAAAGGGGGCCTGTTTTGCTTTTGCTCTTCACCCTCTCCCGTCTCCTTAACCTGGAGGCAGGGATTATCTTTCTCCCATCCTAGACCTTGTCTTCAGTCCTTAACCCAAAGCCACCACAGGAACCAAGTCATTCAGACTTTGGGGAAAGGTGCTAGAAGATCTAAGGAATGGCTAGCTCCTACAAGTGAATTTCAACACGTCACCAGGGCGCACCTGGGAACACCCCACTCTACTCGGGTCAGGGCACACCTGGTATGTAGCCTTTGAATCCTCTTTTAAAAAAAAAAAATACTTTGTTCTCCCTGAGGAGCAGAACCTGTGCTTCCCATTTGTTAGCAAAGCAATAAGCCTTCTTTTTCCTTTTTTTTTTTTTCCCCTCAAAGCCGCGTCTTCCTTATTAAATCGGCCTGGGGACAAGGACTGAGCTTTCGGTAACAGTTTTACTTATATTTGCTTTGTTAGTATCTGATGAAAAACTGTAACGTGAATTAGCAAAGATCCGCTTCCACGCTCAGTGCTTCACAATGCATGCCTTTATTTGGCTAAATATTTTCCAATGTGACTCCATTTAAAAATTAGGAGAATGTGTAATACTCCTTTATTATTTCTAAACGCCAATCCACATTCAAATTTCCCAAGCGGTTCGCAACGTCTCTGGAAGCTATTACTTTTTCCGGTAATTTTGACTGAGGATTTGACTGAGGATCTCGCGACACATTTTGCGGTAAACTTGGCGGTAATCTGCACGCGGGCGGTGAGACCGGCAAGGGCAGCTTCCAACCCTCGGATGAAAAACAGGGACCTCGAGGCCAGGACCTCAGCGCCCCGCCCCAGGACCTCAGCCTGGCCCCTCCTGGCGCGCGATTGCGCGCTGGCAACGCGCCCTGGGCTCATCTGCGTGGGTGCGGGCGGACCTCGGCGCTCCGGCTCCTGCGCCTTGGGGTGGGGATCCGTGGGCCGAGCTGTGGGAAGTTTCCTCCCGGCCTGGCAACTTCCAGAGAAAAGAGGGCTGAGACCCCGAGGGCGCGAGCGGAGGGCCAAGGGGGTCTCTCCAAGCGGCATCGGAGCAGGCGACGGGGGAAAGCCGTGGCCGCCCCGGGAGGGGACGCCCTCGACTACCAGACCGCGGTGCGGGGTCTGCTTCTGCGCGAGGCCGGGTAGAACTTGAGGCTTTTCGTAATGACTGCTTGGTGTATTTTGAAACCTAGGTGAGTCATCACCTGTCAAGCAGACCGCCCCCGGCAGGTTACTGAGCCCGGAGAGACAACTGCTATTATGTTTAGAAGTTGCTTTGTTCTTTTCACGAGACGACTCGGTAAACCTCACTTCCCTCTGAGGTTGGCATAACCATCTGCATTAAAAATAACAACCGAGGCTCAGGACGCGCCCTGGGTCACGAGCTAGCAGTGAGAGAGCTCTGATTCAAGGGCAGGTGTGATTTCCTTCCGGTCCTCGGCGCTAACATCACACCTGCCTAAAAACCAGTGCTGCGGCCTCTGCAGCGCTGAGCGAGTAACCTGTTCCCAAATACAGAGAAGATACAATGGGAAGGGACTGCAGACGGAACCTCACTGTGTGTCACGTGTTTGGGCTCCTTAGCCCTCGGGCACTGGCAGGCCCTCTGTATTTGTGGCCCTAAAATTAAGTTTCCAGCTCCTGGGAAACCAATTTTATCTTAGAGCATTCAGCTCCGGTGAAGTAGGAAGCAGGGGTATCTCGGGGAATAGAAATCTTACCTGAAGAGAGAGCACCCCTCTGACCTTAGACTTCCCGGCCCAGTGTCCTGGCAGAGGCAGGACAGCCCAGGCTGGAGCAGGTCTGTGAAACGGAAGCAGTTCTTGATCTCCCTGCCCAGAAGGAGCAAGATACGGTGATGCAGTTATCTCCAGAAGCCACCAGAGATTCTGGCAGCAGAATGTTCGGAGCAGTTTTGAGAAGTACAAAGTGTTCTAGGGAGGCTCAGGGGCAGGCTGCCAAGGAAGGGCTGTTTCATTGCAGAACTTTCCAGAGTGAGGTCAGGCCGAAAGGGTCACCAGGCAGAGAGCGTCTCCATTATCCCAAGACAGCCCCCAGGGACTTCATTCTCCATTCTCTACAAATGCTGAGTTGTCACACAGTCCTTGCCGTCCTGAATATCCTGACTTCAGGGATCCCCCAGTGATGGTTCACAAAGGGTTTCCACAAGGTCATTGCTCTGACTCATTTCAGACTCTGACAAAATTGGACCAGAGAGCACCGGCCTACTGTCCAGAGCCACATAGATTGTGACAGATCTAGGAGTCAAAGCGCCATTCAGTTTGACACAGGTTTGTGTTGTTCATGTTTTAGTAATTCATTTTAAAAAAAATAAGCAGTGATATAATATGGAAAATCCACAATTTATTTATCCATTTCCTAGTCAATGTATATTTGATGATCTCTGGTAGGAGGGCCTTAGGTCTGAGCCTAAGCAACTCCATTTTAGCTTCGTTTTAAAAGACCTGCAGTTTCACCAGGCACATCCACAGATCCCTCCAGTATGGCCTCAAACAAGTTACTTCCCCTCACCCTGATAAAAGAGGGTGAAGCCACTGGCAGGCTGTCCTCGCCTGATAAGAGGGAAAGGCGAGAAGATCAGGGTGGAGACCACCAGGCCAGATGTTTCTGGTCTCAGGGTAAATGATGTCACTGAGAAATCCGGTGGTAGCTGTTGAGAATTGAAAGGGGGGAGGGTCAAAAGCTCCCAAATTTAGTATAAATGATAAAGCAAATGAACAGGGATTCGGCCAGCGGAAACAAGGATAACTCGAGCTGGAGAGCCTGATGAGGACCTGACATCCCATCACTTGTCATTGTTCCTGAGCCTCTGCGTGATCCTCACTGCTCTCAAACTCTACTGCCTTGTCTGGACCTTGGTGAGAGCCAACTCCTCCCTAGGACCCCCTCCTCAACCGGCTGTCCACTCCACACCAGGAAAAGCCTGCCTTGTTTCCGGACTTGATCACCACAGTCTGAGTGAGTGTGCATCTGCTGGACTCAAAGCCTAAGACTTAAGACCTTTGAACTTAGCACGAAGAGGGAATATCTGTCATGATTAAGTGTGTTTTGCCGTGCTTAGAATTAATCTAGAATTGTTTGCTGTGAATTAATTAATCTAGAATATTTGCTGTGAATTGATTTTGTCTACTGCAGCGCCTAGCATTAAGGATTGTCGTTTTCTTGATTAAGAACCTATAGAGTAAATCTGTATTGAGTAATTTGAGTGAATAAAGCATTGAAAAGGGGCAGAAGCCCGTGGACATTCTTTATTTCTCCCCTCGACTGCACACGTCGTCACAATTTTGCCCCCTTGAGACAATCTCTATCCATGAACACTTCATCTGCAGGTTTCTTTAGGTGAACACATGTCTTCGTTCTCTTGGGTTAATGCCAAGGAGTAAGTAGAATTGCTGGGTCTCATAACAAGGGAGAAACTGTCCAAGTGGTTTTCAAAGTGGCTGCATCATTATGCATTCCCATCAGCAGGGAGGGTCCTAGTTACCTCTTCACCAGCACTTACTAACGTCAGTTTTTAAAAATTGAACCATGATGTTAGATTTGTAATGGATTTTCCTAATTTTGATAATGAGCCTCTTTTTGTTTGGGGAAAGTGTCTGTTTTATTCTGTTTTTCCATTTTAAAAAGTCACTTTTGTTACTGATTGGGAAGGTTACTATATTCTATGAAATATTTCTTCAGATAAGTGATTTGTAGATACTTTCTCTCATCCTGTTTTTCTTTCCATATGGTACTTCAGAGGGCAGAGATTTTACAATGATCAATTTTTCTTTTTCTTTCTCTTTCTTTCTTTTTTCTTTCTTTCTTTCTTTCTTTCTTTCTTTTTTTTTTGTGAGTCTTTTAGCCTGTTCTGCTTGCCATAACAAAATATCACAGAGTGGCTTAAGCAACAGAAATGCATATATATATATTTTTTTTTTTTTGAGGCCCCTCTACTTGGCTTGCAGACAAGCTGCCCCTCTCTGTGTCCTCACATGGCCTTTTCTGTGTGCACACAGGGAGTGAGGAAGAGAGATGAAGGAGAGAAAGAGAACTCTCTGGTGTCCCTTCCTCTTCTTATAAGGACACTAGTTATTCAACCACTTCAGGACCTCATTTACCCTTAAGTACCTCTTTAAAGACCCCCCTCTCTCCAAATATAGTCACATTGGGAGTGAGGTTCTCAGCATATAAATTTTGTGATCGCCTGCCACAGTCTGGCTGGACACAATCAGGAGCCACTTGTCAAAAGAAACGAACTTTATTTTTAGAACCACACACACCAAACCAAACAGCTCCTCAGGAAAAACCCTCAGAGCCCAACTGCCACCACGGGCTTCCCACCAGCCTCTCCACCTCCCACAATCCTCCTGCTCTTGAGGCTGATTGGCTGGGTTGCGTGGGCAGATGCTAGGAGCCACAGCAAAGTATTATGATGCATGGCACCTTTGGTTGTAAGGTGACGCCAGCTAGCCATTGAGAAGATTTACATTCATATGGAAATTGGACTCCTGCTGTTCACCTTGGCCTGCTACGGAACAGAACTCCTGGAAAGTTCCCATTGGTTGGGGAAGGATAGTAGGAGGGTTTTCTGGGAGAGGTCCGGTGCCCCGGTTGGGAGAGACGCGACTGCGTGGATAGACCGGCTTGCTGGCCGGTCAGGCATGGGGTATTGGCGGCATTTTCAAAAATAAAGTTTTGTTTCTGCTTGAGTCGCTCGTGATTCTGTGCCCAGCCGGGTTGCGGCAGGCAGAGCCAAAAAAAAGTCCCCCAATGAGCAGCTCCATAGTCTGAAAGGGCAGGGAAACAGCCCAGTGAGCATCACCGCAGAGGAGCCTACAACTCCACAACAAAACAACCCAATTTGAAGATGGGCAAGGACTTAAATAGACATCTCTCCAAAGAAGACATACAAATGACTAATAGGCCCATGAATGTTGAATGTCACGAATCATTAGGGAAATCCAAGCCAGAACCACCATGAGATATCACTTCACCCCTATTAGGATGGTTCTTATGGAAAACCTAAAGGGAAGCAGAAAAAAAAAAAAAGTGCTGGTGATAATGAGGAGAAATCGAGACCCCTGTGCACTCCTGGTTTCATTGGAGCATGGCGCAGCCACTGTGGAAAACAGTTATGTGGCTCCTTTGCTAGACACAGAATAGCTGCCGCATGGTCCAGCAGTCCCATGCCTAGGTATAGACAGTCCCCTGCTTAACAGTGGTTTGACTATAGAATGGTACAAAAGCAATACATGCTCTGTAGAAATTGTACTTTAAATTTTGCATTTTATTCTTTTCCTGGCCTGCTGATGTGTGATATAATGCCCTTTCGTGTGGTTGGGAAGTGGCAGAGAGCTGTACCTCCACTCAGCCACATAACCATGAGGGTAAAAACCCAATACTATACCATATTTATTAAACAATGACCTGTATTTAATAAGTTACATGTGACATTCAACACTTTATCATAAATAGGTTTTGTGTTAGGTGATTTTGCAAATGTAAGTATTCTGAGCACCTTTAAGGTAGACTAGCCGAAGCTATAGTATTTGACAGGTGTTTTAAATGTAATATTGACCTGTAATATTTCAACTTACAATGGGTTTAATCAGGATATGACTCCATTGTAAACCGAGGAACAACTGAATGTACCCCAAACCATTGAATGCAGGGACTTACACATACTTGTATACCCATGTTTATAGCAGTGTTATTACTGTATCCATCCAAAAGGTGGAAACAACTTAAATGTCCATCAATTCATGAATACATAAGAAATGTGACATTCATAGCATAGAATATTATTTAGCCTTTTTTTTTTTTGGCACTGAGTATTGAACCCAGGGATGCTTAACCACTGAGCCACATCCCCAGCCCTTTTCAAATATATTTTATTTAGAGACAGCGTCTTGCTGAATTGCTGAGCACCTTGATAAGTTGTTGAGGCTGGCTTTGAATTTGAGATCCTTCTCCCTCAGACTCTAGAGCTGCTGGGATTACAGGCGTGTGCCACTATGCCAAGCCTCAGCCTTTTTGAGAGGAATAAAATTCTGACTCTTGCTTTAGTATGGATGAATTGAAAATATTATACAAAGTCAAATAAGCCAGACCCAAAAAGACAAATATCACATGGTTCAGTTTGCATGAGATCCCTAGAATATGCAAATGCATAGAGTCAGCAAAGAACAGAGATTACCAGGGGCTGGAAGAAGGGGTAATGAGAAGTTAGTAATTAATAGGGAGAGGGTTTCTCTTTGGGGTAACAAGAAACTGGAAGTGGATAGTGGTGATGGTTGCATAATGCTATGGATTTACTTAATGCCACTGAATTGTGCATGTCAGTATGGTTAAGATGATAAATTTTTATATTAAATGTTCTATCACAGTACAAGTATTCAAAGAAAGCCCTGTTTTGGGAAGTCATAAATGAGAATAAAATTTATAGAATATTCATAAAATTACAAACATGCAAAACATGTGTATTAGAACCTTTCAGTTGATAAGTAAATCAATGACTAGAAGAGAATTTTTAGTCTAATATACTAATTTTGTTTTCAATCCTGGGGGTCAAACCCAGGGCCTTGCACATGGTAGGCAAGCAATGAACCACTGAGCTATATTCCCAATCTCAATATTTCCTCCCCTAAAGTATAAGCATTTTAAAAGTTTATTTTTCTAGAGAAAAATGAATAAATTCCATGCTATGAATATGTCACATTTCTTATGTATTCATGAGTTGATGGACATTTAAGTTGTTTCCACCTTTTGGATGGATACAATAATAACACTGCTATAAACATGGGTGTACAAGTATGTGTAAGTCCCTCACTTAATTAAATTTGTCAATGAACCAAAATGAGATAAACCTCAAACCCATTAGGATGAATACTATTTAAAAAAAAAAAAGTTAGGAGGATGTTGAGAAATTCAAACCCTTGTGCACTGTGGGTGGGAATGTAAATTGTGCAGCTACTATGGAAGATAGTATGGAAGGTCCTCAAAAAATTAAAATAGAGCTAGACACGGTGGTGCACACCTGTAATCCCAGCAGCTCAGGAGGCTGAGGCAGGAGGATCATGAGTTCAAAGCCAGCCCCAGCAAAAGTGAGACATTAAGCAACTCAGTGAGACGCTGTCTCTAAATAAAATACAAAATAGGGCTGGGGAAGTGGCTCAGTGGTCGAGTGCCCCTGAGTTCAATTCCCAGTACCCCCCAACCAAAAAAAATTAAAATAGAATTACCATGAGGCTGGGTTTGTGGCTCAGTAGTAGCGTGCTCACCTAGCATGCATGAGGCACTGGGTCCAATCTTCAGCACCACATAAAAATAAAGACAATAAAGTCCATCAACAACTAAAAAAAAAAAATTAAAAAAAATAGAATTAACACACATTGGGTTAAACACTAATCAGTCAGTGCCTAGGAAAGCTTGTAGTTAGATAAGAAGTACTCTAAAGAATATAAAGAAGGGCTGGGGTTGTAGTGTTATGCTCAAATTCGGGACCCCCAAAAGACCACCAGAGACTGAGATGGATGTAAGCAGTAAAGAGGTATTTATTTCGAGCTAGCTCGGTCCTCCGCTCACACAGGAACAGGTCACACTGAGAGGCCCTGAGCCCAGAATTTGCAGTAGTTTCATACATTCTTTGGAGAAGGCAGGGACCCCCACATACATCATAGCATCTCTTATCAAATCATCACACACCGCAAAAAAATCAAATAACAACTCTAAAACAAGTGGCGGGAAAGAATCTGGAAAGAATTATTGGTTAGTTCAAGGGATTGATGCATTTAAAATTGATTGGTTTAAATCGTGAGGCTGTCGCAAGGGGGGGTACTGCCAAAATTCAGGGCTTCTAGTTTAGATATTGGTCACCACACCTAGGTGGGGGCCATCTGGAATTTCAGACATTTCGATATCTTGGTCTATCTTAGGTGATCACCATCTGGGCTGTTTCCACAGAGCTTTTCTATGGTATTTTCCTGACTTTAGGACTACAGTAGGTCAGAGGTTAAATTTCAGAGCAAAATGAGGTCCCAAGTAGAATAATATTGCTTAGGTCTTTCAGTAGCTCAGTGGTAGAGCGCTTGCCTGGCATGTGTGAGGCACTGGGTTTGACCTCTCAGTGCCACATATAAATGAATAAAATAAAGGTCCATTGATTTTATATATAAAATCAATGGACCTTTACTTTATTTATACACACACACACACACACACACACACACACACATATATATATATATATGATATAAATATGTAGGGATAGGGAAGCTGGCCATTTCTGTATTTCCAGTCTTTAGGGAATTATAAAAGCAGAATGACTTTGGTTGTAAAGGAATGTACTCATAAAACATCTAAGGATCCCCACCTGCAGAGTGGGCACGCAGCCCGTGGTATATATTCCACTGCGGTAGGAACAGATCCTCCACTGTATCCTGACCTGCCGCAGAGGAGTGGACGAGCAGTAAAAAGTCCAAAACCTCTCCACTGAGCGCTGTGCATTCTTTCTTTGGGATCAGTAAAGAGTCCACTGGGGAATTTGCAGCCCTGGGCTGGACACCCTAGGACCTAAATTCCAGGTCTACACACAAAATAATTGAAAGCTGTTAGAGATTTGTACGTCCATGTTCACAGCAGCAGCATTCACAATGTGTAGCCGAAAGGTGAAGGCCCGCCAAGTGCCCGTCGACCAACGGATGTATCAACGTAATGTGGTGTGCATGCACAGCGGAGTGTTATGCAGCTTTTAAAAGGAAGGAATTCTTTTTTGTGGGGATAACCAGGGGTTGAACCCAGGGAAGTTTAACCACTGAGCCACATCCCCAGCCCTTTTTAAATCATTTCACTTAAGAGACAGGGTCTTGCTGAGTTGCTTAGGGCCTCATCAAGTTGCTGAGGCTGGCTTTAAATTGACAATCCTCCTGCCTCAGCCTCCAGGGTTGTTGGGATTACAGGTGTGTGCACCCGGCAAAGGAAGGCGTTCTGACAAATGCCAAAACATGGATGAACCTTGAGGACATCAGGCCAGGTGAAGCCAGCTCGTCACAAAAGGACATTTGGCTTGGAAAGTAGACAAGGAACAACTAAGGACTGAAGAGAGGGAGGCAAGGCAGCTTTTAGGGGAGTGGGTGGCACTTTGCAAGATGGACACTGCGATGTGATGCTTTGGACAGCTTCTCTTCTGAGCAGGTGGAAAGTGCAGCGGAGAGGACACAGGTATTGGTGAGCTGACCAGCGTGGAGGGGGTCACCAGCAGTGAGAAGCTACCGGTGACGAGTCCTGCTTCCCGACATGTTCAAGTTTGAACATTAGATAAGTCTATACGCCGAGGCGAGCATATACAGAAGGGTTTATTTAAAAGGGGGCAACAGACCTCTCCCGGGAGGGAGAAGGGGCCATAGCTGGTATCCTCGGATCCCCAGGCTTCCTTTGATCCCCTGCCCTCTTCCCCTTATCTCTCTCCTTCCTGCATAGGTGACTAGGCCAGGAATGCTGGTGGGATGGCCAAAAGGTGGAAAGAACGGGAAGGGCGGGATGGAGCAGCCCTGGACTCTATATTAATTAACCACCTAATAGGGAGGGGCAATTCCTGGAACAGGTTACCTTAGCATCCTTTGGAGCAGGTGCAGGTTCTTGATAAGGGTGGAGGAAGGGCTCAGAAGGAATTAACATTTCAGTCCTTCAGGGGACAGCCTCCATCTTCCCGGAACTCGCTCAGAATTGGCCTGACTTGGCCTGACTTGGTTTACCCATCCATACCAACTGCCTGTCTGCCTGATTCTGGCTTTAGCAGTAGCCAGATGGGCTTAGAGTCATCAGCAGAGTCCATCTGAGGGTCGGAGAAGAAGATGTGGGGATCAGAGAGGAGAAAAGACAGGTGTCCTGGAACGTGGAGGCAGGGGCTGCCAGCCAGGGAGGCCCGTGGCCTCTAGAGGCTGGAGGAGGCAGAAAGAGCCTCCGGGAGCCACTCCTGGTTGGACTTGACTCCAACCCAACAACCAGGGAGACTGGTTTAGACTTCTGCCCCAGAACAAAGAATCCGTGTGTTGTCCGGAACGGTGGGGTGTGGGGATTTGCTACAGCAGAAATCAGAAATGAGCGCAGGCGGTCACCTGGGGCTGGCTGCAGGCCAGCTGTCACCACCTCCAAGCCTCAGCGGCCCTTGGGAAGGGTTTGTTCATGTAACTCCATGGAAGGGAGCCCCCCGGTCGGTCAGCACCTGGCCAGGTCAGAGCCAGCTCAAGGTGACCTTGTCAGAAAGGACCTAGGAAGGCAGATTCCCTGCCGAGACCCTGAGGTCCAGGCTACTTTTGAGTCCCCTCATGCTCAACTCAAGTACAGCCGGAAGGACGGGGACCGACTGGGACCGAATCTCCCACAACTCAGCAGACAGCAGAGGGGGACACACAGGCAGTGCCTTGAGCCACGGGGTCCCGAGGGTGTGACAAGTGCGGAGCTCCACCCACCGGCTGAGTCAGAGAAAAGTGCACGGCTCTCCTGAGTGCGGAGGTGACACCCCAGTACATGGTTCCCCCGCTTTGCTGTGCATCAGGATCGTAAGAGGAACTTGGAAAAGAGACAGGTGTTCAGGCTCCACCCAAGACCCACTGATGAGCACTCCAGGCAAGGGCCCCAAGAAGGCCAAGGGCCACCCTGCCTCTTCCCGGGGTATTGCCTTCCTGGTAGTTCCCTCTGCCCAGGCCCCGCCACAGCTTCCCATTACATCTTAAGACTCGATGTCTTGCTTCACAGAAGTGCTGCCCTGGAATCTGAGCTGAACAGATGGATCGTCTACGATTCACATGAACTTTGCATGAGGATTGGGCATGTTTGCTCAGCAGGGCCTGATGGCTAAGTCGGTCTCAGGCTAGACCCCACTCAGAGGACAGAGCAGAGATTACCAGACAAGCAGGGTGATCAAGACTAGAGCTGGGTGGCACGCCTGTCATCCCAGCGGCTCAGGAGGCTGAGGCAGGAGGATCGTGAGTTCAAAGCTAGCCTCAGCCAAAACGAGGTGCTAAGCAACTCAATGAGACCTTGTCTCTAAATAGAATACAAAACAGAGCTGAGGATATGGCTCAGTGGCCCTGTGCCCTTGTGTTCAATCCCCAGTACCAAAAAAAAAAAAAAAAAAGAAGAAGTGAGTTGTCAATCTCTGGGAGGACACAGAGACTCTCCCTTGAGAGCTCTCCCCTTCTTCCTTCTCTGCTAATAAACTTTGTGTGCTTTTCCTAAATCCGGTGTCCCCCGCTTGCTTGCTCGAATACAGGACAGCTGACAGACACACAGGCAGTCACCTCCCTAAAGTCTTAGCTCAGGTGTTATCTATCTCCCACTCTTTCAAGAAAGGTAGCCTAACCTCCAGTCCCCTCAGGGTAGAGCCTGAGACCTCCGCTCCTTCTCTCCCTCCAGTGTCTGCAAGTTCTAGTCGGGGTAGTGGTGGGACCTCAGCCCTTCCTTGTGTGTGTGTGTGTGTGTGTGTGTGTGTGTGGTTTGGGTGAAGTGGCACCCTCTTTCTCCACAGAAAAGTCTTCACTGGGCTTCTCCAGAAATCTTCCCCATGGCTGATTTTGGGACTGTCAGCCAAAGAGTCTCTGCAAAAGAGTCCACTGTAGATAAACTTTCTATTTTCATGTCGCCCTATTCTACTTGGCCACTGGCCGAGAAGATACCAGCACTCCAGGTGCTGGACACCCCCTTACTAGTTTTTCACAAACATTTCCACTATAGTAGTTTGTAGAAATGTGCAAACAAGGCCTCTGGCCTTGAGCTGGGCTTCACAGAGATGTCTACATTTTTAAGATAAGTTACCCACTGGGCTCCATGGTAACAGCTGGTAGGGGAGGGAAGAAAGGGGAGGAGAAGCTCTCCCCTTCTCAGGTGCTGTCCTTGAAGGGTTAACTTGCCCAGAACAGTGAGAGAAAAAGCTGCTTTTATGTGGACTTCTGCAGACTGGGAACTTGTGAGCCCCTCCCCTTAATGCTGGGTATAAAACTCTGAAACTCCCTGAACTCGGGGTTCAGGGGATGGATTGATTACAGCAAAGGCTGTGCCCTCTGAGCCTGGCTACAGCCAATATAAAACTGTCTCCTGCTGTCTTTGGTGCCTTGCCTCGTTTGTCCCCACAACACTGGGGATTGAACCGGGGGCCCTGTGCCTGCAAGGCAAGCCTCTGCCCACTGAGCTGAATCCCCAGCTCTCAAGCTTTCCTTTTTCTGAGGGATCACTTTTGCCGGACACTTGCCCCCCCCCCCCCCCCCCCCCCCCGTGCCTTGGCCGGGCCAGCTGAGGCTTGCTTCAGGGCTCATTAACAGAGCTCACAGTGACCCCAGCAGAACCGAGGGAGCTGGGACTGGTGGCCCAGTTGCTCAGGGTCCCTGAAATCTCTGTCACCTTCTTCTCTTTTATAACACCTCCACCTTTTGCTGGACACCTGTATTATTGAAGTCCCTAACTGACAGGCCAGAGTTTTTTATTTCAAAGGGAAGCTGGCCAGAGTACAAAAGGAAGCGGGCCCTTGTTCTTCCCAGGGACTAGATGGCTGCTATGGGAAAGGGCAATTCTACTGCCCAGAGTTCCCAGCTCGTTAAGGAAAAAAATGACCCCTTCCCTGCAGGAGCCTTGTGTCTGGTGCTGTGTTCTTGGAGCTCAGTAATGGAAACAGATAAGTCCTCTTCCTCTAGCCTGATTAAAATACTTAGGCGCCCTCTATGCCTGGTGGGGGCCCTTCCCATCCCAGCCTCTGGTTTATCTTTTAGCTGTTTGGGAGGTAAGTCTTATTTCGGGGGTCCAGGTGGGATCCTTTGCTGTCCCCCTTTTTAAAAACTGCCATCCAGTGCCCCGTTTATACGAGTTATGTAGATGGATGCTCTAGAGGCAAGCTGTAAACTCGTGTGCGCACGATCACAATTTACTCCTTCCTACCGTTCCTGGTGAGCAGCTATGTCGGTGAGGCATAGACTGATGCTCCTGGGAGAAATTGTCTCTTCCAGGGACCAGGGGGAGAGGGGGGAGGGGAAGAAGAAACACTCTGGAATGATACTGGCCAATCTATATTGTTACATTTTGTGTACGTATGAATACCTAACAACGCATCCCACCATTAAGTACGACTTTAATGCATCAATTAAAAAAGGAAAAAAATAAATGAATTGTCTCTTTCTTTGCCTCTTCCCTTTCCTGTCTGATAGTGTGAAGGCACAAGGTAAGATCCAGCTTAGAGCTGACTGCACCCGACCTCAGGGACCCTCTGGGGGACACCTAGGACCTGGGTGACACGATTTCCATGGAAACAAGGACGATGTTTCTGGGTTGCGTGGTCCTCCATGAAACCAGGGGCACTTGTTTGTGGACTGGACCAGGATCCCACAATCTAGGACCACACAAATGATGCCACTTGAGAGCCGAGGGGCACCTTGACAAATGGTGGGCTCATCCCTCTTTCTCTAGGCACTGCATAAAAATAAGTAAAGGAAGGGTATTGTGTCCATCTACAACTAAAAAAATATTTTTTAAAAAATATGTAAATTAGATGGTGCTCTGCTGGCCGTGCTAGGCAATTTTCCTGTTTCTCTTAAGTTACGGGGTTAACTCCAGAAGCCTTAAGCTTCCTGTCTTCCTCCCCTTCCTCCTCCTCCTGCTCCTCCTCCTCCTCTTCCTCTTCTTTTCTTTTGTACATGGCAGACAATGAGTAATTTCTTGTTCAGGGTTGCTTATGGGGAAAAGAGGGTGTCTCTCTCTTAAAATCCAGATCACTGACAAACTGGTGATCTGAATTCATTCCTCATTCTACAAAGTGTAACTTAGGTGCACTCTTGACAAGATCAGAAACATTTCTTCCTGAGTATTCCCTTACGCTTTGAGAAGCCAACGTTCTCAGATTCTGGGACTCTTCCTCTTAACCCCTTTCTGACAAAAGGAGGGGGGCCAAGGGGTGTCCTTGAGTGGACACCTGTGTCCTGTGGCTGGAGGTCTCTCCCATTGGCTTTTCCTGCCCCTCCCTGGGGCTCTTGCTCTTGATTCAAAAGTGCCCTGAGGTCCAGTGGAAATGTCCTGTGTGTTCTCTCGTTAGAGTAACGACAGCCACTTCTTTTGACATAAAGAAACAAACAACAACAACAAATACCTTCCGCCTTTTTGAGCTCAAGGTTTTCCATGCCGAAAGTCATATATTTTTATTCTGATTTGTTTGGTCAACCTGGAGGGTCTTCTCCCCACCTGCGTTTTTTCCTGCTGTCTTCAGTCAGTGGTCAGTCAACCAACCTTGTCAGATCCTCGGGAGAGAAAGGACAGACTGTGACGGTGGTCGGTGTGAATCTGCCCCGTCCAAGGTAACTGAACCTTTGATTTGGGTATCCCTCGTGATTGGCACACTCTGTCCTGAACTTCCCCAAAGGTTCTGGACTTCCCATGTCTGTTTCAAAC